>NW_023501016.1:4840172-7260258 GCF_013390195.1 Colletotrichum siamense | reverse complement strand
CCTAACCCTAACCCTAACCCTAACCCTAACCTAACCCTAACCCTAACCCTAACCCTAACCCTAACCCTAACCCTAACCCTAACCCTAACCCTAACCCTAACCCTAATCCTTTCACCTGTCCCTAACCTTGTTCTTTTATTCTATCCCTAACCCTTTCCTTTCATCTAACCCTAACCCTTTCCTTTCATCTATCCCAAACCTTGTTCTTTTATTCTATCCCTAACCCTTTCCTTTTATCTATCCCTAACCCTTTCCTTTTATCTATCCCTAACCTTGTTCTTTTATCTATCCCTAACCTTCTTCCTTTCTCTATCCCTAACCTTTTCTAATTCCCCTGTCCCTAACCCTTTCCTGTTGCTCTCTCTCTATCCTCTCTTACTCCTAACCCTAAACCCTCTTAAAACGCCTTTACTATCTAAATTCCTGTTTTTGTATTTTCCCTTGTCTCTGCTTCGCTCCTGCTTTGTCTCTATCCCTCTAACTCTTGCTTTGTCACTAACCTCTTTGCTATATACTAACCCTACCTTTTTTTTTTCTCTTCCTTCTTCTTTCTCTCTCTTGCTCATCCTTTATTCCTTCCATCTGTATCTTTCTCCTCCTAATTCTTTCCCTTGGACCTCTGCTTTAATTCTCGTTCGTCCTTTATATTGTAAACTACCCCCTTCTAAACCTTACCTCTTCCTTTCTACTATCTCTTCCCTTTTATATCTTCACGCCTTCTCTTATCCTGAACTTATACTTACGGTTTACCTTACTATATTTTTATCTACCTCTTTTAAACTTGAACTTGTTGATTATTTTTACTCCCTTTCTTCCCTAACCCTTCTGTCCTTATGTACTGAAATATTCTCCTTGCGATGAACTCCTTACTTTGATATCTCCTCTATCTACTTATTATCAACCCCTCCCCTATCCTAAACTGATTCCCCTGTACTCCTGCCTACTGGTAAAATGTGTCCTGCTTCCCCTTCTTACCATGCCCCTGACCTTATGATAAAATGGTTGTCTTTGGAACCTTATTCGGCTTGTTCTGTGTTAATTTATCTGGTGCTTACTATTCCTCTATATCTTGGTGTTATATAATCTGTATATATTATGAACTTGGAATTCTCTATAATGCTGCCCATCCACTTGTATCTGAATGGGAACTTTTGACTCTGGCTTTGGACTGGAATCTCTCTCTCTCTCTTATTTATGCCTGCTTATACTAACTACCTTACTTTATTAATATAAACACCCCTCTTGTTTTTCCTTTACTTTATCCTTAACTTTTATCCCTACTCTATTTTGAACTTTTTCTCTACTCTAACTCTTACTTTTATTTCTGCTCTGTTTCTAACTTTCTATTTCTACCCTATCCTTAACCCTTTTCTTTTAACCTATCTCTAACCCTCTTCCTTATTCTAACCTTTACCTTTACTTCTGCTCTAACCCTAACCTTACTCTTTTAACTTATCCCCTACCTTGTTCTCTACCCTATCCTTGACTTTTATTTTTACTCTATTTCTAACTTTCTATTTTCGCCTTGTCCCTTACCTTTTCCTTCATTCTAACCCTCACTTTTATTTCTGCTTTACTTCTAACCCCTTTCCTTTAACCTATCCTTTATCCTTTTCTCTGCTCTAATTCTGCCCTTTATTTCTGCTCTATCCCTAACTCTTATTCCTGCTCTATCCCTCACCCCCTTTTTCTTTTACTCTATCCTAACTTCTAATCCTGCTCTATCTCGAACCCTTTCCTGTTGACATATCCCTAACCTTAACTTTGTACGATCTCTGACTTGCTTATGCTCTCCATCTGTGGGTTGCTATATGAACCTTCCTCCTTCTTTCTTACCTAACTCTGTTTACTTATTATTCCTCCTTGTTATCCTGTCTGTGTATGTTTCCTTTCTCCCTCTAACTCCTTTCTTCCCTTTCCTACTCTATTATATATATTAACTATCTACCTTATGAATCTGCTATCTTTCGTTTGTTACTTATTAACTTCTCCTCTCTTACTTACTCTTCTAACCTTTTGGTTTATAACCTTTCTCGTGGTACATAACCCTTGTTTTGTGAATAACTTATAACTCTTTTTTTACTATCTTACTCCCTTATCTCTCTCTCTCTATTTACTCTCTAATCTTCTTTATAACGACTCCTATACTCTTACGAACTCGCCTCTACGGACGAACACCTTACTACTCGGCCCTTTTGTTATACTATGCTACTATGCTATCTAATCTAAAACTGGTCCTGTTATCTTCAACTCTGTATCTGTCTATATTATGCTTATATTCCTATGTTCCCTTTTCGCTCCTCTCCTTGCCCTCTTTACTTTTGTCTCTTTCTCTGCTCTTTATATTCCTCCCGTCTTCCCTATCCCTTCTCTCCTCTCTATACTTTACCCTTCTTGCCTCTACTTTCCTCTGCTCCTTGGATCCCCCCTTTCTTGTTGCTTGCTAATTGTATGTCCCCTCTATTATCTGTTTCTTAACTCTATCCCTCCTGAACTTTGCTTTATTGCTGACTTCTATTTCTGCCCTATTCTTGACCCTTCTGTTTGCTGTATTCCTGACTTTGATTCCTACTCTGACCTTAATCCTTCTCTTTAACCTATCTCTGACCTTTACTGTGTACTAACCCTGGCTCCCCTATACTCTACCTCTATGGGCTGCTAAATGAATCTCCCTCCCTCTCTTTTACTGAAATCCGTTTTTTTACTTTTCCCCCCTTGGTCTTCTATCTGTTTGTATTTCTATTTCTCTCTGTCTACTTTCTTTCTACCTCCCTTTATCTTTAACTACTGTCTACTGTATAAATCTGCTATCTTTGGTATGTGATTCTTTAATTCCCCCTCTCTTGCTGACCTTGCTACCCCTTTTTGGCTGTAATTTTTCTCGGTGTACTCTGCTCTCTTTCTATAACAAATCTTTTACTCTTTCCTATTATCTTAATACTATTCTCTTTCCCTCTGCTTGCCCCCGAATCTGCTTTATTATAACTCCTATACTCTTACTAATTCGCCTTTGTTAACGAACCTCTTACTGTTCTGCCCTTTTGTTCTGCTATGCTATCTAACCCTAAAACTGGCCCTGAAATCTTTAACACTACATCTGTATTATATTCACGCTCTTACATCCCCTTTTTACTTCTTTTTTTTCCCTTCTCTCCGGCCCCTTTCTCTGCTCTTTCCATCCTTCCACTGTTGCCTATACCTTTTGCTGCTCCTTGTATTCCCCCCTTCTTGCTCCTTGCTCATGATTCATCCCCTCTGTTACTCTTTGTCATCTTCCACCTCCTGCTCTCTTGTGCTATTAAATCTTTCTGTGTGAAAAAACATCTGATGCTCTGTTTTCTATTATCCTTTACTACTATACTTCCCTACTCCCTACCCTAAACTGTCGTACTCCTATGTACGGCCCCTACTCGCCCCGCCTTGCCCTGCCTGATCACCCCTCTGCTACGCCCTCTACTGCCTTCTGCCACAACTGGCTTGTCAACCGGCACAACTTGCTTGACTGCACCCCTCCCCATTGGATCATCTGCCCTAACCACTTATATACCTCCTTCTCGCTCGACGCCCACTCCTCTAACCCGTCCGCTCTGCGCATCGCCCTCACCGTCTCCTCGTACACCCTCGACCCCACACCGATCGTTGCGACGGCGAACATCGTAACCATCAACCCTTGGTACTGGCATGAACCGCCCTCGACCTCCGTGAACCGCCCGCCGTCCTCGCCCAACGGCTCCCATCGCCGACACCAACCCTGCGGCAATCCGCAATGGAAACAACTGCTGAAATTCTCCATCATCCGTCCGTCGAACATGGCCTCTTCCATCTGCCTCCTGTACTGCGCCGTCCACCCCCACGCCTGCTCCCCGCGGCCTGGGCAATCGTCTAACGTGTGCCCGTCGCTCTCTCTCCGGCGTATCCCGCAATACGTGCACCGTCCCGCCCACCGCGCCAACTGCTGCTTGAACGTCTCCCCCTCCTCCCCTAACCCTGAACGCTCTGCCCTGGCCTGCCACTGGCGGAACTGCCTGGCTTGCTGACTGGTCTCGAACGCGGCCCTGATCTCTTCGTCTTCTCTGGCTCCATGTCCCTCTCTATCCCCGTCCTTGTCCCTATCCATATCTCCATCCCCGTCGTCTACCCACATCACCTCCGACGCCCTCTGCCGGCATATGTCGCATGCCTCTTCGCCCTCCTCGCACCCTGGACGGTCCACCCGCCCGTCCATGACCTCGTCTAACACAATCCGCCGGCATACCTCTCCCCTGATGTATGTCCTTGTTGACACCTCCCATCCCCCTCCGGCTGCCCTCCCATCTTTCTCTGCCTCCCCTGCCTCCTTCTCCTTCTGCTTCTCCTTCTCCTTCTCCTCCACGGCTGCCCTACTGCATATAACAACCGACCGGCTTGGCTGGCCGTCTCGCCCGGCACGCCCGCTCTCCTGGACGAAATCCCGCAACCGCCGCGGCATGCCCGCGTGGACCACCAACCGCACGTCCGGCACGTCGATGCCTAACCCCAACGCGTTCGTCGCCACGATGACGCCCCCATCGGCGCCGTCGCCCATCCTCCACGCCTCCAACCTCGACGCCTTGTCCTCCGTGCTGCCGATGCTGCTGTGGAACGCTGCGCACCCCAACGCCTCGGCCATCCGCTCGACGCCCTCGATCGTGCTGCTGTACACCACCGCCTTGCCGCGTGGCTGCTGCCGCAACCAATCCCTGACCTCCTGGCAACCGCGCTCCTCGACGGCGCTCAACTCGCCGTCCTCACCCTCCCGACCTGACCCTAACCCTAACCCTGACTCTGCCCGGCGCCTGTGGCTTGCCGCACCACGACCACGACCACGACCCCCACCCCCTGACCCTAACGCAACGACAACAACCCCATACTCGATATTCCTCCGCGTCGTCGCCTCGCGGAACACCCGCACCCGCTCCTGCCGGATCCCCGTCACGGCGAAAAACTCCCGCTCCTCCGCCGGCGGCAACGTCGCCGTCAAACACACCAACTGCGCCCCGAACTCCTGCACCGTCCGCCCCAACGCCCGCAACGCCGGCCGGAACCCCCTCGACCCATCCAACACGACGTGGCACTCGTCCAACACCACCCGGTCCAACTGCTGCCGCCGCTGCAACCGCCCGACGAAATCCCGGAATCCCTGCGTGACGGCCGACTCGGGCGTCACGAACACCACCGTTGCTGCGGCCGTGTTGGCCCGCCCGCCGCCGCGCCACGTTGTCGACGCCAACCCCGACCTCGAACACCGCGCGTCCATGTCGGTGCGCAACGCCACCAACGGCGTCACGACGATCGTCACCCCGTCCGGTGCGCAATACGCCGGCAACATGAACGACAAACTCTTGCCGCCGCCCGTGCCCGTCACCTGCACGATCGGGTCGTCCCCGCGCATGATCGACCGGATGACCCGCTCCTGCTGGCCGCGGAACGCCGCCCGCGGGTCCCCCATCATCTGCCGCAACTGCCCGCCGGCGTTGGCTAACTGCAACCGCGTGAACCGCCGCCGCCGCTGCCCTTCGAACTCCTCGTCCGCCGCCGTCGTCGCCGTCCGCCGCCGCTTGGTGGGTGCCCCGCCGCCCCGGTCCTCCGCCCCGAACCCCAACAACCGGTGCCACTGCCGGCTGACGGCCCGGAACCTGTCCCGCAACGCCGCCGTGCCGAACGGTGCCTCCTGGTACAACCGCCCGTATATCATCCCCGCCACGTGCGTGCCGTGCCCGGCCTGCAAATCCAATGCGCTGTCCTCGACGCCTATGTCGTCGTCGTTGTCGTCGTTGTCGTTGTTTTTGTCGTCTGCCCGTCCGAACGCCTCGTTCAAATACCGGTTGGCGATGGCGACGGCCATGTGCCGCCACCCGCTGATGTTGATCTTGCTGCCGACCAACCGCTCGCTGTGCTGCTGCATGATCCGCCTTGCCTTGTCTGACGTCCACAACCGTTCGTCCGTCCACGGCGCCCGGCCGGGGGTGGCGTTGGCGCTCTCGTCTGTGATGGTGTTGTCACGGGCGTCGTCGTCCTCGGTGTTGTCACGGGCGTCGTTGTCCTTGGTGTTATTGCGGCGCTCGTCGCCCCTGGTGTTATCACGGCTCGCCTCGCCCGCCGCCCTGCCCCTTACAACCACGTCGTCCGCCCATAAAAATGCGCTCTTCCGGTCCGTCTGATGGATGATGCCTCCTACCTGCTGCCAAAACGGCAACACTAACCATAAATACCACACCAACAACTCGCCGACCTCGCGCGGCAAATACCGGTGTATCACCTTGGCCGTCCCCGTCTGGCGGTAATTCTTGTGGTACGACGTGACGAAACATATCATGCCGTCGTGTGCGAACACGTTCCTGACCCCGCCGTTGGCCGTGTTGCTGTGTCTGATGCCTGCTAACTCGGGCGCCCGCGCCGGCTGCCCTGCCACCATGTGCATCAACATCCACAACCGCTCCCGGAACGATTCCAACGCCTGTCTGTATGCCTGCACCGTCCTCTCGCGGTATGGGTGGTGGCTATCGCTGCGGTTGGACGTGACCTCCTCCGCCTGTCCTGCTGCTGCTGCTGCTGCTGCTGCCACTGCCGCCGCCGCCGCCCCTCGCGTTGGGTCTAACCACGCCCGCCGCCGTGCCTCCGACTCTGCGATGCGCCGTGCGATCCACCCCTTCCCCTTGCCCACCCACGCCTCGTTGCGGTCGTCGTGTAAAAACGAATACCCCGGCCGGTCCTGGCTGTGGTCGTCGTGCATGCTGTCCCACCTGATGGCGGGCAACGCTGCTGCTAACGCTGATCGGCCTCCGTACCCATCGCCGTGCCCGTCCCTGTCGGGATCATTATCCCTATCCCCATCCCCGTCCACCACCGCCAACTGCGCCAACAACGTCCGCGCCTCCTGCGCTACCCCGTGGAACATCTCGGCCAACTCGCACACCCGCACCCGCACCCGCCGGAACGATATCCGGTCGCCGCTCCAATCCACCATCCCCGGCGCCACCGTGTTAAACCGGATATGCATCCCGTACGTGCGCGCGTCGTAAATCCAATTCATCGCCCTGGGCTCGTCGTCCGGCCGCCCGGGCATCCGCGTCATGAACCGCCGCACCTTGTCGCGCACCAAATGGAACACGCTGCTGGCCTCTTCGTACGCCGCCTCGGCCCCTTTGGTCGCCGTCAACGCCACCACCTCGTCCTTCCGCTCCAACCACGCCTGGTACACGACGAACATCTTGGCCACCTTGATCACGGCTGAATAATTCGTCGTGTACTCCGTCGCCTGGTGCCACCCGCCGTCCTCGCGGATGCCCAACACCGCCAACGCGCCGATCATCGCGCTCTCCTTTTGGCTCTGCTTGTACGGGTCCTCGATGATGGCGATGATGGCGTCCAAACACATCCTCTCGACCTCCTCCGCCTGCGCGGCCTGCCTGCTGCCGACATCCGCCTCGACACGGCTGGTGAACGCATCCCACAACGACCCCTGACGCATGGTGAACCGATACGGCGGCCGCTCGCGCTCCGGCCACTCGTCCATGCGGAACCATATGCTCACCATCTTACGCCAAACCTCCTTGTACCGCTGCCACGTGTCGTCCTCCATGCGGTTGTCGAATGGCCGCACCGGCTTCTGGCCGATCTCCTTCCGCTCCGCCTCGAACAACACGTCGTGCCCGACCTTGTGCGGTGCTGCTGTTGCGCATGCCTTGTCGGCGACGCTGTTGAACACGGCCCATATGGCCTCTAACGTCTCCTCGCCATCCTCAATTGGTCGCGTGGCCTCCTGTAACTGCGTCTTGTTCAACCCTTCCAAATCCCTCGTCCACCCGACGCGGTACAACCACCCGTTCGGCTCCAACTTTTCGTCCACTGTACTGACCTCCTCGCGCGCGTCGGCCTCGAACCGCTTCTCTTGGTTCTCGTGCAACGTGACGAACCACGCCGTGTCGTCCGTCCCCGGCCCCGATGGCTCGCTTTGAACGGCCACCCCTAACCCCCGCCCGACCTCGAACCATCCGCTTGCGGCCCGTGTTAAAAAAAAACGCTGGCATGGCACGCCTGTTGTCCACGGCAAATCTCTGACTGCCGTGGCTTTCTTGCGCACATTGCCCCCCTTCTGCCAATCATTCGCCCACCGGTGTTCTGCCCGGCAATGCTCCTGCATGTTTCGCACGCGGCGGCACACATAACGGCATGCGTGGCAACGCAAACCGTCCGCCCGGGGCGGTGCGATATGGGCAACTGGCTCGACCGTGGGGTCTGGGTATTGAAACGACTGCAAATCGGCCTGGCTGCGGATGATGCCGGGAATATCGCCGACTAATCCGGCGACCTTGCTCCTGGCCTCGGTGGGGATTGACCGATGGTTATTCCGCAAATGCGCCGTGGCTTCGTTGGCTAATACGGCGTACTGACATAATGTGCATATCAAAATGGAATACTGCGTGTTGTGGACGAATGGCTCCATCTTTGGCATGTATTGGTTACTTTCTTCTATCTACTGTTTATGACTGGTTCCTCCTGTCCTCTCTTTATAAACTCACCTTCCTGCCCCTTAATTCCATATACTTTCTCCTTGATCTACTTTCCTCCCTGCCTACGTTCCATCGCTCGGTCGGGCTTTCTGGCCTGGCTGATGGTCCTGTTATATAATTGGCTGGTTAATGCGGGGATTCGGACGACATCACAAAAACATCTACTACCCTATTCACCTATTTCTGGACTCATATCACGGAATAAAACACTGAGAACTGGGTTCCTATAATTATACCGATTGTGGCTTTAATTGCATGCTACTTTTACCTATTTTACTACGGAAAATCTCAGCGGCTTCCACCTTGCTGTGAACAACGGTTTCCGCCCTTGTCTCAACGGACCCACCTAATTCCATGGTGGGGCGTTCAATGGCTTCCGACGTCAGCCATCGTGGACGTGATGTTAGAATGGAATACTGCGCGTTGTGGACGAATGGCTCCATGTTTACCTATACGGATGGCTTGCTTTGGTCTACTACTATTAAATGATTCCTCCTGTCCTCTCTTTATAACCTTACCTTCCTGCCCCTTAATTCCGTATACTTTCTCCTTGATCTACTTTCCTCCCTGACTGCGTTCCATCAGTCGGTCGGGCTTTCTGGCCTGGCTGATATCCCTGTTATGTGATTGGCTAGTTAATGTGGGGTTTGGGACCGCATCACGAAAACATCAACTACGCTATTCATCGATTTCTAGACTCACCTTGCTGATTATCGAACTGAGAACTAGATGGTTATAATTGCCTTCATTCAAGCTTTCATTGCATCCTACTTTTGTGTATTTTACTGCGGGAAATCTCAACGGCTTCTTCACTACTGGAAAACAACGGCTTCTACCCCCTGTCTGCACGGACCCACTTATTTTTTGGTGAGGATTTCAACGGCTTCTACTTGAAGCCGTCGTTGCCAGTATGTTAGCCATCGTGGACGTGATGTTAGCCACGGGCTGGGCTCGAGTCTTTCGTTGGCGACGCGGATCAGCTCATCGTGACTCGTCTTCACACGTTCTGCTTGGACTTTCCGGAGATCTCGAACGCGGTCCACCGCCTGTTGAGCCGGGCTTCTACTCGGAGCGCCTTGCAGAGACTCGTCGGCTATCTGTCCCTGGGCCACCTCGAACCATCCGCTCGCGGCCCGTGTTAAGAAAAACCGCTGGCACGGCACCCCTGTCGTCCACGGCAAATCCCTGACTGCGGTGGCTTTCTTGCGAACATCACCCCCCTTGTGCCAATCATTCTCCCATCTGTGTTCTACCCGACAATGCTCCTGCATATTTCGCACGCGGCGGCAAATATAACGGCACGCGTGGCAACGTAAACCGTCCGCCCGGGGTGGTGCAATATCAGCAATTGGCTCAACCGTGGGGTCTGGGTATTGGAACGACTGCAAATCGGCCTGGCTGCGGATGATGCTGGGAATGTTGCTGACCGATTTAGCCACTTTTCCCCTGGCCTTGGCGGTGATTGACCGATGGTGGTTCCGCAGATGTGCTGTGACTTCGTTCGCTACTACTGCATACTGACATGATGTGCATATCAGAATGGAATACTGCGCGTTGTGGACGAATGGCTCCATGTTTACCTATACGGATGGCTTGCTTTGGTCTACTACTATTAAATGATTCCTCCTGTCCTCTCTTTATAACCTTACCTTCCTGCCCCTTAATTCCGTATACTTTCTCCTTGATCTACTTTCCTCCCTGACTGCGTTCCATCAGTCGGTCGGGCTTTCTGGCCTGGCTGATATCCCTGTTATGTGATTGGCTAGTTAATGTGGGGTTTGGGACCGCATCACGAAAACATCAACTACGCTATTCATCGATTTCTAGACTCACCTTGCTGATTATCGAACTGAGAACTAGATGGTTATAATTGCCTTCATTCAAGCTTTCATTGCATCCTACTTTTGTGTATTTTACTGCGGGAAATCTCAACGGCTTCTTCACTACTGGAAAACAACGGCTTCTACCCCCTGTCTGCACGGACCCACTTATTTTTTGGTGAGGATTTCAACGGCTTCTACTTGAAGCCGTCGTTGCCAGTATGTTAGTCCACACTCGTCTTCACATATTTAACGGGTTGCTCACACTCTTCTTCACATATTCAACAGGTTGCCCACACTCTTCTTCACATTTTTGACGGGTTGTCTACACTCTCCTTCACATTTTTAACTAGTTGCTTACACTCTTCTTCATATTTTTAACAGGTTATCTACATTTTCCTTCCTATTTTTAATAGGTTACTCACACTCATCTTTACATTATAAATAGGTTATCTATACTCTCCTTTATATATTAAATAAGTTATCTACCCTCTTCTTTATATATTAAATAGGTTATCTACACTCTTCTTTATATTATAAATAGGTTGCCTATATTCTCTTTTATATTTTTAATAGGTTATCTATATTTTCCTTTATATTTTAGATAGGTTACTTATACTTATCTTTATATATTTAACAGGTTACCTACACTCTTCTTTATATTTTTAACTAGTTACTTACACTCTTCTTTATATATTAAATAAGTTATTTATACTACTCTCTATATTTTTAACTAGTTCCTTATATTTAGACTTACTTTCTTATATTTTTATTCTAACCTAAAGCTTTTAAATTTAGTTCTTCTTAATAGTTCTAACTATCTATCTATATTAGTTTAAACTCTTATTTTAGTTATATTTTTATATACTTTCTTATAAACTTCTTATCTATATCCTTTATAATAATAAACCTTTCTTTATTATATATTATCTTACACTCTTATTCTAAAAAATAACTTTAATATAATATTTTTTGTTAACTTTAACTCTCTCTTCCTCTAAATCTACCTTTTTCTATATTATTAAACTTAAAACCTCTTTTATAATATTTATTTACTTCTAATAATAATATAGTCTTTATTATATTTTAATATTATTATCTTTTATTATCTTTTCTTACCTTAAGTATATTTTAGTTTTTATTATAGTTTTACTATATATTTAAACTTTATATATACTTATCTATCTTTCTTTTAATACTACTACTTAATTCTACTTTATACTCTTTATAATTATTTACTTTATAGTTTCTATCTCACTTTATATTTACTTCTTACTCTATTTTCTATTTATTTCTTCTATTTACCTTAGTATTAGTCTTTTCCTCTCTATTTAAAATAACCTTAACCTTAACTTACTTTGCTTACTTTAACCCTAACCTAACCTTATTCTAAATAACCTTAACCTTTCTTTCTCCTTACCTTAACTCTTTAACTTTATTCTATATAACCCTAACTTTTCTTTTTTTTTCCTCTATCCTCTTTTTCTTCTTTTAAAAATAACTATAACTTTTTCTTTTTTTTATAACTTAGTTTTAACCCTAACTATAAGTCTACTATACTATTTCTTTTTAGTATAAATCTTATTTTACTAAAGCATTATATCTCTAACCTCTTTCTATAATATATAGCTAACCTATATATTTATACTTAATAATTATTATTATTTATATATTATAGTTTTTATCTATTATCTTTTTATTAACTCTTATTATTATATTAGTTCTATTTAGTTTATTTATCTAAATATATTATACTATATTATAGTACTATATTCTCAGTTTAAATTTTCTTATTTTAGTTTACTTAACTCTTAAATATTTAACTTCTATTAAACTTTATATAACCTTAATATCTAATATATATAATATAAATATATTATTACTTTATAATTCTTCTCTATATTTAATTTCCTTTATATAACTCTACTTACTTTCTTTATTATTTAAACTTTTATATTTATTTCTAAACCTTAACTTATATCTATTTAGTTTAAGTTATACTCTCTATATATATTAAACCTTAATATTAAAATATAGTTAATATATCTCTATCCTCTATATATAATCTCTTAGTTTAGTTTAACTAATTTTAAATTACTATCTTCCTTTATACCTAATATTTACTCTTCTCTTTTTAAGATATATATTAATAATTTAGAACTAACTCTTAACTTATTTTATATTTTATAATCTATCTACTTTTAAACTTTCCTTTTAACCTTAAACTTTACTATAAACTCTTTAAGTAACCTTAAAACATATAAACTCCTTTATTACCTAAAATAGCTACTTTTTATCCTCTTTTTTAACTTACTATATTAAAAGCTAAGTTACTTTATATAAATAGCTACTCTTAACTCCTCTCTATAAAATTTACCCTCTTAGCTATATATAAAAAATATCCTAATTATTTCTTCCCTTTTCTATAACTTATACTCTTTTAGTAGCTATCTACTTTTTAAATATACTGTTTTATACTATCTCTAGAAGCTTTACTA
Source organism: Colletotrichum siamense (assembly GCF_013390195.1). NCBI lineage: Eukaryota > Fungi > Ascomycota > Sordariomycetes > Glomerellales > Glomerellaceae > Colletotrichum > Colletotrichum siamense. The sequence continues at coordinate 7,247,409 of NW_023501016.1, read as the reverse complement.
TACTAGCTATAAACACCTTAATTAATATACTTCTTAGTTAGTATACTTATCCCTCTATTTAGTAGAATTATTTACTATCTTCTACTTTACTTTCTTATTACTTATAAAACTCCTATAGAAGCTTATAGTTAAAGTAGCTAGAAAACTACTTAAGATATCTCCTACTAAAGATCTCTTACTTTATAATCCTTATATCTTATTATGCTTATATCTACTCTATCTCCTCCTTCTTTAAATATCTAAGAAACTTATACTTATTATTATCTCTTACCTTAAAATATAATATATACCTCTTATATTACTAATAAAGCTGTATAAGAAATGCTTCTATTTTGCTAGCCTTACCTATCTTCTCTATCTTAACCTTTTATTAGTTTAGCTTTATATACCTATTTAGCCTTAGAAACTCTGCTTAGCTTACTTTACTATTCTTACTAATATAGTTAAGAATAAACCTTAGCTTTAGCCTTTTTCTATATCTATAGTAGATATTATAGACTTCTTTATTATCCTTATAACTAAAGTAGTTACTTCTTTTATCTATTACTTAGTTAAAAATAATCTATTTATATTTATTACTAATAAGATACTTTTCTACTACTACCTCTTATTATAGACTACTACTACTACTATTACTATTATAATATATAATAACTAATATACTTAGCTACTTATTATAACCTACCTACTTACTCTCCTATATAAATCGCTAAAGTCCTATTAGCATATTAGTATAGATTATAAGCTATATATCTAAGATATTAATACTTAGTCCTAATATATTTATTATAACTATAATACCTTCAGCCTTATTACTTTAATACTATACCTTAAGCTAGGCTACCTTACCTTTAGTTAAGTTAATATTACTAAAAAATATAGTGCACCTTAGTATTAACCTTAAACGCTCTACCTACTTAATTAATATAGTATATATAATAGCCTTATTTTGCTTATTACTAGCTAGAAGCTTATTTACTTATTAGACTGCTACCTAGTATACTTTAGCCTTAATTATATTAAGTTTCACTAGCTCTATATTATCTTTATCTTATTTTATGCTATTAATACTATTAATACCTTTTATACTAGCCTTCTTACTTATTATAATAATAAAGTATTAAATATTCTTATATATTATTACTATTTAGAATATCCTTATATAGCTAGCCTCTAGTTATATAGTATAGAAGAATACTACTTTATCTATTAGTATAAGTATTACTATTAAGTATATTATCTATATACTAAACTTATAGATTGCTTTTTTAAGCTCTTTAAGCTGTAGCTAGAAGCTTTATAATCTTTTAAGCATAATATAGTATTTATCTATAATAATATAGTTTAGCGCCTACCTCCTTTTTAGCTATATAATAAAGTTTCTAAACCTCTTTATAATAGCTAACTTAAGTGTAATAAAGATAATAAATACTACTTAGTTATTCTTATAGCTTTGCTATATATAAGATATAATCTCTACCTTAATATATTGCTTATATAGATCTAACTATAGTATTATTAGCAGTATTATAATAACTATTACTCTATTTAGCAAGCAGAATACTAGCAGTATAAATAAGACACTCTTACTACTACTTATCCTTATTACTTATATAATTAGTATATACTTATTAGTAATAATAAGTACTACTTCTCTCTAGTTTCTATAGAATATTACTAAGTTATCCCTTATTATCTACTATAGCTAGCTTTTTAAGTTAATTCTCTTTAGCTTCTTAAATTATTAAAGCTTAGCTATAAGCTATAGCCCTTTATATGCCTCTATCTTTTTCCTCTTATAGCCTATAGAACCCTATTTTAACTTTAAATCCTTAGCGCTAAAGCTTAGAAACCTATACTACTAATAGCTAACTTAGTGGAACTATTACTACCTCACTATAAGACTACTACTAAACTATATAAGCTTTTACGTATAGATTATACCTGCTATCTATATGCTATGCCCTACCTATAAGTCCTATAAGCTATCCTTAACCTTATTTATCCCTTCTTTTAATCTTATGCTAGTATTATCTCTACTTAGCTAGCTGAATAACTTATTTAAGTAGTAGTTAGTAATACTAATAGTAATATACTACTATATACTTATATTAACTTAATATCTTAGTAGTTTTATATTAGTCTATTATATAATTTGCTATACTCTATCTATTATCTATATTTACTCCTCTTTCTATATCTAATTGCTTATACTTATGCTTTTATTACTAGCCTTATCTTTATTTATACTATAATTATTACTATCCTTAATATCTATATTATTACTACTTTACTCTTTTAATCTTACTACTATATTATTAGCTTTTAAGTCCTTCTGCTAGATAATATTATCTACTTATATAAATATATTATACTTACTAGCCTTATATATAATACCTTATACCTCTTATTAGAATAGTAAGATAAGCTAAAGATACTATATAATAAGCTTACTAACCTCCTTTAGGAGATATTAATAGATCACTTTTACCTACTTAGTTATATAGTAACCTTTATAATATACTGTAATAAAGCATAATATTTTATTATATATTATAATATTATAGACGCCTCTATTAATTATATTAACTATCTATAGACCTATAAGCTTACTTATTTATACTAGCTATCTACTAAGTATATATAGAAGCATCTATAGTTATTTATAGAGTTATTTAAATATCCTACTAAACTTCTATATAGCTAATAGCTAGAATAGCTAGTCTGTTACCCTATAACTATTACTTATGCTACTACTTAGTCCTTAGTATTCTATAGTAATAAGTAACTATACTAGCTATATAAACAGCTATCTATCTTTAGTAGAAACCTAGCTATTATAGTTATTAGTAAGAAATAAGTACTTAGGCTTTATCTTATTATAGTTATCTTTAATTAATAACTATAGAATAGCTAGTAGTTATAACTAAATATTACTTTTAAGACTATCTATTAAACCTAAATCCTCTATTACTATTAGCTCTATAAGTAGCTTTTATATCTCTTAGACTAGTTTATATAGTGCGTCTAATAGCTACCCTATTATGAACTATACCTACTTATATAATATATAATTACTAACCTAATTAATAATATTAGCTGCTACTATATTATATTAGATATATATTTTATATATCTATATCTTAAGAATTTAGTTTATTAGTATTAGCTCTATATTCTTATTACTTATTATCTATATTATAAACTACTACACTTTTACCTATATATATTAGAATAAACTTTATACTATATCCTCTACTTTATTATTACTTAGAGACTTTCTTAGCTTAATAACTTTATTATAGCGCTTAATATAAGCCTAATAGATTATTAATATATATACTATCTTAATAATAGCTAAGTATTTTATTATATAGTCTATAATCTAAACCTAGCTACTATTCTTAGTAATACTTATTACTATAAGAGCGCTAAGAAAAGTATTACTATAGTCTCTACTTTTTAGCTAGTAGTTTAGCATGCTAATAAGTATATTAAGTACTATATATTCTAGCTTCTCCTATATTTAATACCCTATCTTTATACTAGCTGCTTCTACTATCTGCTTAAATAAGTCTTATACCTCTCCCTATAATAGCATTAGTTTATATAGTAGCTACTTATTATTATTTATTTCCTATATATAGAACTAGATATATAATAGACTTAGCTATATACCTTTATATCTTACTTATATATTATCCTCTATATAGTTATTAAATAGCTTCCTTAGTTTAATATATGCTTTTATATATTACGCTTTAAATAATATAGCTAGCTTAATAGTATTAAGAATAGATATTACTTAAGTTTAGTCTAATATATAGTTAACTATTACTTATATCACTTAAAGCATAACTTTATTTTTATTAATAGGAGCTGTTATATTAAAGAGTATATTAGTATTAAGCTTTTTTAAGTGTACTACTTATCCTATATAAGCTAGCTATAAGCTAAGCTTAAGTCTTTTATTAGTAATATAGATTAGCTTATTATAGTTTATCTTTATATATTCTACTTAGACTTTCTAGAGATCTTAAACATAAGTAACTACTTATTAAGCTAAGCTTCTATTTAGAGCGCTTTATAGAGAGTTATTAGCTATTTATCCCTAAGCTACCTTAAACTATTACTTACTACACTAAGATGCATAGAATCTCTAACATTATATGCTAACTATCTATAGTATACTCCTAACTTCACTCGCTTAGCCTCTTATATTACTACCTCTCTTTTAAGTATTAACCTATTTATATTCCTTATAGTAATAAGCTTAAATTATTTAAATCTACTAATATATAAAACTATATATATTATAACAAATTTTATTTATAACTAGTAGTATAATATAAGTAATTAGCTCTATTATAGGGGCTAAATATTAAATATTACTAATTTAGTCTTAAGTTTAAATAATTCTATAGATTCCTATTATATAGGCGTATATACTATTCCTCTCTACTAGTTTTAAGAGCAGATACTGCATTCTTAGATATAAAGCAACTTTATCTATAATAACTATATATTAGCATTCTTTATATACTATAAGCAAGAAGTTAATAAGAATTATAAATAGATCTATAGCCTTATCTAATCTTAGAGTGTAATTATAAGCAAAGTTAAAAGTTATTTATATTTTCTAGCAGAAGAACGTTAGAAATACCTTATTTATCCCTCTTAATAAAATATACTAACTATTAGGTTACTATAGGTTACTATTAGAACAAAATTCATAAATTTAATAATTTAATTAGGTTAAAATAAGCTAGCGCTAGTGTTATCTAGATCATAATGTCTCCTTAAAATACTTATATAAATTAGTAGTTAATAATACTATTATTAATTAGTCTAAACTAAGTAGGTTACTATTAGTAGTTTAAGATTATTTAAACCTAAATTAAATATTTATTAATTTAACTAGGTGTTCTATAGGCTAAAAGCTTAGCTAAAAAGAATACCTCACTATTATCTTTAAGTGCATCTATAATATAGACATTTTAGGCGCAGAAAGTTCAATAAATAATACTTAGCAAGATTTCAATAAATCTTACCCCTAGTCTTCGCAGACCTACTCTTTTTTAGGTAGCAGTTTCAATAAATAATATAATTATTCATTATTGCTAGTATGATAGGCTAGCTTAGATATTATTCTCTACTACTAAATCCTTATCTTCCTCAGCTTAGCTTATATTTACCTTACTATCTAACTCTCTAAAGGTATATATTTCCTATAGTAAGTTAAAAATCTCCTCTTTAACCTTAATCTCTAAGTTTACACTATAGTTATATATATAGAAGGCTAGCTTATAGTATTACTAATATAAATTAGCATCTTATTTACTAAAAACCTATACTACCTATCTATTTATAAACTATATCTAGAAGATATACTACTATACTAAGCTTATATACTAGCTATCCTTACTATTAAGCTGCTAATATATATTAACACCCTTATTAAGCAGCTATAATAACTAGAAGATACTTATAATATAGAATATAAGTTTATAGGCTAGTCTAATTAGTATTCCACTATATAATAAACTCTACTACTACACCTCCTATTAGCTATAGCCTACTAATATTATTAACTAAGTAGTATTACCTATTAGTAGGTGCATAATAATAAATTAAACCTCCTATATACCAGCCTATATAATCCTAAACGTATATCCTATCATATTAAATAAAATGCCGCCTATATACTTTATACTATAAGGTACGCTATACCTCTAGAATAAAATAATAATATTATTAAGGAGCAGCACACTAAGTCTTATAATTAGGTAGCCTAGCTTACCTATAATACTAAAGAAGTTAAGGAAGAACTATAAAATAAAAGTGTCTATAACTTTAGCCTATATTACCCCTACTAATTAGGCCCTAAAATTAACTATATACTTCACCTAGAGCATATTAAAGGTGTTAGCTAGCTTAAAGGTATTTAATAGCACCTTAGAGATAAACTATATTATTATTCTTAAGTTATATTAGCTTCCCTACTGCTTATATATACTATATATACTAAGTAGTCTTAATACTTACTATAAAGCTAATAATAACTAATAAAGTACTTAACTACTTATCTCTATAGTTTACTATATATACTAAGCATATTAACCTTATCTTTATAGTTATAACCCTTATTATCTATTACTTTATTAAAGCCTACTTTATAGTAATTATCCTCCTTAATAGCTAAGCTATCTCTCTATAACTTATAAGTAAGAGGTATTATAAGGTTAATACTAATAGATATATTAGTAAGAGAGGTAGTATATAAGTCTTACTATAATTTTAGTAGTCTAATTTAACTATTTTAAGTAGAATTAGTTATAATATAATCCTTAGTAGATACTATAGACTGCTAAGTCTCTACCTTTTATCTAAGCCTAAGCGTAAAAAAAGCTATACTACTTTATTCTTAGTAAAGATATCACCTAGCTAATAGAATATAAACATAATATTAAAACATTCTAATATATCTCCTTATAATACTCTATCTCTTAGGAGTAGAATTTTATTTAATTTGTTTTACTATAGAGGGGAAAGGCATAATATACCCCTAACCTAAAGAAAAAGCTTATCCTAAGTACTTATTATCTAGTATAATATAATAACTAAGAAAGTATAAAATAGTAATAAGATATTATATAGAGGCTACTTTACTCTAAGATCCTAGAATATAAGGTGTTATATAACCTATACTTAAGGAATAGAGATAGGTATATAGATATATAAAATAAAAAAAGCCCTAAGGGGCTTATTTATAGTAGTAAGATAAGCAGATATAAAGCTTTAATCTAAAGTATAAAGCTAAGTAGTCTTAAAAAGGGAGATAGGGAGAAAAACCTCTTAAAGCTTCTTTATAATAACAGAATAAGTAGATATAAGGCTTTAATCTAGAGTAAAAAGCTATAAAGTCTTATAAGAGGAGAAAAGTAAAAGCCTCTTAAAGCTTATTTATAGTAGTAGAATAAATAGATATAAAGCTTTAATCTAAAGTAAAAAGCTAAGTAGTCTTAGAAAGGGAGATAGAGAGAGAAGCTTCTAAGGGCTTTTTCTTTATATAAGTATTCTTATAGAAAAGAGAACATAAGCTTTAAAGTATAAAGTTATATTATAACTAGGTATAATAAATATCTACTTTACTCTTAGGTATAAAAATAAAAGATTATAATATATAAGTATATAATAGATAGGTATATTTATATCGTTTAGTAAAATAAAACAGGAGGTATAAGTATTAAAAATAAAATATACTTATAATATTATAGCTTAGAGGTAAAGTCTTTTTAAGCATCCTTTTAGACTACCCCCTTATACTTTATCGCCTTCTCTCTCCCTTAATCCCTAAGTAGCTAGCTAGCTAAAAGAACCCCCCCTAAGCTTAATAAAACTATTAATCTATTACTTTCCTATTTTAAGACCTAATTTCTAGGCTGCTATTATTATTCTACTAGAGGGGGTAATAGCTAGTAATAAAAGCTTTACAGCTAGTAAAGTAGTCTTTAACCCCTTTTACTAGCTATTAGATAGCTAATAGAAGGAGATTAATAAAGCTTACCTTTCTATATCTAATAGTATATAGAGCGCCTCAGTGTAGCTAAAGCTAGCCTTATAGCCTATTAGCTTACAGCTACCTATATCCTCTTATACTAATAGAGGTAGGATATTAGCTACTAAGCTTAAGCGTTTTTAATAGCACTATAAACTAGAGCTAATACTTTTATTAGCGCTATAATTATCCTTATTATTAGTAGTTATATTCTTAGCTATTAAGGCTAAGCTAAAGAGGGGAAGCCCTAAAAGATCTATAAAAGAGATAAAGACCTCCTTAATTTTATATTATAACTTAAGGAGTTTAGGGTTACTATTCTTAATAAGCTAGTTATTTATCTTAAAGAGGGTAGCATAAAAAGTGTTTATAAGTATATAAGCTTATACTTAATAGAAGTCTTTATTAATATTAGCTAGTATCCTTTACTTAGGCCTAAATATATCTATTACTATATCACTAGTATCTATAATGCCTTAGATAATATAGAGAATATATATCTAGCTAATATAGCTAAAGTAGGTATTATAGTTAGACTTATTAATAAGGGTAATATTTTCTATAGTTAAGGCTTATACCTCTTACGCTTAGAAGGTATCTATATTATATATTATAAGATTAAGTATATACTATTAGAGCTATATAGCTATATTCTTAGTATAAGTAGTAGAGCCTCTATATATACTAAAGTTATTAAGGGCAGCCTAAATATACTTAAGCAGTAGGGGCTTATTCTTAGACTTAAGGTTTATATCTATAAGTTTAGCTATACTTCTGCTATTAATCTAACTAATAATTTAGTATAGTATATAGACTATAATCTCTATCTCTAGCCTCTTAAGATATAAGAAGCGCTTAAGGTTAATAAAAGAGAGGTTAGGTGCTATTAATATAGCAATATAAACCTTTTTATAAGCTTTATTATCTAATATCTTAAGAAGCCTTACTATATATTAAGAGGTAGTATTAATATTATTATAGCTATTAATAGGGAAAAAGGCAGCCTTAATAACATCCTAAGTATAAGCTTCCCTATTACTATTACTAGCAGGTAGAGCTATAGATAGTATATTCTAGTTGCTTAGCCTTATATCCTATATTATATTAAGGGGGAGGGTATTAAGTATATTAAGCACTATCTTAAGCGTTATAAACTAGTAGCTATTAATATAGAGGCTAGCTATCTACTTAAAGGTTAATATATTAAAGGTCTTTAAGCTTAAGTATATTTAGTACTAATAGGTAGCTATATCTTATTACTACTTATAGTTCTATAATATAATAAGCTAGTAGGTTAGAAAGCTTTTCTTACTATTAAGCTATAGTCCTACTATAAGCTTATAATTAATAGTAATATATATATTAAGCTTAATAGTATCTAATGCTATTAATATAAGCTATTTTTAGATCTATCTATAGTTATTAAGCAGGCTTAAGTCTTAGTAGTTAATATATAGTCTTATATTAAGGTCTAAAGGTAGCTTATCTATTATTATAAGTTAAGCTAATACTACCTTCACTTCTTAATATATATATAAGAGGGTTTTATAACTCACCTTTATTATATAGCTTATATATCTACTAAGTATCTAACTCTATAGCACTTATTATTTTTATATATTCCTAGAAGGTATAGAGATAGTACTAGCTAGCTATAACCTTAACCTTAGTCTTATTTATATTAGCCTATTAGAGTAATAGGTGTTCCTTAGTATCTTCTTTACTACTATCTTAGTTATCTTACCTATTTTTAAGGGCTTAGTAGATATCCTTAACGCTATATAGGATAAATATATAGTTTTTAGGTACACTATACTTAAGGCTAACCTTTATAAAGATATCCTAAAGTTTATATATATAAGAGGGTTTAATTTAATAGTTACTACTCCTACTTTACGTTATATCTATAATATTAATATATAGTCTTATAGTAGCTAAGAGGTAAAGCTTTATAAGTTCCCACACTAACTTTTAATCTTAGAAAGGCTTATTAGATACTTATTATTTATAGCTATAATATATAGGAGTTATATCCTTAGTATTATGCTTATATTTTATTATAATAATAGTACTACTAAGTATAATAAGGTTTATAAATATTCTATAGTATAGGTAAGTAATATATCTATATATAAGAGGTCTTAATACACTAATAAATAAGAAGAGAGCGTTATAATATATTCTTACTAAGCTTATATCTTTAGGCTAGCTTATAGTTAGCTATATTAAGGTTAAGTAGACTATATTATTCTACTATACTCTTCTTTTATACTCCCTTATAAGTTTTGTAATAGATATAGCGTCTAAGCAGCCTTTAATTAGAATTTCTATATAGCTAGTACTAGCTACTTAGGAATATTATATACCTCTCCCTCTTTCCCTCCCCCTCCCCTCCCTTCTATCTACTTTCCTATATATACTTAGCTTATATTCTACCTTAGGAATATATAAGAGCATTATTCCTATTTAGGATTTACTTCTATCTTTAGTTTCTCTACTTTTATTATATTATTATAGTTAGAGCTAAGTAATAATTATATATAGCTTATAGGGGAAGAAATAGAAGTAATCTAAAGCTTAGATACTTAGATTTACTAATCTAAGTAGCTATAAAAAAAAGCCCTTAAGGGCTTTAGGTAAGGGGGGCACTATAATATAGAATATCTTTTACTTCTTAGAAGATCTTATATATAGTAAATTTCGCGCAAATAAGGCTTAAGGGAAACTTTAGTAAATAGATATACTTATAATACGCTTAGATATAAGCCTACTAACTAGATCTATTAATATTATTTATTCTTAGCTTAGCGTGAGAAGAAAATATTATTATATCTATTATCTACTTTTAACTCCTTAATATCTTTACCTCTATCCTTATTTATACCTAAGCTAACCTTAATTATTATCTAATAATATATACTAGATATCCCTAGTAGTTTATAGGATAATTATGCAATATTTAAGGCATAAAACTATTTAATCTATAATCTAATTTATAATATATATACTAATAAGCATCCTAATAGAAGCTAGAATAGAAGCTTATACCTACTATAATTACTATATACCTATTTATATTAATAAGCTCCAGACTATATATACTTATAACCTCTCCCCTTCTAACGTATTATGCTTTTTTAAGATATTTTTATAGTTAGTTAGTATTTATATAAGTTATAATAGAAGTCTGCACTCTTTATAGATAGGCTGCATAACTTATCTAGTAAGCTATAAGTATATATTTTTTATCTTTAGTGAGATATAAATAAGAGGCTAGAGATAGAATTAGAGATATAATAAATACTCTCTCTCTCTATAGCTGATATCTTTTATTAAAGATGTTTAGTAGAGGTCTAATAATATTCTTACTTATGCTGTCCTATTAGTTGCTATATAACGCTAGTATATATATATATTAGACATAGTAGATAAAATATTATTCTAGTTAATTAATAATTTTCTCTAGTAAATCGTAAGATTTATTATAAGCTATAGGAATAGAGAAAGTATAGCTCCTTAATATACTAGCGTTATATAAAACTTAATAGGTTATTTTAACCTATATATAACTACACCTATATATTAAAGGTTAGAAAGCGCTACTAATTAGTTAGAATATAGTTCTAATCTATTTAAATTTATATAGTATGCTATATTTAGTCTCAGCTTAATAGGGATAATATAGCTAGTAGAGTAGTAGTTATAATAAGTAGGTATATATTTATAAAGAATATAGAATAATAGTATAATAAAGAAATTATAAAAGTTTATAGAAGTAGTAAGCAAGCTTATTTAAAGTTAGGATTACTTCTTCTTAGTATATATAAACTATCTATATTATTTCCTCTTACGTTAAGATACCTCTTATAGAGCTATTTACTATTCACTTTATTTAAACTATAAGTTTAGTGAGGTAATTAAGTATAACAGTTAATAGTAGATAAGCTATTATATAATTAGCTATAATATATTAGGTAATTATAGATAGAGTTAGTAATACCCTTAATATACTAGATTATTTACTTATCCCTTTCCTTATGTTACTTAATCTATCTATATATCCCTATATACTTTATTTCTACTTAAGTCTGCTATATAATAAAATATCAGAATTACTTATTATTATGTTTTATAGTATTTAATACTATCTACTACTATTAACTAGTTAAATAATATAGTTTATAATATAAGTAGCCCTACCTCTTATCCTTCTTCTAAATTTAACTAGTATTAATATATTAGTTTCTCTCTAACTAATATAATATAATATTTAAACCTACTTCTAGCTAAGTATAAATATACGCTCTAATCACCCTCCCTTCTAAATATCTAAATAGCTATATCTATCTACTCTTATTATTAGGCTACTTCTATATCTTTTTTCCCTACTTTATAAATACTATATATATTAGCTATTTTCTTATCTCCCTATTAAAGCTATATATACTGCTTATAATAATTTATATTAGATTTAAACTATTCTTTAGTTTCTTATTTATTTACTACTATTTATATACCTTTTCTTTAATAGAGGGGAGATATAAAGGAGTACTTACTAATTATACTCACTATATATAATATATAGAGTAAAGTAAAATACTTTATAGTTTATTTTAACTATCTAATTAGCTATATTTAAAAGTAAGAAGCTCTATAGAAGCTATAAGCTTAATAAGTTATATATAAACCTAAAGGTCTACTTAAGGTTAGGTGAAAAGATAAGTAAGTATATATATAAGATTTAGAGCGTTTCCTCCCTTAAATAATCCTTAAAAGAGTATTATAAAAAGGTAGATTTTGCTTTATTTAGTTTCTATTTATATTATAAAAGCTTTTAGAGGCTTCTAGCTAAGTTAGTTAGGTTATCTAGCTTTAATAGTTAAGTTCTAGAAGCTTCTAGAAGCCCCTAAAAGCTTCTAGCTAATTAGGTTAAGTTATCTAAATTCTACTATTAGATCCTAGAAGCCCTAAAAACTTATAGCTAACTATAGTAAGGTATCTAAGATCTATAGTTAAGTCTAACTTCTAAGAAGCCTTAGGGGGCTTCTTACTAAATAGGCTAAGTTATCTAGAAAACTACTCTATAGTTAAGAAGTCTTAAAAGCCCTTTAAAGCTTCTAAAGCTTTTAGCTAAGTATAATAAGTTATAAAGATTTAAATAGTTAGGTCTAAGAAGCCCTTAGAGGCTTTCTTCTAGCTATATATATTATTTAAACTCTATAGTTAAGTCTTAGAACCCCTCCTTACTAGTAAGCTTATAGATACTTATAATTAGTCTATTTAGATATAGAATCTGATATATACTGTTATCTAATATACTTTCCCTTTACTAGCCCTAATACCCCTCTATTTGTATCACTTATTTATAGCTCTAAAGAAGCTGCTTTCTAGCCTAAATCTTAGCCTTAACTTGGTCTGTATTAAGCGTTAGGAGGGTACTACTATTACTTATATTGCTTAAAATATAACCTTATCTTTATTAATAAGAGCTATTATATTAAAGAGTATATTAGTATTAAGCTTTTTTAAGTATACTACTTATCCTATATAAACTAGCTATAAGCTAAGCTTAAATCTTTTATTAGTAATATAAATTAGCTTATTATAGCTTATCTTTATATATTCTACTTAAACTTTCTAGAGATCTTAAATATAGGTAACTACTTATTAAGCTAAGCTTCTATTTAGAGTACTTTATAGAGAGTTATTAGCTATTTATTCCTAAGCTACTTTAAACTATTACTTATTACGCTAAGATATATAGAATCTCTAATATTATATACTAACTATCTATAGTATACTTTTAACTTTACTTATTTAGCTTTTTATATTACTACCTCTCTTTTAAGTATTAACTTATCTATATTCTTTATAGTAATAAGCTTAGATTATTTAAATCTACTAATATATAAAACTATATATATTATAATAGATTCTATTTATAATTAGTAATATAATATAAGTAATTAGCTTTATTATAAAGGCTAGATATTAGATATTACTAAGTTAGTTCTAAGTTTAAATAATTCTATAGATTCCTATTATATAGGTATATATATTATTCCTCTCTATTAGTTTTAAGAGTAGATATTATATTCTTAAATATAAAGTAATTTTATCTATAATAACTATATATTAATATTCTTTATATACTATAAATAAGAAGTTAATAAGAATTATAAATAAATCTATAGCTTTATTTAGTCTTAAAGTATAATTATAAGTAAAATTAAAAGTTATTTATATTTTCTAATAGAAGAACGTTAAAAATATCTTATTTAACCTTTTTAATAAAGTATACTAACTATTAGGTAACTATAGGTTACTATTAGAATAGAATTTATAAATTTAATAATTTAATTAAGTTAAAATAAGCTAGTATTAATATTATTTAGATTATAATACCTCCTTAGAATACTTATATAAATTAGTAATTAGTAATATTATTATTAATTAATTTAAACTAAGTAGGTTACTATTAGTAGTTTAAAATTATTTAAACTTAGATTAAATATTTATTAATTTAACTTAATGTTATATAGGCTAGAAACTTAGCTAAAAAGAATACCTTACTATTATCTTTAAGTATATCTATAATATAGATATTTTAAGCGTAGAAAGTTTAATAAATAATACTTAGTAATATTTTAATAAATCTTACCCTTAGTCTTTATAGACTTACTCTTTTTTAAGTAGCAGTTTTAATAAATAATTATATTATTTATTATTACTAGTATAATAGGCTAGAAACTTAGCTAAAAAGAATACCTTACTATTATCTTTAAGTATATTTATAATATAGACATTTTAGGCGCAGAAAGTTTAATAAATAATACTTAGTAATATTTTAATAAATCTTACCCTTAGTCTTCACAGACCTACTCTTTTTTAGGTAGTAGTTTTAATAAATAATTATATTATTTATTATTATTAGTATAATAAGATTCTTTAGCTTAGTTTATAGAAAAAGTTTATTAATCTTTACTTTTTAAAAATTAAATAAGTATAAGTATTTTTAAGCTTTTTTAGCTTTAGTTAGCCCTATTTTTATCTCCTTTTTTAGCCCTTACTATACCTCTTTAATTATTTAAAATAAAAATAAAGCAGAATACTATAAAAATATTACTACTAAACTTCTTCTTAATAGCTTATTTTCTCCTAAGAAATTATATAACTTAAAGTATAAAAAAAGTGAAAAATATAGATAAAGTATAATTTAGTTAAGCTTATATTTATATATTCGCTTTTATATCTCTTATAGTTATCTAAAAAATTAATATATAAGTATCTAGGTATTTTCAGAGGTTTTCCGCCTAGAGTAGAGTGCTTAGCACAATTAATAAGTTTTCTCCCTTGCCTTGTTATAATAGATAAATAAGTTAAAGATAATCTAAACTAAACTATATAAGATAGTAAGAAGAGGAAGAATAAACTTAGTTTAAAAAGGTAATAGCTATAGGTGTATTTACATATAATTAAAAAGTATATTTAGGAGGCAAGCAAAGGTATCACTAATAATCTCTTATTATAATTCCTAGTTGAAATCGCATGCTGCTGCCTCTAACACGTAATAAGGTAGCTTAAGCTACTATTAAGTCCACCTAGAACTGCCGTTAAAACCTACGTCAAGCTAATCCTCATGCAGGCAGGATTGCAAGGAAGGCCCATGACACAGCTTCAATTACGTTAAATGTCACTGGGCACCCGTCGGGTCTTTAAGTGAAAACTGTCCGGCACGCCTGACACACTCTTTTTAAATCTTTCTGTCACTGTCACCGTTTGCGTATAGTTAAATATGCCCAGCGCTTTCAGATCTACATACGTCGAAATGAGTTCTTCTCACTCACAGCAGTTATTTCTGCCCGCATTAATAAGTGCCTAAGCGATCATGCCTGAGGCTATCAATGTATTGCAAAAAAGTCTTTCATGCTCCCAACATGTATCGCTTAGGATTGAAGACCTGTTCTCAGTGCGTGACAAGGTCGTCATCGTTACGGGCGGTGGTTCTGGTATTGGGAAGTGTATCGCGCGGGGATTTGCACTCAATGGGTCCCGCGTTTATATTGTTGGCCGACGCTTGGAGGTTCTGCAAGCTGCTGCCAGTGAAATAGGTGGCGACATACACGTACTGCAGGGAGACCTTGGGACTAAGGCCGGTTGCGAAAACGTAGCGGACCAGGTGAGGGCGCACGAATCTCACGTAAGTTGAAACTTGTTTCGTTCACACCCGCGTCAGCTTGGTTCTGTGTCCGTCGCTGCTAACCTGCTTCTCTCGTTCTAGGTTGACACCCTCGTCAACTGCGCTGGATTGATGACCCTCTGGAAGGTTTATGCCAAAGATCCAGATAATGGTAAGCCTACGGAACCCTGACGACATCGACGCTTCACCTTCAGTCCAGGGTAGTGGACAAGGTGAAGATTCCTATGCGAGCTGCAGCTGATTCCATGGCTGGATAGCCAACGAGGTAGAACGCATGCTGCTCAATGGCATCGATGAGTAAGTGAATTTATTTTGGAGGATCAAGAATGTAGTGCGCTGACTGTACAAATATAGTGAAGATTTCGATGAGGCAAATCACAGTAAGGCCCCATTAACAACTTAGGGTACGTGTAGGGTTGATGTGACGATGGTTTCAGTTAATGTTCGCGGAGTCTACTTCATGTCGACATGTTTGGTTCCGTTGCTACGAAAATCCGCTACTCCAAACGTCTTGATCATATCGTCTTTGGCCGCTTTGACAAACCAAACGTCTGTGACATCAGTGGCGTACGATCTCTCAAAGGCTGCCGGTACGTTTCCCCCGACTCCTGAGAGCCCCTTCTTTTTAGTACCCTTCGCCAATTGGAACTGGTCTAACTTGCTGAAACAAAATATTTGGCGCAGAAACCAAACTTGCCATGTTGCTGTCATCTGGCCTTCGTCCGTAAGTGTGGTTTCGCCTTCAGGCACCCCTACGAGTTTTTGAACCCCAAGATCAATCTTGACCAAAATTCTTGACGCAGTACTAACTCATATCCTCATAGAATGAAGATTCGCGTGAACACAATTTGCCCCGGGATATTTCCTTCAGAGATGACGACCTTGGCATCTCAGGAGAATAAGTCGCCAGTCCTCGCCGCGGACACAGACCAAGCCAGGTGGGGTCTACATCCCATCGCAGAGAAGACAATACTGCGATCAACTGCTGGACGCCCGGGCCGCCCCGAGGAGATGGTGGGGCCGGTTTTGATGCTCTCAAGCGCAGCTGGTGCATATATGAACGGTGCTCAGCTCGTTATCGATGGCGGACTTCTTGTCAATGCCTTGAGCTAACTATTGAGGCTGGAATCATGCGCACAAGTAAAAATGATTTTCTCAGTTATCTACGTAGGATTTCATTATCCCTATCTTAGTGAAAATGCATTCTTTTCGGGAATTGCTCGCTGGAATCCAAATCGGAGGTTTTCCTTTATAGCACGCTAAATTCCCCGATCAGGGTATGACGATTCCTAGCAGCGGGGCAGCATATCAGTGAAAGTTATCGTTCTTTGTTTTGTTTGATGAAATAATTTTCTGTCTTCTGTCCTTTACCATTAGAGACAGCTTATAGGAATTACTCTTTAATACTTCCTCTCACGCATAACACTGACTGGTGTGTTTGTTTCACAAGTCAAAGAACTTCAGTGCACTATGGAAAACGTTTCGTGTCCCGTCCCCCAAAGAGGTGCTGTGCATTCCGCCTGGGCCACTTTGTCAGCTCAATCACCAATACACCTACTTCATGTGTTACCTATTTGGCCGTACATGGCCTGCGTTACTATTGTAGTTTGGCTGGTGGTGACGCGAATGAGTGCGGGTACAGCCAAGTGGGATTGGAAGTTTGACTGCCCCGAGGTCCCAAGAGACGGACCGAATCTTGGAACGACTCTTAGAAAAGGTCTTTTACAGGTGTGTCATTGTATCATTGCGGTGTTTTCGTGTGGTGTCGTCGATAACACGCAGAAGTACCCCGACGAGCCGTTCAAAGTCATGACGGCAGATGGCTTCGTTGTCTTCTTGCCCGCCCGTCATATTCAGGAACTTTGTATGCACCCCAGAACCGAGGTTTCCTTTGGCCACATGGTTTTGCAGTACTTCTCGTCATGGGCCACAGGCTTTGGTGTGAATAACGATACGTTTCTCCGAGGCACCAAGCTGGGACTTCTATCAACCGGTTCCCGCTTTATTGTGCCCATGATAGATGAGACAACAGCGGCCTGCTCTCGATTGTTTGATGGTCGCGATCGAGCGTACAGTAATCCCAATGAAAAGGAATGGACGTCCGTTAATGTCAGCTACGCCGCCGGGCAGCTCACAGCACAAATCATGGCTCGTGCATTTGTGGGCAAGTCTCTTTCTCGAGACCAATCCTGGGTCGATGGTCAAGTATCCTACTTGGCCTACGTATGGGCGGCGGCTCGGGGTATCCAGCAATGGCCGAAGTGGGCGCAGCCGCTGGTATACCGCTTTGTCAAGGGCTACAAAGACTTACGTAACGAGGAGAGACGGCTTGCAGACCGGCTGAGGACCGAGTTTGACGTGGCTAGATTAGGGAACGACCGCAGTGAAGCGGGCAAGATCCGGGAGCGGACCATGATCGACGACTTTTTGGCCGTAACAGACCCAGGCAAACAAGACGATATCGTGTTTCACATGACACTACAGTACCAGCTTATTTTTACCGCCATACATCCAACTTCAGAAACTGTTTGTTCTTCCTGTCTCGCTTGCATGATGTCAAGCTCTGTTACTAATGTGGTGCTGTGGTGGTCCAGTTGTGGCAGGTCCTTTACGACATTGCACTCTACCCCGAATACCAGGAGATTCTAAGAAACGAACTAAAGGAAGTCGATCGAACAGATGAAAAAAGTTGGCTCTCCCAGGTTCCGAAGATGGACAGTTTTATGAAGGAATCCCAGAGGCTCCACGCCGCTTCTCTCGGTAAGATTTACACGTCCTTCCAAGAGGGAGAGAGAGTCCTTCTCTGACTACCCTTCCGCCCTCAGTAACTT
This sequence comes from Colletotrichum siamense, assembly GCF_013390195.1. NCBI lineage: Eukaryota > Fungi > Ascomycota > Sordariomycetes > Glomerellales > Glomerellaceae > Colletotrichum > Colletotrichum siamense. The sequence goes on along the minus strand of NW_023501016.1, from coordinate 7,228,820 downwards.
TGACCAGAAAGGTTCTGAAACCGATGACTACTTCGTCCGGGCTTCACTTCCCAGCCGGGTCTCAAATCTCATATATGACGGACGCCGTGAATCTCGACCCTAAGAGGTGGTCGGATCCTGAGAAGTTCGATGGTCTAAGATTTTACAACATGAAAATGAATGTTGAAACCGAATCTCAGCAGGTAACGCTGAGCTACTCATACTCAGGGTTGTAACATTTCCTTGCCTGTCCGCATCCTTTTCCAGGTCTTGGTGGAAACAAGTGGCTAACAGCGCTTTTTTTCACAATAGCCCGGGACAGTTGAACTTTGGCTACGGCGTGCAGGCATGTTGCGGACGTCACTATGCAGGATGGCTCATCAAGATGATCCTTGCGGAGCTGGTTACTATGTTCGATCTTAAACTGGCGGAGGGTCCTGGGGAGGAGGAAGGCATGAGATGTTTTACCATCAGAAGCCAGAGGATTGGTAATCCAAAGGCCGAAATATTAGCACGCAGACGACACAAAGATGTGGATAGGCAAGGATAGCTCTGGTACCAATTGGCTATTGTAAAATCTGCACGTGGGATTACGCCATGGGTTACTGCTGACGCCATGTAAATTGGGTGTGTAGCTGCCATTCGGGTGGTTTGCCGTTCGGGTGATTTGTCTAGAGGGGTCATAGTTCCAGTATGACGGCAACGTCCTCGTGGTGATTGACACCAGGCTGTGTACATCTAAGGGAACAACAAAATCAAAAGACATTACTTTGTATCGTAGACCAGATTCACCCTCCGCGTGGCATACTTTCAGATACAATTTGGCTACTTCGAATCAACGTGAACAATGTCTACTACAACATCGACAGAGAAAAGAGTTCAATGCTGCACACAGACGACTTGCATCGACGAGTCCCCTATCTTACCAATAGGCAGGTCAGACGTCGACAACAATGACGCCACCAGTCTCAAAGACATGACTATCTCAGAGATAAAAACCCCAAGAAACGGAGGCAAGTGGGCGACAAAGACGGTGACGATTACCGCCTTAACTTTAGGTCTTTGCCTGGTATCCTTTGCGGCAGCGGTGGACAACACGATCCTCGGTATATCTCACTAGAACCATTGTGTAAAAAGCAAGTGATATGTAAATCAACTTGTCTTTCAAACCCTCATGAGATGTCCAACAAAGATCCGATCTGACGACGAGATGCATACACATAGGAACGGCCATACCGCGCATAACGACAGAGTTCGACTCGCTTCAAGATGCCGGACTTTATCGTAGCGCATCTCTAGTCGCTTCGACGGCGCTTCAACTACCGTACGGCAAAGCATACGCCCAATTCAATGTCAAATGGATCTATCTCGGTAGCCTGGTCGTCTTCGAAGCAGGGTCTGTCCTCTGTGCCGTTGCTCCCAACTCGGGGACCCTCATCGCCGGACGTGTTGTCTCGGGCGTGGGTGCGGCGGCGCTTTACTCAGGCGCCATCAACATGGTTGCGATGACGGTAAGCCCGCAGAGGTCCCCGGCACTTTTTGGTATCGTGTCTGGTATGGTCGGTCTGGCGTCTCTGGTCGGTCCGCCCTTGGGGGGTGCCTTCACCGACGCACCGAAATTGACTTGGCGATGGTGCTTCTGGATAAACGTGCCGCTCGGCGGCGTCGCCGCCATATTCATTTTGGCCGTGTTTCGACCTTCTCAGCGACAGTCGTCGCTTCCGGCTCTGGCAGACACAGAAATGCAAACAGTTGGTGATGCACATGAAGGAGTTGAAGGCAAACGCCCACCAACAAGTGCCCCTCATCGCTCATTAAACAACCGTGGCTTGACGGCAGCCTCAGCCGCAGTCCTCCCCGTTATGAAGCGAATGCAGAAGATGGATCCGTTGGGCACCGCTCTCCTTGTCCCGGCCATGGTCAGCCTGCTTCTGGCCCTCCAATGGGGCGGGTCAAAGTACAACTGGTCGGACGGGCGGATCTGGGGCTGCCTGGTCTGTTCGGCCGTTCTCACGGGCGCCTTCGTCGTCTCATTGCGGTTCAACGGCGATGACGCCATGATCCCTCCCCGTCTTCTCCGCGATCGCGCGGTCGTGGGCGGCATGCTGCTAATAACTTGGCTTTCGGCGGCCATGTTCACCCACGTCTTCTTCCTGCCATTCTACTTCCAAGTCGTCCAGGGCATGAGCGCCACGGCCTCGGGCCTACGCACCCTCGCCTATGTTGGGGCTATGGCCTTGGCCGGGGTGGGCGCCGGCGGCGCCATGTCTTCCCGGAGCAGCGACGGCGGTGTCGGCTTGTCAGACCATAGGCCGTACGCCTGGGTCGGCGCCGGCCTCTTTGTCATCGGAGCGGGCTTGATGCACATGCTGACCGTCAGCTCAGGATTGGGCATGGTGGTGGGCTTTCAGTTGCTGTCAGGTGCCGCGCTGGGTGTCGTCTGGCAGGTTCCCTATGTCGCCGTTCAGCGGTCAGAGAAAATCGGCAAACGACAGGATGACCGTGCCATCGCGAACGCGCTCATTGCCTTCTCTAACTCCCTGGGTGCGGCCCTAGGCATCTCTATCGCGCAGACCATATTTGCAACAACACTCGCTAAGGGGCTTGCGGGCCTCCCGGGGTTAGATCCTAGCCATGCGGATGCTCTGGCAAAGGCCGGCCAGGCTGCCCAACTGGGTTCTCTTTCCCCAGAGCTTCTCGCTGCTGTGTTGCAAATCTTTAACCACGCCATTACATCCACCTTTACTTTTGCTGCGACTGCTGCAGGAGTTGCCTTCTTATGTTGTTTTATATTCCCTTAGCGGTTTACCTCTTGGATTGTACTTCGGTGTTGTTATTGATACATGCTGCACAGTGAAGACCGGGCTTTGAAGGGATGCGACCCCACGACCCTCAATATAAGCAAGGCCTCGTAAATCAGACATTACAGTTGGCTATCTAGTGATGTGTATTATGGTTAGCTATAATGTTAACGTCTCCAAACAGAAGCTGGAGAATTACGCTCCACTGAAAGTACCCTAGACTCTAGTGCATAACCAAGGTCCATTTACCGCCGGAGGGAGGCACAGCCTCAAGACTCGGTCGGGTTAGATGACAGTCCTATGCAAACGCTGCTTCGGACGGTTCCCTTGGACTGGATGTTGTGGTTTCTGGGTTGCCAGACACGGCAAAACTCTCAGCGGGATAAGGCCCGTGACAAGCCATGGTCTGATTGTGAAGGGTCAAGTCTCGTAAACCTTTGGTCGTTGATTGCCAATAGATCATATAATCCTCCAAGTAGACATGTCATCGCTGTGAGTGGCCGTATTGGTGCATTGGCGCGCGATCACGTTCCCTACGAAACTCACTCGAACGCCCAGAGTTGACATTTGTTTGATTTTGGCTGTTTACACCGCGATCGGAATTAATTTTCATATCCTTCACATCTAAGGTATCTAGCAACAACAAATTACAACCCAAGAACCCAGGCAGCTCATCCGAAAGACTCAACACGATCCTTGGTCCCGCTTCTTCAAATGACAAATCAAGCCCCTCTGCCTCGGGAACCAACTACCCGTGACTTTCCAAGGGCGGTTGAGATCGACGAGTGAGATTTCATACCTGCGGATCAATGTTGCCACAATCTTGTAAACTTCTAGATGAGCGAGATTTCTCCCAATACAGACTCGCGACCCACCACCAAAGGTCAAGTCCGACGAGTTGTATAAACGTAGTCTTGTCTTATAGGCTGCGTCGCTCTCATCTTCATTCTGCAACCAGCGCTCTGGCCGGTAGGTATCCGCATCGTCGCCCCAGATAATTTTGTTCCTACCAATAACATAGGGATTTATACCAACAGCTACGTTTGCCGGAACGTGGGTGCCATCCGGAAGGTCCAGGCCGCCGTCAGGCACATACCGCTCAAGTAACATGCAGACCCCAGGGTGCATTCGCATGGCCTCGCGAATGACGGCTTCGAGGTCTGTAAAATGTTCATTAGCTTTGGCTCATGTATAAAGCTGTAAGCGGTTTACTGTCATGGCAGCGCGCGTGCTGAGCTGTACGAAGCAACATCAGACAGCTCTCCTGAGAGAATATCCTGTTCCAAGCGTCGGTAAACGAGGGGTTGATGAAGCGCGTGCCAAAAAATTGCTCGAATGGTGATCGCAGTTGTGTCAGCGCCGGCGAGCAAGTTGACGAGGAGGTACCCCATGATGATGCCATCGTTTACAAGTTCAGGATGGGCCTGCTTAGATTCAATGAAGTGCTGCAGGAAGTCGGGAACGTTGGGGTCGTAATTAGGATCTTTGCCTTGGAGGCGAGATACTAGGTGTTCGAGAGAAATGCGTGTAATGTTTGCTAGGTTCGGAGGGCCGATTCTCATAACAGGATTCTTGTCGAGAAGGAAGTCCAGAAACGGCATTTGCCCCACAGTAGCGAAGCTATTCACAAGTCAGTGTCTTGATTGTTGCCAAAACACATTCAACGCACTAGTCAAGAGCTTTGTCGGCAATGGAAATTGTGCCGTCATAATCGCATCCCTCGTCCATGTAGCCAAATCGCTGGCTAAAAGAAGCAGCGCCATTCGCATCCCAAGAGTCTACTTTGTCTTAGCTCGAGAACTGCCACGCCAATCGAGTCAACTTACAAAACCCGATCCACTCGCCAAGATCACACGCTGTCGGCTTGGAGGTGGTCATGAATCGCTTTTCCAAGTGGTCACAAAAGTCACCGATCAAGGTATCAAATAGTGGCTCGATTCCCATGACGCTACTCTGGGAGTAGTACTTGACAATTGGACGCTTCATCCGTGCATGCTCAGCTTGGTCTGTGGTACTGAACAAATGGTAGGTAACTCTGCCGTCGATGATAGCGCTGTTGTTGTGGTAAAACTCGGTCTTGCTCATGGTGTGAGCCAGAATGTTTGCCGGAAGCGGTAGGGGAACAACGCGTACCTTCTTCCATTTCCCATCCGTGCCATAGAGGGTCTTGATGAGCTCTGGAAAGTCAAGGTCCAGAGTATTTGGGCCGATGCGAACAACGGCTCCATAGTTCTCGTGAAGCTCTTTGATCTTGACATGATAACTTCCTGTTCGAACAACAGATAGTCGCCACAAATTTGTCCAGGCTGTGCGTGTTAAGAAACATTCGCGATAACTGATAATTGATGATATACGTACCGGCTAAACCTGGCCCAGGATATTGTCTGAGGGGGGAGGTGATGTAGGCAGTCACCCACCACCCTACGATGGCCAATATGGGAGCATCAACAATGGCAACGGCAAGGGCCGTCCCGTCCCAAGGTCGAAAAAGCCCAGCGTGGTAATTTAAGTAAGTCACGCCCATGTTTGTTTTTCCAACAAAACAGCGGGCGAAAGTAATATGAGTTCCGGTAATTTCAAGCGTCCTCAATGCTGAGTCTTCAGTGCCGAAGAAAAGTTGTGGTTTACATGTCCTAGGGTGAGAAATCATTGGTCTTTTTTTATAATTTATTGAAACAGTGCAATTGTTCACAGTGATTGACGTGAGCCTGATTAGTCGCCCGCTTAGCAAGGCAAGGATGAGATAATGGTGGGTCTACGTTGATGCGTTGGAACTTCTGTTCCCTTCCTCTGCCCTGGGGGCTGAAATCAGCCTCCGCTTAGATGTTGCCCTATGTTAGGATGGGGGTTGCGTGAAGTGGCTTAATTAATCTAGCTATAAGCGCTGGGCGTAGCTAGCTATAAAGTAGTGTAGCTAATCCCTTATATAAAAGTAGGATTTAGGCTAGGATTTAAGTTTTAGGTTTAAGTTTAGTTAATTACTATCTTATACCCCCCTTTTAGCTAATATTTCTAGTATTTTAAATAAAGCTATTTCTATTTTAAAATAGTAATCTAATTAATTATATAGTAGTTTTATATTATTCTTACTTCTATATATTATTCTTATTTTTCTATATTATTATTATTATCTTATTTTAACTCTAAAATACTTCTTAACTTTTTCTAATTTTTATATAGCTAATTAATATTATAACTACTACTTAAGTTATCTCTATAAAAATAATTAAATAGCTACTTAATATTATTAGTATTACTTTTTATTTTTAACTTAAGTTAAATCTTTAAATTAGTAACTTAGAAGTTTATTATTTAAAACCTCTTTATAGAATTAACTTTTAACCTAAATAAATCTAAAAACTATTTATTTTAGTTTAATTTTAGATCTTATATTTTAAATAACTTTTTTTTATTAAAAATAGTAATTCTTAAGTAATTAATTAGCTTTATAAAACCTTATTACTATTCTTTTAATCTATTAATTAACTTTAGTTAGGTATTAAATATAATAATTTATAATTAATAATACCTTAAAAATTAATCTTTTTATAATACTTTTAAAACTTAGTTAATTAATTTTTTACTTTTTTAAACTTTAAACTTATATTAATTTTATTTAAGTTTAAAGTTAATTAACTTTTTACTAATTAAACTTAGTATAGTTATAACTTAAGGAAATACTAACTAAGATATCTAACTTAGTAATAAATTTATAACTTAGTAAAGTTAAAATCTTTAATTACTTTCTAAGCCTTTATTATTAAATAACTTCTTATATAGAAAACTTTTATAGTTAATAATTTAACTATTAAAAAGAGTAAATTAAAGTAATTAAAATAATATAAAGTTTAACTATAAAAGTTAATTAGTTAGTAAGATATAAAGGAATAAAGTTATTATATATAAAAAAAAAAAATAGAAGGGATTTAATTAAGATTAATTCCTAAGATATTATCCTTAGATTAAGACTTATTATTAGTTATAAATAGTTTTAATAAACTTAATATTCTAATAAAGTTATAATACTTCTCTATTATTAGTAGTTTAATAAAGTTATTAGTAACTATCTTATAAATTAAGATATAGTTAATTTTAAAATCTCTATTACTAATATTATTAATAATCTAATAATACTTAATCTTAATATAATATAATTTAAGTAACTATTTACTTAATAGATAATTATTAAGGGTATTTATAGAATCTATATATACTTAGAGGGGTAATTAAATAAAGATATTTATCCTTTAGAAAAGATCTATAATATATAGTAAAGCTTTCCCTCTAAGTATTAGATTTATCTACTTAGCTTTATAGGTTAATATAGCTATAAATAATTATAGTACTAATTTCTAAGTAATTAGTGCTCCTTTATATATAACTATATAACTAGCTATTAACTTACTTATTCTTTTATAATTAGACTAGCTAGTATTATAGAAAGCTAATAATTTAAAGTTATTAATAAAGTAACTTAAGCTACTAAAGTAGAGTATTAGTTATTATAAACTATAGAGATATCTCTATATTAATCTTAGTAGTTTATTATACTTTTTAGAAGTATATTATTAATCTTTAGTAGCTTTACTTATAAATATTATAATATCTAGTTATATACTATTTATAATCTATTATAACTTACTTAGATTACTTTAATATTTATATATCTTAATAAACGTTTTATATTATTCTATAATCTCTAATAGCTAAGTATTACTAAGGGGGTAAAGTATTTAGTTATATCTAATAATACCCTTCTTTATTAGTATATTATTAATATATTTAGTTTATAAGATCTAGAGTTATTTTATTTTATAATAATACATAATCTTAAATTTAAGAAACTATTATACTTTACTTAAATCTTTAATTTAGAAGAAGTTATATAAGTTATTTTTAAAGTTATTAACTTACTTAATATTAAGTATAGTAATAAGTATATTATTAATATAAAATAATATTATAATATTATTCTTATTAATAAGAATATAAGGTTTTTTTAGTAGTAATTTAAACCTTAATTATTTAAAGATAGTAATAATTTATTTATACTAAAGAAGAGGAGATTCTCTTAACTTATAGAGAGCTCTTTTTAATCTATAGAACTAATTAGATCTATTATTAAACTTATAGAGTTAAGTAATAAAAATATCTTAATCTCTTATAAAAGTATTTAGGAAAGTTATAACTATATTAACTTAGTGAAGTTTTAGATCTTTAAGTATTATAATTAGTAAAAAGATTTATAAAGTAATAAGATTAATAATAGTAGTATAAATTATTTTATTATCTTTATCTTAAAAGTTATTATAAATAACTTATTTTACTCTAACTCTATTAAGCTTTTTATTTATAATAACTTTCTTATTATATATCTATTTATTTAAGAGATATTTAAAGCTATCTAAAAGCTCTTTAAGCTATTAGTAATCTATTTCTTATAAGCTATTAACTTAAATCTTTATAGTATTAAAAATAGTTAACTTTAGAAGTTCTTTTTCTATTACCTCTTATTTCTTAAAAGTTATAAATAAGTAAATTTTTAAGTTAAAAGCTTATAATAAATTAGATATTAAGAAAATAAAAATAATTAGTTTTTAATCTATTTTATTATTAATTAAATTAATCTCTATAGCTCTTATTTTATTAAATTCCTTATTAAACTTCTTTATATTATATAATATCTAAGTTCTAAGTATCTAAATTATTTAATTAAAAGAAAAAATAATTACTTTTAGTAATCTTATAAAAATAAAACCTCTATTACTATTTCTTAGCTTTCTTTTTAGTTTTCTTTATATTAAGTAAGAAGTTTAAAGTGAAATACTAAGAGAGTTTTATTATTATTATAGATTATTAGTTAGTATTTATTATTTCTAAGGAGTAATAAAAAATCTCTATTTTAAAAGAGTAATAAGAGAATATTACTTTAAAAAAGTAATAAGAGAATATTACTATAAAGAAGAAACTTCTTTTAGTATTAATTATATTTATATATTTATAGTATTAATATTTAGTATTAATAAGTATAGTTTTAGATTTAAAGTTAGTAAACTACCCTTTTTACTACTAACTTCTTTTTATTCTTAAAGAAGCTTATTTTTTTATTTTTATTTATTATTACTTTCTAAATCTTAAGTTTCTTCTAAATATAAATTACTTAGTTCTTCTTATTATTAATCTTATTTAGTAGAATAATAATAATAGTAAGACTTAATATTTATAATATAAAGCTAAAACTTAGCTTTATATATTATTATTAGTAATTTATTATTATACTTATAGGTCTCTAATTTAACTTCTTCTCTTAGCTATAAGTTATTAAATTTAACTAAAAAAAGCTCTCTTTTATCTTTTTTAAATATTATATCTCTTACTTACTAAATACTATTAGTTTTTTTAATAAGAATATAGAAGATATTACTATAGAAGTTATTATATCTTATAAATCTTCTAAGTTTAGTTCTAAGTTTTATCTTTTACTCTTTTATATATAAATAGCTATTTAAGTAAATATAGATATAAGTTTAGTAGCTTTAGTAGTAGAGGTAATATATATATAGTTTTCTTATAATAAGAAATATATTAAGAGTATTTATTAGTTTTTTATAAAGATTAATATTACTTTTATTATTAAATAATAGATTTCTAACTTTTATAGAAGTCTTTATTAATTAGAACTAAAAAGACTTAAGAAAGTTACTTCTATATATATTACTTATACTTTTTACTATATAGCTTTACTAAAGTTTTCTACTCCTCTATTTTACTAATAAGAATAAAAAGCTACTATCTCTAAATAGAAACCTTATTCTTAAGTAAAAAGTTCTATTATTTTAAAAAGAACTATATTATTATTTATAATAACCTTAGAAAAATAAATAATACTATTTATTATTATAATCTTCTTTAGAAATTAGTTTTATAGCTAAATAGCTACTTCTTTCTTTAATTTAAATATTTAGAACTATTTATAAATTAAAAAAGCTTCTATAATATAGAGATTATAAGTAATACCTCTAAAGCTTTATAGTATTAATTCTAAGAAGTTAATCTAAAGCTTTTAAAAAGCTTAAGTTAGTAGTTTTTATTATTTATTACTAAGTTACTATATTAATTCTACTATAAAGTAAATATAATACTTATATTTTATAAGAAGTACTCTAAAGAGGTTTATATTAATATCTCTTATAGTAATAATAATTACTTCTCTAAATAGATATTTTAGATAAATATAAAAAGTTTAGTAATTTAGCTTAAGAGAGCTAAATTTATTACTCTAATTAGAAGGATAGATCTAAAACTAAAAAACTTATATATTTTATTTAAAATTATTAATAACTTTAGATATATTTTTATAAACTAAAGTATTATCTAAACTATTAAAATAAATACTTATTTTCTAAAAAAGATTAATACTAATAATTTATATTATATTATAAAGTTTATAAAAAGTACTATATAGTTAGAAAGTAATCTTTTTACTACTTAGCTTAATAGTAATTACTTTAGCTATACTAATAACTTAGCTAATTCAATCCTTTCTATTTATATAGTTTATAGTTAATCTTTAAAAGAGATCTTAAAAGTCCTTAAAAATAGAGAGATTATTAAAGATATATTTATTAATATTAATATTTAGTATAAAGAAGTTTATTCTCTTAATAGAAACTATAAATATAATATATTAGCTTAATTATACTTCTTAACTATTATTTTCTTCTTTATTAGCTTCTTTAATAGTATTATATATAAAAAAACTATTAATCTCTATTTTAATAGTTTAGCTAATAGATCTATAGATAGAAAGTTTAAACTTCTTTATTAGTTACTTCTTAACTCTCTATATATAGTTAACTTTATATAGATCTTTAGTAAGAAATTAAAAGTTAAAGTATAAACTAAATACTTTAAATTTATTTATTAGGAATAATAGAAAAGTTCTCTTTTAAGTTTAAGCTATTAAGGTATCTATATAAACTTTAGATTATTAATTAATATCTTATTTAATACTAAAGTTTCTAAAGATATTATTTTAGGTTTAACTTTCTAAAGTAAATATTAAAGTAAATATTTAAGTTATTAATTACTAAGTTTATAGTTTATTAATATATTTAAACTTATTATATAATAAAATATAATATTTATAATACTTAAAGGAGTATTTATTATACTTATTAGAGTATAAAGTTATCTTTCTATAATAATAGCTATATATTTTATATTTATAAAAGTTTTTAAGATATTTAATATTATATAAAATATAAGGATCTTATACCTTAATATTTTTAGACTTAGGTATTTAAGTTTATTTCTTTATAATAAACTTCTTCTTATTTAATAGAGCTTTAATACTTTAAGAAGCTTACTTATATTATTCTTTTTTATTTAAACTTTAGAGCTTTTATAAGAAATTATTATAACTTTAAATCCTTATAATAAAGTTATTCTTTATAAAGTTTATTTTAATTTAATTAAAATATCTAAAACTTTAGATAAATCTATAAGTAAGAGCTATAGTTAATAAGCTTATATTAAAACTATTTAATTTATTAAAAATTAAGTAAAGATCTTATATAAAATCCTTAGTATTACTATAGTTAACTTTAGTTATTCTATTCTAGTTATTATAGATTTTATTTATAACTAACTTATTAAACTTCTAAATATATTCTTTAGTTTTAATAAAAATATAAAAAGCTAAAACTATAATAAAAAGATTATTATTAATTATTTCTTCTAAAAGATTATATTAGATCTTTTTTATAAATAATTATTTAGTAAATATAAAACTTATAAGTATTAAATTATTTAAAGAGCTTAGATCTTTAATTATTACTATTTTATTTTTTTTAAAAACTATATCTCTATTATATCTATTTAGTATTCCTTTATTTATTAAGTAAAAGAGTAATTTTATTATTTTAAAAGTATTCTTAAGATTAATTTCTTATAACTTAAAGTTTATAGCTTTAGTTAGTTTAAAAATAGTATTATATACTAAACTTTTTAGATTTAATCTCTTATTAGCTACTTTTTATATAGCTACTTTAGCTATAAAGTTTATTATAAAAGAAAAGAGAGAGTTAGATTAAAATAATCCTCTTTTAGTAGAGCTAAAAGAAAATAAAATTAAATTACTAATTATAGATATATTAATTTATTTAATTAATTTAATAGTTTAAGAGAGGTTTAAGTAGTAATTATATATAATTATTAAATAGTTATTAAATAGTTATTACTATATAACTATAATAAATATTAAATAATTATTAATTTTAGTAGTTTAAAAATTAAAGAGATTTTATAAGTAGAGGATATATATTATAATAGTTATAATCTCTACTTAGAAATATTACTTCTAGTAATTTAGTAATCTATTAATTACTTTTTAATAATTACTAAACTATAAAATTAAAATCCTAATAGCTACTTAGGAATAACCTTATATTTTAGTAAATAGATTTAAGTATTTAGAGGACTTATAACTTATATAAAGTAGTTTAATTAATCTAGCTATAAGCGCTAGGTGTAGCTAGTTATAAAGTAGTATAGCTAATCCCTTACGTAAAGGTGGGATTTAGGCTGGGATTTAGGCCTTAGGCCTGGGCCTAGCTAACTACTATCTCGTAGGGGTAGACTGGTAAACCGTTTAACTGCAGTTGCAAGCAAACTGCAATATATATACTTAATTCGGTAACGCAAGTCCAAGATCTCCATATTTTTGCATGCACGTTGGGCATTCGAAGAGTTTCACTGCAAGATCAGCAGCTGAAAGATCAATTATTATTCGCTGTGCTTGCGGGCTAGGGCGGCATCTCGTACTTGGAATCTTACCGTTCGTTGGTATTCGACAATGAAAGTTGTGTAATTGGCTGAACCCCCACCCCCTAGAGATGGCGAGCAAGTCAGCCCGGGGTTTTTCGAATGCCTGTCAATTAGCAGGAGCCACTGCTATGTTTTAGGCAAACGCAACGGTATGGATCAAGTCCGAGAAGACTAGCATCGCGCTTTGGGTAATTAGAGGAGGCTATGGCGATCATCTCGCCGAGCTCTGAGGGACCGTCAAGACTCATTCAGTCTCGAAACATGCCTGCTAACGGTTCATCAAATCCGCTTCCCTTCACTGCCACTTGAAAGCGAAACTGGTCTGACATAATCCTGGCGACGGATGACTTCGACAAGACTTTATTTGGAGGCTCGCCCACAGCGGATGTCGCAATGTTTCTACCTCTCTCGATCATATCCAAATATTCTTTGACGTCTCCAATACCAACCCTCTCCCAATCAGCGCTCAGTAGCCACGAAGAAATCGACGACTACTCTTCTCGTAGAAACCCGGTCAAGCGTGACAAAAATGCCGTTGGGGGGTTCCGGTCCTTGGGCTATTGCAACTATGTGGTCTTTGACTGCATTGACGTTGGCCTTCGTGATTCTACGCACGTACACACGAGTGGTAATTGTCGAGGCTTACGGGGTAGACGACCATGTTTACAACCTCGCTTTTGTATGTTGCCTTTACGTCCGAATCTTGCCCATTCGTGCTGACATGCGTTACAGGCGCTTCTCGTATTCTACACCATATTCACAACCATATCAGCAACTTATGGCTTTGGTCAAAGTATAGACGACATATCTGATCCCGACAGCATTGTTGATGCGATTCTTTTCGAAGCGATAGGACAAACGTTTGCTGTCGTCGGCATGGCTATCGCAAAGTGGTCGTTGGGCCTGTTTCTTCTCCGCTTAGTAAACAAAGTATGGCACAAGATCGCAATTTGGATATCGATGGGCCTTCTCATGGGTGCATCCATCTCAACTTGCTTCGTTTTCTGGTTGCAGTGTACACCACCGCGGTATTTATGGGACCGTCGGATACCCGGAGGATACTGTCAGATTGACTCAACACCAGTTTCAATGCTCCTTTGTAGTAAGTCTTACTGGGGCAAACGTTCTTTCGGAGCGGCTTGTTGACGATATTCAGTCCTATGCGTCGTCGTCGACTTCTTTTATGCGGTATTCCCGTGGAGCTTCATATGGGGTTTGCAGATGAACACACGCGAAAAGATTGTCATTTTGGCTAGTCTTAGCCTTGGAGTATTGTGAGAGAACCATTCCTGTAAGACGCCTTGTCTAATCATGCTTCAGCGCCGGCGCATGTGGAATCAAGCGAACGATCGAAGTGCCTGCACTTTTAAGTTCCGACTACCTGAGTAGATTCTCCTTGCCACCTCCCTTCGCTACCGCGCTGCAGCAGCTACTAAAGGGTTGCAGAGGACACCGTGGGCCTTATTGTTTGGTCAGCTGCTGAGATAGCAGTCACAATGATCTGCATCGGCATACCCGTCTGCCGGCCGCTTTACAAGCAGTACTTGGACAGATTGACCTCGTCAGATACCGGTCAATACCATGAACGCAGTCACGGCGGCTCATACGGTTTGAGAACATTCGGTGGGACAAGTATGCGACCTGGACTGGGCAGGGACGAGGGGTCGGATGGGGTCGGCTCCATCACAAAGGCGGAACGAAAGACTGGGCGTGGCGGTCGTTTTTCGAGACCTTCCTCCGTGGGCTCAAAGCCTGTGAGTGGGGACAATCAGAGTGACGAGGAGATCCTAGGCCCAGAGTTCCAACGAGGTTAAATGACCGCATAACACCCAAAAGACGGGAACACGACTGTTAACGGGCGGCCTCATTTCTCCTATGCAACACTCAAATCGATGCTCTCTATCTTCCACAGCAAACATAAATTGATGTATTTTGGGGAGTCTGGCAAGCATTGCTCATCTTGTGCTCATGGTGGGGTCTTATCGCATGCCTGTTCTCTGGCCTTACCTCGGACTGTGGAACGCCGGAGAGGACAAGGGTCCATACGGAACCCCGGGTTGCGCCCCGACCCTAGAACATCAAGAATTCCGTCGCCCCAGTGCCGTATGTCACATCTCGCAAAAAGATAAGAGGGGAATGGCGGGGAAGCAATCAGTGAATCCCCGACATGCCCCATTCGCTTGCGCAAGGAATGGGTTGGATCACGCTTAGTCCACACGTTGTTACCTGCGCTACCTTGACCGTACTGCAGAGCATTTTCCAAAGACAGTCGATGATTTTGCGATATTTTTAAATTGTTTCCACACATGCCGAGGGCCTGTTACTGCGGAACTTGAGAAAGGCCCACATTTGGTGTGTCACCTGTTTTGCTGTCATTCTAAGTCTTCACGGTCGGCGACAACACTTTGCCTGTGAAAATTTGTTTGGGCCGCCAAAGTGCGGGGCCTCTCTCCAGCATTGCCTCCCGCCAGTGCGCTAGTACACCTGCCGCACGTGAGAGACTAGCCATGGCGACAATAATATCGGTCTCAAAGCCCATGGCAGTATACAGGAAGCACCCGTACAAGTCGGCGTTTGCTTTGAGGTTGCGGCTGGTAAAGTACTCGTCATCGTTTGCGACCCGGTCGATCTCCAATGCGACGGCCAGCATTGGATTCGACTCTACCTTATCCCTGTGCTGGTCGATCATCCGGTGGATGAGCTTCACGCGGGGGTCGACGGTTTTGTATATGCGATGCCCATATCCATAGAGACGTTGCTTGTTCGTTTTCACGGCCGTGATGAGACTGTACACCTCGTTGGGTGTTTTGATCTTTTCGAACGTCTTGTATGCCAGATCGATGGCGCCGCCGTGCAGTGGTCCATATCCGGAAACAATTGCCGAAATGCAACATGATAAAGGGTCCGTTAAAGTCGAAGCCGCGTGCAAGAATGCGGCTGTTGAGTTGGTCATTTCGTGGTCGGCGTAGAGAATCCATAGCTTTTCTAAGCACCTCTGGATCCCCACGTCAGGCAGAGCACTGCTTCGTTGGCTCGGAACCCCATCATGCGTACGACATTCGCAACGAAGGAGTCGCTCGGGTGAGCTGGCGTTAGGTCTTTGCCTCGTTTGTGACAATAAACGAGTGCAACGACGGTAGCTAGCGCTGACATGCATCTAATAATGGCCGCGTCAACCTGGCCCGCACGTCCTAAGTAAGCCGGCCTAGCAGAACCCATTATGCTGATGGCCCCTTCATCCTGGCTTGCATAAGCCGCAATGCCAGCAATCATCATCGTGCTGGTTGACGAATCTCTGGAGAAAGAGGCAATGGTCTGAACCACATGTTCCGGCGGAACGCAGCTTGCTGCAAGCTTCCGTTGAAAATGCTCTTTCTCTGGTTTGTCGGGTAACTTCCCCCAGATAAGTAGGTAAATTACTTCCTCATAGTCATGGTTCTCAAAAAGATACTCAATGGAAAACTGGCGGTATTGGATGTAGCCCCGCTGACCATCGATGAAGGTGATATTTGACTTGATGCAGGCCGTGTTGAGATACCCAGGGTCAAAAACCCGCAAACCAGACTGGCTCTGATGAGAAGGGTCAACAATGCGCCCAACATCCACCACATCGATAGCGTTCTGAGTGATGGGAATCAGATACTGGAGATCTGTGCGATTATCTCTCACCGTCAGCGTGCCAGATGATATGTCGGTGATGGGCTGCAAGAAATGTCCGGGAAGTTGTAGTAAAGTCCATGTATTGTTTCCGAGACGTGATAGGATGTGTAGTCCAGCAGTCGCAACACTGAGAGACTGCATGGCCACTTGACGGACACAGAGAAAAACCATTGTGGTTATCACCCTGCCAACGTACCAAGCAAAATCCAAGCAACCAGAGATGTTCTTGCCCATTCTGAAGGCAATGCCCAGTATCTGCAAAAGGTACGACAGCAAGCATATCGTGGGAGTTCTGGATGCCATGATCGTTCTTGTTCGATATCAATGAATTGAAAGAAAGAAAGTTGTACCTTGAATAGTTCCGGGATGCAATCCAGTGCACCTGCTGATATAACCAATCTCTTCCGCCGACCCCCAAGTGGCCTCTTGGTAATCAGCTTCGATATTTGATTCATGAGTCCACTTGCTAAGAAATAATGTATGCAGACTCTGCGCAAGCCAGCACGAGACTGCATCATATCGCCACCGTTTTGGAAGAATGTATGTGGTATTGCGTACGCCGTGGATCAGATACGTCGTACGATGCGTTGGCATGCACTCACACCTTCTCATTGAGGACAGGTCTGGCCAGACGGCCGCATGATAGGTACACTTAAATGGCGCAAAACGAGACTTCGAGCTGGGTGCAGCACATAGCTGTCAGATCATGTTGCACGCGAGATTCCGAAAAAGCAAATGATGTTTAGGGGTGCAGTCCATTGGCCGATGCTTAAAGTCGTGATTGGAGCGCAAAACGTTGAGGACGTGAGACTCCACGCATGTGCGTCTTGAAATCGCCGCCCACCTTCACCACAGACCCTCCGAGATCAATGTTGATCAGACGTAGCACTGTGATGTACGGAGAAGTTCTGACCTCTGATTACGCCAGGCTTCATGCCGTGATTCATTGGTGTTCCTTCCGACGGCGATCAGCCGTCAATTACTCGCCAGTGCCGAAGCTACTATGACACGGTTATCGCAAATATGGAAACTCAGAGTCAGTATGAAAGCTAAAATTGGAGAATCAAACAATGACTAAGAGACTAAGGTTTGGGGTGTTCCTCGCATTACTGGGTGTATCCACCATGCACCCCTCGGGCCGTTTTGAAGATCCCATAAGCTGAATGAATCAATTGATTTCACCCGAACTGTATGTTACGGGGATATTCAAGAAGGTTACGGGGTTTGAGATTTGAACGACATGAATGATCCCCTATTGTGCTTTGTGCAGTTAATCTCTGCATTGGACCTCCCGAATTGTACTCACTGTGACCCATCTCACGACACAGATCGCCCATACCAAATATGAACACTTTACAAAGCACCAACATTTCGGTACCGAATGATGCTGTTAGCAGCAAGATTGTGGGTGTGTTGCGGACTGCGGGGATTTTGTCAAGTTCTGGGGCTGCAGTGGCTGCTTTTCTAGCTGGTACTTTGGCCGCTTTATCGATTGTCAAGTTTCTATGGCGAATTGGCCAACGTCCAACAATGGATGTCCCGTTGGCTTCACCACCAGATACTGCCCTTTACGACTTTGGACGACTTTTATCGAAAGGCTACTTTAAGAACCCCCAAGGCCCTTACAAAATCGTCGGGCCAAAGTCAGACCTCGTTCTGCTGCCAGCATCCTACGCCAATGATCTGGCAGCGCAACCAAGCAATAAGCTCAGCTTTGGAGCCGCAATTCATGACTTCTGGGTGTCAAGACACACAACATGGCGGTACTATCTAGACGACGACACAGGCCGGCAGACGCTGATGGGGAGCCTGAAACGAGACGGTGCGCACATTATCCCTGTGTTGGATGAAGAGATCAGCCTAGCAATGGACAACTGGGAACAGCGGGGGTTCCAAGCAATCAACAAAACTCTGGAAACAAGGAAACAACTTCATGATGGGTGGATTTCAGTTGAAATCAACCCATCGTTTCGGCCTCTTGTCAATCAGGCATTCGGCCGTGTTTTGGTTGACGCACCATTGTGCCGGGATCCAGGCTGGCTTGACCATGCCAACGGCTTAGGCCTCAAAATGATGTTGGCGGCTCGTGATCTACGCACAATTCCTCATTGTTTGCGGCCTCTGGCGAAACAGTTTCTACCGACTTATCGTTCGCTCATGACAGCTAGAAGAGAGCTAGCGTCTCGAATTGACCCTCTTGTCCGGAGACGATTATCCTGCAGGAATATGCACGACGACCGGCACCATGATATGATTGAATATCAGTTGAATCACTCCGCTGGGTGGCGAGGAGTCGATATCAACTTTCAGACAGGTCAGATCTTCGACAATGTTTTTGCTGGTGATAGTACGTTTTCCCGTTCATCCAATATTTGACAAAGCGGTGACGAATTTGCAAACTGATATGGTGTGCTGCTTCCAGATCAGATAGTCAACGCGGTAAGGCTACTGCAATTATTAACAACGAGTCAAGCAGTAATTGACTACTGACCTTGTGAAAATTTGCAGTTGATGCAATGTATCTACGACCTTGCAACCTACCCAGAATATCAAAAGCCGCTTCGTGAGGAAATACGAACGATGCTCTCCAACGGCGCCACGTTGTCACTCCAAAACATAGGAATGCTACGCAAAGTAGACAGCTTCATGAAGGAAGTTCTTCGATTGAGCCCAGGAACGCTGGGTAAGTCCGAGGATTCACCCTCCTAATTTGCAGAGACTTTCTGCCAATACGAAGTCTGTTATGAGCTAATCACACCTTAATAATACAGTGGTCATGGCTCGCAAGGCCCTAGTTGAAGTTAAGTTGTCAGATGGACTTACTATTCCTCGTGGAGTTACAGTGGCAATGCCATCGTATGCGCTCAACCATGATCCCAACATATACGGATCTGACGCCACTGAGTTCAAACCCTTTCGTTTCTTAGATAAACCAGACGCGCCGTCTTCATCGTTGGCATTTGAGTCAATCTCGGGGCCAGGACTGGACTTCGGACGTGGCAAAGCTTCATGCCCCGGTCGATACATTGCTTTGTGGACAATGAAGGTTATCCTGGCTCGTTTCATCCAGAGATACGAAGTCAGACTCCAAGACGGTACGCAACGCCCAGTCAATATTGAAGCTGGTGTACACAAGATCGCAAATCTGGAAGGAAATATTTTGATTCGGCTGGCACCATGAATATGATCTATCTTGCATATGATGTATAGGACTCTATTGGAGCAAGCTACATGGTGTCTATGAGTCAAGTAGATGTTATACATTCGGCATGAGGCATATTACAGCGATGCTGTTACACGCGCCAACTTGCAGATTGCTGTGGAAATCTGTTCAACTTGTGCTTCCTCCGCCGGAACCTTGTGTTCGTTGTTGAACTCAAACAAGGTGATTGAATCATTCCCAAAGCATCCAATCAACCGCCTGCTTTCTGCTTGCCATCGGTCGTTTGTTCCAACCACCGCTACGGTGGGCGTCGTGATGGAAGCTGCATGAGGAATCTTGGACACCTCTGAGAGCGGCAAAGGCATCCCAGTTCCGTTAATAAGGATGCCAAACTTGAAGTGCAGCCATACTGGAGTTGCCTTTTGCTCATTTTCCTGTGCGGCAAGAATTCCAGCGACCACACCGGCTGAAGAAGAGAATCCGAGAATGCCAGCAAAGGTGTTTTTACCGCCTCCGTCGATGTTTGAATCAACATCGCCAAATTCGTACCGCAGGTCATCAAGAGCGTCGATGACACCCCGGCCACGGTCGAGTCTTTCGTCAACATCGCAGCACTGGCTCACATCGTCTTGTTCGTAGAAGTCTGGACTCCAACGGTAGAAAGGTCCACAGTCGTCGAAGAACGGCGAAACACCGTATCCCGGTGGACATTCGAATGGACCGGTCACGTAAACCAAGTCAATGCCCTGAAGATCGAGTGCGCGGCGTAAATGACGTGTCTGTGCCGCGAAGATCGTGGCATTGGTACCGTCACCGTGGAGGCAGAGAATACGTATCCGGGATGGCATAGTGTATTTGTCGGCTGGTTTTTTTCTTCTTTCCATGTGTTGGGCGTATCGCCATACCTAAACAGCGCCAACTTCTCGTGTCTATCGCATGGACATACTTTTATGTTCTGGTTGCGGCCAGTATTTAGTTCACTCTCCTCGTCGTCTCAAACTCCCATTGGGCTAAAAGTCCATCACATCGGGCTGAATCTAGAACGCACAGCCAGCGTAGTGTCGTGCGACACAACAGCCCGATATGTATTAAAATGGCCCGATGGCTTATAATTTTGGTGTTGGATGGGAGTCATCCAACAACGTCGCCAAATGAAACAACCGAAACGCCTGTGTCATGCGAGAAGAGAACGCAGCCCTCAGACTGATAGCTCATTTCTAGCCGATCGCTTACCACAGTCGTACAAGCCAGCTAAAACAACGCACTGCGAAACATAATGAATTGTGGGATTTTGATGGATTATTACTTCACTCACAGAAGAGCTCAAATCTTTTTCTGGACTACTCAAAACTACCCGAAAACCGTAAAACACTTCAGAGCAGACATGGAAACATTTATGCACCTCAAGCGCTCTACCGGGGAGAAAGTTCAACAGTTAGTGGAGAATCTACCAAGAGAGTGACGTATTCCCGTGTTCTAATCATTCCGTCTCGAATAGCTGTTGGGCGGAAGTTGTGAACAATGGTAGCGATTGCGAGGCGTTGTGTTGCAAGGGTTAAGCTAAATTTGAGTCAGAAGAGTCAACGGAGATATGGTGTATCACATGTCTTATCATACTTTTGCCCTATGCATTGCCTAGTTCCTCTTGAGAACGGCTGAAGATGGGCTTCCATCTCGCTGGTGTCGCTTGCAATTAGCCAACGCGATGGATCGTAGCGCTCAGGATTCGGAAACACAGTCTGGTTGTAGCATCCGTAATACGCGGAAGTGGCAACGACTGACTGTTTGTGATTTCGCAAGGTCAGCGAGGCCCATCGTTGGGACTGCCCTTATTCGCTTACCCCTGCCGGGAACCATGTGTCACGGTACGTCCACCCACCCTTGGGCACGATTCGAGGCATGTGACCACGAATCGGACAAGAGATTCGCAAGCCTTCCTTCAACACCGCATTGAGGAGTGGTAGTTGGGCAAGACTTTCAATTCGAGGACAGCCGTCACACATCGTCATCACAGGTTTTAGTTCGTCCTGTAGTTCAACCCAAAGATCAGCACGCCTGGCGAGATGATGAATTCCGACGGACAAAGCTGCAGCGGTGGTGTCGGCGCCTATTTCGTCAGCATTGGTTCTGGTTAGTCTATGTAAATTCGGACAGTCTCGGTGAACTATTACAGATAATGTTGATCATTTTCCAAATGTTTTTCATTCAATTCAAGATGGAAATCTCACCAGCTGCAAGGATGACAATGCCATCAGAAATGATCTGGCCATCTGAGGGCTTAAACCCCCGCTTTTGCTGCCATGCCTCTGATGCAAGGTTGCTGAAAACAGAGCCGTCGACATTTGAGTCGGTTGCCTCAGTCCTTCTTCTCCTTGTGGCTTCGAGAGCCTGCTGCGCATACTTCATACCATCAGCATCACCATCGCCGAGACATTGAGAAGCATCGTCTAGACGCATGACGGTTCTGAAGTACATGAATCAGATGGAAAGCGAGCCTTACTTGACCAAGCAGCTTGTTCGGAACCAGTTTAGGTACCCAAGGCGCTATGTATGGTATGAGACGCCGTAAAAAGGGAATGTGCTGAAACTTTGAGTCCATTACCATTAGCAACCGAGGTCTTCCCGTAATCAGCCAAGAAGCTAGCGGAAATATTTTCTTACGAATATCACACTTTCCGCTGCCACATCGAAGACTTCAAACAAGTCTGAATGGAAGCTTTTTAGGCTATTGGCACATTGACCAAATGTCCACTCCGTCACCACGTCCAGTGACAAACTGCGGAACATCTTTGTCAAGCATACCTCAGCGGTTTGGAGGTGCTTGGGCTTCTCGTCGTTCGAATTGATTTGCCCCATGTTGCGATTTATTGCTTCAATCATTAGACAGCATTTTTCCCAAAGCATATTTTGAGCATCGACGCCTGTGATCCGAGCGTGCGAAAAGGCTGGAGCTATTAGACGAAGATGCGCAGCGTGAACTTCGGGATCCAGTTCTGTGAAAATGCTGTACGCTTTGGAACTTTGGAATGCTTTATAATGGTAGTGTGGCTTTAGCCATGGATTCGTCTGGGAATATATTATATTGTTTGCTTTGACGTCGTCGATGGAGACCTCATTGGGCGAGATGCGGACAAGAGGGCCTGCATCATGTCAGACAGAACACTCTCTCATAGCTTGAACATGTCTGGAGGACCGTGATCTCACCGAACTTTGCATGTAAGTCCCGGATATGGTGGTGGGGATTCCCAGAGTAATCCCAATAGAAAAGCCAAAGCCGGCTAACCTTTGCGGCGAAGGGTCCTGGAATACCTTTGAGGGGATGGAGAAGGATGTTGTAGAAGCTTAGACATCCTGCGTACAAGACTAGGCTCCCAAAGAATAACAGCGCCAAAGTTTTCAGGGCGTGGGTAATCATAATGATGAGATTGCTGTCTTGATCTTGTGTTGACCTGTGTTATCTCAGGTTCAGAACGATTACAACCCAATCATAGCCAGGAAAGCTGATTTCATAGTGATGTGACAAAGGTCTCGTTGATTCAGTTGCAATTGCCCATTCCCAGGTGCCTGTCACCCTTGGTGGGGGCGGGGGAAAGGTTCCGATTTCTGCGGTGGCTTATTGGCGTGCGTCGAAATGACCCGCGTCTTTCGAGTCCCCACCTCAAATGTGCACCGGGTGATAATCGCAACGCCTGTTTATTCAGCGACCACGTGCTTTCTTTGCCAACTACGAAAGGACCAGACGTATCATTATCAAGAATACTTGGGTTAGGCTCAATCTTGTTGCCAGTTAAGTCTGAGTGAATATCATCCTGAGAAAAATAATCCTAAGTGACAGTGTACCGCTCTTACTGTTTTCCATTACAACCATCCACCCTTTCAGTCAACATGTTTACTCCACATTCAATGAGTGGTACTAGTGAGCACCAAACCAACAAGATGCATGATGGCTCACAATTTCCTGTTCATGATATGAATGGAGACAAGCGCCAGGATAGCATTGCCATCGTCGGTATTGGATGTCGCTTGCCTGGGAATGTGTCGAGTCCCTCCCAGCTATGGGATTTGCTGAGCGAACCGGTTGATCTCTCGGCGCCTATTCCTCCATCCCGGTTCAGCGCGTCCGGATTCTACCACGAGGATGCCGCACATCATGGCACGACTAATACTCAACGCTCGTATTTCCTCGATGACCAGGATATCCAAACTTTCGATGCGGCATTCTTCAACATCGGACCCCGAGAAGCTGAGGCTATGGACCCCCAGGCATGTAACAATCTTGATTCGGAGATGTGTTCTTCACAGACCTTGAGGGTACTTGAGCTAATCTAAGCATAGCATCGCTTGTTGCTTGAAGTAGTCTATGAGGGTTTAGAAGACGCTGGAATACCCCTCCAAGCAACTTCAGGAAGTTCGACTGCTGCGTACGTAGGTCTTATGTCAACCGATTGGCAGGATTTGCAGCTTCGCGACATCGATGGCGCTCCACGTTATCTTGTGACTGGGGGAGCTCGAAGTATTGCGAGTAATCGCCTTTCTTACTTTTTCAACTGGCACGGCCCAAGCGAAACCATTGATACTGCCTGTTCCTCGTCACTCGTTGCTCTCCACCACGCCGTCCACGCGCTGCGGTCTGGCGAGGCGAGTATGGCTGTTGCGGCAGGAACAAATTTGTTGCTAGCTCCTGATATGTACGTGATGACGAGCAACTTAAACAGTAGGTCGGACTCACGCCTTTTCATCTTTGGATGTTTGATGGCCAATCTAATTACCAATTTGCAGTGCTTTCTCCGACTGGCAAATGCCAGATGTGGTCATCGGCGGCCGATGGGTACTCACGCGGGGAGGGTGTCGCCTGTGTTATCCTCAAGACAGTGCCACAAGCTTTGCATGACGGAGATCGCATTTATGCTGTTGTGCGTGAAACTGGCGTCAACCAGGATGGACGTACAACTGGAATCACAATGCCCAGTTCCACAGCGCAAACCGACTTAATACGAGAGACATATGCCAAAGCGGGGCTTGATCTGCGAAAAGCGGAAGACCGATGCCAATTCTTTGAAGCTCATGGGACGGGAACGCCAGCTGGTGACCCGATAGAAGCTCAAGCCATCTGGGACGCCTTCTTTACCCCCCCAACAAATCAATCCGCGCCCCCTGAACAGCTCTACGTCGGTTCAGTGAAGACCGTTGTAGGCCACCTTGAAGGCTGTGCAGGACTCGCGGGGGTTATCAAGGCATGCCTTGGGCTTCACCAGGGGTTCATCCCGTCGAATCTCCACCTGGGAACACCGAATCCTAAGATTGCGCCAGTGCTCGGCCCGGGGAAGCTCCTGGTGCCAACAGAACACTTACCGTGGCCAGAACCTGTAAAGTCTACAGATCCTGCCATACAGATTCCACGTCGTGCTTCTGTAAACTCTTTTGGGTTCGGCGGTACAAATGCACATGCAATCTTGGAGTCATTCGATTCGATTGCGTCAAAGGGCACTGTTCACAAAGCACCGAAGACCCCAAAACAACCACCAGTGAATATCGTCATTTCTGCTGCGAAAGAGCCCAGCCTTGCATCTCTTGTATCAAGGTATGCCGACTATCTTGAAGCTCATCCCGATGTGAACCTCGACAGCCTTGCTTGGACTACTCAGAAGCGCCGGACTCGCCTGGAATATGGGATATCGTTCACTGGCAGCTCGCGGTCGATTCTGGTGAAACAGATGCGTACGTCTGTCAAGGCATACCACGATGGGAGTCACATCGGGGTTTCTTCCACAACATGGAACTCTGGCTCTGAAGGCCCGGAAATTCTGGGCGTGTTTACAGGCCAGGGTGCCCAATGGGCTACGATGGGGGCCAAGCTTCTCGATGCATGCCCGGCCTTCGCGCAATCTATTGCCCGACTGGAACATGCATTGTTAGACACCATGGCTGTTGAGGAAGAACTCTCTGGCAGTAGCAAATGGTCTCTCAGTACGGAGCTTCGAGCTCCAATCGGCGAATCTCGCATTGCTGAGGCTGAATTTGCGCAGCCTTTGTCTACTGCAGTACAGGTTGCACTGGTCGATACTCTACGATCCGTAGGCGTCAACTTCTCGGCTGTTATCGGTCACAGCTCGGGTGAGCTTGCAGCAGCCTACACTGTTGGTTGCATATCAGCAGCCGATGCCATTCGAATGGCGTATTACCGAGGACGTTTTTCCAAACTCGCTCGCAGTCCACATGATACTGATGGAGACCAAGGAGGGAAAGGCGGTATGCTTGCAGCTGGCATCTCATGGGATGATGCTCAAATTCTTTGCTCCGACAGCCAGCTCGGGTTCCGCGACCATGTCTGTGTCGCAGCCAACAACGCTCCGAGGAGTGTCACACTCAGTGGCGACTTACACAAGCTGAGAGAGATGCAGACCTTGCTCAGGGATCGCAATGTTCCAGTTCAGATGCTAAGGGTTGACAAAGCCTACCACTCACCTCACATGAGAGTTTCTGGTGATGCCTATCGGGAGGCACTCTCGAGATGTCGGCTTGATGGGCCGCAGCCAACGTCTAGCAGACCAACTTGTGTCTGGATATCTAGCGTGCATACGGATTGGGAGCCGATCTCGAACGCCAACCTGCACAATCTTCCCCAGTCATTGAACTCGGCCCAGTACTGGGTGGAGAATATGCTAGCTCCGGTTCGTTTTCGGGACGCCCTGGAAAGGCTTGCAAAGTTGAAGAAAGTCCGGGCAGGTTTGGAGGTTGGCCCTCATCCAGCGCTTCGACGACAGGTAGTAGATACCTTGACCGTTTCCAATGGAGAGTTGGCCTATCGCGGTACTCTCGCCCGCGGCGTGGATGAACGGGATAGCTTGTCCAGCGTCTATGGCTTTCTGTGGGAGAGGGGAATCGATATCGACTTTGACGCGACGTCCGTCTCAAGCAACAAAAGCCAAGTTCCACTTGCTGGCTTGCCAACCATGGCATGGCTACATGATCGCGTTTATTGGCGCGAGTCGGCTCGCCTGTCACAGCTTCTCCGTCGGGAGCCGTCATCTCCACTCATTGGTCACTGTATTGATCAGGGGTTACGGTATGACGGTTCGTACACCGGAGCTGTCCGGAAGTCCGCGGAATCGGTGAGATTGGGAGAGTGGCGATGGCGCCAGATAATTCGCGTCAATGAGATTCCGTGGCTTCGTGGGCACAAAGTGCAAGGCCAGATAGTATTCCCAGCCGCTGGGTACTGTGTTATGGCCATGGATGCCACCAGCGACCTTATCAAAATCTTGTGTCAGGAATCATCGACGCAAACCAGCTCTGACCTGGAGCTGGATGTTATCGAGCTCCAAGATGTGGAATTCGGACGAGCTGTGATGCTTTCCGAAAAGAACACAGAGGGTATTGAGATCCTGATACGGCTACACGACATTGTGCTGGATGGAATCAAGGATGCCAGTCAGACCAAAACTACTGTGCTAAAACACAGTTCAACCATACATGCTTCGTTCTCGATTCAAGCCCAACTTCCCGCCGTTGGAGAGCCTGCTCGATTAAATGAGCCTTACGTTGCCTGCCACGGCCATCTCGTGGCAAATTTACGACTCCCATCGTCATCTGTTTTCACCAGCGGCATGCCGCCGTATCATGACGACCCTGTCCATCTCCACACCATATCAACAACTTCGATATATGACTCGTATAAGGTTGTTGGTCTTGAGTATACTGCTCCATTCCAAGTGGATTCCTTGCGGCGATGCTTGGGTCGAGCGAAGTCCACTGTCCGGCACGCGAATGTCACGCTCACAAATGCCAGGCCTCATGATCAAAACATTGGAGAAGCAATGGGGGAACATACACCGGAAACAAAAGAGGCCAGCTCATGCTTCCCAGTGGCCGCCCTCGACGATGCATTTCAAACATCACTGGCGGCATTTGCTTCGCCCGGGGATGGAAGACTGTTGGCACCGTATCTTCCTCGAACTATCGGCCGATTACGGGTTCAACTCTCAGCGTACCGTGCGTTCATGGACACTGAATCTGAATTCCTATTCGATGCTACAATTAAAGGGCGCAGCATTCGTGAGGAGTTGAGACGAGTGTCAGAAGGAAACACGCTCGCATCTTGGACTGCGACCGTTGAAGGTTTGGCTTTCGATCCCCCACCCGGCGTCGATCCACGGCCGGGCAATAATCAACATCAATATCGCATGATATTCCAGGTAGAGGATCTTCGGTGTGTCAACCTAGTCCCTTCACATGGTTCGTATCAGGAAGGCATCTTTTGCGAAGAAATATGGGCCCCTGACCCAGACGACGCCTTACGAGATTTTCAACTGGAGTCAGACACCCTTGGAGATCTTGAGGGCCTTGAAACTGTCGAAGAATTGGCACATTACTATATGTGCAATGTCTACGAAAGTTTCACTATGGCTGAGGCATTCGATGAGACGAGGACGCCCTGGTTCATCCGACGATTCTGGGAGTGGCTTCATCACCGTCTCGAAGGTCCTGGTGGCGGCCCCCATTCTAACTATGTCAACCCGTGGGCAAGTGATCCAGCGCGCCGCTCTTCCCTCATGCGCCGGGTTGACCGAATCAAACATCGCGTTGAAGTCCAGATACTCGAAGCAGTTGCCGCAAACATACTGAGAGTCATGCGGCAAGAAGATGGTCCGACAATTCTGGAAGTACTATTCCGAAATGACATGCTTGCACGTTTATACGTCGAGCCAGCTATGTACGCGCGGGCCAACCGGTATCTCGGTCGAGTGGCAAGTCTCATTGCCCATCGTTTTCCACGATGTGACATTCTCGAGGCATGTATGAATCATTCAAAATGTTTCTGGCGGTCATACTGACGGAGACTCTCAGGTTGGAGCCGGAACCGGAGGTGCCACTCAGGCTATGTTTACGGGGCTTGGGGGCGCATACGGCTCATACACGTTCACCGATATATCCAGCGGTTTCTTTCCTCAAGCCAAGATCAAGTTCGCAGACGAGGTTCGCCGGATGATATTCAAAACTCTGGATATCGAGACGGACGTTGTGGATCAAGCATTGACGCCGGCCACGTATGACATAATCGTTGCCTCAAATGTTCTGCATGCTACAAGGGACATTGAAGCATCACTGAAGAATGTGCGGAAGCTCTTGAAGCCAGGTGGCTTTCTTCTGCTACTTGAAGTCACATCAGTCGACAAAGTCCTCGTACCGTATCTAATGGGCGCGGTTCCGGGCTGGTGGTATTTTGAAGACCGGTGGCGAAAGGACACATTCAGTCCCTTGTTGACGACGGGAAAGTGGCACGAGGTACTCCAAGCCTCCGGTTTCCAGACTGGTACAGAGCACATATTCCGAGATATGGAACACCCGGAAGACCATCTATCCAGTGTAATGGTGGCTCGAGCAACGGACGAAGACTGGATGGCATTCCGAGAGTGCGTTCCAACATCAACCACCGAATTCTCTGCGAATAGTCTTGTCATTGTCAAAGGCAAGGAAGAAAACGCCATCAGCCATGGCATGGCTCTTGAGTTAAAGACAAGAATCCTCGGCGTGTGCGGTGATCGCGTTACAGTCACGATTGTAGACGGGCTACAAACGGCTGCTGCCAGCTCGCTACTTCCCAGCAGCATGGTTATCGTCCTCTCGGACATCGAGAGCCCGTTGCTAGGTAGCCCTACGTCCGCTGACTGGGAGGCCTTGAAAATTGTTTTCAGCGGCACCTCTCACGATATCTTCTGGGTTACCAGTGGGCGTGTGCATGGGCGGGATCCCAATCAAAACATGATTGTTGGGCTCGGCCGCTGCGCCAGATACGAGAACCCGGGTCTCAGGCTTCGCTTCATTGACGTGGATGACTGCACCTCTTCTGATGCAATCCAGCTTATCTCCAGAATTGTCTGGCAAGCGGGGTTCTTGTCGTCGAAGGATGCATCCGATGTCGACTCAAAAAATGTCACTTGGACGAACTCTGCAGAGTTTGAAATGGCAATCGAATGTGGTCGTCTGCTTCTGCCACGCCTGGTGCCACTTGACATATCCAATCAGCGTTACCTTGTCCGTCGGGATGGGATCGTACATGATGAAGAGCCCAACAACTCGTGTCTCACAGTGCTAGGCGCAGTCGAAAACTTTCTCACATACCAACCAGATGCAGTTTCAAGCTCCCGCCCTGTTCCTGAGTCTGATGGTTCTCTGGCTCAATTGACACCGCCTTTATCCACAGAACGCGAATGCTTTCCAGCAGCCAGTTCAAGTTATCGTCTTTCTCTGACACATTCACGCTGTGTTCAGTTTTATTCGACGGGAGATGATCAATTCTATGTCTCCCTAGGTCAACCTGACGTAACGGCACTCGGCGAACCAGAGAAATCCATCATCCTTACCCCTAGGCGTCCGAAAAAACACCTTCACAGCTCGGAATGTGCTTTGAAAATTCCTCTTCGATATGAAGGCCTTGAACCCTTCACACTAATCGATCAAGACGTCGTGTTTCTGTCGGTTCTAAGACACACCATCGCGGCACGCACGTTGTGCCGACTGGCGGTGGAGGCATTCCCTGGTTCAGCAGCGATAATGATCGTCGAGCCCAATTACGCTTTCGAGGTTGCAATTTCAGAACTTGCTCAGGAACATGACATGAGGCTGTACGTGGTTACCGCACGGGAAAAAATGGCAAGGGTACTACCCGGACGTTGTGGAATCGCGTCTTACATTCACCCATGTGTTTCAACTCAACGACTGAGGTCCCAGCTCCGCAGACATACATCCGGTATCTATGTCGATTGGACATCCATCCGAGACCCAGATGTCGCTTCCGGAGTCAACTCAGATAAACCTCACTTTCTCCTTCCGAATGGATGGTTCGAAATTTTAGAAGCACAACCCGTCGACGACAATTTGCCCCGGCTGAAGTCAAAACCTGCAATTGGTACAATGTGGACGCATATGAATTCTGATCAACCATGTTCCATCGTTGACCAGAGTATATCCTTGGCCTCCCGAATTGTGCAGCTTCATCTGCAGACTTCATCGGACGACATCTGTCAGTTGAAAGCGCCAAAGCGCGTGGCAGTTTCCGACGCGACCATCTACCTACTGGCCAAAGATCCGCAAATTTTGGACTGGTCTCTGGCTGGAGGAGACGAAAGTCCTACGGGCCAACTCAGTAGTGCGCTTCTTCCCAATCCAGCATGTCTTTTCAGTCCCAAGAAAACGTACCTCTTTGCTGGAATCACAAGCGATCTAGGGTTGTCGGTTGCGAAGTGGATGATTCAGAACGGTGCGCGATCTGTGGCACTTGCAAGTCGAGCGCCCAATATTCCAAAAGTGTGGCTTGAAGAAATGGAGAGTCTGGGAGCAACCGACGTGCGTTCTTTCTCTATGGATGTCACCGACGCCCACTCAGTTAAAGACGTTTGTGATCGCATTCGAGACTCTATGTACCCTGTGGCTGGAGTCGTTTTCGGGGCCATGGTTCTCAACGACACTTTGTTAGAAAACATGTCGTTCCAGACACTTCAGGCAACAATGGCCCCAAAGGTCAGAGGAACTTACTTGGTTGAGCAATACTACCACGAGACCGACTTGGACTTTTTCATCTTCATGTCCAGCATGTCCGCGATCGTTGGAATCAGAGGCCAGTCCAACTACTGCGCTGGCAATATGTATGGACGCGCTGTTGTCGCCGGTCGCCGCGCTAGAGGGTTAGCTGCATCGACTGTCGATCTCTCAACAGTTTTCGGCGTTGGCTATTTCGCTAATGCAGGAGCATCAAGCCTGCAGACAGTTCACGCGAACCTACGTGGATTCAACACTCTAGCCATCGGAGAAGGAGATGTCTTGGATGCCTTCCATGAGGCCATTTTGAGAGGGCCACCAAACGCATCCGCTACTGGTGACGTGATTGTTGGTCTCGGGTCCGAAACTGCTGTCGCAATCGATCAGCCTCCTGTATCGGCAGCATGGCACAAAGATCCTAGGTTCGGGCATTTCACAGCCCGGGCGGGTCAGAAATTTGATGATCGGGCCGCGGGTGGGTCTGCGGGCGGCACCTCCGACATGGCCAAGAATGTACGCGAGAAATTATCGAAAACGACCACTGACGAGGAGCGACTGGCGACCTTGAGCAGCTGCTTCTCTGCGCAGATACAAGACACAATGCAGCTTTCAAGCTCGTCACTGCGCGCAGATGTACCCCTGATGGATCTTGGCATTGATTCACTGGTTGCCGTTGATCTAAGAGCGTGGTTTTTTAAGGAGTTGGAGGTGACTGTGCCTGTCTTGAGTATCTTGAACGGCGAGAGTGTCAGAGATCTCTGCAAAGTTGTTTTATCCCAGGTTTGAATAGTCCATTCGGTAGAGAATAGCTCGAAATTGCAAACACAAGCCTAAACAGTGTCACTTCAATGTTGGATGTGAAGGATGAGCGATGATCGGATTGATGAAGCCTTCAATAGGCAGTACCGTGTTAATCAAGTAGCGCCGTTTAGACTCATATTACTCTATGTCGCGCGTCAACGTTCATTCACAAACAGGTTTGCGTCGCTCGTTTAATTTTACCACAAACACCATCGTGTCATGAGGTGAACTGTTTATTGTTCCAGCTCAGATTGCGGATTTGAGAGACTCGATAGCATTAGCAACGCAAGCGCTGCACTCCCTAGCCGCATCAAAAATATGCAAGTTTCTGCTTTCTGGACCACAGCCCTCGTCGCTAGCAAGCCTTACGTGCAATTTATTATTTATCATCTATCAGAGGAACTCGAGTTGCTTAATATGCATGAATCTGATTGTTTTCTTGCCCAACGTCATTTTAACGGCCTATGAGTCACAGGCTTGAACCGTATCATTAGTGGTCGTTTCTCCCAAACACCGTAAATCTTCAAACTTTGCATCCAATCAATACTCTCTGACATCAGTTCCAAATCAAACTCCACAAGAATCTTAGCGAGCAGTGTACGAACTTCAGCATACGCCAAATGTCTCCCTATGCAGTTCCGTGGTCCAGTGGAGAACGGCTTAAAAACGCCCTTTGCATCATGCTCGTACTTTGGTTCCTTGTTTTGGACATTCCACCTCTCTGGCCTGAATGATACAGATTCTGCGAAATGCTCCGGCCACCGATATGCCGCCAGTTGATTTACGAATACCTGCGTATTCCCTGGAACGAAATTCCCGCAGATGAAATGACCTTCAGGCGGAGTGGCGCGTGGGAGTGTTGTTGGAACTGGGGGAAACAAACGAAGGGTTTCTTCGATAACGCCATGGAGGTAAGGGAGGTGACGATCAGTAGTGGTGGTCATTGCGATCCTTGCTGGATCGGCCCCAAATGCTTCTCGGACCTCTGCAGTGACAGTTTCAAGCGCATGCTTATTCTTGCAAAGTAGATACGTTGCACCGGATAATGTCATTGCTGTTGTCTCGGCACCCGCCATGAGGAGATTGGACGATGTCATGAGCATCTCATCATAGGTGATGCCCGTCGGGGTATTGAGGTTGCGAATGACATGCTCCATGAAATCGCTGCGTGGTTCTTTCCGCTCCAGCCGACGGTTCAGCTTTTCGATGAGCATAAGTCGATGTTTGTTCTTCTTCAACGGCAGTTTATCAGAAGTCATGACGATGAGCAACAGCTTGTCAAGACGGAAGAAATCTCGCATGAATCCGAGAAGGAACATAGCTTTCACAATATAATACAAATTCTCAATCCATTTCTGTCGTTAATAAGTAAGCATTCCACCAGAAACCGTGGAACTTGACTTACGTGAAGGTCGTGCGCATCATCGTTCATGCAGCCGATATCTTCGCCATACGTGAGATCTCCAACAATATCGAATGTGGTAAGTTGATACCACCTCATCATATTGATTGGCTCGTGATCATCACTTGACCGCCGAATTCTTGCGACAAGCTTTTCGAAATATCCTCCTATGATATCCTCTTGGTCACGCAGAGCCTTGTCGGAGAATCCGTGTGAAAAGTTTCGCCTCAGCCGTCCATGAGCATTGTCATCCTTGACAAATACCAGCCCTTGGGCTCCGTTCGGAGGGCTTGTCGGCACGAATTCCTTGGCCTTTTTCAATTGTTTCCGCCCATCGTGTCGACCATGGATATCCTCCCAGGCTTTTTCATCAATGTAAGATACCGCAGACGGCCCCAGACGAACGACGGGGCCATACTTGGTATGTAAATCTGCGACCTTGAATGCAAACTCCCCACGCAAAGCGTAGAATGTCTGCACAAGACAAGTGGTTGCCCAGAGCTTCGGGCCCGGGTAATGAGCCAGGGGGTGGAGAGTGATGCGGTAGATCCATACAAGGCACCAGTAGATAACAATGAGTAAGGCAACAATCTTCAGTGTTGCCTGGTAGTCGATGTGGCCCAACTGAACATGTCCAGTTTGCCTCAGAGCAGCTGAGATACTGCTAGGCATTGGTGTAGACATTAGCGTGTGTGGGTTTGCGTGGTGGCGGTCTTGATTGGGGTCCGGAACTAAAGTGAGTTGCGATGTTCGAATTGACATGCCAAAACCGTTATTGCTGGAGTTTCATGACAAAGGCTCCTTGAACCGTAACATATCCAATTAGTTGGACACAACTGTTACGTCCGCGCCATCTGGGTCGAAAGTCAAGGAGCACCGTCGGTCGTTTTTCGGATCAATAGCCTCGAAGCGAATTTTGTCACGACAATTACCCGATAGACCTCTGGTGAGCTCGGGCATTTGCGGTGTCACCGCGGCGGAAATTCGCCTGAACTTTACACCGTTTGCACTGTTTACCGACAAAATAATGCCGCGATGTAATACATGTATAAGCTACTACATTATATGTTTCAATGAGAATCAATTACCCGAAAGCGCCCGTGATGGACTCATCAAACAAACTCGTACAGGTAGATGTCTCGTGGAGGCTGTCTGAGCCTAATGTAATTATTGCAGGATCTTAAGTAAGATTCACCGTTTCCTTTCAAGTTGTAATCCACGCCTTGAAAGAAAGACTGGTCTCTAACCCGTCACAGCCACAGCCACAGCAATAGCCAGGGAAAAATACTCGTGATGCCTGCCCAGCCAGTCCCCGTCAGAATCCTCCTTATCGGTGCGTCCGGTTACATAGGTGGCTCGATTCTTTCTCACCTGAGGTCTGTATCAAACGCTGCCACCCTTCGGGTCTCTGCACTTGTGCGATCGCCTTCAGCTGTCGAAACCATTACAAGTTCATATCCGGAAGTCCATACACTACTCGGCGACCTGAGTAATGAGAAGCTTCTCTATGACGCTGCAACGGTGTCAGACATTATTATATACGCTGCACGAAACACCCAGGAGGGCGTCAAATCTCTTCTAGCCGGTCTTGCCGCGACAAAGGCTGGAGATGGACATGATGAGCAGCATGATGTGGGTCGGCGCCCAACCCTCTTCATCATGCTAAGTGCTATCATCTCTCTGGCAGATCCTAAGAATCTTCGACTCGGAGAGCCTCCCAATGGAAGATCAATGAGCGATGTCGCGGATCTCGACACAATTATGGCACTCCCTACTCACCATTGGCACGTGGCACAAGAACGAGCTTTTCTTCAACTTGTCGCCGCAGAGGGCGGAGGAGATATCACTGCAGTGATTATGGGTCTTCCGTTCGCCGTGGGAAATGGAACAGGGCCAGTGCGAACGAGGGGTTTCGTGCACAACTACGTTGATGCTGTCCTATGTCGTCAAGACAGATATCCATTTATGATGGGAAATGGGCGCAACACTTGGAGCTGGGGATCTCCTCAAGACCTGGCGTCGGCTGTTTATTTCATTGTCGATCGATGGAAAAGAGATGAGTCGAGACAAAGCCTGGGTGGATACTTCTTCGTCGAGGCAGGGCAACTCGAGATGGGAGATTTAGCACGTCACGCGGGGGGCACTATTCAATCGGCTCAATCTGCCGTGAATGGGGCAGATAATGGAATTTCCAGAGGCATGGAGTGCGAGTCACTTCAATATCCCCAGTTTGCCGAGCTTATGCCTGAACTCCCGGGACTTTGGGGCGTTAGTGCGCAATGTCGAGCTGATAGACTGAGGAATATGGGATGGGCACCAAATCACACGGAATGGAAACCACTAGTGGAAGACTGTGTGATAGCAAGACTATGCCGCTGAGGTATTCTAAATAGCAATCGACTATTCCGCAACTGAGCTGTTTACTACAGCACAACTAGTGATAGATGTCAATATATCACGAGGGGATGTCATGCCACTTGAAATGTATGAGATCAAGATGTCTTCTTTAAATGTCCGTCAAGGTACTCACTAGGTACGCTACCGGCTTGGTAATGTTCCAATAGACCCCTCAACGAACGAGCGCCCTGCAGTCATCCATGAAGAATACTTGCCTGCCGATCCAGAAAAGAAGCGAGAAGCAGAGGAGAAAGGAAACCTAACCAAAAAAAGGCACAATGACATACAGGCCAGCTTTCCTCCTTATGATCCCAGTGCATCATGGTTTACTAAGTCGCATGCTTTAAGAATCCTCATTGCAAGCTTTGCAATTGGAGTTGGTGCGAGGATCTCGAAAATAGAAAGATCGACATGGAATTCCCGGTTGATCCAATTCCTCATCTCCGTTGCCTTCAGAGAATCGACTGTGATAATTGTTAGCAGTGGTAAAGATCGCTAGTGGAGGGAGCTGGCGCCTCGGATGGAACTTACTCCCATAAGATCCCAAACTCTTCTCCTCGTCCACTCCTTCAACATCTAGCGTCATAGCTTGAGCAAGTTTTGCTTTCAAAAGGTCCTCTACCACAAGCCTACCCGAGCTCAAGTCCTGTGCCAAAGGAAGGGCCTCGTTGGCTCTTAGCAAGCTCGCTTTCGGGGCCAGATCACCTTCCCACCCCGCATCGTCTCCCCATGCAGCTCGATGGTCGAATTTACGATCCAAAGACCAATAGTTTAAAAGCTCTCTCGATCGCCTGATTCGGGACGATATTCCTACTACCAATTGTGGGGGAATCTGGAGCGGACAAGACGTCAACGCCGTATTCTGCTTATTAGATGCAGCAATGGCCATCTTGACGCTTGCTAGCACCTCAGCAGTGCTGACCACAACAGGAGCCAGGTGTCCAAAAACGCGTAGATATTCGTCGATGTTTTTGAAAGATGACATAGTTCCCGTTCCAAAGTGATTAGAGTCCGAAACAAGCCCTATATTGAGACTTACTGCAGCCATTCCATTGGCACGGCGGTGGTGAGCGAGGACGTCTTCAAATGTGTTTCCGGCGCAGTAGTTTCCCTGAGCGCTGTTCCCGATGACGCCCGAGACAGACGAGAGCAAGATGAAGAAGTCCAGGTCCTCAACGTCATTTTCGGATGAAGAACTTCCTTCGGTCATAAAACGCTGAAGGTTGTGGAGATTCCAGCTTCCCTGGACTTTGGGAGCTGTAGCTTTCTGCCAGTTCTCAAATGTCATATTCGCAAACGTGCTGTCTGCGAGGACCATTGCAGACTGGATAATTCCTTTGAGGCGTGGTCTTGACTCTTCGCTGAATTTCGATCCCAGTCGTTTCATGTCCTCCATAGAGGTGATGTCGCATGCAACAACGTCGACATTGCAACCGTTTCTCTCCAGGTTCATCAGTGCAGCCAATATGTCAGATGAATTCGCTTTTCCAGACCTAGAGAGAAGCATCAAATGTCTTGCCCCCAATTCAAAAAGCATGTTGGCCATGTGCAGCCCCAGAGACCCAAGCCCACCTGAAATAATATAGGTTGCGTTACTATCCAGCATCGTTGCATTGTCGACTTTTCCAGGTGGTGATGCTGGCATCTTCCTGTGCATCAGAACCTCATCTGAATGTCCTAACGAGACGGCAATCTTGGCACCTTCTTGTTCTGTACCGTGTGTGGTAGACTCGAAAAGCATTGCAAGGTCATTAGCGTTGCTGGTTGATGCTTGTCTCAATGCGTCGGGCAGCGTGAGGGTGCCGGTCTCAACCCAAGTCGAAACTCTAGAGATAGCCATTCTATACTCTTCTGAGGCAGAATGATCCCATAATTGGAGATCGAATTTGAAAATTTGAGAGCTTTTGGGGCATCGATTGTCTAGGCAGTCTTCCTGCTCTCTTGGGTCAAGTTGGATGAGACAGCCATCGGAAGACAAGGTGCTTATCAACATGTCGAGGGTCTCCTTCGTTCTGGTGGTAGAGACCACAGCCTTCACTCCATTCGCGAGAGACTGCAAGTACCTAATCGTAGCTCGGTTAAGGCAAGAAATCCGTGAAATAATGACGTCCTCCGGCCCATCTGAATGAGCATCTTTGTCGACTTGCTCTGTGAGTCTTCCTCTTCCGATTATAAGTGCTTTTCTGGCACGAAGGTGATGTGCT
This sequence comes from Colletotrichum siamense, assembly GCF_013390195.1. Lineage (NCBI taxonomy): Eukaryota > Fungi > Ascomycota > Sordariomycetes > Glomerellales > Glomerellaceae > Colletotrichum > Colletotrichum siamense. Next base: position 7,191,047 of record NW_023501016.1, on the reverse strand, counting down.
ACCATGGCGAAAGCCCGTTCAAGCGCCTGGCTTTCTCCCACGTCTATGACAACATAGTCACCCTGTGAGACGCTTCCTATCACTGAGAGAACGTGATATGCCGTGGAAATCGGTCCCAGCCAGTAAGCAGCAGCTGCGGGTGCCTTTGCAACAGACTTGGGCAGCTTTACCAGCTTTCTGACGTCATGCATCGATTCAGGCTGGATTGGTTGAGGGGTAGTGTTCAGCACCCAGTCACCAGTGCGATAGTCTGTTCGACTTGAATGAACTTCGTTCAAGCCCGTGATGACGCCCAGCGTGTGAAACGCCATGGGGACTTCAAAGCCATTCTCCATTTGCAGTCTGGGGCAGGTGCCAGGTTTGACAGTGAAATGGGACGCCCTGATTATTGCCGAGGTTCTTTTTTGCAAGCCCATCAATGGACTATTTTCTTTCGTATTCTCAGTGGCACGTTCCGGAAGAACCCAGTACCCTAGCCGAGACTCAGCAATCGTCTGCGACCAGAGATGTGGACTTTGAAGCCGCACTGATTCCAGGTGATTGAATGATCCCCGGAAGGTTGGAAGGAGAGGATTTCCATCCTGGCTCGATGTCTCCGATAAAACGTAGTTATCGGCTTCTGCGTGTGCCATGACCCTAGGTATGAGGAGACAGCCACTCTGTTCGATGTACTCAGACTCGTAGATTTCGAAGTGGGTTTCCAGGCTGTAGGAGGTTTCTTCTCTCACTCTACTCAAACGTAACGTCTCTGAGATGACTTCCACTATGGCTTCTGGTGTGTCAGAACATGTGGCTTCTGACACATCCAAATGGACCAACACCAACTGTGGGTACTCAGCTCTGAGCGCTCTTAGCAGCCCCACGGTTGGCGAATAAAGAAGGCTTCTTTCTGAGTACGGGCACAGGAGACCACCTGTTGTAAGCCAGAGAATGTGTGACGCCGAGTCTACCAATTGTTGGAAGTCTGCGAAGTCCTGATGACCCCAATCATAAACGAACGGCTGTCCCAGCTCTAACAACGAGATAATCATCTTGTCTTTGAACTGGTCGCGGAGTGCTATTGCTTGCCTTAGAGTTGCACGAGAGATGCGGAACCCCATTGATGCCAGTCGGTTCAACAGCGGTGCTGTAATGTTGCATGCTGCCCTTGTGTTCCGGCTATAATCTTGCTCTAGAATGATGATATCGGTGTGTCGGAAGCCTTCTTTGACGACGTCATCAGCCTGAAGTGCTTGTTCTTGCAGTGCTTTGATGCGTGGACGAATGGAAACCGGCTCATCTCCAATACAATATATATCCACAGACGCCTCGGATATGCGAATGCCTTTGATTTTTGAGCGAGTCCCCACCCCCGACATGATCTGAGACATTGGAAGAACTGACTTCTCGTCGCCTCCGAGCAAGACGAACCAAGCACCAGCAGCACAACCCTTACTCAGGGTTTTAAAGAACCAGTCTGAACTTCTCTGTGGGTCGTCGTGTAGGTCTTCCTCCGCCAGCATGTTCTCGTCTAACAGGATAAGATCAAACTTCTCGGTCGTAGGGTTCTCTAGAGTTGATGAGCTGGAAACTCCGATGACTGCGCTCCATTTCTCTAGGGATGTGACCAAAGTGCAGCGATTGAGAGGATGTGTCCGTCTAGTTCCAGAATAATTGACTGCGGGTTGAAGAAGTCGTTCATGCAGCTCCGTGCTGCCAATGCATACGGCGTTGGCATTCGGTCGTTTGTGGTAAAATCGATCCAAGAAGAAGGAGCACCGATCCAACCTGGTTGTTTTCGACAATATCAAATCTTTCCACAGGTCGAAGTCCTGATCAATATCCTCTTTCCAGAGGAACTGGGCCGTGCGCTCAATTCTGTTTTCGCGAGCGTCACTCTTGCTGTCCATGACAGCCTCGTATCCCGAACCGACCGGTAACTCGCGGAGTACGATGCCATCGATCATGACTGCGGGCTCCTCTAAAGTGCCGTCGGAGAACACCAGGCTCCCAATGATTTCTCGTGGTGCTGATTGACTTGCTTTCGCATCGCCGTCATACTCCGCGTCGGCCACACCGATCAGCTTTGAGTGGACACTTCTCGGCATTGATGACGCAATGAAGGCTCTCCGAAGCGATACGGGCACAGCAGCGTCTTTCATCCCCCCAGGACAAATGGCCTTGAGCGCGGCAAAGACCAACTGAAAGATGCCGTCGAGGGTTGCAGGGTGAATCAAATATTCACACTCATAGGCCCCAGGCATTGTAGACTGAGTGTCTGGAATCATAAGCTCGCCGTAGGCTTTACCAACCCTACAAGCTGTCGTTGCGGGCGTACAGCGGATCACATTGAGTCCTTGGAAAGTCGGGCCATACTTCAATCCAATCGCTGAGAGATTTGTATAAAAGTTTGCCGGATCAACAACGTCAATTGATGACCTCTGAACTTCCAGGAGCTGAGGACGTTTGACACTGCGCCACTCCGCTTCTCTCGATGAAGTTTCGAAATCGTCTTCTTTCTGACGTAGGACATTCGTGTTTCTTATACCCACAACGGTGCCTCTCACAAGTCGTCGCCATTCCTCGGGGGAGCTTGAAGTGGCGTATATGGTGAAGTCATATTCCCACTCATCCATAGCACGTGGTTTCAAGGTCAATCTGATGCCTTGCCCACGATTTGTGCTCTCCAAAGCACTCTCATGATCGTCCAGGGTCAGGCCTGTCTCAAACTGGACATCCAAGAGCTCAACGCCGTATAACGGATAATTCTTCTTGCGAGCGAGAGTGCGAAGTGCTTCCATAGCAATTACCAAGTAACCAGCAGCTGGAAATAGGACGGCACCCATGACTGCGTGGTCCTCAAGCCAAGGTAGCTCATTCTGGCGAAGAACATTTTGCCATGACGGTTCAAAAGGATTCTGTGGTGCGGTAGGAACACCAAGGAGGTCTGCCCGAGGTACAGTTAACGCACCCAGAGCTGTGGAGTTTGGAGACGTCTTATGCCAGTAAGATCTTGAATGATTCCAGGGATAGGACGGCAATATTGGAAGCTCGTTCAGCTTCAGCTTGTCGCAACGGGAGGACAGGTTATTGACCTTGTCCAAATCCACAGCTTGACCCATAGCCCACAGCATTCCAGCCGCGGCTAGTGACGTATCCCTTGAGTCTTCCCCAGCCGAAAGTATTGACAAATATGAAAGACCCGTTGTAATCTTAGAATCGAAAGCAGCAGCCATTATTTGACCAACAGGCCCCGCAAGTGTTTTGGAAGGACCAATTTCGAGGACCGTGGTGTTGTGTATGCTTGGTGACAGACCATCTTGACCTTCATGCAATAAAAGATTGTGCAACGCCCCGGAAAAGCGCACGGATGAAGTCATGTTTGTGTACCAGTAATTGGCATTGAGCTCTGCCGCATCCAATATCAGACTCTCCGTCACCGAAGAGAACATTGCCACACTTAGAGGCCTGTGACGTAGCTTCAATGGGCCAAGAGCTTTCAAAAAGTCTTCGCCAACGATCTGCATGTCGGGAGAATGATATGCCACTCCGCCTGTTCGTAACAAGCGCGCAAAGTGACCGGCGTCCTTCAGACTAGCCTCAACTCGCGAGATCGATTGGGCGTCTCCGGAAAGAGTTACACCCTTCGGGCTGTTGATACAGGCAACAGTGACAGTGTTTGCGAAATCGTGGCGTTGCAGGAACTCTCGACAGCTCTTCTCAGATAGACCCACCGCCAGCATTCCTCCTGGTCTCCCGAGGCGGCGGCTGACCTGGGTTGATAACAACCCGCGGTAGTATGCAACACGCATAGCTTCCTCGTGAGACACGGCGCCGGCAGCATATGCGGCTACCATCTCACCGGAAGAATGACCAATAACTGCTGCAGCTGTGACTCCCCAGTACCAAAGGACATGTACAAGCGCAATTTGCACTGCTGTGCACATAGGTTGCGAGAACTCTGGGTCGCTTATGGTTTCCGCGTCGCCATTCTTTAACAAGTCGATCAAATCCCACCTGCATCCCAAGTTTGACAAGTACGTTTGGCTGGTTGCAATACTGTTTCTGAAGGTGGGGCACTCCCTGACGAGCTCTTTTGCCATTCCTGGGCGTTGTGCGCCTTGGCCAGTGAACAGAAAGACTAGCCGTCGGCTCCGTGACGACCTGATTTTGAGAGGCTGCGCTTTCTCCTTGTTCACTGACAGAAGCTTAGAGACCAGCTCCTCTTGACTCTTGGCAGTGACAAAACTCCGGAATAGATGTGATGTCCGTCGAACGTTCAAGGTGTGCGCGAGTGATTCGAACTGGACAGGCTTCTTTTGACTCAAAAACTCTCCCAGAGATTGAGCAGTGCGCGCAAGACCCTGCCGATCGAACGACGATATCGCGAATAGAAGCTGCCTCATGTTTTCCGATGTGTCGAATGACTGATCGGTTGAATCTTGATTGCGATATCCGGCCTTTTTTGTGATGTGTCTTCCCTTGATTCGCATCTCCTTCAAGTACGATCTTGCATCATCCAGTACAAGGTGGGCATTGGCGCCGCCAAAACCAAAGGAGTTGACGCTTGCTCGTCTGAGACCACTGCCGGGCCACGATTTTGTTGCCATTGGAAAGTTGATTAGATGGTTTTCGGCAGCTATCTCGGGATTGATTTGTTGCAGACCCGCGATTGGCGGTATAAGTCCAGCTTCGAGGCAAAGAACGGTTTTGATCAAGCCTGCCAAGCCAGCGCAGCCTTCAGTGTGGCCAATGTTCGGCTTCACACTACCAACATCCAACCGCCCCATTCCAGAAGCCCGTCGAGCAGCACCGATGGTTAAACCTATTGCACGAATTTCGATAGGATCCTACCAGGCGAGCGTCAGTCGAGGGTATCCCTGATTCTTCCGCTCAAATGGGTACCAAAATGCATCATTTACATACCCCCTTTGGTGTGCCAGTTCCATGCGCTGGGAGAGTATCAGCAAATGTTCACAAGGTTTACAAGGCCGTTACGGTTATTCTACCTTCGAAATAGGAGGTTTGAGCCATGTCCAGTCCTGATCTCTCGTATACTTCCCTGATCAGGTCGGCTTGGGCTTCTTCACTTGGGACAGTAATCCCAGGAGTCTTGCCGTCAGAGTTAACTCCCGTGGCCCGGATCACGGCCCGAATAACATCGCCGTCAGCAATTGCAGTGGAAAGCCGCTTGACTACAACACCAGCCATGCCTTCTCCACGTCCATATCCGTTTGCTGAGGAGTCAAATGAGTGGCTGATTCCGTCTGGGCTAACCATGTGCATTGCAGAAAGTTGGGAAAAGAAAGTCGGATTCAAAATAAGATTATGCCCCGTCACTAATGCCTATAGACCTTTAGCGCTGGACTGTTATCTGCAGCTATGTTCGTAATGGGAAAAAGGAAATGCACCCACCTGATGGCATTCTCCCGTTTTGATGGACTGACAAGCCAAGTGCAGTGCGTACAAGGTTGACGAGCATGCAGTGTCAATCGTGAGACTAGGTCCGCGTAAATCAAAAAACCACGATATGCGGTTTGATAGCATCGACCGTCCAGTGCCAGCTGCAGAGTTGGTCCCTAAGGAAGACGGGTCCCCTTCTGCCAACATCTGGTAGTCATTGGTCATCACGCCACTATAAACTCCTGTAGTGCTTCGTGCCAACTTTTCCATCGGAATTCCGGCTGTAGAAGTTAGCCATAATGACCAAGATTATATCTATATGTCATTCTTGATGGCCTTCCCCGGGCTTGCATGGCATGGGTGGCTAACCATTTTCAAATGCCTCGTAGCCAATTTCAAGACCAAGACGCTGCATTGGATCCATGGATGCGGCCTCATCGGCCGAGATTGAGAAGAATGGGGCATCGAAACTTGAGATATCGTCAAGAAAATGACCTGAAGTCGTACAGATCTGCGGATATCTCTAGTGAGCGATCATTGCGAATAGTTAGGTGTTTTAGGGGGCAAAAGTCATCGCCAGGGGGTTGCTGGGGCAAAATCACACAATGACTTACCTGCCCAGTCCGCTGCCTAGATGGATGGTACCAGGCTTCTGCATTCCAACTTCTCTCTGGAATCTTTGTCCGTCCTGTAAGACCTGACTTGACGAGATCCCAAAGTTGGGAAGGTGATTCGACTTTGGAAAAGCGGCACGCCATTCCAACCACTGCAACTGGCTCATCATGAATTATGCTTGGCGACCATGGAGCCAATGTGTTTTCGGGGAACGGACTCTGTCCAGCGCTGCTGTCCGTTCCCAGGCCACTGTCGGAGTCAGATCCAACGATCGGTGAAAGACATGCCAAGTTCATGGTGCCCTGCTTCGCAGATAGAGAGATTGTAGAGGCCATAATACCGTGCTGTCAAGCTCTGGTGTGCTGTATGGTTGTTGGTCTAACGATGTAACTGTTTCAAGCCAGTTCAGCTATTGAAATGTGAAGAGACTTCACCGCTTCCAAAACGCTATTTTTCTCTGGAAGAGGCTACATGATTAATTCAGTCGCCCAAGTTCTCCCATGGGCTGATGTTCCCAGGGATCCTAACGTGTTTCTGTCTTCCTTGTTTAACGTTATGTTCCGAGAAAATGGCGTATATTTCCCGCGCTGCTTCGTATCGGCGAATAAAATCCACGGCACTCACATCTCAGAGAAGTGGGGCAGGCAATTTTGCCCACCAAAAGATCTCTGCCGTTATTTTAATTTGTCAGCTTGGAAATCAGCTTCGGTCGGATCTAGGTTACTCATGGTCGGGGTTTTGTTCCTGGCGCTCCTTCTATCCCAGGATGATTGTTCGGCGGGAAACGAGATGTTCATGTATTGAGGCGAGGTTTCAAACAGCTTTTCTGCTTCGGCTCGTCCGCGCGTGTGAAAGTTGTTTTACTGCAGCAGATAGTAGGACATAGCATTCTCAGTAAACAACGTGGTATTTGAGCTTCGATTCTTGATCAGTGAGCTTATTCACCTCGCCTCAATAAGCCTCACTTATACTAGCAAGGCATTCTATGGGTGTGTGATGTGGTGAACTACCTGAAGATGTAGAAGATAGATGATAAAAGAAAGAAAACTGACGTCTGATGTTCGTTCGGGATGCATGCAATTTCTAGACTATGGTTTGAATCAAATATCAGACAAACGACGATATACGCCAGATTTGATCGATTGGTGGAGCAGGCTCTAGCTTGTACGTATGACAGCCCGCCTTGAATGCAGCCCATGTGACAGGATGCATTTGAAGGATTCATCCTTCCTGCATATCCCATGTACGCTTGCTAGCTTGCTAAACTAAATTTTGTTGGATACTGCCGGCACGTCTAGGTTCTCAGACATCCAAACTGTCCATCTATTAAGCGGTTCACTGACACAAAACCTTTCGAGACTACGGACTACTCCTCTTCGTTTTCCTCTCTTCATTTTGCACCTTTCATAGGCAGCACAGACTCTAACCATTGCTCTGTTCCCAACATCAGATCGGATTTTAAGGCCGCATTGCCCAGATCACAAAGTTCGTCCGGTCGGGTCATGGTCGATCGCCTGGCAAGCATACGCCGAATGAATCTGATTCCTCGGTGATTTCGGTACTTTCTTGTGATCCGATTGAACTGATGGTCTTTCCATCACCAAACCTTATCAGTATTGTCCGTTGCAATGTCTCTTGGTACCCTTTATGCGCGAGAGTTTGAACTTTCGTACACCAGGCAACTAGAGGCTGCCTAAACAGTGTTGTTCCCGCCGGCTGCCACACGACGCCAGAAACCTCCCATGCGGAGTAGAGCCAATTATGATACGGGAAGGCACTGGATGCTTTTTAACCCATTTTTCAAAACTCACTTTCTCTTCATTTGGGGTAAAGTTGGGGTCATAACCGAGTCGTATCTTTTGCCGTCATGTGGCAGCCGATGGGATACCGCAGACTCGCGTTCGGTTCGCAGAAGACCCTCCTTGTAAACCCCCCAGCACGCTTAACTGACTGGACCAAAAATCATAGACCGGGAGCAGAGGAGACACGCACAGCTGCATGGACCCTGACCAATAAGGTCCCTGTTGCAGCTTTGTGCAGATCTAACGAGAGTCTACGAACAGGATAGGTATATACGTGCGGTACGTTAAGCTACAGGGTTGTTGTCGCCGGATGCTGCCTCCGCTGCAGGGTCGCAGATGTTGCACGCACCGAATGCCTGGCTCAGGGTCCACCATGCGGGCGGGGTGCCGCCCTCGTTTCGTTCTCCGTGAGCCTATCGTGCCACGCAAGGAGGTCACTTCTCGGCCCACTCTTCCGTTCTGAACTGCTTGTTGAACCTTCTCGTTAAGCACACGATGAAAGACTGACGGACAATATCAAGTCCCCAGTGTAGCTTGACTCCTGAAGGAATTCTTCGTGTTGTGAATATCATGAAGAGTCTTGATCCAAACTTGCAGTTTAGTTCTTCGCTAATGTAATTCAACTATGGCATAGGGTATTCTAGCAAGTTTGCCAAAGCTCTAGCATGCCAAAGAGAAACTCGATCTTGGAGTAAATATCTCCTGCTAGGCTTCTCACAGCCTTGTCGAGCGGGGATCGGGCATCGTAGCCCGTATCTTTCAGCGTGTTCCTCACGCGGTCCCTGATTCCTTCATGATGAAAGACCTCCTCTAAGAGTAGCGACAGACGATTGAGTCTGGCCTTCAAGAGCTCTCGAATGCATATTTTCCAGAGCTCTCCCTCTAGTTGAAAAGACCCCAGGCTCAACGGAAGTGTGTCGTTCAGATCACCATATCCTCCAAGAGTGCCCTTTCCATTCGACCGTCCCGACACACCGTCAGCTCTGAGCTCTTCAATGCCAGATGCTGTCCCTTGCTTTCCTGGCAGGACTAGGGACTGGGTGCTTGAAACTGACGCCGGCGTTGAAAGACCAGGTAGGCCCGTCTCCAACGTCTCTTTCAGCACATCGACTAGCCAGTCGACGTGGAGGCAAAGTGTAAGCAATGCCCTCGGTGCGTTTTCACACACCCCGCATGAACGAACTGTTACAACTGTCTGGTATACGGCGTCGTCAAGAAAGACTAGTAAGTCGAGTGGCAATTGCCGAAGACGATTGTGGCCGTAGCGACGGTGTCCAGCCTGTCTTTGGGGAGACAATCGCGGGTGTATGGCCAGAAGTTGGAGCCTGCCAATGAGGGTTGGGCAAGAGCATTTCTTGTCTGGTCCAAATGGACGAGACAATGCTGGCGCAATAGAGCCAATAACCCGCTGCAGCTTCGATGTGCCTGACATAATCTGGTTCCATATGTTTTCAAGGTCACCAATGACTGGGGTTTCCGACATCGCGTCGCCCTTCCATATCCCTTGCTGTGTCGAAGGTGATTGTGACTGAGGTGCGAGACATTCATTACTGGATATGAAATCGATGTCGATGTCGAAGTCGGGATCCATGATGTCGTCAAATCCGAGGTCCATCATTTTCAAGTCTTCGTCTTGGAAACGGGTCGTGCCTGCCGGTGCAGAGCTTGGCGTAATCACTCGAAGATCAAAAGGATCAAAGTCTAGGCCTTCCTCTTGTATGTAATCGCCATGTATTCCCGTCGGCTTAGTATTTTGAAAGTTGCCGCTTACTGAAGTCATAGCTGCCATGGAATCGTCCGATATTGGCGTCAGGAGATGTTGAATTCCGCTTGGAGAATCTTCATCACCGTGCGACGAAAGCCATGGATCTAGAAATAGGGTTGTCTGTACCGATATACAGTCGTTTTCGTTACTCTCATGGGTTGATTCCTGGGATCGGATGTCATCTGAGCAGGCGGTCTTGAGATTATCTTTCGGCCGCCCCTTAGAATGACCAGAAGGCCCTTGGGTAGTATTCGTAAGGTCTTTGGTGGTTGGAAACTCATTGATCGTGGCACGGCGGTGACTCCTACTTGCTTTATTTCTTGCGGTGCAATGAGATTGGGCTTGGCCCGGCTGTGAGGCCGGTAGACGGGGAGGCCGTCCCACACGTCCTATGCGACTGTAGACACAGGACTCGTCCCGGTCGGAACACCGACCGCAGGATGGCTTGCCTCCGTCGCATCTAAGCTTGGATCGAGTACAAGAGTCGCACGAGGCTCTGAACCTTGGCAGTCTTTCGCTGCAGGTGCTGTTGTCCGCGTCGCGATTGTTGCCCTTGCAGCTACTGAGCGTTGTCTCCGGTTGTTGTTCCATGAGTGATTTCGAATGTCTAGCTGAGTAACAATTCAGGATGTGCTGGAGGACTTATGTCTGTAGTTTTGGTTTTCAAGCAGTCTCAGCAGCTCTTATGAAAACACCCTCCAGGCCGGAATACGATTACAAAAAGTATCCAAAATGCCGACGCCGAAGAGGGATGACAGGTTATCCAGGAACAGGGGGGCGAAACCGCAACCAGTAACTCTACTTTTGGTGGTTCGCTCGTCGAATCGTTCGCCAATCCAGCAGCCCTGGCGTAGGTGCAGTCGATGAAAAGTTGCCGTCTAGACTTCCTTGAGGCTGCATGGCAGGTAGCGGCCGGGGAAACATTTAGATTAGAGCTTGCATTTCCGCGACTAATGCGCTGCGTTGAGAATGGCGTTGTCTTCAACATATGGGCTTTCTCAAAACCCTATTGTTCTAACGTCCCACACCTACTTCCAGACCACCCCCATATCCAGACCACCCCAAAATGCCTCATTAAAAATACATACTACTACTTCTAAACTTAAATAACTGCACTATTTTTAACTTAATTATTATTAGACTTTCTATAAAATATAATAACTATATAATAGTTAATTATATTAAAAATAAAGTTTTTTAAGTATTTAAAGCTATTATAATTAATATTAGTTTATAAAAAGCTTTATTATAGTATAGTATATTAAAAATTACTTTATTACGTTAAATTTAAGAAACTTAGCTATAAGATATTACTTTTTCTAATCTATAAAAGCTTTCTCTAACCTAAAAAAGCTATTTAGCTAAATAAGTTTAAATTTAAGCTACTTTAAACTTATTTCTAATTTATTAATAATTTAAAGATTTTACTAAATATATTTTATAAGTTTATAAAAACTCTTAACTTTTTAGAAAAAACTAAGTATAAGCTTTTATTAAGAGAAACCTATCTATAAAGGTCTAAAAAAGTAGAGTAATTAATTCTTAGTATATTAATAAAGTTTTAACTAATATAATTAAGTAATAATTTAAATACCTCACTATACCTAAGATTATAGTTATTAAAGTTTCTAATTAATATAATATAAATAAGATTAATATTCTAAAAAGTAGAGGATTAAATAGGTTTATTCTTAGATTATTAAAAACTTATTCTATTTATAAAAAATAGCTTAAATTATATACTTAGATATCTTTAATTAAGTATATCTCTATAACTAGTAAAGTATTATTTTTACTTATTATATATAAAAATAAGAATATTTAGTAGTAGTAGTTCTTTTTAGATTTAATACTATATAAATCCTAAAAGTTTATAGCTATAAAAAATAAGTAAACTTTCAACTCTATAGCTATTAAATAGTTAATAGAGGTCTTTATCCTTTTAATTTAGCTAGAAAACCCCTTATAAGTTAGATTATTAATCTTAAATAGTTATAAAAACTATAAGATTATTACTTTTATATATATATACTTTAAAAATAAAATATACTTATTATTCTTATTAGTATATATATTATATATCTTTTAGTTACTTAATTAATTAGTTTTTAGGCTTCTTAAAGTAGTATATAAAAAAGAGCTTAGATTACTAGCTAAATAAGATATTAATATAGTTATAAATAAGAGAAATTTTATTATATATTATAATAAAGTATATAAAGTAGCCTTAATAAATAAAAATATTATTAGTAGCTAGAAATAAACTAATTTATAGCTTATTAATATAGCTAAACCTTTTATAAGTTTTCTACTACTTAAAAATACTTTAACCTTTATTAAACTAATTAGTTAAGTTTATAAAAAGCTCTCTAATAGTAAGAAAAATAAAAAATAAATAGTAAATATATTAGTAGTCTTTTAGTTAACCCCTAAAAAAAGGGATAAGTTTTAGGTTTAGTTTAACCTATTTAGTAAGCTAGATAATAATAAGTATATATAATATTTATTTTTTTAAAAAGTTTAAAAAAGCTTTAATAAAAAAGTATACTAATTAGTAATAGCTTAATAAAAGATTAAAATACTATAAGTAGAGGTTAATATTAATAAAACTAAGAAATAGAAGAAGGTTAAAATAAGCTTAAATTTAAAATTTACTAATATTAAGACTATTTAGAGAGCTTAAATTAAGGTAAGTAAACTTAAAAGTAGTATAGATAAATCTAATAAATCTAAAAACCTTAGTAATAGTAAAAATTATATTATTATAATATTATAATATATATAAATATTAGTTAAAGTTAATATATATAAATATGAGGGCATTAAAAGTGGGTAGTCTAGATATAGGGGTAGTCTAGAAGTAGGTGTGGGACGTTATCTGAGGCAATTTCTCCGCCACGCGTCGACCTCCTCTTAAGCTTTGGCGCAATCTCTCCTAGCGAGACACCGACTGAACGCTTGCTGTAACTTTACGGAGAAATGGGGGAAAGGGTGAATTCATGACTCGCCCTACCGCTTTCTTGATGATGAAACGCCTCTTCCGAAGACCCAAGGATTGATTTCTTCATTTGGCTAGGATTCCTTCCCAAAGCCGTTCAACATCTTGTATATGTCTGCGGACTGCTCCGCAACTCCTCACGCTGATTCGGTGGGCAAGCCTCTGGCAGAACATTCACATCAAGTGGCCATCATGGGTACGAAAGACTCCAGCTGCTCTTGTCGTTTTGATCAGACCATGGGCGCCTTGAATATTGCATTCTACCGACCCCGGAACGAGGGCTTTCTCACCCTTGAACAAATAATCAGTTTGGACTGGAATATCTCATGTCTCATACAACAAACACGCGACTGCTCGCGCTGCTACGACGACTTGGCTGTAATGGCCACTATACACTCGACTTTGGAAACAATCCTGCTACTTTTGGAGGCAGCCCAAACAGCATATGCACATCGTGCAGATCGAGAGGGGAAACAGACGCCCCCTGAAATCATGAACGAACTACTGGATAGAAGATCGGATGGCAGAACCAAGGATGCTAGGAGTTCGCAATTTGTTCTCGGACGCGTTGCCCTAGGCGAAGACGACAGCAACATGATAGCACGTCGCCTGGTTACGACCGCAATTTCGCGCAAAGCCGGGGTAATCCGAGATCTGAGAGAGAGAATCAACAACTGTACAGGCGACCCGAGAGAATCGTCGCAGTCGGATGGTAGAGATTACACACTGTCTCGGCAGGCAAGGGACATGTATGATGAGCTTGATGGTAAGATGGCTTCGACCTCTGCTCGTGTTTGCTCTGCTGTCGCCAGAGCTAGCATGTATCAGTAGGATAAAGGCTACGAAAACGATACTGCATTTTCAATGACACATTTGAAACAACATATCAAAAAGGACAAGGGGCAGTTTGTTGTATTGCGCTAGGTCAAGATCCACGGCACTCAAGTTCCGCGTTAAGGACCTTTTGGAAGCCGACGACATGCTCTTTGGACAACGCTGTATAATGCCCGCCAGAAATGAAGTGGAAAGCCGCTCGATGACTCAGATCTTCCCAGCCCTTGATTCTCACCTGCCATTCTTCTTGTGATATGCCCCATTCAGGCAGCGGACAGGCCCAAAATGAGGTGTAAGATTCAATTTTACCTTCCGGGGTATATCCATCTGCCATGTGAGCCGTGCCAGAGAACACACGGTACCATGCCTCAAGTCTCCCACGCGTTATGCCCGCAGTCTGGAGTCGGGTCCGAAACCGGCGCATGACGAATTTGGGAAATGTTGCAGGGTCGGCATCGTGAAGTTCTTGCTTCAAACTAGCTTGTTCGGCAGCAGTGATCAGACGCCGCGTAGCGAGTAAGTCGATAATGAAAAATCGGAGTGCGGCAAAGCTCATCTGGGTGATGTACGGCGCGTTGTCAATGCCTCCAGTGAATTCAACAACTTCTCCCTGGTGTTCAAGCTCCTTGGCCACCTCGTACGCCACATTGCCTCCAAAACACATTCCTAATAGCGCATATGGTCCTCGGCGTTTTACTCGGCGTATTTCCAGCACGTATGATCTTACCATTTCGTCAATGCTCTCGAATGCCGTTTCGCCCGGTTGAAGCCCACGAAGCCGGAGGCCATAGACGGGGCGGTTGGGCAAATAGCGGATTAGCTCAATCCAGCAATTCAATTCGCCCCCTCCAGGCGGGAAAAGGAATAACGGCGTCTTTGAGCCCTCTGTGGCGAACGGTAATAGTAGCCCGCGATTGCTTTGTATCGATGTTTTCATGATTTCGACCTCGACAGCACGCACCGTCTTGGCTGATATCAGCGCCGTTATTGGTATTGGCGATGGCAACGACAGTCGTTTCTCCAAGGCTGCCTTGAAAATAAGCAGACCTGCGCTGTCCAGCCCACTATTGGTAAGGACCTCTGCAAGATCTGTGTCTGGCAAAACTTCCGCCTCAGGTACAAAGGAGCCAGCTTCCCTTAACGAGTTAATGATGGCATATTGCGTCTTGCTGATTTTGACCGGAACATGTTCGCCCGCATTAGAATCCACGCGTCCCTCATGGGTGCGTTTCCGTTGGGCCAAGCTGTTCAATGATTGTACCTCAACTCCGCGACGTGTCATGATGAAATTCAGAATTTGGAAGTGATTTTGGAAGTTCCTAGGCGAAGATTTCTCATGGAAGATTGTTTATGGAACCAGCGAGCTTCTAATAAGATCTGGGTTGAGATTTGTTGTCAGTCACACTTTGACCAATTTCGTTAAAGTAGGACCACGTTCGCGTTGACTGTGCACACGGTTTGGTGACTTTCGGATGGTTTCTCCTTCCCACATGTACACCGGGCCTTTTTTTTTTTTTTCTTTGGGGTTTTTTTTCCTTTTTTGGCACAGAACACAAACCGTTGGCTTCGAGAAGGTGTGGATGTGATACATCATCCTGGCTCGGTCTCAGCGTCTAAAATCTGCGATTGATCTTGTCACTCGATGGGAAATATACCTAACATATTGATTTCCGCGATTTGCTATTCCCAAGCACGTTCACCCACGTCTTTACCGTTTTGATGGCAACCGTTTCTCCCCCTCATCCGGCTGCAAGCTTCGTAGTCTCTATCCCATGGATGGAGCTTGAGCTGAATGTCCTCACGACTCTGGGGGTTCTTTCTTCGACGTTGATGAGTATTTCGTGCAATGACTACATGTACATTTTTAGGGATTTTGGTCTGGGTCATGCTCCGATGTAGAGGGGATATCGATCATGGAAGCTATGTCTTTGACTGTCCAAGAGGTTTGCACGAGACCTGGCAGCGATGCCTCCTTTGATCACCAGGTGCAGCAATTCATCTCATCACGATACATCATAAAACCACCTAGGAGTCAACACAGCAATGTTTCATAGGGAAGTCTGGTTAGGTAGTTTATCCAACGATGCATATTACATGAAACCCATTGTTGGGGGTAACCCACCCAAGATCTGACTTGGTTTTACTAACAGCTTTGCAACTGCAGGTACTACGCAGTACACTGATCAGAAATGTTTCGAGGCCCATCACTCTCACCAGTGGCCGTTTCCTTCTGACGGGGTGCCAGGCTTCAAATCCAAGAAATGCTGAACCCAACATATGGCACTGTCCAGCCACACTTGAAGCCTGAGGAGGATCTTTCAATGCAGAGCGCGGAGGCTCGTGAGGCGGAAAGGGTTAGTGGATGTATGAGTATACCTGGTTAGTAGTTTGTCGTGGAAGCCATCGCATTGATGATTGACGCCCTGTCCCTGAATCAGGTCAGAACAACTTTAGCCACGGAATTCACGATGGCTCCGGTCGCCAGATTGCATCCTGCTACTCAAAACAGTGCTTGCGGAGATCACCAACAACGGGTCTTAAAAGTTTCGTCCTTCGAAGCCAGTGACTTAGTAACTCCAACGCAGAAACTTCAGTGCATAGCAGCACACCAGAGATTACATGAAAAAGTCATAAGCAGACTACTTGGTGGTGAATGAACCACAAATCTGATCTCCTCACAGTGAATGACATTCACGTGGCCCCTGTGCTCACCATCTGACCCTTCAGCGTATTTTGCAAGGGCAGATGGCTCAGATGCTCCAGGTAGTGTAGTTGAATCCCGAAGAGGTATTGTAGTCGGGTAATTAAGACAAGGCCTGGGTACACTCCGTTGCGTTAACAGCGTCCGCCCCCAATTTTGACCCAGAAGGAAAATTTTCCACTAGCCTAAAAACCCCCCAAATTATCACAAACTTCACACATTAATAACTCTATACGTACACAGTGCGCGTAAATAAAAATAAGATCATTATAATTACCTAATTAAGGGCTATTAATTAATATATTTTTTATTCTCACGTATTATATACGTATAGAGTTATCTAAGTATAAAGTTTAGGGGGATTTAGGGGGGTTTTAGGCTAGCAGATACTAAACGTAATACTAAAAAGAAAAAACGAAACCCCTTATACGTAGCGTTTATAGTATCCTCCCTAAAAACCCCTTAAATTAACCTAAACTTCACACTTTAATAACTCTATATATACATAATACGTAAGAATAAAAAAAATATTATTATAACCGCCTAATTAAAGGCTATTAACTAATATAGGTTTTATATACGCATAATATATACGCATAAACTTATTAGTGTGCAAAGTTTAGGACGATTTAGTGGTTTTTCAGTAAAAAGCCCCTTTTTTTGCCTTTTTTAGGCTAAAAGTTGCAGGGCGGACGCTGTTAATGCAACGGAGTGTAGTCTATACACTCCGTTGCGTTGATAGCGTCCACCCCTAATTTTAACCTAGAAGGAAAATTTTCTACTAGCCTAAAAACCCCCTAAATTATCACAAACTTCACATATTAATAACTCTATACGTACATAATACGCGTAAATAAAAATAAGATTATTATAATCACCTAATTAAGGGCTATTAATTAATATATTTTTTATTCTCACGCATTATATACGCATAAAGTTATCTAAATATAAAGTTTAGGGGGATTTAGGGAGGTTTTAGGCTAGTAGATACTAAATATAATACTAAAAAGAAAAAACGAAACCCTTTATACGTAGCATTTATAGTATCCTCCCTAAAAACCCCTTAAATTAACCTAAACTTCACACTTTAATAACTCTATATATACGTAATACGTGAGAATAAAAAAGATATTATTATAACCGCCTAATTAAGGGCTATCGACTGATATAAGTTTTATATACGCGTAGTATATACGCATAGACTTATTAGTGTGCGAAGTTTAGGACGATTTAGTAGTTTTTCAGTAAAAAACCCCTTTTTTTGCCTTTTTTGGGCTAAAAGTTGCGGGGCGGACGCTGTTAACGCAACGGAGTGTATCGCCGCATGAAAATGTTCCGAGGACCCGTAGGCAGAGCTTACGGCCCAAGCTTAAACTCAATACCGCTGAAACAGTCAATCCGCGGCTTTCACTGACTTCTACACGCCTTTTCGTAGGCAAACGGCTTACCACAAAAGATTCGGTCTTAGTCGTTTAATATACCAGGGGCCCCTTGACCACAGCGTCTGCTGTCCACCGTCTGACCGCCAAAGCTTACTAGGTAACAAAGGACGTTACCAGCAGCATAGAGAAGATTGACCAAGAACACGATGCCGGTGACATCAGAAAAGCCATGCACGTGTCACAAAACCAGCGATGGACATAAAGCTCCAGCGTTCGGCTATCGTCGTGTTGCTAAGCATCGGTCTCTGCTTGGTCTTGTCGCTCTGCTTGGTCTTGTCGCTCTGCTTGGTCTTGTCGCTCTGCTTGGTCTTGTCGCTCTGCTTGGTCCTGTTCGCGGCCGCAATGGACAATATCATCCTTGTTCCGTAGTCAACATTGCAAAGCCAAGTATGAATCACTTGGCTAATGGACTGTCATGAGCAACGGCTATCCCGGGTATCACGGATGATCTTCACCCGCTGGACGATGCTTGGTGGTGCCGGAGCTCGTATCCAGCCGTCCATAGTAAACCACGTTATAACTTCCTTTGGGCAAAGTTCACGCCTTACCTTACTGGTCTCATTACCTTTCGGGTCAGTTCACTAGTTGGTGTCCCTCGCTCGATAGCAACGATCGCCGGTCGTACTATTGCGGCTATAGGAGGGGCTGTGTTGTACTTTGGAGCAATTGATATCTTGAAGCTGGCCGCTCCGATGAAGTTACGCCCCGTCTTGTTTTTCATGATCTCAAACAACTATATTTGGCGTGGCATCGTTAGTGAGATCTCCTTTAGGTGGCGTATTCACAGACTCGGGCAGACTAATCTGGAGCATAGGTTTCTGGATCAATCTGCCCCTTGGCTCAGCTTCGTTCTGCGTCATATTGGCTGGTCTTAGGGGATCACTCTTAGAGGCAGCAGTCTACCCTCCTGTCTCATACTCGAGTGGCGAGGCATCAAGCTCGGTGTCCGCAGATATGTCGAGATTGCAAATCGTTTAAATGAAAGGTAACAGCAACAAATCCGCTGCGGATTTGTTGCTTGCCCAGCGGATTATCCGCTGGGCACTGCCCTCCTGGTACCTCCTATTGTGAGTTTGCCGCTTGCTCTTCAGTGAGATGAGATCATAAATTCAAGGTCGTCTGAGCGGTTTTGTTGTGTTTTGCTTCCCCGACCGCCGCTGTCGTTCTTGTGCAGGTCGGGGCTATGATGCCTCCGCGGTCATTAAACAGGGTGCTGTTCTTGGGGAAGGGCTTCTGGTGACGTTCCCCTTGACGGCAATGTTTGGGCGCAGCTTTTACTTGACATTCTACTTCCAGATTGTCCCAGGCCCGAGTACGACAGGCTCGGGGTTACACACTCACTACGTGGAGGCCTTCACGTTGAGCGACATTGCAGTAGGGACCGGGATGACTCGCACCGGCATTCACAAGCCATTCTCACAGACCAGCACAGCCATCTTTGTTGCCAGCACAAGACTCTCTACTCTATCCGTACAGCCCGAGGCCAACATGGATACATACGTGGCTTAGGTATTAGCTCTCAGTATGTTAGCATCGGGGTTGGGGTTGCTTAGCAAGTCCCGTTCGTTACAGTGCAGCGGGCGCGCAGTCTAAGCAACGAGGCTATTGCAAATGCGCATGGCTTTCGCCAACTGTCTGCGCCCAGAATGGCTTTGCGTCTACGCTCCATAGGTAACTCGTTGCAACTCCCGGTCTGCAGCCAGAGCAAGTGAGTATTGTGATTGCGAACACGGTAGACGCGGCCGAATTGAGAAACACGACGTTCCTCGCCCCAGACCTCTTGCGACCGGCGCGTTGCGTGCATTCAAGCATGCTATCATGTCAACTTTCATCGTGGCGATAGGTGCTAGTGGAAAGACATTTTTCTCCGGTTTCAACCTTGATCGAATACAGACCATAGTAGGACAAGATCTGTCGAGATGCCAACGCACGAGCATCAATAGGAATCGGCGTGGGCGACTCTGGCACTCTGACGGATCCAGGGGCGAGTGCTTTTGAAAACACCGCCTCCTTCCACCAGGATCGGAATGCATGCAGTCATAGGTATCCCTTGACCAAAGTTCCTTCACTGGTGGTTTGCTGATGTCGCATCCGTCCTGCTTGCGCGTGCCCGTGCGGTGTCATGGCGTATGACAGGATGCTACCTCGCATAGCATACATAGCCTAAGCTTTTTTGTAGTTTATTAGACTTTTCGCCAGCGCCCAAGCTTCGCGGGCCGCTGCGGGACACATTGAGTGCGGACTTCATGGATGTAGCAGCTTCCAGGCCGCCATCGTACAGCGTACCTGATGGACTCGGGATATCTTGTGAACCGGCGGCATGAATGGGAAAAAATGAAAGACACGACAACGCGCGGGAGCAATCCGAAAATAGAGCTCTCCGAAGTTACCGAGGCTTTTACCATGCTGATGATTACTTTCGAAAATGGTGCCATTGGCCAGAAAAAACTTGGAAAGGGGTCTTTGGCAGCCCCGCTACCACCAGGCGATCGGGACAGCCCCTGATTCGGCATGTTCCCCATCATGAGGTTCCTTGCAGATGCGATTCAGGGGTGGAGGTGCAATTTTATATCACGTATCGTCGCCCTGCATCTGTCACTACACACGGCTCTGGATACTAATGGGGAATCGCGTCACATTTGGTCACCTTGACCGGCAACTCCGCGAGCTGACAGCCTCAGTGGGTCATTTCTAGAACGGGCAGCGGCTCTGATCGACCACTGGGCTTTATCTACCCCACGATGTCCTGCCAGTTGCTACCATGGAGGACCCTTCTAACCACCGTTGCATCAAGCCCAGTCCTTCGTTCTTAGTTCCGGCCTGCTCGTTCCGTCTTTGTCAATCGCTATCCTCAAGTTCAAGATGATGTTCAAGTCCGCCCTCGTCCTCTCCGCTGCTCTCGCGGTGGATGCCTTCGCCGTGATACGTCGTGGAGCGAATGACTGGGCTCCTCCCACGTCCGATGACCGTAAGTAGACTCAGTGGAGATGGGTAGCTCTGGGAGGAAACACCCATTAACATTCTTTTGACAGGCCGAAGCCCGTGCCCGATGGTCAACACCCTTGCCAACCATGGCTACCTCCCTCGCAACGGATTGAACGTCTCCCTGGCCGACCTCATTACTGGCTTTACAGCAGCTGTGAACTTGGATCCTGCTGCAACCACTCTCGTTGGACAGAAAGCACTTCTTACGTCTACAACCGGGAACAACGCCACTTTCAACTTGGACGATCTTGATAAGCATGGAGGTAAGTCAATCTAAGGACTCGGACTTAATCCATACAAAGTGCTAATTATTACTCACCCAGTCATTGAGCATGATGGCAGTCTGAGCCGCAACGATGTTTATTTTGGTGACAACCACAGCTTCGACGAGGAAATCTGGGAGACCGTTGCCTCCCACTTCGTCAACGAGACCATCTCTATCCCTACTGCCGCCAAGGCTAGGGCTGCCCGCCTTCAGGCCGCGGCCGCCGCCAACCCTGAGTTCAGTCTGACTGCCGACGGTGTTCAATTCAGTTTCATTGAGACTGCCCTTTACCTCTCCATCTTTGGCAACTTGGACGACGGTAACGCCAAGACCGAATGGGTCAAGGTTCTGTTCCGTAAGTTTAATGGCATGATATCTTGGGCAATCAAAGCTGATATTCTACTCCAGAGGAAGAGCGCTTGCCGTTCGCCGAGGGCTTCACTAGATCTAACACTTCCGTCACGGCTGCTGGAATTCTTGGACTTGTCAGCAAGGTTGCTGCTGCCAGTGTATGATCGATGAAAGTCATGGGTGATTTACGATCAGAAGTAATTAGAAAATTTGAGAGAATTTTTTCATCGTCACCCTTGGACTGTTGATTATTGCGGGATGTTTTTCCTAACTCAGCTGCAACTCCATCAGCCTTGTTCGCACGGAGGTCTTCCAAGCCCGCTCTACTTCGCTACTGAACATGAGGATGGTGATGAATACGCATTTTCTTCGTCTGCGATACGTTTGGCGACATCGCCCTCACCGCATCTCCAGAAATTTGGATAACCCTTTACCATTTCCATTTTCTGACTGCCGGGATAAGACCTTGTTTGTGGGTTTGGGAGGGGTGTGAGAGTGACATTCTTCCCATTCAAAAGCATTTACCTTCTCTCTTGCTTTTGTTGTTCTTAAATCTGGCTAGTTGAGGCGAAAGCTGGACACCGTTAGGGTTGGCAATTACATAGGTGTTGACAGAGAGGTACACCAATCTAGGTTTCCAGATAGACCTCGACAAACATAGCAGCTTTGGAACTCTCTGGGCAGAGAATTGGTCTGCATTATGTGCTGTTCGATTGCGTCTTATGTTCTCTACTTACGGAGACACGTGTCAACTGCAGACTGATTTGCTTCATGTATTGTTCGATTCCACGTATGTCCCCTAATACCACTGATTCGCATAATCTCTTTTTTCAATAATGACGGAACAGGAAATCTTGTCGTGTCGCATACCAGACCACATGATGATTAATCGGGGATGTTCCCGGCATATGACAATTCTCGATTTTCGATGCGAAGTGAACTACGAACTGTTTGCACGTGCACTGCACATCTCATTTTTCTATGCATGACCTACAGAAGCTCCTTGGACTCAACCGAGAAAGTCAAATTCGTGAGCGCCACTCGTGATCGTCGATGTAGCCTAGAAGATTCTGTCAGCAGCATAGTAACCTGATCCCTGAGCGACCCGCTCAATCTTATGCTCGAAAATATCGTCATTCTCCCGAGGTCCAAATTCAGCCAAGAAACGAAGCACAAGCCATACATTCTTGTTGGTCATATTCCATGAAACAGACGAACATGTGAAGTATCTTGGGTATTGGCGCGAAGGTGAGGCATAAAATCAAGCTGATAGATGCGTACTATATCCCCCGCAAGAAATTATTCTGTGTTGTCTTATGTTTCCACATCGTGATAACACGGCTGCTTTAGATGATGATTGTTGCGATGCCCTACGCTATCCACGGATCAAGACGCAACGCGTAGATCTTCCTCACAAATTATCTTGCTCGATCAGAATGCAGATCATCTTGAAAACACGTTGTCATCTGATATTTACTGGCGCGGCTATGCGAGTGCGAATGCCTCGGTCGAATGAAACAGTCGCCGGCACAGCCAGGGTCCAGGGAGAACAACGAAGACCCTGGCAGCAAACCCCAGAACACTCGGATGATGGTGCGTGAGGGGCAGGCAATAGGAAGTCCGTCTAATAACCTGACGTATTGTCCGAGCTTAACAGCTAGTCTCAATGAAACACGTGAACGTGATAGAGCCGAGGGCGGTAATCAGACGAAACTATTAAATGAACCAGCCATCGTCCACGAATCCCATCGTAAGTGATCAATCAGCTGCGAAAATCTTGCCTTGTGTTCCTAACCGCGAACAATTTCCTCGAATTGTCATATTTGCAGAAACAATGAGCGAGAGTAAAGATCCTATGAAATCGACATGGCGCCTTCGCGACAAACGTCTATGGAAAGCTCATCATTGGATTATTGAACGACTCGGCCTACACCACGTGGACCTCGACAGGAAGGTCCCTATCCACGAGAAGGGCGATCCAGTTCCATACGTTCCGCACTGGCAGTTCCATCGATGGATTATCGTACACGCCTGTGCACCGCTTATTCTTCATCAACTTTTTGTGTCTTACACGGGGTATAATCTGCATCCTGTGGCCGCCTTTATCTTCTACAGTGCTTTCATCAAGCTTATCGCTATTCATCAAATCAATATCATGCGCGACCTCGGCCATATCCACGGGTTTCTGGATGGTGACAAGCACGAGCGCGACAGCGTACCGGACAGGAGCGTGAAGAAGGTCTTACGATCGTTGATTTCGACATCGACATTTCGGTCCATGATGGCCGTTATCCTTGCGTACCGGAGCTACGAGGCCCCAAATACTATCAACTGGAAAATGGTACCCCTCGAGGTCGGTCTGTATGGGATTATTCTCGACTTTTGGTTCTACTGGTACCATCGACTTATGCATGAGGTCGACTCTCTATGGCAATATCACCGAACACATCATTTGACGAAACACCCAAACCCCCTCTTGGCCCTGTTTGCAGATTCCGAACAAGAGTTTTGGGACATCGCCGGCATACCTTTGCTCACGTATGCGACTCTCAAGTTATTCGGTTTCCCCATGGGGTTTTACGAGTGGTGGCTTTGTCAGGAATACGTCATTTTCACCGAATTGAGTGGACACAGCGGCCTACGTATATACGCTACAACTCCATCGCCCTTTGCTTGGCTTCTCAGACGGTTCAATTGCGATCTGCTACTAGAAGATCACGACCTCCATCACCGGAAGGGCTGGAAAAAGAGTGGCAACTATGGCAAACACACGAGATTATGGGACCGAGTTTTCGGAACTTGCATGGATCGCATCGAATGCCCCGATGAGACGATTGACTTTGAAAATACGGTAGTTTTTCCACTTCTTTGAGAAACGGCACTAGAGGCTGCGTTAGGTATTGCGCGGGGAGCTGGCCAGCATGGGCTGGGATGAGATGAGGTAGCTAGAAACAACCGTACGTTGATGCCTGTGGAGAAATAAATGAGACTGAGCTCACTGATTTCAAGGTGGTTGAGACGTGACTACATATTTAACGCCCAAGAATCATCCAATGCCTCATAAGCTCTTCATTTCCTAACGCATAAGTTATGATTTGGAGGGTGATTCAGTATGATCCAAGTATGCTATGAACCCCTGCAGTGTCTTAGTAGTACGGAAAGGTGTCCAGCGCCTGCAATGGCCCTGGAATTAGGGCTGGATGCTGCTCTGACAAGGTTGTGCACAGAAAGGATCTTCAGCAGGGTTCCGTCCGAATGGACACCTGTCATGCACAACAACATGCCGATGCTGTCAGCGAAACCATCAACTATTCGCCACATGACTTGACTTTCGAGATGACAGCCTCTGCTACATGAACACTCGATGCCGAGCCCTCGGAAAAGAGAAGAAAAACGTCGGTTGAATCTCCGAGTCGTTGCCCAGACCAGACGGCTGCTAAATTGCCGTCGGTGCCACTCCGCCGGCAAGATGGTGCCGGTCTTGTGCAACAGGCGTTGAGACGCGGCCGGGAGCAGGGGCGTGGGTAAAATTTTTAGTGCCGGATGCCACATCCCAATTGGCCTCAGCACTTGGCGTCGCACAAAGGTGAGGACTCAAAAGACGTTGGACAAGGATCGGCGACATCCAAGCTGACGACATTTGGACAATGGAGTCATGCCATTGGCAAAACAAAACGCCATCCAAGTGGCCTCATCCACGTGACCTCCCGTACAGGCAAAGAGTGGGCGAGTGCGTTTCGTTTGTTCCTTGCGCTGACCTCCGAGTCCTCCGACCTTCGCTATCATATCTCCGAGCCAACATTCCGACCCTGGACTTCAATTTTGAGCCTCCATCGACTTATAAGTGCCGGTATGCTGCGCGAAGGTTCGGCATTACAGAGACAGCATTCATTACAATTCAGCTAGACGAAACTCAAAGCCATCATGTCGTCTGAAACGTCGTCTTGGCTGTCAAAGCTTGCTGCTGAGAGTGGTTTTACCGCCATTGCTCAATCATGCCGCGACACCAAGGTGCTCTGCTTACAGCGCTTCGTGCGACTCTTTGCCTACGGCGCCTCGTTTCTCATCCTTGTCCATTTTCTTTCCAGCCTTGGTTTCTCAGATGAGAGAATCGGTCTGTTCATGACCTTGACTCTTCTCGGGGACGTTGTCATCAGCTTCTTTCTCACAACCATTACCGACCAAGTCGGCAGGCGCAAGATCTTGGCTGCAGGGGCCGCATTGATGGTTATGAGTGGTTTCGTGTTCGCGTACTTTGGCAACTATTGGGTCCTCGTTGTCGCCAGCATCGTTGGCGTTATTAGTCCCAGTGGGAACGAGATTGGACCATTTCGTGCTGTCGAGGAGTCCGTTCTGGCCCAGCTCACTCAGAGGGAGCATCGCAGCGACATCTTCGCGTGGTACACCCTCTTTGGAACTGCAGGTGCTGCTTTGGGAACCCTCACTTGCGGCTGGGTCGTTCAGATGCTCGAAGACAATGACTCGTGGACAACGAACGAGGCATACCGAGTTGTTTTTTTGATCTATGCGGCTCTGGGCCTCATTAAGTTGATGCTCATTTTGGGGCTCAGCTCCGCTGTTGAAGTCGGCTCAACGAGCTCAAAACCTGCCAACGACGAGACTCGACCACTTCTGCCCGACAACTCAGGCAACGAGGATGACGAGAGCAGATCCAGCTCGCCCTCACCTACAATTATCCAACGTTTGCGGTCTCTATTTCCACATATCTCTCCGCTCTCACAAACGATCCTCTTCCGGCTACTCATTCTCTTCTGTCTTGACTCGTTCGCCTCCGGAATGGCATCGCCCTCATGGCTCACCTACTTTTTCACGACGGTTCACTCGCTGCAGCCAGGATCATTGGGGACACTCTTCTTAGTGACGAACCTTCTCGCCACTATCTCCAACCTTGTCGCCCTCCCCCTCGCGCGGCGACTCGGGCCCCTCAAGACGATGGTCTTTACGCACTTGCCATCGGCTGTGTTTCTGTCCATGATCCCTATTCCCGGGCCCGGCCCTTCTGGTACTTGGATTGCCATGGCATTCCTGTCCCTAAGAGCCTGCACGCAGAGCATGGATCAAGCCCCTCGGCAGGCATTCTTGGCCGCTGCAGTCCTTCCCAACGAAAGAACTGCCGTTCTAGGCGTGGTCAACATCGTCAAGACTCTAGCACAAGCTGGAGGAATCGGCGCCGCCGGCGTCTTGTCCGGCAAGAATCTTTGGATAGTTGTTCTTACGGGAGCGGGAATTATGAAGGCTTGCTACGACTTATTGATGCTCGGAATGTTCCTTGGCCTGAGGGACCGAGAAGAAAGTACCGGAAAGTCTAGAACCAGGGACGAGGAAGAATCTTAACGTCACCTTAATACGGAGTAAAATGCTTCAGACTTAGTAGAATGCGTGGGCTGTTCAACTTATTTATAATCAATAGATTGCACATCGAACTATATCTCCCGTGTAAGAATATACGCGTTAGTATCTGTATCACTCAACTCTCTTGACTCCTTCCTTGCGCACAATGGCCTCCAGCTTTGGCAGCTCAAACTTCTTGTACGCAAGTTCATCCAAGAGCCATTCACCAAATAGCAATCTTGCCAACCAAACTGATCCTGCCATGCCACCAGCCCAGAACCAGTTCCTGGCACCGCCAAGCCAGCCTCCGAGCCAGCCTTCTCCCTTCAACGCTTCCGCCACCAGCTGACTCGCAAAGTCCTCTGTGCTGACAGTAGCATTGTTCTGGGAGAATTTCAGACGCTTTGCATACAGGTCTTTGACGCGAGTATATAAAGAGTTGGGTGGAAGCTCGCGGTTAAGCTTTGCGATATCGCTCTTGACAGTGCCGGTCATGGATACCATCACTCGAACACCGAAGGGGCGCAACTCCTGGCGGAGTGTGCGGCTGTATGAATTCAACGCCCCCTTTGTTGCAGTATAAACTGAGCCAAAGACATACGGCGAGACTGATGACAGGGAGCTGATCATGATGATGAGACCTCGTGATGGGATCATGAGGGGTACGAAAGCCTGGACCATAGCCATGACACCGAACACGTTCGTCTCAAATGTCCGGCGCACCTCGTCCATATTGATGTCTGTAGCTGGGACGGTGTGGGTGAGGCCCCTATGCAAGAATTCGTCAGATATGTAGCAAGGCTTGGCGAATTTGTTCGCGCGCATCTGTCATTCGGCCTGGGGAAATTGCACTTCTGGGGTGGGATAGCCTCACGCGTTGTTGACGAGGAAATCGAGGCGTCCGCCTGTCAACTCCGTCACCTTCTGCTTGCACTCGGCAATGCTCTCGGCCTTGGTGACATCGAGAGCAATCGTCGTCATGCCTTTGTCCCCGAGGTCCTGGAGGACTTCCGGGCGCCGGGCGGTAGCGATGACATGAAGTCCTGAAAACGAAGCTGCGTGTGAGCATTCAGGCCGCCAATTGATTGAGGGTACTGGGGTGTTGTTGGTGTGACACCAGACTGCCCACCTTTGGCGTGGAACTCCCTGGCCAGCGCGTGGCCAATTCCTCCCGGGGTGCAGCTACAGCAAAAAGCTTGTCAGCACTAGAGCCCTCTTTCGGCGACCATTCTAGCGAATCAGGCATGTCATTGGTGGCGGGCTGCGGTGGCATACCCGGTAATAAGGACCGTTTTCTTGTTGGCTGGGATGCCCATCTCTTCTGTTGGGCGGTCTGTTTCTGGGTGTTTGGTTGACGATGGGAGAAGCTTAGGGCAACAAAGATGCCCGTGTCGAAGACAAAACTCGAGAGGAACGACGATCACAGACCGTCTGGCCCAAATACCTATCCCGAGGCACACAATAATGGGGCTTTTTGAAGACAAACATGTGGGCCGACGGCGCCCGCGCACGCGTCCGCGGATTTCCGCCCAAAACCATGGAAATGCTTGCATGTAGCTTAGTCATCGCAGATTGTTTGTTTCTTCTTCATCCAAACCAGCCTGTCGACAAAGCCTGTCGACACGCCGTGGTGGGTGGCTCGTGCTAGGCAGGAAAAGTCCGCCGTGGCAGTTAAACAGATTCATTGTGGCTCTTTGCCATGGTCGGGTGTGTGTGTTTCTGAAACCCCAGCGGAATCCATACATTTCGGCCGAGTACGGAGACATCAGCTGGTGCCCCTTGATCACGGGAGGCTGACCAGGGTGCTCGCTCTGCCATCCTCTCTGGGAAGGCCATCGGTCGAATAACTCACTTTTATTCCTGTAGTTTCGGGAAATCCGAAGGTGTTTAGTCAAGAAACTCCAAATGGCGGGTGAGAAATCACTTGTTGGTCACGGGGAGTGTCGGCTCCGGGCCAAGCCTGTGCTGCAGGCTCTGTTGATGTGCTTCCTTGGCAGGATGGCCAATGTCCATACACGGTAAGATTAAACGCGTATTTCCTGTGGATACGACTCATCCAGGGACATTGCCGTATCGTTGAAGCGGTATTTTCACACCGTCCGTCAGCTGGTTGCATCCCCCCGCACACTCAAATGCGGAGAAGCTGGGTCATGAAGCCCTGGCGTCGGGCTCTCCCCAACTACCGGCAACCGAGTTTGCGGGGTTGCCAGGTACTCAAGACTTCTCCGCGCTCCCTGTTTGTTTTGGCAGTTCATCCCATTGACTTCCTCGCTTTAGCTTCCCGGGAGCGCTCCCCTTCACTGGTTTCAAACATTCTACTTCCGATGAAGCTATGTGCTGAAGCCGTGAACATGTAGAAGTTACGAAATGGTCTCTGAGAGGAGAAGCAAGCAAACGCGATATTCAAATAGTCTCGCCTCGATACAAAATCTCAATGGATCACGCAGGCGTCGTCCCACCGGCATTGGTACCCTGGGCTCGGGATTTCCGACCAAAAATGCTGCCGCGCCGGAGATCATCATCCTTCTAAGCATATCGCCCCGTGGGGTTGGAGATCCCACCTTGTTGGTCTGGGGACCCCGCAAGCTAAACGGCCCGATCCCCAGAGATTTCGGGCATTGCAGGACGAGATGGAGGTTGGAATGAGCTCATCGAGCCAGCTTGAGCTCGTCTGCGGCACAAAGCCCACCGAAGATGACTGCCGCGAGTCTTCTCCGGGCTTGCCAACATCGACCTCAGGCAGAGGCAGCAACAAATTCACGGGTGAAGAAGGCCCGAGTGACCCTTGTTATTGTAAGATATATAATAATCTGCTATTTGGGAAAGCCATGTGAGGTCTAGTAGATTCCCAGGCGCAACTCCTCTTTGCCTTGCAGCTCCCTTCAATACAATGGCTGTCTCGATATCACAGCTATCTTTCGAGCACCACCGCCTGGCTCTTGGCATAGCCGAGTCAGAGCCTCGCATCTCGTGGAGGTTCGGAGGCAATGCTGTCGACTGGCAGCAGACTTCTTACGACCTCGAGGTCATCAGGGGTACCAGTGGCGCACCAAGCATTCACAGCGTCAACTCCTCCGACTCACTGCTCGTCCCATGGCCCGAATCGCCTCTAAGCACGGCTGAACAAGCTACTGTGAGGGCCCGAGCCCATGGTCAATCGGGTCAGCCCTCGACACCGTGGTCCGACTGGGTCACTGTTGAAACTGGGCTCCTCAACAGCAGTGACTGGCTGGGCGCTGTTCCCATCGCCGCCGATAGAGACACCGAAATCGACGCTCCAAAGCGGCCCATCTACTTCAGAAAGACTTTCCCTGTGACAGCAAACGTATCAAGCGCTCGCCTTTACATCACTGCGTTGGGCTTATATGAAGCCGAGATCAACGGAAACAGGGTCGGAGATCTTGTGCTTGCCCCGGGCTGGCAATCATACAACTATCGGCACGTGTACGATACGTACGATGTTACTGAACTTGTCAACAGCGGGGATAACGCCATTGGCGTTGTCGTTGGTGAGGGCTGGTTTTCGGGTCGCTTGAGTTATGGAGGCGGCTTTCGTAACAACTACGGTGACACCATTGGTTTGATTTCTCTCCTCGTTGCCACTCTCGATGACGGCAGCACCGTTGAAATTCCCACCGACACCTCGTGGCAAGCGAGCACCGGTCCGATTCTCACATCTGAGATCTACGACGGCGAGAAGTACGACTCCAGACTAGAGGCGGACCTGGAGGGCTGGTCTTCTGCGGCTTTCGAAGCCAGCGGCTGGCTTGCTACGAAGGAGCTAGATGCGCCCAAAGGCGATCTGGTTCCACCTGATGGACCACCCGTCAGGCGGGTTGAAGAGAGGAAGCCTGAAGCAATTTTCCAATCGCCCTCGGGAAAGACCATCATCGACTTCGGACAGAACCTTGTCGGCTGGCTCAGGCTTACTGTTTCTGGGCCCAGCGGGACAAACCTCACTCTCCACCATGCCGAAGTTCTGGAAGACGGTGAACTAGCCCTAAGACCCCTTCGGTACGCCACGGCAGAGGATTCCATCATCCTACATGGCAACGGTAACCAAACATGGGAACCTCGTTTCACATTCCACGGTTTTCGCTACGCTCAGATCGATGGTTGGCCGGCAGAGACCCCATTAACGCCCGAATCAATCACGGCGGTCGTGGTTCACAGTGATATGGAAGAAACTGGTTGGTTCGATTGCTCGAATCAACTTCTCAACAAGTTTCATCACAATGTCCGATGGTCTATGAAGGGCAACTTCCTCTCTATCCCAACCGACTGCCCGCAACGCGATGAACGTCTTGGGTGGACTGGAGACGCACACGCATTTGCTCCCACTGCCAACTACCTGTACAACGCCGCCGGCTTTTTCAAGGGCTGGCACAAGGATATTTGGTCAGAAATGCAACGAAACGACTCCATGGTCGTTCCCTTCACTGTGCCAACCATCCCGCCGGAGTCTCCCGCCACGCCTGCTGCTGTGTGGGGTGATGTTGCCGTCGCTAATCCCTTCAATATTTACCAGGCCTACGGCGACCTTGATCTGTTGGAGGAGCAATATTCTCAAGCTCAGGCTTGGATTGATGAGGGTATCAGTCGCAACGAGGTTGGTCTCTGGAATCGCAGTTCGTTCCAGTTTGCGGATTGGCTTGACCCCAAAGCTCCCTCGGATGCACCTGGCAACGCTACGACTGCGAAGATTCTCGTTGCGGATGCTTATCTCATTCACATGACGGAGTTTCTGGCCAACATGTCAGCAGCTCTGGGTCGGGACGATGCCGCGACGGAATATCGCCGTCAACAGAACAACCTGACCGAGGAGTTCCATAATGCCTGGATTCAAGACGGCGCCCTCGCAAATAGGACTCAGACTGCGTATGCCATGGCTTTGGACTTTGGTCTTTACACCGACGAGGAGCAGCGTTCTGCTGCGGCGCAGACGCTGCGTGACATCGTAGCAGAAAATGACTACCTCGTCGGCACGGGCTTCGCCGGAACTCCTCCCTTAGGGTTCGCTCTCCGCAACATCGGAGCTACGGAGGACTTCTATCGCATGCTTCTACAGACTCGGGTTCCCTCGTGGCTTTACCAAGTTGTTCAGAATGGCACAACAACTTGGGAACGTTGGGACAGTCTGTTGTCGAACGGAAGCGTCAATCCTGGCGAGATGACGAGTTTCAACCATTACGCCTTTGGCTCTGTTGCCAATTGGATGCATCAAGTTATCGGTGGCATCGCTCCTGCTGAGCCTGGCTGGAAGAGAATCGCCGTCGCCCCCGTCCCAGGCGGAAACATCACCAGTGCGGACGCCAAGTTCATCAGTCCCTACGGAGAGGTCAAAGTTCAATGGTGGTTTGAGAACAACACGGAGGACAATGCTTTGCACCGCAACGGCTTTCATCTGAATGTTCAAGTCCCGCCCAACACCAGGGCCGACATCACGTTGCCTAATGGGGGCGCGACCACAGAAGTTGGGTCAGGTTATTACGAATTCCATGACCCCAATTACCAGCTGTCTTAGCAATCTTTACATTCTTTCACTTCCCCAGCATTGCGGGGCTTGTAATAATTTGATTCATTTGGTGTGATGAAGCACAAGCTTTGCTTTCAGATGCCAGAACTTCATGCAAGAGTGAACTAGGTTGGGACTTTTGTCAATGGAAACCCCCAGTGAAG
Source organism: Colletotrichum siamense (assembly GCF_013390195.1). Classification (NCBI taxonomy): domain Eukaryota; kingdom Fungi; phylum Ascomycota; class Sordariomycetes; order Glomerellales; family Glomerellaceae; genus Colletotrichum; species Colletotrichum siamense. Next base: position 7,158,876 of record NW_023501016.1, on the reverse strand, counting down.
CAATACTTCTATCCAATCAAACAGCTACATTTGACTTAAGCTCAGTCTCCGAAACCATGTAATAAAGGACTGTGCCTATTTATGTTCCATGTTGTTGATGTCCCTTCTTTATTCGGTCTCTGAGCCTTGGGAGCCGAAGGAGAGGTGACGAGTCAAAGTCAAGAAAGTCAACCCTGCCGCCGCAATCCTTTTCTGTAAACCAACATAGTCTCTAAACTCACTAAAGATAGAGTCATACTCATATATGCGTCCATATCTGTTTTTCTTTCGTCTGCTCGGGTCGGTGCAGTGCTCCTGTGACCTCAACACTCTTCGGACCACGTCGGCGGGCGAGCAAACAGCGACTAACAATCATGAAACCAACGGCCTTGAACATGAATAAAATTATTTTCCTATAACTTTACTACTAAAGTACTAGTTTCCGAACCAGCAGGAGCTAGTCTACATAGGAAGATAGGACTCATCCGCACTGGTCTCGGCTCTCTTCATTGGCAGGTAAGATTCATCAGCGGTAGTCTCGGCACGCTTCATGGGCAAATACGACTCGTCAGCGCTGGTTTCGGCCCTCCTCATGGGATCGTAAGACTCGTCGGCACTGGTCTCAGCTCGTCGCATGGGATCATAAGACTCGTCGGCGCTCGTCTCGGCACGCTTCATTGGCAGATACGACTCGTCGGCACTGGTCTCGGCTCTTCTCATCGGGAGGTACGACTCATCGGCACTGGTCTCCGCGCGAGCCTTCATCGGGAGGTAAGATTCATCGGCATTGGTCTGGGCTGTTAAGAGTCAATAGAGATCTATAGGGAGTTCAAAAAGTTTCCAGCCCACCAAGTCCAACATGAGGTGCTGTTGGGAGAGAAACGACGCAGGCTGCTAGAGCTGCGAGGAGAAATGCGGTCTTCATCTTGAAGCAGCGAGATGTATGGAAAGCTTGATGGAAACTTCGAGAAATAACTTTGGCTCGAAGTGTCACGAGCTAATGAGATGTCAAAGAGGACTGGATTCATGAAGAGCTGGAGTAAGTGTCCGCTTGCCTCTTATGATGGAAGGCGTTTGCATTGGCAGCCTCTAGGGGCGACTGGTTCGGAGCCTAGGGGCCAGAGATAATTTCTCATAGGAGCTGATACCTTGCTTGCTGATCCAATGGATCAATCAGGCAGGTGACATGGAACGGCTTTGCGAGCTGACGAATCGCGATTCTTACCTCTGGTGCTAGAGGAGATGGTTGCACAAGCTATCAGCTCCACTTAGAGTCGGCCACGGAGTAAGCGTTTCCCAAACGTCGAAAGGCGGTCAATACAGGATCATGAATTTGAAGGATTTTACCCCATCCGAAGTAGTCCTTTGGGAGAAAGAGTCACAGCTCTGATTGGGGGCGACCTTCCCCATTTACATTAGCTTGCTGACCCACAGCTGGGAGGATTCACGCATACCGCAGAGAAACCTGGAAAGATCGTGAGAGCAAGACCTTTCTGCAAAGTTTCGAGCAAGATGGGCCACTGTAGATTTGTCGTCTTATTTAGTTGCAAAGCCTTCCTAGGCTACATGAAATGCAGGGAAACTCAAGATATCTAGCAATATGACAGCAAGATATTTCTGGAGCGACTGCCTGACAGACGCGCTCATCATTAACCATAATACTTCGATAGACATCATTTCGTTCATGTACGTCTTCCGAACTCGATGCCTGCAGCAGCAAATGCTTATTTCAGCTAAGCTTGTACAAGGAGGATCGAGATGCAAATCGTGTGGCAAGCATGTTGTAGGCTACCTAGTTCAACGAATAGATATGTTCAGATCTTTCGAATGACCTGAGAGCTAGCATATCTGGTTTAGCTACTTTCTCGAAGGATTCGAGGACGCAGACACGGAAAGAGGTCATGCGTTTACAGACTGCTCCAGCCCAACTGGTTCAAAACGCCATCGTCAGATATCATGAGCGTATCGATAGTGACCTTCCAATTGCGGGAATAAGGATCAAAAGTTGAAGCCACTAGATATGCGATTGTCATCCAAGGCGTGATATGGATAGCAGGCAGGAAGCGGGGCTGCAGTCGTTCACAACCCCTCGAATCCTTCAGGATAGAACGGTGGCAAGTGACTGACTAGGCCATGTCCCCCCCCCCCCCCCCCCCCCCTTTACTTTTGTTTCGTTCATTCGGTTTTTCATTCGGCTTGTTTACTAGAGACTCGCGTTTACATTTGGGTTTTCTGGTTCTTACCTCACGCCGGCAGCGTTTTGTGTAATATTTTATTCTGAAATTCTTGTGTTGCCTTTAAGATGGCCCGTCGAGAGAAGGGCTACACGCCCGTGTATTCAGACGAGAGATCCGCAACGAGTCTCGATAATGTTGAGGTCGAGCTGTCGGAAGCTCGAGCAAAGCAGCCGTCACAGTGGTACAGGTTCAGATCATGGACACTTCATGCTATCTTTATCATAGCATACTCAACGATATTCGTCATTTCAATGATCCGGGGCAGACCGAGTGCTGGGGTATTCAGTCAAATTGATTGTATGCTGAATAGCTTGGAGGCATTGTGTTTGAAACCAAACGCTGATCTTGATAACAGCCCCCCCAAGAGCTATCGGCGATGAGACTCATCTTGAAGTCTTCCCCATTCAAGGACCTCCACATGGGAAATACACTGGGGAACCTCGATCTGAAGTTGATCAGGCTTGGAAAGATTTGCTGCAATGTCCGTGAGTCTCTAGCTTATTCCACTGAGTCTATGCTGATCAAACGATACAGACAACAACATCAGAGTATCAGATGAATGGGTGCACCGCTGGGGCCGACAACATGAAGCTGTAAAGCTGCCAGATGGCGGATACCTAGGCATGTTGAGCGTTTTCCATGAGCTTCACTGCATCGTATGTTCTGCTCGCGGTTCCGAGTGTGTTAGGGTCGCTAATTTAGGGCATCAGAAACGGCTTTATCAGACTCTGTCACCCGAGTACTACTTCCCGAACGCAACGGACAAGGAAATTGCGATCAACAGAGAGCACAACCAGCACTGTTTGGAGGTGCTTAGAATGGGGGCAGCATGTCGAGGCGACATATCCATCATCACTCACATGTGGACCGACAAAGATGCCCAGCCCATCGTCAATCAGACGGCGCCTCACCAATGCGTGGATTTCAGTAAGGTCATGGAGTACTCGCGAGACAACACCGTGGACGTGTATCAGGACAACTACATTGTCCATCCAAAGTTCGGTCAGTGGAAACGTCTCATGAGAGAACAAACTTGAGCACCTACTAATCACGCTGTTCAGGCCCCTCGTTCCCTCATGGGCATAGCATCAAACCGTTCAAAGAGCAGGACATGGGACATCACCACTGATAGACATGGTCGACGGTGTGTTTGAGGGACTAAGATTAAATCCTGATGAAATGGTATAGAATGCCATGAACGGCCGAGGAACCTGGTGTTCGCTTTTGGAGATGCTAAATGTGAATGTCGCGTTTGGTGATTGAGGTGTTTACCAACAGCACGTAAAGTAAAGCAGAAGCGGGCAAAATGTTACGGAAAACAACTTCAAAAAAAATTCAAGATACTTCGTTTAAAAAGATTTCAATCCCAAAAACACTTGAGACAGATAGACATCTACAAGAAAATGAAGAAATAACACCGGATGAGATGATGGCACTGGAGTGTTGACACTGATACCAAAAGTGGAGAACAGGCGGTGACCCCATATTTCGGTGAATATCCAATTCGTCCTTCCGGTTGGATCCTGACCGAAGGTCACGTGGCCTGAAATTTTCAAATCGCAAGGGGAAAAAAAAAGTTCTTTGGCCTGCCTGCGCCGACCACCTTCTTCCGCCGACAACCACCACCACACTCACGCCAGCTTAAACGCCGACTTCAAGATGCATTTGATGTACACTCTCGACGAGGCGGGCAACCGTCTGTACACCTTGAAGAAGGTTGTCGACGGCAAGGTCACCAAGTCCGCGCACCCCGCCCGTTTCTCCCCCGACGATAAGTGGTCGCGCCAGCGCGTCACCCTCAAGCGCCGCTTCAACCTCCTTCTCACCCAGCAGAGTGAGTACATGATCCTTTCCTATCGTGGTCATTGGTTCCAGTGACTAACTACCCCTCCACAGAGACCGAGTAATTTCCTAAAACCAAACGAACGGCATCTTACCATCATATACCCGGCCGAGACACAACCGTTCCGACCAGCATCACATGACGGCGACGGATTGTTCGACTGGCAGGAGAGAGCATCAGCACTGCGCAGCGTGGGGATAGAGCATAACGGTTCGCGGGTGCTCCCCGATCCATGGCTCTGGCACATAAAAACTAAAGGCGTTGGGGGGGAAGGCTTGTGTTCATGGGGAAACCGGAGTCTGTTACACGGTCCGTTTTGGGGCAGACCGCTCTGCGATATCAAGCAGAAGCGACGCATTTAAGAATTCAACCTTGTTTTGTCTTCCCAGTCCTATGAAGAGTGCCCTTTACCCATCCGTCCATCCTTTTTGAGGTCTATCATGGTATCATGCAGAACATTTAAACATCTCGTCGACCGCCACACAGCCAGACTATGCCGTCTACCTCTTCTTGCGCCCGTTCACGTTTCTTCCAGGGCCCAACCGCACCTTTCCGTTGTTGCTCGTACGATCACCCGTCAGGATGCTTGGTAGGTAATCCTCGTCCATGAGGTCCCTGCGACGGGCGCGACGGTTTTCACCAACAGCCTTCTCGTACTCCCTCTGGTCCTCCGCAAAGATGAGGTTGGTACCCCAATTGTTCTTGCCACCGGCATGTTTCGCCAGCTTGCCGCTGGAGGTTCCAGCGACCGGCTTGGGAATGCTGAAGACATTGCCTCTGTTATTCCACTGGAAGTTGCGTTTCAGGTGGATTTTGAAGGAGCCGTCCTCCTCGGTGGTGCACGAGGTTCGCGTGAGCGTCGCTTGTCCGCAGCTGGGGCAAAACTGCTTGTCCATCTTTTTACAGACCTGGAAGCAGCCGTGGCAACGCAGAACCCAGGTCTTGAGCTGTGTAATGCGCGACATGGCAGGCGACAGCAGGTTGAGCCCAATTCTTAGGGCGACGTTCTGCATGGCATAGTCAGAGGTGAGAATGCCCACCTTGACGTCGACTGCCGGCTCCGTCGGTTGGAGCCTCTTGCTGTCCTTCTCCTTGTGCTTCTTGACGTTGGACGGCGTGATCCAGCCGTCCTCGTCGTCCGATGCGTCTTCCTTTGCGACGGCTGCTTCGGCGGTACTCTCTTCGACCGCTGCTTGCTCCTCATTGGGCTTGTCCTCTTGAACTTCCAGTTTCTCCATCTCTTGTGTGATGTCCGTCGCATCCGCATTCGCAGGCGGAGCTTGCGTTGTCTCGTCGCTTGCGGTCGCCTCAGTCTCGGTGCTGTCTGCATTCTCCTTCACCCCCGTAGAAGTCTCTTCTTCGACTGTCTCGCCTTCGACCGAGGACACCTCTTGGGTAGGCTTACCCTCGGCAGCATCGCTGGTGGCTGACTTAGGGGTGTTGGGGATGCGCTGATTGGGGTCCTTGCGAAGTCTAGAGTCGCCACCATTCTTCTCGACATCGAGCTCGTAGGTAAGAGCAAGCAGGTGCAAATCGGGTCTGCTGAGAACTTCGAGATCTCCGGTGCGGCGTGCAAAGTTGGTAACGAACTTGATGCTGTCGGGACGCGGGTTGCGCAGCTTGACGAAGGGCATGAGGGTAGTCTGGACGCGGGTGCGGGTGTTGACGTCGCGAATCTCGTCGATGATGGAAGGGAGCATGAACAGTTCGTCGGCCTGGGCGAGAAGAGTGCTCACGGGAGGGTCGTTCTTGATCAACGGACCGGTATCGAGGACGAGGGTGTGGATGGGCTTGCGCTCTTGGGTCGCCGCGGGGCTTGCGACCGCTGGAGCGGGCGCCGTTTCAATAGACATTTTGGCGGTAATGGATATTTCGCCAGTTACTCCAAGTAGTCCGGAAATATTATCGACAGTCGAAAACTTGCAGGGCCACTTCAAATGCAGTCGCAACGCGGGCGATGATTAGGAGAGGCGGCGAATTGATTTTGAAAGGTACGGGAAATTTCCTCTATCGCGGGGTTGTGGTGGGGTGTAATTTTTTTCGATAAGCCAGTGCTGCGCTCGTACCTGTCGGTCAGCACACCAGGTCCCCGGCCTCACCGCTCACCTCAGACCGCTTGCTCGGTGAACAGGTCGTACTCTAGCTCACCTCGGGTCCTCACCGCCCTGCACCCAAATTGCAATTGCAACATGGCCGCTCAGGTCAGGTGCAGATCAATTTGAACGTCACAGGGAATACCATGACAGCAGGAAGACGCCGACGCTACCGCCGCGTGCGCCGTAGGCATTGCTCAACATCTGCAAAGACCGATCACGACATCCCCAAGATCTGCGTCTCCTCAAGTCCGGCAAAGGACAGACGACGGCTAGCTGATCCGCCTGAATGCTGCGGAAAAGTAAGATCCCGCCAACCAAGGTTGCGATGAAGCTTGTGACTGTAACTATGCCAAGGACACGTCGGCTGTCGGTCAGTGTTGAATGAAATTGACTCGTCTGTGAGGTGCATCTGTTGGCCAGAGCATCTCAAGCTTGCGATCAAATCAGAGTCAGTGATGGATGCTTTTCAACACGCAATATGCCTGTATCACATCTCTCCTCAAACCGTTCAGAAGAACAGAACGGTTCTATGAAAAGCAATCGGGCACATGTCAGATCAAGATGCTCATGCAGGTACCTCTGCGGCTCTCGGTGTCGGCTCTCGGCCAAACAGACCGACAGCCTGCCATGCGACAGAACAATGTGGAATATTTTGCGCTCTTTCCGGGTCTGTGTGTCGCGTGACCGTGCTCTCATCGGAGCCTCGAGGTTGAACGAAGCACCGTTGAAGTGATCCGTTACAAATGGTATGTAACTTATGTGTTCTAATCCAGCTGTTTCTTCTCCGGTCTCTGGTGTCTGATGTCCAGTGATGACCGACTGCCGACCCGGGGATCTGGCGGTGGATGATGCTCCATTCAACACGGTGTAGAGTTCCGTGGTCTAGGTATTCTTGACGTGGCTCTCAGTGGACCTGTTGGGCTTTTGCTTTCCGAAGCTGCCGTCAGGAGAGATGCGTGCTCCATTAAGATGACTTGAATTGTACAGCTTCATCTGTCCACCTAAGTAAGTAGCCGAACAATGAAGACTCTGTGTTTACCATGGTATGTAAGTTACCTAGGTAGTTTAGGAGCCAGCTCCGTCTCACTGGCTGCCCTGTCCGTTGCAGTCGGTGGCAATTTTCAGGGCAATCTTAACGAAGCTGGACCCCGTCATTCCCCGGAGAGTTTTTCGGGCAACCGAGTTGGGGGGACAAGGGGCCACTGTGAAGTACCTACTTCGTCGTCAGACACCCCCCTAGAGTGTCTCCGAAAGAGCCCCGGCTACCTGCCATTTGTTGCTTTCGTCCGCGGGTAATGGTTGATGAAGAGAACGGTCACTCACTTATGCCTGCATTCCGTTCCCTGCTTCCACCTGCCGTACTGCGTATGTACACAGCTGCTCATTGCCTTGCCTTGCCTTGCCTTGCCATTGCTCCATTGCCTTGCCTGCCCCGAGCAGAAAATTGTTCTAGCTACGGATAGACCTCCTCCCATCACCTTTTGTTCCACGTACAGCCACCGGCTACCTTGTTGTTCCCCGGATTTATCCTGCATGTTTGTACCTACCGTTCACAGTAAACACTCAGTCGCATACACACACGCGCGCGCGCGCGCAGAGAGAGGACTGGACACACAGGTCGCCGTGTTCTGAGTTGAGACCCACGCCGATTGTTCCCCGGAATGGGAAATCCATGAGCCCTTAGACCGAGCCTCATCCCTCTCCATGTCTGCAGCAGACGCCGCCGAGTTCCGGTGACAGGAATCGAGGCCGCGCCCACGCGTATTCGCTCGTGTCTGGGACAATGGCAGACTTATTCGGTAGTAGCAGCGGCAACAGTAACAATCACCCCCAAATCCCAAACACCATCAATCACAATAGCAACGACAACCTGGGACATCACCTCCGACCCGACAGACCACCGACAGCCGCACCCGCGACCACCACCAACAACATCCAGTCCGACCTGTCTGCTCCCTCGGCCTCAGCCTCAGCCGGTCCCGGTCCCGGTGCTGCCACTGCCGTGACAGCATCAGCCTCGTCCGTGTCTCCGAAGCCAACCAAGCGGTCCTCGACAACGACATGCGTCACTTGTCGAGCCCGAAAGGTCCGTTGTGATGGCCGCCGCGAAGTATGCAGCAACTGCGACCGTCTTGGCTTCAACTGCACCTACGAGGATCCCAACTCGGACCCCAATGGCCTCTCATCCGGTCCATCCTTCCCCTTACCCCGACGTCGCGTACGTCAAGCTTGTGAGAGCTGTCACTCCCGCAAGGCCCGGTGCAGCGGCGACACCCCGGCCTGCCAAAGATGTCGTAACCAGGGCATCGAGTGTGTTTACCGGGCATCCAAACGAGCTCGCCTGAGCATCCATCACGTTCCCCGTGTCGACCAAGTTGTAAGATCACCGACGACATCATCCGCTGCCGCTGCCCGTGAGCAGCAGGTACGTCGGTCACAGTCTAGAGATGATGGCGCTCACGACTCCGATGCCGGTGGGCCGGAAGTCATGGCCTCCAACACCCCAAGTACTTTCAACCAGGAACTGTAGGCTGGCTCTCATTCAATTTAAATATCGCTGTTACTAACTATTCAAAGCTCGACGTCTGATCCCCAATTCGAGTCGCTCATCAGTCGAGCACTCGACAATTTCTTTCGTCATGTTCATCACATCCCCATGCTCTCATTCCTACATCGTGCTTCACTCATGCAAAGGCACCACGCTGGTGGTCTGGACCGACCACTGCTGCTCGCTCTCATCGGCATCACGAGTATGCTCACCGACCTGGGGCCAGGCACGAAAGAGTATGGCGAGAAGTGTGTCGATGAATCCGAGGCATTGATTTTGAAAAGCTTGGAGAACCCCTCAACCATCAAGGTTCAGACACTCGCCCTCATAATCAAGTACCGCATCTTGACTCGGCGCTTCTCCAGCGCCTTTGTACTCGCCGCCACCGCTGCGAGATTTGCCATGGCACTGCGTCTTAACCACGAGAACAGCGACTTGTGCTTCTTGGCTCAGGAATCAAGACGTCGCCTCATGTGGGCGTTGTTCATGATCGACCAGGGCATGGCCGGCGGATACCGAGATCTCACCTTATGGTCTCCCGAGCTCATCCACATCCCGCTTCCATGCAACGAGCGAGACTTTGAGTTCGATCTCGCACCACCTTCGATGCGCAGCTTGGTCCCTCAGCCCGACGAGTCCGAGAACGACGACATCGGTAGCCTCGCACTTCACGTACGTATCCTTTGGGTTCGCGGCAGGATCTTGAAGTTTGCCAAAAGAGCGGCGGCCTGCTCCAACGACGATGACCTGGCTCGCATGCGTGATCAGCTGCAAGCATTTGCCAAGGAGCTCTCAGAGTTCGCCGAAAGATTGCCCGTATCTTTCCGGTGGTCCGATAACAGCTTGCGACTGCGAGCGTACTCACCGCGACTCTGCGTATTCATCATGATTCACATCTGGTGGCGTCAATGCCATTGTGATCTGTACCGCTTAGGGCTCGTCGGACTACGAGACTCCCTTTCACGCACTGCCGCTGAACGGCTAGGACCCGACTTTAGCGCCCAATGTCAACGGCAATGCTTCGAACATGCCCTGGAGATGTCCAACATGTTTACCTCCATTAAGCAGTTGGACCACTACCCTGTAGCAGACTTGGATATGCCTGTCTGTGCTTATCAGTGTGTCCGCATGCTATATTATATCTATCATCTCAACGCGGAGGAGTATGGTCTCACCCCTGACGTCCTCCGGAAGAAGGCTTCGATCTGTCTTGACGTCACTAAGGGTTGTTGTTCCGGAACAGCAGCAAACGCAATTGTGAGTCCTGCAATCACACTAGTTCCCTTCACCGCTGACTTCTCCCCCAGCAAACCGATCTACAGCGTCTCATGGACCACGGTCTCTCAATACAGGCCACGCCTAGCCGACTGGTCAGTGAAGAACCGCATGACGAGAGAAACGGAAACGGACCGAAGCGCGTATCGCGACTGGGCCGGGCGAAACAAGTGCAGCTCGTGGATGATCCGGACAGCGGTGCGCCCGCCGCCGACGAGCTCACCAATCGGCCTTTTGGCATCGGTGCCTGGGAAGACATTCAAGTCGTCGAGTCGGACAAGCCGGACGAGGAGATGTTGCCGGCGCCGCCGCCCGCTGGACCTGGCTCACTCGAGGTCAACAACGCTTTCGAGGGCGCGTTGGACAGCCTTGACTTTAACATGGAGCCCATGGGTCTAGAATCCCTTGCTTGGTTCTCCAACGAGTGGTCTCAAGGAGACTTTCAGGACTTTCAATGAAGCGGGGGATACTTCACAATCAGACGAAAAGCCCCGATGAGTTCGTAAACTCGGGTGAAACGGGAACGAAATTGCCGTCTTGCCGATGACAAAAGGGCAGAAACTGACAGCCGCGAACCTTGCGGTTGGTACTCGGCACGATTTGACAAGAGTCAAATTGCAAAGTCAGGGATCTATCATTCATGTGTAAGTATTTTCTTATGAAGTACACGAGCAGCTTGCTAAAGGCGAGCCGCCAGATAAGCAGGATGTGCTACACACGTACAGCTAGTCTATTCCATACCAATTATCCCACCGGCGATGGACCCGAAAGCCTCGGGAGTTTAAGTGCCGCCGCGCTCTTTCTTGAGTCAATAACGGAGGCTTCGGCGGCATATCTCAGATGATAAGGGTCTTCAAATTACGCTGCAAACCTTGCTGGGAGATAGCAAGGTAACGTTCCAGACCATGAAGCAGATGGTCTGACGAATCCGGATGCAACTTGCGAAGAACCATGACAACCGGGTGTGGGCATTATTGAAGAGGCTTTGAATAAACTCATGAGAGTACTCATAGGATACGTTCCTCTGTAACGTCTTAATGTATACCTACATCTCAAAAAGACACGCAGCGTCATGCCATTGTGCCAACATCCACCAGACCCATACTTATTCTACCGCCTGTGAATGCTAATGTTCAGTTCCAAGGGCTTTCTCAAGAATCCCTCCTTGGTATCCATGTAGTCCTGCTTCAATTCGACGCGGTAACGCCTCGCCCACGTAGCCACAATAAGCTTCATCTCCATCTCGGCAACATTTCTGCCCACACAGGCGCGGGGACCGTGGCTGAAAGGAATGAAGGCGTTCTTCTGCCTGGTCGTGACAGACTCCCATCTCTCCGGGCGGAAGTCGTCCGCGTCGGGGCCCCAGATCTCCTTGGAGTGGTGCATCGTGTAGGACGGCACGCTGAGGACGGTGCCAGGTGGGAAGAAGTGGCCGCGGATCGACACGCCCTGGGAGTCGGCGGGAATCTCGCGCGGCAGACCGATACCGGATGTGGAGTGGAACCGGAGCGTCTCGTTGATCACCATGCCCAGGTAGGGCAAGTCGCGCACCATTTCGTAGGTAGGAACATCAACGCTAGCGGGAATCGCAGCGTCCAGCTCGGCCTGGAGCTTCTCGATGACACCGGGGGTTCTAGCAACGTGGAATAGCAGGGCGCATGATGAGTTGGACGTCGTGTCGCTGCCTGCAATGAGCTGCGTCAAGGCCTCGGCCGTGAGCTCCTCTCTACCAAGCGGCTGTCCCTTGTCGTCGCGGCCCTCCATCAAGCGGGCGAGAAGATCCAAACGATCGACATCGGGAGGGTTGTCCAGACGAGCCTTGACGCGAGCAATGGCCATTCCGGCGAGGTTCTGCACGGCCTCGAGACCTTGGCTGAAGAACGGGTCCGGAATGTACTTGGCCCAGGGCTTCATCTCGGGGTAGATTCCCAGCGTAGCAGACACCTCACCACGGCGGTTGAGAATCTCAATGGCCGGGGCGTAGATGGGCGGGCTGTTTGGTGATTCACGGACCTCGGCAATATCGGCGCCAGCTGCCAGCATACCAAACGGCGCACCAAAGGCGAGGTCACCGATCACGTCGAAGGCCAGATAGTTGAACCACTTGAGGCAGTCAAGCACGGCGCCCTGCTTGGCCGGGCTGTTCTGAATCAGCTCGTCCCACTTCTTGACGAAGAGCGCGAGGTTCTCGTGCATGTACGGCTCGAACTGGCCGATGGACTTGACAGAGAAGGTGTGCGAGACAATCTTGCGCTTGCGGGAGTGCTCATGGCGGTCTCGGGTGTTGAAGAGGCCTCGCTGGATGGAGACGAAGGCATCGTAGAAGTTGCTGGTGCGGGGTCAGCTAGTGTCTCTTCTGAGGAAGCATACGGGTGCGTATTGCTTTGCTCAGGTTCACATATACGTACGATTTCAGGAATCCATTTCCGTGTCCGTAGATAATGTTAATCGCATCGTCGTCCGCGATGCTCACGTGGTTGGGCTGGATCCGCACAACAGGGCCCAGCTCCTTGTGAAGCTTATCAACCGTCTCGTATCTGTCTCCGCGCCGGACAACATACAAGAGCCAGAAATTTGTGAATTGTGCTGGAAATGGAGAGGGAATGCCACGCAAATGTGCGTAGGTGACAAAATATGGGTATAGGTAGTAGGCCACCAAGCCTGCAGCCAGCAAGGCCGGTGCCCATGGCGAGATGAGAAGCTCGATGAGGGCCATTGTGAGGGTCTGCTTTTCTCAGTGTGTCTCAACTCTCTCGGATCAGGAATTGTGTGAAGAGAAATATTGTGAAAATAAAATAAAAAGATGGGGAAGCGAAGAAGCGAGACTGATATAAACCAGTTGAGACCAGGTCATCCACACATCAGCAACGTTTACGGGAATAATCAAAAAGTGTCGAGACTGGGGCGCCGGGGCCTTCTTGTAGTTATTTTGGTCCTCTCACATGAGTCTTTTTTGAAATAGAAGGGATGAAGGGGAAAATGCTAAAACTAGCACCGCCGAGACGGCCGTGACGCTATGCGTTAAGCTTTCTTCGGACCCTGCTGGGTGGATCTTGCGGGGATGCGCGGAGAACCGGTGTCTGTCCAGCCGCCGCCTCTCTGTGGCTCCTGGGCTCCTCTGGGCGCCTCCGAACTTGTTCTAGTGTAAGAGAAAGACAGTGCTGGGGCCAAGGAATGACCACGTCTAAACACGAAATGCCCCAAGACGCTCCCCTTGGAGCCCCCGCGCCCCCGCACCCGGCACTGAGCCCGGCAAGTACGGGCGAGACGGCAATGAATATCGGGATCACGATTCGGCCTACAACGGCGTTTGAAGACGGCGCGAGGTCGTCCTTCTTCCGTCTCTCCAACCGATCCCACCGCCTCAAGTGGGTTCGCTCCGTCATGCAGCTCGGCTTGGCCGCACGTCATATGCCCACTAGACATGTGTCAGTCTGCAGTCACTGCGTGTCGTGTTTCCTCCCCTGACGAGGCCTTGGAGATAGGAGAGGTTCAGTAATCGTTGGTGAAGTAGTGGTCCATATTTTTAGATTGCATACTAAACACGCCGTGAATACATCAACAAGCCACTTGCTAAAGTCCGTTTTCCAATGCCCCAAGAAACTCCGTAGCTGATGCGCCGCGTCTGAGTCGCATGGCTAAATGATGTGAAAATAACGAGAATATGAATGGCGCCGTGTCTCACGTCTTCTATGGTGAAGCAAGGCCGATGTCGCTCTCTTTCTATGTATAGAATCTCAAGATGCCCCAGTTTCATTTCAGCATGTATGATAGGTCAGGCAGATTCCGCAAAATCTGCTGCACCAGCTCAGAATCGTCGGTACTATTCCGCGGCTGAGCTGTGGACGGGGTCCCTAGGCCCGATGTTAGAGGCGTGTTCAGCAGCCCTCCCGCAGATACACCGGCTTTACCATCGTGAGATGGGGCTGGCGGGTCGATCGAGTTTGGCGCTATGGAGATGTTCGGTGGTCGCTTCTTCACAGACGCCGGTCTGAAGGCGTACGTCGACTCTGGCGGCTTAATCGAACCGACTTGGCTATGGGGTGCGCCTGCTGGTGCAGCTGGTGTGGAGGCGGGGGCGGGGCGGATTACATTGCCAATATCCTTGACTCCTGATTTGCTCTCCTCCGCTGTCTTATTCCCGGTGCCGAGACTTTCGGGTCTGGGGTTGGAAGCCAAGGGGCCGTCAGAGGGCGCGGTCAGCAGTGCATCGGGTAGCGGGTTCGTCGAGAACGAATCCCAACTCGTCTTGGGAAGAGACGTCGAGTCTGTTGCTTCTGCAGTTGTCGGAGAAACCATGTCGCCCCATTCATCGTCCTCGTCTTCATCCTCTGCCTCCTTTTCAGACGGCTTATCGGTCGTTGAAGTCGTGGGCACGAATGGTTTAGTGGAGGCAAAGACAGGCAAGGAGGCATGCGACTTTGGTGTGTTGTCAAAGCCTCGGAAACCGAGGGGAAGCGGTTTCGCGAAGTTAGTGCGCTCAGGTGCCTTTGCTTCTTCTGCTGTCTTTGAATCACCAGGTGCGGTGCTCCAGCCAAATGAGGCCAGTCCTCCCCAATTGTCCTTGGCCTGAGCAGAAGCTGGCGTGCTCTCCTTGGACGCAGGAACCATGGGTGCCGTCGAAAGAGAAGGTAGAGCATGAATAGAGTGGGTAGGTCGATGCACGGAAGCTTGCCGCTTTGCCTTGCGTCCAAACACCCGATCCAAGTCAACTGGCGTCGACTCTGTTGTCGAGTCCCAGCCAAAGAACTTGCCGCCTGCTTTCCTGGCCAGACCTCCCCGGAAAGCGCGTCCTCCCATTGAGTCTTCCTCCATCCACCTGCGCACAATCTTCATCGTCTCATCTCGCATCGTGGAGTTCATCCAAGTGATACGGACATAATTCTCATCATGTCCAACGTTGAATTTGCGAAGGGATTCGTGGCGCGACAGGCGATACCACATCTTGCGTTCTGATATGCCGGTGAAACTGTCGGTGATGATCCGGTCCGTCACATCTCCCGCGTCTTCTGGTGTAGGTAGAGAGGTAGGTTCAGGTACTAAGGCGTCTAGATTGCTTAAGTCGACCACGAAAGGATCGTGCTCTGGAATCTTTGGCTTTCGAAGCTCCTCCCATTCGTTTGCAACGTCGCTTTTAGTCTTGGCGGAATCCTTCTCAACGTCTTCAGTGGAGGATGCTTGCGCCGGTCTTGATTCGTCGTCGTTCGAGGATATGGAGTCATCCAAGTCATGGATCGAGGCATCGTCTGTACTTGCGTTCAAATCTCTGCTGGCACTTCGCCGAGGGGGAGGCTGCCGCTCGGGAGTGACGGTTGTCCTCTTGGCTATTCCATCGTACATCTCTACCAAGGACTGGACCTTGGACGAGGCTTTCCTCTGTATGCTCTTGGCAATTGGGTTGTCTTCGATCGAAGTTATGGGGGAGTCGGCGTGTGGCACATCTTGAGGTTCGTCGTCGTCGTCGTCGTCGTCGTCATCTTCAACTTCGTGCTCTTCTCCAGATGATGCGGATGCTGACGAAGGTGACGGCCCGTCAAACTGCGCAGGTTGATAGTCGTTCACGGGAATATCCGCGATGTCGTCGGGGGGCTTGGATATGGATTCGAGTATGTCTTGTTGGAAGTCGAAGATGGGGCGTCCGTTTGTTGAATTACTTTCAGGTATTATTTGTCTCGGGGTATCTGGTTCGAGCTCGATGGTGGGAGTGTCAAGTGCCGTCGACGGCACATCGGGTATCTGGGGCAGTTGCGCCAAAGGCTCGGGGTCGTCTTTGGTGAAGGAGGAAGCATTTGCCCATGGATCTGGTGAGAAGCGGCCTGACGATAGGCTATTTGGTGTAGTTGGTGCCCTCAGGCCTGGCGAAGCTGAGCGGCTCAAGGGCCATTTGGGAGTGCTGCTCTTGCGACGGGGCCTCGGCTCGTAGCTGGGGGTGAGCTGCTCAATTGGCGCAGGCTCGTTGCCCCAAGCCCATGGCGACGCGTTCGAAGCTTTGGCGGGGTCCGGAGATGCCCAATCGCCAAACGCATCGTCGTCTAGCCCCCATGGTGACTGGGCAGAAGGCAATGTCAGATTGCTCGGGGTGGAGAGGAAGGCGGCGGGCGGAGGTTCGAGGATGGTCTTGGAGGGACTGGTTGACGGCGCGGTGGGATTGTCGGAAGTTGCCCACGGGGAGCCCCATGGATCGTCCATAGTGTGGAACTACAGCTCATGTTGTTGTCGATGCTCAATCGAAGGGATCAGGCCTTCACGCGTCGGCGGATTCTGGTGATCGGAGTCCGAGATTAGATGGCCATGGTCGACGGTTCGCGATGCGCAGCTCGAGAGGTCGGTTCCTGGGGTTGGTGGCAATGGCTGAGGTATCAGCCTAGGTATTCGTACAGGATGACGGATGCGGCGTTGGAGAGGGGCGCAAATGTCTCAATCGGTCAGGAAACAGCGACGGCACCAGCGTGGAACATGGAAAAAAAGGAGCTTCTGCAACGCAGGAGGGTATGGACTGTGATGGGAAGCGAGGACACTCGTGGAATGGACGGCTGCATGTCCCAGACCGCGACCACCCATGTCCAGGGACTCCGGACCCACGTCCAAGACAACAGCGCTGTCTCACGGTTCCTCGGGAGCTTCAGTAGCGTCTATTTTGGCTGGCTGCGGCCGGCCTGAGCGCTGTCTTCAGCACAGGAGGATGCTGAGCTAAGCGAGGTGACTAAGCCTGTCACTGTCAACTCTCAGCTCTCATGGAGAATTGTTTGCTTTCCAAGGTGCGTTATCGAATCCCAGGTTCTGGCTGCCTGCAACTTCACCCCTTTGTTTCGAGGAGGACAGCTCGAGTATCATCGCCAAGACGCCCCGGCAGTAGGTACACCGACCAAATGCAGGTCGCGACGTGGTATCGTTGGTTGGCTGCCCAGCCGTTTGCTCGCTCAAAACAAACCGAGAGCTTGACGCCGAAGTTTAGCCAGCCGGAGGAGCACTGGAGGATAAGAAGATTAGATAAGGAGGGGCGCATTCACTGTCCAAGCACCTAGGTTGGATTCAGCGCAGCCAGCGCCGATGACGGCATGTGAGAGGCGAAAAAAACCTACCTTTTAGAATGGAAGTCTTCTAGAACGTGTCAAAATTCCGTTCAAAAGCAGCCTCACTGACAATCTGAACGGAGACTAATCAAACCCTGATCAACCCAGCCACTGGCCAGAATTCCGTCTTTGACTGACTAGTGCTTACCAACCACGGCACCGATTGACTGACCTGGCCGGCAGAGGCGGGCAGGGTGGGGACGCAACATCGCAGCTTCGCCGTCTTTCGTTGATTTGAAATGTGCCGCCCTTGACTTGCTCTACATCCTCACTTCTCAACAACCTTGACTTCCTCCTCTGTAGACACAATATTGGAATATCTCGCCATCCGTTCCAGGCACTCGACTCTTCTCTCCCTCGGAAACGTCAAACCAAAATGTCGCTTACCAAGGTCAAGCATATTGTGCTGGTATTACCCCGCCATCCCACTTTCATCGCGACGACCGTACACTGACTGGCTTGCGCAGGTCTTGTCAGGCAAGGGCGGCGTCGGAAAGTCTTCCGTTACGACCCAACTTGCCCTGTCGCTTTCTTTGGCCGGCTTCTCCGTCGGCGTACTCGATGTCGACCTCACAGGCCCTTCCATCCCGCGCATGCTTTCCATTGAAGCCTCCAAGGTCACTCAAGCACCCGGCGGCTGGCTTCCCGTACCCGTCCACGATGCCGTCGAAGAAAAGGGCATCGGCCCGTTCCGTGCAATGAGTCTCGGGTTCCTTCTTCCTCGGCGCGGCGACGCTGTCGTCTGGCGTGGTCCCAAAAAAACGGCCATGGTCCGGCAGTTCCTCTCAGACGTCCTCTGGGACGAGACCGACTACCTCCTCATCGACACCCCTCCTGGCACCAGCGACGAGCACATTTCTCTCGCAGAGACTCTCATGCGCGATGCTCGGCCTGGCCAGGTGGCGGGCGCGGTGGTCGTCACAACTCCTCAAGCCGTCGCAACCGCCGACGTCAAGAAGGAGCTCAACTTTTGCGTCAAGACCGGCCTTAAAGTGCTCGGTGTCATCGAGAACATGAGCGGCTTCGTCTGCCCGCATTGCTCCGAATGTACCAACATTTTCAGTTCCGGGGGCGGGGAGGTCATGGCTCAGGAGTTCTCGGTGCCCTTCCTGGGAACTGTCCCCATCGATCCTCAGTTTGGTGAGCTTGTCGAGTCGGGCAAGAGACCGCAGTACCCCCAAGGTACCCAAGTCAACGGTCAGGACCTCAACCAGTCCAATACGCACTCAGGCGATACTCTCGTTGAGAAATATCAGGACTGTTCACTCTCAGGTATCTTCAAGGAAATCACGACCAAGTTGACAACGACCGTCGAAAGTCAAGCCCAGTCATGAACGAATTGAGGAAGCATCCATCACACAACCAAGCAGATGCCATTCGCGCACTTGCTGGCTCAAATGTCCAGGCGATGGTCCAGAGGGACTTGAGAGAGCCTTCACGCCCTCCCTACTCCAACAAGATGAAGGCGCTGTGCAGAGACGCCAGCAGCAGCACAATCTGGAGCATGGAAGGCCCCCCCTGTTGGTTTATCGTCGGTTTCCGCTCACATTGCAGCATGACTGATGCGAATCATGGCGATGCAACGCATTGTCGGTGACGACTGATGGGCAGCGTAAAATTCGATGCATGGCACTGGGCAGGCTTGGAGTCGAGACACGTGAGGGTGGCTGAGATTGGCGGAATCCCTGGCCGGGCTGGCGTTCTCCCCAGAAAAAGCCCCGCCAACGTCTCGACGGTGCCTGATTGACATTGGATTGGCCTGCCCTGGAGCGGCCGAACTCAGGCTTCAGTCGCCGAGAGTACCTTATTAGTACTCGCGGTCTCACCGCATTATTGAAAGTGTACCTTACCTTGCGAAACAACGGAGAATACCACGTCGGTTATTCAAGAGCCAGTGTACTAAACAAGACTCAACCCAATATCAATCGATTATTTACACAATTACGGATACTCGCCAGGAAGATTATGTACTCCCCTGACCCCTCTGTTCCCATTGCATGAGTGTGTGTCTCGGTGTCAAGCCCAGACCACGAGGTAAGGTACAGAGTACAGCAGGGGAGCTGACGAAAATGACGTCTCGCTCCATTCTTCACGGCGCGTCTCCCTCCTGCATGGCATAGTCGCCCCGTCTTTAACAGGCAATGGAAGCCAATTAGCTGTGCCTTCCGGGCAGACGTATATTATCCGCTGCCCGTTCTCTCCCGGGCACAGCTCCCCATGAACCAGTGATCTGGCGCGAACATGCGGACGGAAGCTACTGAACGGGAACAAGATGCAGCGAGGAAGGGCTGGTTAAACAGAAAGAAACGGCCAGGTACATGAGATGAAAAACACCTCCTCATAAGGTTCCCTGTCGCTGTTTGGCTGTTTGGGCTGAAATTTTCCAGGTAAGGTGGGGGACGACAACGCGCCCAGCCCGCCGAGGGGGACACTGGCCTGACGGGACGCTAGGGGAGGGGTACCTAGAAATACCTAACCTTACCTGGGTGTCCAAGACAGGGAACCGCCAATCGCCGATGCGCAGAATCAACTTTTTTTTCCACTTTGTGTTCCCCTCCACGGCCTCCACAGAAAACCACAACCACAACAACCTCGCAGAATCTAGCTGGAAGCTTCAAAATTCGAGCTTGATCCTGTCTTCCACCCTCAAGACACGTTGTGCGACTTGAAAACCCGTCCGCCTTGTTTCGTTCTGTCGAGAGCTGCTCTCTGACTAGTTCGATCACTTCAGCTTCAATTTTTGCCATCGCCGGCGCATCACTCTCTGCCGTCACGAGACTCCTCCTCGACACCTGTCCCCCGTATCGTGCCAGCGCATCAATCGGAAGCTTCTCCGACCGACCTTTCTCGAGATACCCATCTAGAGATCCAAATCTTTCGATGATCAATCCTCGAATCTAACACCACATCACGGTGATACACACGTCGTTGGCCTGCTTCTGCCGCCTTCGCCCCTCCATCTCTGCCGATTTCTGGCCGTCTATGAACCGGATCGACCTCCTACGCTTCCTCTCCAAGCCCGCAAAGTACGTGTCTCTATCTCCTCCCTTCTCTTTCAGTCTGCTGCAGAGCTCCCAACCGCTGGAAACAAGGTGCTGGTCGCCCATGGACCAGCCATGCTTCTGCAATCTACCATCCTTCTTCTCCTCATGTTACTAACAGCTTCTCCCAGGCCCAGATAACACCTGCTGATATTCTAAGCACCAACATACCTCGACTGACTGCCCATACGAGCCTCTTTGTCTCCCTCGTCCGTAGCCTCAAATCCCGATCACGCAGATAACCTCGTCTGCTAGGTCCGATACTCCACCACAGGTATCGGTGTCTGCCAGAGCGAGGCCCTTCTATCGAGCCAACATTCCGCTGCCAAGGGTCTTTTTCCTACCCCTCCAAGCCCGGCCTCCCTAACGTCCTTTCGAGTGACGTTAAAACCCCTCTATCAATACCATTGCTGCTGGCTCCGCCAGCCTCAACGAACGTCCACCCTCCTGTGGGCCTACTCTCTCAAACGAACGCCGCAAAGTTCGTTTGAGTGGTAGCTAGTGTCCCGCGGACTTCTAGCCCTCCTGTTCCGAGAACACCACATCTCCATCTCGTCAATAATCTCCCGGGTCGCGCCCAGATAGCCCGCCCCGCTGAAGATGGTCAACCTCTCGGTCCCCAACAACTACACCTTCTCTCCGTCTGAGGCAACTCCCCATCTGACCATCAATCACGATGTCGCTGCCGATCTAGACTCGAGCAACGCCTTTGAGGGCCCCGAGAAGCTCCTCGAAGTCTGGTTCGCTCCTGGTCCTGACGCTCTCCCCGCGAGCGCCCAGCCCGATGGACTGAAGGCCGTCTCCGCCGACACTTGGGTCACCATGCTCGACATGGTCAACTGCAAGATCTTGTCCGTCCTCGAGTCCGACTCCGTCGATGCCTACCTGCTCTCCGAGTCCAGCTTGTTTGTGTTCCCCCACAAGCTCATCCTCAAGACCTGCGGCACCACGACTTTGTTGCTGGGCTTGCAGCGTCTGCTCCACATCGCTGCTGAGCACGCTGGATTCCCCTTCCACAACGCAAAGGAGGCCACCGACATCAAGGCTGCCGCGACCCCCTACCGCGTCTTCTACAGTCGCAAGAACTTCCTGTTCCCTGATCGCCAGGAGGGTCCCCATCGCAGCTGGAAGTCGGAAGTCAAGTACCTGGACGACATGTTTGAAGGCGGCAGTGCTTACATGGTTGGCAAGATGAATGGAGACCATTGGTACCTGTACATCACCTCGCCCAACCAGACCTTGACACCTCCCCGCACTCCCGAGGAGAAGGAGACTCCTCTTGGGTCTGCGTCTCGTATCCCGACTGGCAGCGTTGCCAGCTTCAGCAGCGGTGTCGAGGAGCACAACGACGAAACTTTGGAGATTCTCATGACCGACCTCGACCCTGAGAATGCGAAGCAATTCTATTTGTCGCACGCGAGTGCGGTCGCTAGCGACAAATCGCATCTGCTGCAGACTCAGGCTGCTCGAGACAAGGCCCACGAGAGCTTGGGCGACCTTTCCCAGGTTCCTGAGAAGAGTTCTGATGAGGAGGTGGACGTTTTCAGCAACATTGGCGAGTCGGACCTCACCGATGCTGACCGCGCTGTCAAGGAGGCTATGACAACGGAGGGCCATGCTCTCGGTACCGTCGTGTCTGAGGGATGCGGTCTGTCCAGCGTCTACCCCACGAGCAAGTACCCCGGTGCGCGTGTCGATGCCTATCTCTTCAGCCCCTGTGGCTTCTCCGCCAACGGCGTCGTTCCTGCCATCACCGACGATGAGGACGCGTCCAAGAGCGAGAAGGGGGCCAACGCTGCTCACTATTTTACCGTCCATGTGACCCCTGAGCCCGACTGCTCGTTTGCCTCTTTCGAGACCAACGTGCCCGGCGGCCAGAGCGGCCGTACTACCGCGGAGATCATTGAGCACGTCGTAGAGATTTTCAAACCTGGACGTTTCAGCGTTACCCTGTTCGAGGCCAAGGGGAAGAGTGCCAACCCCTACGGTATGGGTGATTTTGTCTCCAGAACTACTGCGGCCCAGCGTTTGGTTGACCCTGTCCGGGGATACCGTCGTATCGACCGCATTGTCCACGACTTTGAGGACTACGATCTCGTGTTCCGTTTCTACGAGAAGGAGGACTGGGCGGGTGATCGTGAGGCCCGCCTCGGCGAGCTGATGTAGGGGGAAAACGGGATTGCGGAGGATACAGTCTCTTCCGTCTTGCTGGACAACCTATTTCCTTGACTTGCCGTAGTTCATACTCCTAGGGCCCGCTCCCAACTTCCTCTCCTTCTCTCGGGGCACTTTGCGAGTAGCAAACCCCCTGCCACTTGCCATCCATCGGCCCGCGCCATATTTTGAACCGAGACAACCTTGGTCCACCACAATACATGATTTTGAGTTATCTTCAATTGCGGCATGATTCGTTGAACCAATGACAACCTGGCTAGGTTGACTGGCCCTGTCCACTAAACCTCGCAAGACGTAGCCCATCTCGAGGCCATCTCGATTTAACGTGGAGGACGATCGTGATTCACGATGCTAGATAAGTGTTAGGTCCTCAACATCGATCCGCCAGCCTCTCTTTGGGGTTCTTGACTGAAGGAAAATGTTCACGATGGTATGCTGTTCGCAACCGGCTGCATCTGGGGTCTCCAACCTCCAGCTGCTTTCCACTTCAGCCAAAGTACTTGTTAGGACAGCCCTTGTGTGGAATGCACCAGGCTGATCTGCAGTTTAGGACCTTATCCCGTCGTAGACCCTGTCCTACAAAGGCCTCCGGCCCCCAAAGCTTGTCTTACATTGGAATGTTCCCAGGCCCACCCGCCACAACAGCAAGCGTTGGCCGCCATCGTGATTGACCAGCAATTTTCCAGCCATCCAACGCACAGCGATATATGAACTTGCGCAGGAACAGATAGATGAATCCCCGAAAGATCAAGCGAAACCTGCATGATCAAGTCAATCCAGCTCATCCTCATACCATGGCGCCTCCTCCGAAAGACGACGCCGTGAGCGTTGTCGAGTCGCTGGATGTCAAATCATCTGTATCTGGGAGCGATGTTTCCACAAAGTCTCCACCGAAGCCTCTTCCAATTCTTTTGAGCATTGCCATGTTCCTCCTATTCATTGCGTCAGGCGGTGGTTTGACCACCTCCGCTCTCCAGTTCAGGCCTTCAAGATCGGGGAAGCGGGACTGTCTCACTCAAAGCTTCATCCTGTTCGCTGTAAGTCCTCGTCACTCGGCACGCACGCTCACTGGAATGCTCGCTTACACTTTTGCTAGTCCATGATTTCGCCCATGTATCTCGTGCTGCACCTGCTCGTCTCCTTCCGCAACTGCCAGTTTATCAGAAGACAGTCTCTGCAATCGCCTCTGGTCTCTTGGGCCATCATCGTCTCCCGCCTGGCCCTGCTCCTCTGGATTCCGGCAATCATCTTGTCGTGTGGAGCCGTTGCACACTTCCCAGGGTTTCTCGCGGAGAGCCCCATCACGGAGCTCAACCTGGCGGTGTCCATCGTGGGGATGTAAGTGTTACCCAAACCTTGCAGATGTATACCATAGTCTGACCTCCCTCCAGCGCCAGTGCCATAGTGGTTGTCCTTGTTCTGGAAATCGCGGCGCATCCCTTCGAGCTCCCCTGCTTCAAGCGGGCCACTACCGTCATCCTCGTCGAAGACGCAGACAAGGAAGCCAAGCCGGAGGAGGAGCCAAAGCCACCCAGCCGCCCCCCGAGCCGCCAACAAACGCCGCCGGCATACTACTACTTCCCTGCCAGCTACAGACACACCGTCCCGGCACCCGCACGCGCGAAGCTCGTCCGCAAGGCCAGCTACCCCAAGCACCTTATGGCCCAGAACGTCCCGCCTGTCCCCGCCATGCCGTACCCGCACCCGGACTCGCTCGGCATCATGCTCCCCATCCCGGAGCCGCTTCCCCCGCTGCCGGAGCTCGAACAGACGAACCCTAAACCCAAGATCAAAATTACACCGGCCCCTCCCGACATCCTTATTCCGGGAAAAGGCCTCCCGGCGGACAAGAATAAGCCTTGCCCACCTCCGCCGGGAACTGCTTGGGCTAGGGATTGGGAACAGCTGGCGGTGGACGCCGGTGTTAGGCGGAACGGGTCTGTAAGCGACTACGGGTCCTCCGCCGGGACGGAGACTACGGATGGGCGGTCGGAGGTGGGTGGGACCGCGTTGAAGCCGCCTCTGCCGTCCATCATTGTCACACACAGTCCTGAACCGGTTTGAGAATGGTAAGTATGTTGTCGTATGGATTATGGATGATGATGAGGTAACGGGTAACGAGGGATGAAGCGTGTTTCTTGTTTTCAACATTCGATCACCATGTATTATTTCTTTTGTTCCTCCCTTTTGTATAGTCGCTACATGATGTCTGTCTAGTCTCAGTGAACAATCAAGTAATTTGGTTTCATTGCCATGTTTCTAGGACCCATCGACACGTTTTCTCGCCCTGCCGAATTCCTCCATGTGGCTTGGTCTCGTATCTCGCATCGGCTGAGATCGTCCCCCGTTGTCTTGGGGGCATCAGCAAGCCACGTTTCTTGGCGTCGTGTTTCGTATTGCACCTTGTTTCCGCGCAATTCAAGATCTGCAGCTGAAATTTGCCCGTGGCCAAGGGGTCTTGAGTGAAGTTGCCCAATGCCACATTCATGTTTTTGGTGGCACGCTGACCAAAGAGAGGCGCCAATCGGCGCCACATCGTGAGTTTTAAAGTAGCTGATCTTGGCGTAGAGGATCTTGCAGAGGGCGCAGTTGAATAAGGGTGGCATCGCAAGATGCACTTACGTCAGATCATGCCGGGGCATTCTTACGACACGCTTTGGCTGCACGCTGTTTCGACGTAAATAAAAGATGAACTACGACCTTTTGATAAACACGTTATTGTATTGCATGCTTTGTCGACATGTCAATTGCTCGAAAGCTGTAACCATGCGAGTAAACCAATCCCTTCTGCTACCACTTATCGTGGTCTCCGCGCAACCGACTGTCATGATATCTTCAGGGGCCGTCCAAGGCATCTCAACGAACATTGGGGACGGGGTGGTGACAATAAACAAATTTCTCGGGGTCCCGTACGCTACGACACCAGCCCGATTCTCCCGTCCGGAGTCACCAGAGCCATGGACAGAGCCTCTTGATGCCACGGAATTTGGCCCAGCTTGCTATCAGAATTTCGGTCTCAATGGTTCGTCCACAATTCTCGAAGCTGGCATAGTGTATACTAATCCACAACCTAGAACTCGGTCCTCGTCCCGAACTTTTGCAGACTCTGTTCAACACCCCAAAAGCACCCGAGAGCGAGGATTGTCTGCGCATCAACGTCTTCGCGCCGGACTCTACGTCTAACGCCACCCGGGCAGTGTTGGTCTTCATCCATGGCGGAGGCTACCAGATGGGCCACGCAAGGATTGATCTCTCCTCTTTCGCAGCGTATGAGGACATCATCGTGGTGAGCCTCCAGTACAGAACAAACGGTCCGGGCTCCTCCTCTCTGTCATACATGCGCTAATGTGACCTCAAGTCTTTGGGTTTCCCTCCTCGCGCGACATCCCCATCCCGGAACGTAACTTGGGGCACTATGATCAGCGTTTCGCTTTCGATTGGATTCAGCAGAACATCGAGGCCTTTGGAGGTGATCCTGGCAAGGTCACTATCTGGGGTCAGTCGGCAGGGGCTCTCTCAGTTGACCAGCATCTCAAGGCGTATGCCACCGAATTGCCTCTACCATTTCGCGCCGCAATCATGTCGAGTGGCCAAACAAGCTTCGGTCTGCTCGCATCACCTTCTCCGAGTGATGGGAAAGAGTGGTCGGCACTTGCTGCCGCCGTTGGCTGTGCGAACTCGACTGGCGGCTTGGAATGCATGAAGAAAATCCCGGCTGAGGACCTTGTGGAGGCCATGTCGAAACACAGCATTTCATTTGGGCCTGAACTAGATTATGTCACCGTCTGGGGCAATCCTGCTGAGCTGTGGAGGAGCGGCCAGGTTACCAGAGTCCCAATACTGACCGGAACAGTGGCTGAAGAGGGAAGAAGCCTTGTGAATAATGAGGTTGACCTCGCGAGCTGGCTTGAAGCATATCTACCGGATAGTCTGGTTAAGGAAGAAGACAGAGAGGTGATAGTGTCAGTCTATCGCACCAATGGCTTGACAACCGACTTCGATATTGCCTCAGCTATAACCACAGACTTCCTTTGGTTATGTGTACGTTTCCTGGTTTCTCGGATGATACAAAACTGACGCTACGATAGCCTCAGTCTATTCTATCATCCACGGCAGCCTCCCACAAGATTCCATCATGGCGCTATTACTTCAATACCTCCATTCTAAACTTCTTCCCTGAGGATTACGCCTGGCTTGGCAAGTTTCATGGCTCAGAAGCCGTCCTTCTTTTCACTGATCCTAACAACACGACCTATACACCCCAATCCTACCCAGTATATGAGTACCTCAGGGGCGCGATCGGGCGATTTGTCAAGGACCCTAATGCGGGCCCAGGATGGCCAGCCGTTGGTTCGCAATACGCACCTCTAGATCTTGTCGTTTTAGGGGATGTCGGCAACGTCCAAACTGCTGTGACGCCGTTCAATACCACCATCTTGGACGAGAGGTGTGGCTTGTACAAGGGTATCTACTCAAAGTTGGAGGCCATGTCTAGCTAAAAGTATGTCCTCTCGATTGATAGGAGTGAGCTGATGTAGGCGTACTCCGAGACAACACAGTCGCTGACTGGCAACGTCAACTATTGTCACAGGAACGTGGGAGAGTTAAAATCCTTTTATACCCTACAGTATTCTATTCAAAGGGCTATTCAAATCGCTACTCAAATCGAACCGATCATCATTCTCGTACAATTTTGCCGCATTACTCATACAAAAAAGTCCACACGCGCCAATTACACTTACTCATCCCATTGCACACGCATTGTCGTGGGGATAGGCCACAACGAGCTTTGGTCAACAGTCATAAACGCCCTCAGACCAAGCCAAGGCTGTTGATGCGCCGCACTTCCGTTCTGGCCCTCCACAGGCAGACCGACTTGTCCGTTCCACGGGGAAGCGGGGAAGTTCTTCATCTCGCCCCGTCCGCCGGGCGCGCGGCGCAGGTTCTTGAGGCCGACGATCTGCTTGAACAGACTCGTCTGTCCGACGCGAGACATCTCCTTGCCCGCGCACCAATGCGGGCCCAGGCCGAAGTGGACGTAAGAGTCCAGGGGGCGGTCGAGACGAACCTCGTTGGGGTCCTCGAAGATGGCGGGGTCGCGGCCGGCGGTGGCGAAGTTGCAGACCACGCGGTAGCCCTTGGGGATCTTGACCTCGCGCTTGGTGCCCTCGATGTCGGGGTTGGTAATGGGGTCGCGGCCGGTCGGGTCGGACTCGGAGGGCAGACAGGGGGAGTAATCAGTGATGACCTGTGTGGACGTGGCTTCTCTGTAAACTGCGACGGGTCCGCGGAGACGGCAGCCCTCAAGCATGCTATATACTGTTAGCGGTGTTCTTGGAAGAATGATCTTGGGATGCAACTTACTACTTCAGCAAGGTCTCGTCCGCCTCAGGTGTGTTCTCGTGCGCCAGGCGGTACAACTCGGGCAGATGCTTCTTGCCCTCCTTGTCGAGGTAGTAGTCGACGCAGAGAGAAGTGACCTGAGACTGGTTCGCGACGTTGGCCGTGATGACGGGCATGATGGTTCCCCAGACGACTTCCTCGACGTCCTTGCCATCGGAGAGCATACGCTCAATAAGATGGTTGCCGTACGTGGGAAGAGACGCCTCGCCCTCACGAATCTTGGCGACGAGGTCCGTAATCAGGCCCGCCTTCTTGATGGTCTGAGCGATAAGCATCACAACCTTACCGAGATCCTGAGCAAGCTCACGGGCGATTGTGCGAAGCTTGAAGCTGTTGCCAATGTCGGCATCCATGAAGACGGCTTGGAAGAGGGCGCCAAGGACCGAGTACAGCTCCTGGTCGGTGTACACGCCCCACGGCGACTCCTCGTTCTTGATCGGCATGCAGAACAGCGCAGCATTGAAACGGGTGTTTGTGACGTTGATGACGTCCCGGACCAGATCAATCTCCCTCTTGTTTCCGGGGATCGGGAAGCTGTTGAGGTTGAGGATCTTGGGCGTCATGTGAGTGTACCACTTCCAAATTTCCGTCTCCCACGGGCCAGAGATCAGAGACTTGCGGACGAGCGTGCGGTTCTTGGCGTGCTCCTTCCCATCACCAGAGAGGCAGAAGTCCTTGCCATAGTGGGGCTTGTTGGGCTGGGCGACCAAGTGGTTGATAGCGTCGCCGGTGATGACCTTGAAGTCCTGCTGGTTGTAAAGGACCTCGCTGACGGCCTTGTGCGACAGGATAGGGATCAGCGGGGTCTTGGTCTTGGGCTCGTCCCAGGTGTACAGGTAGGCCTTGTCGATGCTCTCGAGGATCTTCTTGTTTTCTGAGGGGATCACGAAGGGGAAGTGGGCGTAGATGCTGTTGTTCTGGAAAGAGTTGGGGAAAGCGCGGAAGACCAGCTTGTAGAGAACGTGGCTCTGGTCAACATTCAGATCGTAGCTGGCTTGATTGAATCTGTAACGATTAGCACCTCCTACTTCCCGGCGGGATATTGAAACTTACCCCCAGTTGGTCAGGTTCTTGGGCGTGTAGTCGATTGTGTAGAAGCGATCGCCGCGAACCAACGCGACCGCATCAGACAAGATGGCCCTAGTCATGGTGAAGTTACCGCAGAGACCACTGCCCGGCGCCATGGGCGGCTTCGCCTTCTCGGCCATCAGGCCGGGGTAAAGCTCGACTGCATCAGGGCTTCCGTACAGGAATCTGAGCTTCGCAGCAACCTCCTTATCAGGGTTGATGTCCTCGAATGTCGGGTGCCTAGTAAGGCCAAAGTGCTCACGGAACTCGTTGAGCGTGGCACAGTTCCAGGAGCGGGATGCCATGATTCCCATCAGCTCAATGGGCCTCATTACCTCGGGAATTCTGTTGGCGCCGTAGGAGCCGGCAACATCGTCGACGGACTCCTTGAAGATCTTGGCCAGGTCCGCCTCGTTCAGTGTGCCGTCGGCGTTGCGAGGCAGGTCCATGAAGCCTCTTTGCGCGGGGTCGTCAGGGATCTCCTGCTCCCAGTCTCTCATCGCATGGCCGAATTCCATCAGCGACATTTCGGTAGGGTCCTTTCCGAGAACCTTCTTCATGACATCCTTCGTCCACTGCTCATCCTTGGGGGAGATTGTGTTGTGCCACCTGTAGATGAGGTTGAACTCGACAGATACTTGGTTTCCGGTGCCCTCGGGGGTCTGCTGGCTGAGAATGCTCTTGCCCTCGTTGGTGCGGGGATCCAAGGCCCAGCTTGACGCAGTGCGGTTCATACCCAGAATAGTGCGGACATAGTCGCGGAGAATGATGCTGACATAGAGACCGCAAGTGATGAGACGAGCAGTCTGGAACAAGTCGTTGTCATACTTTGCCGCCTTCTCCGGGTCGTCGCCAGTTGGCTTCTGGAATCGGCCACCCTCATTGATTCTGCCGATTGTTAGCATTGAACGCAAGTACACAGAAATCGAAAAGCTCACGTTGCCAGGTTGGTAGCGACATAGTTGTGGTAGCGGTTAAACATGATTAAAAGAGTACCAACGCCAGGAGGGAATCCCAAAACTCTCTTAGATGAAAATGTGTCCGGCTTGAGCAGACCGTTCTTCTTCGTCCTCATGAGGTCCTGCTCGGCTTGATTGCGACCGTACAGAGGAGCGAGGTCCAGGTACGAGGAAGTCTGGTTAATGGGTGAAGTTCCATTCTTCTGCAGCCATTTTGTTAGCACTGCGCTGGTGTTCTCGACAGGTGGAGATCTTACAGTCTGGAAGATATCGTGGGTGATGATGGTAGCGAGGTAGAACATGAAGCTGGAGATCTTGTTGGGGTGAGGCTTGAATTCACCACCGCGGGCGAAGAGCATGTCAAAGATCATCTCAGGCTCGGGCTGGTTGGGGTTCTGGTAGCTCTTGGCTGGTGTTGAGCGGGCGTACGGCTGTCCTGCCGCACCCATCTTGGGATCATGAATAGCGTTGCCAGAGCCGTCGGCGGCGCGGTACTTGTGGTCCTCTCCGAGCGTCGTCATGGGAGGGTGGTCGATGCCGTTCCATAGCTGGTTGATCAAGCCGTTCTCTAGCCTCTTGCCCTTGACTGAGTTCTGGGGCAGTTTGGCAAAGAGCTGGATGAGGTGCTCGAGTAACAACTCGTTGTCGTTGATCTGGCCCTCGACGGCCGAAGAAAAGAAGTTTACGAGGGTATCAAAGTCTTCGAAGCCCAGCTTCTTGACATCTTGGATCAGGTTGCTAGGCTCGCCCTGGTCGGAATTTGGGCTGGGAAGAGGCTCTGGGTGAGGAGGCACTGCTGAGATGGCCTTGGTGACAAGCTGGCGGGCTGATGCCAACCTCTCAGCCAGGGGCGGCTGGTTCTTGGGGAACTGCTCAGTATGTGACTGTTGAGACATGTTGTCGATAGATCAGTTCACAGAGGAACAGGTAAGGAGCGATGTCTAGGAACAAGAAGGAGCAGAAATTCTCATCTACTGTTGGGATGGCTGCTTCCTTCATATATAGACATGCAGAGAGATGGCTTTTGGACTACAAGTACGGTTGCGGGACAAACCCACCCCAGTTTAGGGCGAACATGGGGATACGGATACCCTCCTCTCCATAGCCACGAGGACGAGAATGAGGCGCGGATGAATGGGCCTCAAGGAAGAAGTGCTACCGGACTAACTGACGTTGAGGATCAGGCTCTGCACGAGGTAGACGGTAGCTTCAGGTTGGCGCTGAGGTCAGATGTTGGAGGTCCACAAAGGTGTCATGGGTGTTGCTAGCTCGATTATTGGGACTACGCCGTACCTAGACGATGATCCATTTGCGAACTAGAGTCCTGCCAGGGAGCCCGGCCTCTAGGCTTCCCGCCATTAGTCTTGTCAAGCTGCGCAAGTGCGTAGTTTCCGAGGCATGTCAATCGCTCGTCGGTCTTGACCGGAAGAAGCAGCCCCAAAAGGCCCCAAGATTGGTGAAGAAAGATGCAGTTGGTAAAACGCAGGCAGCCATTGGACGGGGTGCGACGCGAGGGACCAACGGGTCCCCTGTCTATCGTGCGTGGCCGAGCCAATAATGGACGATATCGCAGCGCATCTCCTGCATCGTGGGGGCTGCTAAGGCGCAGCTGAACGTACCCTGCGTGCCTGTGCCGTCTGCCTATTTGCGCCGCTGGGGCCGAAGGAGAAGAGCAATGAGGTCGCAATAGAAGCAGCCGATGTTGATTTGTTTGAAATGTCCCTCATTGCCAAATTTGGAGGGGCAGATAGAACGAATGCGGGCAACGCACCGCGCAAGACACACCTGTTGGGTTAGGATGATTAGGATGCTGGGCTGGGGAGCGAGCGGCTGAAGACAATGAGTTCCTGATGTCGCTGACGAGATGCAACGAGGGCCAATCGTTGACGCCTTCTCGTACCTCGCTGGGTTGCCTTAAACCTCACCCTCACTGCGCAAGTCCCCATCTGCGTTCCATCCATCCCTGTTGGCCGAATTATCTGCACCGCCGGAGCGATTCGATGACTCTGTCTCAGATGGAGGGCTTTCGGTGAGTGTCTCTCGCGTGTCCGAGGAACTGTGGGGAGATGAGGACGCATTTGCGCAATATGAGTCGATCTTTCTTTCCCCCCGTCGCTCTACACACATGTGATTGCCGTGTCCGACAGAGGCAGCAAGGCTTGTGACTTCATTCTTGACCGTCGTCGTAACGGATATGGAGATATTCGGTAGCAACTGAAGTCCGCGAGAGGCTGCTTCTAGGCATACGCCATTCCCGGCAAGGCGTTGTAGGGCATCGTATTCTTCATGATGGCCCCCCGGCGCATGCAAGCCTATGGGGTCTGGTACCGCCCAATTCCGGCATGGTTCGGATTGGCGGACTTCGGGCCGTTGTCGATTTGTGTAGATGGCGTCCGTACCTGGGGCTGGGGGCCTTACCGACTGCAGTGTAATGGAGACGGACCCCAGGTAAATGACAGCCTGATGTGATATTTGTTGTTGCTGTTGGTGGTCGTCGTGGTGGACGTGACCAAAGTCCGACGTTTCTCTCACTTGTCAGTATTGCAGGCTCTGAGTCGGCAGCTCAGCGCCGTGCTAGGTAGGGAGGTTTCACTGAGGCCCCTCTGATGTGAGGCGAATTGTAACTCTGCACCAACATGCATATTACAATCGCGGAAGAGTGGCTGGAAGTTGAAGCCGGCCATGTCCGTCGTCATATCAGTCAGCTTCTTGGCCCGTCAGCACTCTGTAAATGCGTCAAACACACCTCGCGGGAGAGGCTGTGTGTAGTGGCTGCAGAAGAGAGAAGCGCACTCTTCCAGTGGTCTCCTCCTCGTGGGGGCTCCGCACAGTGATGATCGGTTCGGGCCCTCTCGCCGGGCCCATTTGACCGGTCGCCTTTCCGTGCCGCTGGGCTGTGCAGCGGGCGTGGCGCCGGGGGGCTTTTCTGCAGAGTGTCATTGCTGACCGTCACTGGCCGCTGTCCGGTTTCGATCGAACGAGCCGAGGCCTCTCTGACGCGAGTGAGAGGCCCTGCAGGCTGCAGCGGCCTCCATTCACCGGATAGGGCCGCTGCCTGCCGTGTCCCCAGCCCTTCGTCTCACCCCACCTTGCCTCGTTGTCCGCGTCGTTAACTCGGTTACTATTAAATTAACGGGGTCGTTTTATTAATTTGCCCACGCTAACCTAATTTAGCTGCCACGCTACTACTGCTATAATTAATCCACTCTTCTAAGTACTACCCTCTTATAATATAACTTATTAACGTTAATACTACTAATTTAGCTAAAAAGCTACCCCTACTTATATATATAGTTAAAATTACTACTCTAAAACTTCTATTATACTACCTATCTTCTAAATATATTAAACTATTAATTTTCTTATATATTTTATATTTTTTTAAAACTAAAAGTATATTTAATACCTAAATCTAAGCTTCTACTTTTAAGGAGTATTAGTTATATATTTATATTACTCTCTATACTAAAAGTTTTATTATATATAAAAAGAAGACCTTTAATAGTAATAACTAGTATAATATTATATATAATTAAGAGGGTAAGTATATTTTAACTATATTAAAATAAAAAAGCTATACTAAGTAATATAACTATTAGTTTAAAAGTAAAATTTAATATATTACTACTATAAAGATCTAAGTATAAGAGGTTCTTAATAGCTTTAAATATTATAATTATTTTATTATTTTTTAAGTTTAATTTAATATAATCTTAGCTTTCTAAAAACTTATTATTAATAAAGTTAAATAAATTATAAAAACCTCTAATAGCCCCTTAAAAAAAAGCCTTTTTAAATATATTAAAGAGCTCTTTATAGTAAATAACTTAATATTATATATAATTATAAACTTTTTTAAATAAAAGAGCTATAAAGTTAGCTTATAAGATATATATAATTAGTAGTACTACTTCTAGTAGGAAAAATATAGCTTATTATTATTAACTTAGCTCTTTTTTAATAAATTTACTAAGAGGTATAATATACTTTATTATATAGTTTAATATAGTAATAATAATAAGATTAATAGTATTTTTTAGATATATTAGCTTTATTTAGAGATATTAAAGAGAAACTTAGAACTATTAATAATAGATAATATATATAAAGTAAATAATATATATCTTTATTATCCTCTTATTTATTATTATTTTATTTTTTATTAATAAAAATATAAAGTAAATAAATTAATTTTAAATACCTCTTTTCTAAGTTATTAGTCTCTTTACTATTAATATTATATTTAATACTAGCTTTTACTTTATTTTTATTAAAACTACTAAATTTTTCTAATAAGTACTACTTTAATTATATAAGTTTCTCTTTAAGAACTTTATATTTAATCTAAGTATTATTATTACTAACTTTAATACTAATTTAAAGTATATTATTAAGGATATATTTCCTCTCTTAAAGTAATAGCTTTATATATAGTATATACTTAAAAAGATTACTTTAAATATTAAGAAAAAATAAGTAAGTTTATAAACTTTTAAAAGTAATAAAGTAGCTATTATTACTTTTAATATTAATAATAATATTATTAAGCTTTAATTTTATACTTAAAGTTATAAGATTACTACTTAATTTATAATAGAAATAGTTATACGCTTAGAAGGTATTAAGGCTCTTATTAAGAAGAACTATAATTATAATACTAATAGCTTTATTAAAGCATAAAATGCTTATATTTACTTATTAATATATAAGGTATATAAAAAAGCGTAGTAATATATTAAGTAGTAGTTTTATAACTAGCTAGGTATATATAGTTTTATAGTACTTAGATTAATACTAACTTCTTAGATATTCTTAAATACTTCTAGATAATATATATTCTATACTATAAAGAGTTTATTAACTACTTTATATATTAATTTTAAAATTATAACTATAAGATAATATTACTTATTAAGAGTAACTACTATAAATTAAAATCTTATTTTACTTATTATTTCTCTAATCTATATATTTTATATATTAAAATATTTAAAATAGTTATTAAGAAGTAAGAGTAATATTAAATAAAGTTTAGTAATAAGGTTTATAAATAATATATTACTTAAAAAAAGTATAAACTTATTAATAGCTTTATTTATAATATTTCTTTTTAAGCTCTTAAACTTCTTTATAATTAATATAATACTATTAAAGATATATTTAAGTAGTAGAGAAGTTTACTTATTACTTATATTAATACGTTTTAGAAGTAGTAAGGTTTATTTTACTACTATAACTTATTAGATTAACTATATAGTAGTAATAATAAAGTTCTCTATATTAAAAATATTAATAAC
This sequence comes from Colletotrichum siamense, assembly GCF_013390195.1. Classification (NCBI taxonomy): domain Eukaryota; kingdom Fungi; phylum Ascomycota; class Sordariomycetes; order Glomerellales; family Glomerellaceae; genus Colletotrichum; species Colletotrichum siamense. Next base: position 7,123,882 of record NW_023501016.1, on the reverse strand, counting down.
TATTAGTATTTTAATTAGAGTAATATAAATACTTTAGTTTATTAGCTATTAACTTTTTATTAACCTCTTTAGTTTAAATTAATTAAGATTAAATAGCTTATTTTTAAACTTAATCTAAATATTATTTTAAGAAATACTTAATACTAATATTATAATCTTAATTCTTCTAATAATAAAACCTCTTTTATAGTTAACTTAAGTAATACTTAATATATACTTTTTATATAAGAAGTTTATAAAGTTTCTTAGAGGTTTATATTTATATTATAAACTTTAGTAATATTAGTACTAGCTATAAGTTAAATAAGTAGAAGTAGTAATAAGAATATATATTAAAAACTAAAATAAATAATAAGTAAGATTATTAAGCTTTATAGTATAATAGCTATTCTTATTACCTCTATTAAAGCTTTTACTAGCTATTAAACTCTTTATTAATAATAATAAATTAATATTAAAAGACTATATTAGTAGTAAGAAGATATATTATTAGCTTAATAAAAAGAAGATTTTTAGTATTAATAAGTATTTACTATATTATAGTAGTAAAATTAGCTTTTCTAGCTAAAATTATTACTATTATTATAATAGTATATTTTTTTAATATTATTAATATAGTTATTATTATTAATATAGTTACTAAGATAGATTTAGCTATTACTAAGATTATAAATTTAAAAGTAGCTATAAATAGTTATTAAGATACTTTTTTATATTTACTAGAAGTTATATAATATAATAGCTTTTTAATTAAAATTAATAAAACTAACTACTAAGTTTTAAATTATTTAAATTTAAGGAGTTTTTAAACTATTTAATAATTTAATAAAACTCTAGCTAATTTAAGCTAATTAAAAAGCTAAGATTTAACTAGGTAAAACCCTCTAAGTTTAAGCGTTTAGCTAAGGGTATTTATACTTAAAAACTTAAGTATATTAGACTTTAGTAGGATTACTATAGCGTAGCTATACTAACCTATTTAAGTGCCTAATTTAGTTAGATCAAGCAAAATAATAAAATAACCCTATTAATTTAACAGCTACTATCAACTCAGGTCGCCTCAATTATCATTCACATCTGCGCAATTTGCTAATGAGATGAGGTGGCATACCTTGGGAAGAATACTAAAACTTTTGTTGTTAGTGGGCGGAGCACAGTTCCGTGGCCTTGGATTGCGGGGTCCGAGACAAAGTGGTTCACCGCGCTCAGGGTCTTGGGATGGCTTCAATCGGAATGGGGGCCTTGGGGGCTCCGGGGAAAGAAAGGGCAAGTCCTTGCTGATCTCGTAGTTGAGGCCGAATTCAGCCTCGATTCAGCCTCGGCCACACCTTTGAGTTGTCAAGCAAAGCGACAGCCAGTCAGCCAGCCTACGCGATCAGAAGCCGTGTACCCGTCCCCCGAGACACACAGCTGACAGCTCCGTGAAGAGACACAACAACTCGGTGTACCCGGCTTGCATTGCTGACGATGACTAGTAGTTTTGGCGAGGTAAATCGCTGACTAGCTTGGCCGGTCTCATGCATCTCGATTTGCACCGGTGAAGCATGTCAGTGTTACGGCCGCTAGCGAGGGTTCCGGAGTGTAGGGCTGAGATGTTGGTTCTCCATCTCCATGTAAGTGTGTTCATACAGTGTTGTGACTGGCGTCCTCCACCCCCGCGCGGTCAGCTTACTGCGCAAGCGCTGGAGTATCAATGAAGGTTTGTGCGCAGAATCTGTGATCATTGGCCAATTCCATCGCTTGGCCTCGTCTTAGGTGAGGGCGTGTGGCACGGCCTATGGTCTGAAATTGTGTTTGTTCCTGAACTTGCTGAGATATCGAATGAGAAGTGTCGCATAGCGGCGGGTGGATATGGGAAGGTCCACTCAACCTATATTTCCTCCAAAGTCGCGTAAATCCAGATGATTTTAGGGAAGAGAAAACATGCCGTGAACGCCACAAACAGTTGGAGCATGCGGGAGGCTGATGTGGCTAACCTGACTTGACACACGTTGTGCCTGACCGGTATATCGCAAAAGGTCTAGTAGTTTTACCTGGTTTCAACAGCGAAGTATTAGGTGAGAAATGGGGCTTTCAGTGGATATCGCGCGACAACATGGCAACTTCTGCACCTCTGAGCGTCTTCAAGCTTAGAAAGAAGGATGAGTAGGTACGGATAGAACTAGAGTTGGGATGACGCATGGTTCCCGGATGCTGAAAATAAACACAGTTGATGCGTCTCGCCCCAAACGTGAAAATGACGTCGGCAGGCTGATGTGTTTGCCGTTGTAGGCGTCCTCGAACAAGACACGTCTGGTCTGCGTCCCACGGAAGTGCTTCGCCATTGCAGGTGTTTCCGGACTCCTCCAGCAGACAGAGCCGGGCCATGCAGTTTGTTGCAGCTTGCAGGAGTAGTCTTAGACTGTTTGTTTTTGTTTGCTCTCCTGAGGTTTTAAGCAAGGGAGGAAATGCGCCCGCAGTGTTTGTTGTCTCTCAAGTGTGTCTTGCGCCAAGCTCTTGTTGTCGGCTTTAAGGCATGGAAGAGGGTTTAAGGGGGCGGATGCCGAGCCGGAATTTGAGACGAGACGCGTGGTCAGTGTCGAACAAAGTTTGGGCAGATAATTAATAATGAAGAGTTTGCAAATTCAATTATCCACCATGGATCAGTCCGACTGCGGTGCATTCAATATGGCAATAGAGTCCGCGATCACAACCTGGGCTGCCTTAGTGCGTAGAACCGTAGATAAACGTCTGCCCCAGGCTTAGTAAGTCTGAGTCTTGTGCATTAGTTTTCTTAGGGACTTCAGGCACACAACGGACAATCTCTGGGTAGCGCTAAGGAGAGATTGACATTCCTCAAACCGTGCTAGTGAGATTCGCTTGGCGGATGGCGAGATTGGCTTCAGAAGGAGAATGAAGATGGCGATGAGCACGTCAATGATTAATGTCAGAACCGGCTGCCACAGCAGATTGAGTTTGGCAGCGCGTCGCAGAGAAATGATGGAATATCAGACTGGGGCCTGCTCTGTGGACAGACGGTGGTAGCTGTGGGTTGCAGATTGCGAAAATACAGGCGGAATACAGTTTGCAAAGTCGCCGTGACAGGCGCCTCCCTAGCCTGACCCGAGCTTCAGGGTCGCAGTGCTAAGACGCCTGGCTGCCGTTATTTTCCTTTTCAGCTCAACCTGGAACCCCAAACCGAATTGAAGACCCCAAGGACCCTCATTCTTGGGTCGCTAGGTCGCAGTCTTCATCTGGATAGGTGCCTACCTGAGTACTGATGCATACTAAGTTCAGTGTTAGCAGGGAAGGAGAGTCCCACGTCGCACCTGACTGGGTACCTCTTGCCTTACTGTGGCCTGGTTGCGTCTGGGGAAGGAGGAAGGGGGGGTTTTTAAGGGAAAACGGGAAGGAAGGGAGGAGGAAGTTGCCGTCGCTCTTACCTTAGGTTTTGGTCTGAGGCGGGAAAGGAAGGAAGAACCCAAGGGCAGCACCTTCTACCTTAGCTTTAGGTTGGATTGCAGGGCAGCAAGGGGGGGCGGCAGGAAGGAAGGAAGGAAGTAAGGAAGGAAGGAGGATGCCAATTTGCATTGATTGATTGTTCTTACTTGCCCCATGATGCTGTTGCACTCGCACTTTCATTCGCACTTGCACTTGCACCTGCTCTCCTGCTCTTTTCGTCCTCGCACTTGCCGTCGCGCATCTCTCGTCTTGTTCGTGTTGCGTCTCATCTGATTCAGCAACTGCAGACAGTCCGTCGCGTATTCGTGTCCTCAACCCGACACCCTTCGTATCGCTGACCTTACCTGACTCTTCTCTACCGTTTGTCCTTCACCTGCATAACTGTGTCTTCACCTGCACACACCTGCTCACCTCGACTCGACATTGTCCACCTACCTACCTACCTTATCTCGCGTCGAATCGAGTCTCGTGCGAACCTGGGAGCTGCAAGCCATCGAACGCCTCCTCCTTCTTCCCTGCGTCCCCTCCCTTCCCCTCCTCGTTGGGACTTCAATACTTCCGCCACACACAAACCACGACAAACGCCAATCAACCGAACCTTCTCCCGAAGAAGCAACCTGCATCACGCCAACCGCATCTTAGCTTGTCACCCCCTTTCCCGCTCTGAAACTAGCGCCCAAGAGACAATCCGTCAACCAGCAACCACGCGCCGGCTGAATTCACCCTCAAATTGCTCTCCTATCGCTGCGTGCCTCGACAATTATCCCCAAACTGAAAAAAAACCTCGACATTCCCCGACCCGTCTGCGTCCACCCGCTCGTCGCTCCTCGTCCTCCCCTCGGCTGCCTTCGCCCGCCGGATCCCGACGTGCTTCTGCGTTGTTGGCGTTGCTCCCGAGCCGCTCTTCGTCCACAAGCCACGACACTTGCGACACTCGTACTACCGAAACGAAGCGGCACGAGAACTCTCCTGTGCCTCCTTGACGGCGGTATTCAAAGGTGGTGACCAGCCGGAAGAGGATAACAAAAGTCGCAACGCCGCAACCGATCCCACCGCCGACAACGTCCCACGCCGCCATCCTTCGACGGGCATGCAATCGCAATGATTCCCTTGGTTATTCGTTCCATTCGCGGCGCCGTCGCTCGCTACTCGCCAAGCTCCCACTCCTACTCCCTCTTGACCACCTCCAACTCAGAGCCATCATCGCCTGGTGGCTCCAACAATTCGCCCGCGCAGTCGCAGTCTTTCTTGGCCAGGCTAACTGCCATACTCTTTTTCCTCCTGCCGTCCTTCGTCCAGCGCCGACTCCGACCGAACGATTTCAAGCACCGACGCTTATACCCCACCTCGTGGCTTGATGGCCTGCGCGGTGTCGCCTCCCTGATTGTCTTCTTCTGTCACTTCACAGAGAAGCATGTGGGCTGGTACTCTCAGTCTTACGGCATCAGGGAAGAGGACGACCATGCCACATCGTCACCCATGCAGCTACCGTTCCTGCGCGTCCTCTACTGTGGCAGGCCCATGGTCCACATCTTCTTCGTCATCTCCGGCTTCGTCCTCTCCCTCAAAGCCCTGAAACAGGCAAGGAAACATGACTACGATGGACTACATCGCACACTGTCCAGCAGCGTATTCCGCCGTGGCTTTCGCCTGTTCCTCCCCACGACTGCCTCCACATTCATCATCATGATTATGATCCGATTGGGATGGACAGGAAAGCCGCTTCCCACACTATGGGAGCAGCTGATTGACTGGAAGAATGCGGTCTGGCAGATTACCTTTAGTTGGAAGTGGGACATCACCCAATTCTTGCCCTACGACGTCCATCTCTGGACCATCCCCATCGAGTTCTCCAACTCGCTGCTGCTCTTTGTGGTTTTGACTGGGTTGAGCCGCATGAAGACATACTTGCGACTGGCCTCGGTTCTGGCCATCATGGTCTATTCCCTCAAGTGCGGCCACTGGGCAGCCTTCGAGTTCGTTGGTGGCATGGGCATTGCCGAGATCGGTCTCATCCAAGAGGCACGCCGCGAGCGCGCCGCAACCGTTGTGCAAGACAAGGAGGCGTCTGACATGGAAGCATCCGTGTCGTCCGAGTCAACATCAAACACCATTGGATCCCTCGTTTTCAAGTCTTTCCTCCTTGGCAACCTTGTCTTTGCCCTCTTCGTCGCGGGGTGGCCGAATCAGCATGCCGATGTTACGCCAGGCATGTCGAGACTCTGGCACAACACCATGGAGCCCTTCTTCGGCATGGGTGGCGATCTCGTCTCCTTCCCCTGGTACGCGCTTGGCGCAATCCAAATCGTCGTCGCTCTGCAGCAGATCAAGATGCTGCAAAACCTCTTCGTGACGCCACTGGCCCAGTATCTCGCTGATATCAGCTATGCACTCTACCTCGTTCATGGACCCGTCTTGGACGTCTTCTCCCACCGCTGGATGCCGTACATTTGGGCTATCGTCGGTGGTAGGGACACTGCGGGCATGTTTGGGCGACTGTTTGCCTGGCTGGTCGGAATCATTGTCCTCGGAGTTCCTACAATCATTGGCAGCGATCTCTTCTGGAGGACAATCGACGTCAAGAGCGTACAGCTGGCGCGCTGGATCGAGTCGCTTTGCACGAGAGACGAGTAGACGGGCTGTATCGGCGATCGATTGGGCGTTCGGGTTGCATATCGGCGTTTGGGTGGTCGTGTCATTGTAGACATTCGTTTTCCCTTTGTACAAACTTATGAGACTCGTAGAGCCAACATAGGCATACACAAAATGAGACTTTTTTCTCTGTTCAATCCCGTGCCTTGGGTGGAGGTCGATCGATAGAGCGCATGGTGAATCCCCCACCCGAAACAAGATCCAGGAAGCAAGTGGCACAATTTCGACGGGAAGCGGGAGCAAAACCAAGGAAAGCAAGAACAACACGCATTCACGAAGGGCGACACAGACGGGAGGACGTTGTTTTATGGACGGCAAGAACGGGTCAAGCCGTCTGGGTACGACGGCGCAGCGTGGCACGTCAATTAGTCCAAGTGCGACGAAGCCGCCGGGTCCGAGATGGAGGCTTCATTGGCCATCCCGCCTCCCCCGGTGCCCGGATCCCTGCCAAGACCCAGAATAATACTTGCAAGACGATAGGGGGCCGATGGGCCCTCCTCGGAAACTGATTTTCGACTGCGATGGCCAATAATTGCTCGTTCAAGATCACGTTTTGTTGGTTCCAACATGCCTGTCTTGCTGAGGGGCCCATGGTGTTTAGAGGACCATGCAAGTTATGGGGCGAGCCCCAGCGGTAGGATCCCTCAATTGCGCCCGGATTGTTGGCTGCCAATGATCTTGGCTACGGCACAGGCTGACGCCCAGAAGATTTTCCCACCGTTGAAATACGTATGATTGGGGTTTTCTGCGAGTGGTCGCTACTTGGCCGGCCACGCGTACGTCGCACTAGACTGCCACTTGCGCGACGAGCTTCGCAATCATCAAATGTCTCAGCTTCAGCTTGGTGAGGTAGTGCTCGGTACAGTGACGGGGTTCTGAAGAGGAGAGCGTCAGTACCTATCCCGGCAGCGTCCGGCAATGCCAAGATAAGTGCCGGCGGGCGTCCTCCACTTTACTGGGGCGCCTGTCCCGATGTGTCGACCGCCGGCGTCCGGGAGTCGGCAGGGGAAAGCAGGTTGTGACGTTGCAATTTGGCGGTTGGTGATAACGAGCGTCAGGGCTTGAAGTGGGAATTCGATGCCGGCGGCGCTGATCCCTCAGGGGTTGCTTTTGACTGTATCATGCCATGCAGAAGTCGACTGCGATGTAAGTGAGCGGTGGCAGCCTACCTACCTTTCTCTCAGATGTTGCTTTCTAACATTCAGGCTGCACTGGCCTACCTAGGAAATAAATGGTCGGCTGGAAGCCAAACTATCTCCAAACTCCGGCCAGAGAACACTGCAGTCACTCAGACACTGCTGTAGGAACATGCGCGAGGGGCGGTTTCGACACTTGAATTAATAATTCAGGCTTCAAAGTCCGACGTGGTAGCGCAGCATGCGATCGGCGATAGGCGAGCCAACTGCCTGCAAACGTCTTGAATGCCCTGAATCCTTTGAATCACACCCACGTCCAACGGCGCCTAACGCCGATAGCCTGCGTCGTTCTACTCAACGCTAGTTGATAAGTCGATCCTGCAAGACATGCGCCATCAACAATATCAAACACAAGGGGATCGAGAGCCTTGCGGATTGCACATTACCTCCGGCTAAAACCGTTCGAGCCGTGATTTCAAAGTCGTTTGCGAGTTCTATGATCTGACAGCATGGCTTACATATTGGCTCGGATGGTCGTTTTCTTGTAGATGGCGTTGTTGTAAGCCACTTGATGACGATGAGGCGTATCATCATCGTCTTTGTTCATATCTAAGGATCCTACATTGCAGCCCAAAATTGCGATATGCCACTACAAAAGATATAAACCTTTAATCCACCTCAGATAGATCCATTGAATGCATTACAACAAGCTGGACCTCACATAGCACACTTTCAAATTCCCAATAACCAACGCCGTCATACTACTACACAACATGGCTCGTCAACTCAGCAAGGATACCAACGGCAGCGATCTCGTCACCGCATACGCAGACCATATCAAGGGCAAGACAATTCTCGTGACAGGTGTTTCGCCTGGAGGACTAGGCGCCACCTTCGCAGAAACAGTCGCCGCCGCCTCACCGGCGACACTGATCCTCGCCGGCCGTAACACCACCAAAGTCCAGCAAACAGCAGACGCCATCACCGCAGCAAACCCTTCTGTCCGCATCAAGACTCTGGAGCTCGACCTGGGTTCTTTTAAAAATGTCCGCAAAGCAGCCGAGACAGTCAATGGATGGGAAGATGTTCCGCACATCGATGTGCTGGTGAACAATGCAGGCATCATGGCCGTGCCGTTCTCGTCGACAGAGGATGGGTTTGAGAGCCAGTTTGGCACGAACCACCTGGGTCCGTTCCTGTTTACGAATTTGATCATAGGAAAGGTGCTGGCTGCTGCGGAGCCGAGGGTTGTGACGGTCAGCAGTGATGGGCATCGGCTGGGTCATATCCGATGGTCGGATTACAACTTTAACGTACGTTCAAAGCTGCTTGCTAGACATATTATACCAGGATTTGAACTGACTTGACCACCAGAATGGCAAACACTACAATCAGTGGCACGCTTATGGACAGTCCAAGACGGCCAACTGCCTCATGGCTATATCGCTTGCCGAAAAGTTGGGTAGCAAGGGCCTCTTGAGCTTTAGTCTTCACCCCGGTGTCATTTTTACCAACCTCGGGACTCATCTAGAGAATTTTGATTCTTTGAGTGCGTTTAAACGGTCCCCGCAGATTTGAAATTTCAGAGTTGCTGACTAGTCGCCGCAGGGGAACAAGATATTAACGTTGGAAGCAAGCTCATGTGGGCCGAGTTCAACCCCAAGACGCCGGATCAAGGAGTCGCGACGCACATCTATACGGCTTTCAGCCCCGACCTCAAAGGTGAAGAGGATACCAGGACGGAGTCCTGTTTGCATGAGTACCGTAGCTGACAAATGCATGTAGGGTTGAACGGCAAGTACTTCAATGACTGCCGCCTCGCCGATCAGTATAACGAGGAAGTGCACCCTTGGGCGACGGACAAGATCGACGCAGACAGGCTGTGGAAATTGAGCGAGAAGCTAGTTGGCGAAGAGTTCGAGTACGAGTAGTTCACGCACATGAAGACGAGCTGCCGGAGTAAGCCACAAGAATCACTGAAGATGAGTACCGGCCGACGTCAGTTCTGACCATCACCTATATAAGCGACATCACAATTAAGTATGTTTTTTTTGATTATTGATGAATACTTGGTTCCAGTCTACATTCTCATGGGGTTTGAGGGATAATGTCGCTTGGCTTCGGGGGAGTAGTGTAGTCCCCTGGGAGTTCGTCCACCGGAGGTGCCTTCATAACGTCAGTCTAGTTCTTGTCACTAACGAGAAGTCGTTGCTTACCTGAAGCTTCTCAGACCACTCTCTAATAGCCTCGTAGTTTTTGCATTTGTGCTTCGTGTGAAAGTCTGGGAATGGGGCAGGCGGGTTGTTAGCCCAGACCTGGCCGAGGACGCCGGTGTCGAAGTTGCACATGAGAACCTGGCGGACGGCATCAAGACAATGTGCTGCCGCAGATTAGTAAATCATCTATCAATGTGCATCCTGCGGGGAAATCGAAAACCACTCACAGACATGTAGCTTGACAATTTTGTCGTCGTTTGCAAATGCATGGGTTCCCATCCCCTTGTAGTAGTCATAATTGTAGTAAAGCGCTTTTCGTACCAAGTTCTGCATCAACGATCAGTCTTCGATCCTCATCAAGTTCTAGTTTGGGGAGCAGCTTACCAGACAATGGAGGTGATGCATTCCTTCCACGTTGACGAAGAAACCTGCGCCGTACTTCTCGGATCTCTGAACGAACGACATGTCCATGCCGCTCTTAAGGCCGTCCTCGATCGAAATCACACCGGCACGGTCTACTTTTGTCAGTGTCCCGGTATCTATGAAAGAAAGAAAAAATAAAGACTCACAGTCTACTCCCAAAGCTTCCCACGCGGCGTCAACCTCCGGTGAGCCTTCTTTCCGGTAGACATCCTCCTGCAGAAATGAGCCATTAAATTCTTTCCATTCATACTTGACATCCACGTCCTTCAGAAGAGGCGACCATTGTGTAGTATGCTCGGCACAAGCGCCATCGAGATTCGCCTTCTCTGAGGCGAAATGTGCACCGATACGCGCCGAGATGAAGTTGGTCACGATGAGGATGGCTGCTGCTGTAGCGTACATCCAAATCTTTTTCTTCCCGTCCCTGTGTTCCCAGAATCTGGGATTCGATTCGAGGGACTCGAGGTCCTCCTCGGCCTCGTCCACCCGCTCTGCGAGCGGTCTCGTGTAGGATCCGGACTCCTTTGACTGCATCATCGTCGATGAAAGGACTTGATGTTGCGATATCGAGATGTTCGCAGATCACCAAAGGTTAAATCAAGGATGAAAAAGAAAAGATTTCCGCGACATGGCCTGATGTTTTCTTCGAGCTTCACAAACGAGGGAGGGGCGGGTAAGAGCGACGCAGAGAGAAGCGCGATCGAGGAAAGGGAGAGGGCACCACAACGACCAAAATTGTCTGACCTCTGGAATGCCCACCCGCCGAGGCTCGGGGCACGAGAAGGGCTCTCTATGGAGTAGTCAGAAATGGTACCACATACTATGAGGCATTGCAAATCATCGCCCCGATTTCCACGCGCAATTCCGCATTCAGCTGGAATGCCCAACGACCGAAATTCACCGTTGCCCACCCACAGCTGCCACCACCATCAGAACACGAAGCTCGCGGCAGGAATGTCGCCCGATGGTGGTGTTGTCTGCAGCTGATCGAGACAGCGCATGCGGCTGATGGGCGGGAAAAGGTGTTCGGCAAATCCCATGTGTCCACCAAGACAGCACTGGCAGCGCGGCACAACCGGTGCTTGTCTGTGGTTTCTGGCTCCGTGAAGGATTGCAGAAGTGGCAGATCATCCTGCTAGCGGGGAAAAGTGACAAGCTTGGCCAGGTTGACGGCTGCGGGCACCAATCGCAAAGGTTCCTGGGTGTCTCCCAACACGAAGGGAGGGCGCCATGTAAGCTTGCGTGATATCGAGATTGACGGTCTGGGGTTGCGAGATCTCGTATCTGTGCGATGCTGATCGATTGAAACATCTCGGCCGGGAACTTTTGCTCCTCGTGTTGAAGATTGAATGTGTTGCAGTTGCTGGTGGTCGTGGCCGTTTGGACTCATGTCTCTCCTCTTTTGTTATGACGCTGATGAAGCTTATGGGAGACTGGTATCCATCGCAGGTTCATCCCGACTCGTGGCTAACATCTAGAACACAGAATCCCATCTTACTCAAGCCCGTAATACTCTGCTCATCCTATCAACCAAAGAGGAACTGCCACAGAAGCATCTGAAGGACTCAGCCTCCAAGCCACTTTGACAAGTGCTGCATGCCCAGGATCCCCCAAGTACAGCAGGCTGATGCCGGCATATCAGCATTCGCATCCTCCATGTGTAGCTTCTGTTGCGACGAACCCGCTAAGATGACGCCAAATGCCAACTTAGGTATTCGGAGTTTACTAGGATTAGGCTTAGCCAGAGGCGCCCGAAATAACCTCTGTAAAAAGACTCTACCGCCTCCGCCTCTGTCTCCGTGCTGCCGCTTCCAAGCGACCTCCAATCCGGGCAATCCGGAAATCTCATGCCCAAGATGAGCACGAGGCACCCTCGCCAAGATGTTTCGACTGATAGACGGCTGACTGACACTGACTTCGGATCCCTGGCGGAAGAAGACTTGAAGAAAATTGCCGATCACCACGAGGTGCTTCGATGGTAACGGTGTTGAATACAGAGACATGCCGAGCTGTTGCTGTTTCTCACGGCAGACATCTCTGCTGTCAAACATGCAGCTGTCCCAGCTTGCCAGCTCTGCCAGGTTCAAGCTCCAGCGATCTTTCCGCTGCAAAAAAGCAAAAGTTGCAGGGGTCTTTGGGCTTGAGATGGACGCTAACTCTAACGCCATGTTCCCGCAGCCAATTCCGCGTTAGTAGTGCTGATTCCCCATCCTGGGATTGGCCCGGAGAAGCTCCCGTTTGAGTAACCTCCCCTCCTCAAGGTCATATTTCTTTTACACGAGTTGAGGCTATTCCATGATTAGCATCCATGCCTGATCAAGTCCCACGACATTTGCCATGTGTACACGCACGTTAAAGGCTCAGCCCGGTAGCCACAGGGACGGTACCATCTGTCCTACCTTGGGCAACACCGGGTGTCAGTCACCGGTACCTCGTGGCTTCGCGCAAACCGGATTTCGCGGCCAAATCTGCTCCTCCAAAGTAGCCTGTGGCCGGGCAGCAAGACACTCGATATAGCATCCCGTCTCAAGATTTGACACTCTCATCTAGATCCCACGTCCGTGGAGGGAGGATTCGTACCGAGACTGCTTCGCCCTGGCTGACGTCTCCCGTTGCTTGTAACCTTTCGGGCCTTTCACATCTGCAGCTCTGACACCATCGTGTCGAAAGAACACGATGTCGATCCCCTGGTCACTTCAACGTCTCTTTCGAGCGGCGTGTCGGCGTTGAATGACACCTCGTCTACATGGCTGAATTATTCCCAGGCACCGTGAAGCTCTCCATGCCCTTCCGGGATGCATTCGGCCCAATTTGTGACGCCATGTGAAGCCCAGTCAGCCGCTCATGTTCATCGTCTTGCATGTCTCTATTCGTCAAACACCGCATTCAGCAAGTCTCTCTCTATACCCCTCGTCTGCCGATGTACGCCTCTCGTGGCATCCCTTGTCGCCGTTTTGCTTTAGCTTGGAGACCCTGGAACGGTGGAATATTTGCCAGGTTGGGCGTTGGCCTCTCAGCGGAAGTCCTTTCCATCGTTGGATCCATTGCGGTGTCCATGTGTGCTCTCCATTCAAGCTTACTTGCAAGAAACTTACTGGGCCAACAACATACCCTCCGAGCCTGCTCTGTCTTTTCATTTTTTCCATAAGTAGCCCTCTGTCCGCCCTCTCATTAACCTTACTCTCATCATCAGCATCACCATCCTCCATCTTCATCAAAGAATCAGTCGTCAAGGTCACCAAGACAAGCTCAATCTACTCTATCCAACTTCCTTTCTCCAAATCATCAAAATGAAGGTCACCGCCATCCTTATGCTCACTGCCGCCTCGGCCGTCCTCGCCGCACCGGCGCCCGCGCCGGCGGATCCTACTCCCGTCCCTGCTGCCGTTGATGCCTACGCCGACTACGGAAAGTACACCTACGAGAAGTACGCAAGCTACGGCGACTACGGCAACGCGCCTCCTCCTCCTCCCCAGCCTACCAACTACGGGAGCTACGCCGGCTACGGCACCTACAAGCGCGCCTTGGACTGGATCAAGTCCAAGTTGGAATAAGCTTCGAGACTACCGAATGGAAGACTTCCGGCCTCTTGAGTTTGCCAACGTCGTTGACGCGAGCTCGAGCAAGAAGTTGAATTGCGATGGAATTTTTACCTTGACGATTATCCTTAACATACCCCAGCCATACCGTTGGAACTATCAAGACTTGGGCTTTGGGAGTAGATGATATCATCATAATATGGCTTGCATCTGGCGACTTTAAATACAACTTTGGAGATAAAAGTCATGTTCCACGTGAATGCTATAAGCGTGAAGACTTTTATAATTCACGCGCGTCATCGTGTATACATGTAAATTTGTTCCTATCAAGAAAAGATTTGAATTTCCATAGCCGACGTGAATCTTAGTGGAAGCTTTTTGCACCATGGCATTGATTCAACACGACAAGAAGTGCGTGTTAGGCCTGTCAAAGGCGCAAGGTAGATAATACACGAGTAGTATACTCTTCTCCCGTGCTGATAGTTAATGTCCTGAAGCTTACGTGAAGTCAGAATCTGATTGATATCGCCTGGACTTCCTGTTGGGTGGTCTAGATATCATCGACAAATAAGGTACCCTCGAAACCCAATAGTATAGATGGCTTTGTGTTGCTTTACCCCCTTTCCCATCCTGTCTTTCTCTTTCTCTGTTTATTTTGAGACTAAGTCTATTGCACATCTCTCTCAAGTCTTCTCGGAGTCAAAACAGCAAAAAGAAACACATACCTGCCAGACGAGATACGGAGAGCCAAAGCCTTTGTACTGGCTCTCGAAACGGTTGAGCGGAGCCGGCCTTCCTCCATCTCTTTACCCCCAACTTGCTGATTTTTCAATGGCCCCCCGTGAGAGAGCTCCACTGCCGATGGAGTGATCATTGTCTGGACCACGGCGTTTAATCGTCGTTAACATGTCCATCAAAAAGAACTTCTCAGGTGATGTCGTATTGCAGCAGGCTTGGCCACGGCAAGTGAGATTAAGCATGTGTCATGTTTTTAGAAAGCTCTTTCCAAGTGCCACGCTCAGCGGTTGCTTGCTTCACACTGAAACAGAGGCAGTATCTAGATGAGGTTAGTTGGCGTTCGATACTAGTACTCCTATCTATACGGATACTTCGCGGGGCTGAAAGGAGAAAGAGAACCAGAGGCAGACCGACAGCGAGCAGCCATGATGATGTAGAGCAATTTATCAACATTCAGATGTCAACCCTCGTATAGATTGCCTCGTTCTCAAAGAGGAAGAGACCTGGAAACAGACTTCGTCGACTTTGATGTCGTCTGCCTTTGCTTAACGGAGCGACTGTTTGAAGTTTTGCACGGGTTTTGGTCGCCACTTCCAAGTCATCAAAGCTGATGATTTCGGCATTCTACTCCAGAAGACCACTTTAGAACCCAAAAGCTGTTTATTAAACGTTGGGATAGATATCATTTTTGATTCACAGAGGGATCAGCCGAGTCGAACTCGTTTGTAAAAGACGATTTCCTTCCCTTCGAATCGTGCAAAAGAAAGCCCCCTTACAAAGTATTAGTTTTTAGTACATTGATGATGAAACAAAAACAGTGTGATTTCAAGCTTATTCTTCTCGGGGTACAGTCGGTGTGTCAATGAGTCTTGGAACCTGAACATTTATGAGGCGCTCGCACATGGAATAGAACGAATACTCATGAATTCATCACTTGGGTTACAAGATCCCGAATATCTCAGTTAATCCCAGACTGAGTAAATTATGTTATTGGAATATCTCAATCTCTCTTGCATCTGTTCTACATCGGTCCCAATTCAATGCGTCCAGACATACAAACAACATACCGAGCAAACGCACATGGCCGGTCTGTATGGAACGACGTGAAGAAACAACAAGCCAAGTCATGCAGCCAAAATGAGAATCAGGGCCATCAACTTCACGGTTTCAAAAGAGATGAGAGAACCTCGTCATCTCAAGGGCCAAGCTGACACCATCAATGGTTTGCAAGCCGTGCTTTATGATCATATGACCACCAGCTCGCCCGCCTCTGCTCATTCTAATCTCAATTCGTTTGACGTTTAAACTGGGGTCAAGCAAGCAGCCTCAAGCCTTCCAAAGCACAGGGCCATCCGTACGGCATTGAATCCAATGCAGCGGCAAAACCCAAAGACAAGCTAGCCACGTGTCACTCTCAATGGGCGCACTCACAGACGTGACATTCATCGCTCCCTCAAACAATGCATTCAATCGCAATGTCCCTAGCCGAAAGGCACCAAACCGGTTTGCCGTAGCTTCGTCCGCTGCCGGTCGGTCTGCAAGGGAGCATCGAAGCCCGCGTGGAAACCTGCATCCGACGAAATTTATTTGGCCCCGCTTGAGCTGCAAGCACTTCCGCTCATGTCTCACACGTTGCCACTCTACGAGAAAATTCGCGAGGCTGGTAGGAATCCCTGCTGGTTTCGCCTGAAAGAGGGAAAAATTGAGTCTTTCCCCAACCTCCTCAATTTTTGCCTGTTGATAGTTTATCGGCCGAGATGTCGTCTGAAACGCCCGGCGTCCATGCACGCTGCGGCGTGCCCGCTAGCACCGGGTGGCTCCACACCCTTCTCCGATGGCTCGGCGGGGAGCGATGATCATCGGGTTCAGCGGGCAGTAGTGAAGACGATGGAAGAAAGTGAAAAAGAAAGGGATTGTCTATTATTGGGTGTGTATTACATGAGCCAACCTCCTGAATTGTTTGCCAGCGGTAGAAGGAGCCGGCTAGCATGAACCAGATGTCTCAACCTGGATCAGGAGAGTGCGCCAACCTTTGCTTCCTATGCCGATGACGACGGGATCGAAGATTGATTTCTTACACCAGGACAAAGAATTGCATGTGTGGAGGAGGTGAATGCTCGAGGGCCATTGTTATGCAGCCTTTAGTTATAAGAGTGAAGGCTTCAGTGAGACCGAGCCTCTATCCGCGCGGATATCCAACGGATGATGTATGGTTGGTTTCCTCTTACCGTTGGCCGGCGCGGGCGCCCGAAGATCTCAGCAAATGATGAACACAGTTTGCTTTTGGTGGGCCGTTATTCGGTCCTTGCAGATGGAACGCTGACTTGCAGCAGTCGAAACACGCAACTCAGCCGTTCGAAAACCGTCTCGCCAGGTGAAGCGTCGAAGACCAGCCTCCAGGCTAGACTGGGCTGTGTAAGTCGTACTGAGCTACTGCATCACGTAGATGATTTGCATCATGATGAGGGAGAAGCGTCAGAGCCTCACATGAAAATCCTGTCTTGTGGTCTGCGTCAGGGCGGGCTGCCCTTATGCAGAAGATATTGTGTGTGTGATGTGTGTGAGATGATGGGTTTGGCGACGTGGCGCGAGTCGCCGTCCATGACTATGCATGCATGAACTGTGTTAGCGAGGGTAACAGTCGACTGGCTGCATGCCCAATGGGACGATCAGGGAAATTCAGGTGTGTTGGAGTCTGAAATGAGATTGGTAGTGCATTCTGCATCCGAGCCGTTGGCTTTACTGGAATGACCTGCGCTGGTGGTATCTGTTTCGCATCAGGATATGTGCGGCACGACTGGCAGCGCTGGCTGGACCCAAGTTGATGGGCCTTGCATACCAGGTAGATAAAGATTCGGTCTGGGCTGAGAGATATCATAAGCCAGGCAAGACAGTCTGGCGGCTCAAAATATCTGCAGTAGTACAATAAGACCAAAGTACCCAGGCATTGTGGCATTGATGCTCAATAGTCATATCCCATCACATTCATGGTTGGCGTGTGGCGATTGTGGCCGCGGCAAACGGCCAACAATAAGCGGATGGGGGCAAGGGGCGAATGGCAACGCTCGCAGACGGCCATGACCTACAAGATCGTCCGGCGACAGCGAGAGATGGACCAAGGCTGGCGTCACCTCGAGGAGACAGAGAGCCAATGATGGGGTTACGCATGAAGGGAGGTGAGCAGTAATGGTTGAGATTCTCAACTTTGTGGACGGCGCGGAGGCCCGCGATCTAACAGACCCGGACCGCGGGAGGCGAGAGGTCATGGACCGGCTGGCCATCCGTGGTGGGAGGCCGTGATGAGAGACCTGGCGTGCCGTGGTTGTGGTATCACTGAGAGGTAATCAAGTAGGACGAAGTGCTACTATCAAATGATGGACCGGGGCATCCAATGGGAAAGGCAAAGCAGGGCATGTCAAGTCAAGTCAAGTCACTTGGCCTTGAATGCCACGAGCGGGGAAGTGGAGGGCGAAGTACAGATACGAGGAGGGATTCAAGGGCAGCTCATCTCCCCTGCATCTTGACGGGCCGGGCTGTCTTGGACGGACAAGTGAGGGCGGCTAAGCCAACAGGCGGAGTCCATCTGGCGTGGTGCTGAGAGGTGTGGCCATTGGATGAATGGAATGAGGGGCGACTTAGACGTCCTGATGAGGTTGGAAAGACCGGAGCGAGCGGTGACCGTCATGGTTATCAATGGTTGAGGTTTGAAGGGATTTCCCTGAATGTTCCCTATGGAAATCTCTCTTGATGCGTAAGTAGAAAGTGGAAAGATGCATCCATGGATGATTGCTGCCAGTCAGAGGTATGGGTAGCTTGGAGCTTGGACCGTTGCATAACCTTGAGGCGCGGTACGTATGTTCGCAGATTGGCATCTGTACGAAGGCAGACGGGAGTACAAATACAGATACGGATACAGATCCAGGATGGGCGGCAGTGGTTGCAGATGTGGGCGAATGTCATTTCGCGTCAGGTCGCGAGTGCCGATGGAGACGTGGATGGACGGATGCGAGGGGGGAAGGTGGACTTTATCAACGCGTATCCAGACGGCTTTCCGTCTTTTGTCGAGTGTCGAATGTCGGCTCTGCCTCCTCCCTTGGCTGAAGATTAAAGTGACCGGGAGGGAAGCTGAGGGGAAGAGCGCTGAAATGATCTGCGCTTGCCCGAAAGGGAACACGACGTGATTTTTGGCGACACGATTCGACGGCCGTGTCGCAGGTGCCCACTTAAACCACGACGCGTTTGATTGGGCGTCTGACGGCTGCACCACGACGCTGCAGTAGCACCGCCCTCGTGCCTGCCAATGAGAAGCGGCAAGCGCCCGTCGCATGAACTTATGAAGTTCGTTTTGCAGCGGTTCCACTTGACTTGGAAGGAAGGAAAGAACATTGGACTGGCAGTGACACTCGAGTTGGAAGGAACCTGCCTCTGTCTCTTCTGTCTCTCTCTCCTCCTCTCTTTCCCTCTGGATGTCATGTCTCTCACCTGTGTCCTTTCCTGGTCCTGATTGGCACTCATCACGAAAGTCACACGTTTTCACCACGTCCTCCAGTCCTGCCTTGGTCTTTACCCAATTTCGTAGCTGCAGCCAGCCTGCATCCCAATGAAGCCAGTCCATTTTTCTAAGTTAGGTCGCCGTCTGAGGCCTGAGCGAGCCCTGCCAGTGATTGTCCCCTCCCTTGCTTCCCTACGAATGCCTACCGCGCCTACCCACCTTAGCTGGCAAGCTGGGTCCCCTGGTCTGGTCCACGTCTCCACCGAAAGCCGCCGATGGTGTTTTGGCGTGTCCGTCTTTTTTAGAGCAAGGTACCCGTCATCCCGTCTCTTAAACGGCCACCGCGTTTGTACTCTTCTCCTCCCGCTGACAAGGCGACTACTCAGACACGCTTACTTCCCACACCTCACACCTCACACCTCACACCACACACACCACAAACGCACACCGTCGTCTTTCTTTCGTCGTTGCCCTCGGCGGTACAGACAGTAGAGAGTACCTTAGCTTCCTTCTCCAAGCACGTACACCCAAGGCCTCGCATTAATCGACCAACACCGCCTGTTACCCATCCAAGACGATCCCCCTCAATCACTGGCCGACTCAGACCCGACCCGACCTGACCTGACCTTACCTTACACGCCCGCCCATCGATTCCCTGGCCCCGTGCGCGCGCGAAAAGAGAACGACATCCCGCCAAAGAGAGAGAGAGAGAGAGAGAGACAGAGAGACGCTGATCCCTGCTCCCTACCGATTCTCGCGGCCTCTCACACTCTTTTCTCCCTCTATCCCCCCCTTCCCACCCCACGCCAGCTCCTCCTCAAACTCCGTTTCTGTCACTCTTCCGCTCTCTCATCCACTTCCTGCAAGAAGCTCCAAAACACACCACGATTCCTCTGCGTGGACGAGAACAACAAATAAACAAATACGCTCCTTACCCCATCACGCCCACCGCCGCCTTCCAATCCCATACCCTCAACCAACGTCTGTCTGGCACCGACTTGCTTCACTGGGGAGAGACTGGTGTATCGACGGGACACCGCTTCAACCTCCCAGTCCCCGCCTTACACCCCCGTGGTCCCCGTTCCCCACGAATCGAGTCTCGTCCGTCGATCAGAAGAGGAGTCTGTCCGTACTGTAGTCGGGCATCGACTCAATCTTGCCGACGCACAACAACACCACCGCACAACACCGCACCGCTGCCATCCACTCGTCGCGCCCAAAGGACAACACCGCTGACGATCCACACGATGGCTACCATCTCCCGCCAACCCTTCGCGCCCCTCGATGGAGCAAGACTGCAGAACCTGACGAGCATCAAAAATAGACAGAATGGTATGTTTGATCACATCACGACCAAACACATCATTCCCCTTCCTCTCCATCCACCAGTGTCATGTCATCCCATGTCCTGCAAATGCAAACCCAAATCTTGTCGCCCCGTGTGGCCTTATGAGATGATCCGTCATACCACCTGAAAGGATGCGCCCAACTTGCCAGCCTAAGCAACAACCCCCAAAAACACAAAATCAAAAAACTTCGCACAGGAAAGGAACCCCAACTGACGCTGCGTTTTAGCCATTTCTCCTGCTTCCGGCGCCAAGCGCAAGGCCTCCGACGTAGAAACCGACGACTTCGAAAATGTCGATCCATCCGTGTTTTCTAAGCGATCCAAGGGCCTCGACAGCTTCTTCCCCTCCAAGGACTCCCTCAAGCCGTCTTCCTTTATCCTGAAAAAGGCCGCGCCTCTGGCCGAAAGCCCCGCGTTGACCAGCTCGAAGCCGACTCTCCCCCGCCCTCGCAGTCTGCTGCAGCCCAAGTCGCCCACTGCCAGAATCAACGCCGGCATTGTCAAGTCGTCCCCGCTCTCCGCACCTGCCGGCCGCTCGCCGACCCGTGGCAAGCGCTCTGGCCTCCTCTCCAGCCGCCGCCGGACTGCCGGCCCCTACACCCGTGTAGACCCGCCCATGTTCAACCTGTCGTCTACGTCTTCTGGTGCTGCTCCTTTCAGTCTTGATGCCGCCCTCAAGGGCACCATCCCTAGCTATGCCGCCCGTTCGTCTGTCGCCTCGTCTTCGCGCAGCGCGCCCAAAGAGCTGCTTGGGCCCGAGATGAAGTCTTCATGGTTCTTTGACATTCACGAGGACACTCCCGAGCAGGAGATGACCAACATGCTTCAGCACGGTACCTGCGTCCTCGACATTAGCTCCGATGAGGAGAGCGAGCGCAAGCTCAGTCGGGATCGCGCCGAAGGCCGTGACAAGGAGAATGTGCCGCCATCAGATGACGTCAGCCAAACCTCGGCCAGACGCTCCGCCCGCCGCGCAAGCGAGGACGAAATGATCTTTGAAAAGGAGAGGACAGCACTGGGCGAGATGGACGCCAGCGAGTTCTACGCTCTCGGCTGCGACGAGTCATCGGTCATTATCATCCCAGCTGATGAGGACGAAGAGGAGGAGCCTGTTGCTTCCGCCCCAGTTCCCGAGGTGAACGACTGCCCGCCTGAAGTCCAGGCCGAGTTGGACGAGCCCGTTGTTGAGTCCAGAGATGTCGATGACCTAATGGGCAAGTCTACCGAGCCAGCAGCCAATGCAGCTGTTCTTGAGCCTATAGAAGGCACCGGGGAGAGTTTTGAGCTCTGGGAGAGCGGGAGCGCAAAAGATGACGCGGAAGTAGTTGCTGCTACTTCGGAGTGCTGATGTTTCCTCGCGATTCGAATTGGGTCGATTGGCTTTCCTCTGCTTCGCTTCCAACTATTCACCATCCTTTTAATTACGGGACCATGATTCATGCGGCGTTGGTTAGGTTATTGTTTTGCAAGGGTACTCGGATGGGACTGGACGGCCGACAAGCGATAGGGACCCGGGCACTTTTGGTGTCGGATTTATGGGTGTACAAAGGTGGAATCGGAGTACTGTCGTCTTTTCGCTGTTTGAATTATTGATATCCCCATCAATAGAGTGCGTTAGCGTTTGAACTGTCTTGCAGCTATTTCGGTGAGGTCTAGGAGTAATTGCACCGCAACGTGACGAGGCGCAGGCGTCATGCGATTCAGTATATAAGACACATCTGGGCATGCGATCAGAATCCAAAGATTGCGATGCTCCGGCGCATCGCAAGGTCCTTCCAAACCGCACGCCTAAAGACGTCGGCCGTCGCGCTCCACGTGACGCGACTTGCGCGGCCCGATGGCTTCAACGCGCTGAGGCGACAGGTAACCCGGGCGGGGCCTCCACTGCTCTTGCCGCCGATCCAACACCACTAGCATTGACAGCTACAGTGGGTTGGCGCTGTGGCACCGTCTGAAGGTACTGCACCACTCAACGACAGCTGCGAACTTCACAACGTCAAAATCCACAGCATTAAGGTGGTCCGTTTGCAACGTCCAATATCCCTCACAGTTCAGGACTAGAAAAACAGAAAACCCAATCACCTGTCGACCGTCTTGTCTTAGACCGCCGGACCAATGGCTTCCATCAACGACCTGGCCACGGCGGCCATAGCCTCGTCCACCGCAACGGGAGCTCCTGCGGAGGATGGCGGAGCCCCTCCCGCCGGCGTCACCCGTGGCGCCTTCATTGTGTTCGAGGGTCTCGACCGCAGTGGTAAGACGACACAAGTAAAGCTTCTCGAGCAGAGGTTGGTCGAGCTGGGAAGGAAGACGAAGGCCATGCGCTTCCCTGGTGAGTCTTGGCTGTCTGGGCCCTTTGGGTTGGGGCTGGGCTGATGGGATTGAGGCAACAGACAGGACATCCCCTACGGGGAACATGATTGATCAGTATCTCAGGAGCAATCTGGAGATGGAGGACCACGTTATTCACTTGCTATTCAGCGCTAACAGGTGGGAGGCTGTGTAAGTCTCGCACCCGTCATCAACCTTGCACAGGAGGATTTCTTGCTGATATCAACCAGAGAATACATCAAATCTCTCCTCGCATCAGGAACGACAGTCCTTTGCGATAGATACTACCTCTCGGGCATCGTCTACAGCGCCGCCAAGCAGAATCCCTCGCTCAACCTGCACTGGGCCCGCGCGCCGGAGCTGGGCCTGCCGAGGCCCGACCTTACCCTCTTCCTGGACCTTGATGAGTCGGTCGCCAAGGAGCGTGGGGGCTGGGGAGGCGAGGTGTATGAGAAGGCTGAGTTCCAGCGCCGGGTGCGCGAGCTGTTCTGGGGTCTTCATCGTGGTCGGATTGGGCCTGATGGCACGTTAGGAGAGGAGGACCGCGAGGATGCCGATTTCCGCCAGGAGAAGGAGGACCTGGTTGTCGTTGATGCCGGTGCTAGTGTCGAGGAGGTCGCGGAGGAAATCTGGACAAAGGTCGGCCCTAGGCTTGAAGCGGTTGAGAAGGGTGAGTTTGGCGATACCCCAAGAACGGTGTCGTAATGAGGTGAGGGTGCGAGGAAGTCTCTGGTGATGATCCAAGAGTGCGATCAAGTATTCAATATCACGGAGAGGATGAATATCATAAAGCAGAACAGGGCAATGCGCCTCTAATACAGGGCACTTCGGCGAGACCGCTCTGCCATGCACTACACGGGTGGGAAGACTTCCCGCCCGGGAAGCACGATGGTCTTGGCTGAGAACGCCACAGAGGTATCTCCACGAGGTAGATATACTTGAAAGCAAGATGAGAGATAACACATCACTGGTCCTCAACAACGGAGGATGCGTGGTTGGGGCACTTGGTGAGAGCACCAAAACGAAGATGCCCCGCAGCAAGCCCTACTTAGTACGGCTCACTCAGTGGTCCTCCAACAAATCACCAAGCGGGGCTCAGCCCCGTCACTCCCCTTGGTGTAGTTGGTTTATCACGTTCGACTGTAATGGTTCCATTGTCATCGAAAGGTCTCTAGTTCGATTCTGGAAGGGGAGAACCAACTTTTTTGACTTTTGTCGAGCTTTCCTTGCCGATGCCGGCTGTCTCCTTTTTATTGCTTCAGCAGA
Source organism: Colletotrichum siamense (assembly GCF_013390195.1). Taxonomy (NCBI): domain Eukaryota; kingdom Fungi; phylum Ascomycota; class Sordariomycetes; order Glomerellales; family Glomerellaceae; genus Colletotrichum; species Colletotrichum siamense. The sequence continues at coordinate 7,100,300 of NW_023501016.1, read as the reverse complement.
CTGATGAGAGAAGCTGGATTGCCTTATTACTCGTCCACCTGCACTACTCATGAATTAGTCCCTCAATTAGAAAAGTCACCAAACGCATTTGCAATGGATGTCCCAGCTGCCGCTAACGCCCTGGGCACATTGGGCGCAGTAAGAATCTCACAACCACCAAAACATGAAGCCAAACTTACACATCGCAGGTCTGCTGGTCAATCCAGGTCCGTTGCATCTCTCATCTTCACCCGTCATCCCCCGTCTAACTATTCACCAGCTCATCCCGCAAATCATCATCAACTACCGTCGCCACAATGCGACCGGCCTGCAACCCTCCATGATGATGCTCTGGGCCTGGGCCGGTGTGCCGTTGGGTGTCTACAACATTGTCGAGGACTTCAACATCGCCCTTCGCATCCAGCCCCAGATTCTGACGTTCCTGAGTCTGGCAACCTGGATCCAGTGCTACTACTACGAACGGGTAGGCATTCCAAATTCCGCGCTCCTCGTCTCGGACAGCTGACATGTCCAGAACTGGTCCGTCCTCCGCTCCCTCGCGGTCGTGACCCCCATCGCGGCAGTCATGGCCGGGATCCAGACAGCTCTCGTCTTCGCTCTGCGAATCCCCAAATCCCGCGGCACCGAGTGGCCGATGATCGTCATGGCCGTGCTCTCCGCGGCCCTCCTCGCCGCCGGCGTGCTGCGGCATTATTGGGACATCTACGTCCACCGCACCGTCCGCGGCATCTCGTTCATCTTCGTCGCGATCGACGCCGCTGGAGACGTCTTCTCGCTTGCGTCAATCTTCTTCCAGCCTTCCGTTGATATCCTCGGTGTCATTATCTACGCCACCGAGTTCGTACTCTGGTGCGGCGTGTTCGCCTGCGGTGGATACTACAACTTCTTGCCGTGGTTCCGAAAGAAGATGCTTGCGAAGGAGGATTCCGAACGTGCAAGTCCCGCGGAAGTGAACTCAAACCGTGCAGACGACGTTTCGGCAGGCAATGGACTTGCACTGCACGATATGCCCTCTTCAACATCCGTCTTTCGCACCGCTTCCGGCGAGGAGCCTGGCCTTCGCTCCAGGGCTATCGCATCTCGCCACAGTTAAACTGACATCACAGACTAAGAACCGGCTCTTTTGAGGAGTCAAGATGAATTCAGTCCAACGAAGCAAGCTCCGCATTGTCTACCTGAACTCGTATGATACAGCGCATCGCCATTCTTCCAGCATGCCGACACACATAAAGAAGGTCCGCCATAGACAAATTTGAAAGTTTTCTTCTCCAAGTACCACCTTGTGCCTTGTTCCTGGAAGAAAAAAAAAAGATAATGAAATGAAACTCCTCCCAAACGCTTTCCTCCGTTCTGCTTGTTGTCACGATCTAAACCTCTGCGTACGCGCTTACAGCAACAGTGTAGCGAATGCCGCCGCGGCGATGGCACCGATGCTGATGGAAACAGCGCTGGCGCCGGCCTTGGCAGGAGAAGATGTCTTGGGGCCGTTCATGGTGCCGTTGCTGGGCATGCCACCACCCATGCCGTTGGCGTTGTTGCACTTGCCAGGGGAGAAGTTGTCCTTGGAGTCGCTCAGAGACTTAGCGAAGGAACCGGCAAGCTGGCTGGCGACGGACTGAACGCTCTGCGGCACCTTCTTGACAACGGCATCAATGAGCTTCTGCGCGCTGGTGCCGGTCTGGTCAATCTGTGTGACGATGACGTTGCAAAGGTTGGCCTTCTCGAACTCGGGCTTCTTGTCGTTGAGGCCCTTGATGAGGGCGTTGCCGTCGGACTGCAGGCCCGAGACGAACTGCTGAAGGTTGAGGGCCTCGTTGAGAGTGATCTCGCTCGTGGCGTCGACCTGCGTTGTGCCCTGCTGCAGGGTGCTGACGAGGCTGCCGGCCGCCGTGGCCAGGCCGTTGATGTCGCCGTTGAAGCCCTGGACGGCCGTGTTGAGGGACTTGAGCTGGTTGTCGACCTGCTGGATGACACCGGAGATGGTGGCCAGGTCGCGCTCGACTACGGAGGGAACGTCGCGCTGCACCCTTGTGGGCATCTCGGCGAAGGCGCCGGCAGCCAGGGTAAGGAGGGTGACCTCGGTGGTGAACTTCATCGTGACTTTTTTTTCTTTTTTGACGGTTGATGTTCCTTCGAAGAGGTGTAGCGTAGGATTAGGTGTGTAGGTTTAGAGAGGGGGTATAAGTCCGAAGGTATCTCTTTGTTCCGTATTTGACCAGCAATCGTGGGGGATCAAAGGAAAATCGACGGAAAGGAAAGAGGGCTCTCAAAGGCTTATACGTATGGCACAGACTGGATCCGGGACCCAAGATTCGAAGACAAGAGAGACACCCACACCCAGAACAGACACAGGAGGGGGCAAAACAACCTTCATCGCACAGACGGTAACATTATCTGGAATCTCAGCTCATCACTTTCCCAAAAGCGTAATCCGTCTCACATGTAGCCCACGGTTCACCCTCGTAGCCCAACACCACCACATATGGTTTTGAAGAAGCAGAGGAGGGGGAAAACTGCTTCGACGGCGCTTCTTCGAACCGGGGCAGGCCTCCCGTCCGCAATCGCATTGACTTGCTGTCTTCGCTACCTGACGTCAATGCATGGATCAGTTAGGGAGCCCAGCCCCGGCTGGCCTTCCAGGCGGGAACGCGAGAAGGAGAGTGAGTGCTTGCTGAGCCACTCGCATCGCACGAATCGTGAGACTTCTACGGCAGTATCGATGGATCAGTCTTCCTGGGGCGATCGTCGACCTGGGTGCCTCAACCCTGCTCAAGGTAAGGTGCTTATTCCACACAAGCTCGACGGGTAGTCCACTGACGGTGCTTCCTCCCTCCCCCGCTCTCATCCATACTACGATCCGCCGAAAAAGAAGTCAAGATGATTAAGCGTTCGCTTCACTTTTGATGATCCTGAAGGTGGCAACTCTGCTCATCCTGAAGAATGACTCCTGGCTGCTGCGGCTCAAGTTCTTCCCATCTTGCCGGCCAAGCCTCTGTGTATCGCCTGAACAACCACACTTACACACACGGCGACCAGCACAACCACCGACGGAGTTATTTTAAAACATCAAACGGAACTGTCCCCGAAGCAAGTTGGGGGTTAACTGCTGTAAGGCAGCGGCAAGGTACGCTCCAACCCCATCGCCCCGCCCTCCAGCATGATACGAAGTGCCTCGCCGAAGTGAAACGTGAAACGTGCGGACAGATCCCTGCTCAACTCTCCCCGAGCCCAGGAGATCTGGCGATCCCCCACAGCCCCACGGCTGTATTCCACGGCTCTGCTGTGGATTTCCTCGCTCCAGAGTTCTGTTATTGGATATTCGAGAGCTCCTTTCAGGTTGATTGCTGGCTCGTCTTGTCAGGCCGACCCAAGTCGGCTCGACAAATCCATCAAAAATCACGGCAGGTTGAGCCCGAGAATCAGACCACGACCTGGCGCGAGCTCCTCTCGACCCTTTCGTCTTGGCCGTGTCTCTTCAATGTACGAAGGGTCTTGGCCCAGGGGTCCTACCAAACGGGGTAGAGGGATTCGACGATCCCCGGGCATAGCAGACGTGGGATATCGCATGTTCTTAAACTCATGAGCTTTCAGTTGATTGAAAATCGATGCAGAGTCCGGGCCTTGCGACATTTCCATGTCTTGCAGTCTCTGTGCGGCCACCGACGATGGCTTCGTTGGCCGGTGCTGAAGGCCTTCGAGCATGCATGGCCACCTGTCAACGAGATGCCGGTGAAGCAGCTTGCCTGACACAAAATGCAGGCGGACTTCCCGCAACTCAAAGGGCGGCGGTCTGAGTCAACCCCAAGAAACATGGCGCGTGAAGCCGAGGAACCACTCCCACGAACTCTTGCCGAATCCAACCAGTGTTTGGTGTGCCGTATGGTATGGACCGGTCTTTTAGCACGCCAACCCCGTGGCTGCCAGTGGGTGTGATGGGAGACCTGAACCATCGACCGTGGGGGTGGCTGAGAGAGTGAGAGTTTGACGAGGATTGAATCGTAGCCGACTGTACCAACGTCTCAGAGTCGGCTGAGTTACTCCTGTTGCCTCTAGAGCTCTGGAGCAAGATTCTTGCTGCGAGTATCAGAGTCCAGGTGAAACGGAAAAAGGTACAGCTTAGACCGCGGCGGAGACGCGGGCAGCCAATGTATCGCCAGAGAGTCTCGAGGGGAGGGCAAGCTTCCGACCTTCGGCCGACTCTGCCGCGCAGAAACGCCAGACGAAACTGATTGGCCCGGTACGACCGCACCGTCGCACGGCGCGTCAAAGTGTAGGTGCCACATCGCTTGTCAGTTTCTAAACATGCTACTGCACGGAATGCAGAGACTCGGCCTCGGCTCCGCGTGCCCTTCGCATCGGGACGGCCAAAAAGGGAACCCCATAGTGGCTTTCTCACCAATGGCGACAGGACCTCCGGCTTCTGTCCGTTTCTGGTTTCTTACATGCCCGTCGACTTCCCAGTCTCGGTCTCGCCATTTGTGTTTTTGGATGAAGAATCATGGGACGGCAAATTGCTATGTCTCCATGCTGCAACAGCCATTGGCAGCTGATTTCGAGTTGCATGAGACAATCAACTCCAGACGAACCCTTCAGCTGATTCTCCTGCCTGGACGTGGCCTGGACACACATCTCGAAAGCGAGTGAAGTATCCTCATTTATTCCCGCAGTCGCTATTATTCCTCTGCCGCCCGGGCCGCGGCAGAGCGGCGGTTTGCGCGGACTGCGCTGGGACGTTGATACCGCGGAAGAGACTCTCAGATATACGGTAAGGCATCTATCCGTAAGAACTGAGAACGCGGGGCGCTGAGCAGTGTTCTGATAGGCACGTCAAAAGTTGACGTGCGTGTCATCCATAATAATGCTAACTCATAGGTTAGATGGGTATCATGCAAAATCCTCCAAGCCCTTCTTCCCCTTAGTCATCCCCTGTACTGTCCCCTTTTTTTGGCCAACGCAAACGAGACCCTCGCTCATCACTTGAAGATTCGTCTGCCGCCGGTGCGCACAGGGAATCTTTCAACGCCACTGGACTGTTGTTCGTGCCACAGACCCTGGATACCAACCCAGCCGCCGTCGCCTGACATTTTATACCGCCGCCATGCCTCACGGAGATGATCCGGCCGTAAAGGACCTCGCCTGTCTTCCTTGGCGGCCTGACTGGCCTCGCCATTCTCGTCTTTTGAGACGGGCGGTGGTGTCGGCAACTCCGACTGCTTCTCGCCAGTTGCCTTGATCCACTCTCCTTGCACGTCTCGAGCTCTTTCGATGAGCTCGCCGATGAAAAGTTTTGAGACTGACTTGACGGCGAGTGCGACGTTGGGCGGAACGGATTGCGATACGGTTGCGTTGACGACCTGGGCAGTGTAAGTATGGTATAGCGTGGACGGCGGATGACAGGCCGTCAAAAGCAGCGACAAGATGGGAGCAAACTTACTCTCTTGACCACGGACTCCGTAAGCTTCGCGGCACGCCAGAGTTCGTAGCGGTCGTATTGTGCTGGGTCGAATGACTCGACCAACATGGCACGAAGTCTGATCTCTTCCTGCTTTTGCTCTTGCGTTCTGGCTGTAGTGTCGACCAAGGCCATGCGCATATCGTTGTCGTCGTCATCGTCGTTACCGCCATCCTCTTGTCCCTCAGCTCCCGCGCCTGTGCCACTGACCGTCGTCGGTGCGCGACCACCAACAAGCGAGGGTGTCTGCTCTCTGGTTTCCACGTTCGTCTGGTTCTTGGGCTTCCGGCCGCGCTTCTTCTTAGGAGGCGCGCTAACCTGGCTGCCACTGACCACGCTCATGGTATCGGCTGACGGTGATCGCGGGAAAGGAGATCCAGCTCCATCGGGAGGGAATGAAGTTTGACGGAGAGGATGGGCGGAAGCTGCGGAGGTGACGGAAAGGGTAGAGGCCTTGCGGCGCTTGAGAGAGGGCTGGGACCCGCCTTCGGAGGCGCGCTTCTTGTTCGTTGTCGGGAGCGGTGCCGATGTAGGATATGGGGGAGACAGAGCGGTCGGCGAGTTTGCGTACGGAGGAGAAGCCATCGTGGCGGCTATCGAGGTCGGTCGAGGTTGGTCTGGGCCGTCCTGCAGAAGCTACGCCTGCGCCGTCGAGAGTGACTGTCGGACGTTTCTAGAGAGTTTTTGTCGTGGATCTATCTCGAAAAGAAGCTTCCAATTGTTTCTGAGAAGCTCGGGGGCGTTGTTGGAAGGCGGAAGTCAGGGACGTTGGCGTGGAGTCGAAATTCACGATTGGCAGACCAAACTGGAAGTGAGGCGCGACTTGAGGAAGGAAGCTACGCAAACGCCAGGCGCAGGGAAGGTACAAGCTGACTAAGGTGACGGCAGATCACATGACCACCTTGGCTGAGCAGGTACGAAGGTACTGCTACCTTAGCTCAAGGTGCACTGATCCAATGAGCCAGTCAACCTTGGCGGGTAAGCCACATGGCTGGCGAGTGCATTGTGACTAAGCCGAAAGTTCCACTGGACTGGACCCTGACGCCAGAAAAGCTGGGGTGCAAAGGTGCTGCACCTCAAGAAGGAACTTTTGGTGCTACGCCGCGATAAGATAACGAACGCTGCACGCCGCCCATAACCGAATTTTCTTCTCCGACTTAGCTCCAGGCGAATGACTCTCAGCGGGTCGCTTCCCGAGTGTCTTGGTCCTGGTTTCTTGCGCCGGAGCTCCATCATCCTCCTCCCACTTACACCTCTCAATTCTCTCCACATCGCCAATCCGCGCTCCTAATACCTCAAAAATGACACAATTCGAGGGCGCCGAGCTCAAGAAGGGCAAGAAGACCAAGCACAACCACCACAACGGCCTCAGCGGATCCAGCGACGGAAGCGATGCCGAGACCGCGAGCCAGGCCAGCAGCAGCAAGCGGGGCAAGAAAGACAAGTCGAAGCGCAAGCGCGAGGGCGACGACGCCGAGCTCAACGGCAACTCCAAGAAGCATCGTCGTCCCAGCTTGAGCCGTCCGGCTCGCGATCCTCGGGATACCACATCCTCCTCCTCTAAGAAGGTGAAGAAGCCCAAGAACGAGGGCGCCGTGACAAGGTCACCCAGCCCCGTTATTGACTTTGATGGCCTGAGTCGCCCGAGTAAGATCACACCATTGCCCCGCCCCGCGCCAGCCATTGACTAACTCTTTTGCCCTCACAAGGCATTGGAACTCGCGAGCGACTTGAGGAGAGCCCGGAGCAGGCCGCCGCGAGACTTGAGAAGCTCAAGGGCGCCGTCCGCACCATTCTCGAATGCGTCGGCGAAGACCCCGACCGGCCCGGTATCCTCGACACCCCGAGACGCTACGCCGAGGCCATGCTCTTCTTCACGAAGGGCTACCAGCAAAACGTTCGCGACATTGTCAACAACGCCATTTTCCAGGAGGGCCACAATGAGATGGTCATTGTCAAGGATATTGAGATCTTCAGTCAATGCGAGCACCATCTCGTTCCCTTCACAGGCAAGGTATGTAGGACCGCGTCGCATGACTGACTGGACGTAAAAGCTGACTGGAAACACCACAGATGCACATTGCCTACATCCCCAAGAACCAAGTCATTGGCCTGTCCAAGATCCCACGCATTGCCGAGATGTTTGCCAGACGTCTCCAGATTCAGGAGCGCTTGACCAAGGAGGTGGCCAACGCTATCATGGAGATCCTGAAGCCTCAAGGTGTTGCTGTTGTCATGGAGTCCAGCCACCTGTGCATGGTCATGCGCGGAGTGCAAAAGACGACCACCAGCACGATTACCAGCTGCGTGCTCGGCGCATTCGAAAAGAAGGAGAAGACCAGGAACGAGTTCCTCAGCTTGGTGGGTCTGAAGACATAGAGGCGCATTCAGAGAAAATTACCCTGCCTAAGACAACCCCTCCTCCCTCCGAAGTGAGGGGCATGAGTGTGGCGGCTTTGGGTACATGCTACTATTACTACGGCGTTTTGGTTTACAGGGTCATGCATTACGAATGGGAGAGACCATCTTTTCAACATTGGGTCAAGCATTGGCGATATTTCCGAGGGTAGATTTCATGAGAAGGGAGCTCAACGCTCGTTCTGGGTTTAAAATTTTTGTTTCAACAGCGCACGCACGCACTTTGTTTTTTCAACACGGAGCGCAGATACAATTGAACAAGGAGTTGCCGGCCGTTGGCTTGCTTGCTTACTTTCAGCCACCACAACTACTAGCCTGCATCTACCGGCATGTTATCCTGTCGTTGTGCTTGAATGTGGAAGCGGTCAGGTCTCCCTGCGTATGCAGGAGGCCGATGCATCTGCAGGCCAAATGGTCTGCAGTAGGGTCAAGCGGTCTGCAAGAGGCCAAACGAAACAAAACAAAACTAATCGAAATGCAGCGGAAACTTTTGGCACGGTTGGCAAAAGACGTTACAACACAATGTCCACGCCACGGAGCAAAAAGCGCAAAAAGAATTGATTCTCCCCTTCCAGAATCGAACTAGAGACCTTTCGATGACAATGTAACCATTACAGTCGAACGTGATGAACCAACTACACCAAGGGGAGATATTAGAGGCTAAGCCTCTCTTGGTGAGATGCTCGGAAGGCCGGACTGTGGTCCCAAGAGGGGCGGGCTACATTCGAGTCATTTTTCTGCCTGCATGATGCCCGTTTAGAGCCGTATTGGTGTGGGCTGCGAGGTCCACGTGGAGACTGTCCTCCGCATTCAGTTCCGTGGGCAATTGTATTCGAAATTGAGAAATTACAGAATTGAAAGGTGAGAAATGCCGATAGCCAAGCCGCTAACCTCTCATCTCCAGCTTACACCGGACTCGCACAACCGAAACTCGTGGCCTGCGACTTGCCGTTGAACGCCTCAATCAGCCCCTCAATGGACGAGTACATCCCCAGCGCCGTCGTGACCATGCCGCCAAGCATGTAGAAGATATTCCAGGAGTTGAAGAGCGGCTTCCTCATGAAACCCCTCCAGTACCGCCAAAATCCGCCGTCGACGTAGTGATAAATACCCGTCGCGGGGTCAAACCGTTCCTCCCCAGGCAACATTGCGTCCTTCCGGATCCAGTACCCGAGCCCGAGCAGCGCCGGCAGCGTGTAAGTGAAGGACAGGATGAAGAGCGCGCCGATGAAGCCAGAGACGAGCGAGAACTGCGGCACCGCGGCGCCGACAATGAAGGCAATGACCCAGTACACCGGGATCACGGCCGCCCAGAGCATCTTCCCCGCCGAGGCCGTCAGCGGCGGCGCCCCGAAGACGCCCTGCAGGAACTCGACGTAGAGCACCTTCATCCCGATGTTGCCGTACAGCCCTGCCGCGATGAGCCCCGTGATGAGGCTGAGGACGTTCGTGGCCGTCTGCCACGCGTACGGCGACAGGCCCTGGATGACGGGGTTGAAGCTGTACTGGCCCTGGAAGGAGTACACGTAGATGCCGAACATGAGGTAGATGGAGTAAATGAAGACCTCGCCGAGGAGGAGGGCCTTCCAGAAGTCCATCGGGTGGCGCATCTCGGACATGAAGGCGGCGAAGATGAGGCAACCGCCGTAGGAGTAGACTGCCTGGTTTAGGCCGTTGAGAGAGGCCGAGAAGCCGGAGCCGCCCGATGCCATGCCGTTGGGCGGGGTGCCGGCGTACGTGTGGATTGGCCCGGGACCGAAGGCGTCGCCGAAGGAGGCTTTGGTCGCCGCGAAGTTCGGGGGGGAGTGCGCCACTACGCCCATGCTATGTCATGGTCAGTACATTCGAAGGACAATGCGGCAGGGTGTAAGAGTCTGGCATGACTGCGCCGGCTGCACTCACCAGATGAAGATGATCAACAGATTCACCCAAACAGCCAGGTTTGCGATCCACGAGAATCGCTGCAGCGTTCTAATCTGTCCCAGAATGAACCCTGCCGCCATGAAGATGATGAGGCACGCAACGAAACAAATGCCTGCGCCGCCATTGGGTCCCTTGGAAATCTGCGAAATCGACTGTCCGTTGCCGAGGATGAGGACCGCGACAAAGAGCATGAGTTGCAGCCCTTGCGCAAAGTTGATGGCGTGCCGCGCCCAGGTCCCAAAGACGCGAAAGTACAGGTCACCGTAGCCTTTCAGAGGGTACCGGTCGGAGTCGAGGCCGAGGAAGGACTTGTAGAGGATCCAGCCCGAACTGGTTCCGTGAGCAGTCTGCGTGGGTACTCAACCGAGTGGTGAGGAGGACTTACTACAAGGACATGATGCCGAAGACGGTATAGAGAGCCACACCTGGGCCATATCCCATTTGCGCAAAGGCCCATCTAGAACGTCAGTCTGAAGTTTTGATAAAGCTGAAGAGACGAATACTCACGGCGTTGAGAAGGGTCCCAGGATATCCGTCGTGATGAGATAGAATATGGCACCCCAGCCGGCTGTTCTCATCGCCCTGCTAGCCGTCTTCCATTCTTCCTGCGTTACGCTTCCCACAACCCCTTCGCCGGGAGGAACCAAGGTCTTGTCGCTCCCGATGCTCTTCTCCCTCGTGTCCGGAGCGCCGCCGCTGCTCTCATACTGCCCGTGCTCGTCACCCTTCCTGAACCTGTCCTTGATCACGCTCTTGATGGTAACAGGCCCTCTGGCTTGGACGTATCTGGCATTCGCCTCTTGCTCTTCCGCGCGAGTGATGCTCGCCCAGTACAGGTACTCCTCGAAAGTCACGTTCGGGTCGTGGATGTTTGGCGTCTCCTCCATGATGTCGACTACATGTCCATTACCGCACCCGCTAGACCGCGAGTTGGATTTCTCGTGCTTAAGCTGTGAAATAGACAGGTCTCCAGCTTCTTGGCTGCCGTCCGTGACCGTGGGCGCGACCGGGTGGCCGGGCATGGTTGCTCCAGGTGTCTCAGAGACGGGACGACTTCAGGCGCACGATGTCATAGGGGCGAACGAATACAGTTCTACCGGCAGAATGTCACACGAATTACCCCAAAGAGAAGGGATGGACTACGGTCTTTATGTTTCCTACAATCCTACGTGGTCTGATGGCGGTTCATCCGAGTGCTTTCAATCAGAGTGCCCGCCGGGTGCGACCGTCCCGGATAACAGAGCCTACCGCTTGCCATCTACGCCGTGTTTCGAAACCCCCCGCGATATCGACTGGCGTGTTGGAAGAGATATGCCGGGGCGTCCTTGACGTCGTCCCGAGCTAAGCTTTGTGGCACCCCTGAAGGCGATGGAACCTAGATAAGGTGCCACGGCGCGCTGCAACCCTCCCCCCGCGTGACGATGACAGCGGTTGGGGTTCTGATTCGAGGAATATGTGCTAAGCGACGGTATCATCGACGATATCTCGAGCGATATGCGTGGGATGATGGGGCTAGCGATTGCTGTTGGTGCTTGTTTGGCAGGTCAGAACTCTGTCTTATCGTCATACATCGGATCAGGGGGTGGGAAGCTTCGATGTTGGTTCCATTTCGAGATGGCTGTGATAAGGCATGCCCCATCTGCAACGGATTCTCGGCAGTTTGGCATTTCGATATCTCGGGAGTCGGCTTAAGACAGGCAAGACCAGATACGTGATGTGGGCAGTTGTGCCCATTTTCATCCTATTGGAAACTCAATCCCTTTGCTTCTCATCCCACTTGGTCGGGTCTTCATCAACGAATATTATGCGGATGGACTGCCAATGAACAAACCGAGCGGTACTCTGTTATTGAGATGGAGTTCAGATTCTTCATCATCTCTTCTTCTGTGGTTCAGATACCTACAAGCGCAAGTTTCATGTCGCGAAAATATGGACGCAAACCTCTTGTCATTGTTGCAACTCTGTTGATGTTTCTGTCAGTGTTGTGGTTGCACCGCATGCTGCATAAGACTGCTCCATTCTAAAAGAATTGTTCACTCGGCCCTCAGTCGCGTCTAGCAGAAAAAGACCTCGCCAGATCGATAATGCCTGTCAGAACCCTTGACCTCATACGTATACGTCAGTTCCTGGGTCCGAAAAGTTGGGCCACTCGCCACCCAATCGCCGACCTGGCGATCTCAGTCCACAAATACACCATATGATCATCACCAGGCCCACAACGCTGACTGAGTGAATTCTACACAATTTTATCTTTTGACCTACTCCATGGATTGAACGCCGGTCGAAGCTCGTTTTTTCGTAGTAAGACATATTGATAGTTTGAAATGGCTATGATACAGGTTATACAGGTGATAGATATGACGACCTCTCATGACTCGTCCTTGACAACCGTCGACTTCCGCTTGACCTCCCTCTTCTTAGGCTTCAGCCACTCTTCCATGCCTTCGGGCCAATACACCCGCCGTGTTGGGCCGCCCATGGCAAATTCCTCTGGAGGGATTGTCTTTGCTTCGGCCTCGGTTGGGCCAGCCTCGCCTACCCCCTCCTCCATTTCTTCATCGCCATCATCGTCCTTCTTCTTCTTCTTCGGCTTTCTCGGCTTCTTCTTAGCAGCCCCGTTCTTGTTTGCTCGATATTCATCCTCCCGTTCGTAAGGCACGACGTCGTTGAAAAGGTCATAACCAGGTAACTTGAATGTGCGCATGAGCTCGAAGACGGCTTGCTCCTTGTCCTTGGCCTCAATCATGAGATCCATATCGGGCAGACAGGGAGGTAGTGTTTTCACGCGTGGTGAGTGCTTCCTCCGGTCTCGTGGTGTGACAGCACCCGGACACGATTCGCTGTAGTGCATCTTCTGCCTGATTCCCTTGCGAGTCCATGTCGCGCGGATACGATCAAAGACTTGTCTGATATCCTCTGTGCCCTCACGTAATTCATTCGCGTCGAATATGATGTTATGATGATGGAAGTCGAGTACCATAGGAATGTTTAGTTCCTCGCAAATGGGCAACAGATCGTGTATCGACCAGGAAACGTCGTCATTTTCCAAGACGAGACGATTCTTGATAGACTGACTGAGCTTCGCATAGTTGGTTCGAAATCGATCCACAGTGGCGGGCTTGTCGCCGTATGTACCTCCCATGTGAAGAATCATAATCGCATCCTTGTTCTGCTGTTCAGGAAGACGCAGAAGCGAGAGCAGCTCATCGTGATACTCCAAGTCGCGAACAGCGTTGGCTATGACCTCCTTACGTGGGGACCCAAGCTGTGTAAACTGGCCAGGATGTGTTGTTAGTCGATGACCAAGTTGAGCAGCAACCTTGCCAGCCTCGGCAAGAGCATCTGCAGCAAATGGTGCGAGTCGATAACCGTATTCCTCGTGGCTGGCGAAAGGAAACATCTCTGAGCTGAGGCGCATGAACTTGATGCCATACTTGTCGTTCCACTGAAGCATCTTGACAATATCTCGAGCATTTGCTAATCCCAACTCTTGGACGTATTTTTGGCCCAGCTTGATGTCAGCAGGCTGTGTGTCATCGGGTCGGTTCTTTGTGGCATGCTCAGGCTGACTTGGATCAGCGAGAGGATGCCGATGCTGTATGATAGATGCAATGCGACATGTCCTTGAGCTAAAGACCGGCGGGTTGGCAGCTCGTAGATATGTGTTAAGACACGCCTTTGACGACATCAGCACGGTTTATACAAGAACGAAGCCATGAAGCACTTACATAACCTAGACGTCCTGTCCAAGGCAGTGGAAGATAGTCACTATTCACTGGTGGTGCTCTCGCTGCGCCCCGCTCTGGGGCGTCTTCTTCTCGAAGCTTATCGTCTTCAACGTCTGCAATGGCACCCTCAGCCTCAGGGCCCTCGATAGGGGCGACATCCAAGTCCGGGGTCCCGGATCGTTGCTCTTCCACCTCACGGGCGCGCTCTTCAGGATTGGACAGCTCCGTTTTGACAACAGGACGCCAAGACTGATCCTCGGGACGTTTCTTATTGCCGCCAACGAGGTGGCTGGTTTCAACGGCAAGACGCTGATTCCTGGTGGAATTTTGGAGACGGTGTTCCATCTCACTGAGCTCTCTCATGGCATGTCGAACGCCATCGTGGGATTTGAGCATCTTACGACTGAGCTGGCGACGCTTGGCAGGTGGCTCTTTGTCTAGGTCGGAAGGGGTGGGGCGCATGCCGGCGCCGGGCTCGGTGACTTTCTTGACGTCGTGAATGCGGCGACTGGACCTCCGGGGGGCAGGGGGGGCCTTTTCTGGATTGGTAGTCTCCTCGGGTTTGATGGCGGTGTCGGCAACAGCAGCAGCAGCAGCAGCAGCAGCAGCAGCAGCAGCAGTGGCAGACTTTCTTCGCTTGGGAGCAGCCATGACGAGAGAGTTAAGTAGCGGAGAGTTGTAAGTGTAGTCCACAGGCAATAGGGAAAGGCTGAATGAGCGGGCAAGTGATGAGCTCAGGGGCGGGACAGGTGACGGCACGGGTGTGGTGTTACGGAGAAGACGCTTTGCGCAAAGCCGTTGATTGGCTGTGGCGGACGAAAAGCTCCTCATGCAGTCAAAGACCGGGGAGGTACGGATGGAAGTAGAAGACGATGGATTGGGATGAGTGATGTATGAGTGTGTCTGGGCCGTTGGGGGGATGGATTATGCTCGAGAGTGGGTGTTTGTGTGTCTGTGTTTGTGCTGGTGGGCACTGTCTGAGGCATGTATCCCCTGGGTGTCAGATTGTACCTTGCCTTACATGGACTTCTTGCGACGGATAGCAGGCACGGGCGAGAAGCTATTGAGGACGGGAAAGGTCAGAAGAGAAGAGGTTGTCGGGAAGAGAGGATTGTGGACAGGAGGAAGAGAGAGAGAGCGTGAGAGAGAGCCGGGAAGACAAGACGAGGGCATGTTAGCGCGGAAGGAGAAGCAGAGGAGACTGGATGTCGTCAGGAGGCCTGAAGACGGGCACGGATGGCAACGAGGGAGGTAGGTAAGGTACCGCAGGTGCGTAGGTAGGAGGTGAGATGGAAGATGTAATTAATGCCTGCCGGCGACGCTATGCAATTGGATTCTTTCCTTTGTGATGGGTCTAGTGCAATGGCGAATGGGCATTTCGATCTCGGTAAGGAAAGGCCGCATCGATGAGCCACGCGCTCGTCCCCTCATGCCTGCCTGCCCTCCTGCCCTGAGAAACGGGCACACAAAGTAATGCAAATTCTTAGGTGAGGTAGGTGGAAAGCACGGAAGGCGAGGAAAGGCAGGTAGGTATCAAGCTGATGGGACGGGATGGCGGTTTCCTTCTGGAGGTTTCGCCCCTCGCCTTCTCAGACACGGGTCAGGCACGCGGCAAGGGTAGGTCTTTCCTTTTGCTTTTCTTTTTCTGGCCAGGTACCTGCCTTCACTTCGGAAGAAACATACGAATAATGGAAGGCACGATGAAGTCACCCGTGGACCTGTCCTATGGGAAGGGAGGTGGAACGCGAAAGAGAGACAGAAGGCAGGTGCGCCGGTGGCAGGTGGAAGGCAAGTGGAAGGTGCGAGGTGGATTGTGGGGAGGAGCTTGGTCCATTTCACCTGCGTCATTGGTCCCCAAACGAATCGTCGGCAGGAGCTTCGACGTCACTGAAAAAGTCCAATGCACGTACAACGCCACCCGTCGACCAACCACCACCACGGCACTATGTACTTGACCTACCAGCCTCATCTCTCCTTACCTTTACTTACCTTGACCCGAGAAGAGGATAGGAGCGAATTCTGACCTCGCTTCAGTCATCCACTGTAGCGAGTGCAGTGTCACATTGCAATGCGGCTCGTTTGGACAGTGGGGCACAATGTCTGGTCCGTTGGGCCTGGACGCGGATTTCACAGCGTTACGCCACGATGACAGCAGCGACCCGACGAGAACTGTGGTTCACTCCTTCCGCGTCCCGCCTGCCCTAGCGGATGTGTCTCACCGAGCACCCGGCCACTGCACTTGCCCCGTTCCAGACAGCTCCCATCAGCCGCAATACTGCTCTTCGATGAAGCTCGATGGCCACACTCACCCACCTCAGGAAGACAAGCTCCGCCAGCCCGTCAACCCGTCACCTTTCGCATTGGATCCAGATGCCTCATCCCCTGGTCCAACATGGACTTCGGCTCTGGCCGTTGACGAGCTCACCGAACCCAGCCCAGCATATCTACCAATGCTCCGGCGATACCACGACACCTGACCCAAGTCAATGCAGGACCTCACTGCAGATCGCCATCGGTACCGTGCTCTGGCTCTGAGCTACGGTGCAACGCCCTGCGCCCCCCAAGTCTAAAGCGCCGGCCTAGCTGAGCAAAACCTCCGCCCATGACGACGCGATCTCGATTCCACTGTCGCTGCTGCGGTGTCACGGCACTCGTCGATCTCGGTCCCTCTGCATCGTCGCAGAAAATTCAATTGCGCTATCTCAGTCGCTGATCAAGAATGACAGTCACCTTTCTTCTGCGCTCCTCCGCCGGGTATCATCTGCAAAAGAAAAACAACGAAATCACCAATTAACAAGCCAATGACAAACCAATCATCACCCAGTCCTCACATCAAAAATTTGGCACGCTAAGTCGCTCAACCGTAAGCCCGCGAACCCTTGCAGGTGCCGGACTCGCAATTCCGGCATTGTGACCTCCACCGGCTCCCGGTGGTGCGGATGCCGCCCGGGCCCTCATTTCCCGCGTCTGCCAGTACGGGCTCCGGCAGACGGGACAGTCGTACCGCTCAATCAAGAACCACGATGAAAGACACTTGGCGTGAAAAGCGTGGTGGCAGCTCTTGAGCGTCAGGATATCGTCGTCGCCCGAGTCGCCCTGCGAGTTGCCCGTCTTCTCGTCCCACAGCTGCATCACACGCCAGTTGCAATTGCTCGCTGCAAGCTTCTCCCGGACACTGCGAATGCCAAAACCCCTATGCGTTTGTCGCCCTTCACTTTCTTCTGGAACATCGCTGCCCCCGCCCGAGCCCGAAGCATGCGAGGGCACTGCCTGCATCGGGCTTGAGCCAGTCGTATGGATGTTGCTTGGGACGAACAGTGGCCCGATGCATATGGGACTGTCAGCAACAACAGTCAGCGACAGCAACGGCATGCAAAGTGCTGACCAGCTCCCTGCCTGCCATCTCGCAGAGACAGGCCCATCCTAGTGTCCCACGCCGGGCTGGAGAAAATACGGCGAGTACTCACCACTCGGGCGTTGAGTCGTGTTGATTAAGACTCGACTCCATGTCCAGCTTTTCCGGGCTGATTGTCGTGCATTCGGATACAGTGCTCAGCTTTCGACGAGCATCTCTAACCCTGGACGATTTAGGATTGAATCTTCGGTGGTCCTTGACTCGCGAATATGTGACGCAGATTCTACTCGAGAGGGGCATGTCAGCTCTCGTCGCCTTGTGTTTGCGGGGAACTCAAGGCTTCAGCACGGTCTGTACAGTGGACCCAGGACGAGGAGGAAGAGGAACAGCGTGAGCAAGATTATGCCGACTTCGTCCATCCCGTCGCCTGTAGCGCTGCGGGGAGCATCGCAGCTTCCCACGACTGTTTTATAATGATCGCGAGCTCTTTGATGGAGCTTGTAACAATGTCGCGATGCGACGACGTGCAATGGTTCACAGTTTTGCAGCTTCAACAGAATAGCAGTTGACCAATTGCTGCAGAAGCGATCTGAGCAGGCATTTAATAGAGGCAGGACAGCTGAAGAGGAACTTGTTGGTCAGATGACCGCCAATGTTACCTGTGGTCGACAGCAGATAACGTACGCGGCAGGTACGGCACTTCAATCACTCGTCGTGCCAAGCAGTCAATCAAGAGCTCCCCCGCACACTATCTGACATACCGGTACGCTCACAAACCCAAAACACATTGCGAGGCGACTAAATATGTTGCAATGGCCGTGTCTTCTGTGACTCTGCCGTCGTCTGCTCCCGGTCTCCTTTCGTTCCGTCTTCTTCGTCTATGTCGTCGTCGCTGGTTCCACTGTCGACTCTGTTGAAGCTCCAATCCTAGCAACAACTCCTCTACTTCGAGCCAAGAGCCTTGGCTGCAAATTGCAACGACTCAGGTGTGTATTGAACCGCAGATCCAGTGAGTGCACAAGAGAAGACTATTTTTCTTGTGACGTAAAGTTTGTTGGTGACACAGGTCTTGGTATCCTTGGTAAGCGGGGGGTTTTCCTACGCATCCCACGATAGGTCAACGAAGCCGGTCTTCTCTGCGAAAGATACAGGCTAGGTGAGTCTGGATTTCTGGGCAAAGGGCACAGACAATCGGTAACGACACAGTGGAAGAAACAAAACATCGAAGGAGCTGGAGGTGTGTGCTAACTTATCAGTGGATGGGCGGGGGAAATGCTGGGGTGACAAGGGTTGTTCTTCATGACCTCACCAGGGAGCGCCCCTCCATCGCCCCCCCAACAACAGCCCGCGAGCTCCCAGATGGTCGTACCCATGGATGATTGGAGTTGAGAATCAAAAGAATGGAATCTTGGCCCCGGAGTTTGAGTTATCACCCTCAAGATGAAGAGATGGAATGACCAGAACCGCCGACCGACGGCGCCGCTGGAGGAGAGGAAAGTGGACTCCCGACGAGCGGCGGCGGCGCCCAGCTCAGGAATTTTCAGTTGACGTGCCAAATGCCAAGCAACCGCCAAGTTGCCCAAAAACCCTTGGCTGGCCATCCAAGATCAGCTGGCCCCCATCCGATGTCCCACCGCCGGGGCGGCCAAGACGTCCGCTGCCCAATACCATCGTCAGCCTACCCTCGAAACGCCGAAAGAAGGATGGCTGGCATGCTGGGAGACATTGGCGGAGAGGACCCGAAGTAATCTCCCCCGAGCATCCCGCAAGCATTGCAGCATCATGATACGCAGTTCTGGCATGGCTGCAGCTGGTTAGTGATGGTCTTGGTCTTGGTCTTCTTGGGACCATCCCGCCATGACACCGAGCATCATCCTATCTGAGGATCCCACGATAACTTCGACACATTTCCATGAGTCCCCAAAACCGGGCCCCTTCTCTGCTCCTCCAGTCTCTTCCGCCGCCGAGCATCTGGGCGTCTCACTCGGGGTGGCTGTGTTTCTCGGCGGACCCGTCCTCCCCCGCCCGTATCGCGCCCGGGACGTCGTGTATCGCTTACACCGGGACAGTATCCCGGTTCCTCCTCTCTACTTCTCCACGGGGCTCGCAGCGACAATCTGGGCGCCTCTCTGGGCAGGCTTTCTCGTGTGCAGGGGGTCAAAAGCAAGCCTGACCGGCATTGGAGTCGAGAAACGGTACTATCAGAGACCACGATTGATGCTCTGGGTGCAGAGATGGTGTGACGGAGCGCTGATGTTCGGGCAGAGGGAGAGACGGAGGCTCCCGATCTCATTCGATTTCGGATTTTCACGGTTGCCATGTTGGGTGCCCGGATGAGCTTCTCGGAGGTCTCGATTGTCTTTGGCTGTGGTGTTGTCTTCGAAGTTGACGGCCCTTCTCAAAGTCCCCAGTCACCACCCCAAGGGCCGGACCAAACACGGCGCTTTATACTTGCGCAGCACTGCCAGAGGCCTCCTAAGCACCTGAGCACATGGTGCGCGCGTCGTATGGTGCGTACGTCACTTGCTCACAGCGACACTTACTTGGGACGTTAGCACCGGCCTGGGTTCCTGTTGTGAGAGGCCCCGTAAGGTTGTGTAGAACGCAACAAGTCGGACGTCGGCAACAAAACGCAGGGGTTGCGCCGGGTGGAGGGATGGCGCCGAGACGTGGTTCATTCCCAACTGCATGTCCGGGGTCCTCTTCTCCTCTCGGCTCTACAAGACCCTGGCGCAGGAACGCAAGTCTCGTCGAGCGGACTCCAACCCGCGCCGCCAGGAAAGAGCCTCTGGGCATTATCTTGGCCGTCCAGAGCCCTTGCACCCGCCGCAATCACCGCCGCCGGCGTCTCCACATTCATCCTCTTACACTAAACGTGGACTTCTGTTGTTTGTGGTCCTCAACGTCCAGGTCTCCCCGGGAATCAGTTCGGCCAAATTGACCAGTTCACTGAAGTGAGATGGAGAACGAGATCCATCTCCCCGCGTGTCCGCCAGGCGCAGTGCATGCAGACAGAGACTTGAGGACTGGACTGACTGACCTTGGACAGACTTCAACCCTGCCGCGCTACGGAAGCTACGCCGCCATATGTATCCAATAAGGCTTGCATGCAGACAGACATCGATACACATAATATCTTGAGGCACACTACTGCAGACCTGGCAGCACCCTGGTAGCCTTCTAGAAGGAGTGGTCCCCCGCACCGGGCGTTCCTTGGAAGGCATACTCGTGTGCTAACTGGCCGAGGGCGTAGTGGAGAAAACCCAAAGTATCGTTCCTATCTTTCTGGGCGCGGCCATTTTGATCACTGAAAACATCACCACAGCATCCACCCCCTCCTTTCCCATGTCTCGGGGCAACCTAGCATATGGCGGAGTAGGTACTGATACACAATCAAGAGCGAATTACGACGCCCAGGCTCGCCCACGACCTCTCCGAATACAAAATGCCCAGAATGAGGCCCGCTGCCCAGACTCTCGGCGGCCAAACATGGCAGGCAGGAGCGTAGAGTTTCCACCGAAATCTGGATGGCGTGCTCGTGAATAGCTCGCGTGTCCTCGAGCAACTTTTGGACTTTGCAGCTCCAACGCCATGGAAAGCGAGCCCGGGGTCCTTACCCCAGGCAGACCCAGGCAGAGCCCCGCGAAGAGCCGCCAAGGCTGAAGGAGCATGTACCCAACGGACACTCACTCTTCGAAGAACGTTGCGGCTTCGAGGGGTACGATACGCAGAAAGATGGGGGCGCGTTCTTCCGTATCCTTTGCTTGCCTATCGTTATGAAGTCATAACGCCGAGAGTCGTGTGGGCGCCTCTCCCGGCGGACCAAGACTACATCTTCTCCAAGCCCCCCGAATATTTTGATCTTGTCTTTCCCCCAACTCTCGATATCAACAGACATCGTCTCTTCTCCTCGGCCTCCTCTCTATCTTCCTCTTCCTTCCTATGCTCGCCTGTTCTCTTGATCTGAAGGGGGTAAAAGTGCTTGAACCTGGATAAGAGCACTCACACTTTTGCCCGTTCCATGCCGCATTCGTCAAGAGCCAAATAAACTCCTAACCCTCCGATTGGATCCGACGTCGAGTCTTGGCACCGCCCGGAGATCTAGTTGAGGATCGCACGACACCGCCCCATTCCCACCCTCCGCCCCTTAACCACCGTGGTCTGGACTACTCATACTTGAATTGAAAAACATTCAACATGGGAAAGAAGGATCCCGAGGCCGAGGCAATGGCCAACCACGTTTCTGGCCAGTCTAACAAGCCACTGTCGCGTCCGGCACATGCCCTGTCTACTGAAGAAGTAATCCGGGAGCTCAGAGCCAACCCTGATGATGGTCTGACCCCAGAAGAGGCCAATACTCGTCTTGACGAGTATGGCCGCAACGAATTTGGCGCCGACAAAGGCGTCCAACCCATCAAAATTCTCATCGGACAAATTGCCAATGCCATGACCTTGGTAAGAACCACGCTTGGTAGTCTCGTTTGAAGCTGGCTAACTGGCTCGACTAGGTCCTCATCTTGGCCATGGGTGCTTCTTTTGGAATCAAATCCTGGATCGAAGGTGCCGTCGTAGCAGGCGTCATCACACTAAACATCGTCGTCGGCTTTCACCAAGAGTTCAAGGCCGCAAAGACCATGGATTCCCTCCGTTCTCTCAGCTCACCAACGGCCCAGGCTGTCCGCGAGGGCAGAAACGTCACAGTCCCTACCGTCGAGATTGTTCCTGGCGATATGGTTGAGCTCAAGACTGGTGATACAATCCCTGCCGATGTGCGCATTGTTGAAGCCGTCAACTTCGAGACCAATGAGGCCCTTTTGACGGGAGAGTCTCTTCCCATCCGCAAGGAGGCTGCGCAGACATTCGAGGACGACACCGGCCCCGGTGACCGTCTCAACGTCGCTTACAGCTCCTCAACAGTCACAAAGGGGCGCGCCCGCGGCATCGTTTTCGCTACTGGAATGTACACCGAAATTGGCCAGATCGCCGCCGCCCTCAGAGGCAAGAACTCTCGCCGCCGCGACGTCAAGCGCAAGGAAGACGGCTCCGCTTCCTTGGCCCGCTATGTCCAAGCATGGACACTTACCCTCTCCGACGCTGTTGGACGCTTCCTTGGAGTGAATGTAGGAACGCCTCTCCAGAGAAAGTTGTCCAAGCTCGCGATCCTGCTTTTCGGCACCGCTGTCGTCTGCGCCCTGATCGTTTTGGGTGCTAACGACTTCAACACGACGCAAGAAGTTGTTATCTACGCTGTTGCTACTGGTCTCGCCATGATCCCTGCATCCTTGGTCGTCGTTTTGACTATCACAATGGCTGCTGGTACCAAGAGAATGGTCCAGCGCCATGTCATTGTCCGCCAGCTAAAGAGTTTGGAGGCTCTTGGGGGCGTCACGAGTGAGTCAACTGTATCGATGCCCTTGTTTCGCTACTAATACATTCCAGACATTTGCTCCGATAAGACCGGAACTCTGACCCAAGGAAAGATGGTTGTTCGCAAGGCCTGGATCCCCGGAAAAGGAACCTTCTCTGTCAGCAATACTAAGGAGCCCTTCAACCCTACCGTTGGCGACCTCGGTCTTCAGCCGGCACAGCCCAAGGACATCGACTTCCAAGGCCAGGACGGCGAGGGCGAGCAGATCTCTGGCCCCGAAGAGATGGTCCTCCAAAGCAGAGTCCTCATTGACTACTTCAACATCGCCTCGCTCGCCAACCTGGCCAATGTCCACAAGACTGCTGAGGGCGAGTGGCATGCCCGTGGCGACCCGACCGAAATTGCTATTCAAGTTTTCGCCTCCCGCTTCAACTGGAACCGCCTCCGTTTCTCCGGCGAAAACAGCCGATGGCGCCAAATCGCTGAGTTCCCCTTTGACTCCGACGTCAAGAAGATGTCCGTTATCTTCGAGGACACCGAGGCTGGCAGTGATGGGAAGGAAAGCAAGACCTGGCTCTTCACTAAGGGTGCTGTTGAGCGCGTCATCTCTTCGTGCCCTAAGATTCAAATGGGCGACGATGTTGTCGATCTCACCAAGGACATTGAGAACGATATCTTGAGGAACATGGAGGCGCTTGCTCGCCTTGGTCTTCGTGTCCTTGCCTTTGCTAGCAAGTCTGACATTGGTACCGTTGACAACCATGAAAACTTGGACCGCGCAAACTTTGAGAAGGAGCTTACCTTCCGCGGCCTCATCGGTCTTTATGATCCTCCTCGCCCCGAGTCTGCGCCTTCCGTCAAGCAATTTCACCAGGCTGGTGTCAGCGTCCATATGTTGACTGGCGATCACCCCGAAACCGCCCGTGCCATCGCTCTGGAGGTCGGAATCCTTCCTACTCGCATGAACGAGATCTCTTCTGATGTCGCAAGAACTATGGTTATGGCCGCTAGCGACTTTGACAAGCTCTCTGATGATGAGATTGACAAACTGCCCCGTCTTCCTCTTGTTGTCGCACGCTGTGCGCCCCAGACCAAGGTGCGCATGATTGAGGCTCTCCACCGACGTAGGCGCTTCGTGGCCATGACCGGTGACGGCGTCAATGATTCTCCTAGTCTGAAGCGCGCCGATGTCGGTATTGCGATGGGCGAGAGCGGCTCTGATGTTGCCAAGGAGGCATCCGATATTATTCTCACGGACGATAACTTTGCCTCTATTCTTAACGCTGTCGAGGAAGGTCGGCGTATGTTCGATAACATCCAGAAATTCGTTTTGCACGTGTTGGCCTGTAACGTCGCCCAGGCTTGCACTCTGCTCATTGGTCTAGCCTTCAAAGACGAGAGTGGCCTGTCCGTGTTCCCCCTGGCTCCTGTGGAGGTCATGTGGATTATCATGATCACTTCCGGTCTTCCTGATATGGCGCTCGGTTTTGAAGTCGCTGCACCTGATATCATGGACCGACCGCCGCAAGACGTAAGTGGTGCTCAAAACCCGTTATTCGTTGAATTAGTGCTAACAACTCGAACAGATGAAGATTGGCGTCTTTACCTGGGAGCTCATGCTCGACATGCTCGTCTACGGTCTCTGGACCGCCGCCCTTTGCCTTGCGTCCTTCTTGCTCGTCATGTTCGGCTGGGGCAACGGTGACTTTGGCGTGAACTGCAACAACGATTATTCCGACCGCTGCGATACCGTGTACCGCGCCCGCGCTACCTGTTTCGCCGCACTCACCTGGTTTGCGCTCTTCCTCGCCTGGGAAATGGTCAACATGCGACGCTCCTTCTTCCGCATGCAGCCCAAGAGCAAGAAGTACTTTACGCAA
Organism: Colletotrichum siamense; assembly: GCF_013390195.1. Lineage (NCBI taxonomy): Eukaryota > Fungi > Ascomycota > Sordariomycetes > Glomerellales > Glomerellaceae > Colletotrichum > Colletotrichum siamense. The sequence continues at coordinate 7,076,176 of NW_023501016.1, read as the reverse complement.
TGGTTCTGGGACACCTGGCGCAACAAGCTTCTGTTTTTCGCCATTATCATCGGCTTCGTGACCATCTTCCCGCTCACCTACATTCCCGTCCTCAACACCAAGGTGTTCAAGCATGCTCCCATCACCTGGGAGTGGGGCATCGTTTTCGTGTGCGCCGTTTTGTTCTTTGCCGGTATCGAGGCCTGGAAGTGGGCCAAGCGCATCTACTTCCGTCGCCAGTCGCACAAGCAGCATGGCGCCAACCCGGATCTCGAGAGTCGTGTCTTCGGTCACTACTACACTATTGGTGGCGTCGAGCTCGAGTCTTCGCCGACTCTGGGCAGCAGGACCATGACCAACGAGAAGGAGATGCGGGAGAAGGGTGGCAATGGGTACTCGAGCGCGGGTAGCCGGTGATGTTACCGTCTATTTGAACAAAAGTGATTCTAGCTGTAGGCGAATCCTGGAAGAGGAATAGGGGGTGGAGAGGAGACGAAAAGAGGCGCTTGTCAGATGACGATACCTCATGAGCACGATTCACGCCAGTTTGCTAGTATAGAGACGGGTTACATCAACCGAGAATGAAAAGTTCCTGCTTTGTCGAGAGCTTCAGTAGGACCGGCCACAAGCATCGAATCAATAAATCCAGTTATGATCTAATACGCTTGGCTCGTCTTTTGCCTTAAAACGAATGATGACATGTGATCGTTCGCCTTGGAGCTGGCTTCTGGGAACATCCAGGTCACGGAAGCCCTCAAGTCGGTCCCACCCTACGGCACCTACCCTCAACTCCACAACGTCCCCGCGATAATTATCACATTATGCGCAGAATTTTCAACAACATCCGATATGGTGTAGTGGCCAACATGATGCCCTCTCATCTCTGTGAGAGGTTAGGCATAGCCCCGAGTTCGATTCTCGGTTTCGGAACGTATGTTTTTGCATTTTTGCACCATTCTTCGAAGTCATGCCGCTTCCTCACTGTGGCTCGGCTCATGGCGACTCCAATCATCATGGGGAAGAGCGAAATGTGTCCATAATCTAACATGCTATCTAAACAAAACATTTGTCGCCTCTACCAGTCAATCTAATAACCGTACGCCATGTACACCACCCACCTAGTCCGACTCACTTAGAGCTTCGCGCGACCCCTCCAAGGCTGACCCATCTCATCCTTGTACGTCGCAAGCTCGTTGCGCTTGCTGTCTCCGCCGTGGCTGACCTGCACCGGCTCGTCAAACACGGACTTGTTCTCCCTCTCCTTCCTCTGAGCTGCGTCGACGTACTCCCGCTCCCCCTCGCCAATGTACAGCTGCCTCGGGCGCCAGATCTTGACGCCGCCCTTCTGCAGCATCTGCTGCCTCCAGTGCGCCAGCCAGCCCACGCAGCGCGGCACGGCGAACAGCACCGGGTAGAAGTCGAGCGGGAAGCCCATGGCCTGGTAGATGAGGCCGGAGTAGAAGTCGACGTTGGGGTACAGGTTGCGCTTCTTCATGAACTCGCTCTCGCGCGCGTACTTTGCGAGCTCGAGCGCCGTGTCGAGCAGCTGGTTGCGGCCCGTGACGGCGAAGACCTCTTCGGCCAGCTGGCGGATGGCCGTCGAGCGCGGGTCGACGTTCTTGTACACGCGGTGGCCGAAGCCGACGAGCACGCGCTCGCGCTTCTCGACCTTGGCCATGAAGGCGGGCACGTTCTCGGGGCTGCCAATCTCCATCAGCATGCGGATGGCGCTCTCGCTGGCGCCGCCGTGGCTGGGGCCGTAGAGCGCGGCGCAGCCCGCGGAGACGACGCTGTACGGGTCGACGAGACTGGAGCCGACCTGCAGGACCGTGGCCGTGGAGCAGTTCACCTCGTGGTCGGCGTGGATGATGAAGAGCGCGTCCAGGGCCTTCTCGAGGACCGGGTGCGGCTGGTACTCGTGTCCGCTGAGGTGGTCGAGGAGGTAGAGGAAGTTGCCGGTGTAACTGAGGCCCTGGGCGGGGCGGTTGAACGGTCTGCCCTGGCGCATGCGGTAGGAAGCGGCCGCAAGGGTGGGAGCCTTGCCGATGATGCGGAGGATCTGCTTGTCGAGCATCTTGAGGGCCTCCGGGTCGCCGGATGCCGCGTTGGTGTAGAGCTTCTGACCCTGCAAGCTGGGGTTGGACTCGGGCGCGAAGGCACCAAGAGCGGAGAAGGAGGACTGCAGCATGGCCATGGGGTGCGTGTCGTAACGGAAGGACTTGAACATGCCCTCGATGTCGCTGTGGATGTAGGTGTGGTGCATGATCTCATCCTGCCACTTGTTGTACTGCGTCGACGTCGGCAGCTCGCCGTAGATGAGGAGGAACGCGCTCTCGAGGAAGTGCGACTTGTTCACCAGCTGCTGGATGGGGTACCCGCGGTACCGGAGGATTCCATCCTGGCCGTTGATGTATGTGATGTTGCTCTGCACGACGGCGGTGTTCATGTAGGCCGGGTCGTACACGCGGAGACCCTGGTCCGTCTCATCCTCAGCGCGGTCATTGCCTCTCGCGGCCTTGATCTTCTTGATGTCCGTAGCCTGAACGGAATTGTGAGTGATGGGCAGCTCGTAAGACTTTCCGGTGCGGTTGTCGACGACAGTGAGAGACTGGCGCGGAGCGGGTGTCGCGCCACGTGGCGCATTCTTCACAGTAGTGACCATTTTCTTTTTGAGTTATTCTGCCCAAATTCGAATTGAGTTAAGATAGAACAGATCAGGCAAAAAATGAGATGGCAGTTTCACACAATGGTCTTTGATGAGAGAGACTTCTTGTATCCGTACATGGGGAGACAATGCGCGTCACCCGGACAGCTGAAAGGAGGTCCGGCTGGCGTCGGGGGTCGGCAGTGCTGGCCCGAGTGCCGAGGTTGTTTTCCATGCTCCTAATGCGGTAAGATCTGATGCCTGTAGCGTGGGAAGCTCAAGCACATGCCAGGGGTCCCAAAGTCTCGTTGGGTGTTTCGTCGATTGAGCTGCAAGAGACACATGCCATTGTTTGTGAACTTGATCACAGGTCCGACCCGTTGGTTCTGGATTGCTGGAAAACGGACGAGCGGATGAGCTTAATGGAGGGCGCTAGCAGAGTTGCATTTCCATTGCAGATACAGGGGAGGATCCTTGTATGATCAGCTAAAATGACGGGAGACGAACGGCCAACAGCGCTGGCGTCCTTCTAGAGAGCTTCATCAATCTGGGGTATGTATGGGCTGGACACTAGGTCCTGGCCCCAGGATTGCACCAAGGACTTGCCTTTGATCAAGTGGGCTTGGCCTCTTTCATATGTAGGACCTCGGCAATGACTGTTTGGGGGCGCAACGTATCGCGATTGACAATTATGACAAGTGATAGAGTTGGTTGGCTCTTGTGGTGCATGGTGCATAGGTAGTCATGCCCGCCGTGGACTGAGAATTTGTTCTCCTTCCCGTCCTGTGAAGACGAGCAGCCCAATTTCGAAATCAACTCAGTACCAGACTTGAGAGTGGTGTTCGTCTGTTCAGGACCGCAGGTTCAATGATATTTAGCTCCTTTTATCTCTTCTCGTCACCTTTCCCATCGGGATAAACCCATGAACCCATCTTCAAGTCCCAGAACACCATGGCTCAGGCCCGACAAAACCCACCTCCGGTCCCCGCGGCCGCGACACGGCCGGAAATTCATCTCTTGGCGGAGACCCTCACCAGCCTGAATCCCGTCGGAGTCGGCATCGTCTCCGTCGCTGGAATTTGGTCCGACCGGAGTGGATTCACTCAAAGGATGATCTTTTGTAACATTCGCGAATAGTTCATTGGCTGTCGACCCTTGAATGCATCCTGCAAGCGCATAAGCAGCTCCTCTCCGCGCATGACGTAAATCCGTTTGAGAACCTCCACAGCGGCGGTCCTGAACTATGTTTTGCGGAACCGAGGCCACTACCGAACGCCATCCCCGCAGGACTCCAAACTCCGGACCTGACCCCTCATCTCAACATATATTCTGCTGAGGCTGAAGTCAGCAGAAGAATTATTTCGCAAGAGGACTATTAGGAACTCATCCAAACACTATCGAACTTACACACGCTTGGTTGAGCCATCTCAGACGAAGACATTGAGAGCTTCTTGTCTCACTTACAGGCGTTCCTACGGGTAGAGCACGACTGAGACACTCACGCAGCACCCACCAAACCGTCAGCAACTCAAAATGGCGGCGTTGGTGCCAGTTCTTGTGGCTGGTCTGGCCGTCTTTGGTGGTTACACCTACGGGCCAGCCATCAAGCAAACAGCGACGGTTCTCGGAGTATCACGGACCGTCAATAATACGCCTGTCGCGCACGGCGGCGACCTCGTTTACATCGGCGACACGATTCATTGCGAGGATATTCACCACCATGAGGCGAGCGGGCTCCTCTTCACTGCGTGCGAAGATGACACAGAGACGCGCAAGGCATGGTTTCCGCCGCTTGGAACTTTCGAGGACCCGGTCAAGGCAAGCAAGTCTACGGGCTCTATTCATATCATCGACCCCAAGGTAAGTTCAATGTGGCTGGAGGGTAATGTGCAAGTCAACTGACAGGCCCGCCAGGACATGACCACTAAGCGCCTCAAGTTCGAGAACTTTGACAGCACTTTCATTACTCACGGCATCGATGTCATTTCCGACCCGGAAAAGGCTGACGCCGTCTATGTGTTTGCCGTCAACCACGTTCCTCACGCCGAGTATCTCGCAACCAAGGTTGGAGGCCAAGGCGACCAGAAGGTCTTGGACAAGGCCCAATCTCGGATTGAAATCTTCCATCACATCCTGGGCTCATCCACCATCAGGCATGTGCGCTCCGTTCAGCACCCGCTTGTCAAGACGCCCAACGACATTTTCATCAAGGATCCGCACTCCTTTTACGTCACCAATGACCACTTCTACCGCGAGGGAACGATGCGCCTCATCGAGGACCTGTGGCCTGGCGCATCTTGGACAGACACTATCCACGTCACCATTGACAAGCTTTCTGCGCTGAAGCCCACAGACGGCGTCACGGCGCAGGTTGCCTACGAGGGAATGAGAAATAACAACGGCCTGGGCCACTACAAGCCTGGGTACATCCTCATTGACGATTGTTCCGGCGCCGCGATGCACATTGGCAAGCTGTCTTCGGACCCGAAGAACGTCACCATCGATATCGAAGATTCCGTTCATTTTGACTCCTACATCGATAACCCCAGCTATTTCAACGACCCGTACAAGTCCGAGACCCAGGATGCCAGCGGCTTCATCCTGCCAGGTCTCATCCGGCCCTTTGATATTGTAAAGCAAATTGGCGATCCTACCTCTAACATCGGATCTATTGTCTGGTATGCGAAGCCGATCGCGAACTGCGACAGTGCCAAGGCCGAATGCTGGGAGAAACGCGCTCTATTTGAGGATGATGGAACCAGAATTCGTTCAGCTGCCGGCGCAGTCTTGGTGGGCATTGACCCGGCCAAGGAGAACAACAAGAAGAAGGCGTGGCTCTTTGTCACCGGCTTCTACTCGAGCGCCGTCCTGGCGGTCAAGGTTGATCTTTAAAGGCTGTCTTTTGATGGCCAGACTGTAAAAAAGTTCTTCAAATGAAGCCGGCGAAGTTTTGGTGGTGTGTTTTGAAGTCGGGCACAGGGGATTTGGCATACGCCCATGGTATTTGGTCTTGCAAGGCTCAAAAGTGGAAATAATGAGACGTTGGGTGTGAAGAGAGTTGAAAGAGCAGCTTATGAGAGCCATGTGAAAGTGAGAGATAATTCTAAAATCACCAACCTGAAGGCTGAGCACTTTGATTGAAACTTGGTGATCACATATGAGCGCTTGTCAAGTTTGTTGGAGACGTTCTCTTTCAATCCACGATAGGATCCTAGCAACCAGACTATGTACCAAATGTTGCCAAAATATCTCAGGTATCTCATCCTTCAGGTATTAATACAGAATACGACAAAATACAATCTTGCCTCCCACTTCCAAATATGGGGGGAGTACGCATGAGTGAACAAAAGGTATATATACACAAGCTTAGATTCCAACCTTGACCGTAAAGTGGCGCTCTATTGGTTCTCCAAAACATCAAAGATACCCTCCATGACAGGTGGCGTCGTGTCGGCTCTGATGGGCTTATCAAATGAGAAGGAGTCCATCGACAGGATGGGAGTCGTGGCGACGGAGTTGCCCAGCGAGATTGATCTTGTCCCTACCGACGACGACGCCCGCGGCCGGGGTTCAAGCATGCCCAAGCCAATCTCTTCGGCGCCGGAGGCATTGCGCTCAGCGTCAAGCATCATGTCCAGCCTGGATGAATGGCGCCGGAGAGGCCGAGACCCGGGCCAACTGGGCGTCTGGGTCATGGCTCGCCTGGCCGAGTTGGGGCGAGGCAAAGGGAGTGAGACGGGGGAAAGATGATTCGAAGACGGAATAGAGGAGAAGCTGGGAGTTCGTAGTAGAGGCTGCTGGGTGGTCGACGACTGGTACTCAAGCTCGAGAAGCATGAGAAGGTCTGTGACAGTGACACCATCAGGGAGGCTGAAGTCAGGCCGAGGGATGCGCTTGTATGCGACAGACTTCGTCCTGCTCCTGTTCTTGGGCGGCTGGAGAGAGCCGGTCTCAACAGCCAAGCCCTCCGGTCTTCCCCGGGGAACGGGGACCGGGACGTCCGGCTCGCTTGGTCGACGAACTTCGCTTGCACAACTAGGCCGGCGCGCATCACTTGCGTAACTCGGCCGGCGTGCGTCCCCGCCGGCAAAGGTGGTGAAGCTCGCGTAGCTAGGACGGCGATCGCCCGGCTCATCCGGCAGGCTCGGGACGTCACCGGCAAACCCAAAGTCGAAGGCAGGGTCATTGGGCTGATTGCCAAAGGTGTCTCGCTTCTGTGGGGGCTGGAAGTCGATGGTGTCCGTCCGTCTTACTGGCTTGACCTCCGGTGCGACCTCGGGATCAGTCTTCGGCTGAGCCACCGAATCGCGGGTTCCATTGCCGGAGAACCCGAAGTCGAATAATGAGAAGTCGGAAGCCCGCTTGTCACTCTGCTGAGCCGGCCTTGGCTCGGGTGATGGCGACGGCTTCTGCTCAGGTCGGGGGCTGAGCGGTTGGGTGAGAGACTGGGGTTCCGGGGTCTTGAGAGGCGAGCTATATAAGGGTTGATGCGTGGCAGGGCTCTCCGGGCGTGAGCGTTGGCGCAACGACGGCGACCTTTGGAATGCCGACTGCAGACGAAGCTGCCCTCGTTGAGACTTGGAGAGCTGTCGTTGTACGCCGAGCCCAGGCACCGCTGGTGAAGATGCATCCGATGCAGACACAGGTTGTGCAGCGGGCATCATGCTCATTCTCCTCAGGGAGCTGAGGGAGTCCGGGGTCTTGGTCTCGAATGCCGACACTGCCTTGGAGACGGGGACATTTTGATGGCCAGTATGGTTCATCTCCTGGATGAGATACTGCAGTTGGTTGTCGTCGAGGTCGGCCAGGACCTCGTACAGGGAGCCGAAGGACGATGAGGGCTTGTGTCCCTTGCGATGAGACGGCGCCGGAGACTCCATGGCGGCTGATGGTTGCTGGTGGTAGTTACTGTAGTAGTGGGAGTGGTAGTGGGAGTGGTAGTACTGCGTCGACCTGGTCGAGAGCAACGTCTGTCGGCAGCGCTGGCTGTGAAACCGAATCTACACCGTCGCCTGTTACACTGGCGGCGGATGATGGACATGAACTCAGTCGAGGGGGACGACGAAGAAGGCGGAGGTCATTCAAGGTTGCTGTGCTTGCTGGGCAGCGTGTTCGTGTCGCACCGCACCGATGTGCTCCTGTCAAAGCCCTGCTCGACAGGTTTGTGTGGAGTCGACGTGCAGCAAGGAGACAAGCTTGCATGCAAGGCGAAGAAAAAAAAGAAAAGCAACGCGCAGAGTAGCAGCAGAGATCCGCTTCCTCGATGACGGGTGGAGCAGCGAGTTTGAATTGGATGTCGTGAAAATGCCAAAAGTCCGAAGCAGTCGCACGTACACAGTGCCTTGCCTTACTCGCGAGGGGAGGGAAAAAAAAGGCTTGGGATAACTCGTGACAAGTCGGGATATCAGAGCCCATGCCTGCCGATGCCCCCTTTTCGAAAAGGTCGCGCCAAATCATTAAAGCGAAATGATGAGTAATTTGGCACGCTGGGGCGACATCGAGCCCGTCGCAGGGGTCTCGTGGCGCGTTTGGAGCGCGTTACAAAACCTCTTGTACATGGCCCGTGCCGGGCACGTGGAGATCAAACAGAGAGATGAAGGGGAGAGCCGTTATGGGGTCTGATTGACAGCTGACAGGAGGAAAAATGGGCGCTGTTTCTTTGAGTTGATTAAATTTCCGAAACTTTATTCCAAACTGTTGGCTTTGGCAATGACGTGAAACACTGGTCGGATGAGCTAGAGGTCGTGACTTTGGGCTGTAAGTGATATATCCCAGTGAAGAGTGAGTGTGTGAAAATAGCTCATTGAGATCTGAGACTCGGCGGAAGATAAGAATGAGATTGAGTGAGATGAAGTGAGAGAAGATGATTGAAGTTACATCATGTAATAAGAGGATAATACAATCAGTCTCAGCATGTCATTGAGAAGAATCAATAGTTAGTGTGGCTCTGTTTTCGCTTTTTAGTAATGCTATTTTGTGATCCCCAACGCCCTTAACATCGCCCTCTCACTCATAACTCATTCACCAATGTCGCTCAATCACTCATTCAGACTGCCTGTGCGAGCCAAGCACAGACTTCTAACGCCTCCTCATAGAGAACGAGTCTCCTGCGTGGTACACCTCCTGAATGAATCGATCTGCATCGCTGATCATCCTGATGCTCTGATCCACGCTCGGAGAGGTCGGGTCTCCCATGACGGACTGCCAGCTCTGTAGAAGCTGCTTTAAATGATCACCAGCTCCGAGTATATCAGAGGGGATCATGTCTTTGAGTTGCGGAATACGGCAGGCTGCAAGCAAGACAAGCATTGCACCGGCCATCCTACACGCGTGGCACTTTGTTAGCTATGTTCTTCAGCATGAGATGTGTTCACTTACGAGAGCGAGCAAATCCACGTGTCTACCAGAACCGTCTGTCCAAACCCCCTGAGGTTGAGGATGTGCAACAAACAAGCATCCAGACAAGCCTTGCAATTATTCAAAGAGTCCTGGTTGATGAGGAGTTCAGAATTTGCCTCACCACGGCCAGCCCTACCGCTCAGCATCCACATCAGGTATGGCCGGTATATCACACTCCGGCAGGTGAGGTATCTCTGCCGTAAGAACCCACCGTGCTCTGTCGGGGTGCTCTGGTTGCCGATGTTATTAAAGCCTACCTCAAACTTGAAGGCGGCCGGGAGGACATCGCGCCACTCGTCCAGTTGGTGGTTCAGCTCGGCCACGACGTAGGGGAAGCGGGTGTGGTCGAGGGCGGTGCCGGTGTCGCGTGCGTAGAGGAGCTGGTGGACGCGATTGAGGAGGCGGCGCATGGAGATGCAGGCGAGGAAGTACAATGAAGACTTCTCTTCGACTTTGCTGTCACGATGGGTATTGTATTGGCCCGGCAGGGCCGTGGAAGATTCGATCCGGGCGATGCCTGATTGGGGCAGGCCATTGAGCTCCGCGAGGTAGTCGCTGAATCACGTTAGTCAAATTTGGCAGAGGTAAGGCCGGAAGGATGGTTATTACCTCTCCAGAATATAGCACGACCAGAAGATCCTGCGAATGCGTTCCTGGTCTTCTTCTGATTCTGACTCCGGAGAATAAGACAGCAGTAGGAGACACTTGGCGGAGGCTGCATTGATGTACTCCCATGCCTGCAGCGGCCGACGGAGAAAGGCAAAGTACATGCTGCGAGACCAATCGGGTCAGTTCCTGCATGAGATTTTCGCCAAAAACGGGATGGGCGCTTACGCTGTAAAGAAGAGACAATGGGTTGCAGTGCTGCCCACATTAGTGTGTACGACATGCAGCTTCTTCAGCACGCTGTCAAAGTACATGTCGCCCATGGCCCGTCTGGCGAGCCTCCGCTTCCGCTCCTCCTCGCTCAGCGTCGTCCCGGTGGTCAGACCGGCAGTTACTTGACCTGCGCAGCCGAGTGCCATCGTCAGAAGTGCCAGGCACACGAGGATGCTGTCTTCTTCAGGGATCCCATCTGAAATCAGCTTCCGCACTTGCGCGAGCTGACCGCAGGACATGGTCGGGTACCAGAAGTTGATGGTGAGCTCGAACGACTCGATGATGCCATCAATCTCCTCGGCGGTCACGTAAGGATACATGACCGTTGAGCGTGTCTTGACCACGGGCCGCGACTGCTCGAGGTGGAAGATGGAGACGTAGTCATCCTTCATGCTCGGGAAGGCCTCGAAGTGCGGCCATTGGAGGATGGACTCGGTGGTGCTCGTGTGCATGGAGTCCAGCACGGCGTTCTCGTAGTTGTTCTGGTACAGCGGCTCGGAGATGGGGGTGCGCTGCGGGTGGTGGATCTCGTTCAGGGGCGAGCCGGAGAAGGACCCGCGCGAGGCCGAGCGGAGGGCCGGCGAGACCACGGCCGGACGACTGTCGGTGAACGGCGGCGCGCCCTTGAAGACCCCATCGTGAGACGGGTTCGGTGAAAAGTGGAACGAGGAGGCGGCGGGACTGACGATGGTGGCCTTCATCTCGTGGAGGAACTTCTCCACCCTCAGTACGCCCTCGAGGATGAGGTCGCTCTTCCCGCGTCTGATGACATGCAGCACATGAATGGTCAGAGCTTGGTCTCCTTTGTCTCTTCTCTTCGCGCGAGTCCCCGGGTGGGCTTGATTCGCCCGCCGGGGATCACGGCGCCGACAGCCGGGCGGGACTTACGAGTTCGCCTCGGATCCATAGGTGCATTCCTGCTGCGATGCAGAGCACGAGGCGCATGGCGTGTTGCCGTTGCATCTGGGCGAGACATCGTTAATCTTCTCTTGTTTCCTGCAGATGGCGCGGAACCGAGAGCCTGGGACGACCTGGGCCTTGTTGCTTGGTCTTGGCCGCACGTACCTGATCTTCCTGGCGCGGCATGTATCGCACTGCGGGACGTGACGTCGGTCAGCTTCATGGTTCTTCGGAGAGATTGCCGCTCGGCGCCAGGGGAGGTGCCATTGCGGCTGCTGCTAGCAGGATAGATGGCATTCTCCACAGGTGGCAGATCATGGGGATGACAAAGTTGAGGATAAGCGCCGTTGTGCGCATGCCATTCCGAGTGGAATTGGACCATCGTGAAAAACCTGGCATTCTTGGTCTTTGGTGGTGGTCTAGACCCCAGTCTGTGCTGGGCATTTTGTCTCTCCCCCGAATACGGCCCGTAGCGACAACGCTTGGTTATGAACACCACAAGGACAATTACTGAACATCAGATGAGACGATCAAATTCAACTTACGGCATGGCTCGTCCTCAACCTCTTCCTCGACGGCTCAGTAATCGACTCATTGTCCATCGTCTCCATTGAATCAGTCGCAATCACGGGGTGGCAGGCATGGCGTAGCACCCAGTTCGGCCGTTGGAGGTCCTTCGATCCGAAGCGGACCGAGTGCAGAAGGCACTGGAGTTTGCAAGTGGGAAAATAAAAAAAAAGAATGGATGCACAAGGGGGGGCAAACGAAGAATCCTGGCAGAAGGGGGGGAGGAAATGCATTGGATACATATGCAAACCCACGTGTGGTGCGGGGGAGACACGCTGTGGAGAAGGGGGTGGGCGGGAGAATTGGAGAAATTGGACGGGCTTGGCCCAGGAAGGAAGCCTTGAGGGGAAGCTAGTTACGCGCTGCCTCGCTCCGCCATTCCCCGACTGCTTTCACGCGGTGAAGGTGACATTGGACGATGCTGTCGCTGGGGAACTGTCCGGGGATGTAGCCGTTCGAGGAAAGGCGGGCTGGACGAATTGGAGAAAACGCATGTGATGGGGGACACCGCTTGGCGAAATTACTGGACGTTATAAAGTGATCAGATGTTCTCTTCTTCATCGGTTGCGACATGGAACCTGGTACGGGAGTTTTGCTGTTGTTGGTCATTATGGTGCTGTCCTAGAGTCTGGTCTCACTCTTGCAGGAGGGCCGTGCCGCTCCAATCACGAAGCCTAGGCGGGCAAGGTTACCCCAATTATCCAATAATCCACCAGCGCACAAGAACTCGGCCGACATGTCAATCTCAGTTATTTCCTGAAAAAAATTGGAAATTTCCAGATATTTCTGGACGACATAGAGCACTGGGAGTATTATTATTTATGTGTACGCTAGCTGCGATAAGAGGCATGTGAAGCGGTACCGTGGATTGGCCCGGGCATCGGACCGGGCCCCGAGCCGGTATCGCCCCACAAGCATCGCCAAACCCGGGCCGGGGTGGGTCCTCAGACACCGGCCAACTTCTCGTCCACGTTCATGGTGTTCAGCACGGTCTGTGCGGACCGCTTCTCCAAACTCTTCTTGACAGGGTTGGGAGCACTGAAAACCTCCTCCAATTCCTCCAGAGTACGGTCCTTGGTCTCGGGGAAGAAGAAGTACTGGCCGAACAGTTAGTGACGCAACGTTAGGGTGGCTGCAATAGAACAGGTACTTACAATGAATACGGCCTCGAACAAGTCCCAGAAAATGAACACAATGTAGAAGTAGTACTTGATGTTAAGGAAGGCGGGCCCACTGGCGTACTGGATGATGGTGCTTCCGACGGCACTGGCAAAGTTGCCGACGGCAGTGCCCTTGGCACGGGTGGCCGTGTTGAGGGTCTCGGCAATGTACATGCTCTGAAGCGGTGTCCAGCCGAAACTGAAAACGATTCCAAAGATGTAAATGAAAGCGATCGTGGTGTTGGCAGCGGCTTCGTTGCTGGCGTCCTCCGTGGCAAGCTTCGAGGTTCCAGTGATGATGGCGAAGCAGAACGAGCAGAAGATGATGGAGTAGATCAAGAGGGGCCGGCGACCGACGACATCCGTCATACGGGCTCCAGCAAGGGCAGCTCCAAAGCACAGAATGGGGTTGATGGCGTTCAATGCCAAAACCTTCTTCTCGTCGTCGATGCCGGCGTTCTCTAGCAGAGCGGTCATGTAGTAGGAGCTCAGCGAGTTGCCAGACACCTGTCCAAAGACAGCCATGCCCAAGACGCAAATGAGTCTGCGACGAGCCGAGTGGGTGTTCCAAAGCTCGCTGTAGTCCCACCACTTCTTGTCAGACGCGTCGGTCCGGATCTGCTGTGCCATTTCCTTGAGCTGGAGCTGCACGATAGGGTGATCCATGGAGCCCTCGCCGTGGTAGGTCGCAAGGATCTTGGCGGCTTGCTCATGTTTGTCGTTTGCCATCAGCCACCGAGGAGACTCGGGGATGAAGAAGACGCCGACGCAAATGATGCCAGAAGTCACCTGGGTTTCTGTTAGGGGAACTGTGGGTGAGGGTTGAAGAATGGGCACCAACCATCTGAATCCAGATCGGGATACGCCAGCCACCGTCATGTTCGATGTATGAACATCCGTAAACGGTCCAGGAGGCGATGATCGAGCCGACATACCTGGAAACATCCAGTCAGTACACAGCAATGAACGCGATCGCTCCCAAAACATACCAAGTGCAGTTGTATACACCCGTAATGGTTCCTCTCCACGCTGGGTGGGCCATCTCGGACACGTAGGTGGGAGCGGAGACGCAAACGAAGCTGACGCCGAATCCTAGAACGAAACGTCCGGCAAGGAATTGGCCGGCGCTGAAAGCCATCAGTATGCTGCGTGCAGTGATGCGTCGGTGGGTACCTATTCTCACGTCTTGGTGGGGGCCTGGATGCAGGTGCCGATAATGACAATCAGGCTACCGATAAACATGCCCCATCTGCGTCCGAGATAATCGTTCGTGGGTCCGGTGAAGAAGACGGCGGCGACACTGCCGATGTTGTACATGGCAAAAATGATGCCGGTGCTCTGATCGACCGTCTCCCTATCAGTCACGTTAGGTAGATTACGAAAGTGCTGGCGGGGATTGCTGACTTGTTGAAGTAATTCATGTACGACTTCATGCCGTTGAGACCTCCCATCTACTGTGTGTTAACCAGTGAGGAACTTGGGCTATTTGCCATAGCACTCACGAGAGAGCCATCGTAGCCGTTGAGAGCACCGCCAAGGTAAGCTAGGTACAGGTAGTTAGGAAACCATCATTGAGATATTCGAAGCATGGCACGACGTACCGATGATCAGAATGCCGTAAAGACGGAACATGGACTTTGTCCAAGGCGAGTACTGGCCTTCCTGGGACTCGTGGGCGATCTGGACGGCGGCATCGACATGGACCTCTGGCGAAGTACCGGCCGGGCCGGGCCTCTCGGCGACGTGTTCGCCGGCCGCCATGTCGGACTTCTCGGCGGACATTGTGGGTTGAGATGCAAGATAATACCAAGTACCAATCTATGCGTAGGCAGACCAACACGGGCTCACACCAAGTGGACCAAGTGGTCAGGAACAGTGGAGAGACGTGGAGAGATCGAGTCTTGGATGGGTTCCATCGATGGAGACGAAGGATGGAGAGGGCGATAACATGGCCCTCTTAAATGCTGCGACGACCAACCCCAGCCTGTTCAAGACACAAGCTCTCCCCGCATTCGGGCCATCAGATCATTCGAAGAAGGTCACAAAAAAAGAAGAAAACCTGGGGTGTCAAGAGTCACGGCCGACCGTCAGCCCGACAACACGGGTGCGCTTGCAGTTCTCGGCCCACATTAGCCGGGGGTCTAGACGGAATTCGATCTGGGGTAAAAGACAAAAGAACTTTCCGTCCGTGGGAACATCAGACTAGACGAACAGGGTCTGTAGAATGGGATGGATGGAGGGTTGGAGGGCAAGGGGAAGGGAGCGAGATGGATGGTTGGGGGGGGGTCGGGGGTGTGAGTGTGTGTGTGTGGCAGATGTTGCAGCGGTGTTAGCCCCCGAGGTCCAGTGGTCCTCTGCTGCGAAGGTGTGGGGCCGGCCCCGACTTCCCCGAACCCACCTAATAGATGCCCACCACCCCCGGTCCGGGGAAGCTATGCCCCTTGTGGCCTTGGACTCTACTCCTCCTCCGGGGTTTCATTTGTTAGCTCAGCAAGGGGGCCACTGTTTATGTCAGCACCCGAATGTTCTGGTCACGTTAACAGTGGACCCCTGTCCAAGCTAACATATGAGATCCCGGAGGAGGAGTAGGTTTGGTGCGGACCTTCTCCGACGAGGGGTGGAGGGGTAACGCGAAGACCTCCACTGCATGCGAAGAGGTATCTCTCTCGGGGTAGTTTCCCTCGTTACACCGACCACCCACCCGCCTGGCCGCCTGACTCGGAGCTACCCCGAACAGAGCAGTGAGGGGCAGCGACTTGCAAGAAGCACCCGTGGACCTCACTCTGCACCGGCCTGCAGTTGCCCCACGTTCACTCGTCATACCTTAAGGTACCTATGGCGGGACAACGCTGCTTCACGAGAGCAAACTTGCAGATTGGATGGATAGCAGTCCCTTTCCCCAGACACGTTACTTCGCGTGGAGCTTTGAGCGTGAATAAATAACCCTACGACCGTGGGTTGCCGGCCGACTTGTCTGCCCTCTCCCTCCTCCTCCTCCTCCTCCTTCGTTTGTCTCCCTCTCTCTTCTTCGTCTTTGGCCGTCGTCTCCATCGTCGTCTCCATCGTCGTCTCCATCGTCGTCTTCGTCTTTGTCGTCGTCGTCGTCATCGTCGTCGTCGTCCTTCCTCTCTGACACGCCCTTGGCCGTTCAATCCGTCTACCAAGCCATCGTTACCCCTCCTCCGAAACCGCCACGATGGCCCCCCAAAGCTTACCCCTCCAAGCAAAGGAGGGCGTCCACGACTACGAAAACCCTGAGGTGTTCCGTCGCAATACCCTTCCCCCTCGCGCATACTTCATTCCTGAGACCTCCATACTCCTCAATGGCGTTTGGGACTTCCACTACGCTGGCACTCCTGGCGAGGCCCCGTTGCCTGACGACAAGGACGACAAGTGGGAAACCATCAACGTCCCCGGACACTGGCAGCTCCAAGGCCATGACTACCCGTGGTACACCAACACCCAGTTCCCTATTCCCGTCGACCCGCCCTACGTTCCCAGCGAGAACCCCACCGGCACATACAGACGTACCTTCCACGTCCCCTCCACATGGGACGAGAAGTCTCAATTGCGCTTGAGATTCGATGGTGTCGACAGTGCCTATCACATCTGGGTCAACGGTGTCCTCATTGGTTTCGCCCAGGGCTCGCGCAACGCTTCCGAGTTCGACGTCACGAGCATTCTCAACCGGGATGGCCCCAACGAGGTCTTTGTGAGAGTCTACCAATGGTCTGACGCCACTTACATCGAGGACCAGGACCAGTGGTGGCTGTCCGGTATGGAACCCTTACCCCTGTCCATGTCGTCTTTCTTTCCTCTAACCAATTGGCATAGGTATCTTCCGCGATGTCACCCTCTTGGCCGTGCCTGAGCCTGCCAGAATCGAAGATTTCTTCCTTCGCACCGACCTAGACGACAAGTACGAGAATGCCACCCTTCTCGCCACCGTTGACGTCAAGGCCGCCGAAAAGGGCACCGTCAAGCTCACTCTCAGCGAGCTGGGCAAGAACGGCGGCGCCGTGATTGTCACCAAGGAGGCTGAAGTCAACGCCAACGACTCCAAGGTCGAGCTCAGCATCCCCGTCACAAATCCCCAGAAGTGGACTGCAGAGACGCCCTACCTCTACCGCGCCGAGATCACCTTCGCCTCTCATACAGTTTTCCAGAACATTGGCTTCCGCAAGGTCGAGCTCAAGAACGGATTGATCTCTGTCAACGGTACCCCTATCCGCATCCGCGGTACCAACCGCCACGAGCACCACGCCCACTTCGGTCGCGCTGTTCCCCTCGACTACGCCAAGCGCGACCTTCTTCTGATGAAGACTCACAACATCAACTCCCTGCGATGCTCACACTACCCCCCTCACCCCAAGCTCTTCGAGCTTGCCGACGAGCTCGGTTTGTGGGTCATGGACGAGGCCGATCTCGAGTGCCACGGCTTCTATGACTGCATCGCTCGTCCGCAGGACGTTCAGGAGGAGGCCGACTACGAGGAGCGCAAGGCAGTCACTTTCCCCAAGGCTGGCAAGTACACCAGCGAGAACCCCGTTTGGCGCGAGGCCTACCTTGACCGTATGGTCCAGTTGGTTCAGCGTGATAAGAACCACACTAGCATCATCATGTGGTCTCTCGGTAACGAGGCATTCTACGGCGAGAACCATAAGGTCATGTACCACTACGCCAAGAAGTTTGATCCCGGCCGTCCGATTCACTACGAGGGCGATGTCAATGCCGAGACCGCCGACATGTTCTCTTACATGTACCCTCCCATTGACCGCTTGACGCGTCTCGTCACAACCGAGCAAGTCAAAGAGGACGGCAAGTTTGACAAGCCAGTCATTCTGTGCGAGTACGGACACGCCATGGGCAACGGCCCTGGTGGTCTGGACGACTACATCGAGGTTTTTGAGAAGTTCCCTCGTCTCCAGGGTGGCTACATCTGGGAATGGGCCAACCACGGTATCTGGAAGGAAGATCCCGACGGCAAGAAGTACTACGCATATGGCGGAGACTTTGGCGAGCGTCCTCACGACGGAACCTTCGTCATGGATGGTCTTCTTCACAGCACCCATGACCCTACCCCTGGTCTGATTGAGCTGAAGAAGGCTTACCAGCCTCTCTCCCTCTCTGTTGAAGAGAACAAGCTCGTTATCTGGAACAAGTACGACTACGTTGGCGTCGACCACCTCTCCGCCTCTTACAAGGTGGAGGAGTTGGGTGAGAAGTAAGTCAACTACTACCTACGCCTAACGCACCGAAGCCAGAGTACTAACGATTGGACCATAGCTCTGCTCTCCTCGCCGCTGGCAACCTCGAGGTTCCCACGATCGCCGCTGGCGAGACGGCCAAGGTCGATCTGCCGTCCTCCCTTTCGAGCATTAAATCTGACAAGGAGGTCTACATCACCATCACCTTCCGTCTGAAGGACTCTACCAACTGGGCGGAGCCCGCTCACGAGATTGCCTGGATTCAGCACAAGCTGTCCGGCGTCGCACTCGTTCCCAAGCTCGGTCATGATACGCTCAGCTCCAAGCTGCAGGTCAAGCAAGTTCGCTCAACAGCAACCATCTCCGGTTCCGACTTCACCTTCACATTTGACACGGCCCGCGGCTACCTCACCTCTTGGACTGCCGCCGGAGTGCCGCTCCTCGAGAAGGATGCGTCCACTAATGCCGCTATTTCTCCCAACTTCTGGAGAGCCCCTACCGACAATGACAAGCCCAATGATGTACCCTACTGGGTCCGCTATGGCGTCAACGCCTTCGACAGCACTCTGCGTTCTCTCAAGATCAACGAGTCTGCTGAGAAGGTGGAGATCATTGCAACCACCTACCTCAGCCCTCGCATCTTGGATTGGGGCTGGAATACTGTGACCACCTACACTATTGACGCTGCCGGTCGTCTTACCATTGCCGTCGACCTGAAGCCAAGAGGCATCAAGCCTACGCACATCCCCCGCGTTGGTCTCAACCTCCGCCTGCCCAAGGCTCTTAACAACGTCAAGTACCTCGCCCTTGGCCCCGGCGAGTCATACCCCGACAAGAAGTCCAGTCAGCGCCTCGGCGTATACCAGGCGACCGTTCCGGAGCTGCACCAGCACTACGAGGTGCCTCAGGAGGGCGGCAACCATCTGGAGACCCGCTATGTAAAGCTCACCGAGGGCTACGGCCGCGGTATCCGCGCCACCCCGGCTGATGCTGCGCTCTGGTCTGAGGAGGAATGGCGCCAGTTCAGTTTCCAGGTCAGCCACTACAAGACCGAGACTGTCCAAAACGCCGCGCACCCGTGCGATCTCTTTGAGGAGGACGCCACCCTCCTGCGTCTTGATGCCCGCGTGGCCGGTGTAGGCACCGCCGCTTGTGGTCCTAACGTTCGTGAAGATCTCAAGGTGCATGTAGGAGACTTCAAGTTCGCCTTCGTGTTGGAGCGCGTTGGATTCTGATGGGCCGATGATGACTGAAGCGAAACTTGGCTAGAAGGGCCACCGAGTCTTATGAATGTTCATGGCTAGAACTAGTAATGATACGAAACGTTATGATGATGCATCTCTGAGGTGAATGACCACGTGACGACGACGACGATGACAGAGACGGAATGTCTGTGGAAAGCTGCCTGGTTTTGATGCTTCGGAGAGAGACGACAAAGATGCCATCCACTTTTTTGCGTGAAGGGCATGACTCGGCGTTCGGGATGTGGACAAACACTACTTGTGCTGCCCCGCACCCTACGACGTGCACATAACGGCATCTCGTCTCAAGGATTTCCGAAACTGGCCGGTTGGCCCAATGGCAAGGCGTCTGACTACGATTTATTGTGATATCAGGAGATTCTGGGTTCGACCCCCAGGCTGGTCAATTCTTTTTGTATTTTCACGTCATCTTCACTTTTGCGAGGCATGGAAGCAAGTTCAACGAAACAAAGGTGACCTAGGGTAGACTGAATTCTAACGCCAGCCTAAAAAGGACAATGGGTGGTCGTCGAAGTACACGGATGCCACGAGCTGCTCGTTGTACACGAGCTGGGCGCTGTATAC
The DNA here is from genome assembly GCF_013390195.1 of Colletotrichum siamense. Taxonomy (NCBI): domain Eukaryota; kingdom Fungi; phylum Ascomycota; class Sordariomycetes; order Glomerellales; family Glomerellaceae; genus Colletotrichum; species Colletotrichum siamense. The sequence goes on along the minus strand of NW_023501016.1, from coordinate 7,056,615 downwards.
GTTTGCCTCGAGCTTGCACAGGCTCCCCAACGCGTACTGCTTCTCTGAGCCGTCTGCGCATTTGCATTTATTTGAGCACTGCGGGCTGCCGCATATTCGTATGCCCAGTGTTTGACCAACCAAACTGTGAATCCAGTAACAGCCACCATTGTTTCCCACCTCTCCCCGAAAACGCCCATCAGCCCTGTTCCGAAGAAGGTAATTTTGGGCCCCGCATTTAACACAGCAACGATCTCGCCGCCGTCGGAGCTGTAACCGACTGGTCTGTTCCTTCGCTTGCCCCCAGCACTGGGATTGAGGTTTGTTATCCGAACAAGCTCGTGTGCGGGTTGGCGTCTCCACCAATCGCGTGCCCTGCGCTCCTTGACCTTCGTCGCTCTCCATTCGAATGTCTCCGTCACCCCATTGATGTTCATCTTGAATGGCAAGCACTGGATGTTGCCGTCTCGGTCTCGCTTGAAGCGGTTGAGACTGGTGACTTCTTGATAGTACTCTTGCAAATCCCCAGCAGGGGGGAGCTTGAACAACAAGGGGTCCCACAGACTTCCAGAAACCGTCGCCATTGCAGGGCTGTGTGCGTGAGGTCCGTCATGGAGGTCAAAATGAAATCTGTCAGATCCCCTCAAGTTGCTGGTCCAATAGTGGTGGGTTGTGGGAACAAATGTTCCATTGTGGAAGTGCACACTGAACAAAGGCCTATCTGGTGAAAGGCCCAAGAGGTAGTGTTGTGCGCGTCGGCGTCGCCACCAGTGTACCCTTGGTCCTTCCACGGAATAGCCGCAGAATGACGGCGGGAACTTGGCCAATGTTCCTGTTGAGCTGTGGGAATAGGACCTGTAGGAATGGGCACTGCCATCAACGCCGACGGCTTGCTCTTGGTGCGTGTTGTCACTTGTAGCCATGGCGTGTGTTGGTGGTGGCAGGTGCAAATACTGGGTGATTGACGCAGTAAGGAAGGCCTAGGGTAGAGGCGAAGATGAAATAAAATACCACAAACGATGGAAGAGAGTCAAGGAGATTGCTTCATAGGACTGGAGAGGTCGGCTGTAGGTTTGATGTTGTGATGTGCGATGGAGGGAGAAGAAGGGCGGGAGAAGTGCAGCACAAATCAGAGATTATGCGCCCTCCTTAAGGTACCTTACCCAGGCAGGCAGGGTAGGATAGAGCGGCTTCCCAGGCGCAGATGGTGCGAGGCAGGTAGGAGGGAGGTCCGAGGAAAGCCTCATCGGGAGCAGGACCTCTCATCCCAACTGCACAGCTGAAGATATGGCACAGCAGGTGCTTTGGTTTCTATCTCTGACACTGGAAATCATCAGCCGCGCCTGCCACCCTTGGCCTTTTTGACGTCAATATCCCGCCAGAACAGCACCGAAATCCACGCAGCCGCAAGAATGGACGTTCCCGTGATGAATATGACCCGCTGCGTCTCTCCATACGCCCGGTCGATCGCCGTCCTGGCCTCGCTTCCGTCCGCGTACGAGGACTGCACCTCGAGACTCCCGTAGATACTGTCGAGCTTCATGAGCTCGGACGAGGGCAGGTGCGCCGCCAGCTTCTTCCGGAACAGCCCCGTCCATATCGCTGTTGCGATGGCAGAGCCCGCCCCCTTGCCACACGCCACGATCGTCGTCTCCACCGCCAGCAGAGCCGGAGTGTGCGCGTGCGACACGGCCATGAGCGTCAGTTGCTCAATCGGGTACATGACGCCGTTGCCAAACGAGATAAGGATCTGGCACAAGATCATGACCCCGACGGATGGGTTGGGGATGTGCAGGCCCACCATGAGGCCTTCGCCGAGGATGTAAAGGGGGACTCCGAGGAGGAGGGCGTAGTATTTGATGCGGCCGTTGTACCGCAACGCCACCCCGAGAAGCAGGTTCGAGACAGAGGCGCCAACCATCTCAATGTTGTTGATGTAGGTGGCATTCGTGACAGACTGGTGGAACTCGACGATGAGCATGGAGTAGATGTATGCTGCGACCACGCCGTCTGACGTATACAGCGTTCCGGCAAGCAAGTTGGTAAACACCACAGTCCGGTCCGTGAGGAGGTGCCATGGGAGAAATGTGACGGGAGCGAGATACTTCTCGTACATGAGAAATCCCACAATCATCAGAACGCCGATGACAATGAAGGAGATGATCATCGGCGAACCCCAGCCTTGGGACTGGTACGAGTAGATGCTGATTGCCAGCAACAAGAAGCAAAGACCCGAAGCCAGAAGCAGCAGTCCGATGACGTCGAACTCCTTGCAGTAGTGAATGAAGTTCTCCTGCCAAGTCTGCTTGTGGATTGGCCTCGAAATAAGCCCGGCGTCCCGCGCCTGCTTGTCGTACTTGAACATCAAGTACAGCAGAGGTAGTGAGCAAACCGGGATCAAAATCGCCCAGATACCGAATCCCCACCTGAAGCCGATGGTTACCAGGACACTCTCCGCTGCTGGACCACACGCCCATATCGACAGGAGCGACGGGGTTGCGAGGACGCCCATGACGAAGGCCCGGTGTCGCATGGGGATGGCATCGGCGATGAGGATGGTGAAGCTGAACTGGATGCCAAAGAAGCCAATGTAGTAAAAGACCTGTGCTGCGCAGTAGGTCTCGACGTTCTGGCAAGCGGCCATCATGACGGCGCTGACGGTCGTGAAAAGCACCATCGAGGCCATGCACTGGGGTCTTCCCCAGAGGTCCAGGAGCTTTGCATACGGCAGCTTGATGATGCCGCTAGTGACGTTGGCCACGACCGCTGTTGTTGCTGTGAGAGCATGCTGGCTAAAGTCGCTCGTGACATATGGGGTCAAGACTTTGAAAATCCCAGAGGAAAAGCCCAACGTGAAGTTGTAGAACCAGACGCTGGTGAGAGTTAGCCAAAGTGCTTATTCTGAAGAATTCTAGAATTGAGAGAAGGGTTACACTGTAATCAAGATAACCAGCTGGCGGGTGCTGAGAATCTGTTGGAGCGGTCCAATTTCCTCCTTCTCGGACTCCACCGCAGTGTCTTTCTCGGTGTCGTAGTCCTTCTGGTCGTCTTTGACGCTTGAATCCTCGCTCGCCGAACCAACGGCGGTAGCTACCGACGGCTCCCGCTTTGTGGCGTTCTCCATCGTGGAGACCGCGCGGCCGCTATCGCAGGGGGCCGTCATGGTCGTCGAAGATTTGGCGAGCGCCCCTGCTTGGAGTGTACTGACTCGGGGTTTGTGAGGGGGGAAACCGAGCAAGCGCGGCGTTTACAAGATCATGTCCAAAGAGGATTGTTCTTCAACCGGATACGAAAACAATCCAAGTTTACGATAACTCGAAGAAAGAGATACGTCGCCTTGTAAGGCACAGCTTCGGCACTGGAAAGATTTTGACATGCCCCTGATTGCGGGGCTTTGACGCGTCGTACTGTTGCTTCCCGGATAGTGCTCCTTTTAATAGCGCCCAATCAACGACACCAGGTACCGCTGGTGGAGCGAGTCAGGGGCCTTTACAGCGGTTGAGCCACGCTGTAAACGCGTTCTTTAGGGGAATGTCTTGCCGAGACGGGAGATTGCAATGTTGTAGTGAGACAGCTACAGCTCTAACCGATTGCGAGCTTGCGATGAAGACTTCGGCCTTGAGTCTTTGAACGAGACGAGTGGCTGGTGGTCTTGTTGGCAACGAAGCTTGACATTCGACAACTCAGTTGAGTGATTAAAGGGATAAAGCAGAAACTGTCGCTTGGCTTTTTCTGCCTATGTAGCAGTGGAAAGTAATTTCCGCTGGTGAGACAAATCGCTGTAGGGACCTTCCGCTCCTGCCTGTTTTGGGGGCGCCGATGCCAGCGCCGGCCGAAAAGGTGTTGCCGGTCGGAAGTGTGGGGGGCCACTCCCGGGACATGCTCCGAGATTTGAGCCGCCACATCCGGGACACGGCAGCATTCAAGTAAAATCCGGTCGCAGCCAGTCAAATGTGTCCATGAGGTCAAAATTGAAATCCAGCTGCGCAGACACGTCCCAGCTTGAGATGTCCACAGGAAGGGCATTGCCGACGGTGCCGGTATCGTTCAGTGCGTGGTCGAGTACATGCTGGATCACGACTTTGCAGTCGGCGCAGAGGTCTGCGTTCGGAGCGGAGGGCTTGACCCAGGACAGGAAACCGACCAGCAGACTGAGCTGTTGAATGATATTGGAGCGGGAGGGTTTGGGGCTTTGAGGGTCGCCGCTGGGTGTAGGCCGAAGAAGCTCTAGGCAAAGAACACCTCCGCCCGGAGCGGCGTACGCCATTACCTGCGATCAAGGTCAGAATCATCAAGAGACGGTTCGTAAACCGTACAGAGAAAGTTGAGCTCACCAGCCACATGAAGTCCCAATGCAACGGGGTAAACCGATCCATGTTGGTCCAGAACATGACGGCAGTCGACACCATCTCGAAGCTAACTCGCAACAGGTCATCGTTGTTCGTATGCCCCCCACGAAACAGCAATTGTTCGACGAAAAACAGATTTTGCAGGTGCTCCAGGTGCACAACCATCAGCGTGTAGAGCGTACCGTCGTTCAGTGTCGAATTCTTCACCTCCGCAGTGTTCAAACGCATCGCTGACGGCAGCTGGGCGTAAGCCTGCAACTGTCGCTCTTTGATGCCCCTAAAAACCAGTCAGCGTCATACTCTAAAGACCCACGAGATAATGCGTACATGAGAGTTTGTAGCGCTGGAACTACCACGGGTCTGACGGCCAGAGCAATCTCAAATATGTCATCGCGGATCATGGAGAAGCACACTCGGGCTCGCAGGTTACCGACAGGCGGAAGGACGCCGTCTCTATTCCACCCATGGCTGTCTAGGGCTGCTGCTGCCGCTTTTCGGGTATCCTCGTCTGCCAACAAGTCCTCGTCCTGCAGAGCAAGTGGTAAGGGTGTCGAAGTAAACTTGCCGCAGAGAAGAGGCGGACGACCAGTGAAGGTAGACCCTGCTTTGTCGCTGTGAAAGACGTGACCAAACAGTCTTCGCCGCAGTTCGGACGCGAGAGTTGGCACGTATGGCTGGTTTGGCGCGCTGTCGTCGATGTGAAGCCCGAGAGATGTTAGGAGTGTCACGCATTCTCCGTGAGATTGCCAGCACGAAAGACCTAGGATCGCAGATCAGCCATAAAACTTATCAAGGATTGGTGCAAAGGCGATAATATCTCCTGGAATTTTCAACAGCAAGAATAACGAGCTTAGAACTTACTGGCATCGCCATCAGCGACAGAGTCAACAATTCCCCGCTTGTAATGGAGGTAGACCGACAACGTATTTCCTGCCTTCGAGGCCGTGGCTCTGGCGAGCAGAACGCAATCGTTGAGACACTTTCTCAAGACTGCCGCAGACTTTACTGTTTTTGGTGTGTTCTTTACTCCCCGCGAACCAAGAAACCAATACGCGAAGAGCAAGCCAAGAGTTTCCCAGCGGGTATTTTCTCCCGAGAACTGGTCAATGTAGCGGTTGCCGTCCGGCTCGTCTTCCACGAAGACTTTTGATGTGTTCACGCAAATGGTCTCTGCCAAGTCTGATAGCTTCGCCGCGTTGTGATCCATCGTCTCAAAGAGCCTGCCATAGTGGTGATAAAAGCGGTCGAGGGCCCGTGGCGCAATGAGCTGGAAAGCGATGTCACACTCGTTGAAGTGGGAGCCGAATAGAACTTGTGCATCCTCTCTTCGAGGGATACTTTGAAGAACAGAAATGCATGTCTTCAAAACTGCATCTGACACTCGTTTGTGTTCTGGTTCTGTGTTGGGTGTGTTGATACCGCTTCTGCGTGCCCTGCTTGTAAGTTGGGGTTGGAAAGGCGACAGAGCGTCCCGCGTTTCTTCATATATGCCGAGGTAGGAAGTGAAGCCAAGAAACCCAGGGGATTGCGTGTCGACTGGGCTGTTTATTTCGGGACTGGTGCGTTCCTGCTCAGAATGATCCCGGGTCCTGGTGATTGAGCGACGGCGGGTCCGGGCTTCGGGGCTGGCTGAAGTAGGCGACGCACTCCTCGTCCTTCGCCCAACACGCTGCCGAGTCGTCGATGCAGGCGGCTCGGAATCCTCGGTCTCATATTCACACGGCTCTCCCGGCCTTCTCCGTCTTCGACAGCTGCTGCAGACCGGGCGAGCGCGATCGCAGGCAACCTTGCGCCGATGGCATGGGCCGCAGGCGTGCGGCCGTCCATTTCTTCGGCGAGTATTCGGCGAACTGGGCGTGACCAAAGACATGACGACTTTCGGCGATTCGATTTGGGCAAGAAAAGAAAAAGGCAAGACCTGCTACAAGATTAGAAGAAAAGACGGTTTACTTCTGGAACTCGGTGCCGAGAACGTGGTGTGTTGGTGAGCGGGAAGAAATTTCGGGGTCGGCCTCGGCTGAACTGACTAAGGCCCACTAGTTCGGTGCCGAACTTTGGCTTTGCCGTGCCGAGAATCAGCGATGACATGCACACCTAGCTGACAGTCCTGATGAACAGGCTTGGGCGAGAGATTCTGCTTTTATTCATTTGTCAGAGTATCAAGTGAGTTGGGTGGCTAACCTTCCATGATCATGAAGCCGACGAACATATCCCACGCTCCCATCCCGTGATGCCGCCAAATACCGAAAAATACACGATGCGAAAATGCAAGCAACCGGCAACCTATGCAACAACTTCGCTTCGCAAACCGCTCAAACGCCCTTATATGTCCCTATACTGACGCACAAACTCATGCAATTCCACGAGAGACTCGTGGCCAACTTTTTGCATGTACGCCGAACTCCGATCCCCAGAGATGGCGACTTTGATGATCTGCTTCGCTGCCCAGCAGAGCTCAGTGTTGTATCTGACCATTCCACTCTTTTCGAATACAGTGGGATCCATGCGGCTTTGTATGGTCTCCCACATTGCCTCCCAACGTGAGATGGCGCGAGAGAGATTCCGAGTGCTGGGGCCCAGGACGCCCATCAAGTTTGCAGTGAGCACCATGCCATTGATACCTGCAAATCGTCAGCTTCAAAGTACCACTTAAACGGCCGAGTTACCATACCAAAGATGAGGATTTGTAGGTCCGTCGCATTAATGTCTTGAAAGGGGAAGCTCCCCATACCGTTCCAAGTATCGCTCATCAACGCATCCATGCAGTGCTTAAGTGATACTATCCTCCTCGCAGGATTGAACCCCTTGGTATTGGCAATTTCATAATACTCCTCTGCATTGCTGGCATCCCATAGTTCCAGCGGACAGGGGAGATCGCACGTTATCTCTGAGGTGGAGATCATAGACGGAACGTTGAACATGCCGGTTTGTTGCCAGTCTGCTAAAGCCATCCAAGTTGCCAGCCTTTAATCGTTAGATTAACTAAAACTTCGGATAAGACACGACCTACCTAATGCGAGACTCGTTCCGCACAAATTCATCGTACTGAAATAGCGGTGCATGCCTCGTCTGAGCCAGCCCAAGACAACGCACGGCCTGGACCAACACCGGAAGTCTTTGCGTGCGGTTCTTTCGCCGCGTTGCCATGTCGTTTCGGAAGAACTGCACACTATGAATCATGACCGCTGCTTGAAGGCTCGCCTCCAGCTCAGGGGTCCACTCAGGCGTCACGCCGTTCGGGATCATCCTATGGAGCCTTCTGAAGATGTACTCCTCGATGAGACTCAGGTAGGCCCGGGCAGCTAGAGCATCATCGCTGGGCGGTGATCTCAAGGCGCCAGAGACAGCAACAGCGATTAGGAGCTCTTTCGTTGTCCGGTTTGTGCCAAAGTCTGGCCGGTGCAGGATGGGAAAGTCGATGTGGCTCACGCGGAAGTACGTGGCAGCAAACATGCAGAGATTCTCCGCCGAGAAGACGGAAGTCGCAGCAACGGGGTCAAAAGCCCCGTCATACCACGGGTCGCAGATCTTCAATGCATGGTGGAGCTCTTCAAGTTCAGAGACGATCATGGCTGCCCGCGACTCGAAGATTGCCGGGTCGTACGATGAAGTTGGTGTATGTATTAGCGACGCTGTCAGTCCGGACGTTTCCGCGAGCCCGGACATGGCATAAAGGTAGTCAATTGACTCGGGGACGAAACCGGTTGCGAAAGGGTACGGTAGGAAGGCGGCAAAGTCCTGGTCGATGGACAAGTTCGGAGGGAACGGGGCAGGCACCACCGGTCTCATACTCGAATCAAGCCCGTCGCCTTCAGTCCTGGCGGCTGCCTCGCTGGCGAGGAACTCGAGAATGTTTTCCGAGTTTGGGTTGGTGAGGCCGAGGAGGAAGGCGACTGTGATCTTTGTGCGGTCCTTGTCGTTGTTGTTGGTGGGAGTACCGACGGCTGTTGACGAAGCCGAGGAATCCGTCGCAACGGACGGCGCGTCTTCGAGCCTGTGGTAGGTACATGCTAGCTTGCGAGAGACGCAGCGCTCGCATGGATCGGATGTGTCGCATGATTGTTTGCTGTGGAAGCAAGCATCGCACGCTCGTGGCTTTTGGCCGCGCTTGAGGATGGGGATGGCTTCATGGTCTTTCTTGTTCGGGCAGTGAATAGTATGCTTGCGGCAGACGTCGCTGTGCTGGTTTAGAAAAATGGTTCTAGAAGAAGATCGTCAAACATACCGTCTAGCAAACGACTTTTCACAGTAAGGACACTTATAGCTTGCGCCTTCGATATCTAGAAAGGTGTGAGCGTCAAGAACACCGAGATAGCATGTGAAGATGATGGCAGATGAGATGAACGGTTCACACTCGACTTCAGCTGGCAAGTCGATGACTGAACCTAAGCTACAAGGGATGAATGATCTCCACAAAATTATGAAGGCAGCCAAACCACATCAGGATAGCAGAAAAAAGTCCCGTTCAGGGGGGCTCGCGAATGGCCTCATGGTCTCGAGAACAAAAGTACCCCAATTGAGACAAAGATATTGCCCATCACGCCCGGAACAAGCCGACGGAAGAGATCACAGATCGTAAGACTTACGTGTGGATTCGTGCCGTCGCAAATGAGCGCTCCGCTGATACTGCTTACCGCAGGTTGCGCAGGTGTACCCGCGGCCGCCGACGCCGACGACAGACTCCGGCATCTCGGGTCGCAGTAGGCTCCCGAGGCCCAACGCTGATAAACTGGGAGATCAATCGAAATCGGGCATAGAACCGAGACAGATCACCCGGTGTTTGTTGGTGGGTTTGGACGGAAAGGGCGTGAAGGAATCGTCAACGGGGATGGTGAAAGGAGGTGGGTTTTATCCGAGCTAGTCGGAATCTCGCGGACTGGGCGGACTGCAATTGTCCTTGACGGAGTGAAACCCTGGACCTGGGGCCGGACAAATCCCACTGCCGGGGTCGTTGGCTGCGATGCCGGTGGGTTTTCACCTTAAATCCAGCGCGATCCACTCCTGACGGGTGGCTGGGCTAAGCCTGATTCGGAAGTCTGGGCATGCCGTGTAAGTTGAGATCATGGGGGCATGAACGGCCATCGGGGACATTAGGAGTGCGGTTGAGGTCCTTGAATATTCCGAGAGAGAGATTCTCCCTTTTTTGTTTTCACTGAGATTTTCTGGGGATATTTCTGCTGAACATTGATGTTTTTGCGGCGTCAATCTGATTATTGGACATCAATGGTTCTCCGGCTGTGTTTACTTCGTCTTCACTTGATCAATCGATGTTTCGCTTAAGCGCACTATTTACAAGTCCTATTACTTTCATTGCATGAAATCCAATTTCTTCTGTTCTTCCCCACGATGAACGGTATAACTTTGCAAAAAGGTAGCCCTTCGAACGAGTTGCCCGATAAGAGCCTTGACAAGAGTGAGCAATTCTAAAGTGACAAACAGCGATTTCCCGTCATGCGACGCGAAATATTCTAGCAAAAGCTGGTACTCAGATCAGTCCGCGCATTCCGTTGCTTCCGCAGACATCAGCGCAGACAGAACGCTATCGACGAAACCACACCGACGCCAAAACGAAAGGGGCGCCACCTTTCAAGATTCCACCTAAATCAAAGGCATTGGCAAGAAAAGAACCTTCAAATGCCGTTGAATACGCCTTGTAAGCATCTCCTTACTGATTCCCCTTTCCATCTTCTATTGTCCATGAACTGATTTGAGGGGGGCAGAACGACGCTCGATGCGATCGTCAACTGGGCCAGACAGGGCTCCTTTTGGCCCCTGACGTTCGGTCTCGCGTGCTGCGGCGTCGAAATGATGCATGTTTCGATGCCGAGATATGATCAGGATCGATTGGGTATCATCTTTCGTGCGTCTCCCAGACAAGCTGATGTGATGATCGTGGCCGGCACCGTCACCAACAAAATGGCCCCTGCCGTCCGGCAATGCTACGACCAAATGCCGGAGCCGAGATGGGTTATCAGTATGGGCAGTTGCGCGAACGGTGGCGGGTACTATCATTACAGTTATTCGGTGGTCAGAGGGGTTGATCGCATCATCCCCGTGGACATCTTCGTTCCGGGCTGTCCACCGACGCCCGAAGCGTTGATGTATGGCGTCTTCATGCTTCAGGCTAAAATGAGGAGAACGAAAATCACCAGGATGTGGTATAGAAAGTAGGGGTACAACTCTATTGTTCATCAAAGAAATACATGGCAGACACGAGATGTCATGTTGATATCAAAAGACTGGACTACCAACCGCCACAAATCACGGATTGATATTCAACACTTTAAGTCTCTATGGTGAGATTGTTCCTTGATAACGACAGACATATTACTGTCTCTAAGCGGCATACGTACGTGCATGTTTGACCAGATAAATCACGAAGGCGTCTGCGTTTCGGGCAACCAATCGTTCAGCTCTTCGACCCTACTTGGAACCATACTTGAAATCGAGCAGCTCGGTCCCCACAATGGTCATTATGCCCGGAAAAGGATGTTAGAAATAAGGATGCGCAGATGCTCGGTTGACAACTAAGTTTATTAGGGACGTATGAGCGCTTTCAACGTGCCGTCCATTGGAGTGGGTACTATGACCGAGATCTCAATTATCATGAGGACACCTAATTTTACTGTGTTTTGCGGCTATACTTCCTGTGCACTTGATTACTCCTGTCGAGACCGCCTATTTTCCCTGTGCTAGAGCGACTACTTTCCCTCCATGTGGCCTTACTCTAATCACTTTGCCACCGTCGTCGTCGTCGTCGTCGTCGTCGCTCCTATTGCTATCGTCGTTCTCGTTATAGTCGTCCTTGTCCTCCTCCTCATCCTCATCGTTCGTTGCCGCTACTATTGCCTTCATCATCATAGAACACAGAGCTTCCAGTTGTTCCAGTCGAGCAGTTCGACCCGTTTCTGGTCCGGCGAGATTTGGTGAGCATATGTTTCCATTGACACCGTTTCAACTTTAAACACCATGCACGTTTTTGCATGCATGTTGTTTGCAAAAGTACTTAGAAGGTGCTGCATTTATGTGCAAATACTCAGGCAGATTAGAGAATCATACCTCAAACCTGTCAGCGAACAATGTTTGTCTGTTGAACAGCTAGGGTGGCACCTGATCGGTTGTTGTTTTCAGGGGCGGCAACTTACAATCTTCGCGAGCGTAGCATGAGCCCCAACTCAGCTACATCACACATGCCTCAACAAAAACGAAGCATAGCTTGACGTTTAGTCGGCTGGAAGTCTTTCTCTGGAAGAAAACCTCATCAAACTTGGCCAAAGACGTGTACACAAGTAACCTCGACCTCATTTCCACAAAAGACGCAAACAACAGCAGTGCTGCATCAAGTCAGACACCTTCACGTAAGCTGATGATATTACATGCCCTGGTCAACAGCCATCCGGAGGTTGTGTGACCTTTGCATGCAAGAACGGGGTAGAGTGACCCAGATTGGCTCGTGCGACATGTGCCACTTGAGAGACCGCAGCAGTGTGTATCACTGATGAACGGAAGGATTCACGGATAAGCCCGCGTTCATAGCCTTGAAGGATGCTTCGAGGCTGTGCGTCTTCGCATTCAGCCGCATGAACACCTTCGAGAAGGAACACCGGAAGCTGAAGTTACTAGCTTCATTTTAAGGGTCCAGTGTGTACAGCCTTTTGCCAAAATTCCCAAGAGATGCCAGCCATCATGTGTTTTCAAAGGTACTGCGGGCCCAAGGCGGGAAAGTTGGACACTATCGATGTGTGCTGGTCTAGTGACAACACAAATGTGACTCATTACAACAAAAACAGATATTCGAACATGGACATGGGAGGGACGAGTATTGGCCGCAAATAAGTTCACTGCAAAGTGGACCGCGATGTGAGCAGTCTAGAACAGGTTTGTTTGCGACCCGCATCAGGATGTTTGTTTATTCCCAACTCAGGGAATGTTTCATGGAGATTCCATCGGGGATTCTAGTGGAACCCAGAGGAGCGGTTCAACGGGGTCTCCCACGGGGATTAAACACACGACGGATGAGCGGCCGGATGAGGAAGAAGAAACAACGGCAGAGAGCGGGCCGTTTGGGAAATCATGTGATGATAGTCGGAGGGTCAAAGCGACATAGCAACGGGGTTCCGAGACGTCGGACAGATTGGACGGACACCGAAGGCGGAAGGAGAGTGGCAGCGAGAAAGGCAATGTCTGACCACCGGGACTACGGCAGCGCGCACGCAGTAGAAGTTGACTGGCCGAGCGCGGAGCGGGGACGGATCGGCAAATGTTTTGGCGACAGAATTAAAAGAAGAACAACCAAGTGTTGACTTGCTGACTTGGATGCACCCCGGATTTTGGACTGGCGACGACGATGATGGTTGCGTGCCGGCGCCGGGAGCCGTCCGTCGATGACGGAGTGATGAAGGGCGAATGGCTCGATTAACTTCATTAGCTGGGAGGAAGGCCCCCTACAGAGAATGGATAGGGCTTCCGGGCTAGGTTTAGCTGGAGTGCATGAAGTCTGGGGAAGAGTCTAGTTGAATTTGAGTGTCTGCATGAGGTCATGTTTTTGGGATGACAGGCGCGGTTTGCTGGATGCGATTGAGGGGATTCCAAGGTGTGGAAGGGATTGAGTCTGAGCTCAGCGTTGTATGGTTTGTGGGTGGTGGTGGTGGTGTGAGAGGGGTGATGCATGTCGAATGACGTCGTCACGATGGGGGTAGCGAGGGAGGGAGGAAGGAGTAAGACGGATAATGTGAGGTCGGAGGCGGCAGCAGTCAGGAAGCGAGTTTGACGATGCAGCTCAGTCAATGGGAGCGGGCCGGCTCGAAATGCCGCGGCTGAAGCGTGAAATGGTCAAGCAATTAAGTCAAGCTGGTTCGGGCCTGGTGCGGATGGGATTCCGGAGACGAGGGAAAGAGTCGGAAGAGGAGCGAGCCAGTGGCGCACTTGAGGTGAATTACAGCTTGCTTACCTTGTCGAACGCAGCAGGATGCAGATCTGGAAATAGGACGATTTTCGGGCGGTGCAATCACACACAGCATTGCGCGGTGGACGAGGCAGCAGCGACCAAAAAAAGCGCTCATCGCCTCGTTTCCAGCAGACGGCAGAGTCAGTCAGAGGTGCGCTTTTCTGGTGCAGGTGCAGTGCGGCAATGCGGGCGATCGTGATGCAGTGGTCTCAGTCACTATGCAATAGGTAGGTAGCGACAGTAAAAGAAGGAACGGCCAACGGCTGAGGTCCTGCCCTGGACGTTGGACTCTGAAGGGAGGTCCTGCATGTTCCAGGGTCCACACCTGCCGGCCTCGTCCAATCCGGACAGCGAACTGGTAACAAGAAGCAAGTAGCGGGTACTTTTGCCGGGCCGGGCTCCCTTTCGTCCAGCAGGTTCCACCAGTCGCCGTGTCCGACAGTTTGGCGGCCAACGGGCGCTGGCAGTGGCAGCCCAAGCAGCCTGAGGCAAGCCCAACCCCGCCATGGGCACTCACGGTGCTGGCGGCCAATGTAGTCGAAACAGGCACCAAGATGCCCTCCCGTCAGTTCCATCCTGCTGCGCCTTGCTCGCCTCAGTTTATCTTGGGCGAGGCACGGCACCTTATGTGTACGGTACCTCAAGATGCCTTCCTTGCCTTACCTTACCTCACCTCAGAACATAAGCTAGAGAGGTAGGTACCTAATAAGCTACCTAGGTAGCTAGGTAGGTAAGCTACAGTACCTAAGCAGAGGCTAATGCTGCAGTGACACCCGACGTCAAGTTCTTAGGACGCTCCAACCGTGACTTAGGTTTGCAGTGAAGCCGCTCCAGCAGAGAGAGGCATCCCCAGCCTCCATCTCCACACCCTCACCCTCCATCGCGAAGCAGGGAGCCATCTTGTTGGATGAGGTTGAAAAAAACAGGAAGAAGACGACTTGTCGAAGAGAGGCATCTGTAACGGACTTATTTGGGAGCATCCCTTCCCTCACGTGTCGTGTCTTGTTAACTACACCTGCACCCGGCACCTGCTTCGTGCATCTTCATCTCTTCTTATTCGAGAGTGTGATTGTATAAGACATCCCCAGCAGCAGCAATACCCCAAAAGCCTCACCTGCCACCCTCATCACCACCTCTGGGGCACCAGTGACCTCCATCACACCTCACCGTCTTTCGTCTCCTTTGCTATTCGTGCCGCATTCTCCAACTCTGAATCACCCATCCCCCTCTTCCGGTACCCGCCCTTCGCCCCGACAACCTCGTCACATTCCTCCTCTGTCTTCTCGCCCTCGCCCTCGCCCTCGCCCTCTCTCACCATCATCCATCGCATTTCCCCTCTTGTTTCACAAACATCACGAGCCTCCTCTCTCCATCTATCTTTCTCAGGTCTCTATGTCAGGCATCCGTCTCTAGCAGTGCCAGTGTCAACCCCTGGTCCGGCGCACCCACCCTGCTGCACCACGCTGAGCGCACCACTGAGCGAACCGCACCACACCCGCACCATTCCTCCACAGGTACTGGTACAGGTACCCATAACGCCCTCTGCAGGTCACGAACCACCCGGCCTCACCTGCACCACCCCATTCTCCGTCCTGAGTCCTGTCCGTCGCCTTCAACTCCTCAAGACCCCCCGGCAAACCGACCGACCACCTTCGTCACCAGATTTACGGAACCCCGCTATTTTTTACCTACTGCCTGCCCACATCTGTGACTACACAACTTCCCTGCTGGTAAACCAAAGCCACAACACAACCTACACCACCACACCTCACGAGGTTCGCATCACGTCTGCAACTTCTTCCCTCTAGCAACAACACCAAACCATCAACCCTAAGCTCGTCCGGCCTAGTTCATCCACCCGCGAACTACTTCAAAATGGCAGCCGTCGTCGAACACAGCCCCCCGTCGCATTCCCCTCCGGGCCACAACGCGAAGCGACCCAAGGGTAAGTCCTCCATCTCTCTCTCTGCCGACCGGCGCGAATCCCACCATACGCGATAGAGCTGCAAGACTGACTGAAGTCGTTTGCAGGAATCCTCAAGAACTCATTCCAAAGATCTCCGCCCACCTCGCCCAGCGAAGAGCACCCTCTCACCGAGAAGGAGCTCACCATCGTCAACACCCAGTACAACGCCGGCCACCGTCGCTCATCTTCCGCCGCTCGCCCCTCGGGCTCCCGCCGCCAGTCCAGCCACACCCCTTCCGCCCACGGCGACGACGAGCAGGACTTGGAGTCTTCCCAGCGCCTCAAGTGGGACGAGGCGAACCTGTACCTCACCGAGCAGGAGCGCTCCTCGACCATGAAGATCGATGAGCCCAAGACCCCCTACGCTAAGCACTATGACCCCACCGAGGATCCCTCCGAAGACGAAGAGATGGAAGACCCGACCGTTGAGCGCAAGCCTCGCACGGCTCGTGCTGGCCCTGGCGTGGAAGATGATATCCCTGTCATGTCGCTTGGCGAGCCGGAAGAGGCGGTCCCGGAGAGCGAGTCGTCAAAAGAAAAGGCCCTCAAGGCCGTCCACGTCGAGGAAACCGACTCCTCTCACGGCGGCGACGAGGATGACCTGGCTGGTCTCTCCCCCGAGGAGAGGGAGAAGCACCATCGTTTCGAGCAGTTGCGCAAGAAGCACTACGAAATGAAGGATGTGGCCCACTTGTTGGGCCACCCCGAGGAACTACCCGAAGAGGAGGACGACGAAGACGCCGCCAACCCGCCTCCTGTCCCTGCTCTTCCACGACCCAGTCAGGCCACCAACGGCCAGGCCTGAGCCCCAACACCATCAACGACCATCGCGAATGAGTTTTGGCCGGCTGGCTCGGCGGTTTGTCCACCGTTTGGCTGCGCCCGCGTCAAGGAGAGAAGACATGTCACGGGAGACGTATTACGAGCATTTTAACGGATTGTTTACCTGTTTTGGGGTTGAGGTGGAGATCAGCATCCGGCAACGGCGTGGTGACACACGAAGGAGTTCTGGGTGGTTATCACGAATGGTTTTTGCGGCGTTCCGGGGCCTTCGTGTCTGTAATCGTCGCGATTCACCAGTATTGCAGCAGGCGCCCCTCCGTCCTGGTGGTCAGGTGGTTGCAACACCGCCACCAGGCAGGAGCGTATCAGCACGAGTAGGTAGGCTTTTTGCTTCCGCCAGCAAATGGCATATTCAATAGAGTCTCCATTGCCTAATAACTCCGGTCCCGTTCGTGAATTAATAACTGTGACATTCTGCTGGCCGCCCCGTGGGGACGTGTCCATTGGTATCCTGCGCCTGCGATGCTTGGTATTCCCATCATTCTCTACAGTCTAGCAATCATCATCTCTTAGAGCATGCCCTTGCGCGCAAGCTCAACCTTCCTTGCCGCCTCGCCAGCAGCAAAGCCGCCCCTCGAAACGCAGATGCGGTTGCCCTCGGCGAGCTCGACTTTGTCTTGGTTCGCGGGCCAGGGGCAGGGGCAGTGGTGCGGGAAGTGGACGCAGGCGAGGGTGTCAGGGCAGAGGTAGTGTTCGCAGTAGGCTGCAAGGCGTTAGCTTTTCAGTCCTTATGATATACAACCTCCTGGAAAGCACTCACATCCGTCATATCGTTGCTGGTATTGCGATGGGTCGCTGGGGACGTTCTGGGGCTGCTGTTGCTGCTGCTGGCCGCCGAACATTTGCTCAAAGAAGCCAAACTGGGCCTGCGTCGAGCTAATCAGGGAGAGCAAGACGATGGGGAGGGAGGCGAGGAGGCGCATCGTGGGCAATTGGTTTCAGAAGCAGTTCAGCGATTGAAAACGTGTTTTGCAGTGATTTTAGGTGAGCGATTGTTTGTGCATCCGTTGTCGTTGTTCCTGCATCTGAATGCGCCCAGCTGTCCAAAAGACACATGCACCAAGAACATCCACCACCACCAACGGTCATCCTTATCGTTATCGCACCCCGCTGACTCAGCCGGAAAAATATCCTCAGGCGATCTCCCTGGGCAAACTCCAAGGTCCATCGAAATTCGCGATCGCCGAGCCAGCCAATCCATCCGACGACGAATGGGCAGCCCGTCCTCGAAACACACCTCATGCGTCTACTCCAAATGCAGCAGCCCTTGAGGGCCGCTGCCGCCGGTCTGCTCCGGCCGACGGTCCTCCCGACCCAGCAGCCCTCCGTCGTGGCAGCCGCGAATGCCCTCGTTGCGGGACGCCGATACGCCTCCGTCAAGTCGCAGGGTGCCTACAAGCTGCAGCCCAAGAGGACGATACCGAAGAAGCTGGGAGCGAAGCGGACGGGTGGTATGTGATCATACAATACATGCTCTCTCGGAGGAGGAGGAGGGGGAGACTGCGATTGAGCCTTTTGGTTGGGTTTTGCTAACCTTTCCCCACACATCACAGACCAGTATGTCATCCCCGGCAACATCATCTACAAGCAGCGCGGCTCCCTCTGGTGGCCCGGCGAGAACTGCATCATGGGCCGCGACCACACGATCCACGCCATGGCCTCGGGCTACGTAAAGTACTACCGCGACCCGGCGCGGCACCCGGACCGCAAGTACATCGGCGTCGTCTTCAACAAGGACGACGTGCTGCCGTACCCGACGCACGCGGAGCGCAAGCGCAAGCTCAACATGGCGGTGCACCCGATCTCGAAGCCCGTCGAGACGCCCGCCGTGTCGGCCTCGGGCATCCCGACGCAGGTCGTGCGCGCGGCGCCGCGCACGACCAAGGGCGTGGCGACGCAGCCGCCGCGCGTGCTGAAGCTGCGCGACGACTACTCGTACCGCGAGGACAACTGGCGCATCGGGCGGCTGGTGAAGCTCAAGACGGGCGGGATGAGCCGCAAGGCGCGGTTCAGGCATAAGCGGTGGGCCAAGGAGAAGATGATGACGGGCCAGAGGGCGGCGGCGGCCAAGTTTGCGGACATGGAGATTGACGAGTGGACCATTGCGGCGAGCAAGAGGCTGCAGGAGCAGAGGAACGCTGCCAGCAGGGCCAAGAACGTCAAGGCGAAGCAGAAGGCGGCTAAGAAGGCGGCCAAGGCCCAGAAGGCGAAGCGGTGATGTGGTAGGGCGGCTGCGTCTGATGAGGGGATGAGGGGGGATGTGTAGTACGGCCTGGGATCTTGAGACAGGTCTTGGGCGTAGATGTAGAATATCTTGTACAAATCATACGGACCATCCATGACATGACTGTGTGCAGCAGAGGGGCTACCTTGATAGCTCACCTCACTTCCCAAGACTACCAACAATGGGCGAACAGACCGTCGCAAGATGGCCTAGAGATGGATCGTATGCCTGGTTTCGGCAGAGGTTGATGGTTCAAGTTCTTGAGGTGGCCCTGTATATCTCCAGTCGTAGTCAATTGTTTTTCTTTTTATCTTTTTGATTTCACCTGAGGCCCATAGTGTCGATGAAGCGATGCGTCTGGTGAGGGTAGTCCTGTATATAATAACTGAGGGCACGAGTAAACGATGAGATTGGATATTTCTTTTAATAAGACTATAAGACCACCTGTGAGAATTGGAAGGAGTTTCTCAACCTTAGATTTACTCTTCCTTCCGTTTCATGTGAACTTGGAGATATTCCAAGTGGGGGTGGGTCTTGCCTTCCTTGTACCTCACTGCTGAATTCCCGCGGCAGGTACATGCCCTGGTCCCTGCCACTTTAGTCGCGTCCAGTGTCCCGGTCGCGTCTCCCACGAAACGTCAGTCTTCACTTCATTCCTACTATTCAACTTCCACATTCGCTCATTAGATCGCCATCAACGGCCGGTTGGCGCCGATTTCGACTTGAAATTGACACGCTCCCAAATAGAGACGTCTGTGACTTTGACGGCGCTTCAACCTGTCGATAGGAACGCCGTCAGCGCCCACAGCAGGTACCCCGTGCAGCGCATGCTCGCTCAAACGGGCATCGCATTCGCGACGACAAAGAAACCCGATGATGGCATCCAACCCCCCACGCATCACACCCATACCAATCCCTGTACCCGGCCATGCACCATCGCCTCAGCCGGCTCCCGCCACGTCGGCAACGAAGGTGCTGAATTCAACCGCCGCCAACCGCAATGCCTCACCATCGTCGGTTTCCAGCGCAGGAGAGGACCCCGCGAGGAAGATGAAGCGTACTAGTGCCAAGGTGAACGTCAAGCCCGGCGCATTCCTGCAGGCGCCTCCGTGGGCAGCTTCACTTCTGAGCTCTAAGCCCTCCACTTCAACTTCGACCGGATCAGTGGGAGCCAACTCCGTCTCTGGGGCCGGGGTACCTAACCTTGCCCCGCCAACTCAGGATCACAGCATGGTCCTGGACAGCCCGGAGCCCATTCGTATTGAGAGCGATATCCTGCCTCCAGATCCTGAAGGCCCCGTGAAGTCGGAATTTAGCCCCGAGGATACGCTGTTGGAGGATGTAACACCTGCCAAGCCGTCACTGTCGATGAGCTCCCAAATCCAGGCATTGCAGCAGTCGTGGCAGGCCAAGTCGACTTCAGCGGATTCTCAGGAACCGGAAGAGATTATGAGACGGGTGTCAAGTGGTGGTGAGTGCGCCTTTGGATGACCCGAGGCGAAGCCTGGCATAGCTGAGGAGGCCAAAACTGCTTGGATGAACCTCGAAGAGCACGATCTAACATGCACTGCAGATGTTCAGCCTTCAAGGAAGGCTCTCAATTGGACTCAGGCATTACAGGCAAAGACTCAAGCGTTACAAGCGAAGAGAAAACAGTCATCGGGTTTGCCGGGCGGTGATTCCAAACGCAGGCTGACAGAGAATGGCGTGGGATCTGGATCGGAGGATGCCACGGCCAACCATGGGTCGAGTCGACAGTCGATGTCAACATCAACGTCTGCTGAAGCCTCACATGCGCCAACGTCTAGCGCCAAACCGGGCTTCATCCCAATCAAACGGCAGCCCCTATCTGTATCGTCCTCAGACGACAATGGCATGCTTGGCGATGATTCAACCGACTCCGACTCTGACTCTGAACCCGATGCTCCAGTCCAGCTTGACAGCGGAGACACTGACCCGCCACCTCGCCCGTTCAAAATGTTACCAACAGTCTGTGAAACCAAGTCCTATCTCTTCAAACATATACTAATGGTAATTGCCTCGTTAGTTGTATGGGCGACCCGAAAATGAGCTTACAACTACCAACGACGGCGATCGTCTCTATTGCCAGTGGAAGGGGGAGAATACCCCGCTGGAAGCGTCATGCGGCGCGCTTTTGCCCACTGGATACACCTTGCACTCCGATCCCGAGTATCCCTTCATCTGCCCCGATCGTATGTGCCGCTCTATCTTCAGGTCGATTCAGGGGCTCGGAAAGCACTTCGGAGTAAGTTGTGAGGTTGTATGCATAGGGCCACCTTGGCTAACAACATGATAGGCAAGGCATCGAAACACTATGTACAACGACAACTTGGATGGCACCGTTTCGGCGGTCAGCTTCTTTGACATTCCGGGAACAACACGAGCCTCGCCCGTCATGGTTTCTAGGAACCCGCTCCAGGGTGACGAGCCGCCGATGCCAGAACCACAGACCACAATCTATAAGCCATATGGTTCAAAGGTTCAAGCGATGTCAACAGCAGCGGGGATACCTCAATCTCAGTCTTTGTCACAACCCCTATCACAACCCCAACCACAAACGACAGCGACCAGGACAACTCGCTCGCACGCTTCCCCTCACTCGACCCTACCAAACCACCACGAGCCGGCACAACCGTCATATTTCCAATCTGCAAAACCCATGACCTTATTGGAGTACCTCACCTCTCAACTGTCACCGACTTACAGACTCCCGGCTGAGAGGCCGGACTTCAAGGCTCTATTGAAACTACCAATGGCAAGGCATTTCCCTCCCCAGTGGACGATGAAACACTCGGGCGTTGGGAACTTGGCGCCCCTTACTGCACTTTCGCTCTTGGTATTTTTGACTGGTGATCCTGCGCCTGTGTCTTGCTCAACATGCAATGGGCCAGACCATGACGCATTTGAAAACACTCTTCGCCCATGTATTGTCCTTTCAAGCCGAGCACCTTCGTGGCTGAAGGAGACAGTCAATGAAGCATGCGCATCCTGCCAGTGGCGGTGCAATTACAAAAGGCAGAAAGTGCAATGCGATTTTCTGCCAGCCTTTAGAGGGCGGACGTTGACTGCTTTACCATCCCCTGCGCCTGCCGCAACTCCTACTCCCATTCCGTCTCCCGCCATCCCTCCCTCGTCTGCAGCGCCATCCTACAGCCTGCCCAAAAACGCCAAATTTCCTTATGGAGGACCTGCTGGTGATAACCAAGCCGGCGTGAATTCACCGGCTCTTCGTTCCCCAGCCATCACCACACCTCCCGTCGGCACAACGCCTGTGACTACGACGAGACCAAGCAGCCCGCCGAGACGAGTTACGAGGCATTCTGCGGCCACAAAGACCGCTTACGACTCTGCCCCTGCGTCGACCTCTTCTACCAAGCCGGCTCCCGCCGCTATCGTCCCGCCCAATGCAGGTCAGACAATGCCAGCAGAGCTCTTGGACATGGAAGAGTGGGAAATCGCTCCTGGACGTGTTCGCGACGACCAGAGCCAGGAACCGACGAGTAAGTCGATGATTAACCGTCACGCCATGCATCTTTCACTGACAAACTCGCAGACGTGGCATTCTCGAATGCGTACCTTACATCCAACCAAGCCGTCAGCGTCTCAGAAGATATTGCTTTTAACGTCATCGTTATCAAGCCCGGCGGCTCTCATCGATGGACCGATGAGGAGGACAAGGTGCGCATATGCTCTGTCGCCGTGGGCAAAGTCAAGGTGAAGTTGGACATGACAGACCCTTTTCAGATTGGGCCGAATGGCATGTTCAAACTGAAGCCTGGCACGTCATGCTCCATCGAAAACAGGACATACATCGACGCCATCATCCACGTTACATCCGTGACGCTTTACTAGACCATCGGCAAATCTCACGGGGCAAGAGACATGTATTTATATGTAAACGACATTAGCGACTTATTTTTAGACACTTGGCGGGGGTATTCAAAGCCGGCGCAAACATATTAAACGTCATTCACCCGCCAAAAGGGGGCATCTTCTATCTCAATCTTACATAGAGTCTCAACGTGCCTCATTCTCCGCACATGGCAGCGTCGGGCTGTTCTACACCTTCATCGCCACCTTCTCATCCGGTCCTTTCATGTCGACGTTCTCGGGCATTGTTACAGCCTCGATAACCTGGGCATCGCCGTCTTCCTCAGGCCTCACATAGTCCCTGGGCTCCACCCACTTCTCCTCCATGATCGGCGGCGGCCAAATCTTGCACGTCACCCAGAAGGTGAAACCCGACAGTGCAAGTCCAACCCAGTACGCAAAGTAGTAGTATCTTGTGACACCAATCGGCGCCGAAACACCCATGTTATTGAGGAAGCCGTAGAAGTTAGGGATGATGCCGATGATGTAGGCAACGTAGGCGCGGATGTTCCAGCCGTGAGTATAGTAATACGCTCCTGACTTCATCGAGGTGAAGGCGTCGGGAATGTGGATCCGGCCGCGGCCGATCAGGTAGTAGTTCACAAGCAGCACGCCGGTGATGGCAGACAGAAAAGTCTGGTAGGACGAGAGGAAGGAGACAAACACCGACGCGGAGCCCTGCGCTTGTTAGCATCTTAGGATTCGTTGAGGCAGTCGGCACAAGACCTACCAGCAGAAACCAGGGGTTGATTGCAAACGAGATGACGGCACAAACGAAGAAGCCCCTCCTGACGGTAATGTACTTGGGGAACAATGCCGCGATATCGTTGCCAGCCGGCAGTGAGTTCTCGAAAATCGAGCTGAAGATGCAGCAATACGCAAAGCATCCTGCAATAAAGAAGCAACCCGCGCGGTTCGCGGCGGTATATTCCGCCGTCTGCAAGTTATCCAGCAGCGTAACCGGATTCCACACCAGCTCCCCGAAAATCAACTCGCTGCTCGCGCACACGAGATTTCCCACGGCGGCGACGATCAAGTTGGCCACGGGGAAACCAAAGATGTTGCCTAGAATCACGTCGTTCTTCTTCTGGGCATACCGCTGGAAGTCTGCCGCGTTGGACGCGAAGGTTGCGCAGTTGGCCGCGCCGAGCATGAAGAACTGCACAATCAGCCACGCGCGGGTCGACCCCGTCGCGGTGCCGCCGCGGCGGACGACGGGCCCGAGGCCACCGGCCTTGGTTGCGGTCCACGCCAGCATCGCGACAGCGGAGACGACGAAGACGGCGAGCTTGGCGTAGACGAGGCCGCGCATCTTGGGGACGGGGATGACGAGGAAGGCGCAGGTGATGAGCCAGAAGATGACGAAGCCGATCATGCCTGCGGTGGTGAGCGCGCTGCCCTCGCCCATGGTGTTGGGTATGTCCGCGATGCCGGGGATGATGGCGTGCAGCATGACGTAGATGCACTGGCCGCCCTGGACGGCGTTGACGCCGTTCCAGACGATGGCCATTACGGCGCGGTTGAAGGTCGGCCACCAGGCGCCGTAGACGCCGAAGGCGGTGCGGCAGAAGACGGGGAAGCCGACGTGGTAGGTGGCGCCGGGGCGGCCGTTGAGTGTGATGATGATGGCGATGAGGCACTGGCCGCCGAAGGCGCAGCCGAGGGACTCCCACATGGAGAGGCCGAGGGCCTGGGCGGTCGAGGAGGCGTACCAGTTCGAGACGGTGGCGACGGCGGAGAACCAGAAGGTGAAGTAGGTCCATTGCGTCCAGGTGCGGTCGGCGAGCTTGAGGGGCCGGATGTCGTCGTTGTTGAGGAGGGCGTCGTGGCCCTCGAGGGTGCCGGCGGCCGGGGGGACCCGGAGGCGGTTGAGCAGGCCCATCTTGGTCAGCTCGTTTGTTGGAGTTCAGTCCGGTGTTCAGGGAGTTGATCAAAGTTGCCCGCCCACCCGCTGTACGAACAGCACGAAATTCGATGAACATGGTGCAGGCGTGACGGGAGACAACATGTGTGCGAGCGACTTATACCAAATCATGGCGATTCAAATTCTAATCATATCAGAGTCTCTTCGTCAGCGGCAATGATAAACCGAAGATACTGGGTGCCGTCGACGCGGTGGGATGTGGGGGAGATAAGCTGCCCCTGCAAGGATTACACGCAGCGGCATGATCAGCGCGACTCGTAGGACGGCCCTCTCCGGGGCGCATGTGGTGTTCGCGATGGTTTCGAGAGGCGAATGGGGTGTAACTGATAGGTGCAAGCCGAATTCAACTTATAAGAGCATGATATATCCAGCACGTGGTCTTTGAAGTGCAACAAATCGCCCATAGCTTACACGCAGAGGCTCGAGATGGGCCGCAGAACAAGCCCCGGGAAAGCACCCCTGGCGCTCCGAAAACCGGGGTGAACCCCGTACCCCACACGGCCGTTGTCGGCCCAGACCTCCGACCGATAAGGGACCGACAAACCGCATCGCACGCCATTATCTACGCCTATCGTGCAATCTCCCGCAGCAGCTGCAGGTTAGGCGAGATCCGGTGAACTCCGCCGGAAATCGAAATAAAGCCTCATTGAGGCTTTACCACAATTGAGGCTCAAGCTGTTCGTCGATCTGAGCCAGGGGCCCTGTCGTCGGAGTTGAACGGCCTCATCCGTTCGTCTGAAGCTATTTATCCGTGCGCCAGAACCTCGCAATCAATCTTATCGCCACTGAAAGATGATGAGACCATAGAAGAAGAAATCTCACCACTACACATCCACAACTCATCACGCAGTTTGCCTACACAGGCAGTTTAGACTCAACACCGCCAACATGTCGACCACGGTGACGGAAACGGCGCCGGAGAGCTACAAGCTTGAGCTCATGTCCGCCTACGGCCCCGTCTACCGCGACGTCCTCCGCACCCCGCCCCGGGACTGCTCCCCCTCCGAGGTCCCCGTCATCGACCTCTCCCACATCCGCGGCGCCGAGGCGGACCGCAAGGCCCTAGCTGCCACCATCCGCGACGCCGCCGAGAACACGGGCTTCTTCTACATCAAGAACCACGGCATCCCCAAGGCGACGATCGACGCGGCCTTCAAGCAGGCGCAGGCCTTCTTCTCGCAGCCCAACGAGAAGAAAGCCCTCGTCGCGCAGAATAAGTCAAAATTCTTTAACGGCTGGACGGAGAAGCGCGCCGCGCAGATCTCGCCGACCGAGACCAAGGACCACCGCGAGGGCTTCAGCTTCCGGTACGACCCGGCGCACGACCCGGAGCCCAAGGACCCGCAGGCCGTGCCGGCGGAGGTGCAGCCGTGGATGAAGCACGAGGACTTCGTGTGGGAGGGCACGAGCCACCTGCCCGGGTTCAAGGAGGACATGGTCACGTACTGGCGGGAGTGTCTGACGCTGGCGCGGAGCATGATCCGCATCTTTGCGCTGGCGCTGGACGTGCCGGAGAGCTACTTTGACGACGTCATCACGTACCCCGGCAGCGACAGCGTGTGCAACTACTACCCGAAGAACACGGAGCCGCAGGACGCGACGATCGACGTCGGGCTCGGGGCGCATACGGATCTCCAGTGCTTCACGCTGCTGTGGCAGGACAGCGTGGGCGGGCTGCAGGTGCTGACGAAGGACGGGCAGTGGATCAAGGTGCCGCCTGTGCCGGACACGTTTGTGATCAACATTGGCGATTTCCTGCAGAGGCTGTCGAACGACCGGTTCAAGTCGACGGTGCACCGGGTGTTCAACTACGCACCGACGGACCGGTACTCGATGCCGTTCTTTTTCGGGTTCAACCACAATGAGCAGTGCGCGGTGCTGCCCACTTGCGCGGATGAGAAGAACCCGCCCAAGTATGAGCCGATCAGCTGCGGAGAGGTGAGTTGAAGCGCTTCTTTATTTTACATACTTACTGACGTTTACCAGTGGTGTCGTTTGAGATTTGAGAGGACCTTTGAGTTTTCGAGGAGGAAGAATCAACTCGAAGGCAAGACGGAAAATGTTGCACCGTATTGAGAGACACAGGGCAAATAGCGGTCGTTCTCAAAAGCTTGATTCATTATATCCAAAGCAGCGCTTGAAATAGAGTAAAACTATGAACTTCATTCATGGTCCAAGTACACAACTTCGGTCCACCACCCAAAAGTAGTCCTCACGTGCAATAGTAAGAGCCGTTGCAAGCCCGCTTACACTGGCTGAACTCCGAAATGATGCTGCAGTCCCCGCTTGAGTTACACTGCATCCCTCCCGGATGACATTTTGAGCTTGATGAGGTTGTGGTGTGCGCGGCCGCGGTGGTGGTGGTGGTGGTAGTCCCGTCACTATTGCCGCTGCCGCTGCCGCTATTGCTCGTGGAGGCGCTGCTCCCAGACGGCGACGAATGTTGAGTAGAGACTCCAGCGGCAACACCAATGACAATGATAATGACGATAGCGAAGAACACAACGCCGAATATGATGGCCTTCTGGCGATTACGCCGGAACCAGGAGCCGGTCGGAGGTCCCTCGGTCTCCCCGGGGCTTTCGTTCACCGAAAGGTACGACTGCAGCTCGGTTACGCCAACAGTTTCAGTTTTGACAGGAAGACCATGATGTTGTTGCTGTTGTTGCTGTTGTACTGACGAAAAGACTTCTGGGCTGACTTGCTGAGGAGTTACTGGTTGAGGGGCTGCCATGTTTGTAGTGTAGATCTGGGCGCGGATACCAAAACCTGGGGAAATGAGTAGTGTGAGATTGCCGTGAGACAAAACTGCCAATGGAGCAGCTTTAAATGCCTTGGCAGGCTCAGGATCTTGGACCAGGCTGAATTTGGCTTTACGATGGTGGCGGGTCGCTCTTTGTTGCCAGCAGAATTCATCGCAGCCTAGCGTAACGCCTCCTACCAGCAGATCGACTTACAAGCCGGTAAGAACTCTGTTATTCATCGCCAAAATTGCGCTATGTTTTCAGCTGAACGCCTCAAGGTGCCCTGCAGCCTTTCAGCTGAAAGGAAATATCGCCGTAACGGCCACAGGAGGCATCTTTTGGCTTTTTGACGATTATTGAACATGACCAGACGGGTGCAGCACTCGTTTCAGACGTTCAAACAGCCATGAATGTGAACAACTCTCGTGGTAAGATAAAGAATTAGAAACTACATCAGAAGAATGGAAAAAAGCGTTATGTGTTGGTTGGAAAGAAATCTGACAGATGGCCTTAGGAAGCTAGGCTCAATGGAGGCGCTTGAAGCGCAGAGACTGTCTAGCCTTACAAGCCGACTTAGCCGGCCGAGAAGCAGAAGAAGTAGCGTTGACTAAATGGGCAGCAGCAGACAAGAGACCAGAAGAAGTCGGTACGGCAGTGGGTGTCGGCGCCAAGCCAGCAGATCCATTGACGCTCGGCGGCAGGGTTGGGAAAGCGGAGGAAGTGGATGATGCCGGAGGACTACTGCTGTTAAGCTTGCCAATACCAGCATTGGCCTTCACAAAATCCGGGACGTCGGAGACCTTCATTGGCTTCAGGAGAGACTCCGACGCATACTTGAGCTTGTCGATAGCAACGGTCTTGTTCAGGGGAAGCAGTTCGCCAGACTGGCCACCAACGCTGTTGGGCTCGCAAAGGCGCCCCATGGGATCCTGGCAGGCCGCGGCATCCGCGGAGGTCTCCACAACGAAGATCTCTCCGGCGCTGTTGTAGGTGTTGGGCTCGATGGGTCGGGAGACATTCTCGAAATGGTTGCCCTCGAGCAGGGCCTGGATATGGTCTCCGATGGCAAAGGCGTGGTCGTCGTCTCCCTCCCACAGATTGTTGACGCCCTGAAACATGACTTCCTTGGATCCTCCGACGTTTGGCGCGCGCCCAGAGACATGGTGAAGGTAGTTATAGGCGAAAGTGTAGTTCGCCTTCGAGGCGATGAGGAGGGCGTTGTAGTAGTGTTGCTGGTTGCAGGAGAAGTCCGTCTTGCCGTCGAACTCGTGGTGGGAGATGGTAACAGCACCGGCAGGGCCCCATCCGGAGACGATGTGCTGGCGGCCAATCAAGGAAGTCTTGCAGTGGTCGATCCAGATCTTGTCAGTGCCGTCCATGGAGATGGCGTCGCCGCCCCAGATGTACTCGGGGTCTGCGAATGAGCCTCGTCAGCGTCTTTGATCCCTGGACACGACAATGCGTAGGCGGGGCTACTTACTCAGCTCTGTGATGTGGATGTTTTGGAAGATGACGTTGCTGACATCGTGGGACATGCGGAATCCCTTGCCTCGAATGACGCCGCTTTCTCCAACACCAACAATGCTTTTGTTGCTGGCAACATAGATAGGTCGAGTCGGTGCGTTCCAGTAGGTGCAGGAGATCTTCTGCATGTCACCACAGTCGTCGCCAATGTACACCTGACCATGGCGACTAGAATCCTTGCATTGGTAGGACTTTTCGTCCCGACAGCATGTTCCGTCTGTGGATCCTTCGGTCTCAAGGAAGTCAAACAGACGATCAATCATGATAGTACGGGGCTGGCTGTCAGTGAGCCATTCGACAAGCCTTGATACTGAGTCAACCTGACGAAACGCCTCTGCCCTAAGCATTTACTTACTCTTCATTGCTTGATGGAACTTGAGGCTTTGCGTCGCCACCACCTGTGGTGCCGGCTGCAAATCCAAATGCCTCTCCGGTGACTTGCGCAGCTATCTTGCCCGCAGCAGCCGCTGCAACAATGGAAAGAAAGAATGACTTCATGTTGGAATCAAAAGAGTGACAATGAATGAACGTGAAAATCCGCAAAGGACCATAAGGAGTGGACTGAAGAAATGTACTACCAAAACAGCATTGATTCGAATTCCGTTGCGTTTGAAATGTATTTAACACCGTGATCCTTCAACGCGGAGGTTCCTGTAGACTGACCCCAGGCCATCTATACAATAAGATGAACGGATCGTATAGAGTGGGGTTTTCTAGACCGATTTGGTGTAGATATTCCGCGCTTTTCTGCTTAAGGTCAACGCAGCAGGGCTCAAAGTCCTTAGTGAATCTCAGGTGGCCGTTTGTGGCCATCCGCGGCTCGAATGTCCGACAGCTAGTCAGCCAACACAGCAAACAATGATTACCGATATCCCCTGATTTGCTTACACATAATACGAAGTCTTCCCAAATGGACATGTCTTGAGCCTTTCCCTAATGAAATGCCAAGTATCTATGGGTTGAAGAAGGGCAAGTTCCTTTCTTGTGGACCCGGGCGGCAGTTCCCTTATCCGCTTAGCACCTCTGTTGTCGATTTCGCTCTTCAAACGGACCAGGGACACACACTGTTCCCGTTGTCTTTGCCATTTTTATCGTCATTCCTATTGCCTTTGTTGTCGTCTGTCATCCCTGAAGTCACTTCGCCCAGTGAACAACGACACCGAAAGGATTGTAGCCAGAAACGTGCTACCCAGCGAACTTCGAAACACGACCAAGTTCGTGATGTGTATTACGACACATCGATGTTTACAGAATCCTTCCAACACTTTTAACACACAAAAGGGTCGAATCTTTCTTAGAGGTGAATTCCAGTCTGTTGTGGCACAGTCGTAGAAGATCATTCTCTTGCGTCTTGCGAGATAAGGAATTTTTATCAAAAGCATGCTTCGATTCAGAGTTATATATGAGTGCGAGTGTATAGAATGAGTGTGGTAAAAGCTCCTTAGTCATAAGAGCTAGAAGTCTTCAAAACAAATTGTCTCCAATCAAGAATTGCATCAATAAACATAGGAGTTATTCCATCCCCCAAACCAAGTTTTACTCAGATACCAGTCTGAGGGCACTTTCATCAACGACGATTGTTAAATCAATTGCACCAGGGCGTTACTGGCCCTTGCCCTTGCACTTGCGCCACTGAACATAATATTTCTGGGTAACCTTAAGATCGTTGGAATCGACCTTGAGTAGAGTTCAAGTAAGCTTTGAAGTAGGAAAGTAGCATGTCACAGACTTACAGTCATGAGGGAGGCTTTTGTACTGCTCAGGGGATTGAGCTCGATGGCAGTCTTGATGTTGAGCATGCCTTCGGTGCCACAGGGAGACCAGACGATCGACTCAAGACTGAACTTGTCGGTCTTGGTGTAATCATCGTTGATCGGGCCCTTGAAGGACAAAGTTCGGTGAGCCTTATGAAAGGTAAGCATGCGTTGTCTGCGATTGATGGGGAAAGAATTAATAGACTCACCGTCTTCTCATCTCCAGAGAAGTAGTAGGTCGCCTTGCAGTAACCTTCGACACCCTTGGCGAGGTTGACGTGGCCTCGCACCGTGGACTGGAAGATGGAGAATCTATACTGTGGATTAGTACGTGGAAGTATCCCTAGGGAAGCAATTCAGGTCATGTGCAGCAAATCAGCGTGCTACTCACTGGTATCCTTGAGGATAGTGCATCTTGACATTGAGTTGACACGCCTTGCGGTGCTCGACAGGCTTGATATTGGGACCAGACTGGACGTTGTACTGATCGAACATGAGGGTTACAATATCGCGGGCGTCACTGAAAGACTTGGCCACGCTCCCTGCAGGGCAACCAGAGCCACCGTAGTTCACGTCGACTAGCCTCACCTGGTTCAATGGAGGAGTGTCACCTCCCATGGGGATTGCGGCAACGAGGCCCAGGGCAAAGGGAATGAGAGCGGCGACACGCATTTTGAGCTTCAGTGAAGTTGGTCTGTGAGAGAGTGCGTTGGTAGTGCGAATGAGAGTGTCTGGGGACGAGTAAGAGATTCAACTTGCCATGGTTGAGAAATCATCGTCCTTTTATAACGAGACCGCAACCCATCAAAAGGTCCAAGACGAAAGAGACTGACGCACTTTCAGCTTTTGAGACACCCTCAATTGTCACCGCCACTTGTTCTGGGCTTTGATCCAGCCCACGATAAACCCCATTCTCGCCAAGCTCGTATCTGGAGGTGCTTGCTAAGTGAACCAAAGGCAAATGTTAACTGAACCGGTCTCTCATCACCCCGGACTCGTAGAACGCTGACAGACCTTATGAGGAACAGCGGTGACTTCTTTCCCTAGCTACTGCATTAAGATTCGTCGGGTCTAAAGGCTGAAGAAGCTTGCATATAGCTGACACGAAAAGGCTGTTTTAGCTGTGTTCAATAAGATCACTCATTGTATTTCTCCTGGAGTGTGCTTAACACACGAGCGTAGCTCACTTTGCCGTCCCACTACTCCTATAATTCGCTTTGAACTTCGCGGCTTCTCGCAGAAGCAAATTTCAACTCCTTGGTCAGACACCGAGAGAGTCATGTCGTCAGTCGCATATTATATCCGTCATGTGACGAGTCTGATGGACCGTGTATGGTGCAGCGCACTTGTATATGTTCAAGTAGTATGAATTGGTTCTTTTTGAAGAGGCGAACGTCGTATGTGTGAAATGTCGAACATAATGAGGCTAATGTGGTGTCTGGATGTCGACATCCGCGAGCTGATCGTTGTCTATAGCTGTCTAGTCACTAATATCCAACGGGGGAAGCACAGACGGGAATCGGCCCTAGGAAACATGAGCCTAGACCTTTCCAAAGTTTCCTCACTTGGGCTGATATGTAAGCACTGCATGCAAGTACTCGGGCATATTGAGGCTGAGTATGACGAGTGTCACTTCAAGTTAGTTGGCGACAAGCTGGAGAACAGGGAGTATGACAAGACATCCCTCAACAGACTTAGCGGTCAGGATGTGCGCTGGCGAACGCTCCAAGCGAGACGTTTCACGACAGATTCGCGCGTTTATGAAACTATCCTAGCCATGCTAACGTTGGTTGGCCCGATTCAGCTCGTGGCCGTGAGGTGTAATACGCTGCGTTGTTGGCCAGGCTAACATGTGTGTAGTGTTGAGTGGGTGTTCCACCACGCTTCGTGATACGTCTTGGCAAGTTGAGGATATCGATCAGGCAGTACAAAAATGAGCGACTGAATTCTCTTACGTTTCATTGTTCCGATTAAGCCTGCCCTGCCTCATACTCTTAAGGGAGCAAGCAAGCTCTCCCGGTATGTTCAGCAAACTTGGGATTTGCGAGTAATTTGAAATTGGAGAAACAGCTT
The DNA here is from genome assembly GCF_013390195.1 of Colletotrichum siamense. Lineage (NCBI taxonomy): Eukaryota > Fungi > Ascomycota > Sordariomycetes > Glomerellales > Glomerellaceae > Colletotrichum > Colletotrichum siamense. Next base: position 7,024,397 of record NW_023501016.1, on the reverse strand, counting down.
TGATCGAAGACTCAGCACGATTTCGCAGGCTTATCATTAATTGGCTCTCACTATCACAATTTCAGCTGATGAGCTGACTTGGAGTCAAAAGTAATGAAATACATAGCTCTTCAGGTTTCTAATCGGATGAGGATACGACTGAATATTACTTAATGTTAGAGATTATAAAGAGAAAAAATGAAAATGAGTGAAATTCATAAATAGACACCCAGAGCCGTATTTGACGGATTCATACTGCGGGTGTTGTCTGATGCGAGGGTGGTCTTGGTAGTGTGGAGCCGTGGGTAAGGTGAATTTATTAGACAGTGGATCGCCAACAACACAGTAAAATGTCACGAAATCTTTTCACACACTGTGCTTGCCAAAAAATTTGGTCACCGAGTCGCAGGTGACCTTTTCGGAAGCCAATCTCATGAGGCAATCACACACCAGAACTCTACCCGCGCAAACTCATTCAACTTACTGAGATCTCATCCAGACCTGAACCAATTTTATCTCATTGCGGTCAATCATTTTAACCGTAAACGCCATGGGTGACGAATTTCAGACCAAGTCGCAGGGTTTCCTGGCTTGGTTCAAGTCCCTGCCGGGTGCCACCTTCCACAACGACATCGAGATTGTCGATTTGCGTGGACAGAACGCTGGACGAGGAATCAGTAAGTCTAAGGACCAGAAATTTCTGGCGAGTACCTACTAACAGTTTCATAGTCGCCACCAAGGACATACCGGCAGAGACAACGCTCTTCACAATTCCCAGGAGAAGCATCATCAACGTCGAGACATCTGAGCTCCCCAAGAAGATCCCCCAAGTTTTCACGGGAAATGATGGCGACGACGAGGACATGGAAAACGAGCCCTTGGACTCTTGGGGCTCTCTCATTCTAGTCATGATCTACGAGTTCCTTCAAGGTGCTGCGTCCCCTTGGAAGCCATACTTCGAGGTCCTCCCTGAGAAATTTGATACTCTCATGTTTTGGGAGTCATCCGACCTCGAGCACTTGAAAGGAAGCGCAGTGTTGTCTAAAATCGGCAAAGAGGAGGCCGACGAGATGTTCCGCTCTCGCATCCTCTCAGTCATCGCGGCCAACCCAGCGATTTTCTACCCCGAGGGCTCTTCACCACTTGGAGAGGCAGAGCTATTGCAGCTGGCCCACCGCATGGGTAGCATAATCATGGCTTATGCCTTCGATCTGGACAATGAGGAAGAGCCTGAGCAAGAGGAGGACGACGAGTGGATCGAGGATCGTGACGGCAAGACCATGTTGGGCATGGTCCCTATGGCCGATATTTTGAACGCCGACGCCGAGTTCAACGTGAGTCCGGAAATGCTCTCTCATTCTTGAGCAACCACTGATAAACTTCAGGCACACGTAAACCACGGAGATGATGAGCTGACGGTAGCCGCACTCCGTCCCATCCCTGCGGGAGAGGAGATTCTCAACTACTATGGCCCTCACCCGAACTCCGAGCTGCTCCGCAGATACGGCTACGTCACCCCCAAGCACTCAAGATACGACGTTGTGGAGATTCCATGGGATCTTGTGCAGGTTAGCGTCTCGGAGCACTTGAAGATCGGGGACGACGTCTGGAAGCAAGTGGTACGTCGCTGTTTAACCCTCCACATTATTATGGCTAATGAGAAAATAGGAGGAGTACCTTGGCCCCGAAGAACTTGAGGACGTCTTTGTTCTCGAGCGGGAATCTGGAGAGCCTGACTCCGAAGGCCAGATCAGGACGGTCGCAGAGGTCCGTGAGATCTCCGCTGAGCTCGAGGAGCAGCTCAAGGCCGTCTTGAAGGCTATTAAGAAGATTAACGGCGATCTGATCCCCGACAAGCGCAAGAGAGACGAGGTATTCCACGCAGTAATTGTCTCGACATTGCAGAAGATCTTGAGCCAGTATCCCACATCTACTCAAGAGGACGAGGCCCTTCTTTCTACTGGCGATCTGACCACCCGACAGAGAATGGCTATTCAGGTGCGTCTGGATGAGAAGAAATTGCTCCAGGAGGCTCTTGAGTTTGCTAAATCCACAGCGCCTGCGGAAGGAGAGCAGGAGGAGCCTGAGAGGTCTTCCAAGAAGGCGAGAACGGCATAGAAGGGTCACCAAATCAGCACATGCAACAAATAAGGCATTTGAGTCGTGGCGAAGAAAGATACCAACAATATCAATAGACCTTTGAATTGAAGTGCAAACTTGCACAAGCTTGATGGGGTCTACATAATTGTCTACATAAATAGGGAACTTCAAGTAGCGAAAGCTGTCTGTCCCGTCAGAACTGTGCTCAAAACACCCTTGTCCACCAACTCGTTGATCATGTTGAACAGAACAAAGTCGCAGCCCCTCTTGGCCACAAGGTTTACAGTCACCGGCATGATCTCCTCCTGGAAGGTGACATTGCTAAAGTAGGAGACCTGACCAATGGGCACAGTGAAATCCGCATCGCCAAAGTACGAGGCCGAAGTCGATGCTGCCTGAGCGGTGGTGGGGTTGACAGGGAGGGTTGCCCCCGGACCGCTGTTCAGATCCTGCTCTCTGAACGTAGGAATGCCGCCAGTTCCGACGTCGTAGACGAAAATCGACTCTGAGCAAGAATCATTTGTGGTAAACAGAAATTTCTCGTGCCAGGCAGCTGCATCACGGGTTCTGTTGGCCATTGCGGACTTGTAAGCGTTGTCGTCAACGGTCAGACTGTGAAAGACCCCTCGGTATGGGTTATCAAGAGCCGGAAAGCTAGGGCTGTACTTTGCTAGCAAAGGCTCTGAAGTCTGACGGATCAGATCATGAGTCCAGAGAATGAACAAATCGCTGAGGACTTGCGAGATGGGCCGTTCTGTGGTCTCCTCGATCGTTTCCGTTAGGTTGAAATTCTCCACTGTGGCGCCCAAAGCTGCAGATGCGTCGCTCAAGAACTTTTGGAGAATGGTCTCGGCGGCAGCATTCTTCAGCGGCAAATGGTCGACGGGGTAGAGAATACGTTTGGGAAACGTGCGGTCGTCGGGCACCGACAACTCAGGCAGGCCATTCACCGAGGTGGCCTCGTGGAGTGACGGATCGTACCACGCCTTGGCAAAGGCCGCCCACTTGGCAGGGTCGCGAGCAAACAAGCCGGCAGTGTCGGCATTGAGAGCGTTGGTGATGACATTCTCCATGACAATCATGCCCTGCGAGGGCCTGTTGCCAAAGGTACCAGAAAAGGCAGCAGGCTGTCGGACCGAGAGACCAGTATCGGTACCGACGGCAAAGTCAAGCCAGTCGTACGCGGCAACGGAGCAGCCAGCTCCAGCAGAGGAGCCAGAGCAGCTCAAGAAGGTGTCGCCACGGGGATTGCGAGGATAAGAGGCGTCGTTCCAGTCCCAGGGGTTCTCGGGAGAAGCAAACTGAGCTGTCTTCTGCTTGCCCACGATGACTCCGCCGACATCGATAATCTGCTGGAGCGCTGGCGCAGTCTTGCTTGCGACGTCGTTGACCGCAGCGTAAGCTCGACTACCAGCAGTAGTCTGAATACCTTCCAGATCATAGATGTCCTTGACTCCGATACGCTGGCCTGCCAACGGGCTGTCATCCTCGGTACTGTAAAGTCTTGAGGGGACAGGGATCATGGGATATCCCCAGTCGGCCTCTGCCTGCGTCAAAGACTTGTAACTGCCATTCGACTCGTACACGCCAGTCACGAACGTTCTGTACGTGTCGACATACATGCGGTGGACCTTGCTAAGCCAAAGGCTCTCTCCGTCGGTAATGGCGAAGAAGGGGCAGGGGGTGAGAGTTGAGCTACCACAAGTGTTGGGCCCATCCGCGCCGGCATAGATGATAGTTGACCCGAGTCCTTCGAGATAAGTAATCACCGAATCATTGAGGTCATCGGAACTACTAGCGCTGACAAGGACGTTTCCGAGGAAGTCCTGAGTGAAGACGTCGTCCTCTCCCAAGGCTTTTTCAACAGCCTGCTGAAGCTGCTCACCGGTAGTTTCAACGGAAAGAGCGGATATATATGTAATAGGTCCTTGAGAGGGGTCCGAAACACAAGGAATAGATGACACAGGACCAGAGGTGACGGCGAGATACTGATTGTCTCCAACACGGAAGACTTGGTCCTGGTCGTCTGAAACGAAGGTTGATTGAAAAAGAGTGCCATTTAGGGGTGTGAGACCGTGTACTGGCACGAAAGCGACGGCTGCAGTAAGCCCGAGCGGCAAAAGAACGCTTCTCATCTTCATGATAAGGGCTGTGATGGCCATTGAATGCTGAGAGAATGATGCTGCAAAAGAACACTCTTGACCGTCTCGTCCGGACGTGCTTTTATAACATAATTATAGACGCTTAAAATCAATGAGATCTCTCTGGTCATCCCAAAAAAGTGAAGCAGACAGGTGATACTTCCAGGTTGACAAAATTTCCCATCATCTGCAGCTGGGGATATTGAGACCGAGAGCCCAAAGTGGCGTCGTTCCACAACGCGTTCCACAAGGCATTCCACAACGCGTTTTCCAGCGCGTTCCACGCGATAGTTTTCCTGCTTCCATGGATATCCTTCCACAAAGTGAGGGAATTAGAATTCAACTTACCCATCGTGATGGATATCGGCCTTACTACCTTGTATCACTGGATTCTACCCGATGATAACGACAAAAAGCCCGCAATCAACACCACCGTAGTCGTCCTGGCTATGGGGACAGCTTCGAGGCATGCGGAGACAACTAGACTGAATCACTGCTAGCTCTGTGTTGTTGCCGGAGCTTGCCCTGAAAGGTATCTGGTGTCGAAGACTTGCATTCGAGGCACGTTGTGTGTCCCCACCCCCGCCGCCTTCAGCGATGCGCGCGGATGACAAGCTTTGCATTGGACCCTGATTCCTCACCTTCGCATGGGCGCCATGTAGGGTCGCTCCACTTCAAGAACTTTCTCATCAATTCCAGGGGCATAGCGGTGGGGCACCTGATCTATGTTTTCATTGATGAGGCGGGCTCATTGGCGATAATATCCGAGAATTACCACGCGAATCCGCCGAAGATGTTCGTCGTTCATCGTCCAACCAGCCCCCATTTCAGCATCACATCTTACGAATCAATATTGGCGATTGGGCTATTGTCTGTCTAGACCCTCAGGTACCAAACGAAGTCAAAACTTTCGCGGCAGCATCAGGGGACAACCAAGGCAGGACATGTGGCTATCCTTGTAAGGCACGGCGCCAAGCTGTCAAAATAACCATGTCTAGTGGAGATCACGGAAAGGGCCTCACGGAAGGGGCCGCTGCATGGACCCATCAGTGACCTACCCTGTTCCCCTGGATCCGCTCTCTACAGCGACAGCAATCTAGCCAGACGACAAGGGCTGTCAGGGACAAGTAGACTTTCTGAGTCAGTGGCATATGCCAGTTTTGTTGTTGAAATCGTAAGAAAATCATGCAGAGTGAATCTGATGAGTGATACTAATTGCAACCTTTTGCAACCCTTCCTCACGAGGTACTTCCACCCTTCCATGAGCATTGGAAAATTCCGCGCTGTTGTTGAGCAAATTATCAGTTCACGACTCATCGAATGACTCGGCCTATGTGATCCAGTCTATCCCCTTGTTTGGTATGCTCAACCTCATAGTGAGCTTCAGTTGCCGCTGGATTTGAATATCGCCAATACTGGTTGTCACGACCGGGACTATTAGCGTATGCATCGCATTCGTCTCTGAAAGGTTTGAACATCTGCTTCTAGCCTTGAACGAGCACAATACCGTCTAGTATTGGTAACTGAAAATCATCATCAAGAGCTCTTTTCTTGAGTTTCCGAAATTCGGAAGGGATGTGCGTGCTGATCACGAATGAGATATACTTTTTAACAGCGCTGCTAACCAATCAATTAAGCTAAATCTGAGGGTTAAATTTAACTAATTAACTTAATAATTATAATAGTCTTATTTAAATTAACTGTTTTAATTAGTCTTAAATATAATTACTTAAATAGGAAGTTAGTAATACCTCTTATAATATTTTTAGAAGGTTAAAATATATATTATATAATAATCTAAAACTATTTAACTCTTCTTAGCTTCTCTATTTAAAGTAATAACTACTTATAGTAATAGTACTACCTTAAACTTAGTTCTAAAAGTATTAGGTCTACTTAAATATTAAGGGTATTATTAATAACTTTTATAATATTAATAGAAATTTAGTAAAGCTAAATATCTTCTTATAGTTAGTTATTATTATTAAGATAATAAAGATATTAAGAGTAAGTTTACTAAGCGTTAAGAAGGTTTATTAATATAAAATCTATTATTAGATAAGGTTATTAATAAGCTAAGTAATAGAGAGATAGAAGTATTACTTTAGCTTATTAAAATTATTAATAGTAGCATTATAAGCCTTATTAGCTAACTATTAATAATATTTAGAGTCTTTAGCTTTTAGAGTAATAGTAATTAATATAAATATAACTTATAGAAGTTATAAATAAAGCTATAAATTAGCTTAGTTAGATATATTAGTATATTATTATTATTAGTATTTATAAAGTCCTTTTTAGGTATTATATACTTATATATAAGTTTCTAAGGTGTTTTAATACTTCTAAAGCTATTATAGACCTTACTTAGGATATAGAATCACTATAGTAATATAAAGGGGAGACTTTATAAACTTAATATAATATTTATTAAGTATTTATTAGCTATTAATAATTAATAAGTATAGATATTTATAAGAGTTAAAGTTAATACTTTAGAGGTGTTATTATTAGTCTTATAGGACTAGCTAGCTAGTAGGGCACTATAGGCAGCAAATATTATATTATATTAACTATATTCATAGTGATATATATAAGGTTAACTGCGTTAGAAGCAGTAGCTGCAATCACAGCGTTAATTATAGAGGCTGGTGCCTTATATAATCGCTAATTATATAAGGCGCGCCTAGCTTAATTAACGCTATAATAGGCTGGCGTTACTAATACTAGCAACTTTCTCTTTTTATTAGTATTAATATAGTTAATAGTAACTATAGTATAATTCAAAAAGAAGTTATTAAATAATATATAACGTAAAAAGTAGTAATTACTAGTAATTACAGTAATTACCCTATAATTACTTATAACCCCTACTATAGTAGTTACTCTATAACTATTACTTAATCCTACCTCAGGCTAGCGTTAGTAATTAGTACTACTTAGGCTTATATAACCTATCCTTCTATCTATATTATTACTAAGTTTATATTAAGGAAGTATATAAAGTATTAATTAGGTTTTATTTTAGTAAAGGCGTTAGTAAGGTTATTATTACTATTAATTCAGTATATTTCGCATAGCTTATAGCGTTTATATAACTACTATAGAGCTATAATATTAATTATTAAATACTTCTCTTTTATAATACTTAGCTTAATAAGATACTTATATAGTAAGTATAAGTTAGTATAAATAATAATAGATATTAGAGGTAGGTTAAGCTATTTAGTAATTATTTAGAAGGTTATAAAAATAGTATAAGCTATATTAATGCTAGTAACTATACTATAAACTTTAGAAGCTAATATACTTTAAATAACTTACTTACTTTTTATTAAACTAAAATAGATAATATTACTATTAATTATAAATTTATTCTTATTAGAAAGGGTCTTATTAATAAGAATAATAGTAAAACTAAGCTGTAATATTAAGTTAGTATTATTAGTAAATAAGCTATTAATAAAGACGAAGAGTTTAGTAGTTAATAAGTTAATAGGTATAAATATTAACCCTCATACTAGTAAAGCTATCTACTACTATAGTTATACGTTAAAAGCCTTAATATTATTAAGTAAGAGGTCTTAATACTAAGCAGTAGTTAATAGATTATAGTATACCTTAAGCTAGCAGATTAACATAATATATACTCTATATATATATTATTTAATATATTATTTCTTAATAATATTAGGGGTAGTATTAGCGTTAATAAGGGTAAGCTTCTTATTTTAACTTTTTTAGTAGAGGATAATAGTTCCTAACTTATTAATACTAATAATACTGCTATTAAATATTAGTAGTTAGTTAATAGTAAGTTATTACTTAGCTTTTGCTATAAATAAGGCTTTAGTTAGAGCTTTATCCTTATAAGCTGAGAAACTAGTATTAGTAAGGCCTAAAGTATTATTAGTTTATATACTAATAACTATAAAGTTAAAGTTAATAGTAAAAGGGACTAAAAAGTAGAGATTATAGCTTAAAGTAACTATCTAGAGAACTTTTCTATAGTAATAGCTATATATAGCCTATTAGTAGGTGCCTACCTTAGTAATACTATAGAGTAGCTTAATAACTCTTATAATAATGCCTTCTAAGTATTAATTATAAATCTAAGTAAGTAAGTATATAAAGATTATTCTATTAAGCTTTATTACTAACTAAATATATATTTACATTATATTATAAAGCTAGAGGATCTTATTAAAAAATAATAACTATAAGGTGATAATAAGGATAAGGCGTTAGCTTATATACTAAATTATTAGAGATTATATTAAAATTACTTCCTTATTATTATTAATATATCTTTAGATAATAAAGTAGGACTTCTTATAAAGCTTATTAGTATTCTTACTTTTAATCTTATTAACTATTTATAATTAAAAGATATAGATATTTATATACTTAATAGGGTTATATATAACTATTTTAAAGACGCCTTAATTAATAAGTCCCTTAATTTTAGCTTTATTAGATTACTTAAAGAGGTAACTAGGTATATTAATCTTACCTACTTTATAGAGCTATATAGCTAGGTTAAAGTTAGTATATTCCTTATTAGTTATAAAGACTTTATTAGTAGTAAAGAACGTAGTAATAATATTAATATTATTAACCTCTAATATAAAGTTAACGCTAAAGGTAGGGTTAATATTAACTATCTTTACTATAAGTATCTATCTTTATAAACTTTAGTGTAGCTTACTTAGAGGTAGTTTTAAGCGTTCTTCTCCCTTATAAAGCTAGCTATATTAGTATAGTAGTAGTAATATTAGCGTTAGTAATCCTTCTTAGTTTTCTTTTATTAGTATTATTAATACCTTAGGAGTATTTAGTAGAAAGTTAGTATTAATAATATCTTTATTTAAGTTATTATAAAAAGGCTTAATATAGGTTAATTAAAACGTTTTTAGCTTATAAAGTAGGTTAAGTACATAATCCTCCCTATTAATAGAGAGAAGCTTATATAAGCTAGCTTAGCCCTTATTCTTACGCTATATAAGAATATCTAACTATAGTAAGAGGGCTAGTATTAATAATATACTTAGGCTATTATAGAGAATAAAGGTATTAGAGACTTAGTACTTAGTATATATATAGTAGAGTTTATTAGTAGCCTTTTATATAGCTTCTTAACGCTTAGTAATACCTAGAAATAGCGCTAAATCTTTAGTTATTTAAAGGTAGGTGCTAAAAATAAGTAAGGTTAAAATTAAACTATTAGGCTTAGTAGTATTATTAATAATCTTAATAGTTATCTATAAGGCTTACTTATAAGGGATAGAAAGGTCTTTAGTATAAATAATATTATAAGTATAGCGTAAGATAGTATAGTAATATTTAACCTTATTAATATTATAGTAAGCCTTAATAAAGACTTCTTTAATAGTAATTACTAAGGTGTAAGCAGTATACTTAAATTTATAGCTATAGAAGTTAGTACTAGTATTTATAGTAATAAAGTCTAGAGGGCCTTAGTATATATTAATTTAATATATATATAAAGCTTCTTAAGTATATTAAGCTAATAGATCTTTAAGGAAATAGGCTATATTAAAGCTAATAGTACTATTAATAATATAGAGTATTAGTTTATTACTATTAAGATATATAATATCTATAAAGATCTTATAGTTAAACTTATAGTTATTATAAAAAGTAAATTTAAACTTTTTAAATTAATTAGTATAGAGTTAATAGTACTAATAAACCTTAGTTAGATAAGTAAGAAGGTTTTTATTAACTTTATACTTAGCTTTAATAAGGATATATTAAAGTCTAATAACTAATAAGTAGCTAAAATAGTAATAAAGTTATTAAAGTTTAACCTTACTAAGGTAGTAATAAGTAATTAACTATTCTTATTAGAGAAGTATCTAAAGATACCTTTATTTATAGATAATTAGAACTTTAAGGTTTTTCTATTTTATAATATTATTAAAGTTATTAAATATAACTTCTATTTTATCTATATTATAAAGGTAGTATAAAAAGGATATATTTATTAGTATAACGTAGAAAGTAATAAAACTAAGTAGTATAAAGACTTTAATAGATCCTAATAAGTAAATAAAGTTATTAAGGCTAAATCTAATAGTAGCTACTTTTATAGTATTAACTTTAAGGTTTAGTATTAATTATTAAAGTATAAGGATTTAAAGTTAACTTACTGTTAAATATTTAGAGGTATTAATATTAAGTAGGATACTTTAGAAGATTATTAATTTATACTTTCTTTTAAGAGAGAACTATAAGGTATATTCTTTAAGCTTAACTATAATATATAGATCTTATTTAGTAATAGTATAAAAGGTAGTATTATTACTTAATATACTAGTAACTTTAAAGCTATTAAAAGTGATATTAGTAAAGTAAAGAGTAAGAAATTATTAATTTTTATTATTTAAGCTATCTAACTTATACTAGCTATCTTTAGTATTAAAGTTATTAATATTAAGAGTACTAAAGTAGTTTAATATATCCTTATTATAGCTATTAATAAGAAGGTTATTAATACTTTTAATACCTTTATATTATACTAGAAAGTAATTAAAAATAGGAGTAGAGGTATCCTTATTAATATATATTTACTTAAAGTAGTTAAAAGCTTTATAATAATCTTTAGTAAGGTACTTTATTAACTAATAGCTTATTTTGCTATAAATATAGCACTTCTTCTTAGATTTAGGAAGTATAAGTTAAAAGTAATATTAATTATAAGGTGTATATAAGTAATAGCTAAATTAAGAGCTATAGCTATAGCTATTATATTAGCAATTAGTTTAGTATTAATTATTAATAGGAGTAAGGTTTATTATAAAGTATTTATAAGCTTAGTTTTATATTATAATACTAATAGATAATTAAAGCTAGTTAGTAATACTCTTATAGTCCTTAGTAAGGCTTATAAAAGTATAGTTATACTTAAGTATACCTTAATAAGTATTAAGGACCTAATTATAAAAAGTATTATTAGAATAATAAATAGTAGAGAAAGTATACTAAATAGTAATAAGCTTATTAAAAACTATCTTAAAGTACTCTATTTTAATCTTATTAAAGTTCTTAAAAATTATATAGTTAAAAGTAATACTATACTACTTAGAGAGATATACTTAATAAAACTCTTTAATTTTAAAATAAGCTTTAACTTTAGTAACTAATCTAATAAGGTTAATAAGTATATTATTACTATAGAGCTTATTATAATAATAGTTAAATACCTTACTTTTAAGTATAATAGAGAAGATACTTAAGGTTTAAAACTAATTAATATTAGCTTTAATATAAGAGTCTTTAAAGATTAAAAGCTTAAAGTTAAGGATATTATATATATTACCCCTAAATTATATACTATTATTATATAACTTTATAAGATCTATAAGTTAATAAAGAAATAGCTAATTAAGTATAATAAGGTTAAGTATGTTACTTTTATTAAAGTTAATATTAGAGCTTCCTAAATAAGTAAAGATAGTTAACTAATAGGTTCTAATAAAGCTTAATCTATATTAAATTAGTCTAAAAAATAGAGCTATACGTAAAGAAGTATAGCTAAAAGATACTAATAGCTCTAGCTTAATACCTTTAATATTATTAAAGAAGTTAATATCCTTAATAGCTTTCTTAAAAGAGGGAAATTTAGCTATTTTATTATTAATATCCTTATTAAACTAATAATAGAAGTTTTAATAAAGGGTAATATAGATATTAAAAGTAATAGATTTACTATTTTATATAATATAAACCTTATTAGTAATAAAGAAGTCCTTAAATTCCTTTATAGTAGCCCTATTATAGTAGTTAAAAGTAGATTCTAATATATCTTTAAAATTAATAAAAGCTTAATTTTAGAGAGTAGAACTAGTAAAGCTATTAAGTTAATAACACTTTATATTAAATAAGAAGTATAAAGTTACCTAACTTTAAGTAGTAGTATCTAATTTTATATTAATATTACTAAACTTACTTTAAATACTATAGTTAATTATACTATAAACTCTAATAAGGATAGGAATAAAGTAATTATTAGCTAGAAGTACTAGAGGGGCTAAAAGAGCTAGAGGGTTACTTAAAAGGTTTCTTAGAGGAGCTGTAGTAGATAATTTAGATATAGTTAAAGAGGCTTAATAATAGTTATTTAAGAAGTTATATAAGTTATTAAAAGTATGGAGAAGTAGGTATTAATATTCCTAATAGAGTAAGGTATTAAGTTAAATTATAAGTAAGGATTACTATACTATAATTATAAAGAGCTTACTAAGTACTATAGTAGCTAAAGCTTATTTATCTAATAGATAATTTACTACTTTATTACTCTTATTTAACTTAATATAGCTTAATAGTAGTTAAAGATAGAGGTATAAGGGTTAAGAAGGATCTCTATAATAGACTAAGGGTTAGTTAACTATATAGAAAAGAATACTAAAGGTAAGTATTAATAAGAGGGTAGATAGGTTTAATAAGTAATATTATTAATAAAGTAATAAAGTTTTAAGGATAAGGAAATAGTATAGTAATATTATAGAAGAAGTAAAAGAGCTATATAATAGCGTTATAAAAGGAGTATAGGTTATTAAGGGTAAAAAATAGTAAAAAATTCTCTTATAGTTAGTAGTTAGTAGTTAGTATTTAGTAGTTAAATAATAGGAAAATCTTATAGTAAGGTATGCTGTATGCTATATATATAAGTAGTTATTATTAAATAGGCTTAAAGTAGCTATTTACTATTAATATTAACTTAGTAAAGAAGAAAGTAGTTAAAGGTTATTAAAAATAGAGTAATCTCTTATTTACTTATTTAGTGTAAAAACTCTACTTATAAGAGGTAGGAGGCTAAGTAAAGTAGTTAAGAGTGAGGTAGGTAGTTAACTTTACTATTAATTATAAGTTAATAGGTTAATATTAATATTAAAAGTTAAGCGTATAGTAGATGCTTTTTAAATAAGAAGTAAGAGTAATTATTAAGAGCATTCTAGGTAAAATAGACTATCTCTTAGGTTATATTATAACTACTTCTATTAAATATAAAATTAGAAGCTATAAAAGCTATTATTATAATCTTACTATTATTAATACTATAAGGAGATATTACTTAATCTTATTAATACTAGTAATATTAGTATTAATATACTTTTCTTAGAGATTAAAAGAGGGTAAGTTTAAAGTAGTTTAAGTAATATAAGCTATCTTTTCTTAAAGTTATAACTACCTTATTAGTATAAGTTAATTAATTAAGCGTTTCTAAGTAGAATAGATCTAAATAAATATTAATAAGACTACCTCTTCTAAAGCTTTACTAATCTATAGTTAATTAATATATTATATAGTAGTAACTATAAAGTTAACTACTAATTAGTATTAGTTTTATAGGACTAGCTAGCTAATAAGGCACTATAGGTAGTAAATATTATATTATATTAACTGTATTCGTAATAATATATATAAGGTTAACTGCGTTAGAGGTAGTAGCTGTAATTATAGCGTTAATCATAGAGGCTAGTGCCTTATGTAATTGCTAATTATATAAAGTGCGCCTAGCTTAATTAATGCTATAATAGGCTAGTGTTACTAATAGTTATAATTATAAGTATTTAAGCTATAAGTAAGTAGGGATATTATTAATTAATAGGGATTATAAAACTATTATTAAGCTTTACTAAAAGTATTAAAATACTTTTATAAGTTAAAATAGTTATTATAACTAACTCTTAATAAGTTAAGTAGCTATATAATTAATCTTAATATTAATAGGGGTATTAAAAAGCTTATATTAGTTTTTAAAATAATCTAAGAGATATTTTATACTTATTAGAACCTCTTAGAGTTAGCTATACTTATTACCCTTACTTTAGTTTTTATATTTTTTAGTTTATTTATAGAGTAGCTTAAATACTTTATATAACTCTATAAGGACTTATTAGTCTTTATTAATAAGGATATCCTTATTTAAGATATAATCTATATTATTAAGAAGACTTAGAGTATAAAGGATATAATTATTAATCTAGCTATATTTAAATAAAGCTTACTTAATTATATTATATATTAAGTTCTATTAAGTAGTATTACTTAATATTAGATTTAGCTTTTAGGATAACTCTTCTTATAGAGTAAAGTTAATATTATTATTAGTAGTTTTATTACTAATAGCTAAAAAGCTTTTAGATTATTATAATAATAATTTAATATACTTAATAATATTCTAGAACTTACTAATAAAACCTTTCTACTTCTAATAAGTTAGATTATCTTAAACTCTATTAGTATTAAGTAGATAGTTAGACTTCTCTTTAAATACTTTATTATTAATATTATAAATAATAATATAACTAATAAGGTTAAAGATATAGCTATAGTATTAAATTTAGTATTACTAAGTATTAGTTTCTATATATAAAGATAATAAAGAAAGAAAGAGAGTTTTAAAGTAAGTATTATTATTTATAGTATTATTAGATATAATAATACTAACTTAATTAATAAAGCTTTAGTCTATAAAAGTAGTATAAATAGTTATAGTAATATTCTTACTAGAGTAAGTATTAAGCTAATAGTAGAGAGCTAATAAATATTAGGTTTATTTCCCTAATTAGTTAATAAAATAGCTAAATATAGTAATAATAGTATATTAATTAGGGGAGGTCTATAGATTAAATAATATATAAACCTTTATAAGTATTTTCTATATCTTACTTCTAATCTATTCCTTCTTAGAGATATAGAAGTAATATAGTTAAACTTTCTAAAAGTCTTTTAACTAATATACTTAGTTATAGATATTATAATTAAAGAGATTAAGTAAGTACTATATATATTAGTTACTAAACGTTAAGAAAGAGTTATTAATATTAATAAAGAAGCTAATAGCTAGCTTTTTAATCTAAGAAATTTTATTATAAAGTATAATAATAAAAGTAGAGCGTTAGTATTTAGGGAGGTACTTATGTTAGCAGTCTAGTTAACCTATATAAGTAGGTATTGCAGTTCACTCTATACTTTTTTTTTCACAGTACTGAAACCTAATAGCAGCACTTTAACCTATGCCCAATCTTAATAAAGTAAACAAATAAATCTCAGTATAATTAGTTATTAACGCTCAGCTTAACTTATCCCTAGCTATACAGAAGAGGGCAGGCAGGTAGGCAGCAGAGCAGTAAAACGTACTAGCAAGAGCGTCGTTCACAACGTTACAAACGCGTTATTCGTAACACTCTCATTCGCAAGAACATTATTCACAATATCGCAAAGGCGTTATCTGTAACGCAGAATGCTAACAGCACTTACAGCTAATACAGCTAAAGCCTAGTAATAGCTTAAACCTACACTTAAGGGTGTAAACTTAATAGTATAACTCTTTATATAGCTAAAAGGGTTCTTATAGCTATAATATAAGAACTTAACTACTACTTTAAATAAGGCTTTAAGCCTGTTCCTTATATCCTCTTATATACGTAATAACCCTATATAATATCCTTCCCCCTTATTATACCTATATATAAGCTAAGTAAAGCTATGCTAGATAACTTAATCTATAAGACTAAAGTTAATAAAATTAAGGGCTCTAGGTATAATAACTTTCCCTATACTAATAAGAAGATTCTACTTAAATTCACCCTAAATTACCTACTTAAGATAGCTAATAAGGATAATATAATAGAGTTATATAGCTTTAAGGTTAATATAGAGATAGTTAAGGCTATTAATAGTAATTCTAATATATATAACTACCTCACAGACTTCTTTAAGATAGCTAAGGCGGCCTAAAAACTTAGTAAGTTAAGAAGGGTGAATCTAATATTAAGAGTATAGCTAATAGCAGTAGAGCTGTTAAGACTGCGTAGTAGGGCGGAAAATGTTATCTAGGTGTAGACGTCTAAATAGTAGAGGAGACTTTAATAGAAAATAGGCGTGGATTGAATATAGCGTAAAGGGTAGGTGTAGCTTAGAGGAGCCTTAAGAGATAGAGGAGACTAATAGAGATAGAGGTAGCTAGAGGAAGACAGTTAACTTAGCTTATTATAATAGTTAAAGTCAGAGGAGCGTGGAGGCGAAGATAATGTCTAAGTTTGAACTACCTATAGTTATATGACCTAAAGGTTGTTAGTAGAGGGCGAGGGGACTAGTCTAGCTTTCGCAGTTAATACTAGTCAAATTTCACAATACAAGGCTAGCAGCCCTTAGGGAGGTACTTATTATCTCTAGAATTATTATTAAATAGATACTTAATATAGAGGTATTCTTTATAAATATAGTAAGTAGATTTAAAGTATTTTTTAGTACTAAATATAGTAATAGCTTTTTATAACTCTCTAAAGGTATTAGCTTTATTATAATATTAGTAAACCTAATAAGTATTATTTAAATATATTATTAGTATATAAAAAAGTATAGTAGAAAGTAAGTAAGTAATAAATATACTTCTAATACTACTTAAGAGGATCTTATAGATAAAGATACCTTTATTCTTAATCTAAGAAGTATAGCTTTAACTACTTTTCCTTAAAATAGCTTCTATATTAATATAATACTACCTTTTCTAGATAGTATAAAGTAGGGTTTTAAGAGTAGTATATTTATTAAAGTTAGTAGTTAATATATTATTAGTAGTTAAAAAAGCTTAAATCTAAATAGTAATTCTTTAAAGAGTTACTTTATAGCTAATAAAGTAATTAATATATTAGTTATATACTAATAGAGGTATTATAATAGTAAGAGAGAAGTTAAAAAAAGTATTTAGAGGTATATAGAAGTAAAGCTTTAAGGTATAATAGTAGTAATAATAATAATAATAGTATTAGTAGTAATATTAAAAAGGGTTATTTTTAAGAGCTAATAAAAAGGTTAAAAATAAGCTTTTTTTAACCTTTAATAAGGAGATTAAAAATATATTAATTAAGTAGTATAGTAAAAAGTATATTTCTAGTACTTTTAGTACTTCTTAGTAGTAAAGCTAATACTATTAGGAAATACTTAGCCTTATTTTACTACTTATTAGTATAAAAATATTACTAAACTAATATTATTAACTACTTACTTTTTTTCTTTTTAGAAATATATTATAATAAGACCTAATAAGCTAGTAGTAAGTCTACTATATAAGAAATTATAAAAATATTAGTTTAAAACTAGCTTAAGTTATTAACTATAATATAAAAACTTAAAAAGTTATAACTTTAAGCTACTAAAAAAGAATATCTAGTTAACTTTTTTATTTTTTTATTAAATCTTTTAAAAATTCTAATTAGTTTAGAAGCTAGATTTTTATTTTTCTAAGTAATATTAATTTAATTAAAATAGTTAAACTAAAGGTATTATAAGTTTAGCTAATTAACTCTAAAAAAAGCCTCGTTTTAATTGGCTAATTGATTGATTTAATTGATTTGGCTTGATTGGGTAGCAGCGCTGCTTTTTAAGCTTGATAGTTGCATAACTGTAACGCGTAGACGGAACTTCATGTTCTCTGTCGTGCTCCCTGTCCCTGCCTTTCCCAGCCCTCTCCCTTGTGGACCACCTATTTAGAGCATTCTCCACTGAGGGATTGTTTCAACTTGGGATGGCTTTTAGCGTGGGGTGGAGGGGAATACAAGCGCGCAATGAGTTGGGATGAACTGTCATATTCGGAGTTTGTTAGAGTGGGGGTGAAGCGACGAATTGGGTAGGTTCCTGGCCGTTTGCCATGCGTCTTACCAGACCTCTCGCGGGCCGCTTGCCCCTATTCCTAAACCGACTCAATTTTCAATTTTTTCACATGCATAATTCTTCAACGTTGCATCGACAATGCCACCTCTATTCAAACAGCCATAAGGTATACAGCCACTTCTTAGAATGCGAGAAGGAACCGCTGCAGATCAGAGTCGTAAGTTGTGTCTCAATGGCGAGTTTAAGCTCTGTTCCAACCTGGCCTTACTTCATCTCCTATGCACAACCTGGTGTTTCTCTCAATTCAATGATCAACACATGCTGTTGGGCTGTACATCAGCCATCTCAATGACGTTCAAATGCTGACATTCGAATTTGCTACTATGCCAATGGAATCATCGATTATGCAAGGAACTTTAACGTGAACTCTCCAAGAGTGTGTCATATGCTCAACTACGCAAACCCCTTGTACTTTCAGATAATCCTGGATATGAGGAGGGCACCCCTCGCCATTTTAGAAAGGCACTCATCTGAGTTGAGAGCTTCTGTGCAGCATCGGCTGACTCGAAGCCAAATCCTACCTCAAAGAGCTCTCATCACTTCTCACCGGGTCCATGTAAGTGTTTGTTAACATCCGTTTGGGCTCTGCTCACGCAACAAGCATTTCTCGATGAGTGATCTTGTTCAAGAGTCGGTTCGTCACTGCGTTGTCACAAACTCTATTCGAAGCTCGAAATCCCTCGTACGACAAAACCTTGGAAATTCCGAGCGCCGTTGAGCAGAAAAATGACCAAGTCAGTGGAGACATGGTCGCCTTTCAAGGAAGTCCGCACGGCGCAAGGAAATTGGGCAGCCAAGGAGCAAGACGGATGCCCTCGCGCTGCAGGATTTTCTTCCGCGCCTGCGGCTTTCTGCCTTTGTGAGCACACTCGAGATGCATACCATTGTAACAATCCTACTAGGCAGAGTCGTATCCGGCGGCAAACTCGGCATCAAGATGATTGCGCTCACTGTTCTTCTTTTTTCTTGAGAACGTCGGGTTTCAACAACGACACAGCATCGATGTATAAGAGGTAGACATCTCCCTCTTCATCGAGAGAATCTTTTTGAAGACATCACGCTCACTCAGTCTCAGACCCTCTTTCAAAACCCACAGATAACACTTGATTCACTCTTTTCAAAATGATCCCCTCTTTCAACTACAAGAAGAACGCCGCCTACGCGCCTCTCACCGTCCGTGAGACTCCCTCCACCAACAAGAAGACCTCGTTTTCTCAGCTGGCCAAGAGACAATCAACCACTCCAACCGAGCAGAAAGCCCGCCCTCAGGCTTGGGTCGACACCCCTCAGCTGATCTACTCTGCTTGGCCTCAGGCTGCTGGCGACATTAACCAGCCCCTGGGCACGCTCCCCTCAGACTTCAAGATCGGTCTCGTCGGAGCGGGTATCACTAACGTGGTTCTCGCTTTCAACTTGGCCAAGGCTGGCGCCGATGTTACCTTGATCGAGGCGACTGATTCTGTTGGAGGTCGGCTCCGTTCCCTCCCAACTCCTGATGGGGTCAACGTCGCTGAGATGGGCGCCATGCGCTTCCCGCCCTCGGAGGACCTGCTCTACTACTACGCCAACGCCTTCAACTACACTTTCATTCAGAACTTCCCCGACCCTGGCAAGGTGCCTACCATTGTCTTTTACGAGAACAATGCCACTGACTGGGTTGACTCGAACACTCCCCCCTCTGGATTTGAGAAGGTCAACAACGGCTGGATCAAACTCATCTCTGGTGGCCTGACCAAGGGCGGTTCCTCTGCTCTGACGGCGGCCTCTAAGATGACCGAGTGGCTCAGCTCTTCAGATGCTACCACCCGAGCTCAGGCAGTCCCTGAGTGGCAGAAGTACCTGGATACCTTTGGAGACGACAGCTTCTATTCTGCTCTCCAGCGCATCTTTGGTGAGAACCACGAGTGGGACGTCCCAGGAGGCGAGGTCTGGACCGAGGATGACTTCACGCGCTTTGGAACGTTGGGCATTGGCTCTGGCGGCTTCGGTGCTGTGTACACCTCTGGCTTCAACTCCGTCTTCCGTCTCGTGGTCAACGGTCTTGAATCAGACCAGGCGGTCTTTGCGCAGAACACCACCAGCGGTCTCCAGCCAGCCGGCATCCGTGATCTCGCCACCACAATCTGGGACAAGGCCACAGAGCTTGGGGTCAAGACCAAGTTCTCTACTGTGGCTGAAGTTACAAGCGGTGGTGGAGACCCTCTGGGCGGACTTGCCGTCGGCGTCCGGGAGACCACGTCGTCTGGCACCACGGACACCGAGTATGACCTTGTCATCGTCGGAACCAGCAACAGGGCCATGACCTATGCTTTTACTCCAGTCTCGGAGACCACTGAAGACCCCATTCTTTCGAACGAAGTTCAGCGGGGTATCAACGACCTGCACATGACGGCTTCTTCCAAGCTGTTCATTCGCACAAAGAAGTTCTGGGAAAACCAGCCTGCTGGATTTCCTCGTGTTATTCTTTCGGACACCAACCTGCCCCAGACCTACACTCTCGACTATGGCCATCCCGACTACGGTATGGTCCTTGTCACCTATGCCTGGGAGGACCTTTCTCAGCAGATGATGGCCATCTCGGACCCTAAGGAGCTCCTGGCAGACCTCAAGACCCAAGTCGCCCGAATCATGCAGGAAACCGACTACGCCCAGTACGCCGACTACCTCACTCCCGTCACCGATGACGACCTCTACCTCATTCACTGGCCTCTTGATCGCTACTCCTACGGTGCCTTCTCCCTTGGACTGCCGGGACAGGACGACGATATCTCGGCCATGTTCTACGACTACGAGAAGTTCTCCATCAATAATCAGAGCTCTCGCGTCCTCATCAACAGCGACTGCACCTCCTTCCTTGGTGGATGGGTCGATGGCGGCTTGCAGCCTGCCCATAATACCCTCTCGGCCGTCTTTGAACAGTTTGGATCTTTGAACCCCTTGGCAGCTTCCTTGGCCCCGTCCGCTCTTCTGAACTCTTCTTTGTACCTGTACTGATCATCTTTTTCATGACCATGCTGAAATCCTCGATGTCTTTCCTTCTTCAACGACCTTTTGACTTCTACCACTCATCTTTTGGGACCGTATTTTGAATTAAATTCCATAGCTCAATGAGAAAATCTTGTTTTCCAGACCAACCACCTGCTTCGCGTGTAGCATTATAACCCCGTATTGGTATTGCCAGACAAAAAACATATTGCCAGCTTGCAATTTGTGGAATTGTGAATTTGAGTATAAATTGAGCAGGACTGAGTAAACTATCCAGTCTAGCTCTTTCCTTACTGCATGCTTACTCTCCCGAGGGAAGGATGTAGGCATACTTCTCCTGCACATACACAAAAGGGGCACACGTGGAGATCAACGGAAAGACCAACAAATAAGGCAGGAGATGACGGGCGCGGACCACCTCCTTCTCGACAGATGACCAGCGCTAAATATTGCCAAATTCAACGTCACACAAACAACCAACACCGAACTCCAGCCTCAACATCGTCTTTCGGGAGCAGTTTAGCTCCGCCGGAGCACCATCTGGCTGCAATCTCACTGTGACAACATGGAATAAACCGTACATTGTCTCCCAAAGACCGTCGGTAATGACAAGCTTGAAAGATCCGCGCATCTTCCGACTTGGTCATGGTCTGCTGTACGGCCGACCACATCAACGGCTCGAAGCCCAACGATGTCTGCCAAGCCCCGGACGAACCCCGCATCACTTCTGCCCGAACCAAGCACGACGGTCTTTTCCTCATTGGCTCTGGACTTTTATCGGTCAATGCATTGCAGACCGGTTTGGCTGACTGGCTGGAATGCAATCCATTTGGGCCTGTCACAGTCGATTGAGGCTTGCCAGCGGTTACCGATTTCCCGATTTCGTCCTGTGGTACCAAGGACAGCAATGTGTCGAAGTCATACACTGGACGACGGGCTCTGCAGGCGATATTCCGACAGCCTAGACTAAGATCTCCGCCGCCTATCAGACAGACGGGTAGAAGCAATCGTCGGCACTACCTCACCGAAGCTGCGCAATTAGGGCTTGAGAAATCAACACCCGACGACTGAGGTAGGTAAAGATGCACGTGTTGAGTTTTCTAACTACGGCGCTCGATTCTCGTCTGTGTTCTCCTCACTTATATGCCCACATTCCCAGGCCCAACCCAAGTTTGCTTCAACCCCTGTTTCTATCCAAGCCTGAGTACTTAATCCAAAAGAATCCACAGATCAACCGCATCGATTCAACGGCATCACAATGCTGCATCTTTCCCACGCAGTACGAGCCTCCACACCCACACGTTTGGGCTCAAATGAACAACGCCAATCACCTCCATGCATATGAAAAGGCTCCATCAAATGCCTGCCGGGGAGGTCCTGCCCAGCCGGCAGAGCACCCAGTTGGCTCGCATAGGGGGGCCAAAGTCAGAAGTTGCCAGACATCATGATTTGATTATCAAAGCCCAGGGTGTCTGTCAACCTCCCACTCTAGACAGCGTGGGCGTGGGGAACCGTCACACGAGCTGACCAATACCTTTTGGAAAGCCGTCTGGTCTGCGAATGGACTTTGCGGCTGCTTTGTCCCGCAACCAAGACGGTTGGCGGCAGTAACGTCATTGGTCAGAGTACTGAGACATCTCCCTTTGAGTCTACCATTGACTCATTGATAGGTAGTGCAGCAGGTTCGAGGTACCCAAGGAAATTCCGCAGCGCCGAGTATCCCGCTGTCGAAGGCTTTGACGACTGAAATCATCGCATTTCCGAGCTCCCGAGCAACGCTGCTACCTTCTCATTGGCCTGGGAAATAGAAGTCCAGCATGTGGAAGTGGGAGCCCGGTTTCCATTGGTTACCATTCATGCAAGTCATCTCCATGCTCCAGGTTCGAAAGAGGAAAACCCACACACTCTCTCCCAGCATGGGAGACAGCGCACCCCTGTGGCCAACTCAAGCTACTGCAATCAGTATCGACCATGACGACGTACTTGCAGAGAAACGTGGAGGTGCCGAACCTTGGATTTCACCAGATAACGACAGCCATGTCATTGAAGCTGTCTCCCCCATGCGGCAGCAATTGGCGGGATTATCGCAAACATTTATTCGTTGGGTTGAAGCGGCATAACTTCTGGAAAAGCCGAGCAGCCGCCAACGGCATTCCAGCATTGGTAATCGCATATGGCCTCGGAATGTAGTCGAGCTATCGACAAACCACCGGGCATCATGCAGTCATTCTTCACCGACACAACGTGGCGGCATGCAAGCCAAACAACATGTGACCACGGGGTGCCCGCCTCTGCTGTCATCGGAGACAACGAACAGTATCAGAGAAGCCATGATGATCTTCTGCAAAACAAGCATGTCTGCAGGGCGTCAACGCTGAAGAGTTGGGCTCGGATACTGCGTTGACCCTGAGCAGCCTCCAATCAGACGAAATACCGTCGAGGCGGTCGACGACGTTGCCCAAGCTGGCCTGAACGAGATATGCTAGGCTGTTGCTTTGGGCAAACGCAGCCTGTTTCGGGCCCTTAAGTGTGATGGTTGCATAAGAGGCGGAGGCAATCTTTCTCTGTCATTTCTGATCAGATCAGCCAACATATCACGTGGCAGTGGCGGCTGTCGAACGGCCCAAACTCAGCCCCAAGGGTCCATCCACACCTTCTCCTACATAGCTTGATCCAACGTACGAGAGTCTACAAACTATACTGCGACGAAGATGTCTTTTTTGTTACCGGTAGGACGCAAGCTCTGTTGGACAGATATTCCAAGGCTGACAACGACAGAGGTCCCATCGACAGGGCACAAAGAGCGAGAAGAGACCGAAGCCGAAAGAGAGCAGTAGCAAGAAGGGAAAAGCACCAGCCCAGACACAATTCAGCTTTGTCTTTGTCGTCAACGAACTGTCATTCACCGAAGAAGGAAATGGTACCGTTCCAAACGTAGATCGATGGGGGAACCCGCTTCCACCAAATACATCCCAAAGCTACGGATCTGAGACGCCCGGCAAGATATGGCGATACAGAAACGGATCCATCAGTCTAGCAGGCGAAGGTTTCAGTTGGTATCGTGAGAACCCCGGGCTGGAGGGAGCCATATGGGGTCCTGTGGACATGAGCACCGATGACGGGCAGAGGTACTGGGGTACCGGACCCCTCGAGGAACACAGCACATTTAGCGTCTTCAACTGTTGGCGTTTCCTCCCCTGCCTCTACGCAGACGTCGACGTGACGACTGTTGGAGAGATGGGTGTGGATAACCGTTGGTTTCCACTCGAGTTCTCTCGAGATAGTCATGATCCAGGGGCAACTCGTATCCATGGTTGCAGTGATACGTATCGGCACGTCGCGGGGCAGAACCCCTCATGGATACCCACCCTTCTGCCGCCGACCTACGCAGCTCTAGGTTCATCGGGTCCGAGATCGACAGGTCTAGGTGGCTGTTTACCGATCATACTTGCTTTGATCGCTCTCACCACAAGGCCAAGGCATGCGGACGACGCATTCAGTGGCGGTTTGTTCAATGGTCATTGCTGGGCAGGCCAACGGCATCATCGTGCCGGTAGGTTGTCTCGCGTTCCATAGGAATTCAAACCAGACGAGGCTAATATCAGAGATTGCCAGACCCTCCACCTACGGGCCCCGTTCGAGGAGTCCTGGTGCAGGTGTGTTGTGATCCGTTCAACCCTTACGGGTCAACCTTGGATGACATCGATAACTTCGAAGAGCATGGGAAATTGATCGTTGAGTGAACGAGGGTGGGAAATTGTTGGCGCGGGGAGATTCAGCATCGTTGCAAATACATCTATCACGACTTGATGACCTTTCTTTACTCAATATGGGTACACTCAACGGCAGTACACTCACATCCTAGGCGCACAGAGCGATTGGCGATTACCAAATCTGGGTTTCCATCTCAGGGTCATAGCATTCGCATTTCAGAACTTGATATATTTCATGCCTCCAACATCATGCGTCCCTCCTGTTCTATAGACTCCTGGTCATGGCGACCCTTTACTCAGGGTCCTTGCGTGAGCCTCCGACGTGTCTACCATCGTCCAGCAATCGAAGATGCATGACCCAATCCACCTTTTCGCTCAGTAAAATAGCTTGGGTTGTAATTAACGACCCCCTTTCCAAACCGCAAATCATATCCTCAACGTTGTGTCTTACACCGCGTCGGGCAGTCTCACGGCTATGTCTCCTGATTGAGTGATGTATCTGACCCATGGCAACGAGGGATATTGCAACTATGTATGGTTAGTTGCGTGCAATGGACGGAGGGGAATGGGAGTAAACGTACCTTGGGCTCTGTAATCTTGAGGTACCGCACTTGAATACCACTTGTCGTGAAATAGGGGATCTCAAACTTGACCTGGATCGGCCTCTTCGCGCCCTTGCCGGGAGCGCCAACACCACCCATACTGCCACCGAAACCACCAGTCATACCACCGCCGTGCTCGTCGTCGCCTCTGACAGATGGGAGACCGAGCTCTGCCCTCATCAAGAATTCCTTGTTGCCACCGAACTGTTTAATCTTCCACACAATGGCGCTCTGCTCAGGGGCATAGTGGACAGCACCGATGTTGGTCCTGAAGCGCGGGGTATCGGCGTCGTCGGGTACAGGAACGATAATTTCGACGTTGTTTGCCGTACTCCTCCGCTTGAACTGGGCCTTTGCCTTGAGCATGTACTCGATACGCGATCCGCTGTGGCTCTCGACAACACACTCGACCCAGATCAGGGGCTTGACCTGGGTGTTAAGGCGGTAGCTCATGAGCTCGAATTCGCCGTCGGGAGGGATAAAGGAGATTGTCCTGTCGTTCTCGAAACGTGAGAGGCGCACGCACTGGTGGAACTTGACGTCCTCCATCTCGATGGCCTTGCCGCGCGTCGTGCGGCCTGTCGTCTCAAACATGACCTTGTCATTGAGGCCGAGGCGCAGCTCGGGCATACCGGAGAGGTAGCACTTCATCTTGATCGCGCCGAGGATCTCGGACCGGAGGACGTTGCCGTTGGCGCTGACGAGCAGGTTCAGGGACTCGACGACGTCGAGGAAGACCTCGTTCTTGCGGTAGCGGATACCCTCGGAACGCCAAGAGACGGCGTTGGTAACGGCGATGGGCGGGCGGGCCTGGATCTCGAGCTTGTGCGACTCCTGGGTGATGTACTCCTGCAGGATCTTGGATTCCGTGGTCTGGGGGTAGCCGAAGTCCATCATCTCGTCGAGCAGTTCGTAGATGATGACAAAGTTGTCGCGGATGGATTCCTCCTCGAGGGCCTTGAAGTATTCTGTGAAGACTTCGACGATCTTGTGGAGGAAGAGGAGGATCTCGGCGGCGTTCGTGTTTCGTTTCGTGAGGGCGAGGAGGTAGAGGTTGTTGTGGCGGATGTAGAGATACTGGCGGTCCTTGGTCAGTCGAAATTCGGAAAGACTAGGCCGCGGGCATCTATACGTACGTTGATACCCTCGTGGGAGAAGCATGGAGGCACAGCCGATGATTCTTCTTCGGCTTCACTAAGAAGGATAGGGAACTTCTCGACAGCTGACATGGGAATGTCGCCGCGATAGTTTCGGGCAAGGAGGGTCTGTCGCACGTCTCGTCAGCATATTTTGGTCCATCAGCATGCAAGCCAGCTTCGCCATGCGCACCTTGCCCTTCAAGTCGAGAAAAAAGACGGCGGAAGCCATGGTGGGTGTGATGCCAAGGCGGGGGACGGATCGAGGGGCAGTCGCGGAGCGAGGCGGTGGATGTCAATTGGCACGCTGGCCAGACGAACTACGGCAGAAGAAAGACTCTTATCATGCAATTCGTTCAACGAAGCAGCTCGGCGATGTGTCAAGACGTTGGGAGAGGCAGTGGTTGGCAAGGTGTCATCAATTCGCGGGTCGTGTCGTGGTGACCGCGCGCAGGAAGCTGGCGACATTGAAACCACGATGTCTCCTTGGAAGGTACGGTGCACGGGCCATACAATGACAGCCTTACGTCCTGGGCAATAGGTGGCTGCTGTCGCTGAGGCGCGAATCTGTGGCGCCTCTCTGTGGCGTAGGCAGGCAGACAGAAGTCGGGCGGGTGCCTTAGGTAATCTTGCACAGGCAGTTGGGAGTGCTAGATCACGTGCTTTGACCGGACTGTGGGGCAGGCGGCTGGCCTACAACCCAAAATTTTCCTCACGGCCATTGCTTGTATCTTTCTTCTCTCCTTCACCGCGTCCATTAGACAGTGCAGCGCATTATTCAAACCACGATTGGACTGGCATTCTGCTGGGATCATTCGTGTCGTCGTTGATGTGATAACTGCGATTTCGAGACGCGTAGAGGAAAACTAATTGGTCCCATAAGAACTGCCCGCGTACCGCATTTCTTGCTTTCGGGCAAAAAATGCGACTGTTGCTTGGGCGGTGTCAGAGGGGCCAGACATACTACGCCGGAATTTTCGTATTCGCCTTCTTTTTGCCGCATATGTTTTCCCTTGACATGATTTGCCGACGACGAGGTGTTGCCTCTCTGCGACAGACAGCTGCCAGATGACCCGTCGCAAGAACCCAACCTGTACGGCCAGAAGTGTTCTATCACAAGCGCGGCTTCCATGCATGGAATGTCGGCCCTGCGGCTTTTCAGCCAGTTCCTGACGCCGAGGCTCACGAGCTGAAGGCTGGAGCTCCGCTGACAGGTGCCCTTCTGCCTTTTGGCTCGGAGCTAGCAGAAGGGTCCTGCTTGAGTTTCTGTGGCTGGCCTCTTGTGTAAGCCCTCATGCAATGTCCTCCTGACAGCCATAAGGCAAGGGGAAGGTTGCGGTGGGCGACGCCCGGCCCGCTGGCAGATCTTAGATGTTGGCTGCTGTCCATGTGTGTGTATGTGTGCCGCACTTTTTGCAGGAGTACTGCGGTATACTTCGATAGAGGCTGCCATGGGCATCACACCCCCCTCCCTCATCATCATTATTATCCAGCCATGCAGAGTTAGACGCCCCCCAATCTTGAGCCGGAGCCAACCTGCGAGTTTATCTCGTGAAAATCGGGAGGACGGGCAGTTTGGGAGCTCGTGCTCTGATGGGAAACGCGGCCGATCCACTTGTTCGGGTCTGAGATGTCATCACATGGCCAAAAATCGTGCCGGAAAACTTGTCAGGAATAGCGGGTAGCAGATGCGCCTGAGTCGCGCATTGCAGTCGAACAACCGAACGCTGAGCAGAAGCCGGATGGAGAGAGCGGCGGGATGAAGGCAGCAGGCAGGTGGCAGGCAGGCCTTGGAAATGGGGGAGTTTGTTTCCAAACACATGCAATACCAGGGACTCTTGGCAGAGGTGGTCGGGCACCTCGAGCAGGTCTTCTGCCATGACATGGCTCGTGGGAGAGTGCTGGCTCCGACCCCCGAGTTCCGTTGTCTCCGACGCTCCGCTGATGGTGGCCTCTTTCGAAGCCGGAGTGTGTCCGGATATGCATGTGCGTGCGTGTATCGTGTCTATCTGTATCGTGTGGTGCCAATCAGTTCCCCACACTTGTGATCTGGCAAGGAACCGCAGGGTCAGGTCAGGGCCGTCAGTGGTTCACGAGAAATAAGCCAGTGGCGGGCTCCCAGCGAAACCGAAGGCAATGGGTGGGTTGCGTGAAGGCGACTCTTGCTAGCGGAAGCCGGCGGAGATGGCATTTTGCGTTTGGGAGGAATAAGGTAGGCATGGAAAATCCATGGAAAATAGTCAGTGTTCGGGACGTCAGCGAGAACCGACTGGACCCTTGGGCGGATCTTGACAAAATTGCATGGTCAGTTGATGGTCATCTGGCCCCCCCTTTCTCCATTTCTCCAACTCCAAGTCTTTCGCACGTGATATTGCGTGTTGCGATCCGGTGTCGGTACGAGGGATCGGGACACAATAGCTGGGGGGGGGGGGGGGGGGGGGAGCATCAGACAGTCCAAGGGAACAATAGGGACGGGTGAAGGAAGACAAGGGGAACGATAAAAAGAAAAAAAAAAAGAAAAAAACATGAAAGTCAGGCTGTCTCCAAGTCTCAACATGGCGTGGGTGTCCCGTCTGGTTGATGGTCCTTCCGTCCATTTTTTACGCTTTCACATGGAAAGAAGGCGTCCGTGCCCGGGGTGACGTAGCGAGAGGCAAGAAACAGACCAATCAACAGACGCGCTGGCCTCTTTTGCGTCTGGGGCCGAATGCCGGCTGGGCGACCGTTGGTGTCCCGTGACGATTCACGGGGACAAGTGTTAGGCGCCGCTGTGGGTAATATATGGGAACACTAACAGCGCCATTGCTGCACATGCTAAGAGACTTGTTCATCCCGTCCAGTCAGATGCATGTGATGACGGCCCCAAAGAGGTCTGACACGTGCTTCCCCAACTTTGGCCCTGATCTTCTCTTCACCCCTGAGACCATGTACCAACCAGCCCGACCTGTGTCAGGGCACTCCCTCGAGGACGGGCAACGAGGTACTTCCCTGCGGTGCGCTGATAGCAGCGGTTGAAAAAAAATAATGGTAGGTAGGAGACTTGCAGAAGGATTCAAGCGATCAACAGCAGCAGCAAATGGGCATCGCCATTATTCCAAAGTTTTCCGCCCCTATTCTCCTGGTGGGCGCGCGTGCATGTGCCTTGAGGGGGCGTAGGTAAGCGGCTAGACACATTATTGTGTTGGCCGAGGAAGAAGCAAATAATTCATGCGTGTGGTCGACGCACAAAGATGCGGTCTGCAGCCGTCAGGCCAGAGGTGTCGGCGCATCGTGTCTGTGAGACTGAGACTGGGTGAGACTTTTGGAGACAGACGTTGGGCCACCAACGTGTCGCTCAGCGCTGCTGTTCAGCACTCAGCACCGCCCGCCCTAGGGAGTAATCATCTGTCAGCTGCAACGCGAGGCAAGGTTAGGTTTTGGGGAGGGGAGGGAAGGGGATGGGGGGTTTGCCGCTTGTCTGACGGATGGACTGGGGTTCTGAGTCCTGACAACAAGCTGACTCCCCGAGTTTGAATTTGTTTCTTGGTGTAACCGACTCCCACCCCAACGTCGTCGGCTATTTCTGCGACCTCGTCGGGCGAGCTTGTCATGTCACCTCAGTGGGCAGAAACAAACACTACCTAGGTAGGTAGGTACCTAGTAGGTAGGACGGCAGCCAGCCAGTGCCTCGGACCCTGCAGGCTCCCAGCGAGATGGACAGCTGCTGGTTCTGCTGTTGATGTTGTTGCTGCTGCCGCTGCTGCTGCACCAGCGATGCGGACGGGACGCAAGACTGCAAATGGAGGGCGGCTGACCTGTCCACAAAGGGGAACGTGGACGGGCAGTTGACAGTTGATTGGATGTGCTGGGGGCAGGTTTGGGGGGGATACGTCGGACCCCCATCACCGTCACTCGGAGGCTGTAAGTGCTGGAATGTGGGCATATGGAGGAGGTCGATCTGAGAGAGGGCAGGGTGCTGATGAATTCTCTGAGTCTGAGTCTGAGTCTGACTGGTTCCGCCCTCTGGAGGCGTGTTATCACCCCCACCGAGGATAGAGTGATGAATCAAACAGCTGGGCAGACGAGAGGCGGGCAGAATACCGGAAGAATGTCACCCTCATATGGGTGTTGCAGATGTTGCAGTCGTGTCGTGGGACTGAGATGGACTGCATACCAGAGAGGAGAGTTGGCCGTATCGTATCGTATCGTATTCATGCGTAAAATAGGCGACCTCGTCGTCGCTCGTGTCAAAACGAAAGAAGGAATTAGCGACTACGGTATCAAGCACCCACGCACCTACCTCAGAGTCGTGGTGTCGGGTGCCTTCTCATGCTCCCCGCCTCTTGCGTTGCAGTGCGGTCACTGGTGCAGTTGGTTCGTGTTGGGGCAGTCCCGTCCTAAAATGGCGCCTTCCCGGCAGCCGGTACCTTTAGTGCGTTGTTGGTGCCTACCCGGGACAGAAGGAAGGCAGGTGGTCCCACTATCGCGCCTGCCCTCGCTTTCGACTGCCCTGGGGGGGCACTTGCCTCGTTTTCCACGAGTGTGTCGTCGCGCCTGCTCCTGCTCCATATTCGCCGGGTTGGTGCACCTGGGCTGCGGCCGTTCCCCTCTGACCCCCGTCGCCTTCAAGGGCAATTCAATCAATCAATCAGTCAATCAACAGCAGGCCGAGGGCCAGGGCCGGGTTACCAGGTCAGATCCATCAGCTATCTATCAATCATCGAGTCAAACCGTCATCCCTCCCTTCTGTCGTGTTGGTCTCCTCTGCTTGTACATACATCGTGCAAGCCAGGACGGCACCGACCTTGTTTCCCGCCCGCGCGCGCCCACCACACACCACAGACCAGACACAACCGCAGGAACAGAGACCAGTCACCAGAGACACACCACCACCAGCAGCACACCCAGAGAGAGAGACAGGCCGACAGACAGGCAGACAGACAGACGGATACACCCATCATCGCCATCTCCGTCCCATCTGGACCTGGGGAAAGCATCAACACTACACCATAATCTAAACCAACGCCAACTGTTCACACGTCCCAAATCTGGCGCTACTCGACGGACGGACTCTTCCTTCCCACCCCCATCCCGACCACCACCACCACCACCAACCACCTCAGCCATCCCGAACCGTCCACACATCCCATCCATCCATCAAGGGCAAAAGACATCTCAAGCAAGCAACTAAGCAAGCATCCGCCATATTCGCCATCACACTCACATCGACAGTCGGGCTCCTCCAGACACCAGACAGACAGGAGGCTCCAGTTGTTCGGCGGCTGTACCCCGAAACCCCCCCCATCCATCTCCAGGTCCTGCCGCCCTCCCTTGTCCGCGTGGGAATCCCCTCCGTCGTGTGAATTATCCTTCGCCACTTCACCCAAACCGTACTACATGAACCTCTGTCGCGCCGCCCGCAGCCACCCTCACCCCTTCTTCTCTCCCTCGCTTCAAATCTGACCCGTCCCGCCGCTGCCCAATCTGCACACGCCCTCCACTCCACGTCGAAGCCAAAGCCTGTGTGTCTGCTGCAAGCACGTTGCAACTTTACCTCGAGGCCAGAAGGACGCAGCGAGCAAGAAAGAGGCTTGCGAAAAAAATTCCTCAACAATCTCAATCAAACCAAACGGCGCCGGGCAAGTCGCATCTCCACTCATGCCAGTCCAGAGTTGACCGCTGAGACACCCGCGCGCCGGTCTCGCTCCTGGTCCTCCTCCTCGGCCTGCCTCTCGAGTCTTTTCCTTCTCCCTTCTCTGCCGCCTGGGGAATTTTCCAGCTGGGGGAACCTGAGCAGAGTCCGGCCAGCCCAGCCTAGCCCGCAGGCTCTTCTCCGCTGACCCCTCCCCGCCAAAATATTCGACGCGCCGTCCGAATATACTTTGCGAGATGGACAAGAGTCTGAGCCAGAGCATGAGCATGAGCATGAGCCAAAATCACATGCTGCACGGGCCCAACTCTGGCGACCGCCAGCTGCCGCCATCTTCCTCGTCTGTCCCTCCTCCGCCCACTACGCACACGCACAACCACCACCACAACCACCACCCTCACACGCACTCTCGTCCTCGCCCTCACGCTACTACTTTTTCTCCTGCCGCTACCACCATTTCAGCTGCCGGCACCTCTTCAACTACCGCCGCTTCCTCTCCAGCAGAGCCTTCATCTTCCAAGACCAAGCACATTCTCTCCCACGCTCGCTACGACCCGACACACCTCCCGTCCCAGCTGCCCTCATATGCTCCTCCGAGCTATGCGCATGCCCAGTCCCACGATCCCAACTTGCTGAGGTTTCCCGACGCTCCGACTACCGAGCTTGCACCCATCCTTCCCGCCGCCAAACATAATGATAACGTCGGCCATAATCTACCATCTCTGTCGTCTGTAACAGGTCCCCCGCCCCCGCGCTTTGCTCCTCCTCCACCACCACCACCACCTTCGTCGCAGGCCCTCGAAGCCAAACATCGTCGCCAAAAACCGCATTCACAACAACCTCCACCTGCTCTTACGCGAGCCTCGACGACAACCGTTCCTTTGACGCACTGGCCGAGCCTCAACCCCCTCACCACCTACTACACTCCCAGTCATGCTCAACCTGCCAACACTACAGCGAGAATGGACCTCGACCTAAGCAACAATACTCCTATGAGTGCCGCATCACCAGATCGATACTACGACACACGAGAACGTAGCGTTCTTCTCGAGGACCCGGATGTGCGAATGGCTGCTGAAGCGCTGGGCGATCTGAAAGCTGGTATGAGATTAGCGACCTGTTTGTGATTACTGTAACTTGCTGACGGCATTAATAGGTGATGATCACTCCATCAATTCACCACAACCATACCATACCCCGTTGCCAGTGGGCTCTCCGGCGATCTCCATTACGTCGAACCCGCAAGCGAGCTCGCAAACATCCGCCGAAGAGCCCCTCCTATCGCTTTTGACGACATCTCATCCTATGATCGCCAACACCATCAAGAATACCGCCGGACTCTACAACAATGGAAAGACCTTCTCTCCTCGATTCAAGACTAGCGCCGAATACGTTGAAGGATACATGACGCCAATCACAAACGTCGCTGGGAACATTAGTCGGAAGACGGGTATTGAGACTGGTGTTCGTTGGTGGCTGGGGGCGAATCGGCGACACCAATCCACAGACTTGGAAGCCGCTGATGGAGGGTCTCACAAGAGACGCAAAGTCGATACTGGAGGCGACTTGGCTAGACACTTGGCCGATTCGCAAACGAACGTCATGCCTGATATCGACTCTCCACGAGACCCCTACGTGTTCAAGCATGACCGCCGACTCTCCAGAGCGAGCACCATCGACACGCTGCCCGCGTACGACGACTACCGCTCACCCGCCTACACCGAAGACGAGAAGGCTGAGAGGCCCAACAGTTCTAACACTGCATGGCAATCTCGACTCATCATGTCTACGTCTGGTCTCAGTATAGCCATGAGTGAAGAAAGTCTTCGGAGTCTAAAGTACTGCCTGAGCTGGTTGCGGTGGGCTAACGGCCATCTTGGTGGTGTCATCAACAATCTCAAGACGGTTCTCGAGCAGTATGAGAAAGCTGGTCGATCTGAGAGCCAGGGTGAGAACGGCGACGGCGACCACGCCATGACCGACAGTGATACCGAGGCAGCGGAGTATCAAAAGCGTGCCCAGTTGGCGGGCCAGATCAGTGGCCTCAAGGGTGATATCTTGAAGACCTTGAAGAACTGCATTGAGACCGTCTCCAAGTACGCCGGTGGTGCTCTCCCCGAGAACGCGCGTCTCCTAGTCCATCGCCATCTGACCACGCTCCCACAACGCTTCCGCTACGCCAGCGCCCTTGAAAAGCAACAGGGCGATAAGACTGGCGCCGAGGCACAAGAGGAGGCGATGCGTGAAGGTGCCCATCGTGTCCTGGTTCTCGCCAAGGAGGGTCTCGACATGATGTTCCAGGTTAGTGGTGTCCTTGATGGCACCATTGTCAGTGCTGAGGAATGGTGTGAACGCCTGGGCAAGAAGAAGAGGGAGCAGCCCGAAACCGATTCTCCTCAACCTCAACCTTTCGAGGGCGACATCAAGTCCGCCCCCGTTTGAACGAGCGACGATTTTACTTTATACGTGGCCAGGATTTACCAGACGACAGGGCGGCTAGTTCTTTTCCTTTATCCTTCAACAAAACCAAGTGGGTGATTGAACGGCGCAAAAACGGAACACGGAAAAAAGAAAATAAGAGAAAACCCCCGGGCAAGTTACTGCTGCGGCAGACAAAGGGCATAAACCAATGATACCATCCCGAGGATGCCCTCGTTCCCATTTCACTTCAAGTATACCATATCATCACACATTTACAAACACCCCAACTGTCACGGACATTTCATTCATCTCGTCTTGATACGCTTTTGCTCTTGGTTATTTGGCAGTTCATAGTTAATGCCTGATTTTTTTTTTGTCTCTTTGCTGGTTCCTTCTCAAGCCTTAATGGACGGTCCACAGAGTACTGAGGCGTCTTGTCGAGCCCAGGCCCACTTGGGCATAATTGGGTTTGCTGTGTATAGAGCTTTACGTTTCGTCCTAGTACAAAGCAAAGCTGATCTATGATTCAAATCAACTGAACAATTCACAAATCCTGAACTGTGGTTTCCTAGTGCTTCAATCACATGATTTGATCCTATCTGCGACTTGATACTCTTTTGTACATGCAGCAAGGCCCCGAAACTAGAACTTGACGGGACGAAATGCGATACATTACGAAAGAGACTAGCGTATGGCGAAAGGAGTTCAAACCCAATCTTCGGCACGCTTCGTGCCGTCAATTTAATTCCGTCGCACCGGCAGTCAAACACCGTCCGATTGAGTGAGCACGTCTACTGCGCGTGCGGTGGTCTTGCGGAGATTACACGAGCAAATCCACGCTCACTTGATCCGAATACGGGAATGAAATTCCGAACGCGATAGGCTAATTGAAGACGGACGGTCCACGGTCACGAAATCCGACCAACTTCCCGAATATGCTAAGCAAACGTACCCGACGTGCCCGAAATTCGAGCGCCCATCGCCCGTGCCAACGAGGGATCATAGGGCTGAGCGGGAGGCTCTTCAGTTGCATTGCACCCTTAAAGCTTGGCTGGGAATGGCGATCTTGAATTGGACCATGGTTCATTTGGTAGATGCCAGCGTTGAATTCTCGTCGGTCAAGAGCCAGAACTCTCAATTTGTCACATGGAACACGCAATCGATGTCGCGACTTTCAGCAGACGGAATACTGGACATGCGAGATCCGCGTGGTCCATGAAACATGTTGTTTACGGTTGATCACATTCGCAAAGTGTTCGGAGCAGCGAAAATTGCCACTTGAGGTATCGTCGGGCGCCGTCCCCCACATGATGGGGGAAGTCCGGGAGCTACCGACGCGGGAGCACATGCTATTTCTTGATACCGTCCTCTTGGTCCCATGTTCGCTTCAGCGATTTATGATGAGTGAACGGATGGTCCGTCCTTCAATTTCTAGTGGTCTTGTCCGACCACATTCCATCATGTTGGGTACGCCGGAGTCGACTCCGCTCAAGGCATGTATCAAGACGTCTCTAGTAAATGCTGACGTGGCGCCCTTTGAGTTCCACCATTCTGAGCATATCTGTCGTTTTTCCATCAACAGAGCCGAATCTCGCAGTCTTCGTAGTTGGCCCAAAGCAACGGCCGCAAAACCAACGCTGTCCTGCTGAGCAATTTTCAGAGCCCAACTTCAGCATGCATTTAAATACTGGCAGCTACTTCCTCATCCATGGATATTCAATCAGCCGCGTGTCTAAGTATGCATCACCAACATGGCCGTGATTACGAAATGGCACCTGCTTTTCAAACACTTTTCCCCGCAGACCCCTATGCACCCCAGGTTTTCCGCGCGGTCACAAACAGCAGGGAGATCGACAAGGGTATCGCGGCATCCGACGTCCTCTCCCCCGCACTTGTCACCGCAGCGAACCCGGGAGATTCGGTTAGCAGAGTTTACCAATGCAGCTCTTTCTCTAGGATACACTCGGCAGATGACAACCGGGGCACTTGTTTCTGGTAGATAAGAACTTGAACATGCAATGCTAAGTTTCTGGTAAAGTCTGGTTCTGACTCTATCGATCTCATTGACGAGCCACCATGTTTCCGTTACCCAAGTTGCTGAGTGATGCCCCAGTGTCTCTGGTCGGCCTGCTTCCGGGGGCTGTCGTAGCCGGTGTGTTTGCGTATGTGATATACCAGAGATACTTTCATCCCCTTGCTGCGTACCCGGGGCCCTTCTGGGCGTCCCTCACGGACTTATGGCAGGTGAATGAGTTTCTTTCGCTACAGCAGCCGTACAATCTGACTGAACTGCACGCGAAATATGGGGAGTTCGTGCGTTATGGGCCAGATAAGTTGAGCATCACGGCCGAGGAGGTCGTTCCTCTGGTGTATCAGAAGGGCGGGCGGCGACTGCCCAAAACGGAGTACTATGACGCGTTTGGGGCCAAGATACCGAATGTCTTTGGCATGAGAGATGTTGAAGTAACTCCGCCCTTTCCCGTCTTGTTTTTCAAAGCGTTTATTGAATATGGCCAATAGCTTCACTCCATCCGTCGACGTCATATGTCCAACTCCTTCTCGTTATCCAGCGTCAAGGGCATGGAGCACTACCTCGACGACAACGTCAAAATCCTCCGCGAAAAAGTCACGCAGTTCGCGAGAGACGGCGAGGCCTTTGACCTCAAGAAGCTGCTGCAGTACTACACCATCGACGTCCTCGGCGAGCTGGCCTTCAGCCGGTCCTTTGGCGCGCAGGTCTCGGACGAGGCCGAGTCCCTCGTCCCACCTGTCGTGCCGCATACGCTGCTCGGCTCGACGACGGGATCGTGGCCGGCGATGACGCAGACGCTGAAGAAGTGGCTGCCGGCGATCCCGCACAGTGGGCTGCGGTGGTTATTTGAGGGGCGCGCCAAGTGTGCGCGGTTGGCGGCTGAGTGTGTTGAGATACGGCTTGGAGAGGTGGATCGCGACGCGGAGAAGGGGAGCATGCGCAGGACTGATTTGTTGACTAATTTGATATTGGCGAAGCATCCTGATACTGGGGAGAGACTGGCGAAGAGTGATCTTGAGGCGGAGGCTTTTGGGTTCATGTGAGTTTTGTTTCCTGCCGTTTCAACAAGTTGTCACGATATTTACTGGGGGCAGTATTGCGGGAACACATACAACAAGTGCGACGACGACGTTGCTGTTCTGGAATTTGCTTCACAGCCCTGATACTCTTCGTCAGTGTGTCGAGGAGATTGATGCGAACTTACAACCACTTGACAGAGAAAAGGCGGCTTATTCAGTCACGGAAGTTGAGAACTCGCTGCCGTTTCTACGAGCGTGTGTAAAGGAGAACTTCCGACTGACTCCAGTGTTTACCATGCCGCTAGCAAGGCGCGTGACAGCACCAGAGGGCATCGTGGTTGCAGGACGCCACATCAAGCAAGGGGTGAGTTGAATTTCCCCGAACATGCGAAAACGCTAACGGAAATTTGCTGAAAGACATCGGTTGCTGTCTGCAACCACGCATTCCACCACAACCCCCTTGTCTGGGGCGATGACCACAATTTGTTCGACCCATCGCGCTGGGATCAAGAGGAGATTGCGGAACGAGCGCGGTATCTCATGCACTTTGGCCTGGGCAGCCGCCAGTGTATTGGGAAAGCACTTGCTCAGACCAATATCTACAAACTTGCCAGCACACTATTGCATGAATTTGACTTCCAGCTTGCCGATTCGCAAGAATTGGAGGAAGTTTCCAAAGGGCGCTTCTTGGGGAGACTGCCTGATATGATGAGTGTTGGAGTGAGTGATCTGAAGGGACCGCTGATGGTTATAGCGAAGACTAGAACTTAGACAAACGGCTTACTGCGTCACGTTTGCCATTTACAATGCGATTCACGGAAGGGGAAGCTTCAATATTAAGCAGCATCAAGCATCATTCATCAATTCTCATCTCTCGCTATCCAACCCTAAATACTATCCAATAATAAGAATGAGGGTGATGTCAGTCACTCCATCCCACGAAGAAAAGTCCTGTATGTCCATCTCCTCAAGTCTATATACATGTGGTGTGTTTGTGTGTCTTTGGCTCACGAAGCCAGTCTCTTAGTCAGATCAAAGAGGCTAAATTTAACCGGAGTAGGAGACAGTGACGGTGCTGCCGCTGACGGAGGCCTTGGCAAGGACGGTGTTGCCGCCATCCTCGGAGATGTCGATGATGGTGGCGCCGGCGGGGGTGGTGGAGCCGGAGGTGCCGGAGGCAGCGGCGGCGGTGAACTTGACGGTGCCAAAGTCGGCGAGGGTGACCTGGCTGCCGTTCTCCTGGAAGGCCTCGACGATCCACTCGGCGTTGGTCTCGCAGAGGGTGGAGGGGGTGCTGGAGAAGGTGTGGGTGACGGTCTTGCCGGTGGTCAGGTTCTCGAGCTTGGCGGTGCCCTTGGTCTTGGAGGTGGCGTCGACGGTCATGCGGATGGAGTCGCCGACGCTGACGCTGAAGCCGCTGAAGCTGTAGGCGTAGTCGGGGATCCACTCGTACCAGGCGTCGAAGGTGCCGTCGGCGTAGAAGGAGACGCCGGTCTGGAGGATGGCGGTCTGGCAGGTGTCGCCGTCGATGCCGACCCAGGCGGAGGCGGCGGCGCCGGAGGAGCCGCTGACCTCGGGGACGACAATGGTGCCGGTGACGTGGTTGTAGCCGGTGCCAATCTTGACGGCGCCGCCCCAGTTGGAGGAGTACTCGACGTTCTTGTCGCCGGTGACGGCGTCGAGGGAGACGACGTCGGCGGGGGCGGTGGAGGTGCGGTTGATGGGCTTGGAGCTGAAGCGGGCGCGGCGGTCGGAGCGGGGGGTGACCGGGGAGTAGTCGCGCTGCTTGAGGGGAGTGCCCGGGGCGGCGGAGGCGAGGCCGGCGGCGGCGGCAGCGAGGAAGAGGGAGAACTTCATGTTGAAAGTTGGGGGTGGGTGGAGTGAAGACCGGAGAGAGAGGACTTGAGGAGTGAAGTTGGATGCTTGAGGCTCTTGCTTTGCTGCTAAGGATGCTGCTGCTGCTGATTCCAACATTTACTTGTCTTGGCGATTTGAGTCCATCTTTATACCTGTTGACGATGAACTGACAACGGTGTCTCGGCAGGTTGTCTTCAGCGAGGCCCGCGATGTTTCCATTGCCACTATCCTCCTTATCGCAGGTGAGTAGATATCGCGATGCCGGTTTGCCGAGTGTCGTTCGTTCGAGGCGCGGGAGCGCGTCTACCACGCAGCACAGCTGTACCCATCGTGAACAAAGCTCCTCCCTAATCCGGAAGTATCGTGAGCGCCCCCCCTGGTGTTGAAGTCGCATCAAGCTTTATTCCCATCGGGCAGCGGGGCGGCAACACGGGAGTTCGGCACCTGGGGACCCCACATCGGCTCCGGACGCGCCAAGACGGGAGTTGGTGATTGGAGGGCAACCAACACGGTACCCTCCTTTCATTTATTTGCTCTCCACACCCTATCAGCTACCCGTCAGGCCCGTCGAGGCCCTTGTCCAGCTGCCGGGTGTGAAGGATCGATTACCACTTTCCTAATCAGATCGACCTTTTGCAATCGCGCCATCACTCATAAGCATAAAGTGCCGAGAAAGTTTCCCGCATGTGGGGTTTCTCGGCCGACGGATAAGACTGGCGATCGCCGTTAATTGGAGGTAAGCTTGATGCCAGACGGGGATTGGCTGGCGATTGGGGCCTGTTGGCCAGAAGATCTTTTGCTTGGCCCTCACGGACGTCCAGCACCTTTGAAGAATAGTGCGCATGGTCCCTGGGTACGCGGATCACGAGATAATACTGGGACATGGTGCGGGATGGCGCAATGTTCCCTGGACTGTAACACAATTCAAGAATGCCATAATTGCATGTGGAGACAAGGGAACACGATTCCATTGATTGACTGTGGAGATGGCCAGCGGAGTGTGACATGTGAGGCTCGTATCGAGGACATTGTGCGGATTCCTGCGATGAGAAGTCAACCACGCCGGCCTGTGTGGCAGAAAGCACGGTTTCAGGCAAGTCCCAGCTCTTGTAATATCATGTCTGCTGCCTTTTCTCCAAGCATCAGAGCCGTATTGTAGGTGTTCGCAGCAACTTGGTGTGGTGGCACGCTGAGATCGGCAATCTTGAGGCCGGAAACGCCATACACATTCAGATTGGCATCAACTGCAATGCATCAGCAAAGACCTCAGCGATATCTTGGATTTCGTGTCTTACCAACTCCCGTAGCTTCCCGTGGTGCCATCTTGCAGGTCCCCAACGGATGCCTCGAAGTGCCGATGTTTTCTCGAATGTACTGCACGATGGCGGCTTCATCTTCAGCTGAGTACTCAACATCCTCTTCAATCGGGCCATCTGCGACTTCTACGACAGAAGCCTGTGATCCTTCAGGAAACTTGGGCTGTCCTGAAGCAAGTTCGCCTCTGAAGATGTCCATCTGACGAGCCATCTTTCTCTGGGTCTTGTAGCCCCAGATGTGACTCTTCAGGTCGATGTCGTTCTCGTCCAACAGCCAGCCTGGGTCGAAATCGTAATCATCATCAATAGTAGGACCAGTGATATGAACGTGTCCCCTGGCGTACGGGTACGTCACCCACGGCGCGGTAGTGACATACTCTGCATCGTCGGGCAAGATCGAAGGGTCACCGAAAAAAGCGTTGAAGAGACCCCAGATCATGAGAGGGCGGTTGGGCGAGTCTTTGAAGTCTCTGTCCCACACTTTTTGAAACTCAGGCCCCAAAGCTGCAATGTCTGCAGGAGATGGACGAAGCTTGCTGGAGGCGTCATGGCCGTTCCACCCCAGTTGCAGATCATTAGCGGCAATCATGGCGGGAACGTCACGGCCGCGATCGTTGCGGGCGATGCCGTTGATGGTCTCATTCTGGGTTAGAGAAGTGCGGTAGACATAGCCAACAAAATGGTGGTCTGTAAGATGTCAGCATGCAGGCCCACGAAAAAAAGGGATGTGCGCATGCCTTGAAAATCGTTGCCCACTCCTGGAAGAGATTCAACCAGAGGTACTTCAGCTTTCTCAAGAACTGCGGGATCACCAACTCCTGAACGCTCGAGAAGAAGCGGCGTCCCAAAGGAACCAGCAGAAGCAACTACAAGCTTCTTCGCTGAGATAGTTCTAGTACTGTTATCTTGCCCTGCCTTCGCGAAATTGGGATTTGGTCGGAACTCAACGCCAGTGGCACGCTTAGTGTCATCGAATAACACGCGAAGAACTTGGGACTCAACCAGCACGTGGAGGTTGGGGTAGTCACCGCTCTGAAGAAGAGGATGTAGGTATCGGTGACCAACGTCCTGGCGACGGCCGTCTTCGGGCGATACGTAACGATACCATGGACCAGAACCATTATTAGAATGTAGACTCTGAAGATCGACGATCTCCTCGAACTCAGTCTTTGTGGCGCCTTCAATGAAACTGGCTTCAGCACGAGGTGCGGAGTGGGTTCCTTTGGATACGTGAATTGGTCCGCTGTAACCGTGGGTTGACTCATTGGTTGTTGCTCCATGATATGTCTCCGTCTATAAATGCAGCAAACCATTAGCTTGTTGTC
This sequence comes from Colletotrichum siamense, assembly GCF_013390195.1. NCBI lineage: Eukaryota > Fungi > Ascomycota > Sordariomycetes > Glomerellales > Glomerellaceae > Colletotrichum > Colletotrichum siamense. The sequence continues at coordinate 6,982,438 of NW_023501016.1, read as the reverse complement.
TAAACAGTGAGAGATACTCGCGATGCTACCGCAAACACAGGCTCTGGTTACGCTAACCTTCTTCAAATACGGCAGGACGTCTTCAGCAGTCCACCCAGAAGTATTCCACGAGTCGAAGTCATCCCACTGCCCGCGGGTGTATACCATCCAATTGATCGATGACCCACCACCTAAAATACCTCCAGTCTCAACGATGGGCTCGCGATCTGCCAGTTGCGGCGACTTGTTTGCTTTCCAGAAGAGGGCTGTATCTGACCCAGGTAAGGTGTTGCGCTCAAACAAGGCCGGGTAGATGACGTTCGTCACATTATAGCTGTCTCCTCCCTGCTCAATGACAAGGATAGTAGCAGAGGCGTCTGCTTCAGCAAGACGGGACGCAATTATGCTCCCAGCTGTGCCACCTGCAAGTATGTTAGTCGGGAATCAATCTTGGATGAGAATCATGACTTACCTCCAACTATTATCATATCAACCTCAGTCAAATCGCTAGGGAGCTCCGTATAGACGGACATAGCCACTCTCACAGTTGCGAGAGTGGCGATGATGGCCTTTGAAATGCTCATGCGACCCATGGAGACTGTCAATCAATGTGTGACCAAATTTGTGTCGTAGGTCTTGAGGAAAAGAGACAAAGTAGGGCAGGTCTGAAATATGCGGCAGTTCTTGTCAATAAGTACTTGCTGCCCCTGGCACAGATATTTGATAAAGCTTCTGATCTGCAAATCTTAGGTGATGAAATCAGCAGATGATGCTTTGCATCGCATTGTCCGGCCATCCTCAGGGGCGTATGCGCGGGGTTGCATTTCATGTAGCAGTAATCTCTTGCTAAAAGTCTTGGTATTGACAAAATGCACTGCAAATGGTTTCTGAAGTGGAAGACCACTGTGACATTTCAAGTGAAGCTGCATGGCTTGGCTGCTGGGGGTTCGGTCCGGAGAGGGGAAGCTTGCTGCGAGTTGCTGATCTTCCGGTCAGCGTGGTAGCAAGCCCCACGTTAGCGCAGAAAAGATGCTAGAAGCGGGCAATAAGTAAGTTTGAGCTTTAAATCAAGGCGATTGATTCGTTTGCTCGCATTCTAGATTCATTATTATCAGCAGACAGAGACGGTAGTATGTCGTCTTTTGGCGGGCCCTGCAATCGAGGAAAGAACTTCTTCTTTACTACAAAGTTCTATTCGGTAAAATTCTCAAAGGCAGCCAAACAAATGTTCCTTTTTGTTTCTAACTACATTGTGCTCTTCGTATGTTCGCTTACTCGTTCCGCTTTTTCGATATCGAGTCGTAAACTGCAATAAGAAGCAAATCTTCCATGATAACCATAGCTTGAAGATGGGCAAGCTGAGCAGTTTACTGATCCTAAGTGCGAATAAGGTTGTGCAGCAACACCTCTACGCGACCTGAGATACGTAAGCAACCATATGAGCATCGAACTTTGCCTATGTAAATCTTGATGTTTTGGAGATGTGCAATCTCACAGAACCTCAGGCGGCAAGACTTGGGGCGATTGTTTTCATGCGAGCGTGGATCAGCAATACTTGCGACCGCGCATAGCTAAACCCCAGATGGACTTCTGTCGCAGAATCTTGCTTTTAAGTGTCACATTTGAATCTTCGTTGTTCCTTCCCAAACCACTTTTAGATTGATGAACACCTGCTATACAACAAGAGTCTAGATCAATGTTCACGGGTGTATTAGGCCCATAAATTACGATTTGAAAAACGTCGTACCCTCTTTAGTGCTCCACCTCACCTCCCGTAGATTCAGGAAGCGCTGTCGCAGCCTCGAGATGCTATATCTATCCGATTCGGCTGTCGATAGGTTACCCAGGTCAAGTTTGCGTATATCACTAAACCTGCTCGTGGGGCTGCATTCGCGCCAGGGACTACATTCGACCAGTCCGCCGATTGTTGTTATATGGAGATTGAGTTGCAAATAATCAACTTCCCAATTAATTAATACATCTGGGACCGTTTCAACAGATGGGATAGTTGACCACGTTGAATCATAAGTCGGACTGCACCACATCGGGAGCCAGAACCGGGGCCGGATCTTCGTAGCCACCAAGTACGACTCGCGATTGATTGTTGTGTCGATGGCTGTAAAGTACTGACGCCGAGAGCCCACATGATGAATGGAATGATTTAGGACATGTGCCCGAAGGTGTATGCTCGAAGATGTTATTCCATATTTCCAACGAACTTCGAAGTATCTTGGTTCGAGATAGAACTCCCTCCATATCATGAGTCGTATTTCTGTTGGAAACTGTGAGAATTTGGGAAAGCCCGAAAGAGGCATTGCAGTGGGCATCCCCAAGTTGGAAATCTCAGTGGCCGTAGAGTCGATTTCCATCATGATTCAAACCAGCCCGTCTGAAAGCGAGTATGGGCGATGGGAAACGTCAATGAAAGAGTTTTGCTAGCCGGGCAGTGTCAGTTGGCTATTCGGGCAGTGTCCCCTATGACTTTGATCGTAGCGTACCTAATTCTTCGACAAAGACAATGGTGGCAGAGAAAACGATGGGGTAGCGACGAGTATCGATGACCATAGAAGACGATGATAGCGACGATGACAATAACGAGAGCGAGGATATAGGCTAGTCGCTTTAGTATAGGAAGGATAGGGGTCTCAGCAGGACCAACGGAATACACGCGTGTGTTGTCGAGACTGCCCGAATAGCCAACTGACATTCGGCTAGCAAATCTCTAGGTAATGAAACAACGGAAAATGTTGAAAAGCAGGATCGAGCAAAGAAAAAAAGGAAAGAAAGTTTAAGGTACATCTCGTCGGCTTGAAACACGTGCTGTCGAGACATTCGCACCATCCATTCCTTAGAACCACCCTTTTGGGATGCAATTGTTGCTCAAGGTCAAAACCCAAAAAGGCCGCACGCGTCTTCTAGCCAGAATTTTCATCCCGAATTTCTCAAGTAATAAATACCAAAGTCCAGAATCTTCCTTATAACCATTAGCAATAGAAACTGCCGCCGCACAAGTCCGGTACCGGACGGCGTGTTGACAGCTTCCCTTGCTAATTACAGCCTAAATGCTTACGTGAACACCAAAGCTCCAGGCATTGCCGAGTTTTTAAATTCAATGCCAATCCACTGGAACATCATCTGCCATTTCTCGGTGACATATCCTCTACGTGCACGTACCCAGAAAACTTCTTTACGTGCAACCATGTCCACCACAGCTTCACCGTCGTTCACTCCTAAAGCCATCATCTTCGATCTCCTAACGGCGCTGCTCGACTCATGGACTATATGGAATGCTTCGACGCCAACAGGGACGGCTGCAGAGGGCCGCAAATGGCGAGAGCGTTATCTGGAATTGACCTTCAGTCAAGGAGCATATGCCCCGTACGCGGCGTTGGTGACGCAGGCTGCGGACGACGTCAACTTGCCACGATCTGCACCTGAGGCCCTGATCAGAGATTGGCCCAACTTGGCTGCATGGCCCGAGGTTGGCGATGTCCTGTCGCGTCTGCGAAAGAAGGGATACAAGCTGGGCGTCATCACGAATTGTTCCGTAGAGGAGGGCAACATAGCGGTGAGAAATGCGGAGAAGGCGGTTACGGAGACCGGGCAGAGAAACTTCAGGTTCGACGCGGCTATCACAGCTGAAGAGAGCGGGTTCTACAAGCCGATGGTTCAAGCATATCATGCTATCTTACCTGAACTTGGCGTTTCGGCGGATGAGGTACTATTTGTGGCTGGAAGTAACGGTGATGTCGAGGGTGCGACCGAAGCGGGATTCAAGGTTGTCTGGCATAACAAGATAGGCCTACCCAAGAAGGGCCATACAGAGCCGCTGAGGGAAAGCGGGACGCTAGATGACACGCTGATGAACTTTCTGTAATTACATCCAAAGAGAATTGGTGCCGGAGGCTGTCAGACTGGTCTTCATATCGATATACGACAAGAGGAATACATTATTATCGAGGTAAGCAATGGAGTCTACAGCGGGGCTTACATATAGCACACATTCTCAGCAGAGGAATATTCGCGTGTCACGTACCTTATGTAAACGGCTGTGATTGAGGACGTCCAGAACTAGAAGTCTTCTCCAACGATCAATCTCATCTGTTTCTTCATACCCTATACACCAATACTCTCGTAGTAGGAAGCAAACATATCGGCGCGCATCTCGATGTAATTAAGTGATTCATTCAGCGCTCTTGTCTTTTGGGGGAGGACGCCCCTTGATCAACAGCTGGCCATAGAGATTCAGCCAAATTCTCGAGCTGTGCTCGAGAAGGATTACTGTAATGAGATTATTTCAGATAAAACTCTTTGAAAACTTTCTTGTATTGGAATTATTAGCGTGACTTAGTACATCAACCAAAATGGCCCAGCTAGCATACCCTCTCTAACCAGCAAAAGTATTGATACGGAATCCATATCGCAGCGAGTGCAGCTATTACCGCACCCAATCCAAAGGCCGAAGCTGCGTCTGAGGCTGCTATTGCATATATGACCACAATCGCAGTGATTGCTATGCATGTCAAGAGAATGATATACAGAAAATGGGACAAGTCCAACTTCTCATTTAGTCTTATACCCCATCCAATAGCTGTATCATCTGAGCCAGGCACTAATAGTGGATATCGAAGCTTTTTTGGGAACCTCTTCAGCCAGAAGTCGTTGCTGTGTGGCCCTGGCTGTGTCAGGTGCCACAGTGGAATTGAATAGATTTCAACATTAGCATGTCGAAAAGACTTCATACTGTATGAGTACCTTCCATACTCTACTTCCTCTGATGGAGGAAGTCCTGGTACAAAGTACATAGGTACACATACTTCTCGCATGGGAACGAGCTCAAACTAGATCTATCTTAATAGCAGTCCTGAAAGGAGGTATAGAGGGGTCCTTACTTGTACATATGTTCCGGTGTACAGTTTATAGAGACTAATTTCTCCCAGAGTTTGAAAGAATCGAACTATCCAACATGCATAAGTTGAACACCAACGCTCAAATCGTTTCATCCACCGTGATAGCGATGACGGCAGAAGAAACGATATTTTCCAATGGGATTCCTCTCGTGCTGCCCGGTAGGTTCGCAGGACTTCCCGAAAAAGATACTGATCATTGAGAATATTACTGCATTCGATGTCTCGCAACACTGGAAGTCTTCTCTGATTGATACACATCAGGAGATATTGTAAAAGTATATCTTCATGGTCATCGAGGCCTTCTGCGTCAGGCCAAGCCGATGCTGATTCTGGTGTAGAGGATCTCGATATAGATGAAGAAGACCTGAAGTCAGAGCTTTGACTGGAGCTGGCTGATTCATGTCTCTCGGTCCGAAGGTGAGCTGGAGGAGGGGTACAGAGCCCGCTGGCTTCAATAGGTCCACTAGCTTGATAATGGGCAACAGCACTTGCTTTATCTTTAGCAAGATCTTGCAAGAATCGTTGCTTCCCCCCTGATTTAAGTTCCTTCAGATCTAAGAACATATCTTTGCCACAGCCCTATCAAAGCCGTTAGTTCCAGTTTTGTTGCAATAAGTGGACAACTGAAAGACAGAAACTTACACACACGTATCGAACTCTGTCATAACCAGGCTTTGGTGGATACCATATATCGAAAAGGTCACCCCAAATCCTAGTCCCCGAGCTGAGCTTGCGACGCCTTTCAGCCTGCAGTGCTAAAATCTCCGTGTGTGAGGCTTCTTGTTGGGGCTCGGAAGTCGGATGGAGAAAGTTTCGAAACTCCGCTTTGAAATCTTGAAGCGAAACTCCTGAGACGAAGAAGGTTTCCATGGCTTGAAGGTCGGTAAGATTGATGCTGCTTGCATCATTCTGTGCCTCGTCCTCGTCCGAACTGTCGCAGTCGGGTGGCATTTTCATGCAGTATGAGGGGTCAACTGGCTGACCATCCAGATTATTGAGAAATCGTTGTAGAGTCAGCTTTTGTTCATCTTCTTGCGGCAGTTCCACTGATATCCTTTCTCTTTTGGTATTGAACTGCCCGATCTTGGTTGATATCAATCGCCTGTGGACACGGGATCTCAGGATCTCGACCGATTCCTTTTGCTTTCTGTTCTGGACTTGCGAGCGTAAGGACAAATAGTAGGTCTTGAGCAAGCGTGTGTGGTTACGAACAAACCGATCAAAATCCAAAAGCTGCACAGAAGTCTCGTACAAAGGACTCAAATCTGAGTCTCGGGAAAGAACTTTCGCGAGATAGTCAACAGCGGCTTGTCTTATCTCTCCGCTCACAGATGTTGATCCATCTCTAGATTGGATGTCTTCCATGTCTGATAAAAGTGATGCGATGTCGTCTCTATTGTCCGGATCCGAAAAGTCGTTTTCCAGGTGGTTGTAGAAACTTACAGGCTTCTGAGGGACAGTGTGGGAATTTCCCTCTTCGGTATAGATTCGGCACTCTTCAAGTGACGAGGGCGCTGTGGAGAGATTTTCTTCACTGAAAAGTAGACTTATGGCCGTTCCATTTTCATTGCTGAGCTGCTCACTCTGATCATCGCCGTATTCAGAGTTGTCTACTTCGTCGTACTTTTGTGTTTCTACGTGGTCATTGGTCCGTTCTGCGTATAATTCGCTGTTTTCGTGATCTGATGAGTGCAACTCTGAAATGACAAGAACTTCGTCGAGCTTAGATCCAGACGTATCGAGTTTCGGTGACTTTGTCAAGGCTGGTCCTCGTGAGGATTGTGAATAGGAGAGTTCCTCAAGACCTTGCATGGGGGGCTCGAGGTTAGAGTATACCGGCCTTTCAGACGCATCGCCGAAGGAATCCTGTTGTGACTCCATCGTTTGATACGCCTCTCTACCTGAGATCGTATGTGCATCATTTGCCGATGCCATAGTGTCATGAAAAATTCCCATAATTTGTTCAACTTGAGCGGCATCTATTGTGCTGCTGCGCTGAAATTCTTCCAAAGAAGTTCTGAAAGAGTTCGACCTTTTGTGATGAAGAATACCCAAGACATCGCTCTCGGCATCGGCGAAAGGAGATTCAGGATGCGGAACGCCTGGGAACAAGACATCCCACATCTTAAACCAGCGCTCTTCGCCATTGCCTCGCGCGGTCTTTACCAATGCTGACTCCTGATCGAAGGAAACAAGGTCGTCAAAAGGGTTTGCTTGTTCTGAAATGACGCACTCTCTAGCCACAATGTGGCCATTGACCGACGATCTACTGTCAAATGATTCGTAGCATGTAGGACAATGTAACGGTTGACGGTGCTTTCTGAGAAGGTGTGTTTTCACATGTCTCGCGGCCGGTTGATTGTAAAGCATGCAACCAGCATGCTCTGTAGGCCACCTTTTGTAGTAAGGGCATGCGAAACTTCGAGATTCCTGAGCATCTTGCTTTTGCTGGGCTGAACTGGCTGCAGCACCTGAGATAACAGTCCTTTGTTAGTGATATTCTAAACAATCGTGAGATACTCGCAAATTTCGAAGTTGGTAGTTGCAAGTTCATCACATGAGGAAGTATCGTCGAAATACGTACCAGATTGTGCTGCCTCATAATTCAAACTATGAAAGCTTGAATCATGGATTTGACTTTCATCTGGGCCTTCTTTTACTATAAGACTTATCGGCTGCGATGACTCATGCAGTGCAGAGGCGAGAGACACTGCTGAATTCGAAGGAGTGGACTCGGCAGTGTCAAGGGACGATGGCTGTTGGAGATCCGCCAGATCCTTCTTTTGTAGGTGCCACTTGCCTTCATGGTCCTTCCAAGCTTGTCGTCGTAGCAATGTAGCGAGGCGAAGACCTTCAGATCCTGAACAAAATTTCAAGCGTTCATCGAGACGGTTGACAGTATCAATGTTGACAATAATGTCCCCACCAGTTCCTGATCTCGTCAGACCCACGTGTACTCTCTGCAGAGCGAGTATCAGCTTTTCTTTTGAATCGTTCAATTCCATACGCATAGCTTCCAGCTTTGGTTGATTCTTGTTGAGATTTGTGTCATGCTTCATGTTGATACAAGGCGACTCTGTGCTCTCTTCAGGTCTCAAGGGCTGATCTTCCAGGGGCGTATGGCTAGTGCTGGCCTGTACAGATGCGGGCGCTAGACTTCCCTTGGGAGAGAGAGACAATTCTCCGTTACCCATAGATCCACCAGATACATCAGGCATCCCTTCAAGATCATGAATTATGCCGTAAAGTTTCACGGCTTTAGCGATGACTATGTTGGCTGCTTGATTGACTTGTTTTTGCTGCAGCTCCTGTTCCACAGTAACCAGGTTGAGCAGCCCTATTGTAGCTTTAATATCAACCACAATGCCGTTGAGATAGTCTTGGTCAAGTTCCTGAAGCATCCGTGCACTTCCAATGCGCTTGAGAATGTCAAGGGACTTGACGAGATTATCGATGCCTTCTGAATCGGCGAGAGCGTCCTTTTTGGTGAAACAGATCAGAAATCTCACCGGCACAGGCATATAAGGCGACTGAGTGTTCTCTTACCATGATGAGAGTTTTTTGCGCCGGTCTTAAAGCGCAATATCTGGGCGATTGGACGAAGAAAATCGTACAGGATGTCGGGGAAAGTGCAAACAGAATCGAAGCGGAGACTCGAGATAAGTAGCCAGCCGAGAGGCTTCCGTATTCACGTGGCAAAGACAAATGGCATATGGTATTTGGCAACCCAGGATTTGTGTGTGACATCGAGGTGGGCTATGCCGGACGGGCCGGCGGTACTCAGCCTGATTCTGACATGCGGTCTGCAATATTCCCATGCAAAATATCCGAACTTCGCCACGTGCCAAGACATACGACCGGATGCTGGCATCAAATCAATTGGATCAAAAGCTAATTTCAGAGCCACTAGCTTGGACTTGGCTAAGTGCATAGAAGTAGGCTGCCATGCGATGGGTTGGCACCTTCACCGCAAATCGCCTCCGGCCAATCAGTATAGAACACGACGCGCGAGCATTTCGCGGGGTATGGGATGACCTTTCGCGAGTAGTATATCGGGTGCAAGTGAGCATTACGCCCAGGGCAGTCTTATGTATGTGGCTTAGTGCGTGATTACCTTACAACAGAAAGAGGGGGAAGACTCGGTCGACATCAGACAAAAAACCGCAGATATCACCTGAAATGCGTAGAAATGCTATGCATGAGGAGGTCTCATCACTGATTTGAGTGGCATTAGTGATAACCGCTAAAAGCAATCGTGCGACAATCTGAAAGCGAAATGAGCTCACAATGGTTCAGCCTAGAGCGTGGACTTTCCCTGTTCAATACGCCGACTCTGCCCGCATACTGTATATCTCAGCCTTATGCTAGGATGGCGAAGATTGAACAATACCACCTCCCCTACCGTGGCGAGCGAAGGCAATCGAGCAATATCATATGGCCTGAATTGAGAATCGGACACACGATGAAAGAAATTTTCATTTTGAAACGAATACCATAATTATTTAGAGGCCTCTACGTACGCGTTGGCGCCGGGTTTCTCAACCCACCGGCATTGACTGCGGCTAGCAATGTAATCATTGAGATTCAAGCGAGTGTTAGCAGTTTCAAGAAGCAACACTGCCATCACGTCAATTAATAAACAATGACTAGCGCCCGAAAAACATTGCTATTACTTCTCCAAAGCCCCTCGTGTCAATTTCCGCAACTAGCATGAAATAAAGACTGTGGATTGCGGAATTACTGTCGATTACTTAGTATTCTATACCCCCAATAGACTGGCGTGATTCAACTCCACAGCGGTCAACGAAATCAATTGACGAGACCGTCGACAGAGCCGGTACTATCGTTTCCGTCTTGTCATTTAGTGTGACATGCTTTGAGAATTTGTTAGAGAAAACAAACTTCTTGCGGAATCGACATGTAATTAGAGACATAGTTTCGAACAATTCAGATTCACAGTTAATTAGAAACAATTCTTTCGACACGTCTAACCTAACCTACTAACCATCACTTATGACGGCTTAGGATGTGTCGCATGAGACACCAATCGTCATGAGCCGTCGCATGAGAGTCAGCTATTGCGTGACAAGCATTCTCTATCTCAACTTCCTTTTCCTTTCCTATGATTTTCTCAAACTGTTCTCGCGATTATCTTTCACAACCTCCCCGCAGTCGAACTCTTTCGACATAGTCATGATGTAACCCTTTATCGCAACCTTTTTGCCGAAGTCCTCGCCTACGATGAGAACTCGAAGTCCCGGGGACCCAAACCTTCGCATTTTCATCGCCAATTCAGCGATGATTGGCATCTCGGCAGGGTAATTCATAGTGACTACCAGTCGCAGTGTCCTTAGGGAAGGCGGTAAACAAAAATGTGGCATGCTGCGCGCCTCCTCGGCCCAGGGATGCGGGAGAACAATTTCGAAAGTGGTCAAGTTGACCAACTCTCGCAAGGGTTCCAGGGCATCGTGATCTTGCGGCTGTGAACCTATCGGCATCGAGAGTGTCTGTAGCGTGCTAGCATGCCGTCGAAGTGCCCTCAATATAAGGCCTGCTTTCTGAGTACTCATAAACGCTCTGGTTTTGACTTCTAAATGAGCAAGTCTGGAAATTGATGACACAACGTGCTCTGGTGCGTTGGATTGGGTGCGACTAGCGTCCAAGCTGAGCCTGCATGTGGTCAAATTTGGAGCTTTGAAAGGTCGCGAAGGATTAAAGGTGATCCCGCTTGTCTCTAGACTCGTAATACTTGGTGCTTCGTCTAGAATGTGTTGAATTCCTTCGTCTCTGAAGAAGTTTTCATGAGGCATTTTCAGCAGATGTAAATGTCGAAGATTCTTAAAACGTGGCGGTCGAAAGCTCATTGCCCCTGCACCCGGGACAAGACATTTGAAAAGAGTATTACCAACGCGCCGAAAGTTCAATTCGAGGCTCTCGACATTAATAGCCCGAAGTGCCAGGATTTCGGTGGCCAGGTCAATGTTGTTATGCGATTGAGCCCAGCCATCTGGTAGTTCAACATTCATTTCGGAAGCCGAACGAACTACGACAGCGGCGTCCTCTTCTGACATGTAGTCATCGGCAGATATAGGCTCACATACCAGCCGCCTGACATATTTCGATCTTATTGGGCGTGAATCCCAACATCTCATGATGGACAAAAGCTGTCTAATCGTGGGCTGCGGAAGCCAAACAAAGCTGAAAAGAAACGGCTCCGCTAAGTCTCTGAGTGTGTGGCTCGTCCGGCAAAGAGCAGCCATAGCGGCCAAATCGCAATGCAGGCGGGCCACATCAAGAGTGTTGTCGCCACAAATTTTGTGATCATGGACAGATTGGTACCTCCCACGATCGGGATCAGCGAACTGTGAAATGACGTGTAGGAGGATCTCCGCTGGCAAGTCGAGAAGGTGAAGCATGTTGGCCAAATAGCATAATGTAAATGACATACCATGTGTCGGGCAGGTTGGATCTATGCGTTTTTTCGAGTGCTGCTTGGGGTGAACTTTTATCGAGGTGTCCTCGAGGTGTCAGCTGTTGTTTGCAAGGTCAGTTGACTCGCTCACAGCGAGATCGGCATCTAGTAAGGTCGTCAGTAGCACCGCTGCACAACCTAGCTGCATGGTCCCCTCTCTTGTGGTTTGCTTGGATGCCACAACGGAGAACCTGAGATGAACTGGAATTGATTCTTGGTTCCCTTTTGTGCTCAGTATTTGAAAATATAACTAGAGACTTCTTGATTTAGGCAAGTTACACTCAGCCGTTATTTTCCGCCAAGCCGATCTCGGCAGGTGCGTTCAACTTCGCGAGATGAGGAGTGCGATTGACAAATTTCGCAAGACAGCTCGCCAATTCTACAAATTCAAGTAGAAACAAAAGTAATGATGCATCAGCACGGAATTCAGCACAGGGAATTAATTAGATTTGGTGGCGAATCTCCTAGGGCTTTGGTAAAAATGCATAGACTCCTTTGATGGATGACGGCCGACTCGGATTAGAAGTAGACAATAAAATGTGTAAAAGTTGCACCTTATAACATTTGAGTAGCCCGATTGAAATGACAGTTAAAGATGACACGGATAAGTCTGTATGTGGTCAGGATAGATATCAAAGTTTAGGGAGCGGATAGAAGATAGTCGAGCAGCTTCTTTCCAGCAAACCAATTAACGGTGGATTACATTTAACACCACAGCCGATGATGAGTAACGACGCCTGCTCAAAATCTCTGGGCTAATTCACTTAACTCCGACAAGTCAAGTAGTTCGGGCATGTTTTGGCCGGTCATAATTACTTTGGTCCGTTGCACTTCAAGTTTCTAAATGGTATCTCCATGTCCGTGGGCTCTTTGTTTTCGGCGCCCTTGAAACCCCGCACCAACGTCGGTGCCGAGCCGGCATCGATCTTAAACTCCCCGGCCCCATCCAAGACTACCTCAACTTGAGGAAACAACTCAAAAGCTCTACTGAACCTGCCCTCAATTGTGTTTCAATAACCAAAACAAAAGCTTTCGATTAACCAAAAATGGCCCAAACCAAGTCCGACGATCAAGAGTACCTCGCAAAGCCACCCGGGCCATGTTGCTTCACAGGCACCATCCATGACGGCAACCCCGCCGGAAAGGTTGAGGACATAATTGAGGTGCCGACTTACGTTGTCCGGCCTGCCGACATGGGTTCCTCTCCCAACGGTCACGTCGTGCTCTACTTCCCGGACGTGTGGGGCCTCTCGGTCAACGCCAAGCTGCTGATGGACGGCTTCGCGTCCGCCGGGTACACGGCGCTTGGCATGGATTACTTCCGTGGTGTGGGTACATCACTCCGAGTCACAAACCGATACTAATCATCGGAACATAGGACCCCATTTCCAAGTACCGCACCAACAAGTCTGATCCGCTGCCGCCCGGGTTTGATCACGCTGCTTGGCGCACGAAGCACTGGACGTTTGCGACGGAGAACGTGCCGAAGTGGACGAATGCTGTGCGCGAGAAGTTTGGTGGCCAGGTGGCTGGTACGGAGACCCGCTATGCTTGTACAGGCTACTGCTTCGGTGCACCATTTGTATGTGATCTTCTGGCTGGTGCGGCCGGAGATGGTGAGCCGGTGGTGTCGGCCGGTGCATTTGCCCACCCTACGGCCTTGAAGGAGGAGCATTTCTCAAATCTCAAGAGTAGGTCTTCCGTGATGAACTCCTTCGAGATAGTCTGATGACTGACATGGGCAGAACCGTTGCTGCTGTCTTGCGCCGAGAATGACCAAGCGTTTAATACCGAATCGCGACGAAAGGCCATCGATGTTCTTCAGCGCGAACAGAAGGCCTACCATGTGCAGCTTTTCTATGGCGTGGGGCATGGGTTTGCTGTGAAGGGCGACCCTGCTGATCCGTATCAACGTGAGTTTGACCTGTTCTCCGGTAACCACTGTTCGCTAATGACCATTACATTAGGTTGGTGCAAAGAGCAAAGTCTACGTGCTATGATTGACTGGTTTGATTTGTGGTTGGCGAGAAAGCAGTAAAAGGGGCCGGGGTCTCAGCCGATGTGAATACTTGAAACTAGGATAAGGTCGTTACGCAGCAAATTACCGTTGCAGGGACTGACATGAGAACAACGCCTTGACTTGCAATAAAGCAGCAAAGCTACAGTCACGAGTGAAACCTCTGTTCATAATTGGTCATGTCTCTATTTCATTGTTATAAGGCGCCCTATTGTTTCCAAGTAACCCCGTACACCGAAGCAGAAGTACATCCTATGGCGGTGTGACCTTCATCATGGCCGCCACCAACATATCAACCTGATCACCAGTGACCTTGGTAGCCGAAGTCTTGAACCCCTCGTCAAACGGGAACCTCTCCTGCTCAAACATTACGTTCATGTACTTCGTCGGCGCCTGGGGGTTCTGGAAGTCTCCTGCGAGAACACCCAAGATGAACGCAGATTCGGCGAACGACAGCTTCAGCTGTGCCTCCGTCATGTTGAATGTCGGGTTTGTCTTCATCGCCACTGCAACCCTGTCCTTGCGCGCGATGGCCATTGTCTTTGTATCAATTGTCTCCCCGGTGAAATGCGCCTTGACCCCGTTCCACACGCGCGCATCAAACTTGTTCGCGTTGCCAGTCACGGCGACGTCTTCGCGCGAGAGACTTCCATCGTGCTCGATGACATTATGCTTCTCCATATCTTTCAGGTTGACCGTGCTCGAGTTGCCGGTGGTCGAGACAGGGAAGGTTGGTTCGGCAAGCTTGACGGTGACCTTCTCGTCGATGTTGAGGGCCTTTGTGAAGGCGAACTTCAGTTGCTCCATGTTGATGTTCATTCCGTCTCGTGGGAGGTAGCCATGGTTAGCTAGTGCGTTGAGGACGGGGCATGGCGATCTGTTGGCGTCCAAGGCTGGGACTTTGAAGGGAAACTGGGGGTCTTCAGCGAGGGAAAACGCCAGAGTGGAGCGTGAGATTCCTCCCAGAAGCAAAAGAGCGACGTAGCCCTGCATTTTGATTCAATGAATGTTGGAAATGCGTAGTTGGTGAGCGTGTAGTATGCAGGTGCTGTTACATGGATTCCGGAGCAAAGTCTTCGGCCGAGAAAGGAGACGACGATGGCCCGAAGAGGATCATACCGTCTTAAATGGGATTCAAGAAAATCGATCCCGCTTAACAGCTCACAATGACGAGTCAACGCTTTCGAGCAGAATATTAATATTCAAAGGGATATAGTAAACTCTCCAATCCCACGACGCCGGCTTGTTTCCAACCGAATGCTTAATCCGCAGGCGAGAAGTGAGGGAACGGCACTGCGCTTTCATTACCCAAGTACGGGTCGCTCCGTCGGACCTTTCCTAAAGTCCTTCTTACACACTAAAAATGCCGTGGGTAAGGTGAATTAGAGAGATTGTGCTGAGGATGGGGACTTAGGAAAGGGCGAAGAAACATGTTTAACTCTGTCCAACGGTCTTGGTCAAACATGAGGTGTTTTGCCTACTAGTATGAATAGAGTTCAGCAACGCCAAGCTTGTTTGTAGTGCTTCATCCCATGTGTTCTAAAGCATGTGTAAATGCTTAAATGTTCGGAGGAAGCCGATCCGCGAGGCGCACGGAGAGTCGGACGAAAGGGCTGAAAACTCCGCAATTGGGCAATCCGGGGCAGCTGGTCGGGCAGATGGGAGCATAGACTTCCAACTTGCACAGCTAGCGCCACCGGACGACGCCATCTGAAGCATCTCAATGCCAAGAAGAGAAACGGCTTCGGCCGATTTCGTGTATTGCGTGATTCGATTGGTAAACGGCCAAGAGGGGGCTGTCAACGAGTGATGGGCAACTCTCTTGCGAGTTATAAGATTGATGCTATACGCGGGCAGAAAAAGCTCAACTTTCCGCAAAGCTATCTGCTCTGGGTAGTTACCTCATCGAGATTCAATGACTGTTGATAACAGATCATTAATCACACCTGTGAACCCAGCGCCTCTCAAATTCATTAATCATCACGGTACACTAATCGCAGACAGCTGTTGTGGTCTTCATAAATGTCTACTGCATTGAAGAGTGGGAAGAAAAGAACCTGAGACACCCTTTCAGCCAAGACGTCTCCAATCATGATGTCTCGTGAGTCAGAGTAGTGTTGTTCCAAAGGTTGCCTGTGCCACGCCTGAAACTCCAGAACATTATGAGAGACTCATTTACTATAAGTTACTAGAAGTTGGAAACGAAACAAAGAGTCAGACGACGTGGGGTTCGCAGTAAGGACAGCTTACCAGAAGCAACTCACCAATCATCATTACTCGTAGGTCATAGTCGACGTACAGTCACTTGTAAGTAAATATTATAGTCGGTTTAGTGTATTTGCATGAAGTTGAGCGAATGCTTTTCATACCAATGTGTACAAGAGACACCTTGCCATTTCATTTGTCGCGTTGTAACTTGTAGACACCAACTTATAGACACCATCATGACACATTTATAGCGTCAACACCACTCCAACACACTTCATGGCGACTCATCTCCTCAGATATTGCAAGTTGACCGGTGTGATCGGCTCTCCGCCGCCCAAGATAGCCATGATGTTCCTCATACTCAACTCCTCAAACCCAGCATGCGTCTCAACCGTCCCACCGGCATTATGACAAGTCAGCATCGCCTTCGTCCCCGCCATAGCTACCAATCGCGCATGCGGCTTCGGCTCGTTCTCGTGAACATCCAGCGCGACGGCGCTCAAACGTCCATCCTCAAGCGCATCCGCCAGCGCCTCCTCGTCCACAAGACTGCCCCTCGCGATGTTGACGAACCGCGCCCCGGGCTTAAACCACGCCAGCGACTCCTTGGTGATGACCTTGCCTCCCGCCGGCGTGCACAGAACAACGCAATCCGAGCTCTGTAACAGCGCCTCCAACGTCGGATGGAACGTCGCCTTATACGCGCCCTCCGTCGCCTCGTCCTTCCTGATCAGATCGAAGTAATGCACCGCCATCCCAAATCCCACGCCGAGCCTCTGCGCGATCTGCTGCCCAATGTTGCCGAACCCAACGAGCCCCAGCACCTGGCTACGTAAAGTATGCGACACGCCCGTGGCCCGCGCGTGGCAGTCCCGGAAGGCGGCCTCGTCGCCCGCGGCCCCCATGCACCACGGCAGGTGCCTGAATGTCGAGATGACCATGGCGACCGCGAAATCCGCGACGGCCTCCGCGGCCGCCAGGCCGGAGTTGCAGTACACCACCCCGCGCTCGCCGAGGAGCTGGGTGTCGGCCCAGTCGAAGCCCGCGCCGGCGCTCGCGAAGACGCGGCAGGAGGGCGGGAGGAGCGGGACCAGCTCGGCGTCCCACTTGCCCATTTCGCCGCCGGTGCCCCAGAAAGGGCGGAAGACGGCGGAGAAGTCGCCCCACTTGCGGTCCCGGAGGGCGGCGGCGAAGGCGGGGCGCTGGCGGTCCGGGGTTGACGGGCGGATGACCTCAAATTGTGCGGCGAAGGCGGCGTACGTGTCCGGGTTGTATTTGATGGGATCGCCGATATGCAGGACCTTGGGTTTTTGGGTGCTGGGCAGGGGCGCTGGGGGAGGTGCGAGAATGGGTTGGGGCTGGTGGGGGGATGCAGAGCGCGGCGTTTGGGCGGCTGGTGTTGCCGGGGGATAAGGCGTATTATTTGGTTCTGCCATGATTTGCGACTGAGTTGATTGAGTATGGAAGTGAAGATGGTAATGAGGGTTTTGGAGCCGCGCAAGTTGGGTCGCGATGCGATAGATATGGGATGACAAGGGTAGCTCCCGATAGCTGGACTAGTGAGAACAACTGATGGGAGATCGTGCAGCCACGTGGGTAAGCCACTTGAAGTCGTCCGATAAGGCTGCGACAATGGAAACGGATTCAAACGCAATAAGTGGGCGGTTATCCGCTATTTGAAGTGACACAAGAGCAAGGCAGCATTGGTGGAATCACGATTGGGGTGGTCGGTGAGTGGATGAGGCGAGATTGGGCACGTCTTGCGCCTCTTGGAGATGAACTCTCCCGGTCTTGGCCGCAGAATGGTCTCCCCACTCGCCCGGGCCGGTTCGCGTGCTGGTTGTGACACTTTTTTATTCTGTGTTGTGTTGGGCTGGGCTCTCATTGTGTTTGGCTGGTTCAGATAATGCATGTTGCTCTCAGTTCGCAAGATAACCATTCAGTAGTCGCAACCCTAGGAAGATTGCTTTGGCCTCCTAAGCACATGCTATTTGGTGGTATCTGATCATGACTGCCCATAATTTTCTAGAACACGAAACCGTATGAATTTGAATAATACTGCCCGCAAGTTTCGCGGGGAACGGCGAAGGCAGCAGACCCCGCCGCGGGGGTGCAGCAGGGCAAAGTTGTGGGGTGAGGATGACGATCGGTCTAGGCTCGCCTAGTTGAGGCGGCTCTTGGCTAATTTCCCGACTTTTTGCATCTCAGCCCATCCGTGTGGGGGGCAGGTGACGGCTCCGGGGCCCCGCGAACATTAGCTGATGTATGAATGGTCTGATAATCTCTCCATCAGCAAGACGCTGCTGTCTCAACCAAACACGCGGGGAGATTGACCGAGGTGGTTTGCTCGAAGATTATCCATCAATCGATTGACTTAAAAATATCCAGATAAAAACATGTCTCGCTCAAACAATAATCTGCCTGGATTGCCATAGTATTATTGCCATGCTGCCTATTTCAGCCGGTGTCTGGCTTAGACAGACACCGGCTGCGTACATCGCCGGCACGGGTCCGATGGTGTTGGCATCATTGGTGGCACATGGTTCTCTCTTTTTAATCAATGCTTCTGTTATCAAAGGGATTTCAAGCAGCACTGTATTCTACGATACCCATTTATCGTGCGACGTGTTGTGCATGTTCTTCCGAGACCATCCCTGGGCCACAGACAGGTCTCGAATTCCCTTCCCATGGCGTTCCGTGGCATCCAACCCGAGCCAAGCCATCCTGATCCTGATATCTTACCAACGCCGTGCTTCCCAAGTAATCAATAAAATTCACAGACAAGTCAAGCATCTGCCTTGACAGCCGGCACCTCTTGAGCCTTCTTGGCATCATCTCCCTTGGGCTTCTTGCGAATCAGTCCCCCACCCAGCACATTCACAGCCGGGGCCTCTTCAGCTTTCTTCTCATCCGCAGCCTCCTCCGTCTTGGGTTTCTTCCGAACGAGCCCGGTCGCGAGGACATTAACCTTGTTGGCGGGCTCATCCTTTGCCGCATCATCGGGTCGCTTACGCTTAATCAAGCCGGAGAGGTTATTTACCTCTCCAGCAGACGACTCGTTTGATACCGGCGCAGGAATCTCGCGCTTGCCCACCACATCTAGGCCCCAGGTCTCACCCATGCCGACCTCGTTGATCCAGCGGCGGGTGCTGCCAGTCGCGAGCTCCAGCTTCGAGAAGTCGAGGTGAAGAAGTAGCTCGTTCGTCCGTTTGTAGCCGGCCTCATCGACGATCCGGCGACCACGACCTTCAGCTGGCCAATAATAATACGCTGTGGAGATGGGCTTGTCGAGTAGGTAGTTGCGCTGGTGCTTCTTGATGCGAGGTTGACGGGTCATGACGATGCCGGTCTTCTTCTTTTTCTTCTGGCTCTTCTTGTCGTCAGCCTTCTTCTCCCCTGACTTCTTGGTCGGCGTCCCTGATGGCGACACGGGGAATAGCTTTCGCGGAGTTGACATGGGAGTGGTGGGCCGGACTGCCTTCTGACGGGACGGGGTCGTGGGTGGGTTGGACGGGTCGAACGAGGGGTTTGGCGTGGGCAAAGTCGACGCTGCGCTTTCGCGCCGGGGCTGCTCATCCTTCTCAGCTTCAGGGTCAAAGACTGCCCAGATGAAGCCTGTCAACCGCCCACTCGAGCATTCTTGTCTGAAAGCCATCATCTCCCAGAACGTCTCGAGCGTCTTCACACTCTTCCACAAACCGGTGGTCTTGACCTGTTTCGACTTGCCGGCCTCCTCATCCAGCTCATCTCTGAATCTGGACTTGGGATCGTCGGGGAATCGAGGGATGAGACATCTTGCCGGGACCCAGTCGTACTCCTTCGTGTAATGCGATATCTTCTCGAGGGCATGCCCCAACACCCAATTGGCAGCACTCTTCGGTCCCCGGGGAATGGAAGCTTTCGTCTCGTAGTCGTCAAGGCCTGGAATGACGAGGTATCCTTTCACGGAACCCCACGGATCGCCATTGCCCACGGGAGGGTTCTCGAGGAGAGGGTCCAGCACCTTGCACCACCACTTGACGAGCCCCCTATCATCCAGCACATGCTTGCCGCTGTAGTCGACACTGCCGGGAAAGAGATATTGGTTCTGGGCGCGGGCGAACAGGCTGACGACTGTTTGGATGCCCTTGCGTCGGCGCTGCTCGACGAGGTATGTGACAAAGGCGCTGCTGATTTCCTTAATCGGGGAGGGTGTGCCTTTGGGAAGGTTGAGCAGGTTCAGGTAGCCGGTCGAATCGGCTTTGGCGACGAAGATTGTGCTCGAGTAAGCAGTCGTGTAGATGTACACCTCCAATGCCAAGACGAGAACCTGCTTCGCGTCGGTGTCCTTGGCCGCGATGTCTTTCGAGGCCTCGTCGGTCGTCTTTGGTCGAGAATCGATCGAAATGGCAAGGAAGTGCTTCTCGCAAAAAGTCCTGTCGTCTCGCTCGTCAGGCGGCGCAGAGTAGAGCGCTTGCGACTTGGTAGGTGGTGTCGAGAGGTGGTACACGCCGAACCGGTAGCCCTTTGGCAGGATTGCCGCAAGCTTCTCAACGAGCAGAGCACTGCTCTGGGCGGTGGTTTTGGCTCGATTGGGTGTCGCCATGATGGATTAGAAGCAAAATGTCGACGAAAGCCAATTCTTCCCTAGCAATTGTCATACCATCGTAGTTGCAAAAAGCGCAAACGTCGTCGACCAACAAGCGAAAAAAAGGAGCCGTGTCTGCCAAACCAGTTCGACGCGTCGCTGACGGGAGCTGCTCCCTTCACATGCGTGTCAGAGTGGGGTGGAGACGCGAGTGGAGATTGAAATGTGAAAGGGAATGGAAGCTGCAACGTTCAGGGGGCCCTGCCGTTGGTTCGCACGGAAGCCCGCCAGCCCAGTCCATCACCAAAGCAGACTAGCGCCGGTGCTCGCATGATCCTCACTCCGCGCGAAGACACGTGACCTTCAAAGTGGCCCGTGCAGCAGACCATCGCGAAAAGTTCTGGAGCATCATGATGAAGCTGCCAGCTCCAGGCGGGATAAAAACCACCGGACCAGCACCACGATCCCGCAGCCAGCCGCCCACCCTCCCAATGGCTACCACCACCTCCCGGTCAGCATACGGCCTCACGAGGCATGCCCTCAGGCATTGCCAACCGGCGCCCCGAGTTGCGTCCGCAGCATCCTCCCCCGCCCCGCAGTGCCTGCTCGCCGCCCGAACATTTGCGACGGCCGCCGCCGACAGCAAGATCAATGAACTGCCGAGGAGGGACGATACGTCGGAGCGGCCAAGATGGTCCTACACACCCGAGGCCATGAAGGCGCCCTTCTCACCGCACATCACCATCGACCCCAGGCGCAAGGTCTGGAAGGTGAACAACGACCCCAAGGTGCTGGACGAGATGTACGTGCGGTTTTTGGGACGGGGCGGAGACACCATGTTGCCTGAGGAGGTCAAGTGGCTGGCGGTTACACACAAGAGCTTCGACCAGGGCCGCAGAGGTTTCAACGACAGGCTGGCATATGTCGGTAGGTTTTTTCCTCTCAGTGATTTGCTCTGGGTCTAGGGGAATTGGGAGGTTTGAAGCGAGAAGAAAGGATGTAATCGAAGCTGACTCGGCGTTTGCGTTCGCTTCCAGGTCGTCAAGCCATCATCTTCGAGACCACAAAAAGCATAGTGGCGGCAGAGAAGGAGGGCGCCATCGTCCCAGATGAGTATGGCCGTGAACCGTTCCAGCACCCGGCCCTGGCCCAGGTCGATAACCTCAACGTCGAGATGCCGGTCAAGGTCGTCAACAAGGAGAAGATTGAGCAGTTGGCCTTCGATGCGGGCATCGACAAGGTTTTGCGGTGGAAGCCGGCAAAGGTAAGCGCCGATCTCACAAACCGTCTCATGAGGCATGCCCCCTCTCAGGGGCGGAAACAAAACACACGCACGCGTACACGTATGGCTAACGAAGAAACTCAGCCTGAAAACCTTGCCGGATCAGGTCAGCAGATTGTGCTCAACTCGGCAGTCTTTGCCATTGTAGGAGCCATCACCCTCCAGCACGGCGCCGATGTGGCAGGCAGAGTTATCAGGGAGAGAATATTGAAGCCGCTCTCACTCAGGCAATAACGCCGAGGAAAAAGAGAGACGTCTGTTGTATCATAGGTGTAAAACATTGACGAAAAAGATATCATCCCAACAACGCAACGCAATGAGAGAGACCGACGAAGTCACATTTCGTCACCAACTTTTTGTTTCTTTCCCCTTCGCATGACGCTGTGCCAACACCGGGCCGTGAGGAAGTTGTGGTAGCAGACAAGGAAACCCGCGAACAGTTATAGAAACCTACCCAAAAGGGGGCCAAGAGGAGAAGCATCGACGCTCGCCACTCATACCGTTAACGGCGCCGTGGTCAGGTGCATGACATGGGAAATCTTGCGGTCCGGAGGCTGCCATGCCAGCTGGAGCACTCGGCCTGTTGCCGACGAGTCGAGTGCTTTCTGCACGGTGGTGCTGCGGAAGCGCGTGCTCATCTCGACCGTGACGAGGTCGTCGACCACACGCTGTTCTACGTCTTTGCTATGAACCAGAGTTCTCCTCACTTCGCTGTTGCTAAAGGTCCTCATCAGCATGCGCGAGTGCGACGCCCAGTCGATCATCTGCATGCCCTCCTGGCCAATCTCGCCCGCGACGGCATGGATGTAGCCCTCGCCCAGTGGACGGACCATGTCTGACGTATCAGCGGTGCACAAAACAAAGCTTTTGAGGAAGGCCAGCGATTCGCTCAGAGTGGCCATCCCGAAGCCGGGGTCTGGATTGACGTCCCTAATGCCCTGGGCCCCGTAGTGCACCACGCCTTCGTGGTTGGGATCGTAGGCCAGGAGGTCGCTGGCAAGGATGGCCACCGAGCGGGTGGCCCCCTGGTAGAGGACGAGGTCCCAGTCGGGGTTGATGTAGATGCGGTCCCACGCCGGGTTTCGCTGATTCAGGGACGGGCGGCCGTGGCTGTCAGGATCGGGAGAGCGCATGGGCAGGTGGATCCTGAAGAAGGCCAGCGCCTCGCGGCGGGATTCGGAACACACGCGGAAGAGGACGGGGCTCCTGTTCTCGCAGTACCAGTGGGCGTTGCATGCAGCGTTGCCAAACTCGTTGCCGGAGGTCTCATTGCCGGGCGTGTTGCAGTCCATGGAGCCGCGGATCACGACGATGCGCGGCCAGGAGAGGCACATGAGCCATATCCTGCAACGCAACTCGTAGGGCAGTTCCGGAAAACGGTGGAAGGCTACGGTTGTAGCCCTGATAATGTCTGCGGAGGACGCCAATGGGGATGACGGGGAGGAGGGCATCAACACCGACGATGAGCAAGGCGAAGTAGTTGTTATTATCGGCTCATGTCCGGATGCGGAAACCCATGTGCGCAAGTCAAACCCTTTACAGGCTTTCAGTGCCTTCCAAGGCGTCGGGGGCTTCACCCGCGCGGCGGACGGAGCAGGGATGGCCGTGGTTCGTTGGGTTTGATGGGCACCATGATCGTGCTCGGTCTCATCCGCGGCGTCATAAGCGTCATGTCTTTGCGAAGAGCCAGATTGGTGGGTTGGGCGGACGTTCAAACCTATCGGTCGATGTGAGGGAGACGACGTCGAGCTCGAGCTTGGTAAGCCGGCCGTATCAACAACAGCGTTGTGAGTTGGTTCCATTAGGGGGTGCTGGTAAAGCTTGGCGGTGGACAAGGTTGGACGTCAAGCAGAGTGTAAAGGCGTGACAGGTTCGACGAACGCCGACAACGGCGCTAGCAACGGGTCGGACGACGGTTGGAGGGCGGTGGAATAAGCCGCGGACGCTAGAAGGTGTCAAAGGTATCAAATGGGTGTGCAGGCGAACGAGGCCCCGAGTCGGGAGGGTGCGGCGGCGTAGTGCGTCCGGTGTATGTCGTGATGTTGGCTCGAGTGTGGGGAAACGTAGACGGGAGGCAAATGAAAAAGGAGGCTGTACAGAAGTTGGAGCAAACGGCGTGTTTGACAGTCGGACAAGGTTCCTTGAGAGAGTCGTGGTGTGTTTGTGCTTCATGATACGAACTCGGACACGATGAGCAGGTTCCCCAATCAGGCAACCAGGCGGGGGATTCGAGGCGGAAGGGTACGTACCTCGCCGGGCCACTCGACCGAAGGAAAGAGCCTCTGTGGCTGCCGGTAACGGGCCGCCGTTAGTTAGGTAGCTGCCAAGGGGCTGACTAAGGCTGAGGTGGTGAGCCAACTGATTGTGGCTCTGTGGCTCTGAGAGCATCGCCTGTGTTCTAAGACATAGACGCTGCAATATGGATGGAGACATGTCAAGTGTCAAACATCAACCATGAGGTGGCAGGTAGGCAAGTCCCAGCAATCCGAGTACGGCTCGTTTTTGCAGGGTCTTTCCTCTCTGGGAAAGGTCTTGCGGGCATCTTGCGAGTTTTTCTTTTTTGAGAGGCTGGAGCTGACAGAGTGGCTCAGGGACCCTGGGGCTGGCTGTCAGAGAGTGACTTGTTGCATAGCGCCTGAATGACGCTGTGGCCCACCAACACAACACAGCCAGCACCAACACAATGGACACTAACACCGCTGCCTGCGCTGCGCTCCCCGAAGTACCTTCCCAATGGAGGGGGCTTGACGTCTTTACGCCTGTCTCTGCGTCTCTCTCTCTCTCGTCTCTGCGTCTGTGTTCCTTGTCAGATCGTGTCACATCACCAACCCTCACTGCCGCCACTGAGGAACCGTTGTTGATCTGAGACGGGGGTGGCCCATGGACTGTTTCCTGTCTCTACTGCGTAGTATTATCCAACATCCATGGAGCAAACAGCTTAATTCGTCCATTACATCAGCAACCACGGGTCAGCGAAAAGTGTCACTTACACCCGTCGACCAATCACCGAGTCACCGTCGCAACGTCACTCGACCGTCTGAAACTCCCATCGTGGGCCACTGCTTAACAATCGTGCTTCTTTTTTCTCTGCGCACCATATCGCATGGCAACTCTGCTCATCCCTTCTCCCTGCACATGTCACCCTCACACACACTATTGACCACCGTCTCCTATGACTGACTTGCCCTAAACAGTTCGTATCTCGTACACGTATTCAGCCCAACCTCGCATCGCACACACCTACTCTATTCAACCTTGTTTTGCTTCCCTTCCACTCTGTCTCCTACTCTCCCTCTCCCTCTCTGTCGGGTCTCGGACGTGCAACCCCTGCAGACATAACTCTATCTACCTCTTGGGCTCTCTCAACCATACATACTAACACGACAAGCCTTTTCTACCGTACTCTTTAGCGTTCGGTTGACACATCTCTATAGCCTAACTGTAACCTCCTGGAAACACTCTTGGCTCCGGGAAGCCTGCCCGTCACTGACAGAACTCTCTAACCCCCCAACCCCGGTCCCCCGTTCCGACCACCGACGCCTACCTATGCGGTCTCTTCAACACCGGATGTAGTAGTAGTACATGACACCACGTAACGCGCAAGCCACCTTTCACTGCAGTAGAAGTTGCTTCTGACGTCGTAGGACTGTATGTGCGCCTGTCAGTGGGCCACTTTCGGCCCCGGCAAAGAACGTCTGGGACGCTCGCAAGGGGGCGCCTCCCGGTTTCCACCACACAAATGTGTCCACCCCGGGCGGGCCACACCTGGGCCCCCGGTTGTAAGTCAGTCAATCACTGCCATGACCGAATGAGCCAATGGGCTCTGTAGTAAGCGGAATCCCGCCGCAGAATGGACGACACACACCCCCTGGGGGCTTCCGGAGGGCTCCATATCACGGTGATCGTCACTCCATGTTTTAGACTCGAGATCCTACTCGACGGTGATCCATCTCTCCTATATCTCGTCGTTCATCCCTCGGCGTTTCGATCCCGGTTCTTTTGTTTCTTCACCTCATCTGGTATTCTGTACCGGCTAAATCGACATAAATCCCTTTTTTCATCATCACGACTGCTGGCAGCCTTCCTTTTCCTGTTTTTCGTATTTGCTTATTAGAGATACCCAAAACCTTTTCGTTTTAATGTCATCGTAGACGTTTGGTCATCTACCATCTGTCCGCCACAATGGATTTCACCATGGAGATGAACAACAAAATATCACCATCAGAAGAGGCCTCGGAGAGGCAACCGCCTCCTCCTCCTCCACCGCCCCGGAACACCCTGACAACCATCATGATAGGCTTCCTGATGGTCTTCTCCATCTTCAGCGTCGGCAGGGAGATCAGGGACCAACTGTACCCTCGACCCAACGTCAACAGCCGGACAGTGACCAAGCGAGAGTTGAACTCGTGGGGCCAGGCCCTCGACTCCATCGTCTCCGCAGAGACGATCGACGCGCTGGGCAGCGACCCCAAGCTGCGGCGGACGCTGATGTCCATGGTTGACTTCACCGTCGACCTGTCAGATACCCTCGCTGCGCGGTACGAGTCGCCCCAGTTCGACGAGACGAAGCAGCTCCTGCAGGACTACAAGGAGAAGATCAAGAGAAGCCTCGAGGGCTTGGGCGAGGAGGTTGACGACACAGCAACGGAGGGCTCGAGGCCGGTCAAGAGACAGTTCGGCGGCCTTGGTGACCTCTTTAGCTCGGCGGCCAACGCGTTAACCGGCGGGGCGACAGCACAAGCGAATGGTGCTGCTGGTGCTGCTGACGGAGGTGGTGCAGCTCCCGCTGCCCCAGGACTGCCCGGCCTCCCAGGCCTCCCGGGAGCTCCTGCTCCTGGAGGAGGAGCAGCAGGCGGAGGAGGTGGTCTTCCTGGTCTCCCAGGACTCCCAGGACTCCCAGGAGCAGGTGGTGGCGGTGGTGCCGGCGGCGGCGACGTCGGGGGCATCCTCGCTCCCCTCCTCCAGCCACTGAAAGACGGCCTCTCCAACATCGGCAACTCCCTCGTCAAGAACCTCGACGGTCCTGCCATGTTCCTCGGAATCGGCGTGGGCGCCGGCGCAGCCCAGGGCCTCAACCTCTCCTCGCAGGAGAAGACGATGGCCATCGCCGCCAAGGTCGCCGCGGACAACAAGATGGAGGCCACCGGCCTCAACCCGGCGATCCAGAACCTCGGCGTCGGGCTCACCTCCACGCTCATCGGCTCCGTCGACATCTCCAGCCTCGGCGGCAACGTGACGAACCAGCTGCAGCCCATCGCCATGTCCCTCGCGCAGGGCCTCGGCAACGGCACCGTCGCCGGCCTCAAGCTCAACGCCAACGCGGCCGTCAGCCTCGAGCCCGTCAACGACTCCAGCATCCCCAACGTCATCGGCACCTTCGGCTTCGGGCTGACAAAGTCCGTCACCTCCAACCTCGACCTCAACTCGCTCTTCAACCAGGCCAGCAACCCCAACACCACGCGGACCATCATGCGCATCCTCCCAGCGGCGGCGTCCGGCTTCGGTAAAGGTCTCGGCCAGGGAGCGGCGGTAGGCCTGGGGCTGCAGCCTGACGCGGCGATCCCGATGCAGCAGATGCCCGACGGTCAGATCGACTTTGGCGGCATCTCGCAGACCTTCGCCAAGGGGCTGACGAGCAGCTTCCTGCAGAACGGCACGGCGACGGAGCTGGTGAACAAGCTCGGCTCGTCGATGAACATGCAGAAGAACGGCGGCGGCATCCCCTCCACGATCGACTTCAACGGGCAAAAGATTGAAGTGTCCAAGGTCGCGCAGGGCTTCGCGCGCGGGTTCCTCCAGGGGGCGGGCGACGCGATCCAGGGGATGGGCGGCGTGGACTCCCTCATCAAGGGCAACGCGACGATGCCGGCCAACGGGCTGCCTGACTCCAAGGTCCAGTTCGACGACTCTCTGGGTGGAGCGGCCAGCGGGTTTGGTGTTGGTATCGGTGGACAGGGTGTTCTTGTCGTCTCTGCCCTTATCGCGAATCCGCAAGGCACGCCGATGCCTCAAGCGTCAACACCAGCGCAAGGAGGAGCGCCGGCACCCGCAGCGCCAGCAGCGACGCCGAGTAACCCTCCCCAGCGCCGTGGACTCGGTCTCGTCCCGCGCCAGGACAACCAGAACGTGCCTCCCGTGGTGTCCGTCAACACGACGAACGGCTTCAACCTCTCCGTGGTGATCAATGCGCAAACGATCTCGATGGCGGCGCAGGCAGGCGTGAATGCCTTGACATGTCAAGGTGTCGGCGGTCTGGGGCTCGTCTTCCTGGGTCTGTTGAAGAGCAAGACTGTAGCGTTGGACCAGTTCAATAACAACGGCAACGTGACGAAGGTGCTGAAGCAGGCCATCCCGACGGGCATCATCAAGATTGCGAACGATGGCAACTTCTACGCCATCGATGGCGGCATCGTCCGGGACTCTTTGGGCAACAACATCATTGGCGCTGCGAGTGGCGTGGAGATCAACGGGATGAAACTCCCAGGATGGATCGCTTTCCTCGTTCTTCACAGTAAGTATCCTTCTACCAACAGAAAGAAAGATCCGTGTGGCTAATCATACGCCCAGTCCTCTTCGCCATCGTTGCCTACATCAACGTCCTTCCCCTCGCCATCGGCCTCGAACACGCACGCAATCTTCTCATCCGCATCAACGTTCCACACATCCTCCCCAATGTACATAGGTGGAACAACATAATGTGGCTGTTCATCATCGCGCCGTCGACAATTGTCGTCCTCATCTTCGGTGTCCTGGTGTTTGGCCAGTCAGGCCACTTCCGCACTGCCCACGGCGTACGTCTCATCCCTTCTGCGAATCCCCTAAAATGTCTACTAACACAAGAAACAGATCATCAGCCTCCTCACAACCCTCGTCGGAATCGGCGCATTCCTCCTCCACCTCGCCATCAAAGCCCGCGCGCCTCCTCCGCTCCCCAATGCTCGCACTCCACCTATCCCCCTGACCGCCCTCCCAAACATCAGAGTCTACGTCAACCAGCTCTTCCTCATCCTCTCCTTTGCCTCCGTCATCAGCGGCTTCGCAGACCTGTCCTCCGTGGCGCTCTGCTTCACGCAAGTCGTCCCCTTCGACCTGGCCATCATGCTCGGCTTCGGCCTGTCGACCGTCTTCGTCCTCGGGTCCTCCATCTCCGGGCTCGATATCGCGTTGACAGTCCGCGACTTCCTCAAGCGCCGCAAGGGCGAGAAAGATATCGGCGCCATTGAAGGCGGCAAGGGTGTGATGAACGGCAAGATCTCACAGCCAGTGGTCCGCGAAGAGAAGCTCAAGGGGAAGAGTTTTGCATAATTGATCCTCCTCATCAATGCGAGGCTTGAGCTGGGCTCAGCCTCGTTGTATTTCTTCTGTACATATACCGGCGGCGTACATGTTTTTGGGATGGGACGACGGTGCCATAGGTCATTGGAGTATGGGATGGAAAAGACTGGTTGAAATGCCTGTACAATGACGGATGTGTATGAGATCATGGACACGGATATACTCCCTATGTTGTGTTGTGCTGCAGAAAAAGGGCGGCCTTTACTCTCCTTATACCCGCTTGCTTCAGGAGGCAAGTCAAAAATTGCATAGTTGGTTCCCAAACACGCAGAGAAACTGTACTGTGAACACTGGCAATGCACAAAAGTGGACTGGTATTCCTAATTCTTGCTATTCGCCTGTGATCTGTTTCCCAGGCGGCGGTTCGAATGATGCCTGCGCGCAGATATGTGACCCTTACCAATCCTTCTTCAAACGCCATTAATTCATCAGCTTATCCATGAAAGTCCCCTAATCCTCGTCCCACAGATGCCAACTGCTGCTCGGACGCACCTCGAGCGCTGATCTCCTCTTCTTTCGCGGCCCAGCTACCTCTCGTCCATTACTCAGGAAGAACTCTTCCGTCTCTCCTCCTGGAATCTGCCTGACCATACCCAACCCGGCGAGGTCCGTCTTAGTGCACTTCATCCGTAGATGGCGGAAATACTTGCGGTAGAACATTCTCTGCATCACCAAATTTTCCGCCACTTTATCGGGCAGGTAGTCTCCAAGCTGTGTTCGAAGTGCCTCGAGTGCGTTGCGCTGATTCGCCGCATCCGGAGGCTCGTAGTCGTTGCTGAGAAGCAGTCGGGGTACGTCATGGTAAAATGCGTCCTTCGCGGGAATTCCGCTCGTTAGATAACCCTCGTGAATCATCCACACTGGAAACCGTGCAGCGGCGCGGTCATCCATCAGCTGAATCGCCTCTGTGTAAGATTCCAGGTTGGCCAAGCTCTTGGACAGCGGTGCGCACCCCGGCACCGGCGTCAGATCCCATGTCTCCGGCCCGCCTCTATCGCGGGTGCCGAAATGGCGGATGCCCACACGCAAAGGGTCAAACGCGAGACAATCGCTTAGGAAAATATCAAGCGGAATCTCGCTGCTCCAAGGGAAGGTGAATATGACGGTATCGTACTCTGGATTGATGATGACAGGCCAAGCGATCTTATTCGTTGGGTGCATCGGCAACTGCACGCGATAAAAGGCGCGTGTCTCGGCACGGCACTCCCGGTTCACCCACATCAACGCGGGGAGGGTGTTGTCTGCGCTCCACGCAATGTTGGATGCAAGATTTCCCAGAGCATTTGGCGCGAAATGGATCTTCTTCAGATCGTTCATGCACCGAATTTCGACAATGCGGGGCCGTTCCAAGTAGAAGCGGAGAATTTTGGAACGGAGCTCCGGAGGCAGGCGGGAGAAGGGGTGGAATGCAGTGAGGGGTCCGGGAGCGGGTTCAGCTGCACATTCGACCTTGGTGGCTGGGGCGGGAACTTCGGACGGTTCGCTGCACACAGCTTGGGGTGCAGGAGTGCGCGGGGGGTGAGTGATGGTCCATGGTCCGTAAGGCACACCAGAGCGAAACTGGAAACGGTCTTCGGGCTTCACGGGAGTCGGGGGTCGGTGGAGATCGACATGACGGCGCTGGCCACAGGTGGGACACGGTGCGGAGGAAGATGGAAAGTTGCCGATGGAGGCGCCGACGCTTACGCTGAGGGATGTCGAGGAGGAGGAGGACGAGGATGAGGGGACGGCAGTGGTCTGAGCGGTGGTGGAAGTCGCGGCCGAGTGCTGGCTAGCTGTCCCGGCGGTGGAGGGGTCGGAGTCCGTAAGACGATCTGACTCGCTTGGGTGCGCAAGCGTTTCTGATTGCTGCAGTGTTTGTTGACCAGTGGTGGTCTGGGTGCCCCTCTCGACGTTTCCCGCAGGCCCTTGTCCTTCAGCTACTGCTTCACGCCCAGCTGCTACTGCTCCACCTCTTGCTGCTGCTGCTGTTGGTGTTGCTGCTCCAGGTGGTGTGGTAGTCGCACGTCGCGGAGTGTCTTTGCGAGGCCGAATGCGGACCGACAAACCTCTAAGCCAAATCTTCTTCCATTTCCTCTTGAGTTGCTGCTGCTGCTGCTGCTGCTGTTGATGGTCTTGGTCCTGCTGAAGTGACTGCGGATGAGAGCCAGACGGGACGGCGATTGCATTTCTGTCCGGATCCGTCGCCATTACGGACTGGGTCGGGCGTTCCGCCCTCGTCCCTGTCGTGTCGTCTTGGTCGAGGTGGTGGTGTTCCGGGTGAGCTGAGGAAGTTTGATGTGAATCGTTTGAGTGGTGAGATGATGTTTGAGAGACGGTAGTGAGAGGAATGCCCCACGGGATTGGAGGGACGAGGATGTAACGCTCAATGAGCCATTCGGATGCCTGACGCAGGAAATGGGCGTCTTTGGCGGTGTTTCTGTTTCTGCGGGCGCGGGTTCCTGTCGCTGTCGGTGACTTGGAGTTCGGGTGAGATGGAGGTGAATTGAGGGAAGATGCAGGTCCAGAAGGACTAGAAGAGGGGAGAAAAGGAATGTCGGTTTGAGCAGGACAGGCGGTCGCAGTGGAAGTGGAAGTTGGACGGCTGGGCGACGCGGGGGAGGGCGTGGAGGGCATGTTGGTTAAGATAGAGTTCGTCCATGTGCCCGTCCGCGTCTGGAAAGGTCAGTGTCAGTCCAGAGTCGCCTCGCTGCCTTGCTTGCTTCTGCGGTCGGTGTGTGTGTCTCTCTGTCCTGACCGGTGTCGTGTCGTGTCTTGTCGTGTCGGTGTCGCCTTCGGGAGATGATGGGCCTTGGTCTGCACCGTGCCTGCTTCTTGGACGGACCTCGGAGGCTGGCTTGGGCCTGTCGCGCAGTGCCTTGCCGGTGCGGAGCGGACGGGAGTGGGCGAGAGTCA
Organism: Colletotrichum siamense; assembly: GCF_013390195.1. Taxonomy (NCBI): domain Eukaryota; kingdom Fungi; phylum Ascomycota; class Sordariomycetes; order Glomerellales; family Glomerellaceae; genus Colletotrichum; species Colletotrichum siamense. Next base: position 6,950,773 of record NW_023501016.1, on the reverse strand, counting down.
GGTTGAGCGGCGGTATGGTCAAGGAACGTAAGTTCGGGTCTGTTGGGGAGGAGGGAGAAGAATGAGAGGCACACGAGGAGAGACGAGGAATTGGCTTTGGGGAGCGCGCGATTGTGCATCAAGGTCAATGTTTTGCATGGCAAGTGCGTGCTGTGCGTTCGTTCGTTCGTTCGTTCTTGCCGTGTTCTGGTGCTTTTTCTTGGGGGGAAGGCAGGTGCAGCTGTCCGGGTGTTTGGGCTGCACCTGCACCTTGCTGCACTTGCAACTGCAAACTGCAACAACAAGCCGTGGAAGGTCCAGGTCCAGGTCTATGTCCAGGTCCTTCCTTCCTTTCCCCGCGTTAGTACCACCACCTGCCACCTGCCTTTTCACTGAGGTGGCTTGAGTGGCACTTGCCCAAACACCTGCCACCCGCTCTAGCACCTCTTGGGCAGTTTGTCCGCCCAGCGAGGCGTCGCTTAGCCACAGAATAGCGCCCCGAGTCCGCTGTAGGCGTTTCTTCCATGGCATGGAACGCCGCCCATGAAGGAAAGCCATTGGAACCGTGCCCCATCTCCACCTCATGCTTCCCAGCGCCGTTACAGCGCCGCCTGGACCTCCCGCGAGCTGAAACGCGCAAAGGGGCATATGCGACGTCTGCTACCAAAGGATGACGCTGACAGCCTTTCGAGATGGAACTCAAACTTGGAAATGTTGGCCATGAGCTCGATGGATATCTGATACATAAAACTGGATAACTTCTAGTGCACTGAGGCAGATGCGATTGTAAAAGTACCATGGATCCAGGGTTGGTAGCTAAATGAACAGAACAAGTATTGTTCAATGGAATCTTTAGTGAATTGAACGAATGCTTTGATACCGTCACTAGACTTACGCACCATTTCACCTCTGCGGATGGGATTCGGAGCTCCGACTGGGCTAATGAATGGAACGATCCATTCTGGATGCCGGATAACACGGTCCCACCTACGCCGTACTTCCGTACCGTAGTGGGGCGGTTGGTGCCGAAATGCCCCGGGCGCACTCCGGATTGGGACCCAACATCAATCATGGTGAACATCACACGCTCATAATGCATCGAGATTCATTACGTTCCCACCCAAGACAAACAATTTCATTCTTGCTGAGCCCAAGTAGGGTGCCAAATCTGCTCCTACACGCCGAATTTTGACCACACGCGGAATTTAGTCCTCCCCACCCTGTGTGCCCTCTACGCCGTACAAACCAATGGAGACTCTGCCAGGCTTTTGAGAAGTCATTCGTTGCCCGACTGACGCCGGGCGGCCAATCGGCTGTCAGGCTAAGTGACCAAGCCGGGCCGAACAGCCAGGCCTCCAGTTGCTGCGCCGCTCAGCTGGGTCTTTTGCCAAGAACCCCATTCACATCAAAAGAAGAGACCTGCCCGAGCCCACCAGTGTAGCATCACAAGTAGGCTTACATTTTGGTCATCCATATGCCAAGGCTGTACAGTAAGCAAATTGCATTAATTAAAGGGACCAAAAGAACGACCCGTGTAGGTTCACGATGGATCACGAGGAGCATCTCCCACTAAATCATCATTAGGAAAAAATGTCCGATCTGGATCCACAAGCCCCCATCACCTGTTACCCCGAGCCTGTCGACTGCCACTGCCCCCACGGCAACTACAACGGCCCTGCCGGCTTCTTCAGGGTCGTGGAGGCGCTCGTTCACTACTACGTCCCGCCGAGATGGGTTAGACAAATCATAGGGTTTACGTTATTTCTATGGTTCGTCGTTGCAGCCACGAACCGATGGCTGGAGTTCTGCGTGAGGGTGGCTCGGTGCCGCAAAGTCAGAAGATTGGGTGGCGACTGGCCAGCTGCCCTGTCTGTCTTCGGGCACGAGTCTTCCGAGACTGTGAAGCAAAGGGAGGCTTGGGAACAGAAGAGAATCCGTGAGATGGGTAAGAAGTAGTGAAGGGCCGTCTTCACTGGGAGATCCCAAGGTGGTCAAGACGAGGTTTTGGGTTCATCGTCCACCAGCCTGTAAGCATCATCACAGCAAACTTCTACAAAAGGCGATTCATGCATTTAGTGCGAAACAAACGCTTTATTTTCTATATCGTCAGAATCATTTCTCAAGTCATCGGTAGCTAAACAGTGGGGTCCAAAGATAACCAATCCACGACCGCTAGCCCTCTGTCGAATAGAAACCGCCCTCCATACAGCTACCCCAATCCACCGGTCCAAAGAATTATCAAGCCAGGCTCATCGAAAAGATGCCGAGCCGGAAGAAGAGAAAAAGGAAACATCGTCTCGTCGATCTACAGGAGGCCCCCTTCTTACAGGAGGAAGGCAACACCGAAAACGATGCTGAAGGCCAGGGCGCCGAAGCTGGCAACAGACTGGCTGGAGCCGGCGGTGACAACAGTGGAGGGTGTGCCAGGCGCGGGAGTACCCTGACCGCCGTTGCCACCGTTGCCTCCGTTACCGCCGTTGCCTCCATTGCCGCCGTTGCCGCCCTCGTTGCCAGAGCCTCCGTTGCCACCATTGCCGCCGTTTCCTCCGTTGCCGCCGTTGCCGCCCTCACCACCGGGAGTGGTGCCAGAGGGAGCAGGGCCGGGGCCGGGAGCAGGGGCGCCAGAAGGAGCAGGGCCAGGGCCAGGAGCAGGGGCGCCAGAAGGAGCAGGGCCGGGAGCGGGAGCAGGGCCAGGAGCGGGAGCACCGGTAGGAGCGGGGCCAGGAGCGGGAGTGCCCTCGCCGCCGTTGCCACCGTTACCGCCGTTGCCTCCATTACCTCCGTTGCCGCCGTTTCCACCGTTGCCGCCATTGCCTCCGTTACCTCCGTTACCTCCGTTGCCGCCGTTGCCGCCGTTGCCACCGTTGCCTCCGTTACCACCGTTGCCACCCATGCCGCCAGTAGGGGCAGGAGCGGGAGCAGGGCCAGTGGGGTAGGGAGTCTGGGTGATGGGAGGAGGAGTAACGACAACAGTCTTGCAGGCATCGCCGTTGCAGACGACCTGGGTGGTGGGGGGAGGGGTGATGATGATGTTGCAGGCGTCACCGGTGCAGGGGGGAGCGGGCTTGCAGGTCTCGCAGGGCTTGACCTCCTCGCACTTGCCGTCGGTGCAGTCGAAGTGCTTGTTGACGTCGGAGTAGGGGCAGGTCTGGTGCTGGCACGAGCCGTCGGAGCAGACGTACTTCTTGTTGCACTCGTCGCCCTGGCACTCCTCGACCTTGCAGACGTCGCCGTAGCAGATGATCTTCTCCTTGTTGCAGGAGCCGTTGCAGGTGGCGTACTCGCAGTTGCCGTTGGAGCAGATGACCTTGCGGCCGCAGTCGTCGCCGTGGCAGACCTCGGGCTTCCAGCAGTCGTTCTCCCAGACGAGGCGGCGTCCGCAGGAGTCGCCGTAGCAGGGGTAGTCCCACGTGCACCAGTCACCGTAGCAGACAAGCTTCTTGTAGCAGTCGTCACCCCAGCAAGGCTGGCCAGGGACGAGGGGAGTCTTGGGCTTGTAGCAGAAGGGGCCCTGGCAGTCGGCGCAGATGGGGCAGTAGGTGGTGGTGACGACCTCGACGCCGGTGCCGGCAGTGCCAGTGGTGGTGACGGTGAAGGTGGTGGTGACGGTGGCGGTGGTGAGAGCGCCGGTGCCGCTGGCACCATCGACGCGGACGTAGATGGTGAAGCGGATGGTGGCGGCGATAATCTGGCGCTTGAGGACGGCCTCGGAGGCACGGCCACCGCAGCGCTGGGTAGGGTTTCCGGGGCAGGGGATGTTGCACTCGTCCTCAGTGACGGCAACCTCGTTGACATCATCGACGAAGTCACCGCAGAAGCAGTCGTTGCCGAAGAGACCGGCGTAGCGCTTGCCGGCAGGGCAGGCAGCAATGCAGCGGTCGATGGTCATCACCTCAGCGGAGAGAGTCAGTTCGAAGGTGGGGAAGCTGGAAGGAGAGCCATAGCAGCCCAGGAGAGTGAAGCCGCCAACGTTCTGAGGGTTGGGAGCGACGGTGGCGCTCGGCGTGGAGGTGGAGTCGGTTCCGGTGGCCGTCTCAGTGCCGGTGGCACTCTCGGTGCCGGTGGCGGATTCAGTGGCGGAGATGGAGTCGGTGCCGGTGGTCTCAGAGGGGATGTCGGTGGAGCTGATGGGCTCCTCCGTGCTTGTGATGTCGCTGGTCTCGGTGGCAGAGGGCGACTCGGTGCTCGTCGGGAACTCCTCGGAGGACGTGGCGTCCTCAGTGGGGAAGGTGAAGCCACCATCATCGGTGGAAGCGGAGACGATCTCACTGACGCTGGTCTCGGTGATCGGGATCGCCGTGGTGATGGTGGAGCCTCCGGAGGTGATGACTGTCGGGATGGAGGTGGTGATCACGGTGGTGGAGGAGGAGGTGAGCACAGTCGACGAGCGAGTCGTCGAAACGGTCGAGGAGTTGGTGAACAACTGGCCAGAAACGACCTGGCCCAAAAGGGCAAGAGCCGCCACACGATGCATTGCGAATGAACGAGCGAAAAAACACAGGTAAAGAGTGACTGAAGACCTCGGGTACTAAACGAAAGAATCGAGGCTGAAGCGAGAGTGAGTGGCGAAGGATGCCGGAGTAATGATGGTGAGGGTGAGGAGAGAAAGAAAGATGTCCTGAACTCGGAGACTCTTCAGTCTCTTATACATGCCGGACGCTCCCTTTCCCTCCAGCCAAAACAAACCAGAACTCCTCGTGTGTTGTCCCCGCCTCACGTCTATCCCTTCGTCTGGCATTGTCTCCTGTGTGACAAAATGAGCTTGCATGCCTCACTGGCACCAACACACACTCCCCCGTCTCCCAATCGGCCCCCAGCCCTCAGTCGACAGACTGCAATTTCCTCGCTATCTTTTCTTGTACCTGATTTGATCATGTTGAGTTTAGCCAGGAGGTGAAGAATGGATCGCCTCGTCTGGGAACTCGCCGGTTCGCGGTGTCTCACCTTCCCCGCAATCCAACGAAGGGGGCGCACAACTCAGCAAGGGGCCAATCAATAGCCACAGAGACCATCAGAGAAAAACAAATCCTCGTTCCCACACCTCAATAACCGTACATTCCCTCCGGCTAAGCTTGGAAATTGGGCCCTGTCCATGGCGTTCCGCCCGGCGCCCTCCCGAGCTTCTCCTTGACGACACTCTGCATTTCTCATCCCTAGGCGAGGAGGGAAAAAACGTTCCATTTCCAAATTTACTCCCCTCTCTTCGGCTTCGTACTCGGCCCAGCCAGATCTCCTGACTTTGCTTCCCGACCCCCGAGATTCCCTTCCCCCCTTTGAGGTTTGCCCCTGTCCATCACCATGCGGCTCCCGATCCCGATCTTTTGGATACCAACCCCCAGGCTGCGAGTCAGACTCGTTTATTTGGCTTGGCCTCGGCCCGTTGGATGTTTTGAAGCGGAGACGTTTCCGGAGGGTCTCATCCAACGATGTTCTCCCTCTCGGGCAAACATTTCTTATTTCTCGATCTAGGAAGAGGCGACAACGAACCATGACAGCATCAAATCTCTGTCAAGGATCGTGATCTTACGAGATCAATGGGTTTGTTCATAGCGCAGCATTTCTGGAGTGTCCTAGACTGGATATTCTTTCCACAACTCCCCACAGCGGTGGCATTATTTCCACTTGCAAGAACGTGAGGAGTCATTACCTGTCATGAAAGCATCTTGACGGAATGGCCCAGCTCTGCTTGCAACATGCGGAGTCCTGACGAATTTCTGGCATTCGTCTCAATCTCAAAAGCACTGAGATTTGATTCGATGACCACCATGCTTTGCGTCACCGCCACAACCACAGCCCTTAGATCTTGACAACCATGCTCTTGTATGATCCATTGACTTCAACTTAGTTGCCTTCCCGTCCCTGAAACCGATCAAATCCAAAACCTGTTTGGTGTCTTATATGAAGTTAGATGATGAACTGATGGAGATTAACAGGCTTCGACTTTCCTGAACTCTGGCTGTTTACATCGACGATCTTGGCCGAATAATAAAAGGTTTTCCGTCGTTCCTAGGTGATTGTTGAGGTATATGGCGCTCATAGGAGGTTTTTAATCGCGTACAGATAGTGGCCAGGTCCCGAGCCTACTATCATACGACTCCCCTTGTATCGAAAGCTACTGTAATATGATCTGCAGGATGACATCTTATTGGCCACTTCATGTTTTGATATGTTGTAGCTTCAGCCTCTACTCATTTCATGCGCTATTTTCAGGAAGAAACGGCTCGATCCACTGAGATTGATCCTCGTAGGACTATTGTACACGCTCAGGAGTCATTTTTCAGGGTGAATACATCTATGTGAGGCCTTAGTTTTGTACTCAAAGAAGCTCAAATGACTTGCAATGAGTAAATGAGCTGAAACGGCCATGGTTTGAGACAGTGAGAATAGAGCGGTGCAATTCTACTCAAAGATAGGTTTCGAAAGCCTCTTTGGTAATTGATCCACAGTTAGTTAGTTTGTTGGGTTAGTATCGTGAAGTCAATTGTGAATTGAAAAGCTGCGATAGAACTTTGACTGATGCTATCAGATGTAAATATTGAAGTAAGTTTGTTATTCACATTTTACACTTCAAGGTGTTCATGAACATATACATATATATGTTCCTTGGTAGATCTCGAAGGCTGTGACTGAAATATGCATGATATCTTAGACACGACCTCACACGAGCCAACCAGCTTCTTGGAAAAGGCAGCCTCGCGCATATGACACGATATCGACGACACCCAATCAGGGGCGGCATTGAGCTCTTGGCCGAGCAATAAATAGCCACATGACTGCGGGGTAGCATAGGCTCTCTTACTTCAGTTTCTGAATCATGCCTCATCGTTTCTAGGCTGCAATCCAAGTTTAAATGCAACTCGATTCTGAACCTATAACCAAGCCATGTCTTTAGGCCCGCTCCAGTCAGACCCAAGCTTTGCACAACAGGGCTCCGTGGACTGGGTCGCACTCTCGAACACCACCGTCCAAACATCGATGGCAGTTTTGGCATGACTCTCTCGTGCCGGTCTGGAGCCGCTGACTGCAGTGGTATGTCAAGGAATCTTTTCCCTGATTCCTATCGGCATTAGGGGGGAAAAGGCTATCCATGATGCTTTACTAAAGACTAAAGCCTACAGCACCTTCGGAGATGTTCTTTGGTTCGGGATTGGGGTCAGACACATTCTTCGCGAGTTGCCAAAAACATCTGAAGGTGCCTCCAGTGTCGCAATTGCTGCAGCGCTGGCGGAAGGCTTCTCGGTTGACTTTGGGGCAGCAGTGCTTTTTGACCTTGCCAAGTTAACAGGCAGCCCTGCTGAACTTACACCGTCTTTTTCACAATGGCGGGTGTATTCGGAGATTTGCTCACGCATCCTTACCGCAACTGGGTTTGGTGTCAGGGTGAACCAGCTCGTCAAGGTTCTAGGGTTTGCCAAAGGCTTTGGCCCCCGTGACCGTTGGCCTGTTGGCAGGGAGTTTGAGGATGAGGCAAACGACGCAAGGAAAATCGCAGGATTCCTCCTTACAATCGGATCAATCAAGCGGGGAGAAACCCAAGCAGTTGAAATATCCGGTGGGTTCTCCTGCCTTTGGGCATACGCTCTGTGCGACATGATTTTCGGAATATGGGCAGAGATTTTCGACAGACAACAAGACGGCCTTGGGATGGTTGCACAGAACTATGACCAAGGCAAGAACTCCTATCAAGTTCGTTTCATGGTCGATGGACCTGAGTCTTTCAAAGGGATGTTGCAAACCAAGTCGACATATTCATTGCAATACGGCGTCCCGGCCAAACACCTCAATGGCCGTGATATTGGCTGCAAGCTTCGAGTTTCTGCAAGCGAGATTATATCAAGCATCTTTGGTGATGAAATCATCGGGGCCCTTCAGAAGGAAGCTCATCTATTAGCTGAGGTCTTTGGTCGATATGTATTGCTCAAATACTACACATCTTCCCCTCAACTTTCAATGTATCTGAGCAAACACGATTCTCCACAAGATCTCCTGGATCATCTCATTACTGCAATGCCAGAGCTTGGGTTTTCCATCGACCTCACAGCAGAAGTCATCCAAAGGGAGCAAGAGAGATATCAGGTACCCCAAACGAGCCGTGGGGCCTACCCGTCAAGTGGCATCCATGAAGCACTGCACAACATCCCGGTTGAAATTAAAAGAATCTGGCTTGCTTCCATTCGACTGGCATATGCGCTTTCAAACGTCATATTAGATGAGCCATTGCACCCAACGAGAATTGGATTACGTCGCTTCTTTCAAAATAGGGACCGAGACTTCCGATACCTGATCACCGGTTACACCCGCGCTGACAATGAGACTGAACAGTAAGTCGATCCGGAATGGACTGCTGTGGACTACATCGGCTTGTTTTCTGGGTGGACGTCCGAAGAGATATGGAAGGTTCCTTCAAAAGAGAAGAAGATACTTTCAGGCACCTTTCAAAACCTAGCGACAAGTAGAGAGGGTATCTACTGCTACTATCAATACTTGGCAGACCCCTTTCAATCTTATCAAGATGCGAAGAAAGTTCACATAGGACGTGGCACTGTATCTGTCGGTCGCAGCCATCACGTTTATCGGGATATTTGGTCTCCGGATCGGAGCGACATGATGCCGTTCTATGACAACCTATTCTGTGGTGTTCCAGTAGCCACTAGCGCAAGACTTATGGTCGATGAAAGCATTGCGGGCGTTAAAGTATGGTACGAGCAATGGGGTGAGACTCACATCGAATATGTGGAGGCTTCTCATACAGATGAGGTTGATAGCAGGCAAGCAGTAAGCCTTGGCGAGGCCTTGGAGAATGGCTGGCTGGGATTCAAGGGAGCTTAGAGGGGCCCATACGGCACCGTTGGCGATTCGGTGAGCTCACTCAAAGACGAGACATTGGAAAAGTGGAAGAGTGTCTTTATGGCACCATAGGTAAGGATGCACAAATGCCTTAAGGTCTTCCTCGTCGCCGGTCCCCACAGCGGGTGCGAATTCGGTGCTAACCGGGCGAGCATCCAAGGGAGACATCGCTGAGATAAGGCTACGTGTTCCAAGCTTCATGTAGTGTCGCAATATCAATCTTTCCAATCTCCCTTAAATAGCCTGTAATATCCTCCTCATCTCTCCTCACTTCTCTGGCTGTCAGCCCGTTGCCGAAGTACTCGAACCGACTCTTATCAGCCCCAGGCCTCCGGACGAAGTGGAAGTCCTCCCATCTGGGGTCGCGAAGAATGTCGGCGCGGTGATGGAATGTTCCCGGCCACGCGATAAGCACGTGAGTCGCGCCGGCTCCCTGCTTGAACCAGCTGTTGCATTTGTCAGTCGTCACCTTGTTGTCGAAGTAGCCGTTGACTATGTCGTTGAACTCCCGTGCAGCTTCCTCACGTGGATTGAGGGACGCATAGCTCTGAGTTTGAACCTTGCGGATGCACTTTGCGATGTAGGTGGCTGCGATCTCAATCTGCAGTGGTACAGTTCCGCCGCGAGCGTTGCCTTGGGCCTAGAGGTAACATCAGCCCGGGATTTCTTTCATCGTTCTTATGCTGACCGTACCTGAAGAACTGTGAAATAGTTTGGGAATCCTGGTGCCATGATGCCCAGGTACGTCTCTGGATACCCAATTTTGCCATCTGGTGCCCACTTCTCGCGCAGATCGATGCCATCATTCCCGACCAGGGGAAATGCCGCAGAATAGGTCGTATCGAACCCCGTTGCTGCTATGATCACGTCGACCTCTCGTCGCTTGCCATCAGCTGTAATGATGCCTGTTTCATCTACAGACACAATTGCATCTGTCACATAATCAACCTTCTCCGACTGTAGTCCCTCTAGATACCCTGGTGCGGGGGTTAATCGTTTGCATCCCGGGGCATAGTCAGGGAGGACTCTCAGGAGCCAGTCTTCGTCTCCGTTGAGCCGCTCCTTCATGCATTTGATGATTTTCTCCCGAAGCTCGGCATTCTCTTTGCTTCCGATAACATCTGCCGCAAAACGATTATGAAACTTCGTCTCGAAAGCTCTGCGATGCTCAAGGTAGTAAGCTGGATCTTCTTGAAAGCGTTGTATCTCCTCATCAGTGTACTTTGGACCTCCAGGAGCATCTGCCGTTGCCTCATGAAGGTTTCCAGTGAAGGTTGGAGTAACCCACGTTTTGGTGCGAACATAATGGTCGATATGAGAAACTTCAGGGAGGATATTTGGCAAGATCTGCTGACCGGAGGCACCGTTTCCAATCACAGCCACCCTCTTTCCTGCAACTTTGAAACTTTCAGGCCACCGTGCAGTATGGATGACCTTTCCTCGGAAGATGTTTTGAAGTCCATGAATATTGGGGAACTTTGGGTTGCTGATGCGACCTTGCGCGTTTACGAGAAACTCCGCTGTGTTGACGAACACATCCCCGTTTCTCAAGTCGCGAATCTCAACGGCCCACTGAGATGCTTCTGAAAGCCAAGTCGCCTTGACAATCTCGTGTTCGAGGTGGACCGAATCGTCTAAGCCGTGCTTGCTTATAACCTGCTCGTAATATGCCTGGATCTCCGCGCCTTTGGGGTAGTATTCAGACCAATTTGTGTTCGGTTCGCAGCTCAGTTCTGCGGTATCAAGTTAACTGACTGGAGACGATTTGAGGAGAGTCAAATGCGAAAGAGGAAACTCACGATAGGCATGAGAAGGCACATCGCACCGAACTCCCGGATACACGTTCGCAGCCCATGTTCCTCCCTGGGTCTAGAGTTAGAAGGGAGCTCGGAAGTCATCAGTCATGGATGGGATAGCCTCACCACTCTGCTTTGTCGCTCGTAGACTTCGATGGTCGAATTCTTCACCTTATGGGACAAGAGAACGGCAGACGCTATGCCTCCAATGCCAGCCCCGACAATGATGATCTACCTCGAATCAGCAACGGCAGTATAGATGTTCGAACGCCACGTAATTTAACTTTAACAGAACGAAAAGGCTCCCAAGGTCTGTTCTTTGGGAAATATTTGGCACTGTTTCTTGACGGCTCGTTATCACCGTTGACTGACGGGCTCGCCTGCTCTTCCGTGTCACTGGGTATCTCCATCCGTGCCATGGTCCGCATCAAGAGAGATGTTTGTTGTGTCGTATGAGAAAACACGTTTACTCTCGAGACTTTTTGCCACTCAATTTCTGTACTGCCATAAGTATCTTAGGTAGAGTAGGGCTGTGGTTCTGACCGAAACGCGTCATCTATCCAAGACCCGTAATTGACAGTCGTCGCTGGAGATAACTTGACCGCGGGAAACACGATAAGCTTGTAGATGGACTTACGAGCAATCGATAAACAAATTTACAACCAGTCTTGGACGCATTCTATTCGCGCTAGTAGCATCGGCACCAAGTTATGGTGATCATAAGGTATTATCCAAAGAGCGACACCCATTGCGACATACCGGCTCCACATCACACAAGACAAGACAAGAGGTTCAGATAAGGTGTGAACCAGCAAGGATGGTGACACAATTTGGAAAACTGTCCGTATTAACCCCCGTTGGCTTGCTTTGCTGAAGATTTATCACTGGTCAGAGGCAACAATTTTAACATGGGTGTGATCGCGTCAACGGCGTGGCCCCCACGTGCTCAGCCGTTGATACCCGGAAATAACGGTTATCATATCTTGGCCTCAGACACAACGTTGCTGAAGATCCAGAAGCTCTCTTGGGTAATCGTTACGGGCAAGAGATAACATCCCATTGCGCCATTCTGGGTGTTCTTCACGCAACAGAATGCGATTGCGGTATCGGAATTCTTGCGAGAATCCTGATTGGGCCTTTTGGGTTCGGCAGGAGCGTGTGCTTTTTGCCAGGTCCTCAGGAAGGGTTCAATGATCAAGTACTGAGGATCAAATAACCAAGTCTCCAAATCGATCAGTAGCTGAGCATTTAGCCCACGCAAGACCCAAACATTACCAATACTCTTTCATTAGTTTGTTCTCAAAAGGTTTGTTCTCGGAAAAGTGTTACGTTGTATTCTAATTCCTGGAGCCATGGCAGAGAAACAGAGCTATGGTGTTGACATAGCCGCAAAATACCGGCTAGAGAACGCACGCGACGAGGACCGACAAGAAGATACGGATGATCCTCCGGAGGAACACCGACCGAACCGAAACTTCAGCAAAAAGTCATTTTTTGCCTGGTTCGACAGAAACGATGGACCCTTGGAGCGAAAAGTGATACTGAAGCTTGACTTTTTCATTCTGACATATGCTTTCGTGGGCTTCTGGGTATGCAGTTGATTGTCAAGTGATTTGTCTGGGTTGGGTTTCTTGCTAATCATAACAACAGATTTTATACATCGATAGAGGAATCCTGACCAATGCGTACATCAGTGGCATGCGAGAAGGTAAGCGATATTCATTATATTGAAAAATCAAGATGACTCAACACTAGGCAAGATCTCGAGCTCTTGGGCAATGAATTGGTGCAATTGGGGTCCATCTTCAGCGTAGGGTACTGTGTGTATGTTGCTTTCATTTCCTTTTACAAATGTCTCCTATGCAGGCTCCTGATCGGGATTACAGATCTATGATACCAGCAACGCTCCTGGTCACCAAGTATCCTGCTCAATATGTAATTACGACTTCGATGACGATTTGGGGGGTATTTACATTGTTGTGCTACCGTGCAAACAGTTTCGCAGAGCTGGCAGGCTATCGCTTCTTAGTTGGTCTTCTTGAAGGTGTGTTGCGAGGTGTCGCGGAAAATGATGACGGCTAATTTAACAAGGACCTTACTTCTGCTCGATACATTATGTTCTCGGAAGCTGGTGAGTCACACCTGCTACCAACCCCCAGACTCTTTCAGGGCGACCTTCTGAAACTTAGGCTACAGGTATCGAGGCGACGAGCTTATGCGCCGAGCTGGAATATTCTACGTGTCAAGCGGCGTCGGCACGATGACAACCGGCCTTCTTGCTTCCCGTATCTATCAATCCTTAGATGGCGCTATGGGCCTTCCGGGGTGGAGATGGATGTACATTGTTGCGTCGATCATGACTTTCCCGATTGCCGCATGGGGGGCAATTACCTTCCCAGGTACACCAAAAGATGGGAAAAGATGGTACTTCACAGACGAAGAGTTTGCCTTGGCGAAACAAAGAATGATTCTTGAAGGTCGATTCGATCCTGAGGGACTGAGCTTATCTTGGCTTTCCGTCAAAAGATTCCTCGGCAGATGGCACTTTTGGGTGCTCGTCCCTTAGAATGTGATGTGGCTGATGGGTTATGAGAGTATGGTCACAGGGAGCCCAACTTTGTGGCTGCGAAGCAACGAACAATATTCTGTGGCACAGGTCAACAACTTCACCGTGAGTCCCGAAACCCCCTGGCGTAAACTACCATTGCAACTCATTGATTTGTATCTCTAGGCAATCAGTCCAAGCATCGGGATCTTATTCATTCTCGGGTTCTCATGGACAATTGATAAGGGTGGGCAGAAAGCAATCGCTCCCTTGATTGGAGCCGTCAGCCTGCTTCATTTCATATCCAAATTTGCTTGGATAGTTTACGATCACACTTCATTTGGTTTCAAGTGGTTCGCGGTGGCAATTAGTTACATCGAGGTCTCCCTCTCTCCCATTAACTACAGTCTGGCGAATCTTGCTTGCGCCGGCGATGCTGAAGAACGAGCCTTTGTCGTCAGTTCCATGTTAGCAATCAGTACAGCCTTCGGAACATGGGTTCCTATCGTGGCGTTTCCAACGGTTGAAGCTCCTCGCTTTTTCAGGGGTTATATCATGGAGGCAGTCATGCAGGTGACATACTTTTCATGGACTTGTTTCGTGGTTTGGTACTCGGCGAGAGATCGGCATCGTCAACAGAACGCAGAGGACCCTACAAGTTATTCGTCTACATAGACGATGTTTCTGCGAGCCTAGAGGTCTAGATGGATCTCCTCAGAGCCACGACCAGCTTTTTCTGGTGTTAGTTGGCGGAGCCTTTGTATCCTCCCAATCGAAATCCACGCAAATGGACCAGATGCGCGTAGTAGCCCTGGAAGTAAAGCTTTATCAATTGCGCAAAAGCTCATCGCGTCCAATCACTATGTACGAAGTGACAAGACCTCCATACATTAGTCGAAGCATACGCTTTGACCTTTGCTGTTCGGCCGGAACAAAGACGACGACGACGACAGCGAGAATACGGGAAGTCCTCCCTCCGCATTGCGCAAGTATAATCTTTACAACATTTTCGCAAAATAGGCTGCTTGAATTCGTTCAAGACGTAATCAATCTCCATTTGCAACGATCACTTGGCCTTACGGGATAAGTTCCGTCATGACTCCGATGTCGCAATTCCGTTTCATCAGAATTCGTTGCCAGAATTGATGATCAGGTTACTCGTATGGCTTGTTTTGATGCACCTTAGGACGGCACATTCGTGCGGAGTGCATACAATTGCGTGCTAGATGCACTACAGCGAATCGGAGGGGTTTGGATTCACTTATCAATGGCGCAATTGAACAAAACATCCCACATCCAAAGGATCAATCACGCAAGCTTTTTCAATGCCAGCAGACGGGGCATTCTTGAAATCAGCACACATACTCGAAGATTAGTACAGGTTCTTCTTCTATCTCTAGGAGGTCTACGTCACCTCCAGTCGTTCGGTGCCAACGTCGTCCGCGACTCCTAATAGATCTCTTCCTTTTCACTTTCGCGAGATTTCGTTATATCCCAAGTACAAGAGCAGCAATTTTGATTCCTTCAAAATTGTAGTCAACTCATTGCTGAATAAGCTTATTGACAGTTACTTCAACCCATCAGCTTCACCGAGACATAATGGCGCCGGACACCCCTCTCCACCCAGCAGAAGCCACGTCAATCGATCTTCTCAAGGGCAAGATTGATGGGGAGCGAAGATACGGATATTACGTAAACGGAAAACAGAAGAGAATCCTTTTAAACGCGTTTGATATGAACGGCGTTGGACATATCAGGTACGCGGATGGTTGAGTGGTCTGTCAATTGGTTATACTCACTAGTACTGAAAGCATAGGACAGTGGCAGAACCCAGAAGACAAGAGCTCACACAAAAATCGCTTGCCCTACTGGATCGAGTTAGCGCAGCTCCTTGAGAAGGGCAAGTTCAACGCTTTATTCTTAGGTATGTCAAAATTCCATGTGCTTCCTTAAGCCGGGTAGCTCATCTGTGAAAGCAGACAACTTCGGAAGCCACGATGTGTACCAGAAGAGCCATGCCCCTGCCATTAGATCGGGAACCCAATGGCCACTTTATGATCCATTCGTGGTAAGTTACGTCTCAACTCGGAGCCTCTCAACCATCAACTGACGCAGAAAAGGCCATCTCGGCTATGGCTGCTGTCACCAAGAGCCTCGCTTTCGGCGTCACAGCATGCACCACTTTTGAGCCCCCGTTCATTCTGGCCAAAAGATTTTCGACCTTGGATCATGTCACTGAAGGCAGAATTGCGTGGGTAAGGTTGTCTCAAAGCACAAGCCACTTTTGACATAATCATTGACAGAGAACACGCAGAACATTGTCACCTCCTGGAGTGACAATGCTACCCGAGCTATGGGCCTGGAAAAGCTTCCGGAACATGACCTTCGTTATGAGATGGCGGATGAGTATTTAAGCCTAGTTTATAAGTAAGTAAACGTGCTCACGGTCATGTGCAGATATTGTTTGCCAGCTAACATGATAATTAGACTCTGGGAGGGGTCATGGGCAGATGATGCTGTGGTCAAAGACTCCAAAACATCTACGTTTACTGATCCTTCTAAAGTCAAGAAGATCGTGCACCAAGGACGGTTTTTCAAATCCGAGAGTGCTCATCAGGTCGATCCCAGTCCTCAGAGAACCCCTCTTCTTTTCCAAGCTGGCATGTCGCCAGCTAGGTCAGCATTTGCTGCAAAGCACGCAGAGTGCATATTCATCGGCGGCCCCAACCCGGCATTTCTTGCGGGCAAGATCAAGAAGACCCAAGACCTCGCCGCTGCACAGGGCCGAGATCCATACGACATCAAATTCTTCATTCAGTTTACCCTAAATCTTTCTTCCCTTCTAACTTTTCTTCTTCGCAGTTTGCCGCCTAGAGGCGCACCTTATTAACTACTATATAACTCTCATAGAGAAATATTTAAGGGCTAAGATAGCTTAAGCTTTATAGAGAAACCTCTTATTATAACTTATAAATAAAGATAATAGCTAAATAACCTACTTAGGCGTTAAGTAGCTAAGATAAGATATTTATACTATAAAATTATAAGAACTATAGGGATTTACTTAATATAGAAGAACTATATATTATAACCTATTATGCATAGATAATAGTTAACTAACCTACTTAGGTATTAAGCAGCTAAGATAAGATATTTATACTACTAGATTATAAAAATAGTAGAGACTTACTTAGGGATAGAAGAACTATAGTATAAGTTATATAATAATAAGATAACGATTATATTAGATTAATATAATCTAATATAACTTAGGAGCTAAATAATTATTTTAGATTAGAATAATTTAGAACGACCTAAAGTATAAAGGAATATATTTAGAATTAGATTTATATATAGTATAACTTTAAGCTTAGTTTATAGTTAGACTTCTATAGTTTTTTAATAATTAACTTAATATTTATCTTTAAGATATTTTTAGTTTATCTTTATTATAAATAACTTATTAAGTTTAAAACTAATTACTTTAGTCTCTAAAGATCTAATTTACTATAGTTTATAACCTTTAACTTAGATTATAACTTAGTATACTATTAGAATATATTAATCTTTAGCTTCTATTAGTAGACCTTATTATTAGAAAACTAACTATAATATTTTAATTACTCTTATTTAGTAAGTTAACTATTAATTCCTACTAATAGTAATAAATAATAATATCTTCTTATATTTTTATTAAGTTACTTATTTTTAGATTTTTATCTACTTCTAAAAAGTAAACTACTTAGAACTTAGTTTAGGAACTAAGAGATTAGAAAATAAAGGATAACTTAGATAGTAAAGATAATATTAAAGAACTTAAATACTAACTTAATAAAACTAATAATAACTTTAAAATAATATATAAAATATTTAATTAGAATACTATAATCTTTAGTAAACTCTAAGAATAAGCTTATAAGAATTAAGATTTAGAAAAAGAAGTTACTACTTTTTAAGCTACTACTAATATTATTTTAGCTTTAATTAAAAGATAGGAATAACTTAAGCTTAATTTCCTTACTATTTTTAATAAGATTTTAGGATAACTTAAAAAATATTTAGTTTAGATATAAACTTATTAAACTTTCTATATAAATTCTTTTTAGAATAAAACTAAATAAGTAATATATATAGTTATTTTCTTTAAAAAATAAACTTTAGCTTAATTTAAACCTTTTTAATAGGAATAGCTTAATAACTTTATTAAGAAATATAGCTAAGAAGTTAAGAATATCTTCTTTAGTTTTATAAGATATATTAAAACTTTTTAATTACTCTTCTTAGAACTAAATAAGAAAAAATAAACTAAGTATAACTTAGTTTATTTTAGATAAATTAAATCTACTTCTCTCTATATAGCTAAGTTTTAAAGAATTACTTTTTAACTTAATATAACTAATAAGAGTAAAATCTTTACTTTCTATTAAGAACTTAAGGATAATATTAAAGATAAAATAACTAAAGTTAATAAACCTCTTAGTTTTAAAAACTATATTAAATATATTATTAAGATTAATAACTAACTTTTTAAATACTATAAAGAAAAAAGAGAAAAAAAACTAAACTTTAATATAAGATATAAGTATTAATAGTAACCTTAATATAAGTTTAATAACTAGTAGAATAATAATAGACTATATAATAACTAGAATAATACTTACTAAAATACTATTTATAGATAATATAATAGACTTATAAACCTTAGTATAATAACTAAACTTAATAATAAGAAACTTTAAAACTTTAAGTATTATAATTATAATAGATAAAGATATATTACTAAAAATTATAAATAACTTAAGAAGTTCCCTTAAAAACTAATAGTAGAATAACTTTAATAAGTTAATATAATTATAAAAGCTTTATATATATCTTAGTTATAAACTAAATATTATAATAATAAATATTAAATTTATTTTAAAGATAAGGAAATATTAGGATATTATTTAAAGAATAATAACTTTAGATAATCTAAATATAATATAACTATCCTTAATACTTACCTTAAAACCTTAGCTATAATATATTTTAGTAATAATAGAATTATTAAGGAACTAGCTAAACTACTTAATAAAAAGCTATAAATCTAATAATTAAAGCTAGTTACTTTATATATAACCTCTTAATAACTCTATTATAAAGAATAATAAATCTAGAAAGAAATAGAAATAATTTAATAAGAGGATACTAAATAGATATAACTATACTAATAAGAAGAGTTAGAAGAAAAACTAGAATATTAATATAACTTATTAATAAAATAATAACTCTTTAGTATAATTAGTAACTAAACTTTTAGAGAAAGTAAAAATTTACTTTATAACTTAAATAAACCTTATAATATTACTTAATAATATACTTAAGTAGAGATTACTTATAGTTTTACTTTTAGTATAAATAATTTTAGCTTTAGAGAAGAATTTAATAACTAAGAAAATAAAATTAAATAACTCTTAAAATACTAAGAAATTAATATACTTTAAAATAAATAATAGTACTATTTCTATAGTACTTTAGTAAACTAATAAGACTAAGATTATACTTCTTAGTTATATATAGAAAATTATCCTACTTTATAAAGTAACTATTAATAATATTAAACCCTCTTTTAGTTTTAATACTTCTATAATAAGTATAAAAAATATATAAGAGATAAGTATAACTATTAATTCTATTTTAGAAAACTTAATAATAAACCTATTAAGAATATCTATACTATATATATTATAATTAGATAGATTATAATAGCTTTTAATAGAAGGATTACTATTTTTTAATTAAGTTTATAGTTCCCTATAAGATATTAATATAATAATAGTATAAAATAGGATAAATATTAGTATAATAAATATTAAGTTTACTACTAAAATAAAGCTTATATATAGAGAATTATAAAAAATAGACTAAGACCTCTATAAGTTAGAATCTATAAGAATAGCTTCACTAAAGTAGTATAGAAAAGAAAATAAATTACTTATTTAAAATAATTAGAGTAGTTAAAAAACTAAACTTACTTATTAATAATAGATTATAATAAGTAATAGGGAAAAGATCTATCTATTAAATATTATAAAAATATAAGAAGAATTTAAAACTTAAAATTACTTTTAATAAATAAATAATATTTATATTAATTAATAGTAAAGCTAAAGTAAATTTTATTACTTTTTAAGCTATTAATAAGCTAAAAGTATAATAGGGAAGAAAAGAATAACTATACTTCTTATATATAGTAAAAGGAGAAGAATTTAAGTATAAAGGAGGTATTATCTATAATAAGATTATACTTCTTAAGATAAGTTATTTAGATTAAAAAGAAAGAATCTAATTTAATATTACTAATATAAAGATATATAATATAGTACTAGGATTACTTTAGCTATAAATAAATAACTTATAGATAGATTAGAGTAAAGGTTAACTTTAGTAGGATTATAATAGTTTAGTTACTAAGTAGCTTTATAGAAAGTAGGCTTTAAATAAACTAATATAGTAAGAAATAGCAAAATAATATATTTATTACCTTAAGGCAAAAAGAACTATAATTTAATAAAATCTATAGCCTTAATCCTATAGAAATAGAAGCTTTAGATAAATACTTTAAAGAAAATCTTAAGAAAAGATATATTAAACCCTTAATATTACTAATAAGAAGCTTAATCCTATTTATACTAAAGAAAAATAGAAAATTATAACTATATATTAATTATTATATACTTAATAAAATAATAGTTAAGAATTACTATTTACTACTACTTATTAATAAAATAAAGAAACTCCTCTATAAAACTAATTAGTTTATAGCTTTTAATTTTAAAAAGACTTATAACTTAATTAGAATAAAATAAGGAGAAGAATAGAAGATAGCTTTTAGGACCTAAAAAGAATATTTTAAATACCTTATTATACCCTTTAGTTTTATTAATACCCCTATAATATTCTAAAATATAATTAATTTAGTTTTATATAAATATATTAATATTTATATAGTTATCTACTTAGATAATATCTTTATATTCTTATTAATATTAGAGAAATATAAAGAAGATATTTATTATATCTTATAAACTTTTTAAGAAGCTAAGTTTTTAATAGAACTTAAGAAAAGTAAATTCTATACTTAGAAAATAGAATATTTTAGATTTATTATTACTTCTAGAGAAGTTTAAATATTAGAAAATAAGATTAAAGCTATTAAAAAATAACTAGAACTTAAGAACTTTAAAGAGTTTAAAGATTCCTAAGTTTTATTAACTTTTACTAAAAATTTATTAAGAGCTATAATAAGATTAATATAACCTTTATTAACTTTAGCTATAAAAATACCTCTTTTATATAAGAGGAACTTTAATAAATAGCTTTTTAAAAAATTAAAGACTTTATTAATAGTAAATTAATTTTAATAATATTAAACTTTATTAAGTAGTTTAAAGTAAAACTAAACTTTTTAGATTATACTTTTAGAGTATAATTATTATAATAAAACTTAAAAAAAAGGTTATACTTATATACTTTTTTCTCTTAGAAACTCTATAAACTTAAACTTAACTATTAAATCTATAATAAAGAACTTATAGTAATTATTAAAGTTTTTAAAGAATAGAGATTTAAGTTCTTAAGAACTATATATAAAGTACTTATATATTCTAATTATAAGAACCTTTTATATTTTACTATATCTAAAGTATTTAATAAATAATAGATTTAATAGTTAGAATTCCTATCTAAATTTAACTTTTAGATTATTTATTATAAAAGATTAGAGAATAATAGAGCTAATACTCTTAGCTAATAATTAAACTATAATATCTTAATACTTAAAAAAACCTAAGTAATTCTTAAAGAAAATAGTAATAGAGACTTAGTATTAGCTATTAAACTCTTAATAATAGCTAGATAATTTAGTATTAGTTTATTTAGTAAACTAGATAATAAAGTAATTATAGAGTTCTATACTTAATTTATATATAGTTACTAAGGAATTATAAAAACCTAAAAATAACTATAATAGTAATATAGAGAAAAGGTTATTAGAGAATATATAGTAAAAGTAATTAAGGATTATAAAGTTTACTTTAAAAGTAAATCTACTTAATATTAACTTTATAGTATACTATAATTTTTACTTATATTATAAACTACTTAGTAATCTATATTACTTAACTTTATTATTAAGTTATTAAAGTCTTAAGAACTTCTTATAAGAGTATACTTTAATAGTATTCTTATTATTATAGACTAACTTATAAAATATACTTACTTTATCTTATATAAAGAATTAAGTAATACTAAAGAATATATTTATATATTTCTTAAATATATTATTATTAATTATAGAATACTTAAAGAAATTATATTAAATAGAGATAAGATATTTACTTCTAAATTTTAAAAGTTAATTATATTATAACTTAGTATTAAGTAAGTAATATCTACTATATTTTACTTATAAATTAATAGATAAATAGAATAAATTAACTAAATCCTTAAAATATATCTCTATATTTATATTAATTATAACTAAGATAATTAGGTTATATTATTACTAATAGCTTAGTTTATTTATAATAATATAATTAGAGAAAGTATTAAAGAATTCTCTTTCTATCTTAACTATAAATTTAAACTTACTACTTATAGAGAACTATAATTAAACTTAATAGTAATTAAAGCTATTACTTCTATATAATAAATTAAAAATATCTAAGAAAATATATATAAAGAACTTAAATTTATATAATAAAGGATAATAAAATTTAGTAATAAATAAAGGATTAAGGGACTAACTTTAAAAGAGGGAGATAATACTTACTTTATATAGCGAAATATTAAAATAAAATAACTAAATAATAAACTTAACTATAAAAAACTTAAACTTTTTAAAATTTTATAAGTAATTTTACTAATTAACTATAAACTTAGACTCTTAGAAATTATAAAGTATTACTTAGTATTTTATATCTTACTTCTTAAACTAATATTATATAGATTATAAATAAATAATATTATTATTATAGAAGATAATAAACTAGAATATAAAGTTAAATAAATTATTAATTATTTTAAAGAACTAAAAAGATATTAATATTTTATTAAATAGAAAGGATATAGATATAAAGATAATATATAAGAACTAGCTAACAATATTATTAATATAATAAAAGAACTTATAATCTACTAATAATAATATTAAGAATAAGAAATTATATTAATACTTATTATACTAATTTAAAAGAATACTAAATATAAATAAATTAAATATTTATATTACTTTACTAAACTACTTACTAAAGTAAATTAATTATAGTAAAAAAGACTATTTATTTACTTAAGAACACCTAAAGTTAGTTAAGAAACCTTAAAAGAACTTATATTTAGAGAGATACCTAAATTAACTACTTTAATATTTAGGGAAAATTAATCTAATTTATTCTAAGTACTTTATAGTAATAAATTCTCTATTACTTAGGACTTTTAAATTTCTAGAGTATACTTTATAACCTCTTATTTATTTATAAACTATATTCTTTAATAAATTAGATTTAAACTATACTTCTTTAAGAACTTTTTCTATTTCTAAAAATAAAATAAATAACTTAAAGTAGTAGTAAGCTAAGTTTATAGTACTTCTAATACCTCTTTAGCTTCTTCTTCTTCTTACTCTATTTTTTTTTTTTTATTAAAATAATAATTTATTATTTTAATAAATTAGTAATATTAGGAAAAATTAAAGTGCTAAGGTACTTATAAGTATTTATTATATTATTATTATTATAGTTTAAGAAACCTTACTTTATATACTTACTATAATACTTTAAGTTAGTAAGTATTATAAGCTACACTTATTATTAATATCTAAGTAATGCTATAAACTTAGGAGAATTCTACTCTTAGTAACTACGTTTACTTAACTACCGCTTTATACTTATTTTTCTTCTATATAAGGGGCTTCTTAGAACCCTCCCCTCTTTAGCTTAGATTCTTATAATTAAAGTACTCCTAAGTTAAATAAACTAAAAGCTAGCTTTTTATATATTTAAGCTTAATTTAAACACTTATTTTACTAATTATATAGAGTAATAAATAGTAAATAGAAAATAAAGCTAATTAAGCTAGAAGTAGCTAGCTTAGAACTAATATTAGTAAATAAAGAGGTATTTAAAGTGATCTATATAGCTATTAATAAGCTTAATAATTAACTTAATAACCTAATAATCTTATAATAGATTAATAATAAACTAGCTATAGATCTAATATAAATAATAGTAGTTAATAATATATTAATATTAGTAATACTAAACTTTATAGTAACTTTATTAATATTACTACTACTATTATTATTACTCTTTAAATTAGATATTACTTAAGAAATAAGTAGTATTTAATACTTAAAGCTCCTCTTTAACTTTCTTAAGTTTAGGGGAAGTTATAATAAGTATATTATATAGGTATAATAGATATATAATAAGATTAAGATAGATTAAGCTTTCTATTTAAGTAACTAAGAAGTATAATATCTTATTAACTTTTACTTAGAACTTAGAGTATAGTTAGTAGTTATAGCTTTCTATAGCTTAAAAAGTAGTAATAGCTTATTTAAGTTAAGCACTTTTTTAGTATATTTAGATTATATTTATAGTAACCTAAATATAGAAAATAAGGTTTTTAGAAGATTATTAGAGCTTAAGATAAAATATAATAAAGTTTTTGCTTTATTTTTTTCTTATTTTAAATATATTATTATAGAGGTAAGTAGTATGATTTAGTTAGATAGTATTTAGATTAATTACTTATATAGAGTATTATTATATAAGCTTTTTAATTACTTAGTTAATTATTTAACCTCCTATAAGTATACTAAGTATATAAGCTTTATATAAAATATTATATAGAAATTAAAGGGATTATATTACGTTTATAACGTTTTATACTAACTTAAGACTTTTAGAATAAAGTTATTACTTCTAAAAGTAAATATAGATAGAGATATTAAGATAATAGGTTTAGTATATACTTTATATAAAAAAATAAATAAAAACCTTAATAAGGAAATATATTATTATTTTAAGTATAATTAAGTTAGCTACTTATAGAAAAACTACTAAAAAACTAAGAAGTTAAGGAATAGCTTTAGAGTAGTAAAAGCTATTAAGAAAATAATATATTTAGACTTAAAAGAAACTAAAAAAGAAAAAGATATTTCTAACTTAGGAAATAAATAACCTTAGTATAAAATTAAATATTAAAGATAATAGAAGAAGAGTAAGCTAGTTAGAAATAGTTTTAGTTAGAATATAGTATAAATAAGCTTTCTATAATATTAGTAATTAGAGTTAATAAAAGTATTCTTATTAATACTTTAATAGATTATAGTTATAATATTTATATAATAGTAAACTATTAGTATACTTACTACTTTTATTTACTATATATTAACTATTAAGTATAGTAATTATAAAGTTTTATTAATAATTTAGCTTAAATTATTATAAAAAGAGTAGCTATATTATATTTTGAAATTAGAGGTTATATATAGTAACTTTTTATTTATATAATAAGAAGGTTAGATATTAACCTCTTTTTAAGGAAATTATAAATAAAATAAAATAATATTATTTATAATATAATAGAAAAGTATATATTTTATAAGAAAGTAGAAGTTATAGTTACCTTATAAGGATAAGAAGAGCCCTAAAAAGTAAGGGAAATCTAAAAAGTTTACTAGTTAAATACTACTTTATTTATAGTAATTTACTAAAAAGTTAGTAAGAATAAGTTATCTAAAGTAGTAATAAAGATATAAACTATAAGTTTAAAAGATATTAAGAAAGTACTTAAAATAAAGAAATTAGAAGATTATTCTAAAAAATTACTATAATATATTTATAAAGAATTTATAGAGCTTTTTAAAGCTATTAAATTATATCTCTTACTTCTAAGTTACTTTAGTATAGATTATAAAATCTATTTTAATTATAATACTTTTAGCTAAGAGGTATTTTTATTTTAAAGCTCCCTCTATAATATATTAAGGGAAGAGTTATTAATATTTAAAAAGATACTTACTAACCTACTTAATAAGGAGTTTATTTAAGCTAATAAGTTACTTATAAGCATATTAGTCTTTTTTATATTAGCAGTCTAGTTAACCTATATAAGTGGGTATTATAGTTCACTCTATACTTTTTTTCATAGTATTAAAACCTAATAGCAGTACTTTAACCTATACTTAATCTTAATAAAGTAAATAAATAAATCTTAGTATAACTAGTTATTAATACTTAGCTTAATATATCCTTAGTAAAAGAGTATAGGTAAGTAGGTAGTAGAGCAGTAAAATATACTAATAAGAGCGTTATTTATAATACTATTATTTATAAGTATATTATTTATAATATAGCTAGAGCTTAGTAATAGCTTAAACTTATACTTAAGGGTGTAAACTTAATAGTATAACTCTTTATATAGCTAAAAAGGTTCTTATAGCTATAGTATAAGAACTTAACTATTTAAATAAAACTTTAAGCTTATTCTTTATATCCTCCTATATATATAATAACTATAATATCTTTCCTCCTTATTATAACTACGTATAAGCTAAGTAAAGCTATACTAAATAACTTAATCTATAAGATTAAAATTAATAAAATTAAGAGCTCTAAGTATAATAACTTTATCTATATTAATAAGAAGACTCTACTTAAATTCACTTAGAAGTACCTACTTAAAATAGCTAATAAGTATAAGATATTAAAGTTATATAGTTTTAAAGTTAATATAGAGATAGTTAAGGCTATTAATAATAATTCTAATACTTATAACTACTTTATAGACTTCCTTAAGATAGCTAAAGTAGCCTAAAAGCTTAATAAGTTAGGAAGAGTGAATCTAATAGTAAGAGTATAGCTAATAGTAGTAAGGCTATTAAGATTATATAATAGGGCGGAAGATATTATCTATTATAGCGTAGATATCTAAATAATAGAGGAGATTTTAATAGAAGATAGGTATAGATTAAATATAGCGTGAGAGATAGAGGAGACTAATAGAGATAGAGGTAGCTAGAGGAAGATAGTTAACTTAGCTTATTATAATAGTTAAAGTCTAATAGAGGAGCATAGAAGTGAAGATAATATCTAAGTCTGAACTACTTATAGTTATATAACCTAAAGGTTATTAGTAGAAGGTGAGGGGACTAGTCTAGCTTTTATAGTTAATACTAGTTAAATTTCATAATATAAGGCTAGCAGCCCTTAGTCTTTTTTATTTAAAAACTAAGTAAGGGATTATAGTTCTATTATAATTATAGAATATTAAATATAATTATAAAATAAGACTATTATTTTCTATTTTTAATCTAAAAAACTTTCTAGAGAGTTAATATAGTGAAGTAGTATACTAAACTAAATATTATAGTAGCTTTTTATAAGATTTATATAATAGAAAGGTATTAAGAGAAAACTACTTTTTATATATAATATAAGCTTTTTAAGTAGTTAGTCTACTTATTTAAGCTAAGTAAAGCTTTAGTAATATTTTAATAGTATATTAATAATATGCTCTAGAAGTTTCTTAATAACTTTATAATAATATATATTAATAATATATTAGTTTATAGTAGTAGCTCTTAAGTAGACTATAAGTAGAAGGTTTATAAAGTTTTTTAAGTACTTAAAGAAGTTAGCTTTAACTTTAACTTAGTAAAGTATAAGTTCTCTATAAAAATAGTAAAATATATAGAGTTTATTTTTAAAATAAGAGAAAGTATTACTTATAATATAGAGGAAATATAAGTAATTATTAAATAAGAAGTACTTATTTCTATAAAAAGGTTATAAAGTTTCCTTAAATTTATTAATTATTACTAAATCTTTATATTAAAGTATTTAGAGGTTATTAAGCTTCTTACCCTCTTTATAAAAAAGGAGTTTTATTTATTTAGAGTAAAAAATAAAAAGATATATTCTAAATACTTAAACGCTATTTTTAGATTATATTAATATTATACTATTTTAACTTATAAGCTTTAATAACTATTAAGATAAACTACTTAAGGTTTATACTAAGAGGAGTATTAATTTAAGAAGATTTATAGGGGTAATAATATTTTATTACTTTTTACTTATAGAAGCTGATTTTAGCTTAATATAACTACTTAATTTATAATAAGGAGCTATTAGTAGTAATTATATACTTAAGTGTATAGGATATAAAGTTAAGAAGCTACTTTAGATTTAAGGTTTTAATTAATTATAAAAGTTTTAAATATTTTATATAAAAGTAATATTTAATAGAATACTAAAGTTATTAAGTAGAATAGCTTTTAAGATATAACTTCTTCTTAAAATACTAATTAGGTTACTTTATAGCTATATTTAATATATTTTTATATTATAAATAAAATACTTTAAAAAGTTAAGAGGATAAATAAGAAAAAAGAAAAATAATATAAATAATTTCTAACTTTATTTTAAGAAAAGTATATAGATTAATATTTATAAAAGCCTCTAAAATATTAATATTTAAGGACTTAGCTTTTTAGTATACTTAGAATAAAGTATAAATAAGTAATAATTAATATTAAGGAGCTTACTCTATAGTAAAAAGGGGGGATTAAAGTTTTCTCTCTTAGTTAAGCTTAGAATTATAAATTACTAAGTATAATATAGATATTCTTAATTAATTAATATTTAGGGATTAAATTTAAGTATTAGGATTAATAAATAAAAACTACTTATAAAATACTTTCTAAATATAGTTAATCTAGAAGTACTATAACTTAGTAATAATAAGTTATTTTAGCTAAAATAATATATTAACTATCTTAGCTTAATAATATTTCTAGCTAAGGTAGTTTATAGCTATTTATTATTTTATAAGGAATTATAATAGTTATAGCTAGAGAATAATATAGTAATAAGTAAAATATAAACTTTTTTAGCTATTACTAGTAATAAAATAGCTATATTATAACCTTATTATAAATTTTATAATAAATCTCTTATATAGTAAAAATAAGATCTAAATATCTTTAAGTAATAGTTAATAAATTTTTAAAGATAATAATACTAAAAAGGATAATATTAATAGATATAGAAGTATATATAGAATATTTTATAAACTATTATTATTAGTTTTATAGTATATTAAAGTTAATTATTAGTAATAGAAGTAGTAACTAAATAAGTTAGTTCTAATAATAATTTTATATACTTATTAAGATTAAATAATATTTAAGTACTACTTTTTACTTATAAATAGATAGAGTAATTAAATATTTTAATTAAGAGATCTAAGTAGTTTTATAAATAATAATTAACTTTACTTAAGATAACTAAGAAGTTTACTTACTATCTATTTAATTAGTAATTAATAGTTATAATATAGTTATAATAAGAGTAAGCTTATTCTTTTTTATTTATAAGTATTATATTAACTTAATATTAGTAATTTAGCTTATATTAAAGCTAGTAAACTTATATAAGTTAGCTATTAATAAGTTTATTAGTAAACTAAGGTTAATTATAAAGTTAGCTTAAGTTATTATTATAGTAGCTTAATAAATAATAAAATAATTAATAAATACTAAAAGGATACTAATAGAGTGTTATAAAATAAGTAATAAAGTTTAGTTATTATTAGTAAACTTCTATATAAAATAATTTTATAAGAAGTTAGATTAATTATACTTAAAGTATAAAGTAACTAAAGTAATCTTACTAACTATAGTTAAGTTAAATATTCTAAGTAAAGTTTATAACTATTTTTATATTAATTTATTATAATATATTATAAATAACTTACTCTTAAGTTAAAAAGTTAATAATTTCTAATTACTACTTATTTTTAAAAATAGAGAAGATAAATAAGAAGTTAAGTTTATTTTAATAATATAATAGAAATATATAAATAAGAGTAAATACTATAAGTTACTAGTTAAGTAGTTAAAATATAGCTAGCTTATTTAGAAACTTTTATAATTTTTATAAGATAACTAAGTAGTAAATAAGTTTAAAGAAAAGTATAGCTTTATAAATAAAAATAATAATAACTTTTAATATATAGTATTATAATTAAATAATAATAAATAAATATAAATAGAATAAAAAGAAAAGTAATAAAGTAGTTTATAAGTAAAAAAATAAAAAGTAATAAAAAGACCTTATTATAGTATAAAGCTATAGAAAAGTATAATAAAGCTAAAATAAGCTTAAAATAAGTAAATAAATAAGTAAAATAAAAACTCTAAAAATAAACCTTTTACTTTTTCTATTTAGTATAAATAGTAATAGTAATATTAATAAACTAAAAAGAGTTAAAATACTAAAAATAAAAGTAGAATAGAGGTATAATAAACTTTATAGAGGATTTTAGCTATATTTAAATAAGCTTAAGTAAAATAATATAGCTAAGCTTTATTAAGCTTAATTAAGAGAGATATTAAAGTAGAAGTAATAATAAAAGTATTAAAAATAAAAGTAGCTAAAGAATTAGTAGAAAATATAAGGGAAGTATTAGTACTAATAATAGCTTTAATAGTAACTTTAGTAATATATTTCTCTTTAGTTTTAGTATAGATTTTATAGCTCTAAATAGAGGTAGTATAGAGGAGTTCTATATAAACTTTAACTTATATAAAAAGCTAATAAAAAAGTTAATAATTTTATTAGAATAATAAAGTAATAAGGATTTATTAAAGTCTTTTTATTAATATTATAATAAATAAGATAGTTATAATTAAGAGAAGTAAACTCCTCTTAATAATAAACTATATTTTTATTATTTTAATAGATTATTAGCTTTATAATATTAGAATAATAGAAAATAAGTATTTATATTAATATAAGTTAACTTAATAGACTTATTAGAGTAATAGATATATTAAGTAATATTACTTAAGGAAATAGTTAGTTTTAAAATAAGCTTAAAGTATAAAGATAATATATTTTACTTAAAAATATTATAATAAGCTATAATATTATTAAACTTCTTAGCTTTAGCTATAATAAATATATATTTTAAATAAAGGACTTTATAGGGAAGTTTTTAAGTATTATTTAGGGGGATACTACTAAAAATAAGCTAATATAAGTAAGAACTTTAATAGAATATTAGAAAAGTAATAAAAAAATAAAATAAAAATATATAAAAATAAGCGTTTTAATAATAAAGTAAGAAGAGAGAAGTTAATTAAAATAAGTATATAAACTTTAACTTTTTAGAGTATAGAGGGGGTTATTAAAGAAGTTAAACTCCTTAAAAATAAGTTTTTTATAATTAGAGAAACTAATAAACTTAGAATATTTAGAGAGTAAAATATTACTAATAATAATAGAGAGAGACTTTATCTCTATATTAGAGTTTAATAAAGTAAGCTATATTAAGTTAATTATAGTGAAATAATAAGGAAAAAGTAGGTATTTTTATATAAATAGCGCTATTATAAAAGTAGAGAGAGTAGATTAATTAGATCTAAATAAATTAGTAATTAATAAAGATTAGAGGTTAATTAACTTATATAAATAATAAACTAAAAATATATTAGAAATACTACTAGAATAATAAAAAGTTAGCTAAAATAATATTATAATTAATTAATTAACTTACTGCTATATAAGTTAATAAGAGAAGGAAAAATAGGAAGTAAACTAAGTGTAAAAAATCTTATTATTATATTATTTATTTATAGAGCGTAAAGTAGTTAGTAGCTTAAATTAATATAATACTAGCCTTACTTATAGCTTATACTAACTACTTTTAGCTTATACTATAATTATACTTATATAAAAGCTAGAGGGGGGGGTATATATTATAAGCTATACTTATTATTAACGTCTAAGTAGTATTATAGATTTAAGAGAATTTTGCTCTTAGCGACTATATTTACTTAACTACTACTTTATACCTATTTTTCCTCTATATAAAGGGCTTCTTAAAACTTTCCTCTCTTTAGCTTAGATTTCTATAATTAAGGCACTCTTAAGTTAAACAAACTAAAGGCCAGCCTTTTATAGTGAGATTTATTTTATATATTTAGTTATACTAAAAATAAGGGGAATAAGGTATTACGTTATAACTATAGTAATTAACTAAAGTATTAAAAGCTTTATAGTTACACTAAATCTAAGTATAATAAGTCTTATAAGAATCTAATTTCTAAATATAACTTAATATAATATTAGTATTATAGGTAAATTAGGAAGTATAATTAATAAGACTCTAACTTAAGACTAATAACTTATTTATATTAAGTTTTAAGGATAAAACTTTTAGAGAGGGGACTTAATATTATAACCTATTATATATAAATAATAGTTAACTAACCTACTTAGGTATTAAGTAGCTAGGATAAGATATTTATACTACTAGATTATAGGAATAATAGGGACTTACTTAGAAATAGAAGAACTATAGTATAAGTTATATAATAATAAGATAATAATTATATTAAATTAATATAATCTAATATAACTTAAAAACTAAATAATTGTTTTAGATTAAAATAATTTAGAATAACTTAAAGTATAAAAGAATATATTTAGAATTAGACTTATATATAGTATAACTTTAAGCTTAGCTTATAGTTAGACTTCTATAGCTCTTTAGTAATTAACTTAGTATTTATCCTTAGGATATTTTTAGCTTATTTTTATTATAAATAACTTATTAAGCTTAAAACTAATTACTTTAGTTTCTAAAGATCTAATCTACTATAGCTTATAACCTTTAACTTAAACTATAACTTAGTATACTATTAGAATATATTAATCCCTAGCTTCTGTTAGTAGACCTTACTATTAGAAAGCTAACTATAACACTATAATATAAATTATATAATAATAAAATAAAGAAATAATTAGTAGAGTATAAAATAGAACGTTTAGTAATTAGTTAACTTTATTAACTAATTATAATTACTTTATATATCTAAGTAATTACTTATAAGTAAATAAAGGATATTATTTAAGATTTATATATAGTATAATTTTAAATCTAGCTTATAGTTAAACTTCTATAATTTCTTAGTAATTAACTTAATATTTATTTTTAAAATACTTTTAGTTTATTTTTACTATAAATTACTTATTAAACTTAAGATTAATTACTTTAATTTCTAAAGATTTAATTTACTATTAATCTACTATTTATAACTTAAATTATAACCTTAATATACTATTTAAATATATTAATCTTTAGCTTCTATTAATAAACCTTATTATTAAATAGCTAACTATAATACTTTAATTACTTTTATTTAGTAAGTTAACTATTAATACTTATTAAATAGTATAAATATAATATCTTTTTATACCTTTACTAAATTACTTATTTTAAGTAGCTTTACGTTATTTAAGTAATTAGTTAAAAACTTAGCTAAAGAACTTAAAAAAACCTTAATAATTATAGACTTAAATAATAAAGTAACTTTTAAAAAAGAAACTTATAATAAACTTTAATATTAAGTTAAGAAAAGAAATAAAGATATTACTAAACTCTAAGAAATATATAATAGTACTACTATTAACCTATAAAACTTTAAGAGTATAATTTAAGAACTTAGTAATAATTTTTAATATATCTTAAATTTTAAAAATAAAGTATATTAATTTAGAGAGTAAAATAATATTTTCTAAATTACTATTTATATTATAATAACTCTTATTAGAGGATCTTAAAAACTTAAACTTAATACTTTTATTATTTATAATAATATTTTTAAATAACTCAAACTATACTTAATTTAGATTAAAACTTATTATAACTTCTATTATAATAACTTTATTAATTAGATAGAGAAAGTTATTTATATAGCTATTTACTTTTATAGATAAATTTTTAAGTAGTTTAAACTTATTTAAGAAGAATTCTTTAAGTATAAAATTTTAAATAAATACTTTATAGAAATATATAATATCTATAATAGTTTTTAAAGATTTAAAGATACTTTTTAATTTTTTTTTAAAAATTTAAATAAAATATATTAAACTAAATATAATCTTATATAGTTATAATAAACTATATTAGCTAAAAAAATATATTATTACTTTTAAATAACTTAATATTTAACTAAATCTTATTAAAGAAATTAAGATCTTTATATTCTACTAAAACCTTAAAGATAATATTAAACATAAAATTATTAAACTAAATAAACCTAAAGATTTCTTTTAATATATTAGTATAGCTATTAAAATTAATAATTAACTTTTTTTTAAAAAAAAAAAGTAAAAAATAATAAAAAGCTAACTTTAAATATAAGTATTAATAATAGCTTTAATATAAATTTAATAACTAGTAAAATAATAATAAACTATATAATAACTAGAATAATACTTATTAAAATACTACTTATAAATAGTATAATAAACCTATAAACCTTAATATAAAAACTAAACTTAATAATAAAAAACCTTAAAACTTTAAATATTATAACTATAATAGATAAGGATATATTATTAGAAATTATAAATAACTTAAGAAACTTCTTTAGAAGCTAATAGCTAAATAACTTTAATAAGTTAATATAATTATAAAAGTACTATATATATCTTAATTATAAACTAAATATTATAATAATAATTATTAGATTTACTTTAAAAATAAAGAAATATTAAGATACTACTTAAGGGATAGTAACTTTAAATAGTTTAATTATAATATAATTATCCTAAATACTTATTTTAAAACCTTAATAATAATATATTTTAGTAATAATAAAATTATTAAGAAACTAGTTAAACTATTTAATAAAATACTATAAATCTAATAACTAAAATTAGTTACTTTATATATAGCTTTTTAATAAGTTTATTATAAAGAATAATAAATCTAAGAAGAAATAGAAATAATCTAATAAGAAAATACTAAATAAATATAATTATACTAATAAGATAAATTAGAGGAAAAACTAAAATATTAATATAACTTTCTAATAGAATAATAACTCTTTAATATAACTAATAATTAGATTTTTAGAGAAAGAGAAAGTTTACTTTATAACTTAGATAAACTTTATAATATTACTTAATAATATATTTAGATAAAGATTACTTATAGGTTTATTTTTAGTATAAATAACTTTAGCTCTAAAAAAGAACTTAATAACTAAAAAAATAGAATTAAATAACTCCTTAAGTATTAAGAAATTAATATATTTTAAAATAAATAATAGTATTATTTCTATAATATTTTAGTAGATTAATAAGACTAAGATTATACTTTCTAGCTATATATAGAAGATTATCTTACTTTATAGAGTAATTATTAATAATATTAAAACCTCTTTTAAACTTAATATCTTTTTAATAAGTATAAAAAATATATAAGAGATAAGTATAATTATTAATTCTACTTTAGGAGATATAATAATAAACTTATTAAGAATATTTATATTAAGGAAGTTTTATAGCCTACTTTATAAGAGGGTTTATAGTAAATAAATCTAATAAGAGCACTTTAGCTAATACTCTATCTAATAAGAAGATTATAGTATATACTTAGAGGCTTAGAATAACTACTTATACTAAACCTAACTATAGCTACTATACTATTATAACTCTTAATATTATATTAATAATAGCTTTATTACTAATAAGGTTAATAGCCTTACCTATATAACTTATTATATAGAGATAGTCTTATAAAGTTAGCTATATAAAAGCTTATCTTAGCTATATACTTAAGATATTACTACTTATGCTAAGCTATAAGCCTATTCTTTATTATATAAACTACTTAGATTCTTATAAGTAAACTACTTAGATTCCTTTATAATATATTCTATCTTACCTAATCTATAAAGCTTTATACTATAAAGCTTTACTTAAAGTATACCTTAAAATATTAGAATTAATACTAACTATAAAGCTAACCTTATTATAATTAGTAAGATAACGCTTTTTAATATATAAAGCTTAATAGATAGGATAACTATAGCTATATCCTACTTTATAGTCCTAAAAGCTAATATTATAGCTATAGTTTATACCTATCCACTATAGTAAATCTCACTAGAGGAGGTAGCTATATTTACTACTAATCCTAGCTATTATACTTACTTTAATAATATCCTTAATAAGGCTATATAGTTAGTAAGTTAATTAAGCCTAATAATATTAAGGATATTACTAATAACTATAGAACTATAAAGATATTAGCTTAATTAATAGAAAGCTTAGATTATAGTAATAATATAATAGCTTCTAAAAACGTTATAATAGATATTAGCCTTAGAGGGTATAATATAAGCTATAAAGAAAATAGCTAAGTCTAATAATAGAAGGTATATATAAAAGTTAAAAGAAAGGTTAAAAGGTTAAAGAAAGTCTATAGTAATTAAACTAAATTAAAGTTATAAAGTTATTATTAAAGTAATATTAAAAGTAATAAGATTATTAATAATAGCGTATATTACTATATATATAAGGGGAAATAGGACTAAAAGGTAATAATTATATAACTAATAGGCTATTAGCTAAAAAGGTAAGTTAGAGGTTATTATAGTATAGGTTTTAAGTAAAAATTATAGTAAGTAGCTAGAAGCTATTAAGAATATCTATATTATATATATATAATTAGATAAATAATAATAACTTTTAATAAAAAGATTACTAATTTTTAATTAAGCTTATAGTTCTTTATAAAATATTAATATAATAATAATATAAAATAAGATAAATATTAGTATAATAAATACTAAGTTTATTACTAAGATAAAGTTTATATATAGAGAATTATAAAACATAGACTAAAACCTCTTTAAGTTAGAATTTATAAAAATAGCTTTACTAAAGTAGTATAAAAAAGAAAATAAATTACTTACTTAAAGTAATTAAAGTAATTAAAAAACTAAACTTATTTATTAATAATAAATTATAATAAGTAATAAAAAAGAGATCTATCTATTAAATATTATAAAAATATAGAAGTAATATAAAACTTAAAATTATAATTAATAAATAGATAATACTTATACTAATTAATAGTAAAATAGAAGTAAATTTTATTATTTTTTAAGCTATTAATAAACTAGAAATATAATAAGAAAGAAAAGAATAACTTTATTTCTTATATATAGTAGAAAGAGAAGAATTTAAGTATAAAAGAGGTATTATTTATAATAAAACTATATTTTTTAAAATAAGTTATTTAGATTAAAAAGAAAGAATTTAGTTTAATATTATTAATATAGAAATATATAATATTATATTAAAACTACTTTAGTTATAAATAAATAATTTATAAATAGATTAGAATAAAGATTAATTTTAATAGAATTATAATAGTTTAGTTTTTAAATAGTATTATAAGAAACTTTAAATAAACTAATATAATAAGAAATAATAAGATATTATATTTATTACTTTAAAATAAAAGAAGCTATATTATAACTATTAATAATAATAGATCTTAAATTAAAAAATAATCTATTTCTATTTATTTTAGAAGAATATAAAGTTTATAAAAAACTCTTTATAACTAAATTAGAAATTAAACTATTAGAATATATTAGCTTTAACTATAAAATCCTTTTTAGAGAAAGAAAAGAACTATAGTTTAATAAAGGCCTCTAGCTGTTCACTATAATTTTTATCTGCTTAGAGCGACAAACCTTCTAACTTTATACCTCCTAATAATATATATAGCTTTTAGTTATATAATCCCTAATAACCTCTTAAGTCTCTAACTACCTCTCTTAACCTCAGCTATACTTATATATATATATAACTTTACTATCTTTAACTTTACTTTAGTAATAATATAGTTTATAATTACTTAATTACTTAATTACTAACTACTAAACTATTAACTTATCCTCTCTCTTATATATCACTTATACTACTAATACCCTCCTTATTACTACTTTGCTATCTACTATTTATCACTATTATTATAGTCTTTTTATTTAATTAGGCTAGCTGATGCCTTTATAGCAGCTATATTATTATTAGTAATGCTCTCTCTATTAGTTAGTATAAAGTATACTTACTAATATTCCCCTATTAGGTTTAAGCTTAAGCTACCTCTACCTTAGTATTATAGAGGGCTTATATAAAGAAGGGCTACTCCTTAAAGTAGCTAGAAATATATATAGCTTCTATATAGAAGTATTTAAAGCTATTATTTATTACTTTAATTATAATATAGAGAGGGTCCCCTCTAAAGGTATTTATAAAAGCTTTAGCTATAACTACTTTAATAATATATTACTAATTAGTAAAAAAGTATTTATTAAATTTAAAAGCTTTATTTATTATATAGATATTATTCTATATAGTAATACTTTTAGCTATTCTTTTATAGAAAGGTATATTTTATAGGGGATTAGCATTCTTATATATCTCTTATAGTATAGATATAGTAAAGGATTTATTATAAGTTATAAATAATAATAGGTTATTAATATAGGTTTAAAGATAAAGAAGAGGAAGAGGAAGAGGGATAAATATAAAGCCTTATGCTAAAGTTTTTATACTTCTAGCTATAAGAACCTCTTCTAATAACTTCTTTAGTTAAGAAGTTATCTCTCTTATAGTAGTATTACTAAACTATAAAAGCTTTAGTAACCTTTTTAGCCTTAATATAATTAGCCCTACTATATATAGCGCTGCTAGCTTTATATTATACAGCTAGCGCTATTACTATTCTGCTAGTCTATTTAGCTAAGGTGTATATTTAACTTTATATAAAGGTTTACTTACTAATAGGAATATATAAGGTTTCTATACTGTTTTCCTTAATTAGTAGAGAGTATAAGTTAAGATATCTATATAGTATTTCTAGAATTATACCTATATATAAGGTGAATTTTGCTATAGTTTTTTTATAGGGGGGCTATATTATAACTATAAACTTATAGTTTAATAAAATCTATAGATTTAATTTAATAGAAATAGAAGCTTTAAATAAGTATTTTAATAAAAACCTCTAAAAAAGTTATATTAAACCTTTAATATTATAAATAAAAAGCTTAATTTTATTTATACTAAAAAAAAATAAAAAATAATAACTATATATTAATTATTATATACTTAATAAAATAATAATTAAAAACTATTATTTACTACTTTTTATAAATAAAATAAAATAACTTTTCTATAAAACTAATTAGTTTATAGTTTTTAACTTTAAAAAAACTTATAACTTAATTAAAATAAAATAAAAAGAGGAATAAAAAATTATTTTTAAAATATAAAAAGGATATTTTAAATACCTTATTATACTTTTTAGTTTTATTAATATACTTATAATGTTAGTAGTCTAATTAACCTATATAAGTAGGTATTATAGTTTACTCTATACTTTTTTTTATAATATTAAAACCTAATAGTAATATTTTAACTTATACTTAATCTTAATAAAGTAAATAAATAAATCTTAGTATAACTAGTTATTAACACTTAGCTTAACTTATTCCTAGCTATATAGAAGAAGGTAAGTAGGTAAGTAGTAAAGTAATAAAACATACTAGTAAGAGCGTTATTTATAACGCTATTATTTATAAATATATCGTTTATAACGTTATTAAAGCGTTATTTTATAATATAGCTAGAGCTTAATAATAGCTTAAACTTATATTTAAGGGTATAAACTTAATAGTATAACTCTTTATATAGCTAAAAGGGTTCTTATAGCTATAGTATAAGAACTTAACTATTTAAATAAAGTTTTAAGCTTATTCCTTATATCCTCTTATATATATAATAACTATAATATCTTTCCCCTTTATTATACCTATATATAAGCTAAATAAAGTTACTTTAAATAACTTAATCTATAAGATTAAAGTAAATAAGATTAAGAGCTTTAAGTATAATAACTTTCTATATATTAATAAGAAGATTTTACTTAAATTTACTTAGAAGTACTTACTTAAAATAG
This sequence comes from Colletotrichum siamense, assembly GCF_013390195.1. Classification (NCBI taxonomy): domain Eukaryota; kingdom Fungi; phylum Ascomycota; class Sordariomycetes; order Glomerellales; family Glomerellaceae; genus Colletotrichum; species Colletotrichum siamense. The sequence goes on along the minus strand of NW_023501016.1, from coordinate 6,911,725 downwards.
CTAATAAGTGTAATATATTAGAGTTATATAGCTTTAAAATTAATATAGATATAGTTAAAGCTACTAATAATAATCTTAATCCTTATAAATACTTTATAAGTTTCCTTAAAATAGCTAAAGAAGCCTAAATACTTAAATATTAGTAAGTTAGAAAGGGTGAATATATTAAGAGTATAACTAATAATAATAAGACTCTTTATTAAAACTATATAGTAGGGTAGAAAATACTATAATAGTATAATAGCATAGAGGCCTTAAGGCTATTATACCTAGCAGAGCAGTATAGATATCTAAATAGTAGAAGAGAAGAAGATAGATATAAATTAAATATAGCATAAAGATAAAGGTAGCTAGAGGAAGATAGTTAAAGCTTATTATAATAGTTAAAGTCTAACTAATAGAGAGGTATAGAGGTAAAAAAGATATCTAAATAGTTATATAACCTAAAAGTTATTAGCAGAGGGTAAGAGGATTAGTCTAGCTTTTATAGTTAATACTAATTAAATTCTATAATATAAAGCTAGCAGCTTAATATACTTATAATATTTTAGAATATAATTAATATTATATTATAATAATATATTAATATCTATATAGTTATTAGAAAGAAGTAGAGAACTTAGAATTTTTAGTAATTTTAACTTAAAAGTAAGAAGCTAAATAGGTGTTTTTATAAGTATTAAGCATTATTATAGAAAGAAATAGCTTATATAAGTAAATAGAAACTTAATTAACTTATAATAAAAAAAACTAAGTAAATAAATAAGAAATATATTTATTTTTATATAAATTTCTATTTTTTCTTAATAATTTTAATAACTATTTTTTTAGAAGAGCTTTTAGGATTCTTTAGCTTAATTTATAGAAAAAGTTTATTAATTCTTACTTTTTAAAAATTAAATAAATATAAGTATTTTTAGACTTCTTAAGCTTTAATTAGCCTTATTTTTATCTCCTTTTTTAATTTTTATTATACCTCTTTAATTATTTAAAATAAAAATAAAATAAAACATTATAGAGATATTATTATTAAACTTCTTTTTAATAGCTTATTTTCTCTTAAGAAATTATATAACTTAAAGTATAAAAAGAGTAAAATATATAAATAAAGTATAAATTAGTTAAACTTATATTTATATATTTACTTTTATATTTTTTATAGTTATTTAGAAAATTAATATATAAATATTTAAGTATTTTTAGGGGTTTTCTATTTAGAGTAAAATACTTAATATAATTAATAAGTTTTCTCTCTTATTTTATTATAAAATTAATAATTAATATAAAAAAGTAAGTTAGATTATTATAGAGGATTTCTTTTATAGTTATTTTATACTACTTTATTAAGTTAAAATAAAAAAAGCTTAAAAAAAGAAGTAATTAAAGTATTACTATATTAGAAAAAAATTTAACTAATACTTTTTTAAGTTTTATTTTCTTAAAGTAAAGAATAATAATTTAAATATTTAAAATTAAAAATTAACTAAACCTATAGAAATCTAAAAAACTTTAAAAGAAAAATATCTAGTTAAATAAAAGAGAGTAAATAAAGTTTTAAGTTTATAGTTATAATGCAGCCCCCCTATAAAAAGACTATAGTAAAATTCACCTTATATATAGGCATAATTCTAGAAATACTATATAAGTACCTTAACTTATACTTTCTACTAATTAAGGAAAATAGTATAGAAACCTTATATATTCCTATTAGTAGGTAAACCTTCTAAACGTTATAAAGTTAAATATACGCCTTAGCTAAATAGACTAATAGAATAATAATAATGCTAGCTATATAGCATAAGGCTAGCAGCGCTATATATAGTAAGGCTGATTATATTAAGGCTAAAGGGGTTATTAAGGCTCTTATAGCTTAATAATAGCTTTATTAAACCTTCTAGTGAGGTGAACACTACTATAAGAGAGATAACTCCTTAACTAAAGAGGTTATTAAAAGAGGTTCTTATAGCTAGAAGTATAAAAACTCTACTACTATATATAAAGCTTTATACTTATCCCTCTTCTTCTTCCTCTTCTTTATCTTATAACTTATAATAAATCCTTTACTATATCTATACTATAAGAGATATATAAGAACGCTAATCCTCTATAAAGTATACCTTTCTATAAAGAAATAGCTAAGAGTATTACTATATAGAATAATATCTATATAATAAATAAAGTCTTTAAATTTAGTAAATACTTTTTTATTAATTAGTAGTATATTATTAAAGTAGCTATAGCTAAAATCCTTATAAATACTCCTAGAGGGGACCCTCTCTATATTATAATTAAAGTAATAAATAATAGCTTTAGACGCCTTTATATAGAAGCTATATATATTTTTAGTTACTTTAAGAAGTAGCTTTTCTTTATATAAGCTTTTTATAATATTAAGGTAGAGGTAGCTTAAGCTTAAACCTAATAAGGCTTATTAGTAAGTATGCTTTATGCTAAATAGAAAGAGCGTTATTAATAATAATATAGCTGTAAAGGTGTTAGCTAGCTTAATTAAATAAGAAGACTAATAATAGATAGTAAAGTAGTAATAAGGATAATATTTAATAGTAGTATAGGTAATATATAAGAGAGAGGATAAGTTAATAGTTTAGTAGTTAGTAATTAAGTAATTAAGTAATTATAAACTATATTATTACTAAAGTGAAGTTAAAGATAGTGAAGTTATTAACTAATATATATATATAAGTGTAGCTGAGTTTAGGAGAGAGATATAGTTAGAGACTTAGGAGGTTATTAGGGATTATATAACTAAAGGCTATATATATTATTAGGAGGCGTAAAGTTAAGAGGTCTATCGCTCTAAGTAGGTAAAAATTATAGTGAACAGCTAGAGGCTATAAATAAAGTTTTATAAAAGTTTAATTAATCTCTTTTATTAGTTTACTATTTACTTATTTAAAGTTATTATATATTACTTTATTATAAGCTATTATAATAATAACTTAAAAATAACTAAGATAAAATAGATTTATTTTATTTTTATTTCTAAAACTAAAGTTATAAAAGTAATAAAACTTATTTTATTTTTTTTATAAACTTTAAAAAAGATAAAATTAATTAATTTATTTTAAGAAACTTCTTTTTATTTAAACTTATTAGAAAGTTTCTAATAATATATTAACTAATAAAAAGAAATATTAAAAACTTAAAAACTTAAAATCTAAGTTATACTTATATATAGAAATATTAAGATCTAATTTTCTTAAATTATAAGTTATTATAAATATAAAAATATAAAAAACTAAAAAAGAAAAATATTATAATTATATTAACTTTTTTAAAAAAAAAAGAATATTTTCTAAACTTAACTAAAAGTATTTCTCTTTTTTAAGAATAATTTTATATTAACTCTATAGAAAAAAAGATATATATATCTCTTTTATTATTTCTCTTCTTAATTCTTAAGTAGTAAATAAATAGCTAAAATAAAGTATTTCTTTTAAAGTTTATAATTAATATTATAGTTTTATTATAAACTTTATTAAATCTTAAACTTAACTTATAAAAAAGAAGTATTATAAAGTAAAGCTACTAAAGATATTATTAATAATAGCTAAACTTTTTTTATAAAGAGAAAAAAAAAAACTTAAAATATAAAATAACTTTATTATTAAAATAATAGAAAAAAAGAAAAATAATAAATATATATATACTTTTTAAATAAAAGAGAAAGATAAAAATAAAAATAATAATAAAAATATTTTTTTCTTTTTTTATTTCTCTTTTTATTTTTTATTATCCTTTTAGACTTATATTATAAAAATTCTTTTATTACTCTTTTTATTAATAAATTATTAACTTTACTTAAATTTTATATAATCTTTTTATTTTAGCTTTTTTTAAAAAAGCTTTTTCTTATTTCTTTTTTTATTAATTTATTTATATTTTCTTTAAAATAATATTATTAAATTTTAAAACTTTAAAAAGTTTAATTTTAGCTTAAAATAAATAACTTAGATTACAAATAATAAATAATAAAACTAATTTAGTTATTAATAATACTTTAATAAGTTTTTTTATAAGTTTTTCTTTTTATTAATTTTAATAAGAAAAACTTCTCTTAATTTTAGATTTAAATTAAAATTCTAAAGTAATTATAGAAACTAAAGTTTTTAAAATAATAGCTTTTAAAAGTAATATTTTTAATATAAATATAATACTTAGAGAGGATTTTTTAAAAAATAAAGTAATATAAAATTATTTAAACTTTATTAAATTTTATTAAAAAGTTTTTAAAGTATATAACTTAAAACTTTAAAAGTTTAAAATATTATAACTTAGAATAGCTAAAGTATTATTTTTTATTAGAAATAATATTTTAAACTTTTTTAAAAGCTATAAAATTATAATAAAAGTAATAAGAATAATTAATACTTTAAAAATATTAAGTATTATTTTCTATTAAGTTTATAGTTATAACGCAGCCCCCCTACAAAAAGACTACAGCAAAATTCACCCTATATGCAGGCATAATTCTAGAAACACTATATAGGCACCTTAACCTATACCCTCTACTAATTAAGGAAAACAGTATAGAAACCTTATACGTTCCTATTAGCAGGCAAACCCTCGCATAAAGTTAAATGCACGCCTTAGCCGAATAGACTAGCAGAATAGTAATAACGCTAGCTACACAGCATAAAGCTAGCAGCACTATATTATTTTCTATATAAATATACTTTTTTAAACTAATAATTAAATAAAACTTAATAAGAAAACTTAATTATAAGTAAAAATTTATTTTATTTAGTATTATAAAGCTATAAATAAGGATTACTAAAAACTTCTAAATAATTAGATTAATTAGATTATTTTTATAATTTTAATAATAAATAATCTAAATTATAAAATAACTATATAGTTTCTATAAAAGATTAATAATATTTAAACTAAAGTTATAAAATATAACTTTAATATTATAATTAGCTTTTAGATTATCTAAATAGCTATATTAAGATTTAATTAGTTAGTTTTAAATAGAATAGCTTTATTTATAAGGATTAATATTTATAAGTTATTTAAAAATAGGGATTTTAATAAATTTAAAGCTAATTTAATAAATTAGCTTAACTTTAAAGTTATTTAAAAATAAACTTTTTAAATTATTACTTCTATTTATATTTTATTTCTTATATTTCTAAAAATATTAAGAGGAGAAGTTACTTTTTTTTTATAAGTTAAAAGAAATAAAGTTAAATTTAATTAAAATATTAAAAACTTTTAGAATTAGTTTTTAAATTAATAACTTTTTAATTTAATAAAAATAATAAATAACTAAAAAATCTTCTACTAAAAAGATTATTTATTTTTTTTTAATTATAAATAATTACTATTTAGCTTTAGTTTATTTTATTAAAGTTAATAAAGAAAATCTTAAGTTTTTCTTTTATAGCTTATATAGTTAATATTAATATATAAACTATATAGATTATAACTTTAAGAAAAGTTATTATTTTTAAAAAATAGCTAATAAAAAAAGTAGCTTAATTTAATATTTTTAGAGATATTATTTTTATAGATTATAAAATAATAAGTTTTATATCTTTTAAATAATTATTATTTTATTATAATAAAATAGTAAACTTAACTAAGAAGTTATTATTATTTACTTTAAGAATTAAAATAGCTATAAAGCTATAAAAACTTAAATTATTAAGATTTTTAAATAGAATATTAGTTAACTATAGTTTATATTTATTAAAGTTTTATAAAATTATAATAATTTTAATTTAATTAAAGTTTTTTATAAGTTTATAGAAAAAAGAAGTATTATATTAGAAAATAAAATATTTAGTTAAGCTTTTACTTTCTAAATTTTAGTTATTAATAAATAAAAATATAAAAATTTAGTTTAGTTTTTTTATTTATATAACTTAATATAACTTAATAGCTTAATTAAAAAAGATTTACTTAATTTTATAATATTTAAATTTATAATTATTTAGTTAAAAATATATAAAATTAACTTATTTCTATAGAAGAAATTAAAGCTATTAAACTTTAGAAAAATTAAAAAGAAAATTCTAAAGTTTCTTTTTAAGAAAGTTTATTTTATAATATAAGATATTAAAGATATTCTAACTATTTTAAAAAAACCTTTTTTTTTATAATTTTATTCTAAATATTATTTAGATTTATTAAAAAAATTAATTATAAAGAAGAATTTACTTCTTAATTAAGGAAAATAAAAAAAAAACTTAAATATTAAAATAAAAAAGAGAGCTTTTTTAAATAAACTTTTATTTCTATTAATACTTTAGAACTAAAAAGAATTATTAAAATAGAAAGAGAAGTAATACTTAGTAAAGTTATTAAAATTCCTCTTTTAATACTTATTTTAAAACTATTTTTTCTAAAAAGTAACTTCTAGTTAGCTATATTTCTTAATAATAAAAATTAAAAATATATTAAAAATAAAGAACTTATTAATAAACTTATTTTATATAAGCTTTATAGTTTAATTAATTTATTAATTAAAAAAGTTTATAAAATTTAGCTAAAGTATAAAAAAACATTTATTAAAAAATATATATATTTTTATAGATAATTTAAAAGAAGTTATTTATATATTTATTTCTATAGATTTTATTAATTATATTAAAACTTTAAAAGAAAGAATTATTAGTCTTATAAGACTAACTAGCTAGTAGGGCACTATAAGCAGTAAATATTATATTATATTAACTATATTAGTAGTAATATATATAAGGTTAACTATATTAGAAGTAGTAGCTATAATTATAGTGTTAATTATAGAGGCTAATGCCTTATATAATTACTAATTATATAAGGCGTACCTAGCTTAATTAACGCTATAATAAGCTAGTATTACTAATACTAGCAACTTTCTCTTTTTACTAACGTTAATATAGTTAATAATAACTATAATATAATTTAAAAAGAAGTTATTAAATAATATATAACGTAAAAAGCAGTAATTACTAGTAATTATAGTAATTACCTATGGCCTCTAGCTGTTCACTATGATTATTACCTGCTTAGAGCGACAGACCTCCTAACTTTGCGCCTCCTGATAATACACACAGCCTTCAGTCACATGATTGTAACCTAACGACCTCCTAAGTCTCCAACCACATCCCTCTCCTAACCTCAGCCGCACTTATATGTGCACGTCAGTCAACAACTTCACTATCTTTAACTTTACTTTAGTAACAATATAGTTTATGATTACTTAATTACTTAATTACTGCAGACTACTAAACTATTAACCTATCCTCTCTCTCACGCATCACCTACGCTGCCGTCAAACACTGTCCTTATTACTGCTTCGCTGTCTGCTATTCTTCTTGTTTGATTAGGCTGGCTGACACCTTCGCAGCTATGCCGTCATCAGCAACATTCTCTCTATTCGGCATAAAGCGCACTCACTATCTCTATATAAGCCTTACGTCCTCTTTAGCACCCTTAAGTGCCTCAGAGAAAAAATCCTACTCATTAGAGTAGCTAAGGATATAGTTAAACTCTATGTTAATATTATCTAAGGTTTTCTTAGCGAGAGGGATAATATTACTGCTTATAGGGGCTTCTAGGAGGCTTATTAACAAAGCTATCAGGATAATATGCTTTTAGTCTTCTTTAGATTATTCTTTAAATAGGAGCTTTTCATTAAGCATGCTGAGGTTAAACTTATTCTAAATACATTACGCGTTGTTCATAGAGATAAGCATGCTGCCTGGCTTACGCTTAGCAAACTTAAGTGCTTTGCGTGGTGTGGATATTATGAAGGATTTATTATGGGTTAGTGAGGAAGAGGAAGAGGGAAAGGTATAAGGCCCTATACGCAGCAGTAGAGCTTTTTATGCTTCTAGCCGTAAGAACCTCTTACGACAACCTCTTTGGTTGAGGAGTCATCTCTATTTAGTGGCGTTTACACCTCGCTAGAAGGTTCAGCAAAGCTGTCGCTAGGCCATAAGAGCCTTAGTGACCCCTTCGGCCCTGATATGATCAGCCCTGCTATGTGTGGCGCTGCTGGCCCTGCGCTGCGCGGCTGGCGCTGTTGCTGTTCTGCTGGTCTATTCAGCTAAGGCATGCGTTCGACTTTGTGTGGTGATGTTTAGAGGGTTTGCCTGCTAGTAGGAATGTATAGGGTTTCTGTACTATTTTCCTTAATTAGTAGAGGGTATAGGTTAAAGTGCCTATATAGTGTTTCTAGAATTATGCCTGCATATAGGGTGAATTTTGCTGTAGTCTTTTTGCGGGGGGGCTGTGTTATAACTATAAACTTAATAGTAATTACCTATAATTACTTATAACTCCTATTATAGTAGTTACTCTATAACTATTATTTAATCCTACTTTAGACTAATACTAATAATTAGCGCTACTTAGGCTTATATAACTTATCCTTCTATTTATATTATTATTAAGTTTATATTAAGGAAGTATATAAAGTATTAGTTAGGTTTTATTTTAGTAAAAGTGTTAGTAAGGTTATTATCACTATTAATCTAATATATTTCATATAGCTTATAGTATTTATATAACTACTATAGAGCTATAATATTAATTATTAAATATTTCTCCTTTATAGTACTTAGCTTAATAAAGTATTTATATAGTAAGTATAAGTTAGTATAGATAATAATAAGTATTAGAAGTAAGTTAAGCTATTTAGTAATTATTCAGAAGGTTATAGAGATAGTATAAGCTATATTAATACTAATAACTATATTATAAACTTTAGAAGTTAGTATACTTTAAGTAACTTATTTACTTTTTATTAAACTAAAATAAATAATATTATTATTAATTATAAACTTATTCTTATTAGAAGGGGTCTTATTAGTGAGAATAATAATAAAACTAAGCTATAATATTAGGTTAGTATTATTAGTAAATAAGCTATTAATAAAAATAAAGAGTTTAGTAGTTAATAAATTAATAGGTATAAATATTAACCCTTATACTAATAAGGCTATTTACTACTATAGTTATATATTAAGGGCCTTAATATTATTAAGCGAGGGGTCTTAATACTAAGTAGTAATTAATAGATTATAATATACCTTAAGCTAATAGATTAATATAATATACGCTCTACGCGCACGTTATTTAATATATTACTTCTTAATAGTATTAAGAGTAGTATTAATATTAATAAAAGTAAGCTTCTTATTTTAACCTTTCTAATAGAGGATAATAGTTCCTAACTTATTAATATTAATAATACTACTATTAAACGTTAATAATTAGTTAATAATAAGTTATTACTTAGCTTTTACTATAAATAAAGCTTTAGTTAGAGCTTTATCCTTATAAGCTAAGAAATTAATATTAATAAAGCTTAAAATATTATTAGTTTATATACTAATAACTATAAAGTTAGGGTTAATAGCAAAAAGAACTAAAAAGTAAAAATTATAGCTTAAAATAACTATCTAAAGAACTTCTCTATAATAATAGCTATATATAGCTTACTAATAAGTACTAACTTTAATAATACTATAGAGCAGCTTAATAACTCTTATAATAATACTTTCTAAGTATTAATTATAAATCTAAATAGGTAAGTATATAAAGATTATTCTATTAAGCTTTATTACTAACTAAATATATACTTATATTATATTATAAAGCTAGAAGATCTTACTAGAAAATAATAACTATAAAGTAATAATAAGGATAAAATATTAGCTTATACGCTATATTATTAGAAATTATATTAAAATCACTTCTTTACTATTATTAATATATCTTTAGATAATAAAGTAAGACTTCTTATAAAGCTTATTAGTATTCTTACTTTTAATCTTATTAACTATTTATAATTAGAAAATATAGATATTTATATACTTAATAAGGTTATATATAACTATCTTAAAAACACTTTAATTAATAAATCTCTTAATTTTAGCCTTATTAGATTACTTAAAGGGGTAGCTAGATATATTAATCTTACTTACTTTATAGAGCTATATAGTTAGGTTAAAGTTAATATATTCCTTATTAGTTATAAAAACTTTATTAGTAGTAAAGAATATAGTAATAGTATTAATATTATTAACCTCTAGTGTAAAGTTAATACTAAGAGTAAAGTTAATATTAACTATTTTTACTATAAATATCTATCTTTATAAACTTTAGTATAGCTTACTTAAAAGTAGTTTTAAGCGTTCTTCTCCCTTATAAAGCTAGCTATATTAGTATAATAGTAGTAACGCTAATACTAATAATCCTTCTTAGTCTTTTTTTATTAGTATTACTAATACCTTAGAGGCGTTTAATAGAGAGTTAGTATTAATAATATTTTTATCTAAGTTATTATAAAAAAGCTTAATATAAGTTAATTAAAACGTTCTTAGTTTATAAAGTAAGTTAAATATATAATCCTCTTTATTAATAGAGAGAAGCTTATATAAACTAGCTTAACCTTTATTCTTATACTATATAAGAATATCTAACTATAATAAGAGAGCTAGTATTAATAATATATTTAAGCTATTATAGAGGGTAAAAGTATTAAAAACTTAATACTTAGCGTATATATAGTAGAGTTTATTAGTAGCTTTTTATATAGCTTCTTAACGCTTAGTAATATTTAGAGATAGTACTAAATCCTTAGTTATTTAAAAGTAAATACTAAAAATAAATAAGGTTAAGATTAAACTATTAAGCTTAGTAGTATTATTAATAATCTTAATAGTTATCTATAAAGTTTATTTATAAAGGATAGAAAGGTCTTTAATATAAATAATATTATAAGTATAATATAAAGTAGTATAATAATATTTAACCTTATTAATATTATAGTGAACTTTAATAAGGACTTCTTTAATAGTAATTACTAAGGTATAAGTAGTATACTTAAATTTATAGCTATAGAAGTTAGTATTAGTATCTATAGTAATAAAGTCTAGAGAGCTTTAATATATATTAATTTAGTATATATATAAAGCTTCTTAAGTATATTAAGCTAATAGATCTTTAAAGAAATAAGCTATATTAAAGCTAATAATATTATTAATAATATAGAGTATTAGTTTATTACTATTAAGATATATAATATCTATAAAGATCTTATAGTTAAACTTATAGTTATTATAAAAAGTAAATCTAAACCTTTTAGGTTAACTAATATAGAGTTAATAATACTAATAAACCTTAGTTAGATAAGTAAAAAAGCTTTTATTAACCTTATACTTAACTTTAATAAAGATATATTAAAGTCTAATAACTAATAAGTAGCTAAAATAGTAATAAAATTATTAAAATTTAACCTCACTAAGGTAGTAGTAAATAATTAACTATTCCTATTAGAGAAATATCTAAAGATATTTCTATTTATAGATAACTAAAACTCTAAAGCTTTTCTACTTTATAACGTTATTAAAGTTATTAAATATAATTTCTATCTTATTTATATTATAAAAGTAGTATAAAAAAAGTATATTTATTAGTATAATATAGAAAGTAATAAAACTAAGTAATATAAGGATTTTAATAGATCTTAATAAGTAGATAAAGTTACTAAAACTAAATCTAATAGTAGCTATTTTTATAGTATTAACTTTAAAGTTTAGTATTAATTATTAAAGTATAAAGATTTAAAGTTAGCTTATTATTAAATATTTAGAGGTATTAATATTAAGTAGGATACCTTAGAAGATTATTAACTTATACTTTCCCTTAAGAGAGAACTATAAAGTATATTCTTTAAGCTTAATTATAATATATTAATCTTATTTAGTAATAGTATAAAAAGTAGTATTATTACTTAATATATTAGTAACTTTAAAGCTATTAAAAATAATATTAATAAAGTAAAGAGTAAGAAATTATTAATTTTTATTATCTAAGCTTTCTAATTTATACTAGCTATTTTTAATATTAAAGTTATTAATATTAAGAGTACTAAAATAGTTTAATATATCCTTATTATAGTTATTAATAAAAAGGTTATTAATACTCTTAATACCTTTATATTATATTAGAAAGTAATTAAAAGTAGGAGTAGAAATATCCTTATTAATATATATTTACTTAAAGTAGTTAAAAACTTTATAGTAATCTTTAATAGGATACTTTATTAATTAGTAGCTTATTTTGCTATAAATATAGTACTTCTTCTTAAATTTAAGAAGTATAAGTTAAGAGTAATATTAACTATAAAGTATATATAGATAATAGCTAAATTAAGAGCTATAGCTATAGCTATTATATTAGTAATTAGTTTAATATTAATTATTAATTAGAGCTAGATTTATTATAAAATACTTATAAGCTTAGCTTTATATTATAATACTAATAGATAATCTAAGCTAATTAGTAATACTTTTATAGTTCTTAATAGGGCTTATAAAAGTATAATTATACTTAGGTATATTTTAATAAGTATTAAAAACCTAATTATAAAGAGTATTATTAGAATAGTAGATAGTAGAGAGAGTATACTAAATAGTAATAAGCTTATTAAAAACTATCTTAAAGTACTTTATTTTAATTTTATTAAGGTTTTTAAAGATTATATAGTTAAAAGTAATACTATATTACTTAAAGAGATATACTTAATAAGACTTTTTAGTCTTAAAGTAAGCTTTAACTTTAATAACTAATTTAGTGAGGTTAATAAGTATATTATTACTATAAAGCTTATTATAATAATAATTAAGTATTTTACTCTTAAGTATAATAGAGAAAGTACTTAAAGTTTAAAACTTATTAATATTAGCTTTAATATAAGAATCTTTAAAGATTAGAAGCTTAAAGTTAAAGATATTATATATATTACCCCTAAATTATATACTATTATTATATAACTTTATAAGATCTATAAGTTAATAAAAAGATAGCTAATTAAATATAATAAAGTTAAATATATTATTTTTATTAAAATTAATATTAAAACCTCTTAGATAAGTAAAAGTAGTTAACTAGTAAGTTCTAATAAAGCTTAATTTATACTAGATTAGTTTAAAAAATAGGGCTATATATAAAGAGGTATAGCTAGAAAATACTAATAGCTTTAGCTTAATACCCTTAATATTATTAAAAAAGTTAATATTCTTAATAGCTTTTTTAAAAGAGGGAAACTTAGCTATTTTATTATTAATATCTTTATTAAACTAATAATAAAAGTCTTAATAAAAAGTAGTATAAATATTAGAAGTAATAGATTTACTATTTTATATAATATAAACCTTATTAGTAATAAAGAAGTCCTTAAATTCCTTTATAGTAGCTTTATTATAATAGTTAAAAGTAAATTCTAATATATCTTTAAAATTAGTAAAAACTTAACTTTAAAGAATAGAACTAATAAAGCTATTAAGTTAGTAATACTCTATATTAAATAAGAAGTATAAAGCTACTTAACCTTAAGTAGTAATATTTAATTTTATATTAATATTACTAAACTTACTTTAAACGCTATAGTTAATTATATTATAAACTTTAATAAGGATAGAGATAAAGTAGTTATTAGCTAGAAGTATTAGAAAAGCTAAGAAAACTAAAAAGTTACTTAGAAGGTTTCTTAGAAGAGCTATAGTAGATAATTTAGATATAGTTAAAAAAGCTTAATAATAGTTATTTAAGAAGTTATATAAGTTATTAAAAGTATAGAGGGGTAGGTATTAATATTCTTAATAGAGTAAAATATTAAGTTAAATTATAAATAAGGATTACTATATTATAGTTATAAAGAGCTTATTAAGTATTATAGTAGCTAAAGTTTATTTATTTAATAGATAATTTATTATTTTATTACTCTTATTTAACTTAATATAGCTTAATAGTAATTAAAGATAGAAGTATAAAGGTTAAGAAAGATCTTTATAATAAACTAAAAGTTAGTTAACTATATAGAAAAGAGTACTAAAAATAAATATTAATAAGAAAATAAATAGGTTTAATAAATAATATTATTAATAAAGTAGTAAAGTCTTAAAAATAAGGAGATAGTATAATAGTATTATAGAAAAAGTAAAAAAGCTATATAATAGTATTATAAAAAGAGTATAAGTTATTAAGAGTAAAAGATAATAAAAAATTCTCTTATAACTAGTAGTTAGTAGTTAGTATTTAGTAGTTAAATAATAAGAAAATCTTATAGTAAAGTATATTATATACTATATATATAAGTAGTTATTATTAAATAAGCTTAAAGTAGCTATTTATTATTAATATTAACTTAATAAAAAAAAAGGTAGTTAAAAGCTATTAAAAGTAAAGTAATCTCTTATTTACTTATTTAGTATAAAAACTCTACTTATAAGAAGTAAGAAGCTAAATAAGATAGTTAAAAGTGAAGTAAGTAGTTAACTTTATTATTAATTATAAATTAATAAGCTAAATTTAATATTAAAAGTTAAGTATATAATAAACGTTCTTTAAATAAAAAAGAAAAGTAATTACTAAAAATATTCTAAATAAAATAAACTATCCTTTAAGTTATATTATAACTACTTCTATTAAATATAAAATTAAAAGCTATAAAAGCTATTATTATAATCTTACTATTATTAATACTATAGGGAGATATTATTTAATCCTATTAGTATTAATAATATTAGTATTAATATACTCTTCTTAGAAACTAAAAGAGAGTAAGTTTAAAGTAACTTAAGTAATATAAACTATCTTTTCTTAAAGTTATAACTACTTTATTAGTATAAGTTAATTAATTAAGCGTTTCTAAGTAGAATAGATCTAAATAAATATTAATAAGACTACCTCTTCTAAAGCTTTACTAATCTATAGTTAATTAATATATTATATAGTAATAACTATAAAGTTAACTACTAATTAGTATTAATCTTATAAGACTAGCTAGCTAGTAAGGCACTATAAGCAGTAAATATTATATTATATTAACTATATTAGTAGTAATATATATAAGGTTAACTATATTAGAGGTAGTAGCTATAATTATAGTGTTAATTATAGAGGCTAGTGCTTTATATAATTACTAATTATATAAGGCACGCCTAGCTTAATTAACGCTATAATAGGCTAGCGTTACTAATAAAAATATAATAAACTAATTAGATTTCTAAATATAATAAACTAATTAGATTTCTAAATATAATAAAACTATTTAAACTTAAAATTATCTAAAGATCTTTTTAGTTAAAGCTATTATTTTTATAATTATAAACTAAATAGTTTTTATAATTATTATATTATAACTTATTTTAGAAATCTCTATTAATAATAAATATTTTAATAACTACTTATTTATATAAAGTATAATTAATATTAATATAGAATTTAGTTTTATAAGTTATTAATATATCTTAAATTATAATATTTAAATTTTTATTATTACCTTAATAATAAGAATAATAGCTAAAAGTAATTTAAAACTATACTTTATTAAGGTATATTATATATTTATTTAGATTAATAACTATAAGATTATAATAACTATAATAATAGTAAATCTTAAAACTATTAATTATAACTTACTCTTTAAACTTCTATTTATTATTTTTATTAAATTTATTTTTAAGTATTTAAAATGTTTTATTACTACTATAATAAAAATTAAAAACTATAGAAGTAATAAATTCTAAAATATTAATATTTTAATTAGCTTTATATAATTAGATTTTTTATATTAGATTTAATATTATTTCTCTAAATAGGAAAACTATATAAAAGATATCTATAATACTTCTAAAGCTATAAAAAACTAACTTAAGACTAATTAAAACCTTAATAATATATATAATATAGTTTAAACTTATTATATTAATACTATAATAAACTATAAAAAAGAGTACTTTTTTACTTAAAAAAAAAACTAATTTTTTTAAATAAAAAGAAGCTATTTTTAAGACTAATTAATATTCTACTTTAATTTTACTTTTAGCTATACTTAATATCTTAAGAATTATTATTAAAGTATTAGTTATTCTAATTATAAAAACTATTTAAGCTTACTTTTTTAAAAATACTAAAAGCTAATAAAATCTTCTTAAAGTTTTAAAAGATTAAATATTCTTTAAATTAATTATAAAAGATCTTAAGTCTAACTAAAGTTTTATTAATATTTATATAATATATAAATATAAAAATAAAAAGGTTTATTTAGTTAATAATTTACTTTTAAATAAGTTTATTTGTAATAAATAGAAAAACTAAAAAAAAAACCCTAATTTAAGAAATAGAAAGCTATTATTAGCTTTTTAACTCTCTCTTTACTAGCTATATATATCTATAATTTATATAGTTTAACTAAGGGATTTATTTTATTTTTAAGAGGTTTTTAAAACTTAAAGTTATTTAGTTATATTTTTTACTAAGAGAGATTAAAATACTTAAATATATCTTTATAAATTAAAAAGAGGTATTAATATAGGATTTTATAGAATATAAATATATTAACTTTTATATAGTTTTATTATAAAAAATTAGAACTATTCTATATATTACTTAATAAAAAAAAGGAATTTTTATTTTAAAAACTTTATAAAAGAAAGTTATTAATATATTTAGATTAAGAGTTATATAAAGAGTTTTAAAAGAATTCTATAAATTATATAGAAACTCTTAGTTCTTTATTACTAAAAAGAATAATAATATAAAGCTAATTAATTTTTATATAAAACTTAATAAAATTAATATTAAAGATATTTTTATTCCTCTAAGTATTAATAAATTCTTAGAAAACTTTACTAACTATAAAATTATAAGTTTTTTAAATCTATTTTCTAAATATAACTAAATCTTATTTAATAAATTAAATTAAAATTTAATTATATTTATTATATTTTTAAAGTTATTTAGAATATATATTTTATTTTAAAGAGTAATAAATTTAATTACTTAGTTTATAAAAGTTATAATAAAAATCTTCTATAACTTTATTCTAAATATTTATTAACTTTTTTTTAATAATATCTTTATTAAAAAACTTAAAATAATATATAATAATAACTATATAGTTAAGTTTCTAGAAGTATACTTATATATTTTTAAGTATTTTATAAACCTAAATATAATACTTTAGAACTTTAAATTTACTAATATTATAATTTCTCTTAAAAAACCTTAGATTTACTAACTTATTATTAACTTTTTTAGTTATATAATAAATAATAAGAAATATAAGCTTAATTAGAATAAAGTTATTAAGATCTTTAAATAAAAAAAATATAATAATATTATAGTAATTAAAAATCTTTTTAATATTATTAAGTTTTATTAAGTATAGATTAAAGATTATAAAACTATTTCTACTTTATTAATAAGACTTTTTTAAAAAAAAGTATTTTTTAAATAGAAACTAAAATAATAATTAGTTATAAAAACCTTTAAGTTTTATTTAGTTAGCTTTTTATTACTTTAACTTAGGCCTCTAGCTGTTCACTGTGATTGTTACCTACTTAGAGCGACAGACCTCCTAACTCCATGCCTCCTAATAATATACACAGCCTTTAGTCATATGATTATAACTCTCCTAACCTCAGCCGCACTTATATATGCACATCACACCAGACAACTTCACTATCTTCAACTTCACTTTAGCAACAATGTAGTTTGTGATTACTCAATTACTTAATTACTAACTACTAAACTATCAACCTATCCTCTCTCTTACGCATCACCCACGCCGCCATTAAACACCATCCCTATCACTGCTTCGCCGTCCACCATAGTGGCTTCTTTAGAACAGCTATGCCATCATCAGCAACGTTCTCTCTATGTAATCAGCATAAGGCGTACTTACTGTCTCTACGCAAGCCTTACATCCTCTTTAGCACCCTTAAGTGCCTCAGAGAAGAAGTCCCACTCATTAAGGTAGCTAAGAACATAGTTAAACTCCACGTCAATGTTATCCAAGGCTTTCTTAGCAAGAGGGATAACGTCGCTACCTATAAGGGCTTCTAGGAGGCTTATCAATAGAGCTATTAGGATAATATGCTTTTAGTCTTCTTCAGATTATTCTTTAAATAGGAGCTTCTCGTTAAGCGTGCTGAGGTTAAACTTATTCTAGATGCATTACGTGTTATTTACAGAGATAAGCGTGCCGCCTAGCTTACGCTTAGCGAACTTAAGTGCTTTGCGTGGTGTAGATATTATGAAGATGCTTTAGGATTTATTATGGGTTAAGAAGAGGGAAGGGTATGAGGCCTTACGCGCAGCAGTAGAGCTTTTTATGCTTCTAGCTGTGAGAACCTCTTATGATGACCTCTTTGGTTAAGGAGTTATCTCTGTTTAGTGGCGTTGCTATGAGAGCCTCAGTGACCCCTTCGGCCCCAATATGATCGGCCCCGCTACGTGCGGCGCCGCCAGCCCCACGCCGCGCGGCCGGCGCCATTGCTGTTCCGCCAGTCTATTCGGCCAGGGCGCGCGTTTGACTTTATGATGTTCAGAGGGTTTGCCTGCCAGCAGGAACGTATAGGGTTTCTATACTGTTTTCCTTAATTAGTAGAGGGCATAGGTTAAAGTGCCCATATAGTGTTTCTAGAATTATGCCTGCGTATAGGGTGAATTTTGCTGTAGTCTTTTTGCGGGGGGGCTATGTTATAACTATAAACTTAATTACTTTAACTTATTAATTATAAAGAGAAAGCTAATAAAATCTATTTATTTACTAATATAAATACTAAAAAGTAAAAAGCTATATTTAGATAATATTATTAAAATAAGAAATATATTACTAAATATAAAAGTAGAATTTAGATAGGTATAGCTCTTAACTATAATATAGAAAAGTTTAAGTTTTAATTAGTTTTATTTACTCTTAAAAAGCTTAAGAATTACTTATATAATATATATAATTTACTCTTAAAACTAATATAAAGGTTTTTATAAACTAAATTAATAATATTACTTTAGATTTACTTAAAGTACTTTTAATATAATAAATTACTTAAATTAAGATATTTAATTTTAATATTTATTATATATTTAGTATAAAGAATAAAGTAGTAGATAGTTTTTTATATAAACTAATAAGGGAATTTAATATCTAAAAAGCTAAATAAAAAGAAAACTTAAATAAAATAATTAATAACTCTATTTATATATTTAAAGTTAAAAAAGATCTTAAACTTAAAACTAATAATCTATTAAGTTATAATTAAATTTAGTCTTAATATTTATAATAAATTACTAAGTATTTAGCTTTTTTATTATATTTAAAAACTATCTTTTAGATTAATTTTAAGAAATTTAAATTATATATAGTGAAATATATATTTTAAAATAGTTTTTTTTTCTAAAAAAGAATAAAGTTAAACTTTATATTAAAATAAATAAAAAATGATAAAGAAGAATAAAAAATTAATTTAGTATATATATATTAAAAGAGGGTATTAAAACTAAAATATAATATATATTAGATTTTAAAAGCAATATATTTAGGAAAATATATATTAAATAATAAATAATAATATAAAAAGCTATTTATTTTATATATAAGTTTAATTAAGGTATTTTAAAAACCTTTATACTTTTTCTATATTTCTAAAAATCTTATTATAATATATTTATATTAATATTTAAAAAATTAATAATTACTCTTTAATTAAAGTTTATAATATATTTATTAGTTATATAGAAATATATTAACTTCTTAAGAATATTAACTTAAAGATAATAGCTAAGTTTATTTAGGAAGATATAATTTACTATTATAAGATCTATAAGCTTTTTATAATTAATAGAGGATTAAAAAATAAGAAGTTTATTAAAATATTTAATTAAATCTATAAGGGATAATATTTTATTATCTTAATATATAATTTAAAAGCTAATAAATTTATTAAAAAAAGATATTAACCTTTTATTTATATTTTTATAACTTAATTAGATTTTAATAAAAAGAACTAAACTTTAATCCTTTATATAGCCTTTTTTACTAATTAAATATTAATTAGATCTTTTATAAAATACTCTTTTTTTTATTTTATTTATAATTATAACTTAATTACTTTAATTAAAACTAAAAGTATTATTTAGTAAGTATTAAATTAACTAAAAGTTAGAAATATTAAAATTAAACTCTTTTTATATATATAAATTTTTAAATAATTTAATTCTAACTAATAAATAGCTTTTAAATATATTATAAAATACTACTACTAAATTACTAAAGATTATAATTAAAGAAATAAGTATAAAATATAATATAAAAACCTATAAGTTAGAAATATTATTCTTATTTATAATATAAAGCTATTTATTAATAAAAACTTTTCTAATAAGCTTAATATATATTAACTAAGCTTTTTTTATATTTAGTAAATATCTTTTTAAATTTTATTTTATCTATTTAAAACCTTTATTAAAATCTTAATTAAGTAAATAGTAATTAGTAACTATTTAAAGAAATTTATAATAAATAAGGATAGCTATCTAAATAATATCTCTAAAATAGAAGTTTAATTAAACCTTAAATAAGCTTTTAATAAGGTTTTTTTATTATAAATTAACTTAATCCTAATATATTTAGCTTAATAGAGATCTTAAACTCTAATAAGTTATTTATACTAAAAGAAATAGAAGTTAATAATTTTAATACTATAAAAATATAAATTAAATAATTATAAGAATAAAATAAAATACTATAAATTAAAGTTAATATTTAATAGAAAAAAAATAAAATAGTAATAAGTATTCTTATAAAGAATAAAAAGTTTAATAGCTAATATAGAGATATAGAGGAACTAAAAAATAGCTAAGTCTATAAAAACTATTTATTTTTATTAAGTAAAATATTATTTTATTTATTTATATTTAGTTATTTTTATATTATAATTTATATTAATTATATATTTATATTATTTCTTTTATTCTTAATATATATTATTATAAAAAAAGGGGAGATATATAATAATAAAAACTAATAAATACTAAAAAGACTAAAAAATACTAAAAAAACTTAAAAAGAACTAATACTACTTCTAAAAAATTTAAAATACTAAAAAAACTTAAAAGGAATTAATATTACTTTTAAAAAATTTAAATCTAAGCTAGTCTAAATACTTCACTAAAAGCTACTATCTCTAGAAACTATTTTATATTCTTATTATATATATAAAGTTTCTTTTTTTACTTTTAAGTAATTTATCTATCTAATTATAACTTAAGTTATTATTAGAATATTAATAAATAGAGTATTTTTCTCTTTATTAAACCTAAACTTCTTATTTAACTTATTTATATAGTTAAAAAACGCTTTATAATCTTTTTTAATTACTTTATTTAAAGGGAAATTTAACTAGTTATTAAGAAAAAACTTTATACTTTTATTATCTATATAAAGTATATTATTAAGAATCTTTTTTTATAGATTACTTTTCTTAATATATTTAACTTATTTTATTTTTTCTTTATTATAGTTAGCTTTATATAAATATAATAAGTTTTTCTTATAGTAGATATAATTAAAATAAACTTCTTTTTATTTAGTTTAATAAGAAATATATTTTTAGAATAATAGAGCTATTTTAATTAGCTATCTATTTTTAGTAACTTTAAAAGCTATTTTAGCTTATTATTTAAAATATTTATTATAAAGATAAAAGTTATAAGTATTATATATATAAATTAATAAAGCTTTAATTACTTCTAATTTATTTAACTTTTAGTATAATTATTTTTAAAAATTAAAATAACTTTTAGTAATATAGATCTTATATATAAAGAATAATTAATAAAGAAATTTTCTTATTTTTTAGTTAAAGCTATATATATAGTAGAAAACTTTAGAAATAACTCTTAAAACTACTTTATTATAATTTTAATATAATTTTTAATATAAAGTTTATCTATAAATTTAAGCTAATATTAAATTAAGCTAATAAGATTTTTAATTAAAGTTTATAAAAAGAAAAAAGAGGTTTATATATAAGTTAGTAGTTAGCTTAATTAAAGTTAAAATTAACTTATTATAACTAAAGTAAGTATAATAATTTAATATAAGTAAAACTTACTATTTTTATTTAGTTTATTAATAATAGTAATAAGAATAAGAGAGAAAAAGAAAAGCTTATATAAAGTATTTTAGCTAATAATATAAAAATAACTAAAGTTAATTTTAGTATTTATAATATAAATATTATATAACTTAAGAAAGTTTAATTATTATTATAAAAAGCTTAGTTAAGCTAAAAAATATAAAAGTTAATATATTAAGAGGAAGAAAAAAAAGATCTAACTAAATAAAAGAAATATACTTTTTTATATCTAAAAAGAGAGGTAGTTAATACTAAAATAATAGTTATAATAATAAAAAAGCTTATTTACTATAGTAATCTATTAATAAGATAAAAAAGAATAACTTAAAAAACTTTTTATTATAAATTTAAAATTAATTAATTTAAAGAGAATATATTTAATTAAATATTAAAAATAAAAATAAAGTAAATATAAAAATTAAAGTATTACTATCTATAAAAAAAGCTTATAAACTTTAAATATCTTATAAATAGATCTTAAGAAACTTTAACTTTTCTATAGTTATATTAATTTTTTTTTTTAAAAATATATTATTATAAGCTTAACTAACCTCTTAATAACTATATTTAACTCTTTATAAAGTATTAAATTATATATATTACTTTTTTTTCTTTATACTTATTATACTTTTAAAACTTTATTAACTACTTTAATTACTTATATAAGTTTTACTTTTAGAAAACTACTTTTTAAACTTAACTAGCTCCTTTTTTATTTAAAAATTATATTTTTAAAAAGAATATTAATTATTAGTATTAAATTTATTTTTATAATATCTATAAAAAGAGGTATTTTAAATTACTAACTCTCTATTAAATAGTTTTATATATTTATATATATAATAATTACTCTATTTTAATAGATATATTTATATTTAACTATAATATTTTAACTAAGCTTAATTATTATTTATATATCCTAAAAATTATATTTTTTCCTCTTTACTTATTATAAGTTTATTTTTTTAATTCTTCTTTATTTATAAGATATTTTATTATTATAACTTAAATAGATTATAATATAAAATTATTTAGCTTATTTTATAACTATTTATATATTTATTTCCTCTCTATATTAATTAAAAATATTAAGATACTTATTATTTTCTCTCTTTTTTTAAGTCCTTTTTATTCTCTTATTATTTATAAAATCTAAAAAAGTATTTAAAATATAAATAATATTAAAAACCTTTATAAAAACCTTTAAATTTATATTTTTTTTTATAAAGATTAATTAGTTAAATATAAAAAAACTAAATAAGTTAGAGAAGTATTTAGATCTCTTAAAACTATAAACTTTCCTATTTTAGATTACTATTTAGATATAAATATTCTTAGTATAATTAATATAATAATTAAAAAAAGCTATTATATTTTTCTTATTTATCTTAAAAATAGTTTTCTTAATATTATATTTAATATAATTAAGCTTATTAAAGCTTTAATTAATTTATAAAACGTTTTAAATATATTAAAACTTAAAGCTTTTAAAGATTACTTTATACTTATATAAATATATAGAAGTAAAGATATTATAAATATAATATTAATTAAATAATAAAGTAATATATTTAAGAAAAATAATAATAATTATTAATAATATAAATAAAGTTAAGAAATTTAAAAGAAATACTTTCTTAACTTTTATAACTTTTTAGGATTTTTTTAGAGATATAATTTTTTTAAAACTAAATATATTAAATTAACTTATAAACTTATTATTAGAGATATTAATAAAAAAGGATATATAAAAATCTATATAATATTTATCTTTTAAACTAAAAATAGTATAATAAGAACTTATAAAAAAAATAAAACTATTTAGAAAAAAGAGACTTTATTATCTTTATTAAGATTTATAAAGTAAATAATTAGTTTTTAATTATAATTATTAACTAGAGAAGTAATTTATATCTCTATTTAAACTTTACTTAAAACTTTAGATTTATTTTTTATATTTTAAGCTATTTTTAAGTTATTTTTTAAGATATAGTAAAACTTATTAGAAATTAATATAAAATCTATAAAATATTAATAGAGATATAAAACCTTATTAATTATATTATTTTTATTATTTTAAATTTCTAATTTAAATTATTAAATAACTTTTAGAAGTATAGTTTTTATAATACTAATTTTATTTATTATATATTTTATAAAAAAGACTATAGCTTAAAGATAACTTAGTTATAATATATAGCTAAGAAGTAAATTATAAGAGATAACTACTATAAACTCCTTTTTAATTATTAAGTTTAGCTTATTATTAATAAATTTAAACTATAAAGAAGTAATAATATTAAGAGATTATAAACTAAACTTAATTAAACTTTTAATAAATAAATAAATATTATAGATATTATAACTAAAAATAATAAAAGTTAAAGATTTATTAATATAAACTAAATTAAAGAAAAAGTTAAAAAGTTATATTTAGTTTATTTTAATTAGTTTTTAGTTATTTAGGATTTAATCTAAATTATTAAAGAAAACCTAATTACTTCTTTAAATATTTATAACTTAAATAATTTTATTAGAGATAAAGATTTAAACTTTTTAACTTATTAAAATAATATTAAAAAGAGAAACTACTTTATTAAAAGTATTAAAAAAAAATAGAATTAATAAGTTAAAATAGAAAATCTTTAAAGAAGTATATACTAAATAAAAGTTAAAAAATAAAAACTAAAGCTTAATTTACTTAAAAATACTATTAAACTAAATAACTATATTTTAAATAACTTCTTTTTAGTATAAAATAACTTAATTAAAGATATTATTTAAAAAATAAAACTTTAAAACTTTTATTTATTTTTAATTATATTAAAAGAATATTTATTATTTAATATATAATATACTAAAAAGCTATAAAAAATAATAAGGATTTTATTTATATAAAATAAAAAATAGCTAAAAACTTAGCTTAAAGTAAAACTAATAGCTTAAAAGCTTTAAAAGCTAAATATAACTTTAAATATATAAAGTAAAGCTAATTAAGTTTTTCTTTTTATAATATATAAAAGACTTAAAGGATATATAGAAAGAAGTAAAGAACTTAGAATTTTTAATAATTTTAATTTAAAAATAAAAAACTAAATAAATATTTTTATAAGTATTAAGTATTATTATAAAACGAAATAACTTATATAAATAAATAGAAGCTTAATTAATTTATAATAAAAAAAACTAAATAGATAAATAAGAAATATATTTATTTTTATATAAATTTTTATTTTTCTTTAATAATTTTAATAACTATTTCTTTAGAAAAGTTTTTAAGATTTTTTAGCTTAATTTATAGAAAAGGTTTATTAATTCTTATTTTTTAAAATTTAAATAAATATAAATATTTTTAAACTCTTCTAGCTTTAATTAGTTCTATTTTTATTTCTTTTTTTAATCTTTATTATATTTCTTTAATTATTTAAAGTAAAAATAAAATAAAATATTATAAAAATATTACTATTAAACTTCTTCTTAATAGCTTATTTTTTTTTAAAAAATTATATAATTTAAAATATAAAAAGAGTAAAATATATAAATAAAACATAAGTTAATTAAACTTATATTTATATATTTATTTTTATATCTCTTATAGTTATTTAGAAAATTAATATATAAGTATCTAGGTATTTTTAGGGGTTTTCTACTTAGAGTAGAGTATTTAGTATAATTAATAAGTTTTCTCTCTTACTTTATTATATTATTTATTTAGATAATATTTTTATTTTCTCTTCTATTTTTAAAGAATATAAAGAAAATATATATAATATTTTATAAACTTTTTAGAAAGCTAAACTCTTAGTTAAACTTAAAAAAAATAAGTTTTATATATAATAAGTAAAATATTTTAGATTTATTATAATTTTAAAAGAAATAAATATATTAAAAAATAAAGTTAAAGCTATTTAAGAATAGCTAATACTAAAAACCTTAAAGAAGTTTAAAAATTCTTAAGTTTTATTAATTTTTACTAAGAATTTATTAAAAACTATAGAAAAATTAATATTATTTTTATAAACTTTAGTTATAAAAATAAATTATTCTAATAAAAAGAACTATAGTAAATAGCTTTTTAAAAAATTAAAGACCTTATTACTAATAAATTAGTTCTCTTTATTTTAAACCTTATAAAACTATTTAAAATAAAACTTAATATATTAGATTATATAATTAAAATATAATTATTATAATAAGATTTAAAAAGATATTTATATTTTTATACTTTCTTTTTTAATAAATTTAAAAAACTTAAGTTTAATTATAAAATTTATAATAAAGAATTAATAGTAATTATTAAAGTTTTTAAAAAATAGAGATTTAAGTTTTTAGGAATTATTTATAAAATACTTATATATTTAAACTATAAAAACTTTATATATTTTATAATTTTAAAAGTATTAGAAAAATAATAAATATAGTAGTTAGAATTCTTATTAAGATTTAAGTTTTAAGTTATATATAAAAAAAGATTAAATAATAGAAGAATTAATATTTTTAGCTAAAGATTAAACTATAATATTCTAATAATTAAAAAAACTTAAGTAATTCTTAAAAAGAATAACTATAGAGATTTAGTATTAATAGCTAAACTTTTAATAATAGCTAAATAACTTAATATTAACTTATTTAGTAAATTAAATAATAAAGCTATTATAAAATTTTATATATATTTTATATATAGTTATTAAGGAATTATAAAAACCTAAAGGCCTCTGGCTGTTTACTGTGATTTTTACCTGCTTAGAGCGACAGACCTCCTAACTTTACGCCTCCTAATAATACACACAGCCTTTAGTCATATGATCCTCTCCTAACCTTAGCCGCACTTACATATGCATGTTAATAACTTCACTATCTTTAACTTCACTTTGGTAATAATGTGGTTTGTGATTACTTAATTACTTAATTACTGCAGACTACTGAACTGTCAACCTATCCTCTCTCTCGCGCATCACCTGCGCCGCTAACACCGTCCCTATCACTGCTTCGCCGTCCGCCATAGTGGCTTCTTTGGAAGCAAGTCGTCACTGTCGTTGTCTTCTTGTTTGATCGGGCCGGCTGACGCCTTCGCTGTGCTGTCGTCAGCAACGCTCTCTCTGTTAGTCGGCGTAAGGCGCACTCACTGATGTTCCCCTACTGGGCTTGTGCTGGGGCTTGGGCTACGTCTGCCTTAGCATTATGGAGGGTTTGCGCGAAGAAGGGCTACTCTTTAGGATGGCTAGAGATGCGCGCAGCCTCTGCGCTAAGGCTGTTAGGTCTTCTTATCGCTATGATTGCTTGGCGGATAGGGTCCCCTAGAGGGGTATTGCTAAGGGCTCTGTTTAATGCGACCTTAATAAAGCGCTTCTGATTAGGGATAGAGTGTGCGCTGAACCTGAGGGTTTCGTCTAGCGTATAGATGTTGTTCTGCGTAGCGATATCCCTAGCTGTATTTTTGAAGAAGGGTGTGCTTTACGTGGGGTTGGTATTCTTGTATTCTTTGCGTGGTGTGGATATTGTGAAGGATTTGTTGTGGGTTGGTGAGGAAGAGGAAGAGGGAAGGGTATGAGGTCCTGCGCGTAGTAGAGCTTTTTATGCTTCTGGCTGTGAGAACCTCTTGCGACGACCTCTTTGGTTGAGGAGTTATCTCTGTTTGGTGGCGTTGCTAGGCTATGAGAGCCTTAGTGACCTCTTTGGCCCTGATGTGATCGGCCCTGCTATATATGGTGCTGCTGGCCTTATGCTGCGCGGCTGGCGCTGTTGCTATTCTGCTGGTCTATTCAGCTAGGGCGCGCGTTCGACTTTATGCGAGGTTTGCTTGCTAGCAGGAACGTATAGGGTTTCTGTACTGTTTTCCTTAATTAGTAGAGGGCATAGGTTAAAGTGCCTATATAGTGTTTCTAGAATTGTGCCTGCGTATGGGGTGAATTTTGCTGTAGTCTTTTTGCGGGGGGGCTGCGTTATAACTATAAACTTAATAAAAACCTAAAAATAACTATAATAATAATATAGAGAAAAAGTTATTAAAGAATATATAATAAGACTAATTAAGAATTATAAAGTTTATTTTAAAAATAAACCTATTTAATATTAACTTTATAATATATTATAACTTTTATTTATATTATAAACTACTTAATAGTTTATATTACTTAATTTTATTATTAAACTATTAAAGTTTTAAAAACTTTTTATAAGAATATACTATAATAATATTTTTATTATTATAAATTAATTTATAAAATATACTTATTTTATCTTATATAAAGAAGTAAATAATATTAAAAAAAAGTATATATATATTTCTTAAGTATATTATTATTAATTATAGAATACTTAAAGAAATTATATTAAATAGAAATAAGATCTTTATTTCTAATTTTTAGAAATTAATTATATTATATTTTAATATTAAATAGTTAATATTTATTATATTCTACTTATAAACTAATAAATAGATAGAATAAATTAACTAAAATTTTAAAACTTATTTTTATATTTATATTAATTATAACTAAGATAATTAAGTTATATTACTATTTATAGTTTAATTTACTTATAATATTATAATAAGAGAAAATATTAAAGAATCTCTTTTTTACTTTAACTATAGATTTAAACTTACTATTTATAGAGAACTTTAAATACGTTTAGCTATAATAAAAGCTATTACTTTAATATAATAAATTAAAGATATTTAAAATAATATATATAAAGAACTTAAATTTATATAATAAAAAATAACTAAATTTAGTAATAAATAAAGGATTAAAAAACTAATTTTAAAAGAGGGAGATAATATTTATTTTATATAGTAAAATATTAAAATAAAATAACTAAATAATAAATTTAATTATAAAAAACTTAGATTTTTTAAAATCTTATAAGTAATTTTATTAATTAACTATAAAATTAAACTTCTAGAAATTATAAAATATTACTTAATATTCTATATTTTATTCTTTATATTAATATTATAAAGATTATAGATAAGTAATATTATTATTATAGAAAATAATAAATTAAAATATAAAGTTAAATATATTATTAACTACTTAAAAGAACTTAAAGGATATTAATACTTTATTAAGTAAAAAAGATATAATTATAAAAATAATATATAAGAACTTACTAAAAATATTATTAATATAGTAGATAAGCTCTCACTCTATTATTAATAATATTAAGAATAAAAAGTTATACTAATATTAGCTATATTAATTAGTTAGAAAATTATTAATAGCTATTAATAAATTAAATATCTATATAAATATATTAAACTACTAATAAAAATAGATTAATTATTATAAAGAAAACTTTTTATTTAACTAGAAATATTATTAAGGAAGTTTTAAGCCTACTTAGTAGGGGTTTTCATAATAGGAGAAAAAGTAGTAAAAGCACCTCAGTTAATACTTAGTCTAATAGCTTCGTAATATATATACCTAAAGGTCTAAAATAACTACTTATACTAACCTTAACTTACTATACTATTATAGCTATTAGCCTTATTAATAATAGCTTTATTACTAGTAAGGTTAATAGCTTCACCTATATAACTTATATAGTAATAGCTTTATAAAGTCTTTAGCTATAGAAAAGCTTATCTTAGCTATATACTTAAGATGCTACTTATTAAGCCTTAAACTTATCTCTTATCCTTAATTCTATATTAATATTACTACTTACTATAAGTAAACTACTTAGATTTCTTTATAATATATTCTATCCTATTTAATCTATAAAGTCTTATACTATAAAGCTTTACTTAAAGTATACCTTAAGATATAATAATTAATACTAACTATAAAGCTAAGCTTACTATAATTAGTAAGTTAATACCTTTTTATTTATAAAATCTTAAGAATAAAATAACTATAGCTAAGTTATACTTAATAGTTTTAAAAGCTAATATTAGTAGTATAATTATAAAAAGCACTTATATACTTTAGCTAAAAGATATAGCTATATTTACTACTAATCCTAATTATTACGCCTATTTTAATAATATCTTTAGTAAGGTAATATAGCTAGTAAACTAACCTAGCTAAAATTATAGATATTACTAATAACTATAGAACTTAAGGTAAGTAGTAGAGAAAAAAGCTAAGTAATAAAAAGTATATATAAGAGTTAGAAGATAGATTAGAAAGTTATAGAAAGTCTATAGTAATTAAGTTTAGTTAAAGTTATAAAGTTATTATTAAAGTAATATTAAAAGTAATAAGATTATTTAATAAATAGTATACTTTAGTGTATATAAGGGAAATAAGGCTAAAGCTAG
This sequence comes from Colletotrichum siamense, assembly GCF_013390195.1. Lineage (NCBI taxonomy): Eukaryota > Fungi > Ascomycota > Sordariomycetes > Glomerellales > Glomerellaceae > Colletotrichum > Colletotrichum siamense. Next base: position 6,881,512 of record NW_023501016.1, on the reverse strand, counting down.
AGATAGCGATCTATAGGAGATTATATAACTAGTAGGCTGTTAGCTAAAGGGGGAAGTTAGAGGTTATTACAGTATAGGTTCTAAGTAAAAATTATAGTAGCTAGCTAGAGGCCTTTTTTTAGTAGTGAAAAGGCATATTATTTAACTGCTTTGCTGCGTCTTACTTTAGTCTAAGGTGTAGTCCTTTCTTCTCTTAGTGTAGTAGCAGCAGTAGCAGCTGCTATAGGGAACTAAGGGTTAGCAGCTATAGCATATAAAACGTGCCTATAGTGGATTTAGACTACTTATGTGTTAAGTGCTAGATAAAGAGGGTAAGATAAGATATAGCTTATTAAGGGAGGGAGCAGGAAAGGCTCTCTTAGGCTCTTCTATAAACCTAAGCATTTGCTTTCTTTATTATAATCTTAGTGCATTTAACTAGAAATATTAAAATATAACTAAAACTCCCTTAATAAAAAGTTTAAAGTATTAGGATTTTAGTTAAGGATTAAATCTAGATTAATTATACTAAAACTACTTATAGATTAAACTTCTAATATAAGAGATATTATTAGCTCTTCTTTAGTAACTTCTTAACTTTTCTAAAATACTATTCTCTTCTATTTATATAAATAATCTAACTATACTATAGATTTATTTAACTTAGCTTATATAGTATATAAAGTAGTAGCCTTTTTCTTTAATACTTCTTTTTTAGTTACTTTAGTATCCTTTAAATAAACTACTTTATCTAATAGATAATTAATTAAAAGTAAGTTAAATACTACTTATAAAGTATAAGAAATATAAAAATATATAGGTATAAATAATATCTACTACTATATTATAAAACTACTTTAAATAAGTATACTTACTATAAACCTTACTATTAAGAAGTAGTTTATAATACTTCCCTATAAAGTAATAATAAGAATAAAGTATATTAATAATAAAACTAAACTTAATAATATTTATTAAATAGTATAAAGGTACTTCTCCTTCTATTTAATCTATATTAGAGGGCTTAAGGCCTTAATACTCTATACTAATACTTAATACTAAGCTATATACTACTAAGAAACTCTTTATAAGAAGAAAACTTAAGCTATAAGTAGTATATAATAAAGTAGATAATATATATATAATACTATATAATAATTAGCTAGAAGCTATTAGTGCCCTATTATGTATATAGGTCCCTTAAGAGAGGGACCTACTTTTTATAGTAGGTCTTTAACTAATTAGAAGAGAGGAAAAAGGGTTCTTATAGCTAGGATTAAACTAACACCTATATATTTAAGTAATATATAAGCCTATTAGGCGTATATTACTACGCTATATAAGGTAAACTTAATAATATATAGTATATAATTATAATAATAAAAAGTAGAAATAGAACTTAACTTTAATTTTTAAATATAACTTAATATAGTATTAATATTATAAGTAAATTAAGAAGTATAATTAATAGATCTCTAACTTAAGACTAATAACTTACTTATATTAAGTCTTAAAAATAAAACTTTTAGAAAAGAGACTTAATATTATAACCTATAAATAAAGATAATAGCTAAATAACTTACTTAGGCGTTAAGTAGTTAAAATAAGATATTTATACTATAAGATTATAAGAACTATAGAGACTTACTTAGTATAAAAGAACTATAGTATAAGTTATATAATAATAAAATAAAGAAATAATTAATAGAGTATAAAATAAAATACTTAGTAATTAATTAGTTTTACTAACTAATTATAATTATTTTATATATTTAAGTAATTACTTATAAATAAATAAAAAATACTATCTAAGATTTATATATAGTATAACTTTAAACTTAGCTTATAGTTAGATTTCTATAGTTCTTTAATAATTAATTTAATATTTATTTTTAAAATACTTTTAGCTTACTTTTACTATAAATTACTTATTAAGCTTAAAACTAATTACTTTAGTTTTTAAAGACTTAATCTACTATTAATCTACTACTTATAACTTAAACTATAACCTTAATATACTATTTAAATATATTAATCTCTAGCTTCTATTAATAAACCTTACTATTAAACAGCTAATTATAACACCTCTATAGCTACTTATAGAGGTATATAAAAAGAGTATAAATTACTAAGAAGTAAATATCTCCCTCTTTATATTACTATAACCTATTATACTAAAATACTAAAGTAATACTATATTTATTACTTCTATAACTATTACTTTAAAAGTAATAATAGCTTTACTTAGTTTATTAAAAAAAATATCTATAAGTTTTAAAATAAATACTTTTTTCCTTAGAACTATAATAAATTTAAAAAAGTATTATTCTTTTATTACTTATTAATATATATTATCCTTTACTAATATAGCTATAATAATCTATTTTTTCTTAAAATATTTAATAAGTTTAAAAATATTACTAAAATATTTAAAAATAATAAAATAATTAATAATTAGTATTATAAAATAAACTAATTAAACTATTTAAAATAAAAAAGCTTATTAGTAGAACTTAAAGTAGTACTATAGCTTAATAAAGTAATAGTTAATAAAGGTAGTTTATTAGATATATAGGGGGTAGTTAGAGTAAGGGGGACCTCTTATATATCCCTAGTTATATAAAAGTTCACAAAAGAATTCTTCATAAAATGTTAGTTTACCCTGATTCTCAGTGCTATAGATGAGGAGGCTTAGGAGAAGTACGAACGATACAAGAAGTACGCAATTGGTGACGGAGGCCTCGCACTTCTCGGCGGCATCTCTGGCATTGATGTCAGCGAATTCCCTCTTGACGAAGAATTTCCCACGGAACCCAATCACCCCCTGATGGCAAAGCTCACACCGCAGCAGCGGGAACGTCTCCTGTCTCGGCCACAGGGATATGAGAGGTGGACACCGCGAATTCTAGCCGAATTCCAATCCATAGGGGGGAGTGGGAACTTCAAGGTTGGCAGCGGCAAGACTGTGGCTGATGAGCTGGAAAAGTGGATCACGGTTGCTGATGTTGATGGCTTTAACATCGGACATGTTGTTGTTCCTGGCGCCTGGGCAGACGTGATAGAATACCTCATTCCTGAGCTCGAAGCAAGGGGATGGTTGGGGAATGGGGATTACGCAGTCCCTGGAGGGACCGCAAGGGAGAACTTATACGCGACCCCTGGGGACTCCAAGCTAAGAGCATCTCATCCAGGCTACAAGTATAAGTTCAGCAGTCATGATTAGCATGTTAAGATCGCAAGCCAATTTACTTCTCAATCCTTCAGGATGCAGAACTCATCACTTTCGGGCAATTTAGTGGCAGTTTATTATTAGGAACAGCTAGACTGAAGACGTTGCTGATGTACCGATGTTAAACGGGCGGCCTGTCTGAGACAAGGTAAGACATCGTATTCTACTTCAAACTAGCAACACACTGAGAGAGTGGGCCATTGACTTCGTTCTTATCCTTCAAGTGCCTGGACAACCTGGGCCCAACTCTTATCGTTGTACGCACCAGGAACGCTGTGACCATCAAATAGACTGGCTAGAACCACACGATCTGATTGCTCGCCCTCCCAAGGCTGCCTTCCATGCTGAGCAATGATGTTGTCGTAAACAAGAATGTCGCCTCGCTGCCACTTGTGAAGCACACGGATCTCATCCGTAATCTTCGACAAATGTTCCAGATACTTCTCTGGAATGGGAGTGCCGTCACCATACAGCTGTTTGGTCACCTCTTTCCTAGACCCGTTGCCTCCTTGCGCATTCTTCCAATACGCTGCCAAACCTGTAAACAGAGTCGGCAGATTTGTGCCGGGCTGCGTGCGTACTGCTGGAAGCCGGTGGGTCAAAACAACGCCATCTTCTATCCACTCCCATGTAGTATGCTCGCCACGACCGTACCGGGAAATCTGAGCCTCAATTTTGACCTTTTTGGTGGAATCATCATCTCCTTCCTGAAACTCTTTGCCGAAGGCCTGCTTAAGCGTTGATCCTCCCTCGTATTGACGGTCGAACTTGTACGTGACTCGGCTGAGAATCCCCTTCTCGGTGATCTCGGCGATGAACTCCGGAATCTCATCCTTAGCGCGATTGAAAAGTTCGAGCGAAGATGAAATCGGGGTTTCCCCCCCTCTTTCAGGAGCCTTGTGGTTGTAAAAGAAGATGTACTCCGGAGCGTGTGGTACCTGAGGCGACTCGTTGTGGTTGTAAATCAAAACCTCCTTGGGTGCTTCGTTCGCAGGAGCTACGTTAGGAGCCAGCAGGGGCCTGTTCACCACAATGCCGATGATTTCATGTGGCCTGTAACCGAAGGCATGGGCGAACTTGCTGAAGTCCTCGGCATTGTGGATGGGTAGGCCTCGGAACAACAGAGTCCCATGAAGGGCAAGCTTCTCTGTGAGAATCCCACCGCGAGCCTGGAGCGACTTCACTGTCTGGATTATCGCCTCCAGTTCGACATCGTCGTCGTGACTTGATGGCCGCAGGGCAAGTGGGATCACCGTGCCTTCGGGGTGAGGAGCTCCCAGATTCCTCTGGTTGGTTGTTGGCAATTCAAAAGGCTCAAACACCACTGTTTGTGACTCAGGGTCGGCAGTGCCATTCGGAACGAACAATGCCGAGTTCAGAGTGATTGCTGTTGCCATACTGTAGCGGGGCTGGGCTCGGTGGTCGAATTTGCAGATTAGTGGTAGTACTTCACGTAGTCTACTGGCGAGGGTGAAGATACAGAAACTGGCCAGTTAAATTTACCCTGAGAAACCGGCAGCGGTCCTCTATATAATGAAACGCTGTCACACGTGCGACATGCATTCGGAACCAAAATCACGTTATCTTTGGGTTCAAAATCGTTGGATCCTTCTGATATGACGCAACACACCACCAGTAATGCTCTGGGATCCAGGATCAGCAGTTGGACGCATCAGCCGGTCAGGCGCCATCTTGAACGTTCTTCGATAACTCAACTCAACCTTCATGATTTGAAGCCGGCGATAAACCACCATCATGCAACATTCACAAGTGACACTATGCGATGAATTATCAGAACTACTCACGTCTATCTTTATCGTACAATCAGGAAGTGACGGCGGATTTGCTGCGAACCTCCTCTGTGCGGGGTTCGGTCGCATTCGGTATCACAGTTGCCAGCCGAATGGGTTGGTGCACACTCCGATGAGGGGTGCCGATCATCGGTATCAGTCGGGCCCTCCAGCCGGAGCACGCAATTCCTGTAGAGCTGGCGCAAGCCCTCCAATTATTGGATGCTAGATATCTCTTATCACCAACCACGTGGATGACAAGCAGCGATACCAGCAAGACACCGATAATGTCAATTTCTGGCCGTGTTACGTGATTATGGGCACCTGCTTGAGAAGATGTTAAGCGGTGCGTCGGCGCTTCTTCAACAACTTCGATATCTGTATCGTCACAACTTCGAACAGATTCCATTTAATCTCTTCAACCGTGATCATACTCGAACCTCCCGAATCGATGTCTCTCAAATCAGTGCAGAAAGGCGTTATTGAGTCCAATGAACCGACTACAACTATTGCTACTGGACAGGATCTTTCGGAGCCCAGTCAAGATGGTCCCTCGACGCCCCCATCCTCGATACCGTTCTTCAGAAGCACCCTATTTCAGATTCTGGTTGTTGGCATATGTGCCTTCAGTGCTCCCGGCATCTGGAGCGCCATGAATGGCTTGGGTGTGGGTGGCTCTCAGAGTCCGAATCTCGTCAATGCGGCCAATGCCCTTCTGTACGCCTTCATGACAATAACTTGCTTTGCTGGACCTTGGATGACGAACATCATTGGGTTCCGATGGACGCTTGCGATAGGCTCCTTGGGCTATCCGTTGTATGCCGCCGGCCTCTACGTCAACAACAGAACTGGCGCAACCTGGTTCGTTTACTTTGGTTCAGTTGCGTGTGGCCTGAGTGCGGGCTTCTTTTGGAGTGTTGAAGGAGCCATAAGTACAGGCTATCCGGAACAGCACAAGCGAGGACGCTACATCGCGACGTGGTTTACCTTCCGAAACTTTGGTAACATCATTGGAGGGGCGATATCCTTGGCCATCAACCACAAGGTCAACCAAAAAGGCAAAGTTGGGTACCAAACATATCTAGGCTTCATCGCGATTCAGTGCTTGGGCTTCTTCTTCGGCCTCCTTTTGTCGAATCCTGAGAAGGTCAGACGCGATGACGGTACATCAATCGAAGCTCCGCGAGGAATTCACTGGCGGGAAGAGAGCAAGCAAATGTGGAAGCTGCTCAAGAGTCGATCCATTGTCCTCCTGATCCCCCTGTTCTGGTACTTCGGATGGATACAGGCCTATCCCGGCACCTACCTGGCCACTTACTTCACCGTCCGGTCTAGAGCTCTGGGCAGCTTCATGTCTGCAGTTGTGGGAACCTTCGCGACGTGGCTGGGCGGATCTCTTGTCGACCTACCCTGGACTAAGAATCGACAGACGCGAGCCATCGCGACTTATGCCCTGATTGCCTCACTCAATAGCGCGACATGGATATGGGCCGTCATCATCCAGAATGAGTATCGATTTACGCTTCCCGTGTTGGATTGGGCTCTTCAGGGCGAGTTTGGTCGAGGGTTCGGCGTCTACATGTTCGAGCGGATCAGTCTCGGAATGGTGGAAAACTACATTTACTGGTGTATCGGCAACCTCTCGGACTCCCCTGGCGACCAAATTCGGTATAGCTCTTTACTTCGGGGTATTGAGACGGCCGCAGTTGCCGTTGGCTTCGGTGTTCAAGCCGTGCCAACCGCCCTCATTGCAACGGCAAGCATCAACCTGGGTCTTTGGTTCATCGCTTTGCCATTCAGCTACTTTGCCACCCTTCAGGTTGTACGGAAGTTCGACAAACTGGACCGCAAACGGGATGAGGCGGAGTCGGTGGGCCGGTAGTGCATATTTCGGTGAAAGCTGATGCAGCGTACGAACTCCTTACCTCCTTGGTGTTGATTGCAAATGTTTACTGATCTGACAGTGGAACTACTCGTGTATGTATTGGAGCGGGTAGAGATGTGGTCTAATTGCTTTGACGTTATACTTCGATCCTGCAGGATGTTTATTTGCTTTCATTCCGAGACCCACGCTCTATCCGGGATGCAAACTGCTCTTGGACATGTTGACAGACTAGCTTCTATTGGCCGCGGCGGTCTAGGCAACTCTCTGCAGTGCCTTTTTTGGCATCGCCAACTGTTCAAGCTGCATGTTTCAGCCCTTACAAACAACCCCTGACATCACCTTGCGTCATGTATGTGAGTGGATAATGGATAGTCATATTCAAGCCTTACTCTTGAATAAGGGCAAGGAAGACGTCGATCATTGCCAGCGAAATGAGATATTTATCGAAATTGTTGAACGCCCAATCAGCTTCATTACGGGTGAAGTCTAGAACACCCATTCGAACCCGACACTCGGCAACCACTTGAGCATTAACAGGCACAGTAGAGATACAGTTCTGACATCCCCTCAGCTGTTAACGATTGGCATGGCCATATCCTGCCGCGCTGACTTTTCGGCTGAATATGGCCTCAATCAAATGCCAAGGTAACGTAAATTTCAAGAACCTTTTGATTCCCAGCCGTCGGAAAAAGAAACGTCGAAGGGCTTCTGCAGCCCATGTCGATGCTTGCGGCCTGAGATTCTTCATGATATGATGCCCCAGAACTGGAGACTGGGTGAAAAGTCTGCTCACAGAGAGGAACAGCGCAGCGACGATCATGCCTGTATGCCTGTAAGTGTAGGGTCGTATCCGTCAATTACCCACTGTGGAAGGCTGGCGCTGAAATGACTGTCGGCCTTGATTCGCTCACACTTCCAGCTGAAGGCGGGGAACGTTGCATTAAACAACACTAAATACACGGGAGCGGCTGCACCCGTGGTCAGGTCCTGGCTCTTCTCCACACGGGACGAGATTGCTGCTTCCGCGGTAGCGTCACGGACTCGCTCGGAATTTGCTTTTTTCGGGGATTTGAAGGATTCCCATCCTATTCAAGATCTTTAGTGGCGCCTTACTGGATACTGTGCTTCCAAACAACTCGTGTTGAGTGGAAGAATGTGACAGGTGCTAGAAGTTGAAGCCCAGCCCAAATAAAGTGGGAAGCCAAGCCAATATTGTAACGTGCAGCCATGTCATCCAAATAGGAAATGGGTCACTCTGTCCGGCATAGCCGGTATGCATACTATCGTGACTCTGAATGTTGAATGTGTTTGCCTTGAGGCCGAGACCATTGTGGCATGCTTCACGATGTGGCGAGACTTTTGCCTTGGGGGCCGGGGGAGGTTGTCTCCCGATCACAGTAGCCGGGCGCGATGAGGTCCAGGATCGACTTGAACAAGGCAAGCAAGAACTGCATCGGCCAGGACTGGTCTTCAACTGATGGTATGTAAACCAAGTATATAAACCGAGGTCGAAATCCCTTCCAAACATCTATTATCATCAGCATCAGCATTCAACTCTCCAGCCTCCAGTCAAACACCAGCCTTACAAGCTCCAATCGTTTAGTTTTCCGCCAGGAACTCTTTAAGAACATCAAAATGCAGTTCACCACCGCTCTCATTGCCATCTTCGCCAGCGTTGCGGTCGCTGCCCCTACTGGTGACGGACACAACGGCGGCGGCTCTACTCCTGCCCCCTACGATCCTTGCTCTGGATTGTACGACAGTGCCCAGTGCTGCGCGACCGATGTCCTCGGAGTCGCTGACCTTGATTGTGCTTCCCGTAAGTTAAAAGCTATATTAATATTGATTAATTGAACCGCACCCTAATCATCCATAGCCACTTCGGTTCCCTCCTCTGCCAACGACTTTAGAAAGATCTGCGCGGTTGGTGGCCAGCGGGCTCGTTGCTGCGTTCTCCCTGTGGTAAGTGACTTCAAATCTTGAACCGATTTTGTGTTCGTGTCTAACAACGAACAGCTCGGACAGGCCGTTCTTTGCCAAACTCCTGTTGGCGTTTAGAGTAGTCGTATCCGACGCTCATAGGCAAGTAGTGCGCAGCACTCAGCTGACTGGTCTTGATCTGGAGGTACTGGTTGAGATGGATTTGGTAACTTCACTTCACTTGAGGAATTCTTGATCGAAATGGAACTATGTAAACGAAGCTCTGTTCCGTACCAATAGCAGCCCGTCTTTATATTCTTTCAGTTGGTGCACTAGTGATTTGCGTTTCAAACGACGGCTTACATGTAGATGGAAAGAACAAGGCGAATGACGCGGGCTTTCGCCTCCTCACCTCGTAGACAAACAGGATCAACGCCAGAGGTAACTTGACAAGTGGTTTGCAGCTATATCCCATAGCTATCAAGCGTGAAAGAATATGTTAATCTCAGAGTTTTCAACATTCCTTCCTTCGTACCGTGAAGTTGAGATTGTCCATGACCGTGACCATAGTAAACGGATTGGTGGTGGGGTACCCTCCTCTCGAGGTCGCAATCCTGATACCCCTGAGATTCTTCATCAACTTAACGTCGCATCGTAAAAGACTTGCATCCGCTCTCATCCAGTCGTCAGTGCAACTTTCAGACACATTGTCGCCATTTACAGATACTCCAGTGATTGTGATTTTGCATGGTCGCCGCTCTGGCTCGGACAACGTCCGGATGCATTTGTAGTCGAAGCCATCTAGATCGAAGTTCTCAACACGAGATCCATTGTAGTCTCTCCTTATGGCTCGTGTGCTAGACACTGATGTTCCTTCGTATGTCAAGTACTTTCTATCAGAGACGTCATTTGGGCCTGCCACTGCCTTGATGTCGAAGCCTTCGTAGGCGAGTTCGAAGTATGGAGTCGGAGGTGAGAGAGCTTGTTTATTAGGGCTCAATGGTGTGATGCCATTGAACTGTATTCAGATTAGGTCTTCGCTGTCTTGCTGCGCTTTTGGTCATTTCAAATGCTGACTTACGCCAATGTTGTAGTTCGTTGTCACGATTCTGCAAGCGCTCTCTTGAGTTTGTCCAAAAGAAAAGCTCATGAAGAGAATCAACAAGAAAGGTAGATGGAAGAGTTGCTTCATTCTGGTTCAAGTCAACTCTGGTTTCAGTTGAGAAAATTGAGTGATAGTTTTCACCAATGTCGAAGAAGGTGATGTACTGACAAAAAGCGACGACCAACACATCGTGTCAAAAGGTGCGGAGGTTCTCTTAAATAGTCAGGGTGGCCTGTGACTCCTTTTGTGAGACTGGTGGTACAACAAAGCCCTGTGGAACCTACTGCCCGATGTCCGAAGTAAGGTTTCGATTCGTACGACTCAGTTATCCTCAGGTCTCATTCATATTGGTTTCACTAAGACGCCGCCGCTTACATCCCCGCATTCATGGTTGACCAGATGATCAGCTTCAGGGGATGATATGTGTTGAAAGTCTTTCTACTGAGTCTCAACAACCGAGTCTGCTTTTTGAAGCACGTGTTCACTAGCACTTTTGACTTGGGTGGCAGCCCCAAATGTAATATGTATCGGCGATCTCACACTGTTGCATCACTGCGTTAGATTGTGTACTTGTGTTGGCCGAGCGCAACTTATATCAACATCACGACTTAATGTCTAGTATCAAGTCCTAGATTCGTAACGCTCTTTTTCTTAGGCCGTGGGGGAACCTTTCGGCGTTGAGTAGTAAGTTCAACTCGCACGGCTGCATACATGAACGTTTACGTACAGTAGTATTCTGATTCAATGCAGAGACTCAGAGATTATAAGCCATTAAAGTTGCGACTTAGACTATCCGTGCTCAACGCACTAACTATACCAAGAACAAAACATCCCAAAGTCTTCCCAGGACTACACAACCTCCCATGCTTGCACGCTGCGCTCCGAAAATACCCAAACCATTACACTTCTTGCATACTATGCCTGCTGGGCAAGAGTGAGGCCAAACCACCACTTTGCTCAAGGCAGACACTGGGAATACCAAGGGTTGATAACAGTACACTGGGACCCCGACACACATCGAGTCTCTCCGGTGTATCCGTTCCCTCCACACTGCGCATACAAAGGCTGACCTCCACCAGCAGCTGGCGTAGGTCTGCACTGTGCGTAGTACGAGTCCATGGTGGAACAAGCGGCGTATGCTGGGCATGCCGTCGGACCGGTCCAGCCATTGCCGCCGCATTGCTGGTACAGACCCTGAGTGACCTCGCCGTTAGAGGGTGGTTTGGTGGTAGTCGGAGTCACGCTGGTGAGGGTTTTCAAGGTCGTCAGTGTCGAGGTGGATGTTCGGACAATGGTACTTGTCGGATTGCTGCTACCGGTGTTCTTGCTCGATGCTGAAGTGGAAGCAGAAGAGCTGGCGGAAGAGCTAGTAGTAATCTTAGAGCTAGAGGCAGCAGCACTGCTCGCAGCCCGGGAAGATGAAGCAATAACCGTGGTGCCATACGGCGTCGCGCTTGCGGAAGCAGTGATCGCGATCCTGCTCTGCGGTACCATCGAGACACCACCAGAGATGATTGCCGGCCCAGGGTTGACATAGTCATTGAGATTGTCACGGTAGATGTTGTAGTAGATACCAGGATCGTTCGCCCCATAAAGCGCGGTGCCTAGAACTCCAGGGGGATTGTACGTGCCTTCACCCGTGATCTCCAGGTTGATGCACTGGGGATAGCTCTGGGCTCCGTTCTGTTGGCCGGCGCTGTGGAGAGCAATGATGTCGTGGCGGAGGACATAGTGGCCTGGTGCAATATTGGACGGGATGCGAACGAGCCACGCGTTCCCGTTAGCGATGAGGGCACTCGCAGCCCACTTGTTGGTTTGCTGAGGAGGGTCGATGAGGCCGGCACCGTCGATCTTGAAGAAGCGGAGGGCTGTCTTATCAATGGCGTTACATGGGCCGTTGCAGTTGGCCAGGAAGTCCATGACAGGGCCTTTATGACTGTCCGGCCACTCGGTCCATTGGAGCTGGATCGTATCGCCGGCAGCTACAGTGATGCGACCTTTGCCGGAGGCGGCTTGCTTATGGCAGATAATATCGGGTGCGGTGTAAGCGCTCGGGTCGACAAAACCGTTGTCCTTCTGGTCAGCAGACCATCCGGCAACCAGAGGTGGGTTGTTGGTGTATGGGTCTTGTGTTGGGATGTAGTTGCGGTAGGAGACGCCGTTGATGACGATGTTCGTTACATGGCCGTGTGCGGCAACGGATGCAACTGAAGCCAGTGCGGCTACGATACGGGACGTCTTACGGATGCCCATGGTGTCTTGAAAGAATGGAATGACGATGAAATACGTCCAGTGAGAAGTGATCGACGAAGCTAGTAAAGAAAGACTAGTGGTTAGAGAACTGTGGGTGGTGATATCCTAACTTGAATGCTTTCCTAAAGCGACCGATCTTCAGTTTTTATACTCGCAAAGTCTTTCAAGTTGCGGATCTTCAACAACCGTGGTCGAACTAGGGATAAGGTGAGTCAAGCATCCTAAGGATTGACGGCCCCTGGCGTGGTCTTATGTACGCGAAAGGGAGACGTGAAGCACCTGTTGCCTCCCTCATCGGGCGTCAGAATGACTTGTCAAATTCACTGCAACGTTTAGAAAGCTGAGTGAAATTACTCTCCGAAGGCTCATCGGGCTGCGCCGAAAAACTTGTGTTTTGACGAGAATTTACCGAAACCAGAGGTGGCCGAGAAGCCTCAGAACACGCCACGACGGGTCGGAGACCACTCAGGAGCTTCCCTCCTAACTAGTAAAGCGCAGATTCCAAGGCAAATAGGCTATAAGATTTTGGAGCTATTCGCAACCGTCTATTTGTGGCGGCAACAACGGAAGCCATCGCGTCCAGACCACGACCATGTGGCTTTCTCGAGCTGGCAAGAGTGACGTTGGAATCGGGCTGCACTCATGGTGGATCCAAAGGATACCCAAAACTCAACCTGGGCTGCTTCGACAACAGGACTTTGTGCGTTTCTCTCCGTACGAACTGGGAAGAAGAAACAATATGTGTTTTTTATTGCATCCCCGCGGACTGTTTGCGATGGGCGGCCCATCGACAAGGGCGTCGGCCGGGCGAACCGATGCATCGTCCAACCAGACAGCCGAAACGTCTCCAGAAAAGCCATCGAAAGTTTCACTTGAGACATCTAGGCTAATACGTCCGGTAAGAACGTCTCAGTCATCACGCCCAACTAGCGTCATCCCACAGTCTAGCCTCCTGTCAAGATCGATAGTCAGGAGACGTGTAACCAGATGTCTCAACGTCACCTCTTTTCAAAAGACGCCGATGGCCAATCGCCTCTTTTCCATGGGAACAGAAGCCTCGGCAGGGCAATGGAGAAGAATTCTGACCGTCTCGTGAGTCCAAAAGGGAGATGGTAACCATCACCATGTCTTCGCCTGATTGCAGGAGATCAAATCACAAGTTAGCGACTTTGGAGCAGAAGCAAGCGAGGTTTCCTTCCGAGCCACCGTTCTTGATAGCTCGTGTCAACTTGCGACGTCTCGTTGAATGTCCTTCGACATGCGATGACCACGCGAGAAATAGCGCTTCAATCTTCCCAGGGCTGTACCAAAGGGATAGAGAAAGTGGACCTGTCACATCAAGCATGTCTTTGCCGCCGCAGTTCGCCGCAATCGGAGTCTCAAGTCATCTCTAGCGTAGAAGTAACCGAAAATGTCTCTCCCGTCGTCCGAATCCGTAAAAGGTCCACCCAGAAGGGGGTGGCTAGGCGGATTCGAACAATCTCGGAACCTTGGCGAACAGATGATGTGCGGAATAATTTATTTCAATGAACTAGCTAGGCTCCAAGGCCGCAGCACCGGTAACAAATCCGACAGGTGACAGGCGGCAACCACCCCGAAGGCAAATATGCTGATGAACAGCGATGTTTTCATCCCGGAACGGCCCCGCCATTCGATCCCTGGCCCAGTCCACCATCAGCACAGCTGCCTCTTTGCCACATGGCTGGCTATGTGTGTGCAACAACAGAATTTAAGCACCCAGACACAACGACCATCCCAAATGATGTTACAGGTTCGCGTGGACTAACAAGCTGCGCGGCCACCTGCGCATGGCCGTGCATGCGTATTTTACCCGCGGAGGAAAGCGCCGGGGATCACGGCCCCACAACGACCGGGCCCGGCGTAGGCTCCGTATAGGTGAACAAGAGCGCCTTGACGCGGCGTTCGAATCACCACTTGACTCAAGTCCAAAAGTGCGGACAAGACCGGAGCGATTCAGGGAGAGACAAGATGTTGAATCTGTTCAGGCGAGGGCGCCGAGACACGCAGCCTCGACACCACCGCAACATTTCTCTGCTCTTGATTGCGCCAGGATGATTGAAAGGTATGATGAGGTAGAAGGCCGGGCGGAATCGTGGGTAGATCCGACGCCGCCCTTGAGTAACGAACGGAGTCGTCTGTCTCAGCCCTCGATGATGAGAATATGCAAGAGCATGACAGGGAACAGAACGACCATGCATGCGTGCCGCACTGTCGAGCGCGCGACGCCGATGGCGACGTGCTTGAGGATGATGCAGATGAGCAAAAAGGCATTGAGAGCCGATGTGATAGGGAACAGAGACGAGCGGGCCATCGTGTGATTGATTGATACCCGAACAACAAATAGAAGAGTGGAGCTTGCAGCCAAAGACAGTTTTGAGAAAGTCGACAGAATCATTGATTTTCCTTGGGACAATATACGAGACAGACAGGAAGAGAACGGACCATCGCAGGGCTTTTATCCAAGAATTGTTCCTGCGGTAGGCTGCGATGCAGACTCATCCTCGAGGGGGCGGCCGCCTGGCATCGCCTCTTCAGGTCGTTATCGCCCCCCAACCCTCCACGAGTTAGCGTGAGATATTTGCAGCACCCAGACTAAAACGCCAATGTCACCCCAGGACGACCAAAGTCCCATGACATGAACCCCAAATAAACCACGACCTGGACGGCCCGGTCCACGGGATTCCTCGAGAGCCTCGGATACTGAGGCAAGGCTTGCAGACGACATGCCTTGGCACAAGGGCGGTGGTGATGGTGATGGGACGACGGAGGCGCGTAGTGCGGCAAACGCATCCCGCGCCCCTGGCTCCCTGTGCCTTCTTGTGCGTCCCCTCTTCTTGGTTCCTGTGACGATTGTGACGAACCTTTCTCAAACGAGCACTTAATCCGAGGGCTAGAGAGGACCTCGCGGCGGGAGTGACTGGTTGGGATGAGCCCCAAGGTGTGTGACTGACAGGAGCCATCATGACATCCTGTATGCAGGCACCCGTACGACGCAGGCTTCGGTCTGCCTTCGCTCCAGGCTTTTATTCATTCTGCGCCAGGTTCCAGGTCGTACGGAAGGGAGGTTCTAGCGAAATTCCACAGATACGGACCACATCTAAATGTGACGGCGAGGTGACACGGCTTGCCGCACGACATGACGCACGTGAGAACGAGATGACGAGGAACACAGTAGGGAGTGGGTGAACTAAATTTAAAACACAAGAGTTTCTATTAGGGGTATGGCTCAGCGCGAGAGATGCTAGCTGAAGATGAATTACGAGCGTTTTCTTGATTTTGCAGGTACGGCCGTTTCTTGTTTTGTCTTGTATTTCAGGAAGGGGGTTGTTCTTTTCTCATTGATGCGGGTTTGTACAATAGCAAAATCTTAGAAGGAGGATATCATACCGTATCTCATCATCGTCGTAGAGGAGAGTGGTTCAGGGAGGTCCCAAAAATATGTCCCCGAACGCCTATTTTGTTTCCCGCGTCGTCCCAGTATACGTCTAGCACAACAGCAAAACAGTTTTTTCACGCACTCTCTTCCCACTCTCGCTCTTTCGAACTCGTACTCGGTTGTAACGACCAGTCGTTGTCTGTTGGCGTGTGGTTCTTTGTTGCTTACTTGAAGCTTGGCATCTAGAACTCGCCTTCGGCACTGTTTCCAATGATACCGGCGGTCCAGAGACCAACAAGCCCCCACCAGCTGACCTTCCAGCCCCGCCAAAGGCCTTCCTTGCCCTGTCCCTTTCGGAACACGGTCTCGGCGACCTTGGGCTTGGGTGCCCTGCCCCTTCTGACCGGGGCCGGTGGGACAGGAACCGCTCGCGTACCCTCCTCATTCATAATGTAAAGCATGGTCCCCAACACGCCATTGTACCGTCCAGCCGGGATGATTGTCTCCATCAGCTGATCCTTGCCGGCGAGAGCACGGATGTATGTGGAGGTGCTCAGGACGGCGACCTGGCCACGACGCAGCACGGTCTCGAGGGGAAGCTTGACGAAGAGAGCAACTGAGGAAGCACAAAACTTGGCGACGGAGAAGGTCGTCGGCGACACTCGACTGTCGATTAGGAATCGTGTGCGGAGCACCAGGGGTGTAGAGAGGGTGAGCAGGGGGTGGATAAGCGAATGCAGAATCGTGGGGAGAACGAGCGGTGAGGGGCAGACGTAGGAGGGGAGGGCTCGGAGGGTCGCCAGCGTGCGGCGAGGCTGCTTCGAAGTCGGGGTGACGAGGAGTCTATCAAAGTATCAGCAACAACCCCCAAGAGCAGCTGGTTATCAAGGATGGCATGACATACCGTGTGCGGACCAGGTCCAGAGGTGCAAGAATCAGGCCGGTCGCTACGGCTGCGGCCGCGGCTACGCACAGCGAAGCCCACGGATAGGGCGATGCGATGTCAATGAGACGGTCGATATCCTCCTTCACGCCGAGGTCTGGGACGTTGAAGAGGGCACTGAGAGCACTTCTCGACCAGTTCTCGAACAAGGACGAGAGAATGGAGTATAGGAAGGTGGCATTCGAGCCCTTCCACACGCCCCACGCACCCTCCTTCTGCCACAGCTGCCCAATAACCTCCATCAACGAGTCTGGTCGTCGAATGCTGAGCTGATGTGGCGGCAGCGGCTGCTTCGCTGCCGGGGTGCGAGGAGGGGAGGGTTCGTGGTGCCGGGCATCCTTGGGTTGGGATGGCGTCGGCGTCGTCGGGATGTTGGAGGTGAAGTATGCAGGCTCGTCGAGGTCAGAGTCGGACTCAGATCCAGGCTCGTCCCAAACGTTCTTTCCAAAGACAGGTTGCTTCTTCTCCAGCACGGGAGAGGCGAGGGGCGTGGGTTGCTCGGAGGCGGGAGGTGCCAGAGTCAGATCATCATGGCTCCGGACCTGCAAAACCGTCTTGGCCACTTCGAAGGGCTGGGCCATGAGGACGGAGGTGTATTTCCATAGCAGCTCGTCGACGAGGTCCCTGACGGTTTGGACAACAGAGGGAGAAGGCTCGCTGATGTAGTCCTTGTAGTCGATATCGGAGAAGATGTCGCGTGCCTTGGACGCGTACCGCTCGCTGGTCGCATTTGCAGCATGGCGGGCGAAAGGCTTGGGCTGGGAGGCAGCAGCAGCAGCAGCAGACGTGGGATCGGGAGCCTCGCCAATGGTCGGCGGCCTGTAGTAAGGTCTGAGGGGGTTCACCCCTTCTCGCTGCGTCGACATTTTGGTGTTTGGCGGGTGAATTTTGCAGCTCAAGGCTAGTGGTGCATGATTTGAAGAGCTGCCCACCGCTCCCAATTTTGCATGATGAAATGGAAATCGCTCGGAGATAAGATTAGCGGGGCGCTTAGCGGGAAGCCCAAGCACGACAACCAGCAAATGAGAAAAAAAAAAAAACACACAATGACTGCCCAACACACGCGCTTGCCCGCTGCTTGCGTTGCGCTGGAGAGGGGTTCCTTGAGACGCTCGGGCCATCCGTCCTTCTTTCCGTCATTTGCCGTCAGCGCCCGCGAAATGGACCCTCCGGAGGCGGAACATCGCGAATCGCCGGCCGATAAGGCCGAGGGGTGTGGGTCTTATCGGAGCTCCCACCACCCAAAGGAGCCTATAGAAATTTCTCTGAATCCAATGACATCTCCACAGCGCCGCTTCCCTTGCGCATTTATTCAAGCGAAGGCTTTCCAACGCTTCTTCGGCCCCCGGCTTGCTCACAGCGCCAACCAACAGAGCAAACACCGACAAATTGCGGTCACATCAGCTCAACCGCCGTCTCTGAGGGGCATGCCTTTGTTTTTAAGCCGTCCGTAACGTCCGATCATTGTCCTTGTCCAGCGCATCCGATTGTTCTGCGCCCTCCCACGAATATCCCGAGCAAAAGCCCGCCGAGAACCGGACCCTGCGATATTATGTCTTCCACCAGATCTCTCTACAGGCTCGCCGCCAGCGCAAGCAGGCAGGCTCGTCCTCTGCAGAAGCAAACCCGATCCATCTTCAGCTCGACAGCGCCATCAAGGACGATACGATCGTTCGCACTCAACAAGCTTCAATTGCCCTCGGCGCGCACCTTCTCCGTCTCGGCCTTCAAGTCGCATGGCCACATCACCCCTCCCAAGGCGGGCGAAGAGTAAGGATAGACACATACAGGTTTTGAGAGCTCTGGCTCACAGATACGCAGGCTCTATGTCACTTTCATCGACAAGGACGGCGACGAATACAAGATTGCCGTCAGCGAAGGAGACAACCTCCTTGACATCGCGCAAGATAATGACTTGGAGATGGAGGGTATGTGCTTATGTCTCCCTCTTGCTAGAAAACAAAGGCTGACTTGATGGATCAGGTGCGTGTGGAGGCTCCTGCGCCTGCTCGACCTGCCATGTTATTGTTGTCGACGAGGAGCACTACGACAAGATGCCCGAGCCCGAGGATGACGAGAACGACATGCTTGACCTCGCATTCGGCCTGACCGAGACGAGTAGGTTAGGATGTCAAGTCACAATGACAAAGGAGCTCGACGGTCTCAGGGTCAAGCTGCCGTCCATGACCCGCAACCTCCAGGCCAGCGACTTCTCATAAAAGGACTTTTAGCATGGGGGCGTTCGCTGCATACCACTTCATTTAATCACTCTGTACTATATTATACAATACCGCGCAAAAAAGGAGGGGGTCACGGGGAAAAAGTAGGGTGTGTTCTTAAGCAAGCACGGCATCACGGTTTCGGGACGGATACATCAAGCTTGGGCTTTTGCTAGACATTTGGCGGGTATCAAGGATGGTTGGGAGGGAATGAAATCACTCCTCTAAGAACATATTTGCAGAATCGAGAAATTAAGCCGCGCCGCGATCGGGCAAACGGCATGATATTTTTGTTGTCTCAAACCCTCCTCTCCAAATCAAGCCTCCTCCAGTGCGCCCTTCTTCAGTCCTCCGCCGCCAGACGCAATCAGGTCCAGGAATCCCTTCTTCGACATGTCGTTGATCTTCTGCTCCCTCCGGTCAACACCGATTACACCATCCTTGCGCGCCTTCTTCTCCGCCTCGACAGCTTTAACCTGTGCCGCTCTCACAGCGTTGAACAGCTTCACCACACCTCTCTGCGCGACCTTGCGCAGCCTCTTCTCACCCTCCAACATCTCTCCTGTCGAGGTGCCCTCCTCCTCCGCCGCAACCAGCACATCGCGCACGCGACCCTTAGACTGCGCCTCCTTCTTCTGCGCTCTCAATTGCTTCTTTGCCTTAGCCTCAAGCGCGATATCGACAGCCGCCTTGGAGGCCTCGAAGGCCTCGGTACTGCGAGCCAGAACGGGATCCGCGCGTTTCGCGTTCGAGAGCTTGGTGGACAGAATCTTGGAGATAGAGGTCGAGAAGGCGGAAGGATCGTTGCGCCTGCTCTTCTTGCGCGGTGCGCCCTCCTCATCGTTGTCGCTCGCTGCTGCGTCGGAATTCGACTCGGACTCGTCGGTTTCGCGAGGGGCGTCCCTGGGCTTTTTGGACTTTGTCGTCTTGGTCGGCTTCTTCAGCTTCTTCGGTGCCGGCCGGTCATCGCCGGAGCTAGCGGAGTCGGAGTCTGAGGGGGCGCCGTCATCAACGGCTGCGTTCATAATATCATCGTCGTCGGAGTCGAGAAGGTTGACTGCGTTGAAGCCCTCCTCCTCGTCGGAACCGGCCTCGGGTTGCTTCTTGGTTTGTCTCTTTTGCTTCTTGGACGGCGGCGCGAGGCGACCGTCGTTTTTCCTTTTCGTTGTCGAGGATCCGGCCATGATTGCGGTGATTTGCCGTCGCAATTGATGTGTGAGAAGTTGGAGTTGGGTGAGGATAACGGGTACAATGTACTGGCGGCAGAAAAAGTTCCCAAGTAGCCGTACCAAAAGTCAAAATTTTGGGCGGTCTGAGTGGGGCGGCTGTCTTATCACCGGTGAACAGACCGAGATAAGAGCTGCCGACCGAATCACACCGAGAAGATTGGAGATACTCACCCGAAGCCGAATCGGGTCACCTGTGCTCGCAATAGCCCCATCTCGGTGATCGGTGAGCCACACCATCAGGAAACACACCGAATCGACGGTCCATCAGTACCCGGGGCAGGCTTCCGCGGGGACACAGTTCGTTCGTAAAGTCAGCCGCAGAAAACATGCACCTCCATCATCTTTCGTCGGATTTGCGGGCAAGTTTCAGAAGCTCAGCCAACATCGGGCCAGCCATTCCGTCATCCGTCGGGGACCATCCCAAGTGTCGATTCTTACCATTTCGGGTCCTAGAGACCGAGCCGATCGCTAGGCAAGCCCAACCTCCACTTTCCGGCCGGTAGCTGTTAAATTGACGGGGTCGTTTTGTTAATTTGCCCGCGCTAACCACTTCTAGGTTAGCAGTCGGAACAAAGTATCGCCAGGTCCAGGTCAGAAGTACCACTACTAACATTAGAAGTACTACGCTTATATCCTACACTTAATAAATCATTTTTTCTCCCCTTTACATTACACTTTAGCAAACAGTCTTCTAAAAAGCCCTTAACTTTTCAGCATACTAGACTTCGAATATCAGAAATATCAGAAAACCTATTCTTACGCCCGAAAAAACGCGTTTTCGATGTTATATACACGTTTTCGAGGCTTTCTAGAATAGTTAAAGATAGGTAAAAAGAAGGCTTGATTTTGTATTATTATGATAGATATACGCGTCGGAGGCGGTACTTCGGGTACTTATACTTTTTTTCCGGCGGCGGCGGAAGGGTTCTTCCGCGAGATCCTTCTAAAAAGGGCTTAGCGCAGGCAAATTAACAAAACAACCCCGTCAATTTAACACTAACCTTCCGGCCGTGTGCTTCTAGATCAATTATTTATGGATCAAGCTTTCGCCTGCACCAAGCGACGGCTGCCTAGTCAAAGCCAAGGCGGACACTGGACAGCCTACCCTGTACAGTCGTGAGAGTTCAGATGTCCCCGGAATTACCGGGTGTTTAGATGGCTGCCAACGGTCGGGGACTCTACAGACTTGCGTTCGTAGGCATAGAGTTTGAGCGAAAGCTTGCGATTTGCATTCTAGGAGTATCTCAATCCCGCTCCTACGTCGTAATCCGTACAGCCCGTTGACTACACGATGCTGCTGAGCTGCTGAAGGCGTCCGGACCGTGGGGTCCTCCGTCGAACAACCATGGACCTGATGCTCGGCCCTCGATGCATCTCGGGTCGTGGCACCCATCAGCTGTAAGATATTTCAGAGTGTTTCAGCTGTAGCGCTGTGCATCACGACTAATGCTCCAGCGAGCCATACGTCTACCCTTCCATACTATGGTATGATGGGTAAGTAAAATCTCCCGGGCTGGTAGCGTGGGGACTGATGACCCACAGGAAGCTCTGGATTAACTGCTGAATGGCCGGTCTTTCGCCTGTGAGCGATGTACCGCACCTGGTCTGCTTGAGCCACAGGAACCTGACAGGGTGGTTTTACTTTGGCCTGGTACCGCAGTACAGCATTGTATGAGGAAAGCCTTTACGCTTCAGCCAATGACAGATAATTGCGAGCCGCTCTCGACGCCGGTATCTAGCACTACATGATGGCCACCCCAGCAACTTGATGATTACTTGAAGTTTGTTACACGTCTACTTTTCATCTTTCGTTTCACATCTTTATTCGTCGAATCGAATGGGCTCTCCTGAGCGCCTCCCTAGGTGAATTGTGACGCGCACCCTTGCCTTAGGGGATGGTAGCAGGATAGTTGCCGAAAGGCTGAGACTAATTGGTTCCTCAGTTGACAGGCTATCGCTTCCAATATGGGTCATTTTATCCAGGTTTCGAGTCGTACAAAACATAGTAACTTTCAAGATGATGCAGGGCTTTTGTGCTGCGTCTTTGATTTTTCGTATCGAATACGTTAGCCGAGTTCCGTAATAAGGTTCGAGAGTTGTCAACAGCCCTTAGTCGCAGCGCTACAGCGCCCTTGTTCGACACGACTCCACATGCTCGTGCTCAAATGTAGTTCGCAAAGAAGATCCTCATCCGATCTCGTCTCAAATCTGCTGGTCGCCCAAGTACATCGTGCCAGTCGCTGCTTTAAGTGCCCCGTTAGTCGTAGATTAATCACAGGAACTACCATTGAAATATGGAGGCCGGGTGATGTCAGCGGCGTTTGCTGTGCTGTGTGTTCTGATATTTGAATGCTGCCAGAGACGCCAGGGGTTTCACTTTGGTGATGATGAACCGGAATGGGGATCAGGGGAAACCGTACTCCGGCCAACGATGGCGATGCTGTTCCAGATGAAGGCAGTTACTACATCGATGTGATTGCATAAACACTGTAAAATCCGACTTAATAGTATCACTGCAAGAGATCTGTAGATGACTAGATGCACCTATCTCTTACTGAGCTTTCGGGTGACTTGTGCATCAACAGCTCCTCTTAGGTGTAGAGAGCGCCTCAACGCCGCCTCATTAGTAACGCCTTTTGCGACATACGCGCCCTACCATCTTCCACCGGCTTCTCGAACGGGCCGTTTCATGACTGATGCGATTCAACTACTGGGTACTAATCTCGTCGGGCACTCCCGAGATAGTTTGGCGTCCTTTGTCTGTCGAAGCGACCGTCGGCTACGAAGCGCCGAATTGTAGTCTCCAGCCCCATAACACAATCACGACATAGAATTTTATGCGGGCAAATAAAAGCCCGACAAACGAAATGTCAATTTTGGACCTTCCTGACTACAGCAGAGCCTCGTCCCCAGTCGGACTCGAGTAAGAAGCCGTCTTACACTCTAGGCACGTACGCCTAGACAGCAGCAGGCGGTCTTGACGCGAACGTCCCGATTAGGCAAGTCGCCTTACTACACGTGGTAAGCATTCCCGCGGAAGTAATTCTCGCCTGTGAGCCGCCCCAGGTCCCTCCCTGAAACGACCTCTCACAGGGCGTGTTTACGCTACGTGCCGTCAGTGAGGACTGTTTAACTGGAGAACTAATAGCACGCGGTCTCCCATGAGATGGTCTGTGTGCATCGGAAGAGCTCCCGTAGCGCAGAAAATAGGTTCTCGGAGTGACATGTACACCAGCCCGAACTCGAGCCCGTGTCGACGGCGAAGGGCACGGCGCGCGGAGGCCGGACGGGATAGCGAAATAGTGGGGGGTGAAGGTAAATATTCCGAGGAACACCCCCGTCTTATTGAGTTATCCATCATCTCCCTGCCTCTAGAAACTCTCTACAGCATCTCGATATCGTTGCGAGGCCATCACCAAAGCCCACATGCTGTCGCACAAATTCTCGTCGTTTCTCTCGCAACACCAGGATAAACCGATACAGTTTGATTTCATCTGATGACTGTGGCAGCGGTAAGTGGGTGATCTTCTTTGCATCTCGTCCGGGTTTAAGCTTATACGCAGAGCACCGTCGGGCTCTACGCAGCGCCCTCCAAACCTCCCCCAAACACGCGAAAGCCGGGTTCGCCCCGCCATTACTCACCTTTACGTCTGCGAATCTGAACTCTCTCAGCCCTACCCACCTACACCTTGACATCTTCAGTCGAAACCAACCCCATCTTTCTGTCGGCCTTCATCTGCCTCTGCAGCTGTCTGGCGCGCTTCACACCGAACCCGTGGTTGAAGACCTCGCGGATGTCCTCCAGCGTCATGTTCTTCACCTCCGGGTAGCAGAAGTAGATGGAGACCCATCCGAGCACGCAGATGGCTGCATAGAACCCAAACGCACCCGAGGGCGTCGTGTTCTCCATTTGCGTCAGGAACGTGGATGCCACAATGATGTTGGAGCCCCAGCAGGACATTGTAAGCATCATTGTGCCCATGGCACGCACCTCCATCGGGAAGAACTCACTACTTAGCCACGCCGTGTTGCCGATACCCGACGAGTAAAAACCGACAAAGAATACCATGCTCACGAGCACAATGATAGCCGGTGGCCCCACCGTGGCTCCTTCTCCGAGGGATAAGTCGTGATTGATCGGAATCCATTTGAAAGCCACCGCCGCAACGATCAAGAATAGCCCCATGAACTGCACCGTGCAGAGCAAAATTCTCCTCCGGCCGACCCTGTCAACGAGCAAAAGATTGACAAGAGTGAAGATAAAGTTGGTTCCAGCGATGATGGTTCCGACGGCAACGGGGTTGTCGAATCCCACAAGAGAAAAGATGAGCGGGGAATAATACATAAGGGAGTTGAAGCCGCTTAGTTGGCTGATGGCCATCAAACCACAGGCCGAGATCAACGCGCGAAGGTTTGCGGGAATCACGTACAGCTGCTTGAGCACCCACCACTGTGACTTGCCGGCGTTCATGTTCTTCGCTTCCTCGACGTGGAATGTGATGTGTCGAACCTTCATCTGGACCTGCTCCTCCGTCCCGTTCGGGAAGATTTTTCGAATGACTTTCTCGGCCTCCTCAGACTTACCGTGATAGATGAGCTGTCTGGGAGACTCTGGGCAGAAAGGCAGCAAACAGGCAAGGATAATGGCTGGAATCGCGCCTCCCCCAACCATGTACCGCCACCCGCCCTGTACGTGCGCAAAGCCAGCACCGACGCCATAGCTTACTAGCTGTCCACCCGTGATGCACATGTTGTCGAGACCAATCATGCGGCCCCTGTATTTGGCCGGAGATAACTCTGCAATGTACCTAGTCATGGTTAGTCTACGTTCGTTTTCGCTTCGTTTGTTGTATAGCGTGGACTGCAAGGCTTACATGGGAATGATCATAGCTGCAGAGCCAACGCCGAAGCCGACGACAAGGCGGCCTACTGTCATAACTGCCAGGGAGAACGATGCGGCTTGGAGGATGGCCCCGGCGGTGAACAAGAAGCAGCCGACATAGATGGCAATCTTTCGTCCGAAGCGATCCGCTGTGGCTCCAGCAAAGATGGCTCCGATGAAGGCCCCGCCGGAGGTGATCGAGGTGATAAGCTCTTTTTCAGATGAGCTAAGGGTGTGTCCAAGATCTTGATTAATGTACACCAATACAGCAGAGATGATGCCGGTGTCATAACCAAAGAGCATGCCTCCGATGGCCGCAGTGATGGACACCAGCCACGAGAACTTGCCAGTTTCGGTTTGTTCTATTGAGTCAAGCTCCTCTAGTGGAAGTCGGCCTTCGGAGGAGAGTTTGTCCAGCACAGACTCCTTGTGCTGGACAGATTCCTTGGGGTCTTTGGTGTCCATCTTGGCTTGCAGGATACCGGGTAGACTAACAACAATCTTCCTTAGAGGAAGTAGAAGGCGGATCGGGGTGGGCTATGAGACCAGGTGGTTCTTAGTTCTGGTGATGACAGGCTTCTGTGGAGCAGATGTCCGTCAAAATCTGGGGTAAACCAACATATTATATGGTTGAAGAAGTCTGGTATTGTTGTTGCGCTTGAGAGTGGTCATTCGCACGTCTTCGTCCTTAGCGCGCGTTCGATGAACATCGATAACTCAGCTGAATGGTAACATGGCCGCCATGCTACCTTACATCGCTCCAAGAAGACATCGTCCGCGGTGATAATGACCCAAATCAGACAATGTCATCAATCCATTTGATATGAAATCCGGGGAAGAGGATGGCGATACGATGTTGCGAGCCAATCACAGGAAACACAAATGACAAGCGTGCCGGCACTTCTCCAATATCCAGCCCAGCCGAGCCGAGTCAGGCAGGCACCTTCACCCCAGATTTCCCCAGACTTTATCGTTGACAACCTACCTAGACAGTCACTTGGCGGCCAACAGTTTATAAACCGCGGGATTCTTGGCCAAGTTCAGGGACGCATGTGCATCCCCCGGGGGTCGATGCATCAGCTAATCGCCACGAGCTTAGAGCGGCGCCGGTGGAGTTTGTCGGTTTAGCGGTGGATGCATGGCGTGCGGGGGAAAGTTGCCGTTTTAACAAGGAATAGGCAACTTGTGTGCTAATTCCCTCGCGTTTCCTATTTGACCCCCTTTCAATCCACCGTCTCCCTTGTTTTTTTCTACGAGGCCCCCGAAGGCCCAACATTTGCGCGCCAATTCGCCCTGTTACCCAAGACTTTCCCGCTTGGGCCGGGTTCAGTCAACCGGCCCCTACAACACCTCCGAACAGAGCAATTCCAAAGTTGTCATAAACCAAGAACCGCAGACTTCGCCGGGCGGACACCGCCGCAACACACGTCTCGCCTCCACCACCAAACCAGTTTACCACACACAATCGTCTCTCTGTGTCTCTGCTCCTCCCCCATGAATCCCACGTCGCCCTCCAGTAGCAAATCTCTGCCCACAGGCTCTTATACGTCACTGCCTTAGTACGGTGCATCCGCACGTCGGCGCATCGAAGAGATGCAGGATGCCTCTAGTACCCGGCGGGTCCAGAACATGAGCCGTATCCAGACTCGGACGAATCCGTGTAATGTGAGTCTTTCCTTCTCTGTCTTTTCTTTCCCTTTTCATCGCGCTCTGCAGTTTGTTTTTTTCGTGGCGTATCTCGGTCCTATCTCTGAGACCGAATGACATCTCTTGCATAATTGCCTGAAAGAGCCAGTTGAGGTTCAATACGCCGTTTAATACCTGTTTGCTGACAATTCATTGTGTTGCCAGATCTGCAGACTAAGGTGAGTCGTCTCCGGTGGGATATCAACCGGTGGGATGGATATTGCCCCTGCGCCTCTTCCTCCCTAGCCGCGCATCATCCACGCCCTCAGGCTTATGTGCCCTCCATCCTCACGTTACTCTACATTGGCGTCTTTCGTGCTATTGAAGACCTTGTTATCTGACCTTTTGATTGGTTCCACGCACTAGACATCTGAAATGTAAGCGAGCCCGTGGTGCGATGTGCATTATCTGTCATCTCGCCGTGCCAGTCAACTGGGATCTGAACCGACCTCCCGGGGATGACGACCAAGCCCCCCTCTTCCTCAGACTCGGAGAAAATTCCCCTGATTGTCCAGCGCCTTGTTGACCCAAGCTAGGTGATTCCAATCGTTCGACATGTTCAAATTGCCGCAAGTCTGGCGTTGAATGTACGCGTGGCTATTCTGTCCGGTTCAGACATACGCTAAACCCCAGGTTCGTGACCAACCGCGTCTTTGACGTGACCAGCATCAAAAAGAGCAACTGAACTAAAGCAGAGACTTTCCGCGAAAGTGTTCAACCGGAAAGAGGGTCTGGGGCTGCCCGAAGCGAGTACAGTTTTGCCAACAATCAGACTTGGGTCCGGACTACGAATCGATCATTCAGCTTCGTCGACGAGACAGAAGATGTTGTCAACATTCACGCCTCTAGCGTTTCAAACGGCGAAGGTGATGGCCAGAACAATGTGTATCTCGGGGCGCCACGCCGGGCTGACTCTCCGGATTACCTCGCTTTGCTCTCGGCACCGAACTCACCGGTGCCGGAGCTAAGTTCCCGAAATTCGGGTTTGAGCACCCGAGGCTCTCACGGCGATCTACGCGGCGCGGACAGAAGGCAACGGCCAACTAGACCGAGACGATCGACAAACTCAACGACTTCCGAGGCGGTGAATCGCTCACCAAAGCTACAGACTCACGCTGAAACACCAAGCTCGAACACAAATACGACTACCACTTCCATCGTGATCCCATGGGAGCGCCTCGATCTCGGAAGCGAGATCACCTTGGATTTCCCAAATATTCATCTCGCCCTCGAACCGATTGAACCAAATTTCGACGACACTCTTACCCCCCATGACCGAACGTACGTCGAAACGCCTTTATGGCCTCTGCGAGACCGCCAAGAGGCCTTCTTGTACCGATACTTCATCGACAGCCTAGCGCCGCTTTTTGACTTGTGCGACAGCGGGAGGCACTTTGCGAGGGTAGTCCCTAAACGTGCGGTGTATTGTCCAACTTTACTCAATGCCATGTTTTCGGCTGCAGCGAAGCGACTGAGTCGTACAATGGGCGTCGATGCCGTTATTGCGGATAGATACCACCAAAGATGCCTTCGGTCATTGATTCCGGCCTTGTCTTCATCGACTGCAGTAGTTGACGACAACTTACTCGCGGCAGTGGTGATCCTTCGGTTCACGGAAGAGGTTGACATCGGTTCCATGACACTTGAGTCTCATTTGATGGGCACTAGGATTCTTCTAGCTGCCCAGGCGAACGCCGCCGACTTCAGTAGTCTTCGACTGTCGGCATTCTGGCTTGCACTCCGGCAGGAGATTTACATGGCTTTCGTTCACACTCGGCCCGTGCACCCGAACTTCTTTCCGAGCATCCGAAGGATATTGGAACGCAAAGACGCTGACGATACTACGGCGGACTGTTACTACGCAAATAAGGTCATAGGTATATGCGCGGCATGCCTTAGCCACTGCTACGGCCAAGAAAACCACCACGGAAAGTCGTACGTCGAGTTGAAGCAAGAGCTGGAGGACTGGTGGAGGGAAAAGCCGTGGTACTTTCAACCCATGTGGGCGAACCAGGACGCCGGTTTATTCCTTCCGGAAGAACAATACATTACGGATGCCGCAGTCACCGGTTTGCAACACTATCATCTGTCGCGCATGTTGTTGATTGCACACAACCCCAAGGTTCCGAGGCTCGGAACCGCTTTCCGAGTGATGGAGGAAGAATTGAAGCAAACTGTCCGAGTGATATGCGGGCTTGCAGTGGTAAGTGTGTCTCGTTCAGTTGAGCTGCTCTACGCCAAAGATACTAGCGGCTAACGATACTTTGGACGCAGGCAAACGAACGAACGGCACCGGCTCATGTGTAAGTCTCCCATCGGCCCCACACTGCCCGTCCCGAAAACAAGGTCCTAATATGTGGACAACAGCAACGGGTGTATAGCTATTGCAATGGCAGGCGACCGGTTTACCGACCGAAAAGAACAGGAGGAGTTGTACAGAATCCTCCTAAAAACCGATAGAAGACTAGGATGGCCTACTCACGCAGCGTAAGTCCCCCTGTTCGGCCCGATTACATTACAACCCCGGAGCCCGCCTTGCTAACTGACTGCTTTCAGACGAGCCCAACTTAGAGAAGCTTGGGGCTGGGAAGAAGACTCGCCATCGCCCCCATCCATGCCTATTGCCGGCATGTTGAACGCCAATGCCCGGGCGCGCGACGCGGAGAGCACATAAGCTGAGAGATGGGACGAATGTGAACTGATGTTTTCCTTGTAGATATTATTTATAATCATTGATATTTCAAATTCCACCATCCTAAAGTCAATCTCTATATCTCCTCGTCGCACTGTCTGTGCAGCTCGTCTAGTCCATGCTAATGCGCTCTGTCGTCTACTCATTCCAATCATGACCCATACCATAGTTACCGAAATCATTCTCCCGACTTGATCTCTCGGCGCCATAACTTCAATGGCATTGCATTGGGCATGCAGTTCATTGCTTCCCGCCGTTCGGGCTCCCATTCGGGGTATGGCAGGGCAAACTCGTACCTGTGCAACACACTCGCGAGCAGTACAGTCTGTTCGAGGTAGCTGATATTCCGACCAATGCAGCCACGCGCTCCCGCACTGAAGCTGACAAAGTATGGTTGCAGGTCTTTACCCTTATCACCAAGCCATCTTTCCGGGATGTACGACTCGGGATCAGGGAAGATTTTAGGGTCCCTATGAACGATGTATGCCGATATGGAGACTGTCGTGTCTCCCGGAATGAAGTCTCCAAGAATGTAGGCGCCCTCCGGAGGTGTTCGGCGGGGCAAACCGAAGGTGGTCGGCGGCACGATACGAAGGGACTCGTCCAAGCAAGCGCGCAGATATGGCAGATGTTTGATCTTGTCGTATGGCGCCACGATCTCATCCACGTCGAGAACCGAGTCGATTTCTCCCCGCAGCTTGGCCATGCATCTTGGGTTCTTCAACAACCAATACATGACGTTGTTCATCGCGATTGCTGTTGTGTCCGACCCTGCGTTCATCATAATAGACACTTCGGCGACGATTTCACCCCAGTCGAGACCGTTTGGAGTTCCATTCTTATCTTCCATCAGAGCCTGAAAGAAGTCGGACAACTTCTCGCCTGCCTGATACCGCTTCAATCGCTGGGTAGCTCGGTGATAGACAATACCGTCCCAACCTTTGTTAAGGCCCCACCACTTCCGGAAGGTTGGCGACAGGTAGGATGTGAGTCTTTGGTTGAACTTGTACCACTCTGCGGACCAGACCGTGATGGACTGGGCAAGTGCTGTGGAGTGCAGACAAGCTCTAAAGTTAACATCGTGGATGCTGCCATCCATACGCTCAGCACGAACAAGATCATGGCCTTGGTCGAGGAACCCGAGACGCTCGCTCAAGCCAATGTCGGCAATAGCATCGAGAGTGAAGAAGTTGGTCCAGGCACGGTAGTCGAATGTGAGATCTTCGGACTCTGGACGAAGTCCAACCTTCAATGGCTTGGTGCAAGCCTTGTCGGCGCCACGGATAAATCGTTCCGCCTTGTCGGAGACCTTGTACTCCCAACTTTCCAGGTTCTTGAGGGCGTACGCGGCCGATAGGACCTTGCGCTTTCGCGCATGTTCGGCCTTGTCGACAACGTCTGCCAAATGGAAGTGGGTTCCGGACAGTGTTTCATAGAATTCTCCTTTGAGACACTTGGATCCATGGCCGTAGATATCCTTGATGGCATCGACGGTTCCATATGAAAGGGAGTTGGGTCCGATGCGTAGCACAGGGTGCTTTTTGTGCTTCTCATAGAGAGTCTTCGATCGAAACCCGAGAGCAGCCTCTCGCATGAAGACGAGATTTGTGAGGCCAGCTAGGGGCTTGAAGGCAGGGTAGCGTCGAAGCCTCTTGGGGTCGCGGAAGTACTCCACGGCGGGATATATGATGAGGTAGAGGACGGCAAGCACCAATGCCACCGCGGGCACGAGTGCGGAATACATGGTGGATGGCCTTTTGGTCACTTGAGACAGTATTTCCGCCGTGTTATGCTTGGGAGAGGAGGCAAAGAAGGCAAAGGGCGCTGAGGAGGAAGAGAGCAAGACGACTGTAGTCAGAGAGGGCGAGCATTGAAATAGATATTCCAGAGCGACCTCAAGGCCAGCTGACTTCCCCACAAGGGCATGAACTTACGCGGGACTACCTCGATGTATCACAGTGCTATCGTTGAGGCGAGGTAGCAATCCGCGGGTTTACCAAGGACATTCACGACATCCCGCACTCTGGGCTGAACTTCTAGCGCCGGCGAAGATGTCCAGAAGGACCAAAAGTTGCCTATTTGAAGTAATCACTTGCCTATCCTGTCAACGACTTTCCAATCCCATCATTAAAGTGCCGTTTGTTGACGCAGACAGCGGCTCGAGCAGGGTCCAGAAACTAAGGGATATGGTTCTGCAGTGACAACCCCCACATGCTCCCCGCAATCCCCGCGCTCTACGACCGATCCTGCATCAAGACTTTCCAATCTCGGATTTCCAGGATAGGAAAGTTGCCTATCCGAGTCAGTTCCCCATCTTTAAGGCCAGCCTCCCTTGGTTTCTGGTCCAAAATAGCAAGTTTTCTGGTCGCTGACGGAGAATCTTAGCTCCCGACTTGCCTTTTCAATGTCAGAAAAGCAAGTCGACTCTCAGATAGGAAAGTTCGCTAGCGCATGACGCGCCGCGAATTGCCAAACACAGCGTCCCACCCACACGGATAGTTGGCCGTCTACGGGGATGGTTGGGACGACGGCACCTTGATAATAAGCCTCATCGACGTCGCTAATGTCTCTCATTTAAGTGGTCAAGTAGGCCAAATTTCTATTTCTCCAGTCATACCTCCGTCACATCACACTGGAACTCCTGCATCCGCCACTCCCCTCTCTCACCACTCGTAGACGTCTCTCGCCAGTGATGGCTATCGCGACGCTCTCGTTCGCTGAAACCATTCAAGATTGGCGACGAGCCGCTCCGCATGTGACGAGGTCAGCCACTGTAGGCAATACGAGTATACGGGGGTAATTGCCAGCGGGTTATCGCCGGGTCTAGAGTGTTCCTAATGCCTGCTCCCTTGTTCACATTATGTGTTCCCAACAGATGTGAACAACACCAAACACGAAAGATATCTCAAGCTGTAATGTGTTTTTCATTACAACCGGGCTAACTATTATGACCGGGCTGACTATCATCATAGCAAACATTACATAGCCATACTCCATCCGCCGACCGGAATAGAACGAGTTCTCTCATGTGTGACGTTCCTGCCTGGCAACCAGGACTGCCCCTTGACCTTCAACTGCAGCCTCAAACTTTGCCGAGCTACTAGATGGGGTAGATGAACTGTTTGTTCTGCAGGTCCGTCAGGTCCAAAACTGCAATGTCAACCTTGACCCTGACAACCTCTCCGTTCTCATCCACTTGCTCCACGTAGCCTTCGCGCTCATCATCACTCAAAGAGGCAATATACTCCCTCCTCTCCGCATTCCTTCTCGCCAAGATGAAGTGGATGATCCACAAGATGACTGGTGTACCTACCCAGCTGACCGTGATCATAGATACCCATGCACCATAGAACCTCGGCGCATTGCTGGGGATCCAGATCTGTGGAGACACAAGATTTCCGACGCTGTATCCCAGCATAAACATGACATTGCGCGTCAGCTTCTTGGTGTACCCAGCGGCTGTTGACGTGGTCCAGCCCAAGGCAATGATGTATGTGACGCCATAAGTCGATGCTGCTAAGATAAGACACCCGAGGAGCCCGATCTTCTGCTCCCAGTCGACCGTGGTCATCGCGATACCTCCCGCGACAGCGGGCATACACCATACGGTTCCGTGGAGAGCCAGATTACTTGGCCATCTTCGCAAAGCCAAAGTCGCAACAATACAACAGGCCACGCCAAACGCGCCACCTGCTGCGGCGACGAGTGTAGACCCAAGAGGTTTGATGCCAATGGAGGTGGTGATGAGGTTCTTCTGCCCGTAGTTGAGGTTGTTCGAGTACATTAGCGTGAATGACTGCAGCGCAAAGAGCCATGACACGGGATCCTTCATCGTCTCGATGAACTGCTCCTTCTTAAAATGCTTCTGCTCAATCGAGCTTTGCTGGGCTTTGTGTACGCGGCGAATGACCTGGACCTTTTCTTCGAGAGTGAGGAAGCGCGCCTCGGCGGGGTTGCTGGGGTAGTCGATCCACACCCAGATGGCAAGTATGAGCGTCAGCCCGCCGGTAACGACATGAAGAAGCTTCCAGGGTAAGACCGGGCCAGTGCTCCATAGGAGGCCGTAGGAGATGAAACCAGTCAGGATAGGCGCTGCTTGACAGGTGATCCACAGCACGGGCTGTAGGAAAGACTGTTCATGTCGATTAAAGAACATGCCGATAGTGACTTCCATTGCGGGAACGATAACGGCTTCTGCAGCGCCGAGAGCGAGTCTCATCACCACAAGTCCAGCGTATCGAGTTGCGACACAGTGGAGGAAGATGATCACTGCCCAAATGAAGACAGTGATTGCAACGTATTTGCCAAAAGGCAACCGTTGCATCAGATAGTGCCCAGGCCATTGGAAAGCTAAGTACCCTATGAAAAGTGAGCATTGACTGCGTTGGATTTGAGCAGGTATCCATACCGACGTAGAACATGGTGTTCAGGTTGTTATACTGCGCTTGCCTAATACCGGTTTCCTCGAAGAGACCCAAGATGGCAGCGTATCCCAGTGTTGACTTGTCGACCTAAAGAAGGAAGACGTAATAAGTATCAACCAAACTTTCATATTGCGAATGCAACTTACGAAAAGCATGATGTTGATGGCAGAAAGAAGCGTCATGATGCGCCAGTACAACTTCCGTCGCAGCTTCTTCTCCGCTTCGGGGGTAAGTGAACCGAAATCATCGCCGTGCTGCTCAAGGAGCCGCAACGTGACGTCGGCGTTCTTCTCGCTGACGGTCTTGCCCTTTGGGGGACTTTTCACCGAAGGCTGAATCTCTTTTTCGTCGGCCATCGTGACAAGCGCTGTCTGCTATGGGCTGGGATGTAACGACCAAGGACCACCCAGTCAGAGCATGTAAAGCAACGAAGCCACATGCAGAACATCTGAGAACAGTCGCTGCAGCCTCATGGCTTTTATTGCACATTCTAGCAATGTGCAGTGGAGCCGGTGATGAAGCGCTGGAAAGGCGCAATCGACTTGAGAGTTCTTGTCACTCCAATGTTGGATCGTTCTTCAGGATTAGCCCCACCAACGCGCGATGTCCCCCCGCTATCACGCAATCTCGTGGGATGATGAACCAAGCCGTCTAGGTTGTCTTAATGGAAAGGCTTGATAATTCGTCCTTTGAAATGGCTTAAGTGCGCCATTAAAGATTCTGATGCAATTGAGCCAAGTAACTTGAAATCATAAGGGTTTGAGAGATTCAGGAGACTGGACCTCTAATGTTCGCCATGTGCTGCCTCAGGTCTCAAGGTATCCAGGACGCTCTGCAGAGATATGTCCTTGGCTTAGAAATTAGCCCGAAAACAATGGTTGTGACTTAGAAGAAAATTGGGCCGAATCATTTTTACGGCGTCCCGGTTAGCATCTAACCTGGCGACCCCGAACGTTAGCAAGCATTTTGTCTAAACAGTACGTCCAAGCATATTCTGGTCGTACGATAATCTTGTGCTGTAAGGTTTTCAGTTCAGTCTAATGCCCGAATAGACAAATCCGAGCTGAATAATTGCTAACGCCGATCCTCAATCGTTAATTTGTGATTGCTATTCGGGAATGTCTTGACTCATGCGCGGCGTTTACCGGCTACTCGGTGATCCACGCCGGGCGAATGGATGCCAAGGCCCTTAAACCATTCAAGTCCATCCCCCGTTCCATCGGCTGTATTCGCCATGGTTCTCGGCTGCGAGGAGGCGTACTTCACTGAAAGGGTGGAAGGAAAATACCATACAGAGCCCCGGACGTCCGAGTCGCGCTCCCCACAATCGCGGTCCTCGCCTGTGGGATATGGCGTATTGTAAGAGCCGGGATTAGGATATTAGGAAAGAAAAGAAATATTTCATATAAGTCTCGAACTATGACAACCTTCCTTCAACTTTCCGTGTCCTTACTATTGACCAAAAAGAACAGAAAACCAAACCAGCATCGGAATTGAAACCATCCTATAGTTATTATACTTGGCCAAACTCAGATGAAATTATGAAAGCCGGCTATTAGGACATCAAATTTCCCCACTGCTGACGATGTCATGAAATGCCTTCCGACTGGCAGCGTATGTTGCGCCAACAGGGAACCCGCCGGGTACTCTGGGGAAGACTGAGCCATCGACAACCCTAAGTCCCTCGACACCATGAACTCGGAACTTTGAATCAACACAGCTATCAGAGCTGTCCTTGCCCATTCTGCAGCTGCCAGAGGCATGATGGCTCCAAGTGTGATCTCGGATGTGCTGCTCAAGCGAACGATCTGCCGGGGGGTCAATCACCTCGAAGGGCTGATACGGCTCTCCAGTGGCGTTCATAATGGACATGAGATGTTCCAGGCCCTCGGAAAGAGCAGCGATATCAACCTCGGAATCCTCCTGGTAAAAGTTGAAGTTGACCTCTGGGGTCTCCCGGGGGTTGGACGATCGAAGCCTCACGGTGCCTGTCGGATTCCCGTTTTGCATCTTCACGACAGCCCAGAAGAAGGATGTTGGCGGCCAAGTGATTTCGCTGAATCCAGGGTAGTGACCATCAAAGACGCCACCGGCCGCACCGAACATGATGAGATCGGAGTCTGCGTTCCTGGAGTGGTTGGTTCGATACAGCATGAAGATGGGAGCAGCGGCCTCGCCATATGCGCCATGGCCGGCCTCCCATTGCGCAAGGCAGGGGTCGGTCTCCGGGCTATCAGGCGTACATCTTGCGAAGGGGCTGTTCTCCCATGCTATGTTGGACTGAACATTAATGCCTGCCTCGTAGTTATCCTGGAGAAACTCCCCCTGGTAAATTTGTCAGTGTGAAGGGATTTCTTGCGGGGAAGCCATTGCTTACAACGGCAGGAAGTTCAACAACGACTGGGATGCCGAATTTCTCCAACTCCTGTCGAGGTCCAATTCCACTGAGCTTGAGAATCTGAGGAGTGTTGAATGCTCCACCCGAGATGATCACTTCTTTCCTGGCCGTAACAGTACGTAACTGTGGCTCGACCGAGGGGTCATATCGTTGGTCGGCCTCATAAAGACCTTCTCCAACCATGTACTCCACACCATAGGCTTTCAAGCCAGGGCCGGACTTCTTCGTCAGGATTCGTGTCGCAAGGCTGTGGGTACTCAAAGTCAAAGGGTATCGTGAATTTCCATCTTCACTGGCCGAAGCCAAAGTCTCGGCGACGTAGTTCCAAGGGCTGCTTCTGCGGCGGTTCTCGTCAACGTGTAAAGGTATCTGATACACGCCAGGGATCTCGTAGCGATCAGCGCCAGGGCGGTTAAGATCTCTCTCCATCAGCTCGACGACTTGTTCGGAATCAGGTGCTTCTATGCCCTCCGTCTGGAAAATGGCATTTTGAACCACACGGAGGACACCCGGGCGGTCAACTACAAATGAAATGTTGTTTCGGTTCGTCTGATTTCCGTCAGCTTTGGGGTTATGGCAAGAGGTGAGGGGCTTCCTACGGAAATATATCCGTCAAAGCCGTGGCCTGGGGTCCCTTCAGGCACGTAGGTGTTTCTCTCAAGCTCGACAAACATCGACCTCATGTTTTCAGGGCCCCAGGAGTCATCGCCTGTAACCTCGGCGAAGTGGGTCCAGTCACTGTCGGGAGGGAGAACCACATTCATGGCATTGGCTATCGCTGAGCCCCCAACGGTAGCTCCTCTAGGATAGTATATGCCAAGTCTAAACCGATGATCAGTGTTCATCCTAGCGTTGACTCGGTACGTGACTTACGGGGTTGCATCCTCGGGAGCATCGATGCCATACCAGAGAGTGCCGTTTGAAAGACGGTAGGTGAAATAGCGATCGCGACGAGCTTGAGTCTCATTCTGGTAGTGAGACACATAAAACTGCCAAGACATCTCCGGGTGCTCCGAGTTGACATCCGCCCTGTGAATGAAGACCATGAGAACGAAGCTGTGTATACTGAGCAATCCATCACTCACAATCCGGGG
This sequence comes from Colletotrichum siamense, assembly GCF_013390195.1. Classification (NCBI taxonomy): domain Eukaryota; kingdom Fungi; phylum Ascomycota; class Sordariomycetes; order Glomerellales; family Glomerellaceae; genus Colletotrichum; species Colletotrichum siamense. The sequence goes on along the minus strand of NW_023501016.1, from coordinate 6,844,387 downwards.
ATGCGTTGAAGATTGTTGTCACCCATGTTGCCTCCAGCCTCAATGAGGAAGACAGAGTGACCCTCGCGAGCTAGGCTTGCGCTGGAAATTGTCAGTAATAGAAGAGAAAACGGAAGGGAAGTCTTACGCTAAAGTGCCGCCTCCAGGTCCTGAGCCTACAACAACATAGTCATAAGCTGTATCGTTGGACGGACTTCCAGTAACGCTGCTACTGAAGAGTAGAATGGAGGCAAAAGTGAAAAGCTTCTTCATCGTGTGTAGATTGGGTTTCAATTACAGTTTTTGGATGCAGGGCGGTATTCACAATTGTTGAGCCGAACTGGTGAAATACATGTCTTATATATGATTTGCTGCCAAGACCTTTTGAAGACCTTTTGTTGTCGAACAAAGATCTTTCGTTGAGATGACTGTCTCTGCTGTGCGACGCGCAACCTTGGGGCATCGTTATGGCCTCTGCCAAGTGTTGATCATCATCGTCCTCATTACGCATGCTTCAGCGAATGCGCAAATTGGTGGCTAAGCAGGCCGGTTCATGAATCCTTCATCGCTGTAGCCTGTCTTCCAAGACCACCATGCCGCTGGTGGTCGGACTTGAGGTTGGGCGCAGTCAGTTGATATCGGAGTTACGGACCATAGCCGTCAAAGCACTAGCGGTGGCTGGCCTACTTTCGGATTAAACGATGTAAGCTGACCAACTTATCCCGAAGACATGTGTCCCAGGCCAAGGCCCGCCAACCGAAGCCCATCAGCCCTTTAAAAGCGACCACAGTCCGCCAAGACCTCTGACGAAGTATGGCTGCGCAGAGACGAAAGCCGAATCAAAATTTCTGGACTGTGCTGGTGAGCTGCGAATTGGCAGACGTTCGACCCAACGTCATCGTACCTCTGCTGTTGCTGCTGACATATGCATTTCATCGCGGCATTTGTCAGACGCCAAGAACAGTGCAACGCACGTGAAATCGGCAAGAAATTCGGATGTGCAGCAGCTTCATATTAATCACCCGTGCTTGTCTCCTCCACCGGCAGACACTAAAGTTGCGAGATGCTTCAGATCCGCCAAATCCATCTCTTCAGGTTGTGATGGAGTAGCCGTGATCTCATCCGATGAAGCCCCATTTTGGGCTGGAATTGCTTCATCGGAACGAGGGTTAAGTGTAGAAACAGGGGTAGCAACACCGGTGGACAGTCGCCCAACCGCTGGATCTCTTTGTCCAATGTCCTCCAGTTGGTGCTCTGGCTCATTCTCATCGCTATCAATAGACACAAGCTCATGAAGTCTATTGCGTCGTCGAATGGTAGCATTTCCAATAGTTCGCATGGCACCTCCATTGGGAAACGCGGGCTCCACCATCGTTTGTCTCCTGCGCCGGAACATTCGTCGGAAGTAGTCTCGAAAAGCGGGCATGCAGGAGCAGAAGATGAAGCCGTTTAACTCAACAAAGGACCAGTTCGAAATTGGAACGATGTCCCCTAAAGTCCTGGCTTGAGTATCAAATGAGAGGGTCTTGATCGAACTTGAGACTCACAAGTAGGATTGGATGTTTTCATGAAGTCGTTGATTGTGCTGAGCCGAAGCACAGACACGAGAGTAATTCTGCACAAGGCCATTCAGTCATTTGTCTGTGCTGAGGAATATGCATCATTTGAACTTACAAAAGTGCGACGGCGAACATCATTCCGGCGCCAATCTTCTGCCTCCACCGCCAATTCAACCTCAAAATTTGAGAGATCGGCATGCTAACTACTATTACATCCAATGCAATGTTGACACTGGCGTGGGCCCAAGTCTGGAGGTTGATATCGTGGCAGCGACCATGGTGTTCCCCGTCCCACCGAGTCCAAGTGTAGCTGATTGGCCAGCATTGAAACATGGTGGCGACGAAGAAAGAAATTGCTGAGGCGATGCAAGCCCAAATGACACCCCACGTAAGCTTTCGGAACCGTTCATCGGAAAAAAGACGAAGGTAGAAGAAGAGGAAGTTCGTTTTCGCAAACAGAACTGTGAATGCGTAGAAGTGTTCACTTATGTAGAACAGCTGCAGCAAATTAGCAGTTGAAAGGGCTTGAGCAGGTCTTGACCAACTTTGAAAAACTCATTGATCTGATCCGGCGTGAGTGTATATATCTTTTCCGAGTCCTGATTGAACAGCTACGAAGGCTTGTTAGTTGAGAGTAGTAAATCCGAAATCAAGAATACTTACTAATGACAACTAGGACGCTCATAGGCACAGACATTGCCTACCACAACACGTGGCAGTTAGTAATGTGAGCTTGATGATACTGTCAGAAACAACAAACCATGGTAAATATCAGAGCGTAGTCATCAAGCCCTATGCTGTAATCAAACCGGGAGAGCTGCGAATATTCGCGGATGCCAACGCTGACGATGGCGACAAGCGCGCCAGCAACAGCGCTCGCAGTAGCAGAGGTACCCTTATCGCGAACTGGTAAACCACAAATACCAGAGAGAATTCTTTGTGTTTCTACCACATTTGTGTTAGGATTCTAGTCAACGGATTCAAGATGTTGCAGCCATTCGGCGTCCAATTGAAATAATACGGTTTCTTGGACTAGGCACTCACTCAAACCATTGATTACAGTGCAGTTTTGAAATGCGCATCCAACAGCACTGTAGAATTGCGAATCAGCGCACAGGAAAGGAATTGAAGACCCTGAGACTGGCGATGAAGCCATGGCATTGGATATGCAGCGACCCTAGTAAACTTAGCACTGAATTGAAAGACTTCGGTCCTGGATGCATAGTCTACTACCAGCCGCCAGGGCAGACAATGTTAACAAAACGTAACCTTACCGCGCACTCAGGGAAAAGCTGAAGTAAATCCGGGGATGCCAGGGAAGACACCCCCGGTTCAAGGCCGGCGACGAGCATTATCGATATTACTGTCGCCCCGATGGTTCCGACTTATTCGAATGGCAACGAGATGGTCAAAATGAGCACAAATTGAACCTCTGGACCAGCTTCTGGAAGGTAACGACGCACACTTTTGCTGCCCAGTGATGAGGTTGCGGTTTTGAGGTCTTTCAATTGCTTCTCAACCCCTCCGCAGAAACCACGGAAGCATGGGTATCCCTCAGGCAACAAAAATCGGAAGTCGATCTACCTGGGGGCGTTAGTTAGCCACGTTAAGCGCAAAATACCCCCTACTTATATAGGGGGCGAAAAAATAAGGTTTCTACCTAAAAAAAAGGGGTTTCTAGCTAGTTACGTAAAAGTTATATTTTTTTTATTTTATTACTAAAAAACGTCCTTTTTAAAACTATACTATAACCTAAAACTATACTTTTTTTTAATTATTTCTTTTAATTTTTATTATTAAGATATTTTATTAAAGTAATACTAACTTAATACTTACTAAATAAGTTATATAAGTATTATATACTAAATAATATTAAGCTTTTTATTTTAGTTACTCTAATAAACTTCTATTTATAGTATTATTAATTTAAGCTATTACTAGAGATTATAAAGTATTTTATATAGTAATAAAGAAGTATTTAAAAGTTTTAAAAGTTAATTATAACTTCTTTATATTATTTTAAAAGGGTAGCTAGCTAAAAGTAGTAATAGAAGTTAAAAACTTAGCTTTAGTAATATTTATAATATAGCTTAATATTATTAGTTTTTTAGTAATTTTAATAATCTTTAAAAAGATAGCTAACTTATTCTAAGTTACTTAAAGTATAAGCTTTATATTAAACTACTTTATAGTATTTTAGATAGCTAACTATTTAGAGTTCTAAAAGGGATTAAAGATTAAGCTTATTAAGATTTATTAAAAAAGTATTAAGTTTAACTTAGTACTAATTTAGAACTTTTTTAATTAGTATAATATTATAGTTTAAGAATATAATCTTAAGTTTTCTAAGATATAGAATATTAATAAGTCTAGCTACTATATTAGTTACTTTAATAGCTATATATATATATTATTTTATTTTAAGGATAATAAAAATAAAATAGACTATAAGAAGTTATTAATCTAATTAATAGAGAGTTATATACTCTTATTAGTATTAATAATACTATTAGAGATATTATTTTAGTTTATTTTATCTTTAAAATATAGCTAATTATTATTTAAGCTAATTATAATATTAATAAGAGTATTTACTTTATATAATCTTTTATTACTTTCTCTAACTAAGAGATTATAATAGATTATATTAAGTATTTTAATATATATTTATTTAAGTATTTAGTGAAGTTTTAGTAACTTAAGTATACTATAAAGTTATAGTTTAGTATTAATATTTATAGAAGCTATTCTAATTAGTTTAAGATATATAGTATTATATTAAAAGTTTATATTAAGTTATATAAAGATATCTTCTAAGAAGAATTTAATATAAAGCTATATTATTTATTCTTTTTAGATAGCTTCTCTAGGTATATTAGTATAGATCTTATAGAATACTATATTAACTTTAATATTATTACTAGGTTTTTTCCCTTTTATACTATATATCTATTTTAATTTATAGATATAAAAGTTTTTTAGCTATTTAAGAAAGCTTATTAGATAGTATTATAAGAGTTTATATAAAGTAGTAACTTTATTTTTATATATAAAGATTTTATTAATAAGTTTTAGTAAATAATAAATATAATATTTATTTAGGTTAATATTATAATAAAGTTTAAAAAGTTAGGTATTTAGCTAATTAGAGATAATATAGTTCTCTCTTAATTAGTTAAATATATATAGTTAGCTTAAGTTAATATATTTAGCTACTTTTTTTACTACTTACTAAATAAAAATAGGTTTAAGAGAGCTATATTATAAGTAAATATAATTAAGTAATATTATACTACTAAATAGAGCTCTCCTATTTAGAGGAGTTATAAAGTAATCAAAGCTATAATTAGTAAGAATAATCTATATTATAAGAGAAGGTAAAAATATATTATTAATTAAAATAAATATATAGAGATATAATAATATAAGTAGTAGATTTAGTAAAGTATTAAACTAGTTTACTTATTTATTATAAGTTTAATATTTATAGAGATTAAAAAGTATTATAAGAGGTAAATAGAAGAAGCTTTATAAAAAAAACTTAAGTAGTAATATATTACTATAAAAAAAGAAGCTTAATAATAAAAGAAGGAGTTCAAAGTAAAGTATAATATTAATAAGTATTAACTAATTAATAAGTATATAAAGAAGTTAAACTTTATATTATAGTTATACTATATTAGTAAGTTTAATAACTTTATCCTTTTTAATAAGAAAAACTTATAATAAATTAAACTACTTAAGCTTTCTAAGTAGTAAATTAATCTTAACTTTATATTACTACTAAAAGAGGTATTTAATACTATTAAATATTTTAGAAAACCTCTTAGCTACTTTAATATTAGAGAGTTATTAATTTTAAAAAAGTATTACTTTAATAATAGTAACTTAGAGGTCTTTAATAATATTAATAACTTTATTAAAGAAGATAATAATAATATTATATTAAGTATTAATTTAGTTTATAATTTTAGTAATAATAATAATATTATTAATATTAATAAGTCTAAGTTACTATTATTACTAATACTAGCTCTATTAGCTATATTAACGCTAATAATAAAGTAATAAACGCCCTATTTTGCTCTATAAAAGGGTTTAATATACTTTTATATTAATAATATTATAGAAAGTAACTTTTTAATTATACCTCTATTAATATAAATAGTAAAAAAATAGAAATATATTATTAATAATATAGGAAGTAATAATATAGTTATCTTCTATAGCTTATTAATACTTATATAAAATATATAGATATTATATATATAGCTAGATAGCTTTATTTAAGAGTAATATAATAATACTACTTTTATTACTATATAATATAGTTAAAGCTAAAAATTATATTATAAAAAGTTATTAATTTAGTAAGTTAATACTAAAAAATACTATTTTTAGTGATCTAGGTAGAAACCTCCTTTTTTGGGTAGAAACCCTGTTTTTTCGCCCCCTACGTGAGTAAGGGGGCTAGCGTTAGCCTGCGCCGCTTGGACCCCTGGGTAGGCTTGCTGTGATTAGCGCGAAGAGACATGGCATATGGCGATTAGAGTTCCCGCTAATCAATAAAGCGCTTAGATTGGATAAAGTTCACGCTAAATGCGAATGATGTCCGTGTGTCGTATCACTTTGAATTTCGCAAGCTAGTCGCTACAAGTAAGTTTTGTACTAGGCACTTCGTGTTGCCTTATGAACAAAGATTAATGCTTCGCAACTTATCCGTCCAGCGGGTGAACGTGGGTGGAAATATCTATGAAGACGACAAGCGCCCTGGCAAGGACATACCCGAGGACTTCAGACCCTGCTTAAGTATCTTCAAACCCACGCGATTCATTGTAGGCTCGGTATCGCAAAATGATCGATCAGACCTGTTTGCGTAGTCGACGTCCCAAGAACCGATTGAGCAAACGTGTTTCGGTAGCTGAATTGCATGTGAAGGAAATGACGCCGGAGTAAGAAGCAGACCAAGGAAAATCGAATGCATGAAGCATAACTGTAGTCCCATTGCATATATATTGCAACATTTCGACATGAACTCGCGGAGGTAGGGCTCAATATCAAACTATTTCTGGGTCATTGGCTCGGCGTAATCGGGTGCCGTGCCGGCGCCATTCGGCCCCGACCCTATTCGGCTACGGGCCGAGCCCCGCAAATGACTGGGCCGATGAACGGAACTACTACAACGCGCGCAAGACATGGTACGTCATGGAGACTTTAAGCAGAACAGCTTCTGATGCTCCGGGGCGGCTCTGCTTTGGTACAACTTCGTACAAGTCGAACATCACTATTCTCTCTGTGCCTGCATCGTGCTCACATCAGCGTGAGGACGGTTCTGCGCGGTGCCGACCGAAGTCTCTCACACGGCACGATTATTCTCCCTATCGCAGGACACTGCCTCCTGGAACCTGCAACTTCATTTGACATGGACCGTTAGTAGCTTGGCATTTGGTCATACCAGAGATGACATGCCGCTAGCCAAGTGGCTCATATTTCCCCAAAGAGGAAATAAGGTGTACACATTCGCTGAAAAATGAAGATTGTGGAGCAGGCACCAGTGCATCCGCCAATCAGTCTCCCAAGTTGCCTTCCATTTTCATGCCTATCATCAGCCACGACTCTCCAAGTGATTTCTGTTTTTGGCTCATATACATCTCGCGACTAGGCAGACCTGTTCAGCTGTGACGACATGCGGTGATTTTCAGCCCAAGTAAGCAACGGGAGAAAATAGTATCAAATAGATATATATGTGACACGGATACTACACCCAGGCTTTTGGTGAACTCAATGCCGCATTGCAGCCTGACACTTCATCTTCATTGACCGCGCATCAACCTTACTATGTTTCGTAAGAACGCCCTTTTCACTCTGCTTTTGGCCGTAGCAGCTCCTGCCTCAGCATCTGCGTTGAATCACGCCCGAAGAGAAACAGTCGAATGGGGACCTTGCCCGGATTGGCTGCCGAGCCAGAACAGCAAAGCACCCGTTCAATGCGGGAATTTGACTGTCCCACTGGACTACGCCAGCTCCAATTCAAGCGAAACCTTTCAGCTCGAACTGCTCAAAGTCCCTGCTATCAAGGGGCCCTCGAAGGGGAGCATCCTGTTCAATTTCGGTGGACCTGGGGTTCCCGCACGGGATCGCCTAGCTTCGCGGAGCTATCTTCTTCAAGCGTAAGGAATTAGAATCCAAGATGTTGATTTGATATTGACAATCGCCAAGGACCACTGGAGGAAATCATGATCTCATTACCTGGGACCCAAGGTGCGTTTTCATGCCTCTGATGTGGCATTTCGAACGCCTATTTCAAGGGCACTTAGCTAACAGTACATGACCAGAGGCGTCGGAAATACCACAACCTTTTCATGTTATCAGAGTAGTACTTTGAGGAGCATCTTCAATTCTTTGCCAGGTCCTATGGGAAACAACTCGGACCCAGCGATGGTGGGAACACATTGGGCGTATGCCGGGGGCGAGGCAAACACGTGTGCTCTGGATCCTGCAGCTAGCGAGGCTGGGAGCCGTATTTCAACAGCGTATACCGCTAGAGATGCGATGAAAATAGTTGACGCTCTTGATGATGACGGAATGCTGAGATATTGGGGTAGGATACTTCCATTTATAAGACTCGATGTCGCAAAGACTGTCGTCGGAGCTAACGTTTCGCCAACAGGAACTTCTTATGGGACAATTTTGGGCGCAACCGTGGCTGCCATGTTCCCTGAACGTATGGACAAAGTTGTGCTTGATGGAGTCGTGAATCCACATGAATGGTACTACGGCCTGTATGTCATTCCCACCATTCTGAGATTACGATACGATACTGATACACTTTTTCTTCAGGAATTCCGAATGGGCCATGGATGCCGATTCCAGTCTCGACGCAATATTTCAGACCTGTCTCAATTCTGGAGATAGCTGCCCATTTTCTGGTGGCAACCAGACAGTGGACAGTCTTCGTGAGGAATTCTTTTCGGTCATGGAAGAGGCGAAATTGCGTCCGATACTTGTGGGATCTACAGTCATCGACAGGACGGCGATAGCTGCGGCAGTTCGCCCACAGCTGAACGACCCGAGGACCTGGCCTTTGCTCACAGTGTGGCTCAACGATCTCTTTACAAGAAACGAAACCGGCATTACTCTCGGATACTTGCAGCTGCTGGGTGTTGAGACTGATGGCGCCGGCGAGGATACAGGTGATGCCGGGGATGACTCCGCGACCGGTATCCAATGCGCCGACGCTGGATTTCGCACCGATGACTTGGAAGTCTTCCAGCCGGCAATCGACAAGATCACGAATGCCAGCCGCACAACTGGACTTGTGCTGATCAAAGTCCAAATGAAGTGTGCCCAGTGGAAAATCAAGCCCAAGGAAAGGTACGAGGGGGGCTTCAACAATATCAAAACCAAGAACCCGATACTCGTCTTCACCCACTCTTTAGATGGGTCAACCTCACATCTGTCGGCAGAAAATGTCACCGCAAGCTTTGATGGTAGCGTTCTGTTGAAATCCAACGGCTATGGAGTAAGCTTTCATCCCCGTTGACTCATGATCTTACCTTAGTCATAGGAGAGAATCGCTGATGTGTTTTGAACAGCATGGTTGGAGAGCTCAGCCGTCAGTTTGCACTGCAAAGGCCATGCAGAAGTACTTCGACCAAGGACAACTTCCGGACCCTGACACCGTATGCGATGTCGACGTTACACCGTTCAAAAACGTCACAGGTGTGATGGCGTCGTGGAACCAGTTGCTGCCCCAGATTGGCTTCGAATCGGAGTAAGAAACAAATAGAATTGATCTAGTCTTCATGGCACCGGACGCTTTTCAAGTTCAACTCCACAAGTCTTTTGTAGCTAGACGATTTGTTATTTTAGTTCGTGCATCTCTTGGAATATAAACAATCGTTTTGTTGGCTTCCTGGCAATTAAGCTTGACAGTTCGTAAGCTAATGGCTTTTAAGTTTTGCGGGTAAGAAACGCACGCCACACGAAATCAAGGATCTATCCATCTTCCGCTTTGATCTCGCCTCTTAATTAATAATCTTCTGGTCTTTGATGTTGAAGTTTGCCAAAACAACCAACCACACATGTTTGCGACAGAAAACACTCCAGAGTGACCTCCAGGTCTACATCTTGTACACACCACAGCGAGAATAATTCATTGGCAAATTCTGTCGTAGATTGAACTTTTATCTGGTGGATATTCAAACTCTTCAGGGCTAGACTAAACTTGCAGCTGCCAATAATGCATGCAATTGGTTTCTATGACACAAAAGCGTATGGTTTGTCGAAACAAGCGTCCCAGTTTGTAAGATCGCCATCCCAAAAATTTCGTATCACCCCCTTCGCATGCATTGGTAACGGTGTACCAACATCTTTGCTCTGCTCCAGGAAAAGTTCACCAACCAATCCTCGCTTATCCACTCGGGCTCCAGCCTCGACTCCAGCCACAATCAATGGCCACTGGACCGACTTCTGAAGCACTGGATGCTTCTTTCCTTCTTCCAAAAAGGAGTATAGACGGTCACTATGAGCTCTCAAGTGACTTGACGACTGCAAGACTAAGATACTCTTCAGGGCTGACAGGCAGAAGACTGCCACTGCAGATTGAAACATGAGCCCAATCAGCTCATTGTGTTCATGCTGCGCATAGAATCCCTCCCACGTTCGGGCGTCAAAGGCTTCGATATTCTTCACGATGTTATCTGCGATAGACCTCGCAGTATCCTTGCTCATGAAGCCGTTGGAGACACCATCCCGAACGTGGTTAATGCGAATGATTTCCTCGAACAGGGCCATCGGGCAGGGCATATTGGGATGTAGACCGAGTGGATACAGCTCATCGGTAAGCATAAGTAGCCCTTCGTGCGACGCTATTCTGACATGATCGTGGGACGGGCTGGTAGTGTTTGCGAAAGTGGCAGTTCTATAAGACTCGTGAGCTCATGCTTTCCAATGGCAGAATACTGTGGTTTGATCAATCACATACATCAGAAAGGATAGAAGGATTCCCTTGAGCATTGGAACCTCTCTCATCCACCCTATGGCACCCCCACGGCAAGCAAGCATTGCCAGGAGGCCGTTGACATGGTATCTCCAGTTTGGCGAAAGGCACGACTGAATCTGTAGGGCAAATCACTTAGCACAAGTGGCGGAGAAACACATGGCCAAATGTAACGTACTTCTGACTGGAGCAGGAGAATAACACCTGTCAGTACAACATCGCTGCTCTGAGTCTTTTCATTGGCGATATCTTCGTTTAGAGCACGAATTGCAAGCCCTCGATGGTGGTGCAAACGGGCTTGTGCATGTTTGAGGGAGGGACAGTCGGGTTTCCACTGTGTTTGTACACACATCTTATGTTGGAAGACGATGGAAACCATATTGTGCGCAATGGCCTTTGGTAGGAAACGGACAATGTTGATGGGTATCGCGTCTACGAAGACGTTCGCTATGCCATCCCTGTGACCAGCCGCAGTGTGAGGGTAGAAAACGGCGTTGTCTAAGTTTCATATTAGTTTCGTCTTGAGAGATCAATCCAATTTGAATGCATTGTCAATTCGACTCTTAGGGGGCCGCCGTTGGAGACTCACAGTACTGTACAGCATCATACACGTCACAAACATCCGTTCTTAACGGAGCATGGAAAATACATTCGATACCATTGAAAATATCCGTTCCGACTTCAAAATGCTTGTGTTTGGGCTGCTTGGCCGGCCTCGGGGTCTTCGGTTTGGTTGTTGGTTTTATGCTGACGGCGGTACTCTTCTTGCGCCGTGTACGACAAGTTACCTTGCCAGGAGCGAGCCAAGTCAGCGGTTTCTTGTCATCGTACCCTGGACACACGATGCCCGCAACCCGGCACTTGTTGCACACAGGTCGTGTTGCATCACAGACTAATCGTCGACGAAGGCATTCCCAGCAACGGCGTCGCTCTGGGGCCTCCGGTGACGATGAAGAGTCAGGCGAGCTTGACATGGTTATTGGAGATGTCATTACTAGTGTTTGGGTAAACGTCGAGCTGATCAGAGCTTCGTTGGCGCGAGCCGGTGCGCGGGTTGGGCCGTAAAGCTGCAAGTAACCTCCGATGTGGGTGACAGGTGGCGGACAGACGTTTCCAGATCGAGCAAGACGAAGTAAACGGAACAAGGAAGGGCGGTATTGAGTGTGGAGGGCTCGGGATCAGGTCCGCTTCGGCTTGGGGATTCTTATACAGCCTTTACTCCACGAGTGCTGGATGCCTTGTTGGCCGCCAGGATGTCAGCCTCCAAGTCCCCCAGTAGTATACTTATTTTCCCCTAATCGGGTTAAGACTGTTTTGGGTGACCTGTACTCCGCCCGAGGTGCAAGATGGGTAACCGCCGATCCATCTCCAATCAGCCCTAGGAAATGCAGCCACGGCGGGGACGGCATCATGTTGGGGGCCATTGTCTCGAGGAAAATCAAATCAGAAAGGCCGACGGAGATGGCCCCAGTATGCTCAGCCGATGACTTCACTGCCCTGGCAAAGCCTTGACATCGGCCCGCTGCGAGGGGTCAGGGTTGATTGGCCTTGTTTGTCGGAGAACTCATACTTCCCGGAGGATGGTATCCTGGCATCGTGTTTTTTGTGCCAATTTCACTCACATACAAATCCAAAGCCACAAACTGGTATCTCAGGGCTGCTATTGGATACGATCGAGCAAAGACCAGATACAGCTGAAGACGATTCGACTGCAGAAATCCTCCAAGCGATGAGGCACAGGCAGAAGTGCATTCAACTTCACAAAAACAGGTTTTCACTGCAATTCTCTCTCACCAATACGCCGCAATGCATAGTGCTCCGCGGGCGCCCGTGGATGGTAATTAGGCCCTGATCTTCTCGTTGCTAGTCGCTAGTAATTAGTAACTAGATTATATTAGCAGAGCATAAAAAAACTAAAAAATGCTTTTTTAATAACATTTTACCTAATTTAGTAGGGAAAATTAGGTAATTAATATACTTAAATTATTATTAGAGTTATATAAAGTCCCTAAGTAAAACCTTAGCTAAGATAAGCTATAAGAGGGATAATATTAGTAAAAAGTTAATTTTCTACTATTAATTTTAGTAATAGAGAAATAAACTTTTTATTACTAATACTAATAACTAGAAATTATTTAATTTTTTACTATTAAATATACTAAAATAAATAATTATTAATAAGTATTTATTATTTTTACTACTATTATTATTACTTTTATTACTATAATATATATTAATAATATCTTATATTAGAATTAATAAGGATTAAGGTTTAATTTAATTTATAAAAGTAGCTTTATTATTATTACTAAGTATATCTAATTAGTATTTTATAGTAATAAAACTTATTTTAGAAATATCCTCTATTTTAATAAATATAACTTTAAGCGCTTAGTAATATAGCTATAAACTAATAACTACTTCTAAGATATTTAATATTAAATAGTTAAGTAGAAGTTAATAATCTTTTTATTTATAATAATATATAAAGTATTATAGTATTAAGCTATTTACTTCTTCTTTATTATTTAAAACTTAATATCTTATTTAATAGATTAGCTCTTTATAGCTATAGTTATATTTTACTAGGAAGTTATATAGTAATTTAATTAGATATATATCTTATTAGATATTAAACTTAAAAAGAAGTATATTTTATTAATAGGTTATATTAGTATAATTAATAATACTCTTATTAAAGCTTATATACCTCTAGCTTAATAGAAGAGATTTTTTAGCTATAAAAGTAAGGTTTTTTAAAATATACTTATTACTATATAATTTAATAGTATATATATATATCTTAGTAAGTATAAAAGGATTACTAAATAATATAGCTCTAATATAATAAGTAGTTAGTAGAAACTTTAAAATACTATAAAGTAGGTTTTACTTTAGAGATACTAAGTTTACTTATAAGAGGGGTATTTTAACGCTTTACTTTAGTAAGAAGTATTATATTAATAAGATATAAAAGCTAAATAAAGCTAAGAATAAGAAAAACTTATATAATTAATACTATATAAGCTAGTAAGTAATTATTAAGTATACTTTTAGCTAAATAAAGTAGTTATAAAAGATCTTATAGTTATTACTATTTAAATATAGCTTTACTAAGTAAATAAAAATTATATATATAGTAATAACACTATATAACTTTATATAGTTAGAAGTATAAAAAGAAGAGTTAATAGAGTAGTAAGAAGTAACTATAAAGAAAGTGAGGTAGTAAGTAGATTAGAAGGTTAGTATATAGCTAAGTAAGGTGTTAAGAGATTATATTACTTATAGAGTATAGTAATATTATAATATTTACTTTAATAATAAGTAGTTTTATAAGAAAATAACTGTTTTTTTTAATATAATAAATATAGCTAAATTATTAATACTTCTACTCTTTAGCTATAATACTAATTTTATATAAAAAAGCTTCTTTACTATATACTAACTTAATATTTATCTAAATTACTACTTCTTTTAATAATATTACTAAAAAATAACTTATTTTAGCTACTACTTAAAAACCTAACTTCTCTATAAATAACTCTTAGAAGTTATTTATTATAAACTCTATATTATTAGTATTAATATCTTATAGTACTACTATATTTACCTTAATAATACTTAAGAAGCTATACTTAATACTACTATTAATATTACTAATAATTTAGTATTATTACTTAACTAAGTATAAAAGTCTCTTTATAGCTTAAAGTATAAGCTTAATATTAATAAGTAAGGTTATTAACTCTCTCCTCTTTTTATTTTATAACCTTTATAGTTCTAACTCTTCTTTAGCTTCTCTTTTAGAGATCTTAGATATAATATTATTTATTTATACTACTTTAATAATATATTTACTACTTAATACTTTATTAAGCTAAAAGGTTATTATATTATCTATAAATAGAAACCCCTTTTATTATATAGCTTTAAAATATAAATATTCTTTTATAAATACCTCTTAACTTTTATTTTTAGTAAAGATCTTACCTATTTTATTATTATATTTAATATCTAATTAAAATAAAGTTTTTATTTTATAATAGTTAATAAATAATAATCTAAATTTATTAATTAAAGTTATAATCTTATATACTTTTATAAATTTTACTACTATTACTAGCTTAATATTATTTATTATTTTAGTGAATATAAATAGCTATATATTAATTAATATACTTTTATTAATTTATATCTAATAGAAACTAATAAAGTACTATATAGTTTTATATAGCTAAGTTATCTTTATTAGCCTTAATAAGGAGGTCTAAGAGAATTAAATACTTTAAATTAGTATTAATATTAACTATAAAGATATCTATAAACTAATAGGGGTAGTTTAGCTAGATAGAAAGCTTCTCTTATTAATTATATATAAACTTAATATAATATATATAATCTTATTAGTATTATTAGTAACTATAAAGTTTAAAAACCTTATAAATAGAGTTTTATTAGTTATAATTATTTAGTAAAAAAATAGAAAAAGAGGTATATAGAAGTTAATAGAACCCTATTTATTTAAGTATCTCTTTAATCTATTTATACTAACTAGCTATTACTATTAATAGTTATATTTATAGTAAATTAATAAAAGAAGGAAGTAGTTAGATAATACTACTACGCTTAATATAGTAATATAATAAATAGTTAATACTATAGTTACTTAGGTAGCTAAAGTCCCTTTTGCCTTAGTTACTGGCGACTAGCAACGAGAAGATCAGGGCCTTAGCCTGGTAGACTGGAAGTATGCCCCGTCTCAGCTGCCTGCACTATCCTCCCTGAAGGCATTGCCGACCCCTAAAGGTGACATGAGCACCGCAATTGGGTCTACATCCGACGCATTCCGAATGCATATCAGTGGCTCCGGGACAACGGTTTATCGCTCCCACGCCGTAATCCAACGTCAATTCGCGACGGCTATCTCAATAAGTATGCACGTGGAAGGGATGACGGGTGGTTCCCGCTGGAAGCCATGCCCTTCTAGAGCGACCGCATCCCTGTACGCCCACGGCGCAGCCACGGCTTGAGGAGAAGACAAGGACACGCCAGCGGCGCCCAGAAATGATCGGCAAGGCGATGCTTGCGAGAGACAGGCCAAAAGGCCTCGGCATGGAGCTGAACTGCCCTAGCTACAGAAAGTCATCCGATCAGAACAACCGATTCCGCCTGATTAGGTGTACGCCTCAACATATTTGATGGTTCGAGATGCATCATTTCGTTTACTAGTGCCGTCTTAATGTGATCTCTCAGCCCTACGACGCCCAAACACGCCATTTGGTTGGTTCGAAATGCGAGTTTTCTCGTCGACGTACCCCTAACCGCCGGTCTCAGGCTGATGCAAAATTAGGCTGCCACTTAATAAATGTAAAATATGATCTGCTGGATCATGTCTCTAACTTCTCGGGGGTGGGCGGGTTTGATTGACGGAAGCGACTCCGAAATCATTAGCAAGACATGCAATGGAACCAACTGCGACCGTCTACTGTTCACTCTCCTGACCTTGACAAAAGCTTTGATGTGTTCGGCCTCCAGCGTGGGTTACTGTCGCCAGGCTAGCTAGCTACTCTGCCATGTGTCATGGTGTTTGGTTACTCGTGACGCGTCCTCCTATTCATAAGCTCTTTCGCTTTACTTGTAGATGATTCCCAAGCACATTTGGATATGGTAGGTTTACACGGTTATCACTCATTTGATGCGGGGTAATTAGGTGGATTCCGAGATAACGGGCAGGCTTCGGCGACACCATCCGTCGGGGGTTCAAAAGAGTCGGAGTGGGGTCCGATTTCCCGGTATAAACGCCGGTTACTGGAATTGCTTAAAACCTTCTTAAAGGTACATTGACAATTCATCGTGGCTTCAGAGTTCCTCTATTCAACTGTAGTAGAGCGTCATTTCGTATTCTGCAACCAATCACAGCCAGGTTATCGACAGCCTGAACAGTCACAGCCATGCGATCTACACGCACCATCACAGTGGTCGGATGTCACGCTGAGGGAGAGGTTGGCGACGTCATTACTGGCGGAGTTTTGGATGTGCCAGCGCCAACCATGTGGCACAAACTTCAACACTTTTTGACGCATAAGGACGACCTTCGACAACTGCTTCTGAACGAGCCCCGGGGACGGTCACCGAAAAATACGAACTTGATCCTGCCGCCATGCAACCCAGAAGCCGCTGCGGGATTCTTGATTATGGAGAGTGAGGAGTATGCGCCAATGTCCGGTTCAAACACAATCTGCACCGCGACCGTTCTATTGGAAACAGGGATGATCCCCATGCAGGAGCCGCTGACCAAATTTTCCCTCGACACGGCGGCAGGGCTGGTCGGTGTCACCGCGGAGTGCCGAGACGGCAAATGCAAGAATGTGGCGTTTGACAATGTTCCCGCGTTCGTCGACAAGCTCGACCTGCGCGTTGAAGTCCCCGGAATCGGGACTGTTTCCGCAGACATCGCGTGGGGCGGCATGTGGTATGCCATCGTTGACGCCGCGTCAATTGGCCTTAGTATCGAGCCCAAGCAGGCAGCGAAGCTTGTTGAGCTTGGCGAAAGGATCAAGCAGACCATTCGTTCTATTTATACTCCTCGTCACCCTGAAAACCCGGAAATCGCTGGAGTGTCGGTTCTTTCATTCACCGAGCCTCTGCAAGACGGCGTCGGTGGGAAGGTTGCCAAGAACACCGTCGTTGTCTCGCCTGGCCGACTGGATCGAAGCCCTTGCGGAACAGGCACCTGCGCCCGCATGGCATTGCTTCATGCTAAGGGGCAGCTTGCCGTCGGTGAGGACTTCAAGCATACTAGTGTCATTGACACGGCTTTTGAGTGCCGCATTAAGGAAACCGTCAAGGTTGGCGATCAAGATGCCATCATTCCAACTGTCAAGGGAAGAGCTTGGATCACAAGCTACAAGCAGGTTGTGTTGGATCCCGAGGACCCTTTTCCTACTGGCTACAGGGTTGGAGACCAATGGCATGTATACGATGCGGCTCTGTGATCAAGCAAAAGAATTTTTATAGCATATTGAGACGCCTTGTCTCACCTTGCTTGCGTGTTCACCGACTTTGCTAGCTATGCAGCGTTCCACATTGAAAGCCTTACTGTGCCTGTACGACGCGACTTGCATGCTTTGGCTTGAATTTTGCTTTTCCCGGCTCGCAGCCTGATTTTGCAAATTTGTAGATTCATTTTCTCACGAGTCTTCTGACTCGATCCCGCGTGTGGTACACCGGAGCCGCTTCAGCCATGCACGGCAAATTCTGAGGGGACGCCACTGTCTAACAAGTTGCAGCAGGCGAGTCCGGCGAGAACGCTCCAAAATCAGGAGGCGTGAAAACTGCATTGCAAGGTTTCTGCGATAATCGAACAGATAGCCGGCCGTTCAATTTGAGGCCTTTGGAAGAGCCGCATCTTCGGTTCTTGAGTAATACATTTGGCACTAGGCGTTGTTGGTTCTGCAGATTCCGAGCCGAATAGCATCGTACTTCACCAACCGAGCCGAAATGTTTAGTGCCAAGTCCGGGGTAGATCTTCACTCAACCCCACCGGGGAACGGGGGTTGCCCGTGTTCACCTCCATTTTCCGACGAACGCTCCATCAAGTGGCAGCGGCTCATCAAATTGAAAAGAGACTGGATCCGCTTTGTTCAATATGTTGAATAACGATCATATGCTTCTTTCCCTCACAGCGAGCGAAGAGTGTGCGACAACCAGTATCCTGCAGTTGCGACGGTTAATCGCAGTCGTAACGAGTTGCAGGCCGACATTTGAGATTTCTTCGTTGGAAATTAGCCCAATTGACGACTCAAAAATACTCGATCGATCATCCCAGAAACCAACAACTACCGGAACGTCAGCATGGCCACGTCAGCTTCGATTCCAGAAGATGCCAAAATCGATAGTCGCGTCGAGCATCTCGAAGACCTCAACCCGGATCCCAAAGATAACCATACCCACGTCGATGGCAATGCCCTGCTTGTAAATAAGGATGGCGAAGTTCGACGGATTCCTGTGCCCTCTTCGGACCCGAACGATCCTTTGAATTTCAGAAAATGGGAGAAGTACGGTCTGGTGTTCTGCTGTTGTTGGTTCTCCAGTATGGGCCTGTCGATTGCAAGCGGACTCGGTGCCATCCTGAGTGTCTTCTTCCAGATGTACACCCCTCAAGGATACTCATCAGACGAGATTGTTCTTCTTATTACGATCCCAACTCTGTGCATAGGCCTTGGTAAGTTGTCTCGATTATTCCTCCAAAAGGTCCAGGACCATCATGCAAGGGACAGTCATAGATCTGACATCAAATCACAGGAAACTACATCATTCTTCCCTTTTCGCTAGCCTACGGCAGACGCCCCGTCTTCCTTGGCTTCATGGTCATCCTTCTGATTGCCACCATTGCAGCTGCTCTGCAGAATAGCTACAACGGACATCTCGCCTCACGCATCGTTCAGGGCCTAGCCACAGGTGCCTCGGAATCCCTCCTCCCACTCATGCTCACCGAAGTCACGTTTCTCCACGAACGGTCTCGGATCTTCGGGCTATACTGGATGGCGCAGAATGCAATCTCGTCAACTATCAACCTTGCGTCGTCATACATCAACCACGACCTGGGTTGGCGATGGTATTATTGGGTTTTCGTCATCACTGTGGCTGTTGGTCTTGTGATTGCGTTCTTCTTTGCTTTCGAAACCCAGTTTACCCGCCCGCCCGAGTCTCTAGACGGTCAACTTGTTATTACCGATGAGTTTGGTGTCACCCGCGTCATCCCTGACTCGGAAGCGCAAGCGTATCTCGAAGAGATGAGTCGTTCTGGACTCACAGCTTCGGGAGCTGGGAACGCTGCTGGTGCCATTGAGCGTAAGACCTATGCTCAGAGAATCAGGCCTTGGTCTACGCCCCATCCACAGCCTCTTCAGGTTATGTTGCTGAGCTGGAAGCACATGGCCGAATCAATGTCCTCCCCTGGAATCATCTACGCCGTTCTCACATCCTCCATCGCCTTAGGTTGCGGTGTGGGCATGAGTCTCACTTACAATACTGTGTTGATGGACAACTACCACTGGCAAGCGGCTGACATCGGCCTGATCAATGTCGGTGGCGTTATTGGCGCTGTGCTCGGTATGCTTTTCTGCACATTCATTGGCAACCCATTCGTGATGTGGCTCGCCCGCCGCAACCGTGGCGTGCACATTCCGGAGCATCACTTAGTCACAATGGTACCACCTGCCATCGTTGGCGTCGGTATGTTGTTGCTGTATGGTTACACTGCTCCTGGCGGGACGACCTGGTGGGGGCCTTACATGGGCTGGACCATCTTTCAGTACTCATTCACAGCGATTATCATCATCTCCACGACGTTTGCTTCCGAGGCAGCTCCCAAACATCCCGGGCCTGCGTTGGTCGTAGTTGTTGGTACGAAGAATGTGGTGTCATTCGGCGTGACTTACGGGTTGACGCCAATGGTCGAGAGGTTCGGGTATCAGACTGCGTTCGGTGTCCTTGCCGGGATCTTTGGTGTGATCTTCCTTCTTGGAATTCCTGTGTACATTATCAACCCCAAGTGGCGTGCCTACATGTCTGAGAGGGAGAGTAGAAAGGGTCACGTTGAAGCGCCTTGAATCAGGCGTGGTTCTGTGCACTAAGCACGCCCGCAGAGTTGCCTCAATACCCCCTCGGCGAATACATTTGGAGTATTAGTGACACATCTGAAGTTTGGTTAACAGACCATGTACTTCATTTCATGGCTGAGTGTTTTCCTGGCCTAAAATCGATGTTCTGGAACCTTGATGGGTTCCGTAGGAGCCTGGTTGGTATGGGATGGAAAAAGGGAAAAGTCCCTGCGCCCGGGCGTGGCATTAATAATACATAGGTTTGGAACACACTATCATTTTTACTGTACAGTCTGTCTCCATTTTCTTCCTGAATACATTCAGATATATGAAATGAGAGGACCTCCTATCCTGATGCGATCAGCTACTTCACCAGAGATCCAGTACAAGCTTGCTTCCACGACATCTTGACACGCAAGTCATGATTGTGGTTCCTTCAGCTCTTTCAGCAGGTGTAAGGACTGCGTCCCTGTGTTCGGGCAGCCCATCTAAGACCCTAACCTCGCAAGTTCCGCACAAGCCCTTGTTACAGGTGGACATTACTCCAGCTCCTGCATCATTGATGACATCTAGGATTGACTTATCCTCAGGAACGCGCAGGACCTTGCCGCTCCGGCTGAGGACAACATCAAACGCTGTGTTTTCTGTGCCAGAGTCCGAAGGCATCGCAAACCGTTCCAGTCGCAAAACATCCGGTGGCGCATTGTTCAGGCTATTTTCAATGTCTCGAAGCAGAGCCTCAGGGCCGCAACAGTAAACCCGAAGGCCTTCCGTATCCAGCGATCGAATGTACTTGCTAACATCGAATCGTTGTCCACAGTGTTCTTCAGTTACCCAAGTGATGCAGCGATTCGCATGCTTTCCAGTCATTGCTTCCACAAACGCCATTGAATCGCGCTTACGGCCGAGATAGATGATTGTGTAGTCTTCCCCTCTGGCTTTTGCTTCCGCTGCCATTGGCTTGATAGGGGTGATTCCAATGCCTCCGGCAACGAACACAGTTCTTCGCGAGCCTGACTCGAAGGAAAAGTTGTTCCTTGGTCCGCGAACAGTAAGTTCAAGATTTTGTTTCACACTGTTATGTATGAAGTGAGAAGCTCCGGTATCGTTCGTCTTCAACACAGCAAATGCCAGACTATCTCGGTCATCTGGGCTTGAGCAGATGGAGTATTGTCGAAAGCCAAATGGGCCTGCTTTGACGTCAATGTGGGCTCCAGGCGCCCAACGCGGTGTCCCAGAACCAACGATGAGTCGCAGTGTTATCTGCATCACGTCAGTTGCGACCTGACATATTTCGCTGACGGTCATCTTCTGGTCGTGTGGCCTGGCTGCCATCTTTGTTGCCGAATTGCTCTGAACACGACTGCCAATGTCATGGTGAGTTGGAGGGTCCCAAGAGATCCGAACGGCTTCTGGGCCACGCCCTTCATGGACTTCGCTGTATTTGATCTCTTCGTACGGTGTCTCTAGTTCAAGCTGAGGAAGTCGCTCTCTGAGGACCTTGAGCTCCGTCCTTAGGAGGAGACGTGCAAAGGGGGCTCCTAAGCAAGCGTGGACGCCACGCCCAAAGCCGAGATGCTGCGTCTTGGAGTGTCTATCGATGTCGATTTCATCCGGATTCTCGAACTTGGTACTGTCGCGACTGCCAGAGTTGTATGCCACAAAAAGCTTATCTCCTGGCTGTAGGGTCATAGCCCCGAATTTCGTTTCCGTTGTGACTAGCCGTGGCATCCCTGTTATGGCCGACTCATAGCGAAGAAGTTCCTCAATGGCGGCTGATCTTGTCGCGTCGCTTTCTGATACTCGCTCCCACAAGCCGTGATGGAGCAGGTGTGCCATCCCCATGGAAAGAACATTGGTCGTAGTCTCATGACCGGCAAGAAGAAGGCCTGGAATCATGCTGAGGTGCTCGAAGTCGGTCAATTCCACTACTCCAGCATCTCTTTCGTTCCAAATATGGCTGATTAGATCATCTTTTCTATCATTCCGTCTATCCTCGATGACACCGGCGATGTATGTGTGCAAGTCCAAGACATCTTGAACTCTTTGCTGAATGCTGAGTTCCTCTTCAGACTTGGTGATGCCGCCGAAGAGCGCAAGGCAACGTCCGATCCACTCCCATCTGGCTGGGTCCAGTACTGCAACTACCACAATACATCTCAATGGTACAGGAAGTGCAAATTGACTCTTGATCTCGACTGAGCCCGAATCAACGAATTTGTCGATCTGGTCATGGGCAGCGGCGCGTAGCATTGGCTCGAATCGTTCCAGTCTACGTGGCACAAAGAAGGATGCGACGCTCTTTCTCAGCCGATCGTGGTCAGGGTTATCGTGTGCTAACAATGTGCCCTTGTCTGGTACTTTGTTGGCAAACAGATCCCGGACCATTGGCGGGAACTCTGGCACCGTCGGCCGAGAGCTGAAAAGTTCGGGTCTGTCGAGGACTGAGACGATATCATCGTATCGAGAAACAACGTATCCACCGAGTTTCTCGCTGAATTGGAACCCTTCACTGTCTCGCGAAGAAGCTAGGTCAACAAAGAGTCGACGCGAGTCGCTGAAGGGACAAGCCATCGTATGTGGGCGATTGGCTCAGAGACAGTTGCACTCCGAAGGGTTGCGAATGCCAATGTGATTGGTCTCCTTTAGTGGACGTGCCTCGGGTTGTCTTTCGGCCTTTACCCTTGATTGCCGAACCGACCTGCAGGGGGTTTGCGTGGCTGCTTCAGCCCTGTAGACGTTCAGGTCAATTGGTGTCAATAACTTTCCAGGGGCAGGCCCATCATGTGAGCAAAGTTGATTTAGTGGTTTGATTGTCACGGTACCAACCCGGTGTTTGGAGTAATTGCCTTCAACTTCTAAGATACACCATACATGCGGTGTCTTGGTGTTGAGCGCTGTTCAATCAGTGTCTCCACAGCGAGCACAATGCTCATCTTAATGTATTGCCTGCCATACGCAGTTGTAAACGGCAGGAGAGACACCCGATCTCATTGGTGATTCACCAGATACGATTGCCGTTTGAGGCAGGATGCGGATCTTCGTCTTGATTTGGAACAAATGCATGCGTAGACCAGGTCCATCTGCAGGCGCTGTGAGAAAAACATTGCATCCTGCAGGTAAATGCAAACCACCTGCGGCTCATCATAGCTTGAGAAATACTTTCCGTTCATCAATCTTATGTACTCATTTCCATTACATCATCAGGTGCTGTACCAGTATCCTCAGTCGAGGTTTGAATTACTTGAGGCAGGTCCTTGACTTCCGGGCAGCCCCATGCGTGTGCTGGAAGGCACAGAAGCTCCCTTGGCAGTCCTGGGACCGGTACCAACTTCAAAGCCGACAGTCTTGACTCCAAATGGGCACATTTCGCAGATGTCAGTACGATCATGGGCACATAGCCGGCATCGCACATGAAGCTCGGTGACCGCCGGAACCCGTCCAGAAATCCAGGATCTGTGACCCCAAGATCTTGCAACATCTCGACGAAGGTATCCATGTGTTTATCGTGGTCATGGATCTCTGAGTCCAAAGCCATGTTCAACCATATCTTACAGGATTCGAAGCGACAGCGGAGAATGAACCGGAGGGTCTTGGTCAAGTTTTCTGTCGTCGGGGACTCTCTCCCAGGCGGGGACAACGGACGAGCCTCAAAATCTTCCATTAGCAGCTCCCACTGTTCTAGCAATCGTCTGATTTGGCTTTGCTCGGTTAACAGTTCTGGGGGCGGTGACCCATTCGTTTCTGGACGAATGCGATACGGATCACCTTGTCGCACGAGTCGAAGCGTCCGGCTGAAGACATCATCGATCATGGCCTGGGCATCGGCGAAGTTGAAGAATCCATCAGGCATGGGATGCTCTAGGCCGTCTAGATCCGGGAAATCTGACGGATCATCTGCCCATATGAATGAGGTGGCAGCGACTCTTCGGAATAGAGGCAAAAGATACTGCTTTGTCCAGGCGTATTCGAATGTGGTGTGCTTGAGAAGGGCAAACCCGTGCTTGCAGTGCTGAATGACCATCTTGCGATTCTCCTGCAGGACGTCGATGCAGATAAAGAGGATGCACACGAGCAGCACCACTGGATGTGTTTCTGGTGACCTCAGCTTCCTAATGTCGTTGATCGCTGCATTGTAATGATGAAGTGCAAACTCTTGATCCTGGATTCGGACCAGTGGTCCACAAGTGCCGCCATGTAGTTGCTCGGTGAGAGTGCTGATGGCTAGGACGGCGTGTCGAGCAGCAGGCTCGTAGCTAGTAAATTGCATGACGAGTTTCGACATGAAAAGGGGGTCTACCGCGCCTGACAGTTGCGGGCCAGCTTCTTGACAGAAGTACTGCAAAGCTCGGCTCTCTCCAGCGGTCCTTATCCCTGGAAATCCTTCTGGCCGATACAAGCGAAGAGCCGAGTTTGTATGTCTTGCTGACGTGCTGCCGGTGGGCAAGTAGCCGTCGCAGTGGCGGCCGGTGGCCATACAGCGGTTGCATGCCGGCTTCGTCTCGTCGCACTTGACTTTGCGAATTCTAGCGACCGTTAGACCGGAGCCCCTTGTGAGTGTCTCGCATCGTCACGAAGAAGGCATCTCGTTGTGATACCAAACGGCGGCCGCCCAGGCACACTCACTTGCAGGTGATGCATCCCGTTCTGGTTTTCCGGCTGCCTTTCCGAGCCATCGCTTGTGGCCGCCCCGGTGTGTGGAGGCAGCAGAAACCCACAAGTCAGCCTCCAATGTTTAGGTTTTGCCGAGAGATTGTTCGTCAGAGTAAGCCGCCTGCGCGTCTGACACCTCCTGAGGGGGCAAAGGAGACACAACCTAGCTGCAGAGTGGTGAGAGACATTGGGAGCCAGAGCTTCGAAGCGGAGAAGAAGAAAAGCCAGGACGGGCTGGTAGCCTGGTGCGCTTTCTCCCACCACCCCTGTCAGGAGCCACTGCGGGACTACCAGGGTCTAGTCCGAACTAGCCAATGTGAGCATGAGCCTTTGTTGCAACCACTATCCTCGAGGTGGTCAAGGTTGTGATAGGCTGAGCTGATGAACGGCAGAGATAATCCTAATGAAGAGCAAGCAGGCCGACTGTTGGTTGACCACTCGGCCGAGATGGCTCTGCATGGGATTATCAGCGAGACATTGTTCCTGCGTCCCAAAATTTCTTACTTCAGAAGTTGAACAGCGAGAGGAGTAGTCTCAAACCTTCAACAACGCTCGAGAGACGTGTAGAAAGATTTTTTGAAGATACTTAAGCACGGCGCATGGTAGCTTGGGGTGCCTCATTTCTTATGTTTCTCGGGCACTGCGGGCCATCCGGCGCGACACGTCCATAAGTCCGCCAGGCAGCAACATTTCGATGTCTTGATCTCGAGAGCCGCAATTGCCGTGCTTTCGGCAAATGTTGGCGAAACAGATCGAGGATTACCAAATTTCAGTCATAGTATACAAGAGTTTGAATAGTTGATGCTCAAGGTAAGCAAGCACCTTCTTCTTATCATGAGATCGATGAGTCCCCCTTCCCAATGAGTGAGTGCCTGTGTGAGTGCCCGTGCTTGGGGAGAGTATGGGGCATGTCATGAACGGATGACTAAGCCGACTTTACGCGTTCCACGTCCGCGCCTGCAGCTTCAGCGCGTCACTGCGGCCAATCTCTCCGGTCCCTCCTTCCCGAATTGGCACACCAACGACCGTTCTCGAACCCACCGACGCCAACTGGACGATCTAACACGACCCTACCTGGATCAGTTCGTACCTCGATTATATCTCAGCGATCTAGGTCTACGCAGCAATGGACGACGACTTCGGTTTTGATTCTGCAGATGAGGCAGACCTCCTCGCCGTTGCCGACGGCGTCCCTCCCAACGCTAAGCGGGCTCCAGACGATGGAGATGATGCCATCGAAGAGCCTGCCTCCAAGAAGCACCGATCTGGATCACAGACATCAGAGCTTGCCCAGAAAGTACTGAAGGAGAGATTCGGTTTGAACGCTTTTCGACTAGAGCAAGAAGCAGCGATTAGTCGAATTATTGGCGGCGAAAGTGCTGTAGTGGTCTTTCCCACCGGCGGAGGCAAGAGTTTGTGCTATCAGGTACGCACCTCCACGGCCAGTAGCATATGTTCATGGTTGCTGACAATCACCAGGTCCCAGCTGTCGCTATCAAAGAGCTTGACCGTCAGACAAATTCCAGAAGACCCGAGGAGAGTGGAGTTACTGTGGTCATCTCTCCTCTGATCGCATTGATGAAAGACCAGGTTGATGCCCTCCGACGAAGAGGTATCAGTGCTGCAGTCCTTGATTCGACTCAGACTCGTGAAACCTTCGTCGACATTCACCAAAAGCTCTCGTGCGGCAAGCTCGACCTGTTGTATTGTGCGCCGGAGCGTCTGAACAACGAGGGCTTCCTTGCCTCTCTCCAAGCCATCCGCGGCGGCATACGGCTACTCGCCATTGATGAGGCTCATTGTATTTCAGAGGTACGGTCATCAATCCTGTGTTCATCTTTCTACCGCTCGCGCTAAAGAGTACCTGCAGTGGGGACATTCTTTCCGACCAGACTACCTCAAAAGTGAGTTCCGCCCAGATCTGCAACCTGGGCACCCATTTCTAACCAAAGGCTGCAGTTGCTCGGTTTGCCAAGGAAGCCAATGTCGAACGGGTCGTCTGCCTTACTGCGACCGCCACGGCGGCTGTTGCGAAGGATATCCGTGACACGTTCAACATCCCCCCAGAAGGCCTCTTCGTCACAAGCATGTATCGTTCAAAGTTAGTGCCCATCTAGTTTTATCGCAGAGAACCAAATCTGACACGTCTAGCCTCAATCTTCGTGTTCAAGCTATCAACGAGAAGGATGACCAGGTGAAGATTTGCACCAGCTTTTTAAAGAAACACCCGGGGCCGTCCATCATCTATGTTACAACACACGCAGTAGGTTTGCCGAGTTCGCGAAAAGGACTGAGCTGATCAAATGGGTACACAAGGGCACAGAAAGCCTTTCCAAGTCGCTGGTTGCCAAAGGCTTCAAGGCCAAGCCGTATCACGCAGGGCTGGACAAGGACGTGCGATCCGACATCCAAGACAAATTTCTACGCAGTACCGACATGATTGTGAGTTATGGAATTGAAGGAAGCATGTCCCAGATCAATTTTCTAACCCAGTTTCCTCGCAGATTGTTGGCACGATTGCCTTCGGCATGGGAATCGACAAGGAGAACGTCCGGACTATCATCCACTTTGACCTTCCCAGCAGCATCGAAGCGTACAGCCAGCAGATTGGAAGAGCCGGCCGAGACGGCAAACCAAGTACATGCATGCTGTATCTGTCAGACAAAGACTTCTTCCTCAGGAACGTGCTCGTGCATGGAGAACGCCCTTCGAGACTGGCTCTCCGCGCGTTATTCGAGGAGATTTGCGATGAAGAGCGCTGTCGGCTTTCTCCTGGCGAGACGTTTTCCGTGGGGATCACCATGCAGTCCAAACGAGTTGATATCAAGGTTTGGGCAGTCATCCAATCGACTAGACAACAGTCACTAATGGCTAGCAGGAGACGCAACTGTCCATCATTTACGCCTACTTGGAGCTGAAGTTCGGCCTACTTCGAGCAGGAACACCGCAATACTCCGAATACAAGTATCAGGTGCTGCAGCGACAAGAGTACAACGACGACGATACACCAGCAGCAAAAGCGATACGCCGGGGATCTCGAACGGCGAAAATATGGACATTCATCGAGATCGATGATGTTGCGGATGGCAAGCACCTGAACCGAGGCGACATCACAAGAAGGTTGGACCATTGGGCCGAATCTGGAGTCGTCAAGCTCCAAAAGTCTGGCGTCCAGAACGTTTTCCGACTCAAGAAGGCGCTGCCCAAGAGCCAGCTGGAGATCGACGCAATGATTGATAACATCGACCAGGAAATCACCAAGAAGGAAAAGCAAGATCTGCAGCGGGTCCAGGACCTCGTCAACCTGTTGACAGGCACAAAGTGCATCACGCGCGCCCTGGCGGCCTACTTTGCCGATACCACTCACGCGTCGGTCGAGGAGTGCGGGCACTGCACTTGGTGCGAGACGCACAAGCAGGTGGTCTTGCCCGAGTTCAAGCCGAAGCCGCTCGACAAGGATCTCATGAAGAGCATTGCAAGCGTCTGCAAAGCCCTCTGCAGCGATGAAGCGCGGAAGGCGAAGTCGAGCAAGACGCCCTCCGCTACCAAGCAGGCCTTGGCCAACAGCACGGCGAAGGATGATCCCCGATTCATGGCGTGCGTGGCCTTTGGCATCAAGACGCCGCGCATCAGCAGCATGCAATTATGGAAGAACGAAGCTGTCTTTGAGAGAATGAGCGATTGTAATTTTGATGTGAGTTCATGATGTTAGTGTCGAATGACGGCAACGCTGACAACGTGGCAGGAACTTGTAGCCGCCTTCGAGAAGATGATCAAATGATGGATAACAGGACCTCGGCCGCTGCACCCAAATGCAGATCCCGAAATTGCTTATAGCCCTGTTTCTGGGCGTTTAGACTATGGCTGTCAATGTGGTGTTCCCGGATAAGAAAAAACCTGTCCGATTGCTGGGCGCCCTGTGTGGAAACTTCAGTAGAGGGAGCGAATGATCAGCACTGCAGTGCACAGGGCGGATTAGAAAAAGTAGAATATTGGCAGGGGCTCGTAGCTCAAGTTGCATTTAAGTTGAAGAGTGGATGACGATCGTTGCCAATTGAGTTGAGCAATGTTCAGAGCGAAGAGTTCCAATTTTCTGTGTTGAAATGTGGAACTGACGAGTTGCAGAAGCTCCTCACAACACAGTTGATTGAGTCTGAAGACCAAAGGCAAAGTTCTTTATCGCGCAAATAATTGAGTCGTCGGAACACGAAACAACACACGATAAGGCGAGGACCCTTGCATTCCGTTCCGAGACGCTAATTTCGCCCCGGAGGCGGCGAGTTGGGTGCCCCCTTGCCTTTTTCAGCCAGCTGCCGTCTGCCCCCTTTGACCTTTCCGTTTCCGGCAGGAAGGCAGACGACAAAAATATTTCCTCCCCGTCCGCCGCCCCCTTCTCTCCCGCAGCCGTCGCAAAAAAAGACCGCCCCGATTCCCCAATGTTCACCGTCCGGCAGGCCGCCGGCAAAGGCCTCGGCGTCTTCGCCGCAAAGCCCATCCCCCGGGGCCAGCGGGTCCTCGCAGACCGGGCCCTGCTCACCCTCCTCCCCTCCGAGACCAGCGCCAACATCCTCCGGCAGGCGCATGCGCTCCCGACGGCCGGTCAGAAGTCGCTGCTGTCGCTGTCGCTCAACCCCGGCAAGGCCGGCGTGCTGAGCTGGGCGGAGTCGCTGTGGCAGAGCAAGACCAGCCCCGGGCGGACGGTGCTCAACCACACGATTCTCAACATCTTCCGCAACAACAACTTCAACATCGGCGACGAGACGCAGGCGCTCTTCCCGCAGGTTGCGCGGCTCAACCACTCGTGCGTGCCGAACGCGCAGGGCAATTTCAACAAGAAGCTGGACGCCTTCACGGTCCATGCGACGCGGGACATTAAGCCAGAGGAGGAGATCACCATTTCTTATCTGGATGAGCACCTCGGGCTGCGGCAGGCGAGGCAGGACCACCTCCAGGATGGCTACGGATTCCTCTGTGATTGCTCGGCGTGCGATCCCAAGACGTCGGAGGCTGGGGAGGCGAGGCGCGCGGAGATTGCGGCCAAGTTACAGCAGTTTGCGGAGGCTGCGTCGGAGGACCCGAGGGCTGAGTTTGAGTTGATGCTGGCGTTGGTGAAGGCGTATGATATGGAGGGCATTCGGGGCCGGGAGGCTGCGACGATGCACATTGCCGCTGCGCGCATGGCGTCCAAGCTTGGGGATGCAGCGCAAACGCGCGATCTGGCGTTGAAGGGGCTGCAGCTTGAGGAGGAGGCTGTCGGGAAGGACAGTCAGTTTTACATCTCGACGAGGAAGGACGTCCAGGGACTAGGTGTTAATGTCGATGCTTGATCGGCTTGGTCTGTATTAGATGGTATATAGAGTTAGAGAGCGACATCAATAATGCCCCCATTTCGACAAATTTGGCCTCACTGTGAGATCTACCTCACTCGCCGGATCAACAACACAATTATCGCTTCCATTCTGGCCCAAGATGGACTCATGGGACAACCAGCTAGCGCACTTCAACCCCATCCCTTGGTGCGCCAAAGTCCTGTCTGCCCCAGCCCTCATCGTCAGAGCCCTCATCAGCCGAGCCTACGCCGACAAAGGACACGCCTTTGAATTCTTCGCCGTCATCTTGGACTCGGCGGCGACATTTCCCACTTCATCGCTTTCATGCACCCGCCCAGTGCACAAGCTGACGCGGCAGACACCGCCTACGACGCGCTCAACGGAAACCTTGACAAGCAGTCCCTGGATTCGCGCTTCACCACCAGAGTCTCATTCCTGCTTACCTTGGGCCACGGACTGACGATGTTCCGCGAGGACTTCTGCCACGGCGGCGCGATGGCGACCATCCTTGGCGATTGCAACGGAGCGCTGGCGCTGGCGACCAGGATGTAAGACCTGATGAAGCCGCTCACGCACGTCATCGGCTCGAGTCGAAGAAACGTCCTTGATTTCTATACTGTCACTTCGTCTTGGTTGGCGGGTTCACAAGCACATCCAGCGCGAAGTATGCAAAGGTCTGGGCATTCTTCAGTCTTTCGACGCTAGAGAGCTTCTCACAGCTACGTTGTCTGATGGTTAGCATGGCTCTGGCATTATTATTGTGCTCCCGAACAATTCCCCCAAGAGAGTAACTTACTCTGCAACTGTATACGCGTGATCAGCGCAACGATTGGGTTTGCCGACTATAGCATCAAGATGCTGCATCTCATGAAGCAGTGCGAAGCCCGCTGATGTTTGCAGGTCGCCTTCTTTCCAATCCCGCCAGTTGACAAGCATCTGCGAGTGGCTGACCTGGCGGAAAAAGGGGGGGCAGAGACGCAGCACGTTGTTGTCGTAAACCTCGCCGGCGTTGAGCATGCCTGCGACCGGCTCTGTCCCTGCATACGGGTTCGGTTCGCACACGGGATGCTCCGAATTGGGGCAAGAAAACACCAGTCTTGATTTGTCCGGGCCGCCTTCGTCTTCAGACTTGACTGTGCCTGATTCGGGTGCGCGCAGTCCCGAAATCACGGCTTCGTAGTTGTTTGCCTTGATGGATGCGAGGGTGTTTTCATTCGTGTTGTTGTCTAAATTACGTATAGAATTAGTTCCATTCCAGTTGGAGCGGATTGGCGAGATCTTAGGTAGGAAAATAACCTCCGAATGAGACGAAATAAGGAAAAAGGTTATGCGACGACTTACCACCGAACCAGCGCCGGTACGCCACCCCCGACGTCCCCACATCCTCCAAGGCCGTCATGGCAGCCTTGGCTAGAATTTTGGCGTACTCTACTGCAGGCTCGATTTGGTCGATTTGTTCCTGAGTGCACGACGACTCGGTTCCGTATCCTTTCATAACCCAGCTCGTCAAGGCGCGTTCATGAATGCGTGCGGAATGACCCATGCCGGGAATGCCTGGGACTGCGAAGACATGCCCAACATTCAAGATTGAGAGAACGAATAGCGTTGCCGCTTGTACTGAAGGAGTCATGATGGATAGGTAAAGACTGTGATGTTTGTGATTACTGATGTCCGAAGATGTTAGGGTCTGGCAAGGGATACAGGAGATTCAACCCATTTCTTATACCGTACGCCCCCTGAATGAGTCCAAAAGAGCTACATATCTGTGCGAGTAAGCCACGGAGAAGCACATATTCCGATCGAGGTATCTCGCGCGAATTCAGCACATTCAGCACTAGGATCTGAAGGCATATTAATTTATTTGTCCACGTTACGGACTTGCCACGACGAAGCATGACTCTTCTCCTTCTTCTTCTGACACACTCGTTATAAATACTATTCAGTAATTCTTTGCTCTCCCACCGGCCTGGCGGAGCTCCGCATCTTGACCCTCGTCTGGAACGGACCGTCGCCGGCAAGCGGGTTACTCCTCGACCAGGGCTCCAGCTCGGTCTCGCGTTAGACATTCCTTATCCGGACATACGTACCCGAGAATTTCACCCACGTATAACCACGGATAAGCCCATAGCTCCTATAAATAGGTGTGGTGGTATCCGAATGCTTCGTCTTCCTCGCATGGCCGCGGTGCGCTGGGCGATATCGGAGTTTTCCGAGCCAAGGGCGGCACCCTCGCATCAACGCCAGGGTAGTGTCGAGGGTATTGCGAGTCATGATGAATCCTTTTCCGGTAGGGCGTCTCACGGAATGGATATAAAGTCCGAAAGCTCTCCAAGATGTGATTGCGTCCACTTCCTGCATTAATACGTCCTGATCTAGAAAGTTGCTCGAGGGCCTCTTTGAAGTATGGGCTGCGAGCCACGAGCACTGAAGGGCTACAGTAATTAGCGCACCCCTCCCACTAGCCAGCGCACCCCATCTGTAGCGTATAAGGCGCGTGCCTCTAATAACCAGCAAAACTAGCGAAACGCTGACTTAAGCGGTTAAAATAGAGGCTTCTAATTAGCCTAGATCAGCTAGAGGATTAGCTAGGGTTTCACTAAGTTATTAAATAGTTTAAAAACTCCTTAGATTTAAATAATTTAAGGCTTTATAGTTAGTTTTTTTGATTTTAATTAAAAAGCTATTATATTATATAATCTAATAGCTATAAATAAGTATAATATTTAAATTAATAGCTTAGCTAGCCTTAATATTACTTAATTACTTATAGTTTAGCTTCCTTTTCTTACTCTTAGGCTTAAGTAGCTTCTACTTTATTAATAAGTTAATCTAACTTATTTTTAAATTTAAAGTTAATATTAATATTAAACTTAAATAGTAGTAAGTTATATATATCTTATTATATATCTAACTATATAAATTTACTTTTAATTTATAAAATAGGTTTAGTTAGTATAGGTAGGTATTATAATAAGCTTAGTAGTATATTAATAATTAGATTAATTATTTTAATACTAATAGGCTTAATAAAGTTATACTTAAGTATAGTAATAATATAGCCTAAATAGTAGTAGTACTAAGTACTAAATTTATATATATTATTATATTTAATAGCTTTAAGGCTTTCTTAAGTAGCTATAGCCTTACTAAGGGTAAGTAGCATAATTAATAGCAATATAAGTAAAGCTTTTACTATCTTAATAGTAGCTTTAAATTTAAAGTAGCTAATATTATACTTAATAGATATATTAGTTAGTATATTAATAACCTTCTTAATAATATAATGCTAACTTTTAGCTCTAACTTTAAGGAGATTAAATAGGATAAGTTTACTAGTAGCTTTATAAAGGTTTTATAGCTAAAATTAGTATAAGTAAATCTTCTTAAGTAGGACTTTATAGCCCTCTACTTTATAAAGCTAGAGGATATAGTAGTAAAGTAGTTTAAAAGTCTTATTAATTAAGTAAGGCTTATAGTTACCTTTAGGCTTAAGCTATAAGTTATTTTAGCTTTTAGCTAATATCTTAGCTAGCTTATTATATAAGTATTAAAATACCTTATAATAGAGATAGTACTAAATCCTATTAAATAAGTTATTATATAAGTTATTAAGTACTTTACCTTTTTAGGTAAGTATATAGTTATTAATCTCTTAATCTTATACTTACTAGAAAAGCATAAATTTCTAAAATATATTCTTAAGGTTATTAGTATAGTAATAGATATATAGCTTAAGAGTAGTATAAGATAACTTAATAATTAATATAGTAATATAGTTAAAATAAGTAATCTAATTAGTTTAGTATACTATAAGCTTCTTATACTAAGGTATAACCTAAGTAGAGAGAATATAGTTAACTATAGCGTTAGAGTAGTTATTATTCTTAAATATTACTTTTTATTAGTTATATATATTAATAGTGTTAGTATATAAAAGCTAGTTCTAGTTATTAATAAACTACTAAAATTAAAGGTGCTAAGTAATACTATTATTATTATTCTTTATAATAAGAGGGAAGTAGTACCTAGTTTTAGTGAGAACGTTTATATTAATATACTAGTAGTAGAGAAGATATAATATATTATAGAAAATAAGACTAGCGTTAAGTACTTTAATAAAAGTAAGTTTATAATTTATATAAGTAATATATAGGTATTTAATATTAAACTTATTAAATAAGCTAGTAAGAGCACTTACTACCTACTTATAGTTATACTCCTTCTTATTAAATAAAAAATAAGAGGTAACTTAGAAAACTTTACTATTATTAGTAGTACTATATATATTAAAAAGTAGTATATTAAAGTAGTTAGTCTTATAAGTTAAATCTATTAATAAAATGTTTAGGTAGCACTTAAAGTAGCTAACTACTATATAAAGGGCTATAAAGAGGGTAGTAATATAGCCCTCTT
The DNA here is from genome assembly GCF_013390195.1 of Colletotrichum siamense. Lineage (NCBI taxonomy): Eukaryota > Fungi > Ascomycota > Sordariomycetes > Glomerellales > Glomerellaceae > Colletotrichum > Colletotrichum siamense. The sequence goes on along the minus strand of NW_023501016.1, from coordinate 6,809,844 downwards.
TATCCTTCTTAAACTTAAACTAATACTTATTAATATCTTATAGTTAATTAAAAAGCTACTTAATTAGTATACACTTAGTAAGCTCTTAGTAGTAGTAATATATAAGTAAGTTAATAAAGTCTTAGTAAGTAATAAAAGTAAAATTAGGGCTTTTAGAGTATATAATATTAAGTATTTAGATAAGTTAATTACTATAGTTCTAAAGATTAATAATTTAAATAGATTTTTCTTAGAGGAGAGGTTAGTATATATAAGTATAGTATATAATACTAAAAAACTTATAGTTATAATAGTTATAGCTTTTATATAGTATTTTATATATAAAGTAGTTATTAAAGTATTAATTATATTAAATAATAACTTATTATAAATAAGTAGTTATATAAGAGGAACCTTTCTGCTACTTTAATATATAGATATACTCTTATGCTTATTATACTTTAACCTTATTATAGTGAAGCGTATAAGTATATTAGTAGAAGATCTTAAGGTTATTATAATAAGTAATATATACTTAGAAGCTAGTAGTAAGGTAAATAGTAAATAAAGCTTCTTCTATAGTAGCTTTTTAAAGGAATCTTTTATTTAGTATAAAGTACTACTAAGAGGTAAGAAGGTAGTTATTATAGTTAATAGTATAGCTATAAGTAAACTTTAAATTAATATTAATAAAAGTAGGTATATTATTAATATTACTCTTAGTAGAGGAGTTATTAAGAATAATAAAGTTAGTAGTAGTACTACTACTACTACTACTACTACTAATAGCTTCTATAAAGCCCTCTTTCTTAAACTTAATCTCTTCTTATAAAGATATTATAATAGCTTTAAAAAGCGGTTAGTAGTAGTAGGATTAATAGGTAGTAGACGATAATACTGAAAATTTAGTAGTGGGTAGGGTAGAGGGCTAGTATTAGAGTCTAGGCAAAATCAAGCCACAGATAGGGTGCGCCGGCTAGTGGGAGGGGTGCGCCGATTACTACGCCCCACACTGAACCATGGGCTAGTTTTCGGAAGTCGAAGTCGTTAACAAGGCTCTTCGCAGGTCCGGTTTAATGAGAAGCCTTCAATGCCATATTCACTTCCATAGCTGCACTGGAGAAGTTGTCAACCATTCGTACTAAGCAATCTCCCTGGAGAGAGTCTGTGTCATAGGTGAAGTCTGTGCTCCAGCAGCATGAATCATCCAAGTTCTACGAAGACTTCAGCAATGGGGCAACGGCGAAATTGGCGAAATTGGCGAACGTGACATGATGGTGTGATAGGAAGGGTCCGTGCAAAGTCGCAGGTGAACTACATGGTTTTATAAGAAAATGGAGGCATTCGGATCTCACTTCAAGGGAAGTTCTGAGTTGTTTGTGTTAACTCATGGAATGATTCATTCTGTGATAGTGAAGACGTAGCGCTCGAGCACAACAGCGAGCACTCTATCGCAACAACGGTGTCTCCTCGTCAGTGCCAGTCCTGGCCTCCCCGCTGCTCTCCTCATTATCGTGCTCTCCAGTTAACCAGTTCTTTAGATGCTCGCGAATCTCACTGTCACGGTAAATCCACGCAACACAGATTCCGGCGCCAGGCCCGAGGGGAACAGCCGCGGCAACAGCCACCAACGCAACCTTCCACCCACCCTCGACGAGCAGCCAGTACAGCACCGTAAACCCGATGAACGTGACGTCGATCTCGATGAACTTAACAGTCGCGCGCGTCATCTCCTTTCGGTCATCCCGCTGGAACAGGCTCCAGATGAGGAAGACGTGCGAGACGACGGAGCAGACCATGGGCACGAGGTAGACGAGCAGCAGCGAGACGGTGTGCGACTCGAGGTGAAAGCTGCGGCGCTGGCGCTTCTGCAGACGCAGCACGCCCCAGCGGACAGCCTGCCGGACGAGCGAGACCCACACGGGGAAGAAGAGCCAGACGGCGATGGTGGCGGGCGAGTTGTAGATGAGCATCAGGATGGAGGGCAGGACAAAGCCCCAGGCGACGCTGACGGGGATGGCGACGATCTCGGCGTCGACGTTGAGGTGGCGCGCGTGCTTGCCGAAGTCCGGGTCCTTGGACTCGGCGCTCTCGACGACCTGCTTGCCGGCCTTCTTACGCGCGAGGTAGATGGAGCGCGAGCGGTGGAAGAAGGCGGGGACCATGACGAGCTCCCAGACGACGGCGCCGCCGATGAGGTTGAAGACGAGCCAGGGCCCTGTGGGGTTCGCGATGAGGACGTTGGGGGCGTTGCAGATGCGGGCGGCCTCGACGGTGGTGACGGTCATGAGGCCGGCGATGAAGGAGAGGACGGCGGACATGCTGGCGAAGGTGCGGGCCGAGTCAAGCGCGTTCTGGAAGAAGCTGATGGCGAAGCAGACCGGGGTGCCGAAGACGGGAACCTTGCTGATACCGGGGAGGCGCGCGCGGGAGTCGCATTGCGAGTAGAGCAGGGCGATGTTGACGTCGGAGTGGATGAAGAGCGCGGCAAAGGTCGCGATGGCGAGGAGGACGGGGACGACGAGCAGGACGCGGTAGGAGAAGACGTGAATCGGCACCGGCCAGCGCGTCGGGGGCCAGGATGCCATTTTGGTGGTGATTTCTGAGCTCTGGAGTTTTCAGATGAGCTCACACTTCTTGGGTGAGATGGAGTCGTGAGTGTTGAAGCTTGGTGCTTCGTTCGCGAGATGATCCGGTCATTCACTCACTGGGCAAGGTACCCAAGAGCTACCTTAAGCTCAGCTCAGCTCATTTCAGCTCGTGACAACACGGCGCACGTGCCGCCTGACGCGGTTCCCTATGGGGTTTGGGGTTCTGCAGGAGCTGTCCGCAATTAGCGCCGCAGCATCACTTGCAGCGAGCCGAGACCCCTGAGATTCCGCTCCCCTCGTGTCTCCGTCTGCCGGCTTGTGAGACATTGTGGTCAGCTGCCTGCGCCTCAACACACCACGCAAGTCTGCCCTTTTCTTATTTTGTTTCCTTTGAAGATGATATCAGATTTGAATTCCCGGCTAAGCTCTGAGATGAACTCAATTGTGACAGATGAGATGAACCTTTTGAAGGCTCTTTCATCCGAAAGCTTTTGGACCCTGGGCTGTCTGGCTGGTCTCATGTCGGAGACCGAGACCGAGCGTGTTCCGGATGCCCCGAATCTGCACCGGACGGGTGGCCTGGGAAGTTTCACAACTTGTGGAGCTGTTTTCCTGTGAGCTGGAGTTGATAATTGTTATTCAAGTAAAATACTCAAGCACATGACATAACATGCTCAAGTGCTAAGTAGTAACTCGGGAGATCAAGAGGCTTTCGAGAGTCCATCTGTTCATGCTTTCTTCCCGAGAAATCAAAGTCCGCTGACTTCCCCCGCGCCTACACCGACTTCTCTTCGACGCTAGACTCCCCGCGTCCCTTGTAAGTACTCTCCGGCAGCGCATTGAGGGCATCCTCCTCCTTATCAAGCTTCCGGAACGTCAACCAGAACCCGATTCCTCCCAAACAGCTGATGATAGCAATGGTGGTATACAACCAGACCAGCAGCGGATCAGCAGCCAGCCCAACAAAAGCCTGCGCAATCGCGCTCGAAAACGCGTGCACAAACCAAAACACACCCGTCACCAGCCCGCGCATGTTCCGCGGCGCCTTCGTAAACGCATACTCCAGCCCCGTGATCGACGCAAAGATCTCGCTGAGCGCAATCAGGATGTAGCACGGCGTCTGGATCCACACCGTCATGTCCGGCGGGCCCCGCTCGCGGATGCACTCCACGTCGCCGGCGCTGCGGCCGCACGGCGCGCGCGCGTAGATGAAGTGCTGGATCACGGCCGCGACGACCATCGACAGCGTCGCGCAGAGGAAGCCGACGGTGATCTTCTTGATCGGCGTGAAGCGCAGCCCCGCGCGCTCGATGGCCGGGTAGATGAGCTTGTCGCAGATGGGGATGAAGATGAGCAGCGCGAAGGGGTTGAGGTTCGTGATGATGTCGTTGGGCAGCCCGTCGAGGCGCATTGTCGCCGCTTGGTTTATGAGGTTGTTGGAGATCTGGCCGTACGCGAGCCAGAAGACGGGGAACCAGAGGAAGACGGCGCAGGCCATGACGCCGCGGCGGACCTCGTCGACCCAGGCGTCGTCGAAGGTCATCCAGGACGGGCGGTTGGGCACGGCGCTGGGCTTGATGCGTTCCCAGAAGGAGTCCTTGCGCATTGCGAAGACGCCGCCGTGGCCTTGCTTGATGCCGTAGCCTACAAGTGCGATCGACTTTCCAAGGACTGAGCCGGTGGGTGGGCGCTTGGCGTATTGCTTACGGCAAAGAACCATGACGACGGGGCAGCAGAGGAACATGGTTGTGGGGAGGAGATATGACAGCCAGAAGCCGACGTACTTTTCCGCGTAAACCATGGACACCTGGCCAACGAGAGCGCCAACGTTGATGAGGAAATAGTAGCGCATGTAGACGCGGGAGATGGTCATCACAGGATCAACGATGACACGTTCTCCTGAAGGGAGGGTCTTCACGGTTTGGCGGGGCTGAGTGAGCTCGTACTGCTCTGCAATCAACGGGCTGATGTTGGCCTTGAACCACCCCACGCCGGTCCCGAAGAAGACCAGCCCGATGATGAAGGCTCCGAGCGCACCGCTTGGGTTGGAGATTACCGAGGGGATAGCGGCGATGATGATCAGAATGTGGCCAAAGGTCGCGACGACAATTGCATATTGGATGGTGAGGTAGCGGCCCCAGTAGGTATCGGCGAGGTAGCCACCTATTGGACGTCAGTCACATTTGCAGGGAGTGAGAGAGTAGAATCCCTGAGCCTACCTATTAACGGCATTACGTAGGACCAGAAAGAGTTGAACAGCGTGAGGGCCGTAGATGCCCGCTGGCCCAGGCCAAGCGCGCCAGCTTGTTCATGAGTACCGCCCGCGCCAGTCGTCGAGTTTGGGGGAAGGGGATACGCGATGAAGTTGACGACTGAAGCAAGCATGTTAGCGATAATAAGGACCCTGAGCATCGTTTGATTGACTCACACACTGCGGTGGTCCCGTAGTACGCGAACCGCTCACACATCTCCACGAACCCGATGCTATAAATCAGCCATGATACCTTGCCATGGACGCGTCGCAGGGTCGTCTGTTCCTCCAATGTGGGATAGACCTCTCCATTAGGCCCCGTCAGTGTCTCGTGCGAATCGTTCGTGGGGAGTAGGTCGCCTTGGTACGCCCCAGGTTTCTTCTCGCTATTGACCCCTTTCTCGATGGCAGGATAGTCAGCCTGCGCGGCATCAACCATGTCTAGGTCTGGTGCGGTCGACATCGTTGGCTACAAGTTTCTTCTCGTCTGATCGCGAAGTATGAATAATTCTATTGGAAAGGGATGAGTCTGCAGTCATATAAAAGTCAGTTGTGCGTGTTACTGACTCTGCTGAGGAACATGTAAGAGTAAGAGGCGCCAACCACCTTGAGGGTTCAATGGCGGGGTCGGGGGCATTTTCTAGCTTCTCTCACATGAACAGCAGAGCGGCGGGCTGCAATTGCGGCACGGCTACTGGCACGTATCAAGAGTTTGAAGACTTCATTGAATGTGCGATGGTTGCATTTCGTGGTCTTGGCTGCGTTCAAGCGAACGAATGCCGAGAGATAGCAATGGCCCAAGGTGCCCCGTATGGGCAATTATACCCCCCAAAGCTACGTTGCACAGAAGCCGGGCACTAGCATCTTCACGTAAGTTATGAGAGGTATTGCCCAATTAGATTGCACGCGTTGAAACGGCCCTGCGATTACAGCGACCACGAGCACGCCTGGGGCTTGGGACTCGATATCAGCTGCATACATGATAGGATGGTAGTGATGATACCCCACATCTTGGCCTTCCCGAGAGGAGTTTCGATTCTCGGCCGATGGCTGGGATGGAAGACGGGAGATATGAACCTGCGGTCTTGGCGGTCTTGGCTTCTTCAAAAACGGCAGGCGTCAAGACTTTGGAGAAGCCAGGTGAAATGATTTAGGCGCAAGCCGCTTGTGCAGCCTGTTGGAGAGCCATTGTCAGTCAACTACACGGAGCAGCCTGGCCAGGTTGGCGACGAGTTATCATGGCGAATGGTCGAACCAGGGTAACTCGTCAATACTTCTCGTTCTTGTTCTCACACCAGTATCAGCAGTGACAGTTGACAAACTAATCGTCTACTAGTATGCAAAAATAGGATGAAAACCTACCTAATATGTCAGCACTGATGAACACAGGATGAGAGTAGAGCGAAGTGGTCCTATAAGAAGACGTCCCATTCTGCATAGTCATTGCATTGCAAGAGTTGAGTTGAGGCATTAGAGGAAGTCGCCTGGATCCAAAAGTACTAGTTGAAAAGCTACAATGAGAAGAAATCATTAGACTTTTGTACATGTTTTGCATCTTCTTGCCCAGTACGCTTACTCCGGGTCTCAGCCACCTGCAGCCCATTCAGCCGCTTGAACAAAAGCTTCGTGTACATTGAGTCACTGTTCTCCAGAAAAGACTGACACAACTATAGGGCACTATGTGTATTCAGTTCGGAGAATGTGCCGATGGAAACACCATGAGGCTCTGTAAAAGTGGCAGGTGCATTAGAAAGGCTGGGTACTCCTGCACCATCAGTGGCAACACTGTCGACTTCCCCAAATAGGTTGCGAGACTGTGGGCCTCTGTTGTAAATACAGCATTTCCCTATGGTCCAGATTCATCAATCATTGATCTCAACTTAGTAGTCAGATACAAGCTCTATGTGAGTACATGTTGCCTTACTTCCATGCGTCGATCTTTCCGAAACTCGAGCATTTACCTCACCGATCCCCATCACTTCTCTGGTTATACATCATACCAGACTTAAACAACGCCACCGCCACCTGTTGGTCGTCGCTTACGCAACCAAGACGTAGTCTTGGATGCCTCGGCTTGTGGCCGGACTTTCTCCTTGTTTGCTAGTGCCCACATGCCACCTTCTTTAAGCTCAGCAAGCACACTGCCTAAACTATGTTCGCCCTCTTCGGCTACAAATCCCGGGCTATCGATGTGGCTGTGGAACTGTACTATGGTATTATCCGCCACTACCTCTAGCTCAGCGAGCTTCATTAGAGGGACTTTCGTATGATTTTCGGTATGGTGGCCATCTGAGGAACTTGTTTTCGTTTTGATGCCGTAAAAGATCAGAGGTAGAATATTCGATTTCCATACAGGACGCCGAGGATCGCTTACCTTGCTCTCGACAAATGTGTACACGAAAAGGCCAGTTGTGAGTACGAGCAGGGATCCTGGATAAAGGAGCCATGCCCAGTAGACTTGAACGCAAATTGCGGGAATACTACTTGATCCCGTGACCCTAGCGTGTGGTAGGCCATCCCAGTCCGAGCCATTGCTGCGCATAAGATTCGTTATCGAAGTGGCCATACCATGGAAAGCCTCATCAACGCTTTGGAATGAAGCATTTCCTTTCCTGAATACCGAATTTATCCACCACTTTTCACCGCATTGTGCCGTTCCTGAATTCTTATATTGGCCATGGCCGAAAACGGTGCAAGACCCCAAAATAGTCTTGTTGACAAAGTCCTGTACACTACCGTAGGTGTCCGCGCCAAGTATGCTCGTACATTTGGTTGGAAATCGAATAACCTCGTCGTTAAATTCCCAAGATGTCCAATTTTGGTCTTGAGCATACGAAGACTTCAATGCCTGGGATATGTTTGAAGTATAGTAGCAGTGGCCGTAAAAGCAACAAGGCTCCGTAAATTTGATGAAGCCGCCGAAATCCGCACTCGTGGTCTTTTCGACATTTGGGCCGTAATTGAATACGTAGGGCAGCCGACTTTCGGAAATTACGTTCTCCTTAAAGGTGCCATTGACGATTTCGCCATAGTAAGTTCGAGAACACGGGTAAATGGTACAGTCGACAGCCAAGACATCCGGCCTTGATTCGTTACGACTTGGATATGATGGCATTGAACTACCCTTGTTGAGAACACGTATGAGTATTGTCATTTCCTCACCTAGCAATGAACCGAAAGCAAATGACGGCTTCGACTGCGCGCCAAGACTGTCCCACCCTGGCATTGGCTTGAATTCAGCTTTCATGTCCAATACGAATGGGCTATCTGTACCGTTATTCCAGGATAGCCTTAGTTGATTGATCGCGTTGTCGGCTCCGTCGGTCTTCATGGATCCGGCGTTTTGTTCGATACAGGTACTGCAGATCCCCACAGAGGTGTGTGTGATGCCGTCAGAGGATTTGAACTTGCAGTTTCTGGCTGGACAACTGAACAGGCTTGAAGTGGCAAGAGAGTTGTCGGCACTCCCATACATCAAGCCGTTGACTGCAGCGCCGCGCATTTCAGGAGTCATGGCGCTGGAAGCGTTATATGTAACTAGTATTTGCGCTGTCTGCTCCACGCTTTGGTCGCAAGTGTACGTCGCGGAAGCCTGTTGGGAAAAGGGACCAATAGCAGAGGAGGCGATGACGACGATGGCGCTCACAATGGTTAGTATCCTGCATTGTTAGCTATTAGCGACCACTTATCGTGAGATTGACGGGGTTACGAACGGCTTCCATGAGAAAAAGAGAAACTTCAAGGATCCAACTAGTCCCGTGCCAGCGTTTATAAAGCACACTATGTCGCGCAAACGCCGCGGACTTTCCATCCAATTCCATTTCAACTCTCCAATAACTAATTCATTATTAGGCGGTACAGCCAAAAAACTGTGACAAAGTACTAACCCTCAGACAATATGAACAGAAGCGTAGCTCTAAGAATGGTGGAAAAAACAGCAATGATGGCATTGATGCTTATCTGGTCGGTAAATTCGGGCTGCAATTCGCCGTCGTATTTGATCAAGAGGATAACTATGCCTGCGAAGGAAGACAAGGAAATTATCAATGCCAACGCTTCGAAAAACCACACGCCAGGGCTTTTAGACAAAATCTGAAATCCCCAGTATGGCGTGTCTAGATCTTGTTCTTCTGGTTCGTTGGCTATCGAACGAATCGTAGTTCTGGTGAATAAGGACCACACATCGGGATCGTTGCGAGAGATACCGGGATAATTTTCCAGGCGTCGTCTATGCCAAAATGAATCCACTTGGGTTGACTCATCGATTTGTCCTGAGTTCGTCGCCGTACCAGTCTCGGGTGCGATTGTTGACACGCTGTCTTCAGAAGTTGGGGAAGGGACGCGCTCTGCCTCTTCACGCTGCTCTCCGGCTAATAGAGGAACTCCTGCTGAGGATTCACACGACTCCTCGGAGGGAATGGCCACCATAGGGATCTCATTGCTAAAACCTTGAGGGTTCTGGGCCATGTTGAGGAAAAGGTATGAATGGGTGGATGAGAAAGACAGTTGGAAGAGCATGAATACGGCGGTGGAGGCCTTGTACGTTGAGAAGTGATGGAGCTGTGGCAGAAGACAGCGAATATGTCGTACTTCAGCTTCGCTGTCGCGTCAGACACTCTTGAGTTACACCAATTGGCTGACGTGTCTTAGTTTCCCTCGGCGCCTCGATGCCATGCATCAGCCCTTTTTGGCGAAACCACCCCTCTCAAAGCTGAACAGTACCGTACGTCAGCTTGCTCTGTACCCACAAATGAGAAGTCTAGCCATACTCGGCCTCGTGCTCGAGTTTCTTTTTGAACAGACATGAAGTACAAGAAACATGTAGGGGTAACATGATTGAATCGTACCCAAGATGTTCTATCAGTCACGCAGCCTGCTAGCCACAGGCTGAGCGACGATCTGCTTGGCTTACACTGCATCAGGCTGTACCAACCGTAATACCGCCGCGGCCATTGGCATGCGGGATGTCTTTAAATTGAAACCACTAGGCATGTTTCTCCAGGGATAAACGGGTGCCGCAGCGCGTCTGGGCGAGGCTGCTACTTTGATGAGAAGATGCCTCCTTCTTGGCGTAATTTGGTCCGCTCAAGTCTCAATGGTGGTCGCCAAACATCACGTCCAAGATTAGGCAGCCAACATACTTGGGTTCATGCTTTCAATTCATCTTCTCATGCCCTGTCTACCAACAAAAGAATACCTTGCTTTTCTTACTTCGACTTGCCAGTGGGAATGGCAAACAGCACAACCTTGTCACCCTCGTCCAGACCCTTATCCACGCGGAAGAAGCCCCGTCTCTCCAGCTGGATGATGTCGTCCTTCTTCAGCTCACCAACACCGGCGTCGCACAGCGCCACCTCCATGGATGACGTGACGGGGTTGAGCGCCTCCTCCAGGACGTCGTCCTCCTCGAGCTTGTCCTTCTTGATGAGGTAGTCAAACTCCCACAGCTCGGCCTTGACGAGCTTGGTGCCCTGCGTCGAGAGCCAGGTGACCTTCTTGTCGGTCGTCTTGAAGTCGCCCTTGAGGTTGAGCTCGAGGTTGAGCTCGGGGATGGGCTCGCCGGCGGCGATGTCGCGGACGAAGGCATTGCCCCAGCCCATGAGGGTGATCTCCTCGTCCTTCTTGAAGCTCTTGGCGTCGGCCTGGTCGAGGATGAGCTCGTTGGAGAAGACGACCTTCTTGGTGCCGACGTCCGGGTTCTTGGGGTGCTTGGGCTTGTCCTCGGTGCGGGGCGCGGCGGGGGCCTCGGCGCCGGTGACCTTGACCTTGACGGCGTCCTTCTCGAGGATGGCGGTGTGGCGGGGCGCGATGGGGTCGATGACCTTCTTGTTGATGTTCCAGAAGGAGTTCCAGTCCATGTTGACGACGTTGCGGGAGGGGCCCTGCTTGATGATGAACTCGCGGAGGGCGGGGATGGTCATGCCGCGGCGGCGGACGCCGCGGATGGTGGGCATGCGGGGGTCGTCCCAGCCCCAGACGGTGCCCTGGTTGACGATCTTGGCGAGCTTGCGCTTGGAGAGGAAAGTGCGGATGAGGTTGATGCGGGAGAAGTCGTGCATGTAGACCTGGCGCAGCTTGAGGGTGTCGAGGAACCATTGGTACAGGGGGTTGCGGTCGGTGTACTCGGTGGAGCGCAGGGCGTGGGTGACGCCCTCCTTGGAGTCGACGACGGGGCAGGCGAGGTCGTACATGGGGTAGATCTTCCAGGTGTTGCCGGTGCGGTGGTGCTTGTCCTCGACGTTGCAGCGGTAGATGACGGGGTCGCGCAGGGCCTTGTTGACGTTGTCGACGGAGATCTTTGCGCGGATGCAGTTGTTGAGACCCTCGGGGGTGCCGTTCTTCATCTCCTCAAAGATGCGCAGGTTCTCCTCGACGGAGCGGTTGCGGCACTTGGACTCGATACCCTCGCCGCGCTCGTTGCGCATGGTCTCCTGGTCGGTGTCGTCGGCGTACGCGTGGCCCTCCTTGATGAGGCGGACGCAGGTCTCGTAGAGGTAGTCGAAGTAGTCGGAGGTGTAGGAGACGGCGTCGGGGGTGATGCCCATCATGGCGAGGTCCTCGATGATGGCATCCTGGAACTCCTCGCTCTCCTTGGCGGGGTTGGTGTCGTCGAGACGCAGGCGGAGCTGGCCCTTGTAGGCCTCGTGGGCGAAGTAGTCGCTCAGGAGAGCGGCCTTGGCGTGGCCGATGTGGAGGTATCCTGAGGGCTCGGGCAGGAAACGGGTGACGACGCCCTGCTCGGCGTTCTGGAGGGCGAGGGAGTAGCTGGCGCCGGCCTTGGAGGCGGCGGCGACCTTCGCCTTGCGAGCGGCATCGGCAGCCTTGGTCTCGGCCTGGATCTCGGGGAAGCTGGTCTCGATGAAGGTGAACCTGTAGATCGCAAGTTTAGCTTGGTTAGATAACGAGCAAGATGCCGAGTGACGCACCAGCGAGTAAGGTTAGCCAAAGTTCCTTTGCGGATGAAGCCCATAGCAGCCTTGTTGGACTTTAGCGTCTGCCAGATCTTGGTCTCGACATCTCCGAGAGAGTAGCCCTCGACGAAGGTGCGCAGGGTCATGTGCTTGTCGAAGGCGCGCAGGTGCGGCTCGATGGACTTGAAGTCGCCGCTCAGGGCGGTGGGGAGGTTCTGGAGCTCCTCGGCCTTCATGGTTGCGGTAGTCGAATCCAATTGGGGCTATCGGGGGTTCGAGGTGAGGGATAGACAGGACGGTCCTGGTGTCTCGTGAGTCAAAAGTTTGGGGGGGCTGATATTTCGTGGTGGGGTTAAAATTGATGGAGGGGTAACACCACGCCGCGGGCACTCACCGAGAGCGCTCGGCCGATATTGGTGCTTGACCGAGCAGCAGAAGCTGACCGAAGATTGAGTGGTACTATTAGTGGCTAGGGATATGACGTCTTAATTCAGTGCCCAAGAATACTGCAACACAATGAATGCGAATTTGAATGGCAAGAACTTGAAAGAAAAGCGCCGATATCGCTCGTTTAAATACTTCTTTTCACATTAAATTTCAGGTTTTGATATGACTCTTCAGTTCTGGTAAGCTCTGGTGACAGTGGTGTGTTTCGGCATTGACATCGAACTACGTACCGCACACACCGATGTGGAGCGAGATGCCCCCGAAGCCAATAAGATACCGGCGATCGATAAGATAACGAGCCCCCTGCCTGAGACTCCAGGCCACAGCATTTTTTCTGCAGTCTTCGGCCAGAGCTTCACAGGCGACATTCGAGGCCTGGCTTGGTGGTGTTGCACTCGCCTCTCGCACATATCCCAACCCACGATGGCGTCAACGTCTCAATGCATGGCCGGCATGGCCCGTTTGAGCCTCGCCAGCTCCGCCAGACCGACGGCCTCCACGATACCCCGGTTCCTCGTCCCATCCGTGGCCCAGACACGATGCGCCAGCGTAGGACCCAAGAAGACGGAGAAGAAGAAGAGGAAGTTGCCCAAGGACTACAAGACCTACAACATCAAGGGCTGCCCTCAGTTCTCGCTGTGTGACGCCGTTCGGTATGTCTCCCGTCACTCATCCATCACGAGAAATTTGTAGCTAATATAGCACCCACAGCTATCTCCGCGCCTTCGAGGTCGGCAAGCCGCCCCAGGCGATCAAGTACGAGCTCCACGTCCACCTCAAGACCCCGCGCAACGGCAACGTCGTCAAGAACCGCATCCGCCTCCCGAACCCCGTCAAGTCGGACGTCCGCGTCGGCGTCATCTGCGAGGAGGGCTCCGCCGTCGCCCAGCAGGCCCTGCAAGCGGGCGCCGTCATCGCCGGCCAGGAGACCGTCTTCGAGGCCATCCGCAACGGCGACCTCGCCTTCAACAAGCTCATCTGCCACGTCGACAGCGAGGCCGCCCTCAACAAGGCCAACCTCGGCCGCCTGCTCGGCCCCAAGGGCCTCATGCCCAACCGCCGCATGAAGACCATTACCGACAACATCACCGGCTCCATCCGCGAGACGATGGGCGCCGACGACTACCGCGAGCGCATGGGCGTCATCCGCCTCGCCATCGGCCAGCTGGGCTTCACGCCCCAGATGCTGGCGTCGAACATCAAGGCGTTTGTGAGCCACATCAAGCAGGACATTGCGCAGCTCGACACACACAAGGACGTTCACGAGGTGGTGCTGAGTACTTCGCAGGGGCCGGGGTTCAGCTTGAACGGCAACTTTGACTCGACGGACGAGAAGGTTACGCCGCAGGTTCTGTCTGGCGTCATGTAATACGTACGAATTATATCCCAACCAAAAAGGAGGGCTTTAGATGACAAAAGAAATGTACCATATGTATGTTTATTACACGTGTATCAAAGTGGCAGCGGCACAGCGCTTTCAGAACATGTCGGAGATTTTTTGGGTATCATATGCATCGCTACTTTTCTGCCAGTCCTTTTCCTTGTGCGCTCAGTTGCTCTTGAGAGCCTTGATCGCCTCCGCCTGGGCATCAAGCAGCCCGTACAGTCCCAGATACTTGACGACTCTCGGCTGGCCCCTCTTTCCCGCCTTGCGCGCCTCCTTCATGGCCGTGCTGAGGTCGAGCAGGATCGTGTTCCGGCACCTCGTCATCCGCGCCTCCGTCTTGACTACAAACTGCACATCTCGTCCAATGGCATCTGCCAAAGCCTCAATGATGCAGTAATCCTGCGCAAACCCAGCCAGCTTGGCAGGACTGCTCCCCACCAACCCATGATCGCCCTCCTCCTCCTCGTCCGACTCTTCACTCTCATCCTCGTCCCACTCCTCGTCCTCCTTCTTCCCCGGCAAGCTCGCCAGCGCCAGCCGCTCCTCCAACGCAGCCACCCGCTCATCCAGCTCCAGCATCTTCCTGCCCGCCTCGATCCCCCTGCGCACCTCGCGCAGCTCCCCGCTCAGCCCGCCGACCTCCTCGCCGCGCGCGCGCACGCGGGCCTTGATCTCGTCGACGGCGCGGCGGAAGCCCAGCATGGCGACGCGGACGTTCTCGACGCGCTCGTCGCCGCCGCGGAGCTCGTTGCCGAGGGAGAGGAAGGCGGTGTAGTTTGCGTTGACGAGCTCGAGCAGCTCGGCGCTGATGGCGGCGCTGCGGTCGCGCAGCTCGGCCTTGAGGTCGTCGAGGGTCTGGTGGCGGTGCGGCAGGGCGGAGAGGTAGCTGGCCGGGTGGAAGTCCTTTGCGAGGAAGTCGGAGCGCGGGAGGGCGGCGGGGAAGGGGAGCGGGGCGCCGTCGTCGTCGAAGTCGTCGGCTGCGGCGGTGGTTCCGGGGCCGGTGGCGGCGGCGGCATCGGTGGTGGAGGAGCCGGAGGAGGAGGGGAGGTGGAAGGCGGCTGTCTGGCGGGGGGATTGGACGTCCATTTTGGGGGTGTGCTCCGCGTTCGGGGCTCTGCGTCGTGATGGGTGTGGTGTGCTCCCGGCGCAAGCAGTTGCCAATTGGCCTTCTTTTCCCACGATGAGGAGCCCTGGAGTGGTGCGGCTCGGTCGGTCGTCGTCGGCGTAAGGTAGTTTTAGCTCGGAGCAAGGCTGGATTAAGGTCGCAGTGTCCAGTTGATGAAGACAGAAAAAAAAAAGATGGGACCCGCCACGAGGGTGACGGTGGGAGCTGAGATCGGGAATTGTTGGGAGGGACCGGCGGCGTTCTACTAGTGTGTCACGGTCGTGGGTTTTGGGTATCTGAGGTTTGGTGTGGTGTGGTGTGGTGGTTGGGTTAATGAGTCCCCTCTTTCTGCTGCGTGGCTGCTGCAGAGTGATGTTGTGCAGCTCGTGATGTCGATTGGGCGGTTCACATTGGCGTGTGGTCGGAGGAGTGGGCATCTCCCAGCTTTGGGCGAGTTACGCGGGGATGGAGAGATCACTGTGGGAATTTTAGGGGGCCTGGACAGTGCAGTTGTGCAGGGAAGGAGCTCCACTGGCGGTGTCCACAGCTGTGTCAGTGGACACGGTTGCGCAACCTCTGGGTTTTTGGCAAGTTGGATTGGGCAATGCCGAGCGCGCATCTTTGGAGCATTTGGTTCGGCTTTTGGTTGTCAGGACGTGTCACTATTCCAGAGGCCTTTATTGGCGGTGGTTGATCTGTAGAGATCTTTACTCTGTACAGTCAGTAGGATAGGTATGCAGAATGCAACGGAGATGCATGGCTGCGTCTGACTGTATCTACCTACGCCCATCTCCCAAAACATACGACACAAAACACCTGGATACGAACACAGGCGTCGTTTCTAACTCACCACTAGCAAGGCCTAGAGGAAACTATTAGTGAGGATTACGGCACGGAGGCCGAATTGCCCGTACCCCTGACTCGGCGGCGGTCAGGTCTCCCTTGCAAGGAGGGAGGGAAGAAAAACGCGTTCATACTTCTGCTATCCGTACCTCAGGCTCCCAGGCGTGATGAGCGCCGACAATTACCGTAGGTCGTGAAGTAGGTAGCACTTGGACTGGCGCTCTCCCTTGGCACGATATGTCATGTTCTCCGGTCTCCCACATGGTAGCCTCCACTTGGATCAGTTCGAATGTGGATGAAGGGCCGATCTGATTGCGCAAGTTTGTTGGATTTTGGGGGCGAGTGGGAGGAGCAAGTGCATTGCAGCTTGGGGTTTGGGGGGCGTGACGATCTGAACGAGATGCGTTTCGAGTCTCTGTGTCCACCGGAGAAGTTTTTCGCTGGAGCCGTTTGAGTCTCACCAGGCACGAGTGAAGGGCAGAAGCTATCGGATAGGCAAGATGGGCCAGGGTTGGGAAAATTCGGCATCTCATGTGAGCTTATGTTGGCGTATCCTGGGCGGAACGAAGGAAGGGGAAGCAGCGGCTGAAGCGGAATGGTGTGGTATCATGTATGGATGTTAATGGTGGTGTGGATAATCATTGAAGCAGGAGCAGCAGCAGCAGCAGGCACTGTAATGGGGATTAGGGCGAGATGGAATGGAGGGTGGTGACATCTTATCAAGTACCTCCTGATCAAACTGATCTTTGCTGTCCCTGATGAACTGCCCCGAGGCGATTGGACGAATAGCCGTGACACGGACGGCGGTTGCAGCGACGGTGCGAGGTTCCATTGAGGCATAAATTCCCGGCTCGGTTTTAATTCGTCGAGAGGATCTGATAATTTTGTGTACAGTCTGTACCCTTTTACTCTGTGACGCCTTTGTCCTTGGCTAATCATATTGCCATTGTTCCTCCAATTTTGACTTTTTGCTGTCATTACCTTACCTCATGGTGAGTCTGACTCGACACTCTCGGTCGGCTTGTCCAAGCTCACAGATAGCAAACGATTCACCAAAGGTTGTACGGCCACTTCTGTCGTGGTCTCGTCTGAAGATTGAATCAAAAGAAGCTCATAAGGTTGGTCGCCTTACACATCTCGGCATACGAGACGAGTCATCGGACAAAGGGCGGTTCCTATTTGTCGGTGAAGGCGGCATGGTCCCTCGACACTGTGACAGTTCAGTTGGTGAGTTACATCCCCCATCCCGATGCTGCGACATCGGCAGACCCTGAGATCAAGCCTCAGTGGCCACTGTGACCCTTTGGTGCTCATAGCGATGGACCCCCATTCTCGGAATGTGGTGAAGCTTGGCACTGGAAGACGGCGGTGGTGGACGGGTGAGGGGTTCTTTTCTGGTTGGATCTTACGCCATGGAAACTGAGGACAACGGCCGCGGTGGAGTGTCGTTCGTCAACGGGCGCGGTGATCCGTGTTTTGCGGCACATAGTATGGTGAGTGTGGACTACCTGAGGACAGGCGTGGGAGAAGTCGGGCTGTGCTGCCCCAGCGAGGACAAGTTCCGAGATCGCAGGCTCAACACACACAGTGGCGGACACTGCCCTGTGCCATCGAACGATGCGCCGTCTCCATGACCCGACCCGATTACTTCCTCCAAGGTCAACAACAACCTACGCACCACGCAGGTCAGGGGCCCAGCAGCAGGCAGGTCCTCATCACAGCCATGCCCGGCATTCTGGGGGCTCTGGAGATTTCCGTGGTATCCAGTGGCTGCACACTGTGGGCGTTGTGGTGTTTGGGTGTCGGGGTGTCTGGGAGCACCTGGTGAGAGCTGGGTGGGAGCCGGGGGTACGTATCTGGGGACACCGCAGTAGTGGCTGAAGACGAGAAAAACAGTGTAAAAAAAGAGTGCTAGCGCTGGCCCTGAGTGGGGTGTTTGCGAGCAGGGTAATCTTATCAATCAGATCAAAAATTCCTTTTCAATGTCGTCGTCCCCCCCGAACCCCCCCGTCCAGTCCGCCCTTCTCCCCTCCAGCTGTCCCTCCCTCCCTCCAATCCCCTCGTGCCGCTTCTGGTCCCTCAAACCAACCAGACATTCCTCTCCCACCGCCCGCTTGCCGAGCACCGGAAAAAACAGCCAATTTTTGGGACCTTGTTTCCTCACTCCGACACTGTCGTCTTACACGCCGTCTTTGATCGTTATCTCTCTCGATCAACAAGACTCCTAATCCTCACTTACACAACAACTCAGTCACCACGTCTCCGAGCCCTCCTCGCTCGACCTGCCCGTCGCCCGCACCCGCTGCGCCTATCAGCTGTGCAGTCTCTGTAGGGGTCTTCTGCTGGAAATCTGCTCGGCATCAGCTCAGATCGCTGCATCTCGACGCAATCAGCTCAACATCGCCGATTTCGCTCCGAGAGGGAAAGCCGACTCTCAGTCCAAGAACATAAACGTTTACAATCGAGGATTCGCAGCGCAACAACAGCAACAGATTGTTCTTCTCATCTTTTTCAATCTTCCCTCAAAATTTTAAAAACACCAAGAAAGCGTCGTCCTATCTCTTTCAGCCGAGCGTCACCACTTCGCCGAACCGTACCCTCGGAATTAAACTCCCGCTACCAACATTCTGCAAGCCGGGCACGCTACAATTACCACTACAACTGTGCACCACCTGACGGTCCCACCACCACCTGACAGCCAGCTGCCAGTGTCCACCCATCCACGCCCGCCAGCGAATGAGCGCCCGTACCGATCCCCGCCTGCGGTAGCCCTGCTGAGCGTGCCACCTGCACCTGCCCGTCCGTCCAGTTCGTCCCTTCCATGATGGCGCCCTCAGGTCTTTCCACTTCCGCCTCCGCCTCTTCCCACTCCTCCTCTACCTTTTCTCCCGTCGTCAACGCCAACGCAAACTCACCACCCACCGAAATCCGACGAAGCAGCGTCTACTCGCCCTCCGCTCCCTCGTCCGCCGTCTCTACTCCAACCGCTGCTTCGCCGACGGCCTCGACCCCCGGTGCGTCCACTCCCGGCAGCAGCGGTCCGTCAAATGCCTCCCACCCGCATCAGCTGCCAGCAATCCGACCAAACGCCGCACCACCCGCCATCTCAGCCAGGCCTCCCCAGCCCATCAACAAGATGTCTATGGCCTCAGTAATTAGCCCTCCGCCCGCCGAGGCTGCTCCCAAGATGTCCATGACCACCAAGGAATGGGTCATCCCACCCCGCCCGAAGCCCGGACGCAAGCCTGCCACCGATACGCCCCCCACCAAGCGCAAGGCCCAGAACCGTGCCGCCCAGCGTGCCTTCCGTGAGCGCAGGGCCGCCAGGGTTGGCGAGCTGGAGGAGCAGCTCGACGAGCAGCGCGATGTCTACGAGAAGACGGAGAAGGAGCTCAAGGACAAGGTCCACGGTCTGGAGATGGAGCTGCAGTCCTTCAAGTCCCGCTGCGTCCTGCTGGAGACCCTTTTGGAGCGCGAGAGGAAGGACCGCGTCAAGGCCGAGACGGAGCTTGAAGGCCAGAAGAGACGCATGCAAGACCAGCCCTCGACTGCTAGACGCCAGCTGTCACCCATCCGCCGGGACTCGTCAGTCACCATGAACCACGAACCCCCGACTCCGTCGGTTGGCCACTCGAACCAGCCTTTTTCAATCTCTCAAATCGTGTCCCCTGAGGACTCTACCCAGATGGAAGACTCGCCGGCCCCGTTTGGCTGCGGGTCATGCGGCCCTGATGGAAACTGCCAATGTGCCAATGACGTTCTCGCGGCCCCCCTCGCCGACTGCGGAGGCTGCACCCTTGGCGGTCGTTGCCAGTGTCTCGAGGACACCATCAAGAATGCCATCATGTCAGATCTCAAGCGGGCACCCTCTCCCTCGGCCGTGACTTCTTCCGAGAAGCGTGCACGCATCGAGCCGGCCCATGCTGAGGAGACCGAGATCGACTTTACTGCCATGTTCTCCAAGAAGGCGGCGCCTGCGCCGCCGCAGCAGTCCTTTCAGATCCTCCAGCCCCAACCACTTCCTTCAATGTCCCTCAAGGACTCGTGTGGGTTTTGTAAGGACGGAAGCTACTGCGTCTGCGCCGAGGATGCCATGTCGCTCGGCCCCCCAGCTACCACCCCTTACGGACCTCCTCCCGCCTACTCACAGCAAACCACCCCTCCCCCCTCAGAGAACGACGCAGTCCCTCCACCCATGGAGATCGACTCCGACGGTGCCGTCAAGCTCCGTCCTCGTCCGCAGACCACTCAACCCACCGCCCCCATCTCCCGCGGCTGCGGTCCCAAGGGCCCCGGAACCTGCGCCCAGTGCCTTGCTGACCCCAAGTCCGGCCTCTTCTGCCGCGCCCTCTCGGCAAATTTTGAGCGCAAGGGCGGCGGCTCCGGAGGCTGCTGTGGCGGTGCCGGACCGGGAGGCGGATGCTGCAAGTCCGAGTCAGCGCCTCCTCGTCTTCCCTCCAAGGAAAAGCTCGGCCTGAGTCTGAGCTGCGCCGAGGCCTACCAGACCTTGTCCAGCCACAAGAACTTTGAGAAGGCCGCGGACGATATCGGCTCGTGGCTGCCTAAGTTGCGTGCCGCGCCCAAGCCCGGCCAGACTCTGCCCTCCCCGTCGCGGCTGCCCATCGAAGTCGAGGCTGCGAGTATCATGAGCGTGCTCAAGGACTTTGACATTCGCTTCGGAAGAGGACAGTAGGCTCGTCGTTTGTTTCCGGTTTTTACGTGGGCGGTTATCAAAAGCTTGATTTTATTAATACCATGGTAATGGTAAGAGGAGGAACTGAATTATGTGAATGGCTCTGACGTGGGATGAAAAAGAAATTGGCGTTCCGGTCTAGGAGATAGTTATATCTACCTGTGTAAGCGGCGCTGATTGCGTCTGGGGAAGCTTACGAAACTTATGGAGAGGTGTTGCATGGCTTTTCGGTCAAAGCCGATGGTGGTTTTCGTGAACCTTTCAAGTTAGTATCGAGTATCTCGGGTCAGAAAGTACCTTGAGACGAAGAAATACAGATGATCTTGATCGTAAGAATGACTTGTTCCCTTTCGAGTTTGAAACAGTCGAGATGTCGTTTAGCACGTACTTGCTATTTTTTCCGCCATCCAGTCTGTACCTTTCGAGCATTTCGAGGGGTATGAAAACGACGTTTCGACAGCCGATCATTTCGGGCAGGCAATGTAACCCAGTGGTCTAAAGGCTTTCGTCAGATTATGGATCAGGGCAAACCCCAAGAGCCCATGCAGCGCCTCCAGCACTTCTTATTCAGTCAGCATGTCTAGCTAGCGTCTTGGTGGTGCCTTGGGCGTGTTCTGGTGCATATGTATTCCGAGCGCCGCACGGCAGGGGTGACGGGCGGAGGTGGGAAGGCTGGGGGCTTGCTTTGTGGAGGAAGGAGGGGTTTGGTTCGGATGCTGAGGTTCTGTTATGGATGTGCAGCTGACCTATGTCATCGCTGTCAAAGACGAAAACTTCAATCGCTTCATTGCTTTGGTTTTCTCAAATTCAGCGTGAGAAAGGCGTTTTATATCTGGCTTGTGAGTTGTCTAATCCGTTGAAGAGGGCGGATGTGGAATATGGGGTCTGGCAGTTTGCTAGTCTCCGTACCCCCGTCCAGCAGGAGTGCGGAGGTATATCTCAAGGCTGATGCAAATTACCTATTTAAATTCATCAGATAGACATCAGATAGAAGTTTGTTGGGGCAGACACAAGCAATCAGGAGTGGCATTGCGATTGGATTCTCCTGCTCGGGCAATGTCGCTACCCCTGACAGGGACGTAGTTGCCTTGCGGATGAATCTGTGCTCGGTTATCCGCAACGCGATGATCACTCTGCTGGCGGCCTCCTCTTATTCCACCACACATAAAACGTCGAAAGGGAAAGGCAGAACAAGGACGCTGCGACGTATACGGCTTTGGGATCCTGTTTCTGCAAGCGCACAACGATTTGAGGTCCTCATAAGGCAACGCACGTTGCCTACCAGTCTCTGTGGAAGAGTCGAAGATGGAGAAAGCATTTGTTGTTCCGGCCATATGTTGTTGCAGGTGGTGTCTTAAGTACTTGGGGAACGTCGTGGTGTCGTGAAGTGACTGGCTCCCATGCAACCATTGCACGTTTCTTTGGGTATTTAAGGCTGATCTGTCGTTTAACTTTTTTTTATAACAAGAACCGGCAATGTCGATGGATGAACATAGCGTAGACGCCATGCCATCAGCAATATAGCTGATTGTTGAGGAAACTGAGACTGTATACTTAGGTAGCCAAGAACGTAATGATATCGCGCATCCACATGCTCGCGTCTTCTTCCCTTCGGTGATTATTGCCGCTGAATCTACACCAGATGATGAAGAATGACAGGAAAGACCAACTGAGCGGCAGGTAGTGGTGACGGCTCTGTGCCGGTCTCTGAAAGGCGAGGGGAAAGCCTCGATCAAACTACTTCGCTGCTAGGTTAAATCACGAGGTGGGAAGATTTGCCATTTTGAGTCTCCCAGTCGTAGATCAGAATGTAAGTGTCTCAAATATTATAATAAACAAGGAACATCTCAGCCTGCAATAGAAATCTAACAGGCATGGCTGGAAACTGAAGAGTGTGTGTTTAATATCAGTGTTCCTTGACTTTTGCAATATAAATACATTGCAAAGCAAACTTTCTCTCTATGACCATCAGAGTAACATAGGTACGCGAATGATGTTCTTGAGGATCCCGTCACACAAGTGTATGCTCCGGTCATCTCTGCTGCCAATTGTTGAGCTAGGAAACTTGGATTTAGTTGGGAACTGCAACATACACGTATTCATTATGCAATAAGCAGCTACTGGGTATAGATCACAGAGAATACAAATGCGTCGTTGAAGATATTCTGGCCCCTTATGCTGTCCACAACTCCTCTTGTAGCCGTTGTTTCTTTGCTCGCTTTGTGAAAGCCTAATAACTAGAATGCGGTGAAGCAAACATTCTTGATGGGAGATTACTAGCCGCACATCACAAGGCCTGCTATAAGACATTTCTCTGAGACGTAAAGACTCCGTTGTGCTGGTATAAATTATACCAGAAGGCTGAAAACCACCGATATACTGCAAGCAAAATGTAGCTAGCTGTGAGTGCTGTAGGCTTCAGGTTAGCTCAAACGGAAGCGCTCCGTTGTGTCAAGCAACAACCTGAGTCGTCTTCACAGTTACGGGGGACGGGTTACTCCTTATGCATGAGTGTTTCTCATTATCTTTTTTCTATACAACGTTGAATAATGCGGGAATGGTTTGGAGACTGGAGGCGACGAAAGTGCTGCGGACAGATCGATCGCCGACCAAGAAGCTACCAAGACTGAAACTTCAGAAAGAGAAACATTCTTTTCCGTCACATGCAAAAGCTGGATGTATTTCTTTGCTGTATCATCAACGACAGTGAGAGTGAAAGGCCAAATATAAGTCTCCCTGAACGCCCACTTACCCGGCCGGCTTGTCCACCCATTTGGGGTACTGGCTGCTTTGAGCTCGAGTTCAAGGAGAAAGGTTTAAAAAGAACGAATTGACGTAATTTGTGAATAAAAGATTGTGGTAGTCAGACTATCGTCAGAAATTAACACAGTCAATGTACTCCTTCCCTCTCAAGCTTTCTATGATTGCGACTGTCCATGGGGTTTCCGCCGCGCGGAGGCATAAGCATTGGTCGATACCTCCATGTGCAAGCTGGGATTCTTCCAGTGATGTTAGAGCAATCCGAGAACATCTGGTCTTCTTGGAACCATTTGTGATGGATACTCGCATGATGATGCGGCACGGCAGCAGCTTGGTTGTATTACCGAAGAGATGCAACAGGTTCAGTCCCTTATTCCTGCTTAGGTATGGAATTAAGTTTGAAGCTACCCGACAAAACCCCAGCTAATTGTTCTAGACAGACGACACAAGCTACAGATTTGGCTTTTTTATTGAAAGCTTAATCATGGCAGGCCGAAAGTCTATTTGGTTGCGGTTACGTCGGGCGTTGAGAGGCAGTGTCAGAACTTCATCATCATATTGAGCTAAGAAATGGGGAAGTCGGGAACACGCAAACTCGATGGAGGAAGCATGAAAACCTTGGATTATTTCAAACCCGATCAACAACAGGAAAGGCCACAAGCCGGAATGGCACATATCGCCTAAGGCTGACAGGATGCTATTCGCGAGGTTCCTCTCGTTTTCAGGACTGAATCAAATCCAGCCAGTCGCGCAAACTAGCTTCCTGAAGCATGCAATACAGGCAGCCGAGGTTTTGCAAACCAGGAACTACAACGCCAGTCTCGGCCTTTGGCCGGATGAGAATCATTGGTGGCAGTCTGCTCGATGTCTAACGGCTCTCCTCAATCTCGCCACGATTGATAAGAGCTTAAAGTCGAATATCACGGCGATTGTCGCGCATACATACGAAACGAACAAGGGCAAGGGTGGCGGTAACTTCACCAACGACTACTACGACGACGGCGGCTGGTGGGCTTTGGCGTTCATCAAGGCCTCAGATATGACCAAGGGCACTGAACATTTTATGCCAGAGTACCTTGAGACGGCCAGATTAATATTTGATAACATGACGGATGCCTGGGGAACGAAGTGTGATGGCGGAATCCCATGGAGGAGGAGCGATCCTCATCCGTATCTCGGGGCCATTCAGAACGAGCTCTATCTCAGCGTCGCAGCCCACCTAGCCAACCGCGCAACCACAATCACGGAAAAGCACAAGTATCTCAATGAGTCACAGAAGGGTTGGTCCTGGTTCAAGAACAGCGATATGATCAACTCGGAAGGAATCATCAACAATGGGCTGGATGATCGTTGCAAGAACGACATGGGAACAACCTGGACGTACAACCAAGGGGTTATTCTCCAGGCACTTGTTGAACTTGACAAAGCGACGCCTGGTGGGTGCTGTTTGGATGATGCAAACAGGATTGCGCAGGCTGTGCTAGAGAACAGAAATTTGGTCAACGAGCGGGGTATTCTCCGTGAGCCTTGCGAGACGACTGGCAAACCATGCGATGGGGACCAGAGGTTGTTCAAAGGGATATTTACTGATGGGCTGGCAACGCTTCAAAAGAGAAGCCCCCATCCTATCTATCGACAGTTCTTGGAACGAAACGCTGAGGCCTTGTGGAAGAATGGTTCAAGAAACGGACAGATCTCTTTGCGCTGGACTGACCCTTTCAATGAAAGTGAACTGGATGTCGGAACTCAGTACTCAGGCCTGGCTGCTCTGGTCGCGGCTGCGTCGGTTCAGCAACACCTCAATTTTGGTGTTGAGCTTGAGGGAGTTGCTGAAGACCCGGAATCAGAAGGCTGAAAAAAGTGTGTATTGCTGCGCGGTTAAGATTCTCAAGTTATAGAAAGCTTATTGCGCTTTCAAGTTACGAGTCACTGTCAAATCACCGATGCATTTGGAACCAATATTTTAAAGAAAGCGCACAGCAGCTTCGATTTTCAATTCAAAACGGCACTTATGCTCTTGACCCGATGTTCTATAGGAGATTCAGAGAAAAAAGGAAAAAGAGAGACGTTGCCCGTGACCATAGGAAAGACAAAGAGGACAGAGAGAGAGAAAGAGAAAAGAAATGGTTTTTGTGGTGTACATCATCCGTCATCCCCCATAACACCCAAGCTGGTTTGATGTCATGTGTGTGTTTGGCGAAGTCGCTGCCAGGCCCGGTCGGCTTCATCGTCGCGAACTCAGAGGTCGCTGGGCTAGCTGGCTAGGCTTCGAGGTTGTGGCGAATGCATTTAGCAAGCGGTGTCGAAGGCGACGAAGGTCTGGCCGTCGGTGGGGGCAGGGAGCTGGGAGGCGGGGACGTTGAAGAGGCGGCACTCAACGGGCTCGTTGGCGGAGGGCTTGCCGAACTCGACACTGTGATGGTTGTTAGTCTGATTTCTGTGAGAGAGGAGTGAGAAGAGTCTGAGACTTACGCCTGGCAGCCAGAGGTCTGCTTGCAGAGAGCAAGGCAGGCGTCCTGGGTGGTGATGTCCTCACGGGTCAGGAGAGGAGTGGGAGCGCTGGTGGCAGGGCCGGTAGGGGCGGCGCCGCAGACGTTGCGCTTCTTGGGCTGGTCCTGGTTCTGGCCGTTGTTGGCGTTGGCATCACCGTTGTTGGTGGCGGCGCCGTTGTTGGAGGAGCCGTTGTCGGCCTGGGTAGGGGCGGTGGTGGGAACACCAGTGCAGGCCTTGTCGAAGACCTTCAGGTTGGCGTTGGACTGGGTGGGGATCTGGGCGGCGGGAACGTTGTACAGCCAGCAGAGAGGAGTGTTGCCGGACTCAGGGAGGCCGAAGACGAAGGCCTGGCAAGAGGCGTCAGCCTCGCAGAGCTTCTGGCAGGCGTCGGCGGTGGCAGCGGTAGGCTGGGAGAAGGGAGCGACGTCGGCGTTGGCAGCCGCGGAGGGAGCGGCGTTGCACTGGTCGCGGCGAGCGAGGGGGCCGGCCTGGGCGGCAGCGGCGAAGGCAATGATGGTGGCGATGGTGAACTGCATTTTGAAGGTTGGTGGGTTGGAAAAGTTGAAGAACTTGAAAAAGTTGTTGAGTGAGTGAGTGAAGTGTGAGAGAGTGGTTGGTGCTGAAGAGCGGAAAGTGTTTGGTTGTTGAGTTGAGTGATTGATGCTTGAGTGTGCTGTGTGATGAGGAGAAAAGAAAATCGAATCTGGAGGTGGAAAAGGATGTCTTTTATGTTGGAGATGAGCTTCTCCTGAACACAGCAAACATCAAGATGATGTCTTGTTGATCCACGTTGATGGACCACGTTCAACTCTGCAAGTCCACCATGTGGTGAAGCTTACGACGACGTCGAAGAGGCTCGACACTCAGCCTCTCTGCGGATAACCTTGCTGGTAACTGGGGCACGGTCCCGAATGTCACCCTGTAGACGTGAGGCCTTCGTCACGATCCGCCAGGGGTAATCGATAAGATGCGTTCTATTATCTGATAATGTGGCGGTTCGGGATCATGCTGAGAGTCCACATTGCCGGGGAATTCACGGAACAAGCCCATGGATGTGGGCGTGTTTCCTTAGTTCGTCTGAATGGCTTAGCTAAAGGCGTGAAACATCCCTTTCTGCCCTGTACATCCCAGTGTAAAAAGACAATCAATAGCCGAATTGCTACAAACCCGTTCCTGAATCAGTATTACTGGGGCGAGAGCGAGTTCCCGTGCCGGGATATCCATCTGGGCAGTCAATTGACAGATGTCATCGGGATGGAATGAGCGATGGGTATCCCGTGTGGCGGACAACCGACCAACATCCGATTCCCACGACAAAAGAGACGGAAAATGCATGAACCACGATCTCGGTACTGCAGCCGTTGGCTTGACAGCCCTGTGGCGCAGGAGGAAGACGGTCCGTGGTGGACTTCCCGTAGAGGGAGACCCCTGCTTAGCACCCTCCCAAGCTTTGCGGCTCCCGACGCCTATTCCCCCACCCCCACATCCCAAAATAGGTCCCGGAAACCCCTGTGCCTTGAGGGGACAACTTTTTCAGGAGAACCTTTTGCCCTTTTGCTCTTTTCCCCTTTCCACGGCCCGGGAGCCCCTCCGTCCACGCGGGTCAACACTCTACGATGCCCAATTTTTCGCGGTCCATTGTCCCGATAGAGACTCTGAGACCGGGGGACCTGCCAGAAGCAGTCGTCAGTGAGCCCACAACGCCAGCCGCAGCAGAAAAAGTTGCGCTCTAAAAATTATGCTTCCAATTTCCCCCCAGAAGTCTGTTGGCAGACTGCCTTAGCGCGAAGCCTTCTAGGGCAGACGAGGACCACTTTTGCCTCGGTCACCATTGGAGCAGAATCGCTGTGGCTGGCACCGACTGCCGCTTCTGCGTTGACCAACTATTAACTCACCCGCTATATGGTGATCGACTGCGGCGGTGTAGATGACGAAGCCCTCGCTGGGACTGGAGGACTTGTTCTCGAACATCGGATGATCGGCACCGTACACATCATAACCCCCTCAACAACAAGCTATCCATTTGTCGAGTGTTTTTTCACTGCATCGTTGTGCGTCGTCATCACAATAGGGATTGCTGTAGGGTTCTGAGAAACTGGTGGTTCGTCGGAAGTTCAGCTGAAAGCTGGTACCCGCTGCGCTTGGACTGAGGTTACGAATTCTGACAGGAGTTTACTGGCCGGGAGTTTCAGTATTAGAGGTAAGGCAGACTCTACGATGTTTCTACCGTTCGGTTTCGAAATAATGAGAAAGCCTAAGCTGGTTTCCCGCAGAAGTCATGCAACAAAATGTCTGTCATACTACTGCATCACTGGCTTGGTGGTTACAAAGGTGCTGACAAACATGACAAGGAACCGAATGTTGTGATTTCATACCACAATGTTGTGATGCCATAGTGACAACAACAAAACGTAAACAAGGCTTCCCATCGCCTTGAATAATTTGACTCTGCTAAGATTGCTAGGAAAGCCATGCTGCACGCGTAGAATATGATACGCTAAAAAGAGCCAAGTTTTCAGGCTAAATGGAGCAAATTGAACTTAAGCGCGCAGGCATGTCCCCGGGGAATGTGGGAGAGATTCGTCACCTTGGATAACCCGCAGTGAAGATCGGCGACTCATCTAAACACTGAAGTTACCCAAATACCCAAAAGAAAGTGTGGAGGAGGACCCGCGGGACCCGGATATCCGGATGCATCACTCAGGAGGAATAGCATGATGAGTTGCGTACTTCCTTGAGGGTCGTGAGAATGCAGCGAATCCGCCTCGAGATGTTAGCCAGGGCTACGAATATTGACTAAACTTGCTCGAAGTAGCGCCCAACCAAATCGACTGGGAGTGGCATACGGTAACTTCCGCTTTCTGAGGGCGTCAATACTTGCGCCCACATGCCTAGACGGATAATGAGAGCCGTCAGGGCGGTAAGATGACACCAGATGAGGTGACAATGCGATGAGAAGTTTCGTTGCAAAAGTGAAAATTGGTAGGCTGGACGAATCAATTTGATTCGGAACGCGTGGCCACAGGTGATAGAATCGAAAACGAGAATCAAGTCTATTGTTGATTCTCTTGTCGGGCTCTTTTGTCGGGCATGGAGCAGAGAAGGGGAAACGGTCATGCAGGTGTAGATTGTCTTCACCCTGCCAAACACGCAGCTGCTGGAAATACATTTGAAATTGGATCGTCGAGACTTCTGGATTGCCGCGGTTCCTTTTACTTATGTGGCAACATTCGTGCTAGGTATTCTCAGCCAAAAATCGAATAGTGTTAGATGTATGCTTTGGCATGATGGTAAAAGTGACTATGGGAACCGCAGGAACGAATACATCATAGGGACCGGACGGGCAGATTGAATCTACCACTGTTGTGATAAGGAGACATATGATACATCGTCATAAACGCAATGCCAACGGTGACTGTAGGTGGTCAAAAAGCAGCGGCAGCAATTGGTCACTTTAAACAAGCGCGGAAGACACAACAGTCCACACGCGCGTGTCAAGTCCCAGTTGCCGGAAACCTCAGTGTCGGAATTCGTGATGAGGGAGAGATTCCGAGTTTCAACGGAAAAGCCCTCTGTGCGCCACATATTCACTTTCTCATAGCTCACTGTGTACTGTGCGAGTCTGAAACATCACTACTCACTACTCAGATATTCAATAGTGGAGGTGCCCAGCCTTGGGACCAGAGCCGCCCTCGGAGACAGCTCAGGACGCATGCCGGATCAACGGGGTTTCCATAAAGATGGACAATATTCTGTCAAGCCAAATCTAGACATATCAAGATGAAGTTCCTGGTCTCTAGCATTTTTGATCAACTCCAAAGGAATTCGAATATTTTGTTAATCTGAGACATTTTGAAGTTGTTCTTGGTTGCGAATTGAATTCGTGCACAAAATTGTCATGACACTCAATGTCGACGTCGATCGACATGTCTTCTTGATCTTCGCATGGCAAGAATCGAGTACGCTTTCTCTCACGTACTTTTGGCACTCAATCATTCTTGACGAATTCATTGCAGATAGTAAACAACAGTGTTTACTAACGCACTCGCTGGCCTAATCGTCAAGCCTCAAAGTTCTTATTGCTTTAGCACAGGCTTGCGATCATGTACGCGCAACTTTAATTATGTGACTCCTGATTAGGCTCAGTACATTCTTCTTAGCTGTTAGAATATTAGACATAGAGCTGCAGTTAAACCATAGTGTTATTTCTGTTGTTAGTTGCAGTTGATTGTCTATTAATACCATCCAATGTCAAATTCTATTTACGAAGTTGCATGATATCTCCGGACGATTTCCCAGCTTCCGAGATAGGCCTGCTTCATCAACAGTGATCGACATATTTACCGTCGAAGGGAGGACCTATATTTAGACATCTCTCTGACAAACCCTTCCAACCGAAAGATGATTTAGTACCTGCTATTCGGCTTTGACCTCACCGTATTCACACCCGTGTACGTGAAGGAGGAACTCGTAGAAGAGGTACAAAATGATTTTCGATACTCCACCAGTCTGCAATTGTTTTATCAGACTTATTTTGACACTTCAGAAAATTTAAAGAGTCTGCGGCGGCGCTAGAAGCAATTTGCTAATGCGAATGATTTGAATCTAAAGAGGTAAGCAGTGCTTTGTAAACATAAAAATGGATACAAAAGCACGAGAAGTCTGCGTTGGGATATTTGAGGAGACCTCTGGTTTTAACTGCGCGCTCACAAGTATATCAGAGCCATAGGATTCATACTCAGGGAAAATTCAGCAACACAATTTTATGCTTTTGAGGCAGTAGTCCCCGGGCTCAGATAATTAGTACACATGGACAATACGTTTTACTCTTTTTCGAGTGTAAAGTTTTATGTCGGGGGTTCAACCTACGGCGCCGCTGTTCTGACTCTCTATTCTCATGTTATTATTCTTCAATACGAGACAGCGTCGATATGTGCAAGAGACGGCGTCGGAGCACATCCTAGATACTCAGCAGCGGATACCAGGGAATGGTAGTCATGATATCAACATCGCCACGGGTTTTCTTCTCCTAGCCCGTGCAGCACAAGCAGCACGAGTGAAGTCCGACACCCTAGTCTCTTCCATGTCCCCTGGTGTCTAGCTGAATGCTTATAGTTACCTTTCAAAGTTCATAAAGACTTAAAGCACACGATCCTGGACCTACTTGACTCCAGCAACGATTGTGGGGTTAGGTTCATAGACCTTTTTGTATGTTTTGGCCTTTCCCTGCGTCCTTCTGCAATAGCTCCTCAATACTATCATTTTGACACGAGTATCCTTTGACTGCCTTCCCACATTTCTAGAACATCATCCTGAGAGAATACACAGGAAGAAGTAGGGATTAATATCATCACAGAATTGGAAATCTCTACTGCGACGAGTCTCAACTCTCCCACCAGTGTAGGGCATGATAGCCCCAATCTAGCTAGCCCATGGCATCACTCCAAGCAAAACATCCCGGATATCAAGTGAACACATCGTCTGACAGTCAGGCTTAACACGAAAAGTTCTCTTTAAGTATTAAGCCGTTTGAAGTTACTTGGGATATGGTCACAAACACTCATGAAAGACCTGCCGCCTGCGTGGATCGCGACCCCAGTCCCATCCTCGCAGAAGGGATGTCTGCCGAAATAGGGGCACGCAAGCACCACCGTTACTCGCACGGAACCCCACAATTTCGAGCGTGAAAAAGTATTTAAACACCCATTCGCAACTCATACTTCAGTCGCAAGAGCTGGACAACCAAACGAGATAGTCGTAGCGGATGATTGCTTTCCCTACGCCTCAAGTCACCGCGTTCCAGCGCGGCGCGTCGCGAATCAAGAGCGGGGCACCCTGGCCCTGTCAGCCTGCGATGCATCAACACGAGCGTACCCCGGCACCATCCACTCCATCGTCCCTACGCGTCTGCCTGCAATCATTCGACGCGAATGGAAACAGAATGACTTTGTAGACGAACGTGGAGACTCAAAAAGCTTATCAAACCATTCCACACGGTAGCTGTGGGGGCAAAGGACCGATGAAGGCGAGGACCTGGGATGGCCGCCAGACTTTCTTGCGCTCCCGAGTGGTTGAGAAACACTGATTGGTGTAAGCCAGAGATTTCCAGGCTGAATGGCGATAATGTGGCATTAGGCTTGGGCCATTGACGCCAAAAGCCGACCGGATGAGACGGCGGAGCTCTACAGCCGGCTGTTCTCCTCTCACAACCCATCGAACTGGCGTTCACAATTGCATTGAAAAGCAAGGGCAAGTCACTTGAAAGAAAAACATGTGGCATTCGTAATCGTCTAACCCAAGCCTATATTTCATATCCTAGTCATAATCATACGAAGTGGTATATCCTCCAAAACCATATGCCCGCTGCTAATGTCCCACTGTCTACATGGGTTGAGTGTATCAAAGAAACGAAAAGCATTCGAGCACGTGTTCTGTCCAGTTGTCAAGCGACGACATGCCTACAATACTGACCTCCGCTGTAAATGCCGATGTAAATGCCATGATAAATGAGACCGCACATGCCATCGTGAAATTCCTAGAGTCATTTAAAAAATAGCCCGCCCCCGGCGCAGCTGGCGAAAGGAAAATGCATCAATATCAAGAGTTATAAACGTAAATGGTTCGCACCTCTATGCAAAGCCTAAGCCATTGCATTGAACTCGTTTTGGCGGAGGAAGGACGTGGCGAGCTCATCGCCGCCTTGCTCTGCCGCCTGGAAGAAGTGGACCGCCACGCACATGAGTGCGGGGTCGCTGCGGACATCTCCATCCTTGAGCCCCGAGTCTTGGCCGGGATGCTGAGCGCCGACAGCACCCAAACTGGAGGAGCCGCCAGAAGCCCGGCTTCGGTCTGCAGCATACAGTCTGCTGGCACCTGGACCGCTGCGTCCGGAAGTGCCGGCGTACTTGTCCATGACGGCTTGCTTGAAGACCTCGCGAGGCTTAGACAGAGGCAGCGTGGTGCGTTCCACAAGCTCGGGGTTGGATAGGTAAAAGATGGCCAGCTCACGTTGAGCGGTGGGAAGACCCTCCTTGGCTGTAATAGTCCACATCTTTCCTGCCTGCGCCAAGCTGTATGCTGTGGTGACAGGAGGAGGCGAGTCGGTATCCAGCCGCTCGGTATCGTGAAGTTGTGTATCGTTTGTGGTTTTGCGAGTGCTGGTGTAGACGCCTTGAACCTCGTCCGCTACCTCAATCATGGTACGGCAGACCTCTTGCTTGAGGCCTAGCGCTGCAAGACCAGTATCCCAAAAGGCAGTGCCCTTCTCGGTGTTGTCCAGAATTGTTGGGTTGACAAAAGCTGCGATGAATTGCAGGTCACGGAAAAGCGTCTTGGGACGGATAGAAGAGTCGCGGAAGAGAGTTCGGAGGACATTGGTGATGGCGTCTTTGTTCGTCGCGCTGTTCGAGGCAACCGTCCGAGCGTCAGAAGTGCCTGGTCTCATTTGGCCACCAACAGTTGGCGGGGAGTTAAGAGGGAATTGCTGGAGAGCATGAGACCGCCTCTCTCTGACATTGTCAATCACCTCCTCGAGAGGGTTGGAGCGACTGTTGACGGTGGACTCGTCGGCTGCGGGTGACATGAACTCGGACCGGTTCCATCCAAGTCGGGACTTCTTGGAACCAGTAGCTAGAGAAGCGACAATGAGCTGCTCCAGCTCGTAAAGAGCGCCCAGTTTGGCGTGAGGGTTGGGGTGAACGCTGAACATGCGGAGGAGTCGTTGGAAGGCCTTCTTAAAGGGGAACTCGGGGGTCGATTCCTTGGCAGGCTGCTTGGAACGGGTGGAGATGGTCTCAGTGGTGGCTGCAGAGTTGTCGTTGCCTGGAGTGCTGCCTGTTTCCGTCGTCTCGGAGTTCTTGTCGGTTTCTCCGGCTCCTCGCAAGTTTCCAAAACTCTTCTTCTTCTCAATGACACGCAGCTTGCCTGACTTGCCCATCCGGCGTGCTCGTCTGTCGAGCGAGTCGCGTCGATCAATGCACTCTTGGCCCAAAGTCGAAAACCAATCATCAGTCTCTGCGCCGCGAGCAAAGACAAGCGTACCGAGATCAGAGAGGAGAAGACTGACCAAAGTCTGGCGCAGCTCGTTGAGAAAACGGGCCTTCTCTTCGGAGAGTCGCTGTTGATGCACCGTCTCATTGGACGATGCCGAGGTGCCTGGTCGACCGATGGAGTGACTGGCATGAGAGCCAAGGGAGTGTTGCTGGAAGGAGGCGGACAGATTTGTCACGCTTGTCGTGGGAGACTGGGCCCGAGATGTGGTAGAGCTCGGTGAGATGGCCGACTGGAAAGGTGACCAGAACGTAGAACTGGAGTCGATGGTGTGGACAGGCGAAGAAACGCCAAAGTAGTCCGGTCCATCGACGATGTCGGACAAGACGGTGCTTGCCCTTGAGAAACGGTAGCTGCCAGAGTCGAAGGACTGCTGACTAGAATTGTGAGCTGACATGGCTCGGAGATCCCGAACAGAGTTGGGACGACCAGTAGACATGAATCGTCGCTCGGGGTCGCTCATGACGCTAGCAGAATCGTCCCAGTTGTGTTCTCTGTCGCGGGGACCTTTGTTGTTGTTGGTTTCCAGGTTGCGCCTGTCGCGTTGGTAGAGCTCGCTCGACCAAAGGACTGGGCCGTCCATGATGGACTCTCCGATCAACTTGGAGATACATGTGTCCACCTCGCAGGTGAATCTGTGGATCCTCTCTTCTCCGCAGCAAAAGTTCTCGACACCAGCTTGTTGAAGCCAGCGTGATGTCTTATCCGCTTGGTCGTCACTCAGCTTGTTGGGGCCACCCTGCTCTTCTGAGGCTGCAAGCAGGTCCATGATCTGAGTCTCAGTGCGGTACAGGTAACTGGATGCGGGTGCTCGAGCCAGATGGGCACGGTTGCGTTGGTAGGAGTTGTAACGCCGGGGCATTCCCATCGTCTTGAGAGCTGCGCAAATGTTGCGACTCTGTTCGTAAGGCGCAGAGTTGCGGACGTCAGTGACGTACCACATCTTGTCACGAAGAGCACGCAATCTCTTCATCATGGCCTCAATAAGACCTTCGTGACGCTCTTGGCTCTGTTTCAACCAGACGAGCCACGCGTCGTACTCCTCGATGGCAGATGCGCAACGGCGGATGGAGTCTCTGGGGCCGCGAGAGAAGATGTTCAGAAGGATGGCAAAGCCGTTGCGCCTGAGAGACTCTGAGCTGAGAGCATTGAGCTGCTGCAAGGTCTTCCAATAAAGGTGCGCTGAGACGAAATCTGCTTGGGCTCGTGACTGGGAGGACGCTGCATTCAGCATGGCAACGAGGACGGAGGGCGGCTCAGTCTCGTGGCCTTCGGAATTTTCCGAGTCTTGCGCAGGCGCAGTCTCCTTGGCTTGTAAATCGGCTTGACTTGTTTGTGCTTCGATCTCGCGCCGGCGATAGGGATTCCTGCTGGGTGTGGACTTTTCAGCAGTGATAATCTTGTTCTTCGATCGGTACTTCTTGATGCCAGTGGCGCGGTTACTGAATTGGGCCCGGCCACCTTGGGGTTCAATACTCTGGGGTATCTCATAGTCCTCAACGAGCTTCAGGATGGAGTCTCGGAGTTGATGGTAATCCTTGTCCAGTTCGGGCTTGTCGTCAATCTCATCATCGTCAGTATCACTCGTCGAGGAGTTTTCCTCCTCTTCGACTTCCTCGTCTGGATCGTAAGTCATCTGGCTGGACAAGCTGTTTCCATCCGCAGAGATGAACAAGACAGCCCAACGTTCGGCACACGGGTGGCAGGAACCTTGGATGACATCCATTCCAACCTGAGAAGTCATTTCTCGCAAAGCAAAGCGAAGGCGGTAGCCGTCGTCTTCGTAGTTGCTGAGTCGTCGTTGAGACAGAGGATCCAAAACAGGGGGCGAGTACCGTTGGGGTGAGCCAGTCCGTTGCTCCTCTATGTTCGTCTCTCGAGACGTCGTGGCATCGCTGAGAACCGACGATGCACTCGTGCTGAGAATGGAGGCTGTTTCAAAGTTTTGTCGACTGCCTGCCATGGAGATCGGTTGTGAGATTGCGGAGAAGCCAGAAATAGATGGTGCACCGGATCTCAGCCCGCTAGACTGAGACATGGGACGACGCTCAGGGAACAGAGCGTTCACCAGAGTGACCAAGTCAGCGGGGCTGACAACCAAGTAGGGGTGAACCTCAACAGTCTCTCGGAGGGAGGTAATGGAGCGAGCGGGAAGTAGCCGAGGCGGGGGCCTCTGAGAGCGGGATCGCTTGAAGCGGTTCAGAATACTCTCAACGTGCTCCTGAATCTTGGGTGGGGTAGAAACAGTTCCCTTCTTGTTCCAGGTGATTTCCACAACCAGCTGGGACGCCCTCATGGCAACCTGTTTGAGGATCTTCTGACGCCCGTACTCGGTGATGTGGTACTCGCCCATAAGGCCATGGCTTTCCGGGTGGATGACAACGCCAAGTAAAAAGCTTGAGAAGAGCCACTTGTATACAAACCAATTGCGAGTGCCTTCGACAAGCTTGTTGTCTAGCTTTCTCAGGATTGCGTTGCCCAATTCGATAAGGCCCTCGGGAATGCCTGTTGCGTCCTCGTCATCAATGATTTCAAACAGTTCGTTGACGGCACGGTCGTAGAATTCCTCAGCAGCGATACTGTCCTTGGAAGTCCAGTCTGCCAGGTTGAATCGGGTTCCATGCTGGTCCTCGGCCTTGTCCAGAAGAAATGCGCCATCCTCAAGGATCTTCATCAAGTACCACTCCATGTTGGACTTTCCAGACCAGTCACGCATGGCCGTCCAGACATTGAGAACAGATATCAGCATGGGCTCGCTGGCAGACTTGGACTCCGTGATGAGCCGCGCCAAGGCCGTTCCCCAGATCTCGGTGCGCCTCCGGTCTTCGGCACTGTCAGGTCCAGCAGAGTTGGCGAAGCAGGTGTGTACTAAAGCCGATAGGGGATCGTGCCTCTGGAAGGAGAGCAGGCGCTCGATTGCAGTGGGCAGGTGGGCGGGCGTTCGGCTGCTAGATCCCATGTGGCCCCGGGTGTTAGAGCGGCCATGGTAAGGCAGCACAGATTCAACAGGCTCAAGTCCTTGGTGGAAACTGGTAAAAGCGTTCAATTCTGCGGGTGTTAGAGAACACAACCTCGTAGCCAAGTAGTCTGGGTTTGTCCGGATCTGGGTCAGAAAGTTGAGAAATATTTCCCGAATAGATGCGGGCAGTTCAGATAGAAAAGGGGTCATAGAACCAAGAGAACTGGCACCCGACGTTGATTTGGGTGGGGTTTCCAGGCTTTCCGAGGAGGCCAAGGCCGGTGATTGCAGCGAGTCTAGCTCCGGCTCCAAGAGCGCGTAACGACGCAACTCGTCGCAGCTTTTGCGCACATCGTGAATGGCGTTGAAGAGGGCAGAAAAGGTCTTCTTGTCATCGGAGCGGAAGCAATCGACCAAGTTCTTCCGGGCAATCTCACCACAGCGATTCAAACGGGCAGACAATGCTGTAGAAATGAGATTCCTCTGCAAACGAATCCTTGTGTTTGCGCGCTTGCGCTCCTGATACTTGGACAACCTTACCAGGTGGGCAAGTTCCTCCAAAGTTGTGGCATCGGGTTCGGGGGCCATGTGAGGGTTCGTGTACAAAGAGGGATCTGGGAGCAGGGCCTTGCGGACGGCTGGTGAAGCTGTCTTTTCGGCGACCGGTGAGGGCGTGTCCTCCTGGGAAGTTTCCATTGTGGCCTTGACAGGAGACGAAGCAGTGGGCGTCACAGCCTGGGCTATTACGGGTTTCTGGTGGGAGCCTCTTCGGGGCACGTCTTCGCTTCGGCGGACGGGCAGGGCTACAGCCTCGGGGGTTTGTGTGGGACTTGGAGATCGCTGCTGACGGCGAGATCTGAAGGAGGTATTGTAACTCTCGGAGGGAGGAGTCGGAGATCGCGGGGGGTTCGCGCCATCTTGTGAAGCAGCTGCGGCGGACAAGCAGCGTTGGTCAGCATGGGGGCGCACACAAGCAAGAAGCCGTGGTTGGGCGCCAGGGCAAGCGGGTGTGCGACGTACGAGCAGACACTATGCGGACGGGCGATGAAAGAGAACGCTGCATGGAAATCATAATGCGAACATTAGAAGAATCGGTGGGAAGACAGGCGGGCAGCTTCAGCTTGAGCAATAGCAGCAGCTGTGGCGCAACTCGGAAGCTGTGCTGTCGCGACCGTCTGATGTGGGATGTGCGCTGTTGGGGACGAAGCTCGTCCTCGTTGGTGGTGGTGGTGGATCTGAAGTCTGCTTCGGCGGGGCAGACTGGGCGGCAAGAGGGGAGGGGAAGAGATGGGGAGGCCGGCGCAATGCCAGTTCCTCGCGGATTCGGGCTCGGTCGAGTGTCGACGCTCGAGGTCGGGAAGCAAAGTTGCTTGGTGTTGAGAGAGGTTCCTGAAAGAAGGAAAACAAATACGCCTTGGTAGCAAGAGCGGAAGGTCTGGTCGCGGCTTGTGTTTAAGGTATTCGGGAGGAAGGGACGGGACAAGAAGGACAAGGGTCGCAAGGCGAGAGAGAAGTGGGAGGCACAGCACGGTCAGGAAAGGCAAGGAACGGGCAACGGCAACAGCAAGGGGTGGCTTGGTTCCATTTGGGTTGGTCTGGAGGGAAGGTACCGCGGTACGTCACGTTGGTCAGGTACCAGGCGGTTGAGGCAGACCAGGTACAAGGAAGCGACCTGGCGACGTGCAGGAGGAGACGTGGAGCAGGAACGAACGACAGCAACAGCGACGACGACAACAGCAACAGCAACAGCAACAGTAACACCACGCTACGGGAAAGAGCAGGGAGCCCACGCTGAGGTGAGAGGCGAGAAGTGGGCAGCTGCACCACACCTGGTCAGTGCCGGCGCCAGCTGGACTGCAATGGAACAGCTCACCACCGCCCTCCCCTTCCCCTCCACCATCTCCACGCCCGACTCGCTGGACACCGGTATTTTGGTCAAGGACCGTCGGGTCAACAGGGGCCAACCTGATGGGGCCGCTCCCCGGAACCAGGACCGACCGGGCACGAGGAGGCCAGCGGTTAAGCATGGAAGGGACCTCGCTGTGAGGAAATGGGCGCGGCCTCGGAGCCAGGAGCCATGGAGAAGCCAAAACGTGAAGCCAGCGCAGAGGGAACTTCGCGCAGTGCCTAGGTCCATGTGGTTCCTTCCATTTCCCAAAACTGATGTGGAGGGATAGACCATGGCACTGCTGCGAACTGCTGGCGGATCCTTGACTTGCCTTACTTGCCTCTGGTTATTTGGAGGGAAGGCATGGATGACCACTCGCAGCTGCACAGAGTGAGGAATATTCCAAGGCAGGTACACACATAATCACGACGCGAGGCAGGAGGTACGGACGAAATACACGGCGCCTCCTTCCCAGGTACCTGACCTGAGTTGATCTCTCTCAGGGCAGGCGTGCATTTCCCGCCCCGTGAAGAAGGAACGTCTGTGGAAGCTTACCTCAGGCGAGGCGAGGAGAGGAGGCAGGAAGCGGCGTGGGGTAAGGGCTGGGCGAGTGATGGAGGGCACCGAGGGGGAAGGAGGGAAACGGGCCTAGACCAAACACAGCTAGAAGCAACGGACAGAGCGCGCCTCTCCCACCTGCCACTTCACACTTCGCACACAAAACCCGCGAAATGGAGGAAGGACAAGAAGAAGCAGGCGCTGCAGGGCAGGTGCAGCTGCACCAACCCAACCCAACAGCTGCGGGTGAGGTGGGAACAGAGATTGGACGAAAACGGTCGCCGCCAACGCCAGCGCCAACGCACACCCGCACTAGAAGGAAAGGAGGAAGACAAGAAAAAAAAAAAGAATTACAGCAGAGGAAAGACACAATGGCCAACGCTCAAA
Organism: Colletotrichum siamense; assembly: GCF_013390195.1. Taxonomy (NCBI): domain Eukaryota; kingdom Fungi; phylum Ascomycota; class Sordariomycetes; order Glomerellales; family Glomerellaceae; genus Colletotrichum; species Colletotrichum siamense. The sequence continues at coordinate 6,770,543 of NW_023501016.1, read as the reverse complement.
TTCCCATTCAACAAATCGAATCCCCGTCCTGGTCGGCAGCCACCACCACCGCCGCCGCCGTTATCACAATCACTAATCAGAACCAACACCAGCATCAGCACCATCAAACCGTTGACACCACAAGAGAGACAGACATTGAGGTTTTTGCTTTTGTTTTGCTTCTGTCTCGACGAGCGCTATCATGGATCATGGACTATCGTGGGTACCCAGACCGACCCAGAGCAGTCGGGGCCAACCACAGCGACCGCATGACATTTCTTTTTATTGAATTCGCCATCGTCATCTCCTCTGCTTAAGCTGTCCTTGTCTCACCCCAAAGACAACGCAGACAGGCCCGAAAAGACAGGGAGCTGCCTGAATTGGGGTCTGCTGCAGAGTACTTCACCACCTCATCCTTCTTCAACCGGACAACCACCGTCGTCGTCGCCTTGTCAAGTTGTCGCTTGTCGCTTGCCGTACGCTCCACGACAGCAGCAGTCACTTGAGGTGCCTCCCGTCCGTTGCCTCGGTGCCTCCTCGCCATCGCGTCTCACTGCCCGTCGGCCTGTCCTGTCGTGCAAGGTCTGACACGCCTGTCGCTGCACCGATTCAGATACGTACTCGTCAATTATTCGCCAGCGCCACCGGCCATGCAGCAGATAGCAGATGACTGCTGCCCTGCGAGATGGCCAGCTGTACCCGCCTGGAACCGGAGGCACACATACAGCTGCACAAATGCAGTATTTCTTTCGGCCCCGGGGGCAGAGCCAGACGAGAGAGAGGCAGAGGCAGAGGCAGAGGCGGTCTGCAGCAACAGCGAATGCGTTTCCGTATCTCGGGGCCCAGAGAAGGGATGCATGCGGTACGGAGTACACATCTCCATTGATGCACCTGTGAGGATACAGACAGAGAGTACCGTACAGCCCCTCGGCCGCTCCATGCCATGCTCCTAGCCATGCCATGCCATGCTAGCCGTCCACTTCGTCGTGTGTCTCTCAACATGTGAGACAAATCAAGCTTCACCGACGGACGATACGAATACCGCGGTACATGCAACGACAGCGAACAACTGACAAGGGCAGGCAGCGGTCCAGCCGACGCGCATCAGTCAAAAATTACCTCTGCTTTTGGCCGCTGGATGAGTTGGCATGCATAGCCTTTGGCCCTCTTGTTTTACATGCTCGGCCACCCTGCTTGCTTGTCTGCGTCCTCTCCTCCAGACCAGACCCCAAGAGACCTCCAGCACCCACGACCACCAACCAACCGCACCGTGCTGAGGGCTGCCCTGGTCGCCCGCTATCCAATCTGCGTCCTCCACGAGGCTGGCACGCCATGCCAACGCATCACAGGGCCCAATCAACCCCCGCCAGCCCAACCAGCATCAACCCACACCACCCGCTTCACCACCTCCCTCGACAACCTCGACACCACTTCCCATCGCTGCAGCCAATCGCCCACTACCGAGCCGCTCTCCTGCCACCGTCCTGCACCTGCGACCTCGTCGCCGCCGCCGCACCAAAGGCCTGTCCAAATGGGATACTGTTAAATTGACGGGGTCGTTTTGTTAAATTGACGGTGTTCTTAACATCTCTACAAACCTATTAACAGATCCTATTACCCTAACAATAACCTAACGCCTAACCCTAACCATAACACCTAACTTCCTAACCCTAACTTCGTAACCTGCCCGCTGAGCTTTTATTTTTGCGATTTTTCCTCGTTTTTCTATAGGTTTTTGAAGTTAGGCGATAATGCGTTAATTATATTAGTACAGCGGTTCTGCTTACCTCAGCGCGCACAGACAGTTTTGCCTCTGACGGGCTTAGCGCGGGCAAAATAACAAAACGACCCCGTCAATTTAACGGCTACCGTCCAAATGCTGACCGGGGGCTATCGACAGACCGACTGGTGAACCTCCAGCATCCATCCGACTTCCTGAACGCCGGACTGCACCACGAGAGGTCAATTGCAAAGGCCACGTTTCGGTCAAGTTCTTCAGCGCTGACTTCGCCTTCGTCGACACGCACTCACCGTTGATAGACCTCCCTCTTACTTTGCCACATGACCGAGGTTTTATCTCGGCCAGCTAGGGGCGATGCACGATAATTGGAGACCGTCGACGACGTCGCACATGACAAGAGGCCTCTCCAGCAGCAAACGCCATGCACTGGGCTCGCATTCACGACGCGACGTCTTCTTGATGCAACAGCTATCCCGCCCATTTCCACCCCGTCTTCTGTGCCGCGTCTGGTGTGGGAGACCCGGCCTCTAAATTGGCCTCTACCACGCTGCTGGAAAGATCCAGCCACTTGCGCCGCCCGAGTGGTATCACGATGATTTCGTGCCACAACCGCCCGCCATCCCCTTGAAGATTCCAGTCACGGTACCAGAATACCCTTCCATCCCGCTTCTGGCCGCCGACAGATCGCTCGTTTCATGCACGTCAGATTCGCCAGTCGACCACCTTCGTTCATCCGAAACCAAATTCCCCATTCGCCAAGTCGCCCCTTGTCCTTCCTGCGTCCTCCCGTCCCCGGCCACCCTATCGCGCCCAAGATGATTCGGGTCTTGCGAGTATTTTGAGGCCCCTTTTCTTGTTTATCTCGCATACGCTGTCCTCGTGAGGTTGTTCCTGCCCCCTCAACCGTCCTTGCCCAAGGCATTGACCGGACCTGGATTACCGCCAGCCCAAGCAACCCAATGAGTGGATGCGGCCCCAGCCGTATCAAGATCTGGTCATCCCACACCGCGATTTGCTCGTGGGAGCAGCCGTTCCGGGTTCTTGACGAGTACCGAGTTGCATCAGCACGTGGAGGCGTTGTGTCTTGGAACCAACCAATTAGTCGCCCAGCGACAACACGACGGGCCCGTCAGCCGACACATGACCTCTTGACGCAATCCTTCCCAATCCCCATTAACACCGCGTTCTTAATGGGCCATTGAGGTTAGGGCTGCATATGCCATCGCTGGGTAATCTGCACTCCCGGCGCTAGTCCACAGGCATCCGCCTAGTAATTGGCCCCATCGACGTTTCTGTCGTGTCACTCATGTTGTTGTCAGGGTCTCGGCGCGAGTTGCTGGGGGGCTATGTAAACATTGATCTGCGTGAACCTGGTTGATTCGTCCGTTTGACTTCATGCCAGGTGTTCCAGAAGCGTTCTTGATCGGACTGCTCGGCGGTTTCCGCAAAATCGCAAGAGCTTTACTTTGAACTGCGGATATGCTGTTCATCTGCCGTTGGGTTTCCCTCTCGTAGCCGCCGTCTCCTGTCCCAGGTATCATCGAACATGATGTTGAAAGCCTTGGCAGTATACGAATTGGGAAAGTCTCTCCAGATAAATCTCCGCACACTGTCAGCCTTCGCAAGTTCATCTGATTGTTCCTCTTCAGGGGTTCAGGGGCTTCGTAGACTAACACTGGTATATCCCAAAGTTCCCCTCAGCTTTGTGGTTATGACCATGTCTGAGTACGGGTTACTTTTGAGCCCCACAAGCGTTGATGTGTTGCCAGATGTCGGCTCTCCGGTCGTGTCACCTGCCAACTCCCAGAAATCACTGATGCCTTGGATCCATGGTGAATCGTAGTGCCCATTGCTCATAGACCAATTCAATAGAACTTTCATGGGAACAGTTCTCCAACAAAGCAGCCCCACTGTAGGCTTCTGAAAACGGTCCTGTCGTCGTTCTTATCTTTGGTCGGGATGCTCTGTGGGCGTCTTCTTGATTCTCAACTAACTTGATGTGACCCACTCAGTTGGAGTTCAGATGATGTCGTTGTATGAATCAAATTTGCTGCTTTGAGGACCATTACTGAGAATCTCTGTGTCGAATGAGTCTAGGCTTTACTCGATTCCTTCACGCTACGAAAGGAAGACACGCTCTAGCTGCTGTCCAGATTTCCCAGCGTTCTTGGACCCTACTACGGTAACGATGTCAAGCGTCATGCCGGGAACACGTGAAGCGTCATAATCGGCGCGATATGCCTGCGCCGAATGAGTTTGAGCAGTTGATGGGTGCGTGCGAGGGCTACGCGGAACGTCATAGTCTCGGGTGGCATATGGTGGGGGAACGAGTGTGCGAAAGGTGACGGCCTACAAGTCTTAGGTCCATTCGATATATCAGAGGTTAAATATGCCAGTAGAAGTATTCTGTCCGTGGCATTTCGATGCGATCTAAACCGCCTGAAGCTGTTTTTCACCGTCGCCAGCAGTGAGAAATAACACACCCCGAGGCATATTTACACTGAATCCGTGTCGTTCACTCAACTCGAAGGAGTCCCTCGTTGAAGAAGGATGGCCAGCGGACTAGAGCGTATCAATCGGATCGTGAGAACGAGAGAGGATGGCAGGGAGGGGAAGCATTGAAAAGGCGCGTCACTTACTGCGCCGTGTTTGAATGCTTCACGCTGCGGTACCAGATCGAATGAGCGAAACACACCGTGGCAGAGATGTCAAGGGAGACTGTGATTCAATCAAATCACATAGTTCGCAGCTCAGCTCACCGGGGTTCATAAGACTGAAATGAATTGTAGCGTCGTGCGAGCGAACATTCTGCAGCTACCAGTATATGATGCCTATATGGCTGAAATGGTGGTTAATGAAGCACGAACTTCATCTCTGAGGTGATGATGCGTGTGGTCGACGATCTGACGCCATTTGTTCTCAAAGTCCTTCAACTTGACGCGCTGTGTGGAAGCTGTCAAATTGGTCAGCATCGATAGACAAACTCCCGAGTACTATACAGGTCCTAATATACAGATGCTTCGATCAGGTCACTTGCTTGAAGATCACTGGAGGAAATTGAACAGTCCATATCAGAGAAAAGTCAAGAAAGTCGTTTGCTCACATCGGATATATGTTCATATTTGATTAACAATTATGATTATAGAAAGAGTCTACACACTATTTACTGGAACGTGGCCGTGTACCTCTTCCCGACCGTCGTCCCATTTCCGACAGACTGATCCTGATATATCGACATGACATCAGTGCTGTTGTCATACTCCACGCCACACTTCTCCGAGAAGCCAGTAAACCTCTCCACGCGGTCCTGAATATACGTCTCAAACCCGCTGCGCGAGCACGTCGTGCCGGGGCCGTCCGCACAATCCGGCAACGGCTGCGGCGAGCTGTTCACCAGCACGCGGTAGTACTCCCCATCCTCGTACCCGTAGCTGCCGGTGCAGTTCATCCTCTCGATCGCGATGTTGCTCAGGAACGACAGGATGTTGGAGCTGCGCCACGCGCGGCGGTAGTTGATCCTGTCCAGGGGGAAGGTCGCGTTGATGTCGGCCGCGGCGCCGAAGCCGGGCTCCGAGTTGTTGAAGAGCCCCATCGCGACGAGCACCATGGGCGGCATCTCGCGGTGGGTGAAGCTCACGTACAGGTCCTCGTCGGCGGCGTCGGCCATGAGCAGGCTCGCGGTGGCGTTGAGCCAGGGCATGCCGACGTAGGGGGCGACGTTGTTGCCGTAGCCGACGTTGTAGTGGTAGCGGATGTCCTCGGTGTACTCCCAGCCGAGCCAGTCGTCGGGGGAGAAGAGGTCGAGGTCGCAGAAGGGGGAGCGGCCGCGGATGACGGTCTCGTAGCCGCAGAGCTGCTGCATGCCGAAGACATCGTTGACGGTGAAGTTGAAGTCGGACGCGAGGGCGTTGAGGCGCTTCGTGATGGGGGTCGCGAACTTTTCCTGGAATTTCCCGGACTGCTCGCTGCCGGCGGAGGAGGAGTAGGCCGGGCAGGCCTTGTAGGGGGTCAGGCTGTCGGCGCCGGACTCCTTGCTTTCGTAGATGGAGACGACGTTCATGGTGTCGTCGTCGATTTCGAGGCCGCGCACAAGGGACTGGGCGGACTTGTAGGTGCGCTCGGCGGAGGAGGTCCAGACGCGCTGGGGGAGCTTGAGGTTGGGGTAGCGGAACTCGAGGTCGACGCCGAGCTGGGTGGCCTCGAGGCGGCCGACGCGGGTGAGGATGGAGGTCTCGGCCTCGGAGACGGGGGCGTCCCAGTCGGCGAGGAAGCTGAGGGAGGGGACCTTGGACCAGTCGAGGCTGGTCTTGTTGCCGAGCTTCTCGAGGAAGGGCTCGATGTACTCCTCAAAGTCGAAGTCGTTGGCGTAGATGGCGGCGTGGCGGACGAGGTAGGCGGCGCGGGATGCGGTGCAGCCCTGGGGCGTATCGGGGGAGGCCGGGGGGTCCTGGGGCTCGAAGTAGGGTGCGATGCCGCCGAGATGCTCCAGGGGGTTGAATTTGTATGTTGAGTAGAGTGTTGATGCTGAGGTGTAGGCCACGAGGGGCAGGAGGTGGAGGAGCTTGCCGGCCATTGTGGTGTAAGTTCGCACTCAGGCGATGGGGTATCACTAATCGCACTTCGGTAAAGACAGCGGAGAGGCTTTGGATTTTCACCAAATAGCTTGGCTAGAGGTGAAAAAAGAGAGCCTTGAAGGAGATTTATACCGCCATGCCGGGCATCTCGACCAGGGCTGCGTTCAGTAACGGTGAGATCATTGAGGAGCCCGGAAAGGTGCTGCTGAGTGAGTGAGTGGAATGAATGAGATGGAATGGATCCTGGTCCTGGCCCTGGTAGCGGGAGCCGGGTGCAAGCAGTGGCAGGCAGCCCACTTTTACCCCCCGGTCCCTCCGACGGACTCCGACGTCACTGGCCGTTGTTTTCTGGGCCCTAACGACCGCCGCCAACGCGCTATTCGCACTGGACCACCCGACGGCGACCAGCCCAGATTGGACGGAGCAAACAGTCCGCGCTGCGCTGGGAAATGCAACCTGCTGTCTGAAGTGCTGTCTCCTTTTTCAATCAGTCGGCCAAACGCAGAATGAGGAAACGAGGAATTTTATGTTTATGATCCGATGCACCAAAGCCCTCGGAATGCTTGCGCAGAGGCAACGCTTCAACCCGAGAAATGCGACTGCACCCAGCGAGGAAATAGTGGTGCACCAACAAAACACAGTGAGACACCCGTCTAGGGTGGGTGAATAAAGTTTCACAAATCCCAGCGGGGGCTGCTGGCATTCATAGCTCCCAAACCAGCCAACACTCCATGTGGCTGTTCTTAGAAAAGGCCAAGGCAGCCCGGAGAAAATTCATAGCTGCGGCAGTCGTGATAGAGGGAAAATTCCCCCGCCTCACGTACAACAAGCGCGGCTTTTGCGTCGACTGCATGCAAAAGCCACAGTCGCGCGGGTGTGAACAACTACCACTGCGCAGCAAAGACCCAGACGAAACATTCCCGGCTCCCGGGTCCGGGTCCGACTCACTGATCCAATCGTAGCCGCAAGCGACCCCTCCGAGTCCTTCTCGGTCTCCGACCTCCTTGCCGAGACTGCGTCAATGGAGCCACTCCGGCGCCCCAAGGCCCCGCAAACCGCCGTACGGCCCGCCTTTCCGGCCCGCAGTACCGGCGAGCTACCTTGGGTGAATGAACACCAGCCGTCTCTCCCACCGGCCCAGCGCTTCAAAGACAACGATGAATCCGCAAGTTCAATTGGTGCTTAACTCAACGACGTTGACTTCCTCACCTATGAGAGCTTGCGACGTGAGTGGGAACGCTGAGCGCATTTGCGCAAGTTGACCCATCCTCCCTTCCATGCACCGCTTGACACGTCGGAGGCAAGCCAGCAAGGTTCTCATCTCTGGACCCCCGACCCCGGCGGTCGGCAGCACTTCATAGCGCCGTCACCGCCTCCGTCACCCATCACCACCACAACCACCGCAACCACCGTGAACTTTTCCCACCACGCACCACCGACTGCCATGACCATCCGGCGCCACGGCACAATGCTCTCCCCGCGCGCCCTCGCCACCGCCGCCCAGCTCGCGCTGCCCTTCCGCTTCGCCCCGCCGCAGACGTACCACCCGGCCTCCAACCCCGACGGCCTCATCTCCTTCGCGCTCGCCTCCAACGCCCTCGTCCTGCCCGCCGTCGCCGCCGTCGCCGCCTGCACGCCGCTGCGCGAGGACGTCTTCACGTACGGCTACAGCACCGCCGGCGGCGCGCGGCTGCGGTCTGCGCTTGCGGCGCACCTGAATCTGAGCTTCAACCCGTGCTTTGAGATTACGAGCGAGCATGTGCAACTCGCGAGCGGGGCGACGGCGGTGCAGCACGTGCTTGCGTTCGCGCTGGCCTCGCGCGGCGAGGGGATCTTGACGAGCCGGCCGGTGTACGGGCGCTTTGAGCTCGATTTCGGGAATGAGATGGGCGTGGAGGTGGTGTATGCCGACACGACACCGGGGAACTGCTTTGACGCGGACGTGGTGGACCGGTTCGAGGAGGCCGTGGCGCGGGAGGCGGAGCGGGGCGTGAAGGTGCGCGCTGTGATGATTGTGAACCCGAATAACCCCCTGGGACGGTGTTACCCGCGCGAGACACTCGTCGAGATCATGAAATTCTGCGGGAGGCATAAGATTCATCTGATTAGTGACGAGATCTACGGGCTGTCGGTATTTTCGGACGATCTCACGACGTTTACCTCAGTGCTTTCGATCACGCCGGAGGAGGGGATGATCGATCCGGACCTGGTGCATGTGGAGTACGGGCTGGCCAAGGACTTTGCGGCGCCTGGGCTGAGGCTTGGAGCGTTGGTGTCGAGGAATCGAGCGCTGCACGATGCGTTCAAGAGTGTGGTGAGATTCCACTCGCCCGCGGGGCCATCTGTGGCGATTGCGTCGACCATGTTGGAGGATCGGGCGTGGCATGACGAGTTCATTGCGCTCTCGAGGGGGAAGCTCAAGGGGGCGTATGAGTTTGCCACGGGGATGTTGAGGAGCTTGGGAATTGATTATCTCGAGGCGAATGCTGGGTACTTTGTGTACACCAACTTGGGGCCGTGGTTGCCGCCCAAGGAGTCTGGGACCGATCAAGAGAGAGAGTTTGCGTTGGCAGAGAAACTCGTTGAGAAGGGGGTGTTTTTGCATCCCGGGGAGGAGCACTGCCTTGAGCCTGGATGGTTTCGGTTGGTTTATTCGCAGGACGAGGAGGTTGTGAGAGAAGGTATGAGGAGGATTGGACAAGCATTGAACGAGCTACCATGGGCAGCGCCCAAGGCCAGCGTCCAAAGATTTAACGTGCAGGTTACATAGTTTCACGCAGCGTATTAATGAAAGAATGAATCTATGTTCAGGTGAATATGTAAAAATGTACAACGCCCCAGACGGGATTAAGAAATTAAGCAATAAAGTCATGTACATGCTCGCCGGCCGTGACTTTCGAATCTCATGGGCTCGCTCTCATTGCATCTTCTACCAGTAAGTCTTCTGGAAGCGGCGGTTGAACTGGCGGCCGGGGCGAGGGCCCTTGGGGCCGCCGCGGGGAGGCTTGGGGCCACCACGACCGGGGGTCTTGGTCTGGTTGTAGGTCTCCCACTCGTACGAGGCGAACATGAAGGGGCCGACACCCTTGTAGTCGTTGGCGGCCAGCTCAACACCGGTGTAGTACTCGAAGCTGGCGTCGCTGTTCAGGGAGCCGACATAGACGGTGCCCTCCCAGTTGATGGTGCCGTTGGCGTTCTCGGTGACGAAGTCGGTGAGCTTCTGGTAGCCCTTGGCCGCGGCAGGGAAGAACTTCTGCTCGGGGATGAGGCCGAGCTTGGTGCCCTTGAGGAGGGCAAAGGTGAAGAGGGCAGAGGCGGAGGACTCAATGTAGTTGGCGGGGTTGCCGACGTAGTAGGGGTCCATGATGAGGTACCAGCCGCCGGAGGCGTCCTGGGAGTTCTTGAGGCCGTCGGCAAGGGTGATGAAGTAGTTGCTCAACTTCTCAATGCCGGGATGGCCGCGGGGCAGGAGCTGGATGACCTCGAGGAGGGCGACTGCATACCAGCCGACGGCACGGGACCAGATGAGAGGAGAGGCACCGGTCTCAGAGTGAGCCCAGACAGCGGTCTTGGTCTCATCGAAGCCGTGGTACAGGAGGTTGAGGGTGGTGTTGCGGGTGCGGCGATCGATGACGTCGAACTGGTTGATAATGTCGTCCCAGGCGGTGGCATTCTTCTTGTCGAAGAGGGAGGTATACTTGGCGTAGAAGGTGTCGGCCATGAAGATGCCGTCGAGCCACATCTGGTGGTCGTAGATGGGGTGACGGTGGACGAAGCCGCCCTCGTCAGTACGGGGGTGGTGGGCAAGCTCGTCGCGGATGATCTTGGCGGCAGTCTTGTACTTTTCCTCGCCGGTGTGCTCGTACCACCAGAGGATGTTGTTGCCGATGCGGTACTCGTCGAGGGAGTAGCTGCCAGGCTTCCAGTTGGCGATGCTGCCGTTGGAGAGAACGACGCGCTCGTCGATGCGGCCGCGGTACCAGTCGAGGACGGTCTCGTTCTTGGTCAGGGCGTAGGCCGACTGAAAGCCGTCGTAGAGGACGGCCTTGGTGTAGTGGTAGGGCTTCTTGTTGTCGATCTCGTGCTGCGTGAAGGAGTCGGCGGTCCAGGCCAGGTAGGGGCCGGCAGCCGCCGCCGCGGTCGCGAAGAAGAGAACGGACTTCATTGTCGCTGCGTTTGTGTTGTCTTAAAGAGTGACTGGTCGAACGGCGTCGAGTTGGAAAGATTTTTTTTGAGTGACGGCAGCGTGAGTGAACCGAAGCTGAGTCGCCAAGCTGGGCAAACGTTGGCCACTGCTGGGGAGACGCGTACTTATATCGAGATCGGAATCAAGCCGGTTCGGTAGCACCAGCGCTGGCCATGGTGTTGGCGGATGTGGCCCCGGGAGGGTCGGGGTGATTAGGGACGACGGTGGGGGTGTTTGCCAAGTTCTCGCTCGCCCCAGTTCTCTATCAATGATCACCGAGCGAGCAAATGAGCATGGCCAGATGCGAGTAAGACGGGGTTTGCAGAAGTTGCGGTCTTGGGGACGGCGCGCACGGGGGTCAGTCATGGACCGGGGGCAGCAAGATCCAGGAACCGGTGCTCCATATTGACCATGTCGGCGATTCTACCATGCGGCTATCAGCACATCCGCGGGTGATCAGCAAAGAATTGTTTGACGACAAGTATCGTTGCATTGAACCCCCGATAGTCATCTCCGCCCATGGCAGCCGGAGGATGGAAAAATAAGGACCGGATCCAGTCGTGGGCTGCGTCTTGTTGAGGCTCCCCGCTGCGACTCTTGGCGAACGTCTTGGCATGCCGCAAGAAAATGAGAAAGACCGCGGGCAGAATTGCAACATGCCCGCCGAAAGGCAGTCAGCACACCTTCTTGATCAGTTTAAACTTATGGGCCTCGTGCCGCAGGTAAAGGCCAACCGATGGCAGCGGGCGGTGAAAAGGACATCTGATGAGCGTCTTAATTCGCCAATTCGTGGTGTTGGTGCCACCGCGGACGTGATGTGGGCATGCTGTGCCTTGCGCCATGCGTATTCGCCTCTCTCCCTTCATCTCTCTCCAATCCGCTGTGCCTGACGGTCAATAAACGAACAAACGACCCCACGTGGAATGCGACTCTGGCTGCACTCGTGCGATTTATTGAGGTCTTGGTGTTGGTCGCATGCGGGCTTCTCGAGGCATACGGATATGATTGACGGCCTTGGGACGGGCCAACGAGCCTGGAGACGCGCCGAGCCGGACAAACTACTCAGTCGAGAGAGATACGTATTGCTCGTACGCAGTGAACTGTAAGTTCATCCTGAGGCGGAATTCCCACCAACAGAGCGGCGTTGTGGGCTCTGGGCTCTTCTGCAGAGATGCCTGAATAATGGTCCATGTTGCGCAATCTGAGGCGATTTCTTCGAGCAGTCCTGCAATCAGTCGAGTCTGGTCCAAGTGCAATTTCTGCCCAGGTCCGTACCTCAAGCGGACAAATGGGATGGCCTAGTCCAGTGTTGGTGGCAAACGACGTTGAAATAAACCATGACCGTTGACAGAGGCCATCAAGTTGAGACGAAGCCGATCGTCGACGGCGCGGGCATCCGAACAAAGGGCCAGTCAAGACAATAACAAGGACATTGTCGAAGTCTTGGCTCCCGACCAATGCGACTTTGGCCGGTTGATTCCGAGAGAACAGACCAAAGATGTCTTCTCCGCATGAGCATCATCCAGGGCCTGTTTCAAGATGAAAAGCAATTGTCGATTCCATTTGGCATTTGGTGGTGGTGCCAAGACTTTCTGGCTGAGATTGGGGGTGACGGGCTGAGCCACGCCCACCGAAGGCCTGCCGGGGGCGTGCTGCACAATAAAAACAAAGGAGGGCGCCCGTCTGCTGAGATTCTTCGATCCACATGGGCAGAAAATGGCGAGAGACCAGCACGACGAGTCGTTGCTTTTTCCGTCGGCTGACAACCGGCATGGTGGGAGGACGTTGTTGACGTATATACTATAAAATTTCGAGCGACGGCTAGCCTTTTTTCGACGTGCAGTCAAAAAGCGAAAACGACGATGAAATAAGGTGCCAACGACAGATGGACCGTCGAAACCTTGTGTAGGGAGCCCATGTTCTACCTTAATCGAGGAAACAAAAGGGGGTTCGGTTTTGTGCCTGAGGTCGGGTGCGTTTTCCAATTTTTTAGATTCTGTCGCGCAGCGTCGGGGATCACCCGCCCCTGAAAGAGACAAACTCCGTTGGACTTGCTGAATCAGCGTGCGAATGCGGCAGATAGTGGACCTGCATCATTATCAGGACTTAGCGCCAAAAGGAAGCCGTTCTATGGGGCGCTGCAGCCTGGAGAGAGGGCCGTCGCTGCAGGGGCGCTGCACTGTGAATGACGGCAGAGGTCTCACTTGGTGGTCCAAGCTCCTTCATGTCACTCACCTGTCAACTGAACGGCCGCGGCAGGTATTGACCTCCAGGTATCTTACAGCGTTCACCTCCCTAAAACACGGACCGGAACATCTTGCAAACCAATCAGGAGCAGGGTTCGATCCTGCCGGTGCAATATCACCAGGGGTTTAACAACCGATGTAGAGCTCCATTGAAAGGAACAGGCAACAGCTGGCGCGAGCTTGAGACCCCACGAGACGATTGGATGCTGTGAGGCTATTCTGAATCACCGACTCGACTTCATCTCTATCTACAGATACCTAGGTAGGTAGGTAACGTACCTCGACAAGAGACTGACCTACCTACCTGCTTGCTGTGAAAAGCGCGTCCAGTAACGCCCCCACTTGACGGTTCCTGCCTAAACTTTACATCTCAACCTTTTAGGAAAGCACGCTTTAACTCAAGCTCTCAGCCGCGCCTTCCTCGCTTTGACCTTCAACTCAACTTCATCTCTACCTTCTTCTTCTCCGTCGTCGTCGGTACTGCTCTCATTATCCTTCTCTACCGCTGCCGCTCCTCGCCGGGCCTGTCGTCCCCCTCTGTTGTCCGTACTCCCTATCACTGCTGTCGTCTCTCTCGTCGTCCTTTGGCGTCCTCTGGCGTCGTCTCCATACCATCGCCACCATGTCGCAACCGGCAACGTCGTCGCTGCCGTCGCGGACGTTGTCGCCGCCTACAACCCCCTTCAGCAAGGTGCCGATCGAGGTCCTCCTACGTATATCCTCGTACCTGACGACGCCCGAACTGGGCAATCTTCGGTTGACATGCAAGTCAATCGAACAATCCCTGTTCAACACCTTCATGAGAGAGTTCTTCACCAAGCGGCAGTTCATGCTCACGGAACAGAGCTTGCAAGCCCTGGTCGATATCAGCAACTCTCGTCTGAGCGACTGCCTCGACCACGTGGTGATAGGGCTCGATTTCTTCGACTACCGCCGCTTCTCGCCCATGGAAGTGGCTCAAGAGAACGCATACCGCCAGGCCTACGCCGACCACCGCACCCTTGTCAGCAGTGGCCAGGATGTAGTAATGCTCACCGAGGCCTTCCGGAACCTGAAGAACCTCCAAACCGTCGGAATTCGAGACTATCACTCACGCGAGCGTGAGCATCGCGATGGCTACGGCGCCACCTGGGCAAGCTATGGAGCTACCACCATCCGCAAGGAGACCGGCGTTGACCTTTTGGCGAAAACAAATACTCCAGAAGCCCAGGAATACGCCAATAAAGTTATGATCACCCTATTCACAGCCCTTGGCAACGCCGGGGCCCGCCCAAAGACGTTCGAGATGCTCCGTCGACAATCGTGCATCCCCAACGACAATGCCTTCAACCTCTTCACAAATTACCTCAAGCCTAAGGTCGTCCCTGTCCTTGAGGGTCTCCAGACGTTTATTCTGGTCGCAAACGTCGGATCCGGTCCCAATAGAGGCATCGCCGTCCCTGGCCAGCCGACGCAAAAGGATCACAATCGCTACGACTACCTGTTGTGCCACTTCCTCACGCACCTCACCAATATCAAGCATATACGCATCAACTTCTTTAACGCACGTGGCGGTGTTGAAAAGCTATTGAAGTGGCTGTCGTCGCCGTCGTCGCCGTCGTCGTTGTCGTCGTCGTCGGCGGCGGCGGCATCCCCGTCGAAATCCCACCCGCACCCGCCGTCGTCATCTCCGTCCTTGCCATCATCGGCAACGTTGACGCCTCCCGCCACTTCGCCGATGCTAGCACTTCCGCCGTCCCCAAGCTTTGCTTACCTAGAGGAGCTTAATCTTGGCTTCTGCGATGTCGAAACCAAGGCTCTCCTTGACGTTGTGCGCAAATTTGCCGCTAAACTTAAGAGGCTTGAGCTGTACCGGGTCACCCTCATCAACCGTCAACCGCATAATCCTAACGACACCGGCGATGACCTTCGTGCCCGTTATAAGTTCAATGTGTGGGCCAAGATGCTCAAGAGCCTTCGGGAACTCCCTGGGTTGGATTTAGAGCACATTAAGATCGCCCTACCCAACCAGATCTCAGCTGGAATGCATGCCCGCGTGTCATTCTATGGGAAGGGCAGCAACGAAAAGGAGGACCCTACGCAAGAATACACCGGTATTGACTGGAAGCACTATGTGGGCGAATTGGCTCTGCGCGTCAAACCGGACCCCCCTCCGTCCTATCCCGGCTACGACGACGACGGCGACGATGACGACGATGAGGACGATGACGAATTCGATACCGACGTGGGCGACATGATGGATGGTAAGTTCTATCTCTTTCCCCTGTGCTTCTTCCTCGTCCCTCTTCCTCGTCCCTCTTCCTCGTCCCTCTTCCTCGTCCCTCTTCCTCGTCCCTTCTCGTCCCTTCTCGTCCTCCCCGTTTCCCTTGTCCTCGCCTTCCCATCCCGGACCCTTCCTAACCCGGACCATTCCCTCCGTCTCCTCTAGCTTGTCTATGTCATCATATTGCCTATATCCCGTTATTCTCCCCGATCCCATCAATCACCCTTCCTCCGTTCGCTAACTCTAACACTTCCCTTTCAGATGCAGATGAGGAAGATGACGAAGAATAGAAGCACTGAGCTGACAACTCCCCAGAAGAGTTCATGATGATGAATGGCTACTATCCAGACGACATAGTAGACGACCTTGACGACTTTGAGGACATGTTGATGTTTGAAACGTATGGAGGACTTTTCGGGTGATGATGGTGGATTCGCCGTAAAATGATTAGATACTGAAATATTGGCTCTGCTGATGAACGAGCCGTTTTTTTGCCACCATATTTCATTGCTATCTTTTGCGTGAAAACCCCCCTCTCTGACGGCATTGAGAACTGGATTTGATCATTGTCACGATCCCAAGCAGGGGTCGTCTGTACTGACTACACGGTAAGGTACAATCCCTAGGGCCTGAGCTGCCTAAAACACGAATAGCTTCACTTCATCCTGGGGAGACTTCCCTCGCCGAAAGAAAAGGAAGAGGCTGGATGCCACAGGCAAAAGAGACCGTCCGGTCATGGATCTTCGCAAAATGTCGCGACGCCATCCATGGACTCATCTCCAAGGCCAGGCAGGAGGCTCCATTTGTCGGGTCTTTCCACGGCTGAAGTCGAGCTTGCAGGAGCTTGGCGGCTTCAATGGCACGTGCGCCAGGCACCAGCGGCGTTGGTGCCTGCTGTTCCATGTTGGTTGTGACGAAAGGTGCTGAAAGCGTGCACCTCCCTAGCACCTACCTGGGTAGCTCAGGTCGCGCTTTCCCTCGCTGGTAGCTTCCTCCATCTTCGTGTTGGGAAGGTATGGGCTGACGGGGGTTTTCTCTGACCAACACAGAAATAAAATATATTCTCGCGATCCCTTCTTCTCTCTCCTTCGTCCATTCCGTTCTGCGTTCATCTTCACCCTTATCCTACCTCACGCTGCGTACTGCACTCAATCGAACTCAATCGTACCCAGCGGTCATCCCTGTGACGTTCGCCCCTCCCTTTTCCTTGTCCCTTCTCCGCACTCGCCCACAATGCCCCCAAGAAGATCGGGCAGGACAGCTGCTGCTGCTCCAGCAGCCCCAGCAGCTCAACCCCTCGACGGAGCCTCGATCGCCATCAGCGGTACTTTCACCCAGAAGCGCGCCGAGATCGAGTCGCTTCTGACCTCGCTGGGCGCGACCATCGCCAAATCTGTCTCCAAAAAGACGACGCACCTCATCACCACCCAAGGCGATTTCAACGCGAAAACCACAAAGTCGCGGCCGCAGAGAAGAACAACATCCCCATCGTCAGCCTGGAGTGGGCCCAGGAATGCGAGTCCACGGGGTCCAAGGCCCCTGAGGACGACTTTGCCATCACCAGCGGCAGCCAGTCCAAGATGCCCCAGCCAATGCAGACCCCTGTTCCTGCTCCTGTTCCTGCAGCCAACGGGTCCCAGAACGGAGCTTCGTCCCAGGCCAGTGCTTCACAGAACGCCTCTCAGTCGCAGCAGGCAGCCCCCGCGACCAAGGCCAACGGAAAGAAGCGCACCAAGGCCGCCGCCGCCGCCGCGCAGTCTGACAATGAGAGCGACGCACCTTGTGAGCCCAAAAAGAAGAAGACTACTGCCAATGGCGCCGCCAAGGGAAAGAAAGCTGCTGCTGCTGCTACCGCATCTTCCGACGATGTTGACGACAAGACCGACGTGAAAACCAATGTGAAGAAGGAAGCCGCTGATGGCCAATCCGCTAAACCCAGCAAGAAGATTGTTGTACCCGTTGACGAGGGCTGCACCGTTCCCGGCGCTGTCTATATTGCCCCCGATGGTACTATTTACGACGCGTCTCTGAACCAGACCAACGCTTCGAACAACAATAACAAGTTCTATCGCGTTCAGGTATGTTGATGTCTGCACATGCAGCCAAATTCTCGCGTACATGGACCGAAGCTGACCTTGCTAGCTCATTGAAAACGGGTCAGTCTACAAGACCTGGACCCGATGGGGCAGAGTTGGCGACCATGGCCAGAAGGCGATTCTCGGCAACGGTACTTTGGATGATGCCCTGAAGCAATTCGACAAGAAGTTCAAGGACAAGAGCGGATGGAGCTGGGCCGATCGCACCAACGACCCCAAGTCTGGCAAGTACGCTTACATCGAGCGCAATTACGAGGATTCCGACGATGAAGGTGCCGATGACGCCGATGACGCCGATGGCACCGTCAAGACCGAGGACGCCGACGAGAAGAAGCCTGACGCGATTTGCACCTTGGAGAAGCCCGTTCAGGAGCTCATGGGTCTCATCTTCAACATGGGATACTTCGCATCAGCCATGTCGTCCATGGACTATGATGCTAATAAGCTGCCCCTTGGAAAGCTCAGCAAGAACACCATTCTTCGTGGTTTCCAGTCGCTCAAGGACCTGAGTGCCTTGATCAATGACCCGTCACTTGCCGACTCCAAGTACTCCATGACTGTCGCCGCCGCGACTGAGCATCTGTCCAACCAGTTCTATTCTTTAATCCCTCACGCTTTCGGCCGCCGCCGCCCGCCCATCATCAGTTCCGGGGATATGCTCAAGAAGGAACTCGACCTCCTCGAGAGCTTGTCGGACATGAAGGCTGCCTCCGATCTTATGAAGATCGACCGCAAGACCATCTCCAATGTCCACCCCGCTGACACCCAGTACCGAAGCCTGGGAATGAACGAGATGACTCCTCTCGACCACAAGAGCAAGGAATTCAGCCTACTTTCAGATTATCTGAACGGCTCCAAGGGCTCCACGCACCATGTTAACTACAGGGTACAAGAAATCTTCCGCATCGAGCGCAACGGCGAGTTGGAACGCTTCGAGAAGAAGAAGATCCCGAATCTGAAGTCAGACCGACGTCTTCTCTGGCACGGCTCTCGTGTCACAAACTTTGGTGGTATCCTCAGCCAAGGTCTTCGAATCGCCCCTCCTGAGGCCCCCGTCACCGGATACATGTTCGGAAAGGGTATTTACCTCGCAGACATGTCATCTAAGTCTGCCAACTACTGCAACTCGTACAGCTCTGGAGGCGAGGCACTCCTCCTCCTTTGTGAGGCCGAGCTTGGCGACCCGATCCAGAAGCTCACCAACGCAAGCTACAACGCAGGTGACAGCGCTAAAGCCGGTGGTATGCTTTCGACTTGGGGCCAGGGCAGAACGGGTCCGAGCAAGTGGATGGACGCCAGCGCCGTTCACCCTTCGCTTAAGGGCATTCAGATGGTAAGTCACTGCTAGCTCGCGGCTGCTGCATCCTATTTGCAGTTGTTATGTTATCGTTGTTGAGCAGATTGTGCTAACCTACCTGTAGCCTGACACGACCGTCACTCCTGGCGACACCAACGTCCAACATGCAGGCCTCTACTACAACGAATTCATCGTCTACGATGTGGCTCAAGTTCGTCTCCGCTACCTGTTCCGAGTCAAGATGTAGACCTCGATCAGGTCGTAGCGTACGCCACCGCGAGATGATACTGAGGTATTAGATGTGGTGAAAACGACACAGAACTCGACGTAGTTGCGGCGCTATGAATGGATTTAGTGGAAATGGGTCCTGGACGTATTTCCGAGGTTTCATTTTGTTGTAAAGCTTGCTATGATGGGTAATGGGGTGCAGGTACTGGCGTTAGGTAGTGTGCAGCTAAAAAGGCCAATTCGACTTGCTTAACTCTTGAACTATCTACGGTCATTAACGTACACGCGGACTGACACAGTCTTCCGAGTCTTGAGCCTTGTAGTTGCTTTTCTTGAACCTGATGTGCAATGCTGAGATTTAGCGCCATATTTGCGAAGCCCCAGATAGCTTGCCTAGATCAATTTACGAGAGTTGGTCCAACAACATAAGTAGCCCGGCGATGCGGTCGCTGACAGGGGCCACGTTTGGTTCGCGGAGCAGACTTTACAAGGGTTTAGCGCGCGACTGCGCAGCAATTGTATGCCAAGTCGTTGGTTCGGTGCCATCCGCGGCGGCTAAGTTACGACCCGACATTCATAAGTCAAGGGGTTGCCGGCGAACAACACGGCCCACAGCTCATGCTCCTCTTCCACTAGCACTTCTCTTTAGACCTCAGCTACGGCTTTCTTAGAAACCATGCGCATTTTCCCACTCAACCGTCTCTGGCGCCGGTCCAGCAAATCAGCCTCTCGGCCCTCTCCCACAGCTGAAACCAAGAGATCGCGAGGGCAACACGAGCCGCAGACGTTCGAGACGGAGTTTGTCTATCATGGCATTGACTTTCAGAGGATGTTTGAACGCTCACACCCGGACTTTGAAGACCTTTTCTATGTAATCATGGAGGCCTTTGATGGTTTGTCGGAAGATAATATGAAGGATAGGACACAGGAAGTTGTGGGCGCAGCACAGAAAGCTTGGGTTTCATACGTCGAGGAGGCGCAGAAAGACAATGAACCCGGCCAACGAGTGGAGATGTGGGAGTTCTGGGACATTTATACGCGGATGGTCAGCTGCGTGCCATATCGTCACATTGGGCAGCGATTGCTCACCGACGTCGTGCTGGAGCTAGAGATCATTGGAGAGGAGGTGAGATGCCTGCAGAGGGATTGTGCGTGTTTATGTTTCAATGCTAATCTGTTTGGTATTGTAGACTGAGGACTCGGCGTGGAAGGACTTGCCTGAGCTTGGACAGACACTGAGAGAGGGGTGGAATGACGGTGAGACTTCCCTACGTGAAACTATAAGCAATATGTTTCTCACAAACCGGAATAGACCCAACACGTACGCGTCTCTCTAGGGAAGAATGTACCCTGGAGCACTGGCTCAATTTCAACTCCTGGTTCGCGCGTCTAGTGGGGAGCGGGCCGAAGCGAGCACTGAATCTCATGCTGTGGTCGATTAAAGATGGTCTAGAGAAAGATCTAGAGAAGCTTGCAGAGGATCTGGAGAGGGATAGAGAAAAGCGCAAAGGGGAGTTTGAAGAGGACCTGAAGGAGAGGGAGCAGCAAAGATTGGAGGCCGAGCTGCTCTGGAGGCAGAACCACGGGCTGGAGGGTGACTTTCGAAATCCCTTGGGCAATGAGCTGACGAAAGAGGACAAAGCCGCCAGGGCGCAACCGGCTGCGACGCCCGAGGGTCCGCCTGACGAGGCATCTGAGGGCATTGGGGAACATGCAGAGAAGGACGCGAAGGTGTTGTGCCCCGAAGCGGTGACGAGAGTCGCCGTCGCTGCGGAGTATTTCATCCACGCGGCACCAGTGATCTTGGAGGAGAGCCTGATCTGGCACACTCGCGGCCCTTTCGATGACGAAGAGCAGCGGATCTACCGAGCAGGACCGTTGTTTGCGGGCACTTTCGGATTTAACCTGGAGAGATGGGGATTCTGGAAGAGGCGGTTGGGGGAGTTGAAGAGTCAACTCGGAGACGAAGAGGTGGAGAGGAATGTGGACGAAGCGTTGGAAAAGATGAGTGCCGTTGAAGTGGCTGTAGCTAGACATCTGTAGTATACTCTTGAGCGGATTCTTACTTTGAACGGTGCCTGCAATACAATGGCTTGCGTCTTGTCACAACTTCCACGATTCATTTTGGGAACAAGATGAGCAACAACACCAATCTGTATTCATCAAGTAACTCTACCTCGTGTACAAAGCAAAGTTGCGTTAGGAAGTGAATTTTAAAACTCAATATCAATCCCAGCATCGCGTCTTCCACCGTCGTCAATCTGAAGTCGTCCTCCGCCACATAATAAGTCTGCGCCAGTGCCGCTTGGTGAGGTAGATCGGTACAGCTCAAGCCTCTTGAGTTTCCGGCAAACTTGCGCGCCAAGTCGAGTTCGAGTTCCTTAGTTGCAACCGTTGGGTCGGTTGGAAAGGCACTGACGAACACATGTTTTGCCAAGCTTGACATCACCCGACCATCCAGAAACGAGAGCATTATTCTTGCAGTGGTTCATGGTCTTGACGCCAGCGTTGAACAAATGCGAAGTCTTGGAACCACTCACGGTTCTGCTCCAGCTGATGCAGCAACGATTGTTGGTGCTGACGTGGACATCCGACCAGCACCAAAAGTTGGCAGCGGGCAGGGGTCGGTTGACGAAGTCAGGGCCGCCGAGGATGTCGAAAAGGCGGCCGCAGATTCCGGTGCGAGCCAGGTTGCTGGTGCTGCAGCGAATGGTGTTGGCACCGCAGGCCTGGCGTGTTTCGAGGTCGGCGCCCTCAAGGTCCCTTGCGTCGATGACGGGAACGGAAGGGTCAATGAAGCCTTCGAGGAGACCGTTGCCGAGGACTCCGGCGTACACGAGGTCAGGGGCAGATGCGTTGGTGGCGGCTAGGAGCTCGGCCTTGCCCTCGAGGGGGTCGACGACGGCCTCGGGGTCTTGCTCTCGAGTGGAGAGTCCCTCGGGGGCAGCGAGGGCGACTGAGGCGAAGTAGGCGACGATAGCGACGGTGAAACGCATTGTGATAGGTAGGTTTTTTGAGCTTGGTCTAAAGAGAGACAAAGTTGGATAAAAGAAGGATGAAAGAGAGACAGTGATGGTTTTGAGGCCTGGTGTTTTCTTGATGCTGTTGGTGAGCTGATCAGAAACGTTGGAAAGTCGGGAAGCAAACCTGTTTATATACTTTTCCTCTTCACAGGATTTCCCTAGACTTCTACTCCCTTGTACAAGCAAAAGGGCTTCCAGTCCGAAGCACATGCTTCCCAGTTCATCTGGAACAAGGCTGTCCAAACGATCTTCTCACGATCTCTCAAGTTACTTCTTACTACTACATTCGATCTGGTTGAGTAGCTGAGACTATAAGCTGAGACGATGAGCTGACATGTCTCGATGTAGTCAAGGGATAGTAACGTGAAGCTTGAACCGATGATCGTATTGAATACTTTGTATGGCCAAGGCAACGCCTCTACACCGCTTGTAACAGCCTGCCCCACGGGGATGTTGTTTCAATGTCAGCTCCTGCCTCCTGAACTTGCTGGGGTGTACCACTTGCTGGGGTGTGCCAGACACGCGCTGTCTAGGCCACTCCCCACTGTTTCCAACTCTGCAAGGCTGGCGATAATTTCACAAATGACCAGATCTTACTCTCATGCGGAGGTCTTGACATTCCGGGATGTAAGCCCCATACCAATTATCTGCCAAACTTAACACATATCGACTCTGTCTCAGACATACTTAAAGGGTACTTAACTTGGCATTAGCCCGGCGGGACAACCCGAAGGCGCTTGGCATAACCCAAGCCAAGATACTTCAAAGATCGAAAGGGCCCGCTTAAGTGAATAATTGAGAGAACTTCTGGGTCTTGCCTTGGGTGCCTGAAGACGCTTGTAGCGCGCCGAGCCGCACTTTAATCTTCGGACATTCCAGCCCGGCCGGAGCGTTGGCTGAGCTGAGACGATCAAGACAACAGGGCGATCCTGATCCAAATTAGGCAGTACGGGGTCGCAGCATCGGAGCATAGTTAGTTATAAAGAATGCACCCCGCGGCTCAGGGACGACAAGGTAAAACAGTCTCATCGCTTCGACGTTAAGTGGCATCATCCGTATAGTAAGAGGCGGCTTAAAAGAGACTTTGTATCTCGGCTTGAGCGGGATAAACGCTAGACGCCACCTCGACATTGGGCGCGAATTTGCTGCCTAGCTCAAGAGGCTTGAGCTGTACCGGAAAAACCTCATACAAGGCACCCCAGATATTTGCATGACTAAAGAAGAATGCCCGGATTATTGGAGGCGGAATTTAGAGTGGTGAAATATGTTCATGATCAATGCGATTTCCAAAAAGACTTCAAGGCATGCGTCTCCTTCATTACTGTGATGGGCATTGGCTACCTAGCCGAGATCTGATAATTACTTCGTTGCGATTCAGGGTCGAGGCCCAAATAGCCACCCTTGAGTCTTCCGAGTCTCAACTGTCTCATACGACATGACTGTACGTAATGTGTTTGGCAAATTCTTCTCCGCGTGGAAGGGAGGATCTAAGTAAAGAGAACATTGGTAGAATTCACATCAGATGCTGCTCATCGTACGATTGGGGTCTAGTTTCCTTTGCCACCGAGGCAAAAAAAAAAAAAAAACCCGTACCTAGCTAGGTAGAGTCAATCCGACCAAGGTGATCTACCAATGTTGAGCAGCAGAACACTCAGCAGCTGACATGCTCGCCACCGCTTCGTCCACACTCTGCCTGGTTTCTTCGTCGTTTCCAAGACGACCCCTTAGTCCGTTCAACCGTCTTTTCCAGAAACCCCAACGCTCGAGGTCGAGGCCAGGATTCCCACCAAACAGAGATCCAGTGCAAAATACGCGCCTCTCCAAATCATCTAGAAGGGGTCGAGAGCCCCATGATAGCGCTTCCCGGAGAAGGACCGAGGGCGCGTGAATCAGCCATTCAGCGGCGACTGCGACCCTGTGGGTTCCTTCTGGTCCTAGTGGCAATGGCTGACTTTCTGCTCTTTTGTCAACGTCATCTCGGGGCTCATCTAGTAACTGCTCGACATCGTGGCTAAGTACAAATCCGAGGGTCTGTCGGCTGTCTTTAGTTGGTCGCTCTTGTAGAGGCTCCTCGAGACCATGCCTAATCTCCCATACAGCGAAGTTGAGACCACGCGGAAAGCCAGTGCCAGAGTGGCGAGCAACGAAAGAGTTGAAGTTGAGCCACTGCTGCAAAGTGTACACCTCTTCATCGCTTTTTACACGTGCGAAGGTTGGCGCTGGTTTGGCAGTAAGCCTCCGTACCCATAGCCGAAAGGTGGTTGGAACTCACAAATCCAGTCTTCTCTCGTAAACATGTCCAAGTCAGGAAGACCCTTCCAGTCTTCGTTGGTCGACTGCAAGTTCATCAGTTTAGCCACTGTCAATCAAAGAAGGCGGAATAACCTACCTGGCCTGCAGCGTCAAGGTCGACAAAAACTTGTACTAGAAGCTTCTGACCAATGTGGCGGTGAGGTATACACCGGGCGATGAGGTGGCAAAAAGTCCAAAAGTGCATGAAGAAAGCGCCAACTTCGAAGCCTCGAAGTCCACTGGGGCGTGACGGATGCAGCATCTGACACTCCGAAGCCAGTTTCGTAGCTCTATCGTTGAGATTGTCTTCAGAGAGGGAGTCCAGAGCTTCAATGAAGTGGCTGAATAATGCCTCGAATTCAGGAAGCATTCCATGTTCATAAAGTGCCCGAAAATCAATGCCGTGGACAACGGTGCTCTTGAATGGTTTCAAAGGCTCGTGCTGCGGCAAAATGTCGCCAGAATTGTTCTCCGTATTCGTCATCGTGAATGTTATGAGAGAGAATAAGGCACTGAGAGATATTCGAAGGAACGAAAAGAAGACTTCTCCCCCAAAGCATTTCAGACTTTGACAATGAATTTGAACGTGGAACTGGGTTTCTCTTGTTTTCTCAGAGTCAGGCGGCCTCGCTCGGGACGAGACGATTGTCTTGTTGGTGGGGTCGCGGCCCGGTGCCCATTGAACCAACAACACAAATTCTAACTTTATCAAGCCAGTCGCGCGCTAAATTTCATCAACAGCGCTTATTTGTTTAGGACGAATTAAAGCCTTTGGAACTGAGATCCATACTGGCCTGCTTGAATGACCAACAGGCGTCTCGCTACATTTGAAACGTCCGGATGTTATGGCGGTCTTTTCGTACCCGACCGATCAAGGATGTTTATGACTTAAGAAAACTGACATATGGACGGCGGATATCCTTTAAATAGGTATCAATCGTTTAAATTACTCTAGAAGCGTCGCGCGGAGGCTGGTCTTCATGACTTTCAGATGATTATCATTTCTGCTTGGAGTCGCAGTGATACTTTCTTATCTTTCGACTATCTATCTATGTATATTATATTCTTTCTGCTGCTGGTACAGTGATTCAACTTGCATCATGTTTTTCAAAAGGTCAAAGAAAGCCGAGGACAAGTCTACCACGACTTTAGCAGGCACGGCATCCAGCTCGACCCTGAACACCACACCATCCTCCAACCTCACTCCTGCTGGCCCCTCTTCAACATATCCAGCTTCAAATTTCGCCAATAACTCTACGATAGTCACCGTAGGCCAAGCCAAACCTATCAACGTTCAAACGCGCCCAGAAGCCCTTTCCAACAATGTTTCGCCCAACAGACTCGGCCAGCAGTCTCCAAATCAGTCGTCCAGTAATCGTCGAAGAAGTTCAGCCAATCGAAATCCAAACCACCAGAGTCAGCAGCCTCTTCTTCAGCCTGTAGATATTGCTATGAGCCTTGCCGTCAATCAGCAGATCAATCAATTCAACAACCAGCCTGTTATGCATACAGCTACGCACCCTATCTCGCAGCCAATGGGATACCACAATGGCCATATCGACAACCATCTTCGTTATCAGACGCAACCTTGTCCTGTTGGTTACGGATTGAGCTATCAAACCAACAGCATCAATAGTCAAACCGCAAGCTCGGTTCTCCATATTCAAAGCAACAGTCAGGGTGGTAGTAGTAGCTTTGTCAACAACTCGGCTGGGCCCGTGAGCAACTCCTTTCATTCTCACGCCTATACCCATAACAATCACATGGGCAATCCCATGGGTCATCTTGCCAACGAGTACATACGCCAAAACATCGACTATCGGCAAGAAATATCTACCGGCAACCTTACCAACCAGCAGAATCATCAACCGACCCGTCGATCAGACGACAAATTGACTACTCGGACTGTGGCTCAAGCTTCCAAGCATCCGTCTCCCCGCCCGGAACCCCCCTCGACTGGTTCTCCAACTGTCGGAAATGCACCGTCATCCAACTCGACAGTTACACGATTCAATCCTGCTGCTTCGTCTTTCAACCCAGTCCCTACTTCGTCTATTCCGGACCCCCTTCCAAGGCCGACCGCCTCTCAGCCTACTCTACCGCGGACTGACTCCCTTGACATTCAGAAGACCAAACGAACGCCGACAGACAGTTCTTATGTAGGCGATGTCCCCTGGCAAGCGTGTAGCATGCACCAGCCTAACTTTATTGCCCTAGTACTCCTGTTCTGGACTTCAATCAAACGACCCCCTTCGCTACATCAAAGCCGCCGATGTGCGAAGACAAGTGCAGCAAGCTCCGTCCGAGAAGCCTCCAATGTCTCCATATCCTAAGTTGTACCAGAACGTGGAAAACCTCAAGCTTCAAGCCCCAGAAGAGCAGTTTGAGTGGCCGATCATGAGCCAAGGCAATTGGAACCCGACTCGAGCCCCTAATAAGGTCCGAGCGATGTTCAATAAAACTGATAGAAGCGCTTTCGATGTGGCATATCATGATAAGAAGATTTCGCAGGATAACAGAAAGAACTTCAGATTGGCGAATTACAGACCGTCTGTTGCAGCAGAGAAAGAAACAACGCAGAAGCAGCTCTAGCATTCGGCTAAAAGGGGCGTTTTGCTATAGTGGATCTGGCTAGCAGATGTCGTGGAGCAACTTCTGAAGAGTCAAGCAAAATAAAGTGATCATTAATTACCAATGGTTTAGAACCTAAGATGATCTTCGGGAGTAGAGTCTGATAGAATATATGTCATAGCCCATTTTCAATTGTAAAACTCGGAGTGCACATATCTAATACGGAGTACAGTCCAGTCAGTGTCCCAGGCACGTAGCGGTGAGCGGTGGTGAAGGTCAGCGGCCGACAGAAGCTTGAGCCAAACGGCGTGCTGCCTGTAAAGCGATTGCCCTGGCCATGCTTAAAAACTGGGGTTTGGCGGAGTCTCTAAAGGAGAGAGCAAGGCCCTGAACGGGACTTTGGTTCAAGCGCCGAGGAACGGCCAGATGCCCCCTGGTGGATCATCATCATACTTTCCGCATTTGATGTGTTTGTGTGGATACACTAGACGCTAGGGTCTGTCCAGTCCCTGTAAGGAGCGGCCCGCCATGCAGGCATCTGCCGAAAGCTGCTCAGTTTAGAGAGAGAGAGATCTCTTGACAAGGTCTGCGTAAAACATGTAGTGACTGTTCATTGGGAAACACATGAGCGCTGATGAACAAGAAGCCAGACTGTTGGTCGTCTTGGCAACATATTCCACATCTAAAGTACGTATAACAAATGTAAATTTCAAGAATTACATGCTCTGGATCCCGGGAATTTCCTCAAACTTGGACCTCCGACAAAGCGAAACGCCTCCCACCTCACCATTCTCGCACGCACGTAATAAATCCTAAATATAAAAGCTCAAAACTCCAGGGCTCCGGGTATCTTAGGTGTAGACAATGATGGCGCCGACGTTCTGGTTGGATGGGACGCTGAAGCATCCGCCACCGGTGCCGGTCGCAATCTGCGTGCTGCAGGTGTTGCTGCTGAAGAGGCGCCACTTGAAGGTGCGACCGTCATCCGGGAACAAGAAGCGGACGGAAGCGGAGTCGGCGGCGTTGGGGTCATAGAGACCGTTGAACTTGGAGCAAACGGCGAGAGTCTCCTCGTGACCGGTCAGAGAAACTCCGTTTCCATTGCCACAGCCGTTGGGGTACCATTCGACGAGGTACAGAGAGTTGGGAGGGATCTGCGAAGCTTGACGAGCAGAAATGTCCTTGACATTGTCGCTAGAGTTGCGGAAAGTAGGCGATGCCACGACGGCAAGAGCCGAGGAAAAGAAGGTAGCAAGTTGCTTAATATAAACCATGATTACGAGTCTTGGTATGCTGGAGTTGGACTTGATGCTGGTGAAGACAAGAAGTGAAGAGAGTGACTGGGGTTGAGATGTCTAGATGGGTTGATGAGGGCCAGATTGCATTGTTTTGGAAAGGCGGACGAGAGACTAAGTATTTGTAGAACTCCAGTCGGTGAATATCTCGAATGAGTTGCCAAATAAATCTACCAAAGTCCCTTTCGCGACTTGGTGATATTTTGTTGCCTGCGTCTTTTCAAGGGGTCCCGAGTAAACGCCTCGAGCCTGATGATGATCTCAATGATGATCAGCCAGGTGGCATGGATGTGAAGTCTTCAGTGACTCCTCCGCCAGTTGGGCCCTGTAAAAGTGGCGCCTTCATCGGCCGAGCCCTGTAATTGTAGGAATGGTTCCCACTCCTTGCAATATCCATCGAGAAAGGGTCTAGGCATATAGTCTTATCAAAAACCTAAATTCAGCCTTTGCTATGGTCGAATGTCAACCTGCGTGTTGATCGTCTATTTCCGGAATCACTTCTTTCAACCACAAACAGAATTTTGGAAGCCTGGAGAGGCTATGTCGCTGCGTCGCGTGGGGCTGATGTGAAGCTGTAGCCTGATGCAACCCTTCGTAGATTTTGTGGCCCCAGATCGACAACTGCCGGAAACCCCTGATGGAAATGTGGAGCTGCCGAGAGGGTCACCCAAAGGGACTTTGGAGTCGATCAACAACTTCAGAAGAGCTATGTGAGCACTTAGTAGCCTGATCTAACATTAGAGAGACTTTTGGCTCAAGATCAAGATCAACAACTGTCAGATTAACCCCGGTTCAGGATGTGGATAAGCTGAAAGCACCAGGCAAACGCAAAGAACTTTGGGGACGATCATCAATTCGCAACTTCTCAGAGTTTAGACAGTTCGGATAGATCATTGCTCATGCGAAACAACTATAAAGACAAGTGTCTGTAACACCATCATTCGGACTTTCCTCATCATCCACAACATCATCTCAATACACAAGTCTATCCTTCCATCCCATCAACAGTACTTTGATCTCATCTTCAGCTCAACTATGAAGCAATCATTCATCCTTCCTGCGGCGTTCGCTGCCCTGGCTACTGCTCAAGACGTTTCTTGGTGCAAGTCTGAGGGATGCAACGACTGCCCTTCCTCCATCGCCAGCAGTGGTCCCGGATACCCTGAGTGTGTCATTTACGACACCAACACCGTCTTTGGTGGCCAGGGCTTCAAAGAGGGCACCGGCAAAGTGAAGTACCTTGTCTGGGGTGACTTCATCGACCCTTGCGGCGGCCAGCCCGGTAGCTACATGGTCCGATCCCCAGCCAGCTTGACTACAACTGGTTGCGGAGATCTGATCTACCACACCGAGAATGCCGAATGCTCTAGCCAGCTTCGCATGGAGGATACCTTCAGTAAGTAAAAAAGGTCTGCAGTCTTGAATCAAATTCTAACAATGAAACTAGTGGTTCAATTCTGCTGCGGTTCTGGTGACTGCGAGGCAGCTGGTGTGCCATGGGGTCGCCGCGACACCGAGGGACGCAGCGTCGGCAGCGGACTCCAGGGTGGCTACCTCAAGTTCGCCAACGGCACCATTATCGAGCCTCTCGCAGTCGGCTCTCCTCCGAAGGACAACACGCTGAAGGCCACTGAGTCTCGCAACCAGGCTCGTTGCACTGGTTTCAAGAGCAAGTCTTACCAGGCTAACGGCGAGCCCTACCTCACCACCTTCGACACTCAGATTGTGTCCGGATCCGTCCCAGCTGAGGAAACCGACCGCACCATCACCATCACCTACGATCAATCCGTTTCTCGAACCACCTCTTTCTCAGCCTCGCTGGGTGACCCCTTTGGCGTTGTTTCTGTCTCCGTTGGCTTTGAGTTCAGCGACTCCGAGAGCAAGGGCTTCCAGACTGAGCTGACTGTCTATGCCGGAGAGACTGGCCGGGTCGGTTTCACGCCTGTCTATCGCTGCACTAAGGGCACTTTGGAGACGTGCAGTGGCGACCGTACCTCGGAGGAACATACATGCACCCCATGGATCTTGAACGGTATTGTCCAGGGTGACTACCGTATCGTCCAGACTTAGGATGTTAGAACAAGATATTGGTTTTGAAAGGATGAAAGACTTCCGTGTTTACTTGACAGCATTTGGAAAGAGACAGGAATTTTTTGGCGTTATAAATATTTCCACTTCACAAGTTATATTAATAGACCAGAGATTGAACGTTTACAAGCTTTTCCATTCACGGAGTGGAGCATCACAGGTTGCCCGTCTGTCACTCCTCGTCTTTTCGATAGATTGTGGAGTGTCAAACGCAGCTGAACTCACATAATGGCATTCATTCAAAGCGGTAACATATGCTGCTCTGATTGAAGACTCCTGAATACTTTAGTGTTCCCACTGCACGCACGCGCAAAACGCCAGAACACCAATGTCGCATACGGGCTCGTTATTGCCCGTCTCGTGAAGGTGATCTCTTCAGTCAGTATAGGGGCGTCAGACTTGAATGGATCAATGTATAAACCGGAAGTCTAGCTGCACTTTCATAAAGTTAGGGGCTTTAGTGACATTTCTTTTGCGCAAACTTGTAAATACCCCTCAACTGCCAGTAGAATGAACCACTTCGCCATTGGCCTGCTGTGATTCTGCTTTGCAGTAAAGTTCGCTATTCGCTAGAAGAAAGTGTTAATCACATCAAGCCAGATTAACCCTGCATTCTCATGTAGTGTAGGCTACTATCACTGATAGGGCGCTGAGCTTATACGATAGCAACCATACCAACTTGTTCAGTAATGTTTACTGCAGACAAGGACCATTGGTAGGGCTAGCTGACCTTGAGTCAGTCTATGTTTAAATATATCGTGGAGATTAAGTTTATATTAAGCCACAGGAGCTCACTTATTACCTTTCACATCAATTCAAAGGAATTAAATGCTGTGCGCGCAAGTACAAATGGAATAGGATAATCAAGTAAATGTACATGTATTACTATGAATTACGTGCACTTAGTGCATGCTGGTTGTGCTTCTCTATTAGAGCTCGCTTCTCTATTAGAGCTCAATGGCATTCCGGACTCTCATCACGATTCAAGCAAATGAACGCATCATGGAGCTGCTCTTTGGTCATGTTCACGAGTAGGCCGAAAGAATATTTCGCCACCACCCGTCCTCCGATCCTATACATCGCAACAGCAGTGTGTCAAATCCTTTGCTCAACAGCTCGTTGCAGAAAAGCATTTCGAATTCGTGTTTGTTCCTCGTATTCGATGTTCGCCTTGACGTCATTCATTGCCTGCTCAACTTTCGAACGTCCTTGATTTGTCGCCAAACATGCCCCTGTCCT
Source organism: Colletotrichum siamense (assembly GCF_013390195.1). Lineage (NCBI taxonomy): Eukaryota > Fungi > Ascomycota > Sordariomycetes > Glomerellales > Glomerellaceae > Colletotrichum > Colletotrichum siamense. The sequence continues at coordinate 6,739,425 of NW_023501016.1, read as the reverse complement.
CTCCTTTTGAGATATTGGCCCAGCCTTTGGCCAGTTCTTAGCAAAAGAAGCTGGAATGAAGTGAAAAATGAGTTGTTTCATGAATTCTCGCGGTATTCCTCCGAATTGGATGGCACGAGGACAAGAAGTCAAATATCCAAGGGTGTTGGGTGATATCCAAAGACAAAGAGTCTAAAACCAGCCATCATCTCGCTCAATCAAGGATGCGACCATTGAAAAACTGTCAATGGCCGTATCTTGAACCGTTACGAGAAAGTATACATCACTGATGATAAAGTGATGATGAGTAACGGAGTCTACTTTCGCTCGGCGACCCACGTGGTGCAACTGGATCTATATGCAGAGTCGCACTCGTCTAAGATGAACTAGACACACTGTCATTGATTGCAGCCTACAGACAATGGGCTCGCAACATGCCCCAGCCGGATCCAGTATTGTCATCCGGGCGAGCGCCGATTGGACGACCTGAACCTTGCCCCGGGCATCTTCTCTCCAGCATCCCGTCCAACACGATACGATGAACAGAACCCACCCACCCACGTCCGCCAAGATGCACCAACACCATCCAGCGTACAATTCCCTCGGCCGTTCCTGTTGGGGCTATAGGAAAGGTTTGCCGTGTCGGCTAGAGCTTGCCGGGAACAGCTCGCTAGCTGCCGGGCAGGACATACAAAAGGCCAATAACCCAGCAGGCGATGAGAAAACGTGGGCCGCGATTTTGTCACCTGCAATCTCCTCGCCACATCGACGACAGAATGTTGCACTACGTAGGGGTCCTCGTGCGAGTTTTGCTCCTTGCGGGCCCTGCCGTTGCCGCGCCTTCGGCTTCAAGCCCACTTTGGAGACGAGCAAATGGCAACGCCTGTGCAGAGATTGGCAAGGCCTACGATGGGGCCGTGCTAGACAACACGACAGGTATGTCAACCGTAACCTTCCCACGAGGTGTGCACGACGGCGATGGCGGACGCGAACTCACGTGCGTGGTGCATGTAGAGAAACTTGCGGTGAGACCCTCCTTGGCGTTCGACTGCCTGCGCTCGGTCCCGGTCGATGTTGAGAGAGACGTTGCGCTTGTCAAATACCTCAGACCATGGCTCGAGTTCCAGAGCACTGTCAGCATTCTGCAAAACCCCCCGGAGGGGTATCTCTACCCCGGCGTCGATATCTTTGGGGGGCTCGCCAATATCACTCAGATACTGAAGGCCGGTGGCTACCAGTCACAGCTCGACTTCGCAAGCGACCTGTATCGGCTGATTAACGTCAAGCCCCGTGACGGCCATCTGGTATTTACCCCTGTGATAGGCACTTTATTCAGTTTTGAAACGCCCGCTCTCTTTGTGTCAATCTCCGAAGACGGTATCGCAAATCCCAAGATCTACCTTCACTGTAAGACGATGGATGACCTTGTGCCTATTTGACGAACAAGACCTGCTGACCCCAGGCTAGCCGATTATGAGAAAAGTGTGGAGCAAGGGTATATTGCTTCTGAGGTCGTCAGGTTCGACTCGGTTCCCATTGTCGACCACGTCCAGCAGCGAGCCGTTGACAACTCCCGAGACCAGGACCCTGACGCAGCGTACAACAGTCAACTGTACAGTGCTGCCCTAGCGAACGTCCTCGAGACTACTGGGGCCCGTCAGTTCCTGTACACCACCCTCGCGGACGAAAACGTGATCGAGTTCGCCAACGCCACCAAAGCAACCATCGCCAATATCGCCTGGGTGGCGACCAACTTCTCCGGCATCAACTCCGCCGAGGCCGTGCACGAGCGCTTCGAGGTTCCCGGGAAGACCGGCGAGACAGAAGCGCCCATCCGCCACGTACGGCCGGGCTTCGCACCGGCTCTGGCAGGATACCCTGAGGCCTTCGTCATCCACGAGGACAGGTACCAGAGCGGCTATCTCTTTAACGAATCAGCCCTGAAAGACACCGCCGTCCTTGCTGTGAATCTGTTTATATCGCCGAACCAAACAGGCGGCGGGACCATCCTCCCATCCGATGTTCTCGCAGACCTCCTCGACTTCAGTAGGGTCAGTGCCGAATTCGTTGAGACCAGCAGGAAGCAAGGCAAGTCCAGGCTCATTGTTGACCTCCAGGGTAATGGTGGAGGCCTTGCGTGGAATGCCATATCTTTATACGCCACCCTCTTCCCCAACAACAGCAAGGCGCACATGAAGATGCGCGTACGTGCGCACCCCCTCCTGAACTGGGTCGGGACCATGCTTGGGAAAATGGTCACCGATGTCAAGACCATGCCCTACCCGGTGGGGTCCAGCGGCTTTCTCGATAAGGACTTGAAGAACTTCACGGACTGGAGCAGCTTCTATGGCCCCGAGAAGATCGGCGAGGATGAATACACGAACATCATCCAGCCCCAGGAGGTGTCCTATGCTGCCGATGGACTCCCGGGCATCTTTACCATCCCCGAGCCCTGGTTCAAGCCCGAGGATACCATCATTGTGACTGACGGTCACTGCGCATCCGCCTGCGCCTATATCGTTGGTATAATGTCCCGTGAGCTCGGTGTTCAGGTCGTTGCTATGGGTGGACGTCCTATTGATGCACCCATGCAGGCGGTTGGCGGCACGAAGGGCGGCCCCGTCATCGCGCTGGGAAGCTACCAGAAGCTCTGGCCCGCCCTCGGCCCCGTCAAGCCGCCCGAGGGTATCGAAGTAACGCCCTTTGCTGAGGCAGACCCGCCGCTCGCTGGCATGCCCACAGATGGATGGACTGTCAACTCCGCAAATGTCTATCCCAACGACGACCTAGGCGCGCCCCTGCAGTTCCACTACGAGGCGGCCAACTGCAAGCTATTCTATACCTGGGACACGTTGACCAATATGACTAGCCTATGGTCTGCGGTGGCGGACGTGAAGTGGAACGGGGCCAAGTGTGTCAAGGGCTCGACGGTCAACGACGACGGCACGATGGACACGTCAACCCCTGGCTACTCTGACAAGGTCTTGTCGGGCTTCGCGTGGGCTGCTGGCCCCGGCGACGTAGCCGAGAGACCGCGGTCTGGTGGGAGCAACAACGACAGTGCCGGGACGGATGATAAAGACAAAAACGCTGCTGGCTCTCTACGGGCTTCTTGGGACGTGTTGTCTATCGCAGCGATCTCGACGACGGCTTTAGTGTCTGTCATGTAGATTAGGCGAGACGGGTCGAAAGACATCCAACCTGCTTTGACGACGTCCTTCGGCTTGGAATCATACCACACGCCCCTCCTTCACTGGACTTGCCTTTCCATGGTGCCGGCCTCGGAAGCCTCTGCGCCAAACTGACAGCCCATATCATTATCCCCATCGACTTCAGAACTCACTGGCCTGCAAAGAAAGGGCTGGTTCAAAGGTCCAACAATAACTAGGCAGTGCAATGGCGATATATTTGTTCCTAGAAACTCTGATTGTATCTTGAATCCAGAACTCCGTACCCGCTAACTCAAAATGCCCCTGACGCTCCTCCGGGTCCCACTGAACACCAGGTTAATGGATTGATACTGGCCGGCGCAGATTAATGGCAGGCAACTTACTGGTTGAGCGACTCATGCCAAACTCCCTTGCCAGCCGCGTCTTTCTCTTCACTAACACACAGATGACAAGTCAGCGACCAAACGACGTGTTGGAATTCACATATCTAACTGAATTACTCACCTCCGTCGATCCCCTCGTGCACCTTTTCGGAATTGGCAACTCCAGACTCCCATACCTTGCAGCACCACAGTGCTACGAGCATGTCAAACTGGGCGCGCGGCAGGGCCGCCGTGACGACCAGGCTGTGTTCGTTATTATCATGCATGGAGGCAATCAAAGCCCCTTGCGCATCCGCCCACCTATTTTTGTTGATACTGAACACGGGGGCGCTGTCTTTGACAAAATTGGGTATGCTGTACTTGCTGGTCTTGCCTCTGATGTCAACAGGTAGAACAGTCGTACATGCCTTTCCCGGCAAGCGGCTTTTCTTGAGGCCAAGATCTTGAAGGCCCGGGACGCGACGGCTTGCACGCTCGATAAAGTAGTGAGGCGAGTCGGACGGCAGCTTCACGTAGCCACCAGGCCCCGAGCGCATATATCGCAAGTCATATATATGGCGTTGGCGTCCCGAGCCATCTTGCTTCGGCTCAACGCGCGAGAGCTCTACCTCCGTGGTGATATCCGAAAGGCTTGAGACACCAAGACTGAGATGATACAGTGGCGGGGAATCTGCCGCTAGAGCTTGGATCGACTGGCTTTCTATGACGAGGGTTGTGGGGGGGCACACCTCCTGATACGGCTGCGAGACCGCGTCGTAGGGTGGCAGAGACGTCTCGGTCGAGTCACGGGGTTCGGTCATGGTGCTTTCGGGAGATCCGACAATTTTGCAATCAGTTGATATGTGCAGCTCTGGTGGCTCCACAGGAGTGTGCAATCTCCGAAGTGAAAGTAAATAAAGTGACCGAGGAGAGTTACGGTTACAGCCCTCCTTGGTGTGTTGAATAAAAAGAATGGAGCGGGGTATTCATGGGAAACGATGAGATTAACACGACAGAGTAGCACCCGCCATAGAGCATGTGCCAGAACAGCAATGACAGTATTATGCAAGACGGGGACCTGCATAGGATAGCTAGGAAAGAGACTCATGATGCCCACATCAGGACCTATCATAAACTCCAGGATACTGCCACGCCGGTACGGTACAAAAGAAGAACAGCCATACGGAGAAGATACCGGCGATTCGCCTAGCAGTCGACGGGGGCTTACTGGCGAGTCTGCCAGACATCCTCCTGCCATCCACGCCAAGAACATGTTCGCACAAGCACACGGCCCAATTTAGGACGAAAAACGAGAACTCGGATGCTGCATACCCCCTGCGATACATGACCCAGTTCACCAGCGCGTGACCAGCCGCAGAAAGCAAGAAGACCCAGAGCGCGAAGCGCCTTGGGCAGAGGCGGCGTGTAAGCCGCGAATGGAACGACATGCAGCCGGTGCCAGAAGACGCCCCAGAAGCGGCGGAGAGTGTAGGCATCCCAGATGGAGCCGAAAAGCGGTGGTCCCGCCCAGTTGCTGGGAGATTCCCAATTCAAAACCGAGACGAAGAATGCGGCTGACAAATGGTGCATCATCGTCAAGCCGCAGTATGTGATCCATATCCATTGCGTGCTCGTGATGGCTCGGAGAACATAGTCCGAGTATGCGAGCCCTGGAGAAGTCCAGGGACTCGGAAGGACGGTCCGCTTGTCGGGCGCAAAGCTGTGGATCCCGAGAGGGAGGGAGCGCAGTGTCCGGAGAGATAGAATCTCGGATATCGACCAGTTAACAAGCCAGAAGACCAGGGTTCTCGAGATGCGACCTAGACCGAACGAGATGCGGCGCTGGCATCCCAGTGTTGATCCCGTGGCGGGCCGGGAGCCGCAGGGCTCCAGCCTCCGGATATTGCACCAGAGAAGGGTCGTTGCCTTCAGCTGCGCAGAGAGGGAAAGACCAGCCGTACTAGTAGTTCCCTTGTCCAGGAGCAGGATAGAAGTCGTGTGCGTCGTCACTCCGATGACAAAAGGCACAGCAAGCAGGGGAAGCTTGCGCAAGGCTTCACCACTGGCCCCCAGGCTTGCAGCAACTGCAAGTACGTGCAGGGCGGCTAGAATCGTCCTTGGTCGTCTCGATTCATGTCGCAGGCCGAGGAAAAAGAAAAGGGCGTACGAGAAGAAGCAGCCAACCGGTCACGCAAACATGATAACCGCCATGTTGCAGCAAGAAGAACGAGCAGCAGCCGTCACTTCACACAGTCAACTGTGATGGAATTTAGTAACGTTGCCCGAGAGTGGAGAGACTAAGAAGAGCCATCACCTTGCATAGAATCTACGATTACCTAAAGTACCCCAGCAACATCGCTCGTAAAGGAAGGTGAGAGCCGGGTTGGTCCAACACCATACTGTATTGCGATGCAATACATGGTCCCACCGGCCAAAAGCTCCAACTTCCAACACGATTACACACTGACTCATAATACTTGGCGGGAGGGCACTGCACTGTGCGCAGCTAAGGTAGTAAATCAACGTAAGAGCAGAGCGGCGCCAGGCCGGGTCTGTAATTAGTCGGCTCATTTCTCCTTGCCGTATTTGTAACTCCTGTCCGCGATCATGCTTAGGTACGGGTACAGCGTTGGCCCAAAGCGGAACCCCAACATGATGGTCGGGGTCCTAGGAACTTACATGGGTGAAGTTCGTGTTGGTCCAACATGAGCCACAGACCACCGTCAGCGTGGCATTAAGGGTCTCGCTCTGCGACTTGGCATGTTTAACCTTAAGTCTTCCAACCAACACAGTCAACCCAGTTAGCAGTTTATCATAATGCCGTTAAGCATCTATGGCGGCCTCGCGCCTAAAGGAAGGTGCAATTACACTAACCTCCCTCTAACCTACTTATCTAAACTAATTTTAGCTTAGTCTATCAGTCTCTATATTGAAAATGACCCTTTTGGTTAGATTTTAACTTAGGAGAATGGAAACCGTTTGATCTAGATGTATGCAATCCGTACGCTATAGTCACTCTACAACATAGTTGTAACTTGCAAGACTTAACTCAACAACTGCGGGGTCGGACGAACATTGCGTTGAGACAGCAGCAGCATCATATCGAAATGAGATTTTTCCGTCATAGCTATACAGTCGGGCGCTCGCCATGCACAGCTGCGGCGTTGAGTCAATATTTTCATTGTTGTTGGCGCAGGCCTCAAATCCATGGCATGGCGACAGGGGCGAAGCTCTTTCCGTGGAGTTCGCCCGAACGGGCCCGTAGTATTTCTCTCTGTCTGACTGGCGGCCGGCTGGCCGGTTTGTCTTTTCTTTGACTTTCATCCGGGCCCCGTGGTATTTCGATATCGCACAGTCGGGCGGTCGCCTGAGTCGCCAGAAAGGGCACTCGCGAGAGAACGAGGTACGTCTCGTCTCGTGGCTGTCGAATGGCGCAAGCTCTGTCAATGCATGTAGATATGTGTAAGCCGGCTTCTGGCGCTGTGACTAGTTGATTCCAGGCGCGTTGCTTCACGACTGTCCGGCTAAACAGCAATGCCGAATCGCTCCAACAGTTTGCACAAGGCTTTCTCGACCCCGAAGCTTACCATCTCTCCAAGATTATTCACCACGGAGGCCTTCTGAGCATCAACGACGAGAGGCTGCATGAAAGATTCCAAGGTACTCGTAAGGCTACCACCAACTCCGCAGCACTCACGCGTGCGGTACTAACCCCTTTCACTAGCATCAGCTTATAGCAGAGGTGGAACTCACGTCTTTCGGACAGCCTTGTCGCTTTCATAAAACTTAAGAACGCAGTGGAAGCGTTAACCTCAAGAGCGGACAGGAAAGTCTGCCAATGTTTTGATATCAACGCCGCTAGGCTGCCTCCCAGCGATCTCCCCTCCATCGGCTGCGTATACCCACAAAGCGTCGCGGAAATGGAACAGAGCACCGATCAGCGGGATTGTCACAGGATTCATTCGAAAGCCGTGGGTGCCTTGATGATGGCTCTGCCACCTCTTAAACATTCCTCATAGTAGTTTCATATGCGCAAACGGCATCTCTCACGGATTCGACGGGAATGCTAGGCGGCGCTTGCTTAGACACCCTCGAGCCCTCGCCCACGTCCTTCGCGGCTACTGAAAATATGTTGTTGGACTGCCACCCGAAAAACGAGGCGGCGAGCGCTGAGAGCTACGTCGGCGATGATGGCGAGAAGGAGCGGAGCGTGTTCCTCAACCAGCCTGCCTCGACCCACCAAGCAACGGATAGGGTCTGAGGATGATCTGGTATGCGCGCGCGTCTAGGGAAGTTCCTGCTGTGGACTGGATGATTCTGGCGCAGAGTCGGACGGCGATGGAAAGTGGAGTGGGCGAGGGCAAACACAAGGCGTCGACGCTGGAAGGTGAAATCGGGACGGAACAATTAGGGTTGGTTCCATTGATAAGCAGGATGACGACGAAAGAAAGTATTGGACAATTATGCGACCAGTGTGCTTCTTCTCAAGCCAGAAACAGGGCATTGATTGGTAGCATGTTCAAGTAAACTCTAATTATAGAGTTAGCAGGTCCTGGAGAAAATACCCACGATTCTCCACAGAGAAAGAGCATTGCGATTTATTATTCAACAAATTTCTAGTTCGCGCCTTCGATGAACAGCAACAGGACATGTTTGTAGCACATGAGTTCTAGAGTTCACCCGACTAGGTAGGTACACAGGGCGATGTTTCGACCTGAGGCGCCTGAATAGAACGCCTTAACAGCATATTGGTCTGCTCTAACGTAGATACCAGACATCAATTCGCAATTTAGGATGAATTATGGGATCAACCCACAAAAATGTCTATTTGCATTCATGGATCAAGCGTAATCAAGTATTTAAACAGTATTCTTTCTCTCTATCACTTCTTTTGATCGAGATACTGGCAATTCAGGGTGCCTTGGGACGTAAGACCGATGATAGTGAGAGTGGAGCCCGTGCTGTGGCCCAAGCTTTTCTCGAACCCCGCACCAATCAACTGGGCTCCGTATTTTTAGTCACAAAAACAAACGCGACCTCCATCGACCGCCCACCATCATTGGCTTCCCCATCACCAGCTGGCGGCATGGCGTTCTGGAAGATTGGAGCTTGCTTTCTCCTGGGCGCGGCCCGGGCCGTTGACGGACTGCGTCCGCAGCATGTCGCGAACCAAGAGGGCTGGAATACCCTGCAGCAGCAATTGAGCTTGAAGTCGCAGTCCGCCTCTGCCGCGGCTATCGCGGACTACCCGGAGTACAACCTGTCCGTACCTATTGATCACTTCCACAACGATTCGCGGTATGAGCCTCACTCTGACGGCTCCTTCGATCTCCGCTACTGGTTTGATGCGAAGCACTACCGCAAGGGAGGCCCGGTCATCATCCTCGCGGCCGGAGAGACTGATGCCAGGGAGCGTCTCCCGTTCCTCGACCACGGTATCCTGTCCATCCTCGCCAAGGCCACCGGAGGCGTCGGAGTCGTCTTGGAGCACCGATACTATGGCAAGAGCTTCCCTGTTCCCGATCTCACCACGGAGAACCTCCGCTTCCTGAGTACCGACCAGGCTCTCGCCGATACGGCGTACTTTGCCAAGCACATCAGCTTCCCCGGTCACGAGGACTTGAACCTGACTGCGCCTGGCACTCCGTACATCGCCTACGGAGGCTCATACGCTGGCGCTTTCGCCGCGTTCCTGCGCAAGCTCTACCCCGAGGTCTTCTGGGGCGGCATCTCTTCGTCAGGTGTCACGGCCGCCATCGTCGACTACTGGGAGTACTTTGAAGGCGCCCGCCTGTTCGCGCCCGGAGAATGCGCTGAAACGACCCAAAAGCTTACTCAGGTCGTCGACAACATCCTCCTTGGCAACGGAAAGAAGGTCAATTCTGACCACGTCGCTCAACTGAAGGAGCTCTTTGGCCTCAAGCCTCTTGAAGATGCCGACTTTGCCAACACCCTGAGCTTCGGCATTACCGGCTTGCAGTCGACGAACTGGGACCCGGCCCTTGATGACGCTTCATTCGGAAAGTACTGTGCGACGGTCTCTTCCGACAGCGTGATCTTCGGCAGCACCCGTCACCTCAAGTCATCGGGTGAGAAGCTGCTTGAAATCAGCGGCGCTGACAAGAAGCTGACGAACCGCTTGCTCAACTACGTTGGTTATGTCAAGGACTACGTCAAGCAGGGTTGCCCCGATGGCAACCTGCTGAGGTGCTTCTCTAGCAAGAACGAGGCCAACTATAACAACACCTCAATCCGCCAGGGCGCGGGCCGAAGCTGGACCTACCAAGTTTGCACCGAGTAAGTTCAATGTCTCCTCTCGGAAACTCCTGAGTCCTACCTGCTGACAAGTATGACAGATGGGGCTACTTCCAAACTGGTTCTGGCGTGCCGAAGGACCAGCTCCCACTTATCTCTCGCGCTATCGATGTCGAATACAGCTCTCAGTATTGCCGCAGGGCTTTCAACATCACCAAGGACCCTGACGTTGAGGCGATCAACAAGCACGGCGGGTTCAACTTCAGCTACCCCCGCGTTGCCATCGTTGACGGAGAGGCTGACCCGTGGAGAGCCGCCACCCCTCACAAGATCGGACTCGACCGCAAGTCGACGACTAGCGAGCCGTTCCTGCTGATCCCTCTTGGCGTTCATCACTGGGATGAGAACAGTGTCAAGGATGAAGATGTCACGCCTAACTTCCCGCCTACCTCCATCAAGGAGGTTCACGCCCAAGAAGTCAAGTTTGTGGAGGCATGGATGAAGGAGTGGGAGAAGGCGCACAGCGATGGCGTTCAAGAGGGTACGCGTCAAGGAGCCAAGCATATTAGTGGCATGCTGACGAGGACAGGCATGGTTTCTGAGGAGCTTTAGAGTGCTCTTACAGAGTAGACTATCAGGTCGCTGGCGGTCACTACCACTGGCAGATTTGCACATAACCTGCCGCGTGTTTTAGCCTTTCAGTAACTACGTTACCCCCATAGTAGACATACAAGTAAACTTGCTAGCCTGCTTAGGGATATGATGTCTGGAGAGGTGATGAGCATGTTACTGATGACATCTTCTGCAGGCGACATACCAACACCAGGTAGCTTATTCTTCGTGGGTCACCAACAAAGTCAGGGATTGAAAAGGAGTGTTGTATTAACCACGCACTTGCACGTAAATGAGTTACATGTTACTAACGAAGCCAAAGTCCGTACCCTCCGAATCAGAGTCCCATTCCTTGTTTGAGATGAATGCCCTACTGAGTCTGGGCCTTGATCATGTCGGCAGCCTGCCATGATGTCAGCGACTTTCAGCAAGTCTCTTAGGTTTCGGAAACCACTCACCTTTTCGGCCACAGCATATACTGTCATGGATGTCGTCGCACCTACCGTGGTAGGCATCATGGAAGCATCAATGACCCTAAGCTTCTTGACTCCATACACCAACAGATTCTCATCCAGCACACCGCCCCACTCACGAGGCATCTTGGCAGTGGTCCCAACAGGATGGTACACGGACGGGATGATCTGGCCCTTAGCCCAGCTGACAAGCTGAGCATCAGTCGACACACCAGTTCCAGGCGACAGCTCGCGAGCCTGGTACTGCGCAAGGTCCCCAGTCGTCATGAACCGGCGCATAAACTTGATGATCTCCGCCATGACGTCTAGATCGATCGAGTTAGTCGCCGCGCGGTAGTCGACAATCATCTCGCTCTCGGGCTGCGCCGTGTTGAGAAGGATGGTGCCACGAGACATGGGGTGGAGGTTCTGCACGGAGCCGCCGGGTCCGTACATCATCATCTCCGAGAAGACGGTGTTCTTGGAGCGCATGAGCCGGCCGTATACCTTCTGCTGCTGCTTATACCCTTCAATCTGCTCTGAAGTGTAGGCGGATGGAAGATGGGACTTGGGATCCTGGGCCTCGTATGTTCTAGCAAGTGTATCGTACCGGTCGGGACTGATGACGGGCAACCCGATCATGGAAGCAAGAGACGGCGGGCCACCACCGCCCCAGCCTCCGCCACCGGAGTTGGGAGGCTGAACACCCCATTGGTATGAGATGCTGGGGATGTAGCTGTGGTCCTGGAAGTTGGAGCCGACGCCCGGGAGGTCGACCTTCACAGCAATTCGGGCTTGTTCAAGGTGTGCGCGGGGACCGATGCCGCTGAGCATGAGGACCTGCGGAGTATGGACGGAGCCGGCGGCAAGGATGACCTCACGGCGAGCCTTGACCTGCACAGGGGCGGCACCGGTATTGTTACGAGAGACGAACTGGACGCCGGTAGCGGTATCGCCGTCGAAAAGAATGCGGTTGACCTTCGCGCCGACGATCATCTCATAGTTGGCGCGGTTGAGGCCGTCCCAGTGGCCGGTGCGAGCGTAAGAGCGCTGGAACTGAACGGGGTCCTGCGACATTGGGTACCAGTAGAGTCCCGCCTCGCCAGCACCGCTGTCGACGGGAATGGTCATGCCGGGCATCTTGGCCATGGCGTTGTACAAGGTCTCTGCGGAAGGGTTACAATCACACGCAGTCATGAAAGAAGGTGTACGAACTCATGATAGAGGTGAGCGGTCCCTTTCCGAAGGCAGCATAGATCTTGGAGGTTGTGCCCCAGTAGCTCATGTCATATTTGATGTTGTACTCTTGTGCTTGAGCAGCATCAGGAGGCGCAAGGGTGATGCCCTGAGCATTGTTAGTCGTCGTTTGTAACCTATATCACATATGATGCTTACCTTCTTGAAATAGGGCAGAAGATTGTCCCAATCCCAAGTAGATCCAGATCCACCAAGCTCTTTCCAGGCATTGTATTCATCCTTGGTGCCTCTCAAGAAGACCTGGCCGTTGACACTCGAGCTGCCGCCGACAACACATCCGATCCCGACCGAGAAGCTTCGGCCGTTCAGGTTGGGACACGGCTGAGAGGTGATGTTGAACATGCGTCTGGGGTTCATGCCGGTCTGGCTGTCGTAGTAGCCATACTCGACCACCAGAACAGTGTCTGCCCCTATTGTCAGACACACACTGTACGGGGGGATCATGCAATTTTTTCACTTACACTTTCCATCTTCGGTGAGTCTGTCTCCGACTGTCAAGCCCGAGGTCCCTCCCCCAACGATAACATAGTCATACTCAGAAGCAATCTGCTCGGCGCGCGAGAGAATATTGACATGCTCGGGGTATTGTGTGGGCCAGGCGTATGCCAGCTGCGAAGCAGCAGCCAGGTATGACAGAACCAAACCCTTCACAGAAGGCATCGTGGCGTGACTTGACGAGACTAGCGAAGCTCAATGAAGACTAAAGTTCGAAGGAAAGCTTCAAGCCGTCCGGGCACTTTGACTGTACAAAGCTTCCCGACTTCACTTGATCATTAAATATCTTCTCATGGGTAGGTAGTCCCACCGAGAGAAGGTGATCTGCACAGGGGCTTGGCATTCGGAAGAAGCCTATTTCGTCTACCACTTCAACCTCTTCCCTTGGGCCATAGCCGCATAGTGTATGTGCTCGGCACATGAACAAAATCAACCATTTCAGCCCCCATTCGTCAAAATCCCACGACTCATCTACCTTCCTACAGGCTCAACTCGATTCTATGCGGGGAACCGTCGGCATTTAAAGCCCAATTTGCATGAGCCGCAGAAACCACGCGAGCGACTGCGGGGTGATGCGCCGCTTTGGGGGTTGACAGCAGAGGTTGATTCTTCATTGGGTCAGCGAAGTGTCACGTTGCAGCCAAGAGCGTACATGTCTCGACCAATTCGTATTACCCCTAATATGAATGGGGATTGAGCCGGAGTGGTGCACACTTTGTATGGGCTTGGCATTTATCTCTGCTTACGGCATTTGGAACTGTTCTTTAGCCGGACTGTTTGTGCCTCTTGACCAGATGTTCACTTCAAGGCGTATTGATTTGATCGCATGGTATTCATGGCAGGACCATGTTATGGGTGTTTGTGATCTAGTCGAACTAATACCAAAACCGGCTCTAGTCTAGCCTCATAGCCCATGAAGCCATGAAATCCCATGCTTGCATGCGTGCCTCATTAGAGAGAGCCCCGATTACTCGCAATCTGCGCTTCGCACATTGCTTGTCTCATTAGGTGGAATAATGATTTGGCATTTCCCGTTAACGCAGGTGCCAGAGTTCAAGATTTGATTGAGGTTCGTCTTGCACGCCTTGCCGTCCTTTGCTGCAGAGGCTGTACCTCCAGCCCTTCTGGCATCGATCGGGCTTTCTATGGCAACGTGTCAGTGAATCGTTTCAATCAAGCTTTATGATAAACTCACTGCCAGCAAAAGCTCCGCAGGCCAAAGCGGCGACAAGAACAGTAATGCCGAGCTGCATGATTCGGACTAGTTGAAGTGACGGGGAAAAGAATATATGGAAACAGGTCGTCTGCGCAGCAGGGATCGTATAAGTCGCAAGAGGAAGAGTGAATCAATGACTGTGGTCTCTTGTAATTAGTATTATCACTTCTAAAGTGGTAAACTGTCCACCTTTATAGGCCTCAAAGACGTCCTAAGTCTTGGCGTAGCCTGACGTGGCTATCATAAGACCTTGTTTGAATAGTGCATGCATTCTAGAAAGACCGCAGTCATACAAAAGCAAGATAATTTTACAAGCGAACTTTCCCCCTAGTTTGAAATGGTTTCAGTTGAAGATCCTGTCTGGGATTCGTATGACTGTGGGATGCCGATGCCTGCATCCCTGTTTTGGGCCTTGTGAACTTTCTCTGAATGCTTCCACCCATTCATAACCATACGACAAAACCGAAATCTGAAGAACGGAATGGCGATAAATGATTCATGCTCCTAGAGAATGGCATGTTCGTCTTTACGCCCTTTCCCTTGCGCCAAAGAACCTTTTAGCCATTGCTCTGTATTTTGCGGAGTATACGTCAGAATCAATTGCGGCCATATAATTTTCCAACGGATCTGCAGAAAGCGGTCTAAGGAGTAGCAAATTCTTGAATACAGTCCTGGAGTCCTCGGTTTCGTTCAGGCCCCGTCCAAGTGGCCATGGTTCCTCCTCTAGCCAGTCAGCTAGCTTCATGTCCGTTTCCGTGGCTATGGAAGACGAGATTCCCTGCGGAAAAGAAGGATCAAAAACCACCGGCAACGGCCGAATTTCGGGGTGAAGGCGCCACGATTCGATTAATTTCTGCCATTGAAGAGGAGGAGCTCGGCCCGGGCGCTCAATATCCAGCCATGGTGATTGTGAGCCAACTTCGACCTGCATGTCCTTCCAATGCGGTGGTGTTTTCGGCGCCTCACGTATGAGATAACGTATTTGGAAGCAGAGAGAATCTAAGATCGTTGCTCTTATCGGATCATGCGGTCTTTGTAGGATTAGATTTCGGAGAGAGAGGAAGCTCTCCCGTCTGTGCCAAAGCAACACTGCAATGCGATGTATCTCCTCGGTGGAGGTATCGAATTCGTCGAATTCATCTCGACCCACGATCGTGTCGTCGAGCACAAGCTTTTGTACCTTGGCAACCCATTCGAGGTTTGGCAAGGCCTTGCATCTTTGATGCACGTCATTGCACCATCTTAGATGAACAAAATCTGTTCTCCAGTTGATTTTGACATGCTCAGCTTTCGCAGAGCCTTTCGAGACTTCGATGGCAAGCTCTGGCCGTAGTGTTCGGGCAACATTGCTAGCCAGAGGATCTATGTCTGTATCGATCGCGGTGTAGTATTTCTTCTTGCTAGGTCTGGGTTCCATAACCCATTCGACAGTATTGTCAAACCGGCTGTTGCCGCTGCCATCGACAAAAAAGTACCTGGGCTCGAGGTAAAAGTCCTCCCATATCATAAACTTGACGCAATTGGGAAGCTTCGGGAAGAGCTCGAAGCTGGTCAATGCCGTCTTGGGGTCGTTGCTGGTAGACATGGCGCTTGCTGATATTCTCGAGCGGTTCCTTGCATGACCATACTTGGAGAAACGCGTGTTACTAAAGCCTTGAGACTGTTCGAATACGGAGTTTTTATAAATGCTATATCACACACCCTGATGTTGAATTATGACTCAAGATTCTAACTCTACGGGGCTTGTGTGGTGGCTGGACCTGGTGCTAAACTTGGTTGGCGCGACCCTTTCGAGTTTCTAAACTCTATGGCTAGCGTCAAGCTTATCACATCCGAACGACTTGGAGATTTGACAGATCAACCGAGGGTTTGTATTTTGGTCTCAAATAGCGTGATTGGAAAATGTTGCTCTTGGTCCGATGACTGTCCTACCTGCCTGAAATGAAAGCCCGCCATACTAGCTCATCGTAATTGCAGATGAGCTGCTTATCTAGAGGCATTATCGACAACCCAGGAGAGGATAAATACAAGAAATGAACTGTGTGGCGGAGAGAGAATAGTTCTGAAAACATTGTTCTGGTGTCTGTGATTTCGTCCCCGATGATCTTGGAATATGCATGCTGATCCTCCGGTGAATGGATGCTCTCCATGAAACGATCCCACTGAACGTCCTCTACTCTTCCGTGCCGTTCAATGTCAAGCCACGGCGACTGTGAAATAACGCCCACTTTCAAGTCTTTCCACTGACGTGGTGTCGCCGGTGCCTCACGCAGAAGGTATCGGATCTGGAAACACAGAAGCGGGGTGTCAGAGTCTTGGTTTCGATGCCACGGAACCCTTTGCAGGGCCAAGTTCCGCAGAGAGCCAAGAAGTCTTTTGCTTTCCCAAAGACAGAAGGCAGTAAGTGTGATCATGTTCCTGATAAATCCGCGGGAGATGTCCTTTCGAAACAAATCATGATCTAGGACCATATTTTGTATATTGCCAAACCACGCAACCTGTGGTATGAGGTTTCCCGAGCCCTTGGGGACGGCCTTGGTGACATGGACAAAATCAAAATCCCAGCTGATGTTTGCATGTGCCACCTTGGATTTTCCCTTCGCTCTGCGTGTATTGATTTTGTGCTGTTGATGCTCGTCCATCGTCATGCGTGGTATTGTGATTGTGAATTCTGGGCGAATCCGGCTTGCAACGAAACTAGAAAGCTCGTCTATCTGCGTGTCGATCGTCTTGTGGTAGGACTTTTGCGGCCCTTTGGGTCTGAGAGCCCATCCAAGCGGGACCTCGAACTCATCTTCCCGCGGCCGGCCCCGGTAGACCGGGTATGTAATGAAATAGCGTGGCTGGCTGTAAAACTCTTTCCATATCATAGACTTAATACAATTTGGGAATCTCGCGAAGAGCTTGAAGTCGGAAAGAGCATGCGCCGTCTCGTTAGCGGCGTTGGGAGGCATGGTGTCTGTCCATCTCCCCAAGGGATTTGACTGAAGTTGTTCGTGAAGAAACAACTGCACCTTGAAAGAGTGAAATAATATCGGTCGTTCATCTAAAAAGCTGAACACATCTGGAGGCCGGCCCTGGAACCGTGATGGCTAATGTTGTGACTCAAGATCTGAAATTCGCGGTGGCGTCAAACTTTGTTGTTCAGTTGCTGCGCTGTTCGGAACGGATGCCCAGTGAGGTTGCCAGGTAGCAGCAATTCGTGTCTTCTTCGTCCTTCTGGATCAGTGGCACAGGGTCGGTGAACAATGCCGACTGCATGGTCCAGATCCTCGGTGTTCCTTGTTTGCTCGGACCGCCTCCTCAGAGTTCTTGCTAGAATGTCGTAATTGAGTGTTCATTGCGACGTTGTCACATTCCGAGTGTCGTCCATATCCGCTTGCCTGCCTAAATTGCTCAACAGGCCAGCCCTCCTGCATGCCGCGCGTACGTCCCGTGCACAGCTGATCATCGTTAGCAGACGGATGAAGTTATTGAGCCTACCAGGATTAGGAAGTTAGCCGGTTAGATACAGGATAGGTTTAAGATACACAACTACATATGCTCAATGTAACTACGTGACAGTCAGGGCACAGTGGCGAGTTCCTTTTTACCCTAGACTTTTGCTCAGTGCTTAGTTGTCTACAATTCTACACCCGTGTCTGTACTGATCTCAAGTTCTCAACACAAATCGTGCGACTTTCACAGCTCGTCAGAGCCTCCCCTCCTAGCTCTGTCCCCAGCTTTATATGTTGCCTCCTGCGCTTCAACGATTTCCTTGGCAATCTCAGTCCAGAAATCACACGCCGACTTTGTATTCTGGTCGTCGGGAATATCGAGCGCGAACGCAGAGCACACCAGTTCTGGCGGTCCGACTGTGAGTACATTGGTCAACTCATCCCCGCTACCATCTGCCACAGTCCAGGTTGGCGGCTCCCAAAACCAAACCTCTGTCATCGAAAGTGTATTCGGGTTTCCACCCGAAAGCGCAAACGACGCGAAGTACGTCTGGTATGCCTTGGCTAAGTCGCTTTCAATGAGAAGGACTGCATAAGCGTCAGCCTCAAGGGTGCTGATATTATTCTTCTCCAAGATGGCCGTAGCTTCGCTGAAGTATTTGGAGAATAGGGGCACCAAGTCCGATGCGTGGCGGGCTAATGAGGCAGTTGGGAACCCGTATCGCATCATGTGCGATATGCTCGGGTACGCCGAGTACAGGTCACGGGTGTTGCAGGTGAAGCTGGCGTCGCGGATTACGGTCGCGATGCACAGTCGATAGTCGCCGTCATAGGGGGCTTCGGTACAGGGGTATTGGGCGGCTATCTTTTGTCGTTGAGATGCCAGTTCGGCCCCCGGGAGGAAGACATCGAGGAACTCGGTAAATGTGTCAGCTGAGGTCACAAAAGGCGGTGTGAACGAAGCAGTCTCGTTCAGAACGTGCGAGATGATCGTCGACTGAATCGAGGACTTCCAATATTTACCTGAGGATTCGGTGTCAGCTAACGTATACCATCTTCAGTTGAGAATGTTCATAACTCACCATTCGCGAACGAAATAGTTGGAATCGTGGTGATCCATTTGTCGTCCACTGCTGGCCCAACAGGAAATAAACCAGTTTGCTTGACAGTGTCAAAAAGCGCCTGGTTCGCCGCTGTTAGGTTCGTAGACTCCTGTAAACAGGTAAGATCGAAGGCAAAGCCACAACCGGCAAGACTAGAGAAGTTCTGATAGACCTGGTCCAACTTGCCCATCGGGCTATTGTCCCAGGCCCATTCAAATGCTGGGCTCTGAACAGCAAAGGTCTTGAACGTGGGATCGACAGCACCGTCTTCACGAATAAGATGATGGAGAACAGATCCACCACCGGCGGACTCGCCCCAGGCACTGACTTGAGACGCATCGCCGGACACCTTGTTGATATACTTCTGTACCCATTCGAACAGAAGAGCTTGGTCGTACAGTCCGGCGTTTGGCTGAGCATTCTTCTGCATAAAGTCTCCTGATAGCCAGCCATAAGCACCGAGACGATAGTTACCAGCAACGAATATTGTCTGGTAGTTGCTCGCTGCGATAACTGACTGCCCGGTGTACAAAGGACCGATCTGGTTCTTGCTGCCGAATACGAACGCGCCGCCATAGATCCATACGACCACCGGCAAAGGCTTCGGCGGGGGGTTGTCAATCACGGTCTTGGGCACGTATAGGTCAAGGAATAGACAGTCTTCGCCTTGCGGAGTGACCTGGTCATCAGGGGTATCGACTGGGCTTTGACCACCTGGTGCGTTACGAAGACCATTTGGGTCAATCTGAATACAGTTGCGTCCGTCGCTGACAGGCTGAATGGCTGTGCTTGTTGACGTAGGGAAGGCTGGGGCGCCGAAACGCGGGGGTTGGCACCAAAACGGACGTTCTCGAATAGATAAATCTGTGCAAACTGTCAGTAGAGGCTCTGACAATGGACCAAGCGTGTCCTTGTCTGTCTGTCTGCTACCTACATCTGGATCATCTGCCATAGGTTGGCCTTCGTACACTCCCCAGGGCAGCTCCAGCGTCGGTGGCACTGTTGCCTCGGCGTGCAGAGCTGGGAGATGGGCAAAGCCCAGGCTGTATAACAGCAACTTCGTAAACATCGTGAGGGCGCAGATCGAGACAAGACTGGGCCTTTGAGCACAGGTACACAGTATCTGGCGTGGGCATCATATCGGGTCAAATTCAACCATTTATGGTCTTTGGAGCAGTGCTGATTTTTACGAAGTCGTCTGCAGCTGTCACCGTGTCATTCGCGGTGGCGTTGAGCTGAAATTAAGCGTGGGCAGGGAAACATCCTTCTCGACGGCTCCGAGGCTCGCAACGCGTGCAGGCTGGCATGGCCTCGACGGATATGGTCAAGGTTGCCAGATATTCAGCCAGCCAGCCTTTTCCCACGCCTGAAAACGTGTATATGGACCTACTACTCAACTGCCGATTGTGCCAACCCCGCACCTGTGTCCAGCGGGACGGCACGCAACTAGAGTCAGCGGCTGCAACCGGTTGGTCCAGCCAAGCGCCCATATGGGTTTCAAGTTGGGGAAATCACAGACATAGATTTCTGAAGTCCTTCATCCACGACTGATCAGACTGGCCACCGGGGAACATTTTCAATTAAGCCTCCGTGTCGTGAAGAACGTGTGGAAGTCGTGGCGTGGTGTTGTAGTCGCTATGTAAACATTAGCATAAGCATGAAGTGTTGCCCCAGCGACGTGCAACCATTCGTGCCTATCCATTCTTATATGTCGGAACATGAACGCCTCAATTCCACGGCCTCTATCGAATTACGCTGCTGACAGGGTCACTCTCGGTGGACTTCCGGCTTACGCGATCTTGAAGTCGCCTACGTTCGGGAACAACTTTTAGGTAGTGAACGCCACTGAGGTCTAGAATGATCGATCAAGTGCTTAGCACTAAGCTCTCTTCAGACTGTCGTGTGCTCCTCGCCATGTCGCGTGAGGTGCGAGGACATTCATCAACTTTGAAGGGGCTAACTAATACCCAGCTGCGTCGAGATGCTGCATAAGTAATAGTAGCAGCTAGCCGAGAGCAGTCCAGTCAATGTCGACAGACATCATGTCGTCGCTACATTTTCGTGCCATATCAGCCTATTTGAGCTATGCTGATATTGCCCAAAAATATCTCGGCAATCACATCATCTCCTCGACACTGTTCACCTTTGGCGCACTCTACCCAAAGAAGGCCTTTGGCCACTGGTCTAAGCGCGTCCAGAACTAACTCGATGGTGACCAGCAAGATAGTCTACTAACGTTTTCCTACTGGTTACCGCTGCGTATTTTACAATCTTGACGTCTCTTCCCGCTCATCCTTCTAGAAGGAAGTTGACCAAGAAGCTCTCCGGTATCTCATCAGAGTCGCTATCAGAGCTTTCTGTATCTATCAAGTTTGACTCTTCATCAGGGGGCTGTGGAGGTTTTGGTATGACCTTGTAGCCCTGGAACGCACATTCCAGGTTCTCGACTTGGAACGTGTCGATCCAAGTGAGCCCCTTAAATCCAGTGCAGGTGGCATTGAAGTCGAGGAAACCGTGGCTTTCCACCGGCTCTTCTCCGAGCTTCTCTTTACCCTTCCAGAGAAAATAAAGCCGTCGACAGCCCTCAAACGTTTGTCGAGAATTTGACTTGCGCTTCTTGCGCGTTTGCGGACGCCGCGTTTTGCTGCTAAGGGCAGCCGCGGAGCGTTTTCTTGACTTGCCCGTCGGTTGCTCAGATGCGGCATCATCATCGTCATCCCGATCGAGCGGTCGTTCTACTATATATGGCTCGATATTTTCCAATGGCGGGACGTCAGAATATTCATCTTCGTCTAGAAATTCTTGCGCCCATCCGTTTGAAGCCTTAATCAGAGTATCTTTGGAGAAAGAGAGGAGCATGATACCGCTCACGACGCCGAAGCTCATGCTGGCAGTAAGGAGTCCATCCCTTCCTTCCATGCCCGGATGGTCCTGGATGTTCAAATGAAATACGGCGCCATACATCGCATACTTCATCTGTAGTTGAGGGCACTTGACGACGTATGATCCGATGGCGTCTTCGAGAAGCATCTCCTTCGGCGTAAACTCCAGAATGTCCTCCGCCATGAGTCTCGCCTCAGCAGCTTCAGCGGATTCTGAGAGGTATTTGCGGTGGTCGTCCATGGCTTGCTGCCATGGCTTCTTTGGAGGGACATACTTGGAAGAACTGGTAGGACCAGACTGAAACTTCGCGTTCTCTGCCAGACCTGTGTTCTTCACTTCCTCCCTGTCCCAACCGATGACGGCGAATGGCTTTCCGTTGAGTAGTCCCGGGGCTAGGTAGAGCCCGTCGATCTCCTCTACCATGGAGGGAATCTCAAACATCAGTTGAGGATCGATATCGTGAAGAACAATAGGCTCAGGAGTGACATTTGGATCTGGTTCTCCATCCTTTAAGAAAAAGTGTTCTTTGAAGAGATCCATGTCCCAAGCCGCCTTGATGGTAGGGTCACTGAATTCGAGGAATATTGACTCCTTTTCCCGACGCATCCGCTCGGCGTCTTCGAATGCCGAATCGATCACATCTGCACGTTTGGCAAGTTTATCGCACTGCATGGAGTCAGTATCGCTCACGAGTGCCATCAATGCCCCCATCTTCCCGCTTCACTTACTAGGCCCATCTTCACCATCTCACAAAGGTCGTAGCGTAGGCCGCTAAGCGTCTTCATCTTCATATGCGTGAGTCGCAGATCATAGAACATTGACTGCGCTTTGAACCACTCCTTCTTCTTAAAAAGCTTTCTGGCTTCAGCGATTGTTGATCTCCTCTTGTCGGGATCCTCAATGTCATCGGGGAAACAGAGCTCGCGCAGCCGGGCCCCATCGACGCGGGCGATCCCTTCGAATAACAGCGTACCGTCTACATACTCGAATCCCTCGACGCGACATTGCATCACAAAGTTGCGACGGTACTCGAGCTCGCTTCTCAATTCGGCCGCCATATGTGCATAGTTCTGGGAGTCTTAAAGCAGCTTATGTGCAACAGACTGTCGGCCGATGAAGATGTTGAGCGTTGATGACAAGGGTGTAGCGTCCAGACGCGCTCGCTAACCCCAGATCCAGCTGACGCGAATGCATGTTGGTCTGGGCGTCAGGGGCGGCACGTGACCGTGTCTCAAACTCTCGCGATGGCTTGCGGAAATTACCTCATTATCGCCGTAATTTTGTTGTTTATTCTCTTATCTTCATATCTCAACTTTCAACTCTCAAGGATGTCATCTTGTTGATAGTTTGCACTTGGGGCTTTTCTCATCCAGCATCAGAGTTCCACCGGCACCCTAACCTACTGTTGTCTATCGCCTCCACACCCCAGTACTTCAACGAGCTGCTAACAAAAGAATCAAGACGAGCTTTCATAGAAACGAGTCAAATCAACTTGCCCGATACCTGGGAGCTGTTCGATTCAACAAGAAGAACTCATTCGAAGTCGACAGACAACGAGGCCGCAGAAAATCGTCAGGCCAGTCACAGGACCCGCAACTCACTGCCGGCAGTCATGGTCCTGTGGAGGCCGGTGATCTGCATACCCACTCATGAGTGGATTCCTCAACGCGGCGTTGTGGCAGAGTGGTCTAATGCGCAAGACTAGAAATCTTGTTCCTTCGGGAGCGTCTGTTCGAATCAGGCCAACGTCGATCTTTTGCTCTTGGACGCCAGAAGTTATTTTTGCAGTAGCAGACTGCAACGTATCGTGACATTATTTCATAAGCTCATCTATGCTAGAAGACTTCAATCTTTCTGCGACTAACAACAGCTTGATTCCTGCTCATCTCGTTTTGCGACGCTCTAGCTTAAATCCACACGATCCCATTTACAACTTTCCCGAGGGAGAGATTGAGGTAATCTCATCGTACAAAAGACTATGGAAAAGCAATTAGCAAATGATTTCTGTTACGAGAATAACGAGGAACACTCACGTTGTGACGAAACTGGCATAATCTTCGCCTGTTACTTGCGGCCTCAAGTACTTGGCAGCGAGCTCAAACTTGTTGTTCGCAGGCGCAGAAGCAGCCAGCTCTTTTGTGAGTTGGTCGAGGGTGCCGAGCACGTAGGTCTTGTCGAGCTTGGTTCCTTCAGCGGTGCTCACGCCGTGCTTGACCCATTGCCACAATTGTGTTCGGGACACTTCGGCAGTAGCAGCATCCTCCTGGGGTAACGTTAGCAATTCATCCATGAATCCCTTATGATCGCTGAAGTACTTACCATCAAGTAGTTGATGGCGCTGCAACCAACACCGCGCAGCCAGCCCTCCATATAAGCCAGGCAAATGTGCAAGTTCTTCTTCACACCGTCATCCGTGATCTTTCCAGGAACAACCGAGTTAAGCAAGTCGTCCCTCGTAACGTTCACCTCTGGCCTGACGAAGATCTGGTTGGCCGTGGGCATGTGCTCGTTGAAGACTTCGCTCGCGATGGACGCAAGCGCGGGGTGCGCAACCCAGGTGCCGTCGTGACCCGCCTTGACTTCGCGAAGCTTGTCCGCGCGGACGCTCTCCATGGCCTTCGCGTTAGCAGCGGGGTCGTCCTTGCGCGGGATGAGGGCAGCCATGCCGCCCATTGCGTGAACGCCGCGACGGTGACAGGTGCTAATCAGGAGCTTGACGTAGGCGTCCATAAAGGGGACGGTCATGGTGACGTCGGCGCGATCGGGGAGGATGAAGCCGGGGCGGTTACGGAAGCGCTTGATGAAGGTGAAGATGTAATCCCATCTGCCGCAGTTGAGGCCGGAGCTGTGGTCTCTAAGCTCGTAGATGATCTTGAGAAACAAAGTTAGCAAAAAAGTCGAAAGCCGCTCTTGAAGGACGACGAACCTCATCCATCTCAAAAGCCGCACTGATAGTCTCAATCAAAACAGTGGCTCTGATTGTTCCCCGGGGAATGCCGATGTAATCTTGAGCCATGTTGAAAACGTCGTTCCACAACCTGGCCTCGAGATGCGACTCCATTTTCGGCAAGTAAAAGTAAGGACCAGTTCCTCTTGAAATCAATTCCTTGGCGTTGTGGAAGAAATACAGGCCGAAATCGAAGAGAGCTCCAGACATAGCATCTCCGTCAACGGTGAAATGCTTCTCATCCAGATGCCAACCGCGCGTTCGGCAAATCAAAGTGGGCAAAGTGCGATCAGTTCTGAGCTTGTACTCTTTCTCGCCCAACTTGAAGTCAACCTGACGACGGATAGCATCGTACAAGTTTGCCTGGCCCTGAACCATGTTGTCCCAGGTAGGTCCATTTGAGTCTGCAGGCTGTTAGTCACACATCTCAAACGCAACGTTGTCTCAATTAACACACCTTCAAAATCCGCCATATAAGCCCAAACGTCAGAGTTGAGTGCATTCACAACCATCTTGCGGTCTGTGGGTCCAGTAATTTCAACTCTGCGGTCAACAAGACCGGGCGCTGGCGCAGCGCCCTTCCAGTTGTTGTCATCGCGGATGTGCTTGGTTTCGGGGAGGAAGTCGGGTAACCTGCCCTGATCGGTCTCGATCTGGCGCTGTTCCCTCAACTTCAAGAGTTTCCTGCGAGTAGGCTCAAAACTGCGGTGGATAATTGCCAGAAACTTGACTGCCTCTTCAGTGAGAATAAGCTTGGTGGCTTCGCTACCAGCGCCAAGGATGGCGACGTTGCCCGTTGATTGAGTCATTGTGCGGTGTGAAATTTTGCGATAATTGACCAGTGCTGAATAAATGTTTTCTGTCTTCGAAAGGCCTCTAAATGATGTCAGGTGCGATGTAGGTTATTCTTAAATATATTTGAAGCCGAATCGCGGTCTCCGATACCTGTTCGGCTCGTACCCGTTGGTGTTTAATTCTCGCACGCTCACCCGAGTGTAGCTCGGCATAGAGCCGAGCTATCTTTCATTGTGTGCGGATGTCATCCGATTGGCCCCACCCAATCTCTCCCCGTCGCCGGCGGTCGAACGGAAACCATCCATCTTGTAGGGCAGGCCAATCACATGTGGCAAATCGAACTTCGGAGGTTTGGAATAAAGGAATTATCTCGGGAATATGCGGCAATCACTTCAATTAGATTCGGCTGACTGAGGCGCATCATGATCCGTATCCACCAGGTGCCATCATCTTCTCCAGCTCGGCCCAGTCCAGCTGATCGACTCCGGTAAGCGGAAGCGTCGGGTCGTTGAAACTGGCGTAGATACCCTCGGCTTCCAAGCTGAACTCCTGTCCCAGACTTCCGTTCAAATCCAGGCCGAACAGCTGGTCGGGGTCATACGACTCGGCCGACTCGGTGCCAAACATCTCGCCATCCCACGACGGCTGAGTCGAGGGACTCGGGTCGGGCGGCGATAAGACGACCTGCGAGCCCGACCCCTCGCCAGACTGCCCCGGAGTTCCCTGAGCCCCGGATCCTCCCGCGTGGGGTTCCCCGTGGGGTGTTCCAGAATCTTTCATCTGCACGTCACCATCCTTTTCGGGTGGGAAGTACCTCGATCCCCACACATGTGCTTCTAGCTGCTTGATCTCTTTTAAACGATGCGAAGCCGCATTATTACCCGCTGCAGAGAGATACTCTAGGACTTCCACAGCTTGATGTAATTCCTGAGGGGGTGGTTTTTGGCTGTCGTTCTTGTGGGCGAATCCTCGCATGATGAGCACGAATGCTGCTGAGAATGCTGCGTCTAAATCGAAGAATGCGAAAGGGGCTAAACCATAGTTAGCATCAAGATGAATTTATGATCGCAGCAGTTTGTACTTACCAATCTCGTCTTGCTTCTTCATGGCATACAGAATGCGGATGGTCCTCAATGCTGCCTCGTTGCAAAGCAAACACAGCTGAGAGATTGCTGGTGTGACGATTTGCTTCTGGGTATCTTGCACCTTATCCTTGACTTTCTGGAGTAGTATCGGTCGAATGCAGAGGATGATTGCCTTTGATGAAGTTAGTGATTTCACGATCAGACTTATTTTTGTGGGCGTCATACCGAGAACAACCTCAAATACAGCGAAGAACCGGATCTTGTGACCTCAAGCTCCTTGCTCTTGAAGTCGATTGCAATGTTTAGTGGAATAGATCGGCCCGTGTCGTATAATGACTGAAGAACGTTGCGCATCTTCTTTATGAGATCACCCTGAGATAGGCCACCATTGCTATACAATGCTGCAGGCTAGTGTTAGTTGACACCTCCGAGCATGTGGGGCTCTTGTAACCATGAGACTCACAAGTCATGATCTCTGAAGTGGCGCGAGCAATCCGAACGTTGATGTTCAGTGCCTCTGGCGACTCGAATCCGGGCGATGGTCCCGGAAGGTCGAACGTAATTTGGCGGTCATCAACAGATGCTGGCAATCCCAGCCCTGCTGATATGCGTCTGCAAAATGTTAGAATGATCTCTTAACCCCTCCTCTGGGAATACATACTGGTCAAGCATGTACGCAGTCCACCATATCCTTGTGCGGTGGGCTCTTTCTGAAGGCAAACATTGCTGCTCAGCGAACGGCAGGTTGCAGCCCAATGTCAGAGCAAGTCGTACAGCAGTGCCGACCTGCAGGTTGTTAGTCTTCATCGACAGGCTTGAAACGAGGCAGCGATCGTACAAAGAAGTATGAGTCCTTCTTCCTGTCACACCATTGCAAATATGTTGTCGCAAGACATAATATCTCAACTCCCACAATGCCGTACTCGCTGATACTGTGGAGAGGCGGAAACCTCTTCATAGCTTCCGCGAAATAGAAAGCTCCTGGCGGGCCATCGTAGATCCTCCTATCGGCCTCCATCAACTTGCCCATCGCCATCACCAGCAAGTAGAGCGTGAACCAAGGAGTCTTCATCTGTTTCGCTCGAGTAGCCTGGTTCTGGAATAATAATGTCAAGTTGTCTGCAAAGGTCCTCTGGTCGATGAAATGTTGGTTGCCGCTCATGTAGTCATTAAACAGTCCCAGTAGACGATTCGACTCTGCCTCCCCCGGCATAATTTGAGGCGGGATGCCTCTGATCAACTCTTCTGTTGAAGTCCATTCTGGTGTGAAAGGTGCGTCTTGCTGCTCATCATGCGTTGTGCGCATCTCTGGTGAGTCTTGTTCTGGGGATCCTGTGTCTCTACCGGAGTTCTCATGGAACAAATTTCGGACGCGCTGCTCGAACAAGGGGCCAGGTGCGCGTTCTATTGAGGCTATTGCAATCGTGTAAGTTCACTTTAGCATCGACTCAAAGGGGAGGCTTGTTCTAACAATAACTTGGTGGCGGTGGTACTTCGCCTGTTGGTTCTGTGGGTGCAATGCCCAGAGTGTTCTCCAAAGCCACTGAAACACCGCCCGGGGCTGGGGCTGGTGTTGATGACTTGAGCTCTATGATAAGACAAACGTTAGTCTTCCATTAACCAAACCCCTTCGAAGAGTGTGGAGGTTGCGCACCTCTTATTTGAGACTCATATCGTGTGACTGTTGCCCTCAATTCTTGGACATATCTAGGGGGACAGATTAGCTTATCGGCGATTCCCAAATCTGGCGTCAACCACCGAAAAAGTCAATTGGGCCCTTACGCTTCGGAGTATCGCTGTCGCCCCGCGCCAAATTCACAGTCAAGCTTATTCCTGACGCAGTTGCGACATGGCTGCTCGCCTGAGCATTTCACCTTGCGACGCCGACAGGTGTTGCAGCTGTGCGTCGCCAAGTCAGCAGCACGTCTTGTGCGATGAGGTCATTGAAGACTGACGCGTTGGCCGATCGCTGTTTGCCCGGCGGTTGCTGAGGCATTATGGGCGCATTAAAAAACGTATGTGGTGTATCGTTCGTTTCCCGCAGCCGTTTGACCGTTACAGAAGTCTCTTCTCAGTCTCGTCGGAAATGCGACAAAAGACTACTATTAAAATCGGTTCACGGGTCGTGTGTCCCCAATTGAGAGGCGCAAAAGTCTTCCGATGCCGTTGAGGTCGATCGGTGGGCGGCCAATGAGAACACTGTGGGAAACTGGGAAATGAGGGGTGGCACGGGTCTGTAGCCCGGGATACCGATCCCCGATAGTCGGCGTATCTTGATAGCCAGTGTAATCGCCCCGCATGTGAGACTCTTATCTATCTATCGCGAGTAATGCACTGATACAATGTCCGATCACATGACGCTTAGGTCTTCTCTTCCAGCCATCTACGCTTTGATTTGCAAATGACAATGATAGCAGTCATCATGTTGACGGGGTGTGTGATCCGGAGGGTGCATTTTGTACCACTCGATGCCCCAATCTGGGTGAGTGTCTCACAGCATTGACTTGCACAAGCCGTCGAAGACCCGTGTCCGCGGGGTGGATGTGTGAGAGATGGGGGGAAGAACTGGTATTTGTAGGTGTGCATCCCTTTGAAGCACAGGCCTTCGGGGACTGCCCGAATCTCGAGTTCGGTCGAAAGGGCCGAATTGCCTCCACGGGTCATTTTTGAGATGGCATTTGTGTCTTCAAACCAGGTCCAGAAACGTCATCATTCTTGCGTGTGTTATTCATGCTTGTAGCGGATATCTTGGATGGTGCGACGGATGGACAGCCGAGGACGAAAAAAACTCGGCCGTCTTCCGAGGCGCCTCAGATAAGCCCTGCGGCACCTGCTATCCACATTGCCGACGGCGAAGCCAACTGGGACGCCGAAGCCGCTCTGCTGGGACACGCGGGGTTGTTCCCTGGTTACTCCACAAATGAGGCGCACGACCCCAAGATCGTCTGCCACGCAATGTTACCCTCGCGATTTTATTTCCGATTTTGATTATCTTGGCGTCAAGACGGCGAACGTCGAAATGGTTGTAAAGTGGCCATATGGCTCAGCATTTAAGTCCAAGGTTGATGAATCGCTTTTCAATTACATGATCTCTAGGCAGTGAAAAAGTGCGCTCATATGTCAAGCGGTTTTCGTGGTGTATTATGCAGCAGCACGTAGTGGTCATGCACAGCAGGTATTAATGTGATATCAGGAGGGATGAAAAGTATTCCAATAATCTTTAGAGATTACGTGAGCTACTTCACGGCAACTATTTACTAGTGTTCAAAAAGCTAAATACTGAATCGTAAGTTATCGTCTTATGTGCATCCACTCTCAAGCATGCCCATTAGACAACAGGAGAAAATTGCCCCGCTCACAGTTGTCGCACACCCGAAGCAGTCATTGGTCAGTCCACCCTGTGAACTGTTTGAACAAGGCCACCTTAGTAGTTGTTAGGGCAGCGCAGAAGCTGGTTGGAAGCGAGGACCTTGCTGCCGCAGCCGTGGTTGCCCATAGAGTAGCACATTCCGTGGGAGTCTATGACGAATAAGTCAGTCAATTGATCATCGGAAATGAGAAACACGAGGAAATGGTTTGACATACTAGAACCACCAGCATCGCTGGACTCATGCATAACGTGAGCCTCGTAAGGGGTCACGGTGGGGTTGCTGCAGGCTCGCTTGGAGTTGACGTCGATGTGCTGGGTCTGTTCCCTTGTGATTAGCAATCCGACGTTTGTACGGATGGCACAGGGTCAAAACGTACCACAATGACACCCTTGTCAACGCTGAAATGGGGTCTCTCCCACAGGAAGCAGACGTTGAAAGCACCACAGGTGCCAGAGTAGGCGATACCGGTGGTCACACTACAAAGATGTTAGCCACAATAAGACGCCCTAGAGACGTCCAGGGGTTGCGTACCTGTCCGGAGTGTGGCCAATGCTCAGACCAAAGGTGCTGAAGAACGTGGAGGCAGCCTTGGTCCAACCCTTGCCGAACTGGAAGCCGGTCAGTAAATTGGCATCTTGCGCATGTTGCTTGCTAGACTTACGGAAGGAATCTGGCCAGTGCCTCCAATGGTAACGCCAGAGACGTGGGTGACGGAAACAGTCTTGGTGACGGAGCCCGTACCGCACTGAGCATCCGAGACGTAGTGGTAGTTTCCATAGACATTGTTGTTCAATGACTGTCTGACGCCGCGAGAAATGTTGTCGATGCAGCTGCTCGAGCAACGAAGCCTGTCGTCGTAGAAGCACATGTCGGGGAAGGCCCGCTTGCTGACATGATTGGTGGGGATGTCAATGGCCGCATTGGGATCGTCTGCGTGAGCAATGAGAGAATCTCTTTTCAACAGGTCAGTAAAAGGCAATGCAGAGCTAGAATATGTGCTCAGTTGGTAAACATACTGGAAAGCCTTGACCTCAGCGTCCGTGGGAATGAAGTTGCCCTTGGCATCAAAGTACTCGGGGAGGTTCATGTAGTGGGTCTTGAACTGCTCCGTGGTGAGAGCAGAGACGTTGAAGTCCTGGTACGTCAACTGCTTGCCATCAACCGTGACCTGCTTCTCCAGCATGGGAATGCCATCGTAGAGAGTGGCCTCGGGAGTCCAGTGGTTGTAGTCGAACGCATCGTAGGGCTTGTAGGTGGTCAAGTTGCCCTCGACCTCCTTGGTAAAGAGGGGGGTGCGGGTATCTTGGTTTGAGTCCTGGCGCGTCACCACGCGAGCTTGCACGTGGCTGATGGCCAAAGCGAGGGAAAGTAAACGAAGCATTGTGCAAGGAATGTCGTGGCTGCGCAGGGGAAAAAAACAAATCAAGCTTGCTTGGAGAATGCGGAGGGACTCGGATGACTTGGCGAGAAAAGCTTGATCGGAGCAAGCGACATTGTCATCTATTATAACTTCTGTCAAGCTCATCCATCTCAAGGAGTAATCCCGTCGGCACAATCCGTCCGGATAATGAGGGGTTGTGATAACGGAAATGCTCACATGAGTTATGCTGACTCGGTTTTGAGTTCAGTCTATCTTCAGCTGGGCAGTTCATCACGAACCTCTCTGAAATGAAGATCTCGAGCGCAACTACCAGTTCTAATGCTTATTTCTGCTCTAGTCTATTTCTCAGGGACCGTGTTTAGAGTTCCAGAAGCTTAGACGCCTCACTTATTGGGACAACCTGACTCGCAAATTAATTGACTTATCTTGTTGGCTCATTTTCTATACTTTCTAGACTATAGGCTAGTTGGGTTTTGCGGGGTCTCGGCATAATTTTCCCGAGCTACCTGACTCAACTCTACGAAAACCCATTGAATTTCAACGAGAGATGATATCAATGTGAGAGTTTCACCGATATTGAGCTGCCGGTTAGCCTCGTGATCAAGGAAATTGTGAGAGATAACAAGAGTTACGGTGACACATGGCTCATGAGGATGTTCCCAATGATTTACATTTCCCCCAGGAAGCACAGATCAACCCGTAAAGATAAATACCACGGGTGTAGATCATAACACAGGACGAATAGACACACCCTCATCTTCATCACTTACACCGCTCAACTCTTCTCAAGATGGTTTCTTTCTCATTCTCCAAGGCTGCGTCCGCGCTGGTTCTCTTGGTCGGTCTGACTGACTTCTGCAACGCCGCTGTGCAGTGCGACGTCATCAGCAGCTCCCACTGCGGCACGAACAGCCACCGCCAAACCCACAAGCTGCCCACGAGCGTAGGATCGACATACTTCATCGACGGCTTCCACGGCGGCGTCATGAATGCCAAGTTCCAGTCGAGGGTGCAGTCCGTTCCTGGGTGAGTCTTTTGCGCAGCCGAGTGCTCGCCCGTTGCTTGTACTGACACTTTTCCCAGCAACTCCGAATTCACCGACATCACTTACAACTTCAACCTCGGTGCTTATGACGGCACATACTGGATCCTTCTCCCGACTTCATTTGGCGGTGCCAATGAGTGCTTCGCCGTTTACAAAAACTGCGATGTCACGATCAGGTTCTGGGACAACAAGGACCCTCTTCCCGGCACGTACACCCTGGTGTAGATGGTCAGCGGGTAAGTGGCATGGCTATGTGGTCTGGCATAAGTGGGATGGGATGACTGACCGTTTTCAGAGTGCCGAGAACGCCTTGTGGGGTATGAGACAACGATAGACCGTTGGCATTTCAAGGGGAAGTTGCCGTTACCCGGGCTAGTGTTGGAGTGACGGGCCGGGAACCCTTGCTCAGGAATGGGGAAACGCTGCGGCGGCGTCGGTGGCAGTGGGGCCAGGGCGAATACGGAGGGGTCGCTTTTCTTCTGCCCTTGTCGGGAAATTAGGACTACCCTTTGGGCTTCAGTTCACCTTGTGTGTTACCAGCGGGAGCCGGATAATGCTGGGGAATAGTTTAGGCGGTAATATTGTACATGTGATAGGCTTGAAGATATGAGCAGACAAAGCTTCTGCATGATTCGTTCAGATTTGGTTGGCCGTGCAAAATATCATTCTGCTCAAAATGACTCGGCATGATCAATCGTCCTCGCTGTATTTCCAAAGCCTGCGGGGATTGTCAATCCAAATCTTGTTGATCAGCTGCTGATCTCCTCCGCACCACTCGACGCACTGGTCGATGAAGCCGGGAATGTCAGGAGTCATGAACTCCTGCTGCTGAAGTCTGTCCCCGCCAGGGTTCCGATGAGGACCTCCGACATGCGGCCAGTCGCTCGCCCATACAATCTTGTCGGGCGCCGTCTTCAGTACCTCATGTACGTACTCATCCAGCCCGGGTGTGGTGGGGAAGCGGTACGTGCCGCTCATCTTGATCCACGTACGACCGGATCGGAGCGCCTGCAACACAGCTTGCCTTCCGGCTGGGTCGAGAGCGGGGTTCTTCGGGTCCGGATACCCCAGATGGTCGACTACTACGTCTACGTCGAGGTCCGGGGTGATAGAGAGGATATCGGGGTACTGGTTCATCGTCCCGAATACTTGTAGTACCCAGCCCCGGCTGCGAATTTTGTCTGCGTATGCGGTGAGCGTGGCTCGTAGAGAGTCCTTATCGGGAGTCGCGCCGAAGCTCCACAGATTGAGACGGACGCCAACGACGCCTGCGCGATTCAGTTCGTCCAGCTGCTCTTCGGTGACGGTGTCGGGGTTGATGCAGGCGATGCCCCTTCCCTTGCCCTTCATTCGATTCAAACCGTCGATGAGACTTCGGTTATCGTCGCCATAGACTGAGACGGCTACGATGACGGCATGGTCGATACCGAGGCTATCCTCGAATTTGAGAAGCTCATTCACAGTTGCCTGCTTTGGCGTGAACGGTCGGTTAGGGCTGAGTGGGAAGTTCTCCTGTGCGGTTCAGTCAAGATACTGTGATGTTGCACATTGAGAGCTGACCTCGTTGATGACGTGAACGTGGGAGTCCCATGCGCCCCGCGGGAGTGTGTATTTCGGCATTCCGAATATCGGGTAACGCGAAGCTCAATGGGTGTGATAGTGTCGTGAGTAAAGCGACAGTAACGGTCACAAAACACAAAAGATCATCAATCTAGTGTAATGTTGTTTGTGCCAACCCCGCGCTTTAAGCTTCGTAGTTGAGGATGGAAGATGTGATTTCAATCCCAGATGTAGTCTTCGGCACATCGGATGGCTTTCGTAATCACATCTGCCTATCATGCAGCACGAACTATGAGCGGGGTAAGCCAAGCTCTTGGATCAGCATCGGATAACTTTACCTCGACCACCCATCTTTTCCGACACAACCCAAAGAAGCAACTCCTTCTTTTTGGAGACCGCCGAAATTCGCCGCAACTGTGTATTAACACCGGCTAATAACTCATTTTAGCTTCCAATTCTGTGAACATGCTGTTAGCGAAAAGAGGACCATAGAAGTCACAAATGAAGAGAAGACGATTTTCGAGTAACAGCGCTGTTATTCTCGGGTTTTGTTGCTATAATACAGATGCCCACATGAAAAATCTCACCAATATCTACAAATCCAGAAAAAAGGAAAAAAGAGGCACAGCTCGCCCCCAGATGTTGTTGTTCCGCAAATCGTTCATCAACCTTCACAATGTTTCTCATCTCAATCTCCCATTTTGTGTGTGTGTGTGTGTGATCCTTCTCTTCTTTTCAACTGGCCAAGGCCCAGCGTCTCCTGGTAAGACAACCCAGACTCGTTGTGGTATCAGATTCGCTGCTGTATGGGCAGGACCGTCGGCTCAGTGTCGATGAGAGACGAAGACGCTTAAGCGCTCTGGGTGGCGGCGGGAGGGACGCCAGAGGGGGGAGGGCCAGAGGGCTGGGCGCCGGAGGGCTTGGGGGGAGGAGTGCCGGAGGGAGCAGCGCCGTTAGGAGCAGCACCGGTAGGGCGAGGGCCGCTGGGAGGGGTGCCGGAGGGGGGAGCGCCGGAAGGGGGAGTGCCGGAGGGCTTCTCGGCGGGGGCGGACTCGGCGCGGCGGGCGTTACCGGTGGGAGCGGGAGCGTCGGAGGGAGGAGGGCCGGTAGGGGTGCCGGTGGGCTTGGGGGGAGGGGTGCCGGAAGGAGGAGCTCCAGAGGGGCGAACGCCAGAGGGGGGAGGTCCGGAAGGCTTGGGGCCGGAGGGAGCGGCGCCAGAGGGCTCAGCACGGCGGGCGTTGCGAGTAGCAGCGGGGGGAGCGCCGGAGGGGGGAGCACCAGTGGGAGCAGCGCCGGAAGGAGGAGCACCAGAGGGAGGAGCACCAGAAGGAGGGGGGCCGGAAGGCTTAGCACCGGAAGGGCGAGGAGGGGGAGTGCCAGAGGGCTTCTCGGCGGGCGCAGACTCAGCACGGCGGGCGTTGCCAGTAGGAGCAGGGGCACCAGAGGGAGGGGCACCAGAAGGAGGAGCTCCGGAGGGAGGAGGTCCAGAAGGCTGAGCTCCAGAAGGTCTGGGGGGAGGAGTGCCAGAAGGAGGAGGACCGGAAGGCTTCACACCAGAGGGCTCGGCGCGGCGAGCGTTGCCAGTGGCAGCAGGGGGAGCGCCAGAGGGAGGAGCACCGGAAGGAGGAGCGCCGGACGGGGGAGGTCCGGAAGGCTGAGCATCGCCGCTGGGACGAGGAGGGGGGGTGCCGGAGGGAGGGGGTCCGGACGGCTTAGCGCCGGAAGGCTGGGCACGGCGAGCGTTGCCGGTGGGAGCGGGGGCACCGGAAGGAGGAGCTCCAGAGGGGGGAGCGCCCGAGGGGGGAGGACCGCTGGGGCGAACACCAGAGGGCGGGGGGCCGCTAGGGGCACCAGAGGGAGGAGGGCCAGAAGGCTTGACTCCAGAGGGCTCAGCGCGACGAGCGTTGCCGGTAGGGGCAGGAGCATCAGAGGGGGGAGCTCCAGAAGGAGGGACACCGGTGGGAGCACCAGAGGGGGGAGGGCCGCTGTGGTGGCCGCCGCCGTGAGGGCCACCGGAAGGCTTAGCAACACCAGAGGGCTGGGCCTGGGCGTCGAAGTTGCCCTGGCCACCACCGGGGAAGCCGGTAGGGCGGGCTACACCGCTGGGGAAGTCGGTCGGGGCACCGCTAGGGCGAGGAGGAGGAGTGCCGGAAGGAGGCGCGCCGGAGGGGGGAGCACCGCTCTGCTGGCGACGGTTGAACATGCCGCGGCGGCGAGCGGCCGGGGTACCGGAAGGTGGGGCACCGCTAGGGGGCGGGCCGGAGGGCTTGAAAGTTCCGGTGGGGCGAGGGGGAGGGGTGCCGCTCGGGGGAGCGCCGGTGCCGTGGGGCGGGGGCGGAAGGCCGGTGCCGGAGGGGGCCGGGGGCGCAGAGCCACCAGAAACCTGGGGCGCCGGCGCCGCTTGGCTGATGGCCGCGATGGCGGTGACAAGAGCGAAAATCAAGTTGGAACGCATCCTGGCGACCGAATGAAGGTGTTTTTGAAAAGTTGGAAAAAAGGCGGTCGAAAAGCTGCGCGAGCGAAGTCGTTCAAAGAAAGAAAGGAGGTGTTGTTGAAGTGAGTCGTTTGTTGAAGAGAAGGAAAAGAGATGTTGGTGAGATGAGTGTGGTGAGGATGAGAGGGAAAAAGAAGCTGGATATGCCGGACATCTCGAGTGTTTATATCTTCTTTTTTCGCCTTATGGTGTTCTCTCCCTCTTTGGCTGTTGCAAGGTAAGCAAGGTATGACGCCTTTCCACATTGCACAAAGCCTACTCCGTGAATAGATTGGCACGCCTCGCCTTGGAGAGAGCTCCTCCCAGGAGCACAGCTGGAGACAACGCGGCGCGGCTCCGCAATCAACCCCGTGGCTCCACGATGTTCTGGGCCCGTCAGGCAATATTCCGCCGCGCTATGATCGAAGGGCACGGAGAAAAGCCCCATTGCTGCGGGACCAGACAATGCTTGAACCACTGCTTGCAATCTAGAGAGAACAGCTACAGCCAGCGGCTGGGCCGTGGCATGTACGCTTGCGCGGCTCCTGTGCCGCTGATGGCTGTCACTCCCAGTCGGGCGGTGTCAAGTTGAGTGAGGGTGGTTCCATTGGGCGCGGTTGATCCAGGGATCGGCCCCCGACAAGGAGCGCGTTCGTCGGGGCCCTAGCATCTGAAGTCTGTGAAAATCGATTGGCGTTCCGAGACCGTTTGTTTCGAAACGTCTGGTTTCGAGCATCGCGGTTTGTCGACTGGTGGTGGTGGTGGATGGTGGTGGACTGTGACAGTGTTAGTTGGCCCCCTGTCCCTTGCTGGTCTGGACACGCAAGCCCGCCCACTTCCCGAATTAGGATCCCGGGTAGCGCCCCGAAAGGCTGGTCTCCCGCTGGGGCCAGGGGCGGATGAGCCAACCACTTCGAGGAATGTGGCGAGGGCTTTGTTGATGAAATACTGAACTACTTCTTTTTTTCCATATTGCCTGCATAGCGAAATTGATAGAAAACATCGGACGACGATGGCCGAGTTTTCCCAAAACGGCGTTTTCGGAGTTGTCAAGTCTTGTTAGAGTTCCAGTGCATGATTGTCGTTGCGTTGACTAACAAACGCGCAGTATGGCGAGCGACGGAAGATCCCATGTAGCCTCCTTGATAATGGAGCCAGCAGATGACGTGGACCTTTTTCGCCCTTTCTCTGGCGCGCGTCTTTTCAGCCCAGTTCTGCCAGTTCTGCAAGTTTTGGCGCAGACTCCTGTGCCTGGCGTCTGTCTATTCTTGGAAGAGGGATGGGAACATGTTCGTCACAACAGTTCAGTTGACTTTGTCCCAATTGGGACGGTTGACGTCCTCGAGTGGAAATGGAGAAGGCTCTGGTGGAGTGCAAGTGATGAAACCGTTAGCTCGGACAAGGCAACGTACACCACAATCAACTTGATTCAAGCTCTCCTGCTGCGTCGATCAACCGAAATGGGGGATAAGAAAAACACGGACATGGTTAGAGGTGAGAGTCCACATGCTGGGCCCAATGGCGGGTTTGCACAGTTTAGCCTCCTGCACAGAAGCATAATCGACGGCACTCATCACACCATCACGGAGAATATCCTGCCATCGATGGATCGACATATCAAAGTTTATCCATCCAATAGTTCCCAGATTTGTGGGTTTCCGCTTGATGATGATGGTCAGTACGGTTGCGTGTAGTACGTGCCAGAATATTCACGATGTATCAGGCTGGAGCTCCGAGAACGGCGTTTTACTTGAACATTACGCCACTATGTATTTTGCTTCTTTTTACAGAATGCCACCAAGCAGATGATTCTCTGCTGTATGAGGCATAATCCAGAGTTTCTCTCGGGATCCCTATTCCGTTCGATCGTCCCTTTCTCATCTCTCCTGTGTATCACCACGTCCCGGGCCATGATATCCCACCACTCTCCCGCGCCATAAACTTGCCAAAAGCTGAAGAAATAAGCTATGTACTATGATACCATGGAATCTTGAAACAAACTAGGCAAGATGAGATGCTAGTGGTGAAGCTATTTTGATCATCCCAGGTTGATGGATGCATCTCCAGGTTGACGTGGACAGGTCGATCTATACCAAACAAACAAGAACAGGTCTGACCGCTTGCCACCCTTCGGTACCCCTGACATCAGACCCTTGGGGTGGTACTGCAGCTAGTTGAGCTTGTTATGAGATGAGCAGCAGTTTTGCTTGTTTGTTCACGGTCAATATTGCCAAATGCTCGCTGAAATGATTTCGTTTGCAACTCCTGCTCAATCTCGTCTGGTCCAACGTGAAACCAATATGTTGACAGTAGACACGTGAAAGACATCTCTAGAAGATACCTTGAGTACCTTCAAGCTGGGAAAGCTCCGCCAGTCCACATCCCACATGGGATTCAAGATGGGCCAGCTCCATTGCGTGTAAGCTCGGCTCCTCGAAGCCGGAGGGAACCCAGCGAACCACAAATCTGGGCCCATCATCCCGCTAGAAACAGCGGGGTTTCCCCCTGACGCAGCGCATAAGCGCCCTATAGTATTCCAGCCACAGCAGCGTAAGCTTCCCTTAACTCCCCTACCTCTCAGCTGTCAGCGGGTGCTTTTCAGCGGCAGCCCGGCAGGGGAAGCCCAGTTAACGGCCCCAAGCTTCAATTGGCCACAGCGGCCTCCCCTATCCAACAACACCCCGCCTGAGTTGTCGGACCGGCCCCACACCCCGGAACGGGGCAGCCGCCGCTCCAGTGAATTATTTTATTTTTTGAATTATTATTTTTTTGCTGATCAGGCTTTCGGCGCGGCGCAGTCCGCAGCCGCAGCCACCTTTTTCTCCCATCCGCCACATCACGCACGCAAGCTCCCTATCCTCACCCACATACCCTTTCCTAACTCCCCCCTAGCCTTAATACTATCCAACCAACCCTTCGCCCTTCGGACGCTTCCGCCGGGCGTGGCGATGCCTTCTCCGGGCTTCGGAGTCCTCAGCCCGCAGCAGCTCGGATTTGGCGGCTTAGCACTCTACTGCTTCCTGGGACCCGTGGCCGTCACGTCACTGGTGCTGTTTGTCGTCGCACTCATCGTCATCGCCTATCGCCTCGTCTTGCACCCCCTGGCATGCGTGCCCGGACCGAAGATCGCGGCGCTTTCCAACATCTGGTATGCGTACCACGCCCGCAATGGGCGCATGCTGGAGCTGGGCAAAACGCTTCACAGGCGGTATGGCCCTATGGTGAGGGTTGGGCCGAATGAGGTCTGGTTTGACTCAGTTGACGCGTTCAAGCACATCTACAGTGAGTTCCAAATAGCCAGCTTTTGAGCCATAAACGCCCGTTAATTCATGTGCCGATAAGGAGCTGGAAGTGGCTATGAGAAATCAGAGTTTTATCGTACGTAGTCTCTTCCACTTTTTCCTCCCTCCCTGATTATTATGACTCGACTTACAGCCAGGTGACAGTCTCAACCGCCCTTCAGCGGCCGGACATCACATTCACCCCCTTTCCGACGTTCACGTCCCCAGAGACGTTGGACCTCCTCTCGGAGCGCAACACTGCTCGATACCGGCTGCAACGTCGACTCATCGGGCCCCTCTACCAGACCAACCACCTCAAGCGCCACGAGCCCGCCCTCGATGCGGTGCTGGCGCGCGTCATCTCCACCCTGCGCGCCCTCGACGGCAAAGAGATCGACTTGAAAGAGTGGATGCACATCATCGCCGTCGAGTCCCTCTCCGCCGTCGTCATCTCGTGGTCGCCCAACTACCTCAGGGACGGCACCGACCACAAGTCCAGCAGCCACGGGTACCAGGGCTGGCGCCGCAAGTCCGTCTTCGGCCTGTTCCCCCTGGCCGTCAAGGCCGAGCTCTTTTCGAAGGCCTTCGGCAGGGCGTTTGCCAACCTGTGGCGCGTGACGTACAGGACGCCCAAGAACTTCAAGCCCTTCTTCACGGGCGTGTACCGCCAGGTGTCCCGCCGCATCACGAACTCCCTCTCCGGCAAGCCTGTGCCCAAGAACGACCGCAAGGATGACTTCCTCACAGACCTGATCCAGCTGCACAAGGACAAGCCGGATTTCTCGGAGCAGTACCTCCGCCGCATGGCCATCACCAATTTCGGCGCCGGCCACGAGACCATGTGCTCCGCCCTGACGTCCATCATGTCCATGATCGGCTCCCACCCGGGCGTCCAGCGGCGGGTATCCAACGAAGTCCGCGCCTCGCCCTCAGATCCAAAGAGCTACGACAACGCGGTGCGTCTCGCGTACACGCAGGCCGCCATCAAAGAGGCCCAGCGCCTCTACCCCGTCCTCGGCATGTCGCTGCCCCGAACCGTGCCCCCTGAGGGCTTCACCGCCCACGGCCAGTTCTTCCCGGGCGGGATGACAGTCGGATGCAACCCCGTCTCGCTGCACCGCAACACGTCGATCTTTGGACCTGACGCGGAGGAATACAATCCGGACCGCTGGCTGGACGAGGAGAGGGACGTCAGGGGTATGGAGCGGTTTAATCTTACATGGGGCGGGGGCGGAAGGATGTGTCCCGGGCGGCACCTGGCTGAGTTGGTTGTGCACAAGACGATACCGGCTTTGATGGAGCACTTCGACGTGGAGGTGACGATGCCGCCAGAGGATGAGATAGATTACTACTTCATGGCCATGCTCACAGGCGTGAGGGCTCGTTTCTTGCCGAAGAAGACGGGGTAATGGCGCCATCTCAGCGTAAGTGCGTTTGGGGTAGACGGACACGGAATCTGGCTGCGCGGATTTGGTCGCGGCCGGAAGATGATGAATGAGAATCACGACATAGAGGGCCATCATGAGGGAATCGGGGATAGACAAAAATTAGATTGGCTCTCGCGGAGCCGTACATGAACGATTAAATGAAGGACTTTTGCGTGATGCGTGGATTGTATTGAACTGACGTCCCAGAGGTTTCGACACTCCCCTCTTTTCGTCGTCCAAGTGCATGTCTAATCCTTCGTTTTGTCCGCCGCCGACAACAGAAACCTCATGTAACCCGCAGCAGCCTCAGCAAGACTGTTCCTATACTGCTCGCTGGTCGGGTAGAAAGGACAACCGCCCTTCCGGGCGATGGCCCCGGCTTCGGCCCTCGTCCGACCGAATTTCATCCTGAAGGAGAATATTTTGGTAGCCGTGGTGTTGACGATGTGGCGGCTGTACGCCCAGTCCGTGGCCGTTCCGGACGCGCTCAGCTCCAGCCTCAGCATCTTGGCCAGACTCAGAACCGGATTCTTCACGCTAATCATATGGAACTGTCTTCCGGACACGGCCATCATCTGTCCCTCAATATCGTGCTTTCGCTCGAACACGTGTCTGTGGTCTTCTGGGACCATATACTCACCGTAACTGCCTTCATCGCTACGGAGCAAGCCGCGCTTGCCGTCGTAGAATTTGTTCCGCCAGTTCATGCATGAATTACCGCTCATCGTGGTGTCAATATCCCATCGGCCCTCGACGCCGGGGGGAGACTGCGGGCCGGCGTTTACAAAGTAGCCGATTTCGGGGTTGTTTTCGATGACCCATCTGACGTTGCGCGACTCTGCTTCGGAGAAGGGTTCTGTTCCGTGGTAAAGCTCGTGGCTTGGCATGTCAGATGCGACTTCCATGGCATCCTTAGAGAAGTAGCGCTTGTAGTCCCAGACGATGTCAAAATTTCGGTCAATATTGACGCCTAGGCCGTTGCGGTTGTTGCCCCAGCAGTTGTTGTGTCTCTGGTCCCAGACAATGCCGTCCGGGTTCACCATCGGGATGGCGGTGAGGCCCTCTCTGAGCACGGTTTCAGCCTGTTCGTGGGAGAATCTTACGCGGCCGTAGGTCAACCCTTTCTTGCTCTTATGGGCGTGGAGCAGGTCCGACAGGAAATATACGAGGCTGTCTGGGCCGCCGCGCTCGCGGCCCTGAAAGCCGGAGGTGAGGAGGACACCGCGCGGGCGATTGGGATCCAAATGAGAAGTCTTGTTCTCCTTCGTTTGCGTATCATTCAAATCATTCTTTCGACCATGCGTCGGGGGGATACTGACGACCACCGTGGTGAAGCCCATGACGCTTTTGTACGGGGCGGCCGTCAAGGTGACGTTGAAGTGATCTTTCAAGCCGTAAATCGCCGACTCGATTTCTCTGGTGCTGAGGATGGTGTCAAATTGGGGATGCGCAGCGCCCAACATAGCAGGGCCAGCAGGAGGATCGGAGCAGTTGGCGAAGCGATCGATTAGGCTGACCGGGGCGAAGTCTGGTAGAAGTTTAGATGTGGAATTTGAGGCTGCGGCACAGGCTGCCCCGGCCATGCAGAGCATGGAGACGAGTTGGTTGGGTGGCCTCATGTGTGACTTTCTGCGCCTGTTCGGTAAGCTACGTGTTTTGCAAATTGTTTTCGACCGTCAGACAGGGGTGAATCAAGACGGGCTATTAAAGCTCTTCAAGATTGAGAGAATGAGAAATCTCGTATAGCTGCAAATCATGTTTCCCCCTTTTTTAATCCCTTTCCAATTTACCCTGATGTTTTCTGGCTGCACATCGCACCGTTATGGCTCAACGTCAAGCCGTACACAAAATCTTCAATGTCTCTGCTGACTTTGAGCCTATGTGGCTCAAATGATTCCAACTCTCATAGCTTAATTCATCATGTGCCCTAGATGTCACATGTGATAGTAGAGAGTCTCAAGAAATTGAGTTGTTCGTAAATTCAACATCAAGAGGGGTATTCTTAATGTCTTATGGTTCCGTGAGGCGTTTAAACGAGTCCAAATGAATTTCCCAATTTCCCGTGCTCAACCTATAGGCCTGTTACCAGAAGCTTCCAGTACTTTTGTGGCTTTCACTGCTGCAAGGCGCAGACCTTATTTTCATCTTTTATCGGGGCTTCTAACGTCGGCAACTAAACCATGTCTTGAACTTAAAGCAAGCCCACGGGAAATATTGGAACAAAATATCACTACATGTACACCAAATGTTAAGTGCACCGACTTCAGCACGAACATGCCCTCCTGGACAATGAATTGGATTTCCAACCCCCTGATCGAAGGGACGGATATTGCCCAACCTAGAAAGCACAATTACAAGGCTTTAAATTTCAACTCAACAGAAGATATAGAGTGTAAATGACTGCGGTGAATTCACAGCCTCAAGCCACTGAATGGTTGATCAACAACTACATGCCCCTAAACTCATCGGTGATAGCTTCACGGTGCAAAATACAGTGTTGCGGAAGAGCTTTTACTGTATACATTCCTTCGAGTCTGGAGAAATGGTGTCTCCGAAGACCCACTTTGGCCTATCAATTGTGTATGGACCCCAGCCCGACGCATGGAATTCGGTTCAGTGGCACTGGCTTTGGACGGCCTAGCGTAACAATCGTGAATCCACATCCCACCTCGAAGCCAAATTCCCATTTGCAACGTCGCCAGCCCAGCCGAGAGCATCACGAACCAACACCCCCAGCCTCACCACACCACCCAAAGTCGGCGCCGAAGCCGCACCCGCCCACCATGGTTCTCCAAGATCTCGGCCGCCGCATCAACTCGGCCGTCACAAATCTCACAAGAGAGGCCAACCTCGACGAAAAGGTGCGCTCCAGTCTCCCCCTGCCCCGCCGCCGCCGCCGGCTGTCGCTGTCGCATTACCACCAGCGATTCACCTAGCTAACCGCGTCCCGACACCACAGGCTTTCGATGCAATGCTGAAGGAGATCTGCGCCGCCCTCCTCGAGGCCGACGTCAACGTGCGCCTCGTCGGCCAGCTGCGAAAATCGATAAAGTCCACCGTAAACTTCAAAGACCTGCCCCCCGCCGTCAACAAGAAGCGCCTCATCCAAAAGTCCGTCTTTGACGAGCTCGTCAAGCTCGTCGACCCCCACGCCGAGCCCTTCAAGCCCAAGAAGGGCAAGTCCAACATCATCATGTTTGTCGGTCTGCAAGGTGCCGGTAAGACGACGACATGTACGAAGCTCGCCCGCCACTACCAGGCCCGCGGCTTCAAGGCCTGCCTGGTGTGCGCCGATACCTTCCGTGCCGGTGCCTTTGACCAGCTGAAGCAGAACGCGACCAAGGCCAAAATCCCATACTACGGCTCCCTGACCGAGACGGACCCCGCGGTGGTCGCCCGAGACGGTGTCGAGAAGTTCAAGAAGGAGAAGTTCGAGGTCATCATCGTCGACACGTCAGGTCGCCACAGGCAAGAGGAGGCTCTGTTCCAGGAGATGGTGGACATCCAGACGGCGATCCGGCCCGACGAGACGATCATGGTGCTCGACGCATCCATCGGCCAGCAGGCCGAGTCCCAGGCGAAAGCGTTCAAGGAAGCGGCAGACTTTGGAGCCATCATCATCACCAAGACGGACGGCCACGCGCACGGCGGTGGCGCCATCTCCGCCGTCGCCGCGACACACACGCCCATCGTCTTCATCGGCACGGGCGAGCACATGCTGGACCTGGAGCGGTTCGCGCCGCAGCAGTTCGTGCAGAAGCTGCTCGGTATGGGCGACATGGCGGGTCTTGTGGAGCACGTGCAGAGCCTGAAGCTGGACCAGAAGGACACGATAAAGCACATCACGGAGGGCATCTTCACGGTGCGCGACCTGCGGGACCAGCTGTCCAACATCATGAAGATGGGCCCGCTGTCCAAGATGGCCGGCATGATCCCGGGTATGAGCGGGATGATGCAGGGCATGGACGACGAGGAGGGCAGCGCGAAGCTGAAGCGCATGATTTACATCTGCGACTCGATGACGGACAAGGAGCTCGACTCGGACGGCAAGCTCTTCATCGAGCAGCCGACGCGGATGACGCGCGTG
This sequence comes from Colletotrichum siamense, assembly GCF_013390195.1. Classification (NCBI taxonomy): domain Eukaryota; kingdom Fungi; phylum Ascomycota; class Sordariomycetes; order Glomerellales; family Glomerellaceae; genus Colletotrichum; species Colletotrichum siamense. The sequence continues at coordinate 6,694,752 of NW_023501016.1, read as the reverse complement.
GCCCACGGGTCGGGGACGTCGGTGCGCGAGGTCGAGGACCTGCTCACGCAGCAGCGGATGATGGCCGGCATGGCCAAGAAGATGGGCGGCAACATGAAGAACATGCAGCGCGCGCAGTCGGCGATGGGCGGCGGCAACAAGGCGCAGCAGCTGGCGGCGATGCAAAAGCGGCTGCAGAGCATGGGCGGCGCCGGAGCCGGTGGCGGTATGGGCGGCATGCCGGATATGGGCAGCCTGATGAAGATGCTCGGCGGTGGAGGCGGCGGCGGCGGCGGCATGCCAAACATGCAGCAGATGCAGCAGATGATGCAGCAGATGGGCATGGGCGGCGGTATGCCTGGTATGGGAGGCATGCCCGGCATGGGCGGTGGCCGCGGAGGAAGACGCTAGATTATTACTGAACCCAACACGATGTTCGCGTAAAGTGTGGTTTTTCGTTGAGAGCGACTTGACAGGAGACATGGATGAAGAAATGACATTAGAGTCGCCGAGGGCGACGGGGCCATATTCGGAGCTCTCTCGTATTACATAGGACTGGCGTTTGGCGGAGGGGAATACAATCAGACCTATTGCTGTCGACACTGCATCCATCCGGCTTCTACTGATTTTCCCTTGCAAGATTTCACGGATACTTGCCTGGCTGATGACCGACTTCAAGTTCCAGACAGCCACTCGTCTACTAATAGTCTCCTTAACTCCTGACAGGAGATATTTGGTGCCATTGATATGTTCTCTTTGGGATTGACTTTGAGTTTTGTTCTCTTTGAAAACAGTCCCCACGCCAGCTAGGATATTTCAGCCAGCTCGCCAAAACCTTGGCCTCATCACCAGTCTACGTATCATCTTTTTTGAGCACAGTCAGGGAGAGACCGTTTGCAATCGAACCCACAACAAGGCAGCGCCCGATCGACGAGGAGTAAGCAAACATGACGTTGAAAAGAGATAACGTGTTACACGTGAACCAGTCCTGAAGCCTTTCGGGAAGTGAGGTGCAATTGGCGTGCGGAGACGGTACGGAGCCGGCCGGACATCCGGCTCGGCGCTGGGCGGGGGATGACGTTGGGTGCAGGATCGGGGACGGTGATGATCATGGGGCGGTGATTGGGCCTGGGCAGGTTGCGTTGAGATTTGAGACATTGTTCAGGGGGGATTCGGTTGGTAGCGACTGCGAATTCGCAACGTATTCGGGCTCTCTTATTGATAATCTCTTCCTTCCAGATTAGAGATATTGGCGGGAGGAAACCAAAAATTTAGTCGACACAGGCGAACTTGCAATTTCTGCATCATCGTCTAGTCTCGACAGCCACGCTTGTAGAGGGCCATGCGGGCCTGCGCGGACCGGAGAAATTGAAACTCTGTTTTATCAGATGGAAGAGCCCTTTCCACCAGGCACAATGTTCTTTCTCTTGCCGAGATGCTGTCTGATTTACGTTCTCACGCGTTATGCCTTGAGCGTGTCTAAATCAATAGGCTCGCCGGTGGCATGAAATTGTTACATTTCAGCCCGCATCAAGGCTAGTTCTCCTTCGTTGGCACGAACCGCCGTTAATGCTTGGCGTTCCCTACGTTAGCACCTTAGGTAGCTGTACGCGAGGTTATTTTCATTAGCGAGAAGCCGTGCACATGGCGCCGGCTGTAGAGGTCGACCATCGCGGCCGTTGTTGTGATCTAGGCCTTCGGAGTGTCGTGTTTAGGATTCAAATTCCGTGTAAAATCCACAATGCAGGCCTCGTATCGGCCCAAATGCAGCGCCAACCAAAGTGACACCAACATCGACATCACCAGTGGAGCAACCAGGTCCACCATAAAACGCTGCTGCACCTTTCGAGAGCCGCGAGATGTCACAAGACGTGGGCGCGTTGGCTGATCGGCGCCACACTGCGAAGAAAGGTGAATCGCAGGTAAAGCCTGGAACCCACCAGAGGGTTCGGAGCAAAACCTCCCGCCGCCCTGTGCGTGCCGTCGACCATCGGGCCATCGTCCAATTTCAACAAAATGTTTCGACCGGGGCTTGAGATTCGAGGTATTCGTAGCGCCTCATGGTTTTCTCTCGTATGGGCGTGGCTTGCCCTTGTGGCATCATCGAGTCCAGACTTTTCTCGACTGCTGGCCGTCCGGGGTTTTGATTGGTGAAGTCGGATCTGGAGTGCCGTGACAGGGGGGGTTGACGACGGGAACGGGCCCAGGTTGTTGCCAAGGATGCCCACGCGTCTGGGGCGGGATGACGTCGATTGGCATTTTTCAGACGGTTGAGAGGCGCAAAAGTTTGGTTCTCGTCCTGCACCACCACACCATCATGACCGCACCGGCTTACTTACGAGGTGGGCGACTGCGGTGTGCCACAGTTCAGCACAACGGCGGCAGACCACTAGCCACAATCCGGGGTACTAGTGCGTAACAGAAATCCCAAAAGAAGCAGGGAAAGTGAACCATGTCTCGCTGCGCTACCCGGCTAGGCAAGTCGTCTGTCTCGCCCTTTGGGCCCTTTGGGGAGAAGTGCCTGAAATGAGGTGCGGCTGGAAGTGGTGAATGGGTGAAATGGGCGAAATGACATACGGAAAACCCACTATTGCTGCACGGCAGACGCCTCTGGTGGCCTCTTGTGGCCTCTGCTTGCGTGTGCACTGAATGCCGCTTGCTCTTTCCTTCCCTCGGTCCTCCCTCCATCGAACGGCAGGTGGGCGGCCAGTCCTTCGTACCTGCCCTGGGCTTCGTCTCAAATCGACGATGCAGTTGCCCCCCAATCGGGACTTCCCTTACGGCTCACCCTCACCAGGACAACCTACCTAAGGTACCTAAGGTAACCATGACGTCAAACAGCCTACGGAGAGATTGCTTGCCTGCCCCTTTGCAAGCTCCCGCCTGCCAGACGACCAGTGCACCATACTTTATTCCTTAAGCTTAAAACTGAAGTCTGCCCTCCCTTCGTTTTCGACGTTGTCTCTTCAGCCACCCATCATACATCTCGCCAAGACTTCGTGCAGCAGCTCTTCGAGGGACAAGCACAGCCAATCCCGCCTTGGCATTCTCTTGTCAGTCTTAGTCCGACAACACCCATAGGCAGATCATCGCTATCACCAACCAACACCAATACACCACGATGGGTTTCTTTAGCAGACGTCCTCGCGACGCGCCCGCCGACGGCCACCACACCGCCGGCCACCACGGCCATGGTGTGCGCTCCGACAAGGGAGAGCCGTTGACCATGTCCCGTCGCCCCAGCTTCGGACAATGGCTCAAGGGAACGCTGCTCGACATTATCACCATGATCTGCATGGGTGCCATCGGCCTCGGTGTAAGTCCTCTCTCGACACCTTCTCTAGTGACGCAATTTCTAACAATTACCAGATCTACATGGCTCCTCCCGCCCCGAACCGCTCCTTCGCCGTCACCTTCTCCGACGGTGAGGTTGTCTACCCTCAGTTCGCCTACCCTATGCGCAACGAAGTCATCCCCATCTGGCTCGCTGCCTTCCTCGCCTCCGTCATCCCCATCGTCATCATCCTTCTCATGCAGATTCGCATCCGCTCCTTCTGGGATGTCAACAACGCCGTCATCGGCCTGCTCTACTCCCTCATCTGCGCCGCCGTCTTTCAGGTCTTCATCAAGTTCCTCATCGGCGGCCTGCGTCCCCACTTCCTCGAGGCCTGCCAGCCCGATCTGTCCCGCGTCAGCTCTACCCAGGGCGGTATTGCGCGTGCTGGATACAGTCCCGCCGGCTACGCCAATCTGTACGTCACGAAGGAGGTGTGCACTGGCGACATGAAGGAGATCAACGACTCGCTCGAGAGTTTCCCCTCCGGCCACACCACCGCTGGCTTCGCTGGCTTCGTCTACCTCTACCTCTACCTGAACGCCAAGCTCAAGGTCTTTTCCGACTACCACCCTGCCATGTGGAAGCTCATCGTCACCTACATCCCCATCCTTGGTGCCGTCCTCATCGGTGGTGCGCTCACCATCGACGAGTTCCACAACTGGTACGACATTTTTGCCGGTGCCGCTATTGGTATCGTCTTCGCCTTCTCCTCCTACCGCATGACCTATGCTGCCGTCTGGGACTTCCGCTTTAACCACATCCCCCTCAATCGCGGCCAGGCCTTCCACTACGGGCTTGACGCTGAGCTGTACGATGCTGTCTTCACCCGCAAGGCTGGCTGGGGCAAGCGCGGCGGTGGCGGTATCATGCACCGCGATAAGGACGCTCATCACCACGGTGTTGCTACTGGCACCCACGGTTACGACAACGGAGTTGGCGCTCGCAAGCCTGTCGGTTCTGGGTCTAGAGCACCTGACACGATGGTCTGAATGGGCATGTCAGCAAGTAGAGCACTGTCATTGTGCTACACATGACAAGGTGTCTTAATCGACCTTGTCGGGAGACTTGTCTACTCCAGTAATGGTGTTTGAGGAGTTAAATTTATGAATAAACGGCAAAATACCCCACAGTACAGAAGCTTGTACGATAGTCTTGGCGTTTTCTTAATGAAATTGTAATACCAACAAAAAATGACAGGTATCCTCGGGTGAATCTATCAATGCGTACGCGAAATTATCGCATTTCTCGGACTCAGCTCAGCTTGGGCAGTAAGAAGTTCTCGCCCAAACAAATGGACAAATCTGAAAGCCGCTTAAACATAGGCATGTGTCTAATCTACCGTTTTAAGTGGAGTATTTGCAAGCGTCATGTCATTGTATTGAAAGACGCGCCTGAATACCGGTCCCCAGGGTCGCAAAAAGTGATTTTACTTCCATAGCTCCAGACGCTTCAGGGCTGCCGACAGCAAGGAATGCATCCACATCCCGCTGAGCCCCAATCGTCCTAAACATAATGAGCTTGACACCTAGGCCGACTGAAGCATTTCGATGTTCTGATTTGATGGAAGTATGCACGCTTACGCTGCAGCCAACGTGTGACAAGCCTCGAGCCTGCGCAGCCTGCCTTCTTTCTCATCCGTAACCAATGAGCTGAAGACGCGTATCCCGGCTTGTTTTCTGTTATTTCATTGGGGATGTTCTAAGAGGCCAAGACTCTAAGTCCCTAAGGCTGACTTCGTGACTAGTGTGAATATTGTTCAAGACACCTACAGGCTGCTGCTACCCCGCAGTTTATATTCCTACTATCGCATCCCTCAATTCATTCATGCTCTCAAACGCCAAGCGATTTTGGCCAGTTGCATGCAAGCTAGAGTGTTCCTTGTGACGAAGTGCATTAACACGTACTAATCAGAATCAGCAGTCGAATCATCGGGTCGCGAAAGCCAATGTCCAGGGTTGGTTCCGCGCTGTCGGAGGCGAATTACTGAAGAGCTTTGGGATCTGAGAGAAGATAGCTACATCCGCTCTTGTTCTTTGCAAGCATTCCCGTTGTATATTCCCTTCTATTGTTCTCTTGATTATCCTGGCCGTTATCCCCATCTTCGCCTATATCGTTCATATCCGGCGAGATAGAGGAAATCGCGCCATCAGCAATCCTTGTAACGTTCTACGAAAGGATGGACTCTGAAGAGACTGAGATCCATGGAGATCACACCCAGTCTCAGCTATTGAAAACACGGCGAGACCTAGCGCAGTTGGCGCAGGAAAGTTGTCCTTCAAGGTTCAAGAGGATTCGTAGCTATCAAGAGGAACATCGCGATTTACAGGTATGCATTATGAACGAGTACCGAATGCAGCTGCTGTTCAAGCCCAGTCTTCAATACATCTACAGGATCGCTCGGCAGTCGAAACTCATCGTACGATTTCCAAGAGGCCGGGAGTCTTTGGTTCTGCATGGAATGCAGTCAAACCATTCGCTAGTACATTGAGGCAGAAGCAAGAAATCCACGATGCTGCAGATAATGGATCGTCTTTTCCCAACTTGAGGCATCGTCTTCCACACCAAGCTTTGACCAGCAAGGTGCGGAGAGAAGGCACGGTCATCTTTCCAGTGTCACATCTCTCGCTGGAAGGTAATGAATACTTCGATAATGTGCTCAACATGACATATTTTGACTCGACGTATGCATTGTTCGAAGGCGGCACTTTCTGGTCCAGTGGGCCTGAGGAGGTGGTAAAGGGGCTCTATGGGACCCAAATGAGCACAGGACCAACATCAGAGACCTTCATTGTTCTGGGGAAGCTATACCCCAATCGATTCTGGGCTTTGAGGGGAACGAATAGCTCCAGCTTCAGTGTAAGTTACGTACGGTGTGATCCTTGTAGCAGATGAGTGGTGAACAGTGACGCAACATCATAAACCATCTTACCAACCAAGGCTGACTCTCTCAAAAAGTTTACCCTGAAACGCCTGAGCAAAGGCATGACTCCGGAAAGCTTTCGTGCTGAGGTTCGAGTACTTGAGCGCATCAACTCCGCCCGGCACCCTCATACTGTTGAGGCACTTGCGGCCTTTTCTGACTTGTTTCCTGAAAAGCCCGTGTTTATGATTGCCTTTCCCACAGCGTTGGGAAGTCTTGAACAACTCTTCCAAGGGGCCTTTGATAGGACGGACGTCGTATCATCCGTAAAATCAGCTGTGCGGCATCAATTCCTAGGACTCGCAAGCGCTCTTGCACATCTCCATGAAGTTTGTCACATAGCACACGGAAACATCGAGCCATCCAGTATTTTTATTTACGATGGTGGACAAAAAGACGAGCTGATCTTAAAATTGGCCGACTTCGGGATCGCTATTGATCTGAGCGGTATTATTGCCGATGAAGCAGCGACAGCGAGGTCTGGATTACCATCATCGGGTGTTACGAACTCTTACAGGGCCGACATCCGGAAAAAGCATACGGCCTCTGACGTTTGGAGGCTGGCCTATGTCTTGACTCAGCTTTCTGTCTTCGCGGACCGAGGCTCCCATGGAGTTCTTGAATTCAGAAATCGCCTTCCTGTAGGATCCGTCAGAAACCCAATTGTTTCCTCGGCCGAGAGGTGTAGCAGTAAAGAGATGCACCATTTCATGGAATCATTAAAGGATTGCGGTATGGATCTAGAGACACACATTGCACTTAGTGCCGGTGCTTTTCGCAACGAGGAACTACTCCCCTTGAATGCCATTCTCTTTAGGCTGCTGGGGAATAATCCCGCGGCAACGACCGCTCGAGAGTTCTGCGAGCGTTTACTCAAGGTAACTACTACCCTATAGGGATGGATCTCTGGCTGTGAGACTTCAGGCAGTTTCGTGAAGGTGCTGCCGACAACTTTCAGCTAACAGTATTTCTCACCTCAGGTCCAGGGGCAACGCCACTACGATGGCAGGCGGCTCGTTCAGCTTTACGCTTATGTAGACGAGCCGAGAGTATCTCATGTGGATCGCTTGCGGTTACAAATAGAGCAGTGGGCGGGAACCCACATAGACTGGTCGCCACTGCCACCGTTGTCGAGGCCATGCTGTCCGGGGGAATTGAGAGTTGACTGGAAGGCAAGTCAGAACTTGTTGTCTCCTATTTCACATGCAACTGGGAGCTAACCGATAATTTACTTATGTATTAGTATGGTGGAAGGACTCTGTCAGTAACTCTATCAGCCGACCAGGCTGATCGCTATAGAGCATTCTGTTTCCCGTCGCTGAGGGATGGAAACCCAATCCTCCCGATCTCCCAGAGGAAGGACTCGGGAAACAAAGATCCTCATCCAGTAACTGTCCAGCCGTCACAGAGACCGATTCTTGATGATCCGGAAGCAGGGCCAACGGCAGCCGGCCCTGTATCCAGCGACACAACACCACCCAGATCTGTAACGAACAAGCCATTGATGTCGAAAGAGGTTTACTGGTGCGTGGATAAGTTTTTCAGTGAACCAAAAGAGATGATGCGCGAACCAATATCTCTCACGGATGTCTCGACAGATGATCAGTTCTACAACCATACCAGACAAGCTCTTGGTCGAACAAGAGGATCGCTTCTGAGCGGCTTCATTGGTGGCTTTGACTGGCTTCGAAATCGCTTGTCTTGGAAGACCTGTGTTGGCGTCGAATTCACGCAGGTTAGCATTGAATACCCCTAATCATAGATATTATATGGACTCAGAGGCTCGTGGTGTACTTTTATAAAGGTGGTACATCATCTAGCTAACAATTAATGTTTTAGTTCTACATCATCAAGGACGGTCATGACCAGGTTTTGCTTGGCGACATAGGTCTTCCCCCTTTGGAGAACTTGGGGCCGGCCCGTGATTACGAACACGCCATTCACCCGGCAGACGATATACAGATGAAGTTGGTCGCCGCTCAGATCGTCTCCGGGCTAAGACACCCTGCTGGAGTTCAGGGGCAAACGGAGATGATATCCCTACTGCCGAACAAGAGGGTCCCTCCGGATTTCAACATGAAGATGAGGACGATGGGTTGGGGAATGCACGCGAAAATGGGTATTTCTGTGAAGAAGATGCTTTGGTGGCTGCTGTTCTGTATTGTGTCCCTGATCGTGTCTGCTGCCCCATGGCTCATATGGGTGGACCGCTTTGATCTGCAGAACGCCTTCATACCGGGAAGCACTATCCTCGCAGTGCTGACGATCGGCGTTGCGGTTGCGCAAACAGTCGGTTGAATGGAGCTTTCATGTATTGGACTGCGCCTGAAATTCTATGTTGATTAGTTTTAGACCAGAAGAAGTGTGTACCGCTCCGATGGACGAATAATTGATGTGTGTGGCGTTATGCAGAGAATTGACAGACGTCTGACCATGGTCCTGTTCCAACACCTAATGTAAATTTACCTAAGCACCCAGACGATCAAGGTGCCTGATGCATCCAGAGAGGCATTTCGATTCAGCACTCACCCTTACTCCCGTCAACCTCTCTCATCGGTCGCTCTGTGGTCTGCACAATCACACAACTTCTCTGCGGCACCGCCGGTCTGCTAGCCATGCGCGAAAACAACGGGAACACACTCCCTGTGCTGTCCAGGAAGGATGTGGAGACGCTGATTGCCCAGCGCCGCAAGCTTTTCATCCCCGACGACTTCGTCATTAAGGCAGACGCGTGGATTCCCTACCACCCAGGCGGTGACAAGTCGATCCTTCACATGGTCGGACGAGATGCCACAGATGAGGCCACGGCGTTGGTTCTCCCACGAGTTCACTCTCGCGTGCCGAGTTCGTGCCCGGATGCCACCGAGCACGCACTTGTTGAGTAAGATCGAGGGATGGATCACTTGCTGACTAGCAATGCACCACAGTCTTCACTCGATCGAGGCAAAACAACGTATGAGCCGCTACCGCATCGGGACTATTCATGGCAGATGGGAGAAATTCGTCCCGCCTATCCAGGGTGGCAAGTTCCGCGGCCATTCTGACAGTGGCTGAGATGCCTATCATCATGCCGACACCGCATAATCTCTCGCATCATCTCCCGCCTCTTCTTGCCGCTCGAATGTCCCTGACAGCGACAATTCCGATGGAGTCAGCTCCATGCACCGGAAGAGCCGCACCACAGGCAAGGCTTCCAGGTCATCCTCTTTATCGTCGGTTACTTCTACCCACACGAACGACGATGCCATGGCACACCTCGATTTCGTCACTAAGCAAAAGATCTCCCTCGACCTCGAGACCTACTCTCCCTTGGATCACGCTACCCAAGACGCCATCGTCGCCGCCTACCGCCGCCTCGATGACCGCTTGAGAGCTCAGGGCCTGTATGACTGCAACTACAGGACGTATGCCATTGAAGTCTCCCGATATAATATGCTCCTCGCCGCCATGCTGCTTTTCTTGCATTGGGGCTGGTACGTGGCCAGCGCAGTCTGCATGGGGGCCTTCTGGCATCAGATGTCATTTGCTGCCCACGACGCTGGCCACATAGGCATCACGCACCGCTTTCACATAGACAGTGTCCTTGGAATCTTCGTCGCCGATTTCATGGGCGGTCTGTCCCTCGGCTGATGGAAAAGGAGCCACAACATCCATCACATCGTCACCAATTCGCCCGAACATGACCCGGACGTCGAGTACCTACCCTTCCTGGCTGTTTCGCATCGGTTTCTGGCCGGTCTGCGATCTACCTAATACGACCGTGTAATGGAATACCTGCTCATGGGTCAGGCTCCTCGAAAGGGCCCGGCATGGTGGCATAGGTATCTAGAAATCGTCGGTCAAGTCTTGTTCTGGAGCTGGTACGGTTATTATGGCATCGTCTATAAGTCGATTCCTGATCACATGAGCCGGCTCATCTTCTTTATGGTCAGCCATGTCACCGTACTTCCTCTCCACGTCCTGGTAACCCTTTCGCAATTTGCTATGAGCACCGTCGACCTCGGCCCGCAGGAATCGTTTCCACAGAAAATGCTCCGGACCACTATGGATGTCGATTGTCCTAGCTGGCTCGACTTCTTCCACGGTGGCTTGCAGTTTCATGTGATCCACCATTTCTTCCCCCGCATCCCTCGACATAATCTCCGCCGTGCACAAAACTTGGTACAAGAGTTCTGTAACGATGTGGGCATCCCCTATGCCCTGTATGGTTTCGTGGAGGGAAACGAGAAGGTCATTGGCCCTCTGGAAGAGGTATCAAGGCAGTCTGCCATTTTTTGCAAAGTTCCAGAAGGAAGTTGCAAGCCGTGGTTATAACCTTTCTGCACATGGTCTTTGATGAGGATGCTTTGCGAGGGAACACGCCTCGTACCGGGAGGAACTATCATCGACATTTTCAAGACTTGCATTATTGCGGAAGAAGTGGGTTGAGTCAGTTTGTCACGTATGGAATTACGACTAAGATTTGGAGTTCTAATACCAAAAGAACACGACATATATCAGAGTCTGACGTCCCATCGACCAGACCTAACAAGATCTCCCTTAAGCTAAGGCAAGCTCATGAAGAGTTCGAACATCTCAGGAAACTTTGGAGTTCCCAGTCCGGTAACTGGGTCCCACCCAGGCACCGCAGAGAACCCTTTTGTGTTGTTCACGATGAACATCTTATACTTCAGCATTAACTCCTCTCTAATTACACATCGTCGTAGAGGGAGGCCTGGAATCTCTCTTGATCCAGTCGTGCCCTTCCCTGTCACTAGACCAGCCTGATCTTTGTATCGTTCTACCTATGGCAAAGTGATCATTCTAGCCGTCGCTCCATTCATAGTCCTTCCGCAAAGCTTCCACGTTGTAAGTGTCGCCCAATTTGATAATAACAGGCTCCCACACCACTCCTAAAATTGAACCCCCCTAGAGTCACAACTTGGATACTTAGTCACGATTTGGGTGTTTAAAGTTCCAAGAGCCTCATTTCCCATCAATAGCATGTGCTCACAGTGAGCCGTGTGGTTGTAGTTGCCAATGTAACTGTCGATAAAACCTCCCGCTCCAATAGCACGATGAAGTTTCTTCCACATGAAAGTACAGTGTGCCCGGTGGTAGGCGAAGGAGACAAAAAGGACGTCTGTCTCTCCCTTGAGAACGTCTGACTTTGCCACTTCCTGCGTCCCACCGGGGTCAGCGAACCACTTCCATGGCTCAAACATCTCGAATTCTTTGGTGAGTTCCTCATCGAAACATGCCGGGGGCAGCCAAGAAAAGCTCATCAGATCGAACCGGCAGCCACCCGTCCTTGCTTCTTGGAACGATGCACCGCATGTATTATTCGACTGAGTGGTGGGATACGCTGATGAGCGTAGTATGAAAATGAGCGCAGCAGCCCCAAGTGTTGTTGCTAAGGCCGACAACATCAATTTTCGCGACATCTGGGAATTCCGTTGGCGTCTTGAGCTGCCCGTGGTTTCAGTCGATTCATCTGGTTCGAGAGCCTCGTAGGCGATAGTATCGACATGTTGACAAGTACTCGACATTGCGCGTGAAAGAAATAAGGAAACGTACAGCCTGAGTAGATCTGATCAAGAGATGGTAAAGAAGGAAAAGCTGCAGTCTGCATATCACCGCGACACAGGGAATGATTTGCCAACAAGCAAGACTGATCTGCAGTGATGCGTGTTTCTTGAAAGAGGGCACGAAGTTGGAGTATCCGATCTTGCAGTGGCGTCGCTTTCGTGCCGACAGGAAAGTACTCTTCCCTGATTCGACCCCTCCCTACAATCTCCGATGCCGCATTAATTTCAGCTAAGAAAAGGTAGCATAGAACATAATATGTGTTGGTACGATGTTGCATCGAACTTTTGTCCCCCCCTGCGTTCAAGTTTCCCCGCAATCGTGCAGCTCACAGCCACCGGAAGGCTAGTGGAACTTTTGGGAACCCTCTACGAGGCATTTTCAAGTTCACTGGGCACTGCCGCCTAGCATTCTCGTTTTGGCAAGATTGTGTTTTCTAACTTCCCTTTTCTGGAAGAGGATTTTACTCCGAGGTAAAAGATGTTAGCGGAAAGATTCACACGTGAAGCTGATAGCTTGTTATGCGACGCCAACGTGAAATACATTACGTACTGAGAATGATGCCTTACAAAATGTCCCGTACGGTGTTTATGATACTGTTAGATTTATTTTGATCTGGCGCGGAGAGACATAGTCACCCACGGGAAGGTTTTACTCAGAAATCGCGAGCAGAAATTCAATTGATACTGAAGCGATAAGTGGTTGGAAATTCCAACTCAATCAGACCAGATCGTTAGGTACATAGATTGTCCGATCAAAGTGAATAACCTTTCGTTCCTTAGCCCAGTCCTTTACAGCCTCGAAATCCCGACATGTGTGCAACACCCGAGCAACTTCCTTTGACTCATGCTCGCTCTCAACCCAAACCCACGGAAGTGGTGTGATATCCTAAAAGAATGTTAGACGTCAGTATCTCCACGATCGAATGTCCTACGAACTGAAGCACACATAAGCGATTGGCGTATGGCATCGTAGCAGTGCTCGAGGTGTTCAATTCCCATGAGTTCGTGATCAGGTGGGTATTCCGTTTTATCGTACAGGCTTTTTCGCAGCATATTCTAGCGAAAATCAGCGGCCTTCCCCTTCTGCGAATCTTGTCTACTCTGTTGTGTTGGCTTCCGTTCTTACAAGGCAGTGGAGCTGGTGAAAGACGTTGAGTTCGATTACATAGCTGCCTTCCTCGCCGGGCAATGGGACAGTCTTGTTGATAAGCTTAGCAGCAGCATCGCGGGGGATTCGGCTGATGCCGACTTGGCAAAGCTTGTGAGACTCGGCAGCGACTTGGCAGGCGAAGGCACTTACACCCGTACAAATCATCCCACAATGCATTGCGTTCTGGGGTAGGCGGACCCTGATACTCAGTTCGTTCTTGACCAAAACCGCTGGTGAAAACAATATTTTTATATTGAATGGCCGATATAGCAGGTGCTGGAAACTTGTGAGCAACCTTGAATAACATAAAAAGTCCTTCAGCCTGCTTGAACTTACAGTAGACCTCTTCGATGACTGGGCTCATATGTCGGACATGGGCCACCAGAGAGATACATATGACCCCTAGGATAAGGTTTGCAACCCCGAATATCCCAAGGAAAAGCCTGTAAAGCCTCAGACAGCTGGCGTCTACAGCTGCCTTTGGAACTGGTTGATGATCGCTCGCAAGGAAAGGTTCATCCACACTTTGACGAGGATCATGCTGGAGAAATGATGCTAAAGGGAAAGACTTCATGTTTCGTGTGATTGAGAAAGTAATGAAGCTCAAGAGTGCCAGGCGACAAGTACTGGCCAAGAGAAAGCTAACAAGTAGATGTCAATGTTCTTGATGTCAACTGAAAAGTAGGTGGCCATGAGATGCAGTTCTTTCCCAAGATGACGTCGGACTCAGAAAGACTTCCCTGCGCGCCCAGGGACGAGTCAATTTCCTGACACATCAAATGGTTAGCTTGCCCTTATCTTCTGCGCAGTTGTACCCCATGCCTCCAGGCCAATTTTGGAAGAGCGGAGCGCCGGAAGCGATAACCAGGAGATCGATTGAATTGGCGATAGAACTTTTGAGAATTAATTCATCAGGTGTAAAGCCAATGGCACCAACCAGCCTCAAGAAGTTGGTAGAACCAAGGCGTGCGATTTCTGATCATGCAGTTGGTTTTCGCCAATATCCTAAAATGGAAGTTGTTCAGAATAAACTGATGCACAAAACTGACGACTCTGCAGTTAATTGTTGCGAATATCTCAAAAAGGAAGTTCCTTGAAATGAGTTGGTCCACAGAAATGACGACTATGCAGGAGGTTGTCGCTAACATGGATCCTAGAAAGGAAGTTGTTCGAAATGATCTGATTCACGAAAACGACGTTACAAGGGGTGTTTCGATCACTGTCACTCAGAGTATGGACTGACCGTGTGTGTAACTTCGCTCAGCTAGCCAGAGGTCTCGATTACTCACTCTACCTTCGATCTCAGCGCAGACGGCAGACGGCCCGCAGACCACGCGATAAGTCTCGGCTACTCATTTGCAGGTGTGCACCAACAACCGAAGTAATATCCCTGAGCATGGGCTGCCTGCCTCAGCTCCACAGCTAGACAAAAGAGCTTCGCGATCTCCGGGCGACTGATAATCTACCCCGCATGGTGCCTTAATGGACCGCGGCCAGATTTGATCCGGTTTTAATTTGGTTTCCCGAGCGCATGATGGAGCTGGTAAAACGTATGTACGTATGTGGCGGTGCATACGGGGCCTGCGGGTACACTCCGTTGCGTTGACAGCGTCCGCCCCCCTTTTTTTTCCCCGCTTATGCAAAAACATGAAAAAAAGCCAATTTTACGCTGTGACGCGCATTTCTCTGCATCGCACGCAAAACGCGTCAAAGTCATCACCAACACCTCAATTGCCGTCAATCACTATAGTCCCAGTAGTATTCAAACGTATAACTACACGATAGAGACATAAGGTGTGTATTTCATGCTTCCGTAGCAGTCAATCTACCCATCGAGGCATTGCCAACCCAGCTAGTCACCTCATCCCCATACCATTCGACCAACAAAAGGTCTATTTTCGTCATGAGAGATCAAGATGACATTTGCTGAGGAACAGAAGAAGAGACCTGCTGTATGACTTTATATATCTACTCAGCATACGGTTTGTATGGCTCTGAGTAATATATAAGCATACCAAGGGGCTTGATACGGTTCTTCAGAGCAAATGCTTTGGCAGTCAACAGGATTAATGACTCTCCTGATAGCTCAGCTTGTTCACGATATTGAGCAAGAGTCTACTGCTGTATAGATTGTGCCCTGTTACTTACAGTTTGCCGCTGGTCAGTACATGTCCGTGGTTTATTATATCAGATACATCGAGAAAGACGCCGGGCGACGACGACGATACAATGGCGCCCAGAATATCGAATCTACAGCTATCGACGATCGCGATGATACTGCCATTCGAAGACCAAAAGACCCACGAGCTGGCAAGTATCGTTGGCTGTACCGAACGAACGATTCGACGACATAGATCACGACGTAATATCACTGGCGAAGTGCAGAGATATAAGAGGTGCCGCCAGAGTCGACAAAAGATGGAAATATGGCATCGTACAGAGCTTCTTGAACTACTGCAGTACCGCAGCGATCTATCTCTTGAAGAGATGCAAGATTTCCTATTTGAAGCCTTCGAGATCCAGATCAGTCGTTCTGCAATCAGTCGACAGTTAAACTCAGCTGGCTGGACGAACAAGAAGTCCAAGATTATTGCTGCTCAGCGAAGTGACGAACTACGATACGAGTACTTGTACCGTATACGACGATATCGCCCCGACCAGCTGGTATTCGTCGACGAATCCGGCGTCAATAAGGATACTGGGATACGGAGGACTGGATGGGCGCCGAAAGGGCTTGCTGCGTTTCGAACTGCAGAGATTGATCGGTTTCAGAACTCTCGCGTACAGATCCTGCCAGCCCTCACGTTGAGCGGTATCCTACACTTGACTACGTATTATGGTACGACTGACGGCGATGGGTTCTTTCGTTGGCTACAGGAGTGCCTTATCCCGAAATGTGGGCGTTTTCCAGAGCCAAACTCTGTCATCGTTATGGATAACCTCTCCTGCCATCGTATACCTGAAATCGAGGGTTTATGCCGGGTATCAGGTGTCCATCTCGAGTTTCTGCCTCCGTATTCACCAGACTTCAACCCCATCGAAGAGTACTTCGGCGATCTAAAGCGATACATCAGGAAGACGTATTCGAAGTGGAACAACGATGAGAATGACACTCGGGATTTCATGGAATATCTACGTGACTGCGCTATGGAGATTGGGTATCGTCTACCCCAGATCGAGGGCCATTTCCGCCATTCGTTCGTCAACTTTGATGGGACAGAGCATATATTTGACGATATCGAACTATAAAAGGGAGGATTTGCTGCCAATATTGAACATCAGCAAGCAATCCAAATTTTCATCGTGCGTTCGCGCGCAATAGATCTTAATCGTGTCGTCATATGATGGTCAATCATCAAATCCATGATTGTAGCCAACAAGATTGCCAAAAGGTTAGCCACAAGCGCACCAGAACACAAAAAATATACCGTCGTCCATTGTTTTCGTCGGTAGCTACGTATACATATCAATTTTGCCTGTATAACGGCTGAAACGCGTTGTTGATGCTTGTGACGATGATTTGTGATGATGACACGTCATCACGATCAGAGACTTCAACCATAGTCAGAGACTTCAACTGCCCCTAACCAGTATCGGGATGGACCGAAGTGTATTGTTTGCAGATCCAAAATAACAGTAATTCTATTGCTTTTATACGTATAGAGCGGCAGTGTTGAATCTACGGCTATGGGTAGACTTTTCCGTGGTTGAACACGTCATGCAAAAAAATCGCGCATACAGTCAAACTTCACACCACTCTTGCTGTATCACTCTTCTTCGTTATCCTCCTCCGAGTAATACGTCTCTGTTGACGACGTATCACTCGAGATTTCAATCTGATTGTCCTCATCGCCTTGCTCGATTTCGTCTTGTTCGATCTGTAACTGCGTGGGCAGCATCTGCGACGCTGACAGCAGTGGTGACGAAACGAAACCAAAGAGTTCCGAAACGCCTACAAAGTTAGCCATATTCGACAGTAAACAGCTCTATATACACTCACCACGTCGACCAACTTCAACTGGCGTACCACGGATCTCTTGCTCGATGGATTGACGTGGCACTAGGGCGTCGATATGTCGGGATGACCCCAACTCGCCTGAAACTAGCGCCGCAGAGTTTTCAACTGGCGCCGCCGCCGTCCCTCCTGGCAATCCAGCGTATATTCTTGTATAAACATCTCCTTCTGACTCTCGATGGTTTGAATGAAGTTCAGAGTGAGATACCACGTCGGAGAGGGCGTCAGACTGCCCTCCGTAGTAGGCGCTGTTGTCTATGAAGGATTTGATCGAGTTCCTGACATCTTCGGTAAGATCTTGAGTAAAACCCTGTTCAGTAAACCAAATATCTGGTAACTTGCGAATTGCCCGCAAGCTACTGTCTACTGATCGCAGTTTCTGTAGCTTCTTTCTGAACCCTTCGTCGACGTTATATCGCTTGCCGCGGACGGATATAAACCACTTGATGAAGCTGGCCACTTGATCTAGAGCTTTTCGAGGCGAATCCGGTACCACTGGCGAGGACGAACGAATCGGGAGTGCGATACTTGGTTGACGAGTGCTTGGAAGGTTCAATGGCGGAAGAGTTGGCAACGAATACTGTGAGATGTTCGCATATGGCCAATATGCCGGCGGCGGCGGCGCCGGCGGCGGCAGCTGTACGTATGGGTTAGGATATTGAAGATGACGATCTGGCGCCCCCGCGTTGCCGTATATATTGACGATGGCGTTGCTGTTGGCGTTGGTTAGGCCAGATCTTGACCCTGATGATGGAAGTGCGGCATTTTCAGCCTTCTCTTCCGTCATCACTGTCGTCTCCTGGTTATCATCAACCTCCACGATATTCTTACTTCTCTTGCCCTGGCGTTTCTGATCCTCTATAAACTGGTCGTGAAGAATCTCACCAAGCAGTTCTTTAGGTGGTTCCATATTGTCAACGCCAGCCTGTCCAGTCATAATAGCCTTCGCCCACTTCTCTATATGGTGAGATTTGATCTTGTAGTGCTTCTGGCCTAGTATATAGCACCAGTTGAACTTCTCGTCGCCCGAACTATTCTTACATCTCTGGTACTCTGGGCAGATGTGCGTACGGAGAAGTTGTCTGTGCATACCCTCCTTCCGACGCTCGACGTTTGCAGGATCGTTAGCCTCACGATCGATCGCCTCTTGCATGCCGGCTGAAACGCCTGCTCGGCCACCTTTTCGAGGCGTTCGTACGCCAGTCACTATACCACCAGAGATTGGTACGGCGCTGTATTGCCACTTGACGGTGAGGTGGACTTCACCCCTCTCTTCAGCTTGTTCAAGAGAGGGGACAATATCAACCCATGGAATACTTGGCCAAGTGACCCCTCCAGTAGACGGATAGACCCGAGTGAAGATTGGTGTTGGTTTAGATGCGTTGGTGGGCTTCCTCCAAGCAACGACAACAGCGATATTGGCCTTCTTCACAATATACGAGTGAGCCACTTCTGCCTCAAGTTGGGCGCCGCTGTCTGCCTCCCAGTCTCTACTATTCGCATCTAATACAGGAGCAATACTGAATCTGTTATACGCGATGCTCTCGATGGTTAGATCGAGAACAGGTAAACCGTTACCCTTGAGCGCTGGGCCACGGGTAACCTGGATTTGTAGCAGAGTTGGTTCCTCGTTACCCATATCGTCCTCCTCTTCAAATACATCGTGGAACGACATAAACGTATCATCAGCGCTATGGCGAGGGGCCGTAGGCGTATCGTCCGCAAATCGAGTGGTTTGACGAGGGGTTGGGTTAACTGGGGTCGAGTCTGGTCGAAACGGTGGCATCGACGAAGGCAGAGTACTTCGGAGCCGGATCGTATGCGGCGGATCCTTCTTTCGCTTCCTCTGCGTTGTCGTTGCTTTTTGGCGAGAGGACGCTTTTGGAGCTCTTCGTGATGACGGAGGGGCTATAAGTACACGCTTTCTTCGCGATGTAGACTCAGCCGCCACCAAATCATTAGTCTCGGGTCCAGCCTCGGCGACGATAACCTCCTCGGCGGCCTCCTCGGCGGCCTCTTCGGCGGCGGCAGCCCGGCGAGCCCTCTCGGCGGGCGTAACGATCCTGATCGACGGCGAGGCAGAGCGTTGAGGAGGATCTCTGGCGGCGTCCTGTGCCAGTTGTTGTATACGTCGTTGTTTCCGCGTACCGTTGGCGATGGGTGACGGACGATGCCCAGAAGGGTCATCATCCGCCTGCCGAGCCGCGCGGCGGCGTTTAGGAGGCATCACGATGCCCTCAGATAATGAGATTCAATAGAAATAGATCAATTGAAGCCATCAGAATAGGTCAATTGCCGTACTACGAATATCTACGTGGCGTTGGGCAAATTTTCATGTATATACAGGGATTATGCGTGCGTAATTTCGGCAAAAAGGGGGGGCGGACGCTGTCAACGCAACGGAGTGTAAGGGATGACAGAAATTGCCTCCCGCGAGCTGTTATCCCAGACCCTCAATTTCGACGATCTTCACAAATGCCACCTACCCGTGGGTTTGAGAACACCACCCCCTCCCTCCTCCCCAAAGAAACTCATGAGCGTCTTTGGCCATTCAGTCTTCTTACTTGGACCCGAATTCTTTGAGCGACTGAGCGAAACTTCTAAATCATTATTTTCACCATCATTTCACTAAGATTTTGAAGATGAAGCCCCAGACCTCATCCAAGTACCAGGAGCTTCACGGCGAGCAAGAGATGTCTGACTTCCAACCGGAGCCGAGAACGTCTTTTGAGTCCTCGGAAACCCCATTCCTTGGCTTGCAGGACGTAGACTCGCTGGAGCGTAGCTCTGCTTCTGTGACAACAGTTTGGAAGACAGCGGTGCGGACAATTCTTGTTCTCCTTCTTTCGATTAGCTGTTTCATTGCCGGATACTTGTCCCGCCCGGGCTCTTTGGACGAAGAAGCATGTCTTGACACTGCTTGGGGTAAGTCCAGAGAGTGAAAACGACACATGCAACAGCTAATAGATTTTGCTCTTGTCAGACGAGGTGCGCGGCGCCATGTCTTTCAAGACTGTCGAATTCAATCCCAGATTTACTGGGCCGCCATCCCCTTATATGGGCCCCCCAACACCTGAAGTCGACCGGCTTTGGTATGATCTCTCTGAGCGTATGCAGACATCCTCCGGCTAGAATAGTTCCGAAAAGCTACTTGTGCTGACGCTACTTCAAGTCCGTAACTTTGGCGTTGATCGAGATACGCTGGCGAAGATGAACCGAACCAAGGGTGCTGTTGAGTTTCCAGGGACGAAACGTTTTCAAGTCGGCATGGAAGCATTTCATCAGCTCCACTGCTTGGTAAGTATTCAGTTCAGCGCATGAAGCTGAGAGGCTGCTTATTGTCTTCTTCAGAATTATCTTCGGATGTACTCATATCGAGATCACTATGAGAAGGTGGATTTTGATATGATCGCAGAGACGCCAGAAGAGCGACGAGATCACAAGGATCATTGCGTTGAAGTTCTGCGACAAAAGTTGATGTGCAATCCTGTTCGTGACAAAAATCTTTAACCCTAAGCTTATGAAGGTCAAGGTATTGAAAAAGAAACACTGACACATCACAGGATCTAAATGTATATTCGTACCACTGGGTCAACAGACATGAGGTCCCTTGGGGTAACCTTTACACGAGCCATAGATGCGTAGACTGGAACAGGTTCTATAAATGGTCTCAGGAAAACATTGATGGCTCAACACCGCTGTCAAAGCCTGATAACTCTGAGGTATGGGACTAGGAGATGCGTGAAAGTAGACCCGCCATTGGTAGATATGTGAGGATCGCCACGCCTGCTCGTTTGAACCACAGTCAGGAAGATTGTATTCAGACCTCAAACGGCTGTAAAGTAAATTCAGTACCTCCAACACGAATTTAGTGAACAAATGCAGTAATCTATGCTACGAGGGCATTCCCTTACTTCCTCGTTCAAGAATGTTGACCCTCATAAAATACTACGTCTGAATTTCTCGGGGTCTACTACGGTCCCGTGATAATTTTGCACTCAGAAGCCGCGCGAAATCTCAAGCGTAGAAAAGAAATAAGAATAAAAACCAAAAGGTCTCTGAACCCCCGTGGTCGTTTGGCACAAATGACGGACTGGGTGACTTCGACCCTGACCCTAGTATGCAGCCTTTTCTGGCAGCTTCCCTCCAACAGCTAATAAGTTACGTATACATGATGACAAAAGCCTTATGGTGTTGGTGCATGGATGGATCGGGTAAGGTTCCTGCGGTTGCTGTCTTGCTGTCTTGCTGTCTTGCATCGCATAAACAGGGATGTGATACGAAGTCAAAGGGAAAGTATTGGCTAGTGAACGACAGAACTTACGTTTCCCCTCCCACAGCCAGCACGTTCGTTATATCATTAGCTTTAAAATGGTTGGTAATCTGAAATGGCCAAGCAGGGCCCAAACAAGTATCAGTGCCTGATCAGGCCAAGTAACGTGCGGGCGTAAAGTTCGGAGCAAGCTCGCATGTAGTCCTAAGTCGCACAGGGAACCGAAGAGGTTGCTCAAACAGATATCGGACGCAATGGCGTGATGAGGCACTGCGCAGCGCATATAAATAGCCAGTCGTGTCTTTGCTTTGCTCCAGCAGCCTCTGGATTATCGATAACATCACTGGAAAGTGTCTTACTCGAGCATTGTCTGCTTTTCATCCACCTCCCGCTTGCCACATAGAAATCATTCATAACTCCCAAGCTCCTCCTCCACTGCATCATGAAGCTCAGCACGTCTCTTGCAGTCGCCATCCTGGCGTACACTGGCCTAGCTGCCCCAGTCTCTAAGGTATTTGATCCTTTTCCGCGAGACGTCCCTTGAGAACGAGACACAAGACACTAAGACTCGTATTCGATCTAGGACCTGAAGATAGTTGCTGGTAATGACAACAACGTCGATGCTGCTGCTACTCGCACCGGCTGGTACTACATCAAGGCACGTGATGGAGGTTCCACTGAAGGCAATGGGAACAATGTGGATGCCGCCGCGACTAGGACTGGATGGTACTACATAAAGGACAGGCGTGATGGCGTCGCAGAAATCGAGAGCTCCGACAACAACGTGGACGCCGCTGCCACTCGGACCGGCTGGTATTATATCAAGGACAAGCGCGGTGGCGGCGCTGTCACGGAGGCCCCGGATAACAATGTTGACGCTGCGGCGACTCGCACTGGGTGGTACTACATTAAGAACCGCGAGGCTGACGGCGAAGCCATTGAGGAGACCAAATAAACAGGTCTTCCTGGTCTTCGGATGCCGCGTGCAATCGTGCCTGAAAGCGCTTGAGGAGAGATAGGAGCATTGTGATTGGCCAGGTCGTTCTGAAGCTGGACGAAGAGGTCTTGCATAGCACAATTTTCTCCGTAATAATACGTATAGAATCTGTCTCATCAATCTGAGATCGCTTTCACTATTTCATGACAATGCGCCAGTTCAGTGGCCGCGTTCATAAAAATTCCACACGCTACGACGCTCCCCAGAAAATTAAAATGGGAAATTCGGATAGATCGGCGCCTAATTGCCCTTCACTGGCCTATTCTTGTCCAGCGTTTTCTTGTGCCAACATGAAGTTACAGGCAAAGTGGCGCCGATTGATGCAAGGGACTTTAGGAGCTTTGAACAACGGGCGACCAGCGTCTGGGTCTTCTTGGTCGCCGGGGTCAATCTGCGCTAATGGCACGATGGCGGGGATGATCTTTAGTTCCCCACCGGTATCATACGTCAACGGGATCTTTAGTGCTACTTGCCCCTTTAGGCAAGTGTTTGACAAATAAGCCCACGGATGTAAATTAATCATCCCGTTATCAAAACTTTGATCGGAAGTCACTCTGCGCCATGAAGTACATCGGGCTGGAGATACCCAACACCGTGAAGCCTATAAGTAGACATTGACTGCCATGAAAGAGACACAAACTACCAACCTCCTATACAATATCTGACGTCGATTTGCCTCTACATTGTTTTCTGCTCTTAATACGACCTGATCATGAGTGTCAACCAAGAAGGATACGAGCTCCGACTTCAAGTTGTGCAACAAATTCTTGCACAATTTGGCTTGAAGGTAAGCCTTTCCCATGATTGGTGTCGTCTCTTGACTAAAACCATCGTCGATACTTCTAGTCTACAAAAGTCACTCCGGTCGCCTACGTCGAGCATAGCCCATTCCATTTCAATAACTTCATCTACAAGATCGACCTGGCTCAGCCGGCATTCCCCAATTCTTTCCCTGGAAAACAGCCAGGAACGTCGGCTGCCCCTGCAGAAGGCATCGCCACTTTAGCAGTTCGCCTGAGTAACGCACGCGCCGAAGGCTTGAACAACACAAACAGAGTGGAGAACGAAGTGGGTGCACAATACCTGGCTCGGAAGTCCCTTGAAGCTGCCGGCCTAGCTCCTGTTGTTCCTGCCGTGTATGCGTGGTCACCTTGCCGATACCTCGAGGTTCCTAATGAAAACGGGTTTGGATGGTTTGTGAGCGAGTTCAAAGACGGCGAAGACTTGGACAGCCACTTTTCCTCCCTTTCAATTGCCAACAAGAAGGAAGTGATTGGGCAGATTGCCGACTTGTTCGCCGCCATTCAACGTGCTCAAATTCCAGAGGGAGTGACTGGCTTTGGCGCTCTTACGTTTGACGCCCATGGCAATTTGGTCAGCGGCGAAATGCCGTTATTGACCGGAGGGCCATGGCAGTCGTACGCTGAGGCGTGGAAACAAAGGTTGCAGTCTGAACTCCGGAACGCTGAGAAAAGTCAGCTCCTCCGAGGATGGGAAGATGAAGGCCTCAGGAAAGAACTAGATCAGTTCTTGGAGAGTAGGGGCGTCGAGAAGTTGCTCACTGGAGTGGATATCAACCAAAGGACGCTGGTTCACGGTGACTTCAGTACGTCCCAATCTTCTTCCTATGGCTAACTTGCCAATTGACTGACATGCCTAGCCATGAACAATATGCTTTTCGACAGCACTACCAAACGTGTAACCTCAGTGTTGGACTTTGACTGGTCGTGCGTGACGCATCCTGGTGAAGAATTCTTCTCCGGGCTGTGGGATTTAGGTGGAGGCTTTGATGATAGAACGGAAGACATCCAAGGCTCGATTCTGACTGGGAATTTTGACACCACCCATGAATTCGCATCTGGGCAAGATGCTGAGAAGTGGGAAGTGGCAAAGGCCTGGAATGAAGCTGCTTCTCGACGAGGGATCTTGAGGCCGAGTTCTATTCGAGGAATGGAGAATCTTCTGGCTCTGAAGGATCTAGAAGGTATGCTATGTCCATTCGCGTTGAGTAATGAACACATGCTCCGGCGAGCTTCAGAGCTGGATAAGTGTCAGCAGAAGGAGGACCTAGAAGAAAAGATCCGTGCGTGGCTAAAGGTGCATCAAATTTAAGATTTTAGAGTTGTAGTGCATTATTACGAATACATAAGGTGTTGTGTTAATTTAACAGGCTGGTTGATATAACTAGAAATAATGTAAAGTAGAAGCTTTAATAGTAATAAATCTAGCATTATTAGCTCCTATTATAGCCTCTAGCTAGCTATTATGAATTTTACTTAGAATCTATATTACAACTATAAAGTTCAGCCTTGATTCTGGTTCCCCGTATGGTCTAGCACGGATTTCCCCGGATTAGAACCGTGGTCGGCCGTGCCACCCTCCAGAAAAGATCTTTGGCGACAAGATACGTGTCGTATCAATTGGAATTCGGATTTCATACACCTTACAACCAGGTCAATTGACCCATGTAAGGTGGGTTCGCCTCTGGACTGGTTACACACTGTCAATAATCTTGTTGTCCCAATGGCATTCCCTCTTCCGCTGGAAACTCTTCCGGGCATCTCAGAAGAAGGAGACCCATGGGTCCGGGAATTGAAAGAAAGATTTGTAAAGCTGAACGTTATAAAGTCCACGTTTTAGCTTGCAAGGTCCCCATCTCCACATCTATTGCTGCGGCCAAACCCGGTCGCACTATTCACTTTGATGGACAATTGGATAAGGCTTCTGTATTGAACACATACATCGTGGCCGCAAGGGACTTCTCGGGCAGATCTGGGCTTAAGATCAACCGGGGCCTAGATTATCAAGAGGCAAGGCTGGCATCATGCCTGCCGCTAAAATAAAAGGGCAATGAGTATCAACATTGGGCCGGTCAGAATCATAAACTAATTCCATGCATCTTGCTCTGGCAATGTCTGGTATTTCAATTAAATAGAACGAATAAACGGAAACATCCCCATGTGGTATGATATCACGAACCACCGAGATTGTACTAGAATAAAAATATATCGTTGTGAAGCTTAATGACCCTGCATCCAATGAGGATTAGGCGAGTAAGCCATTCACATCAAGAATGCAACTCAAATTTCACCAAGTTGGTTAGTTAACTACTAAGATTCGGTCTTTTCGTCTTCCGTCCTCTTGCGTGCAGCGTCCTTCAAATCCTTGTCGTCAGGTCGGCTCAACTCTACTTGTGGCATCAGGAAGAATGCAACAAAAAATGCCACTGAAGCAAGCCCAGCCATGGCGAGGAATATGATGCGGAATGCTTTTCGATAACCTGGCAGAAGGACAGCTCTTGCCTGATCTGCGTCGGCTTGAGACATTTCTGACAGGACATGCTGGGGATTGGCAAGAAGTCTTCTGGCTTCATCATCTGCCAGACCAAGACCAGCGATGCTTGCTGACAAGATATTGTTACTAATTAGTTTCATTAGCCATCAGGTAAGCAAGAAGAGAGCCATCAGAATAGAGATACTTACATGAGTGTACCCGAGATTGCCAAACCAATCGTGCTTCCAAGGTTTCTGATAAAACTAAAAACAATGTGAGTATGCAACAGCATGCGATTCATAACGCATCATGACTTACTTGCGGAACGAGGTTACTACGGCCATGTCTCTGCGGCTAACGCCTGCTTGGATCGCAATCAAGGCGCTGTCGGAAATTTCAGCGAAGCCCAGGGTACGACACATCGGAAAAGACTTACGGCTGAAGAGTATTGCCAACACCAGCTCCAATGAGTAAGGAGTACCCTACTTGTTTGCCAACACTGGAGTTTTCATCCAGGGTAGACATCAGACCGACGCCTACAGCCCACATTACCCAACCGAGGAGAATGCATTCCCTGTATCGACCGATCTTATGAACAACGAGACCAGACAATGTGCTGAATAAGGTCTGTGTCAGAGTGACGGGAAGCAACATAGCGCCGGCTTTGGTTGCTGAGTAGTTGTACGCCAGTTGATAGAAGGCTGGGATGTAGTAGACCTGCACAACGAAGTTCCAGCCGTTGATAGCCATGGTAATACAGGCGCCGTTGACGATCTTAGACTTGAAAATATGCACTAAAGCTAGTCAGCGAAGATATTTCACGACGAAGGACAGTCACCTACAAGGAACGAGTGGGAACTTGGCCCCCTTCCACTGCCACATCACAAAAGCAACGCAGACGACGAAGCCAACAACAATTGTGGCTATGACATGCGCCGAGTTCCATGGGTACTCGCCGCCACCCCATGTCAGACCAAGCATCAGAACTGAAGTGCCAGCCAAAGCTAAGCCACTGCCGACGAAGTCCACTGCCTTGAGCTTCCTGGATTCGCACGGACGTGAGCGACCCTTCACAACAATGGACAAAAGGAAGGGTGACGCAATGAAGAACTCACATTTTCCAATCTCCTTCCACCTTTCTCAGTGGCATAAAGAAGATGACACAAACAGTGCACAGTAGGGTCAGAGGCATGTTGAGACGGAAGATCCATCTCCAGGAGTCTCGTGACTGCGAAGCTAAAGCACCGCCAATAACAGGACCAATACCGTTGGCAATCGCCACAACTGCTCCCTGGAGAGGTTGTTAGCAAGGAAGAATATCTACGCGTAGGTTTTGTTGCTTACCAGAATTCCCTGATACTTTCCTCGTTCTCTCAGGGGAACTACGTCACTGACAATCATCTGTGCCACAGTCATGAGCCCACCGCCACCAATACCGGTCCATGCTCGAAATACGATGAGCTGGGTACCGGTCGCTGCAACGGAAGAGGCTAGAGATCCAGTGAAGAATATCGCAAGACCAATCAAAAGGATAAATTTGCGAGACCAAATGTCAGACAACCGACCATACAGCAGTTGACCTGTAGTCGATGTTCTAACCTTGGAATTAGCGGTTGATGACGCCTTCGTAAGATCGAAACCCACATGAAATAGCCACTTGCAATCCAAGCGGTCTGGTTGCTAGAGTTGAGAGCATTGCCGATGATGTTCAAACTGGCGGCCAATGTCGTCTGGTCCATGAGGGCCACCAGATCAACGGTGGCACAAGCCAGGAAGATCTAAGCGTCGCAAAGCCATCAGCATAGTTCTCGAGTATTCTCTGCAATCAACTTACCGTAATGATTGTTCTTGGCCGCACATAATTCGTCTGCTCATTGAAGACATGAACGGTGCTCTTCTCTTCGTCAGACTGATTCAGCGTCTTGCTGCCATTGTCCGAGTTGGATTGTTCCATCGCCGAATTCCTCGGGTCGTCTGAAGCGAGGACTCCGCTCGGCTGTTCTTCCTTCATGATGAGGGATATTTTTGGCGACAAACTTGGAAGCTGATCATTCAAAGCATGAGCCGAAGAATATTTCGCATGCAGCGGCTGGAATCAAAGCAAAAGAGCACAGGAAATTGAAGTAGGAAAACACGGCCGGGATCGGTGCCAAACATCGGAGACCGAACGCTGGCCATCCGGGTAATCGGCCAAATAAGCATTCTCGCTACTGCTTGACGTTCTAGGGCCATTGAGAGGACAGAGACCCTTGTTTCCTGCCCTTAGACTGCCGGCCGCCAAGTCTGAACTATTGTTGAATCCTACGATCGTCATCGCGGTAAGTGGAGGCAACCCCCGGTCTAGAGGGTCTGATGCGCTGGGCAATTGACAGGGATTAGGACGGAAACAAGAACCCTTGCGGGTTGCTCCCGTGAAACAAGCTCAACTGGGGAACCTCCCGAAAAACCAGCTCAAACTCTCTCTCTTAGAGCGTTCAACTACAGGGCTTTCATATAACATCGTCGAATCAGCCGACTCCAAAAATGCCCCCCGCGGCTACGCGGCATCTTTGCGATAATTTGCGTCTGAAGCTATGAATTGCGCACGACACTCGACGTTGCAACCTTCTCATAATAGATCACCAGGAAAAAATTAGCGACGCGGCCCCCCCTGGCTGACCGACATGAGCGTTGCATGGTGCCATCGAGACGCCGCAGGCTCGCAGCCGACCTTGATGAGTGCTGCGTCGATCAATCCTCTTCAACGCCGCGTTTCGTGATGTCGACATGCTTAAAGCTCGGTGTTAGTTTCGGGATCACAAGCCAATCATGCTCAGAATGGACGCAAACCCCAGGCCCTAAAGAAGGACGGAGAAGCCCGCCCAAATACTAGCGCAAGTAATCGGTTCTCCAGCCTGCCGTAACGGGCGTCATTTGACACGTTTCGAGACTCCATCGTCAGAGTTATGTCGATTTCACGCATGTTTATCCCATGTCAAAGTGAGAACATTTACGGCAAATGTAACCCCACGGAGGGGTTTCCCCGATTCTCTTGTTCATCCGGTGTCGATGTGACTTCAGCTCGTGCGTCAGCCTACTTTGTGCGCCCTAGTGCGTACCAAGAATGCTGAATCTCTGCAGCAGTTGATCTTGCAGGTATAAATCTCCTTGTGCCAGACTTTCGTTATCAGATTCCTTCAACCAGATACCCGGGCAGGATCAATAACTTTATTCTTACTACTCCAAACGACTTGAGAGTAGGTCTTTAATCATGGCAGAGGTCAACCATCTTAACGTTTATAAAGGTCCTGACGCCGTCAAGGACTATTTCAACCCGGATATTGCTCCTCCTCTACCCCTTGTCGAGATCCCCGATTGTCTCAACCCATACCGCAACGATGGAGTCCGAATTTACGCCAAGATGATGTCGATGCATCCCGCCAACAACGTCAAGGCTATGCCAGCACTGAACCTGCTCCAGAATGGTGTTGTGCCTGGCAAGACCGAGACGGTGGTTGAGTATAGTTCCGGATCGACGGTCATCTCGATGTCATTGATTTCAAGAGTCTACTACGGAAACTCGGATGTTAGAGCATACCTCAGCAACAAGACAAGCCAGGCGAAACTGAGGTTGATGCAATTCTTCGGACTGGATATGTAAGTCACAAACCGCTTTCCCTTAATTACGCACTTCCAGGGATCACCACAGACCAGCTTAGCTAACTCGGTGCCTTTCCCAGTACTTTGTTCGGCGGCCCATCACAACCCGAACCTGCAGACCCCAGAGGCGGTATTCGAGCGGCGAAGGATATTGGCGAGAAGTCAGAAACGGCCATGAACCCGAACCAATATGAGAACGACGATGTGAGTGGTCAGAGGATGGCTTGCTCAGTTCACGACTGACGAATTTTGTAGAACTGGAAGTCACATATCCGTTGGACCGGTCCTCAAATCCTCAGACAGCTGCCTGAAATCAACCTTATCTGCGCCGGCATGGGAACTTCTGGTAGGTCAAACCTTTGAATACGAAACCACACTTCGAACTGACATCCAACTTCCAGGAACCATGACCGGTCTCGGAACGTACTTCAAGGACAACAAGCCTTCTGTGTATCGTCTTGGTGTTTGCACAGCTGCTGGCGACCGCGTGCCGGGCCCGCGCTCATACGCACTTCTCCAGCCCGTGGAATTCCCGTGGAGAGCTGCTGTCGACCACATTGAGCACGTTGGATCGCATGACTCCTACTCATACTCTCTCAACCTCACTAGGGAGGGCATCGTCTGCGGCCCTTCTTCTGGGTTCAATCTCAAGGGGCTCTTCCAGTTCCTCGACCAGCGCAAGGCTGCCGGCACGTTGAGCGAGCTTGCCGGCGAGAATGGCGAGATTCACTGCGTCTTCGTATGCTGCGACCTTCCATACCAGTACATCGACGAGTATTTCGCCAAGCTAGGCCCTGAACATTTCCCAACGATCCACAACGAGGTGAATACCCAAACTCGCAAGATTGGCGAGCCTCACGGAGTCCACATTGCTAACAGTCGCTCAGAATCTCCAAAAGGTGGACCTTCACCGGTATGATGAGGCATGGGAGAAGGAGCCTGCGGAGGCGTTCATGCACATTCCCGAAAGCGTAATCCCGAACGAGCTCAGCGAGAAGCTGCCGAGCACGCCTCGATATGTGGATACGAGCAGCGCGTCCCTCATCCCGAGGTCCCCCAACACCGTCATCGTTGACTTGAGGCGCCAAGAGGATTATCAGACACATCACATTCCCGAGTCCGAAAATGTTCCCGTTGTGGAGTCGAAGGACTGGGAGCCCTTTTCAGACGCAAAGGTTCTTGAAACCCTGTGGCTCAAATTGGAAGCAACATTCGAAGCGACAAGCGAGGTTGGGAAGAAGATGGAGCAGCATCGCTCAAAGCCGATATTGCTCCTCTGCTACAACGGAAACAACGCGCGGGTTGCCGCCAGCGTTTTGAGAGCGAAGGGCTTCGAGGCAGACTGCGTACGTGGAGGCTTCAGCTCGTTGGATGATTTGCAACAGAACCAGGCTGTTGAGCCTCCGTCCTTGGCTAAGACCAATGGACATGTCCACGTCCAAGAGTTGGTGGCGGGTGAGAAGCCTTACCTTAGGCTAGCATGAGAGCTGAAAAATGGATGGTGAAAAAGAATACGACGAGGTAGAAAAAATACCCAATTGCATGTGAACGTTTTGCTGAATAATTTCCTTTATGGTAATGGTGAGGTCATTATTTGTTCGTGTAACCCTTATCAAGTATGCGCAGTGAAACGATTGAAGTCCTCGAGAGTCTGCTCAAGGACGTTAGATCTTAGTACGGGCAGAATTTACTGTCCTTAAAACCCCTCGTTGTGGGTTATCGTACGAAGCCAAGTCTTTTAGCGTGAGTCATCCGCATGAGGCTAAACGTTGTCGCCCGAGACCCTTGGCGACGTCTCCGCGCTTCCGTCTGGAATGGTGGCTTCATGAGAATGGTGGCAGGTCTCGGGCTGAGCTTTCAGCTAACCTCCTCGGCCAGGGTGTTCTGGAATGAACGCTAGACTTTCATGAGAACAAGCAGGTCCTTGCCTAGCTTTCAAGCTGCAAGTAAGGCTACCAAGGGGGAGGCGCTGGAATCGTTGATTCAATCTCTCACAGCCTATAATCCTTCCCACGCGCCATGATGCCATCCACCGCCCGACATTCTTGATTCCCCGATGGTGCGGAGAACAGCTCCGGCTAGCTACTCGACATGTCTATACGAGACTGGCCGTCAGAAGTGGCAAACGCGATGTTGCAGAGAACATTCCGAGTGACATTCGGGCTGAAGTCCTCATCATGGAAACATCGGACCATGGCAATAACGCGTCTTCCGCGTCAATGTCTGTGTTTATTTCGAGAACGCCTTGCGGCTACTTGCGTGATTTCCTAGTTCCCGCGCGGAGCGAGCTAGCCACGAGGTGTTTTCAACTCCACAAGAGAGCAAGATCGTCAGATCGTGAGACAAGGGAGCAGTCCGGGTGGGACCCGCTTCCCCGGCCGCGCTCCGCTACCTCACCAGCCACCCACACCGGCCGGATGTCGCCGACCCGCATGCCGTGCATGCCCCTTCATCGCAGATGGTTAAGGCTGCGGAGGAAAATCCAAAATTTCAGGAAGCAGGAACCCAAGTGAATGCGTCGGCGGCTGGCTAGGGATATGCTGTCAGGTTCCCTGATCTACAGGGGGAACTCCGTAGATCCTCCGTGAAAGAACCACCAGGACCGTTGAAAACTTGCTTTTTGACTGCCATATTTTCGGGGCAACGTCTGTCTTGCATCCTTCTGTTCTGGAGAAGCGACAGCTCGTGGCTCTGAGTAACGCGCTCAACATTTGCTAGTCGTTTCATCCCACAGGTTTGGAATGTGACGATGTAAGACCAAGTGACTGAGGCGAGACTCTCACAGCTGAACCCAATAGCCTCCCCCAACTACGTGTGAATTGGAGGCTCAGAAAGAAGACTAGAGTTCAACACCGTTTAATTTTTCTATATAAACTGCCTTCGTGGCCCTCTGATCAGTTTCTAAGTAGCTCTTCATCACAACGACCACAGTCATTCACTACCCTAGCTTCAGACCCCAACACCCAAGCGTCACTCGCTCTTCGCTACAATGAAGTACCAAGTCTACCTCGCAGCTGCTGCGGCAGCCTTTGGCGCCGCCGATGCCCAGTGTAACGCAGTAAGTCCACAAACTCAACAATAGAACTCATGTCGTCAGCTTTTCGTCAGCTGGATACACTAACTCAACTGATAGAACAACTGTGCTCGAGCCGTTACGGGAACCCGACTTGGTCCCCAGACTCAAGCTTCCCGCAGGGCCGACTGCTCATCCTTCCAGAGGACTACTATCACCCGCTTTGAGACGACCACCTTCGTCACTGTCACCTCTTCCGCCACTTTTGACGTTACTCGCACATTCGCCCCTTCCACTGTGACCGTCACCACCACCGTCCCGCCAATTATCATCGATCCTTCTTTCTCCATCGGCCTCCCTGAGCCTCCTGTCGTCACCAGCTTCTCGGGCCCTGACCGCCGTGACCTTGAGGGCCGTCAACTGGTTTCCTCGGCTATCTTCCCCCCTGTCCCGTTCTACGCTTCTGCATGCAGCGGTGCGTCTGCTTACCGCTCTGCTTGCTCTTGCTGGGGTATCACTGCCAGCTTCGTCACCAACAGCTTCCCGGGCACCACGACTATCACTATCACCTCGCTTGATATCGATACTATCTCCGTCATTGGAACTGGTGTGACGACCACTACTGTCCGCATCACATCTACCCCAACCAGCTTCGTCTTGCCCTCGTCCACGTCGACTGATGACGACGTTTCCGAGACCGTGGAGCCAACTTCCTCTGAGACTGAGGGCCCCTCTTCTACCGACGCCGAGCCCTCCGTCACCTCTACAGATGAGCCATCGTCTACCGAGACTGACGAGCCTTCTGCCACTTCCAGCGACGAGCCTTCCGCCACTGAGACTGATGAGCCTTCTGCTACCGCCACAGACGAGCCCTCGGCTACTGAGACGGACGAACCCTCTGCCACCGAGACCGATGAGCCCTCGGCCACCGAGACTGATGGACCTTCCGCCACCGAGACTGACGAGCCGGTTCCCTCCACCACCGATGTCTTCCCAACCAGCGTCCTCCCGGACCCCACGACCTTCGCCACCAGCCTTCTTCCCGCGACCTCTGATGAACCCACTCCTACGGTAGGCGAGACCTCGATTGAGATCTCGCTAGAGACCTCGATCACCGGCCCCACGCTGACCATCCTCCCCTAATCTAGTCCTCTGACGTTGAGCCCTCCTCCACCGCCGGCCCTGATATCTGCACAACCTTCGGATCCAGATTCCCGTACACTCCTTCCACGCTCTTGACCTTCTGCTCTTGCAGCTACAGCAACCCCACCTGTGCCGAGGGCACCAGCCAGAACCAGCGCACGCTTCCCCTCATTCTCACCATCGAGATCTGCGCCAACTCCTGCGACCTCTTCGCCAACTGCGTCGCCTTCTCTTACAACGCAGTCACCCTGGAGTGCCGTCTCCTCGACGCCGACGGCTTCGGAACCACCACCGGATCCAGCGATTGGGTCCTGGTCGACCGTACCAGCGGATCTTGCAGCAGGGACACGTGCGAGCCCGGCACGGCCTCCCCCTCGCCTTCGGCTACGCCCTCGACGCTCCCTTAAGCTCCTGACTATGAGCCGACATCATGTTCAGCCTCTTCGGCCTTTTCACACCCACACTCGTTAGCCAAAAGCTGCTTTCTACATCGCTAGATATTTGACTTAGTTGGGGTCTGGGTCTGCAATACATGTCGTCGTTGTCTAAATCATCTCTCTCCAAGTGACTGTCGTGAATGGTAAAGTACCTCCATAATTTTAGTGCACTTTTCTTTTAAATGAAAATACACCATCATGTCTATCGTACAGAACCATTAGTTGAAATCTCGACTACATATCGATTACCCGGGATAGTCTTGTTCCAAGTGTCAATGTCAACGGCAACTGGCTGCCCAGGTTCCATCTCCGCCTCAAGCAGCATTGGTCGCAACACCTCGAACACCGCATCGGCAACTTTCTTTGCACCACATACATAGACGCGTGCTCCATTCTTCCACATTTCTGAAAGTTGGTCCTTGAAGCTTGGCAGCTGATCAACGACGTACTTGTGTGGTGCCCCTCTTACCCGACTGAAGGCGCGGACGACTGTTACCACGCCTTCTTTCTCAAAGTTGTCCAACTCATCACGATACATGTCATCCAGTTCGGGTCCGCGGCAACCAAAGAACAGAATCGCCGGCGCCAAGTAAGCCCCTTCCCGCAGTGCAATTGCGCGGTCCTGGACAAAACCCCTGAAAGGGGCGAGACCTGTGCCTGCTCCTATCATGATCACCGGTGTTGAAGTCCGGCTGTGAATATCAGGGAGAGTGAAGTTGAGTGTCGCGGGCATCAGAGAGATTTTCACCACATCCCCTGGACTCAACGATGCGAGATAGTTTGATGCAACGCCCTTCTCCTCAACGGTATAAGTCAGCGTCGCAAAGCCAGACTTCCAGAAAGGCGAAGACGAGAAAGAGTAGGTTCTAGGGCGCATCTGCGGCAACATGGAGAGAAACAATGTGAGTGAAAGCTTGATGTCGTGAAAGGTCATGAGTAGGTCGACGATGGTAAGACGCTTGTCGCGGATGTCGGAAGTCTTACTCGACAGGGTCCGCAATGTAGCGCGAGTCTCCCCTTTCTCAGCCACTTCTGCCAAGGTTTCGATGCTTCTGGGCGTTGCTGTGCGTGTGAGTTCAAGGTGGCTGGCAAAGAGATCCCAGGCTGTGATGGGCTTGTTGAGAGGCAGGCTGGATGAACGGCCCGATCGAGATGTGATCGTCAGTAAAGCGTCTCCGGTAATGTTGAACCTAGACAAGACTTTCTGGACCAGCTGTGGATCATTCTGGGGCAAAACCTGAAGATGACCGCCGGCTTGGTAGGTGACCCCTTCTGGCAGTCTGAGTTCAAGATGTCGCTTTTGAGGGACAGCTTTCGCTGACAACATGCAAGATTCTTCGACAAATGCTGGTATGAAGCCTTTGCGTACTGTGGGTTGGAATCCATTTCCAAGTTTGACCTCAATATCGACATCAGGGCTTTCCTGATCCACAATTCGCCCATGATTGTCTAGCAGTGCTGGCCAAAGGTGGTTATCGAGCCAGCTTTCGAGCTCAGAGAAGACATCACAGGTCGCAGTATCTGCGGTGCCCAGAGTGGCCAGTCTCTGAGCTCCAGCCGCACCCAACATTGCATCCAGCGCCATTGGCACTTTGAAAAGTGTAGCAGGCCAGTCTCTGTGACCTGAAGGGATGTTCATTAGCACGCGCCACAACAGAGCATCATGAGATTTCGCTCACCACAACCAAAGACGGCGAACCGGACGCCTTTCAAGTCGCCAGCTTGAAGACTCTGGGTCCAAGAAACAAACTTAGTCGCATCCCGCGATGGCAGTCCGTTGTAAGACGCGGTGATCATGATGACTGGGCCATCCGAAGGTAGACTTCCCGCAGCATCGTTCATGGACATCGACTTGGGGGTAAAGCCTCTTCTGGATGCTTCCATGACCAGACGCTGTGCCAATGCTTCACAGGTGCCTGTATCAGATCCGTACAAGACTGTCATCGGGCCTTTTTGAGACAAGACGTGTTGCATAGCCTGTCTTGAAGGCTCTTCGACACCACTCGAGCGAGCCCTTAGGCTTTTTAAGAAGTCAGTCGGCCTCTTGTCGTCTCTCAAGCCGACGCGAACCTTGAACCCGGCTGGCTTGATTGTAAGAAGATGCTTGACCTTGAGCTTGTATCCAGGATCATCCTTCTTGATGTCGAAGTTGCGCAAAAGCATCGCGATAACCTGCAGAAGCCGTGTGTGAGCACCCGTGCCTTTCTCTACCTATTTGTTGCGGTTTTACTCACTAGTTGCGCCTCCTGCCAAGCGAACGCTCTCCCAATGCAACCTCGCATGCCATTACCAAACGGCTTCCAGGCATGTTTTGGAATACTGTCGAGGTTCCTCATCCTGTCTGGTTTGAATTCTTCTGCATCTGCACCCCAAACTGCAGGATCTCTGTGAAGGGTATGCAACAGCACACATAAGGCCTCGCCAGGCTTGACGAGATACTGTCCCCCGATGATCTCATCCTTGAATGGGGTGACATAATACCCAGGCGCAGTCGGCATCAATCTCAATGTCTCCCGGAAGACTGAATCGAGGAAAGGAAGCTGTTGCAGATGCTGGACGTTAATGGGCCCATCTCCAATAACTCGGTCGACTTCCTCACGAGCCTTCCTCATTTCCTCTGGGTGCTCCACAAGATAGTAGATGGAGAAGGACAGGAGACCTGACGTAGTCTCGTGACCTGCGACCAGAAAGGTAATGATGTTGTGAACGATGGCCTCTTCACTCAAGGAATCCCCGGTCTCGGGATCGCGACCATTGAGCATGGCGTTAAGCAAGTCATTGCTCCGATCTTTGGTGGATGACTGACGGCGCTGCGCGATGATCTCGCGGCATGTGCCTTGCATCTGCTCAATGTTCTTCCTGAATCTGGACATTGCTCGTGGTCGAAATAGACTGACAAAGTCTGGGAGGACAGCTTGAAGATCGGCTTCTCCAAGTACGGCAATCATGCTCTCAACAAACGGGTGCGTCTTCTTGTCCAGGTAGAAGCTGTTGAAGCGGTAGTCCATTGAGCACAGCGCTATGGTGTCCAGGGTCAGGCGAGTGAAATCATCAGCGACCTCGATTGGCGCTGAAGGACCAAGACGAGCCCTGGAATTGGTAAGCTGATTGTGGGCGGACGTGGGACCGGATGACTGACCACTTCAGGCAAAGTTGTTCAGAGAGATCATTCATCTCGTCAAACATGCTCCTGATCTTCAAAGGACCAAAGACTGGCATCAAAATCCTGTGCGCGACACCCCAGGTGTGGTTGTTGTGCTGTGCCGTGAAGAGACCATCACCAGCAGCCGCCCGCATGGTCTCAACGCCACTGGTGACGAGCTTGCAGAAGCGAGTCTCATCGGAGACTTCCTCTACTAGTTCGCGGCTTGAGACGGTGATTTCTCTTTTACCAGCAAAGGTTAAGGAGAATATTGGCCCTGATATGAGAAGTCAGGCATCATCTTATTGGTTAAAATGGCCTCCTGCGACAAGGGCGAAGACGACCAAATGCGAAAACCACATACCATGCTTTGCCACGAGACTAATCAGGGAGTCCAAGGGACTGACGAGGTCGATGTCCAAGATGTTTCCTAGAACCGGCAACGCTAATTGTCCAGAGTCAGCATTGAGAGATAGGGTGAGGGATAAGCAGCACTAACGTCGCGGCCCTGGTATTGGTAATATCGTGTCAGGAAAGTTCTTCTTGGTATTGGATTGGATGCTTTGATCTTCTTCCATCGTGTTTGCTTGTATAGAATGAGGATTTTTCAGAGGCAAAGTTTAAGTCGCATCCACGCTCCGGATGTCTTGAAGAAGGAAGACACGCAAGACTTGGCGAACTCCCAAAGGAACATCAAGGGAAAAGTGCGCTGCCTGAAGATTGATGAATCGCGGCGGGCTTCGATGTGTGGTCTAAGCTGCGCAGTCATCCCACGTGGCTGCCGGTATCCGCAGAACGTTCCCAGTGGTTTCTCATGATAATTCCCTCACTTCCTGAATGCATCACTTGACCAGCAAGAGTCAAAAGAAGAAAACTTCTCACCGCTGCATTGCCGATGCCGAAGCGAGGAACCATTGTAACTTTCACGATGCGTACAATGAGGCTCCACGGTGTCGACATGAGATATCCCAGATTGCTGAAGGTTTCATTAGATCATTCGCAGAACTCGACGATACGACCTCAGTGGACTTCGCAAGCCAGAATTGAGTCCGAATCCAGATTTTGCGCCGTGATGACAATGGGGACTGGGTGGTTGGTTGCGCGCGTCTGGGGATCCATCAACGCGTGCGGCTTTTGTGTAAGGGATACAGAGCTGCATTGCATGTTTACACATAATATCCACCAAAGACAAACGAGGAAGGTGGCTGTGCCGTCAAAGACGAGAATAGCTTGGGGGGAAGAAAGGTATCGGTTTGAGGGGTTTTGCCATGTGACAGGTACACTCCCATCATCGTGAAAAGCCTTGTTTACATCCCAGAGGCCTCCAGATACACAACCAGCGTAGCCCACATCCTCAGAGCGGGAAGGGCACATGAGATTAATACCGCATTGCATATGTGCACAACGTCCTTGCCTTAACCCCAGACAAGGGAGTTGAAGGACGAATGGGAGCAGTCCGGGGAGACTAACATGGTCCCAGAAAAAAAGCTTGGTCCATTGCGGGAAGCGCCCGTACGAATCCCAACCCCAACCCACTAACTCCTGAGCTGCCAAGACAAATCCCTCATACAAAACCTCCGCAGATGCTCCCGTTGTACTTATCTAAATCTCCAGAGCTCATGATACTTTCACTCGAACAAATATTGCCCGTCCAACGCTTAACTCCCGCGCAAAACAGCCTTTTTCTTTTCTGGACAACCGCACTATCCCCGTCGAGTCATGCCGTGCGGGCGCAATGCTGTCGCAGCTTCAATGACAGATCTTTCCAAATGTGTCTGAAATCGCTCACGAGGATCCAGTGCAGCAGGCACACTGCTGCATGCGTTCAGTGAAGAGAGAGGAAGCAATGGAAAAAATCACGGAGATTACACAACGGAGCATGGTCTGGATGAGGCGGCTGAACGGGTGATACTCTGTAGACTGGAGGGTCTCGTGCGAGCGCTTACATGTTCCCATGCTGGTGGTCCTCGTGCTCATTCCCTCGTCCCATCACGTTCACCGCCAAGACAACGAGTTGCGATGGGTTGGCCAAGACTGCGGAGTCTAGGATGCAAGTCATCTCGCGACGATTAGAAAAGTCGCCCTGCTTCCATGAGGTCATTCCCAGCTACCCAAGTCGACTCTCTCATTCACTCAACACCCGGATCAACCTCCTATTCTCCCCCTTTTTCAACTTTACCCCTTGCAACTTTCTTGCCTCTTACCAGGGCTGAGTCCTCCTCGCTTGTTGAACTGATATGGGAAACGACAAAGCTGTCACCGTCACCGTAACCGCCGTGGCCGGGGACACAGAACGCCGAAGGACGTTCTCGACCCTGTCAACAAGCACCACCTCGAGCCTTGTCAAGTCGCGCCGTCCACCTCACGTGGGGAGCACTGAGAAAGTGCGCGAGCTCGTCCGACTTGCACTCACTCGTCTCCGTGTTCTTCTCAGCGAACGCAAAGGCACTCGGAAACCCATCTCCCAGAAGGGTCTCTTCGCTTACAACTACGTTGAGCCTCTGTTCAACTGGTGGGGTGCCAACTACCGAGTCCTCCTCACCCAGTGCCTTGGCCGTGTTGAAGCCCGTGACGCATTCGGATCTGCGACCAAGCTGGTGAATGGTGCCTCGCACAACTATGCCGGCTTCTACAAGGCCACCGCCGAAGCCGAGAGGCTGCAGCGTTTGTGCCTCGAGATGCTACCCGTCTCTGAGAGCGACGCAGTTCCCTTCCTCAGAGACGAGACACACCATGCCATTGCCAAGTTTCTCGGTGCCGACTTCTGCTTCACCACGAGCACGGGCTACGGCTCAAATTACATCGCCCTTCCGCCGCTCGTCGACTGCGCTACCGTCGTCATTATGGACGAGAACTGCCACAACTCCATGTTCACTGGTGTGTTTCTTGGGATCTGCCCCAACCTTCGCAAGTTCAAGCACAACAACATGGACCACTTGGAGACGCTGTTGAGCGGGTGTATTGATGCGACGGACAACATCATTGTGGCAATCGAGGGTCTCTACAGGTTTGTACATCTGAACACCATCGTCATGAACTGTTTACTAACTTTAAATGATGACAGCATGGAAGCCGACGTGCCACCTTTGGACGAGATTCAACGCCTGAAGAAGGAATATGGCTTCACATTATACTGCGACGAGGCGCATTCTTTCTTGTCACTCGGCAAGACCGGCCGAGGATGTTTGGAGTACTGGAACGATTACCATCCGGAGAACCCCTTACCTTGGGACCTCATCGACATACGCACTGGCACCCTTTCCAAGGCTGTAGGGGGTATTGGAGGCATAATCGTTGGAAAGGGCCAATTCCAGGAAAGTGTTAGAGAACGCATAGAGAACCTCGACGAACAGGAAAATGCCTCCCTGCCCAGTTCCACCATGGCGCAGACTCTCTGGGTTCTCGGACAGCCTGCCCGAATCAGCCGCAGTCTGCAGCGTTTGGCCAACATCTCTCGCTTCTGCCGGGAAGAACTGGAACGCTTCGGCATCTTTGTTTATGGCGACATTGGTACACCTGTTCTCCCCGTTTACACCGGCAGGCCCAGCGTCTCAGCCAAGCTATCATATGCTCTCCGCTGCGCAGGTCTCCTCGCCACGCCGGTTTGCACTCCGGCCGTCCCCTTCTGGGAAAGCAGAGTCCGCATCAACCTCTCAGCAGATTTCACCGATGAAGAAGTCAACCGCCTCGTCGAGGCAGTCATTCGTGCAGCCGCCAGCGTCGGTATCTGCAGATCCCCGAGCACCGTTCGCTTTCTCTTCAAGACCGACGAAGAATCTTTCACGGTGGAGGAAGATCCCGAAGAGGCGGAGAGGTCGTATGACTGGGTGCGCGGTTTGATCAAGATGGACGCGACGATGGGTCCAACGAGTCAGCAGAGACAGTTATTCGACACCACATGTGGCCCCAGGATTCTTGAGATAGGTCACAAATCTCGCGTGCAGTATGGCATCGGTGCCGGAGGTGCACGCTGGATCTGCGGGACTTTCCCTCCTCACCTCGCAGTTGAGAAGCTCATCGCCAAAGCAACTGGCATGGAGGCGGGCCTGACCTATGCGGATGCATCAATCGGACTCGCATCAACCATCGCTGCACTATCGCGACCGTTGTTGGGATACACCAAGCACTATCTCCTATTTGAGAGGGGCGCAAGCCAATTTGTTCGCGACGGCATCGTGATGGCACCAAAGAAGGATGCACCCACTCTGCTCAGCTACATCGACTTATTCCAGCTCGTGCAGCAAGTCAGAAAGCTTTCGCGCAGCAACCAGAGACTATGTCTCACAGTTTACGTTCGCGTCGGCGAAGACTCGGCTCATCACTTGCTTTCAAACGTTCTTGAGGAGATCGCGACCATCACTGGTCCAGAGTCCTCCATGACCATTCTTCTTCACTGCACCTCTCATTACCTGAACCCAAGGGAGCTCATCTCGTTCCCTTGCAGGTCTAACATCCATGTTCTTGTGTGTGGTTCTTTCAATCGCATCTTTGGTCTGCCGGCGGGTTTCCTTACTGGCCCAGAGAGTCTCATCAGGGAGTTGAGGTATACGAGTAGGGGGTACATGTTTACCACCTCACCACCCCCATTCGTGATGGATATGCTGCGTGCTGCGTTGGAGTGGAACTTGTCGACCGATTAACTTTTTCCTGGGCATCACAAGCGTAGCATTTCATGTTGCTGTCCTTCAGGTTAGGCGTTGAGGCATTCGTGATGTTTTCTAGTCCATCAATTTTATTTTTGGTTTGAGCGCAGTCCACACGTTTCCGAGTCGGTATCGATAGTTGGCGCGAGTATGTCTGAGATTCATAATGATAAGAGGCAGCCTGACGTAGCCACGACCTCCGCAAGTGTAGAAATGCCTGCATGTCACCACATGTACCTTTTGTCTTAACCGCCAGCCAGCCATCAGGCTGTTCCCGTCTCTGGCGAACCACCCGTCACTTATGGCGAACCACCCGTCACTTATGGCGAACCACCCGTCACTTATGGCGAACCACCCGTCACTTTTGGCGACCGTCCCCGTTTCCTTTTTGGCGGACTGATGTTCCAGACAGCAGCTTTCTCTATCCCACGTCTTTACTCGATCTTCAAGACACCAAACTCGTCTCTGTGCCGCATTCTGTCACGTCTACAGCTTTGCACAATGGACAAGGTCTGGTTCAAGCTGCGTCAGACCGACTACCCGCCGCCAACCCCGGAGTCGATGGGTACGGCCAAAGAGACCGGTCCCTTGTGTCTAGGCCATTTCATACCCGACCTCCGTCGGATCGATTTCCCCATCAATCGCGACGAGATTGAACCGTTTCCAGCAAGCATGCGGGTGTTTTCAACCAGCGCGGTTAAGTTCCAGTGGGAGGATACGCGAACATCTGAGCATGGCGGCGCCTTAAGCGGTGGCGCTCCTGTTCTGGCTGCGTTAGGTGCACCGGTTACCGCCAAAGCAGATATCAGTGCAGCTTTCAAGGCCTCCGTTTCAAACTGCGAAGCTTACGACAGGCTCGATACCTACATAGTGCAGGTGAATCCGCTGTACGTCGATGATTGCTTGGAAGGGAACAAGATCTCTCAGTACACGAAGCACAATGCCACATTGGGAACCTGGTCCATGTTTATCATCACCGGAATGAAGATTGCCCGGATAGGTTCGAGGTCGCTGTCCTCGTCTCGCAAGGTTGAGCAGGGATTCGGGGTCGGAGCGTGAGTTCATTATCTTCTGCCGCTTGCCACATAACTCTTCCGCTGTACCGTCGTCCGTTTTCAGGGCTAATAGCTAGGTCTGTATTGTAGAGACCTCGCAGGGATTGCTTCCGCCGACATCGGTACAAACAACAGTCGCGAATGCGAGACAACTATAAAAGCCGCCGAACAATCCGATTTCGTATGGGCTGTTAGATTGGCCAAGGTGCATAAGGGATTTCTTAGGACTGACTGGTCGATTGGTCCATACACAAAAAAGGCAACCTTCGAGGACACCGACGGCAAAATTGACGTGGAGAGCATCGTCTCTGCTGAAGGCGAAAAGATGTTTTACGTGTTTGAGGATGATCAGCTGGACGAAGCGTTCGTTATCCTGAATAATGAGACGCACGAAAAGGATCAGGTTATCTCGTTGAATTGAAGACTTGGGGATTTCAAACTAGTCATTCAGTAAGAGTTTCCCTGAGCTACCTACTAACTACTCTGCATCCTGCAAAGCCCTGATAATAAACTCGTGTACATGTGCTCTTTCAATCTCCCTTTCGCCGATATCTTCTTCATTGCACAGTGAGAGCAACTTCTTCGGGTGGATACAGTCGTAGTTCTCACTCGAAGACGCCATCGCTCTGAATACTGCTGACATGCCAGCCTTCGAATTCAGCATCCATGTGTTCTTTTGCTTCTTCTCAGGCACATAATACCTTTCGAAGTCAAGAATTCGACCTGCCATTCCCGCTGCCAGCGCCGTAGCTGCTGAAGTTCCGCTCACACGGCCGGAATGCCCCGGCAACTCGATGTCATGCCCAAGTAAAGCGAAGTTATCCGCATTACGACGCCACTCAGGATTGATGTCTCGATGACTCTTCAAGTTTCCCATGGTAGCAAACATGCATAACACGTGATCTTTCATGCGAGCAGGGTAAGCGACTCTTTCTGTGTTGCCCCAGTTGGAAGCCGCGGCGAAGACAATGATGTTGGCAGCATGTGCTTCGTGGATAGCAGAGCGAAGTCTTTCGGTAGCAGTCGTGAAACCAGCTGATATACTAATGATTTCAACTTTGTGGGATATAGCCCATTCGATAGCCTAAATTCTTGTATGAGATTGTTTCTTCCGGAACGAGTTTTAGTCAGAGATTCAATACCTTGGCCATGATGTCTGGCGCCGTTCTCTCATCCGCCTCATCACTTTCAAATACCTTCGCTGCAAATATTTCAGCCGTGTCATACATACTCAGAATGAGTCTTATCGATTGTGTTCCATGGAGCAGCTTCCCTTCCTCGGGGCGCTGCGGTTTTCCTGTGCTGTTCACGAAGTCCTTGTATCTCAACGCGATCTCTGAAATCGCATCAATGCCTGTGTCTATGACAGCAATCCGAATTGGTCGATAGGTTTCTTCGTCTTTGCGGACGCTCTTCGGGGTTTGCAGAATGCGCGCAACACGATGCCATTCATCGAACCATCTTTTAGAAGAGATAAGCCCCTCCCTAGAGCTTTTTCTTAGTCACAGTCGTTCTTGCTTCGGATTCGGAAGTCTGACCATAGGAATTCGAAACTCACCTTGAAGCAGCCGTGCCTGCGAGCGACTCAGGGGGTATAGGTGAGATCTGATGCGATTCTCTTCTGTCTTTCCAGTCCAATAGCTCATGCCACGTCATTCTTCTGATGACTGGTTGGGCTGATTGAGTGTACTTCAGCACCTGAAAAGCGCAATCAAACACTCCAAAAGGCTGTCCATCCCTTAGGTCATTGATCCATGAT
This sequence comes from Colletotrichum siamense, assembly GCF_013390195.1. NCBI lineage: Eukaryota > Fungi > Ascomycota > Sordariomycetes > Glomerellales > Glomerellaceae > Colletotrichum > Colletotrichum siamense. The sequence goes on along the minus strand of NW_023501016.1, from coordinate 6,650,410 downwards.
AAAGGGACTTGTTAGTGTTAGAATGGAACATGTAATCCCGAGTCAGTGGTGCTCAAACTGACACGTACCTGCCCAAGTGATAGTACCAGGATACCTGTTGTGACTCAAAATTATTCTTAATCCTCGGATCCCTTTGCTTGTGGCTGTTTCCTTCACTATGGCAACATGGGTTTCCGTCCTTTTCTCGTCCTGTGGCAATGCAGAGTTGGAAGGGCTAGAAAAGGGTGCGCAATTGGCTGTCAGTCTTGAGTATTTTGATGTCTGGTGGTCTCACCTCTGAAACAGAATACTTTCACCCAAAACAGCGCTCTGGGCTATCTTCTCGAGTAGGATATTGCGCATACTACGCATGCATGCCAAAAAGTCATCGGCAGCTATTTCGAGAAATATAATTAGTTTGACTGTTAAGAGGGGGGCCATTCCACCGTGCAAATGACTGACCAGAGATACTCTGAAAAGTGAGCTCTACTCGATTGCAAGGAATTGATTCCCTCTCTTTGCTATCGATGACTTCGAAACAGTCAGCTGCTTGAAAGGTTACCTGGCGGCCTTGAGATTCGACAACGGTGTCTTTGTGCACTGATTCTTCGAAGTCAGTCACGTTTTGATTGATTTCAACGATTCATTACCCTTGATCGTGAAGCTTTGGTTTGTTGTGTTCCCCGTGCTCGGGGAGTTGGAAAGTTCCCCAAGAAAAACAGAAAGATAATCCTCATCAATAAAGAGAGATGGGCAGTCAAACATTGATGCAAGCTTCAACCACCTCTCATTCGCGCAACGATAGTGAGAGATCTGCACATGACATCGTTTCCATGGAACGGGAAAAATGTTCTTGCCGACAGAAAAACGAGCACTCATGAGGCTTCCAGCGTGTTTGTTGGTGCTATTGAATGTAGTAGCTTCATGCCGTTTCGTTTCAAGTTTAACAGTAACAGACAGTGAACGGGTTTACATACGCTTTTGAGCACAGAACTGACACTCGATCTTTGGCCACTCGGAAAAGTCTTCCATCTGAGGGTGTGGTCTGTACTAGGTTTGAGTTCACATAAGCGAGAATGTTGCGAGCCGATCGGCTCCATAACGACCTCATGACTGCGCATTCTGAAAGAGGTGAGAAAGAACATCAATCTCGCATAGAACATTATATCACTTCGTTGCCGCACCTTGTATTCCAAATTGTCTGGGACGTATCCGAAGTAACACAGGCCTATCATTTGATCGGGAAGCCATGTACCACGTGTATTGCGAGTCGGCTTGTATCTCTAGAACCGGTACACCTTGACCAAAAGGCACTATCTCCTCAATTGTCAGTCTACCCGCAATTACAAGAGAAAAGGGGCTGCTGTCTTTACTTACACTGAAAATACAACGAAGCAGTATGGTCCTCGCACTCACAGAGACACATGAGCTTCATATCCGTCGTTGAGCTCTTTTCCGTAAGCTTAGCCAGCGGACAAACGTTTTGGTAAGTCGGTGGTTCCTTTCCCGCACTCCTACTGACTATTCCAGATGACATGTCGCACATGCTCACGTGACAAAGTGCGACTGCATCTTCGAGCTTCGAAGATGAGCTCTGCGAGTCTGTTGACACTCCGGCATTTGATCGGCGTACAGGAGAAGACAACAGCGTGCCTAGAATATCCTGCTCCAAAATCCAGTCACAAAATGCTTGTAGACCTTCTGTCATGCGCGGAAGTAATTCGATGCTTTCATTACTGCTGGCGCAGGTTGATCGTTAGTCTATATCCAAATTATATAAACGGCTGAGCATTGACGTTATACTCTTTGCACTCAAGAAAGTACGCGATGAGAGTGAGGCTGTTGATACTTGCGATCAGTCTCTCCCCAAGCGCGTGTATAGTCGTGATCTTTCTGTTTGTTTGCTGCTGCCTTTCAGCCATATCGATCAATACGCGATCATCATCCACGAGAGCTTCCCGGAGCCCGAAGAGTATATTTTGGCATGATGCGAGTGCAGCTTCGACCTCTCGATTGCCGTTTGGCGGACCGTGGCTTGTGTCTGGGGGCGTCCAGACAGGGTCCCAGTCCGACTTCAACGCAGCAATGCTGGTGAGAACATCCCTCAGGATAGTCAGCTGTTTCTGGTAGATGGTAGTATCAGCTTCGGTTGCCTTGCTGAATGTGACCAGAGCAGAAAGCAACTTCTTCGATATTGATGACAGTAGAAGAGGTCCTTGTAACGTCCTGGTGGTGTTCATTTTGATTTGCACAAATTTCTCACATTTGTCTTGTGGGGATACTAGCGGTTGAAACCGTCAGTCTTTTGTAGAGACATGCTTGATGCCTATTTGTACCATGAAGTCACTTCTCAAGCTAGCGTATGTCAAGTTCCCACGGCATGCAGGAGATTGTCGCCTAATGTTTCAGCATGCGTCGTAATACTGGGTAATAGCATGTAGGAAAGCTCGACATCGCCGTTCTTTGGGTCAGCCATGGCTCTTGATTGACTGGTCTTGCAGCCCGCAACGTTACATTCAGGCAGGCTGACTGCATAAGGCATCAAGCTCGTCCTACATGAACCTCCCTGCCGTCAGGCAACTAAGACAATGGCAGAAACATCTCAGCCACCGGTATTCTCGTGTGCTGCATGGCAAAGGAAGAGGCCCAATCACGATGCGTGAGGTTAGCGGCACAAAAATTGGAACTCGGCACGCGACCCCGCAAATGAGAACGGCGTGCGTGGACGGAGTCACTGTTGATTTTCGAATTTATACACCGCCCGAATGGCCTTTTTGGATGTTTGAGGCCTGATCTCTGCTTCCTTGATGACTGAAATTAGCAAAGTCTCAGCTAATCATGGCTCCCAAATTCCGAATTGAACGGCTTCCATCAGGGGTTCGCTATCCGCCTAGGGGGGACATCGCTCATCCCGCCGAAGAGAAAGGGCAATCACGTCGTTCTCCGCAAGTTTACGTTTTTAAGGGTTCTGTCAGCACGTCTTCGCTGGACAATTTCGATGATAGCAACACTCGCAGTACCCAAGGCCCCAAGCAAGAGCTTTGGGGGTCGGCCGCACCCAACTCTACCTATGGAGCTCCCAACCCCGATGTTTCCGAGGCTTTTGCTATCGCCATGCACGTGGGTGCACCAGCCCAAAAAGAACACAATCCTCAGTCGCCAGTTGATGGCTCTTTTTGGACACCGGAGAGCGGCTCCGATTATCCATTCACTCGCTCGTCACGCTCAACTTCACGACGACCGCCCCCACCGCCACCACCGCCACCAGAACCCCCGATGGAAGAGGAGTCGTCCGATGAGTGTTTACCATTACTCAAAGTGAATGCGGACGTTCTTGTCGACGGCAACATTTCTCGGACAACACTTCTGCAAAGATTCACCAACACCACGAAAGAGGCTATCGGCGAGGCACGATATACGTTTCCATTGTATGATGGCGCTGTCGTGGTAGGATTTAAATGTACCATTGGCGAAGACAGGGAGCTCACCGGCAAAGTGAAAGCCAAAGATGAGGCTAGGGCGGGTTACAAAAGGGCCGTGGAGATGCAAGAAACTGCGGCTCTGCTGGAAGAACACACACCTGAGATCTTCGAGACCATGATCGGAAACATTCCAGCGGAAACAAACGTGAGCGTACAGCTTGAGTACATACAGGAGATCAAGACTTCCATATTCGAAGATGGTGGGGAAGTTCTCGAAGTCATCATTCCGATGTCTATTGCTCCACGATACGCCGACTCTGAGGGGGTTCTGAACCATGCAGGGACCAAGATGGAAACAGATGGCCTTGATGTGACGGTCAAGGTCATAGACAGCAAACGGATTCAGAAGCTTCACTGCAACCACTACGCCAACATTCAGGAGAATGTTCCACTAGTATCTACGGAAGTTTCCAGCTTCTCTGACCTCGGCACAGCCAAGGAAAAGTTGGCTGAGGAGTCTCTTACACAAACTATCGCCACATTCACCTCAGATTCGGCGATCATGGACGAGGATTTCATTGTATCCATTGAGGCCCACCCATCTCATCCCATTCGTTCTCGTGCCATTCTTTCTCCTCCCAACGAAGATGGTCTCGCTGCTCTGATGCTAAGCATCAAACCTGCAGAGATATTTAAGGGTACAGCCTATGCAGAAAGATTCAACGGTGAGGTCATCTTTGTGTTGGATCGCTCTGGCTCCATGGGCTACTCTATACCATACTTTCAAGGGAGGCGTAAGACGACCAAAATATCAACTTTACGGAAGGCAATGTCTCTATCGATTGCAAGCCTTCCCAAAGGTTGTCGCTTCAATATTGTCTCGTTCGGGACTGACACTGAGTTCCTATGGGGACAATCGCAGAATTACACACAGGCCAATCTCGAATACGCACGAAGCTATGCAAAGGCCATCAAGGCCGACTTTGGAGGAACACGTCTTGCTTTTGCTCTCAAGAATGCCGTCGACTCACGTCGTGCAGGAGAGGCTTCCGCACAGATCATTGTTATCACAGATGGAGAAGTTGAGCCTGAGAGCATCCTGGAATATGTCTGGGAAACGCGTCAAGGGCTTGGAGAAAAGATACGCTTCTTTGCACTCGGTATTGGGCACAATGTCCCCCACCGTTTGATCGATAGGATCGGCGAGTATGGTGGTGGATACGGCGAGGTTGTCGATATTGGGGAAACCCCACACTGGGCCGGCAGGCTCATGCGAATGCTGTCAGCCGGAATCATGCCAAGTACCTGGAAATGCGAGATCGAGTTGGGCGAGGGATTTGAAAGACGAGATCTTCTGTCTCATCCTTTTGGATGCAGATCACATCAGCAGCAGCCCGACCGACCGAATGTTGTTCCGTTCATCCAGGCTCCTCATCCCACAGCCCCTCTCCATCCCTTCACATTTCGATCAACCTTTCTACTCTTTGACCTTCACTCTGGAGAGGCCCCGACCCACCTTATTTTAAGAGCTACAGCTGACCAGACCCGGATTGAAATGAGCCATACTTTGGCTATAGAAAAGTGCACAACTGGTTCTTCTGACATCAAGTACCTTGCAGTAAAACACGCGTTACTTGATATGGAAACTGCAATTGAGCGTCAGGGTCTTGTTCGATCTCGTGAAGACTTCGCAAGACAGAACGCCGTTAGACTTGGAACAAGGTACCATGTTTCAAGCCGATGGACGAGCTTTGTCGCTGTTGGAGAAACCATGACGAACCTGTACGAGATTGACTTTTACAAAGCCGGGTTTATACAGGGAGACTTCAAGGACTTTGCGTTCCCTCGGAATCAAAGCGTATCACCCTCGTCAACACAAGACAGAGGATTTCCAATCGCTCAGTGCTGTTTTCCAAGCAAACATTCAGGTATGTCATCAATAAACTTCCAATGGTCCTATTTCTACTCGCCCACAGGCTGGACTAAAGGAATTTTGCCAACAGTTCTAAGCTTCCACCTCAGCCCACCGATACCTGCTTCTCCGGCGGTTCGCATGCCAATCCTTTCGAATATGAATTACGATTCCGCTTCTCAAAGCTATCCATTGATCAGACCTGCACAATCCTTTCCATTCGTCAGTCGGCCCTCTTATGGTGGCTTTGGCAACGATGTCAATAATGGCCAGAGGACCAATTCTAAAGCTTCTCATGCCAATAAGTCTCAAGGCATAGCAGGTTTCAAAAAGGGACACGTCACTTTGGAAACGGTGGCTGAATCACAAAATGCTATTGGCCTTCTGGATCTCCAAGAGCTACCTTTTAGGAGGCTAGAGAGTCACTTCCATCAGCATACAAGAAAAGTGATCGCCCAGCTTCTGTTGAGCTCTTTTTCTCAATTACAAGGAGTGCCTGTTGAGAAGCACCTCGCTTTGGTGAAAACGGTCATGGTCATCGATTATGTTCGATCTCATCTGGCTTTGGAAAAAGGCCTCTGGGCGATGATCATCCTCTGCAAGGCAAAAGCAGCGGTATTGGACGCCATTGGTGAATCGGACGCGAGAGATTTTGACGAAGTGGAGAGCACTCTGCGACTTGCCTCCATTCATGAGCACTTGGACAAGTATGTGAACGAAAATGTGGCTCAAGATTGTTGTCCATTCTTACTGCCAGGAATGGATGTCTGTGCTTTCTGCGAAAAGCCGGCTCCATCGGATGATTTTGATGATGCTCAAGCATTCAAAACTCAGATTAGACAGTGTACTAAAGATGGGTGTGACTTTGCTGCAGAGGGAAGGCATGCAGTTGATCAGTTATGGGAGCACATGGTCAGTGAAGGACATCTATGCCGCTAGGAAATATGGGGAGGCAATTTTCATCGGGTTCTTTCTTCATTGCCTATTTCTTGTGCTTTTCACCAGGTTAGGTTTGCGTCCCGCCGCCCGCCCTTAGATTGACAGCAAGTGCTTGCTGTATCGGACAGAATGCTTGACTAGGAGATCTTTCAATTTGATTGCATTCAGAACCCAACTCTTCATTGGTTGCCTATAATAGCAAGCCTTTTATACGTTTGGAGTCCTAAAAGAGTCGCATCGCAATAAAACTCCTCTTGTTGACCTTCTGACCGCTTTCTTCCACGTTGGACGCCCAACTTCCCTTAAGAGGGTGGCAAACACGCGGTCGCGGCTGTTTTCATCACGCTTCGTACGCGAACTGAACAATTTAACGCCTCATGGCATCGAGCACGATGCTAACTTAGTCTTTCTCCGCGATGAGCTTATGTCGTTAATAGAGTTTGGGAAGATGCGGAGGTTCCAGACCTCCATTGGGCCATTTTCGCCGCTTGCGGAGCACGGCACATGGCTAGTCAATTCTTCATTTTTTCCGAATACCCATTCCCCATCATAAAGGGATTGCATTTAGAAAAATGCCATTGAACCGGATGCCACGTTCTCGGATGTCTCAGCGCCACGCCTCATCCAGGCCAGCTGAAGCTTAACTACGGAGTTCAACTGCGGCGGCACGCCACATCCGGATGCAATTCTCGAGCCTGTCTTCATGATATTTAAATATCAGCAATAATCTCACGATGCAAGAACTCATTCACCAGGCCACAGCACCATCCTTCCGAAGCACACAGCTCAACATCATGCATATCTCCATCTCCCTCATTGCCCCGGCGCTCTTGCAGCTTGCCGCAGCGGCATCGTGCCCTGCTTCAGGATCTCCGACCTATCCCGAGGCCACTGAGAAGAACACCGCCTTGATCCCTTTTGTCAATACACTTCCCCTGATAGACGCAACACCACTACTCGACTTCAACGTTGCCGCTGAAGTCGACTCGGCAACCAAGACGCTCTCATTCCCCTCGACTGGCATGGACACTGGTTCCACCGGGATCATGATCGGCGCCGGCCGGTTCGGCATCAACAAAGACTCCAAATTCAACATGACCAACCCCGGAACGGAGTACCTCTCTTCCAGCCAGAGGCTGTGGGAGGGATACTGGGTCGAAGCCGACATCACATTCCCCGTCACGCCTGCTACACGACGCGCGCTAAGCAAAGACGTCGTCGCAAGGGTGCCTATCATGATTGTGACGAAGGCCAGCATATGCACTACGTGGAAGGCGAATGGCGGCAAATGCACAGATGCACAGAAGACGAACATTGAGGAGTACCCGAAGGACATCACCGCGAGCGGTGCCTATGTGGGTGTCGGGTTCGGACGATCTAGCGACGAACAGCCTCAGGCCCTGCCTGATAAGGTCGCCTTGATCAACATTGTTTCCATCGGTGGCCAGGCGGTTGAAGATATGCACCAGGGATACATCCTTACCGAGAAGGGCGTTGAGGTCGGCCTGACGAGTGCCAACACCGAAGGCTTCTGCACCACGAAGCTGGGCCTCATGGCCTCCAAAGTAGACAAGGACTGGGCTCCGCCCAACGCGGCTATCAGCGTCAACAGCACGTCTTACGACCACGGCACCGCTCTCTTGGACACCGGCATCCCGCAGTCGTACGTGCGCGTAAGCCAGGAGATGTACAAGAACACGAGAACCATCAGGTCAAAGTACATGCCGAAGCACCCCAGAGTCCTGGTGAAGGGAACCCGGGTGCTTGTCGCCATCCCCGACGAGAAGAATCCGATTGCAATCTACGACGTCACTTCTCAGGGTGCTGGCGCGCCTCAGGCTGGAACAATGCAGCCAGCTGGTTTCGTCAGGGAGAACTACACCATCCCGTCTACCCCGTTCATCAACACTGGAAGGATGATCTACAGCAAGTTTGACGCAATGCTTGACGCCGACTGTGGCTGGTTCGGAATGGCTGAGCGTTCGGTTAGCACCAAGAAGATGAAGAAGAGGGCAGCGTGCCCTTCACCTGCATCAGGCGCTAAGTGATTGTTGAGGAAATGGATACTGGAAACCATGGAATTTTGGAGCGACGAAAAAGACCGAGGGGCTAATGAAAGTAGTTGTAGGAGTTATCATAGGTAGTTTGAAAGAATAACCAAGAAAAAGTAACTTTAATAACAATGATATTGGAAGCTGAATTGATAAGCACCTGCACCTCGTACATCTCGTTCTGTTGACTTTCGTCGGGCCGTAGTTGAGACCATCGTTGTCATTCGCTACTTCAAGCTCAGTCTCCAGAGAAGTATTCCACTATTTACTCGCGAATCAGTGTACTCGAGATCAATCGGATTTCTGTCTTTTCTCTCACTGTGAGGACTTCACGGAGACCTGCCGGACACTCGCAGCCCGGACCCACACATCCGGCGCCGACGCCCGGATTCAGCAGGAGCTTAGGCGGTGTATGCAGCAAAGCAACGTCCGGCCGGCGTGGTTGCCGAGAGCGGTTCGTCTGACCGAGGGAAAACCCACCGCCAAGGGTTCATCGTTTCTGATCTCTGAAACACTCGGAAAAACTCCACATCATCGCTTTCGAATCAAATTTCCGGCGGACCCTCTCTCGCGAAAGACATGCTTAAGACTCCAAGTGCCGCGGCTTAATTTTAGAGGGCGGTTAGCGAAGTGTCAAAAGGTCATTTTTGTGATCTTTCTGCTGCTGTGGTCGTACGATCGCCGTCAAGTGATCGTACTCTTTCGCAAAGTGTGTTGGATAGTCTCCTTGAGAGCAACCTTCATCTTTCTCTTCAGACTTGGTAACTTCCGCCTCCAGAGTCCGCCTCTGTATCCGATCATCGTGCTGCTTATTTTGGGAATCACAGCCTGGGAATACGTGTACACAGACATCATAGCCCCTCTCGTAGCAATGCAACGTATCGGTCGATTGACGAGCCTCCAGAGCCGAATGCAACAGCATTCTACCTGTAAACATTACCCGTGAACGTTTCTTGATTCTGCCGTCCTTCATCTCAAAAAAGAAGAAAAATCGGAAGAATGGGCGACGGGAATCTAGATCTTGTGCGGTCGGACGTTCCCAAGACAGCGGTTGCTGGAGCGTAATTAACCCAGCCTGCCAACGGCGGCAACGAGCTCATTAATCTCCCGCGGTTGGCGTCCCAGGAACGGTTTTGGAGCAGGGGTGGTGTGCGTCCCCGGCGACGGACCGGGGTCTTTTGTCGTGCGGCGCCGCTTTGCTTCCTCTTTCTCCCAAACAGAAATGGACCGATTGTGTGTGCTTGTGTGTGTGGCCGAGCCGCGAGAGTTCCCACTGCACGGATCACGGCGAGACATTCTAGGCGCGAAGGTGACACACGTCGATGAGGCGGCAAGGCTGATTTAAGTTCAACACTGCCATTCTTCCATTCTTCTAGACTTTGGGACCACGCGGCCGTGTGCTGTCTTAGTGGTTTGATGTCGTGTCAACTATTGCTTCTCGCTCGCGAAGGGTGCCCGGCGGCAGTTTTCCTTGGTAGCTAAGTCCTGACTGAGTCAAGACCACGAGTAACATGCGCGCGCCGAAACGGTTTAAGCGACATAGGGTATCCAGTCCGCCGGATTGGGAAGAGTCAAGGCAGAAAAATGTCCGTTCCCTTGGCGCTATCTCGCAACGTATCCGAAATGAGACGTAGCGAGAGGTGAAGATGCCCAGAAAGAGAAAAGGACGAAGCGCGGTTCTCACGGTTTTCAGGGGGGGCTGGGAACTGAGATGATACCGTGTAAGCGACGGTTCAAACCACACCGCAAAAACGGTGCTCTCTGCTCTGCAACAACAAAAACTCCCGAGTCCCAGTATCCTCCGACTTCATCGCCCTCTGGCAAATCCTCGGGAGATGTTATTTTGGGGCCAAACACCGCGCATGGAAAGCCTTTGGGCTGCCGCTTGAGCCCACGCGGAGCCGCGTCAGTCGGCTACTGGGCGATTTTCAGGGGCAACGGGCCACCTGCTGGCACCATTTTACTTCCGAGAAGGGGACCAGGGGAGTGTTGGGAAGGATGACCCCTACACGCACTGTGTCTCAGTTGACACTCGCTCTCTTCTCAGGTAGAGGCGGCGTCTCACTCACCCTCCATTATTGTCTCTCTGTCGTATTGGCGGCTTTCTCCATCGGTATCCGTACATGCTTTCGCTATCGATCTCGGGCTGAGTGTTCACTGATGGCCGCTGCTCTTATGGCTGTCGGCTGAAAGTCTAATGTATTACAGGCCTGCCAGATCCGAACAACTCGAGATGCGTGTCGTGGTGGACACAAAGCACAGAAGAGAGGTCATCCTCGACTGAACCGGACGAGGCTTATACCCTCCCAGCCTCTTCCAACTCGTCGGGACCCTGTGGATCGTGAGCTGAAACGGCCTCACCGCTCGAGGCCGCTGTCAGTCGTAGGCATAAACCATCAGTTGCCGCGCAAAATATCCCGACGAAGGGCAGTCCCGGGCGGGCCAAGCGGCTTCATGCTGGCGGTGCCTGCGCTCATCCAGCCCTAACTGGACCCGAAGCCGTCGGGAGGTCTCCGCGGGATATCTTCACTCATCACGGTCAAGATGGGACATTTCAGAGACGAGCAGATTCGCTCCCGGCATTCTCGAAAGTCCATCCGTCCGGCCTGAACTCTGTTTCCACTGACATGATTCATCGTTAGTGAGGAATCACGTCAACCAGAGCTGGGGTCTAAGCAGATCTGCACCACCAACCGGCGATGCTCATATCCCGTCATGCTCATCTCTGTTCTCTGCCAACTTTCATCCTGCAAGCGCGCCAAAAGAAATGTCTTATTGATAATCAAAAGACCTCCAAAACCAACACCCAATCGCACCCTCGCAGCCGCGCCGCATCACGGCAGCCCAAACATGGCACCACAGTCACATAGATGCAACCAAAGAGCGGCACATCAACCCTCCACATCCCTTCACCAACCACGCTTCTGTGAATCAATCCCCCTCCCCCCCTCCATGACCTTGGGAGCCGATCCATGATCCATCCCGCTTGGCCTGGACCACCAACCAACCCGTTCACCCCTTCTCAGCCGCGGCCAAATTTGGTCACGCCCACCAACCATCGCACGGGATCCTCTCCCGAGAAACCTGGGGACCCGCAGCGAAGCATGAACAAGGATCCTGCTGGCCTGTCTCCCGTCACAGCCAACCGAACCATCCTCCCCACCGATGGCCCCTGGCCGCAGGTCAATCCACATCGCGGGCCCCCTCCCCTGGAACAATGGGGAGAGAAAGAGTGAGTGTGAGAGGCAAAGAGGATGTGTGGCTTCGGTATATCTACGAGGCAGACCCGCCATGCGACCACCCCCTCCTCCGAGGTCGTTTCGATCTTGTTCCCCCTTCTCGTCTTCGGAGCCGGTCCATTACTTTCTCTAAAACCCAACTTTTCGATTCTTGACGAAACAATTTATTTGAACGAGATACGAAAAAAAGAACCATGACGAGCTAGCATCGTCTTTTCCAGGCGAAAATCAAAACGGAAGAAAAAAAAGGAAGAAACCAGAAAAACGTACCGATTCTTACGAAACGAAACGAGAGCAAGAGAGAGCCACTGGTGGCGGACGGAGACGATCACAATTCCATTCATTCATTCATTCACTTCTCACCAACAACGACTTTCATTCAGCAAAACACCACCGACGACTTCACAAACTCGGACCTCTTTCGAGCCAGACACAGCCAAGCCATGGCATCAAACTGAACCATTCAAACTACTTCACAGTCTTTTCATTCATTTATATATACTTTTATTGCACAAAATGCCTCCAACAGGCGCCTTTGCCCTCCTCGCCCTCCGCGCCACCGAAAACGCCGCCGCCGCTGCCTTCACATCACACACCAACTCAACCGACCAATTACTCAACACCACCGCAGCAGCAGGAGGAGGAGGAGAACCGGGTCACCGCGAGTGGAATGGCGGCTCCGTCGTGCCCGTTGCCGTCATCTCGGCCGTGCTGTCGACCGCCTTCGTGGCCATGCGCTTCTACACCCGCATCTACATCCTGCGCTCAGTCAAGTGGGAGGACTGGTTCATCCTCATGTCACTCCTCTTCGCCATCGCCACGAGCGGGGGTATGATAGCACGTACGTTCAGCCTCCCATATCACATTCATGAGCCCTTCAACTAACAAGAACAACAGAACTCAACTATGGCCTGGGCCACCATTTACGCTCCGTCGGCGCCTCGTTCCCCGTCTACATCCAAACAGGCATCCTCACAAACCTCTTCTACTCCATCTCCCTGACCCTCACCAAAATCTCCATCCTGCTTCTCTACATCCGCATTCTCACCTACGACCTCGTCCGCCTCCTCGGCAAGGTCCTCCTCGGCCTCGTCATCCTCACCCACACCTGGATCATCGCCTCCATCCTCACGACCTGCATCCCCCTCTCCGCCGCCTGGTCCTACGACCCCGCCAACCCGCCCATCTACTGCCACCCGGTTCCCGTCTTCTGGCTCAACGCCGTCCTCCACATCCTCACCGACTTCATGATCTTCATGCTGCCCCTGCCCGTCATCTCCAGCATGAGCCTGCCTCGCAAGCAGAAGACAGGCCTCTACTTCGTCTTCTGCCTCGCCTTCCTCGTCTGCGCCATCTCCATCCTCCGCCTCGTCGCCGTCTTCCACACCGACGAGTCCAACGCCCAGGTCGCAGACGTCACCTGGTCCGCCGTCCGCGTCGCCAACTGGACCTCCCTCGAGGTCCACATCGCCATCGTCACCGCCTGCCTGACCACCCTCAAGCCCCTCCTCAATGCCCTCTTCCCGAACCACGCCTGCGGCGCCACCGTCAACGACAGCCCGCTGCCGCTGAAGACGACCAGCCCCGCGGAGGAGGCTCGCCGCCGCAAGGACTTTGAGGAGAACTTCTCCACGGGTGATGTTGATGGGTACCGCCGGCCGCTGACCATCGGTACGAAGTCGAACAGGCCAAAGGTCAGGCGGGACACGTTTGCCAGCCTCGTCGCGGACCGCAAGAGCACCCTGGAGCACTTGGAAGTCGCGACGCCGACGTCGGCAACGAAGTTGTCTGATAAGGAGGGCGAGGAGTTCAAGCTGCCCGAGGTCCAGCCGCCGTCGCCTTTTGGCAGGTTTTCGAGTTGGACACGGGGTTCGAGGTTGCAGATCCCGGGTGTGACGAGAGGTGCCAGCGTAAAGCACGAACGCTTCGGGTCAACGGCGACGACGAGAGGGAGGCATGAGCGGTTCCCGTCGAACGTCACCTGGGCTTCGACTCACCGACGGTATGAGTCTATTGATGAAGAGGTGCCACAGGTGCCCGGGAGGAGGCTGATTTAAGGCGGGATTTTGTACGATGGACGAGGCGTTGAGTGCTTTTGAGCGAACATGTATACCAAGCGAGTTTATGAGGGGCCATTGAGCCCTGGTTTGGATTTCAGCGCGGAATGCGCCATCATGTATATATAGCATCACAGTCGACGGCGTTGAAGGGACGAAAAGGTGGCAAGGGTAGCATGCTGTTGTATACCCCTTCAGCGCGGCACGCGGCTGTTTGTAGTAGTACGAATAATGACATTTTCTTGCGTCATCCTCAATCCCAGGATCGCTTGTGAATTTCCATGCATCCGTACACCAATTTGGTTTATAACAATCTGATATCTTGCGAAGGATATGTCAGCATCATCGAGAATACAGGCTAGGGTGAGAATATGCTCACCTGCTTCGAAATAAAGCCCCCTTCCTCCACGTCTCTGGGCCAAACGACCCTTTCGTCTGCCTTTTTGGTTTTCATGGCCCGTCAAACTGACGGAGCCTCATCTGGTATCAATCTTCTTGCTTAAGAAATGAGATCGGCCACGTTCATGGGCATCTCATCAATCTGGGTAGAGTAGTACACTGCACTTGTTAGCATCCATGTACGAGTTATGGTTCGGGCAATACTGACACTCAATGTCTCTCAAGATGCGCACATCCTCGCTAGTAACGAAGTTGATAGCGACACCCTTCCTTCCAAAGCGACCACTCCTACCAATGCGGTGGATATAGTTCTCACGGTTGCTCGGCAAGTCGTAGTTGATCACCAAGCTGACCTGCTGCACATCGATACCGCGAGCCCACACATCCGTGGAGATTAACACACGGCTGTTGCCCTGTCGGAAGTCCTGCATAATGCTGTCGCGCTCCTTCTGCGGCATGTCACCGTGCATACTGCTGACCGTAAAGTTGGCCTCGCGCATCTTATCCGTCAGCCAATCGACCTTTCTGCGCGTGTTGCAGAAGATGACGGCCTGCGTGATGGTGAGCGTGTCGTAGAGATCGCACAGCGTATCGAACTTCCAGTCCTCCTTCTCGACCGCGATGAAGCACTGCTTCAGGCCCTCGAGGGTCAACTCGTCACGCTTGACGAGGATGCGCACAGGGTCGGTCATGAACTTGGTCGTCATGTCGAGCACGTCGTACGGCAGCGTGGCTGAGACGACGACGACCTGCGTCGCGGGGGGCAGATAGCGGTACACGTCGTAGATCTGCTCGCGGAAACCTCTGTTCAGCAACTCGTCCGCCTCGTCGAGGACTAGCATCTTGATGTGGCGGGTGCGCAGGTGTCTGCGGCGGATCATGTCGGCGACGCGGCCGGGGGTGCCGGAGACAATGTGCTGGCCGTAGTCGAGCTTGCGAATGTCCTCGCCGACGTTGGTGCCGCCGATGCAGGCGTGACACTGGACGTTCATGTAGTCGCCGAGGGCCATGACGACGGACTGGATCTGGGTCGCGAGTTCGCGGGTCGGGGAGAGGACGAGGGCTTGGGTCTCGCGGACGGCCGTGTCGATGACTTGCAGCATGGAAATGGAAAAGGTCGCGGTCTTACCCGTGCCGGACTGGGCCTGGGCGATGGTGTCGCGACCCTTGCAGACCTGGACGATGGCGCGGGACTGGACGGCGGACGGGGACTCGTAGCCGTAGGCGTAGATGCCGCGGAGGAGGTTCTCTACGAGGTTATCGTCAGAAAATGATTCAATTGTTCGTGATGATGGGGAGCCTTACCCTTCAGCGACATGGACTCGAAGGTCGGGTGGACGGTCACTTCCTTAGAGGTGGAGAACTCCATCCTCTCGTCCGCCTTACGGTCGATTCCGCTGCCGCCTTCAGCCATGATGATCTCTGTTGTATTTTCGGGGAGGTGTTAAGTGGTTGTAGTGGTTGTTGTTGCGACGTCGAGGTCGAGGGTCGTGATGTACAGGTGCAGGCAAGGCAAAGTCGAGGGCGAAATTTTAGAGGGGCGCGCCAAAAGCTTCAGCGCGCTCTGCTGCAGGCTGCGAGTCGCAAACCAGACGACAGCTGTCTCGGGCCGGAACATCCTTCTGCCGGCCTGTAAAAAAGACCAGACGCAGCGCATTGCACCTCATTAAAACAGTGCATCTAGCGCTTTTCTTACCAAAATTGGGGAGCTAAAGCAGGCCTTATTCAGTGGACCCGACAACACCAGGCACGCCGCGCCAGCCTTCCGCCGCGATTTTTCCAGAGGCTGCGAAAGCCGCGCCAAACACTCGATCTCGACAATCACCTACCTACACAACTCTCCTCACTCTCCCTCCCCCGCCCACGCCGCGCGTCGCCGACAGAAACACCCCCTTCGGACCGCGAAAATGGTCGGCATCCTCGAAGAACAGCGCTACATCCACGAGGACCTCGAGCGCCTCGAGCAGGGCATCGCAGACCGCATCGCGGACGAGCCGAAACACATCCGCGACCGCCTAAACCGCGACCACGAGGTCTCGCAGCTGCTCGACCAGATCCAGGCGCAGTCCGCCAAGCTGCTCGACATCTACGCCGACGCCGACGGCCAGCGCTCCCGCGAGATCCAGAGCATCGGCACCGGCGACCCGTTCGAGGAGTTTTACGCCCAGATCAAGGACGTCCGCGAGCACCATGCCAAATACCCCAATGAGCAGGCCGAGAACTCGGAGCTGCGCTACCGCATGAAGAAGGAGGACGACGGCGAGATGATGCCCTACATCATCGACCGCATCTTCACCGGCGAGGAGGGCTTCGGCCGCTTCTTCGACCTGCACACCTGCCACGAGAGCTACCTCAACCTGCCCAACGTCAAGCGCCTGTCGTACCTGCAGTACCTCGAGGTGTTCGACAACTTCGCCCCCGGCTACGGCGGGCTGAAGCGCAGCGAGAAGCTGACGGACCAGTACTTCAAGTACGTCGGCGAGCTGGCGGGGTACCTCGAGTCCTTCATGCGGCGCACGCGGCCGCTCGAGAACCTGGACAAGGTCTTCCGCGGCTTCGACAACGATTTCGAGACGGCGTGGGAGAAGGACGAGGTGCAGGGCTGGCAGGACGACGCGGCCGCCGCTGCTGCGAGGGAGAAGAGCAGCGCGGAGGCTGTCTGGTGCGAGGACTGCGAGAAGGAGTTCAAGAACGAGAACGTGTACAGGTCGCATCTTACGGGGCGGAAACACATCAAGGCCGCCGAGGCGCGGAAAGCACGGCAGGAGGAGGACGGCGGTGACGCCGCAGCAACATCAACAAATGGCGGCGGCGTCAGGGTCTCCGCGACGAGGTTGAAGGAGCGCGCCGTCGCGGAGCGCGAGTACCGCGTCAAGCGCCTCGCGGCCGCCATGTCCACGGAGCGCGGCGACACACGGGTCAACGTGGAGCGGAAGCAGGGCATGACGGAGCGCGAGCGCCAGCAGGAGCTCGAGAGCTACCTCAGCTTGTCCTCGGCACCGCCCGGCGGCGGCGGCCAGGTCGCGGGGGGCGACGACGAGGAAGGCGACGAGGACGGCGAGGACGGCGAGGAGAAGATCTATAACCCGCTCAAGCTGCCGCTCGCGTGGGACGGCAAGCCGATCCCGTTCTGGCTGTACCGCCTGCACGGGCTGGGCGTCGAGTTTCCCTGCGAGATCTGCGGCAACTTCGTGTACATGGGTCGGCGGGCGTTCGACAAGCACTTCAACGAGGCGCGGCACGTCCACGGCCTCAAGTGTCTCGGCATCACCAACACGGCCCTGTTCCGCGACATCACGAGCATCGACGAGGCGACGAACCTCAACGACAAGATCCAGCGCGAGACGAAGAAAACCAAGGTCGACGAGGGCAGCATCGTCCAGATGGAGGACGCGGAGGGCAACGTCATGCCCGAGAAGGTGTATTACGACTTGCAGAAGCAGGGTCTGCTGTAAAGGACCTGGTTCTAATCACGGTGAGAGCGGTCATGAGGAGAGCGGCGCACACGGCGAAGAAGCAAACTGTCTGCCGGGGCGATGCCCTGAGCTGCAGGCACATACGGAATCTGTAAATGTAGTAGACACAGCCGACATGGCTTATCGTTTTCGAAAAAGGCATGAGATTGCACTGTAGAAGGTATGATGGAGTCAAAAAAAGGGATACCATTTCATCAGCACTCGTTCCTCGTTCGTCCCACAATCTGCCTGTTATTGGGCGGCGTAGATCAGTCCGAACCACAATCAAACTCGACAAGCATCTACCATCGACAACGTACCCAGCTGAGCGCATTGCGACGACGCGATTCAGCCGGACCCGTAGATGCAGCGAATTTCCACAAAAATCGTTTTCTGGCTATCCGATTCATACATGCACCCTTCTGATGGAAAGAAATCTCTTCAAAAGGTTGCTTTGATAACACAAAACTCATCAATGTGGCAAAACTCAGAAACATGCGCTCTCCACCACTGATGTCATACCAAAACCCCGACGTCAAAGCCCCCCCTTTCACAAGTTTGCAACACGGGGTTTTCACATGAAGGTCGATTGAATGCAATCAGGTCCTGCGACGCCAGATGGAAGAAACTCCTGCAGATGTTGAACTAGACGATCACCGAGTGGGAAAAGGGGACAAATGATGCAGTAAATCGCGCCATTCTTTTTGATATGGCTGCATCCGGTCGGCTTTTCTCGCCAATCTCGGTTTTGTCTATGTTCTAGTTTCTATGTACAGTACCGCCGGGGCTTCTTTTTTGTAGTCTTGATCCTGTACCAAGCCGAAAACACGCCCAAATGACTTTTTGTGTAGTCTTTTTTCTGTTTCCTTGTATACCAGTAGAAAGCAATCCCAAGTGCCCAAATGCAGGGCTCGCTATATGAATCACACAAAACCCGACCGTTTGTTCCCTAAAACAAATGGAATGTTCCGTGGCCCTGTCGCCATTTTTTCTTCCGCATTAGGTATCTCTATGGTGTAATCATCCCCTGTTGTAAAAAGGCTGTCTTTTGTGACGCCATCAAGTAGTCGCTTGCTTTTATCCGTTTTGATCGGATCTTCTTAATCCCGTAGGATCTCATTCGTAATCGTAAAAGGAAAGGTTGGTGAGAGGTTTCTTAGTCCTCGAAGAGGCCAGACATCTCCTCCAGCAGCTGGTCGGCGGTGGGGCGCTCAGCGGCGTCCATGCGCATGATGCGGTTGATAAAGTGCGATGCGGTGCGGTAGTCAAGGGGCTCAACCTTGCGGCCGACAGTGAGAGCCTTTGCAGCCATGGCCTTACCGGGACGGGCACGCTCGAGGTAGGTCTCGGGGATGGCACCGAAGCGGCGGGATTGCTGGCGGAGGACCTCGAAGATGTAGCTGCGGTCATGGTAAGACGCGTTGGTCGGGCGGAAAGGGTTGTAGTCTCCGCCATGGAGCAGCGCAATCATCATCGATCCAAAAGCCCAGATGTCGCTGGCAGTGCCCCAGGGAACCTCCATCAACACCTCGGGGCTGGTCCAGATGGGAGCACCGATCAGGAAACCCTTGCGCGCGACATCGGAGTCGACGGAGTAGGAAGCACCAAGGTCGCCGATCTGGACGTCGGAGAAGCGAAGGTCCGGGTCGGCTTCGGATTCGGAGGCGTAGTTGACGAGGATGTTGTCAGGCTTGATGTCTGTGTGGACGTAGCCATCCTTGTGGAGGGTGGACAGGCCGCGGAGGACAGCGCGGGCGACGAAACGGATCTCGCGGTTCGTGAGAGGCTTCTTGACGGTTGCCTTCAGAAGAGTGTCGTCCATATGGCGGAGGACAATCATGGGTGCGTCTTGCTGGATTTCGTCGATAACCGGGCGGAGGAAGGGGTTGCCCTGGAATTTGCGAAGGACATTGTGCTCGTTCTGGGCGCCGGAGATGCCTTGAACGCCCTTAACAATGGACTTGTTGCCCAGAGGGTTTCTGATGAGAGTTAGCTAGGGAAAGACACAATGATATTCGCAGCTGACTTACGTAGCAATCCAGACACCCTCGCGGATCTTCTTCTGAATGGTGTACCTGCTGGCGTTTCCGAGCAAGATTTGGCCAATCTCGAGGGACGGGGTCCCGAAGGCGGCGAGACCTCTGGGGATCATTTTCGGGGATGTGTGAGAAAAGTCGTCGGAGTTTGAGAGTTGCGGAGGTTCGAAGTATCAGGTGTTCGTAGTTCGTGATATTTCACTTCCTTATGTGACAGCTTCGAGTGGCTGTCTGAGAAGGACCAGGTCGATAATGGTCATTAGGTATATACCGGATCCGATTCGTAATGGAGAAAGGTCTAGCACGCGATTCCGGTCATCTAAAGGAACCTTGTCGAAATAAACCCTCGAATAAAAGCAGGTTTATTAAAAAGACGGAGTCGTCGAAGAGATTGAAGAGTCGAAAAGGTTGAGGTGAGTTGGATGTCTGAGCAGAGTAGTAGAGCTGGAGCAAGTTGAGTCGGAGGAGCAACGCTTCTTTAACGGGCAGCCGGGTACTTTCCTGCGGTACCTGACCGACCTAAGGGCAGGGCGACGTGCAGGGGTGGCGGAGGCGTGGGTGTGGATGCGGTGTGGGTGGGGAGTGGACGCGGGAGTGGATGGGGGTCCTTTTAGCGTCAGCGGAAGGCAAAGTGAATTTCTAGGAACGGTACGTACCTCCAAGGGCGCTGAAATTGGAACACACAAACACCACACACAAACAGCAAGGTAGAACAGCCAGCAAAAGACAATGGGAGAAGCCCCAGCACCTGGAGGACAAGCCTTAGCGTTCGTGGGATTGGCAATGGAAGGTTGTGTGGCACCCAGAGCAGCAGTCCAGAGTCAGACTTGACTCCCCTGATTGCAGCAGGATTGGCAAGCCGGACGCCGGAGTTAATTAATGAGTAGTAGCATACACCGGCCGCTGCAGTGAATATGGCGGCGCCTTGCCTGACCGAACGACCATCCAGACCGAACATCTCGCTGCCCTGAGAATAGACGTCTCCCGCCTGTCGCGATGAGTGCCGGCTGGGCGCGGCTTGGCTGGCACTCAGCACTGGCTTCTTCTAGGTAGCTTTGGACCATGGACCAGCCATCGTCTTTGGGTATCAGCACTGGCACTGACACTGGCCGTGGCCATCGCCCGGAATAGTAGCTGGCAGCAGTTCAGCGAAAGAACCAGCGGCTGCCACGGGGCGTGCGCGACCGTCAGCGGTGAGGCAAATGAGTTCGCTCCGTTTAGTTCCAGTGGACTTGGGGGGGGGACACCAGTCATCCGGGTCCAGAATAATCAACAGCCCCCTCCGCTAGGAAAAAAAAAAAGATTTTTCTTCTAGTGCTCGTGTCGGACGGCACCCATGCCAAGGTACGTGCATGGTTCTACTGCATAGTAGTGATCGGACTGTGTGATGGAGGGTGGCCTATCGGTCTATCGCCGTGGCATTGGCCGTCGACAGCGGTCTAGATCGTCCTGCTGCCCGGCGGAAACACTTGCAACGCACAGTGTCGAGCTGTTCGCAAACAGCAGACGGTAAGCCATTGTTGGAAGGTCTGGAGCTGCTTCACCTTGGAAGAGGAGTCAAGACGAGTCCAACGAGCACTGATCTGCAAGGATGAACCACAGCGGGAGAAGCTTGCCGTAGGGGTCCCCTCCTCCTTTTCCAGGTACGCGCCCACCTCTGCAAGCTCTGCTCCAACCTGGACACCCTCTCACCACACGAGGACACCATCAGCGGCCACGGGTTGATAAGGTGTGACTCCGTCAGCCGCCCTGGTTGGCTGGCACGTCGCTGTCACCGACAGACCGGACTGCTTCCGTTACCCTGAATGCCTGTTGTGCCGGAGGCTGGACGTGTTCGGTGCATACCCGGATTTTGCGACTCGTTCTGCTGTTGCATTCGCTGCACCACCATCTGCATCTGAAATGCCCGGGAGGGTGGTGTGCTTCTTTCGTCGGCTCCGGCTCCTATCTGCCAGACTGCCATTCCAGCTGCAGGCTGGGTTCCGTGATCTTTAGGTCCAGATAAGGTGACTGGTCAAACGACGACAAAAGGAGGCTCTGGTGGACAGCAACCCGCGAATCGTCTTCCGGGAGCCGGCCACGTCCACAGCGGCCACAGTCATCCGCCATGGCTTGCATAGGTGGTAAGCCATGCTCCGCAAGCGTTACGCCAGTCAGTTGAGGAGGCTTTTTGGGGCGCTTTGCTGGGGGAACAGGCCAAAGGATGTGCTCGTTTGGCTGGTGCTTGATCTCCTTCGGGATTAGGAATAGAACAGCAAGCTCAGCTTGGCAGCATCTGCGTTCGCTTCTGCAGCTGCACTTGCACTCGCAATCTGCATGCCAGGGGCCCTGGTGTGTCCACAGCAGCATTGTCCACAGCGGTGTCCGCATCGTCCAGTGTCTCAAACTCGGTCAAGAAAACCCCAGACTCAGAGTCAATCAAGCGTGGGGGGGCCGGCGTCGGAGGCGAACAATGGCGACATGGCTTGTAGGTCAGCTCCAGAGTCGGAATGCTGCCTCCACGGCACACCTCATTGATCGGCAAGCGAGAAGCAATACGCAGCGAGAATGCCACTTGAGAGTGACAATCGCCCGTGCTCCAATCATTTGCGGAGGACTGGAGAGGATCGCATGCGGGTGAAGGTGGTTCTGTAGGGCAGTAGTGTAGGCCAAAAAATGATGTGCGCTGGGACACCATGATGCAGCTCCAGTGCCTATCGACAAGTTTGAGTCTGTTCCCTGGGATCTGATCTCTGGGGCTGGCAGAAGAGAAAGAGGGGTCAAGAGTTGCACAGTCTGTCCTCTTGGTGCTCCGGCTCGTGTTCAGGCTGTTCTTCCAAGCTGACCTCTCGCTTCGGTCTGGTCGGGTCTCTCCAGTCCGTGTCTCTGGAAGCCTCGATCGGTGCGACCGGCGGTGGTGGTGGTGGTGGTGGTTGGTATGCGTAGTAAGTGCGGTCGGGCACTGTAGCCGGCCACAACTGCGTAAGCACCAGATCATCAGGGCAATGAACAGCCTGTTTCTATTTTGTGAAGACGAGTGAGGCACTGCACTGACGCCATGCTGGTGGTGCTGGGTAGGACGGCTTTCCATGCTTGGTAATAATGGACAGGATGGTGTGATCTGAATTCATCATCTTGATTCCTGAGAGGCGGCCCCGTGCCCTGCCTGACCTGATGAAGCTGAAGTGAATCTGATGCTGATGCTGACCTGACG
Organism: Colletotrichum siamense; assembly: GCF_013390195.1. Classification (NCBI taxonomy): domain Eukaryota; kingdom Fungi; phylum Ascomycota; class Sordariomycetes; order Glomerellales; family Glomerellaceae; genus Colletotrichum; species Colletotrichum siamense. The sequence continues at coordinate 6,627,728 of NW_023501016.1, read as the reverse complement.
CTGAGCCTGGCATGTCGGCTGGGCTCTCGACTCGTCTCGATGAGCTTCGTTCGGTCACTTGGGCACTCTGTCTGTGGCATGCCATTATTGGATACTCATCAGGTGTCTGTCTGGCGCGAGTCTCGTGCGTAATTTTGTTTAACAACAGACGGCAAGGGGGTCGCTGATGTGAAACCGGCATCGCGGGGTGCATCCGCTTGGAGGTTGGACAAGAGCTTGAAGCTTGCACGTCTGGCTGGTTTTGCTTGGCCGTGTTGCTTCCATTTGCTGCTTTTGGGGGACAATTGCTGGCGACTGACTGCAGACGGGATGGTATGCTGTTCAGTCGGTGTGTCGGCGGTGTGCCAGCCAATTGGCAAGTGACGGGGTGGTGGTGCGGCGTGGGAGCTTCCCTTGTCGTGACCCCCGTGCCCCCCAAGGTTTGCTCATCACGGGACGAAGTGTTGCAACATGGGAATTTTAAAATAAAATCATAAAAACATGGGGGAAATGGATGGGGCGGGGAATCGGGGAAGACGAGGAACGAAGCCGGACCACGATGCCAACCCACGGGCAGTGGACACACCTGCCAACGGGAAGGCGTGCCTTGGCCATGCGGCAGGCGGTAGCGGTCCTACCTTACTTGCCTAGCAGGTAGCTGCCCGTAAGGAAGGAAGGAAGGGAGGGGGGTGGCTCTTTCTTACTCTAGACTGATCCAGCCTCCAGGCCAGGCTGGTCCTTCCTTTTGTCTCTCTCTCTCTTTCCCCTAGTGACTCTTTCCGTGGGTTGTGGCTTCCTCCCAAATTCTGCCCTTGCCCAAAATTGACCACCTGAACTGCCACAGCCCCCCGAAAAAGAACTAGCGCCGTTCAACTCCCGACGGTTCTATTTTGGATCCAATAGAAAACAAGGCCGTCACAAAACATTCCAACGGCAGCATTGCATTCCCTTCCCCGATTTTTCTCCCCTCTGACATTTTTCCCCCAAGAATTGCTTGTTTCCCCTATTTCGGTTTCTTTTCCCCTTTGATTCATCCTCATCTCACCCCCACGACAGCACCGAGATCCCCTGCTTCGCCTCCTCTGTCATCCAGCGTGCCAGTCACTGTGTCTCGCTGCCACCCCGGCCTGCAGCTGCATCGTCTTACCCCAAGCTCGAGATTCATCAAGACTCAGATGCGCACCTGACCATTGTCCATTTGTCGGTCCCCCTGCCCGAGTGCGACCCCGACGCCAGGGAATCCGAAAATCCAATTCCATCCCATTCCCCGGGGGCAGCTTTAGCTCTAGCTACCCGAGTCTCCGACGCCGACATCGCTAAGGCATTCGTACCTGCAGTGCTGCAGCACCTCTTTCCTTCTCCCACCGGACTGGCAGCTGCAACCGCAGTCGCAAACCGGCTTTCACACCGCTCACCGCTCACCTTCGCTGTCACCTTACCTCCCTCACCTTACCGTCACCTGGTCATCGGCTTCATCTTCCCCGTCGTCAGGCCCTGTTCGCCTCACCGCGAGCCACAAACAACACCACCAAGACCGACACGAGCACCACCGCCGTCGCTATTCACACCTCCTATGCTAGCACCAGCATAGGTAGCTAGCTCATCATCTGCATTACTTCCTCACCGGTCCCCGACCACGCCGACACACGCCCAAAACCGCGGCCACGTACGCTCCTCCAACTTACAGCTTACAGCCCGGAGTCTAGGCCCAGGCCTGTCCACTGCACAAGCGCAAGCACAACTCACTCATCCTCCCTCTAAAACACGTCGCACAATGTCCTGAGTCCTGACTCCGTCCCGTCTCCCCTGCCGAGTCATGCCCGTTCAGTCCAAGCCCATCCCCGCCCTTTACACGGTGTATATCCTCCGTTCCACCGTACGCCACGCGTCTCTCTACATTGGCTCGACTCCCAATCCCCCCCGCCGTCTGAAGCAGCACAATGGCGAGGCTCGCGGCGGTGCTGCTCGCACATCTCGTCTGAGCTTGCGGCCCTGGGAAATGGTTGGCCTGGTCTCCGGCTTTCCGGGTAGCATCGCTGCTTTGAAATTCGAGTGAGTACACTTTCCCCTCCCGTCCCGTTCGTCTCGCACGCTACTGCCGCTTATCATGCCTCCCTTCCCTTCGGACGAAGTCTCCCCGAACCACCCCTCTAGCTTACCTTTCACGATGCTCCCTTGCTTTTAGCATATGCTGGTGCCCGTGCTGATCAAAAGACAAACAGGTGGGCGTTGACCAATCCCCATCTCTCCTTGCACATACCTTCTGCGTCGCGAATCGCCGTTTCGACTGGAGTTAAGAAGAATGGCCACCCGCGCCGACCCCGCGCGAGCTTAGCCTCAATTCTCTCCAACCTGCAACTCTTATTAAGCGTTCCGAGCTTCTGTCGGTGGCCGCTGAAAGTCCACTTCTTCGCACGGGATGTATACTCGGCTTGGCAGACCGCCGCTGCGGCCTCGACACAACCCCTCCGGAACTCCCTTCCTGTCGTCACCGACTTCGGCCCCGCCCCCGCGGCATCTTCAGACGAAGAACCCGTGCCTTGGGGAATCCATGCCTTGCCGCTGGACCACGCGCCTATGAAGGAATACGTGGAAAAGGGTCAGTCGATGACTTCGTTTGAGAGGGAGGGGAGCTGTGTTATCTGTAAAGAAGACCTGCCGCATGGCGAGGGCCTGGTTGCCATTTGTCCCAACGACGGATGTGAAGGGGCCGGCCATCTCTCATGTTGGGGTCGTCATTTCCTCCGTCGCGAAGAAGGCGCCCTCCAAGCTGTTGTCCCTATTCAGGGTCGTTGCCCCCAGTGTCGGGGTGAGGTGCGGTGGGTTGATATGATGAAAGAACTGACGTTGCGGGAGAGGGGCACCAAGGAGATTGAAGCCCTTCTCAAAAAGAAAAGGAAGCGGGCGAAGAAGGCGTGAGCCGAATCTCCCACAGAAACTGTGAGAAATCATCAAAATTCTGGCCCTCCTCAGGCAGGTTTGCTTTCTTGAGTCGCAGTGTCAGCAATTCCTTATGCTTCTTGTGGAACAGAGAACAGCTTGTTCGACTGCAAGTTTGCGGTCGTGTTTGGCCTTGATGAACGCTCTGCTCTCAGGTTTGTTCTCAGATTCATTGCAGCAACGCAAGAACAATTCACCACTCCGCTCTTGTCTTTGAAAGTATCGACGGAGCTCGCGATCCGGACTCGATTGTCGGCGCCCACGTTGATCCTAGTACGAGTCTGAACAGCTCCCCGCCATTTGTTGGCACTGGAATGTACGGTCGGGTTGCTAGATGGAATTAAAACCCCCTTCCTAGCAGACCTGACCGATTGCCGGGTGTAGATGATATCCAGCGCTCGGTCGACAAGTGTCGCTCCAGCAAAGTCCGTCTACAGACAAGCTCGACAACGAAGTCAAGACGGCGGGGGATCTGCAACGTCGGTGAGCTTTGGCGCCACGGCTTAGGGTCTCCTAAAGCTAATGCCGCGAACGCTGTAAACGCTGCCACTAGCTGGAATGCGAGTGACGATCGGCGTCCGATAAGAAACATCTTTCGTAGAAATACAAATCAATCCAATCAAGAATAAACTTCCACAAGATTTACGCTTCCGGTTGACTGAGATGTGTCTTGGGAAGGGGAGGCTTTTCCCCGCGTTTCTGGTGTCTGGTTCACCAATGTCTCTTTTCCCCATCTGGGGCAGTCTTGCTTCGTGGTGTCTCGACGCTTCTGGCTGTTGATGGGAATGCTGGGTGACTCTCCGGATGCACATCATGAGTCCTTCGGAAACCCTCCATCTAGCACAGGTACCTGAAGGTCATGAAGTATCGGAAATGTTCAAGAATCAGTTTGACGTATAAAGTGTTGTCTTGGTTTTGTCCGGCAGCGGTGGTCTCTTAGGCAATTCAAATCCAAACCAACAAGTCACTGAGAGTTGTTGCGTCCGGGGTTGTGCTGATTGGCTGGTAGCACGGCCGATGTCTTTCGTACAGGTCTATTGCATCGATGGGGACTCTGTCGTGAGATGTTTTGAAGAAAATACTCAGGCGATGGGCGGGATGAAGGATGAGGCCTGCGCCTGGCGGGATGGTCCTCTCGCTTTTGGTGGAAGCTCTGACAGACGGTTTCCGCTGCTTGCAAAGCTTTAGCTCATGGAAGTAAGATTCCATGCGAAAGATGGCGGTTATTGTGGGCTTGTTGGTCATTCTATCAACCCGCAGATCTGACTTTTTATATGGCACTCAACACATTACCGGCCACTCAGCCAAGGGGCCATGTCCATAGTTCGGATCTCGGCAGTGCTGCCATCGCGATGATGAAGAGCCTCGTCCGGGGAAGCCAGATATCTGGTTTAAAGCGGCGCATTCTAGACCTCTGGAGTTCCGGGAAAACACAATCTCTCTACGCAGCTGAATTGCTCCATGGCGATCGCCCATTTCTGTTTGTACGTCGACGACGCCATAGAAGGGTGGCCGGCGGAAAGGATTCGATTCAGAGGAGTATCACTTCTGAGGTTCTATTGAGAATAATGACGAAGAGAATACACGCATGCCGACGCGGATGAGGCAGAGAAGTTGTGGGTTCAGGATTTGCCGTCCGTGCTTGCGACAACGTGTGGTTGGCTTCCATGCACACTTGACTTGGAGCTTGAGCAGAACATTTTCGGTCACTCTCTTACAGCCTCACATATTGCTGGCCGCTTAATGGAAGGCCTGCAAGCAGATCTTTATAGCTTCCGAGGTGGTTTTCGTAATGCAATGGGCGTAGATCTTCGGCGAGTGGCTGATCAAGCCTACGACAACAACCATGCGTGCAGCAGAAAGGTGAGCGACAGTCTTTGATTTACAATACGCCTAGACCTTGGATATGAATTTTGTATCAAGCATGCTTTTCGGTTGGTAAAAGCAGATGAACAGGGATGCTTTTTCTGGTCGCTTTCTCTCCTCGAACACATAGCTCGTGACCATCCCTCGCAGTTGAAGTCAGGGGGAAGAGGAGGAATAGCTTGCATTGTGTTCCTGTCATACTTATCACGATGACAGAGCATATTCGCGTACATTGTTTGTACAGAAGACCTAACACCTTGAACGCCTTTACTAATGGCGGAAAGGGTCATTAGTTGGTAACTCCGGGAAGCTGTGTCTACTTGTTGCGAAGCGACTTACCTGCGATCAACGTTTCAGGGACAGAGACGGGAACACTGTCATCCCTCCATGGACCCGACGAACTTGCTTATAAGCCATGCCGTGTATCTGAAGTGACTCTTCAACCAATGATGACATGGCGGTTATCGTTTTGATAACCCAAGGATGAACAACGAGGACCAGTTGCATGACCAGTTGCATGACCAGTTTGCTAAGACCCCATCCCCCCTACCACACGAGTACGCGTGACCTTCTTGGTGTTTGATCAAGGTATCTTTCCGGCAGTATTCATTTCTATTCAAGCCAAAGAACGACGATGTTATCAATGAAGTCACTGCATCCATACCTTGAAGGCTCTCATGGGGCTGGGTGATAGATGCCCTCATGCCGCGCGTGCCGATGCCAGCCTGAACAGCCGCATGAGATCTCGTTGTCTCTCATCGGTGTTTGCTTGGTTGCAAGAGAACGTTCACAGGATCTCGCTCTGTCTTTTATACGTAGACCCGACCCCCACCCCAGCACTTAAGGAGGCAGAAGTAGATGAGGCGTCTATGGTTTATTACTTCCGATCAATCGAGAGACGATGTAACTGAACAAGCAAGTTTACTGACCACCCGGTTTCTCGCCATGGCCCATTTGTCTTCGGCATCTCTTCTCGGTCACAGTACAGAACTACAAGCTTCGACGACATCTTTGTGGGCTTCTGAGACCTTCTGCTAAAACTGGCTGCATTCTATAACCTTTACCATGCACGAATGATTTCTCTGCCCGATATCTACTTGACTTCTCTTTAGTACCTGGAGCTCATGAGGTATTTATAGCTAATGCTTCTACAGACTACTACTTCTTCTTGTTCAACAGCGGAAGTGAAGGGGCTGAGCTAACTTCTACGTAGATGAGCTTTGCATCTGTACTGTCATGCCCTTGTCGTGCTTGAAGTGACTGTCCCAGACTCTACGCGGTACTTCGAAGATAATTTGAACGTCCATTGCGTTTGATGGTCACAATACACAATGGGTTCTGACGACGGACGAGGGCATGACAAGATCAACGTAGATGTGCCAGCCTTCCACACAGAGTGTATAGCGAATTCTGGATGGGAAACTGGGTCCTAGCCACAGCATGTACAGGTATGTATCAGTTTCATTCTGGCTGTTGTGGTCATCAAAGCTAGACAATGCTCTTTGGGTATTTATAACGCTCCGGGGGCGAGCCTGGAGCGTTGACACCCCTGGATGTACTATGCCGCTGGAAGCAAGCCTAATACGTATATTACGAGGCTGTCCGTGACAGTGTAATTGAACGCTCTGCAGTTGCCAGACCTCCAGATCGATTCTTCAAAGACTTGATACCGGTACGTGATGAAGAGGGTGACAAGACACCTAAGACGTCACTAGGGCACATCAAGCCGAGAACTGCGGATTATGCGTCGCGAATGTGGGTTTGACATACTCTGTTCCAGGTGCCTGGCATATAAGATGATATGCTGAAGACCCCAGCTAAAGATTTTCCAGACATTGTTTGTGTGGTCTGCCAGGAATTCATTTTCGAGTAATCAATATATCAATACCTATTGCATCTGCTGCCTCGTCCCACAAGCAAGGCACCAACACTAAAAAGCGGCTGTCGGCAGTTTCCTCTGACGATTCCGTAGTAATAGCCATCCGATAGCACCCCTCTGGTAGCCTAATGGAACACGCATGGCTCTACATTGCCCGCCGGGTAGATTCCTGACTTTTCAAGCCCGGCTGTTTATAAACAGACTGATTCTAGCTATCCATCGGCCATATATAGGCCATATTTGGCGAAAGGCTGACTAGTACTCCCATTGCGTCTTAAATATGCATAAAGACATGTGTATGACAGTAGTTGACGGTCACATAAGGAAAACACCACGAACCAAAGGACCTGATATCGAAACCGACTCCCTCGCGGCGGATGACTAAGCCGGGCCAATTGGATGCTTGAAGGCCAGAGATGAGGTGCAGGCCAGGTGTGCTGCAAAGATGAGTCGCCCGCCCCCGCAAACAGGGCTTATCCTCGGCCTTGGACCGATCTGGGACGCTAGGCGGGTTTCTCCAACGTCATACGGATATGATTGGTTCGCTAAGCGATTGATAATGGCTAATCCCTGTCGAGTCAGTGACGGATATCAGATGCTCACTCGGTTTTTTTTTGCTGCAGTTTTTTTCACCTGCGCGCGAGTGGCTCCCCCCCGGCAAGGGAGACTGGAGGTGGTGGTCCGTGGCCACCCCGTGGCAGCGTGGACGCCTGGCACCACCACGACCTGGTCGGCCGCCCCCCGCGAGCCTTGCTGTTGGTGATTTTGGTGGAGGGCGGAGAATATCGAGATGCATCACTGCAGTCACTGTCACAATGCTGACCATTTTGTGAGCAGGCCGTTCGGTATGACGGTGAATGCTGCGTAATCTTTGGATTATTGTCGCATGCTTCCCGACAGTCGCCAATCTGTCCCAAACACCATGGCCTCATCATTGCCGCAATTGACTCCGGCAGGCAGGGCGGTATCCAGGATGATCGCACGAACGGCTTCCATTGGTCGAGTCGGTGGCTCGGCCAGTAGCCGAATGAGCGTCGGACGATCAGCGCAACGACAGCCGGGGGGGATTGAACGACGACGGACTTCAGAGCGCGCACCTAGGAGGCTAGGAGGTGACCTGACCTCGCCGACGAGCCAGATTGAGCAAAGAGTGCTGCAGATGTGCGACCGTGCGCCCATGGAAAACGATTCATGGAACCTCCGCTGCGACGTCGTCGGCCCTGAGTGCGGCGGGTGTTTGTGTTTGTGTGTGTGGTGTGTCTGATGTCGCATGTTCCAAGGTTGGATGTCAGCTTTTGGGGGCGGATGTACCGCGGTACCTGGGCGGATCGGGTGTTTTATGTACCAGCATACTCAGCCTGGGGCAATTGGGGACGGAACTCGAGGGTTAATTTGTCTTTGGGCAGGTGTTTTCAAAGGGAAACGAATAATTATGTACTTTTGGAGGAGATCGATTATTTTGGCGCATGCACTAGGTGGGCTAAACGACGGCTCCCTTTGACATGATGCCCTTTGAATTCGATGCTGCTAGCCGGGTCTGGCAACTGGGACTCTTGTCTAGCTGGGTGATTTGCAAGCATAGCCCAGCATCTCAGAGGATGTTGTCAGGCACATACTCTTTGGATTGTCAGTGGATTGTCAGCGACAGTATACAAGTCGGGTAGCAATTGAAGATTTCCAGGTGAGGCTTCATCTGAGCCCGGGGAGAGGGGAAGGGAGAGAGAGGGAAGAGGGGAACACCACTCTGCAGTGGAGGAGTCGTCTGAGGTGGACTTGGTGGCTTCCATGTGGACGTCATGAAGAAAGTATCGGGTACCTCTTCCCACTGGCGGAGTGGAGACTTGAAGTCCAGTGTGGACCCACTTGTAGTGGGATTTTGCACCGACAGACGTGAGCTGTCCCTTCCGTTCCGCGCCCATTTTTGCCTTCCTGCCTGCCCCGTCACCACCGTGAATGGAGGAGGTGCACACTGCACCAGACCAGCACCAGGTACCCGCACCCGCACCTGCCCTGGGCTGTGTTTCTCCCACAGAGAGGCAGCACCTGCACCTGTGACTGCACCTGTTCTGCTGCACCTGCACTTGCTTTCTTCTGGCATGAGGAAAGAACTCCATTCTTTCTAGTCTTGCGCCTGTGCCTCTGCCTGCCTTGCCTTACTCATTCAGGTGCCCTTTCCCTCCCTTTTCCATTACCCTCTCCCACACACACACAATCTCTCTTGTTTGGTGCACTCTCCTGGTCTCTCTGCCTGTGCTTTTTGGCGCCTCACCTGTACTTTAGTGTAGTGTCCTTGCCTGACTTGTCTCCCGTAATCCATTGCCTTGCCTGCCTTCAATGCCCACCCGGCCCGGCATCCATCCACATCCACATCCACATCCACTTCCATATCCGCACCTGCACTGCACCTTCCCTCCGTCCACCCTTCCCTTCCCTTCCCTTCCCATACCTTATCCACACATCCCATTTCCACCAGCTCCTCTCCTCCCCCGGTTTCCCTCCTTCACACATACACCCATCTGACCTACATCTACACCAACACCACACCTTCATGACTCGGCCTGCCACCAAATCCGGCCTTTTCTCAAGGTGACCAACACACCCGCTCGCTCCCATTTCAATGATACGCACTGCGTCTTCTTGACAGTGAGCCACGTCCAGTGAGTTGCCCCCAATATTGCCTGGTGCATCCTCCACCTGCTGGTGGTACCTCTGTTCTGCGCTGCATGCTCTTTAAGCTTTTCCGCCTGTGCCAAATATCTGACTTGCCTCTCTCTTTTCTGCAGACGCGATACTTTCCTCATACACCTCTGTGGTATACAATCGACTTGTGGCTTCCAACATCCAGCATCCGCCGGTTTTGCCGACTGTCTTGTCCGAAAGCCATCCTCCTTACTGGATCTGTAATGCGACACTCTCCCTAGCCCACACTTCTCCATTCGCTCGCATGATCACCTCCGGCACCCTCCGCCTGCCCGAGTACCTCTGACCCGCGACACCACCGAAATCCCTCGAGTCCTCCAAATTCAACCAGATCGCCTCTGCGCCTGTTGAACAGGCCTCTGGCCCCCCAATCCAACCATCATGGTGTCTGCTGCAGCAACCTCCGCTGCCAACGGCACCGGCAGTGCAAATGCCAGCTCCAGAGCCTCGCCGGCCGTCGGAGCCACCACCGCCTCTGCCAAATCCAAGGCCGCCCAGGTCAACTCCAACGGTTACCACCCGACGAACCCCCAGATCCCCCTGAGTTCTATGCGAAGTACGCCCCTCGATCTGACCTCGGTCGAGCGAAGAGGCCAAGCGACCGCGATCAAGGAGCCCACCAAGAAGAAGTCACGCCCCCACGGCCTCGAAGATGCGCCTACATACTGTCCGACTGAGGAGGAGTGGAAGGACCCGATGGAGTACATCAAGAAGATCTCTCCCGAGGCCCAGAACTACGGCTTGTGCAAGATCATTCCTCCCGACTCGTGGAACCCCGAATTCGCGATTGACACCGAGGTGGGTTGGCAATTCTCTGGCGTCGATTGAGGGCGCGCTACGTTGCCGGTCCCAAGACGACGCTCTTTTCATGAGACGACGGTGCTGACGAGAATCACAGAGGTTCCACTTCAGGACGAGGAAACAGGAGTTGAACTCGGTCGAAGGAAGTGAGTCGCCGCGCTTGCGCTCCTCCGAGGCGACACTGACAGATGCAGGCACTCGAGCGAACATCTCGTACCTCGACGCGCTCGCTAAGTTCCACAGACAGCAGGGCAACAATCTGCACCGTCTTCCCTATGTCGACAAGAAGCCTCTTGATCTGTACAGACTCAAGAAGGCGGTCGAGGCTCGCGGCGGCTTTGATAAGGTTTGCAAGCTGAAGAAGTGGGCTGAGATTGGTCGTGATCTGGGCTACAGCGGCAAGATCATGTCTTCTCTCTCCACCTCTCTCAAGAACTCATACCAGAGGTGGCTTTGCCCATACGAGGAGTATCTCCGTCTCGCCAAGCCTGGGGTTCACCAACAGCTCGAGCTCGAAAACGGCGGTCCGTACACGCCCAGCCCGGCTGTGACCCCTATGAAGCGTTCCAACGTGAACACACCTTCAAGTGCACGCGCCGACTCGCCCGCTCGGCATGCCTCAGACGCCCTTCAGGCGAGCATCAACGGGCTCAAGAAGGAGGCTGACCGGGACACTCCCATGTCGGATGCGCCGCCCGCGCCAGCTCCGGCTCCTGTAACCTCGGGATTTAGAGCCATCAACTCTGGCGGCTTCACGGCTGTGAACTCGGGGTTTACAAGTGTCAACCGCCCCACGCCTCAGAATGATGCGACAAGCACGCCTCAAAAGTCCTTCAGCCCGCTGAATTCCGCCAAGAACACCCCAGAGTACAGACCTTCGAGTCTTGGACCTGCGGCCCTGAAGCGCCAGAAGTCCTGCGACAGTCTCAACTCCGCTAAGAAGGACGACAGCGCGGACAAGGACGACGCGGATAGCGGGAGCAGGCGGAGCAAAAGACTTAAGAAAGGTGAGTGGCTTCCCCTCATTTCTGCACAACCCCCGATCGGCAATCGTCTCATGTCAGCGTCTGCGTCGCCCAACGTGTGCTGCCGTCCCGGCTGGCTCTGAATGCAATCAGCTACCATAGCTGCATGCGCCGTGCAGGGGGTTTGCCGTGTACTACGATGAATCAACCCAACTGCGGCAGACTGCCCCGGGTTTTCCACCGTCTACTGAGAATTTATTGGCTGCGTATCCTATGCTAACATATTTCCTTACAGATACCGTTCCCACAGTGGCCGGATCTCACATGTCCCTGTTCCGCCCATCGGTTCCCAGGATTCCCCGAGATGAGGCAGCAGCCCCCGGCGAGGTAAGTTGCGATCAATCGTCCCAACTGTTGTTTCAAGGCACCGCTGACCCCCGGCAGAAATGCGAGCAATGCGGCAAGGCTGAAGAGGGAGGTCCCCTGATTGTTTGCGAATCGTGCGACCACGCCTACCACGGCACTTGCCTCGATCCTCCTCTCAAGCACAAGCCCGAATCCGAGTGGAACTGCCCCAGATGCCTGGTTGGCGACGGCCAGTACGGTTTCGAAGAGGGTGGTCTGTACTCCCTCAAGCAATTCCAGCAGAAGGCGGCGGACTTCAAGCAGGGCTACTTCGAGAAGAAGATGCCGTTCGACCCTGTTCTCAGCTGCCACCGTCCGGTCACCGAGGAGGACGTTGAGACCGAATTCTGGCGTCTCGTTGCCGATATTGAGGAGACCGTCGAAGTCGAGTATGGCGCCGACATTCACTGCACGACTCATGGTTCTGGCTTTCCCACCGTCGAGAAGCAGCCCAATAATCCCTACTCGACCGATCCGTGGAATCTCAACTTGTTGCCCCTCCACCCTGAGAGTTTGTTCAGGCATATCAAGTCAGACATCTCCGGCATGACCGTGCCTTGGGTTTACGTCGGCATGATCTTCTCTACTTTCTGCTGGCACAACGAGGACCACTACGCCTACTCCGCCAACTACCAGCACTTTGGCGCCACCAAGACATGGTACGGTATCCCGGGTGAAGATGCGGAGAAGTTCGAGGCCGCAATGCGTGAAGCTGTGCCTGAGCTCTTCGAGACCCAACCCGACCTTCTCTTCCAGCTGGTCACTCTCTTGACTCCTGAGCAATTGAAGAAAGCTGGCGTTCGAGTGTACGCCGTGGATCAGCGCGCAGGACAGTTCGTCATCACGTTCCCTCAGGCATACCACGCCGGCTTCAACCATGGCTTTAACTTTAACGAGGCGGTCAACTTCGCTCCTTGCGATTGGGAGCCTTTTGGTCTTGCTGGCGTCGAGAGGCTTCAGGTGTTTCGCAGACAGCCCTGCTTCTCGCATGATGAGCTATTGTGGACTGCCGCTGAGGGCACGACTAACGGCGGCCTCAACATCCAGACTGCGAAATGGCTCGCACCAGCACTAGAACGAATCAAGAAGCGTGAGGTAGCGATCCGGTCCGAGTTCAACGCGAAACATCTGGAGGCCCAGCATCACAACTGTGCCCTTGTCGATGGCAAGGGTGAAGACACTTGCCCGTTGAAGATTGAGATCAACGACGAAGACGTGCCCGAAGAGGAGTACCAGTGCTCTTACTGCAAGGCCTTCTCCTACTTTTCTCGATTCAAGTGTCTGAAATCCGGCAAGATCCTTTGCCTTACGCACGCGGGTTACCAACCGTGCTGCGAGATGACTGAGCCGCAACGCTTCAACGGCGAGAGACATGCCCTCATTCTCAGGCAGACTGAAGAGGACATCGAATACGCCTATGAAAGGGTTTTGGAGAAGGCCCGCACGCCGGAGGCATGGGAAGAGAAGTACAATGCACTTCTGGAAGAGGAGGCAACCCCTCCTCTCAAGACTCTGCGGACTCTTTTACACGAGGGTGAGAAAATACCCCATGAACTGCCCTCACTCCCTTTGCTTCGGGAATTCGTCGAACGATGCAATGATTGGGTGGACGAGGCCACCAACTACATAGTCCGGAAGCAGCAAAACAGGCGCAAGAGCGAAAAGTCCATCATCAACCGGAAGAACTCGCTGGACCAGAAAGAAAAAGACGCGCGAAATGTTTCCAACGTGTATCGGTTGCTCAGCGAGGCAGAGCAAATAGGATTTGACTGTCCTGAGATTACCCAGCTGAGGGAGCGGGCTGAGGCCATCGAGGCCTTCCAGAAGAACGCAGCTAAAGAACTGGAACAGATCCACAGCGCAAACGTCGCAAACATCGAAGATCTACTTGAGGAAGGCAAGACTTTCAACGTGGATATGCCCGAGATCGACAGCCTCTCCCGCGTGCTGGAGCAGCTCAAGTGGAACGAAAAGGCTAGGAACAACAGAGGCTCTACCTTGAACCTGAACGAAGTCCGCGAGCTTATCGAAGAGGGCAAGGTCCTGGAAATCCCGCCGTACAATGACCACTTGGCGTACTACATCGACCAAATGAACGCGGGACAACAGTGGGAGAAAAAGGCAAGGGAGCTGATCAACGCTGAGGTTGTTCATTATCCTCAGCTGGAGGCCTTGTCGATGCAGGTTCAGCAACTTTACCTGCCTGTCTCATCCGAGACCTTGGCTGCTGTTGACCAAATCCTCTACAAGCAGAGAGAGGCCCACAAGCAGATCGTCGACTTGACTAACCGATCGCGTGACCCCGACATCCGCAATCGTCCCAAGTACGCGGAAGTCGCAGAGATTATGCGCAAGTTGGATGAACTTAACTCGAAGCCCAATGGCACGCTTGACCTCGAACGCGAGCAGAAGCGCCACGAGGACTGGATGAGAGAGGGCAAGAAGTTGTTCGGCAAAACCAATGCGCCCCTTCACATTCTCAAGAGTCACATGGATTACGTCCTCGAGCGCAACCAAGACTGTTTTGACATTGTCAATGATAAGCCCCGTATGCCCGCGGAACCTGCCTCGAGAGAAGCCAGCCCGGATGGCAAGGTTCACCGGTGGGAAGATCCTCGATTCCGCGAGGTCTTTTGCATCTGCCGAAAGATCGAAGCTGGCATGATGATCGAGTGTGAGCTTTGCCATGAATGGTGAGAATCCCGTCTGTGACTCTTTTGTTCATTGCTAACACGTTCAGGTACCACGGCAAGTGTCTCAAGATTGCCCGCGGCAAGGTCAAGGATGAAGACAAGTACACCTGCCCAATCTGCGACTGGCGAGTCAAGATTCCGAGAGACGCTGCGCGCCCCAAGCTGGAGGAGTTGCTCGGTTGGTCCGATAAGATTTCAAGCCTGCCCTTCCAGCCCGAGGAAGAGGAAGTTTTGCAGAAGATCATCGACAACGCCCAGGACTTCCGGAACCACATTGCTGGGTACTGCAACCCTGTTGTGTCGACCGAGTCGGAAGCGGACACCCAGCGATTCTACTTGCGCAAGATTGAAGGTGCCGAGATCCTCCTCGCCTATGAGACCAACTTCTTCAGGCAGGAGCTGCACAAGTGGTGTCCCGTCGCGCCAAACCCACCCCCCGTTCTGGAAGTGTCCAAGAGCACCCGAAAGCCTCGTCCTACGAAGCTGCAGAAACTCCTGGCCCAATACGGCGTGGACGACCCCGAAGACCTTCCGGAGAATATGAAGGCCAAGGCCGCCAGCCTGAAGCGCAAGGCTCAAAACGCCGAGGCTGCTGCAGCGGCAGCGGCAGCCGCTGCGGCCGCTTCTGCCTCTGGCGCAACCGTCATTCCCGGCCTCCATCAGTCGTATAACCGCAAGTCGGAGCACTCGTCAGCCACGCCTCCTGGTACTTCTCACGGCAGCGCACACCGTCAATCCATTGGTAGCAAAGACGACCCCATGGATATTGACAGCGGTCCGACACTTCACCCTGGTCTCTTTGGTGGCCGCGGCCCTCAGCTTGTTGTCGACAATGCATCAATGTCCCTTGAAGAGCGCCTGCTCCAAGGCCAGGAAGATGGTCTTAACTTGCACACCGAGGCTGGGAAGAGTAAGGCTCTCGAGATCCTGCGCCGAACCGAGGTTGGTCGCAAGCGGGCCGTAGAAATGTTCGGCC
Source organism: Colletotrichum siamense (assembly GCF_013390195.1). NCBI lineage: Eukaryota > Fungi > Ascomycota > Sordariomycetes > Glomerellales > Glomerellaceae > Colletotrichum > Colletotrichum siamense. The sequence continues at coordinate 6,612,524 of NW_023501016.1, read as the reverse complement.
CCGACGTGTTCAAGGGCGACGTTGGCATGTTGAACGGCAGGGAGGATGCTCCTCGGTCACGAGAGGACGAGGTGGCGGTCAACAGAATGTTTGACGATTTGACGAACCAAGACGACGAGAAGAAGGAATCCTTTGACGGACCGATCACAGCCGAAAGCCTTGAGAGCGAGCGAAATGGCATGGACGCCTTGCTCGACGGCGATTAGGATTTGCGCGTTGCTCCTCCCCCGCCTCCTTCGCGGGTGCAATACCCCTTCTCTGAGTGCTACCGCCCGGTATTTCGTTGGTGACGCACCGGACTGCATTGGCGTCGGGTGGCATTTGTTATTTGGGAGTTTTTATTCTAGGCGGAGAAAATCTGTATGATCAGGAGTCCCAAGGGTACGGCATACCACTTTGCATTAGATTAAGAGGCGTTTGAGATGCAAGATGCATCAGTTAGTTGGCGAGCTTTAGTTGTTCTTTGCGTGGTCAGAAAAGTTCCGACATGGAAAAGTAATGCGTTATAATGGGACCTCGACTTGGTGGTTCCGAGAATTGACATTTTATTCCTCAGTTTATGCTTGACAGGATGATGTTCAATATTTTTGTGACGGTGAAGAACCACTGATTGACTTGGCTGCCCTCGGCTACTCTCTGGTGCATCTGCACAAGCCTTGCAAACTGGCGAACGGGCGAGGACGAGACAGGCCTTGGGGTACAAAGCGAAGAAACAAAAACAAACAAGAGAATGCTTGAGAACTGACAGTGAAAGGCTGGGTGACTGACTGGATCGCGAAAAGGACGAAGAAGTTGACGGACGAAGCTGGGCCGGTGTGTGCAAGGCTACCTAGGGCAACAACTGAGCCATCTGTCCAACAAACCAGCTGGGTTCAGCCGCCCGGCTAGCTCAATCGGTAGAGCGTGAGACTCTTAATCTCAAGGTTGTGGGTTCGACCCCCACGTCGGGCTCAATTCCCGTCAGCGATTGGCATCCAGCATTTCTTTTTGCATTTTTCTTGAGTTTCTTCATCGGTGAGATTGGACGAAGAATGAAGCTGCAACAGCTTTTTGGGCGCTGATGGTATATAATGAAGGATTTGAAGCAAGGTTTTGGAGGTTCTAAGACGAAAATCGCATATTTCTTCGTGAACAATAGGTTAGGAGGACAGGATGAGACGCACAGGGAATCGATCCATGAAGAAGAGTATTTCTTGAAGTGGTGACCGAGTGGCTGTGTGTTCCTTGCTCTTCTCTGTCCCAACTTGCCGGCGTCTCCCGTATATTCCATCAGAAACTAGAGGGGCCGTGGGTGCGCTGGTGAAATCTGGGTGGAGAGCGCTGGCGGCGTGACAGGCAGCGGACGTCCTGGTGATGACCGCCTTAATGAAGCATGCGAAGTCTCATCTCCCTACTTGCCCGCAGATCTTTTGGGCAGAACAAAATCGCCTTCGGTGATTAGGAGGTTATGTTATATCACCTATATGAGGCCGACCAACGGGGCTTTTGCGCCGCATGTAGCGCGCTGCTGTTAATGGGCATAAAAAAGGCTAGGCCGGTACTGTGCAGGGAGCAGATTTTCGCGGGCAGGAACACAAGATCGTCGAGTATATCTTGGTTTACATGCGATGCGTCAGGCTAGGATACGTCTGCCTGTATGTATGACCGTGGACATTCTTTCGCTTTCGCGATAGTGCTGGCTTCCGGCGCCGATGGCCGTCGGCGTCCTCTGCTTGTTCCGATCACAGACGTCTCGGGGCCGCTGATGCCGTCGCCTGCAATACCGGGTTTGATTTTGCCTGCTGCGCTTGCGAACGCTGCATGGCCTGCGTTAATTTAATCGAACATATGGCGTCACTGTCGATTCCATTTGACGGACGAGGAATCCCTTTCTTCGGCGTGGTTATTTGTAGTTCTGCCGTATGCTCCTCAACTCGTCGCCGTGCCTCTTCCTGGTGCATGCCCTGGCTTCGGTGAGCGCACGACGCCATATAAGAAGGGCGCATCCAATCCGTATGGAACTCACAAACTAATTCCATGGTGCCCTTTCAAATAGGTAGTACGGATGATAAGGTTCGTGCCTGTCTGAATGGACGCAAGAGGCACCCGCTTCTTCGGCGGCCTACAGGCCCCCGGCCCCAAACTTGCCCACGGATTGCGAAGAAGGACCCGCGGCGTCCGTCATGGGCATCGTCCGTTGCTTATTCCACCCGATATCATTGGGAACGCGAGTGGAAAGTACATTAGAAGTATCAGAAGCATTACGATAAAACTGGATCTTCTTCATTCGCAAAGTTCCGCCAGGCAACTCGAGGCCTCGTTCCAACGAGGCACGCAGAACGGCTATATTTGGCGTGCAAAGTTCGAGCTTTCGCGCGACGGGAGGGGAATTTATACGTAGTCATGACATGATGATGCATTTTTCTGCCTGCCGTGGGTTCATCGACTGTGGTGGCCACGGCCTGATGGCATATGTTTGGCTGCGACCGTAGAAGGTATTTCTACAGGTCCGTCCTCAATATTGAATGCCCGGCACAATGAAGCCGATGGTTCTTGCGATGTCAATGTGTAGGGTCGAAGACATTAGCTGCCATCCACAAAGTCGATGCTCATCGCGAGCGATCCTTCCTCCAGAGGCGTCCGGAAGCCATGCTTGCGACAGGTCTACCACCGGCAGTGCTCTTTCCCGTTTATCCGGCCCGGAATACGAGACGGGCGACGATGGCTGCGACTTCACGCCGGAGACTCGGTGGTCTGGGATAAATCCTTTTCCTGGTCCAAGGGTCGGTACATTCGGGCATGGTATTTCGGATGTCGCGAAGAACGACACATGGAGAGGAGAGCTCATTGGGTTGGTCTACGGGTAGATAGACGTCCCAGGTGCAAGTGATTTTATACGTATCGCCTACGAACCTTTGTGTCGTCGTTCAGGCGTGTTGGCGCTAGTGCCTGCCTTACGCTGTGCCAATATTCCCGCGGGTTCGTGGGCAAACATAGCGTGAGGTACTCGTGACGAGCGCAAGCAACCAACGATTATTGACGAGGCCTGCATACTGCCGACAGCTCATCTACGACATGGAACGCACATCACAGCAGGGTCATCAGGCGAAAGTATGTAGATACCCATAAATGAAACGGTTTCCAGACGGGATTCAACCAGAACCGAGATCAACGAAAGGATCCATTCCCAGAATTACTCTCTGGTCCCCCCATAGCCCAAAGGCTTACCAGCAGCGTCTTTCATCAGCTCCAGCCCTTCCCAAGGGAAGAGCCTTCGCCATTAGATGTACTGCGGCGGGCGGCCATTATCTATCTGAGGAGAGAAAAAGAAGAAGAAAGGGAAAAGAACTTCTCCAGGTCGCCGGCGTTTTGAGGCACAGCCAGAATTTTTTCGGGTGGTCTGTGCTTCGATGCGTGCTTAGCTAAGATATAATCCACCCGACCTTGAGCAACCTTCCGATGACCAGGGATCACGTGGGCACTGCAGCTTAGGAAGTAGTCTGCGCTGATTGGTCGATCGCAGCCGAAAAGCCGAGGGGATTCCCGTGTCTGGTCGGGTTCCACTGGAGCGCCTGGCTGCTGCCATTGAATCCTTGGGTGTGTCTCTGGGAAAGCTTGACATCAACACTTTTTTGCAACCTCACCCACGCCCGAGCCGCTCCAATCCCCCGCGAAACGAACCACCCGCGACCGCGACCCGAACTTCGATCTTAAGAGCAACGAAACGACTCGAGTACATTCAGCCAACATGATTGCGCAGCGGGTGGGCGTGTCGGCCCTGCGCCGAGGTGCGTTTACATCATTGAAGTCTCCTGCGGGATAGTTCGAGAGGAGAACGAATTGCTGACGATGGCGATTGGCACCACAGCGGCAGGAAAGCCCTCCGTCTTCTTCAACTCCCAGATCCCCAAGGCCGTCGTCGCCTCCAGCATGTCCACGACGCAGATCCGGTACGCAAACTACTCCCCCCCGTCGACAATCCCTCGAAACTATTCCCTCAACCCAAACCTGGAACCTTCAAACCTCCAACACATGCACGTGAACCCCAGAAAGTCACGATACTAACAACCCTCCCCAAACAGCCCCGTCGCAACCGCCAAGGTCTCCGTCGCCGACGGCAACGAGATCCTCGCCAAGCAGCGCCTGCACCGCCCCATCTCCCCGCACCTGACAATCTACAAGATGGAGCAGACGTGGTTCGGCGCCTCCATCTGGACGCGCATCACCGGCGGCGGCCTCTCCGCCGCCTTCTACGTCTACTTCGGCACCTACCTCGTCGCGCCGCTGCTCGGCTGGCACGTCGAGGCGGCCTCGCTCGTCTCCGCCGCCGCCGCGGCGCCCGTCGCCCTCAAGGCCGGCCTCAAGTTCCTCGTCGCCTGGCCCTTCACCTTCCACTTCTTCAACGGCATCCGCCACCTGACGTACGACTTCGCGCTCGGCTTCGCCAAGCCTGAGATCAACAAGTGGGGCTGGGTTATCTGGTCCACGTCGCTTGTGTCGGCGCTCGGTCTGGCTTTTGCGTGGTAAAGGGGGAGAAGTTGGGTTTCGGGTTTGAGGATGGTGGGTGATGAGTGGTAATTGGGGACGGGGAGAGAGACGCAGGAGAGCGGAAAGTGTATGTGGGTGTTGATGGTGGGAGACGGCGATTGGAGTTCTGATCGGATGGCACTCTGCTGGAAGATTGTCTGGCGCAAGGCCCTCCCCCCGCTGCTTAAGGCGGGGGGATTGTATAGACTGGAAGCTGTAAAATGAGTTCCCTTGAGTATCAAACAAGTTAAACCATTGTTCCCGTTCACAAAACGTGCAAGTATTGGTGGCACGCGATCAACTCCGAACTTCGGAGGGTGAGGGCAGCAGGACAGAGGTTTAGAGACCCGTGATCAATTATCTACATCAGGTCGCAAACTAAAGTGGTATGCCTCCTAATCCTGTTTTACCATGTCCAGCCCAAACGCCGATGCGCCTCCCAGATATTTAATCACTCGAATGTATCCTCACATTGATCTCGGGGTCATCGGTTGACCGTACACCACATATCGATCCTATTCGATGTTTCGGGCATCCAAAATCTGTCGGATCACCCTCGAGTTCCCTGAGCTGAGCACACGAGCGCCAAGAATGGGACCGATAAACTCGTTGAGCTCGGTGGCGTAGTTGTCGACGCTGCCGTTCACCCCGTTGACGGGGGTCTTGTCGCTCTCGGCCATGGTGCTGATCGCTTTCAGAATGCCACCGACCAGCATCTCAAAGTCGATCCCCTCGCCCTTCTCCTTCAACGGCTGAAGGATGTTGTCGTGGTACGCCCTCAGACACTTAAGCACAAGTACCCGCACCGCTTCAGGACCGCCAGCTGACGCGACACCAGAGATGGCGCCAAAGTGCGCAGCAGGGGGCTTATCCGGGTCCATGAAGAACTTCAGACACGTGCGCACGAGCTTGGGTCTGAGGAGGTTATTGGAGGCCGAGTACTTCCGCGCAATCTCGCCGAGCAGCGACGCTGAGAACTCGCGTAGCTTGTACTGCTCCTTCACCGCATCAGAGCCGTCCTCGGCGCCGATCTTGCGGCTGAGGATGCAGGTCAACACGGGGGCGGCAATAGAATTGGCGTAGGGGTCGAGGAAGAGCTTCTTGTTTTGGATGAGGGCCAGCGTCAGCTCCATGGACTGGCGGAGGATGAAGACATCGTCGAGGCGGTGGGTGACTTGGTTCGCGACAAAGTTGATAAAGTAGGGGATCAGTTGGTGTAGACCAGGGTCGTCGCGGACGGAGGCAAGAGCGGCCTGGCGGAGACGCCCAACTTCCTCATCTGGGTTGTCGTCGAGGATGGCGTTCTGGACCTTTTCGAAATAGAGGATAAGTTCCTTAGAAACAACGTGCTTGACGGCGGGTCGGAAAGAGATGGAGTCGTTGCCGGCAAGGGCGGCCAGGGCGGGGTTAGCACCGGGGCCCTTGGGGACGAGTTCTTGGGATCGGGATTCGGCTGTCGTCGGGTTCTGGGGGATGGACGGTTGTACGCCTTCGATTGCGAGCCAGTGAGCTGTAATTACAGAGTTAGCTGGAGTAGGCACATATACAAAGAGGAAGGCGCACCCGTGAAGCTCATGTCGCGCGGCACCTTGGGCAGGGGCGCGTTGATGAGCTTCTCGAAATCGACCTCCTCGTCCTCGATGTAGAACAGCGGTTGGCCAGGGCCAAGGCTAGCCTCGCCGAATCGCAGCGGACGCGTCGAGTCGTATCCGTACAAAGGTTCGATGTTAAGAACTTTGAGAGCGGTACTGATGTCGTTGACGGTCAGAGTGGTGCGGCGGGCAGCGCGCATGAAGCGCAGGGCCTCGACGAGGACCTGGCCGATTCGGTACTCGACATCCTGGGTGAGGCAGCGCAGGGCTTCGTCGTTGAGGTTCGGGATGCCGACGGACTCGGCGACGTCTTTGACGTTGTCGGGATTCCAAAGGAGCTTTGGCGCGTCTTGGGCCGCCATCGCGTCGCTTGTTTGGGGTGGTTTCGACGGGTGGTGAGGTTGCGACGAGGCGCCGTTCGAGGTGCGGAAGTGAAGTTGGACGCGAGGCTGAAAAGTTGGGGTACCTTCCACTGACGAGGTGTGGTGGAGACCCCTAGCTGCGGAAGCTACAGTGGACGGGGTACCCTACCTACACTTGACAGGAAAGTGCCTGACTGGGTCGCACTTGCCCAAAGTTCCTGCATGTTTAGTGGGTTATCTACATTCACGACTCAATTTTGACAGCGCCAAGCTCATGCTGGCAACACAGCTCTACCTTCTCACCATTCAAATGGAACTTTCTGATTTATCAATGGGTATCTCAAAGAGGATGAATGCCGTCGCATTTCTTAGTCAACTTTCAGTGTCACGAGCCAAGCCAGATTGACAACAAGGCTGTACCTCGACCGTCGTCTCCCTCGGCGACGTGCTCGAAACTCGGGTTTGCTAGGCGCCGTTCTCTCATGTGAAGATGTGATGGGATTTGTAAAAATGCTGTTCAATTCGAACCGCATTTGGAAGATTGATCCATATCGCGAAAGCATTGCTTCAACCCCAATGGCAGGCTCCCCTCTGTATGGCATCTATGGATTACGTGGGGCTTGCGGCACCAAGACAGAAACGACACCAAATTCGCACCTGGCAGCCTCAAGTCTCACAAGAGGACCATTTGAATGGTTACTACAATGATAACAACTCGAGGCTGCATCTCCCTGCCATGCCTGGACAGCGATTCAGCCTGCGCTTGGCTTGAAAAGAACCGGGCTCAGCTGAACTTGTCCAGCCACAAGCTGCGCACCTCGTCTGATGGCGGCTTATCTTCATCCAACTGGTGGCGTTCAGCAAGACACAACATGGGCTGCTGGAAGCGTAGCCGATGATAACTTCCAAGACACGGCACAAGTGCCTTTACCCAATCGATAATCAGGCTGCGATGCTTCGCTAGTTATAAGTACTAGATTGATGCTCTTGGCTTGTGAATTGCGCGCTTATCTACAGTCTCTAAGCCCAATTACCAAGGAAATCTTCCAGCTTCTGTCTTCGTCATATCTTTTCACCATGGGTGGTGCTGTGTCATCTCTCAAATCTGCCGCCAAGGGCACTGACGATGCTGCACACGCCAGCTCGCCTGGCAAACAGGCCGACTCTGCTGTTGCGCACGCTGCAGGTAACGGCCTCCCTTCAAACGCCAAACCAGCAGGTGAAGATGGGCCTGGCTATGCAACATGGCTGGCCATAGGAAACACCGCCGCATATGGCATATATGGCACATCATCTGATCCAGGAGAGCTTCCTCCTGTTCCGGTAGAATGGATCATCGCCCCCAAAACCGTGTCAGCCGGGCAATGTCCATCCGTTGGCCACAATATCACCACATTTATTGTAACGGATGTCGTTGCTGGCATCATTGCTGCCGTCTTCTGCTGCAGACCAATTGTAAAGAAGATAACGTTTGGTCGTTTCGGCAAACTTCCTAACAAAACATCTCGGTGGTGCAGCTCCGTCTGGTGGACATGGCTGATAAGCTTGTTGCTGGCGCTTGGAGGGAACCTGGGTGTCACTCTCTTTGTGGTGAATGCTGAGGGATACACGCATCTGTCTAAGCTCATCATCTTTGCGCTGTATGCTTCCCGCCCGCGCATCAACATGGTGGTCGTGGCTCTGCTCCGAGTCCTTGTTGCCGTACGCACGAAAGACTGGTCCAAGGCCGCAAGCTACAAGCCTGTTGAAAAGGAGGAGTTGGAGAGCCAAGACACGACGTACTCCGGCTCTGAACCTACGACCAAAGAAGGCGCTGGTGACGGAAGCGACTCCGAGAAACTCATCATCAAGATTTACGATGGAACGGGAGCTTTGGAGAAGGAATACGTCTACATCGACTCCTACCGGAGCACCGTCGTGGCCGAGATAATACTGAATACCATTTCAGCAGTTTTCGTCGGCGTAACCTGGGGTCGCTTCCCCAACCAAACCATCAAAACCTACATGAACCCGAAAACAATATTCATGCAAACTGCCCCGGCAATCTCGTTCGTCGGCGCCATTTTCGCTATACCAGTGTATTGGAAAAGAGGCAGATATGTGGACGACAAATGGGTGAGGGGGCTAGCTGGGGCTGCTTCCTTTGGCACTGCTTATGCCGCGCCTTGGGTGTACTGGTACTACTTCTTGCAGCTTCCCGGGGCTTTGTAAGTCTTCGATTGCATTGCTATCCTGTTTGGATCGCAGTCGTAGATATGCGGACTAACATGATCACAGGTGGTGCCCTCCCAAACTTCCCATTCAGGCAATCATCTGGACTGCATTCTCTCTGGCCGGTTGGTGTCCGTTATCTCTCAGATATAACGAGCTAAAGAATATTGACAAAGCACAGGAAACATTCTGGCCTAATGATTTCGACAGCGATCTCAATGACAGCTAAAGATGGGTTGCTGGAAAAGCTTGGCGATAAGGTTTTGAAGGAAAAACGGGAGCGTTGAGCTGCCTGGCTCCGGGTATCAAATCTAATGGTATCAAAATACACGACTGCAATCAGAAACATCTATACCCTCCGCTCTCCATACGCTGTATTCACCGCCTCCCCGCTACTTCTTGGCTTAGGTCCAGGCCCAACCAACTCATCCATGCTGGCCCCCTTATCCTCGCCCTGTCCAACCTTCTCGTGAATATGTAGCCTTTCCAGACCCATGATGGTCCAGACCACAACCCCCAGAATCGCAAACTCCATCAAGACGGTCATGCCGAGATACGTCGCCGTATCCCCCTTCACAGCGCTGAACTTGTCGTCTCCGGTACTGACGTACGATATCGTGTATGCGATGCGGACGACCATGAAGGGGAAAGATGCGCCGAAGCCGATCATGGACCTCTTCTCGCCCTCGGGGACCAGTTTCCACTTCTGCGCCAACCATACGTAGAGAAGGACACCCCAGAAGTAGAGCGCGGCGAAGAGGCCCACCCCGGCCTTGGTCAACGAACCAGGCGCCATGGCGTTTTCCGTCTTCTTGCTGGCGACAACGTAGTCGGCGATGGATATGGCGAGGCCGGCCCAGCAGATGAGCTCCGGAATGCGGAAGTGCCACGGCGTGAGGACCTGGACGAAGTGGTTTCTGGAAGAAGCACCGAGTTAGCATGCGAGGGGCGTATCAACCAAAGATAGACGGGCAACTTACACTCTCTTTAACAGGTCCAGCAACACAAACGTGAGAAGCACAAGTCCCAAAGATTCGCAGACAAAAATGGTCGCCCAGAGGCCCCTCGAGTCGTTGAACATGGTGCCGAGCATGCAGCCCGCGCCGACAATGCGTATCGTCGAGATGAAGGAGATGCCGAACCAGCCCATTCTCTTTTGGAGCTTGAAGAGAACACCAAAGACGAGGAAGACGGAAAAGACGGCGATCTGGGCGATGGCGACGCCGTCGCGGAAGCGGAATGCGCGCTCTGCCATTGTGTGGGACTCTGGTGTAAGTGACGAACCGTCTATGTATCTCTGGGGGATCGAGGATGATTTTTCTGTATGTGTTGGTATTGAATATTGTCAATCAGTCGTGACTCTTTCATCATGAAATTCTGGCGAGGAAAGAATATAACTCTTTTAGCTTTGTTGAACCCCGATTACCTGGACGGGAGACCTCCCATCACCGCCACTCGGAGAGTCAGATCGGGCGGACCCCTTGATCGTTCGGCGCCCGGAGGCAGCTTGTGCCCCACAGAATTGGATTAAGCGAGTGCGAACGCCGGGGGTTCGGGTGCGAGAGCGTGTATGTCGTCCAATGAGACCGCCGCGCGGGATCAGTCCGACAGCAGATTGAATCCTACACCTCAGCCCTGCTGACGAGATCTGCGTGGCTGTTGTGGTACTAAGGCTTGGCTCAGTAGGTGTGAGAAAGTCCAGTAAGATTGCGTGCGTTGTGATGCTATTGAGTCCTACTTTAGGCGCTGAATTCTCACTAGCTGTCAATGGCTGCGGTGACGGTTGAACTGATAGAGAATAGTAGAAGGCAGCATAAAAACTCGGATTCTTGTTGGAGATACGACGAATGGTTCAGCTGAGAGGGAATAGAAAACGCGACAGTACATTCAGACTGGGTGACAGGGCTTGGTACCCAAGAGGAATGCCTCCCTAAAGTCTATTCTCCTGTCATCGCAAGTTTGAGATGAACCTCCGTTCGAACGAAATCACTTACATCATGAACCGGACACAAAGGACAGTAACGAAACTCCAGCTGAGTTAAGCACACGATACGTAACAAATTGTGGCAGTGGACCCTGAGATCTCACTGTCGACATGCTCTGCCCCGAATGCCAAGCCGAGGCGACCACGCTCTGCATACTCGACTCAGCTAATGCTGTGGCACTTTAAGCTTGTTGCCTGTCAATCCCGTCACAGCCACACTCATAATGTTTTTGCGGGTTTGATTCTTACCTGTCTGTCATTGGTAACTACAGCTCTTCGCATTCGCTTAACTCCTGAACTCCTGTAAAGCTGACAATGGTTATGGACGGCGAGAACCCGCCGAATACTTGCCCAACATAGCTCAAAGCCGCACACGGCAACCCCGGCACCTGTGCCGGACCCGAACAAGGCCCCACACCACCAGCATTTCGGAGGACCGAAGAATCTTTTCCATCTCGGTCCTCGGTGCCAATCCTATTATTATGGCTTTTGGAATTTTTGAGAAACCGGGATATTCCTTTCGTCCAATCCTGATTGAAGAGACCTTACTTACCATAGCGAATTCCAAACACTGGCTTCACTGGCTTTTTGTCTTTCGTCCCTATTCAACCTAATGGCTTGCCCCGCATTCACTTCTCGCCGACGCATGCAACCACGAAATGAAGCCATCCAGCCCCGCCATGCCCTGCCCTACCCACCCACAACACCGCCTGACCTTCATATTTTTCTTTTCCGCCTCGACCTCCAACAATCACTGGTTTCGTGGTGTAGTTGGTTATCACGTCAGTCTAACACACTGAAGGTCTCCGGTTCAAGTCCGGGCGAAATCATCCTTTGGGCGAATGGTTTAGTGGTATAATACTCGCTTAGCATGTGAGTGGTCCAGGGTTCGATTCCCTGTTCGTCCACATCTTTTGCTTTTGAGTGTGAAGGAGGCTTCCTTAAGCTGTGTTCTCCCTTTTGACACCTGGGAGAAGTCTTCAAACGGTTGGATCGCTGCGGTGTAGCATTTTTTGCCCGGGTGGACCTGCTGCAGTATCCCCGAAAACGCCGGTCAGCAGGCCCCACTCCCGCCCGGCCTCTCCTAACCCTCTTCAGCGTTCGCGGGGGGAGGCTGTTTCCTTCTCTCTTCCTTCTGGAACGATGTCAACGGATTTCGGTATGGACTTTGAGATTTTATTTTGCAGATTTATATAACAATTCCGCCACCCGTTGAATACCGAAACCCTTGCCATCATGCTATGCGATGTATGGGAACCCGCGGACGTCTGGACCGGCATCTCCGACCAGAACCGTAGAAAGAAGCTGCAAAACAAACTCAACCAGCGTGCTTATCGTCAGTAAGTCCCAGGGCCTCGTCACCTTCATAAGCCTTACTTCAAAGCAGGTAGAAGAAGGAAACAACCCACCGTAGACTGCGATGATCAGCACTCATCGCTGGCAGCTCCGGGCCAAGACAGCATCCTACCAATCCTCCTCGGCGGATGTGCTCTTATCAAATGCCCCCAAAGGCTTTCTCTTGCCCAAAGCCGCGTCAAAGAAGTCTACGAGGGCTACTCGCTCCACGCGCCGCGGCCGTCGGCACTGCACATCCTCATCCGCCTGCGCGTCCTCGCAGCACTAGCCCACAACGCTGCCGCCATGGGGTTTCCCCCACAAGGCCTCTGCCGCGACGACTTCGTTTCTCCATAAAACCTGAGCGGACCTCTGGGGCTAGAGAACTTTGATTTGACGACACCCGGCCGCGAGAGTCTTCGTCCGACGGACCTCCAGAGGAGAGTCCTCCACCACCCCTGGATCGACCTCTTCCCGTTCCCCGTCTTCCGAGACAACGTGCTGCTTGCGATGGAGTCGGGGTTGGTGGACGACGACCAGTTGTGTGCTGATATTCTCGAGGTGAAGAATGAAGACTTGGCTGGCAGGCCGTCGCTCATCGTCTGGGGTCAGTCATGGGATTGTATGGCGTGGGAAGCCAATGAGGCCTTCTTTCGGAAATGGGGGTTCTTGACGCGGGGGAGCCCTGAGATGCTGGAGGCGACTAATTACTGGAGATCTAGACGAGGGGAAAGAAGGATCATTTATGAAGTATGACGTATGTGTTTTCATAGGCCGAAGGTGAACATCCCGAGCGAGCGAACATTGAAACCGCAAATGCAGTCTTTGAAGGCCGAGCCAAGCTGCGGCAAGTAAATTACATGGCCTCTCAAGGTTCTCTAAGGATATACCTCGTCCTACAGGCGGGACACCCATATCTCGGGATGTCAGCAACCTTCCTTATCTCCAGATGCGGGGCCGGGGGCGGCGGGACGGCGCTAATGCACTTGGATTATTTTGTGGACCAGACCCGGAGCTGGTCCCGGGCATCGACCTGTGCTCACGGCATCTGGGTGGAATGTTTAGATGCCGTCAAGCTTCGTACCGAGACCGAGTCAACGACCTCGAAGGTCAGAAAGAAGACTTCTCAGCCACGTATAAATATGTAGTACTGGAGGGACTCATCTATCCTCGAGCTTCGTCTTCCACGCAGCCACTCAAAGCACTCTCGCCGTCTTTCTAAACGAACCTCAAGACTACACTCGATATCTCACAATGGCGGAACCATCAATGAAATACGTCCGGTGAGTAACTCCACCACCTTCTTAACCGTGAGAAGATCATTAACAGGTCGCCTCCGTCCAGGGTGGGCAAGTCCGGCCTCAAGGTCTCCCAGATCATCCTCGGCTGCATGAGCTTCGGCAACAAGAACTGGCAACCATGGCTCCTCGACCAGGCCGAAGCCCTCCCCATCCTCAAGTACGCCTTCGACCGGGGCATCAATACCTGGGACGTCGCCGACACCTACTCAAACGGCCGCTCCGAGGAGATCGTCGGCGCCGCCATCCGGGAGTACAACATCCCGCGCTCGAAGCTCGTCGTCATGTCCAAGTGCTTCCAGTTTGTCGACGACGCGCGGGGCCCCATCGACCCGGCCAATCTGACCAGCAACGACGGCCCGCGCGTCAACCAGGTCGGGCTGTCACGGAAGCATATTCTTGATGCTGTGGACCGCAGCGTCGAGAGGCTGGGGACGTATATCGACGTGCTGCAGATCCATCGCATGGATCGGGACGTGCCGCCGGAGGAGATCATGAAGGCGCTGAATGATGTCGTGGAGAGCGGGAAAGTGCGGTACATTGGTGCTAGTTCGGTCAGTCTTCACATCTTTATCTACCTGGACAATCCCCCACCACCCGTCGTGATAATCGCTGACTAGTAGATGCACAGATGGCAGCCTGGGAGTTCCAGATGCTCCAGAACGTCGCGAAGCAGAACGGCTGGCACCAGTTCATCTCGATGCAGGGCCTGTACAACCTCCTCTATCGCGAGGAGGAGCGCGAGATGAACCCGTTCTGCAACGCCGCCAGCGTCGGCCTCTTCCCGTGGTCGCCCCTCGCCGCCGGCGTCCTCGCGCACCCGTGGACCGACCGCTCCGACCCCCGGGAGCAGAAGGACCCGTTCCTCCAGATGCTCTTCCGCGGCGTCGAGAACGGCGCCGACAAGGCGATTGTCGGGCGGGTGGAGGAGCTCGCGGCCAAGAAGGGGGTCGCGATGGCTCAGGTCGCGCAGGCGTGGCTGATTTCGAAGGGGTGCATGCCGATTTGCGGGCTGGAGACGCGGGAGAGGATTGACCAGGCGCTTGGGGCGTTGGAGGTGAAGTTGAGCGAGGAGGAGGTGAAGTATCTTGAGGAGATGTATGTTCCGAAATTGCCCATGCCGTTTTAGAAGTGGAGAAGATCTGGCGCGGCAAGCTGTGGCTTGGGATAAGCACTGGCTTGGCTAGATCTGATCGATTATTGTTCTTTGGACGAGATCGACTTGGCACTTGAAGAATAGACCAAATAAACACAAGAGCGAAATTTCACAGCCGCCACAAAGACAGGAGGGCCAGGTCCCGTCAGTCCATATGTCTTGGGGACGTGTATGTTCATGCCTGAAGATGAGGGGTCACCCATGACCGAATGCACGATCAACTGAAAAAAGAAACAACCCTCCCAGCTACCAGGAAGATCATTTGGCACTACGTCTAGCGCGGCCAAGGAAGTGACACACTTCTCCAAATGCAGCCGACCATTCGCCCGCTTAGACACAATCCCGTCCCAAAGCATTGAGTCGATGACAGTCTGGAACCCAGGCTACGGTTGGACCAACAGCAGCTCCTCGGCTGCAAATGGCTGATGGGAAGATGGCATTCTGACGCCATGGCGTCGACCAGTAGCCCGTCTGCTCCTGAAGATGTTAGGTGGCGCCCATCGTTGCGGTCGCATTTCAGCCGCACGATGCCATCGCGACCCTCATAAACTGACGTGGAGCTCGACCTTTTATCGTCGGTTGCATTGGGTTGGAACATTGAGAGACTTTCGGAGCCTGTGTCAACTGAGAAGAGCCATTTCACAACGATGGAGAGTTTGAGTGCGCATGACGGGACCGACGACCGGGTCGCACCGGCGCAGGTGTCGGCGGATCGGGACGGCGGTGCGCCGTCTGAGTACCCGGCGGGACGAGACGACGTGCCAAGAACGAGCATAGCATCTTTCACGGAGCAGGACGAGGTGGAGTCTACGCATGTGCCGAGCACCTCTGCTTCGTCTGTGGAGCTCAGCATCGACTCGGACATGAGCGACGCCGACTCGGCTCTGGGGCTTGATGGAGGGCGGGCTTCGTCGTCTGCGTCGGTCGCTTCGAGTCTTTACCGATTCGTCGAGGAGTTTGGTCGGACGTATCATAGGTACAAGGAAGGGAGTAAGTTGTTCATTCTTGTCGATGTGAGAATGCCCGCTGACGTTGAGAAGAGTATTTCCTCCCCAACGATGAGGTATGACGAGTCTTGGTTTAGAAGATGTCTATCACGCCGACTTCTGACATGCGAAATCCTGCAGCAAGAGCAAGGCCGTTTAGACCTGCAACACGCCATCGCCCTCCGCATTCTCGACGGGAACCTCGGCCTGGCGCCCGTGGACAAGCCGCACCGGGTGCTCGACATCGGCACGGGGACGGGGATCTGGGCCATCGAGTTCGCCGACCAGAACCCCGAGTCGGAGGTGCTCGGGAGCGACCTGAGCCCGATCCAGCCCGAGTACGTGCCCGCGAACTGCCGCTTTGAGATCGACGACGCCGAGGACGAGTGGATGTACGGGCAAAAGTTCGACTACGTCCACGGCCGGTACATGTGCACCTCCATCTTTGACTTCCCCAAGCTGTTTGGCCAGATCTACGACAGCCTCAACCCCGGGGGCTGGGTCGAGTTCCAGGAGACCGTGATTGACTTCCGGGCCGTCGACGGGACGCTGGAGGGCACGGCGCTGCGGCGGTGGAACGACCATTTGCTGGAGGGTATCCGGCGGGCCGGGCGCGACGCGTTGTCGCCGTTTGGGTTCGCGGCGAAGATGACTGATGCGGGGTTCAAGAACGTCCAGCAAAGGAAGTTCGCGGTGCCGTCTACGCCGTGGGCCCGGGGGAGAAATCAGAAGATTCTCGGCGCGATGCAGATGACCAACAACCTCGAGGGGGTTCAGGGCATCACGATGAAGATCTTTACACAAGTGCTGGGCTGGACTCGGGAGGAAGCTGAACTGCTGCTGGTTGACGTGCGCAGGGATATGGCGGATAGGAACATCCACGCATACCTCACGATGTGAGTTTTTCTTTCTGATAACCTTGCGGTAATGAGCTGACCATTCGAAGTATGGCTGTCTGGGGCCAAAAGCCGCACGAAGGGGAAGAGCATGCCGCCATGTCGTGATTTGAGTAGCCCGGAAGAATGTCTTAATCGTTGTGTACATCCAGCATGGAGTTTGAAGTTAACGCTTTCGTCGCATCTTGTTGGTGTTGAACTCCGCCAGTTGCGGAGTTCATCTTGTTCGTTCTCGGGTCACGATCCACGTTGTGATAGCTGTCATCCCAAGAGTATCTAGATGAAATGCATGCACGACACGAATCATGTCCGACTGAATGCAAGAAAAGCGCAGGAACGCTGAGAGTGAGCAAGTGACATGATCCCGCAATAACGGCAACATTGCACTGCGCAATGCATGCGAACCGCGGCACGACCCGGTGCGGCTTGTAACCGCTCCCTTTATTAGAAAAGAGAAGAAAGATGCCGAGGCCGTTGTGCTAAAGATCCACACTTGATGGCGGCCTTGAAACCGATAATGATAGTCTCCCCGTGCCAAGTGTTCCGATGGATCGGCGAATGCGTGCCGGGAGCGGCATCAAATCCGCGGGGGAACGGAACACGGGCTCCTTTTCGAAGAATTTCTAGGCCACAGATCGTCGGCGTTATGACACGCCGCCCCATCGGCTTTAATCCTCGTGTTCCTCTCCCAGTTCCCTCTTCTGGACTCCCCCTCCGAGGTCCCCCACTCGCTCTCGCCGGTCCATCCACTCGGCGTCCTCCTCCCGCCCCCAGGTCCCTGGCCCTCCGGATGGCAGATTGCTGGTTACGGCAAGGCCATGGCAGGGCATGGAAGCAGCCGGAGAGTTTAATCGTCCGCATGCTTTGTAAAACGGGGTGTGGAGTTCGCCCTGGCAACCCGCTGTGGCATTGATGACTGAAGAAATTTTGCAAACCCGCGCTTGTGTTGTTTCTGGAATCGGTGGAGACTTACTGGTTGATGAGCGAGTCAATCATGCTCCATGACCCGACACATGTCACTGTCTCTGCCCATCTGGACCACGGAGAGACGCCAAGCGGGAAAAGGAAAACACATCGGTGTGACGTCAAGCTGACCAATTGCATGGCGGGGTGAAGCTCTCTTCCATGCCATGCCACTCTTACCAACACCTTAGAAGCTCCCCTGACGTTGGTGGGGTAAGCTGGAGAGCGCGGAATTCTACCGTGATGGCCAGACCACCATTCGAAACTGGATCGATGATTACGGGGGCGGGGGAATGCGAGTACAAAAGAGCTTGACACCCCGCGATGGAGGACATCTAGTTATTCTAATAATCCAGCAATATCTACTCTCTTACGCTTTGATACCCATCGATACCCCTATACACTCAATTCCTTTATTTCAATCCTCTCAAACAAACCACAATAACCGTCAAAATGGTCGCTAAGAAGGTCCTCGTCGTTCTCACCTCTTGCGACAAGATCCCCAAGACTGGCAAGCCCATCGGCTGGTACCTGGTAAGCTCAATCCCAACGTCATCACCGTCTACGCCGCGAACCCAACTGACTTTGCCACTTCCAGCCTGAGCTCGCCCACCCCTACGATGTCCTCAAGGAGGCCGGTGTCGAGATGACCTTCGCCTCCCCCAAGGGTGGCGTTGCGCCCCTCGACCAGGTCTCCGTCCAGATGTTCGGCGAAGACCCCTCCTCCAAGAACTTCCTCGAGAACCACAAGGAGATCTGGGAGAACACCAGGCCGCTGTCCGAGTTCGTCGGCAAGGCCTCCGAGTTCGACGCTATCTTCTACCCGGGCGGCCACGGCCCCATGTTCGACCTCGCCTTCGACGACGAGTCGCTCAAGCTCATCGCCGACTTCGCCGCCCAGAACAAGCCCGTCGCCGCCGTCTGCCACGGCCCCGGCGCCATCGTCAACGCCAAGACCCACGACGGCGAGTACCTGATCAAGGGCAAGAACGTCACCGGCTTCTCCAACACCGAGGAGGACCAGGCCGGCTTCACCCCCGAGATGAACTTCCTGCTCGAAGACCGCATGAAGGAGGTTGGCGGAAACTACGCCATCGCCGACGCGCCCTGGGGCGAGAAGGTTATCACTGATGGCGTTGTCATCACCGGCCAGAACCCCGCTTCTGCCCACGGTGTCGGCAAGGCCATTGTCAAGGCTCTTGGTCTGTAAGGAATGATTGTATGACATGATGACGACAAAAAGGTTACGAGGGATACAAAGTAATACCAATTCAAAGCGATTCTGATCATCATTTTGGTGCCTGATGAAGCCATTACTTTCAAATTCGTGACTGTTGTAATGCCATCTGAGGTTCACTTTTATGATACATGGAGAGGGTTCCGTAGCGGCCGTCCATCTCACGCCAATTCCTGAATTTCCATCTCCTCAATGTCAATGTTCCGCCGCGGTATGGTCCACTGGTCCATATTAGTGGTCATCGACACGCCATCCACATACATGTCCATCGCCTCCTCCGCATCCAACACCTCAAAGGCCATCCGCTGGGTATTTCCCATGTAATTAGTGTCCACGACACGAAAATCGAGAAAGACAACTTCGCCAACTTGTTGATTCAGACCTATGCGCTCAATGTACCGCTTCGAGATGCTCGGCCTCGAGCTGTGCATCTCAGCAGTGACATGCACCGAGCCCCTGGTGCCGTGCATGGAGACGGTCCCATTCGGCATGAAGATCTGCAACTGAACGCGGTTCTTGCAGACGGACTCGCTCCAGTGGAAGAGGAAGCAGTCGAGAATGTAGTACTTGTGGTAGCCGAGGTCTCTGGGGTCGTGGCCTGCGCCTCTGAATTGCGACACGATGTCGTCCCAGCTGCGGAGGGGAATGCGCTTCCTGACACACATGAGAGCGAACTCTTCCAGCTGTTCCTTGTAGTCGAATAGGCGGGGGCCACGGCCGCCGCGACGGATCGGATACTGTACATCGCGAGACGACCTGGGTGTTCTGTTGTGGAACCGGCAGTAGTATCGGAGATACTCGTCGATGATCTTTCCCCTATGACGGTCGAAGAACTCGGGGTATGTGAAGTCGCCGAGCTCTGGGACGGCGTCTTTCCAGCTGCGAGGCATGGGGCGGATCTCTGCTTGCATGACGGCCGCGCATATTCCGCGTGAGATCCGGGACATGATGTAGGCCGTCCGCTCGCGACTTTCGAGAGGTGGGCTGGAGAAAGGCATGTTGAGTTGACGGTGGCCTGGGACAGGTGGCTTTGACAATCTCTGTTGATAACAAGCTTCTCTCGAGGGCTCATCGTCTACTGCTGCTACCATGAGCACGAGAATGGACCTATTAAGGAGCTTTAAATACATTCCCTGGTGAGGTGATTCACCGAGGAAGATGGCGAATGCTCAATCTGCTTCAACATATTCACCTCGCAGAAAAGTAAACTTGAGATGAATTGGGCTATTCACCAGGTAGAGAGACTTTTGCAGACTTCGTATTTTCTGTCGTCGCGTATAGTGTCCTCAGAGGCTTCTCAAAGTCAAGAGGGCTCCGTCTGCAGTCATATGTCTTTGAGCCCAAGTCCATGGTTTCCACAATCAAGTCCTCAAACTACTCAACCGCGGGCACACCAACTCATGCAACCTTATGAGCTCATTTCGATCATTGCTAGACTCATTGATAAGTTGATCGTAATATTTATTGTACATGTTACTCCAGCTTACTCTACCCTAAAGTGCCTAAATTTGACCCAACTGGCCTCCCTTTTCTCGTTTGCACTATCTAAGGATGCGTAAATCCCGTACAAGGTGCCAGTCATATCATAACCTGAAAGAAGCACTGGATCTCCCTTTCCCTGACTATGCCATTTTCTCTCTCCATCACACATCGTAAAGCGACATAGGAACTCATAGCTGTCGGGCAAAGTCTGGATACGCAGGTCGATGGCGACTGTGCCGTCAGGAATCTCAGTCGATCCCAATTCGATGATCTCGGACTTTTTGTCCTTGATGACATTCAAGAAACCTGTAACCCTGGAACTAGGGCCATCGATCTGAATACATCCGTGGCGCAAGCTGTCCTTATAGATGGCCAAGCCGACCAAGGGGAGCTCTTGAATTCTACCAGAGCCCAGTTCCACGGTCGTGGAGGCCGACCCAGAGAGTGACCTCTGCCTTCGACCGACAAATGTCGACGTTCCGAGGGGATCTGTTAGAGTCGACGTTTGAGCGCACAGGGAGTAAGTATCTTCTGTGGCCGAGCAGGAGTAGTGATCGACGTTGGGAGTGCGGATGTAAACATCCTCGAGCTGTTCATTCATGATTTTGTACCCATGACCTTGCGCCTCACCAGACTCTCCTTCTGAACCAACCACCATCTCAAGCTTAGTCTGTGCTATACGAGGCCAGTCCCCAGAGGGCCATTCAACTGGTGTAAGGAAAGTCTCGCGACCAAGGGGATGCCGCTGAACGTTGGTGTGGTCGTGTCGTATGCCCAGATGGACACAGAACCACCTTCCCTCCACGTCTTGGAAGAGGTCACCATGACCAGCCCAGCGGATATCCTCATCCTTCTCAAAAGCAGTCAATAATGGGTTGCTTAGACAGCTCTCATAAGGCCCCCATATGTCTTTAGATCTTGCGATGTTGATTTGGTGGCCCTCGAATGTGGACGCTTCAGCAGTTAAAAGGTAGTACCAGCCATCTTTGAAGTAAACATGGGGCCCCTCAGCGTCGTCCTTTCCGGCTGCACCCTTCCAGAGGAACTTGCACTCTGACAAGGCTTCACCAGTGTCCACATTGATCTCGAACTGGCGGATAGAGCAGTCTGGGGCCCAAGGAGGCCCGGTCCGATAGGAGCCGTGCAGATATGCCTTGCCTGATGCCTCGTCAAAGAATAGACTGGGGTCAATCCCGGGGAACTCGAAAGGTACAGCGTCTGACCACCCGTCGTCGGAAAATATGGTGTCCTCATGACATCTGAGCAGGAAGTTCTGAAACTCATGCGTCCCGTCTGGCTTTTCGAAGGCATAGGTGCAGACGAGATAGAACCTGTCTTTGAAGTGTCGAAGAGTTGGCGCAAACAAACCGCCGGTTATGATGAGGGGAATGCCGTGGGGGAGCGGGATGAACTTTGTGAAGGCGTTTGATAGAGATAGTTGGGACGGCCGGGAAAGTGCATGCCCCTTGAGCTCCCAGTTGACGAGGTCCCGTGACGAGTAGATGGGAAGTCCAGGGAACACGTGGAAAGAAGAGTTGATTAGAAGGTAAGTGTCTTTGAAGACAGCTATGGTGGGGTCCGGGGCAAATCCGGGGATGATGGGGTTCGTGATCTTCATGGTGGTAGAACTTGGCGCACTAGGGTATGTCAAGCCAACAACCTTAAAACCTATCATGGCTCGGACGATAAATAGTATTAGTATCTGGAGATGATTGGGCGGATGTCTTTCATAACTCGGAAAGTCCGAGTGGGATATGTCACGCTTTGGGCAGACGTCCACCTTCATTGTTGACGTCCACCCTGTTTACGTCCACCCAGTCTCGCGACTACCCATGATCATAGCAATCACAAGTTGACAGTATCTCCACATTCATAACAATCATTATTCGCAGCCTGTTCTCTGGAGGGAATGTCGTAACGGATTTCCCGACAAGTATCAGTATTGGGCCCTTAATGTTACCCCGGATTTACCCCAGAAAACCCCCAAAAAGTCTCCCCGGATATTCCATGACCAAAACTGCTATCGCGGACATTTAATCAAGATCCCACTCCGCCTCCACTCAATGATTGATACCGGTATCCGATCATCGACAACATGGCTTCACCCGACGTTGACAAGCAAGCCGTTTCCCGAGTCCAGTCATCTTGAGATGGCGACAAAACCCGGGCTGGAGGGCCACGCCGGCGAGGCCATTGTCCGCGAAGAGCTCGCTCTCTCCATCAGCGAAAATGCCAAGAGACACTGGCGAGCCTTGCTAATCTGTAAGACTGCTTGCCCTCCGACTCCTAACATGACATGAGATGTAAGCTGACTCCCTCCAAGCATCTGTCGGGTTTACCGCCGGCATCGCGTTCGCCTACGATACCACTGCCAACGGAGCCTCCATCTCGATGCCTTCTTTCTTGCTGTACTTCGGAGACATTGGCTCCACTGGACCCTATCTGCCCTCGATCTGGACTTCGCTATGGACGGCCATGTCGTCTCTGACCCAGGCTCTCGGCGCCATCCTCGTCGGCTTCATCGCGGATAGATACGGTCGAAAGTGGCCATCTTGTGCGGCAGCGATCTTGACACTTATCGGGGCGGCTGTCCAATACATCGCTGTGCAACAGGCGACTCTGATGGGAGGGAAGATGATTACCGGCCTGGGCATCGGTGCAGTGATGGCTACAGCGACAACATACATTAGCGAGGTACGATTAAAGCAAGGGGATGTCTAGGGACCAGGACTGATATGCCACTCAGGTTGCGCCCTTGAAGCTGCGAGCACCGCTGCAAACTGGCTTAGTAGTGTTCGTCATCTTCAGCCAAGGCTTGGCGTTGGCCATGGTCCGTCTTTTCGTCCCAGACATTCGAGAGCAAGCATTCAGAACCGTTATTGCGATTCAATGGGGTGTGGGAGGTCTAGCTCTGCTGGCCTGGGCTGCGGCCCCTGAGTGGGTTCCGTTCCCCTGAGCGACTGACACCAGTAGTGCTAACAGCACAAGGTCCCCCTTATGGCTGGTTAGAAAGGGCAAAATCGAGGCTGCTCGGCAGGTCATGCGAAAGATTTATGGCCCTAATCAACCAGATGAGCGACTCGAGTACGAGATACGTGCCATCCAGGCCGAGCAAGAGTTCGAGGCCAACAATAAAGCCACGTACATGGCTTGTTTTCAGGGGACCAACCGGAAGAGGAGTCTTACTGTCGCGTTTCTCTACTCTACGGCCAACATCGGCGGCGCCTCGTTCCTTGCTCAGAACATCTACTTCCTCATCACAGCTGGTCTTGAGGCGGTGCACTGCTTCGATGTCGGGATTGGGGGCTTCGGACTGGCGGTCTTGATCATCCTGACGAGCGGAGTCTACCTGAAGTACGTCAACAGGCGCAACGTCGTGTTGATAGGCTTGGTTCTCAACCTGTTGGTGATGGTGATCATCGGCGCCCTTTACTGGGCAGACAAAAAGGGCGGCCTATGGGCTATTGCTGTTCTGATGAACATCCTCATCTCTCTGCAGTCCAGTCTGCTCCAGGGGGCGGGTTGGCCTATCGCCGCTGAAATCCCCTCGTATTCCCTCCGAGCAAAGACCCTCTCCATCGGCATTTGCGCGCAGACATTCACCACTTGGGTCTTCAACTTCATCACCCCGTACATGTACAACGTCGACTCTGGGAACCTCGGCGCAAGGACAGGCTGGATCTATGCCGGGACGTCGGTGTTTTTGTTCATTGGTGGCTGGCTTTGGATACCGAATACTACTGGGATGACGACGGAAGAGATTGATCATGCGTATGAGTCGGGAGTGGCGCCAAGGAACTTTAGGAAACAGGCGTTGGTTGCGCCAGATGGAGGCAAGCGGGATTCCGTTTAGAATCTCACGCTGGCGTTGTTAAATTTGCAGATAGGACATCGCGCTCAGAAGAGCTATCTACGTGCACCATACGCGTATTGGTTTCAAAGAAGTGACCAGATTAAGCGTCATGCAGGTGGTTTTTGTGATCTTTGTAACGGGAATGGCGTGCAAGGGCCTGCAATGATTCCAAGTTGGATTACTGGAAGTCCGTAAAGTTTGCGCTCTACGGTCTACCGTTTCTACTGCCTTTCGGTCGTGATTTACTGCTGTGAGGTTTACAGGCATGATCATGGCTTAGCACTGGATTCAAGGAGGCGATTATGGGTCGAAGTCTCAACAGGCTCTGGCTTGTAGTCGCCGATCAACAAGCTCCCCGCTGCTTCTCGAATAACGGGGCCATCGCTGCGTGGACTGGTAGCTTCGAACAACAACAGATGAATCCGGCAGTGTCAAAAGGAATGCAACTGGCCCCTGTCCTTGCCGACTCTATTTAGGGCGTTTGAACTGGCCACGGCGCCGGGACTGGAGAGCGATGGGTCCCATCAGGGATGAAAGGCCGGCCTGTAGATGCGATGAATCGTGCGCCACCGTTTGGTCCGAGTTATTACCGAGTAGTCTGTCATCGAACGAGTGATGGACGGACATGAAGTAGCCGAAAGACGTGACAGTCTTGAAATGCGAACCTCTGGCGTCTCAAGTCACTAATCATTCATCATGGCACAAGATTACAACGAAATACATGTGTGCTGTAGTAAGGGTCGCTGATATCACTACTTGCATCGCCTGCATAACTGACATCACTAGAAAGAAACAAAATCAGGTACAATTGAGCGGGGGAAGGACCTCCAGTTACAAGATTTGCGGATGCCTTCATTTACCGCCTCATCAGCCCGTGTTGAGAACGGCCCCAGTTATCCATCATCCATCTGTGACGGACGACTTTCAATCGATTCCAATACATCCATTCGTGACATGCCCAGTTCTCTCAGACGACCTGAAACCCGGCGCCGAGTTGAAAGTGTGCCCATGCCGGTGGTACAAGTAAGCTCCTGATGTTGATAGTGCTGCCGCAGATGTACGCGTACCTGATGAGAAACCTCGCGGCCCAAGACAACCTCATGGTTTCATGTGGGCAAAGGAGGAGTCGCAAAGCGACAGAGGGCCTTCTTTGATTGTGATGTGATGATGGAATTTGTGACTCCCGAAGAAAGCTGCTTGCGCATGTAGAATCGGCGGAGCGCGGTGAGAGAGAGAGGTTGCTCACGTGGTGCGTTTGAAAGGGGGGACAGCAAGCGGCGATGGGTGAGTATTTAAGTGTGCATTCTAGCGAATGCGAGAAATCGCAGTATCAACTAAAAAGCTCCTGGCATATCAATGAAGACATTGTTGACGCGTCGATGCCACATTGGCGAGAGCCTTCAGAACGCCGAGGTCATGAGCGAATGGTGTACAGGATAAATGGGATTACGCCGGTTGGAACCAAACCGGATAGGATGGGTAAACGCGGGGGGATAAGCTCACCAAGCCTCCAAGCCCCTTACTTCCCATAGCTTCGGAAATCGTAGCCGACTTGCAATCTGGGGCACAGCGCTCGGGCGAGCTGCCAACCTCTCCAGCTACACCCCCACGCCAGAGACATCGTCCCCGAAGGCCGATAGAAATGGCGGCACAAAGCTGGCTGCGCCTTCTCCTTGTTCCACACCAAGCGAAATTTGGATCGTTAATGATACTGGTCGTGATCGAATTAGAAATCTATCCACTTGTGTCACTTGTTCTCGAAGCCGTCGGATTGGGTCTCTGCCGGTGTAGAAGGCTCCAAGGGTCACGGAGTGCGGGCTTGACCAAGACGCCGCGTAAGTTTGACTCGGCGTAGTTTCGGCTGTCAAGTTCGAAGATCGACGCTCGAGTATTTACAGAACAAGCTTACCGGACATCACTGGCATCATGGTTGGCCTTGTTTCGTCTCATACGCTTGCCCAGTCAGTAGTCGCAGCGCGCCCAGCATTTCCGAGTAGATGCTGTAGACCCTCATCAATAACAACAGAGGCGGTACTAAAAGCTCACGTGCCTTGTTGTAGTACATTTACGGCGTTCGTGGGCAGCAATTGCGAGTCCTGACCAAGAAATAGTTGGTGTTCGGAGGCTAGACCTGAGCTGGTATTCCAGGTCGGACCTTGCTGTCGTAGATGAACAGCATCCTGTCAAACCACAGCACTGGTAATATATGTGATCATGGACATATTGTCAATGGCGAGTCATGCCGGAAGAATACGGAGAATACGCAGAGTTGCTCGGACAATGATGCTGAGAATTTGGGCCCTGAAGCACGCGATACCAGCGACTGTAACTGTCTACCTGTCACGTCAAGTTACAGTGCACTTGGCATCCAGAACAGCCCATTTCTGCCCAAGAGTACACGAGGCTTCATAACCGAGCTAGGATTGAGACCTTATCGGGAATTGGCATTCATGGCTGTTTCATCAAGCAGGGCGAGCTTTCTTTTGGCTCGGATGAGGCTACGCTGAAGCTCCCTTCGACGTGGACCCATGAAAACACAAGACGAAAATAACTAAAACGAAATTGTGACCGGGTCTAGAGAAAGCCAAAAGGGATGAAGGGAGATTTCAGTATCAGCACGGTCTTGTATAGCCCCCCGTACGGGTCTGATACCATCGTGTCGCCCTCGGAGACCTCGGCGGTACATGGATATCACCGAGCTAAGCCGAGTTTGCTGCCCACAACATAGCAGACTACGCAACAGAGGGAGATCACTTGGATTCGCAAACGTAATTGTCCAACACGTGTTGGTAGTAGATTTAGCCACTGGCGAGGGGCCCTGTCAATTGGATCTTGATTGTGCACTTCTACTGGTCCTTATGCTAGGAGAAGGGAGAACATTGCTCCACGGAGCAGAGGTCGGAGTAAACGCCGGTAGCTGGGCTGCAATTTTCTACCGTCTAGACTGCGCTCCTCGATTTGATCACGTCTTTCTATGTCAAATTTCTAATTTTAAGGGGATTTGATTTCTTTCTTTTTTGTGCTGCGGACAACCGAGCCCTGGTTGTTCTGCCATTCCTTGACATCCAACTACAACATCGCTCCAGTCCGAATCAAACCGTCTCAACATGAAAGCTGCATATCAAGTTGTTCTCGGTACCAAGACGGGTGGAAGCAGCATAAGTGACACCTGGGAAGGCACGTTGCCTTTCCTGGTACATCTCTTGGCTGGTCTACGCTCATGGTCTCGACAATAAACAGCCCCTGAAGATCTTGCAGGCGACATTGACTAGAACTGTGCTATAACCTCGCCAACGTTTATGATCTCTCACTTTTCTTAGATAGGAAGGAAGATCTTGGATGGTTGGTATCGTTTGCCACATGAAGCTCTAGATGAGATCATTGTTGGAACCTTCCACATCTGTCATCGGCACCTCATAGATGTCAGTTCGTCTTTAGTGTTCAGACGGGATAGGCTCAGATTCTGCAGATATCCACGTTCAATACTTCATGGGAGCGTACAATGACACGTGAAAAAGTCATGGGATGAGGCTTTCAGATGCAACTTGGGCGATGTGATTCTCTTACGTCCGACTTACACCCTGATCCGCTTCTCGAAGTTCACGCACAGTCCCTCTCACCAAGGTTCCGTGACACGATCCATGCCCCGGCTGTGCCGACTGATAGAATTTTCTTTTCGGATTGCCTCTGGGTTTCGAGTCAAGCGCTACTACCGCCCTTGCATGTGTAAAAGCTGTTCATCCCACCCGTGTCCTACAGTCGTCGGATGTCTGGGAGGGCTTCACTATTGCGAGGTGAAGTTGCAAGGCTCTTCCCTTAAAATGATGCTATAATAAGACTAAGATATGTTCGAGGAGGAAAAACAAGTGAGGATCTCCAAGCCTGGATACTAAGATTCCGAAGACTGTCGATCGGGAGACACAGACCTACTTACGATAAGCAATTTTCTGACGCGTCAAACTCTCGTGGACACTCCCCCGTCCATTAAACCGTCAACGCCTTCATGTGCCCACGCCAAGAAAGGATATTCTCAATTATTTCTTGGCAACGGCTATAAGCGATTGGGCACCTGAACCAACGCACCTTGACATCAAGTAGTGGGACGGTGGACAGCGATCTACGCCCGTATCCGCCGCACCGCCGCATGTTTACACACAAAGACTGGGATCTTTCACTTGACACATCATAAGTCTCACCGAGTTCGTTTTCAGTCTAGGAGGATGCATCTGAATGTACAGACCAGCGTCTTGAAAGCGCTGATACCCACATTGCTGCCAGACATTCAAGTGATCTGTGAGGGATAGTGATCTCCCGGGACCACTTGGGGTCGTTCGTCTCGGAAGAGCTCCATATATAGTATCATCGCTCTGTCACAACAGCTTATCTAAGTAGCGATTTAGGTTGCCCCGGCTGGGGTGTGGCTCCCATTGGACCCGCTCGGAAACTTACCCCCCAAAACGGAGCATGCTCTTAGCATCCCATTTGTGAGGGATTCATGCTTAACTCCACCACGACGGACTGTTCCATGATGTTGAATATGATGAGCCATAGGCCGGAGACTTATATTGCGCGGCTTCTTTACATGTGCAAGGTGTCTCCCTGATCCGTTTACATGTCGAGCAAGCTCTTGGTTCGCTGACAACCGTCCAAACTGACACATCAAGTATATTTCTCTCGCTATCTCAGGGGTGTCTGTTTACCATCGTACCAGGGTCAGCACTGCCACGGATATGATGTGTTCAAAGGAGTGAATAGATTACGCGCCTACCTGCTGTGTCTCCCTGCCATCCGTTTCCGCCACAACATGAAGGCTCCCGCAAGGATCGACGCTCCCGCTGTTTTCAAGGGGAATCAGAAACAGTAGTCTTGCAAATGAGCTGACCAGGGGGGGATATTTTACCAACACTGCCCAATATCACCACTAGCACAACACCCGTGCTGGGTACGTATGCTGAGCGCCTATCCATTGGCTAGACTGGTCGGAAGCTTTTCAACGGGTGTGGGAAACCGAGTGGAAACCGTGAAATCCTGAGATGTTGGGGCGGATCAGAGACCGGTGATGTTCTTGCCTTGTCCTCCACATTTGAATGACGTGCCGGCGCCGACTCTTACGGTTTAAGTACCCCTCATGAAAGTCCACATTATCTCGACTTTCAGATCCCGATGTCAAGCCAAGACTTCATGATCTATCAAGCCCAATCAACGTATGAGGGGATTCAGGCGCCAAGAGGGGGCTCGGCGGTGATCGAAACGATCTTGAGATACCGGGAGGATGCGGGCAGGCCGGTAGTTGCAGCCAGCGGGACGTTTCGGGGCCCGCACAACAAGGAAAGATATGAGCTTGTTTAACAAGACTCTCCACTGAGCATGATTGCACACGCTCAGCCTCTGGGTCGTCACAAGCGAAGATACGGTGCCGACCAATGGCGCGTGCAACCTGCAACACGAGAGAATATTCGCTGAGACCTGGTAGACCAGATAGACCTGCCCGTTTCCGATTAAGGCAACCGAGACTCCCCAGCAGACCCACGGAGGCCGCGGGTGGGACCCAGCCATCCCTGGTAAATACGGCGCCGGTCCGTTGAAGCGGCTGAAGACTTGCGTGGCTGCTACGCTACTACGTTGGCCCACTCGATGCCCGTGCTCCGTGAAAGCTTGTAAGACTGGAACGGTTACTTATCTTCATCGGCGTTAAGGAGGTTTAAGACGCCATATTAAGGGGGCTGTTGATATGAATTCGACATGCTGTCTCAAGATATCCTCGATCGTTACGCTTCGTTCTTCTTTCACTTAAAAGTTTGTGCTTGTTTTCTGAATTTCTGCATCTGTCTTTTGTTCATGCTCCTCATTAGAAATCTGACTTTAGACTGCCATGGCGCTCCCTCGATACCCGAGCGAGTACATGGAGATGACCGACAATGTGGCTGGTGAAGCTTCGAAGAATTCCAACGCCCAAGGCCGCCTGGCGCGGGACTTGGGCCATAGACCTGGCAAATCCGATGGTGTTGTCTTCCGGGAAGACTCATACATCCCCGGCGATAACAGCAAATACGACTTCTTTCCGCGAGCCCAGAACCGTCACAAGTCCCTACCGCCGCTACCCTTGGTGTACTTGTCTTCCAGCAACCGGCCAGAGAAGCTCTATGACTACGATTCGTCTGGCGCATCAACACCTCGCCCATCGCCCGATCCCCCCTATCACGTCTTTTCGAAAAATGAAAAATGGATGGTTATTGTGATCATTGGGGCCGCTGGCTTATTCTCTGGTCTTTCATCGAACATCTACTTCCCGTCTCTGGACGCGATTGCTCAGGTGTGTTGGAGAGGTGACATGAAAACAACTTCAGCTAATCAGTCTTCACTCCAGGATCTGAAAGTTAGCTTAAACATGGTGTCTCTTACCATCACATCGTACCTGATCATTCAAGGCATATCTCCATTGCTTTGGGGGTCCATATCTGATGTTCTCGGCCGACGCCCCATTTACATTGCTTCATTCGCTGTCTACATTGTTGCCAACATTGCTTTGAGTTTCTCTCCTAGCTTTGCAATCCTGTTGGTCTTCAGGGGCCTTCAGGCAGCAGGAAGTGCTTCGACAGTCAGTATTGGTATGATATGCAGAAAGAAAGTACAAGTCATCGAGTCCTCGGGCACTAATGCACTACATAGGAAATGGCGTCATTCAGGATATCTCTCCCTCTTCCGAAAGAGGAGGTTTCATAAGCTTTTACCAAGCGAGTAAGAATAACATATTCCTTGAGCTGGTTCTTGATCATTGCTCATGGGTGTGACACAGTTCGAAATTTTAGCATAGCCGTCGGCCCCGTCCTCGGCGGATTACTCTCCAACTACTTTGGCTTTCGTTCGATTTTCGTGTTTCTCCTCATCATCTCAACCATCACTCTCGCCGTCATCATTACGTTCCTTCCCGAGACCATGCGCAGCATTGTCGGCAATGGTAGCATTCGACTCGATGGAATGTACAGACCCCTCGCCCGATACATTCGCGGAGATCCTGAATACGTTGAACAGGGCTCGGTGAAGTCTTCGCCGCGAAAGAAGGTGACTTTCATGACATTCGTCGAGCCTCTAAGGCTCTTGATCCAGAAGGACATTCTTATCAACCTCGTTTTCGGCGGCATCATCTACGCCATTTGGAGTATGGTGACATCCAGTACCACGGGTATCTTCAAGGAAAGCTTTGGCCTGAACGAGCTCCAAATCGGACTCTGCTACCTGCCCAATGGTAAGTCTATTCGTCTTTGTAAAAGTCCCTAATAAGTACTCACCATCCCTCACACAGGCCTCGGAACTATTGTTGGATCAACAATCGTTGGTAAACTGATGAACAAGGACTTTGCTGCGGCCGAAGCGGCATACAAGTCAGCTCGAAACGAGCCATCCAAGAAGAAGCTATCATCGAAGGATGTGCCGGCAGACTTCCCCATTGAACGAGCACGGTTACGAAGACTTCCTTGGGCTGTGGTAATCTTCGTTATTACAACAGCTGGTTACGGCTTCAGCATGGCGTACCCCTCGATCACGAGCCTCGCTGGCTGGATCGCAGTCCCGCTAGTGTTGCAATTTTTCATTGCAGCTACCAGCAACGCTGTCTTCGCTCTGAACCAAACCTTGGTATCAGACCTCTGCCCAGGCAAGGGCGCGAGTGCTACTGCCATCAACAATTTGGTTCGCTGTAGCTTGGGTGCCGTGGGCGTTGCCTTTGTTGAGCAAATGATCGCTCTTGCGGGAGTTGGACCGACGTTTCTAGGCTTAGCGCTGATCACGGTATCCGTGACGCCGTTAGCTGTGATTCATTGGAACTGGGGCCAGCAGTGGAGAGCCGAGAGGATGATGGCTAAGGAGGTGGCAGATGAGGAGAATGCCAAAAGCAAGAACTGAACTGCTGGCAGACTTGCGTCTCGCGCTAAGATAGAGCAGTGAAGGCTTGGTTTACATCGGAAGATTGTAGATATGCGGAAAGGAAAAGACAACAAGGATAGACAAAACCATACAACACATTTTCATAGATAGATATAAACTACTGATAGAATCTAGAGCTCACTGAACATCTTTCAGGTGGATTCCACTTCGACCTCTACCACGCAAAAGTATCTTCTTCGTGATGTCCCTCTCCGACAAGACGTAGCATTGTGGGGCGACTTCGAGTGCCCGCAGTTGACCACAATCCGACCTCCGGACGAAACACGGCCAGCGAGGAACATATTTATGTACCGGCGTGCTGCACCACCAGGCGCACGAATTCGGTTCCGTATGGCATGTTTGGTCCAGAACCCAAATTTGTATGATTTCGGACAGATGCCATAAAAGTGACCTGCGTTCATTGAGCTTCTCGAGCCTGCTGTGACCATCCCATGACGACATGTCTTCCACCACCCAATAGTCAAGTCTGCAAATTGGGGCCGTAAGATTCCAGATTGCGCCTGTCACAACATTCTGGATGTTGGAGAACCAATCAAACTGGTGCGAAAAAAAAAGTTTAGGATCGAATGCAAAGTTAATGAAATCCGTGTTCCAGTTGATGCGAGGGTCGGCTGGGATTTTGCGCTGATTCGTCCATGGGACAAGGGCACCACGTGAAGGTACCGAGGACCATGTGCGGCAATTCTCATCATCATATTCTCGATGATTATATTCGTGGAATAAGGACCATGTGGGGAGCCAGAACCGGGGGCGAAGACGGGAGGCCACGGAGCTGGACACTCTATCGATGGTAGTGTCGATGTCGTTGTAGTGTTTGCTCGAGGAACTTGCTGCGTGGAAACACCATGTCAACGTGTTGAAGGTCCAGGTTGACCAACGGGTATCCGACTTGCTAGGCAGCCCTCTTTTGTCGCCGTTGTTCCACTGATACTCTTTGATCATGAAGTGACGAGGTTCGAGGTAGAACTGTTCCCAGACCAAGAGTTTGATCTCTATCGGAAACTTCGAGAATTGAGGAAATGATCTTTCTGTCATGCCTACGACAGCGCCGTTGAAGGCCAGGACAACTAAAAGAACGGACTTTGTAGGAATCGTGTCCTTGTGAACACATCGCTTGCTCTTCGGGAGGGGGAAAAATGGATTAGACACAGAGACTGCCTCAGGGAACACTTCGGAAAAAACTCAGTTTGTTAACTTTTCATTGAACCTCTGAGCTCTAGCTACTAGCAGCCGTCAAGGTGACAATGTCATGAGCCGAGCAGCAGCCACGGCAGCTCTTACACGCAGGAGTGGAACGTCAAGCGCGAAAGAAGCAAAGTACGCACAACGTCAATTGAACCCATCTTCGTGAAATCAAAAAAAAACCTCTCTCTTGAGTTTCTCAATCACTGCAACTCCAGACAACGCCATCCTGATCTTTACGAGAGTATATCTCTTGCGGCAAGTAGATGCTTCCGCGCAATGATCAGCCCCAGTTATCGCCAGTGCCGTAAACGCCACTTTGATTGAGATAGACCCGCAGCACCGTTGTGGACGGCCCGCAGCGTTAGATCTGCCCCGGGCACGCCACTAATGGCCCTGATAGCCTGTCCGTGAATTGGCGGTCTCTACCGGCGAACTCACGTGGCCTAAAAGGCAAAATGTCACTCTAAAAAGAGTGCTGAGGCGAAGAAGCGCATGCGAGTATGGGTGGGAAGGAATTGGGAACTACAAAAGCTAGTCTCCTGTATTAGGTACGTCGAATAGAAGGTCCAAGTATACCGAAAGTGGCTGGCAGGAATGTTCTGAGTATCGCACCCTTTCGCCGTACCTTTCTAGAGCATACACTACCTTAGGCTTGGAGATTCAATCCTATGGTTTCATTTCACACGTCGCTTGTGATGACCGATCGCGTGTCCAGCCCGATGGTCATTCAGACGTGAACATCTCACGTGGATACAACGCACCATGTGCTGATAAACCAGACCTCTCCGGCTGGCTCAATATGTCAACCATCGCCATTCTTTACCCCAATATCACCGACTCATATGTCACTGGCGGATGGAGCATGTTGCGAGAGTAGAATCAGTTCACACACTCAGATCTGTAACCGCCGAGAGTGGCGCAGAAAGGCCTCGGAGATAACGGAATACGATGAAGCAGCACAGTTGGACGGGTTCTGAAATTGTGACGAACCTTTACGAGCTGAAGTTTTATTGCTTCAATGGGAGAGTTACTCGGCTTAGCTTGAGTTTGTCGATCTTGAAGTAATATCCCGAAAAGATGCCCATAAGAGGATCTTGGTTGCCCACCTAACGTGAAATTGGACAGGGAGCTCCCCTGAAATAGCGTGTTCGTGGCCTTGAACTCCATAGCTTAAATCTGAACAAGCCTTGGGGCCTCTGCGGTGAGCAGCATCTTATATAGCTTGGAGGCGTGGTCAGTCAACCCAAATATGCCTTATCCCCAGCCCGGGACGTAGTCTGATAACCGCCTCGGATCTCTTGCACGAGAACTGAAGCACTCAAACACCAAGAAGCATGCTCAACTAGCCAAGTGGCTCTGTCCAAAACCAAGGAAAAGGAGAAATTGCAACGGCACATCTTTCATACAACGACAAAATCGCCAAGCTTTAGGGTTTCGAGGCAGCTTCTGGCCAGAAGAGGCGCAGGCATCACTCAAAGAACGAGAACGAGCAAGCAGCGGAGTGGCGATAGATTATAGCAAATCCAAGTGATTTTATGATGCAATCACAACTCGAGTGCACCCTTTTCCTTAATGAGGGTGCTACCAAGTGGCGGAGGGAATATCGGGATCATAAGATGAAGTGGTCATTTATGCCAGCGGTCTTCCAAGTAAGACACCTTCAATGTGAGCGTAGACGTAGTTGGTCGAAGAAACAACACCCACAAATAAATACCGATGGCCTCTCTCTTTCAAAATTTCTCGCTGATGGCGATGGCCCCCGCTCGTCCCAAGTTTAGAGAACTCAAGGCGGGTAAATCGGCGGCACTTGGGCCACGAACGGGTTGTTTTGTGTGTATGCACGTTTCAAAACGGACGTGTACACCAACCTTATCTGACCGACACACGAAGTATGCCAAAACGAAGACAGCCCCAGGTGAGTTCGGAAAAAAAGAGTTCATACAAGTGGCTATATTTGGCACCGTTTCAAGTCGGCATGTAGGGATAGTGACGTAGGAACGGCCTGTCAATGTCAGTCTTGCTCCCGCCGTTGTGATGGACGAGGGGCCGTGCCTCTTATAACGAACGGCCCGTCCAGCATCCCACAGCCATGGAAGTGTGCTCCCTCATCCTACGCTGCACGAGACAATGGACGCCAAGGACAACCAGACCTACCCGCGCAACGCCATCAGCCTGGAGTCCCTGCATCCAGCTGAGCCAAGCCCGGAGGTCGACAGCAAGAAGGACAGCCCGGTTACCTCGTCCGCGTCAGCGCCGCCTACCATCGTGGACGTTCCTGTTGACGATGCAGATACGCCAGCAGATGCAGATCCGACAAGTGAGGCTGATGCGAAGCTGAAGAGATGGGCCCGATGGGCTCTTTTCGTGATGGCGTTCTTCATGGGTGACGTTTCAGACGGTCTTGGTCCCTTCCTCGGAGTTTATCTCCAAGAACACGGGTGGGCTCCGGGGTTGCGCGGGTCAGTTCAGACAGTGAGCGGCGTGGCTACCATTCTGGCTACCGGGCCCATTGGTGCGTTGATAGACGCAACAAAGTGAGTTAGCTGATGCACCGCAATGCTGTGAGGATCGAACTAGACAGTGGCAAGTTGACTGATACTTGAACTCTCTAGATACAAGCGCATGATGGTAGCCGTCTGCGCCCTCCTTGTTGGTGTATCCCAAGGACTCAACCTCCTGTCTACACATCCTGCTCTCGTGTTCCTCACGCAGATCGTGTCCGCCGTCGCCGGCACGAGTATGGTGCCTTTGCTCGTCGCTCTCACACTGGGCATCTGCTCCGATGACAAGAGCAAGCACAGCTTCCGCACGCTCAATGGTCGAAATCAGGCGGCTAATCATGCGGGGAACATGGTCAGCGCCGGTCTGGCTGGGCTTCTTGGCTCGCATTTCGGATTGACGGCAGTGTTTTACCTGGTCATGGCATTTTGCGCGGCGACAATTGGCGTCGTATTTCTACTGCCAGAGCGAGCAATTGACCACAGAGCCGCAAGGGGAGGAGGACCTTCCCCCGATGATAACGGTAATCGAGAAGACATGCAAGAGAGGGGAAGAGCAGAGGCAGATGGAGAAACAGCCAGGGACATCAGTCCTCCAGTCGAGAGTCCCATGACCAGTCCGAAAGGCAAGAAGGAAAGGTTCACGAGCAAGTTCACCCAAAGGTTCAAGAACAGGGACCCATCGAAGCCTTCCAGAAGTGGGTTCAGGGGAGCCAGTATCCTGCTCAAAAACAAGCCTTTGGGTGTCGTTGCCATCACGATATTCTTGTTCCACCTCGGCAACGCTGCAATTCTCTTCCTCTACGGCCAGGCTCTCGTGGCCACAGGCCAGGGCGACCCCGCCGGAACCACTGGTCTTACTGTCATCATTGCACAGGGTACCATGATCATCATGTCATTCCTGACGGCGTGGCTCGCTGGCCGCTCCGGTTACTGGTTTGCCATTCTAATATCCTATGCTGTCTTGCCTATCCGTGCCGCCGTCGCCGGCCGGGTGATCAAGAGCTGGGGCGTTTGGCCTGTACAGATCCTCGATGGTGTTGGTGCAGGTATTCAGGGCGTCGCAATACCCGGACTGTTGGCCGTCATGATGGCTGGGACAGGGCGGGTTAACTTGGCTTTTGGTGTCGTCGGCGGTATCACCCGCCAGACGGGTGCATCTATCTCGCATTCGTTGGGAGGCTGGATAGCGCAGGAAAGGGGATACAGCTTTGCGCTGTACATCCTGGGTATCTTTCCGCTTTTCTCGCTGGCAATATGGGTAGGGTTTGTCAAGATGTTACGGCCGCTCATAGATAAGAAACCTGAAGAGGAGTGAGGACTAGACGAAGGGCAATTGGATCACAGAATCACGAAGGGATACTAGCCATTGTGCTTGAACTTCAACTATTGAGCCTGACTGATGTTGTCCACAACACTATCACCAGCACTTCCTTACTGCACCTCTTTAATACAAATGTATTTATCTAAGTATCCAATTACTAGTAGCGTAGTTGTTGATAATTGTACTACCCTACGTGAAGGCTTCAGGCCCCAGTCTCCTTAGCAAGAGCCTCAGCACGCAGAGCCTCTCGCCTGCTCAAACTTTGCGGGTCAAGGTATGGTCTCTCTCCAAGACTAACACTCCTTGAGCCAGACCTCTCGCCATAATCTCCTTCGAGGTAGTCGGGCGTAGCAGCGTGGTACACCGAGCGATTATCCCAGATTGCTACGTCGTTGACATTCTGCCAGCGGTGCCTAACTTGGAGGTCGTGGTTCTCCAACACGAGCTGCACGAACCAGTCCAGAAAGTGTTTTGATTCATCCTCTGACAGACCATTGATCTTCTCAACGTGATGACCAAAGGCGAAGACGCTCTTCCATCCGGTCACGGGGTTTGTGCGGATCACTGGGTGTATGGCCTCGAGGATCTCACCGACGTTCTCGGGGGCACCGCGCTCGGAAGAGAAGAGCTTGAACCCGTTGTTGTCAGCGGCTTGTTTGAATCCCGGCTGTGCGTATGTTGCCGTCAAGGTTTCGAGGAACTTCTGCAGAGGTTTAGAGATGCGATCGTACACCTCATAGCCTGATGCCCAGAGGGTGTCTAGGAATCTGTTAGTAAAGACCGCAGTCGGTGAGCGAAAGTGGGATACAACATACCTCCTCCCGTCTTTGGAAGTTGGGTAAGCCGTAACAGGGCGTAGTCACTTGGAACAGGTTCGAAGGTGATGTCGGAGTGCCATTGCGTCCTCTGGGTCTGCTTCTTGTTGTAGTTCAGGTACTTGTACAGGGACAGCTTCTTCGCGTTCGCGGATGAGATGACGCTGATCTCGTCGTCCTTGTCGTTTCCTCGAGCAGCATTGTTAACGGGATGGATGTGGAGCTTGGATGTAGCCGGCTTGCCCGAAAGCTCGCCGAGTCGCTGGACAAGTTCCTTCTGGAGGTCGTTGTCGATGTTGTCCTGCTTTCGGAAGAACACAACACCACGTTGTGAAACTGTAACGATTAGTACGAGGGCTTGTGGATGGAAGGAGTACCTACTGGTGATGGCGAGATCGCGAATGAGGTCATCGGAGTTGGGCGCTCTGAGGAGCTCCTTGATGTCGAGACTGGGGAATTCGCGACCGATGATTGGGGTGCTGTCGAAGTGCTCGTACTTATCCAATGCGCCACTCAGCTTTAAGGGCTCTTTGTGACCAGTGAGAACCTTTGGAAGCTCCTCCTCTTGGAGTTGAGGATTCTGGACGGCCAAAGACTCCTTGATGGGAATGGTCTTCGAGGGAGCCTCTTCGGGCTTCTGAGCTGTCGCTGTAGCTGCCGGCGCCATTGTCAATAATGCGAGAGCTGAAATTGGCTGTATCAATATTAAGGTTGCAACCGCCTCGCGCAGAAGAACGGGCGCTTTCCATTCCTTATAAACAACAGCAGTCGCTCCCACACCATATCCGCCGCGGCATTGCTCAGACTTGGGACGAGTTTACGCGATATCGCGCGATATGCAACTTAGATTTTGTCATGGCTACACATCAGACCTTGGCACCAATAGCTGTCTTCAGCATCTATCATCATGGGCGAAAACGAGCCCAGCGGAACTCGGCGGCACATGTCCACGCCGAGTCGGAGCCGTCAACCCGGCCCGCGACCCTCCATCTCGCCGCATCGTTGGTCTTGGCCAAAGTATCACGATGCGGGGAACCAATGGCAAGGCAATTGTTTCGAAAGGCATGTTGGGATACCGAGCAATCAGATGCGAGTTGTTTGCAAGAACCAGGGATCATGGGTGCCGCCGGTGGCGCAATTTTGGGACTGATCGCGAGCCGCGAGTGACCCCGCGACGGCTGACCAATACTGTCAAAGGGATTTGCTCGGGATGCGGAGATATTTCGTCTCAATTCTGAGTAACGCGACTCGTTGAAGATTGGAATGTGCATTGCTTGCCATGTGCGCGGGGTCGACAGCAACTTGGGAGTCTTGGGCGTCGTGGCTCAAGAACATGGTGGCTGGAGTGTGGCTAGCCCCTGGGCTCCGTATCTACTCACCTTGCTGAGATTTCATGACAATTGCTGCTGATAAAGAAGAACAATTGATTGTGGCCCGCGATGACGATGATGGGCCCGGCCTTGGGGATGTGGCCGCTGTCATTCAGATCTGCCCATGCGAACAAGCGCCGATCTGAAATCGCGCGCCCGCCGACGTCATCGATCTGTCACTGATATGAGCGCAGCTTTCGCAAGTTATACTGCACCAGCGTCATGTCTTCAGCGATTCATTCTGAATATATGTGCTTTGGTCATCTTCTCAAGACTTTCATATCTTAAGCCAAGAACTCAATCATTAAGAACCTAGTAAGACATTAGCACTGACAGCCCATTACGATGTCATCCGCAGCACCATCTCAACCACCCAAGGCCGAGGCCTACACCACTTCAGCGAACCCAACATCCCGTAATCCTGCCGAGAATGCAGCTGCACAGCAAAGCGAATCGAGCGCCCGCGATGCAGTCCTCGGCCGCACGCCATTCCCACAGTCGCAGTCGCGGTCCGCCGACGATGCGGTGCCTAGCTCCCTAGGACAGGGTGTGCATTCCTCTGGCCCCGTCGATGCCACGGAGCAGCGCAACACGGCATACAGCAGCACAGGCGCCAGCCAAGGGCCGGAGAACCCGAACGTCGAGGCCGAGCAGATGGAGACTCTGGCGGAAGGCAAGGTTGCGGATGCTGTCGATCGGAAGAGCGGGGCGCAGAAGGTCCCCGGGCAGGACGTGCAGTTTGACGATTACGCAAGTGGTCTCGAGAAGTGAGTTTACTTGGCGACTACAGGATCCCAGGATGTCGCTAATGATGAGCAGGAAGAAGCAAGAGCAGCAAGAGGCAAGGCAAGCTGTAAAGGATGCCAGAAAAGAGGGGGTCGACGTTGACGGCGGGATGGGGCAAAGAGATTGGAATGAAAGTGGCAGAGATGTCTGAGTACAATACTTCGCCCAGAACTTCAGGAATGAGAGCGGAAACATGATAGATGCCACTGTCACACCGCCAGCGAGAATGAGGGGCAATTGAGTTTGAGACCATTGCAAAGTCAATCGGACCGTCCCGGTCGCATGTGCTAGACGACAAAAGTGTTGAATGGTCATCGAAGACCAACAGCGGAGGAAGTTGAGAACCAAGTCAGCAAAAATGCAAAAGAACTGGTTCTCCCCTTCCAGAATCGAACTAGAGACCTTTCGATGACAATGATACCATTACAGTCGAACGTGATAAACCAACTACACCAAGGGGAGTAACGGGGCTGAGCCCCGCTCGGTGTGATTTGTTGAGCGTAAGGCAGAATTCAGACACTAAGTACCGCTGGGTCTAGGGCATCTTGCAAAGCCGCAACTCCTCATTGCTTTCCGCTCCCATTCTCTGCGCTTGCACCAAGTGGGGGAGCACAAAGTGAGGGGTTCCATTCCACTGCGTCGCGAGTCCACCCGCGGAATCCACAGAACCATTTCCCCGGCCGAATTCAGACTCGCCTGCAGCCCTCAAAGCCAGCACCTTGATCTCCAATTGGGCGCGGATTTCCCAACCGGTTCCGATGCTCCATCGAAGCCATCACCTTAGAAATGGGCGTGTAGCTCAGTGGTAGAGCGTCCGCTTTGCATATCCTCAGCGATGTCTGCGGAAGGTCCAGGTTTCGATCACCTGCCCGTCCATCCCAGTTCACAAACCATTGTGATCTGTTTCTTTTGCCTTTTTGCTACCTCAAGCGTGATATTTCGCAACATAATGATGCGCGGGTGACGATTACTCAGCCAAAGTCAATTGGAGTCCGGTCCACTTTTCGTTTTTTCATCCGTGGACCGAGATCCATGGATGTCAAAGCTACTTGACGGGGCTTGATAAGACAGATGCTATCCATGGATCGATGACAGGTGTATCTTAATTGCATCCTTTATCTTACCGTAGGTGATGCCCTACGTATTGGATCCAGAAGCAAATACAGCTTTGACAACCACAACCCAGTTGAAGTCTGGCGTTAAAATCGTTTAGAATACATAAGTTACCTCAGGTTTGGGAGATATTTTCTGCCGAAGAATGCCTCGATCACCTGGGATGCAGTTTCCACTAACGGTTCTGGGTTGTAGGACGTCGTGCGTGTTAAAGCATTCCCTGACTTCTCAAGGCCAGCAAATGCAAGTTGATCAGTGAACGCCGACAAATGCTGGTTTACGAAACCGGCATTTAGATACTTGAAAGACTCAGGCGAAAGGCAGTTTGATAGGAAGTTTGCTCTTTTGTCTGTATCTGCTCTGTACTTGATTGGCAACCTCATATTTAGCCCATAGACTGTAGCCCTCCATTTGGACATAGTCTGTCTTATTCACGGTTTACCCCCCTTCTTGGGGCCGTTGACATTGCCATAGTGGG
This sequence comes from Colletotrichum siamense, assembly GCF_013390195.1. Lineage (NCBI taxonomy): Eukaryota > Fungi > Ascomycota > Sordariomycetes > Glomerellales > Glomerellaceae > Colletotrichum > Colletotrichum siamense. Next base: position 6,571,150 of record NW_023501016.1, on the reverse strand, counting down.
CAAGATTATACACAGCCACATTTCCGCTATGGCCGTGATCTCCCGGATAATAGGTGCCCGTACCCATGCCGGGAACTTTCACGCTGGCACGATGTTAGATTTAAGTCATCTTGGTTAATGGAGAGCGATGGAAGATCCAGCAACTCCATTAGAACGGTACGGGCGGGATAAAAACAGGGTGAAGAAAAGAAACATACTGGATGGGCTTCCCATTGTGCTTCTGCTCGGCGACAGGAACCGCAGCTGTAAAGGGAACAGCGAGGAGGAGGAAGAGGAGACTTTGGGAGTACATTGTTCTTTGTGAGGGATGGGCTTTCGTTGGAGATCCTGTTTCTCAGAGAGTTGTCAGAGCCGTGCAGCCTGATCGCTCGTTCTCGCTTACGGGCGAGGAAGTCGCTCCTCTTATATACTTATCTGTCAAGCTTAATGAGAGCGGTCACGGCACACCTTGTCCGTGGCTGCTAGATCTCATGGCGTCGGAAGTTGCCATCGGGAGTTAACACACGGAGAGGTTTCCCCTTTCGGAGTGCTTTTGGAAGGAGGATGCTGGGGCCTCGATTGAGTTAAATCGCAAGATGCTTTCAGTAGTGTCTACCCTTTATCATGCGCAAGATAATCATTGTGGGTCAGCGGTTTCTCTCCGAACGAATGGTCTACGGCTAGGCGCAATTTTAGACTATACTATTTATCCGGCGGGCACAATTGGACCTACATATGATCATGACTTACGTTCGAAGCTTGGGCAACGCCGAAAGACGCCTGGGTGAGGGATGAACTTGAGTCAGGGAACAAAAGGTCTGCTAGGCTTCCTCAACTATGGTAACCTTTCGTAGTCGTAAGCAGTTCCCAACTGAAACGCGAATTGGCCAACAACTAACCAAATACATGCATGAGTGCTCCGGGTTATTTTGCATAGGCTCTGAAATCCGCTTAGTCCGTACTCTGTTTTCCGAAATACTCGCAACAGTACGCGCGCACTTTCGGGCAATTCCTCCTTAGTGCCGCCCGTTAACGAGTCAGAGTACTCAGATAAGATAAGACATGTCAGGTGATGTTAGGCGTCACTGCGATTGGCAAATTGGGATGTAGGAAAAATCGACTTATGTTTGTTAACAACGGCCTTTAATAAGCAACGTGCTCAGTTCCAGCTTGCTGCTTGATGTGGTCAATGAGACGTTGGCCATGCTAGTTGTTTCTGTTTTCCCGACAATGTACATTATAATGATCCATTGCATCATAGATAGCATCTAGATTATATCTTTAGGAAGACCCGCAAGACCAAAGTATCTATATTGTAAATTGAGATATCAACCTGTAAATGTGAAGAAATTGATCAGGGGAGCAGCCGGAAGCCCAACTGAGACGAGTAGAAAGGCAGCGCATTCCAGAGGCAGATTTCAAGTACTGACGCCTCCACATTTTTAATGCAAGATTAATTGATATTGAGAACCTTAAGAATCATTTCTTCCTACCTATTGAAAGCTTTCAGTGTTTTGGTCAAACCTCGCCTGCTGCCCTTTCGGCGGTCATGAATTCATGCTGTAATTAGGCTGTTCTCGCCAAACCAAGGTGGGATGATAGCTTTAGCTTGAATAGCAAAGTCCCCAAAATTAAACCCAAACCACAACCTCATATCGAATCTTTCAGAGTGCACTGTGTTTTTGCTTGTGGAGCTTTTCCCCGTTCACTCCAGCTGCCAGAGTTCTGACGCACGAAGACCCCATCCACTTCTCTCCACTCCCGAACCTTCGCGCCTTTCTTCTTTAATTGTCTTATGATTCTGCTCATTGTTCCTTTGCCGATGGCGTTCTCTTTGGCGTTACCAGCGCCGTCTTCCGAGCTTCTTGCACGCACCTGCAGGGCGACTAGAAGAACTGAAAGACGACTCCTCTCCGTGACACGTTTCGAGAAACCCTTGTAGTCTTCTATATATGCGTTTGGGTCTGCCCCATATGCTGATAAAGTCTCTAGGACTCGTGACAGTTCAGGTGTCAGATGCCAGTACCATGCCTCGTGCCACGCATTTTGCCAAGGACTGAAGCCGTTGAATTTCTCATTTGGATCCGCGCCGTGTTGTAAGAGAGCTTCGACAACTCGAAAGTCCCTACCTCTTAACCACACGTCATATGAGGGTTTTGGTCTACAAGCATAATCCAGAAGTGGTCGACCTGGTTTATCAATAGATTGCCGACCGTGGATCTTAAGCCTGGCTTGAACATAACGCCTTAGACCGTAACGAACTGCAAACGAAAAGAAGTTGTCGTGCCAGGTAATGGGCCTGATATAGTCCTCTTGGTAGGTATCCCACCAGTCCAGCCCACACCTTTTCGTCAGCGCTGTCTCCAAAGCATTTAGCATGTCTAGCTGATCCGTTCCACGCTCGTCTTCCAGAGTGCGAGCAATCCTGAGGGCTGTTGCCACCAGGTCCCATGGCAATCCGTTCCAAGAACGACATTTGTTGACTTCGTAGGAACATGCTTTGGCCTGCATGGCCAGACTTTGGAGGAAAGCAGTGCCGGCATGGAACCCTTCATGATCCGTCTGTTGAAGGATTTCTTGCCACACATCCTCTTTTGATATGTACTCTTTCACAGACCGGTGTATGAAATGTAGCTCTGAATCCTCCCAGTCATCTGCTTCATTCTTGAGGGCAATGGTGGACTCCATTATGGAACTCAGGTAAGGATTGTAATAGGCTTTCTCAAGAGGTGCTCTAAGCTCAACCAAGCCAGAGCAACAAGTTTTCAACTTTGCGTCGATAGACCGAATTTCCTGAAATGCCTTTTCTGCAGTGAGCTGGCCAATCTGGGCTTCCATGACCTCCTTTGATTCGAGAATCGCGAATTTCAGGCCCAAAGCGGTCAATGGCACTATCTCTGTGTCAAGCATTTGTTCTTGAAGATTAGAGTCGAGCTCAGACACTCAAAAGCTGGAATATCTTCGACATCGCTTGCTTATACCTGTGCGGAACTCGCTGAAGCATGAGTCGAAATAGATCCTCCAGGTCGGTGGGTAGTTCATGAAGTCTCTCGACCAAGGTACCTATGTCGTCATGATTCTGTAGGCCCTCTAAAAGTGATCTGACGACGACTCTCACCCAAAGAAACACTCCCTGGGCGGCTCCCACAATTTCCTCAACAAGACTGGCTGTCTTATCTGGGGCCTGAGATTCAAGCTGGATCATCCGAGGGTGGGCGCGAAGGTTCTCGTTCACATATTTGACAACGTCATTGTGAGTGAGAAGGTGCAGTCTCAGGTTGGGACAGTCTACGAACGCGTCCTCAAATGCGTTCTCAGGCCGGCTGGATAAAACAGCTTTAAATGATGATGAATTCTTAGCTGCTGTGAGTATTGCAGCTAGCTCCGCATGGCTCATTGAACCAGCGTCAAACTCATCAAGACCGTCGATGAAGAGGGCTAGCTTTATTGGAACCTGGGAGTCGTCTACCAAACCTGGAGCTGTTAAGGAGGCAAACGCTCGTGTAAGCTGTTGCATTGTCGGGCAATGACGGTCGCTGATACGGTGTTCGAAGCGATCCGGGAATATCTTTTCGGCCAGCTCGGGGCAGGCCTTGAGAGCTTGGGCAATGATGGACCTGAGTAGCCCTTCCAACGACTTCTGTAACGGCGTACCAGGGCTCCAGAAGTAGAATGAGAGGATTAGCAGACGGCTACCAACGCTCCATTTGAGGAGAGCAGCGCGACTTCGCTCATCCGTACCCAGAAGTTTCATCAGCGTGGACTTTCCCGACCCGGCCTTTCCTGAAATCCAGTAGATTCCGGCATGGTGTCGCAGCCAGTCGTCAAAGTTTGACCAGGTTGCCTTATTTGCTGCTGAGGGAGAATCCCTGAAAATCCACTCGAAAGTACCTTTATGAGCAGAGTTGATGTCGTGAAATCGGTCATATTCTTGACGGAAGTAGAGAGAAGCCAGTAGGTCATTTAAGACCAAATCCCTTGTTTTGCGATCACTGTCTCTCATTGGGAAGGTGCCAAGTCGCGGTTTCACGTCACGTATCTCATGAAGAAGAGAGACGATTTCAACGTGCCGCTTGTCCTGAACGGCAGCGTACTCTTCGTGGAAGGCGCGAAGTCGCTTCTCCATGGCGTCGCTTGCGTCTGCACCTGCCCTTATCTCGCTCAGAAGAGTCCGAGTCTGAGTGTTAATGGCAGCCTTGTCGGGGATGGTGTTGACTCTTCCGGCTATGGGTACAACAATATCGAATAGTAGCTGTGCACGAATTGCTTCCAGTCGAGTTTTCTTCGCTTCGATCTTGCTGTGGCTCCACATTGTACGAGCTGTGACCTTGACCCTCGTCACCAGCGCACTCGAGCTTGTGACGGAAAGTTCGTCTGCGAGGCGTATCAACTCCTCGGAAAGGCTCTGGCATTCCTCGACGAGGTCCTTGAAAACCTAATATAATACTTAGCTTGGCTGGAATAAAGGTACGGTGGGGCTCCTCACCTTATCATCACCATCAACCAGCGGGTGAAGTGTAATATTTGCGTTTGATGCCTGAAGGCTGCGACTGATGCTCACAATATTTTGTGTCGCAGCCGAGGAACCAGAATCTTTGATTTGCCCCAGAGTCTCGAGGAAAGTCTTCGAGAAGTCGACGACGGCCAACACGTTGACGGCCAGGCCGAACGCTGAAACTGGGTCCATTGTGTTGAGCGCAGGTTACGGCTTGCTATCCAGGGCTCAAGGTTCGAGACCCAGCGATGTCAGAGCATAAAAAAGTTGGAGAGGAGATGAATTTCGACGTGGATAAGCGCCAAATTGGAATGCCCTGCATGCAAAGGGGGCCTTTGGCCGCAGGCCTAGGCTGCACCGCGTCAGGTGATCACCAAGGCTGGAAGATAACCGGCTGTTGCGGTCTTCTAGGGTTGTCGACCAATCGATTGTGATACTTCCACTCAGGGATTGAAGCGTGTGCTGCATCATGCATGAGTGGCTAATGAGGCAGTGCCCGAAGCAGGGTGGCCGGCACAGCAACCTCAAAGCTTTGAGAAACGCCGACAAGTTCTTTCGGTACAGATTGAATGTAATTTTTGGTGTCTTTCAATGAATGAATTACTCTGTAAGCTTCACACTCGCCTGAATTATCGCAAGATTAGAACAGCTGGAGGAATTGAAAAACAAGGCTCCTGGTGTGACTGACGAACAGACCGTAGACGCCCTGCAGGCCTGCGGCACAATCAACCCAGGCAGACCACCCCAAAAGAAAGTCAGACAGGGCCCCGAATTGACGGGGCGTCCAAATAACATGGGAAATGTACTCCGTCCTTTCCCAAACCTATAGTCATACATCCTCGATGGGACCTCTAGCGCTGGCATATGCCATCGGAAATAATCACCGCCGGGTCTACAGGCCAAGAGACAGCCATGACATCGCACCTCCGCCACCAATATAAATGCAAGACTCAACGGAATTTCGCACCTACCAAAGAGAAATTAGAGTGCTTTAAATAACCGTTTGATACAGATTGTCTTCCGAACAGGACAATCTGACTATGCTGTCGACTCTCTCGTGGAGCCGCACCCTAGGCAGCGCCGCCGCGCCCGCATGTGGCCTTGCCACTCACCTCTCTCACCACAAAAAGAGCAAAAAATACACCGAAAAAAGCGACGAATAGATCGAGATAATGATATTCCGCGTCCCTCAACCTTGGCACAGATTAGGTTGGGTGACGAAGTCTAGAACTGTCGTTTCAGCAACCAACAACATCCTTCGTGGCTATGATTGCGGTTCTCCGTGAGAAGTTGGAAGAAGAAACATTAGATCCAGTACTTTATATATTTGATGAAGATATCAAGTCGGGTGCGACATCCGATGTTGAGCCCGCCCTGGTTTGCGTAGCAGGCATTGCGGAATTCCTCTGGGAATAGGTTTTGTCCAGCCTCAGATATGAGAGACAACGATAGTAGGCACACGGGATACACTGTTGTCACAGACGAACAGCGAATGGGCAACGGCAAGTACCTTATATGGGCAGAATTTGATTATTAGGTACATCCTATTAAAACGACAAGACAACCAGTTCCCTCCTCCACCTCGATGCAAATCTTCACGTCATGATGCGAGGCCCCTTCAAGGCCCGCTCGACTGCCCCTCATCTCTCAACTCGACATACCCTCCTTCACCTCTGGGTATCAGCCGTTGAATCATGACTCTAGCTTCTAGCTTCTTCTCATGCAACGTATCATCTTCGTGATAGTGGTATCATGTACTCTTGTTTCGCACAAACATGTCAACAAAACTTTGACACAAACTCGACAAATACAGTTTCGGTATCTCAAAATTCAAATAATTCAGACCTTGTCGTCCGCGCTGGTGTTGGGGGAGCCCTCGCCGGTGCGGGTGTCGCCCGACAGGTTGGTGTTGGTGCGCAACTGGGAGCGGCTGCGGCGGCCTGTGGACTCGCCGGTGTCCTTGCGACCGAAGGAGGCCCAACTCTTGAAGCTGGACATGGTCATGGTCTTCTTGAAGTCGCGGCCCTCGTCCTCACCACCCTGGCTGAAGGCGCCGCGGACAACCTTATGGTCCTCGAGCAAGTGGAAGGTACGCTTGACGAACTTCCAGGCCTCGACACCGACGACGTAGAGGATGGTGAAGCCGACAGAGATGCCCCACTCCCAGGTGATGCCAACGTGCTTGAACAACTTGGTGTTAAGCTGGGGGATGTAAACAACGGGGAAGACAGAGAGAGCGCCGAGGACAACAGCCCAGAAGAGGAACTTGTTGGCGTAGAGGTCCTTGAAGAGGGGGAACTTGCTCGGGTCCTCAGGGTTCAGGCGGAACATGGAGCGGCGCAGGTTCTTGAACTCCCAGGCGGAGATGAGGATGATCCAAGTAAGCTCGGCGAAGACGGCAGCACGGGCACGGAAGACAGGACGGCACGCCTCGCTGAACTCCTTGTTGCAAGCAGAACCAAGGTTGCCGTCGTTGGCTCCCCAGACGATGATAACGAAGGTGCACATGGTCAGCGCGCCCATGATGATACCGTAGACAACCATATCCACAAGAATCTGGTTGGTGAAGACACCGCGCTTCTTGTTCTGAGGGGGCTTGCGCATGACATCCGCGGCAGCTTCCTCACGACCGAGACCAAAGGCAGGGAAGGACGAGGTAACCATGTTGATCCAGAGAATCTCGAGAGGCGAGATGGGGAAAACAGAGAGAGAGTCACTGTCCCGGAAGGCAAGACCGCACACCAGGAGAATGACTTCACCAACGTTGGAGCTGAGCAAGTGGAGGATGAATTTCTGGATGTTGTCGAACATGCGACGACCCTGGCGAATGGCAGCGACAATAGAGTTGAACTTGTCGTCAGTGAGCACGATCTTGGAGGCAGACTTGGCGACGTCGGAACCAGAACCCATGGCAATACCAACATCAGCACGAGCAAGGGAGGGGGCATCGTTGACACCATCACCAGTCATGGCCATGAAGGCATTGCGACGACGGAGGGCGTCAATCATGCGAGTCTTGGTCTCGGGAGCGCAACGAGCGATGACGAGAGGCAGTTCCTCAAGAGCATCGATCTCAGCGTCGGTCATCTTGTCAAAGTCGGTGGCCTTCTGAACAACAGCCTTGGCGATACTATCGGGTAGGACGCCGAGGTTCTTGGGGATGATGCCGACTTCTTTCGCAATGGCCTTGGCAGTCTCGGGGTGGTCACCCGTGAGCATGTGAACCTTGATACCGGCAGTGGAGCATTCGGCGATGGACGGCTTGGTCTCGCGGCGAGGAGGATCGTAGATACCGGCGAGACCGAGCAAAGTAAGGCCCTGCTCAACCTCTCCGCGGAGCTCCTCTTCCTTTTCGGTGGGGACAGTAGACTGGTTGGTGGTGAACTTGCCGTTCCAATCACGGTAGCCAATGGCAAGAACACGCTGGCCCTGAGAAGCAAGGTTGTTCATCTGCTCGAGAACTTGTCCCTTGAGCTCCTCAGTAAGCTCCTGCTTAGCGTCACCAAAGCCGAGATGGGTGCAAAGATCCAAGATACGCTCAACGGCGCCCTTGGTGAAGACGAGGCTGTTGTCGTGGCCCCAGATGTCGGCAGTCTCATCGTCGTGGGGGATATCGTAGATAACTGACATGCGCTTGATGGAACTGTCGAAGGGGAACTCAGCCAATTGATGCCAGCCCTTGCCCTCAAGGAACTTCTTGCCGAGCTTGAAACGGTGGGAAAAGACTTGAAGCGCAATCTCGGTAGGCTCGCCAGTAGTTTGCCACTTGGCCTCGTCCTCATCATATCGAACGGTGGCCAGGTTGCAAAGAGCGGAGGACAGAAGGAAGGCCTTCAGGGGTGGAGTCATCTCAGCATCAACCTCAGGCTCGGGTGCCTTGGCGGGCTGCTTGTTCTGGAGCTTCTCCTCGGGGACGTCGAACTTGAGAACGGCAGCAGAACGCTCCTGGTCATAGTCACGCTTGGGTGCTTCGTCAATCTTCTCCTCCTCCTTGGACTCGGTGTAGGTGACCTTGCCCTTGGTAGGGTCGGAGGGGTTCTGGGAATCGCGGACAGTGTAGGTGTGGGACATGGGGAGCCAGGCCTTGCGAACAATCATGGCACCCTGAGTAAGGGTACCGGTCTTGTCGGAGCAAATGTTGGTGACACCGCCAAGGGCTTCCAGGGCAGACAAGTCTCGGACAACGACGTTCGCCTTGCGCATGACAGTGACGGCAACAACCATGGTGATGGTGAGGACGCTGTCGGATTGTTAGACACGTTTCTTCGAAGGCTGGCAGGAGGACTTACGCAACAAGAGATTCGGGGATAATGGCAATACCAAGCGACACGGCGTAGATGATAACTTCACCAGTAACGTCAAACTTGTGGGCACCAAAGACGATCATGGCCAAGATGATGGCACAGCCGAAGAGCAGGTAGGCCAGAGCAGCAAGCTTGCGCTGCAGAGGAGTACCCTCGGTGAGACCCAAGAACTTGCCAACAGCATCGTAGACACGCTTCGTAAGGCCGACAACAGGCTGACGCTTGCCGTACTTCTTGTAGTTCATGGAGCGGCCAGGCTTGCGGACCTTCTTCTGGGTAGAGGCAGCGATCTTGCCGACCTCGGTCTGCATTCCAGTAGCGATGACAATGCCGCGACCACGGCCCTTTCGGATAATGGTGGTGGCATAGCAGATGTTGAAACGGTCGCCAATGCCGACTTCACCCTCCTCGGTGGCGGGCTTCTCGGTGCCGGGGACCACAATGTTGGCTTCGGTGGTCTTGTCGACGGGAGCGGCTTCACCAGTCAGGGACTGCTCGTCGCAGGACAGGTTCATAGCCTCGAACATGCGCATATCTGCGGGCACGGTATCACCCATCTTCAGCAGGATGATGTCACCGGGAACGACTTGAGCACTGTATCACGGGTCAGCCGTGCGCCAAGAGGAAGCCAAGATGGCCGAAAGCCAAGAAGGCAAAGTGGGGGAAGTGCGCGCGTGCGCATGGGTGTACATACTTGGGGATAACCTGCGTCTTGCCGTCCCGCAAGACATTGGCAGAGGGTGCAGACAGAGAGCGCAGCGCGTCCATTCGCTTTTCAGCGCGATACTCTTGCCAGAATCCGATGGTGACGTTGGCGACAATGACGAACGCGAGAACGCCGCCCTCGATGTAGTCGTTGATCGCGAAACTTAGAATCATGGCGAAGATGAGGACCAGCACCATGGCATTGAAGATCTGCTTGCTGAGAATGGTGTACCATGGCACCGAATCGCCGACTTCGAACTCATTCTCGGGGTACTTTTGCTGAGCCTCCTGGACCTGCTGGGACGACAATCCCTTGTCGACGTCGACTCCCAGGGCCTTTGCGGTCTCGTCGACCGACAGGAGGAAGGGGTGCTTCGGGTAGTCACCAGACATGATGTCGAGTCTCTGCTGGCGACGACGGGAAAGGCGGTTCAATTGGTTTCCATGTACGGGGAAGGTGTGTGGTCGGAACGCTTGAAAAAAAGAACGATGGATGTCGCGATAGAGATTGGCCTCGTGTGGTGGGTGAGGTCAAAAGAAAGATTGGCTTTGAAAACCAAGAAGCTTCTTCGCAGTGGAGAGAAGTGTGTTGACGAGAAGTCTAGACCCGGACGTCGAGAGCAACGGGGAACAAGGCTACCTTTATAGCACGACAGCGACGCGATGGGTAGACTTGGCTGACGGGGAAGGTTTAGAAACCTTCGGAAGCTTCAGACTTGTGGCTCACAAGGTTTCTAGGATTGGGAAAAAAAATCTGGGAGACGCCAAGGCTGGGCAAGATGATAACACGCCCCCCTTCACCCAGCCTCTGGAGGCGTGAGAGGCGTGAGTAGCGAGGCATTCGGTCATTGTGCCGACTGGAAGGCTATGATTGGGCATCAAGACGTTGACCAAGACGGTAGACAAGGGATTTCAACTTGGCAAAAGACCTCTGAGCAAAGAAGTACGCAAGGGTGGTGAGCTTCTTGGCTTTGGAGACGGTTCCAGCGCAAGAATTTGGAGAAGAAAACAGAAGACAGAGACGGACCGGTTGGTGGTGGTTCTCGGGTGACGATGACCTTGGCGGAGCTCTTGGCGGAGGGAAGCGGCGTGGACGGGAGTGGGGCACCGCAGAGGAAGTGGGGACCGGCTCGAGGTGGGTCAGGAAGGCGCGACCTTGACTTGGAGGAAGGTACCTCCTTCTCGTGATGGGTACTTTCTGTGATGGACGGGAAGGCGCTGCTGCCGTATCAGCGGTAACTACCTACCCCAGGGAAAGAGCGAAGGACGGCAGCCGGGGAGAAGGGAAGGAAGGAGCGGGGAGGAGAGGACCAGCCCGGGGAAGAGAGACATGCATGGCCATTGAGACGTGCCTCATCAAATGATGGGAGACTCAGAATCTGCCTCTTCCACTCTCATTGCTGCGGTTGAATCCGTTTGCTTTTTTCGGTGACACAAACGACGAACGAGGGACCACCGTCCAGGCTGACAGATGTCGCACAACACTGAGTTTGACACCGAAAGTTACCTACGCCACGGCCAGCGACGGGACGAACCACAGGCCAGAACGGCATCTCCAGACGGAGCATCAATCGATCTGGAACCGAACGGAGCCCGGAATCGCAGCTTGCAGAAAACAGAGTGCCGCGCTGCAGGACGTACGATATGACGGCAGCTGCGACAGTCTCTGGTGACGCCATTGGCTCCTTCTCAGCGAATAAGGTTATTTGACGCGAAGAACCAATGGCAAACCGCGACTGCGCCATGGGGAAGGTCCATCACGTGCAAGAGCACCTGCTCTGCCTCGATGGCGCACGGACGGTCGGCGATACCGGCGGGGTCTGGGGGCTATCTGTGTTGTGTGATTGGCTGCTGCCTCCACCTGCTGTGATCCCTCTGCTTCTTGGCTTAGGCTTGGGAGCTCCAGCGTGCATTACAGTGGGTGGAAGGTACCTTGACAGCCAAGAAGTATAGCCACGGTACTTACGCACCTCAGCGGGCTGGCCGCCTGTGTAGACGTCGCAAGGGGCGATGATTAGCGCCTTGGCTGCTGCGAGAACCCACAGCAACCACTGAGAGCCGCTGGACGAGGTGCTGTGTTTTTTCTGTTTGGCTGTTTGCGTTGCACCTTCTCACTTCTCAGAGTCAGGAAGGAAAAAAAAATGGAACAAGTTCCATGTTGCATGTCGTCGACTCTTCCTCAACAAAAAGCCCCCGAAACACAATCGACCACCTCCTTGCACACCAGATGCCTGGTTTCGGTGGATTGCCCTTGGAGAACTCAATTTGCCTTGTCTGACTCTTGCAACAAGGTTTGATATCACGTGTACGCGTCAGCTGACCCAGACGGCGTCCCATTCGGGACATCTGACAGGCTGACGGAGCGGCGATAGTTTACGGTCGTCCAAGATTGAATTTCAAATTCCGCCCGGCGGAGCGACACCGGACAGCCACCGGCACGCCACTATTCAGTCACTTTTCGCCTGCTCCGTCCGCTGCCAAGACCTCACCTCAACACACCACGCTGTCATACGCGCGACCGCAACCCGGTCGGGATTCACAAGTTCAACGCGACGAACTCCTGGGGCCTGGGCAGCCGGGCGAAGCAGGAAGCACATGGTGGGCAGAAATTTCACAGCTCCGGGTGACAACTACCGACGGGCACCGCCGTGATTCCGGGGGTGGTTCGACGAAAAAGAAACCGCCTTCCGGTTGACGGCGATGACTATCTCGATTATCGCCGACTTCCTTCATTACCCGCGGATTCCTGCCATGCCCCGCGCAAGTTACGGATCAAGTGTCGAATCCCTAGAAAATACGACGCACACGACCCCTCGCTCGTCGCTGCGCGTGCGGCCTCGTATGGACATGATGGCCACCCACCGCTGCGACTTTGCCTGCGCCGGCTCTACTTGGCTACTTGGCGTACCCTTGGCAAGTCTTGTCCTACGACTCAACAACGTTGGATTCGCTCCAACGTGGGATGACGGTTGCTGGGGCGCGGGCTAGACATTCCAGACTCTGGGTTTTCGATTTTATCCAGATGCCATCATGCCATGTCGCAGGCGCCGCATACGGGACCCCGACGACACACGGCACCAATTGACCACTAATGACGCTCCAATTCGGACCAGACGCACGGAAATTTTGAGCTGCTTCTACGATTCGAACCAAGCGACCAACTGCTCCAGGTCACACAGACGTTATTGAGGGGATTCGGAATACGGAGGGGCGTGTCGACGATCCAAGCGCAATTGCTGATCCCAGCTGTCGGTTTCCCTCATTTGAGCCGCCCGACGGTCGCCGGCTCGACGTGCATTGCCAATCACCTTCACCTCCCGCCTACCGCGCGACCACCATCCCGGCCGCCTCACACAGAATATTGCTCCCGGCGGCTGTTCGTTTCTTTGATCTCAAGATTCTTCGCCCTCCATCACCAAGCAACTGGCCCAAATTCCAGTTCTTGGTCGTCCTCGATTTTTGTTCTCCGCATGGTCTGACACAATCACAATCATTGTGGTGGAGTCGCCAAGCGCTTGGCTCTCGCGACCGCGCAAGATGGTGTGGACCAGCCAAGTGACGTAAGAACCCCACCTAAGCTATGGATCACCCCCCACCTCAGATCACCACTTTTACATGCTTTTAACCTACTAACGCTATAATTATATTTTTACGTTCTATATAATTTCTCTATAGTTTTATAATAATAATATATAATTTTATACTCTCTTTATTATTAGGAGATTTACTATTAATTAATATTATTTCTAACTTAGTAAGATAGTTTTATACCTCCTATTTCTTCTTCTAAATATCTTTAATTACTATAAAGTGTATATTTAGCTTTAACTTAACTTTACTACGTTTAATAAGCTTATACTTCTTTAGCTAAACTTCTAGAGATTAGATAACTTATTAGTTATTTACTATAGCTATATTATTAAGGTCTAAAGTTTTCCCTAACTTTTTAAAAAAGAAGATCTATATTATAAAATTAATAGGATAATCTCTCTATATTATTAACTTTAACTTATTACTAAAAAGCTATTATATCTAATATAAATTAGCTAAGTTCTTTAGTATTTTAATTATAATACTTTAAGAGGTTTATTTATTATTTATAGGTCTTAAATACTATACTAATACTTATAGAACGTTAGTTAAAGTAGAGATATAAATAAACTAGTTTATAAGAAACTTTATAATATTAATAAGTTATATCTTTATTATTTTCTATTTTAATTTAATAATATATAGTTATAAAGTATCTTAATATATATATAAATAATATTATAAGAAGTTCTATTTACTAATTAGTATAGAGTTAAGTAAGTAGTTTTATTCTATAAAATAGGTTTTATAGAACTACTTTAGAGGTATAAATATTAATATATTAAGGAGCTATATAATATAAAATAAATAAGTAAATAAGTAAGCTAAATAAATATTATTAATATAATATTTCTATATAAAGTTATTACTAATATAGTTTTTATAGCTATTTATAATAAGTAGATATTTAGAATATAATCTTTTTACCTCTATTACTATCTTTAGTATAAATATATTCTTTAATTAGTTAATACTAATATTATTAGATATCTAACTATTTATAGTTAATATAAAGTACTATAAGTTAAATTTTAAGAGATCTTTAGGGAACTATTAGTACTAAACTATCTTATTCTTAAAGATAACTAAAAGTAAGAGATAATTACTATTAGTATTAATATATTTAACTATAAATATCTAAATATAGTTATTAGAGCTTTAAATAAATATAGAAAGCTTCTTAGAATATTTTAATACTAAATTATTATACTAAACCCCCTCTATAATACCTATTTTATCTATATTATATTATAAGCTTATAGGGATAATTTTAACCTCTAGAAGATTAAGTATTATAAAGAACTCTTTTATATCTTTAACTATAATATCTTTTATATATTAAGTATTAATCTTATATACTTTTAGAGTTTTAATAGATAAGTAGTAATATAAGAAAGCTTCTATTTAGTATATACTAAAAGGATATATATTACTACTAGTATATATAATCTATATTATAAAGAGATAGATATACTTATAGTTAGGTATATAGCTTAAAGTACTTTACGTAAAGATCTAAGTAGTTAAAAAAGCCTCCTATTTAAAGCTAAAGCGTTATTAAGTAGCTTTTACCTCTACTATTATCTTACTACTATTAATACGTTATTATAGGGTTATATATAATATACCTTAGTCTTTAGTAGCTTTTTAGAGAGAGTAGCTATTATATATAGCTATAATTACTATAATAATATTAGTAGGGGTATATAAAGGTATAAGATATATATTAGTATTTTTAAAAGAATTTATTTTATGCGTTATAGCGTTAAAAAAGTAGTGTTAACTAGGATAATATATAATATAAAGTATATAGAAGATGTGTTTTTAAGCTAATCTGAGGTAGGAGGTAATCTATCCTATTAACTATTAAATAATGCTAAAAACCCTAACCTATAAAAATATCTACTTTTTCCCTTTATAGAGGTAGTATATCTAGAGATATTACTTTTCCTTATAATTTTATCCCTATTTTTATACTAAAATTATTATTTTAATTAATATTATAATAAGTTTAAATAACTTTAATACTTCTATAAAGTTTACTTTATTAGTCTAAAGCTATATTACTATTATTATCTTACTAGAGGACCTTATTATTACTTATACTTTAGAGTATACTTTAAAGTATTATAATAATATTATAACTTAGCTTTATAAAGCCCCTAAAACTAAAACTAAAGCTTTAAGCTCTTTCTAACCCTTTAAAATACTATTTTAAAATATTAAGATATAAGATCTACTAAAAATACTATTAAACCTCTTCTTCTACTTTATCCCCTAAGAGCTTATAGAGTAATAAGCTAAGTAAATAAATAATATATTAGTACTAAAATCTTAAAAGTATTACTTAAAAAGCTATAATTAATACCTTATTTTACTAAAAGAGATCTATTTATACCTTAATATTCTTCTTTATATAGGAAGCTATATAGAAACTTTAATAAAGTAATATTAGTTTAATTAAACTAAAAAAGAAGATCTTATCTATTATTTTACTTAATATATCTCCTAAAACTAATTCTAACTTCTTTTCTAAAAGCTTTATATATTTAATATAACTAAGTTTAAAGCTATTAACCTTATAGTATTAATAGAAAGTTAAAGTTAAAGCTAAAGCTAGCTAGTTAATATAGAAATACTAAAGATATATTAATAAGTTAATAGCTAATCCTAATATATTTAAGAAACTAAAGATAACTTCTACTATATTAAATTAAACTTCACTATTAATAAGACTATAGTTTAGTTTATAAGCTAGTTACTAGAGATAATAATAATACTAAATAAGCTAATTTTAATTAGCTTTAAAGTTTAAGTTCTAGCTTAAAAAGGATACTACCTCTAGTAACTATAGTATATATATAATAAGAAGCTATATAGATTAATCTTATAAGCTTAGCTAGCTTAGAATAATAATACTATAAAATAAGTAGTATTAACTTTAATATAATAAGTTATAATAACTCTTTTAACCTTACTTCTAGCTAATATCTACTATATATTTCTTAATAATTTCTTTACTTCTATTTAGCTTCTCTAAGCTTTCTAGAAAGTAAATATTAAAGCTATAAGGATTTATTAGAAAGATAGAGGTATTAATAAGATCTTTATAGCTAAAAAAGAGGATAATAGTAAAAGTATTCCCTAAAGTAAAATTTATTATATCTCTACTTTAAATAGCTAAATATAATTATAAAACTACTACTTATATATCTTTTTATATTAATTAGCTTATTTATTATTTTCTAAGTTAATTAGTTTACTTAAAAAAATAATACTCTTATATTATTCTTTATAATAGTTTATTAAGAGACCTTTAAAGTTATTTAGAAGTAGTATTAGCTTATTAAAAACTCTATTATAAAAAAAGCTATATATAAGGTCTTTAAGCTTAATATCTAAAAGGATTTTCTAATACTTATAGTAATTAATAATTATAACTATAATATAAATAATATTAATAAGAGTAATTAAATAAAGTTATACTACTTATATAGTTATCTTATTTATTATAGTAGCTAATAATTATTAGCTTAAAACTTCCTACTTAAAGTTATTATTATAAATACCTTCTTATTATAGCTATAAAAGTAAAATAACTAAGATATAATTAAGAGCTAAATATAATAGTATTAAATACTTTATACTTAGCTATTTTAGCGTTTTAAGTTATTAGTAGAAGTTTATAGAAAAGGTTATCCTTATAAAGTAACTAATTAATATAATAATAATCTTCTATAGTAGTATTATATATAAAGTAATTATAAGGTTAACTCCTCTTATATAGTTTATAGTAAGGTCTCTATTATAAAAAATTAAATAGTTATAGCTAAGATATCTAGGAATAGCTTCACTTAGTAGCTTTATTATAAGTATATAAGATCTAGCTATATTTATTATAATATAGTTCTATATACTAAGGGAGATTACTAATATAACTTCTATACTTAGAATATATAGAGAACAGAAGTACTAAATATCTAGCTAGTTTAATTAAGTAGAAAAAAAAGAAAGCAGGCCTCTAATTAGTACTACTCTGCGCGAGGGGTTTCTGGCGTTATTCGGCAGTCAATGGGATAGCTTAGGTGGGGTTCTTAGGAGGTCCAACCTAGCCGCGCTCCCGTCTTGCTCTCTCACTCGACTCGGGTTTCCTGGTCTACTTTGGCTCGGACCAAACCGCCAGACAGGTTCGGTCGAACGCTCTTGGCAACGAAACATTTCGCCTCCCGTCGGCTTGGCCCCTCGAACCGTCGATACCCAGGTCGCATCTAGAAACCGTCCCCGTGGTCCTCTTACGAGATGATTCCAGTTCCCTCCAATGCCGTCACCGATCTTACACCCCGCGCTATGGCCTCCGAACCACTCCCTCGGAGCCGCCGTCTTTCGATATCGTCAGACCATCAACGCATTCTGCGATTCTAGTGGCCTACCCCCGTTTGCGGTAATCTGGAAAATGAGACAAACCACCTGCTGGCCACATGTCGCCGGCCGACACAAACAGCCGCCTCGAGACACGGCACACCACCAAAACGTGCCTGCAACGATGATCAGCGCCGGCATCACGACCTAAGCCTTCCACCATCCTCCATTATCCGTCTTGTCCGTCTTGTCCTTCCGAAGCGTTTGCTCCACGGCTTCCCATGAGCTTGAATTACGGCACTACGCATGCACCCAAGGCTTGGATGATGGCATATGCCCCTTCGCGTGGTTGGGGGCGGCACCTCCAGAGTCCACTCCAGCCTCTACCATTTGTCCGTCGTCGGTTTCAACGCCGTCATCCTACAGCAAAGGAGAGAAAACCCCGCTGGATCTGTATCGATGCGGTCAAAGAGGGCCCAGGCCGCATTTCTCAAGGGTCCGTTTGCTTGGTTTTTGCTTGTGTCTGCATTCTGCATCGACGCCCTCCTCCACCCGTGAAAGAAAGGCTTGGGGCGCTTCTTGGCCCTTGGCATATCTGACGTGCTGACCAACGGCTCGACCTCACACTTTTGTCCCACGCCAAGCAAGGCGATCAGCAACAATGGCTGTCAGCTGAAAGTTTCAAAACCAGCTCGACCGCTTCAGATCGACGTCCTCTGCTTGCCACACCTTATCTCTGGACAAGCCTGGGATGTCTGGGTTGCTTCAGATTCATCGCCTGATGTCTGATTGATGCTATTGGTGGTCCATCGCAGCCAAGACTTTGGCCGAGATTGGTGATTGAGTAACGGTGATGATGCCCATTGGTCAATGGAACTGAAAATCGCAAGCCGCGATACTTCATAATGCTGGCTGTTTGTTGACTTTCAATGTTTAAGACTTTTCCGTAAAGCTGTGAGTTGACAATAATGACTGCCAAAGCCTGGGCAGAAGGTTAAGATGAATAAGCCTCACTTTATGGAGATCTCAGCTGTTTATGACAGAACCCACTGCATGCCATCCAGGTGTTTCTTTGGAAGCATACCTATCCAATATACTCGCAAGCCACCATCCTTGAATGGCTTGATTATCGTGCTTCTGACATGTTACTTGTGGCGACGAAGAAATTGGGAAGCAATAAACCGTGATCAAGTGCCTGCTATAAGACTGCTCTGCGGCAGTTTTGATTCCCATTACAAGATTCCGGACATGTACCGTGATGTCGCCACTCTGGTACGAGCCGCAGCCCCTGCAATATGGCTACGGTGAGTTCATGTGGGTGCAATATTCGTGTGATGCTGCAAATCTGTCACCTGGTGTATTTCAAGAAGGTGGTTCAGCAACACTTTTTATTTACGTTATTGACATAGATGCGCACGTGGCACTTGACTTTTCGGTGTTGGACCAATATATGAAACCTTCAGCCTGGATCGGCAGCTCAGGGGCAGACACCTTGACACGGGCTCGACTTGGGTGACAACGTGAGTCGCTCAGCAAACAGTTGAACAAGCGTCCTAGTTGAGATGATCATCCAACCCGTACCGGGGCATAACGTCTAAGTTACTAGGGTTCTTATATTGACCTCTTTATTGAACCTACCAGTAAGGAGGGCCTCAGTGTCAGCTATGCCGTGTAAGCCACCCAAACGAACCATTTCTCCCCAACCATAGAGCTGAACCAAAGAGGCTCTCATAGTTACAGGCATAATATCCTGCCACCTGCACGCTCACTGCTGTGTCAAGTTATCATCAAAACTACCCACCACGAAGCCGTTTACCAAGACAACAGCCGAGAATGCGCGCCGTTACACTCATCGCGTATCTCTGCGCCGCGGTCGGGGTGGCCAGTCAGCCGGGTAAACCTCTCCCCCCGAAAACATCACTTTGGCTGGTTTGAATGAGGAGGTGCTAACGCCGCGAAACCCAGTGAATGGGGATGCCTCGATACCACCGAAACTACCTGCAACTAACTACCAATTTTGTAGAAACTTGCAGAACGGGAAGATGCCCGTGGATGTGGAGTCGTGTGTCTGCAGAATCTCAGCGATAGGTATGGAGCTGTGCGAAGTCAAACCGCGGATCGTCACATACGCGAGGCCTTTGCCTACCACGAGGCGTAGGTGTGTTGATCTTCGTCAGGATAACCGGAATTGCGGCAAATGCAATAACGAGGTATGTGTTCAATTGTCACCCTTTCTGGCCTCTGCGGAGGGGCAATCACGACACGACGGATGTTTGGAGGAGATCCAGGAACGCTGTTGTGGCTGACTATGGATGATGCAGTGTGGGCTACGGGAGTCCTGCGTTGATTTCAAGTGCGTCCCGAAAGTCCTCGAGAAGCCGGCGAACCAGACCGCGCCCGCCAACGGGACGAATGCCGCGTAAGAGGCTGGGGTCAACCTGCCCGAGCCCTGCAGTTATTATCACTGGGATCAGAAAAAGAAGGGCAGATGCAGACCTGAATTATGCCGCGACAGATTTCCCTACTAGAGTCATACAGCAGTCTGAACGGTGTGCCCACAGGCAGCAAGCTGTGACAACGAAGAGTTGGAAGGGCTCAAAAAGGCCGCAACGGGAGAGTCTGTCTGTTTGGAGGTTTGTGTGGCTGGCTCTGAAGCGCCTGGATGATTGCGATGTACGGAATACTGCTGTAGACCAGCCTAACTTACAAGGAGGCACGTTGCCTCTTTGGTTTGGTTACGCCTTATGTCGGTCTGGCAATATAGCAAGGTATCATTCTAGGGCGTATGAGGCAACTGAATAGGGATCGGCATGGCCAGCAGACAATATACGAGATAGCAATGAGGAGACTAATGGTTACCAAAGTGTGGCACCTAGAGCTTTGTGTTGTGTCTCTTGACTTGTATTACACTGGATCTGCCAGCACTGGGATATGTCATGCATGGGGACGTTGAACCAACTATAGACCCAGGGAAAAGGTCTTCGGCATCCCTTGAGCGAACTTCAACGACCGCTGCTTACGATATGTCCAAATGTTACCTGCGTTGTCCATCATCCAAAAAGGGCAGGTGAATGGTGAAGGAAGCCGGAGCTTTCCTACATGATTCAACCATACCCAAGCTGATGAACTCAAGTATCATTCGGGGTTTGAGTGGCTTGCTTCAAACTTTGCTCCGGTCCAATTCAAAACTACCATCATCGCCACCAAGGACCGGCCGAGACGCGGAGATGCGGCGACTTTTGTGCACTTCAGCGGAGGACCAACGAAGCTTGAAGACAGGAGCTCTATCCCAACGGGGCGATCCCACGAGAAAATAGTTCAGCTAAAGAAAACAGCCTTTGGCGCCAGCAAGGGAAAAGAAAGCAGTCAAAGCAACACCACGCCATTCCCAATCCAGGGATCACGATCTTCACCGTCTCCCTCCGCAGCCTGATCGATCCGGCAAGAGCTTAATTCGCTGGACCGCCGCATCGGAAGCTTTGGCCTGACGTGGTCTGCACCAAGACCCGGACCCTGGGACGGTCCCTTCGTAAAGTCAAAGTGGTTCCAGCCGCGCGCTGGGCAAAGTGTGGCCGGGGCGGAGGCGGAGGCGGTGGTTGGGCTAACGGGGAGTTCTGTCCGTCCACCAAAGCCGCCCGCTTTGTGGACCGGCTGGGCTGTACACTAAGGAAGATAAATAGATTGCGGCAAGGATATTGGATGAGCTTAATCTGATGACATGGAAAGAGCCGGGAGGGGCTGGTTCGTCAAATCGTGGAGGCGTACGTGGAAGTGAGAACTTTGCTTGCGGATGAAGCATAATGTGCATAACTGGCAGAAGCTTGAGGGGACGATGGCAGCTGGACACCCCATTTGAAGAGCTGCAGGTCGATCATCCGCGTGAAGGCAATCTGTCTGTTGGCGATGTGTCAAGCGGCCGATTTCACGATGATGGACTTTCAACGGAAGTTGACGGCGGCGGGGGTGAAACCGCTAGCTCACGATCGAGCCTCCGCCGATCATGTTTCCATAGAAAACAAGCTTATGATAAACGAAACCAGGGCAGAAAAACATGCGCCGCTTCGTCAATACCCGAGAAAAGCCCAGCTCAACGCCGAAACCTGGGGTTCAATTAGGGTAGTCGGCGATGTGGGCTGCAGGGTGGGATCGTGAGGGGGACCCTCCAGGCGGACCGCGCACCAACACGATGATCGACGGCTTCCCGCGCAGCCTACCATGCCGTCGGGATCGCCGGTATGCCGCAACCTCTCGGGTTCGTTTTCTTCCTTGCCCTACTAGGAAAGTTACGATTGCCGACTGCACGCAAGCTGCGGGTGGGATGCCGGTTCCACCTTGACCCGGATGCGTGCTCTGTTAAAGTCGTAGGCCCTTAAACAAAAGTAAACTTGGTGGCTATGCTTAGAATATCGGGAACATCGACCATGGGGAGTCTAGCGCGTGTTTCTAGAATTGTCTGCCGCGTATGCCTGTGCGCCCTGAAAGGAAGAGGTAGACATGTGTGATGGAGTAGGGGGGAGGGGGGAGAGGACGGAGTAGTTCCTCTTGAGCCCGAAGTTTCCGCCTCGTTTTCTCTGTCCCCCCCAACATAGCCGCCCGTGTGTACGTGTCTTATCTGCCAAGTCCAAGCCAAGTTTCGTTTCCCACGCGTCGGCGGGAGTCATGCACGGTTGTCTGCCGGCATAGTGCCTGAGTCGTTGGCTGTCGTCCTCCAGTTTTAATGTTTGCCGGCTTGGTGGGTAGTCGTCACCCTACTTACCTCAATCAGGACGACCCCCAAAAAGCTTAACCCCTCCCGCGGACCTCCGCTGGTGGGCGATCAAGAGCAAAAGACATGGGAGCCTGCGAAAACGGCCTCATCCGAACTTGTGAATGGCAGACGGGCGGACGTTTGTATGAACGACAAGAAAAGTGTCCGAGCGGGCTGGACAGGAAAGAAGGAGACACACACGGCCGAGCGTCCCGACATGCCTGACGGGCGAGATTTTGGGCAGAGCGCAAGGCGGACATGGAAACTTTCGTTGTCGCTATCGCAAAATTTTGATCTGATAGTCGAAGGGCGCGGGGAGCTGGTGGTGCGGTTTGCCGCTGCCGACTGCGAAGGGGACGCGGCCGAGTCTGTCGGCGTCTTGGTTGCTTGGTTGGCTGTGCATGATGGCGGCCAACGATGTTTTGCGAAATCGAAAGACTATTTAGCGGAGGTTGCGATGGTGAGGTCTTGGCGGATGGTCTGGACTTGAAGTCGACTTGAGGTTGAGATCTATTAAAGGGGACGAGAGATTCCTTTCCAACCAGGTTACCTCCTTCAGATCAGCAGTCTCAAGCTTCTCAGTCTCAAACATCCACATCTTCAACATACTTCAACTTCCTTGAAGATTTCACGATCTCAATCAACCACCTCGAATTCTCACGATCCAACAATCTGAGGTCATCAACCCACCAATCAAAATGTACTCCTTCAAGGCCATCTTCCTCACCGCCCTCCTCTCTACCGTCATCGCGACCCCCCTCAAGGAGCGCACCGTTGAAGACCTCGATGTTGATGTTGCCCCCGTGATCGAGACCAGGGGCGAGGCAACCTTCGGCGGCAACGTCGGTGGTGGCTTTGGCGGCGGCTTCGGTGGTGGTGCCGGCACTAGCGGTAACATTGCTGGCAGCCGTTCAGGCAATGGCGATTGCGACTACGGTGACAAGAGCCGCCTGGACAGCGAGATCCGCAACAGGCAGCAGTTGAAGGATCGCCTCGACGATGAGATCCGCCGCCGCCAGTCGATTAAGGATAACCTCGATGAGGAGATTCGCAGGAAGCAGAACGGTGGATGCAAGGGTGGATGGTAGAACGTAACCATCACCAACACCAAGTCAGGAGTTTGGATTCAATGTACGGAGTTACAAGGTGGCGTCAATCGGCACGGGAACAATAGGCAGGATCTTGACTTCAATGGGAAAGTCGGAATACCAGCAGCCTCGACAGGCAAATACCAATTTTCACTTCTCAAGGGGGGGGGGGCATTTGGAGAAATGGGGTTTAGATACTAAGTTTTATAAATCAATACCAATCCTTCATCATAGCACTGATAAAATCTTTTTCAAATGCGCCTCATGTTTGGTTTAAGCGTCGTATGAGAAATCCTAAGAGATTTTCAGAAGCTGGTGAGTGTAAGGAAGTTCAATTGATCATGTTGAACATCCAGTTTTGTCTTCCCAATCATCACTCTCTTTCGAGAAAAGTCGAAGTACCAAGACGTAGTTTTTATCTATATGGAGAAGATTGAACAGCCCTCTTTTACCTGGGGTCCAACTGTTTTTTGTGAGCATTATCCGAACGCAGACAAAGGCGGCAGGGAGCAAGCATCCTTCTAGTGATCAACTGCTTTGAGCTACAACGAGACTGCCATAAACCTCACTTGCAACAAATTCGTAACACTCAGCTGGTGTTGTCTGAGCCAGGTGGCATGATCGACCTGTTGCGTTTGTATGCATACCGGCATCCTGCAGGTGCCCGAACGATGCATCCGTCTACTTCCATCCAGGGATGGGTATCATCACCTCTGACTGGCATACTTGCAGTGGCCTTGCAAACGGAAAAAATAGAAATTAGAAACATCAAGTGGGACCCCAGAGTACTTTCCCGAAATTGAAGACGCGTCGAGTCGCTTCCCGCTCAAGGTAGCCACGGCCGTGCCTGCCTGCTTCCAAACGCTCCTGCCTTGAGGTGAGTTGGAAGCGAGAGCTTCGATTCGCCCACTTCACCTGGATGAAAGTTTCTCTTCCCCCCAGCTCATCGCTCACCTTTCCTTTTCCTCATCTTCCACCTCTCGTCTGTCACCTCCCTCTTTCCCTCCATTTCTTGAGAGATCGCATCGACTGC
The DNA here is from genome assembly GCF_013390195.1 of Colletotrichum siamense. Classification (NCBI taxonomy): domain Eukaryota; kingdom Fungi; phylum Ascomycota; class Sordariomycetes; order Glomerellales; family Glomerellaceae; genus Colletotrichum; species Colletotrichum siamense. Next base: position 6,546,849 of record NW_023501016.1, on the reverse strand, counting down.
GCCGACGATGTCTCCCCCTCAGCACCTGCACAGCTCCTTGTCGCGAGCCGTCCGGGCGTACAAGAGAGAGACCGACTACTTCCTCGAGTGGCTCTGGTGTCAGTGTCGCATCATTGATCCCGGTCGAACAACCGGGATTTCCTTCACGTCATGTGCAGAGATTCTCAACGCGGTGAAGGCTGTCGCCAAGGCCGAAGTTGCTGTCCCTCTTTCGGTCATTGGTGCTCTGGAAAACGCCATCGATAAGCGGCGCATCGCGCTCGCGATTCACCAGCAAAAGCAAGCTGATGACATCGAGCACGAAGCATTCCTCGAGAAGTCAGTCCATAAACCGCCCTACAAATATTTCGCTTTCTGATCCAGACCCAGACTCGAAACCGCTTTGGAAATCTTAACCCCTCTGGAGGCTGAGTCCGCCGTATTTGACGATCCCAGAGTCCAACAAAATGTTCCTTCGTCACTGAACCGATACGCGTCTCTGTCCAACCCTGTGATAGATCCCGAAACGGATGCTCCCGTCTCCAATATCTGCGAGAAGATGGCGTCCGCGGCACTCGAAGAGAGTGTTCCCAAAGCCACAGCCCCTGAGTCCCGCAGCGAGTTCCTTGTGGATGACGACTTTCTGCAAAAGTTCCTCGGCGTACGGTTTGAGGACGTCGAGTATCTGAGGGTAAGGTTGGTATTCAACATGGTCTCTTCTGTTACTGACCATTGTAAGGAATACGTCGCTATGAGATGGACGCTTGACGAGTACTGGACAGAGGCAGCCGAGGGAAGGCTTCCCCTCCCTGTGGCCGCATGGCTCACAAGCGAGGCTATGCGAAAGATCGAGATCACCATCCCTTCAAAGTTGGAGTTGAGAAAGACTGCAGGATTCGTAGTTCGGTTTGGGGTCTCGACAGAGATTTTCGATCTCGTCCCAGAGGAACACAAGACCGACAAGCCTTGGTGGAAGGAATGCGCTTTCCTTTTCGAATGTGAGAAGGCGCTGAACGGGCTCAAGCATTGTGACGAGGCCGCCAACGAAGCCACCAAGTCGACTCCCAAGCCTGACGAGGTACAGGGTGACGCCGACACAGTTTCCAACGTCGTTTCCCAGTTATTTCAAGATATGCAAAGAGCTAGAGGAAGTAAACGCGCAATCAACGCCGTCGAGGATATCATGTTCTTCGTGGAGCCTCGTAACGGATCGTGCGAACCATTCTACCAAGCCGCCTCCGAGTTCACCAAAGGAGAAGCAACAACGGCACCCGGCACACTCGTCCTGGGATTAGATCTTTTCTTGTCCGCATCCGGAGCTTTCTTCTGGCGAAACGGAAGGCAGCGCAACAAGGATAACTGTCGTCTGCGGGCACTGCGCTTGGCCATGGATATGAAGGCAAGTGCCAAGAAGGTCGCTGACATCTTCCAGAAGTTGCCGATCTGTCTCAGTGGAGAGAGGCAGTGGTTTGAGATGGTCTCTTACTTCACAAACGGGATCGACACCTACATTCGCGAGCGAGTCTTTGACGACTACCACTCAGCTCCGTGGACGGCTGGATGCCATATGGCAGAGATGCTCTACCAGGCTCAGTATCTGGGCAACCTCCTTCTTCAGCATCAGACGGTCATTCCAAGCACTCTTCACCTCTACAACGCCCTTCGGCAGTCCCCAGTCGACCTTCCTCGCATTCGCATCATGGATGAGCTCTGCGAGATGTTCCTTGACAGCGTCTTCCTCGGAAAGTTGCCTACGAACAACTTTCTCACATGGTATCGTTACTGCATCTACAACGCCAAGCGCGCCAAAACCAGCAACTGGCCGCACTACGGAAACTCTGGTCTCAGCATTGACCATAGCAAGAAGCCCCGCACACTTTGGGTCAACTCGGGCTTCAAATGGCAGCATGGCAACAACCACACTCCCCACGTCGAGTTCATTGGACCGTTGTACGGCGTCCCGCCCCCTCCCAACGTACCCACTCCCGCAGCATTGATGACAGAGCTAAGCGACATGTACTATGAAATCGACGACATCGAGCACCTTCAGCTTGTCAAGGAGGCTGTTCTGAAGGATTTCGAGGGTCCACGGGCTGTTATGGCAGTCGACTACTTCTCCCTGTTCAGGTTCTGTGCAGACATCATGTCGACCTTTGCCAAGTCTGCCAAGCGCGAAATGTTTGTGGTCCTTCCAGAGCTTGCGGATATGAACTGGGAGAGTGACCTTGAGCTTGCTCGCCACTTCGTCGACGCTGCGATTGGCAGCCTCGTCAGGATGACTGATCAGAAAGAGCTGAACAGTGTGCACCGAAGACCCAGAGCGGTTCATGAGTTAGCAGCGTTCAGCAAGATCGACAAGGAGATGTCTTTGGACAGCATGAAGTGGAAGTTGTGATGGAGCTGGCGCGGATTTTGAGATGGAATGATGTGGTGTCAGCGCATTGAGGTCAATGACGGATATTTGAACGTGATGCGCGGCATCGTAATTCATGAAAAATACGTCAGGATTTCAAACTCCGGAGGGAGGCTTCATACCGTGATCCCGAGTAATAGACCCATAGGTTAGCACAATATACTTGTTAATAGACATAACGCTCCATAACGCTCCCTTTGGTGAACATTGGTGACTCTCAAAACTTCAGTCTAGGTGAGGCATCCTTCATTTTGTGTCTGGAAATCGTATCATCATGCGCCCTTCTTGTGCCCACCACTGCAACGGCCGCTCAGCTGTTGAGCCGAATTCCAGCTGATGATAAGAGCACAAAGAGGCTTGACACCACTGGTAACGTGTCTGAGATGTCCATCTGCATTTTATTTGCCGAGAAACTCTTTAGGTCGGGATCAACATCCATGGATGCCAGTTCTCTTTAGGGAAACCGCGACTCCCTGCTCGTTCTGCCCTTTCCTATTACTCCCACCCCCGCCCAACTGTTCGCCCACAACTTCACCTTCGCAAAAATTGCCTAAACTTCGCCAACGCACAAAGTTTCGGTTTTTATCCAGACTTTCCAACTCACTGCCACCTCTTTCCATACGCCCTCATATTCACAAAGAGGCTTGTCTCAGTTGCTCGCGGGGACCTTTCGACTCACCTACCCTCGGTGGCCAAGATGTCGTCCGATGACGATGGCGCCATCTCGGAGGCTTACAAGGCGTACAAACTGTCGACGAACTACGTCCTGCTCTGGCTGCAGTCTCAATATCAACTCCATGTTCCAGCACACGCCGCTTCCTTCACGTCGACAAATGACATCCTGAACGCTGTCCAGGTCTTGCAGGAGAAGAAGATCGGTGTTCCTTCGTCGGTGATCGCGTCCCTGCGCAACGCCATTGCGAAGCGCCGAGAGGTTGCTGCCATCTACCAAGGGCTTGGCACAGATGATCTCGAGCACGAGGTTTTTCTTGAGAGGTTTGAATCTTGACCCAGATTTTTGTGTTAACCAACTGTTTTCTAATTCAACGTCAGACTTCAAGCGATACTATCCATTCTCACTCCCTTGACATCTGCTTCTGCGACTTCTCAGGTTGATCCGCTTCCGCAAGACAGCTTTGCGACGCCAAATCCTTTCTCCTCCCTCGAGCTTCTTGTCGATGAATGTGACGACAAACCGTACTTTCCGACTCCCTGTGCCCTGCCGGAGGAGTCTCCTGCGACGCAGCCTCAGAGCAAGGCCCGGACCTCGCTAAGTCACAGCAAAGTACTAGAGTTCCTCCTCGAGGACGATGCGCTCGGCATGCTTGTCCAAATCGTCAAATTCATTTACGTATGCATTTCCTTGTCAAGTGAACTTGATCAGCAAATAGACTGACTCGCGATGACAGGAATACGACGCCGTGCAATCTCAATTGAAGGAGTACTCTGCCGACGCCGCTAGAGGTTTTGTGCCTTTGCCTCTGGCCGCAACTCTAATGAGCCTTGCACTTCATTTCTTCATGAATTGCTTGCCGCCTTTTCTTGCCAACGACAGCCCAAAGTTTCATGCTTTGTGGAGAGAAGCTCACCACCTTCATGTCAAGCTCCCTCAGTTCACTGCCAGCCTTGTCAAACAAGATGGACCCATCTCTGGGCCAGCCAGAATTCGGAACCTTGGTGAAACCATTCAGTCATTCGAAAGCTTTCGTCAATTTGTTACCGCAAAAGAGGCAAGAGGTCTTCATCGCATCGTCGATATTGTGCACCTACTGCCATACCGCAGACCCGAAGCCCGGTTTTCCGCCGTTGAGCCGGGTCAGAGCATGCGGGACCCATCTGAAGAAGAAACTGTCCTTGATGTTTTAATGACCATCGAGGACATGATCGCTGAGACACCCAGAACTCCTAAGCCGAAAGACTCCGTGCCCCGATCTTTCAACCGCCTGGACACATACACGCCGATCCGCCTGGCTGCCGAGGAATTCCTCAATGACCAGTCTCTACCTCCCAAGGCTGGTCTTGTAATGGGCATGGATCTTTTCCTGTCCACTTACGAAGGGTTTCTTTGGGCAGACGAAAGACTCAATGTCCAAAGCTGCCACGAATTGGCCGTGCGGTTGTCAAAGGATATGCAGGTTGGGATTCTACCTGTTGTCACCATTGTGGAGGCTATGATACAGCAAGATCATCTCGATGGCGAAAAAACGGTCCTAGAAGGTTTGAGACAACTTCATGAGGATTTGAACACTTACCAACGTCAAGAAACTCCCGAATTGCTGTATCACCAAGCGCCGTGGACTGCAGGCCACCACATGGCCGAGATGTTGGCACGAGCTCATCTGCTTGGCCACCGCATCACCTGCGAGTGGAATGTAGTGCCATCTACGTTGCACATGTACAACGCGCTTTGCCGGTCTGACTTCAATCTTCCCAAGATCGGGCTGATGGAAGAGCTATGTGAGCTTTTCAAGGAAACCCTTTTCCTCGGCAACCGTCCAGATCGGAATTTTGTTTCGCATTACCGCCGCTCTACATTTGAAACCAGCATCTCCAGCGGGAGTCTGAAAGTCACAATGAATAAGAGAGCAACCCACAAGCCGTCTCCTTCGTTTCGACAAAAGCCTGTGAGTTCAGCACTTACTGCTCTTCACCTGAATGAGCACCAGTTATCCCCAATCGTTCTTTGCAAGCTGTACGACCTGCCAATGAGTGCCGACCCAAGCCCTGCGACGAGGGAGGGGGTTCGAATGGCGAGGGACAGCCCTTTTTATAGCTACATCGAGAACGCTAAGGACAAGTTACTTCCAGAGTTGCAGGGCCCTTGTCCTGTTGCACGAGTCAACTACTTTGCCATTTTCGTGCTATGTGCTCGAATTCTCAGAGACTTCAGCAGACAGATCCACCCAAGCACTTACCGAAACCTTCGCAGTACGGGCAACCCCAAAAGCCCAGCAATCAAAGGTGCGATAATGGCCGATACCGTTCTCCAGGCTATTGTCAGTGAACCAGAAATGTTGAAAATGGGGAAAACCTTGCAGGACGTCCAGATGCTCCATGCCGCCGCCGAGGCATTCGAATCTGTTGATAAGACGGCAACTCTCCAATAGTTTCTTTGGAAGGTCTGATCGTGGAGGACTTTGCTTACTGGGGGCCTTTGGATGAGTCGTTCTGGAGGTAGACAGTTGAGGACATGCGTACACCAGGAAGGACTGGGGAAATGCTGTTGGACTATAGATTCGCTTTTGTACCAGTAACTTACGAAGAATGCAACATGACCCATACTCTGAAGATATCTGCCGAGAAAGATGTGGATCAATCTGGGCTGCTGGCATTGATTATGAACAAGGTGTGGGTGGCTTTGTTTCTTGCATTTGGGATTACCTTAACAAAGACCCAGGACGGACATGAGAAAGACTGGATAGATGCCTATTGTGACACATCTCTGCGAGTTTCTGTCTCATTCCCTGTCAGTGTTACAACCTTGCTCAACTGCTGTCGAGATCCCGGATTTTGTTAGGAAGGCACGGCCGAGGACTTCCTTCCCGCTCTGCTGCCGGAGAAATTTTCACCTGGACCAAACTTGGGCACACCATTCTCACGTGCCCAGAAATCTTTCACCCTCTTCCACATCATTTGATCTGCAACAGCTCCGTAACTTCCTTCGCCTACAACTCGCCATATCACTTGCACTTCATCACTTTCTCATCACTCGGATGTGGTCCACGATTGTCACCTTCCCCAATCACCGCTAGCCAGCATTCGAGATGTCTTCCGAGGAAGACGACTCTTTCGCGGAGACTTACCGATCTTACAAGATCTCAACCGACTACTTCTTGGACTGGCTCTGGTCCCAGCATGAAGGCCTCATTCCGAAGCCAGCCAAAGTCCCCAGAACCACGAAGGGCATGCTGACAGCTGCGAAGGCTCTATCGCAGACTTTGAAGAAGAACAAGCACAGTGTCCCCGCCTCCATCATCAGTTCACTCCGCAACGCCATCTTGAAGCGTCGGGAGGCTCTTGCGATTTACGAGGAACTGGGTGCCGATGATGTCAATCACGGAGTGTTCATCCAAAGGTCAGGTTCTCTCAGTTCAAATCTGATTTCAACTTTTCGTGCTAACTGCAGACAATAGGCTTGAACAGACCTTGTCAATTCTGACTCCTTTCATGGCCACGTCCCTTGCCCCAGCTGCTGTGGCTATCGATACCGACAAGGGCCACAGTACCAACGCGTTTGCTTCACTTGCCACTCTCGCCAACGAACTTGATAGTGATAGTGATAGCCTCGACCCTACCTCAACAATCTCCAAGCGCGCCTTTTTGCCGCCCCAAGGTCTATATGCCGTCGTGGCACCATTTGAGTCTATGCTCGAGGACGACGAACTCAGTGAGCTTGTGGAAGTAATTGCCATAGTTCAAGTAAGCCATCGTCCTTCTGCTCTTTTGGTCTACATTTAGCTGACCACTTTGCTAGCATCTGGAAAAAGTCAAGTCTCAGGTGAGACAATATTGGACCGACGCTGCCAAGGGAATACTTCCGATTCCACTTGCCTCCTGGCTCACCAGCTTGATCTTTCGGCAACTTCAAAAACGGTTCGAAGGCAAATACCTTGGCTCAAGCCGCCGCTTCGAAGCTCATTGCAGGCGGGCACACAAATTATTCACCGACCATCCCAAACTCGCCGCCGGTTTCGGAATCTCTGACATGTCCGGCGCAATCCACTTCTGCATCATTTCGAACGCTATCAACAATCACCACAGCATGTCGAAGCTCTCTGAAGATCTTTCGAATAAGCTGAAGGTGAAGCTGGGTACGGACCATGAACTCATGTCACATGACCCGTCTCTTCTCCTTCCGCTGAGAGACCCACCAACCGAGATGCTGAAGCCTGATCGTGATGCTGAACCGCTCCGGATATGGGCTGTCGTTGAGATATTCAAGAACATCAAGAGAGACGTCATTCAAGGGCGCGCGATCTCGGGTTTAGAAAGCTGGGATCAGGTACTTGACTGTCCCTCTGAACTCATTCTGCCCCTGGCTCTGGAAAATATTTCCGACCCGCACAATTCCGCATCTCTGGAGCTGGCTCTCGGTATGGACATATTTCTTTCTAGCTATGAGGCATTTCTGTGGCCGGACGGCAAGCAAAACAAGCAAAACTGCCGTTTACAGTCACTTTTGTTGGCAAAGGACATGCAGAAGAGCATCCTTTCGTCCATCGGCAGCTTGGAGAAGCTAGCTTGTGACCTGAGCTACTACAGCATGCCTATTGTATTCCAGAAGGAGCTTTATGACCAACTAGGTGCATACCTCCGCGAGAAAGCATTTGACCTCTATCACCAGGCCCCCTGGACTGCAGGAGGTCACATGCTGGAGATGCTTTACAAAGCCGGAAGCGCAGGCGCGGCACTTTGCTTCACCACAGAGTTTGTCCCAAGCACTCTTCATCTTTACAATGCTCTCACACGGTCAGCCTTCGGCATGAAAAAGATTCAACTGATGGAAGATCTTTGCGATCTTACCGTCAACACAGTCTTCCTCGGCAGCAGACCCACACATAATTACGTTTCTCACTATCGCAGAGCTGTGTGGGGCACTAAGAGGAATAACAAAGGGGTTCCAGGCGACGCCCACAATGCTGGATCCCAGTTTCATCGCGAGCTGATCCAGACGGTCAGAGTTGGAGAACTCGAGACCGTCTTCCGACACCAGATTGCCAACGACTACGTCATGCATCCCGAATACTTGGCGATGGTCTTCGGAGAAAGTCCTGACCTCGCACGTACCGAACCGGTGCGATCAAGGATCAGAGGCATGGCAGGCAAATCGAATGTGTTTGACATCATGGACAAGTCCAAGAAACTCGTGCTACCAGAGTTTCGAGGTCGTCTTCCGACGGCGAGGCTCGACATGTTCAAAGTCTTCACTACTTGCGTCGCAGTACTGGAGAGATTCAGCATCATCGTGCAGGGACAGCATAACGGCGGGGGCGTCGAATTCCACTTGGTTGCAGACAACCACATTGTGAAGGGATCTGGCTTGGTTGATGTCGTGCTTGGGTTCATTGTACAGTTCTCCGGAGACAAACACAAGGAGAAAATACTTCAGAATCTCTCGCTTCCCACGGCTGCAGCATGGGCGTTCTTTATAGAGGTGGATCAAGGCGCCAAGCTGGAGCACTATTTGTGGAACATCTGATTTTCTCTGGAAAAGCTTTCTGGAAACAGGAGCAGGGAGTTTACGTGGCATTTACGTTGTGTGTGTCTAAGCTTTGGACCGCTTCAGCCGGCACCTGGGTGCGGTTTTCAGGATTTCAACGACACGGATACATTTTTGGCGTTGATCTTGGTCATCATGAAGTACAGAAGGCTATCACGGTCTTTTCATGACTCTGCATAAGGGGGAATCAGTGGTATATTGGGTTTGATGCCACCTTTGTTGCTCGCTGGTGGAAGACATACCAAGCAAGCTCTTGACCAGGAGAAATGCACAAGCCCACTAGCGGAGAAGCAACACAGGCGGTTCTCAACCCCCAGCATGATCTCCACACTCTGAGCTTAAAAGCCTCCTTTCGATATGTTGAAAAAGCTCCACGTTCTCTAAATTGTTATCCGCCAATTGGTTTTTGTCAATGTGAATAGGGACCAAAAATGCATCCCAGCTGCAGCTTCCCCCCCGCCGACGACTCCTCGGAGCGAGGTGCCCTGATTCATGGCATATCCAAATCCATCAAGTCCATTACTCGCTTTGAAGATAGGAATGCTGCTCTAGTGCAAGCACAGTGCTGGAGTGTACTCTGGACTATCGACCGATGGAGGCTTGAGAAAATTGCAGGGGACCTGCGGCAACCAGAGGCGTTTTCAGGTGTGCTCCTACACCTCCCAGAGAATGCCTGCCGAACGGCAAGGCTTGCTCTGATCTGTATGTCTTTCCTGGTTCTCTGTCGGCGATTTGCTAACAGCGCACAGTCATTGACCAAAGTCAGACACAACCTGTACACAGCAGGCAAGCCATCAGCGCCTTCGATCAGGTAAGCATCCGCGACGGCTCCGCCTGTGTGGTGACTAAGACCCCCGCCGCCTCGCCCTGCTACATCTTCCCGCCCAATGCCTTGAATGCCAATCCAACGCTCCCCAGAGCTTTAGAAAAGCTTTACCATGCATGGGATTGGAGGAGGCTGTACCGCACCAGGGACAAGATTCAGAACACTCTAATTAGACCAAGTAACATACTATGTCTTAGCAAAGAGCTCAGTTCGTTGTGGGACCAAGGTCTCTTTGCGCTAGAACCACTGGACGACAACATTGACTTCGTCGTATATGAGATGACCGAGGACGGTGGGGAGACATTGCCGAGTAACGTATACGGGGCCAGATACCGCTTCCACTGGCTCCCAAGCACCAATCTTTCGGGACCAGAGAGCAAGGTTGACTTTGCGTTGCATCCCACCGCGATTTTGGCCAAGCCCCCTACAAACGACACAGCCCCCCGTCGCGTTCTAAGTCAGATTTTCAAGAAGATCCTGTCATTTGCAGGCAGTCGTCAGGGCGCGGACATCGAAAATGGGCGCATCGTCGACATCTTCGCCGACAACAGAGCTCTTCTTCCCGACAGATACCTCATGCGGATTCGATTCGACGTGCTTAGGGTGCACGCTCTGAACGGCGGACGAGGACCTGAGGTATACCGTAACTTGGTTGATCCTGACGCCAAAGAAGCGGGTAAGCTCTTGTCATGAGGGAGACAAGCTGGAATGTCGAAATGGAGGGAGCTAGGGAGCGTGCGACGATGCAGATGTTAATGTCACGTAGTAAGCATTGAAAATCCAGCCTAATATCTTTCAGCATAGCGCCCCTGGGGTCTCATGAGTCGAATTTTGCACATCACTTCGTATCGAATGGCATAATGTGATACAAGCAGTCAAGTTTCTATGCTGTCATCATCAAGGAGAAGCAACTTAACCACGGCGTACGTATTGTTCTACAGGGACTCCCTCGTCAAAGCTATCCCGATAAAACTCGTTCAGTTGCGTGATCAGCCCGTCTTCAACAACCAAATGCACCATGGCAACGAAAGACCAATTCTTGCCCGAAGCGACCTTTCTTGGCAGCGACTCCATAAAGGTCCCGGTGTTGATGGTTCTGAAACTGCAGCTCGTTTGCTTCCTGTCGTTATCGGAGTTATTTCTAGCCCACCAGATCGGCGTCGACGGATCGACAATGACCTTGAAGTTTGGGTTGGCGTTCCGCCAGACCCTGTGATGATCCTCCAGCTTGGTCGTGATGAGCTGGTGCGCGTGGTCGGTGTACACGGCTTGTGGGGCAAACAACTTTGCGAAAGCGGCTGAATCGTTGTCGGACCAGGCCGCAGCCCATTTTTCGGGGATACTCTCGATGCTGGTCATGCTCGCTGACTCGTTCTTAGGAAGTGTAGGGGAATAGAAGGCTGGGGATAGTGCGCCCTAAGATGCAAGTGCCGAGTGAATTACACGAAACTACTCAATGCAATGAACGAGATTCTCTTGAAACAAGCCGGCCATTTATGGGAAGTTTGCAGTGCTTCATAAGCGGCGTTAGGGTAGGTCTTTGGGGAATCGCGTAGTCCGGAGCTCGAAGCTCGATGGTTTCCTTCCCAGTTAGGATTACAGCCCCCGAGTTCATCTAAAGTGTCCTCTCTAGTTCGAACCTTCGATACCTCACAGCAAGTTGATACGTACAGCACAGTCCAGTCCAACTTCAACAGCCCCGGTTCGTGTTGGATACTGTAAATGCATGGCTGCTTCCTCTGTAATTACTGCACTTTGGTTTCGGTAGATACTGGGCTTTCGCTGTACAGTTGTTTCGTCTCATGTTTTAGCCGCCGGACGCGATCCCAGAAGCTCGGTAGTGAGCTTAGGAAGTGAAAGGTGCGACTCGCGTGCGTGGTAATAGAGTTTGTAAGACCCTCTACGAACGGGCGCACCCTTAGTATCCTACGGGGAAATACGTGATGGGTTTGCCGTACGCGAGTGCGACTACCTAAATTGCGTTTTAAGATAGAGTTTAGGCAAACTAGTGAAAGCTCGGATAAACCACGATCGTGATTAGGCGCGATTTCTTGCTAATTGTTACAAAAAGAGCAAAGAATTGCTGATGCTGAAATTGTTTCAAGTGTAAGCAGACTGATGGTTCTGCTTTCGCATCACGAATCGTGGCCACATAGCTATGTATAAAGCACTCACGGAGCCACCAACGTGAGCTTACAATTTCCACGTTTGACAAAGTCTGTAAATACGTTACGGTCAAAATTCGAACGCTTGAACAAGGTCAGATCTGGCAGGAACCACTCGATTCAAACACCACAATGAAGTTGCCCTCCATCCTTCTGCTCGGCCTCGTTACCTTCAGTGCTGCTGAAGCAATTGCATCTAGGTTTGCCCTTAACCTGGGCCTAAGCTTGGTAAGTATCATGACCCCACCAAAGTTACAGACGCTGAAGGCAGTAACCCCAGGCTCCGGCTGTGGTTCTGGGTGCTCCAGTGATGTCTAAGGAAGGCGTAACTCGGAAGACTGGCAAGGAACTTCTAACCCGCGAGGCTCGAGGTCCACCAGGATGCGGACGCGATCCCGATAGTTGTGTAACCGATAAGACAAGACCAAAGAAGAGCCCAAGAGAGCTTGAGGATGAGTAGATTACGGATGCATACCAGCAAGAGGGTCTCTGGATAGACTTCCACACTCGAGAGTATAGACGGATGTCTCTTCGCAGAGAAGCTGACAAAACACTGATTTGTGTCCCGTCGTGATATGAAAGATGAGATCCATTCATATTTGTGACTTGGCCATTTTCTTCCATTAATTATGAATATGACGGTCTCGGGATGCTTTCGTCTTTCTGCCAGTGCTGTGCAACTCCCTAACGACAACACTCCCGCCAGATCACTTCTTCCCAGATGCCAACACATCAACGCCTTCGCTCTCGCTTCGCGACTCAACAGACTCGAGTACTTCCACATCTCGGCCCATCGCCTTGGTCCTCTTGTATTGATTGAACCATGGGCCTTGGAACAGCTCGTCAATCTTCTCGAGGTCCACGCCCGCAGTCTCCGGCACGGTGAAGAATACGTAGAGGAGCGCCAAGAAACACCAGCCGGCGAAGAAGAGGAACGCGCCCCACTGGTCGGTGCTCTCGAGAAGAGAAGGAACCCCCTTGTTAACTCCGAAGAAGAAGAGCCAATGGAAGCATTGCGTGAGGGATGCGCCGAAAGACCGGAGCTGGTTCGGCCACAGCTCGCTGACGAAGATGTACGGCAGAATCAAGAGGCCTGGAAGTAGGAAATTCGTGTTAGCACGACTATTTCTCTGGAGAATTCACAGTGCATGACGTACCAACAGCGTAGCCGAAGCCATGCAAGAAAATAGCCGCAAGAGCACCTTGTCCAGCACCTTGCGAAACTGGCCCCTCGTGGCTGAACTTGATGTAAACACCAATGGTAAATGTGCGAGAGCATCTGCACAATAATGCCAATGAACAAACTGTTCCTCCGCCCCAGCGCATCCACGAAAAAGAAACTCGCAATCAGCGTATAAAAGAACTTGGCCATCGAGTACAGCGCCGCATACAGCAAACTATGCGTCGTTCCCCCCTTGACCCCAATGAGACTCAGCACCGGCACCAGATACGTCGTGATACTATTCGCACCCGACAACTGCGCGAGGGCATACGACAGAAACGCCTGCTGCGTACGCCGCAGATTCGCCGGAACCAGGAACGTCTCGCGGCACACGGCCCTTAGTCCCTTCAGCGAGTACGTGCTCGCCTCCCCAAACGCAATTCTTTCCTTGGCGACGCTCTCCGTGATCTCGCGCAGCTCTGACTGAATGCGCGGGTGCTCGAGCGGCAGCCCGCGCAGCGAAACCAGCGTCTGCGTCGCCTCGTCGTCGCGCCCGACAAGGAACAGCCAGCGCGGGCTGTCCATGACGAAGAAGCTCGCCGCGACAACGAGGGCCATGGCGACGCAGGGGATGAAGAAGGGTACCTGCCACTGCACGTTTCTGGGGGCCATGCCGAAGCAGCCGAGCACGACGAAGGCGGCGACGGTGAGCGAGAGCAGCATGATGACGGAGAACCAGGAGGTGATGAGCCCGCGGGTCTCGGCGGGCGCGATCTCGGTGAGGGTCACGGGGCCAATGACGGTGAGGGGCCCGATGCCGAAGCCGGCGATGATTCGACCGGCGTACATGGCGGCGAGGTTACCGGACGAGGCGACGGCGATGAGCTGGCCGATGATCCATGTTACGGAGTAGATGCGGAGAGCCCAGAGGCGGCCCCAGCGGTCGTTAATGAAGTAGGTGAGGGCCGCGCCGACGCCGGCCCCGGTGTAGACTAGGGAGACGAAGTTGGAGACCTGGCCCGGGTTCGTGGCGGAGGTTATGCCGAAGGCATGCTGGAAGCCGGGGAGGGAGGGGATCGTTGCGGAGGAGCCCTGGTCCCAGCCTGGATATTGCGTTAATAACCTGGTCTTGAGGCCTCACTGTTTTGTCCCGTAAAGAGCTTCGTAAGGAATATGGGTTTGCACATGAGGCATGGGAAGAAAATTCCGAAAACTCACACAGTGGAATGCCCGCAAAAGCAAACACCAACGAAGTGCAAATCAGCTGCCTGTTCGCGATGAGAGACTTCGGCGACGTCTTGATATTCCGTATGTACTTGGCGAGCGCCGAATCTTTCAGACCCATTTTGGCTACGCGGTGCTGTGGCAGCAAATTCAATTGCGAGCTTAGACTGTGAGCTGCAAGGAGGAGCCAAAATCGCACAGACAAAGCTGTCCAGAACCATCAAAGTGTTCATCCCATGAACCGTCAACGCCGGTGGGCGGCGCTCTTAACACAACCTCCCATACCCTGCCTTATTGCGTGAGGTCAAGATAAGACTCGGATGAACCCGACGACCTTCAAAAATTGTGCACGTGAGGGGAACTAAACAGCCATGTTCCCCGGGACAAACCGAGCCTGGTAGAATGGCATACAACCCCGCTTCCTGAGTCTTGCTTGTTGAGAATCCCTCGTTGCCATTGTACCACACAGGAGCGTGATTGGCCCAGCTCCAGATAGTGAAGACGGGCTATCTTATCCAACCCATGGCGGGAGGAGGGTAGGTGACGGATATAAGAATCCGAATTGTCCACCGGGAGAGGTGGTCGAGATAAGGTGCCGTTCGGATTGTGGGGTCTTATCAACGGCCGACCTGGCCGATCCCAACATCAACTTCCTCCAAACTGCAACCCAACACAGGGGGTAAGCATGGCGATTTCCGGGGTTTGGCAGTACCATGATAAAAGCGTCGAAGCTGATTTGGCGGTTGCTCGGATTCCTCCGGTTGAGTGGTCGCTGGTTTGTAGGAGCCACAGCACCATGATGCTGTATAAAACCAGCCTCCTTGATAAAGACGCCCGATAAAGGTAGAATGGTCTTATCGTCAAGCCAACAAAACATCCAACGGGCGGAATAGAACACGTGACTTTCTCATTGCCACACGCCAGTCTGTTCCCCAGATCATCGGAGACAATGACGGACTACCGCCCCGAAGACCAGGCCTCCCTGCCGCCTATCGGCTTCATCGCCGTCCAGTGCTTCTTCTATCGCCCGGCCGGTGACGCCTTCAACGAAAACACCTGGGCGTTCCCCGTGATTCGCGAATTGGCGGAGGGATCGAGGGAAGATCAGCTCGTGACGAAGGTGGCATACGACGATGCCTTCATCGACAACTTTGTCGCCGCGGGGAAGAAGCTGGCGGAGCGCGGGGCCGTGGGCATCCTCACCAGCTGTGGCTTCCTAGCCATGGCCCAGCCATTGTAAGTTGGCATGACATTTCCTACCTGAACGTATGTTTAATGAAGACTCACAAATATTGCAGATTAGCTGAGAGGCTACCGATTCCAGTGGCCACCTCCTCCTTAATCCAGATCCCCAGCATTCTCGCCTGGCTGCCGCCATCCAAGAAGATCGGCATCATCACCTACAACGCTCGCGAGTTGGTGTCCCTGCACTTTGAGCGTCTCGGCATATCAAAAGAGCACGCCGCGCGGTGCCACATCGCCGGCGCCCCCGACGGCGGCTCTCTGCGATTGCTAGTCACCGGCAAGGGCCCGTACAATTTCGACGACATCGAGAAGGAGATGATTGCCGCCGCGAAGGAGTTGATGGACGAACACCCTGACATCGGGGCGTTCGTGCTCGAGTGCACGCAGATGCCGCCGTTTGGAGAGTCTGTGCAGAGGGTGACCGGGCTGCCGACCTATGATGTTTACACCATGGGAACGTGGTTCTACTCTGGGCTTGTGAGGCGGAGGCCGCGTGGTTGGGGAGATTTTGAGAGTCAGAGGACGGGACCGTTGGTTAAGAGGAATATTATGTAGCTTGATATCATAGGCTCGGTTGCAAATACTGAGGATTAGGATATGGAAATCATCCGAGCTGTTTTAATTCTTGACAGAACCAGGCCTTCATCGAAATGATACGGCTGACTGTGAATGGACGGAGTGCGGCCAATCAAACTTCAACACCACCAACTTTTCAAACCGAGCGCTCAAAACCGAGCTAATCAGAGCCGACCGCCGCCCTCCCTGCGGTGCGCCGAGCCGGGGTGGCGCCGATAGAGCCGAGCAAAATGCGACGCTGGTCGGCAGTGGGTCCCGAGGCCGGACGCGCTCGATGGGAGATCCCGGGACGGCTAAATTCTCCACGGCGCCGGGCCAGACACGCTAAGCGCGGGCGGCGGCAGTGAATCCAGAGCATTAACAGTACAACCGGCGACCCGTCGACACGCCATTGGAGCGCAAAAACATGAGGCAAAAAGAGTAGCCGTGCAGAGCGTCTGTTTGATCTCTTCAAAGTCAGAATTATGGGTGCCTGGTGTGGTGGTTCCTGGTGTGCTCCGGCCCCACGGGGGATGAACCGCGACCAAGTGCCGAGAAGAACGCATTGCCGCCTGTAGAGTTGGATGCAAAAGCTTCCTCCGCACCGCGCGGCGTTGTAGCAGTTGGGTTCTTCTAGACTTGAGGTGAACCTTGGGGCGAGACCGGTCGTTGTCTATCGTGTGTCTTGGGGCCCATAACATCGGGAACAAGCGCGGTACAGTGCATTCAGGCAAAAGAAGATCGCAACCATTGAACCCCTTTTCTCTAGGATTGGCACAGAAACAAGCATTTTTTATGGTTCCGATCTTTTCTGCCTGAATGTTGCAGCTTGTCTTGTCGTGAGTTTCTGACAGAGATGTAGACAGCTGCCAACCGACATATCGCCACACACCCTCTCACCCCAAGGACGAAAGTCTGTGCCTGCAGGATGCGACGACGAGCCGTAGTCAGCGCCAGGAGCAATATGAAGGGATTCGGACAGATGCCGATC
The DNA here is from genome assembly GCF_013390195.1 of Colletotrichum siamense. NCBI lineage: Eukaryota > Fungi > Ascomycota > Sordariomycetes > Glomerellales > Glomerellaceae > Colletotrichum > Colletotrichum siamense. The sequence goes on along the minus strand of NW_023501016.1, from coordinate 6,530,069 downwards.
CTGCGCAGGAACGTATCACCGTTATGCTTGCAATTGCACGCCGCATCCTCGCCAACCGGAATCAACCGGAGCAAGCCAAGCAAATGGCAGTCAAACAGCAAAAAAAGCAGCAAGAATGACGCCAGGTTTCGCGCTCCAGTTGCATTCTGTTGGCGTGGTGCCCTTCGCAGTGTTCCATACGAACCCCGGCAGCTGTTCCTGGGGAGCCACAAGCGGACATCACAGGTGCGGGTCGCGGAGGGCGCCATGCCTCTCTGGGTAAAGGATGACGCCGATCGTGCCTTTGAGCCCCAATCTTCCCGAGGCACCCACGGCATCTGGTCCACCACACGATTCCTGCCCGGGAAGGCACACCAAAGGGGGTGAAGGGTTACTGTACATAGTGACTTCTCCAACATTCTGAAGACGTCCAAGACACCAAGTGATAATTGTTAGTAAGTGGCACTAATACGAACTAACAGCCATGAAATGCCCAGCGAAACACCATCAGAAACCTGAAGAGATGACTGGTTCGGATAAAGCGTGTCAGACAGAATGTCGGGCGCAAAGGTCGCCATTTGGCCTCTTCTCATCGACAGTGTCCGAAGTTCTGTTTCTCGTGTTCCCCAATTTTCCCCAAGTCCATCCACTGTTCCCCCAAGCATTTCCCCTCTCCATAACCCCGGCCCCTTCGTTTCCCCTCACGCTCCACTCTACACACTTCACATGGCAACACGCAGAGAAAACATCGAAGGCACTTGGAGGCGCTGAATCTGTGAATCTTGTCTAAATTCTCGCTGTTTGCTCCCGGGAACTATGGCCTTTTATACCTCGCTTACATCCCAGACACATGGACTTTTCCATCAGCAATAATTCAAATCAGCACTAACAAGAGAAAAAGGGCAGACTCCATGCGTCAATTGCCCCAGACCGAACCCCCCAACCTCAAAAGCCGGACCAGGCCATGTCCTTGGCTTCCTCGCCCGTACATGACGTCGTTCGCGCCCCAGACCCGCCCACAATCCCGCCCTCTCATACGTGCGCTTAAAGAAACCAGATGATTAAGCCCGTTCTACCGCTCCCTGAAATGGGCTTCAGACAATGGGGCTCTGGCTCTTTTGTTCGTCCCCCATGGCGCGACGGGCCATGCCTTACCGTATCCGCCTTAATACCGTCTGCGCCTGATGCCGGCTCCACCGCCGCCCGCGTGCGACAACCAACGACATGCTGGTGAGCAGGGGTGTGGCTTGTGTTGGAGAGAGAGAAACGCCGACTAAAGAAAACTGGCTCCCGGGACTGTGCTGTCGGGCTTGATTTGGCTCCTCGGTGATATTTGTCGGTCAACCGGTGGTATTACACCGGGACACCTTCAGTTGTCTATATAATCATCCGTCCCCCTTCTCATACCCCTCTGAATTGATCTCGTGTTTGAGCAGACACGGCCTCTCGTCTTCGACAGCGTTTCATCGCGCTATTCTCCCGTCCACCTGACCACTTCGACAACAAAGGAACCACCTAGCGTTCTCAAGACCTCACAGAGGCAAACAACCCATCATGTATCGCATATGGAACATCTACGGTAAGCACCACGACCCAATCTACACGTTCAGTACGTACTAACCTGCCCCGTCTTCTAGCCCTCGCCGCCTTCGGCACCATCGGCGGCATGCTCTTCGGCTTCGATATCAGCTCCATGAGCGCCTGGATCGGCTCCGAGGCCTACATGGAGTTCTTCAACCACCCCTCCTCGACCATGCAGGGCGGCATCACCGCCTCCATGTCCGGCGGCTCCCTCGTCGGGGCCCTCGTCGCCGGATTCCTCGCCGACGCGTTGGGCCGTCGCGGTGCCCTCAAGATCGCTTCCGTTATCTGGATCATCGGCGCTGTCCTCCAATGCTCGTCGCAAAACGTCGCCCACCTCATCGTCGGCCGCATCGTCAGCGGTCTCGCCATCGGCATTACAAGTTCTCAATGCTGCGTGTACCTCGCTGAGCTGGCTCCCTCCCGCATTCGAGGTAATTCATCCCGCATACCATCATCCGTCTAAAGTCACAGAAATCTCACACATCCGCAGGCCGTATTGTGGGAATCCAGCAGTGGAGTATCGAATGGGGCATCCTCATCATGTATCTCATCTCCTACGGCTGCGTCGTCTCCATGCCCAACGACCCGAAGGCCTTCCGCATCGCGTGGGGCGTCCAGGGCATCCCTGGTCTCATCCTCGGCATCGCCCTATTCTTCTTCCCCGAGTCTCCCCGTTGGCTGGGCCAGAAGGACCGCTGGGAGGAATGCCACGAGGTTCTCGCCCACTTGCACGGCGGCGGTGACCGCGAGTCACCCGTAGTTCTCGCCGAGTTGGACGAGGTCAAGGATGCCGCCCGTGTCGCCGCCGAGTCCAAGAACATCGGCGTCTTGGGACTCTTCGGACCCAAGATCTGGAAGCGCACTCTCGCCGGGTGCTCGGTGCAGGTGTGGCAACAGCTGCTCGGAGGCAATGTGATGCTCTACTACCTCGTTTATATCTTCAACATGGCCGGCATGGTAAGCGTTCCCTTTCATCAATGCATCCTCTTCTCTAACACTTTCACAGAGCGGTAACGTCGCCCTCACGTCCTCGATCATCCAGTATGTGATCTTCCTCGTCACGACCGGCGCCATCCTCCCCATCATCGACCGCCTCGGCCGCCGTCCCCTCCTCATCGGCGGTGCCATCATCTGCTGCATCATCCACTTCACCACCGGCGCCGTCATGGCCTCATACGGACACGCAGTCGACTCCGTCGATGGCAACGACATTCTCAAGTGGTCTATCCAAGGGCCCCCGGCCAAGGCCGTCATCGCCCTCTGCTACATCTTCGTCGGCGTTTACGGCCTCACGTGGGCGCCCATCGGCTGGATCTACGCCGCCGAGGTCTTCCCGCTCAAGTACCGCGCCACGGGTGTCGGTCTCGCGGCGGCTTCCAACTGGGCCTTCAATCTTGCCCTCGCCTTCTTCGTCCCGCCGGCCTTCACCAACATCCAATGGAAGACTTACATGATCTTCGGCACTTTCTGCTTTGCTATGACGTTCCACATCTTCTTCACGTACCCCGAGACCGCCGGCAAGACGCTGGAAGAGATCGATGTGCTCTTCGACTCAGACATCCCTGCCTGGCGCAGCCGCAGTGCTGGTGTGCGCTTCGAGGACCGCGTTGCTGCTGTGGAGGATAAGAAGGATGGCATGAGAGAGGCCACTCACTCTGAGCAGGTCTAAGAAGAGATACCCTCGGTCATTTAGATTTTCGTATTAAAAGTAGTTCTTTCGCTGCAAATCCGCTGCAGGATTTAATGTCAACATTTTGAGTTATCCAACATGATCGAACTGTGATTCCCGACGGGATGAACACCATCATAGCCCATTGTCCGTGTACTGCTAGAGTTCTAGCCTGGCGGCTGTCAGTAGCTCAGCTGTAGCGCGAACATCATGTGATGCAGCCACCCCGAACGATGACGTCGATGTCTTGACGTCATTGGGTCAAGCCCCCTTGCACCAATGTATCACCATCAACATCATTCAAAAGGCGATCAAAGTAGCTTTCATTTTAAAGGTTTCCCAAATGAGTTCACTGCGATCGATTGAACAATACTCTCAAAAAACCATTTCAAGATGTCTTCCGATAACAACAACAACCAACAGCCCGGCCTTGTCGCTGGCCACGCCGAGTACATCAAAGGCGCTGCGGAGGTAAGAAGCCTCCCTTTTTCACAAAGTGACATCATTGCGTCGCCAGATGTTGACATCTTCCCAGGCTGCAATTGGCAACATCACGGGCTCCCACGCCTGGCAATCCTCAGGCGAGCAGGATAAGGCGCACGCTGCATCCACGATGAAGGCTGCAGGCCAGCAGCGCGACGCATCAGCACAGGGGTATGGCAAGGCCGAGGAGACGGCGGGCAAGGTATTTGGGTGTGACGGGATGAAGGCTGAGGGCGCGGCGAGCAAAGCACCCGAGGTTGAGGATAACCGCGAGATCAGAAGGGCGTGAGGATACTGAAGATACCCCATTGATGGCAAAGCTCGGTAGGAAATAAGACGCCAGATACATCAACTGAAGACATTTACTGGAAATGCTATCATTCGTCAATTTCACCCTCTCCAATTCCTTATACCCGCGGCTGTTTTGGACCTTCGTCTTCGAATGTGAAGTTCTTCGGCTCAACCCCTGCTGCCATCGACCAAGCCGAGATGAGACGATGCCGGATCTCCAGAAAGTCGCGGTCGGGGAGGTCAAGTCGGTTCTTGGCTTTAATGGCAATAACTTCGCCGTCTCGAATCAACGCACCCGTCTTGGCGCTCCAATGGTCGTATCTGCCGAGGTGCGGGGGAAGCAAATCGCGGAGATTCTGGCCTCTCCCGTCCCACTTCTCTTGCATGTTGATCGTGGTCTGTCTCATCCAGTGGAAGCGCACTTCCTGGCACCACAAACCGCCAGTGCCTGTCCGACGTCTTTCTGTCGTCTCTTGATAAGGTTCACCCCAGGGCTCCAGAGAGAAGCGGCCGTTTGCCCAGTACTGCCGCATTTGGGTATTCATGGAGAGGACGTTGCGAGTTGTGCCCAGAATGTTATCATCGGACTGTACCTTGTTGTGGACTCTATGCAAGAGACCCGCCGGAAACAAGTCAGGAATGCGGGTTAACTCTGACAAGAATGTTTTGATTGCGAAGGGGGCTATGTGGCAAGCCATCGGGTCCGCCGTTCCAAGTAGGACGCACTTCCCGTCGTCGCAGTTCAGGGCCTGTGGAATAATAATGTTAGCAAAGAAAAACAGGGTTTGGCCACTGAGATAGGCCTAGGGGAAGGCATAAGGAGTACAGGAACGGAGACAGAGACACAGACAAAGCCAGAGACAGACGGAAGTGGGGACGGAGCGGGATGTAGGGGACGGAAATGGGAGATGAGGCCTGGGGAAGAGGAGACAGGGAAAGAAGAGATGGGAAATCACACTTACATCCCGTACCGCATTGGGGTCACAGCGCTTCTTCTTCTCATCCCCATTGAGACTTTCGTAAAGGTCATGTGCCTTATGAACTGGAAAGCTCATTAGCATGATTCGGGCAGCCACCAGGCAAGAGGTTGCTTACAGATGTGAAGCGATCGTTCGAAGGCAATGGAGGCTTTTTCAAAACGTCCCATGTAAAATGAGATTTCCTTTATATCCTTACAACGCCAGAGCTCTCGCAGCTCGTCGCATACTCCACCAAGCTGGTCAGAGTCCATTTAGTAGAGGACACACCACAGAGATGCGTGGAATACTGCGTCGTTCCGATTAACCTCCTTTAAACAGGATTAAAGGAGTTCATAGATATCTTCCATCGTCGATATCTTGTCCTCAAGCGTCTCGAAATAGCTCTTCGCGCTGAAATCATTATCTGCTATCTCTATTATTATCTCTATCTAGGCTTTAAACTATCTATAGATATCTATATAGGTATATACCTATATAGTCTATAAATATAGAGGGATACTTAGGTAAGTACTAAGTAAATATAAGTAATAAATAAAACCTTCTTATTTAAGTATTAAATATATAAATAAAGTAGAGATTATAATTTAAGTTCTAAGTAATAGTTTATTTTCTAAATATAATATATTAAAAGAAGTTTAAAGAGGAGTTAAAATTTAAATTAAAATATTAAAACTATATAAGAAATAAATTATACTATTATAATATATTATTAATTTCTAATAATAAAAGATTATTATAATTTATTTTTTTTATAGTTTTTTAATTATTTAATTATTTTCTTATTATCTAGTTATTTCTCTAATTTAATAATAATAAGAAGTTTCTATAAATTTATAAACTTTATTATAATATCTATAAACTAAATAATAATATTTAAGAAATTTAATTTAGTTTATTTATAAAATTTAAGATTTAGCTAAATAGTTTAATAAGTTTTAAATCTAAAAACTCTAATTCTATTAAGTTTTAAGTATTATTATAATTACTTAAAATATTAATAATATCTTAAGTATATTTAATAATAAGTTTATAGATAAACCTATATAGCGTAGTAGTATATATTTAGTAGGCTTATATATTACCTAAATATATAGGTGTTAGTTTAATCCTAGCTATAGGAACCCTTTTTCCTTTCTTCTAATTAGTTAAAAACTTATTATAAAAAGTAAGTCTCTCTCTTAAAGGACCTATATATATAGTAAGGCATTAATAGCCTCTAGCTAATTATTATATAGTATTATATATATATACTATCTGCTTTATTATATACTATGCTTATAGCTTAAGTTTTCTTCTTATAAAGGGTTTCTTAGTAGTATATAGCTTAATATTAAGTATTAGTATAAAGTATTAAGGCTTTAAGCCCTCTAGTATAAATTAAATAGAGGGGGAAGTACCTTTAAACCTCTAAAAAAAAAAAAAAAAAAAAAGTTTATAGATAATAATATAAAAATCCTTAACATTAAAAACTTTATATTTAAATATTTAATAAATTAATATATTTTAATTTTTATTTAGTTTATAAAGTATAAGGTTTTTAGAAATAATAAACTTTAGATAAAAGAATAAAAGCTAATCTTAATACTTATTATAAATTATAAAAAAGAGTTAATAGAAAATTATTTTAGGTTTTATATTAGAATATATATAGTAATAAATATATTAGCTAAAGTTAAATATTTATTTAAAGGAAATAGAACTTAAGATAGTATAAAGATAGTTATAAGCTATATTATAAAAACTATAATATTTTAGATTTATTTTTAGGTTTTTTTAGAAGTCTTAAATTAATTACTTAATAAATAAACTTTATATAGATTTAATAATATTTTAAAAAGAAAAGTAATATAATATTTATACTTTATTAAGAAATTATAAATAATATTATATTTATTTTAAAATAAAGATTCTATTTATTTCTAAAGAAGTATATTAATATAATAAATATAATAAGATTATTATATTAATTATTATAATAGATTATTATAATAATAATTATTATAATAAGTTATTATAGTAATATAAGAAGTATAATAATATATATATTTCTTAAAGTTTGAAAATATTAAAGCTATTAAATTATAAAAAGATCTATAAGTATTATATAAATTAGCTTTTAAGTTTTATAAAATATCTTTATAATAATTCTAAATATAAATCTAAATAAACTTTACTTTAATAATCTTTTTTAATAAACTAAAATAAACTTTTTAAATATTATAAAATCTTAAATTATTATTTAATATATTTAGTATTAATATAAAAGAGAGGAATAATAAAGATATATAAAGGAATTATTATTATTTTTATAGTAATTAATACTTCTTTAGTTTTATAATTACTATTTTTATTACTTCTAAAAGAGCTAAAACTTAAAGTAAATTCTTATTATTATTAAGCTTTTTAATAGTTTTTAAATATTTTATTAAATAATTATTATAGATCTTTATAAAAGTTATTATATAAGTAATATTAATAACTTAATTTTAATTTAAAATATATATAATATTAGTAGTCTAGTTAACCTATATAAGTAGGTATTATAGTTCACTCTATACTTTTTTTTTATAGTACTAAAACCTAATAGTAGCACTTTAACTTATACCTAATCTTAATAAAATAAATAAATAAATCTTAGTATAACTAGTTATTAACGCTTAGCTTAATTTATCCCTAATAGAAGAGGGTAAGTAAATAAGTAATAGAGTAGTAAAATATACTAATAAAAGTATTATTTATAACGTAGCTAAAGCTTAGTAATAACTTAAACTTATACTTAAAAGTATAAACTTAATAGTATAACTCTTTACTACTATAGCTAAAAAGGTTCTTATAGCTATAGTATAAGAACTTACCTATTTAAATAAAGCTTTAAGCTTATTCCTTATATCCTCTTATATATATAATAACTTTATATAATATCTTTCCCCTTCTTTAAATATATATATAAGCTAAGTAAAGCTAAACTAAATAACTTAATCTATAAAACTAATATTAAAGATATTAAGGACTTTAGCTATAGCTTATTTATTTATACTAATAAGATAACCCTTCTTAAATTTACTTAGTTATACTTATATAAAGCTATAACTAATAAAGATAATCTATAGTAGTTATATAGCTTTAAGATTAATATAGATATAGTTAAAGCTATTAATAATAATCCTAATACTTATAAATACTTTATAAGTTTCCTTAAAATAGCTAAAGTAGTTTAAGTAGTTAGTAAGTTAAGAAGAGTAAATCTAATAGTAAGAGTATAGCTAATAGTAGTAGGGCTCTTTATTAAGACTATATAGTAGAGTAGAAGATATTATAATAGCGTAATAGTATAGAGGCTTTAGGGCTTCTACGCTTAGTAGAGCTTATAGTGTAGACGTCTAAATAGTAGAGGAGACTTAGAAGATAAGTGTGGATTAAATATAGCGTGAGAGATAGAGGAGACTAATAAGAGATAGAGGAGACTAATAGAGATAGAGGTAGCTAGAGGAAGATAGTTAACTTAGCTTATTATAATAGTTAAAGTTAGAAGAGCGTAGAGGTAAAGAAGATATCTAAGTTTATAGTTATATAACCTAAAGGTTATTAGTAGAAGGTGAGAGGACTAATCTAGCTTTTGCAGTTAATATTAGTTAAATCTTATAATATAAGGCTAGCGGCCTAAAATATATATAATAACAAAGAAATATATAGAAATATTAAGAACTATTTAAATTTAGTACTATTTAGTTATATTTAGCTTAAATAAGTAATTATTAATATAATTTTAAAACTAAATTTTAATTAAAGCTTAAAGTTTAAAAGTATAAACTAATATTAATATAGTTAAGTTTTAATATATTTTTATATTAATAATTAGATATTTAAAGTATTTTTAGAGGTTTTTATTTTTATTATTCTTCTAAAAGTCTAAAAACTATATAGATTATATTAAATTAACTTTAATTTTAAATATAAAGTATTAAATTTAAAAAAAAATAAGTAATAATAAAAATAAAAAGTAAGAAATAAAGTAATATATTTTAGTAATTATTACTATAAATATTAAAATACTTCTTATTTTAATTTAGTTTTTTAAGTTTAATATTTTATTTAGATATTAATTAATAAAAATCTTATTATTAAATTAATCTTTAAGATTATTATATTATAAAATAAAAGTAACTTATTACTTTATTAAAATTTATTATAATAATATAATATCTTTAATAACTTCTTTATTATTAATATATAATATATATTATATAAGATTACTTATTATAAATATATAAATAACTTTAAAATAGTTATATAATTTCTAAACTATAAAGTTAATAATATAAATAAAGTATTAAATATAAATAATTATTAATAATATTTTATTAAATATAGATTTATAGAACTTAGATAAAATCTTAAGTTTAAAATTAGAAGTATTATCTATAGAAATATAATTAAATTTAAATATATTTTTTATTAAAAACTTCTAAAAAGTATTACTAATTATATTAGCTATATTCTCTATAGTATAGTTTTTTATAATACTAAATATATTAAGAAGAATATAATAGTATTTCTAGTTTTTATTTATAAAATAAGCTATAATACTAAGTAATATATATTTCTAATTTAGTATTATTTATATATTAATTATTAAAAATATTTTTAAACTAAAGATAATCTTATTAAGAACTTTTATTTAAATAGTTATAGTTTTAGCTTTAAGATTCTTAATAATTATTATAAAAGATAGTAATATCTATTTTTAGTTTATAAAATTAGTAAAAAACTTAAAAGTTAACTTTAAAATAAAATTAAAAAATATATTACTATTAATAAGATAATAGAGAAGTATTTTATTTAGTTAAGTAGATTTATCTCTTTTTCTAATAAACTAAAAAGTAAAGTATAATTATTATAATAATTATTATAATAATTATTATAATAGTTAATATAAATAACTAAAATAGTTTTTATAGTTTATAAATAAATTATTTCTTTATTATATTATATTCTAAAAAATACTAAAATATTATATTATACTTTAAAGTATATTAGTTTATAATAATAGTTATTTATTAAGTTAGTTTTAAAGCTAGTTATATTAAGATAAATAAAGAGAGTATTATATATATTATAAATAAAATAAAGAATATTATATTAGATTTTTACTCTTTTATAAAAATTAATTTAAGTATTTACTTATTTATAACTTTTATTAAATATCTTATTTATTCTCTTTAAATATATATTAAAGCTAAATAAAAACTAAAAGCTCTTAATACTATTTTTTATTTTCTACTTATAGTATTAAGTTTATTATTACTATTTAATAAAAATAATATTTTTATTAAAAAGAATAATTAAACTATTATAAATAAACTTATATTTAGTAGAGAAGTCTATAGAGAAAAGAGAAAATATATTTTTAAAAAGGTTATTTATAGTATATATATTTATAGTATATTTTATTTATATAGATAAAGTAGTAAAAAAAAAGAGAAACTAAATTAAGAAGAATTATTATAATAGATTATTATAAGTATAAAATATTATAATATTTAGTAATAAGTCTAAATAAGTATTAATTTATTTATAAATATAACTAAGCTATAAGTATTTATTATAATAATAATAAAATATATATTTTCCTAATTCTTTAATAAATCTTAAAAATAATAATATTACTTTAACTATTAAAAAAGATTTTATTAATATTAGCTTTATTAAGTTAGTATTTAATAGATAATAAGATTTCTAAAACCTTTATATATCTATAAATAAAGTTATAATAGTAATCTTTTAGTTTAGATATAATAGAAGAAGTTATTAATAAACTTAAATTACTAACCTTTTTAATAATAAAAACTATTATAAAAACTAAGAATAATATATTATTATATTTAGTAAAAAGGAATATAAAGAAAAAACTTATAAATTATATTATAGTTTTATTAAAAAAATAAAAAGTATAAAAAGTATTCTAAAAAGATATTATTATTAATAAAAAGTAGTTATATTATTATTATCTAAATAGTAAGTAAATAAATAACTATATATAAATAGAAGCTAAAAGTTAATATAAATAGTATAAATACTTTAAGAGATAAAAACATAATAGAAAATAATAGATAATATAATTTAAAAGTAGCTATCTATATAGTTTATAAAGGAAATATTATAATCTATCTATTTAGATCTATAGTTTTAATTAAAAGTAATATATATATTATAAATAGTTATAGGGTTATATTTAATTATAATATTTAAAAATATATAGTTTTTATTATAAGAGATATATTAATTTATATAAATAAATCTAAGGCTACTAGCCTTATATTATGAGATTTAACTAGTATTAACTATAAAAGCTAAATTAGTCCCCTTACCCTCTACTAATAACCTTTAGGTTATATAACTATAGTTTAAACTTAGATATCTTCTTTACTTTTATGCTTCTCTATTAGACTTTAACTATTATAATAAGCTAAGTTAACTATCTTCCTCTAGCTACCCCTATCTCTATTAGTCTCCTCTATCTCTCACACTATATTTAATTTACACCTATCTTCTATTAAAGTCTCTTCTACTATTTAGATATCTATATTATAAATAATATCTTCTGCTCTGCTGCGCAGTCTTAATAAAAAGCCTTACTACTATTAGCTATACTCTTGCTATATATTAAATTTACTCTTCTTAACTTACTAATATTCTGCTTAAGCTACCTTAGCTATCTTAAGGAAGCTTTTAAGGTATTTATAGGCGTTAAGATTATTATTAATAGCCTTAATTATATCTATATTAATCTTAAAGCTATATAACTACTATAGATCGTTTTTATTAGTTATAGCTTTATATAAGTATAGCTAAGTGAATTTAAGAAGGGTTATTTTATTAATATAAATAAGTAAGCTATAGTTAGAGCCCTTAATATCCTTAATATTAGTCTTATAGATTAAGTTATTTAGCTTAGCTTTACTTAGCTTATATATATATTTAAAGAGGGGGAAGGATATTATAGTTATTATATATATAAGAGGATATAAGGAATAAGCTTAAAGCTTTATTTAAATAGTTAAGTTCTTATATTATAGCTATAAAAACCTTTTTAGCTATAGTAGTAAAGAGTTATACTATTAAGTTTACGCCCTTAAGTATAAGTTTAAGCTATTACTAAGCTTTAGCTAATAATAGTATTATAAATAATACTCTTATTAGTATATTTTACTACTCTACTACTTACTTACTTACCCTCTTCTACTAAGGATAAGTTAAGTTAAGTATTAATAACTAGTTATATTAAGATTTATTTATTTACTTTATTAAGATTAGGTATAGATTAAAGTACTGCTATTAGGTTTTAGTATTATGAAGAAAAAGTATAGAGTAAACTATAATACCTACTTATATAGGTTAATTAGACTGCTAATATAAATAAATCTAAATCTATATACTATTTATATAAAAAAAGTTATATTATAATTAAAAGATATAAACCTTATAAAATAACTTATAAAATATATAGGTTTATAAGAGATATAAATATAGAATTAAATATTCTAATATAAACTATTATAATAGATTATTATAAAAAGTTATTATAATATAATATTAGTTTTATTATAAAAGAAATATTAAGCTATAATAAATTAAAACTCCTAATATTAATTTTATATTTAATTTATAATATAATATTTAACTTAAAAGTATAAATACTTTTTATTATATTTTCTCTTAAAGAGAAACTTAAAAAAGAGTAAGTAATAAAAGAAATAAATATTAAAATCTTTTTATTCTACTAAATAAGAGTTTTAAATAAGAAGTATTTTTAGCTAAATTAAAATTAATATTAACTATAGTTTATAACTTTTTTAAAAAAAGCTTAAAAGCTCTATATAATTAAATAAAATATTATTTATTTTATTTTAGATTTTAATAAGATTAAGAAGTTTAACTTAATTTATATCTTTTTTAGTACTAACTATTTTAATAATATCTTAAATTTACTTATAAATTAAGATATTTTATAAATATTAATAAATATAAGTTAAGTTACTAATTATATATCTTAATAGATTTTTAACTTAAGTTTAAATTATATTAAAAATTCTAACTTATATTAGTTTAACTTTTATATAAGTTAATATTAATATATTTAATTACTTTATATATTAAAAAGAGGTTTTTAAAGTTTTAAAATATAGTTTTCTTAATATTAATATTTTAAAACTACTATAAGATATAAATAAAATAGATTTCTTTATTTATAAGAAAACTTTAAGCTAAAAGGAGCTATATTTAAAATGAAATAATACTTTTAGTTTTAAAAACTTCTTTAGTTCTAATAAAAAAGTAATAGAAAATAAATAGCTTATTATATAAAACTTCTAAAATATTTAGTTAGTTTAAATAGAATATAAAGAAACTATATATTATCTTTATTTAGATAATATATTAATATTAAAAAGCTATGAATAAAAAAGAGAATATATATATATTTTTTTATATTACTCTATTTAAGATTATTTATTATATTAGTAATAGTTTTAATTTTAAAATTAACTAATTAAATTATATTAATTATTATTATATTTATTACTTTACTTTAGAAGTTATAGTTAATATTATATATTTTAATATTTAAGTTCTTAATATTAATATCTTAAAATATTATAAATAGGTTTAAAGAGAAAGCTATAATATTATATAAATTAGTAAAATAAAGAGAATTTATAATAAAATAAATAATAAGTATAATAATAGTTAATTTCTATTATAAATATTTTAAAGTTTAATATATACTTAAAAATATAAAAATAAGAGTAATACTTAATACTATAAGAATTATAGCTATAAGTTTAATAATTATAAATAAAGTTAAGATAAGTAATAACTTAAATATTTCTAAGTTAAATAGTAAAAAATACTACTATTAAGAAATATTAAAACTATATTAAAATATTATATAAATTATTTAAATAAATAAACTTATACTTTAATATATACTTATTTTACTATAAGCTTTATATATACTTCTCTCTTAAATATAAATAAGTAATTTTAGTTAGAAATATCCTTCTTAACTTTATTTTTAATATATAATAACCTTATTACTAGCTATTTCTACTTTTATATAAAATTAATTTTAGCTAAGTTAATATTTTATAAATATTTCTATACTTTTTAAGTATTTAGATTCTAAAAGTAGTTTATTACTACTTTCTTTTTCTTATTTATATTATACTTAATTAGCTAACTTAAAAAATAATTATTATAAATACTTAAAGGATTATTATAATAATATTATAAATATAAACCTTATTATTTAAGTTAATCTACTATCTTTCTAAATATATTTAATATTATAATATATATAATATTTATAAATAATAGATTATTTAAAGTTATTAATATTATAAATAAAAAAAAGTAATAATAGAGAAAATAAAAGTATTTAAATATATTAATTTAATATAGCTTTAAAGTAAGTATAAATAGAATAACTTAAAGAGAAGAAGAAGTATATAAAATAAAATATAAAAAGAAATAGTAATTACTTTATATATTAATAATAAAAAATATTATTAAGATTTATTTTTATAAATAAAGAACTATTTTTAACTTATTAATTCTCTTTCTGTTTATTATAATTATATTTTATATAGTTTATAATAATTCTATTTATATTGTTATATTTTTATATTTAAATTTTATTTAATTATTAATTCTTTCTAATTATTATTAAAATTAAATTTCTAACTATTATTAAGATTTAATTTCTAAAATATACTACTTATTATTACTTAAAACCTTCTCTAAAAGAAAAGTTAAGAAATAGTTATATTTTATAATAAAAAGAAAGCTATATATTATAAATATAAACTAAAGAGTAAGTTTATTTATTTTAATCTTATTTAAGTTATATAATATTAATATATTAAAATAAGCTGCTAGCCTTATATTATAAGATTTAACTAGTATTAACTATAAAAGCTAGACTAATCCTCTTGCCCTCTACTAATAACCTTTAGGTTATATAACTATAGTTTAAACTTAGATATCTTTTTTACCTCTATGCTCTTCTAACTTTAACTATTATAATAAGCCTTAACTATCTTCCTCTAGCTACTTCTATCTCTATTAGTCTCCTCTATCTCTTATACTATATTTAATCTATACCTATTTTCTATTAAAGTCTCCTCTACTATTTAGATGTCTACACTATAAGCTCTACTAAGCGTAGGGGCCCTAAGGCCTCTATACTATTACGCTATTTAGATAACATCTTTTGCTCTACTATATAGTTTTAATATAGGAAGAGCCTTATTACTATTAGCTATACTCTTATTATTAGATTTACCCTTCTTAATTTACTAACTACTTAGGCTACTTTAGCTATCTTAAGGAAGCTTATAAAGTATTTATAAGTATTAAGATTATTATTAATAGCTTTAACTATATTTATATTAATCTTAAAGCTATATAACTACTATAGATTATCTTTATTAGTTATAGCTTTATATAAGTATAACTAAGTAAATTTAAGAAGGGTTATCTTATTAGTATAAATAAATAAGCTATAGCTAAAGTCCTTAATATCCTTAATATTAGTCTTATAGATTAAGTTATTTAGCTTAGCTTTATTTAGCTTATATATATATTTAAAGAGGGGGAAGGATATTATATAAAGTTATTATATATATAAGAAGATATAAAGAATAGGCTTAAGGCTTTATTTAAAGTAGTAGTTAAGTTCTTATACTATAGCTATAAGAACCCTTTTAACTATAGTAGTAAAAAGTTATACTATTAAGTTTACACCCTTAAGTATAGGTTTAAGCTATTACTAAGCTTTAGCTATATTATAGATAACACCTTTATAATATTATAAATAATATTCTTATATATAATAGCATTATAAATAACGCTCTTATTAGTATATTTTACTACTCTGCTACTTACTTACTTACCCTCTTCTATTAGGGATAAGTTAAGCTAAGTATTAATAACTAGTTATACTGAGATTTATTTATTTACTTTATTAAGATTAAGTATAAGTTAAAGTGCTACTATTAGGTTTTAGTATTATGAAAAAAGGTATAGAGTGAACTATAATACCTACTTATATAGGTTAACTAGACTGCTAATATTAATATATTAAAATATAAGTATTATAAAAAATTAAGTATTACTAAAAAATAGCTAATTTATTTCTCTTTAAAACTATATTTAAAAAACTTATTAAAGAGATTATAAGAGATTATTATAAAGATCTTTAGTTTTAAGCTTTTACTATTAAAGTATTTTAAGAATCTATAAAAAGTTTACTTATTATATTATTTTAAAATATATTTTCTTTTTATTTTATTTTAATTCTTATTAATTAATTTCTAATAACTTAACTTATAACTATTTTTATTAAGTAAATTATAGTTAATAATAATAATATTAAGTTTTTAAAATAAATTATTAAGATATTACTCTTAATAGAAATATTATAATTTAATTAAAAATATATAAAAGAGATAAATTTATAATATATTTTAAATTTATCTTATTTTATTTTAAGTATTTAGGAACTTTTAATATAAATTCTTTTAAAAAGAAAGTTATTATTATTATATAAATTAAATTCTAATATATAAAGATATTAAGTTTATAGTTATAATGCAGCCCTCCTATAAAAAAACTATAGTAAAATTCACCCTATATATAAGCATAATTCTAGAAACACTATATAGGTATTTTAACTTATACCCTCTACTAATTAAGGAAAATAGTATAGAAACCCTATATATTCCTACTAATAAGTAAACCTTTATATAAAGTTAAATATATACTTTAGCTAAATAGACTAGTAGAATAATAATAGCGCTAGCTACGTAATATAAAGCTAGCAGTATTATATATAGTAAAGCTGATTATATTAAAGCTAAAGGGGTTACTAAGGCTTTTATAGCTTAGTAATAGCTTTATTAAACCTTCTAATAAAGTAAATACTACTAAATAGAGATAACTACTTAACTAAAGAGGTTATTATAAGAGGTTCTTATAGCTAAAAGCATAAAAAGCTCTACTATATAAAGCCTTATATCTATCCTTCTTCTTCTTCCTCACCCTTAAACCTATATTAATAACTTATCCTCATAACTTATAAGAAACCTTTATAATATTAATACTTAACCTTATATATAGATACCTTAAGCTTAATATATCTATTAATATAAATAATATATAAAGGCTTACTATAGAGTTTAATATTAATCTAATTAATAAAAACCTCTCTTTCTTTATATAGTTTAATATATATAAAGAGTATATAATTAAGATAATACTTAAGAGAGCTTTTATTAATACCCCTATAGAGGACCTTAAGATATATAACTTAATTAATAGTAAGTGTATAAACTTAGCTATAGAGGTAGATAAATTATTTATATACTTTATAGAGTAGCCCTTCTTTAAATAAGCCTTCTATAATACTAAAGTAGAGGCAGCCCTCTAAGGATTAGTAAGTACCCCTTATACTAAATAGAGAGAGCGTTACTAATAATAATATAGATAGTAGATAGTAAAGAAGTAATAAGGATAGTATTTAAAAGTAGTATAAGTAATATATAAGAGAGAGGATAAGTTAATAGTTTAGTAGTCTATAGTAATTAAGTAATTAAGTACTTATAAACTATATTATTACTAAAGTGAAGTTAAAAATAGTGAAGTTATTAATATATATATATAAGTATAGCTAAGGTTAAGAGAGGATTATATAACTGAAAGCTATATATATTATTAGGAGGCGTAAAGTTAAGAGGTCTATTGCTCTAAGTAGGTAAAAATTATAGTAAATAGCTAGAAGCTATATATAAAGATATATTAATAGTCTAGTTAACCTATATAAATAGGTATTATAGTTCACTCTATACTTTTTTTTCATAATACTAAAACCTAATAATAACACTTTAACTTATACTTAATCTTAATTAAGTAAATAAATAAATCTTAATATAACTAGTTATTAATATTTAGCTTAACTTATCTCTAGCTATATAAAAGAGGGCAGGTAAGTAAATAATAGAGTAGTAAAATATATTAATAAAAGCGTTATTTATAACGCTATTATTTATAAGCATATTATTTATAATATTATAACAGCGTTATTCTATAATATAGCTAAAGCTTAGTAATAGCTTAAACTTATACTTAAGGGTATAAACTTAATAATATAACTCTTTACTACTATAGCTAAAAAGGTTCTTATAGCTATAGTATAAGAACTTAACTATTTAAATAAAGCCTTAAGCTTATTCCTTATATCCTCTTATATATATAATAACTATAATATCTTTCCCCCTTATTATATCTATATATAGGCTAAATAAGGCTGCCCTAGACGACTTAATCTATAAGAATATATAAAGATATAATATATAAAAAAAGTATTATATAAGTATTATTTAGAAAGAATAAATTTATTAGAAAAAAAGAGATTAAAAATATCTTATTAAATAAAATTAAAATAAAAGAGATATTAAAAAAAAAGGGTTAATAAGAGATATATCTATAGAGGAAAATAAAATAAAAAATATATTAAGAAGTAAATTATTTATAAAAAAACTAGTTATTAAGAAAGTTTTAATAAAAAAAACCTATATAAAGAAAATATTAATAAGAGAGAGTTTAGTTAAATAAACTTTTATAAAGAAAATATATATAAAAGATATTTTACTATATAAAATATAATAAAAAAAAACTTTATAAATATTAGTTTAAAGAAAAAAAACTATAAAAACTATAACTTAAAAAATGAAGATTTAAAAAATAATAACTTAAAAGATAATAACTTAAAGAAAGAAAACTATAAAAATTATAACTTAAAGGATAATAACTTAAAGAAATAAAACTATAAAAATTATAACTTAAAAATTAATAACTTAAAAAATAATAACTAAAAAAAAGAAAATTATAAAAATTATAACTTAAAAAATAATAACCTAAAGAAATTAAACTATAAAAATTATAACTTAAAAGATAATAACTTAAAAAATACTAATTTAAAGAAAAGAAACTATAAAGATAATAACTTAAAAAATATTAACTTAAAAGAAAGAAACTATAAAGATAATAATTTAAAGAATATTAACTTAAAAAAAAGAAATTATAAAATTAATAACTTAAATAATTTAAAATATAAAATATATATATTAATACTATATAATATAAAAAATTAGAAAGTAAAATATAAAATAAGAAATATAAACTTAAAATATAGATTTAGTAATCTAAAATATAAGAATAAAGAATTTAAGATATAGATTATAAATATTATTTTTAAAATATAAACTATAAAGATATAAACTTTAAGAATTTAAACTAAAGAAACTTAATTATAATAATCTAATTATAATAATTTAGTTATAATAATCTAATTATAATAATCTTATTATAATAATCTTATTATAATAATTTTAATAAATATTAAATAAGAGATTTTATTTAAATAAGTAGTTTAAATCTATATATAAACTTATTTTAAATAAGAAATAGCTAAATAAGGGAAATAAAGATATTCTTATTTATTTTATAATATTTTAGCTATTCTATAAAGCTTATATAAACTTTAAAGATTTTTAATATAAATTAAACTTTTATTCTTTTTATATTATTTACTTTAAACTTTTTTATATTACTATTTTTTAAAACTTTATTTTAAAATATAATTTTAATATATTCCTATCTCTCTATTTATTTATCTATTTAATAAAAATTAAAAACTAAATATATAAAGAATTATACTTAAGTTAAAATTCTATTATTCTTTTAAATAAGAGTTCTAAAAAGCTAATATCTTAAATTAATATAGAATAAAGTTTAGCTAAATCTTATAATATTATTATAAAATATTAATAGTTTCTATATTATAATAAGAAATATTATTTATTTTATTTTAAATTCTAATAAGATTAAGAAGTTTAATTTAGTTTATTTTATTTATAATATTAACTACTTTAATTATATCTTAAATCTACTTATAAATTAAAATATAAAATAAAAATTATTAGCTTTATATATAGTTTATAAATAAATATCTTTTTAAAATATAAGTATATTTTATTTTTAAATTTTATTTTCTAATAAACTTATTAGATCTTTCTTAAGTTCTTTTTTATATTATATTTATTATTTCTATTTTTAGAAATAGAAAATTTTCTTTAGTTTTTTATTTTTATTTTTATTAGATCTTAAACTTTAGAATCTTTATAAAATAATTATAAGAAATATTTCTTTTAATATAATAAAATTTTAAACTTAAAGAAAACTCTTTTTATTATAAAGTTTATTAGCTTTTTAGAAAATATTAAATATTCTTTATAAAAAGTAATTAAAATAAAATAGTTTTAACTAAAATAGTTTTAATATTATTAGCTATAAAACTTAAAACTTCTAGAAATTAATTATTAAAGTTTATTAAGATTAATTAATATAATAAAAAGTATTTTAAACTAAAAAAAACTTATATATTTAATAATATCTAAAATAATTTTTATTTCTTTTTAGAAAAATATATTTTCTATTTATATTTTATTTTTTTCTTTATATTTATAATTTAAAATATTTATAAGTTAATTAAGAAATTCTTAGTTATTTTTATTTAATTTATAGAAAAAAATAGTTTTTTATATAATACTTTAATTATCCTTAATAACTTTATCTCAGCCTCTAGCTATTCACTATAATTTTTTACCTACTTAGAGCGATAGACCTCTTAATTCTATGCCTCTTAATAATATATATAGCCTTTAGTTATATAATTATAATCTCTAACTATATCTCTCTCCTAACCTCAGCTGCACTTATATATATATATTAGTTAATAACTTCACTATCTTTAACTTCACTTTAGTAATAATATAGTTTATAATTACTTAATTACTATAGACTATTAAACTATTAACCTATCCTCTCTCTCACATATCACCTACGCTACTATTAAACACTATCTCTATTACTACTTTACTATCTACTATTAGTCTTCTTATTTAATTAGGCTAGCTAACACCTTTATAATAGCTATATTATTATTAGTAACGCTCTCTCTATTTAGTGTAAAGCGCACTCACTAATAAGCCCTACTAAGCTTATACTAAGGCTTAGGCTATATTTACCTTAGTATTATAGAGGGTTTATATAAAGAAGGGCTACTCCTTAAGATAGCTAGAGATATATATAGCCTCTACGCTAAGGCTATTAGGTCTTCTTATTACTATAATCGCTTAGTAAATAAGGTCCTCTAGAGGGGTATTATTAAGAGCTCTATCTAATATAACCTTAATAAAGCACTTCTAATTAAAAATAGAGTGTATACTAAACCTAAGGGTTTTATCTAGTATATAGATATTATTCTATATAGTAATATTTCTAGCTATATTCTTAAAAAAGGTATACTTTATATAAGGTTAGTATTTTTATATTCCTTATATAGTGTAGATATTATAAAGGATTTATTATAGGTTAATAAGGAAGAGAAAGAGGGAAGGGTATAAAGCTCTATATATAGTAGCAGAGCTTTTTATACTTCTAACTATAAGAACCTCTTATAATAACCTCTTTAGTTAAGGAGTTATCTCTATTTAGTAGCGTTCACCTCACTAAAAAGTTTAGTAAAGCTATTACTAAGCTATAAGAGCCTTAGTAACCCCTTTAGCCTTAATATAATTAGCCCTACTATATATAGTACTACTAACCTTATATTACGTAGCTAGCGCTATTACTATTCTACTAATCTATTTAGCTAAGGTATATATTTAACTTTATATAAGGTTTACTTACTAGTAGGAATATATAAGGTTTCTATACTGTTTTCCTTAATTAGTAGAGGGTATAAGTTAAAGTGCCTATATAGTATTTCTAGAATTATGCCTATATATAGAGTGAATTTTGCTGTAGTCTTTTTGCAGGGGGGCTATATTATAACTATAAACTTAATAACTTTATCTCTTTAGAAATTATAATATTAAATATTTATATTTTAAAAAGAAATTTAAAAAAAAAGTAATTAAGGATAATAAAATAAAATAGTAAGTTAGTATAAATTTTATAAATAGACTTATTAAAGCTATATATATATAATATAATAAACTTAAAATAAATACTTTTAATAATATAAGAAGTTAATTTATTATAGCTATAGAGATTAATATTAATAATAATATTATAATTAAAATATATAAAATAAATTAAAAGTTAAATTAAAAAAGATATTAGCTTTTATTTATTCTAAGTAATACTTAATATATTTAAAATATTTTTATTTTAAAAATATTTATATTTTATAATATATTTCTATTTTTATTTCTTAAATAGTAGATGTTTATTAATCTTTATTAGAAAAGTTCTAATTAAACTATTTCTTTATTATAGCTATTTTAATATATAATATTCCTATATTTACTTAGATTTATAGTTAGTAGATTTAAATTTATAGTTAAAATAAATTCTTAATATACTTTTAAGCTTTTTAGGTATATAAATTTTAAGAGTAATCTTTTATTACTTTTTTTTTCTTTTTAATATTAAACCTAATTAAATAACCTAAGATATAATTATTATAATAACTTTAAGGATTATTATAATAATATTATAAATATAAATTATAGATATATATTAATAGTAATATTATTTAATTAATTTTCTAATTAAAAAGTATAAATATTTTATAGTAGTTATTTCCTTAATAGATTTTATTTTATTTTTAATTTATTTATAATAAAGAGAGAAAAAGCTATATATTAATAAAGTAAATAAAAGATTTCTCTAATCTTTCTATATAAACTACTACTATATATTATATATAATAATTATAGTTAGTTATTATTACTGTAATAATAATTATTATTTTATATTTACTTATAAAAAGTATATAGTTTATATATTATATCTTCTTTTTAAAATCTACTCTTTTTCTTCTCTATATTGTTTTTCTTCTTTTTAATATATTATTATTCTTAACTTTTTTTTATATTACTTTTTAATATAATATGTTTTATTTCTAACTTTTATTATTATATACTAACTTTTTTTTTTAGTTATATAAAAATATTAAGCTTTATTATATTTATTAGTAAAGATATTATTATAAATATATTTATTATACTTTTTAATTCTTAAAGTAAAAAGTAAATACTTAAAGTTTATATTTAAAGTAGTAGCTATAAGAAAGCTTATAAATTTAAACTTAATAATAAGTTTAATTATTATAATTCTCTCTAATTATTATATTATTAATATTTTAAAGTATATTTAATCTAAGAGATTAAATAGTTCTAAGTAATAATAAATAACTTAATCCTTAAAGCTATATATACTTAATTTATTAAAGAAGTTTTTAATATTTCTTTTTTTAAGTTTATAATTAAGTATTCTTTTATTAATACTCTTAAAACTATTTATTATTCTTTTAAGGATTTTCTAGCTATAATTTTTATTAATATATTTCTCTTACTTTTCTTTTTAATTCTTATTAATTAGTTTCTAATAATAAATTATATAGTTTTATATACTTATTATATTACTATTAATATTACTAACTTTATACTTATTAAATAACTATATTTAATATCTTAAAGTCTTAAAACTACTTAGCTAAATATAAGACATAATAATATTTTTAATAATAAATTTATCATTTTCTATTTAGTTTTTTTTTATTAATATTTCTTAAGTTTAGTAAAAGAATATTATAACTAACTAGAAAAAATAAAAAGTATTATTATAAAAGCTTTTATAGATTACTTTATTTTTAAGCTTAAAAAATATAAATACTAATAAATTAATATTAATAAAGAAAAGCTTAATAAATAATAAAAACTTTTAAATATTATTATTAAATTAAATAGTAATACTTTTAATAATAAGGATATTCTTATAAACCTAACTTTTATTTAATCTAAAATAATAAGTAACTTAAATATTAACTAAAGAAATTAAAATTAAAAATATATTAACTTTAAAAATAATATTATAAGAAATCTTTATATTAATAATACTATTAAAAGTATTTTTAGTTTAAATAAAATAGATTTTAAAAACTTTTTTTTATTAATTTAGCTATAAAAAACTCTTTAGAAGAAGATATTACTTTATTTAAATATAATTATAAAGATATTATTTTTTAGAATAATAATATAAATAATATTATTTTAAAAGATTTAAACTAATAAAATACTAATCTTTAAACTATAAACTTTTAAAATATAACCTTCTAAGATATTATTTTAAAAGATATTAATTAGTAAATAAATAATTAAGAGGATATTATCCTCTAAAATAATAACTTTAAGAATACTATTTTAAAAGATTTAAATTAAGAGAATAATACTCTTAAAATTAATAACTATATTAATACTTCTATTAAGAATAATAGCTTATAAAAATCTACTTCTAAGAATATTTTATATAATTCTATAAATAATAATTATAATAAAAATATAACTATTACTTTATAATAAAAGTATATTTCTCTTTTTAAAAAAAAGCTTAAAGAAGTATTTAATAATTATAGCTTAAATAGATAATTCTTTTCTTAAAAAATAATAATAAAATAAATAATATAGTTTAAATAGAATAATAAAATATTAGAAATAAAATAGCTTTAATAAGAAAACTAGTTTTTATTTTATATTAGAGATAAATATAATAATAATAGATAAAAGATAAATATAAAATTTTAATATAACTTATTTAATTATTATAAGTAGATTATTATAAGTAAATTATTATAAATAGATTATTATAAATTAAGTTAACTATATACTTATTAAGTATTTTACTATTAAACTTTAATACTTATAACTTATAAATATAAGTAAAGTTTTAACCTATACTTAGCTTTATTTCTACCTATATACCTAATAAACCTATCTATTTATATTCTAGGTATACTTATAACTTAACCTATTTAGGTAAGTACCTATAGGTATCTATAGTATAGGTAATTTAAAGCTTATCTCTGTTGTTATCTCTCTCGCTATCTCTGTCGTTTCTGTCGTCTTCTGCATCTCGCGCTGTCTAGCTTTCTTCTTAGCTAACCTTTTGCGTCAAGCTTCCTAGAAACAGTCTGTATCATAATCAAAATCGAAATTGAAGTGTTTAGGCTCTCACCCTGCGGCCATCGCCCAGCCCGTGATCAGCAGAAACTGCAACATCAGGATATCCTGGTCTGGCAGATCGAGCTTGTGCTCCGCCTTTATAGTGACAATCTCCCCATCAGGAGGGCCGCAGGGCATTCGAAAATGAACCGGAAGGAGAGTACATGGATCCGTATAGGGACTAATTTCCTTCATATGCTCCATTTTCAAGCTCCGGATCTGCCTCATCCAGTGAAAGCGTATTTTCTGGCACCACAAGCCGCCCGTGTCGACCTTCAGTCTCTTTGTACGAGGCTCGTCCTGCCTGGTTGACTCTGGCGATGTTTCAGCGGTCGAAGAAGCTTGTACGCTGCCTTCTTCGTCATGGTCAACGGTCTTCTCCTGGTATGGCCCGCCCACGGGCTCCAGGGCAAGCCGCCCTTCGCACCAGTACTCCCGGAGCCGGGCGTCTATGCAGATTAGATTACGAGTTGTGTCAATGATGAGGTCTCCACAACACAGCTTTAGAGCAACACGCGTTTCGAGCTCCTCTCCAAGCCATGCTTTCATTTCATTTAATTCCCTGAAGAAATTTAAAAGCTGTGGGAGAAGAGAATGCGGAATTATGTGGCACGCTTGAGGGTTTGGCGTCCCCAAAAAGACGCAACTTCCATTGTCACGAGTAAAAGCCTATGTAAAAAAGGTCAGGGGTGCAAACGTATCAGGCACGAAAGACTTACGTTCTTCATCACAGTGTGATTACGGCGGACCCTAGGCTCGGTGGGTCGAGTGCGCTTCGTTGCTGGAAACAGCCCACTGCAACTTTCCCACTCATTCTCAACATCGTCATCTTCATCTTCATCGTCATCTATTCCGTCTTCGCTATCGTCGCTGTCTATTCCATTCGTGTCGTCGTCATCGTCATTTCCGTCATTGTCGTCACAGCTCTCTTCGTCATCCTCCTTGTCTTCGATATGACCTCTCTGGACTAGGATTACAATTAGTATAAAGTTTTCACTGAGTCAAGAGGACACTTACATGCTTTCAGCGCTCTCCTAAATGCTTCTGGGAAGCTGGCAGAAAATTTCAAGGGACAACTCGAAAGATTCCCTTCATCAATACCACTCAATACCCCTTGCAGATCTTTCCGCATCTCCTGTAACTGTTCAACGGGAGATCGATGAAGCATGCTCCACAAAGCCACGGACACCCTTTCGCGAGGTGCCCCTCTAGTTCTCTCGTCGCAGGTCTCAAGAAGTCCGAAGATTTCGTCGACTAAAGGCTTCCTTAGCTCCATTTTGCAGGAATTGGGGAGCAGCTTGACTTCAAAAGAATAGGCAGAGACGGGAAATAAACAAAGAAACGATGTAGATGTTGACGACAGATACCTTAAATTTGAACATGAATGTGGAGAATACATCGCAGGTCCCCATAACTTCGAACTTTATTTATGGCGTGAGCTTGATGAGAAGCGGCCGAAAGTATGATGCTCACAAGCAGGACAGCAAGGTTCGCCCCTCTTAGCTGCGGCGATTAAACCGAGGTGGGCGCTCAGTGGTCAGCACGGTTCTTGGGCAGGTTGGAGGCAAACCGTATTGAGGGCCAGGTTGGGCATGATACACTGTTCAGCTGAAGGAAAGCAAAAGGAATACAAGTCAACTCAAAATGAGTTCTAACATGCATACTATGCGTTAGGTTGTAGCGAGAACCGTAATCACCTGGAAGCTTAGGGGGGACATTGCGGAAGGGCCACCACATTGAGATAGCTGGAAGATTGGAAAATAACCATAGCCAATGGTGTGTGGTATTATTAGATGTAATGTTAATGACAATAAACTTCTTCGCAATCATAAATGACATCGCCTTCCCGGATGGGGTTCTTGCTGCTTCACCCACGAGTCCCTTATCGGAGACCAGCCAGGACTATGGACTGCCGGAGGCATTGTGGGTGACTCAACTACCGCGCAATAGTGCACGGTGATCTGATGCATTTCGTGGCCATTTGCATCACGCTCTTCGTCGTGAAGCCTTCGGCGCCACTTTTCCGCGGACCCGATTGTCGGCGGAGAAGTGCTATCGGCCGCACTTGAATCCGCGTTCTCCGTCATCGAGGGAAGTAAGCGGCGGAGCACCGGTACGCAGCCGCAGATGATGGCAAGGTTGGCCTCCAAAGCTGTCCAGATCCAAAGCTCGAAGCCGTCCCATGTGACATCGTACGTCATCTCCTCGACGTAGTACGTCCACCACGTCCTCATGATACCCGCCACAACTACTACTGTGCCGAGGCTGAAGAGAATGATCAAGACGATTCTTTGGAGGACAGGAAGCCTAAGTCGGAAGAGTGTGGGCATCGGGAGGAGGTAGACGATGATGTCGGTGATTACGGTTGTGATGGTTTGTCCTGCTAACGGTGGCCATTCTGCCATGCAGTTGCGGTCTAGGACTGTGAGGTCCCAGTAATGCCAAATGGGACTGGAGTTTCACCATATTAGATTGGACCCAACAAATATGTATCCAAATGCTTCGCTTACATGCATTGTGTCCAAAGTACCATGAGAAAGATGATAATGAGGGCAAGTACCGCTCCAATAGTGACTTGCGTGACTCGCTGGAAGGTGGACCCGAGGGGGGCTATTCTCAGGTAGCTCGTAAGAATAGAAAGCTTTGAGAGACCAGACGCAAAAATAAAGAGTGTTTGTCCCACGATCGAAATCTGAGCGAGAGCTGTCAGCACCAGGATTCAAAGTCACACGTCTGGGCTTGCACTTCTTACTTGACGGCCCTGCATACGCTGAACGAATGTCGTGTCCCATATATGGAGGTTCCATCCATATAATTGGGTGGCTGCGTTGAAAAGTGTCAGTCATCGGTATGAGATATTCTTTGCATGAAGCCCGTACCTAGAATGACACAAATGGTCACAGATATTGAGAAAATCTGTACTTGTATGTCAGCGTTGAAGCGTGGAGCGGAGCAGTCCACATACAGCAGCGCCAACCATAAGCCAATCGTCCCACCAACTCTTCCGCATCATGAATATTCTCACATACAGCCTGAGCAGCAGGCAGATGAGAGCAAAGCTGAGTGAGATGCTCTCGATGATGAGGAGGGCCGGCCCTCTCTCTTCGGGATCAACGTGATTTGGTGGCGGCCATGACTTGACAACTTCGGGCGGTGGGAATCTCATGTTGTGCGGTGTTCAGGTTGTTGTCCACTCCTTTCGAGCCCCGTCATAATCTGATGAGTTGTGGAGGCCGAGTTCGTATCTGGAGGACACCTACCACCGTGAATATCTGGAGGTGGAGAGTCGCAGTGGAGAGAGACGCCAGGATGAGGTCTCTGTCGAGTTTTATCTCATTCCCATGGATGGCTCAGATACATATTTGATCCCAAAGAAACCCCTGTTTCTTCAAGCATCAGGGCAAGACAATACAAGGAGTGTTTCTGCAACGCTACCGGCCGCTAGAGCTTAAACCCACCGGGGCAAACCCACCACGCTTGTCTGTATCAATATGGCGGACGAGCGCATCGTGTTTGACGCTTCGCAACTGGCGGTCTAACTGCCGCGCGACTAACCGCTTTTCTTCACCTGTCTCAGGAAGAGTCTGAACAAAGAAGTGAAGGCGTCACGGGCAAGGAGATTTCACAGACTTCTACGTTGTATCACGATTCCGTAATAGTGGGGTGGGCAATTCGTGGGCTTGTCTAACTTGAGTCAAAGTCACGGAGCTATTTCAGTTGGAGGAGGCGCTAGTGGACGCCATTCACCTGTACCGACACCGTCCCGTCATGACCCTGCGTGAGCTAAAGAGACGATCGAGCCCTGATTGAGATGGCGCCGCACAAAGATCGCTCAAATTTTGCAGGATCAAGAAGCTCTTAGAATGTCAGACGTTAGGTGACAGCTAATTAAGGCGACGGCTTGGAAGGTTCTGTCAAGACGTTGACAAGCTGGGAATGTCTCACTCCCTCGCCTTATCATGAAATATGTCCATGTCAATACAAATGTAGAAAACCATGCTGAAGAAGCGAAATGCTTAACGAGAATGTGAGACAATTGTCTAATCACATGCTCCCCAGCCCCTCTTGGGCACCGATGATCGCCCGGGGCCTCCTCCGCGATGTTCCACTCCAGTTCGGCATCTCGAGAGCTCTCCACTGATCGACACCAGGAAATCTTCATAGGGCAGGAAACCCGCGAAACTAGTTATCCTCGTTTTGGACCGTCAAAGCTGCGAAAATACAGGGAGCTCCGGTCATCCGAACGATTGTGCTCCGAGGCTTTGGCAATGGAATTTCAGAGTCAGAAATCTCACGTGGAAGGCTGAGGCATGACAAAGGGGCGATCGCCGCTGTTTGGATTCCGCCCTTTGCTACAACGACTCGCGGCCATCGAGTCGTAAGGCAGCGGGAGCAAAAACGTCCCGTCCGCCCTTCCGTCCTGCCGTACACAAATGCCGCTACCGTTGGGCATCGCCAAAGTGCCCATGTGGGACTTGTGGCTTCGACCATCCTACTCATGAACGGCCTTGGCCAGAGTGTGCTCCTGCCACTGAGGCTTGGCTCCACGATGAACAACTCAAATTCCGTCGTGGTCTCGAAGAATGCCTTTTACAGAATAGCGGGTTGCTTTTTGAGTTTGCCCTCGATCAAGGGCTCTTTCTCGCTGGCATGCTCGGCACAACGGCTCAGCCCCTTTCCGGTTGCGGCGCAGAGTTGATTACGAGTCTACAATGCGCTCAAGGGCGCAATTACCTCTTCGCACGCAACGATTCAGGTTTTCGTAATTCCAAAGTAGCATTGACCATATGTTATCTTGTTGGCAGCACTAACGGTAGTTTTGGTTCATTCCACTCAACGCCTCCCACAGAGCCTGATCTTCGTCACTTCTCCCATCGCAGCCATCAGGGTTCACACATCCGATCCACGCCCGGTATTCGGGCTCACAGACCGTGTCGATCTCCGGGAGAGTCCCGTCTTGGAAGTATGCCCGAACAGCCTTACCGGTACAAATCGACGGGGAGGCATGCAAGCCGTGGCCTTCCGTGTTTTGGTGGAGAACAACCGATCCGGGGAACAAGGTGGATACTCGACGAGCGCTTTGACAGGAGTTAGCACCATCACAGGGTAAAGACACATCGACGGACGTCTTACTTTCTTAGTGGCGTTACGGGATCATACGTGTTGCCAATTATAAGAAGTGGGTATGAGGTGTTTGCCGTCCACGGGCCTATCGTTGAGTCAGAGAAACGTTCTATGAGGCAAGAAATCTCGATGTCGTACGTACCCTCAACTCTCCAAGCTGGTCTTGCTTGCCAGTTTATACAGAGCATGCGGTGTCCGCTCCAGGCTGCTCCTAAAACATCGCTCTGGCCCCGAACCTCCTTGAAATATTCTCGAAATTCTGCCTTGCTCGTGTTTCTTAGGTCCGGGCCATCGCCACAGGCAATAGCTGCAAAGAATCCACTAGGCCCCTGGTCCCTCACACAAGCGGCGGAGTACGACCCATCCTTGATGCAGTCAGCGTTGAGAGATAAAGGGGTCAAGTCCCCTTCCATCTTAAGAGCAGCTGTTGAGGTTCCGTTGCGATCCAGAAGAAGGTCACTGAACAGCTCAAAATAGGGCTCAACCAGCTTTTGATCGTACACAGAATCGGCAAAGAGTTGCATGATATCAGCGTAGTCGATGACAGTTGGGCCATGCTCAGCGGTGCCAAGAACTGGAATGGGCTCTTCAAGCAAAGAATTCGCTAGGCGGGCCAGTCGCGCGTTGATGATACTTGACGGAGTGTGAGGAGACGCAAGAGGGCAAGCTTCCGGTGCCTGGTTGCAGTAGCTTGCCCATTGTTGGAGGATCTGGTCAGTATCTTGCAGGTTCTTCAACCAGTCCGCGGAATAGTAATCGTCAGGGTCTACAACCCCATCTATCAACACCCGAGATACGCGGTCGGGGTGCATCACTGAGAATGTCTGTCCAAGGATCGTGCCGTATGACACACCCCAGTAGTTCAGTTTCTCTGACCCCTTCTGCCAGCGTGTTTTATCTAGAATTCGCTCACGATCTGACTCTGAAAACTTGGAGCCGTTACATGAGCTGATGATACGCTGAGCTTCAACCTCTCGCCATTCGGCATGTCGTTCAATCATCGCAACGATATCTTCGACGACCTGGGCAGTGTTGGCGAATTCGGCCATGTTTGGCTCATCGCCTCGTCGAATAGCACAACTCTCGCCAAAGGCACGGTAGTTTGCCCAGGCAAGGTCGATGTAAGTGTTAGAGATCCCGAAGAGAAAATCACTTGGCTGTCGTGCCAGAAAATTCAACTCGGACTGCTTATTTGGGAAGCACGTCAGGTGAGGCGTGGTATTGTTAACAGCACGCGCGTCAAACCCGATGATGTCGAAATATTTGCCATCCGAAAGACCATCCGGGGCAAAAGCAGGATGTGCCGCATCCACAATGGTCTGCATGTGGCGCCCTTTGCGGAGCACTTGACCGACGCCGGAGTTTCCGGGGCCGCCGGGATTCAAGACAATGGCGCCGCCGTAGCGGGGGTCCGTGACGGGTACCTTTGCCGGGACCTTGATCACGGCGATGGCCGCCCTCGTCGGGTTCGCAGTGTCATTCCAGTTAATTGGGACCGACAGACGGGCGCATTGATAACCGTCGAAGCAGGGATGGTAGACGAATTGCTCCTGGGGCACAATCTATAAAGCGATTGGATGTCATCATCCAGTTCGGACTCGCACCTCAGCTGAATGTGGGTTCTCAATGTCAGACGCACCTGGAGCCAATCGAACTCTGGATCAGCCAATGGTGAGGATGGCAAACTTGGCGGCCTGTCGGCGAGCGAGATGAAGGACGGAAACGAGAAATAAAAAATGAGTCCAGATGCGATAGCGGCAATCCTGATCGCATTCTTCTTCCGGGGGCGAGGTTGATGGGCGTGTCTAGGCTCGTCGGCCAGGCCAAGGCCAAATGGGGAGGACTTGTCCATTACACTTGTGTCGAGCAATTACTCGTGCAACAGGCCAAGAAGCCAAGAAATGGTCGAGAGAAATGTTGCTGAGACGTGAGGGTCAGAGTAGAATTTAACAGGCGTTTCGGACGCCGGTGAGTGCGCGCAATGGATTACCAGAACAGGCAGGTCGTGTTGATTCATGGTCAAGTAGTAAGGCGGCGTGCGCCTGTAGCGCCGTTGTTAGCAGGCGTGTAAGCGACGCGGATGAATTGCTGCCAGTACCCTCAGCGAGCTTGGTTGTGCTTAAAGACCAGTGGAATAAGCGAAGCAGTGTCTGACATATGCGACACTGAAGCAGAATCCTTCAATGCTGTGAAGGCATCCGATGTAGCCGATGATCAGCCTGGCCATTGGTTTGTCGGCAACGAATCTAAATCTTACTCTGAACATAGGATGTGAGAGATTAGAGCGTCAGCAAGAGAGGGAGACAGGTGCTGTCGTATTGGAGGACAGGCTTAAAATGTAGAAGACTGGTGCTATTGCAGACCGGTAATAAAACGGAAAGACGGATGTTCAGTACTCTGTATGATCCCCACCGCAGCTGAATGCACGGTGGACCTAATTGAAGTCGTTGTCTGGCATGGTCGACACCGTCTGGAGAGTGCTATTCACATTTTAATTCAAGACCGAATACTACTGAAGGTCGATGGAATACAGAAGACAGCATGCAAATGCTAACTGTTGCCGCTCAAGCCAGTACCCCCTCAGCTTACTCAAGCTCTACGACTTTGAGAAACACGCACTCAACAAACACATACGTATCGTCTTCACACAAGGAAATCACAGTGCCTCGTCTGTTGTGAATTCTCCGTGGTGGCTAGAACACCGTTTTTCTTCTTCATACGTTCCCACCCAGTCACGCTACTGGGCGCTAGGTAGCGCTAGGTGAATAGGTCACGAGGGCACGAGGGACGACAAAGGGGCATCCAACGAATGTCTGCTGTGCCCATTTGCGAATAACGGCCCTTCTATCCGTCTAATCTAGTAGGGCTGGCTCTTCATGTCAACTTTAGAGGCAGACGCAAACACGTGGAATTGCAAGCTTTCGTGTCACTATCTGGTATCAATGAGTGACCCGGTAATCCCCTCCGCAGACCCTCCTGTTTTTCTTTTCATTTAGGCATAGCCAAGAGTGTTCATCGGATAGTTAAGTCCGAGCAGACTTATCGCGTCCGAGACCATGACCGGGGAACAGGCGGCCGACGCGCGCTCTGCCCCCAGAGCGATCAATGCAATGTGATGAGAATGACGAATAAGAAGGGCATCCCCTGGCGTCTGCTTGGGCAACAGAGTTGCGGCCCCCAAAAAAGGACAGGGCTGAGCTGCTAGCGCTTACTTTCATTACCGCGCCCACTAATTAGGTGTTTAGCTTTCCCGGTCTGTGGTCTCCCGCTTCTAATTTTCGAGTGGCGGCCACCGCCCTCGCGCTGTGTGTCCAAGAGTTTTGTTTCAATCCTGCTGGCCTCTTTCTATCTTGCCGAGTGAGGTGATTGCTGCTGGGCTGCTCAGTCACACAGACTAAGCTGGAAAGTTTGACTCCAGGCGAAGGATTCTGAGTTTTGCGTCGGTCGTGGACTCGCGCGTTTCTTGGGGCTTACCGCTGAGGCTGGAGATGTTGGATTCTGTGTGTTTGTCATGGGCTACTCCGTCTCTATCACAGGCATCGCGTAAATCCTTGCTTCTTGAAGCCCAGTCAACCCACATTAGAATGACGCCCAGATCTGCCAAGCGCTGCCGGTAGAGCTGTGGGTCGAAGGATTCTGTGAAATGGGGCCCTCGGTCTCGCGGCCTGGCAGTCACGCAGTTTCTGTCCAGCGTCCAGTCTTGTTCTGTCTCACCTCAACGGAACTTTGGTGAGCTTGGTGTGCTTGACATGCTGTATGATGTTCTTTTCCTCATGGGTTTGCGACAGGCTGCCACAGCGTTGTACCCAGCTCTCCGTCGACCAATGATACAGCATCTCGCTGCTGCGAAGCCACCTCACTTGGCGATGATCCTTCAGAAGATGAGCGGGAGGCGTTAAGGGGCTGAGTGTCAAACAGCCAGTCTCAGCCCACGACGGTGAAGCTAAAGGCTGCTAAGCTGTGCCTGTCCCTCCACATTCAAGCCCATCCCGCTCCTCCAAAGGCTGCAGCCCGACGTGGTGTAGCCCATCTCACCCCTTGCCGCGCATGGCTGCTCACCTTTAAGATTGGGGTCGGCACTTTCGACTAAGACCCCTGTCACGTTTGCCTGGTTCTTCGTCCTTTTGATCCTTCTATCCCCCTTCCGCATTCCACTGTCTTTCTTCCCAGTGAATTCCTTCCGGTCTTTCCTTGATTGATCGACCTGTCGCATCGAACGATCCTCGAAAATCTGCATTCTGGCAGTGGGCTTAGCGACGATATCGCCGACCAGAACTCAGGGCTATTTTGATCAGCTAAGCTGCAGCAACGAGGGGCCATCTCAACTTCACGATAACCACGAGCGCCGAGAGATTAGCAGGTGAAAATGGTGGCCGCAAAGTTGGACGCGAACGCGTGGTACCAAGTGTCAGAGACGCGAGTCACGAATGTATCGGCGCCGATCAACAACAACTTGCAAACTACGAATGCAGGTCTTCGAGTTTTCGCAAAAACAGCGCAAGCATGGCAATTTCAACCTTTCGGAGATGTAGAAGGACGCTATCTTGCGAGGTTGAACACTTCAGGTGTCGGACAACAGCTTTCAGTGTGTTACAAGGAGGATGAGGTGCACCCAAGCAGGACCATCGGTTGCCTGAGGAGAACGGAATCAGACGAGTCTCAGCAATGGGATATCAGCGAATGGGGTAAGCTTGGCCTTTGTGAAAACGGAACGGGGAGAGCAACCAGCTGACGGAATACGCACAGGTGATGGCTCATACAAGTTCACCAATGTGGGCAACGGCTCAAATTACGTGCTGGATGTTCACCCAGGATCCAACCTGTTCATGTCCAGCGAAATCGAAGGAAGCGATGGTGTTTCTGGCAAGCAGGTTGCCCAGCATTGGGTCATGACGAGTGAACGTCCTGTTGACGATGGCGCCTACTCGACCATCTACAGCGCGGGAGTAAGCA
Organism: Colletotrichum siamense; assembly: GCF_013390195.1. Lineage (NCBI taxonomy): Eukaryota > Fungi > Ascomycota > Sordariomycetes > Glomerellales > Glomerellaceae > Colletotrichum > Colletotrichum siamense. The sequence goes on along the minus strand of NW_023501016.1, from coordinate 6,494,880 downwards.
CAACTCTAGACGAGCTTGGGATTTTACTGCGATGCTGACTTTCGTAGACCACCCCCGTAGCATCTGCAACGGCAACCGGTACCAATACTGCTGCAACCGCATCCGCCACCGCAACTGGATCCGGCTCGGCTGCGGCCGCTACCTCTACCTCCGAAGCAGACTCATCCGCCGGAGGTCTATCATCCGGTGCTGCCGCTGGCATCGGAGTGGGTGTCTCCCTCGCCGCAGTCGCCCTCATCGGCGCTGCAGTTTTCTTCTGGTGGCGTCGTAGGAAAGCTTCCAAGGGCGCCGCTGTTCCTCAAAGCGATCACCCCGAACTGGGAGGAGACCAGCCCGGCATGGCCAAGCTCAGCCCCGGCACCGTCAACTCGACCGTCGCCTCGTCTCCCAACACACCTCACAACGGCTACTACGGCCAGGAAGCCAAGACTCTTGGACATCTTCAGCCCCATGCTCACGCCACCGAGGCCGGTCACAACCCCATCTACGAAGCCCCCACATCCGAGACTCGCTACGAACTAGACTCCGGCCATACCCAAGGGGGCAATGGGCCAGCACAGTTAGACGACACGGCAAGACGATAAAGATGGGAGGCGTAGTAGTGGGGGTAATGACACAAGAATGGGTTGGAAATGGAGCAACAAGAAGGTTCAAGGCATTCGAGTCGGTCTTTATACCCTTCAATGCTGCTTGGAGACAGAAGCCAAGTGGTCGACCTTGAGAACTTGGTGCCAGGAGTTTGTAAAATTTACCGGGAATGAAAATAATGAGTGGCGAACCAAGGCCTGGTCTTTTGTATATAACTCTCGTTCTATCAAAAAGTTGACAACACGAATTAGCCTGATGACGGCCCGTCTTGTCTACGTGCATCGACTTCAACATCCGTCGCCCACGCGACCGTCCCAAGAGACTTCTCACCGCAGACTGCCAGCATTGGAGTTCGCACTATTTATCGTCATTGATACAACGCAATGGCTCCATTCACTATTATTATATGCGTTGCAAAGACACTCATGATCTACATGCAGCCAATTGATCCATGCCCTGAGAGACAGGTTAGGCTTCTTGAAGAACATCAAAGCAGTTGATCGCTACTTTCATGTCGTTGTAGCTCAACTCTTTCCAATGTGTTCCTCCACATGGATTGTCCTGACATTGTCGAACTCAATACCCTGGCCTTCAGGGCTTGGCATCACCTTCCCGCGTTTCGGGCCCATCTGATCTTGATCCATCGCAGATTGGATGTGGTTAGTCATGTAGACGGTGGGGTCCTCGACGAACAGGGAACAAAGTAAGGCGACTACACTGAAAGGGATGGTAATGTAGAAGACAATCTTGAAGGCATGTCCCGCCGCGGTGCGAACGGCCACCTTGAGTGCTTCCTGGATCTCTGGCGTGATGCTTGGGACGTTGAGCAGCGCTCGCGGGTTGCCCAAGTTGTACTCGATTGATGCTGGAATTATGATCCCAAGGTCTGCCGGGTTGAGTCCGTTGCCGATGGCGGCTGCAGCAATCTCTTCGCCTGCGAACTCACGGAATTTCTCCTGGAAGATGGTGTTGAAGATGGCGTTACCGACGGCACCTCCGCCAGATCTGAAAGTGCCGAGCAAGCCCATGGCGACACCTAAGTTCGAATGAGGCACGTGGAGACTTGCGATGGCGTAAGAGAGGATGGTAACCCAGACGAACATAGGTACCCCGAATGCCGGGACGAAGGCATACGCGAGCTTCTCGTTAGGATAGACGGTCGCGGCGCTTGCGCCGATGAAGAGCGCCTGGAGCGCCATGCCAATAACGAGTTGCCACTTGATGTAACCGACCTTGTGAGCGATGAGGGGTGCCAGCACACCAGTGAAGCCAATCATCAGGGTATTTGGAAGCGACAAGACCCCGATCTGAATGCCATCTGGGGTAAACATGTAGAGAGTTCCTTGGGGTAGTAGCGCAGACATAGCGTGGAAGTTCATTCCAGAGACAAAGAGAACAACCAGCAACACAGAGTATTGGCGGAACATGACAAACAGCTTCAAGGGGAACATCGGGTGTGCGGCAATCTTGAAGTCGTACCAAAAACCAAAGGCCAAGACTCCAAAGCCGACGACGATGGGAGCAATTGCACCGGCACTATTCCACGGGTATGCAGGTGTGCCGCCCCATGTCAGGCCGATGAGGGCCACGGCCAAACCTGTGGTGAACAGGAACAGGCCAATCCAATCGACATCGCGAAGCTGCTGCAGACGAGTCTTGTCGTAGTCGCCCCGCGGCCTGGCGGTGGGATGGTACGAAAATGCAGTGCCGATCAAACCGAGGACCTCGATGATGATGCCTAGGTAGAAGATCCAACGCCATGATGCATACTTCAGCAGAGCATTGCCGAGGAGGACGGAGAGGATGCCCCTGGATGGTTTCCAGAACGGTCAGCGTGCTTCCATCTTGGCTTTCATCGGCAGTAAGACTGGCAGTAGTGCCGTGCGGGGATTCTCCAAGTTCACGACAAAGAGGGTGTGGTGTTCGGTCGGCACGTCGCCTTTTTTTTCAGGTCGGCCACCAGAACTGGGTGCCGAAGATTTCCAGGAATCGAAACAGAGTTTCTGACTCAGGGAAAACGTTCGAACTATGCGACGCGGAAGACGGGAACGACAACAGGAAAAGGGTCATATGTTCGGACTCACCAGGGAACCGCGATGCCAGACTCTAATATGCCCAGGCCAAGAGATCGCCACTTGTTTGGGAGCATTTCGGGGACACCGGCGTACGAGACAAAAACGAAGCCAGTGCCGATGCCGATGAGAGTCTCGGCTGCGATGAGACTGGAAATGTTGTTGGCCGTGGCTGCGACGATGCATCCGACGGCGACAGTCGCCTGGCCGCCGAGTACCAGCAGCCTGCGGCCGAAAACGTCGCTGAGCGGTCCAGCGAGGGAAAAGGAACACGCCGTGGAAAGAGACCATGATCCCACAACCCAGGCCAGAGATTCCTGCCCACCGAGCTCGTTGGTGACTGGGACAACGATCGATGCAACTGCGAGGAAGGCGAGTCCGACAGCTGGGCCGAACGAGAAGGCCATAGACTACACAAGATGATCTATCAGCAGAAGATTCAAAGAGAAAGTTTGAGGGTTCGTACGAAGATTGCGATCCAAGTCTTGATGCTCACGCGCGCTTCCGCTGGATTGTCCTCCAAAGCGGCGCGATGAGGATCCTCCTCGTACTCAATAACCGCCTGGGCCTCTTGGGCCATGCGAATCTTCATCTCCCTATCGCGCCCCATCCTCGAAGACTCGTTGTAAGACATTTTGACGATGATGAGATCACGATAATTGAGGAATTGCGATCAAGAAACAGCGTAAACGTGTCACATTCCTCACATGCAGCTGCAAGTTCACGGACATGGCTCGAGCCTTTATTATAACCACTGAAGTGATCCAGACGATAGGCAATGATCCGAGCTCTGCTCCTGCGGGGAACACTCAAAAGCTTAATGATGAGCAATGGCACTTTGCAGTACGTGCCGTGTGATTGGGGACACCACGAGACGAGCGCCTGCCAGGGTTGATCGACTTTTCTGGATGCAACATGGCGGGGATTAAGCTGCCATCGACTAGCGCGGCGACGTCGTTCTTGGAGAGGAGGGGTCGGCAGATACGACTGCTGCAAAACCACGACTGTTACATGAAAACTTTCGTCAAATTAGCTTTCGTGCCGCGGACGGCAGCCGCGTTGGAGATTGGGTGGTTGGTCATGGCTTTTGTTGGCAATGTTGGCCATGTTGGAGTTGGATCGCATGGCACGTCAGGGGTGTTATTGGTTGATGCTGCCGTGGTAGCAGTTCAAGTCGGCATGGCGAGGGGCTTCAATGGGGTGCCGACTGCTGTTCTTGGTTACGCCATCCCGTCTTTCCCGAGCTAGGTTGCTGTGGTTGTGAGTAGCATTCGAGGGAGCCATGACACCCGTGTTGCTGAGTTTGGACAATCGCATTTTCCCAATGCAAATAAAGACCAGAAAGTCTAGGCTCTACAGACACCGGATTAGGCGTTGAAACTGAGTCAGTCTGATACCAAAGATTACTGTTGGTGTTGACAAAACCTGTGATAATACGAAAAGCCAGGCATCTGGGGTGGTTATGGCTTTGTTTCAACAATACCATATTGTAGTAAAGACCAATGTGGCCCTCTCATCAATACTAATGTTCTGGTTGAAAATTCGGAGGGTTAAAAGCCCAATTCCTATTCGTGCCAAACACTTCAATCATCTGGATCATCACGCAAAAGGGTCGCGATTTATAGGAAACAAGGAAAGTTTTTACATTAAATGCGTATCAGCGCCGTGTCAAACACCGCATGATACTGACTATGGAAATACAAAATCCAGATAAAGAAAGACCCCTAGAACCCCAGTGTTGAAACCAGCAACCATTAACCCTCTTCCTCCAGTACAATTTAGCTCCTAGCTCCCAGCTCCTGCTCTCCAAACGCCAGCGCTCTTAGTGTAAGAGAAAGTCTCCGAATTAGGCGGCGAAAGCCATAGCTCGCTTGGGGGCGGCGGGCTTGGGAGCGGCAGGCGCAGGCGCCGGGGCACCAGGTGCTGCGGGAGCAGCGGGGGCTGCAGGTCCGGCGGGCTTCGGTGCGGGAGCCTTGGGTGCGGCGGGAGTTGTGGCTGCCGGGGCAGCTCCGGGAGCAGTAGCGTTGGGAACAGGAGTGGCAGGCTTAGGAGCGCCGGCAGCGGCGCCAGCGGCAGGAGCTGGAGCAACACCCGCAGCTGGGACCGGGGCGGCTCCGGCAGCCGGAGGTGGGGCCACGGCGTCGGGCTGCTCGGCCTCAGCGGGCTTCTTGCCCTTCTTACCCTTCTTGCCCTTCTTGCCCTTCTTTCCCTTCTTGCCCTTCTTCTTCTTCTTCTTGCCCTGAGCGTCGACTTCGCCATCGTCCTCGACATCATCTTCCTCGAAGGCCTCCTCTTCCCACTCATCCATCTCATTCTCATCTTCGGGTTGAGGGGCCGGAGTCAGAGCCGAAGGAGGCGGGACTTGGCGGCCGGCAAGATCGGAGATCGCCATATCACTGTGTAGATAGGTAAGATTCATGTCGACGAATTAAGGATGAAGGTATGATTGCTTACGTGAAAGTGTTGTCTTCATCGTTGGAGACAGAGACAGGAAGAGCGTTGATGCTGACCGCCAGGGCCGACAAGGCGATGATAGAGTTGAAGAACTTCATTTTGAAGAGATGAGAAGTTAGTTTCGAAAGACCGAGTGTGGAATAGAAAGAAGAGTAGATGATTGAAGTGAAGTGTGAAGTAGTAGATGGTAGAAGTGAAGAGTGAAGTGTGTGATGATGAGAGAAAAGAGAAGTGATATAGACAAGATATTCGCCATGATTTTATATCACTTTGCTCGTAGGAAGTAACATGGAGATTATCGTAACGAACCACACCTATACCGACCGTTTGCTGTCAAAGCATGTCGCCGGTTCCTCGGTGACGTGAGCCTCAATCATCTCAAATCAATTCATGAAAGACTTTCGGGGCTCCGCAATTGCACCATAACTCAATCAGGGAGTGCAAACCGAGACCCGGATGCTCCGTGTGGGTGTTCGTGTCTACCAGCGAACCCGAACCTTCCGCAATGATCACGAACATCTGGCCACGGCTCTTCCGTGAGGCTCCTTCTGACTTGGGCAAGTCTTTTCGAGGTGGACCCGGCTCAGATGTTTGGACCAAAGCGTGGCATTCCACCGGCGGCGATGGTGATTGGCGCTGTGACCCATGGTCGATGGTCGGGATGGCTACCTACACGGACATTCCTTGAGTGAAAAGCCGTTCGTCCAGTCTCATCATTCACGTTCAAATTGACAAGCCGGTTTTCTTTCAAAGTTGCTTAAGCCGGTGGGCGGCCAATCTCATGTACAGCGAGAGGCTTTTCACTTGGTCCGAATTTTCGACGGTCACGTATGACGAGTACGAACACCGCGCACAGAGAACTTTATAGTCTGGATCAGCGATCATCTTGATCATTGTGAGGGTGACGTCGTGCAGAGGGTAGCTCCGTTGCTTCTATGCAGCGTTCGATGTCTTCTCTTGCATGTTTCTTGAGACGCGCACAGCCGATTGTAGGGCGTTCCTGCGGGCAGCTCTGGTCATGTTCAGTTTTACGGCACATCTAGGTATTAAACACCAGGTCGACAGAAAAACGTTATGGGAAATATGAATACCGATCGGCAGCCCCGCGATGTCCGTGTCACTTTAACCGTTGGCCAGAAATGAGCATCGTGATGAAGCCCAGGCCGCGAACCCAGAGCGTGAGTTTCCTCTATCACGGCCTATCGGCCAATTCGCGATATGAAAAGTACGCCGATGGATGGGCAAAGATTGAGTTCCTGGCGAAAACACAGTCTGAAAATGAAGAATAGGTGCTTATCTTTGCTGAAGTCTCCAGGGTAGCTCTAGCTTTGCCATTTTCCAAATACCCCTGAGACACTCTAGACTCGCTCATGTAATGCTTCGCACCACAACTCCGACATCGGAAATCGTCAAACTGGAGATCAATCATAGTATACGTGACAGATGCAGCTTTATGCCTGCCTTCTGCACACTTTCTAGCTCGTCTGTCACGAAAACCTTGGCAGGTTCACCGGCAGCACCCACGAGATTTCCATGGTGGTGGGAGGCCAAAGCAATTTTGACAGTAAACTGCCCGTCTACATGTTGTCGTTCTGGACTCATTGAGTTCTGCTCGAGCCACGGAGACCACGGGCTGTTTCATAGCATCACCCAAAAGAATCACCCATATCGTCCGCGCTCGGCTCCGCCGGATAGCCCAGCATCGTCGGCAGGAAGCCGAATAGCGGCTTATGTCCCCTGAGATGGGATCAGATGAACTCGACGTCGATCAATAAGAACGCAACCCTTTCTCTGAGATATTTTCTGTTCGTGTCAAGTCGAGTCATTCCTGCATGACGCTATGTCTCCTCTAGCTTTCGTCCCCGAACGCCCCTAGTAATCGGTGTTGTCAACATGCACGGTTCGGCCCGAGACCAGGCGTTTGAATCGTTCACAACGTGGTTCCCATAAGGTTGTCAATAATCTATCTCATGCAGCCACGGTGTTTACCAGAGAAAAAGAGCCTCATTTTACGTTCAAGTGATAATCACGCGGGCTTCACACATCTTAATTCGTCCTATTCGAAAATTCTAGAAAAGCGGTTGCAGTTGTTTCCGTTCTGTGCGTCGCGCTACCCGCTCCTTGTATATCGGATAGATCTGGCACTGACAGGTGCATGTCCAAGTAAGCTTTTGAGGCTGACCTAACTTTCGGTACAAGAGAGAGTGGAGATAGCCAGCCATATAACCTAGATGAATGCGCTTTGCGTTCCTGGTTCACTGCCGTCGATGACGTCCCCGACATCTCATCTCTACCTTAGGTGTTCACCCGTCGGCTTCTCAAGAGGCCGCCGATTGATAGAGTCTGTTTTGCAATGTCGTTGAACTGCCAAAATATTGCCGCCCAATATTCGCACCTTGATATTAACCTTGCCGATTAAATGCACGATTTTTCATTCGCAGCATTGACTCAGCAAAGACCGACGCGCGGTTGAATCTAGTCTCTTCACAAGAATTGGGCTCTTATGAGTTTATTCAAAGATTATTTACAAGGCGCGGGGTTCTCAGTCGATAACAGCAGACTCCGCGCTCATTGGATGACCCGGGCGGCGAAGGCCTTTCGCTCCCCGAGTGCCAGAGCCAGAGCCTTGATCAACTAAGGCCTTCTACAGGATGGTGTCCCCCTCTTGGCCCACTTCACGTTTGCTCTGTCCCAAGTTTCTTGTGATCATTCCCTTGTCTCCCACCTCATCATGTACTTTTCTACCTCGTGCGTGCCGGCGAACCGTTCAGACAGTCTCTCATTCCCAGCGAGACCAAGATCACGTTCATGCTGGACTATCTCCTTCGCCCAGCGGCCATTGTCAATTGTCCAAGTACCTAGGTCCTCAAACCCAAGCGTCTTGTAGAGACCGTAACCTTCTGCTGATGCCACAAGGAAAGTTGGAACTCTTTCAGAATCACTGATATCAATCACCGTCCGCAAAAGCTTGGCTCCGATACCCTTCCGCTGATATTTTGGATCAACCATGATATGCTTAATATCTGGACAAATTCAAACATCAGCAACTTTCACCAAAGGTCATGCTCCCGAAGCTAGGGCAGGCCTCGATCCAGGCTCCCAAGGGGTCTTACAGTTGTGCTTTCGCCCGTCCACAGCCTTCTCATAGCACGCATCCATCTGGTCCTCTCTTGGATGACCAAAGCGTTCTCATAGCTCCTTCATGTGGTCCTTGATGGCGAACAGATTTGAAGCTGGAGTTGTGACCGTGGGAGTTTCGTGCGCTTCCACCGTTGTGGTTGCATCGCTCGGCTCCGTCGCATCCACGACGTGGTACCTGATGAAACCGACCACAGTGTCCGACTCATCTACTGCTACGTAGAATTGGTTTTTGGGGGTTTGCACCACGCTCCTTGTGTTTGCTTGTATGATCTGTTCGATCGGATGTTCATAAAAGGCTTGGTAAAACTCATGGAACTGATTGAGGGCCTCATTATGAACCTTGCCGATTGCGTCAGCGTCCGATGACTGAGCGGGACGAATTTGAATTTCTGAAGCCATGATAGGCTAAATTTCCGTAAGCTTGAGAATAAGCAAGTCGAAGACAAAAAGCATTGAGCCTGGAGGCGGTAAGACGCAGGTTTTGTAGCATGAGCTGCTGAGGCGCGGGAATATGTTTAAAGCCGGAGGACGCGATTCGGAGGGTCGGACGGTGCTTAGCTGTAGCGACCTTTCCGTTCCGGTGATCAAATGGGGCCGCGAATGTGGAGTTCAGCGGCGGCGTGACTCATCCGGCTGGGCTAACGTGATTTGAAGATCCTGCTGGCATATTTAAATGATAATGAGAGAAAGTTCTCAAAAACAGCTGAAGGAATAATCATCTTGACCGATTAGCCAATGAGCAAGCCTCTTGTCACGAAGGTTATGTCTCGAGACTCTATACATGAACGACAGGTCGGACTCAATAGGCACCTAGCAATCTGATGGCACAGCAAAGCCATCAACTCGGCTTCTCGTTCCAGAACCGTACACAGCATCCTGTCCAAAGCCTCTCCTAGCAAAGCCTTTCCAAATGGAACACTTGTTTGCGCCCCCGGTCAAAATCTGGTCAGCTTCCAAGAGCGCGTCTCGAGCTTGGAGATGATGCGCGCTGCATGGCATCAAAGCTTCGCTGTCCAAAACAAGCTTCAGCAGCAGATACCGAGCTCCCTGCGGCACACCATTCGCGTCAAAGCTGACAGCGCTCACGTCTCCAATTCCGTAGGTGTCTACCATGTTCCAGAACACGTCGTATAGCACTGAAGCCCAAACAGTAGCCAAATCAAAGCCTCCCGTGCTGACCAGATCATTCAAGGACGAATATGTCAGCGGAGTCGTCTCCAGACTGGTCGAGACATAGTGAGATCTCAGCCCGATCGGCTGACCAGTTGCCCAATCTGCGATTGTGTAATCCGTGCTCCTAGTGTCACCCTCCTTGACGCGCAAGAGGGTAGGTATGAAGTCAGAGTATCCCTCATTGATTGAAAGCCCGTTCATGTCTGAAAGGCAGCCTGAGGTAGCGGGACCACCCACAAGACGCCCTGTAACTCCGTGCATGTACTCGTGCAAAAGAACTGTCGCATCGAACATGCTGTCGCGCCGAGGAGTACCAGACCATACGCCCATTGACAAACGAGGGCTCCTTCCATCAGCCGGCACATAAATCTGCGCTGAGCCTCCCGATGCTTGCACAATAAGCTCAAGCGGGTCGCCGCTAGCACCGCCTTTGCCGTTGTTGTTTGTTTGAAAGTTTCCCGCATCTTCGTCAAAGCCAAGCTTGTAGAGAATATCGTGAAATCTGTTTACGACGTAGAATCCTTGGGTGGCTGATGCCTCGACGTATGATGCTGGATCTGTCGTGGCTGGAGAGTAGGGATACGAAAATAGCAGGGAAGGAGAGCTGGGATTGTTGCCTGATGAAATGGTGACAAAAGCGTTGTTGCCGTGGAGTGTTGTGTATTCTTGAGTACCATCGGAGTGCCAGCCAAAGGGCGAAGTAGCCGTGTCTTCCGGGTTGGCAACGGATTGCCTCGCCGACTCATCTGGGTTCATGGCTCCCCATGGACTGAGGGCCGATTAGTCCAGGAAAGACGAATTGAGTCAGAATATTTACTCACTAGACCTCATACGTAGCCGTATTTGTGTAGTCAACCACACCGCTGATGTCTTTACCGGTTGTGGCATCAATGTACGTGTGGAGCCAGTTAGTCCCAATGTCGGTCTCAACTCTCCATGCCAGCGCAACGGAACTGTTGACTTGAACATATGCCAACTTTACTAATGGATCGGTCACAGAGCCCCTAGCGCCTCTAATGACATATGTGCCATCATCATCAATAGATTCCGCTGTAGATGCGGCGACACCTGTAATCGGAAGATCAAGAAGCTGAACTGCTGTCTGAAAAGCTCCAAGGGGAGTCGTTGAAAGACCGAATCTCTTGGAAATGCTTGGTATCTCTGGAGTGTGTTCAGAGAAAGAGCTGCCGAACGATAGAACGGTTCCATCTCCCAAGATCTGTCGTAAGATAACAACTTAGCCATACAATTCAGATATGATAGATGAGGAGAACGAACATTCACATTGAATTGTGCATTGTCCACGTCAATGCCATCAACGGTTTGTTGAAAATGCACATGCGCCACGCCATTGCTTCCGACGTAAGAGTCGTCGACCAGCCGAAATTCGGCTTGGGGCACAATTTCTCGGAGTTTGAGCGTCGCAATCTCAACGTAATCTGCGGATTCGTCTCTTCTTTCGGTGGTAGCTTTCGGGTCGTGGAAGATCGTATTATCCCCCGCAGTGTAAGAAGACACCGTATTGAATCGATAGCTGTTGAGTAGCTGCGTTCTCTTGCTGAGTTGCCGTGGTCCGTGAGCAGGATGTCCCACAGCTCGGCTTGCTAGCCCCAGGAGCATCAAGGCGCCGAACAAAACCATCTTGAGGATGAAGAATTCGGATTGTTGTCATTAGACCATTTGCATGATCTTTCCTCAATTTGCGACGTCGCGCTCTTTAAGGATTGCCCATGGGACTCGATGAAAACGACGCGGGATGCTCGTACTTCACATCAAGGCAATTCAGTGGGTCGCCCGGACATTGGTGCCAGAGTTGGAAGGTTCATTTCAAGCCAAGAACCTGAGAATGGAACCTTCCTACTGAAGGAATACCCGGTCGTTCGAACATTAACGATGTTCAGTTGGCTCAGCCTGGAAATAACATGACCAGGTCGATCTGATTTTTACTTAAACTTCGTCCCCTCCGTCCGGTGCCGTGCGGGAGCTCCCGCTCTAAAACGCCCGGCATTTGCCCCGGTCGCGCTCTGCGGAAACCCGAGGATCGACGGCACGAGAGGCGGCGCTTCCAGGATACGGTCCACAAATTTGAACTGTTGTCCTGCCGCGACCGAAGTCTGGCCCTTCGAATTTCGGTGCGTAAAGAGTCAGTCAGATCTACCACGATACGTATTGGAACGGGGTTTAGTGGGCCCACTGGATTTTTTCGGCGTTTTCAGCGTTTAGAGGCCAGATTACTAGCCCCCTCAAGGGGCGAGAAGTTAGCTCAGATATCATCATCCTCACAGAGATAGGAGGCTTAATTCACTTATTTTTCAGCAGATTTTTAAGCTTTTTATCTTATTCTTTTTATTTTAGATCTATAAAAAATATAAAAAGTCTTTTCCTTTTTCTTTTAAGATTATAAACTTTAAAACTATAGAGTTATATAGTTAAAGTAGCTTTATACACCTTTAGGTATATATATACTATTATATTATATAGCTCTTAGCTACTTAGCTTATAACTATTTTAATAGTACTTAGAAGTAGATTTATTCTTCTTTTAGATATCTATATAAAATACTAGAGGAGAGCTTACTCTTATACTAAGTAAATAGATTAAAGTAATATATATAATAACTATAACTATTATTACTAAATAGATAATATTAAGAAATATAATATATTAATAAAAGTTAAGTAGTTACTTATAAACTTAATTCTTAGTAAGTAGAAAAGTATAATAGCTAAGTATAATTCTATTAGTAAGAATAGAGGGGATATAAAAAAACCTTAAAAAAAACCCTAAAAGTATTATAGTTTATATAATAAGGAGTATTAGATTTTTATTTATTTCTACTTTTATTATTCTTTAATATTATAAGCTATTAAAGCTAAATTAGATCTACTTAATAAGCCTTCTAAACTAATAAGAATATAAAGCTTTATAATATTTAGGTAAGATAGCTTTAAGAACTAATAAGTTTATTATAGAAGAATAGGATAAATCTGCTATAAAGCTATTAGTAGTCTATATAACCCCTAATAGATTAACTAGTAGAAGCTTAAAAGAAGGAATATAAAGTTAACTATAAAAACTTAAGATAATATAGCTAATTAGGCTTAAAACTAGCATAAATAGAAGTATAATACCTACTTACTTAGTTATACTCTTTTCTCTTTTCTCTTTTCTTTTTATTATATTTTTAGAAAAGTAATAATAAAACTTAAGATTAAATAGATTAATACTTTTAACTACTTAAAATAATAACTTATGTTTTTACTACCTTAATTATTAATAATTACTATAGCTAAAATATAACTTAAAATAATTAAGGAGATATTATATAAAGACGTCCTAACTCCTTATAACTTTACTACTAGAAGTAAGCTTATTAATATATTTAATATCTAAGCTAGGGCGTTTAAGAATATCTAAAATTAAGCTAAAGTAATTCTAGCCTCTAAAGATAGCTTACTTAATAGCTCTTCTAGTTTATAAGCTTAATTTATTAATATTAACTTTATAGAGGTTAACTATACTACTAATAATACCTACCTCTATATTAATATTAATAGAGGTAAAGAATAAGCCCTTAATATTAATCCCTATTACACCTTAAGTAATAACACCTATAGAGTTTAATAGTAGCTTATAGCTCTTATTAATAATACTTATTATATTTCTATAGATTAGTTAATAGGAATTATTAAGTAACTAATAGAGTTATACCTCTAATAGTTTATACTAATTATAATAAATCCCTTTTAGAATAAGAATACTCCTATATTTATAGGTAATAATATTATAGATTTTATTAAGACTTATAATTCTTAGTCCTATAAAGCTTATTAGATTAATAAAAATAAGCTAATAAAAGTTTATCTCTACTATCTTAAGAACTTAAGGTAAAATATTAAATTACTAGTTAAGGACCTTAATAATTAGGAAGCTACTAAAGCTACCCTTATTAACTAATATAGTATTATAGATAAAAACTTCTATTAAGATCCTAATAAAGAGCTCTAAGTAATTAAAGATAAGCCTCCCCTCTCTAAAACTAACACTATTAATATTATAGCCCTCTTTAATTATATTAAAGGCTTATACTATAAAGCTACTATAAGGGAACTCCTAAAGTATTAAGACTAAGATCTTATTTACCTTATTTATAGGTACCTACTAAAAGAAGCTATTAAAGCTACTATAAAAGCTCTCTCTTATAATATTAAGGATTTACTCTAGAAACTTTAGCTAAGCGTTAAGCATATAATTATTAAATAAGCAGCTAAAGAGAACTCTTATATATATATTAGCAGAAGGAAGGCTATAAAGATAGTTACTCCTCCCCTAATTACTAATCTTATTAAGCCTAATAACTAGCTTATATAAGTTACTTATATCTAATAGTAATATAGTAACTTAAAAATAGTAGACTCTAATAAGGTTATTACTTTTTAAGAGTAGATATACTAAATATCTCTTAATAGTATAAATACTAAAGAGAAGATAAAAGCACTTATAGTTAATATTTAGAAACTAAATATAAATCTTAGCTAATAGTTTAAGTTAGTATAAAATAGTTATATTATAAATATAAACTAAATATCTATAGTATAAAAAAGTTATAGATAGTAAAGAGAGGCTAGCTAATTTATAAGCTTAACTACTATAAATTAGATATAATATAATATACCTAAGATTAAAAGTTACTACTCCTATAGAATAAATAGATATTATACAGCTAAATATAATATTATAAATAAGTTAAGGAATATTAAGGTAGTATACTACTTAAAGGGATAGTATATTAGCTTCTATACTAACTATAATATTATTTAGGATAGTATTATTAATAAAGGATAGAAGAACTTAATACTTAACCTAATAACTATTTAAGTTTATATCCTCTAAAGTAAAGTATACCTCTAGCTAGAAGTAGTAGTAAAATAATTTTATAATAAATACTACTTAGAGTAAATATTTAGCTTAAAATTATTTATCTATTATTAGAAAGCTATAATTATTATAGATAAAGCTTAGAGAGAATAAGAGGAGGCTAAATAATAAGTATTAATAACTATTATTAATTATATTAATATTAAGTATATATATAGCTATATAGTTAATATTAACTATATAAGAGATAAGAAGCTAGTAGAGGTTAATATTATTACTAGAATAAAGAATAATAACTTCTAATATACCTTATATAGTAACTCCTTAGTAAAGAAGGCTTACTTTATAGACTAAATCTTAACTTAATAAGGCGCTATACCTATAAGAGGTGCTTAAGTTAAAGAAGTAATTAAAAATAAAATAGTTATATAGGTCCTTTTATAACCTTAACTATAAGAACCTACTTACTATAAGGAGACTAAGAAGCTATACTAAATAACCTTCTTCTAAGACTTAAAAGAAACCTACTCTTAAGCTATAGCCCTTTATAGCAAAAAGCAGACTAATAATATCACTTTATTAGAATAGTTTCTCTTAAATAACTAGCTAAAGTATAGACAGCTTAAGTTCTAATATATAGCTATATATATAAAGTAATATTAAGACTAAGTATATAGTAATAATATAGTTACTACTAACCTAGCTTTAGTTAATACTTATGTATAAGTTAAAAGCTAAAAAGGGAGTATTAAGGAACTTATAAGGTAATAAGATAAAATATATAGAACTAATTAGTAATAGCTTAAGAATAGTAATCTTAAGTCTGCAAAAGGTAATGCTAATATACTAATAGAAGAGCTATAACCTATTAGAGGAAGTTACTATATTAATATAAATATAGTAGATATATTAACATTATAAGGCTTTAGACTAACTAATATTAAGGTTTTAACTATAGAAGACTCTTAGTAACCTTAACTTAAATTTAAGCCTTATTTAAGTAGAAGGTATATAGTTATAGTATGCAACTTTATTATACCTTACTTTTAGGTAGCTATTTAAATTAAATACTATTTAGTAGAGAAATAATTAGGAATTATTAATACTAGCTCTATAGTAAATATTATATCTAAAAACTATATTAACCTTAATAGACTTTAAAATAGAGTTATATTAACCTTAATTATAATTAGAGGCTTTATAGATATTACTACCTTAGAACTATAGTTTATAAGTATTATTATAGAGGATATATATATTAATAGTTACTATATACCTAATATAGGTTTCTTTATCAGCCTATCTAATAAGACCTTAAAAAGCCTAATTCTTAGTAGCCTTTTTATCTATTAAACTAAGATAAGACTTAGCTATATAGATAAATAGATTAATAATAACTTTTACTATTATACTATTTAGTACCTACTAAAGTATACTTTTAGTTTTTTTACTAACTAGTCTATAGCCTTTCTTCCTTATATTATCCCTAACCTAGATATATTTAATAAGAATTAGAGCTCCTATTATATTCCTAAAAAAGAGGAAAACTAAAAGCTACTACTATTATACTTAGCGTAGTAGCTAGTTTATTAGAATTAGGAATAGATAGAGCTCTAAATCTTACTATAGAGGAGGATTAGAGAACTAGTAGCTAGGAAGATATTTAAATACTTAATATTAAGTAGTTATCTTTAGATATAGTAGTATAAGTTAAGTTTAAAAATAAAGATAAGATTAAAGGTATCTTTAACTATAAAAGTAAGCTCTTTTAGTAAATTCTTAAAGTATTAATCTAATAAGCTATTACTCTTAAGGTTACTTCTATAACTACTAAACTTATTAAACTTAGGAACTATAGCCTAAATTATACTTATAAGAACTAGAAGATATAGATAGATTATTATAGATCTAAAGTAAGTCTAAAAAGAAAAAAAGCCTTATTATAAATAGAGGAGGTATATAAAGCTAGCCTTAATATATTAACTATAACTAAAGAGATCCTAAATATAGTAAAGATACTAAGTAATATTATATTCTTTAATAAGCTAGAGAAGTCCTATAAATAGCTTTTAAGTTAATAAAGTAGTAACTTAGTAAATATTTTATTTCCTTAAAATAATATTACTATATAGTTTAGAACTATAGAATATACTATACTCTACTATAAAGCCCTCTTATATAATAACTTTGCTATAGTAGATACTATTAAGGCCTCTTAGATAGTTTAAAAAGCTTAATATACTACTTATAGCTTTAGCTCTATAGATAGGTTTAAATAAGATAAATATTAAGAAAGGATTTTATATAAAGTAGCTCTTATTAAGTTTAAGTCTAGCTTTAAGCTTCTAAAATAGCTCTTACTAATTAAGGTTTATAAACTAATAGCTATTTCTAAATCTAATAATAAGTAAGGTATTAAACTTACCTAAGAGAAAGCTTAAGTTTTCTATTATTCTTAATAAAGTAAGAACCTTCTAAGTAAAGCTATTATAAAAATAAGAATAACACTCCTCTATAAAACTTTAAATAGAGGTTAAAACTCCCCTAATATAGTTAAAGTTAACACTATATATAAAACTAAGGATAAGAAGATCCACCCTATTAATAATATACTATTAGATAGTACTATCCTAGAAAGAAACCCTAAATAGAAGCTTAAAGTATAAGCTAAAGTCTAGAAAAAGCTTAAAATATATACTAAAAACCCCTTTATAAACCTAATTACACCTAAGTTCTCTAATATTCTAATAAGAGAGCATTTTACTTAAGAATAACTAAATAAACTACTTAGTATTATACTATACTTAATTAACTAAGAGAAAGCCCTATTTATATAAGTCTAAAAGAATAAGGAGATAGCTATAGCATAAAAGTTTCCCTATTATAAATCTATCTATCTATTAGTAGCCTTATTATAATCTATTTAAATTATTCTATATAAAGCATAGTAAGTATAAAGTATACTAATCCTAAAAGTACTTAAAGTTAAAATTATTTAGATACTTAAGGACTACTTATAAAAAAGTATTCTAGAGGAAAGTTATATATTATATTAGAACCTCTTCTTCTTTATAAGAAAGAAGGATAGAAAGATATACTTAATTAATTTAGCTACTTAGATTAATAGAGTTATATTTTAAGATATAGCTTTACCTCTAGCTAGAGATAAGTTCTTAGAAGACTTCACTATATACTAGCTTCTCTCTCTACTTAACTTCTTCTTAGGATATAACTAAGTCCTACTTAATATAAAGAGCTAAGACCTAATAATATTTACTATACTAATTAGGTTGCTATATATATATACTTTACTATAAAGCGTTATTAATTCTATTACTTAGTTTATAAGGGTAATAATAAGGATCCTATATAATTTAATCCCTTACTATTATAAAGCCTTCCTTAATAATATTACTATAAAAGGCCTTATAATATAATATAATAGTAAAGAAGTACTTAGTTACCTAGGAATATAGAGATTTATCCTTAAGTACGTCTAGAATATTAATAAAATACTGCTTAACTTTAAGTTAGTAAAGTACTTAGTCTTAGTAGATAAATCCTAATAAGCTTAAACTATAGTAGCTATTATTAAGTATATATATAGTACTAATAGTTAGCGCCTAGAATAGTTAAAAATCATTAAGATAACTAAATAAGAGGCTTATAAAGGACTTATAAAACTTTATACCTTCCTTAGAATTACTTTATTTTACTAAATATAGGTAGTTTACTTTTTAATTATTACTAAACCTCTTATAAAGCTCCTAAGGAAGGATATTAAGTTTATATAAGGTCCTAACTAATAAAAAGCTATAGATAAGCTGAAATATAAGCTTATATTATCTCTAATTCTTATTAAACTTAACTATAAGCTTAATAGGGGTATTATCTATTTAGTAGTTAATACTAATAGTATAAGATAAAGAGCTATACTTAGCTAATTTATTAATAGAAAAAGGTATATTTTATAGTATAAAAGTAGCTTATAAGTAGGAGTAGAGCTTAATTATAATATAGGAAAGAAAGAACTTTAGGGCCTTCTAAAAGTATTAAAATAAATATATAACTATCTCTTTAGCTACTATTTTATTATTAAGATAGATATAAAGACGTTTATAGTTTAAATTAATAGTATAGCTTCTAATCTCTCTAATACTCTTATTATTTAATAGATTATATAGATCTATATATTTAACTTTAAAATCTAATATATACTAAGTGTGTAGAACACTACTACTAATAGCCTCTCTAGGAAGCTTAATAAGCTTTTAGATAAGTAAGATAAAGAAGTAAAAAGAGAGATTAATAACTAGATTAACTAATAGATCTTTTTTATAGATATATAAATATATTCCTTCTTTAATAAGGCTTAAGACTATAAAGATACTTATATTACTATAGATATTATAGCTATAACTATTAGTAATAATAATAATAAATAAGACTCCCTCTTTATAATACTACTATCTATATTAAGTGATTTATAGATCTAATTAACTAAGTTTTAATAGATTATATACTTCTTTAATACTCTCTACTACCTGCTAAGTATTCTTATAAACTAATATAAGTAATAATAAGTAAAAACTATTAGCTATACCTTTTATAATAAGCTTTTATTTATACACCTAAATGTTTATAAACTAACATTATAATATATTATTAATAATACTACTAAGAGAAACTATCTTATTACTTATACTTATATTAAGAGTAGATATAGAGGATATAATATTATATTTAAAAAGCTTACTAATAACTACTTTTAGCTAAGCCTCTATAAGTTTATTATAGATACAATCTTAATATACTTAGACTATTAACTATATAAAGTATACTAAATTAATAATATACACTCCTTTATAACGCTTACTAAACTCCTATTTATAAAAGTAGCTTTAAATATTTAGAAAGTAAGTAAATATAATATAATTAAAGCTAGAGACCTCTTAATAAGATAGGTTAAAGTAAGATAGATACTATAAGCTAATTTAAAGCTTATTATTAAATTTATCTAAGAAGATATTATCTATCGCTATAGGTTATATAGAATACTAATTATAAATAGAGGACTAGAGAATAAAGGTTATATTATTACTTTTAATAAGAAATATACCTTTTACTAGTAAGTTATAGTAGCTTATAATCCTTACGCTAATAAGACTATTAAGAAAGGTTATTAGCTTATTACTTATACTTTATTAACTTAGCTTAAGGATACTAACTATAATTTTTAACTTTACTTTTATATTATACTCTTTATAGACTAAATAACTATTTAGGTATTAACTAGCTACTTCTTTTTCTACTTTCTTTATAAGTATAACTTAGTTATACTAATTAAGACCTTTACGCCTATATAGAGAGTTCTTAATTAAGCTAATATCTCTACGCTAAAACAAGAAATTACTATATATATATAAGCTTTTAGCTAGTTAGATAGAGATAGAAAAGAGGCTTAAAAGATAATTATAAAGTAGTATAAATATATTACTATATAGTTTAATAAATAGTATACCTATACGCTCTAATTAAGCTGCTTAAATATAAGCGACTTAATACTATCCTTTAATATTATAAAATCTATTAATAAGTTATTAAACATTAAGTTAGACTATAAATAGAAGGGTTCCTTTTAAATCTACTCTTATGCTCTAAAGAACTCTTTATACTAGCTTATTATGCTTACTAAAGAACCCCTATAGGGTTTAATATATATAGGGAACTACTTAAAGAAGTTTATCTAATCTCTTAAGGGTTTTTAGGAACCTAATAACCTTATTATCCTCTAAAATAACTTTATAAACTATATTAAGCGTATATTCCTACCCTTAGAGCAGCTAAATATAGAGATGCTAAATAATAATTCTAAGGATAAAGAGTTAGAGTAACTGCTTATATAATAGGATATAGCTTAAGTAATATAGCTATTATATTAATAACTAAAAGTTATTCTACCCTCTTTTAATTATATTATTACTTAAGAATAGTTAATTACTAAGAGGATACCTAAGGGATACACTATAGCTATAACTTTATAGCCTAACTAATATTACTAGATAATACTTTATAAACCTGAATTATGCTGGCGTAAGCTTAGTTTATACTATTTCGTTTTGTTTTTATTATATCTTATTACTTTTATGCTTTTATTCTATTATACTATTTATATTATTTAGGATTTAAGGGGATACTTCTGCTTATAACACCCTTACTCTATTTTACTTTATATAAACACCCTCTCTTCTTTACCTTAGTAGTATAAATAACTAGTGTTATAAGATAGGTATTATTACTTCTTCTCACTTTAGTTTATTAATATTACAGCTTTATATACTTTTTATAAAGGTGTATTATAGTATTAGCCTAATAGAATAAGGTTTACCTTTATTATAGCAGTATATTTATCTCTTATTAGATCTCCTTACTTAAACCACCCCTTATATTCTATTATTTTTGCCTTATTATTATTATTATAGTATTTATATTAAAAAGAATTAATATAAGCGTTTTTGCTTTCTAGCATATTAATACCTTACCTCTTTCTTTTTATTCTTTTCTTTATACTTTAGCTAAAGCTATATATAATTATTATACTAGCTCCTATCTAGCCTATTTATACTATATCTGCTATTTTATATACTTCTTTTAATAAGGTGCTTTATAGACCTAAACTATATATTTATCCCTCTTTATACTACTTATAAGGTTCTATTTACCTCTTATAGCTACTAATATAAGTTATTTAGTCTGTATAAGTATGCTTTAGTCTAATATTACTTACTACTTATTATAGTGTGTTATACGTATTATTTAGCTATATTATATCTATAAAAGATACTTACTAGCTAACTATTTTAGTCTTATTATCCTAAGAAGCTATTCCCTTTATACACTTTATTTATTCTAATAGTCTTCTTTTTTTATTTTACCTTTATTACTTTTAAGGACCTTAATTAGCTTACTTTATATCTACCTCCTTAAATATTTATTTCTACTATAAGATAAACTATATAGCTAAAATAAATAAGGATAAGAAGGAGCTAGCTTTATAGAAAGCTCTTATAAAAACGCCCTAATAACTATAAAGCTATTCTTTAAGCTAATATTAATAATCTATTATATATCTCTTAATTTATAATATAATAGATAATTAAAGCTTTAGCTAAATAAAACTACTTATAACTAAGAATAGTAAAAACCCCCCCCCTCTTTTTAAGCTAAACACTTTATCCTATATTACTTTAATAGGATTCACTCTATTTATTCACTCTATAAGGATCCTAAAGATAAAAAACTTATAAAAAGAGACTAAAGTAGCCTAATAAGTTCCCTAATAAATCCCCTTAGTAGGCTAAAAAACTATCTTATTAGTCTCCTATTCTTCCCTATTAAAGTAAAGCTCTATTAACACACCCCTCCTTATTTTATACTTACCCCTAAAGCTTTATACTATAGAGTAAAATTATTACTTTATAGATTAAAATAAAATATAATAACTGCTTTAATACTATTTTATACTACTAGCTACCTATTTAGCCCTCACTACTTATATAAACTACTTTTTTATAAATAAAGTTATAAGAAAATAACCTCCTTATACCTCTAATATATTAGTAGATATAATAGTATTCTTTTCCCTAGTTTAAATAAGTTCTCTTCTATTTAGATTATTTAGCTTAACTTATATTTAGATTTACCTCTACCCCTTTACTTTTATATATCTTATTTAAATACACCTAAATAAAACATATATCTTATATCTATAATAAATAAAAATAAGTTAAATCTAACTAAATATAAAAGCTTATTATTAAAACTAAATACCTATCTCCTTAAGCTAATAATCCCTTATAGTTCCTCCTCTACTTAAGTTATAAGTATCTAAAGCTATAAGCTAAATAGAAGCTTTCACACTATAGGTAATTTTAGCACTATAAATAAGAAGTATAAAAAGTATATCTTTAGCTAAATACCTATAAGAACACCTATAAAATAATAGTATAGAATAATAAATAAAAGATTATCTAATGAAATAGCTAGGCTAAGATAGCTTATTCCTTTATAATTATAATATAAAATAATTACTTTACAGACTAAAAAGATAAAGTAATATAATAAAATTAACTTAGTTATATAGCTATAAACCCTCTAGCTACCTTATATACCCCCCCCTTTATTCTACCTCTTAGTAATAGAGCCTTTTAGAAAGCCTTACTATAAACGTAAAAAGGAAGTTCCTCTATCTTATTATAGTTAAAATTAAGAAGAAGCTTTACTATAAATAAGTAGTTTATAAATATAAATAACTTAAGAGTAGCTTTATACTTATAGATCTACCTCTCTACTATACTTATAATATTCTCTATGAAATCTAATACTTATATATAATGCTACTTTATAGTCTGCTAGTTAATCCTTAACTTAGTAACCTTAACGCTAATATACTTACTACTCTTCTAATACTTCTTCCCTTTTCTTATCCTATAGCTAAACTCCTTATAAACCTCTTTATTACTATATAAGTACTCTTTTAAAGTATCTTTATAATAAATATAGTTTATATAAAGCTTACTAAGTATTAAAATATATTTAAAGTATAGTTTATAAACTTAAGTACTAATTAAATTATCCCTAAGGGAGTAAGTATAAGCCTTATAGTAGTTATAAGGGATAGTATTATAACCTCTAAAGGCCTAAATAAAGAAGCTATAAGATATTACTAAATAATTAAGATTAAGAACTTTAGTTACTTAAAGTTTATAATAAGTTATAAAGCTACTTATAATAAACACCTATTTATAGAGGAGGTTAAAAGAAGCACCTAAGTAGCTAACTATATATAATAAGTATTTTATACTTATTATATTTTATTAGAATTATTTTATAACTTACTTTATAGATATAGAGGGTATAAACAAACTAAAGTCTACTTTATAGTATATATTATAAAGCTATAAGAGTTTAAGTTTATACTAAATAAAGCTTATAAGAGACTATAAAAAGACCTATTAGCTAAATAGCTAAAGATAATAAAGATATATAGTAAGAACTTACTACTAAACTTAAGTTATTTAATATAATATAAAGAGGAGAGTTAAACTTTATATTAATAGGGCGCTTCTTAGAATTAGTTAGTAACTAGAACTTATAATAAACTAGAAAGTATTACTCTTAAAGCTAATTAATATCTTTAACTATAATAAAGAGAAGCATAAAAAACTTATTAGTTATTAAAAATATAAGCTTTATAGACCTAAAGTATAATAATTATTTACTTAGGGGATAATATAGATAGGTTATTAATAAAGGAAGGAAATACTACCTTAATAGCTTATAGAAGAGATATAAATAGATAAGTAAATAAGGTAATTAAGGTTACTAATTTAATAGTAATTATGCCTACTTTCTCACTTTAAGCTTTAATTTACCTTAGTAGCTATTTTTTATTTTATCTTTAATAAAATAAATAATTATAACTACTTACTTATATCTATAAATCACTACTATTTCACTTATAACCCCTACTTATAAACTTTAAGTAAATAACTATATAATTATTATTTATATCTATAAACTATTACTAAATAACTATTACACTAATTACTCTTATTTTCTCTATTTTCTAATATACTTTCTATATACTACTTTAATATTATTCTCTCTCTCTTTCTTTTTTTATCTCACTACCTATATATTACGCTATAACTAATTATATCTATAAAGTATATATTAAACCTTTCTTAAGAACTATTATATCTTCACTTTTATTTAACCTAATTAGTATAATATCTATCTAAGAAAAAGCCTTTACTAAAAGCTTTATTAAGGCCTATAAAACTAAGTAACTTATTAAATCTAAGTAAACCTTTAGAATTCTAACTTAATTATACTTCTAAGTTAATTATAAGAGAGATAAATTAATTAAATATATTAATAAAATAGCTATCTAGCTAAAGCTTATATACCTTAATAATACTCCCTCCTCTTTTAATAAGAAACCTATTTTAGCACCTATATAGCTATAACTAAGAGATATTAAGTTATAATAATATCTTCTAAATAAATAGAGATTAGTAATAACCTACTTAAGATATTTATAGTTATACTTAAAGATACTTAAAAGTATTATAAGTACTTATAACCTCTAAAGCACTATTTTTATTACTATTATACTAAATAGTAGTAATATTACTAAAAGCTTTACTATAGCTATATATTATATCAGCTAGAGAATTAAGCTAACTTTAAGATTACTTAAAGGCCTTTTATAAGTAGACTACCTTATAATTAAAAATATATAATAATACTATTTTACTTTCTTTATTAAATATTTTATAATACTATCTAATAAGATAAATTAAGTATAAGCTAAAATACTACTAAACATTATAATAGAGTAGATATTTATATATAATAACTACTAAGAAGATAGAGAAGCTGAGAATAAACTTATTATAATCTCTAGAAATATTAAGTACTTCTTTATTAGCTTCTTATTATATTCCTAATAAACCTTATTCTAATAGCTTACTATCTTAAATATCCTATAAGTTAGTTCTATCTAATATTTTAAAGTAATTATACTTAATTATTTTAAGTACTTTAATAACTTTAATAACTTTAATAGCTTAAATAGAGTAATTAAAGATATATTAATAGAATAAGTTTAATATATTATAGCAGAATTTAATAAAGTCTTATAGTTATATAAAAATATAAAGTTTAGACTTTAAAAACCTACTAAAAAGCTAAAATTATTATAAGAACTAGTTAGTCTATTTACTTTAGATGCTATTATAAGGTATAAAATACTATATAATAAATATTTAAAATATATTAATAAAGGAAAGCTTTTAAACTTATTAAGTGAGGAATAGTTAGTATTATTAATACTAACTATTAGGTTTATACTAATAAATAGACCCTCTAAAAGTAGTTATACTATTTAAGCTTAAAATATAAGAGAAGTAATTATTACTAAACTTAGAGTAGTAGGAGGGTAAAACATAGCTATCTCTTATATAAAACACTTTTTATAGTAATTTAAAAAAATAAGGTTAGTATATTAATCACTTTACTTTACTAAAAGTACCTCTTTATAAACCTAATTTATCTTTAGAATTACTTAAAGTAAGCTTATATACCTTTATAGCTTTATTAAAGCTCTATAGCTTAAGGAAGTTAGATCTTATTAAGCTATAGAGTATTATAGTAACTTAAATCTTAGTTTAAAAAGTTCTTTATAAACCTAATTTACTATTAGCTTTAATAATTCTAGAAGATAAGCTAGCTAAGACCTTATTATATTATTTAAAATACTAGTTAATCTATATAATACCTAAAATATCCTCTATAGAAGACTTCCTCTAAGTTAAATATCTTATTATACTAATATATTTTATTATAAAAGATACTTACTATAAGGTTTAAATTTACCTACTAAATACTATATTATAAGATACTAACTAAGAAGAAGAGGGAGCTATTAATATAAACCTCTTTATAAATAAATATAAAGATAACTTATAGAATTTTAATATAGTTATATACTTCTTATAAGTTAAGTAAAGCTATTTTATCTACTTAGTAGTAAATTAAACTAATAAGAAGAGCTACTTTATAGACTTAAGCTTTAGCTAATAGAGTAACTAAGAATTTATTAATGCTATTAAAGCTCTCACTACTTAATATAAGCTGCTTAAAACGCCTAATAACCTTATTACTATCTTATTATAATATACTTAAATAGTTAATTTAATATAGTAACTTAATAGTTATAGCTATAAAGTTTATTATATTAATTAAGTTTACTATTTTATTATAAAAGAACTCCTTAATACTTACTTTAATAATAATACTACTACTAATAAGAGCTTTTATTACTAAAACCCTTTACTTTTAGTTAATAAGTATAAATTATAAATTATTATTAAGTTTTATAGATATAAATTAATTTATAAGAATCCTCTACTCTACTTTATAATATAAATAGTAATAGCTTATTTAAGTAAAATAGCTAAAAATAAAACTATATAGCTATCTCTAAAGTAACTTTTTAAGCTACCCTTATTAATAAGTTTACTTTAAAATCTTATAATAGTAATCTTACTTCTATTAACTACTTTATTCTTATTAGAAAGCTTAGCTACTAGCCCTCTAATTTTAGAGGGATATAATAATTATAATAAACTTATATTTATAACTCCTTATTATAAAAATCCTATCTTATTATTATATAAATCTTTAGCTTTTCTTTAAAGCTTTATAACTATTAATAACTATTTTATCTACCCTTTTAAGTAGTTTATCTTAAAGCTAGAGGTAGTTAGTTAAGTAGTATATATTAACTAGTATATTAATCCCTAAACTTAGATAGAAGCTTATATATTACTTAAGACTTATATTTATAGATTTTTAAGATTTAAAGAATAAGAAAGATAAATATATTATAAACTTAGACTTAAATAAAATACTATTTATATAAGAGAAATAAGAAAAGAATAAGATTATAAGAATATATATTATAAGTTCTATTAGTAAGTATAGCACTCTTATATATATATAAAGATATAAGGAATTATCTTTTAGCCTAAAAAGCTAAGAGAAGAAGATAATTAGGAATAATTAGAATAAGGTTTAATAAGCTTATTAGATTTTTTTAGTATTTTTAGTATTTAGAGGCTAAATTATTAGCCCCCTTAAAGGGTAAGAAGTTAGCTTAGATATTATTATTTTTATAGAGATAAGAGGCTTAATTTACTTATTTTTTAGTAGATTTTTAAGCTTTTTATCTTATTCTTTTTATTTTAGATCTATAAAGAATATAAAGAGTTTTTTCTTTTTTTTTTTAAAATCGTAGGCTTTAAAACCATAGAGTTACGTAGTTAAGGTAGCTCTACGCGCCTTCGGGTGCGTACGCGCTGCTGTGCTGCATAGCTCTCGGCCGCCTGGCCTACGACCATTTCAGTATATGCTCGTCAACGTGGCTTCTCACTTCAACACTTCATGTGGCTGAGGACACGTCGGTAGGCGGTCGATGTTTGTCGCGCCAGGCTTTTCTCTTATTCCTGCAACAAGACTTGGTCAGACATACAACAACCACTATGTAGGGTCATTTTATACGCTCAAAGCTCCAGCATTCTGGCCTCGATCAGTTGAGCTCGCTTGGTGCAAGAGCCGTAACACGACCAGGGCGAGGGGCTTCACCATATTCAAACACACTACCATCGACGAGACTCGAACCGTGACACAAAAGGCTCAACTGCTAAATCTGTCATCTCGTACCTGAACCACGCTTAGCATCTTACATGAACTGTTCATGCATAGCTACAACGCTAAATATTCGTATTCTCGATTTCCCGTCGATCTTTCCGTCGGCATATCTTAATCATCTACCCCCTGTAAATCACGACTCGAGTCGCGGGGTTCCATTCGCGCGCTAATCGACCGAACATGCGGGGACCCCAGCCCCTATTGTGGCCCGAACTCTTCCCCGCGCAGTCGTCATCGTCACCCGTTAGGACGCGGTAGTTCTATGACATCCCAGCGGAAGCGGTTCGGTACGATTGGCACGGGTGTGCTTAGCTCAGGGCATTATGCAGGTTCCAAGAAGCGCGCATCCGCGATCCGCTCGCGACGGAAATTGCTGTACGAAGCCAAGACGCCGGGTCGGTTGTTTGTGATCATGAACCCGTCGGGGCGACCGAGTATGGTAATATCCGGGGACAAAGCTTGCCATCGAATCACGCCAGCGAGGAGTTTTGGTAATATAAAGTCGTCTAGCTGGTCGCCGCAAATCACCATGTCAACAGACCGAGGATTCACAAGCTCTCAGCCATCATTAGCTGCCCACCAAAGGCCCAGCAGTCCGACAAAATGAAGCTTTCGTCAACTCTTGCGGCGGTCCCGTTGACTGCGCGCTTGGCCCAGGCCGCACTGGACGTGGACGCTGTTACCGAGAAGTACTTCGGCAACGATGCGCCCTGGTACCATGACCGTATTCCGCTGTTCGAATCGAGCGACTCGGAAATCACCGAAGTCTACTACTACCGCTGGAATGTTTTCCGCACTCACCAACGCGATGTCGGAACCAAGTACGGTTACATCACTACAGAATTCATCGACAACGTTGGCTGGCAGACGCAGCCGTGGGCTTCCAACAATTGCGCCGCAATCTTCCATCTTTCAGAAGGCCGATGGTGCCGCGACCCTCGCTTCAAGCAAGATCATGCGACTTTCATGTACAGCGCCGACAGCAACCCGCGTCAGTACTCCGAAAGCTTGGCAGATGGTGTCTGGAGGAATTATCTCGTCGACGGAAACCCCGAACTCGCCATCTCGCTCCTTGACGACATGCAAAGGGTTTACAACGAATGGGTTGGAGACCATTACGATGAGTCAAAGGGGCTTTTCTGGATCGAACCCCTCGCCGACGCGACCGAGTATACTATCGCCAGTATTGACGCGTCTGGTGGGTATGATGGCTTTGGTGGAGGCCAGGCTTTCCGCCCTACCATCAACACCTACCAATATGCCAATGCGCGGGCTATCGCTAAGATCGCCGCTTTGAAGGGTGGTCTTGACGACGTTGTTGCGGAATACAACAACCGCGCCGACGCCATCAAGGAGACTCTCCAGAGAGACTTGTGGAACTCCACATTCGAGCACTTCATCGATCGCTTCTTCGTCAACAACGAGAACGTGACTTACTGGGACTTCATCCGAGGACGTGAGCTCGCTGGTATTGTTCCCTGGGCGCATGATCTTCCCGATGATGATGCCAAGTTCGGCGAGGCGTGGAAGCACGTTCTTAGCTCTGATCAACTCGGCGGCCCCTTCGGACTGCGCACTGTCGAACCCTCGTACGAATATTATATGCGCGTGTGGCGCTACGAGGGCACCCAAACTGAGTGCCATTGGAATGGCCCTTCTTGGCCCTACCAGACGACCCAGGTCCTGACTTCGCTCGCCAATGTTCTCGACCATTACCCCAACTCATCCTCGCTTGTCAGTGTTGGCGACTACACCAGGCTGCTCAAGCAGTATGCCAACCAGCACTACAACAAGCACTTCGACAACATCTTGGACATTGAGGAGAACTACGACCCTGACACCGGTGAGCCGATTGTCGGACTGGGACGCTCGCACCACTACTTCCACTCCGGCTACGTTGACTTGATTCTGTCCGGCTTCGTCGGTATTCGTCCTCGCGCGGACGACGTTCTGGAAGTTAACCCCCTGGCTGACCCATCGTCCATCTCCTACTTTCGCGCCGAGCGTATTCTCTACCACGGTCAAGAGATTGCTGTCCAGTGGGATGCGACTGGTGACCGCTACGGCGAGGCTGGTCTGCGCGTTGAGGTCGGCGGCCAGGTGGTCGCTTCATCCGACAAGCTCGAGCGCCTGACAGTCGACATTGCTCGCTCAACCGTCTCCGTCTCCCGCCCCTTCGACCAAGCGATCCAGCTTCAGGCTGACATCACTCCTCCTATTGTCAACACTTCCGTTGTCAACTACGACATCAACCGCCTCCATGACGTCTTTGACGGCCGCATCTGGTTTTGGACCCAGGACACCATTGCTAATGGTCTCGATACCCCTGAGGGCAGCACAACTGAGGAATGGGTCAGCACAGAGTTTGGCGCAGCTGTCACCATTTCTCGCGCCGAGATCGCTTTCTTCGCGAACGAGGAGAAGGGCCTCGATGTTCCCGCGAGCTACAAGCTGCAGGTTTTGAGCGGCGAATGGACCGATGTAGCCGACGCAACGTACGACGCGCCCCTGGCGAATGGCATCACCAACGTAAAGTGGACTGGTGTCTCGACTGAATCCGTCAGAATTCTCGTGACTCCCAAGGAGGGCAAGAAGGTCCGTTTGGTGGAACTGAAGGTTTTCACTGAGTAATCGATCGATAATGATTCATCGGGACACGCCGCGTAATTTAACTCACTCCTTTTCTAGACGACGCACGTAATTCATAGAAGCTGGAGACTATCTCCATTGGAAATAATACCTCTCATCAGCCTTCCATTGGTTGAAAAATATCTTTCGTCCCATGATTTTCATGGTTCCAGCCATCGTTCCCGCCATCGTCAATTTCGTTTCACGTTGTTTTTTCTCGACTGATTTAGAACCTGTTGATAACCTATCTTAATTCGCCGACACAACGCAACTACTTTGATGTGATACTACCCATTGACTACGATAGTCTGGTGGGTTTTTCCCCATCAAGTTCAAGGAAGGTCGCTTAACCCCGAGCGCAAACCATTAGGCTCGGATGTAGAGGCCTCGGGTTTGTGACAAAACACGCAGAATGAGGCCATTCCCGCGGCCTCCGATGTTGCGCTTGCTCAACCTCATCAAAATATGGTGAATGACAACAATAAGGCAGATCCCAATACTTATGACGACGAAACTTCAGCCAAACTATAAAAAGTACGCTGGTAACCCACAACATCCAGCGCATTAATTTCTGTAAGGCTGTGCATAGCCCATGCGAGTCAGGCCGACGATCTCGGGCGACGCCGAAACCCCTGAAGTCACCAGGCCTACCATAAGTATTTCAAAACAATATACACACATCACGTCCCCAACATAGCATACTTAAGTCGCCTGGTCCGCTTTATCACTTCCTGCGCTTTGCCATCTGATTACTTACAACCCTCATATCAGCCGTTGGCCGTGTCATCTTATCTGCAACAACACAAAACCTCGAAAGCACCTTCGATCCACAACCATGAAGGTCTCATCAATTGTACTCCTTTCCACCCTCGCCTCCACTGGACTGGCTTTCACCATCGACACCCACATTCTTCAGAGCCTCCATCGCCGCCTAAGCATCGAAGATCGATCCGTTCAAGAAGCAGCACCAGCCATCGCCCCGGAAGACATTCTGAACCCGGTTGTGAAACCAAGAGAATGCGAAGAGCCCGCCGAACCCGCCGAACCTAGCGAAGCAGAGCGCAAGAAGGGTGCGAAGCGCCCCGCTAGGCCTTCTCGACCGGCGAATTGTTAAGGGGTGCCAAAAGAGCGAGGGGCACATTTTAGTCGGCATGTTTGAGTATCAGCGACGTTTTCTTCAGATGACCGAATAATCCTTCTTTTCGCTTTCAACATATCAAAACAATCGAGAAAGGAAAGGGTCTGGTTCGTCAAAGGCCAGTGACGGCTCGCCATTGTTAATCTATTGTAAATCATTTGCCATGAACAAAATGCTTATTCATTAGTCAAATTCAACTCATTCGTCTTGCCAGACAATCTGAGCGCGTGTCACAGCCCAACTAGCCCGCCTGAAGTTGACGAGCGGATAGACGAGCCGAGGCGCGGGAAGCAATCATTCTTCACAACTGACCTCGGGATCAGCTCCGGGTCGATCCGCCAAGCCGCTAGGGAACGATTGATGCTAAAAGGGCTGACAGCGCATGCAGGTTGAACACAATCACCAATGACAGGGCGGGTGTGACTTCATCGGCAAACGCCACCGTTTTGCCGGCGCGGTGTCGCTCTCGCCAAATTGGTAGCCGATCTTCCATGTGTCACTGGCACGGCAAATGCATAAAAGGGTTGGGGTTCGCCCCGACTCCATTCCGCGACTTTTAAGTTGGCAGTTTCACGTGCGCTAACAGGGGCAACTTCAGACGGCAGCTCAAGCTTGTCCAAACCTATTGATTCCGCAACCAAAAGTCATCGCTGGACGCCTCGGGATTTAAATCACGATTTTGTTGTTAGTCCCGCATGATGAGCAGCTCCGCGAGCTCCACCGAATCCGACGCTGCGTCGCAGCAGCCGGAAGTTCTCGGCAGAAGTCGGGAGGGGATGATTGCCGAGTCGATGAAAAATGGCGAAGACATTCAGAAACAGTTTCCATCAGTAGATTTCAAAGGGGCGGTTATAGAACCCACTGTCAATTTGACGTTTGACATCCAGGTACGCTGGACGAATTCTAGGACCATTCATGCGAGCATCAGCAGTGTGATTCTCTACGTTTCTGAATCCTAGTATCTAACAACGGTC
The DNA here is from genome assembly GCF_013390195.1 of Colletotrichum siamense. Classification (NCBI taxonomy): domain Eukaryota; kingdom Fungi; phylum Ascomycota; class Sordariomycetes; order Glomerellales; family Glomerellaceae; genus Colletotrichum; species Colletotrichum siamense. The sequence goes on along the minus strand of NW_023501016.1, from coordinate 6,462,556 downwards.
GTAGCAACATGTCGATGAGGCAAATCAGCGAAGATACAACACCTTAATGGCCGAGATGCTCAAGAACACCGCTGATCCTGCTTTTGCGGAGAGACTATTATGGGAAGCAAGGAGTTGTCTTCGGAACTACCCCGAGGTGCTGGGGCAGTTTGATTCCATCTTCATCAGTAAACGGCCTGTTCCAGACATGATCAGGGAGTTGCATGAGGTTTTGACGACAAAAAAAGAGACAGTCAGACGGATGAGCTTACAAAATCCCGAGCAGGGAGTCGCCACTGGGACAGCTTAAAGCTGAGAAGACTTTGACTAGGTGGGCGGCATGATCCAACTGGCTTCTTTATTTGTAGCGTATTTGTGTAATATCAGGCTTTATGATTGAGTGTATAATGGTTACCACCACCCTGTCAAATATATGTATTGTCGTTCCGTCGGTTAACAAGGCTACGAAGTCGAGAACTTGTCGTACATGTCTACTGCGCCCATTGATGTACATTTATCATGCGTTATTCTGAGGATATGTATGTTCCACTCACATCGTCATTTTCGGATAGTCTCTTGCCTAGGTTCTTCAAATGAGGTAGCGTGCCAAGGTACAGCAAACGTCGTAGTGCTTAAGTGACCAAACAGCTAGACCGCCTTCTGGGTATTGCTAGGTTACCTTTCATACGATTGTATCACGTATTCTCTAGCATCTACACCAGCTTGGCACGTGTTGCTTGGCACCTCAGACCAAGTTCTTCTTCATGGAGGGATGACAGGCCATGGACAATGGATTCAGCGGACAATTACATTTTCAGAGCAAACCAATAAACATCAACTATTGCCGTGAGCGATTAACAAGTATTGCAACTGTTAAAAGAAGCTGGAGACTTCTCAAAAATCAGGGAACAGCGATTTTGTTCTCCTTGGTGTGAAGAAATTGTCGACGTAGATACCTAGTGTGCTTGTGAAATGTGATTCTCATAGCATAGAAAGAGCCTGCACTATTTCAGAGGCGTCACCAACTTTGCTCTGACGCGCATTGAGTCAAAATTCAGAACATCTCTGAGTCGGTGCGACGCTGTACTCAATTGACAGCTCCTCAGTGCCAAGTAAGCTGACCGGTGCGATAGCCTGATCACAGAATTCTGGGCGAATCGCCTGTGTGGTCTGCCAAGCCAGGTGGCTTTTCAATGATCAACATGGTGTAGCTGCAATGGAACATTGCCCATGGGATCATGATTGGGGGATAATTCAACTCACCTGTTTCTTACATTAGAATGTGATTGGGGGCGGTGCTAAATTTTCAGAGCGCAGTTTGTAGAGACGTTGTGATGAGGCCGACTCCTTGTACCTACTCAGACGCTGCATGCAAGATTAAAGGAATTATCTGATGAGATGAGAACGATCCTGGCGCAGACTAAAGAAAACACTCAGATCCGTAAATAATAGTTCACAGATTCATTGACGAACCCCTCAATCCGACGGTGCCAATCGGCCCATCCCAGCGTATCATTGCGTCCGGTGGCCACCCTCACAATGTCGGTTTGCCCCGAGCCCCCTCATTGTGCCCCTCCCTCTCGGACACAGCCGCCCAGTTTTGGTGAATAATCCGCTGTGTTGGTTGTCTTCAATTGTGTGTTGGAAAGGTCTTTTCATTTGGCCGAATGCTGCAGCCTGCTGCCATCCATGCCTCTGAGTGGCTCGGTTGAGCAGGGGTTCACAGCCATTGCATCTCGCTTGCCTATTTCAGACAGCTGACGGGCTTGTTGGCTGCAGGTGCTGATATCGTATGTTGAGCTACCAGCATTTTCTATGCGTGTAAGATGGAGCCCACCCCGGTCATCTGAGGTGAGATGCAGCGAGGCTTGAGGAAAAGAGCGAGGAGGAGAGTGGGAAGGATGCGCCGGATATGCAGGCAGGCGGCGTACAGGTGATCAGCTCTGTGCTACTGTATTTCTCATAAAGACAGACAGGCCCCCCATTTTGATTGATTGAAATTGGTCTGGTTCGGTTTTTCTTCTTCCGTTCTCTTTTCTGTCCCACACTCGATCGCTGTGCGCCATCGCCCGGTCTCTCGACGGATCCGAACCAGCCGAATTAATCGCCGCGATGTTGGTGCCATTACTAGCAGTGGCCGTGAGCCTTGCTGCTACAGTTTCAGCACAAGAAGTTGCCTGTTACGCGCCAGACGGTTCAGTTGCCAACAATGAAACCTACGTTCCATGCAACAAGCTCGGAATCACCCAGTCCGGCGTCTTCTCTAGCTGCTGCGCTCTCGACGGCCCGGCCGACGAAAGAGATATCTGCTCATCATCCGGCCTGTGTATCAACAAGCAACAGCAACCACAGAGAGGGTTCTGTACGGACAAGACATGGAAGAGTAAGGCTTGCGTCAACATCTGCACGGATGAATCTGTACGGTCTTAGATCTTTGGGGAATTATTCAACTCAGATGTACTAACTCAAGACAGTCTGGCGGAAGCGCTTCCAACTCGACTATTCTGACCGCTTGTAATGACGGCACAGCCAAGTATTGCTGCGGAGCATCCAACACAACCTGCTGCGGCACCGATGCAGCGATCTCAATTCAGACCCAGGAATCAGTCTGTACTGCGAACACCACGGACGGCAATGGCACCGGCAACGGTGATGGTTTTAAGGGAGCCACTATTGGTCTCGCTGTCGTAGCTGGTGTCTGTCTCTTGGCCGGTCTTATCTCAACGTTTTGGCTGTGGAAGCAGAACAAGTCGCTTAAGCGTCAACTGTCTGAGAAGCCGGACGTACCACCGCCAGCAGAGCCTCACACACCTGCCCAGACCCTCGTCGAGCCTCAGCACACCGGTACAGACCCCCGAAGCTCTTACATCACCTCTTCACCAGGCCTGTACAAGCCGCCTTACAGCACATCGCCCCGAGAGTCAGAGTTCCATTCTGGGAACCTTCATAGATACTCGGAACTGGATGCATCAGTCGCGACAGCGCGAAGTGAGATGGGATCTCCGACACCATACGACCAACAGCATTTCCATCAGCAAGGACGCGACTCCCCCGTCCCCGAAAACAACACTACACCCATGGGCTCCCCTCACATGCACCATCGGTAATTTGCCACGTCAAATTGTACTTTGTGGGTGTTTTCATGCCCGATTTCTGTGGTTTATCACTGGCTATAATGAGCCACTCAAAACTTTTGGGATGCTTGATAGAGCTTTGGCTCCTTTATGAGGCACCTATCCAGGCCTCGTTGGAGGTATCCGCTACACTATAAATATCCTCCATGTTCTTCACTACTATTCATGTGCTGAGAGGTGTTCGGCAATGCTCCTTGCGTTTTCGCTACGAGTATCAGACAACCCGTGAATGTGTGCAGGTGCTCAATAGGACGACGCATTTCTTTTTTAAAATTTCCCACATCCTCCCTCGAGCTATGATATTCCGAGCAGAGGCAGCTTCCATATCTTTGCGTGCCCCTATTCATCCATGATCCCAGCTCAACCACGCAGCGATCACGTAGAAGTTCTCCCCTTCAACACACCCTCAGACTGCAAGCTTCCTGGCCTGTCTCTCTGTAATGAAGAACATATTGCATCTTGACCTACGGTCTCAGCCAAAACCGACCCTTGGACCGATTCGTAATCCATTCTTCGACGCAGGCTGCCAGGATTTTCGAGTCTTACTAAAAGCATATACAAACAGTGAAGTACATGTACATGGTTCGGTGTCCAACCAGCTCACATCTTAACCATCGTAGCTTCGACATGCTCAGAAGATCCTGTGGACGCCTTGGCTATGATCGTGTGATTTTCGGAGGCATTTTGCAAGACTATCACCGCTTTTCGACCATCCCACCCATGATCAAAAATCATCGAAGCCTCCTCAATAGACATCTTCTTTGTCTCAGGGAAGCAGAAGTAGATAATGACGACATAGAGGCAGTCCACCGCAATGTAGACGGCGTAGTAGCGCCACGTCAGCGCCTGCAGAGCAATCGGGTTGACGAATTGGTTGAAAGTATTGCCAAGCTGCTGGACGCAAAGGTAGATGGCAAGGCCTTTGGTTCTCAGGCTGAAAGGCATTAGCTCGGCGACATAAGTGTAGTTGAGCGTCGTCCAGGCGATGTCGTACGAGCCGAAGAAGAGGAAGAGGAAAGGGACAGCGGCCACCCCAAGGGCTGTTGTGCCAGTTTCAGCGAAGCCGGCAGAGAATCCCATCACAAATGAGTAGCTAATTATCATGCCTATCATCGATACAAAGAAGATAGGACGGCGGCCAAAATCTTCGACGTATAGGCCAGCGATCTCGGCCACGATGAGATTCCAGCCGGCGAGTCCGGCATTGACGGAAAGAATGTTCTGGGGCTTCGAAATACCGACAGACCTCAGAACAGGCGCGAGATAGCTATTTTCAGTTAAACATGTGTGGCGAGAATATGGAAAGATCGTAGTTTACTTACTATCCAACGATTCCATTTCCAACCCAGTTGACGCCGATTGCCATCACTGCAGAGACGAACAGACGCTTACGGTTACCGGTTGTACGGAAGAAGTCCAGCTAGAGAGAGTCAGGTTAATGAATACAGACACAAATCTTGGAATGTCCACGACTTACATAAGAGGTCTTGTGACTTGTTGCCTCTGCTTTGATGGCTTCCTTCATCTCTCGGAACTCCCATTGCACGAGTTCATCGTTGATGTCGCCGTTGGCATGATCGCAAGCATTTGCAGCGCCTTGTCTTCCTGGCTCTTGAGTAGCAGAAATCTTGGGGACTCGGGAGCTGTGGCGAGAACTGATAGAACAGCAGCCGGTCCAACCAGTATCAAAAGGCAGGGAAACCGCCAGCTCCAGTCACCTGGAACACTGAGACCGATGACTAACGAAACAGAATAATCAGCAAGGTGTCATCTTTGGGAGGACAAGGAAGCCTTACTGCACATGATCGAGCTAAGGAGGGAGCCAATGTAGTAGCAACCATAGTACAGTGAACCCACGGTGGGACGTAGGCGCGGATGGGCCGTCTCTTGCAGAAGCGCCGGTGCGCTGACTTTGACCATCGCGCCACCGATTCCCATGGTGACTCTGGCTGAATGATTGTGAGAACGATTGAGAATGAGCAGAAAGTCCGAGTAGTCTTACAGATTATGAAATGGGTAACGTTGCGCGACAAAGCATTCCAAATGGCTCCCGCGATCACAAAGATGGAAGCAAGCAAAATGCATGTTTTCCGGCCCCAATGATTACAGATCCAGGCAGATGGAAATCCCATCACAACACCAGGAAGAAAGATTGAGGCTGAGATGATGCCTAGCCATTGTCCCTGGGGATGATCAAAGTACTCGTTCCACGATGGTAAAGCTTGGAGGCCGGTTAAGAGGCCTTGATCATCTGAACAGATTGGTCGTCAGTCATACAAAATCACTCGAGATATGGTGCAATGAGCAGCTTACAGCCAAGATAGAACGGGCATAACATGCATCCAAAATTGTAGAAGACGCTCCATCGTAGACCTGAGTCTTTCCACCAGCAAGGGTTCGTGTTATCTGCGCGAAACGGAGTCAACCTTAATCCGACCTGTTCTAGTCATATCAACGTACTGCGATGGGCGGCATATGTAGGACTTTCCGATTCCGAAGGCATGTTTGAGAACGTTGCAGATGGTAGGCCGTGGACGTGTCTCCGGCATTGGCTGTTCTCCAGCGAGTTACCATAACTTTATGTACCAAGTACGACGACAAGCTAAGAGGTGATTGGAACTGTGGAAACATTGGTGTTTTCCCCACGGGGCAATTGGAAAACCCCACGGGGGCATTGGACCGGCACTAATTCCTGCCCAAGCAATATTTGGGATGGGCTTTCCGGCTGAGCCTTTGGGACGAGTCGGAGTTTAACCGCCGGCAAGAAGACGAACGGTTAAAATCACATTCGACTGCCCCAACGAGAAGGGAATCCAGGCAGCGAGCCTTGCCTTTACGTTAAAATCCAAAGTGCCGCCGGCTGTTATTTTCCGAACGTGTTCCGGATATGGCTATGTCGTCACGCCGAAACTGTTCGCCATCATTTACATAGTTGTCGTCTTGATTAGACTGTCCGACGTACATTATCAATTATCAAAGAAACTTTGTCATTGAAGATCGCAAACTTGGTCAACATGTGCCAGAAGATTGCCATCAAGTCGGTCCTCCAAAGCAAGGTTCCCGCCTTTGGGTTTTGGCTCACGTACGTGGAATACCTACTTCACTACTGCATTCACATTTTATTTCTCTTTGCAAATTTGCAGAGGAAAAAGTGATCATGTTTGACGCGCCTAAATAGTATTCCGAGCACTGCTGTTGCGAAAACAATTCTTCGTGGAGACTCCGGGGTTTCTGTGCCCTTCACATGGACACTGGTTGACGCCGAACACGGATTGATTTCTGATGTGCACTACTATGATGTAAGTCGGGCGCTGGGGGCTTTCGTTGCACACCCACCCACAGCCACGGTGGGTATCTTCATGCCTGCGGCCTAACACTTGTCATAGCTCGTGAATGCCGTCGGTCACGAAGGCGCTAGTCCTATCATTAGGGTTCCATCAGGAGAAGAATGGATGATCAAGCGAGCTCTTGATGCCGGAGCACATGGTGTGATGACTCCAATGTGTCATTCAGAGGTAAGTGGCTATGGCTATCAATTCCACATCATGAGCCATTTCTTGATCCACAGCCTTGAATCTGTGCTGACGCGAGATTGACCTTCAGACCGATGCTGCGAAAGTTGTGTCGTATGCCAAGTACCCTCCTCTAGGCACTCGAGGTTACGGACCAATGTTTGCTCCTCATGCTTTCCCGGGCACGGAGCCTGGAGCTGAATACGACACTCTCGCTCAAGACGTTCTTGTTGCTGTGCAGATTGAGTCTCGCGCAGGTGTCGAAAATGTAGCAAAGATCGCCGAAGTTGACGGCGTAGATGTCATTTTCATCGGTCCGTTCGATCTTTCGAAGCAGATGGGCGTAGAGCGCGGTGGTCAGGAGCACGAGGCGGCGATTCAGAAAGCACTGAATGCTGCGCACGCGGCCAACAAAAAGTGCGCCATTTTCTGTAAGTTATTACATCTCACACTGTTCTCTTGAGGCTACGTGGGCACCGCGGCTAATTACGTTCCAAGGCACCGACGGGGCTGATGCTCTCACACGCGCCAAGCAAGGGTTTGATATGATATCTGTCAATACTGATGTTGGTGTGCTCAAGAGAGGCATGGCAAGCGATATTAGGACTGCGAATGCGGAGGGACAAAAGATACACCAGAGGCAGGGCTACTAAAATTTCTCACCCCTATGGCCAAATGAAATCAAATGTCATGTCTGAGCTTCTTCTGTTCATCAAAATATGAGCGGATTCTAGCCATAGAGTTTAGCGATAGAGTTGTGAGACCTGTCTAAAAGCATCGTTCGTGCTTATTGCAACATGAAATCTCACGTCTGAAAACATTCACGTTTGAAGGTTCGACGCAAGCTTTGGGCAGATGTTTTATTTACGGTCCAGAATGTCGTGTGAATATCTTCAAGTTACCGACTTTTACTTTCGATGACAATCAGCAACATTCTAGCGATTTCATCCTGACGATGGGCGAGGGCTTTTAAGAGTGATGTATGTAGAATCGGGTGACTCATAGAGGGGTACAGAAGATGAACCATCTTCACGCAACTTTCGTACTAGTTGAGTTCTCAAGCCATTTTCCTCGCAAGTCTGTGATTGACGTTCAACATGAGGGTAGGCTGTGTGATGGAGTCGCAACTCAAGAGTCACAAAAGAACGGTGAAACGAGTCCAAGACAACTGGAGCAAGACTGAAATCTGATAATCAGTTTCTAATACTAAGAGTATCGTTCCCCTGATCCATGTCTGGGCAGTATTTGCCGTACACTCTAAGCACTCTAATAGAAGTACGTATCCTCGGGCATACGGATGCCGTCATTGATCGATCCTCCCTATAGAGCAGGTCAATTAGAAGCCGTAAACCCATCGGGTCTTTAATACGTACCATAGCTCTTCCCCCATCTACCATGATACAGCCGCCGTTCATGTATCCGCCTGCCTTGGAGGAGAGCATCAGGCAAGGCCCAACAATCTCCTCCGGAAGTCCAGCGCGTCCTACAGGAAATCAGTAAGAGAGCTAATCCAACTGATGTGCACCAACTCACCAGCTGTGGAACGCTTGGCCGCCGCGGTGGCAAAGTGATTCAAAGAAGCAGAAGCGCTTGACTTGTTCGTGGTGGTCATCTCACTCGGGAAGATGCCTGGAAGGACGGCGTTGACCCGTATTTTCATTCTAAGATGGAGCAAGAAGTGTCAGTGATAAGTCTTGCGAGGGCATTCTGTTTCTTTCGCCTCGGAGAATGACGAGCAGTCGACATACGGATGAAAGCGGCCAGCGAGGAGCTTAGACAAATGCAAGGCTTATCAGGGTTAGATTAGAGTATCGCTCTTTATGATGCAACTTCTTGAATCAGTACTCACCCGCAGCCTATTCATGATGTAAGTACAATGCATCACAATTTTAGGGTGTACTCACCTTGGAAGTGGCATAGGCCAGAGTTCCCATGGCTCTGCAAGCATTTCGTCAACGTCGAATAGTAGGTTGCGGCATCATTGAGTACACACCGTTGATTCATGACTGCTGCCAGGGATGCAATGACAATTACACTCGGATTTGGAGATTTGCGCAGAAGTGGCACAAACCCCACGGTTGTGAAGTAGACGCCGCTGATGTTGACTTGAATGGTGTTTAGAAACAGCGCTGAACTAAAACTTGGGTGGGTGTCATACCGCTGTTTGTGCTGGCGAAAGAATCGCTGGACATTGTTAATTAGCGATCAATAGCGGGCAGTGGAATGCACGAAATCGTTGTGAATTCATACTCATCGAGACTTTTCCACAGACCCTCTTGGACAGCATCCGCTGGAGAAGTATGTCAGTGTTTGCAAGTCGGGCGAATTTTCAGTGGGCATACCATCATTAGGATCCCAGGCAGGATAGGTGATCGATCCTGGGAGACCAGCATTGTTGATGAGAACTTCGATCTTGCTATGTTCAGTGGCAGAACTCCAGACAACAATTGGGTCCAGTGGTACTCTTCTTACATGTTTCTCTCTCTGTACAATCTGTTCCACCAGTTGGGCACATCCATCCTTTGTCCCGACATCCCCTGGAATTCTACATTTTGATTAGTTTTTTGGATCTGGAAGGTAGTCAACCAGCGCTGAACCGGCGTTTCTTACGGAATCACTTGGCCGCCTTCAGAGGCTGTGGAAGAAAGATTCCTTCGCAGCACGATTCAACACCTCAGCACGCCGACCAGTGATGTAAACCTTAGCGCCATTTTGAGCAAAGCCTTCAGCAAGTGCTGCCCGTGCTGGTCAGTTTAGTTCATGTACCTTCATGGAGCCACGGACCTTTTCCAAGGCCAGAACCTCCGCCAGTAATAACGACAACCTTGTCTTTGACACTGAAAATGTTCTCGATGTGAAACGCCATGGCGACCTGGTAAGCGGACAAAGAGCAACGGTGGCAGCGGTTTGTCGAAAAAATGCTCTTGTTGAGATACTTCTGTCTAGAGGGGAACAGGGCATTAGATGCTACTGAACACCTTAAAATCAAGCCTGATTTTTTCCATGGCCAGCGGCCTTACGCCGGGAATGAGACACTGTTAGGCCGTGGCTCACTGGGTTTAACCGCGGACGCTGGCTTTAGTTTAACCGGCCCTCTGGGGCTTGGTGAAGGCCCGCTTTAGGTCGCGAAACTCCAAGCCGTCACTGAAATTTAACCGAATGATCGGAGGTGTCCCTGTGCAATGGCCGATTTAAAGGACAGTGGGAAACTGACAGTGACATATGATGTGCTCGTTGAGTGTAATCTGACTGGGCACGGTGACAATCTGCCTCCCTGCAAGTATTTGACTTTCGTCCAAACCGCACCAGGTTACTTGGAAAACATGGGGTCTCAAATTGCGAATGACGCGCGTCCGACTTACACAATCCTTCACGCCGATGGACTCTACCCTGTAAGTTGGTGTTTGACCTCACATTTGACAGCCGCTAAAGCTCACAAAACAGGACGACAACCTGGAGCAAGAGATTCTCAGGTCGAAGGATCAATCTTACACCGTGAACTATCATCAAGGGCATCTTTCGCCTGCAGGAGTGCCGACTTACAAACCATGGTCGACTATCGACAAGAGCCTTCGTGATAAGGTCGATGGAATTTCAATACTGAAGCCAGAGTTCACCGCTGCAGATCTGGAATTATTCCCCAATCTCAAATTGTGAGTTTTTCGGCAAGTGCTTTCAACTAGTTATGACCCAGGTCTGACGCAAGAATCCTGGGGACTCAGGCTCGTTCGCATGGGCGTCGGCTATGACAAGGTGGATCGCATTGCCCTCGACAAACGAGGCGTGGTGCTTTGCAACATTCCAGGTGAAAATTGAATTCGGCAGTACCTTTGAGCGCTGGATCTGACATGCGCAGATTATGGGACGGGTGAAATTGCTGACCATGCAATGGCACTCGCGCTGTCCCTTCGTCGCGGTGTAATCCACCACCATGATCTTCAACGGGGAAATCCGCCTGCAGCTTGGAGCCCCATCGACACTCCCCTCATCTCCAGGATCCAGAACGCCACCTTCGGCATTCTGGGACTTGGTCTGATCGGCACCGCAGTTGCTCTCCGGGCAAAGGCATTTGGTTGGAAAGTCCTTGCCTATGATCCTTTTGCGCCAAATGGAATCGACAAGGCCTTGGGCATAGATCGGACTCGCGATATCAATGAGCTCTTCCGGAGGAGCTCCACAATTAGCGTGCATTGCCCAGCAACTCCGCAAACCATCAACCTCGTGAACTACCAGTTGCTCAGTCTCATGCCCAGAGGCGGATTACTGATCAACACCGCCAGAGGCGAGGTTGTCAATCTCGACGACGTAGAGCGATGTCTGAGAGAAAACATCCTCGGCGGCGTGGGTTTGGACGTCGTTCCAGACGAGCCGATTCCGGCGGAGGGTCCCATTCACTCTCTTCTACAGGCGTATCGCAACCATGAACCATGGCTTGTCGGACGAATGGTGGTGACGCCACACAGCGCTTACCAGAGTCCGGAAAGTTTGCTGGACATCAGGATCAAGGCTGCCGAGGTGATGCGGGACAATCTGATCAACAAGCTCAATGTCAATATTATCTCGCTGAGAAAGGTCTAGGAATTAGAGCTAGGCTGGCGAACGCGCAGTAGAATTGACATTATTCTTGAAACATAAGACTCCGGAACAATAATCTAGCTTTGTATTATGCTATATTGCAATGAAATATGTCTTGGGGATCCCAGAGTGAAAGAATTCAGACATTGAAGTCGGCCATGGATGCATGATGTGCCATATTTGCTGCCATTTCAATCTGTCAATCAAAGCATCGATTCTTCCGAGTCGAGATTCGCGACTCAATATTTTGACGAAGACCCTTTGGAAGATGTATTTGCCTGTACGCTGTTGTATGCGGGTAATGGTTGGGAAAGATCAACGGCAGCTAAGAACTTTTCACGAAGCTGACTTTTCGATGGCTTCAGTGAGACATACGTAGTAGCCCACTGTCCGAATCTGTTCACAAACTAATCCTTAGGCGTTCATCTCTGCCCATGCTCTTTCCCACGGGAAAATGGCCATGCATCTGAGTCCAAAGATCCCGGGGACAGGGCGCCAGAGAGAAAACGCATGAGATCACTGCCTGCGCTCGGTATGTGATTCGGCGACTTCTCGTTACAGTGGCGGACGCATTAGAGGCCGCGGAGCGACGAGTCTTGCTGTTAAATCGCCGGCTAAATCTTTTTGTGTTGAAGTTCGGTTAAACCTGCTAAACCTGCTAAACTCGACCCACCCTTTCGAAGCCGGTAGTCACCACGCCACCAACACTGGGCGAGAGAACGGGTGTCCTAGCATGAATGCATGTGTATCAAGTCGCTAATTGATTGATCAAGGTCTTTCTATCATTTTAAAATATGAAAATGCAGCACGAGTGTATTTTGGATTAAGAGACATTGCCGTTCCGCAGCTCACAGATTGCTCAATCTTGTGCATCAAGCCCGTTTCCATTGTCCCCACTAGACCTAACACCATGTCTTCTACCGAAGTCCTCGTTTCTACCGCGACATTGCCGTCGACTGCCTGTCTTGATAACAGCCCGAATTCTCAGGTATGCGAGCCTTCCACGTCCTCGGTCGAAAATACCCGCACATGAGCAAGCTATGTCCACTTTGAAGACGGCCATTCTAAGCATCGTACAGGACCTGGAATGGCTCGAGACACTCCGGACGAAGGGCTGGACCATTGTCCCAGAGACCATCCCTAAGGACAAGGCCTTGAAATACGCTGATAAGGCCTACTCCTGGCTGGAGGACTGGGGTTACGGATTTAACAGAACGGACCCCGCCACAAGAGGGCCCGCCCACTTGCCCTTCACGCACCGTGCTGGTATCTTCAACCGGTATGTTCGTTTGCATTGATGTTGAGCCATTCACAATCTCGCTGACAAGTCAATCATGGAATTAGCTTCGGAGTGGCCCATGAGCAGTTTATGTGGGACTTGAAGTCGGAACCGAGCCTCATTGACAAGTTCGCGCGTGTTTGGGGTACGGATGAGTTGCTCGTGTCCTACGGTAAGATAACTATTATGTTCTCTGTTGCTGCATTTCCTGACGTAACGTTTCATGGACTTAGACGGTATCAATCTCTCACTGCCTGTCTCCGAGCGGCCAAAGACCGATCCCATCTTCGCACCATGGTCGCACGTGGACCAGTCTCCTCTGCGAACCGGACTACAGTGTGTACAGGGCATTCTGAACCTGCTTCCTAATGGGCCTGATGATGGCGGCCTCATGGTTTTGGAAGGTTCCAGCAAGTACTATGCGGAGCTGTGGCAGCACTTCGATCACAAGAAGGGCGAAAATGGCTGGAATACCTGGGAGCAGCAGTTCCTGGACGAGGAAATGTGCTCCTGGCTCGAATCCAAGGGATGCAAGTGGGTGAAGGTTTGTTGCGAGCCGGGTGACCTTCTCCTCTGGGACTCGGTGAGTTGTTCCTTTGCTCGACATCCCAAAACTTTCATGGGTGGCAGTCACTGACCATGAGTCTGCCACATAGCGAACGGTTCATTATGGCGCTGCTCCATCTTCAGCTGACGACAGATTTGCTGCATGTAAGTTTGAGACATCACCAGGGGCTCGGTGTCACGATACATTTGCTAACACAATGGTTTAAGACGTTTGCTACAAGCCTGTTTCCATGGTCTCCAACGAAGCCAAGGAGAAGCGAAAGGAGGCCTGGAAGAATAAGGACTGCACCGCCCATGATCCTTCCATCATTCGCCTTACCCCCCGACTTCCCCCGGACACTCACCATAGCTACCAGCAAGCCGTCGAGAGACCTCTTCAGGAGCCCGTTCTAACGCTTCGAGGAAAACAGCTTGCTGGCCTTGCATCATACTAGGCATGATTATGCAGATTACAAGAATATGGCACAATTGCTACAAGATGAGCCGGTGGATTTGGTTGGCACGTAGTAATTAGCTTAGATCGACGTCGTGTTGTCCTTCCTGTCATTTTCAATGGAAAATAGCCCAATCTTCCGTTTCAATGTAATTTCCTTGATGAACTCGCTGATAGTCGCATGAAGATTCAAGTTAATACATTGCTTTTTCTTGAGGTTGTCATGGTTGTCAGACTTCCTGGTTATTGAGCATTGGACCAAGTCAACGCCCCTCAACTGGCTGATCGCAGAGGCATACCGCCTAGAAAACACATCTTCGATCACGCACCGCCGTTTCGGATATAGCAAAAGTTTCAACCTAGAAATGTTTTGACTGCACCAAAATTACTGCGAACCTTTATGCAGAACTCGGATAAGAACATGAATTGTAGAAGGACGGGCAGTCATCGATGTCAAGGGAGCCAGCTGTTTCTCTCGGTAAGAAGCCAATTACGTAATCGTCAGTAAGCGGGTCCGTCTCATATTTCCCCAAGAACCCCAGGTTAGGTCCCCGACTTCCCCTCATGTTTCTTTCCCGGCATCGTCTCCGCTCGACCCTATCTCAAATATCACCACCATTTTATACTTCTTGTGTCATGCCGGCCATGCAGGCACTCGCAGGAGACGTAGAACGAGCCAGGTCCTCTGTCCTCCAGGAGCTCCCGAGTCGACCGAAGCGCAAACGGAATTCTGTCAGTCTCCCGGAATACTTCTCGAGGGTTTTGATGATCCTAATCCATCAGTGTAGCGTGCCTGTGATCGATGTCACAAGAATGCTTCGAAGGTATGCTCCCCCTCGAGTAACACAGGGTTTCATCTTAACCTCATGAGTTAGTGTTCTCCAGGAGTAGAAGGCATAACATGCATTCGCTGTACCGAGATCGGTTCCGAATGCACATACACCAGGCCCAAAAAGCGACGCGGTGTAAGCCACCTAGCATTTTAGTACTAGCAGTACATCCTAGCAGTACTGACCTGTCAATATTTAGCCATCATCGAAGAGGTCCAGACCTGCCGATGATGATGTCCAGAGTGCGGAGACTAATCGCTTATCACCAGAAGACGCTCCCGTTGTGCTCACCCCAGAAGATGAAGGCATCGGGAACGAAACGCGGAACCTTACAGACAACGACGGAGATTCCTCCCCACAATTTCAAACCACACTCGAGCATGAAGTTATCGAAGGACTCGTAGATGTGTTCTACTACGTTGGCTATCCTCTGTAGGTGCAGCGTCCCGGTCATGCAAGGTATCTCCTAGGCTAGACGCTCAACTAACCTATTGACGCCAGACGGCCGTATTTTCATTGGCCAACTTTCAGATCCCAGGTGGAGCAAAGAAGTATCAATCCGAATGGGGTGTGTTCATCATGACGATGGCAGTCTGCTGCTTTGCAGCTGGGCGGCTGAATGACGGAATTTCAATACCGTCCGGTCTTCTCGATCTGCGCGCTGAAGCTAGCTTGAAGTCCACCGAATGTTACGACGCGGCCATGAAGGTCATACCACAAGATCTCACGGAAGTTGCTGATTGGTACTCGTTGATGAAAGCAAAGTCGCTGTTGGCTTCAGCGTGTCTTCACAATGAACAACTCAAAAAGGCGTTATTTCATGGAGGAGACTATGTCTCTTTGTCGGTGAGCCGCGGTTTCCATGACGAAGCAAATTGGCCACAGGATCTGAACGGATGTGAGAAGCAAGAGCGAAGGCGTCTGGTAAGCATGATCCCGGAGTACAATCTCCCAATAAGGCCAGAAGTTTTACCACTGACCTGTTCCACCAAGTTCTGGGGTTCTTATCAGCATGACCAACACTTGGCCAAAATGTTTGGCTTCATCTCTAGACACAGAGAAGCCAAAGCGGCTGTACAATACCCCTCCGAGGTATATGATGACACAGATATCACACCGAACGGGATACAACAAAGGCCAGCGGAAGCAACATCGTTTCTCCAGGGCTGGAACTTTTGCACCGATCTTTACCGCATTTTGGAGCAGATTGATGCATGCAGCAGGTTAAATAGACAAACATCTGTGGACAGTCCTGGGAGCAAAGTCACAGCCTTCCTGACCTGTCGCCAGTCGCCGAAAGTGTTAGCAGCAGACAGCCTCAGGCTTCTAGCTCAACTATACGAGAGCCTTCCTGATGATCTCAAGCGTATCAAAGCCATCACAGGAGATCCCCAGAAAGATCGGCTGGGATTCATTGGTATGGATCCCATCCACCACGGCTCTATATACTACCTACCGATTTGTGAATGCTGATACATGTGAGGAAACTTTCGCAGCTTCCAACATCTTGCTCACGCTTCAAACGCCGAGGATGGTACTGGTGGGGAGCGAGAAGCCAAGTGTACACTTGCATTGCGCCATTGCAACCGAGCTTCTCGACGAGATAAGCATGATACCCCTCGCATTCTTTCACGCCTCAAGCACAGTAACCGTAAGTCCTCCTCGTGAGAAGTGAAAAGCCTGATGACAATCTGACGTCAGTTTAGCTACATCATCTGGCCCAAGTCGGTCATATGCTCGCCGGTGTTATACAACAGCCTGTATCTGCGTGGACCTATTTGCACGTCAGAAACATACTTCTCGTCTTGGCCGAATTTCTTGAGAGAGTCGAGGCAACCAGATCTTCATCACCCGGACTGGCTGCAAAGCTTCGTGTTCAGATGCATCGAATCGACAAGTGCATGCAACAACTGTCCCAAAGAAATCCTGAAGGGGGCCTTTCTATGATAGGGCGGACGCTGCTATCTCAGCGCTCCAACATTCTCCAAATGAATCTCCCCGATAATGTAGAGGTAATGCCAGCGTCGCTTATATCGTGATTGTATTCCTCCAATCTTAAGTCTGTTGATATGGTTCTGACCGGATATCTCACAGTCTCCATCTTCCAATCTGGACTTAAGAGGCATTACTTGGGAAAGGCCAGACACACTTTTCTCGGGCCGAGTCGATTCCTCGTTCTTGCAGAATTTACAAACTCCATTCAACCAGCAAAGCGGACTGTCGTATTCAATGGATCAACCGCTGGCCGACATGACGGGGCCTCCTTTGACAAATGGATTCGATCTCTTGGCGTCAAGTTTGGCCATGAATCCGCAACACGATTTGAACCTTTTGAATACTGCTCAGTATACACTTCCAAACGATTTGTTCAGCAATTGGCCGCTTTACCTTGGGCCAGGCGACGTTTGAACCCGCACAAATCTCCAGATCCGGGCTACCTCGTCTGGTTATCCGGGCTAACGAATAACACTGACTGTTTGGGTGCATCACTTTGGCCAATGTCGAGATCCACAGTATCATGCTACGAATTAGTTACGGTTCAGGACCTGGTACGAAATGCACCCAGCTTGTACTGCCATGAGCTTCTTCTTGAAAAGCCACGGGTTTCCCCGACAGGCGCTGTAGCAAAGAAAGCCCAGTCATACGCAGTCGCACCCTGCAAGTTCGTGCATCTGAGATGGACAAGACTAAATAAACCTTATCCCGTCCGATACAAGACAGGCATTGTGGGACCTGCATCGCAAGAAACCGGGGTTCCGTAGCGAGGTTGCTGTCATCTACTACCAGCCCACAACATAGAGTTTTGATCCAGCTGGCTCAAGTCTACCAATTGTGTCCAGCCAAGCATCACCCTTCAGGAACGTGCAATTCAACCAGTCGAAGCCGTATGTTACGGAATATCTCATGGATGCAAGTCTTGTAATGTAATATCACGGCGATCTGGAGCACGCCTCATACATTGCCCATGTTCTCAACCACTAACAACTAAACGTATAGCTGGGAAGTCTTCGATACAGTATTGATTAACTTTCTTGTCAGTCACTTGTGTCCAATCTGTTATCAAATGAGCACACGGTAATGCCACACCATCTTGGCAATAATCTAGAGACATTGACCGCCGTTGCTAGTTGGTGGGTACGGGCGAATCGGAGCGAGTCATCCCCGTTTTTCTCGGAACCGGTAGAACCAAAGGAGCAAGTTCTTGCCGAACTCTTATGTCTCCGACGACGATGTAAGGCATTCTCGAATAAGTATCCGGATGAGAGAAAGTGTATAAAACTCAGCTTCAAGACTTCCCAAGTTGAAAAATCTCTTTCTAGAGTACAGTTCCTCAAAGTCATTCAGTGTCAATACCTTCTTTGTCATCAACAACGCCAGCACCCAGCACCCTTTGCCCAAGTTCGAACACATACTCGGACTTTTACGATCGTTGCCCAAGATGCGTGTCATTGCTCTCGTTTCTGCTGCGCTGGCTCTTGCCATGCCTATCTCCGTGAGTATTTCCCTTCTACATACATAGGTTGCCGGAAGCAGAGTGTAGGTTTAAAAAAATTGACAAGGTGTAGGCTGGGGTGTGTGCGGCCTTTGGTGTCTGCTCCCAGAACGGAGAAGTTCACAGCTGCACTTCTGGTAGCTGTGTAGGAAAGGTTGGAACCAAATGCACCGTATCACTTGCAGGACCGGTTCTTTGCCCCGTCTAAGCCCTTGGCATGGACAAGGTGCCAAGGACATCAGAATCCTGACTGTCTTGGAGCAAAACTTCGGTAGACTTCTGTTTTAAAAGAAAGAAGAAAACTGTGCTTCTTACTCATTCATTCCTTCGAAATTGATCAACATGGTGTATTTTAGTGAGAGCCTCGCAGAAAGCCCAGTGCGCCACAATCACCAGCTTGATTCACATCGCATGTGTCTCACCCTGAAGTGCCGGAAAAGCCACAGTACCAAACATCACCAGTCATCCAGTCGATGAAATCAAGGCAACTAGTCACAGGACGTTGCAGACGGCATTGTTTCACCTGCAAGACTGAAAGACCAAACCTGTAGAGTCGAAGTGATCGGATATCCAAACATTCGAGTTCAACAAGTCCATGCCAAGCTTTCGTCATCACAAACTTTCTGTTGAAGAAGTATGACCAATAGCCCTGATCTTGATTGCTTGATATGAGGCTGAGGCCCTGTACAGCCTACATTTTGTCTCACATTTTATAGACCACGGCAGCTGAAGATCGCCAAGATCTGTGGCGCCACTGACTTTCGGCACTTGTTTTGCGCAATTACTGGCGAATAGACCTTTTTGTTGGACCATCCCCGACAATTCATTGGTGATCAACGTCTCATTACATCGGCGTCGCTCACCCAATTGTTGGGGTGACCAGAAAGTGCAAAAAAGCAAATCTTCCAATTAGATATCCCGAGTGATCAACTTGGAAAAAGAAAAGCTGAAGGAAGATGCTATCTTTGGATGAAAGACTCATGTGGCCCGACCGAAGAGTCTAAGTAAGGTAGACTGCGAGGCGTTCAAAAGCACGCTTGCCCCAGGTGATGGCGAGATCCATTCTATCTCAACTTACCTATCTTCTACCATCACCGTCTATGGCTTTGAATTTTCAGTTCCACTCCGACGTTCAATTGATTTCACAATGGCTACCAGAGGAATGCGTTTGTTCGAAAACCTGACCGTGGCGATGCTTGAAGATCATCACGTCGATGGATATCACATACCTCGTGTTTGGCTGCAGTGGGAAAACGCATATTTAACCCGCCCCTACGCGATTATCCGAAACCCCCAAACCCCTGCAAGACTCATTGCCGATGGGTGCCAACTTCCCAATGGTACTTTCAATTGTCGAGAGGCGCGCAGAGACCCGAGCACCATGTTCGAGACTCCACAAACTCTTTGGAACTGCATGACTCTGGCCACCTTGTCAATTCTCACGAGATCGCATCATATTGACCCAGGAAATGACACCATCAATGAAACTCAAATGGCCAGCGCGAATAAAGTGCTCAACTTTGGCAACTTGAACACCTTCGATTTTCCTTTCGCATTATATCGCCCGTGCATCTTGGAATCATGCTCCGACCCCCGGTTTGGAGGTTGCTCCCCGAATGTCACCGAATTCCTATCACATCCAGTCAGTAACTCCAGGATTCGCAGCTTTGCCAATGTTATGAGCACAGACTACTGCGGGTTTTCTGATCCAGGAATTGACTACGACATTGCCGGACCAGGAGTAAGTTATCACTCTTCCCTCCCATTCTTTGGCTATGAGAAACTGTGAGAAGAATATACCACGGAACCTATCACTGCGATTACGCAAGTATAACGGTTCGCAGCCGGAGATGGCCAGCTGACAAGTATTACGTAGATTATGATTGCTTATTTCTTTCAATTCGGCCTCGCGTTCTTCTTCTTTTTTGCCCTGAAGACGACAACGAGCTGGGTCAAGAGTTGGGCCTACGCAGCTTTGCTTATATCCAGAGATACTGAAAAGCACTCTACTGAGCAGTCACACGCTTCGCAGCAACGCTTATCGAGTACTTCGTTTGCTAAAGCTATCCGACGTGCAATCGTCGATCTCCAAGAGACCCAGGCTGCCTTCTTAGTTACTATTGCTGTCGCAGCGATCGCCACCTTCCGGGGCAAAGAAGGAACAGGTCTCGCAAACATTCCCACCGTCGTTTCTTGGATAACGAACGATACCATTCTCAGGGGAATAGTCGCAGCAGGATCCTATCCGCTTCTTCTCGTCCAGCTCGCCCTTCATGCATCAGGAAAGCGATGGTGGTACACTCTGTTGTTCATCGTTGCTAACCTCATTTTGGTGCTTATCATGGATCTTCCAAAGGACATCGACCCGTCAACTCTACTGCCACATTTCCAGGGTGCCGCTGAGAATCTTGGAAGCTGCGGAAGCCATGCTGACCCAATGACCTTTTGTCAGAGATTTCGTCAGAGCAATACGGTACGGAATCCCATTACGCAACCACATCATTTCTTCTTCATCAACTCTAGGCACCCAGAGTTCATATATGTAATCTCGGGCTGTCTCGTGCTTGACTGGACTTCAGATACCATTATCAACCGTTGTGATGACCAGCTTCGTTCTCGTATACTCCCCAAGAAGATGGTACCTATTGTTAAGCCAATGTACAAAGTCTTTTGGGCGCTCTTGGAGCTCGCTACTCTCGCAATGTGCGTCTTATCTCTTGTGGAAATCAAGGTCTTTTGGGACGTCTTGAAAGCGATTGGAGAAGGTCCCAAAAGCGAAACCAATATCAATAATTGGGGCTTTGGTCAGTTGATCGCGGTTGCGGTCTGGTTTCCTGTCATACTGAAGCTGTGCTGTTACCTTGTCTGTAAGTGATGATGCTCATACGCTACGAAGAAGTGCATACCTGTGATGAATTGTCAAGCTGACTGGGGGCCAAGACAATGAAGAAGACAGAATGGTCAACACGAAGAAGAATCGGGTCACATCTTATGGCAGGATACAAACTCCTGCCGCCTCTCGGGAAAGTGTGGATATGCCGGCCGTCGAACTCGGATATATTGCTGGGAAAACGTGACAACGGCTTAAAGCTCTTTGGATCTTGCCCTTAGACCGATTAAATCGGAGGACTTCCTGGACCTAATTGGTGTCTTGTAAGATGATGTTCAGTCATATTTTCAATTGATAATTTGCGCCTTTGTTGCAATAGAGTTGCATCCTGGATCTCCACAAGGTTCCTAGGAGGGAAGAATGGTTGATCAGGCGCTCTCCGCGGCATCATTGATTAATACATAACCCCGCATAGCTGCACAGACTAGGCCGGGGATGTGGCACATGCCGACCAGTCTGGGGGGTCAGGATGACCTTGGCTTGGCGCGAGTAGAGCGCCCGCTACAGGCGTCCGACCCACTGCGTTGTGCCAAGGCCCAAAATACCTCATTGCAGGCCGTCTGAACTAAGATCTCACGCGCTGAATCTATCCGGAGCCGGGTTGCCTCCCCTTTCACCAACCAACGGCGCCTACACCGCCCGCACCGCATACCAAGTATGGATATCTCGAGCCGCAAGTACCGCGAAGGAGGCGATGCACGTGCTGCCCCCAGATTTGGTGAAGTGACACCGTCATTTCTCGTCCCATGCCCCCTCCTGTGATCCAAGTGCCTATTGTTGGTTGTCTGTCAGGCGGTGTCGATTTGTGTCCTCTTTTCTTTCCCCTTGTTTTCCCCGCGTGAGTGTGTGATTTTCCCGTTTGCGTGAGCAGAGGAGCGAAGATTCAGCCTGCTTTTTCCTACGTTTGTTTGCCAACATCGAACCTCGACAGCCGGACCCTAGACCGTGAGGCATTTTCATTTCATGTTCCCGCGACCCGAGCACCCCGATCCCGTTGTCCATCCTAAGGCCTTCCGACCCAGACGTGAGCCGATCCGCACTGTTGGCAGAAGACATGGACTGGTCCGCCGTAACGAACTTCAACGTCGTCATCAGCGTTCTCGGCGGCTGGCTCGTTCTCTTCGGCACCTTCTCCTACCTCATCAAGGAGACATGTTACCTGTCTGAAGCCCGTAAGTCGAAGATATATTTCGCACCTTCTGTGGTCATCTCTTCTCATGCGGCAACAAATCGGAGATTAAAGATCCATGAGCTAACCCGCAACTCAAGTCGTTTCCCTCCTCGGAGGTGTCGCCTTCACTCATGTCGCCAAATGGATCAAGCCCGGCGAATACGCCGTGTCCGAAGATGCCGTCGCCTCCGTCACCCTCGACTTCAGCCGCCTCGTCCTCGGTGTCCAGCTCGTCCTCGCCGGCGTGCAACTCCCCAGTCGCTACCTCCGCAAGGAGTGGAAGTCTCTCTCACTGCTTCTCGGCCCTGGTATGATCGGTATGTGGGCCTTCACGAGTGCCATCGTCTGGCTGCTCGTCCCGGACCTGCCCCTCGTCCACGCCCTCGCCATCGCAGCGTGCGTCACCCCAACTGACCCAGTCCTCTCCACCACCATCGTAAAGGGACGCTTCGCCGA
This sequence comes from Colletotrichum siamense, assembly GCF_013390195.1. Taxonomy (NCBI): domain Eukaryota; kingdom Fungi; phylum Ascomycota; class Sordariomycetes; order Glomerellales; family Glomerellaceae; genus Colletotrichum; species Colletotrichum siamense. The sequence continues at coordinate 6,440,237 of NW_023501016.1, read as the reverse complement.
TGAGAACGTCCCGGAGGACCTGCAGCAGATCATCGTCGCCGAGTCCGGAGCCAACGACGGCCTCGGGTACCCCTTCCTCTTCCTGGCGCTGTACCTCATCAAGTACACCGAAAGCGACGGCAACCCCGTATCGGGCGAGGGCGGCTTCGCCGCCGCGATCCGCCTCTTCTTCGGCCAGACCTGCATCTACGTCGTGCTGATGAGCGTCTTCTACGGCTGGGTCGTCGGCTGGCTCGCGCAGAAGCTGCTCCACTGGGCCGAGCGCTACAAGTACGTCGAGCGCGAGAGCTTCCTGCTCTTCCCCATCGGCATGGCCATCTTCATCCTCGGCACCTGCGGCATGGTCGGCAGCGACGACGTGCTGGCGTGCTTCATCGCCGGCAACGCCTTCACGTGGAACGACTGGTTCCGCCTCGAGACGCTCAACGACCCCATCCAGCCCGCCGTGGACATGATGCTCAACATGGCCATCTTCATGTGGCTCGGCGCCGTGTGTCCCTGGGAGAGCTTCTGGACGTCTGAGCTGATCGGCCCGGGCCGTCTCGTCGCGCTGGGTGTTCTGGTTTTGTTGCTCAGGCGGTTGCCTGTCATCTTGGGCCTGCACCGCTACATCCGCCAGATCCGTGGCCCCGGGCAAGCTCTGTTCGTTGGGTATTTCGGCCCGATCGGCATCTCTGCCATCTTCTATCTGTACGTCGGTCTCGAGTTCCTTGAGACGTTGACGGATGAGGATGGTCAGCGGGCGGATGCGAAGAAGCTCGGCGACACCATGTTGATCGTCATCTGGTTTTTGATCATTTGCAGCGTGGTAAGTTTTCCCCCGTGCGCTGGCCTGACGGTATGTTCTGACGTCTTCAAGGTTATCCATGGCGTTAGCGTGCCCATTGGTAAAGCCGGAACGACTCTATATGCCCGACTTCGCCAAGGCCGCATCGCTCTGCCTACGTGATGACGATACATATTCCCAACGACATTTTGCATGAGTTCTCGTGTGACACGCTATCTTTCTTGCATTTTTATCATCTTTTATCCATCTGGCATTTCATCATGTGCGGGGTTCAGCACTCTGGGACTGGGGCATGTATTCATTGATCTGAGCAATTGGTCCGGCTGCAACGCATTGTTTTATTTGTATCTAGCGAACATCGTTCTTTGCGGCTTGTCTCTTTCGCTGATTCTGGATGATATTCCCCAATACATATTCTGTCGTTTTGGTCAACCTGCATACTGTCTTCGCATCTTCATCATTATCATCATACGAGGAGGTTCTCAGCTATGATTTGATTCATGTAAAGTCATTGATACTATAGGTCCATGTTCTAATCATAAGTCATCTTTCTGGTGAAGTCGCTCTATCTCTCAATCTCAATTGTCCTGCTCCTCCGAATCTGCTGGTCCTCTTCCTCGTCTCGGTGCAGCTGACGACCTGGGAGCCGCACTGCATGGTCAAGTGCAACCGGCAGCCCTCGATGCCTTCCACGAAGCATGACAAGACACAATATGAGCTTGCTGCCTGTGTGCCATGCGCCGCAAAAGCTGAAGGCATCGGTCGGGAGCCCCACCGAAATTCCGACGCAGCCATAGGCCGACACGACTTCGAAGATGATGTTGAAAACAGAGAACGTGACAGGATCCTTGATGAACTTGGATGTCTCAATAATTGTGATGATCAAGGTCGCCAGGACCAACCACCAAAGGTCGTGTGCGAGCTGTCCACGGACTTGCTGACTGATGAAACTGATGCGACTTTCTGGCTGGTCAGGTCCTGGGATGCCAGATCCCCCAGGTTTCGGAGGCGCAACACCAACACCATGGAAACTCATAAAGGTGCTCCTGAACGCACGTCGCGCGTCAGAGACCGGCCCAGAGCGACTTAGACGGCGAGCCAAAACTGAAGGACGGGCAGATGCTGCACCAAAGCTAGTGGTACGGGCTAAAGTTGGTGGCCGGCTTCCTAAAGGAAGCAGCGACATACCTGCCTCTGGGTCGGGCTCTGAAGTCGATTCCAAATCGTCCCTGTAGATGCCGAGTGACCGCTCTTCGTATACATTAGAGTGTCGCATGGTAATGACCACGGGATATACGGAAATGTACATCATGATGACATAGAGTAGCTGGAGTCCAATGAAGAGCCCCGAGATGGGTACAACATAGAAGCCACCAGACCGCACAGCTGAAAGGTAGGTTAGTACATGTCTCTCGACACCTTTGATGAAGCTTTCTGGAGAAGTTCGAGCTTACCTAGGGCTTGGAACAAGCCATCGAGGATACGAGAACCAGTTGAGATCTTCTCGATGACTGAATTTCCAATATTGAGAAGCTCGAAAGCTACCCAGTCCACGGAATTAAGGCATAAAAGCATAAAGAATAGCCACCAAGACGCTCTGGAAGGGAAGAGGTTTGTATAAACTCGACGAGGATATTTTAGGATGAATTCCAAAGTGGCCTTAAGGTCAATGAAGGCGTCTTGCGGCGTCGCAAGATTGAGGATTCGAAGCGAACTCCAGATGATAAGACGGAGGAACAGTGGGTATGCGGTATTTCCTGCTAGAATCAAGAGACCCATTGTAATCAAGACATAGTATGCATCTTGAAAGGGTATCATGTTGGCGTCCAGCAGTGACATGCCCGAGTTGTTGAAGGCCGAGACGGCGTTGAAAATGCCAAGCCACCATGGGTTTATTCCATTGGCCCTTGCCGTATTTGGCATGTAATTGTTCATCCAGGCTCCGAGGGCGAGTGATGTCAAAAACTGCCACATGAAGAAATAGGCAGGCACGATGGTGGCAAGAACCTTGAGAGCACGGTACTCGCAGCCGCCGAGATGATCACGCTCTGCGCTGCTGAGGTCGTGGAATTGACCGTTGCGACTAGCGGAACGGTGCTTCAAGAAGTGCCGAGCGTCGAGGTCGATATCGGCCGAGTCTGTGGGAGCCTTGGCAGATCTCCTTGATGAAAGGGCCACTCCATCGCCGTGCACAGAGACACCAGTCGAGGTGGCCTGCGTGGCATTTGGGTGTGGTGTGTCGTCGAACGTAATATGACCTGGGTTTTGGGAGTCTGCAACATCTTCAATATCCTTGGGCGTGTTCTTGTCTCTCGTGTTGACGTCTGGCGAAGACATGGCCCGTCGGAACTGCGGCGACGGACCTTCGGTGGCGTCTGAGTCCTGGTAATCCGGAGGAGGGTGCGTCTCTGGAATTCGGCTTTCAGTCCCTTTGAAAGCCTGATCTGGAGGCGGCACAGTCTGGGCCTTTCCGAAAGAAAGTGCGAGCTGAAGCTTTGGCAGAGTCAATGGAAGCCGTGGCAATGCCAGCGATATCGTGCTGCCTTGGCGGCTGAGTTTGCGGGCACGCTCTGCTCGGACGATTTCATCGAAGCGTTTCTCGAAAACATGTTTGCGTGCCAAGATTGTCCAAATGGAAACCCATATCGTGCTTCCGAGTAGCAGCAGAAGGAACAGGATTGTTTGTTGCCACGTCGTCAATTGGCTGAGGTTGACGGTGTTGAGGCCAGCTTCGGTCATGGCAGATACCACGAGGAAGAGGCTGTCGGTGTAGCTCACCTTGAACTCGGCATCGGATGAGGCCCAGAAGATGACCGACGACAAAAGACAGACGATAATGAAATATGCATAGTGGAGAGTGATGAAGTTGAGCGGCGGGAGGTATCTGCTTAGGGGGTTGCGTGCGAGCAAGCGCTTGGCGGCGGCAACGGTGCCCATGAGACGCTGCTCGACGGAGATGCAATGGGGTTGAGAGACTGAGGATAAAGCAGGTTGTCTGAGACCCTAGGAAAAGACGAGGTTGCGCTGCATGTCGATGAGATCTGACCAGCCAGTCTTGTTGATGCGCTGGCACTGGATGCAGACGCGACAGGACACCGGACGGTCAGATGACGTCTGCCAGTAGGCTGTCTCAGGCCCAGTGGGCGATACGTACCCCAAAGGCATTGATAAACAAGGGGCAAGAGCCGGCCTTCCCTCACTAAACTTGGGACGAGCTTGCCTCGAACCAGTTTAGAAAGGCTAAAAACGGGCAGGTGAGAGGCAATTAGCAGCAGCACCTTATGGCTATCTTCGTGGAGGTGGCTGTGCGCTGGCGCTGACTCGATGGCTCTTTTAGAGGCATGCGCCCGGTTACAATCAATATGCGCTAATCAGCCTGTTGATTGTGGGATGATGGTTTACAACCGCCGATCAAACATCGCGGTGATATAATTCGAAGGCAATTGCTTAGAATGAAAGTCTCTTGTGGTTGAAGGTTCTGAGTGCATCAAAGCATTCAGCAGAGCAGCATCACGCAAATTGGTATCCTTGGGTAGATCACCTAGAATCTTACGTCGGGTTTTCGTTTAGCTGTAGTGGAAAAAGAGAGTGACACAATTGAAGCCTGAAGGTGACGAAAGAACTACAACATGTTGCTAATCAACCGCCAGGGAGACTTTTTGAAGTTTCAGGTATTCCATGTTATCATCAACTCACTTGGAAAAGGTGGTGATAACGATACTTAAGCTGTATGATGGATCTTGCGACTTGTGAGCTCAAGCACATCCAGAGCTACAGCTTCAGAGTAATGTTAGCTGCAATTGACGATCAATTTCTAGCCATCGAGATATGCAATCTCATTCCATTGGGTGCGAAAATATGTTTTCGTAGGCAGGCATCATAGAACGATCACTTACGAACAGTCAAAGTTTTCCATACACCGGGCCATTGCCCGGGGCCGGCTCCGGTGTTAAATGAAGTTCAGGAGGGCCGAACGGGATCGGCAGTGGGACCTTACCCCGGCCCACCTCCTAAACCTTGCCTTCAGCTGACACACCCCTTAAATCTCGGATGCGATAGACTTTCACGGCCTAGTAGGGAAACAATCAAAATTCCCATGGTTTTCTTCAACTGAGATGCGAAAACCATCCGGTACTCTGCTTCACCATGGAAATTGTCTGCCGACCGAGCAAGGCGGGAAAAGTCCCGGGCGGGGCGGTTACGACATCTCCATCATTTCTCATTTTTCGAGAAACAGCGTGGAATTAGATGTCCGAAAGGGATGAGGGTAGATAAAGGTCTTCTGTTTTCGTCTTCCATTTTGGTAATGAGCGACCTGCCACCACAAGTCGTTCAGGTCGTTGAACCCCACAGTTTACCCCTGTCATCCGGCAAGATGAGGTTCAACATTCACTTCACTTTCCTTTCTTGGGCCCTCGCCCTGGCCTCGCTGGCGAGTGCATGTGTCACTCGCGATGTCAATGCTCAGAAAGCCTTCGCTCACCCGGGTCTCCTCCACACCGCCAAGGACTTTGAACGCATCAACGGCTTCCTGAAAGCCAACCGCGCGCCATGGACAACCGGCTGGGACAAGCTCGCCGTCCGCGCCGTCGCCGATTACACCCCTCGACCGGTGGAGACGCTCTGCCGCGGCTCTGGCAGCGACTGCACGGAGAACTATTCTCTTCTCTTCCGCGATGCGGCCACCGCTTACGCCAATGCCGTCCACTGGAAGATCAGCGGCAACGAGACTCACGCGGAGGCAGCTGGTCGTATCCTTGACGCCTGGAGCAGCACTTTGCTCCGCATCTGGGGCTCCTCGGATAAGTTCCTCGCCAGCGGCATCTACGGTTACCAACTGGCCAACGCGGGGGAGCTTCTCCGCGACTGGAGCGGATGGAAAGGCTTGGATGCTCTGTCTAGCATGTTGACTAGCGTCTTCTACCCCATGAACCACGACTTCTTCGTCAGACACAACGGCGCCGCGATCGATCACTACTGGGCGAACTGGGACTTGGCCAACATGTGTACCATGCAGGCCATCGGAATCCTCTCGGACAACGCCACTATGTACAACGAGGCGGTCGACTACTTCAAGAACGGGGCTGGCAACGGCCAGATCGAGAACGCTATCTGGAAGATTCACCTGGAAGCTGGCTCCAAGAAGCCCTTGGGTCAGGGACAGGAAGCCGGCAGAGACCAGGGACACGCTCTGCTCGACTTCGCGTTCCTTGGCGTTTTTGCCCAGCAGTCGTACAACCAGGGAGATGACTTATTCGGATACCTCGACAACAGAATTCTGGCAGGGTAGGTGTTGACGTTGGGATCGAAGTTAACATTGGCTAACATGATCTTAGTGCGGAATATGTGGCTAAGTACAACCTAGGATATGATGTCCCATTCGCAAATTTCACAAACAGCCACGGGACGGCTACGGTCATTAGCGAAGCCGGCCGCGGCGGTCTACGACCCATCTGGGAGCTCATCTATGCCCATTACGACTCTATCAAAGGCTTGAACGCCTCGTGGAGTGGACAGATGCGCGACCTCGTCAACAAGGACGCCGGTGGTGCTGAGGGTGGCGGTGGTGACTATGGTCCGAACAGCGGTGGTTATGATCAACTTGGATTCGGAACTCTCCTCTACAGACGCGAGTAGGAACGAACGTTGTTCTTGTGGCACATGAGTTGGCTGTGGACGGTTTCTTTTCTATTCACTCATTCACATCACTTTCTTGACCTTATTCCACGTCTCATAGTTGGGTTATCAGGAGTGCACGCCTGTTCCCATTCGTACATATTCAATCAACAAACCTTGCAAGTATGTTGAACATAATCGGACAGTGTTGTCTTCAGCGAACATTAAACAATCTGCTGGGAACAAGCCGCGTGACTATGGCTAGTGAAAGTTTCATGCATAACTTTCCAACCAGAACCTCATGATTTCTGAATCGATGAAGTTATAAGCTCCATGGGACACGAATGGAAGAAGCAGCTTGTTTTTTCTCCGGTAAGGTACCAACAATCATGCAGTTCTTATCTCATATGTACATCTTGGAATCTTTTCAGTAAGCCCAGATGAGGCCGCCCCAGCTCGGATGGTCAACTCTGCTCAAAGGCCCCTCATGTCCTGCAGTCTGTTTCGCCTTCGTCGTCCACGGGGCCTTCAGTCCTCTCTTCACCACGTACTGGTAATAGACAATGTCCCACATTGGGTTGTCCGCAGTGACACCCCGCTTCTCCTGCGAGATGGCAGCCCAAGGCCCGCCGACGAGGACCGCCTCGCAGCGGAACCACTTTGGGTCGTACTCCACCGTTTCATTTAAGTTGAACTTTGCCGTGTACTCGGCTCCTTTGAGGATCAGGTTGTCACCTTGACTGTACAAGTCCGACCCCTGACTTTGCGCAACTCGGGCAGCTGTGGCAGCCCAACCAATGCCTGTCATGGTGTGGCCTAGGACATGTCAGTTATTCAAATCGTCCTGAACGTGATGTCTGGGGCACGTGCTCTGATCACGACCGGACTCGGATGATTGTCCGGTCTTCTGGTCGAACATGGAGTACAAGCCCGCGCAAGGGTTGTTCAGGTACTCATTGATGGCATAGTTGTAGAGCGTCACGTCGTCCAGGTACACTGCGAAGCTCAGCAGAGCCTTGATACTCGCCATCCCATAGTTAGCCTGCCCAATAGCGACAGATTGCCGCGAGAAGAGCCAGTACAACTGGATGCTGAACCCCGAGCCGCCTTGCCACTTAGCCCCGGCCTCAGTCCAGTTGCCTTCCCAACGCATAATCTCCGCCGCATTCACGAACAGGTCGCCCTCTAAACCGATGAGCAGAGATCGATCCGTACCAATAATATCGACAAGCGTAGAGCCCCAGCTGTCTAGGATCGTGGTGCTCCGGTTCCAGTGCGCCTCGTCGCGGGTGATGTACCACATCAGCGCATTCTGCCATGCCGCACGAGAGTCAGAAGTGAAGCTGGTGTGATTGCTTATGCTTCCACGTGAGAGCACCGCCTTGGGTCCTTTCATCTGGTAGGAGGCCTGGCTGTAGCTGTCGTTGCTGAATACATCGAAGGTGGACTTCCATGGGTCTTTGCCCTCAAGTACACCATTCCGGATACGTTCGAGGTCTTCATGGGTATGCCAGATTCCGGGGTGCACAAAGTCGCTGGGGCGGCTCTTGAGAAACTTGGAGATGTCACCTGCGGGTGACGGAGTGAGCGGGTAGACTGGCCCGAATGCTCCTGGTATGTCGGCCACTGTTGCGACGCATGGCGGGGTCAGGAGGCCTGCCAGAGACAAGGTGATGAAAGATATCAACTTTGGTTTCATCGTGTCAGCATTGAGGGCACGTAACAATACAGTATTATCTGAGCAGTTACCTTCATCTCAGTCGTAGCAATGCAACAATGGCAAGAGGATCAAGCCGTGAATGGTGGAAAATCAGAGGGAAAGCTTGAGAGACAAGCCGGAGCGTGACATATCACTTTATTAACCGGCCAAAAGGTCCCAAACAGGCCTTCAAGACACTCGCTCGGATCAAAGCGGCCAGTTGAAGCCATGATCGGAGCCGGGATAGGTAGCGGGCCGAAAGAAACGTGTGACGCCAATTTCAGCAGTCGTGGTGTGTAGGATCGGCATCAACGCCGAGAAAGGGAGACATCAAATCGCGGGGAAGTTTGCGGAGAAGCTTGTTCATCCTTCAGTGATCAGAGGCGACCGCAACAGTGGGGGGTTACAACACCAGCGCCAAATTTGGACGAGCTGACGGGGAACCGCTGTAATTTTAGGCGGAACATCTCCCGGGAAATGGTGAGCCAAAAGCCCATTGGGCTCAGAGATTTGAATTATGAAAACCGAATTGGTGGGCTCTCACGCCCGAGATGTACTGCGCATCGTCCGTGAGCCCATAGAAAACGGATGATGGCTAGTGAAGACGAAGATAGTAAAGGCGGTTTTCTTCAACATGGGAAGCAAAAAGCCAGACACAGATTTGGTGTGCAGAGGGGAATGGAACGATGACTCATGACGTGGTCGTGTGGGGCTCGGCGGTAAGCATACATGAATATGATTAGTGCTTGTCGGGGCATGAACCACCCGGTTGTGTAGTGTAGTGGTTATCACTCCGGATTTTGATCGTATCAAATCTTCCGGCAACCCCGGTTCGAACCCGGGCTCGACCTCACTTTTTGATGTTTTGTTTAGACATTCAGTCAAGGTGCGATTTTGCAATTGCTGCTTTTGATTCTGAAGCCGTTTTTGAGATTCTGATGTTACTGCCCGGCCCTCCGACGTATAGGCAACTTAAATATGGACAGAAATAGGGAGGACCTTAACATAGGTAGTAAGTGGTCCGCGGTCTTCCGTCATCTCAGTTAAATATTGGCTCAGCTGTTCTAACACAATCTATGCGTCTTCAACTCCGGAGAGAGTTGGGATACAGTAAAACTATTCACACTATCAAACTGGAACGGATACTTGCAACGCGAGCCACGCCCGGAGTTCATCACCGTGCTGTCTCCTCCAAGTTTAATGACCCGTAACTCTCAACAAGATGTGTCAGAATGTGATCGTCCACTTCCTCCTGCGTCTTGACAATGCTGACTGGCCAGTGACTGCGCACCGCCTGCACCATGTCGTGTTTCTCCATCTCCTGGTCGTCGTCAAAAGTCATCGAACTTCTCAAAAGGACCACCTCTTGCGGGCGCATCCGTCCTCTGATAACTCGAAACAGTGCTTCAGCCAAGTAGTGATTCCGGCGCTGGTTCTGCAACCCTTTTGCAACTAGAATAAGCGTAGACCGCAGGATTTCGATCTGATGTTCAGACTTCTCTTCCAATATCGCATTGATGCAGTCGTATCCGGTGAGCATGAGGGGTATCACGAGAAACAGGTCCATAGCTTCGTAGCCATGCCGAAGATAGTAGAGGCGGATCAAGGTTTGGAGATATTTCTTTGCATCAGCAACGACCTTTTGCAATGTCGCGTCGCGACCTTTGCTGGCGGCAAGCAAGGGTTCGTAGATCATAAGTAGCAAATGGTAGTAGTATATGCTGCGATGAACAATTATTAGAATATCCGTTTTTTTGTTTTTTTTTGTCCATAGATGACGAGGGGTGGCAGAGAAGTAGCGTTGCCTCCGGGCTTGACACTTACTGCAGTTGAAAGTGACCTGGAAGTGCGATCGTCTTGGGCTGAAGTGGCTCTGGCAAGTCACTATACCACCTTCGCAATTTCTCATGAAGGCTATTGGCTTTATCGAGACTAATAACTCCATTCGGAGAAAATGCTGCGTCGCAGTACTCATTCATGATGACTCTAAACTTGGCCCTCGTTCGAAAGATGTGACCAAAGTGAGTTGGCTGAAGGCCTGGAACCAATGAGTATTGGAGCCAGATCTCGCCATACCACCCGCCCTCTCTTGTCGGATCGGGCAATGGCCAGTCCGGAGGCTCTTTGACTAAAGGCGGTATCATGAAGGAAAATGCAACCAGCCTGTAACATTTAGATGCTATCACGTAACCTTGGGTTAGTGCACTTACGTTTCCCAGTTGTAGAGAGCCCAGGCGGTGTATGCCCAGCCTTTTCGTTTCGAGTCATTATTTCCACATGAGCTTTTAGAAAAGAGACGCAATTTACGTGCCAAATTAACGCCGTGAATTCTGTACGGCTGGCCAATCTCATCCAGACCGCACAGATTGTGGAAAACGCTGAAGAGGATGCCAGCTTGTATAGTAGTGACCCGCGGCTCGGAGGTCTGCAGTTCCCAGAGACGTTTGGCTTCTGCAAGGAAGCGGTAACCGAGCGTATCGGGGTTCCAATACTCGACGCGATTTGAAAACTGAGGATAGCAGACCTATGCCTAGTTAGTTGAGTCGGCTTTGGGGGCATGATTAACATACACAGGCATATGCAAGCGTTATATTGACAAGTAGTGAAGAGCAAAAGTCTTGCTTCTGTGCGACCAAGTCTTCGAGGAACAGGTCTTTCTGGAACGCCGCAGAAAATTGATATTCGCATCTGAACAAGGCCCTGAGGAGGTCTCGCATAAGTGAATCGTCATCGCACACATTAGTCCACCATGATACCTTGGCGTCGGACAAGCGAGGCTCGACAACTTGTGCTGCGTGAAAGGGTTTGGTGTACACACTTTGGAGTTCCTGCGATCCACTGGCGGTGGCATGCGAAGGTCTCCCTTGCCCGTGTGCAGAGTACAGTGATGCCGCTTCGTAGATGAACGAATTCAAATAAGGATTGTTTTGGATGTAAATCTCAGGCATCTCGGAACGGTAGGGGAAGTCATATCGTAGTCGCGTCTCGGGAGTAACAGCCATCTGGAGCAACAGATCTCCAGCCTCAACATGGTTCACGATGGTCGTAGCATCGGCCCCGGACCTGATCCTCTGGAATACATCCTGGGCAGCCTCTTCGGGCAAGTTCTTCAGTAGCGCTAAAACTTGCTCGTGGATCGTCGCTCGGCCTTGCACTTCATTGTGTTTCCGATTAGTGGCCTGCTGTCGAGATTCACCAGGTCGCGTGGTGTATTCGCAGGAGCTGCGCCGGTAAAGACACACGCTGCACGTTGGCCTCTCTCCAGTACACTACAGGTTAGATGAGCATGCCGTCGCACTTCTCAGGTTGTATATAGTTCAGAGACAACGTACCCTTGACTTGCGCTTACGGCATGCGTTGCAAGCAGCTTGCACCGGCCTAGGTCTTTTCTTTGGGAGGTTATCGAATTTTACTGGTTCAGTACCGCTGTCTTGCGCCGGCAGCAGCGGGCGCAAGGGCTGCATGTTCTTCTTCATCGGTTGCATGTGTTGTTGTTCAATCATACTGCCAAAGCTACTGTCGCTGGGCTTGAAGTATATTCTGTAAACACTGTCGTGCCGCCAGGAAATGAGTACGCAGCCTGGGCGAACGGCACGGAGCCACGTGACTGTTGGAGGAGGATTGGTTTGCGGCGTCGGAGCTTGCCCCGTAAAGACCAAAACATGAGAGACTCGTGCAGGATGATGTCAGCAATTTGTCATAATGACTCTCATTCTCTCATCATAAACATCGTATTACGGCAAAGACCAACCAACAAGAGTGAAGGATAAGTGGTGAAACTCACAGAATAATATTCACTGGTGCTTTTTTTTACTATGGAAGCTGCATTTTCACCGGTAATTCAGAGACCTTCTTTGCGCTCACATGAAGCTAGCCCCCTAACAGCCGTAGCGCCGCATGCAGGCCGAGCGCGACGACCAGACCCCAAAATAAGAGAGCTGCTTGCCGAGGGCCCACTGCAACTGTCCTCCCGTTGTTGCAATTGAACCCCTGTGGCCAATCGTTGCCAGGTTTGTACGACTTCCCGTCCTCATCATCCCCATCTTCACCAACCCCAGAAACCTGCCCAGGACGACACCCTGAGCCTGAGCCCGAGCCAGAGTTAGAGTCAGATCCGCCCGGAGCTTGAGCACCTGGGCCTGATTCGCAATCGCCTGTTGGCGGGACCGCGTTGGAGCTGACAAGCTCGACGTTGCATCCGGGATTTGGGATCATCACGTCTGCGTTGTCGACGGTTCTGCACCCATTGCCGACATTGGCGCGAAAGATGTCTGGTTGGGAGCCAAAGTTGTTGCCGCTGCCGCCGTTCCCAATTCTGATGACAGCACAGTTCATGTACATCTCCCTGTTGCCCAGATTGTTGAACCACGACCAGGCCAAGATGGCTTGGTCGGATGAGGGAGTATCGTCAGGCAGAGTGAACGAGATCTGGTAGCCATCCCCGGCAGGGCAGCCGCCAATGACGCTTCGAAGGACTTTGAAGGTGTTTCCGCCATCCACAGACATAGAAACCTGGCATGAACCGCCGTTGTGGGTGGTATGGCCTGAAAGAGTGATCGTGTGATCCTCGCCAGCGTTCCAGGTAGCGACGGGATCTGCTTCTGAGGTGCCCAGCACGCTCAAGTGGCCCTTACAAGGGTAATCGGATCCGCTCGATGATAGAGGGTTTGCGTAGCTGTAGTCGACATTTCCTTCGACGGTGTTTGGGTTCATCTTGGCTTTCAAGGGCCGTGGATCAGACATCATCATGTGCGCCGAAGAGAGGTGTGCGAATGTTGAGACAACCACAACAGCCGCCCAGGATCCGAAACGCATGACTGGTTGATTTCAATAGTTATGTAACAATCGATGGTGGACTTGTTGGCATTGATGTTGCTGTTTTCTTGTGTTGCATTGCGAAATATTGAGGGTGAAAGCCTCAGGGAATGGATCATGTTCACGGTTCACTCGTTAAATAGTCAAGGTTTGGCAACTGCGTGAAGCAGTGAATCATCTCTCGGAATGTGAGCCGTGGAAGCGGCGCAATTTCAGGTGAATGTTTCTGTTACCTGGCACCGACAATTGATTAGTTATTTTTATCCACCGAGTCCCCAAATGATCATGTCCTCGCCGCCCATGCGATTAATGCAGCGCCAACACCACTGCCATCTCTTGCCATGCCGATCTTGATACGCTTCTCGCCTTCACCGCCGATCTCAGGTACTTCCCGCAGAGCTTCTCTGATGTTTTCCTCGAAGTTTGGGAAATGCTCGATTAGAGAACCATCAACGCCAATGTCAATGACGTCTTCTTCCGCATCGTGTGAGACCGCACCTTCTCCATGCTCTGACTCCCGGAACGTCGGTGATGAATCTTTGGCTGGAAACTTGATATGAACTTTGATGCGTAACCACTTGGCCAGCACCTTCCAAGCACTTCTCATGCCGTAGAACAAAGGGGCCAGAATATGAATGCCCATGCCCCACGGTGCTGCAGTTGGTTTCACAGTCGCCTTCGAGACGAGCATTCCGGACTGCAGCGCAACACCCGCAATGGCAACCGATGACAGTCTCGCGGCGCGAAGTCCAATTGCCTCGGAGAGGATACTGATAGCTCGTGCATCTGACTTCGATACATTTGTGGCGCAAAGGATTGCCGAGATCTGTTCACGTGCATTCTCCAAGTTTTCGGTTGAGTCCTTCACAACTGAAGATAGCAACGAGCTGTCGATACTGTCGGCAATATGAACAGCGGATTCAGGCGGTACTTCCATGTCGAAGGCATCTTTATGTGAACTGAGAAGGTGGACCAGTATCCGCCTCAGCAGCTCGCCGAGATACATGCCCGAGATGCGTTTCTCGAAATGTTGATCGTCTGGGTTGACTGATTCTTGGTCAAGCTCTCGGTCGAATCTCGTTGTCGGCAGCACTTCCAGCTTGTTGTCGAATCCACCCCACTCCGTATTCAGAGCCATCATTGCGTCAGGCTCGTACTTCGAGGTTCCTTGGCGAGAATGGAGCTTCGTAATCCGAGAGAGGCGTTCCATGTACGCGCCATTTGTGCCCGTTCCAAAGATGGCGCCGACAACGGTACTTGACCTCCCCGGAGAGGTGTAAGCACGCGCTGCCAATGTTCCGACAGTGTCGTTTGCAAGCGCAGTTACCAGCAATGGAAGTTCTTGCTCGTCAAGTGCTTCTTGGAGCATGGCACAGGGATCCCGCCCAACAGCATCAGGTATGTCGAAAGACTTTGTCCAGTACAGCAACTCGCCTTTATTGAGTGCGTGCTGGTCGAAAGTGAAGCTGAAAGTAAATCCCAGACTCTTGGAATGCGAGCGTCTCAGCTCATCCGTGAGGCCACCGTCTTTCACGAGAGTTTCCCAACTCTCGAGGTCCGATACATGATACTTCTCCATAAAAGCTTTAGTTTGCAGCGCTATGAATCTGAACAGATCCTTATATGTTGGCGCCAGCATTAGATGACGCGGGATAGTCACCTTTGACTGGGTGAGAGAGTAAGTTGAGTCTCCATGCAACTCAACCGAACATACTCTCAAGTTGGTCCCTCCCAAGTCGATGGCCAAGCAGACGCCCTTTTCAGAGCCATTTGGTAGTTTGGTGACATATGATGGAATCTGGCACATTGATGTGCCGTCCTTCTGAAGGCCTTCATCTGTTTCGTGTGAATTGGTGTCGCTCGAGTAATGACCAGTCCTGGCCGTGGGTGGTTGATATGATGGACTTACTAAGCTGCTTCAAGAAGTGGGTAGTTGCACGGCGAACATCTTCCGCAGGGAACTTGAATTCTTTGGCGATTTTTTGAGCCTCAGATATCAAATCCGATCTCCGGGCCTCCTTGAGGCTGTTGGAAGACATTGGAGCACCAGCACCCACCAAAAGATCTTCGATAACGAGTGTGTCGGGACAGAAGCCAGGTTCATGGGTACCGCATCCCAACATTCAGCAGACTACCCGATCAAGTATGTAACTAGGGACGCCAAAAACTGGCGTACTCGCCAGATAATCAGTAAGTCGCATGCAGATTCGGAATCCCGTCTTTCCCGTCATAATCATCTTGTTCAACATGGCCGTCGGGTGGCTGAAGGATCACGACCCGGCAAACCCGGACCGGGTGGAACCGGTGGATCGGTCAAATTTCCCCCTCACTTCCCTCCAATGACAACTGTGTCGCCTATCTGGGGCCTAGTCCAGGCTCGCTGAACATCGCTAGCGTCCAGCTTCCTCATAAAGTCCGGCCACCCCGGCTCAACCGGTGAACCAGAGTCTCAACCCCCGATCCCACATCACCTGTTTCACCGGTCCTCCGCTGAAAACCAGCACAACAGTTGATTGCAACCGGGCAGAGCACTCTGCAAACACCGGAAGCTTTGAGCACGCAAAGTGGATCTCCTTTGAGAAACGTTCCGAAAAGCTTGTCACTTGTTAACCATGTCTCTGCAACATGCGAGAGACGGAGCTTCGGTGGATGGGCCTGACGATGCGGGCCCGTCCAAGGCCCGGAAGGCATGCGGTAAGCTCACAGGTATGCGTCTCATGCGTGGCTGTGGAGGCTGACCACTGCCTGCGCAGTCAATTGCAGAAGACAGAAGATGAAGTGCAGACTGGACAACGGGTCGACATGTCGGAGATGTTTACGCGCCGGTGTCCCATGCGTATTTGTACCCAGAGCCAACGTATGTGTTCTCGTTCCTGATCCTTCGTGATCATTTCTGACGCGGGATTTGCTTAGTCCGCGTCCCATCGTGAAAGTCTGTCGTTGGCTTCAATTCTACACAGTAATGAGCAAAGTTCTTCTTTCAATAAATCTGTGCTCTTGAGATTGAAGCGCCTTGAGGAACACTGCGGACTGTCTGGCCTTGGCAGTCTTGAAGAGGTGGAGTCGCCTGCTTCGCCAAACTTGCCTGATGTTGAGCTCGAAAGTCCCGGGGATGCGGCACTCAGCGCTCTGTGGAATGCTATGGCGGTCCTTCGAAGGACATGCCCCTCAAAAGTCAGCTCAAATATTTGGGAGAAACACATGATCAAGAGATTATGGCTTTCGTGAGTACTTCTTTCCTTCGGCAAGACCTGTCTGGCTGATTTGACGTAGATTCCATGAGAGCATGCCTGGACTGCACTTCCTTCCAAGCAAGCAGACGTTCTCATCCCCTAGGCCACTCATGCTTGCATCGATGCTCTATTGTTCAAGCATACGAGGATCGCCAGATGTTGCCGTGCTAGCACCCGACTATTTCACCGTCCTATGCAGTGCTATCTCACAACTCTGCATCCCCGATAGCGAAATCGGTCAGCCACCAGACGATCCCGCATCAGCGGAGGAATGGGCTTTTCAGACCGTTCTTGGTATCATACTGGCCGGTCTCCTTCGGGAAGCCGTAGTCAAGGAGACGGGGCTCTGGATCTCAGTTGCATATCGGCTGATACTGGAACACTGCCCCTCTAACGTCGACGAGAGGTCCCGTGAGTGGCGGCGTCTGTTCTCTGGTCTACAGGTACGATTCTCCCATCATCGCAAGCATTCACTATCCCTGCTAACCTCAGGCTAGATCGTGGATCTCGAGCACGCCTCGATCCACCTCTCGTGCCCTGTCATCCCCATCGAGGCGCCGCTATCTCGGCTCAAGATCGCCATGCAAGATCAGCTGTACCGCCTGTCTAGGATGATGCATACGGGCCTGACGCACTTCACTGGGCGGGGCTTACCGACTATCTGGTCATGCTTTGCTGGCGAGCCTAGCGCAACGCCTGATGCAACCGTCTCGTTCAGCGGTGTCGATGGGGCGGTGATCCGCGATTGGGCACGTCAGCTAGACGACTGGCTCGTCGAGTTCAGCGATAGGGAATTCGAGTCGGAGCATGAGAAGAAGCTCGTCTTTAGGCAGTACATTCTTCACCGTCTGCTGGTTTTGTCCATCTATCACCCTGCGAGGGGGTGCAACTTGTTTTCCAACACCACACCGAAAGAACAACATGAGCTTCTGGTGTCGGCACGGGCGGCTGTCAAGCTACAAATTCTTGACTCGGCTATTTGGTCCAACTGGGACCTGGTGATGATCACTTGGGCATGTCTTATCGTGCTCCAGGGTGTGGATGGTGGTGTGGGAGAACCCGATGGTAAGTTGTCTGCAGCCTGTTCATTGAATCCTCAACTAAAGGTTACGACGCAGATCTGGAAAACGTTGGGGTTCACCTACAGAAGTTGAAAGAAATGCACGAGCCAAAACCAAGTCTCAGAGGCATCTTAGCCACACGGCTTGAAGAAAAGCTTCAAGGGCTGCACACCCCTGCTTCGGGTGATGCAGAGATGTTCGAGCAGGAAATACAGAACCTGGACAACTCTTGGTACATCTTCGACCAAGCAAGTCTGCAGGCAGGTTACGAATTATGGTCATACGAAAACCAAGGAGGCTAGCCTTCACTTTTGGAACATCCAATAACAGAAAGTTTCCATGCTTTATACTTTCTCGACGTGACATTTGTAATCCATGAAATCTATTGCCATAACCCTTTACCGTACCAAAACCCATTCTTCGTCAAATTTCAAGCCCCTTTCTGTACAGATCTTCAGATAACGGGCCAAGGTGAGATGCGAGAAGACATGCTGTCTGGTGTCAACTCAACCAGGTGATCGTCGTCCAAGAACGGCTTCGTGTCTGCTGGCGTTTGAGGGGGGCTGGCAAGTGACACTGTCCTGAGTCTCAGGGGCAGCTTCTGCTCGAATCCCTTGCCAAGTCCAACCTTCTCAATGCTCTTGAAATACTTGACTGTCTTGACCTGAAGCTCTAATGTCGCGTCTTCGTCTGCAACAATCATGGAGTAGGGGTGCAGTTGTAGGCATGACAGAGTCCACATGTGGTTGACGCCGCCCTCGATTGCCTTTTGCAGAGCAATGGACTTGGATGCACCATTGACGATGATGACAACCTCCCTGGCCTATTTGAAACATTGTTAGTCGGCTCGATCTATGTTGATATGTTTCAGTGGGAACACACCTCCATGACAGTTTGAACGCCAACAGTCAAGGCCATCTGAGGAACCTTCTGCAAGTCTCCGCCAAAGAACCGGGCATTAGCCCGGATCGTATCCATGGCTAGTGTCTTCACTCTTGTTCTCGAAGCAAGACTTGATCCTGGCTCGTTGAAGGCGATGTGACCATCGGGACCAACCCCGCCGAGAAATAGATCAATGCCGCCAGCAGCCTTGATCTTGTCTTCGTAGGCAGCACACTCGGCGTCCAAGTCTGGTGCGTTACCATTCAAGATGTGCACGTTTTCGGGCTTAATGTCAACATGGGAGAAGAAGTGACGGAACATGAAGCTGTGGTATGATTCGGGATGGGATTGGGGAAGCCCAACGTATTCGTCCTACGTCTAGTTTAGAACTTGTTCCTTGCCAGCAGGGACGCGCTTATTTTGGCTTACCATGTTGAATGTGATGACATTCTCGAACGAGATACGACCGGCCTTGTATTCTGTGACAAGGATCTCATAGATCTGGATGGGGCTACTTCCGGTTGGCAGTCCCAATACGAAAGGCTTCTCGGGTGTTGGGTCGAAGGTTCTGATACGATCTTTTTGGTATTAGTCCGAGGCCGGTGATACCACATTGCTTTTCAAGCTAAATGACGTACCCAAGATGTAATGGGCAACATGCGCAGATGCAGATCTGCTATCGGGTCTGATGATGAGTCTCATGGTGTAGAAGTATCGGTGATTTTGTTAAGACTTGTTCGTGTCGTTTAGCAGTCGTAATGAACAATTTAGGTATCAGTCGAAAGGTGGAAAGAATGATGATCAGGAGGCAAAGTCTAAAGGCAGTCAAGTTCCAGGTGGTTGACCCTTCTGTATCAGATACTCTTGGGGACTTCAGGTGCTATTGAATCTTCAACACCAAGTGTAAGTGTCAGAGATACTTCGGCAATTTCTCCCGGTGCCGGCATTACGTTTCCGACATCACCGGTAGCTCATTTCAAAGAGACCCGTTAGAGCCCCCACGCGGCTAAAACCCAAAGATCGGAATAGAAGGCAAATGCGGCCAGGAAGTGTCCCGAAGATCTGGGACCCTCTGGGTCACTAGACAGCGTGACATGCCTTCCGTAGAGCCGGTGCTGTGTGGGCCTGTGGGGGAAGGGCTCGTTACATGCATCACGAGTACACGCACGACATATTGCGCATTCATTCGCTTGGAAAGATTGGTTTTGGTCTAAGCTAATTACAATGATCCATGCAATGTGGCTGCCAGTACCACCCTCCTACAAAGAGTCTGCAACTCGGGGCTCTGCTTCCCTGCCACCTTTTGCTAATTACCGAAAATCTCATTAAATGGCGTGGAGATCGTTGCAATAACTCGAAATCTCTCGTGCACAATCAAAATCGTCTAAACGTTCCGTAGTTCACTCCTCCTTGGCCTGAAGCATCTTCTCGCTGTACTTCGACCCAGCCTTGAACCACCATGCGCCAACGAGAACAGTCAAGCCACCGACGACAACGCAAGTGTAGTTCATGTTGGCGGGCTCAACAGGCATGACATACGGGAACGAGAAAAACACGATGGCAAAAGTAAGCCAGCACACCGTGATAGTGTTGATGATGGGTCCCCAGGTAGCTCCCATGTGGAATACTCCACGGTGCATGTTCTTTCTTCTCGTGAGCAAGTTGGTCAAGATTGGAAACATGTAGGAAATGTTGTTGATGGTGACCGCGGTACCCAGCAGGGAGTTGAAAGCCGTCGATGAACCGAGGTAAAGGCATCCCAGGGCGGCGACGATGGCAGTCACGGCCAGCTGGGAGTTCAAGGGGATTTGCCACTTGGGGTGGACTCTTGACCAACTATGGATTCAGTCAGCACAACTGCTCAGAGCTTTATGATGAGAATCCGCTTACAGTCTTGAGAAGGGCATCGCTCCATCACGGGAGAAGGCCCAGAAAACACGGCCAGTGCTCAGCTGAGAGCTGACGACGCAGGGGCCGAGAGCAACGAAGAGGATGAAAGTCAGGCCAAAGGCTCCACCGGCACCCTGAGTGACCTGGCGGAACAGCTCTGCAAGGGGAAGACCAGTGTTGGTAGTGGAGAGAGCATCGAAGTCCTGCACGGAGAACATGAGGGTGATCAGGTAGGTGATACCCGTGACAAACGCAATTCCAAGAGTGATGGCGATGGCCAGGGGCGCATTTCGGGAAGGCTTCGGGAATCGTCAGCATGCAAGCAAATTGAGTAAGATTTTCAGTGATACTCACGTTAGGCATCTCCTCCGTGATGTGCGTCACACCATCAAGACCGCCAAGACTGTACAAGGGGTTGACCAAACCCGTGATGAAGCAAATCACCTGGTTCTCCCAGCCAGTGTTGTTGATCCAGGTCTTGAACACAAACTCGGCGTTGCGATGGGTCGGCGCGCATGCAGCAACTGTAACCATGACCACGAACCAGCCAATCTGCAGATAAAACAGGGAAAACTTGTTCAGGCCAGGAATGATCTTGTTGCCGAACATGACAATACCGGCGGTGATAAGGTTCAGGCCCTGGTAGACGATGAAAGTCTGCCAGGCCTGGATCTCAAGAGTCTCGTGGTAAAGCGCGATCAGCGCCATGAGAACTTGAGCGTAGATTAAGTTCGTCGATGCGGTTGTGAAAATCCCTGAACGTAAGACTCGGATTAGCAAACATCATGGCGTCTCAGGGGTGGTTGGAACTTACAGCCAAGCACACTGAACCATCCGGTGAAGAAACTCAAGACGCCCGTCATCCTCCTAGGCGCTACAGCAGCAATCCAATGATACATGCCACCCTCAGTAGGGTACGATGATACGAATTCCGCCAGCGACGCGCCCAAGAAACATTGCAGCAGCGTTACGAGAATGAAGCCGTAGATAACGGCACCGGGTCCACCAGCATTGATCTCCGTGATGAGGCCCAGGCCCAGACCCGTCCAGGAGATGGTTGTTGTTGACGCGAGGCCGATGAGACTGAGGGTGCTGAAATGGCGCTTCAATTCCTGCGTATGGCCTGGACCAAATGGTCAGAATTGGGTGCTGTCAATTCAAGGGGCATGCGACTTACCCATCTGCGCCAGACGCATCTCGTCGGCGTCGAGATGCTTCTCTCCAGAACCGTCCATGCTCTTCTTAGAGCTCGACGAGATGTCGATCGGTCCCTTTGATTCGGCCATGTTGAGTTTCGCGGATTGATGTTGACGATAATCCACTCAATTGTACGTGATCGCGTGCCATCTCCAGCTTCATCGCGCGAGTGGGCGCTGAAAGAAACATATATCCATCGCGAATCACGGAAAAAGCCCCGATCCGGCGTTCTGGCCCTCCGCTCCCGTTGTCGAAATCCACAATTGATAGCGGTCATAAGACGAACATTAGTTCCTCAGCTCATGGACCCTAGTTGAGGCGACAAAAAGGCGGATGTTTGCCGCTTTCCGATTGCTACGGGGCCCGATAAAACTACGGGGAAAACACACACCCGCGAAAAGAAACAGATACGATAAAAGCCGCGGTTGATAGAGAGGGCAGATAGACCCGGTGAAGTCCGGCCCGGAGCAGGGTATCCGTCTATCGGACCCTGCGTGAAGTGGCTTGATTAATCTAGCTACGAGCGCCGGGCGCGACTGGCTACAAAGTGGTGTGGCTGATCCCTTATATAAAGGTGGGATTTAGGCTAGGTTTTAGGCCTTAAGCTTAGGCCTAGCTAACTACTATCTTACACCCCCCTTTTAGCTAATACCTCTAGTGCTATAATTAAAGTTATTCCTATCTTAAAGTAGTAATCTAATTAATTATATATTAGTTTTATATTATTCTTATTTCTATATATTATTCCTATCTTTCTATATTATTATTATTATCCTATCTTAACTCTAAAATACTTCTTAACCTCCTCTAGTTTTTATATAGCTAATTAATATTAGTATTACTACTTAAGTTATCTCTATAAAGATAATTAAATAGCTACTTAGTGTAGTTAGTATTACCCTCTACTTTTAATACTTAATTAGACCTCTAAATTAGTAATTTAGAGGTTTACTATTTAATTCCCCTTTATAAAGTTAGCTTTTAACTTAGATAAATCTAAAAACTATCCTCTTTAGTTTAATCTTAGATCTTATATTTTAAGTAACTCTCTCTCTCTAAAAGTAGTAATCTTTAGGTTATTAATTAGCTTTATAATATTTCTCTTCTAATTTACTAATTATATTAAGTTAAGTATTAAATATAATAGTTCTTAATTAATATTACTTTAAAGATTAATCTTTTTATAATACTTTTAAAGCTTAGTTAATTAATTTTTTACTTTTTTAAATTTTAAACTTATATTAATTTTATCTAAATCTAAAGTTAATTAACTTTTATTAGTTAAACTTAGTATAATTATAACTTAGAGAAATACTAATTAAGATATCTAATTTAGTAATAAATTTATAACTTAGTGAAGTTAAAGTCTTTAATTACTTTTTAAGCTTTTATTATTAAATAACTTCTTATATAGAAGATTTTTATAGTTAGCGATTTAACTGTTAAATAGAGTGAATTAAGGTGATTAAAATAATATAAAGTCTAACTATAAAAGTTAATTAGTTAGTAAGATATAAGGGAATAAAGTTATTATATATAAAAGAAATAAATAAATAGAAGAGACTTAATTAAGATTAAGTCTTAAGATATTATCCTTAGATTAAGACTTATTATTAGTTATAAGTAGTTTAGATAAATTTAATATTCTAATAAAGTTATAATATTTCTCTACTATTAGTAGTTTAGTGAAGCTATTAGTAACTATCTTATAAGTTAAGATATAATTAATCTTAAAATCCTTATTATTAATATTATTAATAATTTAGTAATACTTAATTTTAATATAGTGCAGTTTAGGCGACTATTTACTTAATAGATAATTATTAAGGGTATTTATAGAATCTATATATACTTAGAGGGGTAATTAAATAGAGATATTTATCTTTTTAAAGAGATCTATAATATATAATAAAGCCTTCCTTCTAAGTATTAGATTTATTTACTTAGCTTTATAGGTTAATATAGCTATAAATAATTATAGTGCTAATTTCTAGGTAATTAATGCTCCTCTATATATAACTATATAACTAGCTGTTAACTTACTTATTCTTTTGTAATTAGATTAGCTAGCGTTATAGAATACTGATAATTTAAGGTTATTAATAGAGTATCTTAGACTACTAAAGTAGAGTGCTAGTTATTATAAGCTATAGAGATATCTCTATATTAATCTTAGTAGTTTATTATACTTTTTAGAAGTATATTATTAATCTTTAGTAACCTTACTTATAGGTATTATGATATCTAGTTATATACTATTTGTAATCTACTATAACTTACCTAAATTGCTTTAATATTTATATATCTTAGTAAGCGTTTTATATTATTCTATAATCTCTAGTAGCTAAGTATTACTAAGGTAGTAGGACACTTAGTTATATCTAGTAATACCCTTCTCTATTAGTATATTATTAATATATTTAGCTTATAAAATCTAAAGTTATCTTATTTTATAGTAGTAAATAATCTTAAACTTAAGGAATTATTATACCTCACTTAAATCCTTAATCTAGAAGAAGTTATATAAGTTATCTTTAAAGTTATTAACTTACTTAATATTAAGTGCTATAATAAGTATATTATTAATATAAAGTAATACTATAATACTATCCTTATTAATAAGAATATAAGGTTCTTTTAGTAATAAATAGAACCTTAATTATTTAAAGATAGTAATAATTTATTTATATTAGAGAAGAGGAGATTCTCTTAGTTTATAGAGAGCTCTTTTTAATCTATAAAACTAGCTAGATCTATTATTAAACCTATAGGGTTAGGTAATAAAGATATCTTAATCTCCTATAAGAGTATTTAGAAAGGCTATAACTATATTAACCTAATAAAATTCTAGATCTTTAAGTACTATAATTAGTAAAAAAACTTATAGAGTAATAAGATTAATAATAGTAGTATAAACTATCTTATTATCCTTATCTTAAAAGTTACTATAGATAACCTATCTTACTCTAACTCTATTAAGTCTTCTATCTATAATAACCTTCTTATTATATATCTATTTACTTAGGAGATATTTAAAGCTATCTAAAAGCTCTTTAAGCTACTAGTAATCTATCCCCTATAAGCTATTAACTTAAGTCTTTATAGTATTAAAGATAGTTAACTTTAGAGGTTCTTCTTTTATTACCTTTTACTTCTTAAAGGTTATAAGTAAGTAAATCTCTAAGTTAAAGGCTTATAATAGGTTAGATGCTAAAAAGGCAAAAGTAACTAGTTCTTAGTCTATTTTATTATTAATTAAGTTAATCTCTATAGCCTCTATCTTACTGAATTCTCTATTAAACTTCTTTATATTATATAATACTTAGGTTTTAAGTATCTAGGTTATTTAACTTAAAGAAGAAGTAGCTGCTCTTAGTAATCTTATAAGAGTAAAACTTCTATTACTTCTTCTTAGTTTTCCCTTTAGTCTTTTTTATATTAGTTAAGGTGTTTAGAGGGAAATAATAGGGGATCTTAGCTATAGTAATATAATAAGAGAACTTTATTATTAGTGAGGGATAATAGGAGAATTCTAACTTAGAGGAGCAGTAGGAGAATATTAATATAAAAGAGAATCTTCTTTTAGTATTAATTATATTTATATATTTATAATACTAGTATCTTATACTAATATATATAGTTTTAGATCTAAGGTTAGTAAATTACCCCCCTTTCTACTAACTTCTTCTTATTCTTAAGGAAGCTTATCTTCCTATTCTTATTTATTATTACCCTCTAATTCCTAAATATCTTCTAAGTATAAATTATCTACCTCCCCTTATAGTTATTCTTATTTAGTAGAATAAACATAATAGTATAACTTTATATTTAAGTTATAAGGCTAAGACTTAGCCTTATTAGTTATAGTTAGTAGTTTATTACTATACTTATAGGTTTCTAGCTTAACTTCTTCTCCTAGCTATAAATTATTAAATTTAACTAGAGGGAGCTCTCCTTTATCTTCTTTAAATATTATATCCTTTACCTATTAAATATTATTAGTCCTTTTAATAAGAATATAGAAGATATTACTATAAAAGCTATTATATCCTATAAATCTTCTAAGTTTAGCTTTAAGTTTTATCTTCTAT
This sequence comes from Colletotrichum siamense, assembly GCF_013390195.1. Taxonomy (NCBI): domain Eukaryota; kingdom Fungi; phylum Ascomycota; class Sordariomycetes; order Glomerellales; family Glomerellaceae; genus Colletotrichum; species Colletotrichum siamense. The sequence goes on along the minus strand of NW_023501016.1, from coordinate 6,414,966 downwards.
CTTTTTATATATAGATAGCTATCTAGGTGAATATAGATATAAGCTTAGTAGCTTTAGTAGTAGAGATAGTATATATATAGTTTTCTTATAGTAGGAGATATATTAAAAGTATTTACTAATTTCTTATAAGGACTAATATTACCTTTACTATTAAATAGTAGATTTTTAACTTCTATAGAAGTCTTTATTAACTAAGGCTAAAAGGATTTAGGAAAGCTAGCTTCTATATATATTACTTATACTTTTTACTATATAGCCTTACTAAAGCTTTTTACCCCCCTATTCTATTAATAAGAGTAAGGGGCTATTATCTCTAAATAGAAACCTTATTCTTAAGTAAAAAGTTCTATTACCTTAAGAAGAGCTATATTATTATCTATAATAACTTTAGAGAAGTAAATAATACTATTTATTACTATAATCTTCTTTAGAAACCAGCTTTATAGCTAAATAGCTACTTCTTTCTTTAATTTAAATACTTAAAACTATCTATAAGTTAAGAAAGCTTCTATAATATAGAGGCTATAAGTAATACCTCTAAAGCCTTATAGTATTAGTTCTAGGAAATTAATCTAAAGCCTCTAAAAAGCCTAAGTTAGTTATTCTTATTATTTATTACTAGCATATTATATTAACTTTACTATAAAGTAGATATAACACTTATATCCTATAAGAAGTACTCTAAAGAGGTTTATATTAATATCTCTTATAGTAGTAATAGTTACTTCTCTAGATAGATACCTTAAATAAGTATAAAAAGTTTAGTAATTTAGCTTAAAAGAGCTAAATTTATTACCTTAGTTAGAGGGATAGATTTAAAACTAAGGGACTTATATATCCTATTTAAAGTTAGTAATAGCTTTAGATATATCTTTATAAACTAAAGTATTATCTAGACTATTAAAATAGATACCTATCTTCTAAAGAAGACTAATATTAATAATTTATACTATATTATAAGATTTATAAAGAGCACTATATAGTTAGAAAGTAGTCTTTTTACTACCTAGCTTAATAGTAATCACCTTAGCTATACTAATAGCTTAGCTAATTTAGTCCTTTCTACTTATATAGTTTATAGTTAATCTTTAAAGGAGATCTTAAAGGTCCTTAAAAATAGAGAGATTATTAAGGATATACCTACTAGTATTAATATCTAATATAAAGGAGTTTATTCTCTTAATAGAGGCTATAGATATAATATATTAGCTTAGTTATACTTCCTAGCTATTATTTTCTTCTTTATTAGCTTCCTTAATAGCACTATATATAAAGAAACTATTAGTCTCTATTTTAATAGTTTAGCTAGTAAATCTATAAATAAAGAGTTTAAACTTTTTTATTAGTTACTTCTTAACTCTCTATATATAGTTAACTTTATATAGATCTCTAGTAAGAGATTAAAGGTTAAAGTATAAACTAAATACTCTAAAATTATCTACTAAGAATAGTAAAAAGGTCCTCTTCTAAGCTTAAGCTAATAGAGTATCTATAAAAGCTTTAAATAGTTAGTTAATATCCTATTTAATACTAAAGTTTCTAAAAACACTATCTTAGGTTTAACCTTCTAAAGTAAATACTAAAGCAGATATTTATATTATTTATTAAGTTATTAATAGTTTATTTAAGTATTTAAACTTATTATATACTAAGGTATAATATCTAAAGTGTTTAAGGGAATACTTACTACACTTCTTAAAGTATTAAGTTATCTTTCTATAATAGGAGTTATATATCTTATACTTATAGAGGTTCCTAGGATACTTAGTATTATAAGAAGTATAAAGGTCCTATAATTTATTAGGTTTAGTTACTTAAGGTTACTTTTTAGAGAGAAACCTCTTCTTATTTAAAGGAGCACTAATACCCTAAGAGGCTTACTTATATTATTCCTTTTCACTAAGGCTTCTAAGTTCTTATAAGAAGTTATTATAGGTTTAAAGTTCTATAATAAAGTTATTCTCTATAATATCTACCTTTACTTAATTAAAACGTCTAAAACTCTAAATAAGTCTATAAGTAAGAGCTATAGTTAATAAGCTTATACTAAAGCTATTTAGTTTATTAAAAGTTAAGTAAAGATCTTATATAAAATCCTTAATATTACTATAGTTAACTCTAGTTATTCTATTCTAGTTATTATAAACTTTACTTATAGCTAGCTTATTAAACTTCTAAGTATATTCTTTAGTCTTAATAAAAATATAAAAAACTAAAGCTATAATAAAAAGACTATTATTAATTATTTCTTCTAAAAAATTATATTAAATCTTTTCTATAAATAACTATCTAATAAATATAAAACCTATAAGTATTAGATTACTTAAAGAACTTAGATCCTTAACTACTACTACTTTATCTTCTTTAAAAACTATATCTCTATTATATCTATTTAGTATCCCTTTAGCTATTAAGTAAAAAAGTAATCCTATTACCTTAAAAGTATTCTTAAGATTAATCTCTTATAGCTTAAAGTTTATAGCTTTAGTTAGCTTAAAGATAGTATTATATATTAGACTTCTTAGATCTAATCCCTTACTAATTACTTTCTATATAGCTACTCTAACTATAAAGTTTATAATAGAAAAAGGAGGAGGGCTAATCTAAAATAATCCCCTTTTAATAGAACTAAAAGAAAATAGAGTTAGATTACTAATTAAAAATATATTAATTTATTTAATTAATTTAGTAGTTTAAGAGAGATTTAAATAGTAATTAAGAGTAATTATTAAATAGTTATTAAGTAATTATTACTATATAACTATAGTAATTATTAAATAATTATTAACTTTAGTAGTTTAAGAGCTAAGGAGATTTTATAAGTAGAGGATATATATTATAATAGCTATAATCTCTACTTAGAAGTATTACTTCTAGTAGCTTAGTAATCTATTAATTACCTTTTAGTAATTATTAAACTATAAGGTTAGAGTCCTAATAGCTACTTAGGAATAACTTTACTATTTAGTAGATAGATTTAGGTATTTAGAAGGCTTATAACCTATATAAAGTAGCTTAATTAATCTAGCTATAAGCGCTAAGCGTAACTAGCTATAAAGTAGTGTAGCTAATCCCTTACGTAAAGGCAGGATTCAGGCTGGGTTTCAGGCCTCGGGCCCGGGCCCGGCCGACTACCGTCTCGCAGACCCCAAACCGCACCACGCCTGCAGGTCGAACTGCGGAGAAGAACAGACGACGGGCAGGGGTGCTCGAGTCATCCGTTGTGACGTTCATGGGGTATCCTTGTGTCTTAGTCTCCCCCGACTTTTGCTCACCCTTGCCCTAGACCACGGTGCCACGGCATCGCTATCGCGTTTTGTCTGTCCTTTCGCTCGGGGATGTCCCGAGTTGCTTCTTTCTCACCTATTCCCGCTCAATGGCAACGTGCCAGTGGCTAACCATGCCATGCCTGGCTAGTTATTTCCAACGTGCCCACCAGGGTCCGAAGAGTCCCATCGACTCCATTCCGCTATCACCTCCGCATTCTTACCTAACCTGGTCAACAACACCGGCCCCAGCCACCGTTAGCTAGGGCCTCTACCGGTTGGTAGAAGTCTTGGGTGCGCGTCCACTGCTGTCGTGTGAGGTCACGCGGGTGCCCGGCTTCTTGATTGCTGCAATCTACAACGATGACGATCTGGTCCTTGGCCCCGGGACTGCACCGCATTGCAGCTCTTGGCCGCGGGAAATTTGGACATGGCATGACGCTGCTGTATCTTGTGTGTGTATATCAGGGAGATGGTACCCCTCCAATGAACTGGTGTTCGTGATCTCCTCTCTCCCCAGGACTCCAAGGTCGCATCAATTGGGTCTCCCACGTGCTCTTTCAAGATGATCTCCAGCATGTCAAAGGCAACGGCGCTACTCGCCCTCGCTGGCACAGCCACTGCGTCCTCATACGTCGCGAACCTGTCCACCAATGCTCAGGGTCTCTTGAATGAGTCAATGGCATGGATGGACCAGTACTACGACCGCTCGGCTGGCTATCTCTACGACTTCGGCTCTGCCTCTGCCCTCCGACACGAAACGCGCAGTTCCGTGTGGTACGCGCTCGGTCTCCTCGCCCGTAACAACGGCGACGATGCTGCCGAGGCGGAGAAGATCATCACCAACACCATTGCGGGGCAATTCAAGGTCGAATCTGAGCAATGGTAAGCTACCCTCCCGACCCCGTTGCAGACTTAAAATCAGCCATTGACAAAGCTCTAGGTACGGTGACTACCAGAAATATGACGGCGAGCCCTACGTCGGCTCAGAGAACTACCCCGGCAGCATTTACAACTCCTGGGACCCCAATTGGCGAGGCTTCGTGGGCACTACTCTCATCATGGCCCTCGAGGAATTCCCCCACCTCCTCAGCAACGATACCCAAGACCTCATCCTCGCATCGCTGCACAACACCACCAAGGGCGATGAGTACCGCGTCGGCGGCGTTGACGACGATAACCTCTACCCCGCATACAGCAACCCCGCTATCATGCGCGCTCTCGTCTCTGGCTACACCGGCCGTAAGCTTGGCGATGCCAACATGACTCAGTCCGGCGAGAACTATGCGCAGGAGATCATCGACCTATTCGACCGTGCCAACACACTGTCCGAGTTCAACTCAGGCACTTACACTGGTGTTTCCCTGTTTGGTTTGATTCTTTGGAGCAAGTACCTCCCTGAGGATTCCGTCATGACCCAGAAGGGTCCGCAGATGCTCACCGATACTTGGAAGGCTGTTGCACAGCTCTGGAATCCTTCTATGAAGAACATGGCTGGTCCCTGGGATCGTGCCTATGGATATGACATGAACCGCTACGTCAGCTTGATGGCTCTGTGGTTCTGGACGTTGATTGGCAAGGAGAATTCATCTCTCATCTCCGCTGTAAGTTATTATCGATTCCTTTGGACCGCTCAAGTACTAACGGTGTACAGCCCCAAGTCATGTCCCACGCCGCAGACTATGCCTGGGCCCCTCTCTTCGCCGTCCTCGCAGACTACCACCAGTCTCTCCTTCCCGAAGGCCTGGTCGCCAACTTGACGACCTTCTCTGGTGACCACTTCTTCACGGCATCGACTTACTACCCTCCCTACGACTACGTTCCCCGCAACATCACCAGCTGGCTCTCCGAGAACCTCACTATCGGCGCCGAGTCCTTCAATGAGAACGTGATCGGTGGTCCTTCCGAGAACCAAGCATCCTTCAACCCAGCCGTAATCCAGTGGAACACCGGTAACGAGATCTCCTTCATCTCGCTTTACCCCACTGAGATGGCCCTTGATGTCGCGGTTGAGGCTAACAAGCTGACCCTCACGTACCCCAACGGCACAGCCGACTCCATCTTCAGCTTCGTGGTCGGCACCTTCATCAAGAAGCCGACCGTCGCCGGCTGGGCTGACGTCCAAGGCTTGAACGTGAGCGTATCCGGCAACATCAACGAGACATATGCCCTGTCCTTTGCCGGAGAATACGGTGGCTCGGACTCGATGATCCGCGACTTTGAGTTCTGGAACTTTACGTACTCCATGCCTGTGGGCTTTGAGGGTGCGCCTACAGTTACTCTGGACGTCACTCTTCTTTAGAGAAAGAATTGCTCATATGTACATACAATACTACATACAAAACCGGAGAGAGTAATGAATAATGAATGATGTTGCTATCAGCTTCACTGTCGTTGCCTGTGATCCTTGTCATCGCCTACATGGGGTTGCCCATAGAGCTGAAGTTCGGGGAGGGTTTGATGAGACATGAGGCATGTGGTCCGCCTCCCTGTAATCCAGACCTACGCCGCGATTTGGAGCCTCAGTACATGGCTCAGTTACTGATGCGGCTCTCGCACACGGTCAACCTCAGGAAAGCCGCACGTGGCGGGCTGGACCTTTCTGTACTGGCTGAATTCGCCCAATTTTTAAACTCCAAGCCCCGTTTTCATCTTTTAATAGACCGTTCGGCGAACACCATTCGGACAATGCATAGTACGGCGGTAGCGGGTGTCCTTGTTTGCGGTGAAATCTGCTGGAATTTAGCGCCAGGTCTCACTTTTTTCGTGCCGTCACACGCAATCACGTCCCCAGATGCGAGTGCGACGAAATAGCTCCCGGGAATTTTACGCTCATCATCTGTGATCTCACTGTCTTGCGTGCGACAATCATTGCCTTGCATAGACATATCCGGCTTGCCCAGTCGGCGTTCGTTTTGAGACCGTTGCCAGGGTCCGAACACCGACCCCGAATGTTGACGTCTGCCTCCCGTCTAGAGACACCTTCGAAGTGGATTTAAACCGGCCCAGTTTTCCAGCCAGGGAGCCTTGATTTTGGATGTCACTCACCACCATCGAATTGTCACTTTCCCCATTCCGATCCTGAAGGATTCACACCTTACCTTACCCACTGTTACCCATACAACAAACCCACATCCTCCACCATGTCTTTCTCATTCAACGGCAATCACATTGAACTCGCCTCAGAAGCTCTGGGCTCGAGCTTCGAGTCTGAGGCCAACTCCAACTTTGTCTTTCTCGAGACCCACGAGCCCCTGTCTCATTCTCAAGAATCCGAGCTTCAGTCCTACGGCGTCCGCTTCCTCCAGCAGCTCACCGAGACAACGTGGCTGTGCAAGTACGAGCCCGCCGACCTTGTCATCATCCGCGGCCAGGCTTTCGTAGCCAACGTTGCCGTCGTCGACCCCCGCCACAAAATTGCTCCCACCTTGAAGGCCCCCATGTGGGCCAGGAAGAAGAGTGAAGAGAGGGACGAGAAGCACACCGTTCACGTCAGACTTCATGACGAGGCCGGCATGACGGCACATCAGGTGGCTAGGAGGATGAGCGAGGTTACTGATGTGTCTATTGAGGAGATGGTGGTGCAACGGGATAACACCGTGACATTGGATGTTGCCGGGCAGGTGTTGTTGAACATTGCCAAGATTGACGATGTTGCTACTATTGAAAAGGTTAGGGCGGAGGTCGAGGTGTCTTGATTGAGCACCTTTAATATCCATGTTAATCTCGAGCGAGGACCATAAATTGAGAATGGAGCAACGCATTTCTACGATGCCTGATGAGTCTTGTCTATCCAGCCGAGCAGAACCTACGCTTACTTAAGTAATCGGTCGACTTGTGACATGGAGTATTGACAAGCTGCTGCTGGCCGAAGCCTACCTTTTGTGTCTTTTATCCGGGTCCAATATCGTAGTCGCAAATAGTCAGCAGTTAAATATTCAGCTACGAAAGCCATGTCTGGCCAGAGTCTTGGTAAGAAATTGGTTTGGTACATCGGCCAGGCAATCGGAGGCCCCATCGTTGGTCGTGCGTTGCGTTATTGTTGGAAAGAGACCGATCGCTTCCTGGCTGCTTTCATATATGGTGCATTAGCTACGCACACTGAGTCCCTTTGGCGGCGTCTCTGCAATGAGCACGCACGATGCCTACCAATCACTACACACCCCACTCTCTGGCGGCGTGTAATACGCGTACCATACCTCGGGGTTGTCCAGCTCAACATAGAGCCCAGGCCCAAAGGCACTAGCCCTGATCTTCGTCCAGTCCTCAGACCCCGGAGACTCAGGCCAAGCCCGGACGAGGCCGACATAGCCGTTGCACAATGCCTCGCTGTCAAGTCTAAGGAAAACCCCATACCTCGAGCCTTGCAGTACATAGTCTGCGTTGACACCTGCGGCGTTACCCTCACGCGCCCAGGCCTGAAAGCGGCGCTGTAGCTCCTCGATCGGGGCGTCTCGAGCGCGGCTTCTTCAATGAAAAGAAATTCCATGGTCGCGAAGATGCCGGGCGCATCAGACCTGGCGATGGAGTCGCGCATCCCCCACGGTATACGTCGCTTGAGGTCCTCCCAGGCGCCGTCGAACTCATTAGCATAGGAGCAACGGTAGGCGACCCAGCCCCATTTGTCGTCTCCGAGCCACTGGATCTTTGCTAAAGGCGAGAGAGTTTCCCAGTCCTCGCCAGTGATGGACTGGGGCAGCTTTTCTGGGGCGGGGACGGGTCGAGCTGATGATGAGGAGTACTTGAAGGGCCATCATTTGGGTGCCTGCGTGTGTACAAGTGGTCGTAGTGGCGGCTTCGAGTGAGTCGTGAAGGGTGCGGGGGCCGACCGGTGAATGATAAGCTGGGCAGAGGCTTTCTGACGGTGACTCTGGATCGGAGGCCGCAGGCCGAGATTCATGATGCTCGGAAGAGGCCTCGGGGAGTGGGAGTAGAATTCCGGCCGCAGTGCAGACGAGACGGCCATTTTTCACTGGTTCGGGACTTTGCGTGTGGAGCAAGGTGCGGGACAACTTGCCTGTCTTTAGGTCTGGCTAACTTTTTAAACCTGGTTGTTGTTACATACATCCGGTAGCGCAAGCAGCAGCAGACGTCAATGGATCCGGAATGACGTTTGTAGTAAAATCCCAAGTCGATAGCTAAACTCATTATACAGAGCTCCGGTTCTCGCACAGTCTATATTCGTATCTCTTAGACATGCTCAACCATAGGAAATGTGATGTCTTTGCTCGCCGTCGTTTGAATGCTGATACATGACGCTCGTAACGAAACATAAAAAGACATAATTCGATAGGTCGGATCAATGCAAGCATACATCAACCAACCCACTCACTCAGCCTGCAAGTCTGCCTTAGGGGCGTACTGGAGCTCTCAGTGGCCCCACCCATATTTGACAGTGATTGTTACGTACCAGCACGTTTCTTCCTCCTCGTCATCTCAATCTGACAGCACTTTGTCAACGGACAGCTCACTTAGGTCGTGGGGCAGTAAATCACAAACCATACCTGTTACCTTAAACTTTCAGCACCTTTTTTCAACGTGGTTTTCAGACATGAAACTACCCGCAAAATGTGGCAAATGGGAAATCCCTTCTGGCGCAACGCATTTTGTGCGTGGTTCGCATGTCTTGGATTCCCGCGTTGAAAACACAGCATGTTGCGACTTTTGCACCAATATCTCCAAGATGGTTCCGCCAGTAATTGGCCAAAAATTCCTTGCGAAGAACGTCAGGTTCCGAGCAACTTACGAAGTGCAATCGAACTTCTTTTCACTGTGGGCTTTTTGCATGTCACAACGAGAGGACATGCAAAACGAGTCAATATCCTTCAAAATATACACGCACCCGGGTACGTCGTCGTAATAGCAAGTATAAATATCCCGCTGCTAACAATACGATTTATTCCTGCAGCCACGTCTTGCCCTTGGGATATCATGAAACCTTATCCTTATCTCTCGTTGGAATTCGCCGATAGTCAAATCATCAACTGTTTCCATCACCATAACTGCATTCCGTCTGATCACAACTTACCTCCACTCCCAACTCGTGTCATTAGCGTTGGAAGAGAGCCGAGAGACATCCGTCTCGTAGAGGCTAGGACTTCTCGAGATCGGTACATCTGTCTGAGTCACTGCTGGGGTTCACAAAAACCTCTAATCACAACCAAGAGCAATCTTCAGAACCATTTGAGGTGCATTCCCTGGGACACAATACCGCCATTGTACCAAGACACAATACGCCTGGCTTGGAGATATGGGGTCAAATACGTATGGATTGATTCTATATGCATCGTACAGGACGATCTGGGAGACTGGGGGCATGAAGCGGGTCGCATGGGAGATGTATACGGCAATTCATTTCTTACTGTCGCGGCCACTGCAAATGCGGATTGCTGCAGCAGCATTTTGGACGGTCTAACAGGAGACTGCGCCTCTCTCAACTCCTGTCTTTCATGGGGTGGTTTGACTAGTACAGGTCAACCATTTAGGTGGATTGTTGTGCCTGACAGCTTTTTACAGGACGATCATTGCTACGCATGTGAGATATATCCGAACGCGTCAGACTGGACAGGAAGATGCCTAGCTCCCCTCAACAGGAGGGCCTGGGCGCTACAAGAACGCATCCTATCACCGCGCGTTCTTTCGTTCTCAGCACGGAAGTTGGCCTGGAAATGCAGAGAGTGCAGCCTTTCCGAAGATGGAACGGCTGCTGTATCACACATGGATACTGTTTCCCAAGACGATGCTCCTCTCAACTTACACAGGCCCTCATCCAGTCTTTTCGATTTCCTTGGTCACAACTGGCTAGATCTTGTCCAAGTTTACTCCAAACTAGTGATCACCAAGGAGCATGACCGACTCCCTGCTCTATCAGGCCTAGCACGAGCTTATCAGACAAGAGTTCCGACTTCGACGTATGTGGCCGGGGTATGGGACAACGAGCTGCCTCCTAGTCTGGCGTGGTACAGGATAGAACAAGACTCTGTGGGGGACGCTCCCGTTACGCATGGCAAACCCGATCCAATATCTGAGCCTGAGCAGTCTACTGAATTGCCGTGGTACACTCCATCTTGGTCTTGGGCCTCAGTCGGCAGCGGAGTAGAGTTTAAGAGGAGCCAGGGTCAGCAATTTCACTCTTCAGTGATTGGTGTGATCTGCCTGCCTTCAAGCGCTCTCGATCCATTCGGCAATGTCAAATATGGACAACTTGAGATATGCGGACCAAGTTCTACCATCGACACTAGCAGCGGGGACGTAGTTTTGAGATCATTCAGCAAGCCCACCTCAACAGTATTTTACTGGGATCGTGAAACCGAAGACCGAAACGACTTCCAAATAATAGCCGAGAGTAATATCGAGTGTCTGATCTTACATACAGACAACATGCCAGAGTGGTCCCCACATTTGGGTACTTCAACTTCCGGACTACTCCTCGAGCCGTTAGACTCAAAGAGGTCTACATACCGCCGGGTCGGCATGATTGACCTGTTCTATGGTATTAGCTCTTCTCGGAGATTTTCTTGGTCAGGTAATAAACGCAAACGTCTCACCATTGTGTAAGATATTTCACTGCAAGCACTTTCACGCTACCAGGCTCTCTTACATAGCCCCCGTATTGGAATAGCAACCAGGCCGGGGCTCCTGTAGACAATTGGTGCTGGCCGAGCCTGCTCACCATTTTGAGAGGTGAGAGAGGAGGGGGGGGGGGGGGCCGAAGATACTTTGATTGAGGGTCTCTTATCATTTGTAGTAACTTTCCAATGAAGTAGAGATAATGTCGCTACTAAGTTGACTTGTGCTGATTTTATCAATGTATTGTGACTACGTGGTTTCTTCCTCGCCCTCCTCCACTACCTATTCCCACCTGGCTTGCATAAAACCGCCATCCTTTTCCATCTGCGCCATCGACATGACTCAAGTGTACCTTTACCCTCTGCGCAGAGTGTATAACTATAGTGTTTCAGTAGTGGCAGCAGTAGAGAGACTTTCAGTCAACTTCACGAAAATAGAGCACCTATACCCGTCGGCCATGATACTATCCACTGTTACTAAGTGGCCCCTCGCTATTAGCATGCACTGACACTTTGCGTCGAAGGATTCGGAGTTTTGTAGCTATCGACAAGAAAGGAAGGTCGTTAGAATCTCACCAAGATCACGCCTTTCATTGATTGACTGGAAGTGGAGTCGAATCCTTCGGTCTTCTAGTAGCTTACTTCAGATTCAAGATCGTTCCAACGTCACTTCTACGATGCTTCTTGAGTAATTTCGCAAACAGCCATCAACAGTTCAAGAGGCAGCCGCAATGGCGCACAACCAAGAGCCTCATTCACGAACAGATGTTTACGAAAAGCACATATCGTCCCCGCAAGACTCCGACGATGAAAACTTCGACCTCGACCTCAACCTCTCCCCGCCACACGCCGACGACACTTCAACATCCCTCTTGAACCGCCGAGATCAACTACCACCCTCCAACCCCCGCCGCCGATACACCCTCTCCCTTCCCATCCTCCTCCTAACAATAACCACCTCCCTCCTCTTCGGCATCTCCTCCACCATCGCCCTCCAAACCCTCCTCTCCCCTTCCCCATCAACTCCCTCCACCCGCAACGCCAACACCCTCGCCTCCCCCTCCCCCTCCGACCTCAACACAACCTACCTCCTCCCCTTCCCCTGCGGCGCCACCCCCTCCGCCGCGCGCGCCGCCGGCTGCCTCTTCGACCTCATCTCCTTCAACTGGCTCCCGCCCGCCTGCCACGACGCCGCCCTCGCATCCGCCTTCGAGGCCGAGCTCCGCGCCGCCGGCGAGCTGGCCTGGTACCGCGACATGAACCGCACCGCGCCCCTCACACGAGACCAGATCATGACGGGGGAGTATACGGGCGTGTACGTGAGCCTGGCGTACCACCTGCGGCACTGCACGGCCATGTGGCGGCGGATGCACCGCGCGCTGATGCAGGGCGGCGGCGGGCTGGGCAGGGTGGACAGCTATATCTGGGGGTATCATCATACGCTGCACTGCGAGGAGACGTTGCTGGGGCGGAGGAATGAGACGGAGGCGGAGGTGTTTACGACGGAGGTGAGGGTTAAGTATCCGGATTGCGGTGTTGTGATATAGCAAGTTGGGCGGGCTGGGAGAGTGGGGTGTTGACACTTGACTTTTCCATTTCAACAGCATTAGTTAAGGGGCCAAAGCAATTACTTATCATGTAGTCTTAAAGTGATATTTGTTATAACTTCGAAATCGTAGAAAAGCTTGACCGGGTATCATTCCCACCACCTCACTCCTCCAACCTCACCTCCCCAATCCAACTCTCCAAACTCCTCTCCTTCTCAACCTTCTTCTCAACCCTTGTCTTCAACTTCCTCCCCCCGCCATCCTCCTCTTCAGCCTCACCACCAACACCCCTCGGCCGCGGCTTCGCCAACAACTTCCTCGAAAACGGGATCCTCCACACCCTCGGCCCGTCCCCGACACCACCCCCCTCCTCCCCACCCGCCTCCGCAAACCCAGCCTCGATCGCAGCCCTCAACCTTTTCACAGCCTCCCAATTCCCCGTCACCGTCGTGATCCCCTCCCTCCACCCGTACAGAAACGAACTCACCCCCATCGCGTCCAGCCCGCTGCCCTTCCTCCCCACCGCCAGCGCGACCCTCGGCAGCGCCCCCTCCTCCACCAGCCCCCGCGCCTCCTCCCAGCTCACGCCCGGCACGACCTCGACAGGCAGCTGCAGATCTTCGGGGACGGGGTGCTCCGACAACGTCTGCAACTTCCTCACCCTCTCCCTGCTGCCTTCACCCTCCCCTAACGGCTCGAACAAGATCCTCGTCCGAGCCTTCTCCGTCTCCGTCCCAATCTCCCCCAGAATCCGCAAAAACGTATCCGCCGCCTCCTGTGTCGTGACCAGCCGCCGCGGCCCGAGGGCGGGATACATCGTCGTCACCAGCCGCGGCCCGTTCTCCACTTCATCCGCCGCGTCGAGCCGGTGCTGCGCGCCCCGCAACAGCGGACTCTCCGGCCCAATCTTCAAATGGCTACAGTCGCTCGCCAGCGCCATGAACACAGAGCAGTCCACGTTCAGCGTGTCCGTGAAGCCCTCAAACGGGTCCGCCTGCACCAAATTCCGGATGGCGTCCCCCAAACTTGGCGTCGGCCGCGCCAGGATCCCCGCGTTCGCCGTCTCAACGACCAGCTCCACCCCGGTCCCCTCTCCGAGCCGTCGCACGAGAGAAAGCAACCGATCCACGTGCGCGTTCCGGCCCTCCTCGATCCGGCTCATGAGAATCACGCACCGCGGCCGGCGGTACCCTTCAAAGCTCCCCCGTGCCGCAGCGATCATGCACCGCGCCACCCGCGCGACTTCCACGCTGCCCTCGCCCTCCTCCTTCAGCACCTCCAGCATCTCCTCCTGCTCCTCCTCGTCCCAGTCCCACCCCGCATCCGCCATCTCATAAAACAGCCTCCTCTCCGTCGTAGTCACAACCTTCACCCATTCCGTCCCTCCCTTAACCACCAAATCCACCACCGCGCCAACCCCCTTCCCCTTTCCCTTCTTCCCATCCTTCTTCACCGCAAGCTCTCGCCTCATCCCCGCCAAATCACAACACCTCTTCGCCACCTCCCACACACTCTCATAAAACTTGTAATTACTCGCGTCCAGCCTCAACCGCGTGTTCCGATCCAGCGCCTCCAACTCCTCTTCCCCGAGTTCCGGGGTGTAGGCAGCCACCATCCTCTCGAGATGCTTCTTCTCCGAAACAACAAGCCGCTCAAACGGGCCCAGGCCGGGGACGGCCTGGTTCCACGCCAGCGGCTTGGTCGTCGTCGTCGGGGACGGGCGGCGTGTGAGCGCGTCCTTGAGCGCGTCGAGTTCGCTGAGGAGGGTGGTGATGTTTTTGAGGATGTGGGTGCATTGCGTGAGCAAGGGGAGGGCCGGGTCCGGCGCGGAGGATGGCAGGATAGCCATTTTGGTAGCTTTACTTCTGCCCCGTCCTCGTGTGTGCGGACGAATTTGTTGTGAGTGCTGAGAGCTGGTGTTGTGTGTGATGGACTTCGACAAAGACGGGATGTGGTGAGACGTCCGCCTGAGCCGGTTCGACGTTGTACGGCACGGGGGCCCAAAAATTGATGGAGGGGCAAGGGTCTTGGTCAAGAGTCAACGTGTCCGCTCGTGAGATCAAAACCCGGCTGGACTGAGTCTCGCTTCTAAGGACAAATGAATTGAGTTTCCATAGAATTTTTTTCCGCTTCGCAGCTCTGGCAGTAAGAACCGAAAGGAAGTTCAAGAATCTTCACAAGGTCGCGGGGTCGGAATTTTCGAGGGCGCTTATCGATAAGACAGACGAACGGAGTCGTCTCCGATCCTGGGTTGACAAAGATTCCAGCTCGCGTGGCGGCAAGGATGAACAAGCAGGGGTTGTCGACGCGATGCGTGCTGCCTCGTTGATAGAGCTCAGCAACTCCGGGTGGGAGTCTGACGTCGCAAGGCCGTTTCTGGAGGCACGCAGAACTGCGAAGGAAGCACGTGAGCGATATCCGGACACGCGGGGTCCACCCCACCGACGCGGGGCCGAACCGGGCCGTCCGTGGGCGCATTACAGATGCAAAGCAGCCGAAAACACATGAGCTCTGTCACAGTCGTGAAGTTCGTGTAGGTGAATAGAGGAGGTTCGGAGCCTCAACCTCTTCGCGTTCCATTAATCCTTCTCGCCATTGTTGGCCCAAGTCATGTTCATTAAGGCGATGTAAGCCGCCACCCAAACCCCGTCATCCAAAAGTGCCCTTCATCCACTGCCATGCCCCGTCCCCGGATTCAATGCCCAAAGTGTTTTTCGTCTAACCAACGGCGCAAACAGAGGTATAGTGTCCGATACAATGCGTCCTCCCAGAAAAAGCATACAGCAGGGTTCCGATTAGAAAACAGTTCCGTCGCTATCGATCAGGATTGGGGGTTCCTTCGTGTTCGGTCGGCTGAACTCGGCCATTTCGCGGCCGCCCTGTAACGTGTTAGTCTGTGCCATGTATTCCGTCGGTGCGGTTGTTAGCTTACCTTCCAGCTGCCTGCCTCGAGCAGTTGGGCGAGCGTAAGCTCGTGGCCATTGAGCTCGTTCCTAAGGTGCTTGTTGACCTCTACACAGAGCCTGTCCAAAAAGCCCACTGTGATGCCGCGCCACTCCACAATAACGTCGTCGCTTGGCTCGAACATAGGCGCAACCTCTACAGGCTTGACATTTGTCCTGCGGCAGTACTCGTCGTAGTGTTGAAGGCCCCTCTCTGTATCGTCGGCCTTCAGCGTAAGAACACCGAGGTCGATAAAGAGACCGCCGTTGCGGTATTCAGGAAGACCGGTCAGTAGCTCAACGCCTGCGAACTGGATGCGGAGCAAGGTCTGCATCGGTTGCATCAGGCTGTAGCAGAGCCATTGCGTGAGCTTGTGAAACGGAAGAATCGACTCCCACGCTGCGGTCGAGTTCTGGGCCGAAGGGGGGAACGGTGAAAACTGTGAAGTCGTCGGGCTTTGCGGTGGTTGCGGCATGGAGTGGCAGGGCCAGGCATCGCCGAGAGACACGCCGTTGATAGCGGTCCGCGACTGGGGCCAGATTGGTGCCAGGCCGTTCATGAGGACGTTCCACAGAGTGGGAATGATGACGATTGGTGTAGACGACGCTTGCGTTGAAGGGTGTGCCAGCAAGTAGTCTAAGACGCGTTAGCTGTGGCCAGAGCGGAGAGGGTCTTCAATGCCGGGCTGCAACATACCAACCATGTTACCTGGCCGGCCATTGTCTCCAAAGTACTCTCGCTTCTCAGTCAGAGCGGTTGCTAGCCTCACGAGAAGATTTGTCCTGCCCTCGACGCCCGCCATTTCATTGCCTGGCTTAGACTGCAGGCCAGCAGCCACCTTTTCTACCGTCAAGTTGCGCAGAGCATCCTTGTCGACCTGGAACTTGTTTTTGGGATCGCTGGAGAAGGCACCCTGTACCACCATCAGCAGCCGTAGGAATCACGCATACACTGGAAAACGCACCGTCTTGAACATCTCCAAGCTTGCCACGGCAATGCCTTCTGACCTGCGGTAAATGCGGCCATTTTCCGTGCTCTTGTAGCTCCACTTGGTACCCGCACCGGCATCCAGCAGTACACTGACCAAGAAGAGGTCGATCATGCGGCGGCATTTTTCGCTATTGTCGACGTCCTCGGGGAAGGTGGAAAGGAGCTGTGCAATTCGGTCTCGGCCTCCGATGCAGAAATGCTGGTGTCGTCCGTGGCCGGGAATCGTGTTGAATGGTGCATCGTAATCTCTCTGTGGTGGATCATCAGGTCAGTACACTACCATTCGGCGAAGATTACAGGGGACGGGTGTTGCAGCCGGCGAGCCGCTCGATCACGCGAGCAGCGCGAGCTGCGGCAAGGTTGGAGGAGGACTTGGTCGAACCCTACCTTGATGATCTGAGAGACAAACGACACAACGTCGGCGAACTTGCGCATGTCCACGTCAAAATGCTTCAGCTCATTACGCAATGCCTTTTCGGTGACGATCTTGCTCCTCTCTCTGACGGCTCCCAGACTTCTCAGGTAGCCCGCAGGGTCCAGCTGGGGGTCGGGTGGGCGCGGCAGGTCGACCTTTGGTATCGGGAGTGGTGAAAACGGCGTCAATGGAGTGCCGGGAGTGGTGCTGCCAGCGGAAGTTCTGTTCATAGTAATGCTGCGGGGCGGTGGTGACTTGATGCTGGAGGCGCCCGAGTTGATGCTAACACTCGAGGTGTTGATAGAGGGCTTGGAGCCTTTGGGGGCCTTTTCCTTCCTCGAAAACAGGCCCATTTTGGCGGTTTAGGGGGATGGCAAATCGATGAATTGGCGGTCCAGTGGGGTTCTGCTGGAGGGGTCGAAGTGCTGCTGAGTCGAGTCGGGTCGACAGCGATGCGACGCTCGCGGGCGATCAGTGGTCAAGACGTGCGACGGCGGTCGTGACCGGGGTATCGGAGAGGCGGAGGATGACGCAATCGGGTTGCTGACCTTTTCCACAACGAATAGATGATGATTAGGGAGTGGCTTTGAGGTCGAAGACGCAAGGAGGGCAAAGGGGAAAGAAAAGACGGAAGATAGGAAGTCGAGGTTCGCCGGGAGTGGTTTAATATGAAAGAGAGACGGACGGCCGGTTGGTTCGACTTGCGGGGAACAATTCCAGCGGGTGGACAACTGCTGGAGTCGGGACAGGACAGCTGCGGCCCTGTAGGCGACGGTCTGAATGCGCTAGGAGGGATGCAGCAGCGGCAAGCAGCAAGCAGCCAGCAATCAGTCAACCCGGGCTGGCCCTCCACTGAGATGGATGGGCAAGGCAAGACAGGAGGACTGGACCAGTGGACCGGACAGGACAGGGCACTGGGGGTGGGCTTAGGGCGGCGCCTGTCGCCGGTGGTGGCCTGGGCTGTGTGAGGCCTGTACCTTGGCCTGTCGGGAAGAGACTCTGAGAAAATGTCGACCGACTTGAGGTGACCCTCCCGTCGACGGAGGAGGGGTGCTGCTGGGGGAGGAGCCGGGGCTCTGGTGTTCAGACTCAGGAACAGATTCCCTTATTGGTGTTAGAGTTCTGGCCGACGTCGATCTGGATCAAGGGTGACCGCTGGGAGTGGGCGAACTGCTTCTGGCTTGGTTAGCCTCGAAAAAATGTCGAGCCACTTTGAGCCATTCCCACTGCGCCGCGCCGCACGCCGGACACAGGCAATCAAGCGCGACACCGGAAAGATGGAAGGATGATGGGATGGGGTGGGAGTGAATAAAAAAAGACATGTGTGTTTGGGCAATATGTGTGTATGTCATTGAGTAGGTCTTGTATGCGCGTACACCTATCCCACGGTCTTAAAGGTTAGTGCGGTTCTTGCGGGGCTTTCCATATAACGAAGCCCCGCAAGTACTACGCTAACCTTTAACACCGTGGGATAGGTGTATATGCATTTTGTGCACGTCCATGGCCGCCCATCGCCAATTTGGAAAAGCCGGCACCAGCTCCATGGGGCATCCTTCTGCTCCTCCGTCTGAAATATGCACCGGCCATTTTTAGACCCAGAGATGGAGGACCTTGAGATCGAGGCTATCCATGCAGGCGTTGAGTGCTCTGGGCAGAATACGCGCAGAATGCAGAATGCACGGCGACGATCTCTCGGAGCAAGAGATGAGGGTTCGGAGGAGAAAAGATGGATACACGTACGGTTCTGAGGGGAGGGATGCCGCTCGTTTTCTCGCTCTCGTTTGGAGAGACGACGTATGGACGAAGTATGCGATGGAAGAAGCTGTTGCTTCGAGTCGCGCAGTAGAAGATGCAATGGTTTAAGCCTGGAGGTTGTCAAGCTGGCAGCGGGAATGACGGCGATAAAAAGCGTCCGAGGGTCAACCGGATCTGCTCTGGGCTAGCAGGACGGGATCTAAGAGGCGTCCAATGTTTGCAGCCGGTGGAAATTGACGATCAATATGCGGCCCTCTCAAGGCACTTGCTGTGCTTGGTGCTGGGGACACAGGGCGCTGCAAAAAGCAACACACCAGCGCGGCGGCAGGCTGACGACGGCCAATTGGGGGCCAGAGACAAGTTGCGTCGGTCTTGAGCTTGGCCTCGGAAGGCTTAACCGCTGTTGCCGTGTGTATCGACGACGTCGCAGTGCAGCGCAGGGAGTCTGATGTTGAGGCTTTGAGACGGACAGCCGCCAGTGAGAAGTGACGGCGTCGTGGGATTCAACGGGTGATGCGATGACGACTCTTTTGATGCAGGGCCAGTCGGAGGAGGGAATCCGGTACTCTTCTGCACGATCCGGCAGATATCGTGCCTCTGCAGACGGAGAAAGCAAAAAATAGAAGGAATTGGGGAAAAGAAATGTGCAACGGTCGGAGTCTGGCTGAAAGCAGAGACCACGAGCAAAAAAGCAAGGAAGCTTTGTTGCACACACCGGGTCGAGACGAGGCGAGACGAGGCGAGGCCGGGAACGTGGGGAGAGAGTCGGAGGGCGGAGGAGAGGAAAGACACGGACGGACACAGGAAGGCCGAACGAACCCAGCAAGGGACAAATAATAAAGCTTGAGATGTGAGCAATAAGAATAAAAGGCCCGGGAGATTGGACGGGAGTTGAGGGCGGTATGTCGTCTGCCTTGAGGTAGGTACTAGGTGAGGTATTCTGGCTGAATATCTCTGGATGAATATCTAGATGAAAAACCTACCAAGCTCAAATGGAAGGAGAGACCGACCTCATGTTCCTTCTATTCTTATCATTCGTTCGTCCCTTCTCCTTCCATCCATCGTCCTTCCTTGCGCAGGCAGGCGGCCATCAGGGACGGCACGATGGACGGGAAGGAAGGGACGAGCCAGGCCACAGCTACCTTCCTGCCTTAAGGTATTATTACACTGGTTGCTACAAAGTACACACAGAGGCAGGAAGGAAGGTGCAGCAATTGGAAACAGTGGGGAGACGGCATGGAATCCCGGGCCAACAATGCCATGTCCTTCATCTCTTTAGTCACATACCCGTACCATGGTATCTTGCACTCACAGTGAGCGCACTTTAAGAGCTGCGGATGCTTGTCCCCCGCCGTCAGGATCAGTGAGTGGGTGATTGTGCCTTGAGGGACTTTCTGGATTGCTGATAGCTAGCTGGTGCTGGTGCTGCTGCTGCTGCTGCTCGGATATGGCATTGTCCAAACTGGGAGACATCCCCACTGGGCACTGTACCTGAAAACCTCGCCGTGCTGATGCTTGTCAAGCTGTGTGGTCTCTCTGTTCTCTTGAGTCCAGTATGTACTAGGTAGCCTCCTCCCGCTGGACTGGATTTAGCGAGGCCTCGTCGTCCAATGTCTGCTGCAGGGCTTCATTGGCAGCACGGGTGGCCCCGGCAGGAACTGGAGCTCCAGCTCGGATACTGTCCACTCGTCCATGCAGTGTACTTTAGTGCCTCAAGTGGGTGCTCCGGTCCGCCTAATGGTCATCCGCCGCTGCACATTGGACGCACCTCATTGTCAACGATGAATGAACCATGACATCTTCTTGCGGTAGGTAAGGCATTGATGCTATTCAGATGGAAAGAACACTGTGAAGGTGCCTTCCCAGTAATCGTGGGTGGTCAGAGCTTCATTCTTGCCCTGACCAGATGGCAGGAACCCAAGCGGCAACAAGCAGGAGGCAAGAGCAAGCAACAGCGGAGGCAGGACCTGAGGCAGGAGGCAAGCACCTTCCCCAGATCATCACCACCAACACCAACAACCACCGAGACCGACCGCCGCATCACGCAAACACATCCACCTCAACCACCACTCAACCATGACCGCCTCGCCGATCTGGCCCACCGTTGCAAATCACCAACTGATTCAGTCTCTGCCGCCTGCCTCCAGACCCTGACGAGACCCGGACCGCGCTTCAGGTCGCACTTGCGATGGGGCCTCTCAGGCGCCGGAACAAATCCCGGCGGGCTGTGACACTGCTGCACTGCTCAGGTCCCGTCTCTCAATGATCCATCAGTGATCATCTCGATAATAACAGCTCTCCCACTCTTCAATTCTCCCACGAGGCTGCTCAAGGTTTGGCCCCCATACAGTGTCGACCTCTAACAGCCCCATTATGGATAGTGCACCCTCGGATTGTACTAGAGTACGTCGTCTACCTGAGCCCCGTCAAAAGATTTTTTTCAACACCCCCAAGGACTCCAGTCGAGATGTAATCATGGTACGATCGTCCCATCTCTTGGGCCAGGGACCATCGTCTGAGCCATTGCTCCCATGCAGTCTGCGAGGATATGATGCCAACCTGCTGCCTATCTCCCCCGCTGACCCGCCCAGTCAACAGTGGAGGACCTGGACGACAAATGTCGACAACCGCGACAAGAAAACGTGCCTAGAGCACACTGCCGGTGCGCATTTTGCTTCAACCACTTGTGTAGTAATTACGTGCAGCCACCAGGGTCTGCAATACGCGGTCCAGTTTTTACGGTCCTCCTCTCCTCGACAGACCCGGGCCTCTACTTTTCGTCTCTGAGTCTGGTGCTGTCTCCAAGGGCCCAGCAACTGGATCCTCCCATTGGACCCTGCTCTAATGGAACCACGGGCCATCGACGATTCCCATGGCTGCTCATCTCCCTGCCGCAGCAACATTGGATTTACACGGAAATTCGGGATCAGACCAAGCCGTGCCTTTTCCGCCGTCCCGTCGCGACCAGACAACGACAGTCGACAACGACAGTCGACCAGACACCTGTCGTGTACGGTACTGTCACCACTCGCGCACTCCCTCATCGCCGTCGTTTATGAGAACGGTTGGGATCTTGGAAACGATTGCTTCGCGTCACGGCCAATGCGGCTTGCGCAGCGTGCCGCCCCAGCTAAGTCTGCCCGGTACCCGCGTCGCGTCTCGTCTAGTCTCGCCCTCTCACAGGGCCGAACACGAAGCAGCATTTATCGTGCCGAGGTCGACCGAACCGACGTCCAACAGGATGCCTGCGTGCTGTTGCCTTCCCAAGTTCCCTCGGACCCATCTCCAGTTAGGTTTGTGAGAAGTGCGAAAATTTTGTTTGCTTCCAGATGCAACGTCGGCCGCCATGCACACGCAAACCCAGCAAGCTGCGTGCTTCGGTTGCCTGGTCCTGCAGCCTTTGCGAAATGGGGAAACACAACATCGCTGCCGGCCACGCAGACAGGCTGAAATAAAAAAACCAGACAAGCAGCCAGACGGCCCGGGGAGCCCCTTCCACGCCCAAGGAAACCCCTCCCTGTGCAAAAGCTCGACTGCACCCTCGAGACACGGTACCAGGGACTTGGGCTCTGTGGGATGGAAGGATGACCGGCCTGTGTTGCAGTGCAGCCGATGCCTGCAAGGTACGGGAGACGGTGCACCTTTCTGGAATGGTCCGGCCTGGGAGCTGCATGCCGTGATGCGCGATGAGCTCCGTGGCACTCATTGTAATCGTGTATACAGAATTGTGTAAAGTTTGGCTTACGCCACTTGCTACCAAGGAACCAAGTGGCACTCATTGTCTTCGCGTGGCCTACGATTCGCGACCTCTGTCCGTTAATGGTGCCTCGCATCGCCTCTGTATTGGACAATGCGCTGCTGCAAGGCGTGCCCGGAAATGCGCAAGTGTCCTCCAAATCGGATGAACACCTCCACGCCCTACCCACCCTCTGGGTAGCCTGGCTTTCGAGGGTACAACAAACATGCAGCTAGAGACAGCTGTCACAGTCGAAGGCTTGCTTGTTGGAGACGAAAACTTTGGCATTTCCAGAGGTTGTCTGGCAAATCCTGCTTGTTGCGCACTGCATATTCACCGTTGAGAGGCCAAGTTGACACCTTTGGTTGTGCTGCAGTTCCCGTATCACTTGGAGGAACGTACTAGGCCGATACGACGATGTGTACAGCCAACCAACCGCCACCTGCGGTCTGCAGCGCCACAGCCTCTAGGAGCGGAAGTGACAGCAGAAAACATGTGGAGAGACTAGGATGAAAGGCGCGGGCACGGTTTGCCTCGTGTCGTGGAAATCGAGGCACGGACGCCTCCCGGGGTGCTGTTTGTCTCGAAGGTTAGCCAGGAGACATCTCTTAAAACTCATTTTCGCGGACCTGGGCGACCGAGGTGAAAGGGTCAGGAGCAAACCTCCTGAGCTCCTCAGTCCTCTCGGCAAGCTTGACAAGCTGCAGGCCGGCCAGCTCATGACTCTCACACGTACGATCTTTGCAAAAGACCCATGGCTGCTTCGTCGACGATGAACGGACGACGATCGACAGCTCGGCAGCAAACAGACAGTCCGTCCTGTTGACGCCAAATCCAACGACAGCTCACCTGTCAAATAGTGCGCCGCATTATGGCTTCGCATCGCGCCGGTGTTGAGCGACATCTCCTTGAGGCCCGAGACATGGTCCTTTTCCCAACTGCCAGGGGCGGCCAGTCAGAAGAGGGCCTCAGACTCCGCAGTATATCTGAAAAAGACACTTATAGCGTGAGATTTAGCTATAGAGGCGTCTAATTAATATGTTATATTAAGCTACAGATCATTCCTAACCTAGGCTAACCTTACCTAGCCCCCTCTTAGGTATACTAGTTATCCTAGCATCACTTATATAGTACTACGCTACACTCTATGCACCTATATTACATTCAACAGTTAATAAATAAGGTATTTAAAGTCCTCTCGCTAAATACTTTACACTTATATACCGTAGAGCACTATATATACTACTTCTTCTTTAGTAATAATAATAGGTTATAATTTAGCTAGCTAGAAAGCTCTTTTATTATACTTATAGACTTATAGCTTATAATTACTACTTCTCTATATATAACCACAATCTCCTCATAGAGGCGTTACTAAAAACGCTTCTATGTCTAAGTATATCGCTTACTGCTACTATAATACGTATAGGCATTATACTAGGCCTCATAGAAGGCTAAATAAATATTAGTAATACTAATAAGTAGGTTAAAGTTAAAATTTAGTACTTAGTAGCTACTACAACGTATATAACGCCTATAGTAGCTATTAGCTTTATACTAATCCCTAATATTAATAGCATTTATATATTAATTATATATATAGTAAAACTAAAGGAAGGGTAGCATCTTTATATATATAATCAATACCTCACCTATAATAGTATTATAAGTCTTAAAGGGGGCTTATAATATATTAGTATAAGTTACGCTACTATAAGGCCTCTTCTAGAGCCTAGGGAAGGCATATTTAAAGCTATAAAAGCCTATAGTTGCTATTAAAACAGGGGAGCCGTCCTTAAACAGAAGCTAGCAAACTATGCTATCCTTAGTCGTTTTACGGTAAATAGTACCTTAGAGTATCTTTTTAGCCTTACTATTGCAGCTTCTAAGCTTACTGAGAGTTAAGCTAACCCTACTATACTAGGCGTCACGTGTAGTGCTTATAGCGATAATATTATAGCGCTAAAGGTATTAAAGTAGGTTAATAGAAGTGAATAAGTTATTAATAAAGAGGTAATATTACTAGCGCTAGCCTAGCAGCACTAGCAGCAATAAGACGAGGTAGGTAATAACTACTCTTATAGGGGCAAGCTCTTTAGTCTCTATTAGTAAGTATATAAGTAGAGGGATAGCTAAGCCCTTATTTATATACTAAGCCTACTAAAAAAAGTACTTAGCCTCCCTAATAACCTATACTTTAAAGCTAATAGGTATAGGTTTACCCTATATATACTAAATATCAAAGTAGTAGCCCTAGTAGTAGACTATACTCTTATTAATAGCAATATAGGCGCTAGGCGACTACAGCTATATTAATACTAACTATAGCTAATCGCTCTAATAGGTAACTTTCTTATATATCGTTAAGCATACGTCGCAGAGAGGCTTAACGTTAGGGTTATAAGTAGAAAAGTTATAATATAGCTACTTAAAGCGTTCACAAGAGAGCTAACAATTAATAGGGTGGATAAGGTAGTAGTTATGCTTAATCTAGTAATTATAGAGGGTACTCTCTTAATAGATAGTTATATAGATTAATATACCTAAAAAGATGTAAATCTCTGCTATAGTTATGCGCTAGGGCTAGCGAGGTGCCTAAGTAGGGTTTTTTATTACTTCAGTAGGATCATAAGCGTATTAACGCATCTCTAACTTCTTATTAGTCTAATCTACCTACTACTCAGCTATCCACTTAGGGATAAACTTTTACTATATCTATAGCAGCAAGAGGTCTAGGGGTAGATATATTTTGCATTTAAAGTATTTAGTGAGAAGTTTACAATATAGCATACTGTTAACATAGTCCAGAGGTTCTTCATCTCACTAGATACCTAATAGAGGGCAGGGCTTACGAGGGTTACGCTATACTACATCGTTATTATATAGAATAGCTAGCTAGAGGTCTAGTAGTAGATTTTACTTACTTAGCAGCAGAGGTAGGAACTTACACGCCTACAGTAGCATTAAAGCGCCTACCTCAATCTCATCAAGGTCTCTCGCAGCAGGTAGCTAGCGAGGGTCGTTAACAACGTTAAGGCCGATCAGTATATAGCACTATATACAGGCGTTAAGGTCTTTAAAGTTATTAGTGATATCAAAGTCGCTATCATAATTATCAAATAACTTAATAATCTCATTAGCACGAATATCATCTATTTTTTAGGGCTTTTTTAGGGTTTAATTTGATATAAAGTAGGTAGAGGTATAGTAGTAGTGTTATTAGTAAGTAAGTAGGGGACTAAGGTTAAGGAATAAAGTTAACTTATAATTATTAAAAAAAGTGGATAAATATTTACTAGTTTTAGTGAAAGTATAGGTACTTAAAAATAGTAGGTTTTACTATAAAAGCTAAGTATATTAACTAGTAGCGTAGCTGGCTAGCACGTTAATCCTTTTCTGGGCTTATACTTGTGGGGCGTGGGAAAAGGACCATGTCTCGGGCCTCAAGGAGATCGACACCAGCTGAATGGCGCCGCGTCAAAACCCTTGGACGCCATTCAAAGGGTCACCCGTCGGCTCGTGCCACTTTCTTCACCGAACCGGGTTGGTTGTCCAGACCCTCCCCGCTCACCCCCGACGCAACTTTTAGCCCCCGGCCACCAAGCTCAGATCTAATTGTGCACAGTGTTGCCCACGCCCAGGAAACCCAGTCTTCTCGAATTTTGAAAACTCCAGGGCCTCGCTCGACTAACTCGTTACGGAAGCTCCCTGACCACACGTTCACTTTAATTTTCCCGTTGGGCTTGTCGTGTCCTTTGTGACTTGCGCTGTTTTACACGACTCCGCTCCCGGCCTTCATTCTCGCTGATGACAAGTTCTGCTTTCGGGAATCCTAACTGGACAGCCCCTATTCGCTTCCATGCTCGGAGGCTTGCTGAGGCCGGGCGAAGCATCGCCCCCTAGTCCGGTTCCGGGGACGATGCCGAGTTGCGCGATGCTGCCACGAGGTGGCCATGCTGAGCGCCGGCGTCCTGGGTCTTGAGGTGCTATTGGCGTCCACGGTACGAACGGGCGAGATCAGCTCTTGCCATTGCCGGTAGTGGGCTGGCTTCAGCGCGGTCACTGATCGATCTACGCGACAGCTCGAGCAACTAGTTGTCATAATCGCAACGATCTGGAGGGAGAAGATCTGCCATTCGCGCACGTCTATCGGGCAGCTTCAGATGGCCACGGGATCTCAAGCGCGGGTCGCGAGCGGTCCGATATTTGACCTGACCTCTCGTCATCCGGTAATTCATCAGCGCGTATGATAGACACAATGTCTCACTAAGGATCCGGACATCATCGCGTCCGGAATGACCCTCTACACAATGCCCGGCAGCAATTGGGTACGGTAGGATGTGATAGGGTCCAGCCTTTCACGCCTCCACTGAGCATCTTCACTCAAGCCACCCTGAGACGCTAGCGCCACAACAACACTTCTGATCTGCCTGCCGTCTGTGAGGACCTTCTGAAGCAACAGGCGAAGCAAAAGAACTATCAAAAGAAATATGATCAGCGCGAACTGACCAATGAGCAAAAGATTGGACGAACAGGGAATCGAACCCTGGACCACTCACATGCTAAGCGAGTATTATACCACTAAACCATTCGCCCAAATGATGATTTCGCCCGGACTTGAACCGGAGACCTTCAGCGTGTTAGACTGACGTGATAACCAACTACACCACGAAACCAGTGATTGTTGAAATCAGTCGTGTTGTGTGTGTCTGAGAAGGTCTGCTGGCGGGTGGTGCAGAATTTTCAGCCGGCGTTGTGGAGTTGGGAGACCCATGCGGGCATCGGCGCCGAGAAATATGGGTCCGAGCCTGCGGGACCGCGACGACCGGTTGCTGTTGAAGTCGGACAGTGTAGAGTGCTTTGAGACGATGATTAGGATAAGTTTTAGGATTGAATGCTCTTTCTAAAGATGAGGTTTTTTGAATCGTCGGGAAGCGTTTTCATCACAGGTTCTTGAGATACGATTTTCCATTGTTGTATTTGCGACAACCTGTTTCGGTTTTTAGCCCAGAGACGAACTTGACATAAATTTCATCTGAAATCCCCCAGCTTCAAAAGGTGAAATTCTTTGAAAGAAGGTTTGTTCATTATGTTATGCCACAATAGAGAATAATACTTGCGTTATGGAACAATCACTAGAGCACTACGTCACCCTGAAATAGTAGATGGATGCATGGTTGCTTAAGGTCTTCTTTCTACTTGCTCTTACTGATGTAGGCTTCTGAACGAGTCAGAGGAGGGAGAAGGTTTACTAGATCAGGCGCATGAATTGCAACCTTTGGGGGATATGGACTTTGGAATTCACGATACCCATGGATACCCAAATGGGGACTACCCATTACCCATTACCCATTACCCATTACCCATTACCCATTACCCATTACCCATTACCCATTACCCATTACCCATTACCCATTACCCATTACCCATTACCCATTACCCATTACCCATTACCCATTACCCATGAACTACAAACCCGTGGGTACCCATGGATAACCACATGTTTGGGTAGATCTAAAGCCTATCAATATGAACTTTAGATTGGCGGACTCTGCGTTGAAGTATGGCCTTACTTGTCTTTCTGGCAAGGTATGGCTTTTTGACCGCTGTCTTCTATGTAGTTTCAAGACTTCGTGGAGGGTACGGGGGTTTCCCAAGGGATGACAAGCGAGGCCATTGTCATCTTGTTAATGCTCGCTTCTCTCCTCACCAGAAGATGTTTTATTTCCTGTCAAGCTCGGCGTGGGAGGGTATAAGGATTGTCAGGCCTACGATATATGCCGGGTAGAGGTCATGTCGAGGTGGGAAAGTGGGAGAGGGTCGGCGGGTGATGTCACATTTTCTAGCGAGGATTCATAGATCTACAGAGGTGTTTCAGTGTGAGGTATTCAAAGCCTGCTGGTAGGGTCATATACACAATGCTCATGAATTTAGACGCGTGGTGAGAATGTCCCCAACGTATCGTGAGAGATGTCGAGATAACCAGCGTTGTGGGCTTTTTATGGCTAGGAAAGTTGATCTCACTCACCCCGATAATGCTCAGGGTTGGCGGCTTACAAGACACATCTGATTGAGCCACACAGCATCATAATAAATTTGCGTACAAGCTTCAGGGGAGTGATTCTTCTATTATCCCTTGATGCAAGGTTACATGGTATCCAGACGGACACACACAGCCTCTCCCATATGGTACAGTATCTCTCTTCTCAACCTCCCCTTCAGCTTCCCCACCTTCATTTTCATGGGGGATCTACGTGCCCAACCCCGGGAACGATCTAGATGTACACTGTTCATGAACAAACACACCGCGCTTTCTCAAACCTGTTCATCCACACAAAACCTCTCTACCTCCGTCGGCCGTACATCTCCTCTTTCTGCGCCTTCTTCAGCAGCGCCGCCCGCGCCGCAGCCTCCTTAGCGGCGGCCTTCTTCTCCTGGGCCTCGAGGTAGTTGCCCGCGCCGCCCCTTGCGTTGTGGATCGTCTGCTGGATGCTGGACACGACGCCCTTGATGGAGCCGTCCTCGGAGCCCGAGCGCGGGGAAGGCGCCTGGTAGGTGGCGGTGGTGGAGATGGCGCCGCCGTTGTATCTGCGGCCGCCCGAGGGCCCGACGACGGGGAGGCTGAGGGCGCGGCGGATGGCGGGGCGGGTGAGGGTGTAGTTCTGGACGACGCCGATGAGGCCGGAGACGAAGAAGTACCACTGGACGGCGGCGGGGAGGTACAGGGTCACGACGACGGAGATGGGGCCGATGACCCACATGAGGATCTTTTGCTGGGCCTTTTGTTGCGGGGAGGCGTTTGCGCCAGCGGTCTTTGGGTGGTTTGTTAGTTGTGTTGCGGCGTGAGGGGAGGAACAGGGGCTCTTACCTTCATCATGGCGAACATGGAGATGGGGCCGAGGATGGGGAGGATGTACAGCGGGTCGGGGACGGAGAGGTCGGTGATCCAGGCGAAGCCGCCGTTCTCGAAGCCGGGGACGGGGATGCTGGAGGCGCCGTTGAGGACGCGGAACATGCCGTAGCCGAAGGGGATCTGGAGGAAGCCCCAGGCGGCGTTGAATGGGTTGACGCCGGCGCGCTTGTTCATCGTGGCGAGGTCGCGGCGGAGCTCCTGCGTGCGCGCCGTGTCGCCCATGCTGAGGGCCTCGACGGAGGCCTTCTTCAGCGCCTCGTACTGCGGGTTCTGCTGGACGAGCTGGAGCTTGGCGGAGGTCTCCTGGGCCTTGAGGAGGGGCTTGAGGAGGAGGAGGCGGAGGAGGACGGCGGTGACGGTGATGGAGCCGATCCAGGGCAGGCCGGAGTAGACGTGGACGTGCTCGAGGGCCCACTGCATCACGGAGGAGGGGCCCCAGCCGAAGTCGAGGCCGAGGGTCTTGAGGTAGCCGATCTGCTCGGGGAGGTCGAGGAGGGTGGCGGCGTCGATGGAGGGGAGGGAGGAGGCCGTCGGGTCGACGAGGGTTGACGGCTCGGCGGGGATGGAGACGGGCTCGGCGGCGGGGGCGGTTTCGGCGGCAGCGGCGGTTTCGGCGGCGGGCTCGACGGGTGGTGAGGGTGCCGGTGGTGTCTGGATTTGGGCTGGTTGTTGGGGTGCGGGCTCGGATTTGCCCCAGAGTGAGATGGCTCGTCGGGTCTGGAGGGCGCCGCCGATGGCCACGGTACCGGCGAGTCTGCCGCTTGAAGTCCTCAAGCCGGCCCAGGGGGCAGCGCCGCTGGCAGTGGTGCGCAGGGAGCTGAAGTTACGTCCATCGCCGAGTCGTCTGGGTGACCTAGAGATCTGGCTATTGAGTTAGCCCTTGACTTTTTTGGGATGCAATGGCGGGGGAGCAGGGTTCCGTCAATTGAGGAAGAGGGAGGTGCGTACGGCTTGGCTGGATATGCTGCTGGTCGCCCTCGCCGAGGGGAGGGAACGGAGGACACCTCTGCTGGGCAGCATGGTGGGCGATTGTGAGGAGAGGGGTGTGGTGGGAATTGAAGGACGTCTCTATCGACAGATGCGCGGGTGCTGGAAATTTTTGGGGACCGCAGACGCGCCGGGAAAACGTCGGGTGGGTGGCCCAAGCTTCCCGGCTCCGTCTCCCGGGGCCTGGGGCAGGCTGGTGGAGGGTCAGCATTGGATATGAGGGATGTCGGAGCAGCTGATTCGTTGCTTTCGTCAACAGCACGCTGTTGTTTCTGGAGATTCGGAAGACAAGAGGAAGTAATTTGGTTCGTTTCGTTTTTGATTCTACCGTCATGTATGTACGATTCAAGATTCTTGGACTCGTCCCTTTCACCCGGTCCGCGCCGCCTGTCTAGGGGTCTTGTTTGTACACCCTCCATCTTCCGTACGCCGATGCATGATTTGTGTCTATTCTCTGCCAGACACGATTCCTTTCAAGTTTTGGTTTGTTTTGCTGCATGTCCTGTCTGCCGGACAGCATCGCCATCCTCAACGAGAGACGATGTCACAACAGTAATACTTCTGAAGCATCACCAGCAGGACGTCGTCAGTGCGCCTAAGCCCTCATTCCCATCCGCCTAGTCATTCCAGGCTCGTCAGGTCGTCGAGACCCGGGGACGGGGCGCGACGCTTGTCGCGGACCTCCAGGCCAGGGCCAATGGGGTGGGCTCTCCTCCTGGACATGGGGAAAACCTGCGGAGTGTTAGCTACTATGTCCTTTCCACATCGCCTTTTCCAGAACTGCATTGTGCGCAAGTTCTCGCAAGCAGCAGCAAAAGCGTATCGCCCAGTCTCTCCATACCTTGGTACCGCCCCATCCTAGCCTGAAGGCTGCCTCGTGGGCAAACAACTCTCCGAATCCCAGCATCATGCCGTTGATGAAGGGCAGCAACAGGTTGATAGCGGCGCCGCGTACCAGACCCCAGAAGGTAGGCGGCTTGTAGAGAATGATTGGCGAGTTCGACGACGGGGGGGACGGGGTCTCGGCCTGGGAGTACTGCTCGCTGTCGGAGCGGATCGTGACGCCAGACTCGGCCAGGGGGTGGAGCGAGTCGTCGTGGGAAGCCATCGTCGACGGGGGGGATTTCGTATCGGATGGGAGGGTGATGGTTGAGGCGGGTTGTTGGGGAGCTACTTGGTGACCGCAGAGTAGATCCAACGACGGCGAGCGAGGCACGTTTACCGAATCTCGGTGCTGGGCGAGGTGCTGTGACGAGGGTGGACAGCTCCGGCTTCACTTCGGGAAATCATCACAGCTAGCTGAGGTGCCTGAGCTCTCCAAGGCGGGACAAGACGGGATCCATGGATCAAGATTAGATAAGCGCGGGGTCCGGTGGATATCTGATCCGGCTGCACCTTGCGGCGCCCAGGGAAGGTGCTGTGGTGGGGTTCTGGAAGGTGCACCTGGGTGGCCTGGGTGGCTCCATCCCACGTCACAGGGAACGTGCTAGAGAGGTACAGGAACGGAAGCAGCAAGCTCTAACTCAGGCAGTTACGACCACTAAGCTGCCTGCTCTAGTCCGTTCATCACCAACACCATTCACCACCACGCGCAGGTAATCACTTCCTTTTGCCTGAACCTTGGGAGGACGCAACCTTGAAGGGACACACACCTTAATTCACCTCTTTCCGGATAAGACATTCGCTGCAACACAAAAATCTCAGCAGCGACAATTGCATCGCTTCGTCACTCATTGCAATCCTCCTTCCCTCTTCCCCACCATCCACCTGCAGAACCGCCATCATCATGTCCGGCAGCAACAGCGCTTCGCGCAACAACATCCTGCGCGACTTCACCAGCCTGACTGGCCTCCCCGAGGCTCGCGTACGTGCTTGCCTGTTCCATACGATCTCGTCATTCGTTGCTTGCGTTCCTGGCTGACCCCCCCTCAGTGCACAGAGTACCTCGAAGCCGCGAACTGGGACATCGGCCTCGCCGCCCAGGCCTACTACGCGGACCACGACTCCGAAGACGATGCTCCCCAACGTGCTGCTGCATCGTCATCCCAGGCCGCCCCTGCCACAGAAGCATACACCGGCCCCAGAACCCTCGATGGCCGCCCTGCGCCTGAGGCTGCCCGCGGCGGTGCTGCATCCAGCAAGGCACCCAAGAAGAAGGGCCTCGCCACCCTGAGCTCCCTTGGAGGCGGCCACGCGCATGACGACGACGATGATGAGGACGACGAGGACGACGACGACAGAGGCAGGGGTGATCTGTTCGCTGGAGGAGAAAAGTCTGGTTTGGCCGTGCAGGATCCCTCTCAACAGGAGGGAGGTGGCGCCAAGAAGATCATCAGTGACATCCTCGCCAAGGCAAAGGCGTAAGTGCTGGCCACAGTCACTCCGAGATCAAAACTGACCTTTACAGGAACGCCTCCCGCCCCGAGACAGCATCTCCGGCCGGACCCTCCCGCTCCACCTTCAGAGGCACCGGCCAGACCCTCGGCGGTGAGGGCACTGAGAGCCGCAGCATTCCCGACCCGAATGCCTTCCAGGAGGGCTCTAGCGGCCCTCCAGGCCAGACCGGCGAACCCCAGGAGCGCACTCTTCACCTCTGGCAGGACGGCTTCAGCATCGACGACGGCGAGCTGCACAGATTCGACGACCCGGAGAACGCCATGGACCTGAACATGATTCGCGCCGGCCGAGCTCCCCTTCACCTTATGAACGTGCGCTACGACCAGCCAGTCGACGTGAAGCTCCACCAGCACCAGGAGAACTACCGTCCCCTTCCCAAGAAGTACAAGCCCTTCGGCGGAGAGGGTCGCCGTCTCGGCAGCCCCGTCCCAGGCGAGGGCAGCTCGTCAGCCGCCGCCCCTGCAGCTTCGACCACCACCGCTTCCGCCTCGACCACCTCCTCCGGCCCGCAGACCACCGTCGACGAGTCTCAGCCAACTCTGACCCTCCGCATCCAGCTTCCCAACGGCACGAGACTTCCCGCGCGCTTCAACACCACTAACACTGTGAATGACGTCTACGAGTTTGTCCAGCGCGCCTCCGCCGACACTCGCACCAGATCTTGGGTGCTGGCTACGACATTCCCCAACAAGGACCACACCGATCGCAGTCTGGTGCTGGGCGAGATGCCCGAGTTCAAGAAGGGCGGTACCGCCGTTGTCAAGTGGGCTTGAGCGAGGTCTTTCAAAAATGGCGGGTAACGGCGGCGTTTGGAATTTCTTTTCAGCCCAGCCTTCACACAATGGGTGGTGCGGCTAGGGTGTACGAGGCCTTCTTGCCTCTGGGTGGAATGTAGATTCGTCCCGACAAATAGAAGTACTCAAGAACATCTTCAATGACTAGGTGATGTACATGTGATTTTGGTGTATGCTATGCTACAATGTCGTGGTTCCTTCAAACGCCCTCTTGAAATGGTATCATTAATCATCCCTGCCATGCGCCACAGCAGCTACGAGGCTGCTGCCCAGCGTCACACAATATTAAAAAACAAATCTACAGTGCGTGATGTCTCTCTTTTCCTCTCCACCCCAACCACACTCTCTCACGCAGGCCCAGCCGCCCCGCTGTGCGCCATCATCGTCGCCGGCCCGTCGAGAAACTTAAAGTGCTCAATGGCAATCTGGCAATTGAGCATGGCGGCGTTGAACCGCGCCTCGCCGGGCGGCAGGACGACCATCAGATACGTGTTTGTCGTGAATTTGAGGATGAAGAGGTTGAAGCGGGTGCCGGCCTTGTGCTCCATGCGGACGAACTGCTCGGCGTTGCGCGGGGTCCCCGTGAAGCGGGAGATGGTCTGCTTGAAGTGCTTCATGATGTTGGACATGCGCTCGAGGCGGTCCTCTGTGGGGTTGCGCTGGCCCTCCTCGGAGGTCCAGGAGGAAACGGCGAGGAAGGAGGTGCGCTCGAAGAGGAGAAGCTCCTCGGCCTCGATGGCGACGCCGAGGTTGGCGAGGTTGCGCTCGATGGTGGCGAGGTTGGGGACGAGGTCGTGGATGATGCTGGCCCAGGCCTTGTAGAGGGACTGGTCCCAGATGGAGGTCGCGAAGGGGGTGATGTCGAAGGCGCCCGTCTGCGGCGGCTGCTGGACGGGGCTGCTGGGGTCGTTGCTGTCGTCTGCCTGTTGCTGCTGTTGTTGGTGGGAGAGGTAGCCGATGGAGTTTGCGTACTCTGCGGTCTTCTGGCGGACGACGCGGACGCGGTCGTCGTAGACGGACTCGCGGTGTGCGGGGACGACGAGGTCCATCTTGTGGATGAGGACGTAGATCTTTGCTTGCGGGGAGAACTGGAGGAGGGCGGAGATGATGGAGACGTAGGTGGCGAGGTCGCGGTCGATGTCGCGGGACTCGATGTCGAAGACGTAGATGAGGACGCCGACGTTGGAGAAGACGTGGACGCGCTGCTGGGAGAGGTAGTTCTCCATGAAGGCCTCCTGGCCGCCGCAGTCCCAGAGGTTGAGGGTGAGGTTGCCGAGGAATTTCACGTGGGAGAGGTCGATGTCGATCGTGGCGCCGAGGCGGCGGGTGTCGCGGGCGATGTAGTTGCTGAAGATGATGCTGCGCATGCTGGACTTGCCGGAGCCGGACTTGCCCATGAGCAGGACCTTCTTCTTTTTGGGTTTCTTGACTTCTGCGAGGGCCGGCGGGGGCCCTTCCGTGTATGTGTCTGCCATGGCGGGGGTTCGGGGTGGTGATTTGTTCGCGAGGATGGAGGGGGGTTTGCGGGATCGAGGAGCTGGAGGAGGGAGCTTCTGGGCCGGTTGGTGCGGGCCTTGCGGGCGCGGCGCGTGGATGTCTTCGGCTGCGGATGCGTGAGACGCGTGTTCGGATGGTACACGCAAGAGGGGTGGAGCAGGCTGCTGGCGGACGGCTGTGGTCGAGCAATTGGCCGTTATGCGCTGCTGAATCTTGTGTGAGGCTGGGAAGCTGGAGGTGTTGATCTTCTCGTCAGCGACCTGATTTCCTGGAAATTAGGTACGTATCCTGGCTGGAGAACCGTGCTGGGTGGCTGATAAGATAAGGCCCCCACAGCTACCTGGCAGCAAGCCAAGCTACCTGCTTACACTCATCCTCCTTCATCATCTTCATCACATTGTATACTCAAAGGTCTTGGCTTGTTCAAGTCGGAGAGACTTGAGCGAAATTATGTCAAGAGATGGCCGTCCAGGAGTTTCATCTCTAGACATAATTCATCACAAACCTTTTCAGAAGAGGCTGGGTGGCCTTCAGCTGATGCTCCTACACCACCATCACAACTTCAGAAAAACAAATCGTGATGCCGAATGCTCAATGAGCTGCATCATGTCTAATCATCGAGTCGAAATCGGAGCGGCCAAGACGAGGTGTCACTCTATTTTTATGCAACCCAGATATCACCAGCTTTGTGCCGGTTGATGGACCGATCACAAGGGATCCGGTGTCGGATTCCCTGCTTCTCGGCAGTGCCTAGTCGAGGCCGGGCAGACAATAACTCGATCCGATGTTCTACCAGCTCCTCGCCGATCACCCACTGAAGATGCGGATTCCCTCAGAAATTTGAATCAAACAAGATTCAGTCATCGTCAGCGCAGTCAAAAAAGCCATCCTCCGGCTCCCTCCTGCACACCATCACCATCCACCAGCCATCCAGGGAGTCCAGCCTCCGGCATTGTGTGCCCACCTCAGCCGAAGGGATCCGAAGGGAGAGATGCGCCGTCTGTCCAATGATGTGAATCGAGCACACCACAAACGGTGAACCCGCCCCTCGTTGGAGCGTGAGACCGTGTCTCAGTCGCGACGACCCTTGGCAACTGCGCGGACTGCCAACTTCGCTTCTCCCTTGCCGGCGCGGGCCAATGGATACGACGGGTGTTCGTCAGGTTTCGGGATGCCGTCTCGCACACCAAGGGCATCTGCTGATACCGGGCTAGCGATGGACTAGCGACCAGGCTATGGGTGTGGATGGGCACACTGTTCAAGATTTTGCTCATCCCTACGGACAAAGATGTTGGGAGAGGGCCACAAAGAGGCAGATATGAGTGTTCAAACCCCCACGTCCGAGGTCGAGGCCATCATGCCGCGAAGGCTCTTCAGTTAACTGGATCCTGAAGTCTATTCGAGGCGTTCACTCGATTTTGTTGCGCCTTCGTTGTGCCTTCGTTGACAACTCCACCGACGTTGAGTTACGTTCTCGTGTAAGTCGAGCAGGCTGCCAAACCACACGATGACCTCTCCATTTTGGCACACACAACACGGCGTGAGCTCGCCGCTATGGCAGACCCAACCAAAACCGCCCCGCCGTCCTGAACGTCCCGAACGCCCTGCTCGTCCAGATACTCCAGCCAGCAATCCCATCCCACAGCCGCGGAGCAGCACGTCAGGCCGCAGAACCAGGGTCGAGACGCAGTACCGCCCACCGGTGCCCACCAACAGACCCCCGATCCGCTCGCGATACACCGCGCCGGAGGACGAGTCCCGACCGAACGTGAACTCGTCCTCGATGCTGCCCCGGCGCGCCAGCGGCTCGCCCGGCCGCGTGTATAGCTCGTCGACACAGCCGTATGAGTGCCGCAGCCCTGTCATGACCTTACGTATTCTGTCGCCGAGTCGGCATGGCGCGAGGGACGAGAAGGAGCGGGATGGCCAGGAGAACAGGCCTGTTCAGGAAGTGGTGGAGCCGCCGTTGCCTTCCCCAGGGCTGGCGCGGTCGAAGTTGACGTCGCCCAAACGTCGACGGCTTCCCCTGAGAGACTCGATTCTGCTGAAGCGGAAGGATTCCCCTGATTCGTCCAAGGTGACGACGCCAACGAGGGAGAGTATGCCCGTGAAAGCTCTAGAGACTCCGGAGCAGCGGGTCGCGGTGCGTGGGAGTCTTCCTCCTACACCCTCGACGCCGTCCAAGTCGCGGCTGAAGGGATTTCCGAGGTAAGTACACAACCGATGCGAAGGATAAATAGGCAACTAATGTATACAGGCTTGGATCATTCTACCGTGACTCGAAGCCACCGCCGCCTCCTGAATATCGCCAGTCCGAGCAGTTCCCCCCTCGCAAGGAAGTACCGGTACCGGAGATCAACAAGAAGCTGCCCGTTCTGCCATCTGATGGTCCAGCGGCTGATGCTGGCGGCACACTGGTCTCTCGAATCTCTACCATGATTCTTGACGAGGGTGTCGGGGTTGGCGCCGACAGATCTTCTGCCGCTTTGAAGGTCTGGGACGCCGTGTCCAAGTGCCTGGATGGGATTGCCAACGCTTCTACGGCGGAGACTCCCAGCAAGCCGCCGAAAGAGGACGCCCCAGCAGACAAGATCTCACAGGAGACGCCAGCCCCAGCCTCCAATTCAATCCATCCATGGCCGCTGGAAGCATGGGGACTTCGGCATAACCAGAAGCAGAACAACGACAGTCGGCGTATGGGAGAAGCCCCAAATATGGATGAAGGGGATGTCAAGACAGATGCTCCGGCCAGAGCAGCGCCAGTCGTCGATGTCCAACAAGCAAAAACCACCACGACAGCGCTCCCTTGCCCGTTCAGAACGCGCAATCCTGCACGATTCAACGTCAGCGACAACTGGCACTGCGCGCAGGGCCAGTGGAAGAGCCTTTCCGATCTGCAGTAAGTCAACCAAGGCCCAACAGAAGGATTCCACTGATCTCTTGATAGGCAGCACATCACGAGACACCATCGCCATGCCAGTGACTCCCAGCTGTTCCAGTGCCCGCGATGCGAAAAGGGGTTCCCTGAGCCAAATGCCTTTAAGGAGCATTTGATGCTCCCGAGGGAGCAGATGTGTGATCCTCGCTCGGAGGCTGTTCCGCCCAGCAATGACCCTGAAGATGGCATCACTGCCGGCAGGGCGAGAACACTGTCCGAAGGTGTTGAGGCGGGGAATATTAGATCATGGGACGACTTGTGGAAGTGTCTTTTCCCAGATGACGGGACAGTTCCTCGTCCAGGTAAGTCAAGCCTGCCCTTCAGATAGATAACCGCCGCTAACAACCTCAGCCATTCTGCCCGCCATCGAGCTTCCCCAAGTTGAACAAGAAGTCTTCACCAGCGCCAACATGTCCACCCTGAAAGCAAGCCTCGAAGAACGCCTCAAGTTCCTCGCCTCCCAATCTGCAAACAGCGACCTCTTGTCAGCACAGATCCCCGTCATCACCGGCTCCCTCTCCCTCGCCGTGGAAGCCCATCTCCGAAGTGTCTTCATCTCCTGCCGGACTCAGCCCCCGTCACGAACACCAAACCGCTCCCGCTCCGCGTCCCAGACACAGGATACACCAAACAACCGCCCGCGCAAGCTCTCCTCGGCGTCCTCAGGGGGTGTCAGGAATATTCTCGTGCCACCAGAGCATCATCGCCGCCCGCCCCTTACCGAGACCAGAAGCTTCACCCGCGACCCCGTTCTCCGCCCACATATCCCTGCCCAGCGCCGCAGCCTGAGCGAGGGCTCCCCCAAAGCCAAGCTCCCCCCTCGCACCACCAACCTCCCCATCCCCGCCACGCTCACGATCCCCTTCCCGCGGATATCGGCCCTGACGGAGCACTCCGACGCCGGCCCCGAGGGGAACACGTCCCCGAAAGGCACCTCCTCGGACGCGGAGTACTCCTCTGGCGTGGAGTCGAACCCAACTAGCGCAGGCGGCCTGCGCGACTCGAACAACACGGACATACGTTGCAGCAAATGCAACATGCGGCCTTCACTGCGACCGAACGAAGACGTCTTCTGCGACCCGCGGCTCAGCGCGGCCCCGTCGACGCATACGGCGCCGCACACTACCGACTCGGGCTGCCGCTTTTCCGACTCGGGCATCGGCATACTCTGTAGGAACTGCAGGATGCTCGAGGAGCTTATCAATTCGTACTCAAGGGCGTCGTTGCAATCAGCGGACTCCTCACGGCCGCCAGCAACCGGAACGATGGGGCCGGAGAGCAAAGTTGAGGAGGAGGATGGGCCCTCGGCAAGGTTAGTAGCGCCATTCTCGTTCTCGCCAGACCTTTCCGTCTCCATCGACGAGAACGATGAGGAGACGCTGTTCGACCTGATGTTGGACTCATCAGCTGCGTACAGCGAGGGAGGAGGTGGACGGGCGGATGGGCAGCAGCAGCAGCGCAAGACACAGGCTCTCGTCTCCTCGCCCATGTTCCCTCCCCCGACGCAGGACCTGCCGCCATCTCCGTACGGGAAGAAGTACGACCGGCACGGCGGGCATGACGGGGGTTTCTTTTGACTAT
Source organism: Colletotrichum siamense (assembly GCF_013390195.1). Classification (NCBI taxonomy): domain Eukaryota; kingdom Fungi; phylum Ascomycota; class Sordariomycetes; order Glomerellales; family Glomerellaceae; genus Colletotrichum; species Colletotrichum siamense. Next base: position 6,375,639 of record NW_023501016.1, on the reverse strand, counting down.
TTCTGGAGTTTTTGGTGTTTTTGTGGATGCCCCGTATGTTTTGGGTCAAATTGGGATGACGAAGCTCTCACGATGTATGAGCGATTGGAGTTCCCTGGGGGTTCTTTACATGTAATCCCGTCTTGTATGAGCTGTTTAGCAACAGAATCTCTTCATTTCATCTTCAAAACCATCAACACCATCTTTGAAAATGTGAAGAAAAAACTCGGTTGACTGTCCCATCCCGTCCGAGTCAAGCTGATCGATCACCCGATGCCACGCCACGCAGAGGAATGCAGGCCAGACCATGTCCATTTTAGCCGCAAGCGTTCGTTCCGTGCTCCCCCCCGCCTTTTGGGGATCTGCATTGCACCCGCCAGCCCCGCACTCTCTCTTAGTGCCCCTGTCGCCCGCTGTAAGTCGATGCAAGGGCTTCATCAACAGCATCAGTCATGTTCAGCCAGGGTCGATTGTGAAGACGAGTGAGATGAGATTTGTGAGATTGTTGTGAGCCGGCAGTCATGAAATAATAAATCCACCTTCATCGCCTCCGTTCCAAACACACAAGTCCAGAACACGAAGAGAATCAGCCAACATGCCCGTCCCAGGGGCTGGTGACGTCGCAGCTGCAAGGGTGCGGTGGATCGCCCCCGACGCCCTACCACGGATGTACGTCATTCTTACAGCGTCCAACTGCAGCTGCTGCAGGTGCTTCCAGCTGTGCTCGGACGAGGGAAGGAAACATGCCACCAGAGGAAGGACTAACAGCAGAAGGGGAACAGCTAGCTACCCGAGCTCCGATCTGATCCTCCCTTTCCAATAAATAACACCTCCTCTGTCACGAGCTTCCCCCTCCTTCATCGTTCGATCAATCCGACAAAACCCATTGAGCTCCGCGGAAGGCACAATGGCAGAACAAGACCGCTACCAATCCCATCTGGGAGTAAACACAGACAAGATCCCAACACCAAGCATGCCCGCCACCTCGGGCGCAGAGCAGGACCGCTTCGGCGGCTGGTTCGGCGGCAACAAGGCAGACAAGGCCGCCGACGCCGTCAAGGACCATCTGCCCCGCGGCTCTGGTGCCGAGCAGGACCGCTACGCTGGCTGGTTCGGCGGCGACAAGCTGCCGTCCCTCGAGAAGCTGGGCGAGAAGCTACCGCATGTCTCGGGGGCTGAGCAGGACCGCTACAATACCCACTTTGGCGGCGACAGGCTCCCCTCCATGGAGAAGTTGGGCGAGAGACTGCCGCACGTCTCGGGCGCCGAGCAGGATAGGTACAACCGCTGGTTCGGCGGCGACAAGCTTCCTTCCATCGAGAAGCTCGGAGACCGCCTCCCTCATGTCTCTGGAGCCGAGCAGGACCGCTATGAGAGGTGGTGGGGTGGCAAGGGCGAGCAGGTCGCGGACAAGGTTGAGCGGAACCTGCCCAAGACCTCTGGCGCCGAGCAAGACCGCTTCGGGGGCTGGTTCGGAGGCGACAAGCTTCCCTCCGCCTCCGAGGTGAAGAACGCCATGCCTCAAGCCTCGGGCGCCGAGCAGGACCGCTTCGGAGGCCACTTCGGCGGCAAAGCCCCCTCCGCTGAGGGCATCTCCCGCCGTCTCCCTCGAGTGTCCGGCGCGGAGCAGGACCGCTACGGCACACACTTCAACCTGCACCCGAGCAACCCCGTCAACAGCGCCACCACGACAACCCTCGGCCTCCTCCAGAATGCCCTCCTCCCCTCCTTCGGGCTCCACGCCGGCCTGAGCACCGTCACGTACGCCGTGGCGCGGTACACCGACCGCGTCGACGCCAAGGACTTCCTCTGGCCGACGGGCCAGGTCGCCAACGCGTGGTGGACCGCCGTCGGCACCCGCGTCATCTACGATGGCCTCTCCTTGCCCTCGGCATGGGACTCGCTCGGCTACACGCAGAAGCTGCTCCTCACGGGCGTCAGCGCCTGGGGCGGGCGCCTGCTGTACCGCATCGCGACGCGCAGCGTCAAGCGCGGCCGGGACGACGACCGCTACGTGGTCGCCAAGAAGCGTGACCCCAAGTTCTGGGATCGCGCGTTCTTCACCATGTTCTTGCCCGAGGCTGCCTTCCAGGCTTTGATTGCGCTGCCGTTCACGCTGCCCTTCCAGGCACCGCTGGCGAGTGCGCGTGCGTCGCTGATTACCGACTTCCCTGAGACGTTCCACAGCTTGGCTGTGTTCCTGTTTACTACTGGCTTTGCGCTTGAGACGCTTGCGGACACGCAGCTTGAGGCGCACTCGAAGAAGAGCAAGGAGCTTAACCGCGAGGGGGTTTGGAGCATTGTTCGCCACCCCAAGTAAGTGACCCCTTTTCCTTTCCTGTCATATAAAACGAAAGGTATTGACCTCATATAGCTACCTCGGCGACGCCCTCTGCCACCTCTCCTTCCCCGTCCTGCTCTACAGTGCCGGCATGCTCCACCCGCTGGCCGTGCTCGGCCCGATCTTCAACTACATCATCCTCCGCTACCTCGGCGGCGACAAGGAGAACGAGGCGAGCCAGGAGGAGCGGTACGCCAAGACGAGCCCCGTCAAGCTGCAGCAGCTGCGGGAGTACAGGACCGACAAGAACAGCTTCTGGCCGGCCGTCAAGGAGGCGAACAACAAGTGGGTATGGATCGTTGCCGGTGCTGGTGTGGTTGGCGCTGCTGTCGAGAGAGGACTCCTTGCGTACTTCAACTAAGTTTGGGGATGTGGGATGAATTATTGTTTGACTAGTGTAATGGAGTGAAAAGGTTGTAAACATAGTAATTCAAATTGAGTCAAAATGGAAGTGAAATGGCATACTTCAATATAGTGAAACTTTAGTTGGCTAGTATGGATGATCTACAGAGATGGCAAAATTGAAGATCGATACTAGTCAAAGGAGGAAAACCAAAGACGCCACAAACATCCGGTATACGGCCAACAACTGAGCATCCCCATTCCATGCCTGTGGATACAACACCAAATCCAAGGTCACAAGGCAAATCAAGCTGTGTAAATCCAAGATAATTCCATTAAATGCCACTAAACAAAGTCATCCATCCGCAGGGTCGCAACTGACAAATTGTCGATTGAGTATGGTATGGCGTGACAAAAGTCAGCCATTCAGGGACTCAACCGGAAAACACATGTAATCCTGTTGCTTGATGTGATGACCCCCTGATTCCAATCCTTCGCAATGAACCCAAAGTTCCAACCCAGACTCTCTCCCCTATTAGACCACAATTCCATAACGCCAACAGAAACATTCTCGCCCAGGCACTCGTCCTCCACCCAGCGACTCAGCTGCCAAACAAACAATGAAAGACTGTGGCACGAGTCCTGTACTCAGCTGACAACCATACCGTGTGATCCTGTTGCAGGCGAATGATGTGAAGTGACACCCCTATTTCAATCCGTCGCAACGAACCCAAAGTTCCAACCCTCAACCTCCAGATCCTCCTCTCCTCTGTAGAACCAAGCGTAGCCCAGACTTGGCAAAACCCGAGCAAACAACAAGGCGAGGAGCAGAAACCCTAGCTCTCTAGTGTTTGCTTTGAAGGTGCTTGCCACACCTTGATCTTTTTAGATCGTCCCCGGTGAGAGGGGGGCCGTCTTGGGAATCGGGCGTCTTGCCCTTGGGAGGCTTCTTGCCCTTAGGATCCTTCTTGCCCTTGGGATCCTTCTTCTTCTTGGGAGGGCCGCCGGCCTCGGCCTCAGCGTTTCGGACCGCAGCATCCTCCTCCTCCTCCTCATCATCTTCGGCGTCATCAACAGCAGCAGCAGCGGCAACCGCAGCGTCAGCCGCAGCGGCAGCCTCGGGATCCTTCGCAATGGCGGCCCTCACCTCGGTGTCGTAGTCGTCCGCGAGCAACTCCTCGAAATGCGCCGCAAGCGTCATGGCGGCGGCGCTGCCGCCCATCATGCCGCCCATCTTGCTCAGGTCGGGCCCGATGGCCTTGCACTCCTTCTTGGTGTACCAGTCCTCGATGGGGAGCTCGGGGTGGCCCCACCAGCCCCAGCCGCCGCGGTCCTCGGGCACCATCGTGCCGTTGATCATCTCTTTCTCGCCGGTGAGCCCGTTGGGGCAGCGCGCGTGGACGCCGTAAGATAGCATGCCGCAGCAGGCGCCGTCGCGGCCGCCGTCACCGGTCTGTGGGAGGTGGTTAGAGACGAGAATGGTGGAAGGGGAGGAAACGGGGCAGGGCTTACGCATTTGCCAAAGACGCAGGGGTAGTTGGCGCCCCTCACGCGGCAGGAGGTTCCGTTGCATCTCTGTGGGTTGTTAGTGCCGTTTCGTTCGCTTCTGGTTGTTGGGTTGTAGCGTGTGGCTTTTGATGGGATATGTGCTTCAAAGGTACAGAACGTAGATAGGCAAGGAAGGGGGAGAAATGAGTTCATGGGGAGGTAGATAGCTGTGTACAAACAAAGATGGAGAGACAGTGAGAGACAGAGGGAGCCGGAAGCAGGAAAACGAAACGCGAATGAGCAAGAAAACGTAATCTCAACTTACGCCCCTAGAGCCGATAGACTTGGGACACTCCGTCTTGCGAGCTTCGGGATCCTTCTTCTGGCCCATATCGATTCCGCCTCTGTAATATCCGTCCTTGCGGCCCTTGCCGCCCTTGCGACCTTTGCCACCCTTGCCGAGGGCGTCGACACCGGTGAGGACGACGACGGCCGCGAGTAAGACGGTGGTGACCTTCATGATGAAGGTGTCCGGGTTGATTCAAGGCTGTGTCGGGACCTTTAGGGTTAGTTGAAAGAAAACCAAAAAAAGAGCGGAGAGGGGCGAAAGGTTGGGAGTGTTGTGTGCCTTTTTGTACGCCCGGGTATCGTGCCAGGGCATGTGGTGGTGGCTTTCGCATCACCTTGATCGTTTGTGGCTGTTGAATCCGTTGGGTATTAGACCTTGCGTTCTTGCGCCTTGGAGCAATATTCATACAATATTCATATGATATTCATGCAACATTCGTATATTCACACAATATTTATGTTTGACTTTGGATTTGTGCATTCGCTTATACGAGAAGGTTTGCCACGGAATGTGTGTTCGGGACGAAGTGGAAGGCTTGAAGCCAAGAGGGCTTCCCAAGGATGTGCGAATAACCTCAAAATATTGATGAAAAAATAAATGGATGGCTTGCCGAGGAAGTTTCGAGCCCACTCAGCAGGGACTTTCACAGGAGGGCAAAAGGCAGCAAGGGCACATCGGTCAGTGCTCAGTCCAGTTGCATGACAAGATGGTTCAAGACTGATAAGCGGTATGATTTGGTTTGGTATGATAACATATCATAGTCTGATTTGAATTTTATCAGAGTTAAATCCACCGCAAGACTTCAGCAATATTTTCTCCTGATGCAGTTGTCTACGTCAAAGACCGCGCCGAGAGTCTACCTGAGATGCTGGCCCTCTATTCTGTTAAAACCACATAATGAACGCATTTTACTTGCAGCACTACAGGACAGAGCAAAGTGAAGAAACCGTAATTCACGTCCCGCTGGCAACAAGCTTCGACCGTGCGTATCCCATAAACCTCTCTGCCGTCGCACATTTTCAAAGGATTGAAGCTTGCCGCAAGTCAAACCCCACAAAACCAACCTTGAACAGCCTGGACATCTTCCTACAGCTCAATCAGTTCTCTATTGTTTGCCCGGGCGCCTCTGGGGCGTCACACTGCCATGAGAGGTGGAACCTACGTGGATCAATATCACAGACAGCGACGATCAACAGCCTCTTTCGCCCAACTACTGGGGGGCCCTCCCTCGCACTGACGGCTGTGAATTATGGGGAGAGATGGAAACTTTTGCGTTGGCACACCGCAAAATCCGCGTGGTTTGTCCCGGCCGCCCACCCCGACAAGTCGGACTCGCCCTGCGTCGGCCGACGATGTGAAGTCCTTTTGCTGCAAGGTTGCGACTCAGGAAAATTCATGGCTGTCTTTCGCTTCCATTTTAAAGTCGGTATTTGGGTACCGAGGTGAGTCCGACGAGGTCCAGCAGGGTTTGAGGGATATGGGCTGATCGACAGTCAGAGCCAGGCATCCGTGTGTTGTCCACTGATTCACGTCGGGATTGATGTGAACCCTCGTCGGAGGAGGATACAATGCCTGCTTAGGTAGATTGATTGACTGTTAGGAATCACGGTTCAAATAGAAGGTCGATTTGAAATAGCACTGCAAACATTGCGAGAGGGATCACGACGGGCAACTTCTCGTCACATCGGATGGCAGTGCATGAAGTCAACTCGTCGACACCATCTAAACTTCAAAGCAAACACGAGAGTCCGAAATGGGCCGAACTACCCACGAATGGCAAGAAGACAAGCCGGATGCGGAAGTGCTGCACCAAGACTTCCACGACGAAAGTCCCATTTCGGAGTGTTTTCACGGCCTGCAGTAAGCTTATGGGGACACCGCAACTGGATCCTTCCTTTGGCGGGGCACAGACAGCTGAGCCTTGATGATGTTGCAGTACTAGCAAAAGGACATGGCAGTTGGGTTCCCCGGGGCCTGCGAATGAAGAATGGTTGGTGCCCGTTTAATGGTGGATCGTAGGATTGAATGCCGGCAGCCCTACGACGATCTTCGCTGGATTGCGCTAAGCCTGACCAAAATCCTTCCGAACGGGACGAGCCTTCCGACTTGCTGTGGAGGTGACGATGGGATTTCGGACTGAGCTCTTGACGATAGACCCTGTAGTCCTCAACTTGTCAGTCCAATACATTGTCTGACGGAAGGATGGGGGCCTGAGCTACAACCATGAGGCCGAGACTAGGTGACCTTCTGTGACCAATCAAGTCTATCCGAGAAGGCAACACCGGCTCCAGTACATCTTAAACATGGAGTCCATTTTCAGGAAATCGTACCATCCACGCTGACCCGTGCTCACAAGATCGACAGTCGCAGTCAGCCCTGGGGCACATCAAGCCAGTTTGACAGTAGACAGATCCACAATAGAAACAGAAGTCGGGCAATTGTACACGCAGCAGTGCGGTTAGAGAGACTGGTGGAGAATAGACTTACACGGCTCGGCTACAAGATAATGATGGGTCTGATGCGAATAACGCCTGCTGGCAACTTGCTTCAAAATCTATATAAACTACTGAATACTCCGTATGCCATCCAGTATTTCCACTCAAACCTCATCATCATCACAGCTTCATTCAACCCAAAGCTCCCATCACACACTTACCCACGCAACAACATCTTCTCAACTCAGTCAAAATGCAGTTCTCTACCATCTTCGCCATCGCTTCGGCTCTCACCCTCGTCGCCGCTGCTCCTACTCCGGCTCCCGAGTCTTCACCTGCCGCGGCAACTCCTGCCCAGCTGTTCAAGCGCAAGGAGTGCCCTAGCAACTACGCTTCTAAGGGTGTATGTCTTCATCCCAACTCATGATGCTCGCGTTAGAATATGAGACTGACAGATGCCAAAATAGGTTTGCAACGGAACCAGCTGCATGTGGGGCCTGGTTAACTACGACTGCGGTGTCGGTTCTTGCGTAAGTCTTCACGGTTTCGCCCGTACTGCGGGTAACTTCGACATGGAGATCGGCTTGCTAACCTTCGGCTAAACAGGTTGGTGCCGGAGCTGGAGACGGATCTTGCTGCGGCTGGCCCAGTGATGGTGGCGTTGCTTACTGCCCCAACGGAGGATTCTAAGCAGCATCTCACTGAAGATACTGGGGGATACGTCTTGTCGTAGGATATGAGGAAACGAGTATGACCAGCATTATATAAGCGGCGGATCTAGGTGCATCTAGTTACGATCTTTACACGATTTCACGAAAATAATCACATTCATTTGGCACGACTACACTACTTCTGTACTAAGGTTTATCTCGATATCAGGTGGTTTGATTAAAGGTTGGGAGCTTACCATCTCGGTGACGCTGTGTAAGGCAGCAGCGAAACTTGAGTCAAAAAAGATACTAGAAGACTTTGCCCTCGGAGAAAAGTTACTGGAAAAGGAAATGGCACGTACTCAAGTTTTAACGGCATTGAAGTGCACAATTGCCAAGGACGATCGGGATTTTCCATAATACCCATAGCCAGATCAAAAGATTGACTATCAGACGTTTTAAGACTTGGCAAAAGACAATCATAAATGGTGCTGTGGCGAGGCATAGGAGCTGAATCGAGCATGAAATTGCCTTGCTGTTGGCTCATGCCGCCCGCCTCCCGGCCGTTGATAGCCGCAATCTCACTACCGTCACCCAGCGCTTATTCATCGCACCATCGCTGTGTTAATTTGCTTGCGACGTCTTCTCTTTGCCCAAAAATAGCAATAAATTCATGTACTTCCCTGCATCTACCAAATCCTCCGTGCAAAGAACTTCGATAGCGTCGACTTTCAAGCTGTCCGTTGCCTCAACGCCAAAAGATTGATGATGTGGCCAACATTCGCACGAAGGAGTGGAAACAGCAGGAGAACTGTCCTGGTCAAGAAAAGTAACTGTAGTGCATTGTTGAAGAACTGGACCGCAATCAAGAATGTCCGGTGCGACAAACGTGTTTTCTTACATAGTCCCCCCGACTAACTTAATCGAAGACATTATCTTTGAGTCCGGCGCTGGTGGAGAAGATCAAGTGTTCAGATGATCTGGGGACTGCACCACTGAGGGCCAGGCCGAAACCCATTGTAGCGTCCTGGAGGTGTCCGTCACAGACAAGGGCCGGCGGTAGAACGGGTCCGAGCCCGAGTACGATAAGTGCCGAGTACGCGCCGTTCGCATCCGGCATTTTCGGTGTGTTTATCGAGGCCGACCTAATTAACTTCGGAACCAGCGATCTTCATTAATAAAAGGTCTCCCGCGGATGTAGTCAATCAAAAGTTGGCTCAACCATCTGTTCCGTTCTTTGAGCCTGTGATGGGAATCACGGTCCACGGGTAGCTCCGCAAGTAGGGCTGTAGATTTCACGCTGACCCCTGAAAAACGGCACACGGTGACATCTCAATTGTGTTCCAGATTGAGATTGATGGCCAGTAGCATATGAGTTAAAGTGTGGCTGTTCATCTCAAGTCACCTGCGAAACTGGACTGATTGATGCTTAATTGAGTCAGTTGCCAGGGGATATTTAACCTTTGCCAAGCAGGGACAATTTCCTGCAACATGGGATGTGGGGGTAACGAGAAGAGGCGGAGAAAGTCGGCAATACCGATGACCATGCCCCCATGTTTTAGTAGAGTCTATGCTGCTACGCCCTACGCCGGAACTGAAGGGTTCATCTTATAAAGGTACGAATGATTCTCAACTCATGTTCACAACAGCAAGCAATCCCAAGCTCGTCCAGTCTTTCGTTCAAAACAGACATTCATCTCTAAACTCACAGCACGGTCTTTAGTAAGTACGACTGTACGCTCCATGTCTTTCGCCAGGGACACCCAGCTAACAGCGACAGCCTTTTTACAACCTCAATATGAAGGCTTCATTCGTTCTTTCCGTCCTCGCTCTTGCGTTCACCGCTCAAGCCTGCGACCAATACAAGTATTGCGCCTGCACAAATGAAGACGGCACCACGAACGATGCGCTTACCGACTGGGCATGCGACCCCAGCTATACCCGCATCAACGACAAGGGATACACTGAGTGCAAGCTCTACAAGAGCAGTGCCTTCAAAGTCACGGCATTGGACAACTGCAAGTTCCGAGAGGCTTGCGAGGCCAGGGGCGGCAAGGGCGACTCGAAGTGCAGAGCCAAGGTTGGCGTCTTTAAGTTCAAGGCTTGAGCCGAGCTGAGACTGGTTTTCTTTTCCTTCTTGTCAAATACTTTGTGCCGGAAGCAATTCCAGGTTGAAGCTATCGATCGGTACCGCCAATGAAATAGACGTCAGTTATGTGCTATGATAAACTCGCCCAGCGTAATGATGACTTCACAGATGCTCACGGAAGTAAGGAACTACCGTCTCTGAAGTTCTGTCTGGAAAAGAATTGTGGAGTGAAGGTCAACATCGTATCTCGCGAACAAAACAAAAGACTGTATTTGGGATGAGTTTTGCTATCCGGGCGGTCGTTCCCGGGCGGCATCCCACTTTGATCAAGCGGTATCCCACTTTGATTGTCCAATAAGACTAATGGCCCCAATCACCCGCGCGGCTAGGTATATAGTCAATTGAGTGCAGGCGTGAATTGCATTTAAAGCATTTGGTACTTTCATCGTAGTCATTTATTATGTGCAGTTGTAATCTACAGTTTCGCGTAGTTTAGCTGAGAGACCAACAAGACCGCTCAGTTGGCTAAAAAGGCGGGTAGCGCCCGGAAAGTCCAGATTTACTGCTCGAAAAACATCAACAGACTCTTAATGAGAACGTAAAACGCCAACTTGTTCATTCAGGGGCCCCAAAATACCCTTTCGACGACTTGAGTCAGGCAAAGCTCGGCAGGAGACATCCACAACTCTGAAATTTCATCAGGAGCAAGGCAACGAAACACTCGAATTTTACAGAGCGGAGACATTCACGGCAGTGAACCAAATCAGCACGCAAAAGGCAAGTTGCAGTAGATCTCTGCTGGCATGACCGATGCAGAATTCAGTTGTACGAAGCCCAATTGGACTGATATTTCAGGAGGTCATGATCCAGGGCATTGCTGGCGAGCTCTCGAATTAAGGTTTGTCGCGTGGGAATGGCACTGCCATGACTAGCACGGGACGATGATTAACACGCGGAGGAGTCCGTGATACACTCAATGAGAAACATCCACTAAACCTTTATCGTAGCAATGGAATACCACGCGCTTGCAAAAGTTCTGCTAGCAAGCAGAGCTATTCTCTTCCGTTGAACCATTGAAGAGACATTGTAAAGATCGGAGTTGCAGCCGCAGCAGTGGAATGGAAAGTCTATCATCCATCGTTGAGCTCTAAAGTTGGGTATAGGCCTTATGGTAATGAAGGAATTGAAACTCAAAAGCTCGTCCAGCTCAAGGGACTGATTCGTTGGAATTTATTCACCGTATGTCATTGGAAGGAGATGTCGTACTTGAACTAAGAACTGTGTACGACCGCTGAACATACAAACAGGCATCTGCTAGTAGAGGGCTGATTTAGATATTTCATTTGCTAGTTCGGATTATCTGCTGTCTGCCACCTACTTTGACACAATGGTACCTTGAAAACACCACAACGACAGCATCATATAAAACAACTCATGAATTACAAAAGTCATCGTATCTAAGAGGTTGATGACATGCAACATTACTAGCGAAAATACCCGTTGAAACTTTGCCGCTGAGAACTGACTGTTTCTTACATCACATGATCGAGATTGAAGGTGTGCGCAGGTTGTCTCACTGCTTGGCAATGCCAACGCATAACCACAGATTGAGCGAGCCTCTGCAGCCTCACTTTTTCTCAGCACCAATCATGGCCAAGCTGAGAGGCGTAGAATCTTCTAGCAGGCCGAGGGATTGAAGCAAGCGGCTAAGGCGGCGACTCGATATATTGAGCTATGATTCCACAACTATTACAAAACTTGTGATTGAATGGTCTCGAGTGGCAATTTGAAGGCATTCCCATCATCTATCCATGGATGCTGAAAACTCAGTATCTTATTAGAAAGATGAACCAAGAACGACATCGAGGAATCCTTCTAAGGAGTCGTTTTAGGTGGAACCTTCCCTTAGCCCAGCGAAATGGGTCCTCGTTCCAAGATTCTCTGGGCTCGGCGAGGGACGAAACTTTTCACCAATCGTTGCTAGAAGTATTCCTCGACACACTCAGTAACTCACCTAGGTTGCGGTATGAGATACCTGTATTCAAGCGGTTCTTCGGCGAATCACAGCTGGAAGCCATAAGAATCGGTTATTTTCAGCAACCTCGCAGCCTGGCAGCTTGGCTTGATGATCGAGATAGCAATAACAATGCTCGCTCGTACAATGGTGTGGTGTCGATAGAGAAGTTCTTCCAGGCACTGAAGTTCAAAGTAAGGCATACGAGATGGGCTTAAAAATTAACCGCTAGGCTAACTAGGATACAGCGGTTCAACGAACAGGGAATGATTGATGGACATTTCAGGCGAATGTATGCCATTATAGCCAGCAATCCGTCTTCCAACTCAAAAAGCTGTTGTTAATTATGAGTATAGTTACATACCCAATCCCACTGCTTCCACCTTGGGCGTCATTATTCTTGCATCGTCGGAAAATCAGGTACCGGTGGTGAGGAGATTGATTTTCAATCATCTGACTGGCGCCACAACAATCAGCCTTGAACAGAACGTGAGTCATCACCTTGTTCTTTCCACAATATGCTACTGTTTTCTGATTGTCGCTCTATTAGATTAGCTCTGGCTTCGTGTTGGAGTTGCATATATCTTATTTTGTTTGGAGGGGCAATTCTAGGCCAGACAGCCGTCCGACCGGGCCGGGACCTTCCCTGCGCAAATCTATCGACTTGCCATTTCTATCAAGAACAATGACAGAAGGGAACGGACATCTGCATGAGAGCCAAACATCCATCTGTCTGACGGGATGGAATACGTCAACGTGGACAGCCCTGTGTCTGACTGATTCCTATTACGATGACGAGCTGAATCCAGAAGACGACTTTATGCTACCTTTCTACAGAATGGATGACCTCACAGCGGACGATCCGTGGTCAGTAAGCATGGATGCTCTTAGCATTGGGACTCTTTGTGCCGATCAAACGTCTATCAAAGATCCCCGGGTGTACTTTTGCATGATCTCGGCAGTCCATGTCGCAAGAATCAGGGATGAGTGGAAGAACGTTCAATTTCAATTATGCGAAAGGGCTCGCAAGTACGTAAGTCATGCCTAGTAGCATCCAGATGTGCCTGTTCTGTATGGGGGCGGCAACTATGATTTGTTTGATTTCGATGCTCAAGGAATGGGCAAGAAAACTTACCCAAACTAAGGACTGATTTTGATACGTGTACTATGTTCAGATCTCCAATCAGCACTCCTCCAAGCCATTACACGACAGCCGGAGCGACAATGGGAAGATTGAGTCACTTGAAGAAAATGGACTATTTTTGGCCAGTATTCCAGAAATTCTGCAAAGACTGAAGGCGATGCTCAGAAAGACAATAACAGCTTGGTCAAGATTCATTTCTAAGGACATGGAACGATTGCAAGAGGACGCAGATGACACGATATGTCATGAGCTTTTGATCAGCATCGATAAAATTGCCGCCTGCATGGACGACATGGAAATCATGCTCCAAGAGCTGTCAGACATGGAAAGCGAGATCCAAAACTTCAAAGCTCAAGCAAGTAACACCTATCCAAGCCAGAACAATGTTAGTGGTCTTCTAGCTTACCAACTAATGTTGTAATTCTAGTTGAACATGTTTACAGCAATTGGAACCACACAACGCGCGGGAGCTTCATCATGGACATTTGGGCTGTCCGCACTCGCTGCTCGGACCAAGAACGCTTTTTCATTCGGCGCAGATTCCACTGAAAAGACTAGAAAACAAAAGCACCCAAATCTGACAGGCGGTGGATTTTCGCTACCGCAAATGCCGTTGTCAGGTGTTGACGAAGTGGATGAGACATCTCCACAAGAAGTCAGTGCGCGAGTAGGAACGACTGGAGACGGAGTCAAGTCTCTATCGATGCCGTTTCCAGCTGTAGGGAGAGTGAACGCGAATTCTCCGCAAGAGACCAGCGACCGGGTGGCAACGACTGGCGCTGACCCCACAAGCTATTCTGCAGGGAGGTTCGATGGGTCAAACCTCATAGCCGGGGTTTTTACATCTCCGAATCTTCTAGATCAATCGAGTGTCACGGACTCAACTAACACGAAAGTTACTGACTCAATCTTCAGTAAGGAGTCTGTTTCAACACTGCCGTCGTCTATCTCGGAGGCTGCCAAACACCCAGGGCGCAAAGATGCGATCAGCTGTGGTCCTGGGACGCCTGGAAACAATGCCAATGTCCCGGAAAGTCAAGACGTTCAGGAAGAAGAGCTCCGGTCAGTGACTTCTGTAAATGAAGACATTCAGTCGTTGGATGGGGGCGCAACTATCTCACCTTTGCTGCGCTGGGCTGCTGTGAGTTGCATAAGTGATGTGCTCACCGATGATCCTGATCTCCTGCGGATGTATCAATATGCCGAACGCTATTTGGATGACGAGAGATTTATTCGAAACCATGAGCGACTATTGAAGGTCTATTATCTGGCCCTCCGCTCTCAGACTGTAACCCAGAAGCAGAGAGTTGCTGTTGAATTTCTCAGACTGAGACTCCACCGGAAGCTTATCTCCAGCAGAGTCAGATCGAAAACAAAAACTCCTGATGATTCGACAGGAATGGAGGATTTCGATTCCACCTTCGATCCAGCTGTACACCGAGAAGAGACGATTGAGCGATTCCTGGACAATGTTCCAGAGCCGCCTGAGCAACACACTGCCAACACTGAGGATGTTTCCGACGAAAATTTCCACCTCAGTGAACCGCCTGTAGAGATGGGCGAAAGCGAGGATGAAGCCTCCGAAGAGGATGAGAAATTCAACAATGATGTCAATATATCCCTCATCAATCTTGAAGAAACTAGAATTCTTTTCAAGTCAGGACAAGCCCTGAAGGACTTTAAACAACAGCTACACAACTTTCTCTACCCAAGCTCTTCTATCGGAGAAACGGTTCACTCGACTGCGCGACTGGATTCAACACCTAGTGTCACTTTTGACGTTACAAAACGGAGATCGTTCTACCTGGTGGCAGACCTACTTTCTACAGCAGCGGAAACAATTACTAAGGGAGTGAAACGTCGCTCAAAGGGCCAGAAAGACTTCGAGAAAGTTCGATACAAGTGTGTATGTTACGAATTACCAAGTCAGAAGTGTTCATATCAAAGCTAATTGCACACACCAGGGCTGTGGCGAGATGATCTTCCTAGAAGCCACAGAGAAGCTCCCAGGAGGCATTGCGAGATTGAAGGATCGTCTAAAGAAAGACATCTCTCGAAATAGTGCCCTCACTTGCGTCACACAAAGTCAACCTGCAGAATCTCCTTCTGGCCCTTCCATCCCTTCAACTCCACAAGCAGTACACTTTCGATCAGAGAGAAGCACTTCTACGTATGGTACAACAGTCTCTCTGCCAACCGGGTCCTCTTCTGAAGACGGACAAGCAACACCACATTCGAGTATCTCCGCGTCACAGAGCGAAGGAGCTGGCGGCCGATCAATAAATGACCCACAGTACTTGCTGCTGTGCGTCAATCAAAAGGCTTTGCCAGTGCTTGTTAATGTAGATGTTAGTGGTATTACCAACGACCAATTCCTGTTCCAACAAATACGCCTCGAGTACGACAAGGCGCGCTACTCGTCGGAGTGGAAACCATCGTTTCTCATCCCATCGACGCTTCTTAAGCTCATGAGCCATGTCTCCGGTTTCTTCAATTTGCCTAAACGGGAGTTCCCAGATGGACTGCTTCAAGCATACCGTGCCTTGAAGACGGCAATGCATATTAATCTTTACAAGATGGATAAAGGAGATTTTGTCCGAGTAAGCACACAAAGATTTGGAAATCGAGCAGTACCCCTGGCTAACTAGTCGCAAGTTTCAACTCATCCCGGTACGAGAAAAGTCAATTCCAAGCCGGTTCAAATGTGCGGAGTTTCCACCCTCCAGTGAGGTTATTGGGGGGAAGTATCTATACGCGCCAGTGCCCATGGACGAGGTTGAGATCAAAATCCCTCTTTGGCATCTGACGCAGCCCGGCCCGCATAGCGACAAGTTTTGGATTACAACGTTTCCGAAGAAGCTTAAGCTTCAATTGGAGAGACACCCCGGAGAAGAGCAGCCGGTCATTGGATGGGGGGTAAGAGTCAACGAGAGTTTGAATTGGAGCCACATACTGTTTTTGATTTTGGGCGTCATATTGCTGATTGGGGCGTGTTTAGGCCTTTACTCGGTGCTTAGGTCGGATGATTCATCAGCCTTTGGATTAGGCGCCTTTTTGGCAGCCGTTTTTGCTGTCTATATTCCTTTTCAATATCACTCGTGGAAGGACAAGGTTGATTATTAGGGGTATTTGGAAATCATCTTGGAACTGCGTTGTAGTTTCTTCCAAGTTCACGCAAGACATACAGGGTGTTAGCATTCGCTTCATAATGGCAGCCTGGGAGCAGCGTAGATGAGAAGTCCAGTCATATGTGCTGTGAGGCCATTCGCAAGCCGTAACACGAACGAGGCGTTGCGGCTGCGTGCTGACATCGCTGCATATGTCTGGTCGGTAGGCCTCAGACGGGTTCCTCTGAATATCCGGCGTGACTCAAATCACTGCAACACAGCAGAGTCGCATGCAGATCAACCGAATAATAAAGTGGTCCGGATAAGATCATACGCGGTGCACTTATGCATGCATGAGCTCAACACCCCCGACAATCCCGGACTTTGGGCTGTCCGTCCGCCCCGTCTACCGAGGTGCCCCACTTTCACCCGCGGGGAACACGGGATGATCCATCGAATGGCAGGCAACGAGCGGCGGACTTTGCACTACGGACGGGATCGTGCGGTCATAGTGTCGAATTCCGCATGACAGAAAGTTTGAACGTATCCTTGCCTGTCGTGTTCGGTCGTGTTCGAGCGGGGGGATTGATAATCCATAGCCTCCGTTCCACAGGTAGAATCTACGATATACTTAAGGATCCCCATCGTCCTGTGTCTCAGTCGTTCTGTTGAATGAACCCAAACCTCTCCACTGCCATCTCGTACAACTATCCCGTCGACCCGAGCGGACTGCATTGATATTCACCATGGCCCACGCATATGGAACCGTCCCGGCAGGTGCGCCGAAGCAGCCTGAGAAGTTCACCCTTCGCATTCCAGACCAGGAGATCGCAGACTTCAAGAAGCTCGTGGAATTATCCAAGATTGGTCCGGACACGTACTACAACCAGCAAGAGGATCGACGGTTCGGAGTCACCCGAAAGTGGCTGATCAATGCCAAAGAGACCTGGCTCAAGTACGACTGGCGGAAGACAGAGGATCGTATCAACTCATTCCCCAACTTCAAAGCCAAAGTCCATCAGAAAGACATCGGGACAACAGACGTTCACTTTGCCGCCCTTTTCTCATCTAAGAAGGATGCGCTCCCTATCATCTTCATGCACGGATGGCCTGGGTCTTTCCTAGAGTTCTTGCCGATGCTCGACCTGCTTCTGAAGAAGTACACGCCAGAGACCCTGCCGTACCATATAATCGTCCCATCATTGACCGGCTACGGACTATCGGCATCGTCCGCTCCAGTCGATAAGGAGCTTGCTCTGGACCAGGTTGCAGGTGTAATGCATCAGCTCTTGATCGACCTCGGATTCGGAAACGGCTATGCGGCTCAAGGAGGTGATGTTGGAAGTTTCATGGCGAGACTGATGTCCGCCAGCTTCAAGGAGTGCAAGGCTGTTCATTGTAAGTTACAGGAGAGAGCAACCCCTCTCTGAAACATCTGCTAACATCTATCAGTGAACATGCTCTACCCTGGCCCCGATGATGCCGGAAGTGTTGACGTCCTGACTGCTCAGGAGCAGCAGATGACACAGAAGATGCTGAAGTGGCGGTCGACAGGAATGTCGTACGCGCTTGAACACGGTCTGAGGCCCGCGACTATTGGACTTGTTCTTTCAGCCAGTCCCATCTCACTGCTTGCTTGGTAAGAACCTCAAAGGCAAAACGATTATTCAGGAACGCCATATTGATGAAGTCGCAGGATCGGCGAGAAGTACTTGGAATGGGTTGACGACCGATACCCGCTACAACTGGAGACGATCCTGGACCTCGTGAGCCTGTACTGGTTCACATCCACATTCCCCCGGAGTGTGTACCCATACCGCCCGCTGGCGGAGTCAATTAGCTCTGGAAGCCAACTGCCAATCCCGACATCCAAGGAGACGCCGTTGGGATACTCGCTGTTCCCTAACGAAGTGAGCTTCATGCCCAAGGCTTGGGCGGAAGCAGTCTACCCCAACCTGAAGTTCTATCGCACACATGAGAAGGTACGTGAAGCCATATCGACCAGATTTTGTGAGATTGAAATGCTAAAATAATTCCCAAGGGCGGTCATTTTGCGGCTCTTGAGCAGCCGGAGCTATTCTTGGAGGATGTCGAGGAATTCTTTAAGTTGGTGAGGGCTACGTCAAAGATTTGATCTTGGCGGCAAATGTGGTGGAAAGCCTCAGTCTGATTTAGACGAGTGAGAGTCAAAAACATGAATAGTCATTCAAATGGGTATGCTATCATAAAGTCGTGATCCTCCAGTGCTTCTAAACCTTGCGCCACCATCATGGATCTCCCAGCGGCTCCTACACACTATTATCTTCAAACGCCATTGATTCGATTCATAACCCCGAAGCCAGCTTCCAAGGGCACCCAAAAGCTTCATGCTACATCATGATTCATCATTGCCTGATGTAGACATTCACCTCAGGCTTGTCCTTCATCTGGCTGTATGTACCTTCAGGGTAAGCGATCGGGTCATAGGCGACGCGAGTTTCCGCCTTGTTGACAGGCGCGTATCGTCCCTTGCGTCGCATGTATCTGTGATGCATGTTAGAAGATTGTATCGTATGCAAAGGACACCCTTGAGAAACATACATGAAAACTCCAGCAACGATAGCGATGATAAGTACCCCAGCACCGACGCTGATGCCGACAATGACCTTCTTATCAACTCCGCCGACCTCGCCATCCAAGATGTCACCGGTGCTGGTGGGAGTCGCAGACGCCGTTGAAGTAGTGGGCGTGAAGACCTTTGGAGTACCGCTCGTCGAAATCATGGACTTAACTCCTGATCCGAAGTTCTCGACCCCTTGGACAGCTGCATTTGTGGCCGCGGGGAAAGTAGCCTCTACTCCGGATGCGACCGCAGTGACGAAGGTCTCTGTGGCGACAAACTTCCTCAGCGTCTGCAGCGCCGGAGGACAGTTGACAAGACCCGTTGTCAAGCACTCAATACCGGTGTATGTCACCTTCTTCTCCAAAGTCGTGGTAGTGAGGTCGTCACGCTTTGCTTTGGATGTAGTGGTAGCCGAGACAGTAGCGACAGTCGTAGTCGGCACTCTCTTTTGAGCACAACCGTCCGCGAGCGTAGTGAAGAAGATCGGGATTTGGGTGTTGGGCGTCGGGCCCCAGATACGATCACCAATCTCCACGGATGCACCTGCGGCGGCGCCTAGCGCGAGCTGGTACGCGTTGACCGCGCGAAGTACGCAGCCATCCTCGTCTGCTTCAGGGAGGACGGTGACGTTGGTGCTCAGCTCCGCAATGTTGGCAAACACTGCGACTTCGATGCCGGCGGACGCTCCGGGGATAGTGACGGTCTTGTTGAAGAACTCGATCTCCTTGCTGTCGATGGGAGAAGAGATCTCAATGCCGGCGTTGATGCCGACGCGGAGGACGGCCTTCATGATTGCACCGGCGCTTTCGATGACGACCGGGAGGAACTCGAATTTCCCTCCGCCGCTGTTGCGTATGGCTTGGTCAGCAAGTTCACTCTGGTGCGATAAACCTGGAGTGATGGTGGCAACTCACAATGCGACACTCGAAACGTTCTTTGAGAACAACGCAATGTCAAAAGTCACGCCATCCTCCATCTTGATGTGGAAGCCGGTGCTCATTTGGATCTCAGTCTCAACGTTCAAAATGAGGTCGATATTGAAGACAACTCCAAGAAGCAAGTCGTCGCCAATCTGTGAACCCAAGGGAGTCGTCGAAGTGTAGAGGTTGAGAGTGTAAGACAAGCCAGCAGAGAGAGTTGTGTCAAGCTCCATGTACATCTCAAAATCATCAAAGCCAAAACCAAGCTTGCATTCTGGGAACTCGGGGATATCAACATCGAAAGTGATATTGAGAGGAGGGAAATCAAAGTCATCAATGTCGAAGCCGTCAGACAGCTTCTTGACAACCCCGGTGACATAGTCTTTGGCGTAAGTGGTAATGTTATCGAAGGTCTCCTCAAACTCGTTGCCAATTTCCTTGATGACGCCTGTTGCGTTGAAAGTGCCGTCTATGGTGAAATGCGCGTTGGCTTTGCCCTTCACGTAGCACTTGGTACAGACGATGCTGATCCCGGCGGTTGCTGTGACGTTCTCCGTGCCAACAGCAACATCTTGCTCGCTGGAGTTAGGTGTGGTCAGCATCCGAGGAGTGAGACGAGACAAAGCGCATGGAATACTTACAACTTGAATAGGACGGCATTGTCGAAGCTCTTTTCCAAAGACGTGCTGTTGCTGAACTTCTCTTTCCGGCCCTCGACCCTTGCATTTGCGATGGACCGACGAATAGCTCGAAGGGTATCTGAGGCCGTCTGGCCCGGGTTTGTACGCACCACCAGATCAACTGGTGATTCGGTTGATGCCACAACCAGGCTGGTCATGCAAGCCCACAGAAGGGCCCAGAAGAATTGCGGATGCATCGTGGCCACAAAGTCTTGTGAAGAGTATAGAGGACTGGAAATGTCAAAATCCCATCCTGTTCAAACCTCGGGGAGCTGAGTTCCTTTTAAGGAAGACCCTCCACATCGCGGGGGGCTTCAGTGGCTGTTTGATGTGCGAAGGGATGAACGCCTGCTCCTGTCACCACAATACGGTCCCCTGCAACGCCCTGCAAGGCTTGATCAGCCCCATGCGAGTTGATGTTGGATGGTCGGCGCAGCAGGCTCAGCTCTCGGCCGAGTATGTCCAATTGGGAACCAACAGCATGATAAGACATGCAAGCAGCAGAAATGCTTCGACTACGGTAGCCTGCGCAAGAGCTCAAAAATAGACGAAAGATAGGACTTCTACAGTAGAAGATGGTGGCGTTCGGTAATGAGCCAGGATCAACAGAATCGGCACCGTTGACAGACAGGCAATGCCCGTGCTCGCCAGTTTAGATCGCGCCGCCAGGGGAACAGTCGACGCGATGCCCCGCGTGGCTCACCAACCATCATCAGCTCAATTGATCGGATGCCAGTCTTCCATACCCAGGCAGCAGCAGTCCGAGTCAGGTCACGGAGGAGGAACCGGTCTTGGCAGTCAGGAAGGGGTTGCAAACTGCGACGTGCGAACTACGGCCAGAAAGAGTGAAACGCTGTTGGAAGGGACAAATCGAATGCGACCGCTGGTTCTCGCGCTGAAATTGCCATTTATCAACCAGATGAACCAACTGCAGCATGCACGCAAGAGGCGTTCGTGGTGGGAAAATAGAAACTCGAGGGGGTGCTGTTGGCCCCCACGTGGTGTTGGTTGCTACCATTTGCTACATGGCCTCCACTATTGCGACCCCGAATCATGGCACTGCATGCACCTGGTTTCAGGCCGGTTTGCTTGTCCTCCTGGCAGCCTTGCCTCAGATGTGCAACAAACAACACCAAGAATGCCTGTCGCGATGGCGGAGCTGTGGCACGGTGCGTGCTCACTCGACGTCGACAGCCTTGGCCGTGGATTTGGGCGGTAGGTCGAAGACCTTGCCTGGGTTCATGATCCAACTGTAATACGTGTAAGGGCATAGCCTAGCTGTGGAATATGCGGGGACACTCACGCAGGATCGAAAGATTGCTTGATGTTTTTCATCAAGCCAATGGTGTCGACGCCAAGCTCGTCCACAAGACAATCCTAGAAATGGCGTCAGTTCCACACAGCTACAGAGGACAGGAATCATACCTTTTTGCCAATGCCAATGGCATGCTCTCCCTGTATGCCGTCAACAACGATTCAAAGATACTGCTAGCCAGCACGCAACTTACCGAAATCGTGCCTTCCATCTCAAGAGCGCGATTCATCATATTGTGGACGCACCGAGAAACACCCTCCTTGTGCTCGGCGTTCTTAGGATCATACATCACCGCTTGGTGGAAGTTGCCGTCACCGACGTGACCGATAACACTGGCAAAAAGACCGAGATCTCCGGAGTCTTCCTTGGATTGGGCTAGATGTTGTGGCACTGTTAGAATGTTCTTTCCGTTGGATGCCTAGGACAGTGGTAGTGACAACTCACCAATGATCTCGGCTAGCCTGGAGATGGGCACAGCCACGTCTGTAGACCACATCGAATATCCATCTGGTTTGATCGAGGTCATCGTCCAAAGGGCCTCCTTTCGTGCAGCCCACAGATCTGCCTCCTCCTGCTTATTACGCGCAAAGAAAATCTTTCCGGGCTTGAAGGGGTCCACGATACGCTTCACCTTCGCAACATCTGCCTTGATGCCCTCGGTTGTGCCCGCGAACCTATGCGAAACTCTTATCAGCTGGGTTTTGAGCGGGGTTGTCCAGAGACCACTTACTTGAGAAACAAAGTAGGACTCTCGTCCCAAGCCGTTTTGCGCACAGCCTCGCTTCCGTGCCGGTTGATAACCTGCATCTGAACCTCGTCCATAAACTCCAACGCACCCAGCTGGATCCCGGAACGAATCAACTTCGTCGCCGCCTTGGCCGCCTCGCCAATGGTCGGGAACGAGACAACGGCAACACTCGTGTCCTCCGGCACAACTGCTAGTTTCAGCGTGATCTCCGTAACGAGGCCGAGAGTACCTTCAGCTCCAACAAACAGAGATGTAAGATTATACCCGGCAGAGTTCTTCCTCGGACGCTTTCTGGTCTTGATCACGCGGCCATCAGCGAGGACGACGGTCAGGTTCAGGACCCAGTCCTTCATGGTTCCGTAGCGGAACGCGTTGGTACCGCTGCAGTTGGTAGAGACCATGCCCCCGATCATCGCCGTAGGAGAGGGGTCCAATGGCAAGAAGAGGCCAGACTCCTCGATGGACCTATTGAGGTCAACCCAGTTGACTCCTGGCTGGACAACTACGTCCATGCTGGCACCGGCTTGTGAGTGCATGAGAATCAGCGTTAGGGCAGGTCAATTACTCATCGGGGTGGAAGGCGACGATCTTGTCCATGTGCACAAAATCTACACAAATCCCACCGTACGGGGAGGAGAAGCTCCCTTCCACAGAAGAGCCAGCTCCAAATGGCACTGCATAGGTTAGTAGCCCAAAGTTTTTCACAAGGAATAGTAACGCCTACCTATTGGACATCTGTACCTGTCGCAGATTTTTGCAATCGTGGATACCTCCTCGGTATTGCGAGGGTAAACAATCGCCACTGGACGTCCTTTCGAGTTGGACGTTGACCAGTCTGAATGGCCATGTCGCTCTATTTCGTCCTGGTCGTAGCTAACTGCCTGAGGGCCCAAAGCGTCTTCAATATCCTTGGCAGCCTGCCGTTTTGTCAGAATACCCAGTCACGGTTGGAGGATCCATCGTACCCGTTTCATCGTCTTTTCATCGGCGAATTTTACATGAGAAAGTTTGACATTTGCTCGACTTAGATAATCTGTGGCAAGTTCTTCAATGGTGGTATCGAAATAATATTCCACCAGCGTTATAACCGCCAAGAAATATACCGCGAACCGAAAGGCTTCGGCCCACTCCTTCGGATCAAAAAGGAATTCTGCCGGCGTCCGCACCCGCGAGGCATCACTTTTTGAGCTTTGCGGGCCAGCATCTCGTGGTTTCGTCTTCGGGAAGGGTCTGGAGGCAGATGCATGGCGGATTTGAGAGTTGTGAGGGCTGAATCTCAGCCCAGACAGACGTCCGCCGACAACGGATCGCGGCCCATTCTGGAAGAGAGATCTGCGAGGTAGGGGGGCGCTTGACCGCGTGAGCGCACGACTGAGCATTGCGAAAATGCCCAAAAAAAAGGTCGATGCGAGAGTTGCCGGTATTCGCAACCACGTGCGTGAAGACTGTCGCGGTTGGTGGTCCGGGACGAGGTGGCTGGGTGCGGGGTTTCTGCGGGTGGGTTTATGGGGGTTGACGCACATCAAGAGCCTTGATGTGAAGTTCAACCAGGTAGCTCAGACCCAGTGCTCCGGTCCAGAATGTGTGATAGTGTCGCGACTTTGGTGGGGGAATGTGAGTTCGCGACTGACGGAAAACGATGAGCCGGGTACGACGCGTCCGAAACTTGCCCCGCCGGTCCGGTCTTGTCTGGGGCGATTCGGCTCCGGAATTGGATTATGCCGAGGCATGCCCGGGAGGGAGTACCAGCTGCTCTGATAACACACATCGCAATTACTGAGTGATGCAGATCACTTTGTTATTTGCTCGACATGGATGGTTTCAATTGTCGTCCATCTCTTCACGAAAAGAGTTAAGACCGGGAGACTTGTCATAAAGACGTATGTCGATATGTCCAATAGCTTCACCAACAGACAATACTGGTCAAGTATGTATACCACGAGCTGTCGCAAACAAAATATAAACATGAAACTCGGGTCTTACTATAGTAGAGACATATATAACGAGTTTCTGAGAAGGACTGCCTAGATAAGCAGCGGTCTAGTTGAAGTCGCAGACAACTTTACTAGGTTGCCACAGAGTCTGTAGTGAGTTTCCGACGAAGTTTATATACCATATCGTACTTCAATAAAGCTGTGTAAAGTGGTTTTCATTAGCATGCGCAGCTGCACGCCGACGAAGTGTGTGCCGATTTACAGGTTCAAGTATTGTCAGCAGAATGGACGCTCGTGATCATCTAAAACCCCTCTATCTGTGCGATACTCAACTACTAGCTATATGTAGAGTCCTAGTCACAAGTACATAAAGTCATCGCTTGACATGCTATTCTTAATACTGGATACACAGAGCGCAAAAACAAATTCTATCAAAGTAGCTTTGAGTAGCTCATAATGATTTCTTCAGTTCGTAGTGTCTAATCAGATCACATCTTATCTCGACAAAATTCAAAGAATAAGTAGGATGAGTATAAAAGGCAGCAGATGATACTTGTGTACAAAGCCTTCATCCACGTCCTGCTTCCTGTATGTAGTAGGTTAACATCATGATTAAGCTCTTATGTCCTTTCCACACGGAGCTTGGAACTGAAAATTGCAATCATGCATAGGCGCTGGCGTGAATTGCGTCTGTTATTAGTTCTATCTCGTGAATACAACATTGTTTTTGGTCTTGTAATTGCTCTGAACTGCGAACCCTTCAATGCATAACCCTCAATCTTCGCAGCTGTCATCAAATCAAGTCACAGCGATACGTACATATGTAGACACACCGCCGAAGGATGATTCGCCCGCCCCCGTCTGACGCGGGAGCCAAACACCGCTAGCCGCCCAAACATACCACCTTCCCGATCTCGCACCCACCAACCGTGACTCACCCAGCCTTTCCACCCTCACAATCTCGCTCAAATTTTCCAAAACGCCAGGCGAACAACAATAAGCCGCCGGTGAACATCCCCCATCCTCCCGTTCTGCGCGCCATGTCGCCCAAGTTCATCGTCCTCCCGAAATCGCACCCCTCCCTCGCCAAATTCCTCCAACTCTCCGACCGCTACAAGGCTTTCCGCCTGCTCTCGCTGCGCCTCTCCCCCGAGAGCTTCGGCTCGACGTACGCGCGCGAGGTCGCCTTCGCGCCGGATAAATGGCTCGCGCGGCTGGCGAACCCGCTCGCGACGACCATCGTCGCCGTCGATGACGGGGTTACCCCGCCGTCGCCCGTGCAAGCGTCCAGCGATGTAGATCTCAGCATCGAGACGGCAGATGCGGACGCGGACTTTGAGCTCGCCTTGGACGCGGAGTGGCTGGCCTCCCTCACGATCTCAGGGCCGCTCGACACCAAAACGCTGGCGACACATTTGCATCTTGAGGAGTCGTTTGTGGATTTCGGGCCGGCGCATGAGTTGGACCTCGGGCCTGCGAGGAAGTGCGACAGGCCGACGAGGCAGTTTGTCGTGAATGGGATGTACGTGCTCCCGATAGCGAGGGGCAACAGCCTGGGGGTGCAGATTCTGGAGTATGCCAAGAGGTATGTTGCGGCTGAGGCGAAGGTTTCTGGTGAGTGGGTGAGGCTGTCGTTGATTGTGGATAACGACAACCCTGCGGCAAGGAGGACGTATGAGAAGTGCGGGTTTGGGGTGGTGCATCGGTATTGGTTCGATGATTATCGTGAAGGGAGGGGGGCGAGAACTGAGGCGGCGGTGATGGTGGTTGATTTGAACGATGGGGATGGGATTGTGAAGAAGGCTGGGTAGGTTATCAAGCTTAGAGAGAAGAGGAGGGCAAAAACGGCGCGCATATGAACACGATTATGAAGCAACGAAGCGAGGGTCACATTTCACGGAACACGCATTTTCCATAGCAAGCAGGTTTTATTAGTATTTTCTCAGGACCGGTCTTTTCGGCTTCCACATATCTCATGATCTTGGTTCCCAACAAATTTTCATTGGCACATTGTCCTTATATTCCTTTATCCAATATCCTCAAAACAGGGCCTCAGCCGTAGTCAAAACCTTCCCAACCTCATCATCTCCAATCTCCTCCTCCAGCCACGCAACAGCCTTCTCCTCCATCATCTCCCAGCTCTCACTCTCATGCGCCAGCTTCTTGCGCAAGAACGCCACCACCACCGAAGTAGCCACCACATTCTGGTTCGCCTGGAACCCGCTCAACGCATCGTTAACCTGCTGTTCCGTGACATCCAGCACCTTCAGCAGCTGAGCGGACCAGGCCCAGAAGCCGCTAAAGTCCTGCATCTCGACGAGCGCGGAGAACTTGTCGGCGGCGTCCTTGTCGATTTGGGCGTCATCGTCTTCGTCCTCATCTACTTCGGCTTGGACCATGAACAGGCTGTTTCCGGCGCTCTTCCGCTTCTTCTTGTGGGAGGAGGCCATATCCTTGAGGGTGTCCAGGTCGACGTCCTCGTCTGAGTAGTCGATGAGGTCCTCGTCGGGAAGTGGCATGGCCGCGGCGTTGCTCATCTCCCTTTGGTACTGGGCCAGCATGGATGGGTCAACCTGTTGGGTAGGCGGAGCGAGTGCGGCTGCTTGAACAGGCGCCGGGGCGGGAGCGCCGAAGAGGCCGCCTGTCGATGCGGCTGTGCCGAACAAACCGCCGCCTGTGGGAGGAGCCGCGGATTGCACGGCTGGACGGGCGAGGGCGTTGCTTGCGAACGCTCGTGGAGCACCTGAGAAGCAAGAGGATGAGCTACCGAACAGACCACCAGTTGAAGGCTTGTTGCCAAAAGGAGAAGGGTTTGTGTTGGGTGCAGGGGAAGTTGAGCCGCCGAACAAACTACCAGTCGTAGGCTTGTTTCCAAATAGAGACGAGCTCGCGGCTGGGGCAGAGGATGTTGAGCCGCCAAACAGACCACCAGCCATGGGCTTGCTTCCGAATGCAGAAGAGCTCGCGCCTGGTGGAGTGGATGTTGGAAAGCCGAACAAACCACCAGCTGTTGGCTGGTTGCTGAAGACAGATGTGGTCGCAGCCGGTGCAGGTGGTGAGACAGGGGAGTAGCTTGGGGAGTTGTCTGCATATACAGGAGAATCTCCTCCAAACGAAGGCGACCTGCATCCAAACTGTGACCCCACTGGTGATGTGACAGGGGATGTGGCTTCAAAGTTGCTAGGGGAAGTCACGACACCATAATTGACACCGCTCCCAAAAGCGGTCGCGATGGGTGCAGGGTTGGGGGAAGAGGGCGCGCCGAATAGGCTGCCGCCTACGGACGGGGGAGCGGGCGTACCTCGAGCCATGCCAAGTGGCTGGCTTCGTTTCGACCGATCTTGACGGAGCATCATGAGACCTTGTTGGTGGCTCTGTAGTTGTTGTTGCCGCTGTTGCTGCGGTTGGATCTGCTGTTGCTGTTGTGCCTGTTGTTGTGCCTGTTGCTGTGCCTGTTGCTGTGCCTGTTGCGGTGCCATGCCCACTGCCTGCCCTTTCATGCTGCTCTTCCTCGCCAAGGGTGCGGTGTTTCTGCACCGGCGGTCTTCAGCCATGTCAGGAATACCCTGCCAATCTGGCTCTCCTCTAGGTGCGGGGACCTCCTCGACAGGTGATTCGACCGCATCTCTTTCATCGTCGTTGGCCTCCACCGCGACGAAAGAGCACCACTTGCCTCCGACTTGGAATCCAACACCGAGACGGACTGCTTCGCGCTCAACCATGGCGGGGAAACGGCCGGGATGGCTCTTCTGCAGCTCCTTCCCGTCCTTGCCTTTGGCGTGGAAGATCCAGCCGCGGCCCTCTTCGAGCTCCTTGACGGCCTTGCGGGCTGCGAGCTGGTGGATCGTCTCGGCCTTCTCGGCGAGGATCGTGATGGGGATCTCGAGTTCTAGAGGACCTTGGGATGACGTTCCGCGAAGGACCACAGACGAGGGAGTTCTGTTCCTAAGTGCCCGGTCTGGAGATAGCAGGAGGTAGACGCTGGTCCGGCTGTATGGGTACAGGGGTGGGATGCGGAAGGGTGCCTGTAGGATCTTGGGCGGCTTGACGGTGGGCACGTGGGAGAAGCGCTCGGTGCCAGTTCCATCGTCTTGCTGGGTTGTGTTGTCCATATCGACGTCTTCGGAATCGGGGTCGAAGAGGGAGATGGGCTTCTGGGCCTCCGGCGCAGGCCTTTCGTTGGAGGGTTCAGCCTTGGGAGATGCAGGATTGATGATCTCAAAGTCATCCTCAGGCTCAGTTTCCGATTCCGCGTCGGCGTACTTGACCTCAAGAGAGTAGTCCTTCACGTGTGAAGTGAGAGCTCCCTTGAGCATCCGGACGACCTTGCCCGACATCTTCTCCTTCTCGGAAACCGTCTGCGAAAATCCCTGACCTGCACGAGCGAGGCCCTCAACCAAGGCATGACTAACGCCGCGGCCGATACCCAGTGTGAACAGCCTAACACTGCCCTTGGATTCCTCCACATGCTTGTTGACCATACCGAACAGGTTCTCGTGGTTCCAAACCTCACCATCCGTCAGAACAAACACCTCAAGGTCCAGGTCCTTGTGCCGGCGCTTGAACGTCTCCTCGATGGGCGCATAGAGCTCCGTGCCGCCGTAGTCGGAACCGAAGTTGTCGATGTGCTTCATGGCAGTCTTCAAGGTGTTCTGGTCGTACGTTTGGGACTTGGGGAAGAGGAACGTGTGACGGCTGCCGAAGCTGCAGATGTTGAACATGCAGCCGACGGGGAGGGACTTCATGTAGATCTGCAGCGCGTTCTTCAGGTCGGTGATTTTGCCCTGCATGGAGCCTGAGCGGTCGCAGACGAAGACGACCTCGGGCTTCGTGGTGGCGAGCTTGAACTTGGGCACCAGAGTAGCCATGATGGCCTGCTGGTGAGGGATCGTGGGGTGCGTCTCGAGGACAGCGATGGGGTTGGATGTATTGGTCGCGATGATCTGGACGATGAAGTCTCTCTCGAGCTCTGCGGTTCCGAGGGAGAGCGTCGCAGAGGCGAGCTGGAGGGATGGGGTGGCGTCGGAGCTCATGGTCGAGGTTGAGCCAACGGATACGGCGATGGGGTGAGAAGGGGACTGGATGGATTTGATGGCGCTGCCATCTGGCATCTCCGCGTCGACGACGATCTCGATGCCATCCTTGGAGGAAACGTTGGGAGGCTTCTCCATCAGAGTGCCAGGGTAGGAGCCGTAGCGGGGGGCGATGCTAGTGGGAATGGTAAGTCTGATGCCATCGACCTCGGCATCGTGCTTGAGCTCGCCGAGGTATGCAATCTCGACTTTGAGCTCGGCGCCGGCGGGGGCGTTGCCTATGGTGGTGGTGAACACATCACTGGCTTCAGGCAGCTGCTCAAAGAGGCCAGCAGTCTCGCCCTTGGCGACGGCCGCGTCGTATGTCTTGCGAGCCGTGTTCTTCTCCTGGACAACGCCGCGGATGACGCGGGTGTTGTTGATGGTGCAAGTGAAGCCTACCACCGAGACGCCATCGTACAGGGGAAAGGTGTAGCGGAGCTCGGGGATGACTTCAGTCTTGGATGGGTTGACGAAAGTCTGGGTGAGGGTCGTTCTTGCAGTCGATGCGATCACGCGTGCGTGAACTGATTGTGAGACGGTGGGCAGGTAGTTCCTTCGATACCCATAGTGATGGGGTGACGTCGGATCGAGGTAGTAGAGTCCGCAAACGTGACCGGCCATGTTGTTGACCTGGCCGCCGAACAAGCTATATCCGGTGCTCTGTCCAAAGAGCCCACATGTGGTACCTTTGCGATGGCCGTTGTTGTTGAGCGAGCCAAAGAGACCGCCGGTGGCCGGGGCGTTGCCGAACGGGTTACTGGTGTTTCCGGTGTTGCTGTAACCGCTGTTAGAACTGCCAAACAGACCACCCTTGTTGTTGTTCGTGTTGGAGCCAAGGCCACCAAAAAGACCTCCCGGGAGAGGATGTTGACCAAAAACCATGATGACGATAGAATACTTACGATCAAGAGCACGCGAAGTGAAGCAACGTTGATCGAGGGTACGCAAGGATGGCTTGGTGTTCGTGTTTGTATGACTGGATCAATATGATGATTCGTAGAGAAAGAATCAGAATAGGGCTCAGATGCTGAGCCGAGTTGATTTGAATGCTGGAAGAAATACTGTAATAGAAGCACACTGAGGCATGAATGAGGGTGGTTCTTATACACCTAGGAGAGAAGGAATGACATCGAGGAGGAGGAGTGGCTTGTGTGTGCTCATTGTGGTGTGCCCGTGTCGGTGGTGGGCGCAGGCAAATCCAGGCACCAGCTACCTGCTTCAAAGCGACCAATCACAGCACCCAATTGCTGCCAAGACGACGTCTGATTGGCCCAAAGTCCCACTGTCGCTGGTGCCTGTGCCCCTGAACGGGTACCTAACAGGGCCTAGCTGGGACTAGCAGGGAGTTCCACGACTCCGCCCAACGTTTTCCGCCGCTGCGTACTCCTGCTCGCTGCATCACTTCATTGATTTTCTTTCCAACGACCAATCGTTGTCGTCGATCTTGGGCCGACAGCTCTCAGCTTAGAAATACAGTGCAGTCTGCCTTTGATAAATTTCATTTATTTTAAATCATTGTCCGTTTCTCTTCAATATTGTAAAGTCAATCGAGTTAATCCCATCTTCTCAAAAGTCTAGGCTGCCAAATGTGTCCCGGTTAGTGGCTGCCTTCACGGTGAAGGAGCGCAGTTGTGACTCATAAAATCCTACAACCACGAACTCAACAACACGTTTCAACATGCTTGATAATCAGAATGAACCGAAGCTCAATTGGCAATAATTCGCAGCTGCATCTGGGGTTCAATGTATTGATTCAAGCTTCGCCCATGCTTCACGCACTCCGAAAATCAATTGTGACTCACTTGCGAGATCAGACGGAGCATGAGCTTTGAGGAGATCCCCAAATGGCTAGATAACAACTACCTACAGAGATGAAGATCTTCTTGGAGCACTCAGTGACATATAGAACAGCTTCCTTCAGTGAGATTTCACCAGCACCAGGTCAACTTCGTCCCCTGATACCTGAAGGTCAAGCGCGATAACGTCGTCTCTGCCCTTGACTTCATGTGTCTGATGAAGCACACCGTTTTGATAGATGCCATATGTGCCCTCTCGAAGCCCGGTAAACTGAGGCTGAACGCTGTACACGATGTTAGCAGACATCTTCAAAACATGAGAACGACCATCTCAGACGCACCTCTTGCTTGTGCCATCCCACGAGCGCAACGTAACCGCCAGCGCCTGAAGCCCCTCATCCCACCTTCCTCGCAAGAAGTCAACCCCACTCGCGAGATCAACATTCTTGACAAAAGGCAAAGTCGCAAAGTGCTCCGCATCCCAAGGCTTCTCATACATCGTGCGCTGGCCATCCGGGACGTTGAACCTCGCATACGCAACTGCAGCATTACTGCTGATCACATCCACTGCAGCACCCCCCTCAGACCACCCGCTGCCGCCATAAAACAGACCTCCATCCTCCCACGTAGGACTCATCTTCGCATCCGCATACGCGAGCAACCCGTTCAGGTGCTCCGGCTCCCCCAACTCCGACGCCCACATCGCCGCGTACGCAAAGTGCGGCTTCGTGAAGGGGAACCCGCTCGCCGGCAGGTTCTGCTCCGCAACCGCTTTCGCGGCCCTGGCGTAGGTGGCCGGGTCCATGGGGTCGAGGCGCTCCGACGCCACGAGTTCGCGGATTTTGAACGAGACTCCGGGGTCGGGGACGAAGACGTGGCCCTCGTGGGACTTGGCTAGGTACCCGATGGCAATGTCTTTGCTCGTGCGGCGGGCGAAGTCTGGGTTCCAGGAGTTCATGAATGCAAGAGCCCTGCGGGTGTCAGCTTCAAGCTGCGTTTTGATTTGTTGTTTTCGACTCACCAAGAGGTGAAGGCAATGTCGGACGGGGGCTTTGTTCGATTCTGCTTGGGGGAGTACCAGTCGACAATGAGACCGTCGTCTGAGATCATGCCCTTGGCTTTCCATGCGGCTTGGTACTTCTCCAGCACACTCGGAGAGAGGTCGACCTTGTCCCGGACATCGTTGTATCTCAGCGCAATCAGCTATACGCATGCGTCAGCTTTTTGTTATCCAGGCTTTGGCGAGATTTCTGTCGCTCACGGGAAATTGGTTGCAGACGACGAATATGCTATTTGGCTCACAACACACCCCCAGCCAGTTCTCCCGCTCCATCTCCCGCAGAATGGCCTCCTGCAGCGTTTTCCTCGTGTAGCAGAACCTTTCCGGCCCCATGCCCCAGAAGATGGGGTTCCAGTTGAACGCGATCGAGTCCTCTTCATCGAATTTGCCCTCGTGGAAGAGCATCTCGTGGAGTGAGACCATGAGAAGGAGGTGTCCCGAATACTAAGCTTTCTGATCAGCATGCGTCAACAGACAACCTGCAAGTCAATTTCGAGGTTACCATGATGTTCTCGCGAACAACTGGATCAGCCCAAGGCTTCCTAAGTTCCTTGATGTCCGGATCGACCATAATCCCGCTATGGCTCGTCAAGAACCAGTATCCCCATACATCCCGCAGCAGCATCTTGTAAATGATGCTCTCAAGCAAGGACTTGAAGGTTGATCTCAGCGCAGGCAAGTGGTGATAGTGCGCGGCGCCAGCGGCGTAGGCCATGGTTGCCAGCTGGTAGCGATACGCGTCGAGCCATTCTTGCCCGGGCTCCTGGCTGCCCATGTGCTTCCACTCGCCATCTTTCTGAGTGGCGAGGTTGTGGAAGTGTCGCAGGTGGCCGGCTTGCTCACGCGAGATCTTTGGGAATCGCTCGATGAAGTCCGCGGGCAGCGTCTTTGGTAGGGTGGACGGTGATCCTCCGCGTAGCTCGAGGGCTCCGTTAATCTTTTGGGTTGACCTGATGATACTGCTGAGTGGATGCTTGCGAGTAGATCTGAAGGTAGAAATTAACTACTTACGTTACCGTTGCAGTAGCCATGATCAAGTCTCTTTATTGCAATCACATGAAGAGTTGCGGTCTTCACCAACCAGCTATCTCGTAGCCAAAGACGTTCATCGTCATTTATACTCTATGATTTCCCCATCTTACTCTCCGACCGCTGTCGGACTAAAACAGCGACATCAACAAAAGTCCTGGGATCTAAACGTAAAAGACCCCCTGTCTCGCCCCAAATCTGACATTCTCAGCCAGTGGAAGGGCGGATGAATACTTATGACGGAGCTATTACTATGGCAATTGAGTTGTTATGTGTAGTCAGATGGAGGATCGTGATTCGACAGCCGTACGCTTCTCCCGAAAAGGGCTCGCTCTCCGGCAAAGGATTTTGCGGGGTCTCGCCCGATGATGGACGCGCTTATTCGGACGAGCGTCTCAAGATGGGGAATGGGGTTATGACGAACCGGGGTCGGAATCTAGTCGGGCTCCGGCCCCCCGTCGGTCCGTGTCATCCTCCAACATCGATCATGACATCTCGCTGTCACGGCCTCTTCGGTCCGGTCCCGTGGGTGGGTTAATACCGCCGTATGGGTTCGGTAGATGGTGCGGCGCGGTGAGACGGGATAGGTATGTCGTCTAAGTTTATTAACGTACTGGGCTTCTCGACCTTTGTTGACTGCAAAAGGCAAGCGAACCCCGAAGTGGGCCGCGTGAGTTCGCGTTGACTCGCCCCCACCATCGTGGCCTTGACAACCTCTGCGGGGGCGTGGATGAGCGGAGACGCAGGCGTTCTTAGTGTAGCGGTTATCATCCAAGCCTTCCATTCGAGAAATCGAGAGAGTTTGGGACAGGGGTTCGACTCCCCTAGGACGCATTATCTTTTGCCTTCTTTGCGTTGTAATCGTCGATATCTCTTCTTTTTGGCTGATTCTGGAGGTGTTGCGGAGTCTTTTGCTCATACCATGAATGGTTGGTTGGTCCTTTTAATTAACAGACCGCTTATTAGTCCTGTGTGTGCGCGGCTATATCTGTGTAAATAACGATTCCTAATTAAAACGGTAGTAGAAGTCGTAAGACTAATAATAATAGCGGCAAGGACGATGGCATCGACAACAATGAGATGGAGTATACTCTCACAGGAAAAGTAATCGCTTTACCACATGCAAACTAGTCATTCTCTTCATCAACTTATCATGAGTCATCCTCTTCAACCACCGAACCCAAGGATATGCCTCTCCAACTCCCCGAAATCTCCCAAATCCTGCCCCGTAAGCGTGAGATCCTGATTATGATAAATAGAGTAGCAATTATACGCATCCTCCGGCATCAACTCAGCCATCCCCGCCGCCTGCTCCGCCACCTGCGCATCCTCGCCCGCAGCCGGCTGCATCCACAAGTACGATATATCATTCCACAAACTCGAGTCCAACAAGCTCCGCGAACCAAGCTGGCTCGTCCGGCCCGACGGCGTACCCACACCACCCTCCTTTGGCGTGGAGCCCGGGAACACAAGCCGCCGCGCCTCTGCATCCTGGCCACCGCCATCTTCATCCACCGACACGACGATGCTCGCATCCCCAGAAACGGCGGGCGGCCTGTTCCGCACCTCGCTCGGGCTGTTCTTCGGGATGTCGAGGAAGGTGGACAGGTGGTCCCGCATGCGGCGCACCTCGCGCGCGCGCTGGGACGCGAAGTCGTTGCCGCGGGCGACGAGGTAGTCGAGGATCTCGAGGGCGTCGGGGAGGCCCGGGCTGGGGGCGAGTTTCTGGGAGTCGTTGGAGGTGGAGTCGATTATGAGGGTGAGAATCATGATGAAGGCGGCGGAGAAGATGGCGTCGAGGTCGAAGAAGCCGAAGATTGCTACGTTGAGAACAAGTTAGATATCTGGGGTTTGGTGGTATGAAGAGTGTACTTACTTAACATATTGCCCTTTCGCAACGCCAGCAAGACTTCCAGCAACCTCCGCGCCGCCTCTGAGCAGGTGCGACTCAACCGACCAAGCGGCGACGTCCCCAGGCTCAAACCGCCGCCGTTGTCGTCGTCGAAGATTAGCTTTGAGACGTGCAGCATGACGGGGCGGATAGTGAGCAGGATCGCCTGGTACAGCATCATGTGCAGATACGCCGACGTGCGCAGCGAGACGTCGCCCTCCATGGAGGGAATGTCGAACAGCTTGCTGGAGAAGTCTCCGGGGATCTCTTTGGCGATCCAGTAGAGGGACTGCACGATTTCCTGGACGCTTGGCACGAATGAATCTTCGGGGTGGTTGCCGGGTCCGTAGATTGCTGTGTGTGGTGTTAGCAGGCAGTGATGGAATGGTCAGTTTATCAAGTAGAACTCACTCGAGAGAATCCTGCCTGTGACCCTTGCAATCTTGATGTTGGTTCTCAGCGGCAGGGCGGGCGGGAAGCCAGGCGAGTCGATGGGCATCTCAATCTCGATGACATCGTCCGAGATGCCGGATGGATTCCCTGTGGCAGCAGCAAGTCGTCTGCGTGAAAATAAGCAGTTGCGCCTCAGATCTACGAGACAAACAGAGCATACCTTTCTTGCATGTACACCGTCCACCAGAGGCGGTTCAAGTGCACCTTCTCCGACTGCAATAAGTGCTTCGTCCCCGAGTTCCGGTGATACCCATGCGTCGTTGCAAGCCTCAGTGCCGAACTGATCTGTACTACCGGTTAGACCCCATACCATGCTTCCTGGCCATCACAATCCACTCACATAAAGATACGCCTCCTCCTTCCGATTCGCATTCTGCAAATAAACCGCCGCCAGCGCATGAATCTCCACGCCAAGCTTCCCCAGCCCAAGCAGCTCGCTCAGACTCGGCAGCCGCCCCTGCACGTACCTGAACATGCCCTCGCCCGGCAACCCCACCTCCTCGTCGTCGCCGTCGAACGCGCCCGAGAACAGCTTCCCGATCGCAAACACGAGCACCATTTCTAAATACCACGGCGTCTGCGTCTGCGAGGGGTCGCCGAGGTTGGCGTAGAAGAAGGCCAGCCGGTCCGAGAACTCGCGCGTGTCGATGTGGTGCTGGGTGTACCCGATGAAGAAGGACATGCTCTCGAAGAGCTTGCGGCCCTCGTCCTCGGAGGGCAGCGCGGGGCCGTCATCGTGGGGTTTGGTTGTACGGGACTGCGAGGAGGGTGCGTGAGGGCGCGGTTGGGGTGTAGGCTCTCTGCCGCTGAGACGAGGGTGTTCGAGGAGGTTCTGTAGGCGGGAGCCGAAGTTGTGGCTAGAGCTTAGGGTCGAGTCGGCGGGGATGGCTGGTGGGAGTGTGAGCGGGTGTGGCTTCTTCAGGTATGGGGGTGTCTTACTTGAGCCCGGCGAGGACTCGACGATGTTACTCGCCGTTCCGCGGGGGATGGTGTTGGTAGATGGGGGAGAAGTCAGTTGATCTAGTGCTAGGCCTAGCAACGTCGATGCCGCGTTGACCTGCGTCGCATTATCCGTCGGCGTATGTACAGTCGCGCTTGTCCGTGGACGCTTCGGAGACTGCACCGGGGGGTCTCCGACTATCCTCGTCTCATCGTCTCTTCCTAATCCCGATGTAAGTCATCCCGAAGACGATGGTTAATTGACGTCACCCACCCTCGATGACAGAGAAGCCGAGTCCCTGGCTCTCATACCGCGCAAGCCTCTCCTGCAGATCCTGGATCCTCCTGTTACGGTGTCAGGAACTAGAATCCAGCTAAACATGATGATATTTCCACAACTTACGTGACAGAGTAGACCCGCTTCTTCCCAGGCTCCGGGAAGCAGCACTCCAACCCTCGCCGGCTGCAGTACGTGCACGGCTTGTCGCCGGAGCACTTGACCTTCTTCCGCCGACACGTCAAACACCTGCCACCGACTCACCCGTTAGCATTCGCCAGTTCCCTCGACGTCCGGAATAGTCCAGCGGAGACTACATATCGGTATGCAGTCAACCCCGTTGGCGGTCGCCGGCGCGGAGGAGGCCCCCGAGCGGGGTGTGCGTGTGTTCGGAGACTTACGCCGAGATGGTCTTGGCGGCATCGCGGCTCCCGCCTATCCTCCCCGACAACGAGAGCCGCCGTGGTGATGCGCGCGAGTCCGGATCCATTTCAAATATGATTTGCCGCGGCGGCAATGAACTAAAACGCGTCTGATGTTGCTTGGGTACGTCTGTTGGTTTGTTGACGGGAATCTCGGAGGTTGACTGAATGGAGGGGGAAGCGACCGGGGGATATCGGCCAGAGATAAGGAGGCGGGCTCCGAGGCTCGGAGTGGAGTAGCGTCGTCGTTAACTCAGCTCGTCGCGTAACACCAGTTTCCATAATCAACCAGATAAAGATACCTATGGTATATTTCCTAGTTGGTCGACCAAAAGTGATCTTCGCCGATTGATTCTATCCTACAATTACAACTACAATCTGCAAGACACTCTTCACTATCCTTTCCCTATGACAGTGTTCTCTGTCCAACATCTCCAGCACATAACCCCGGAGATAACTCGGCGACCTACCCAATCCGGCAACCAACCGAACCCACCATTCGAACCGCAGCGCCGCCCCTCCAAGATCTCACCACAGGATCAAAAAGCACAGCGAACTCAATCTTCAAACTTCAGCTCTAAAACATGCGATTCTCATCGTAAAAAGATGACTGCAACAGAGCCGCGCACTTCCTTCCTACAGGCTCATTTACCTCACAACCCTTCGGCAATCCATCGCCGTTGCACCAAAGCAGGATGAAAAGGCTTCGCCGAGACGTGCGTCGTGACTAACAAACCCGACGAGAGAAACAAGTGGTTGAAGATATCAATCTGTCCTAGATCGTCATCTTTCCAAGTTCAACAATCGTTCATGGCCTTCTGTGAGTTAGCTATGCCACGTCTCATCACCTTTCGATTCTCGCAGAAGCTTTTGGGGTTCAGCGCAAATGTTGATGCAATGTCTTGTGAGAACGAGAGTTCACTAGGGTGAGAGACCGATGTTAAACAATTTCAAGACGTTATTCAGATTCATTCTGCCTACTGGTCCACGCAAGGCAAGGTTCTAAGGAATGATGCATTGCCAAATAGAAAAAGAGACATTCATAAAGCCAGCCCTTCCGCCACATCACCCATGACCATATTCTATGACCCACAAACTCCATGCTTAGTGCCTTGAGATATTCGTCGTTTCAAGTCCCGTTGCCATCCCCATCCTGCTCATCCTACACCTTAAATGCTTCTCTTCCGGGCAAAGTTCTAGCAAACTTCCCTTGGCATACGTCGTGAGGCCTAAGAGCTCTCGTCAGACGTGGGAATAGGCTCACCGCGGGTGCGGTGCTGGTGAGTCTCGAACATGCGCGAGACACGGTTCTGCTGCAGCCTGTGCTCCGTCTCGTGGATCCTGTTGAGATCGTAGTGACGGATCAGGAAGCTCAGGAAGAAGGCAATGACAGCCAGCGCGACGTAGACGCCGTGCACGCCCTTGAAGCCGTAGGCGTACGACTCGAGGACGGCATCCTTGAAGGTGCCGTCGGGCAGAGTCTTGACGACGAGGAGGTACTCCTCGGCGCGGCGGGCAATGTCCTCGGCAATGCCCTGGCGGCGGAGCTTAAGCGCCATGACGTTCTGGAACGTGGTCGAGCCCACGTTGACGCCGATGGCGCAGCCGAGCATGCGGAGGAACAGATACATGCTCGCGGCGTGGCCCGAGTTCTGGGGGTCCACGATTGCACCAGTGACAAACGTCTGGGCGTTGAGGATGAAGCCGTGGCCGACACCGCCAATGACCAGGGTAATGACATGCACAGCAACAGACGTTCCAACGCCCCAGTAGATGAGGAGTCCAGATGCAAGAGCCAGCAGAGCCCAGCCGATCCAGATGGACCAGCGGTAGGCGTTGTAGCGAGAGACAAGAATGCCAGAGATGATGGATCCAGGGAGAAGCAGAAGGGTGACCGGGAGCATTGCCACACCGGCCATGGTAGGGCTGTACTCAGGGACAGAGAGGAAATAAAAGGGGATGTAGTACAGTTGGCCGTAGAGCTAGGGGCTGTTAGTGTGGAGCTAGCGCAAGCGGTGATTGGGCGACTTACGATGAAGCCTTGGAGGGCACCAAGGATGTAGACCACAATAGCACTCCTGTCCGTGAAGAGAATCTTCCTCAAAAATGGCAGCTTTGCAAACTTGTGCTCGTAGACCAGTGCGACGACCAGACCACCAGCGCCGATGAACAAGGGTACAAGAGTCTGAACACTCCTCCATGGGAAATCGTTACCTCCCCAGGAGAGACCGATGAGGAAAGTGACCATAGACCCGATGAACAAGAAGCCACCGAGCCAGTCGACCCGCTTCAGCTTCTGAGAGAAGGTAGCCGTGGGTGGCTTCAGAGTCAGGAGAATGGGTACTGCGATGAGAGAGTAGCCGCAGATGGGGAAGTTGATGTAGAAGATCCATCTCCACGTAGTGTGCTCTGCGATGGCACCGCCAATGATGGGGCCGACGAGAGAGCCAACAGCCCAAGCCATTTGGCTGTAAAGGAGTCAGTTGGTGTCTAGGATCTTCAGGGCGAAGCTACTCACATGATGCCATAGAGCTTAGGTCGATGGCGCAGAGGCACGATGTCGGTGAAGACAACGAGACTGAGGACGTACATGCCGCCAGCACCGACACCCTGAATAACACGACCAACGAGAAGCAGCCCAATGTCACTCGCAACACAGCACAGAATTGTGCCCAGTGTGAAGAGGATGAGACTGCCGATGAGAATGATGGGTCGACCGAAGATGTCGCTGAGAGATGCCAAGAATGGCATGGCGACAGCACAAGAAATCAGGTAGGAAGTTCCAATCCAGAAAGCTTGTGTTGATGTTCCACCAATGTCTTGGATGATGGACTATTATGATTCGATCAGCATATCGCCAAAGACAGTTCGTTCAGATCACGACTTACACTCAGGGACGTGACAATCACGTTGGCGTCCAAAGCAATGACGAATGACATGATAGACAAGGTGATGATGATGATCATCTGGTGCTTCGATGCCTTCCATGGCTGGATGGTGACAGTCTCATCCACCAGCATGGGATCCGTTGCCCGTTGCTCATGTTCCTTCGTCTCCCCATCCTTGATGGCCGTGTATGAAGCCGGGTCATACGCAGTCGACGCGTACGTCGACGTCGAGACGAGACTGTCGTGGTTATTGCGCTCTCTGTACTCCATCTTGACAGTTGCTGCCCGGGACTGGACCGCACAACTTGGGAGAAAAGGTTTGAAAGATTGACGAGGTGAGGACGAGATGGCCACAGAGCTGCAGGTGCCCGCCCTTCTTTAGTATCTCCTGGGACACTCATACCCAGTCGGTGCTTGATGGGGGCCAGACGTGGCAACCGTCTCATCGAACAGGGTCTCCGTGCGCTGGCCTCTGCGACGAGGAAGGCAGGACACTAGCGCAAGGTAGCTGAGGTACATAACGGCTTACACCAATCTTGCAGGTCGCATCAATGATGAGCCCCAGAGAGTATCACAATTCGGTCCCAAGAGGGACCTGACAGCCGGAATCCAGAAACGAGCTAAGCTATTCAGAGCAAAACAACAGCTGGCCACCCCCCAAATCCTTGTCTGGGGGATCGCCCATTTGCGTGCGGCTCGGCATGCGCTTCGTTGGCTTCCACACTAGCTTCCCGCCTGTTTCATTGGCCATCGCAGGGTTGATCAGTGCGAGATAACGCCCGCCGACGCCACATAGGGAAAGCAGGGCTGAAACTCGTTTTGGCGTAGGAAAGCCGCATCTGCCTGGATTTGTACCGACGGTTCTGGCTGGTGGGGTGCCGAGTACCTGATATGTTGGAGTGGGACTCGGACATGGGCTACTCAGCGTCGACGTGATCGAACGTGAATGGACGGCTCGTGAGGCTTCGACAAAATTAAGCTGATTTTCCGAGGAACAGTCGCCGTTGGGAGGCACTTCAGTCCCAGTCATGGCGTGCCAGAACCTTGTGGCTGCTCCTTTGGGTGCTGACAATCTGACGAAAGCATGTTAATGTCATGAGGCTCAGCGTTGACTTGCGTGGTGTGCTGCCCATCCAAACTCATGTCAATCCAGCTCGACGGGTGGCTTGGACCAGGAACCCTTCGACTGGGTCCTAGCCGCTCGCTTCCGACCCTCCAAGGAACTAGTCCGGTAATGTAGCGTCGTACCCGAACCCGACTCTCGGGACCCGTGCGTGCCTCATTTGTGCAGCTTGAGTGGCGGCGGTGGCTCTGAGTTTGCTTCCATCTTGCTGAAAAGCCGGTTGGATTACTGTTTTTTGGTGTCTCAAGATATCAGACGATCGGGCCGGGATCTCGAACAGACAGTCCTGGGACAAACCCAGTACGGAGGGGCTCCCCGGTACACGAGCTCCGATGGCAGCTTCGTTTTGTTTCCGCCCGAGGCTACGGGTCACAGCTAACGGAACAGACGCGCGCGTCCAGACGTGGTCGAATGACTGGAGAGAAAATGCTGTTGCCTGCGATATGCTGGGACTTTGGCATTTCTCGATTGTGAGGGGCCACTCACCGCCAAGAGTGGTTGTCAATACGATTATCCAACAATGGATTATACCAAAAGTGTCAGCGTGCGTATTTGACGTGGTAGCCAATTGTTTCTGCTGACCAGGGACCAGAACTCATTCTTTCGGGTAGCGCGTGCATGGCATGGCTGACAGGTGATGCCCGACCATGTCGTCTCACGTCATGACCATCGGAAACAGTACACAGCCACCGACACTGCTCGAGCAAGAGGATCTTGCAGACGTCTTGCCGCGACAGGCGGAAAGTCGGCGCGCCCGTTGGCCGGCGGGACTTTAGACTTCGCGACCACACGTACGATGTCGATCCCATCTTCGGCGCGCGGACATCATTGCAGGCTCGGCGCTGCCAGAGCCACTACATATAAGCCGATGACGCTGCAGGAAGCCGAAATGCCCTACAACACGTCAGAATACTCCTAAAGGAATGCATTTCCATCAGCGGCCGTGAGTGCTTTCATACACGTGCCGAATGATCAGCATAATCATTCGACGAAGAGAATTCGACAACGAGTTCTCGACAAGAACACACACAAGATGATGAACAACAAATGTCGTTCACGGACGGAGACTTGTTTGAAGGTCGATGCGCGACGGTTACAGAAGCTTGGC
Organism: Colletotrichum siamense; assembly: GCF_013390195.1. Classification (NCBI taxonomy): domain Eukaryota; kingdom Fungi; phylum Ascomycota; class Sordariomycetes; order Glomerellales; family Glomerellaceae; genus Colletotrichum; species Colletotrichum siamense. Next base: position 6,333,441 of record NW_023501016.1, on the reverse strand, counting down.
GACAGCAATATCAGATGAAGACCGCCAAGGCGCTGCATGCAGGTTGTTTCAGCACAGAGCGAGGCGAGTGTCAATAGGTGCGCTTGAGGCGCAGCTCGAAATCGATTTTGCGTGACAGCAGAAACGTAGGATTCTGCATGCTTGATGTTTGAAGAAACAATCCAAAATTTACACACCAGAGCTGCCAGCTCTAGAAACGCCGTCATCCATCTCCGCCGTTGAGTTGGTCCAGTGTCGGAACTGCCTTGCCGATAGCCGCGACTCAAACATGCGATCAATCTCTGCTGGTGTTCGTCCCTTCATCTCCGGAATGCAGAGGAAGGAAATGACAAGCCCGAGGGCACACAGTCCCGCGTACACGAAACCGGTCTTGGCTTTTAGGTTGCCTTTGTCGGGGTTGAAAATATACGGCAGCACGAACCCGAAGATGGAATTATTCGCACCGGCCGTGAACCAGCCGATACCTTGGGCTTTGGAACGCAGATGTAGCGCTGAGGTCTCGGCACCGATAACATGCGAAGCAGGCCAGACACCTAGCCCGGCAACAATAACAACCACTATCAACGAGATAGAAGTGTACCTAGGGCACGTGGTCAGTCTATGTATTCAAACCCCCACACCTTTCTTGGGAGAACTTACCAAACGGTTACAGGGCCCGACCAACAGCCGGAGATGCCCATGGCGGTCCATACGACTGTCAAGAGAGACAGCGTGCTTAAGATGAGGCGTCTGCGTCCCACCTTTGAGAGGACCCAAACACTGGCGATGTTCGCGATCAAGCCGCAAACGAGCCCTAGAATAAGGACGATCACGCTCAGGTTGGCCTTCATGCCAACTACTTGCACGAAGTAACTGGACTTCGATAGCAGGGTCAAGCCGAAGATGTTCGGCAGAGAGTTGGCAAACATGATGATCAGGGTCCGTCGAAGGTTCACCCCGCGGAACGAGTCGACATATGTTGCATTGGTCTGCCGGCGTTCATGCTCGATGTTCTGACGGATGGCATCCAATGTCTTCTCTGGGTCCATTCCCGGTGTGTCCAATTTCTTCTGAGCCTTGTAGGCCTTTTCATCCAGATTTCTGCGAATGAGGTAGGTCGGGCTCTCTGGGATAATGAAAGCCATCAACAGGGGGATGACCGAGAACGGCCATTGCGATGCGAAGCAAATGGTGTAGCCGTTAGCCAGATTGAGGCATGCAAAAATGACTGCTGCCCCAATCAATTGCCCGAGCAAAGTGAAGATGGGAAAGAAGGCAAGAAGCGGCCCTCGCAGGTTCGGTGGGAGAATCTCGGACATGTAGGTCGACGAAGTTCCCATTACCATGCCAATGGCTCCACCCTGGAATCCCTTGCCCGCAAGGAAGATAACGCGCCGTTCATTAATGTCGGGAGACAAGTTGGAAACGAAACAAATGGCAACGCCGACTGCCGACAGAAATGAGCCGACTGCAAGTGACGGGCGGCGACCGAACTTGTCTTGGAAGATACCACCAACCAAGGCCCCAATCATGGAGCAGCCCGGGCTGACGAAGTTCCAGAGACCAAGCCATAGAGACGGAAGAATCATCTTGCCGTCGAGCCTTTGGCCAAAGTCCCGCCTTCAAGATTCTCGTTAGCCATCGTGTGCAGTGAGTAGCCATGGGAGAGGAGGGGCCGCACTGAAAGCTGGGCATGGCGGATACGGTGCCAACGATGACATAGTCGTAGCCATACAGCAGAATGGCAGATGTCATGCCTATGCAGTAAAAGACGACGCGACGCCACTTCTTGATGGATTGCCACAGCGTGAGGTGGCCGTACTGGTTCGTCTCCGGCTCCGAGGTGCTGGCTATGCTGTGTACGGTCTCGAACCGGCCGGCGTTCACGGACTTGTCGCCCATGCTGTTTGGGACCGCCATGGCATTTCTCTCGATGGGACAAAGAACAAGGCGAAAATCGGTGATGCTGGGGGTTTGTCGACAAAGACCGGAGATGGTAATTGCGTGGAAAGTCGCTTGGCGATGCTGAGGGGGTGTGCTTGATTGAAGAAGTAGGCGTCTAGAACGGCGGGCGAGGAAACGAAAGCATTTTGACCCAAGATGATGGCATAGGGTTTGCGCCATCAAATGTAGCTCAACATCTCCGGGCTGGACATGCTAACCCGCTTCCAGATCTTGGCGATGCCCCTTGGTGGAATCCGCATATCCCCAAGACAATTTGGGGTTGCACTGCACGAGCGCCAAGAGGCTGTATTAGCCAAAGTGAGGTTGTGGCTGGCAAACTCCCATCAGGGACCCTGGAGATTGACCAATGATCATCGGGTGACTTGGTCGAGATGCTACACGTCGATATGTCGGCCGAGAGAAAGGCTACAGTGTTCGCCTGCGACATGCAGAAGTGGCCGTTTGAAAATAGAACCATCTGCACGAACCCAGGAAAGCTACCCTGACCTGGAGGGCACAAAGGCCGTCCTTAACATCTTCGCAGGTGAGACATTCGCATTCGATTGCGTACCAAGGCTGTAGTCTGAGGAGACAAGTACAACGCGATTGAGGAATGCTGTGCTAATCTGCCCACGATGCGACATGGTAGAGAAGCTTTGCGCCAAGCAAATAGGGTCGCCCAGGCTCTCCTCGTGGCTTATGAGCTTTGTCTCTCGCGGGAAAGTTCAAGGCGGAAGACGGCGTCCGGGATACTGGATCTGAATTCCTGGTGGTGATGCTGAATTGACTTGTGCACCCAGGAAGAGGAGCCCGCGAATACGCTTCAGAAGCTATGTTCGTTCTCTGGCGGATGATATCGCAGCTTGCTGGTGCCGTGCGACAACTTCTCCCTCCTCAGTGCTCCCGTGTTGCGTCAAGCGGCCAGCGCTGGAGTCTCACCGAGTGTTACTCTGAGCAGGGGTGACGGTGTCCGTTTGTCTATGGGTGCAGAGACAGTATTCTCCATCAGGACCGTTGCAGTTCTGCGCCAATGTGCTTCATCGATATTTACCCCGTAGAGAGCAGGCAATTGCGGCAATGCTCATCTTGCCCGGTTCAGGAAGGGATCGAGAGGATTTCTGTGATCCCTGCCGCAGCTCCCGTACCTTACGGCCGATAAACTGGATGGACAGCCATTTGAACGGGGGGATCTGCACGTGGGCGCGGTGCCGTATGCAGAGATGCGGGGAATGAGTCTCGGCGCTGTTGAAGGTGCGATGAATTGTCGATGAGGAAGATGGCCGAACGGGGGATCTTTCCGGGCCCGTCGCTGGCGGCATTCCCGCGTCGAAGGCCGGCTGCAATTGTGCAGGTAGGTAGTCAGGGGCGGCGGGGTCCATCTGGCGAGATGCGAGTGGCTGTCTGGAGGCTTGGAAGCATGCAGCTGAGGTGCATTTTTCACGTCAAAATGTTCGTGTTGATGGAAATCGGCAGAGAAAGTCGACGCGCCAAGGTGCAGAGGAAAAAGCAAACATTGGTTTTGCAGCCAGGGGCGTGACAAATGTTTGCTTTGCTGTGCCTTCCCACTTTCCCCGGGAAGGGGCGACTCACGCTCTCTCGTTCTTTCCCCTTATCATCCAAAATTGCAGGAGGAAGGAGGTGCAGCGTCTGGGCCGATCGCTCCTGCTTCCTAAAGACGGGAAGCTCTTTCTGTCTCTGAACGAGGGAAAGAAGGAAGCAGCGATGCCATCTTCACGTGTTTACAGGGTGCTCCTGCTTGAGATTGAGAAGGTGCATTTCTTCCTGCGTACTTTCCTTCTCGTGCTTCTGAACTGGCATGGTCCAAGCTCTAAGAGCACAGGCCATTAGATCTCGCTTAGGCATAGAATAGTGGATCCCCCTAGCGGGTCCAATCATTGACATCACCACTGTCGCTGCACTGAGGCTGAAGCTGGGTTTTCCTCGACTCTTGATGTTTGCCCCTGAATATCCATGCAGCTTTGAATTCACTCGCGACGCCGCCAGTGAGACCTGATTTCTCCATCCATATTGTTTGTTACATGATCCGTGCCAGTATAGTAAGAATGGCGAGAGCAACACGGTCCAGCACGCGCCTGGCTGCAGCCGCAAACCCAGCCGAGAAATCCGAGTCCACAGCACAGCAATCAGCACCAGCGTCTAAGAGAAAGCGTGCATCACCAAAGTCGGCAAATGCAACTCCGTCCAAGAAAGTAAAGAAGGAAGAAGATGTGCCCACATCTCTGTCTGATGTCCCGCCAACGACGCCTCTCAAGAAGGAAGACGTCAAGTCTGAAAGCCCAGAGAAGAAGCTGAAAGCCGCCAAGTCGCCGAACGACCTGCAGTCCAAGAAGCTCAAGGCATACTCACAGTATGCCGATAAGTCGCCCTTCCCGGATTTCCCACACCCGACCCCGGACGAGTGCCGGCTGGCCCACCGCATCCTCGCCGACCTCCACGGGAAACGGGAGCGCCCCAAGGAGGTCAAGGCCTCCACAACCCGGGCCGGATGTGGAGACTCGCCCTCCGTCCTCGACGCCCTCGTCCGGACCATCCTCAGCCAGAACACCAGCGACACCAACTCCACGCGAGCCAAGCGCAGCATGGACGACGTCTACGGCGGCAGCGACGAGTGGGACAAGATCGTCGAGGGCGGCATCCCCAAGCTGCAGGAGGCCATCAAGTGCGGCGGCCTCAGCGCTGTCAAGAGCAAGGTCATCATCAGCATCCTCAACCAGGTCAAAGAGAAGTACGGCAAGTACTCGCTCGACCATCTCTTCAGCGCCAGCAACGAGGACGCCATGCAGGAGCTCATCAGCTTCCAGGGCGTGGGCCCCAAGACGGCGAGCTGCGTGCTGCTCTTCTGCCTCCAGCGGGAGTCGTTTGCTGTCGACACCCACGTGTGGAGGATCACGGGTCTCTTGGGATGGCGGCCGAAGAGCGCGTCGAGGGATGAGACGCATGCGCACTTGGACGTGAGGATTCCGGACGAGGACAAGTATGGTCTGCACATTCTGCTTGTTAAACATGGCAAGGTGTGCAGTGAATGTAAAGCTGGTGGGAAAAGCATCGGTAAATGTGAGTTGAGGAAGGCATTTAGACAGGAAAAGGTGAAACAAGAGGAGACAGCATGAGCCCCAAATCACCTCAGACAGTGTGTTTCCAGAACACAAAGAATGCGCAAGAACTTTTGCGCAATTCAATATCAGCTACGAAATCTTTTAATAGTTAATCACTTGTACTATGGTGAGCGAGCGACGATGTCACAGGCGTCCTCCTGAACCCGAGCAAGGAGGGCTTCGAACGAGTTGTTCGCAGATGTTCAACTCTCCTCTCCGGGAGCTCCTCGTCTGAGATACCTCATCCAATTGGGGTCCCGATGATCTACACATTGCACTGAACGCCCGCAAGGATTCCTCCACTTCCGCTTCCATCCAGTTGGCCGTGAGAGGACTGGCATGAGGTAATCTGGCCAGTACCATTCTAAGTCGGGCTGATCGTTGCTCGGGTCGGGCGTGTAGACATGTCGGGTGAATAGTTCCTCCACCGCAGCACTAGGAAATGGTTCCATATCGTCCAAGTGGCTCTGCGACCTCGCGTCGAATTCCAGCATCTCCCTATCTTGGTGCCGGGCTACCTTCACCCAAGCGTCATGGACGCGATGATCAAGCTGTGCCTGTCCAGTGGTTTCGTACAAAGCAGTGGCGAAACCTGCATTGGTGGAGTATTGAAAGTGCGCTTCCAACGGCCGTCGCTCATGGGCATGTGAACCAGGTTTCGAGTCTCCCCACAAATCCAATGACTCCAGCAAAGGCATCCTCTCTGCAGCGCTGGCAACAAGCTGGAGCATCTCGGTCGGATTTTCGGCTAGGGGAATACGACCCCAGGTCAAACGCCGCAGACGGGGCCAAGTCAAAGGGGCGTGGCCATCCATACCTCTGCAAAATGTCAGAAAGGAATTTTTGCCATAGTACCATATCGCGTAATCGACGTGAAACTCCTCCAGCCGCTCCGATAGTTCGGCCCATGCTAAGTCATCCCAATCTTGAGGAGGGCGGATGTCCCGAAGAATGAGATGAGTGAGTCCCACCGGAAAGGGTCTCACGCCATGTAGAAGACCCGCCGATGACATGTACATCCAAGCATATCGTTCGCCGCCGTACGACAACTCCTTCATGTTTGGAGACATAGTTGCAAGTAGCTGATTGAGCAACTCGCAGTCTGACTCAAAGCTACGATTGCAGGACCATCTGCTGTTCGTGTTCATTTTGAGGCGGAGAGCGCGCACGCAGTCGACCTGCCGCTTATTGTCTCTCGACAAGAGCTCGCTGCCATACTCGACCAGATGATGTCCGCAGGCGACGACGTCGTTTACCTCCAGGTCAAAAGAGGCCTCTCGTCCCCAATCTCGTAGCACATCCACAAATCCGTCAATCATATCAACAAAGCCCGTGCCAAGTTTTATTCGCCGCAGATGAACATCGGAGATAGTCGTAATTGAAAAAAGATCCAGTTCAACGATGAGACGTAGTTTCTTCAAAAACTTGAGCCGAGGTCCGCGGATGATTCTGGCCAGCTTCTCCGGGGTATGGCTCCCCGACAAAATACTGGCGTTTGTGACGTAAAACGTCACTTCCTCAAAGATGAAGGGTTCCATGATCGCTTGCCACTGTCGGCAGGTACTTCCGTAGGGTGCGCGGTTTCCCTTGTCGTGGGTCAAATAGCTCAGGATCTGAAGCCTGAGCTCGTCTGGAAGATCGTCCCAAGCTGTCATTGCGATACCGGTATTGTAAACTTTGACAACGTCGATGTCAAGAAAGAAGAAGGTGATGTAGAGAGTCGGAATAACAAAATACTCCAAATTTTGATGTGTGCAGTAGTGTGTGGGATTGGATCAAACTAAGATGCTGGGACTGAAATATTTTGCCCCTTTTATCATTTTCGCGAATCGGTCTCCGACGCTACATGCTGCATTTGGATTTGACATTCTGGACCGTGACTCAACGCGCCACCCTTTCTAACAGTACAGCCTTCAATGTCAAATAATGACAGCCATCCTCAAGGTCCTACTTATTTCGTCTGGCTATATTTGCATAGGTGCAGATGGGAGTTGAGAATTACGAAGATGAGTCACAAAGGAATTCCACTATGACTTTGCAGATAAGATTCAAAGAAAGCGTACGCACCTTTGCGTTCCAGTAGCCAGCGCCCATACAACGGTACAAGCTTGGACAAACCCGTATATGAACTTCTCCCGTCTTGGAACTCAAGCCTCAAGGTCAATAAGATTGTTTTGTGTAATGATGACCAGTCATTGACCTAAGCCATACTGGAGTCTGACGCGTCAGACACCCGGACGGTCAACGTGTGGGGTTTGGTAACCCTTCTCGTTCATCGTGGATGAGCGAATACCCTTCGGGCTTTGGAAAATGACAGTGGCTTCCTGACACAGTGCCTGCTGCAGAGCCTGTCTTTGATAAGGCCTGAGATTTGCAATGCCAAGAGGCTTATCCTTCTCTCAGAAGCCCTGTAGATGACGCATGCAATATCAAAGCGGAATGCAGTCCAGCCCATCAAGATTCTACTCCCCCATAAGAACTCAATCCACGCCCATCGTCAATCAGGAATCACTGTAGGGTCGGGGCGAGTTGGCGCAGTCTTCATCTGTTAATTTCCCATGACCACCGGGCCAACACAGTGTGTGGTCTTGTTGATGATGGTTTCTTCTAACTGACCCAAACGATAATTACATACTAACAACTTGTTGAGCGACGACACCATGTACTCTGTGCTTCTTCAAGTCCAATGGATCATAGTCACTAAAAGGATCCACATGCTTCGTCGCATCTTTAGGCCGATCGAAGTCGTACTCCAGCTCCTTCTTCTTGTACCCGCGTTTCTTCGCCTGAAGATACTCATTCGTCTTGAACACCTCGGTCTCCTGACTCTTGTCCAAGCCAAGTTTCTGCAGGTACGGCGACTCTGCGATGGGCACCAGGAGTTTGTCGTCATTGGGCCGGGTGAAGAAGAGAATCCCAATGCGCAGCTTTTGCCGCTGGTCCACAGGCGGGGTCACAACTCGGTGTATGGTTGCTTTGAAGAGACGGCCAGTGAGGAATTCAAGCGCTTCACCGACGTTGACGATGAGGGTGTGCGGGATGTACTGTGTCGTTTTCAGTCAGCTTCAGTGGATATTCGTCCAAACTCCGAATGACTTACTCGGACCCATTTCCACTGATTTTGATTATCCAAGATTTGAAGAGCAGAGATGGGCTGAGAGAACAGGATGGAAAAAGTGCTCCAATCAGCATGGCCTGGCAAGAACAGGTCGCGGGACTTTTCTCGGTCGGCATCGTTGCGCGGCGAGTAGCTCATCTGAATGTAATTCAACGTCAGAAGGGACCTTATGTGAAATAGTTGTCGGGGGAATAGCTAACATATCGGAAGTAATTCGTCGTCGAGCCACCCGGTCGATGCATGTCGAGCACAAGTTGCTCAGGAACCTCTAAGACCATGGCCACGAGAATAAGTAGTTTGCGATGAATGTCATCATTCAAAGTTTGCATCAGATGCCGGATCTCTTCCTTGAAGGGGGAGATGATTTGCGGATGTGGGCGAGTTTCGAAGTCGTGGAGAAGCATGTTGTAATGGTCGACCTGGGATAAGATCAGTTTTGGAAAACTCTCGTTTCAAGCCTTAACAGGAACGGAAAACTTGTACCTCTTTGTGGAAGCCACCTTTGGTTCCAAGTTCTCCAGAGGGCTTGAAACCAACGTAGATGCCTTTCTGATCTTCCTCGGGAGTGCCTTTGTCCTAGATTAGCTTTGCCAGGATGAACAAAGTTGGTCTTTTGGGGGTAGGCGCACCTTCGTAAGGCCTCTTGTCTTCATTGCTCAGGGTCATCACCGCATTCGCGACATCCATCTGGTGATCCCAGAGCTCAGTGGAAATGCCATGGTTCGAAATGGTGAAGAATCCATGCTGGGTGACGGCCTGGAGCAAGTCCTTGGCTAGCTCCTTCCTGGTCTCTAGATGTTCGAACTTGCTGAGGTCGAGATCGATAAGCTCAACAAAGTCCACTGCACCAGTTAGCTGACTCTACGCAGTCGTGAGCGGATTCAAGGAAAGATACAGTCAAAGTATAACGATAACTATTGAGTTAGGACAAATTATTTTGCGCCAAAATGGAGCTTCGACCAGGCTACCATCAGCCAACAACGACAACTTACAGTTCTCTTTTGTAGGCTCAGGGGCGTTCCATCTGGGAATGGCTGCAGACTCATTGGAGGTAGGCATGATGGTGGTCATTGAAGTTGATAAGATAAGACTAGTGCTCAATTGAAGTAATGGTGCACATTGTGGATTTCCAGATTCTCTACTCAGCTTTGATTGATCTTATAAGACAGCTATCATTCGGCCAACATTCATAGATGCCGAAGGCTGAATGACAATCAGATACCATCTGGGATGAATGCGGGGGTGGAGGCGGAGGCGGAGGCGGCGGCGGAGTTGTCCGGGGGAGGAGATGGACGTGTCCGTGGGGGTGGAGGCGGAGTGCTCGTTAAAGATAGCCGCATACATAGAGACAGAATCTTATACGAGTACTCGGATTCGGATTCGGTGTTCTTCGATAGGCCAGATGGGAAACGATTGCCGCTTCACTGATAAGTTGGTAGCCCGTATCTCATCAACATCAAAAGTACCCAGAATGCAGATATTCCCGGCTGCACAGCTTATCGCACACCGAACTCCAGCGGTTTAAATCAGCCGATATGCCAGCAACACACATGTTAGAGGATGTATTGATAATAAAGCTCCCAGTACCTCGCAATCATCGTGGAGTTCTTAAGCAGGGACAGCAGCTTGACAACAGACCGCATTCCGTCCATTCCTCACCTTTCTTGACCATCGATAGTCCTCTTTCTCAGAATTATTTCAAGAGACTAGCTACGTCTCAGTGATACTCGAGTCAATATGGCGCCCAAGACGGAAGCAGATGTTTTGCCCGTCAAAAGAGATAGCGAAGCTCCTGACATTGACGTCGGTCAAGTGAAGCTGATGGACGACACGGATGTTGATCCAGCTTTGAAACTCACTGGCGGCGTCGTGATCGAGTTCACACCAGAGGAAGAACGCCAAACCCTGCGAAAGATCGACATTAATATGCTGCCACTTATGTGTTGGGTGTACATGATTCAATTCGCCGACAAGACGACGCTCAATTATGCTTCTCTCATGGGGATTCGTGAAGACACCAACCTCAAGGGAAACGAGTTCTCCTGGATCTCAAGTATTTTCTATGCAGGTTATCTTGCTTGGGAGTATGATGTCCTCCCCCCTCTCTCTATCTTGACCCGCTCAGTGATAGGTACTTGTGCTGATTGTTGTATCTGTCATGAAGGTTCCCCACGACGTACCTCTTTCGCCGCCTTCCCGTGGGCAAATATGTATCAGCCAACATATTGGCTTGGGGCATCGCCTTGACATGCCATGCCGCTACGCATAATTACGCTGGCTTACTGGCCACGCGATTCTTCCTCGGAGCATTCGAAGCAACAGTCACGCCCGCCTTCGTTTTGATCACATCAATGTGGTACAAGCAGGGCGAACAAGCCCGGCGAGTCGGATACTGGCTGTCGTGCAACGGTTTCTCCCTGATCATCATGGCTCTGATAGGCTATGGATTATCGGCGGTTGAAGAATCGTCAATCGCGCCGTGGAAGATTCTGTTCCTGGTACTCGGTCTTATCACGGTTCTAACTGGAGCTTTCAACCTTTGGTATTTACCCGATAATCAGGCCAACGCCAAGTTCCTGGATGATCGACAACGCCTGATAGCGATTGAAAGAATTCGAGACAACTTCCAAGGCATCGGCAATCGGATATGGAAGTGGGGCCAGTTCCGGGAAGCGTTCCGCGACCCGAGAACCTATCTCTACGCCCTGTTTTCATTTCTGATGAATATACCCAACGGCGGCATTACGACATTTGGTTCAATCATCGTCAACTCCTTCGGCTTTAACGCCAGACTCTCACTCCTTTTGGGCGCTCCATCTGGACTCTTCGATATTGGTGGGAAACTCTTGTTCACCTGGCTTTCTGACAAGTACATGGATCGAACCCTTTTCGCATTCGTCGCAATCATGTTTCCTCTTATCGGAGGCATCATGATGATCACGATCCCATTGTCCTCAAAGGGAGCACTTCTCTTGGGCTACTGGATGATTAGTGTTTCTGGGTCCTCCTGGGGGTTGGTCATGGTTGCCATCTCGAATAATACTTTAGGATACACCAAGAAGGTCACTGTTAACAGTCTTCAAATTATTGCATATGCAGCTGGAAATTGGATTGGTCCACAGACCTTCCGGGCGGACGACGCTCCCCTCTACAAGCGAGGCAAGATGATGGTGGCCATTATGTATGGCTGTGCAGCGTTGGTGCTGGTGGTTCTCCGCTTCGTAAATATTCGGGAGAACAAACGAAGGGATCGTTTGGCGGCAGCATCAGGAGTTGAGTTGTCTGAGGAGACGGCAGCGCTGGAGCTTGAGCGGTCCAAATTCATGGACTTGACAGACTTCAAATTGGCTCACTTTCGCTACGTTCTTTGAGTCGGTCGGGTTTCACAAGCATCACCAGGTGCAAAAGCTGCACCTTTTCATTCTCAAAAGTGTCATAGCCATTGGTAAATTGAAATAGAATCATCAAGGCCGATCGGCATTTCGCACCTATTCTCAAACAGGCGGCCTTAGGCCTTTTCTACCCTCGTGCTAGCTGTCTTCTAACCCCCCGAACTTTTGATGACGAAGGAGACCGCTTTGGGAATTCCAAATCCGGACTAAACTCGATCTCAGTCTAAAGCCAGGCCGAAAGGGCAGAACGCTAGTCTGAGAGACTGAGACTGCGCTGTGATGGCTGAAATAGGTAACGCTATCGTGTTGCCGTAGCCGCGCTTCAAGCGACGGTCTGTTCTGGCATCATGCTCAGTGCGCCCACGTATGCTAAAATAGCTACTCAGTAATGTTCATGTCAACGTCAATGTCCTCATTTTCTTCGCTTCAGGACGTCATATATTCAATGGGCTGCTTTCTCTGCAGTAAACGCCGAAGGCTCGGCGTGGAGCCTAGTCAATCGGACTGGCAACGCCGAAACATTTGATTTGCTTTTGTCTTTTCGATGGAATCTTTCTTCCCTTATGGGAATCACTAACAACTGAAGGGATACTTATCAGAATTCGCTTCTTGTTGTCACGTCAATGCGCCTGCTGTGAAAAACATTCATCAATCCGTCAGTTGTAAGACGGGAAGCGAACTATCACAACCTGTGGGTAATTGGATAACGTGGATATTCCATCACGTTTCGAGCTTCACACATTGGACACCTGACGTTCCTTAAGCTGTGTTTGAGGTTGTAACTGGCACCTGCTATTCTCGGATCCTCGCAGGGGTTGCCATGATTCGACGCCCAGCTTGGGTGCAAATAAGCGATGCCACCCCATCCAACACGGTGGCAGTCTGAAACTTGACCATCCGGCTATACCGATCAGCCCTATATTCAGCTGTCTGCAGTGCATTAAACATTTGGTTCACCGCCTGTCATCTGAAAAAGTGAGCAAGAGTGCCCAAACAGTTGTGGAAAAGCAAGTTCAAAAGTGGGACGAAAACCTTCAATGACAGTAATCATATGTCCCTTCGTTTGTCGCATCATTGGTCCAGATTAGTGAGAAGTCAGCGACGAACACCTTGATGTAAACCCCGTGGATTCCAAGTGATCAATTCGATTCGCGTAGAAAACAAAATCGATTGATGTGCTGATCAGCAGAAACTGATCCGCCAATGCAGAAAGTCTGGAGGGGAGCATCAGTCGCTTACCAGTGTGACGCTGGCCCATGCGGGTAGTTAAGCATATTATTAACCACTTGATACCTTTGAAGCCCACTAACGTCGATCATACTCCTCAAAGCTGGGGACAGCTGAGACGTCTCATGGCTCCCACTCGTATCTCCACGCCACTCAGCAGTAAACACTCTCTGTTCCCTCAACGCCAGATATTGCCGTACACAGTGAGGAGGCCCAAAACTCTATATTACTTCCTCGCTGCCACCTCAACTAATGCCGATAATTGTCAATCATCCAGTCTTCTCACCTCGTTCACTCAACTTCTATTCTCATCCGTTGCCGGTCAACCATTTATACTTCAGTAATCTACTTTACCAATCCTCAGCCAAAATGCAGCTTTCCATCACTTCCCTCGTCATCACCCTCGCCGCTGTGGCCTCGCTTGCAGCTGCTGCTCCGGTATGACGCAGGCTCAACCTTTGACACGAAGTCGAGTACTAATATGAGACTGCAGCAACAAAATAACGCACGAGAGAACTTCAAGAACACCAAGTGCAAGAGCCAGGCATGCAAGGACTCTGTCGACTCTGGATGCCCTCTATCTTTCATTAACTTTGAGCTTGGTGGCTGTGACGATCCCAGCTTCTAAACGGTTCATGAAGCTGCGTAGCACAAGGAATGTCTCGTTTCAACTGCTGTCTAGCGAGACGTTAGGGGATGAATAAAGAACGTTGAAGTTGATAACTTGATGCTTCTGGTGTGCCCGGCCGCCGTGTTAATTAAACCTCAAAATGCATTTGTGACTTTCAGCCTCCCGGAACGACCAATAACTGTCGCCATGTGACATACTAGGCTACAGAACTTCACCTTGCCGACTGCCGTCGTCATTCCATTGGCCTATAATCAGGCGACACTCGCGTGCGGCTACCGAGCTTAATACGATTGGAGATTCAATGCGAAACCGGTCTTATCACGGCTATTTGCCATAGTTCCGGAATGAAATTCGATTGCTTCCTTTTCGACGATCATAGGTTCTTGGCATTTGACACTCAGCGGGAAAAGTTTTCAGCCACCTACGACAACACCACGCTCACCGGACACCGTCAGACCAGCCAGCATTTCTGAAGCCAGTGACGTTGTTGAGACACTTCCCAACAGTTAGGAAACTTCAACCGCGATTCTTCTAGCCCCGGTCGCGTCGAAAACGAGTGCAGGCCGCCAGGGCTAGCCGACGGTGGACCAAAATGCGGTTGCGCGGGAACGCGTGGGAAAAGTAAGCTTATCGCTCACGGACGCGCCTATTCTGGGCGCACGATCATGGAACCTGCCGAGCCCTTATTCAAATGAGCCAAGTCGCTCATTAGCGGGAGGCTTCAGCCGGCGCCGTGCCATCGGTGCGCAGCGCTATCCTTGAGGACACGAACAACAACAGCCAGGGTTCACGACCACGTTTTCGTGATCTAATGTGAGTTTCCGTGGGGCCAGACCATCCAAGTCAGCGACCTGCCGGCTTGGTGCCAGGCAAACCTTCTACCTCGAACTTTGGGCTGCATATCCCAATTTTTGGCGGGTTGCCACTGCAGGGGCACTGATGCTTTTTTTCTTCTTCCACCGGATTGTTTTCCGTTCGCCCATGTTCACGATGTGCGGTTCCGTGGCGGCGGTATGCATGTGCTCAAGGTAAGACGGCGGGGCCATGCGGTGTTTGCTTTTCCTCGTGGTTGCCGAGGCGCTACTCGGTCCCTTGCATCACACTTTGTTTTCTGGGAAGCAAGGAAATGATAAGCTGTGAGATTTTCATCATGGATATAATAAGGCCAGCGTAGTGTCCGAATTCTTAGGAACCTTTCAGACAGACAGGACAACAACTCCATCTTCACCTTCATTCTCACAATCAAGGGACATCATTTGATCACCCTGCTTCATTCTTTACATTTATCACATTCGTTCAATCAACACCCTCACTTCTATCAAGATGAAGTTCCTGGCCATTACCTCCCTCGCCGTCGCGGCCTCTGCCGCAGTTGTCGAGAACAAGTTCTGCAACGCCGACAACTGTCTTCGCGCCGTTAGAGCGACGCGTTTCGGAACTGCTACGATGGTCCTTCGTATGGCGGAATGTAGCTCATACCTTGCCGTCACTGAGACTCCCCAGCCATCGTAAGTTTCTTTTCTCATGTCACGTCAAGCAGTGCAGAGTTTCGACTAACAATGACAGCACCACGTTCGTCACCGAGACAAGCCTCGAGACCATCACGCTGAACGCTACACGGACAATCTTCGACCGTGCCGTTGATACCCCGGCCTCCACCACCAAGAACATTCCCGCCTACGCAACGGCTTGCAAGAACGACGCCGCATACCGCAGCGCTTGCTCTTGCTTTGGTGCCACCGGCGTAACGACAACGGCCCCTATCCCGATCATCACTTCCACCGTCTCTGTCGTCGCAACCACCACTGTTGGCCCCTTCGTCAACGCCACCCGCCCTGCCCTCGGCTGCAGCAACCCTTGGACCTGCGGTGACAAGACCATCCCCACATGCTCTCTCGACAAGGCTGGCGAGAAGGGATGCGTCTGCTTCAGGACTGTCGAGGGCAGAGATGTCTGCGCTGTCCCCAACGACTGCCAGCCCTCCTGCAACACCACGAACGACTGCTCTGGTGGTGAGGTCTGCATCAAGCAGAGCTGCTGCTTGGGCGGCACCTGCATGAAGGTCGACGTTTGCTTGAACCAGATTCTGCCCAAGATGATGTTCAAGAAGCGTGCCGGAGCCGGTGCTTGGGTCAAGAGGCAGGGCAAGTTCGACTTCTCGAAGCTCAGCTTGTTCCCTCACGATGCTAGCTTGGAGCAGTAGGAGTCGTCTGTTGATGACTTCACCTACTTTAGGGGAAGATGACCGTGGCGAGCTCTTTTGAATATGTAAATATGCGGATACCCTTCCAAACAGCAGACTTATAGACTTTTAAATATTTTCTATTGTTTAATTGCGACCTTCAATTTCAACGTGCAATGTCCATCCACCGTTTTCTGCGTTCTGTGACACGTACTCGCCCCCATCACATTCCCTTGTCCTTATCACATTCATTCCGCCAAGTCCGCGATGACTTCCTTCGCGCCCCTGATACCAGCTTGCACTGCTCCTTCCATATACCCTTTCCAGACCAAAGATGTCTCGGTTCCAATGAAATGGATGTGGTCTACGGGTTCACGCACAGCCTTTCCGGCGTCACTTGTCAAGACTCCTGGACCCATGACTGGGGACGGAGCTCCTCTCGCCCAGGGATCCTTTGTCCACTCCTTCTCTATGATTTTGATTGGTTCAGGGACACCGTCAACGAATGTACCGAACATGGTTCGGAATTGCTTGAGGACAGCCTCCCGGCGCTCTTCCGCCCGCAACTTAGACCACTGTCGTCCGGGCTCGGCGACGTGAAAGCAGGTGATGCTGTACTGCTGGTCATCAGGCACGCAGGTGTCCCTGCTGAAAACGATTGGCCCGGCCTCGGAGGCGATTGCGCCTGAAAACCCCGCATCTCGCCACCAAGGCTTCTCGAAAACCAAGATAGTCTTCGAGTAGTATCCTAGTTTGGACTTGCTTAGTGTCTCTTTCGTGGCGGGGAGGCTTGGCGTGAACTGGATCAACGGGTAGAGGGTTGACGGGACAGATAGAAGGACCTTCTTGCACCTGTACGCTGGGCCGGGGCTGGTTGAGACCATGCAGCCTTCATCCGATTGAGTAATCTTGGATACCGGCATTGAGAGCTTGACTGCCCCGGCGTTGAGACTTTGGGCAAGCCGGGTTGAGAATGTCTGATTTCCTAAAACCAACATTAGCTCGCACTAAACTTCCCGGAATACACTCGTATGACTTACCTTGGCGGTTTCGCAAGTACTGAGCACCGTCTTTGAGGTCTGAGGAGATGTTCTCCAGTCCCGTTCCAGCTTTTACGTAGTCGATGACAGGGAAAGCGCCAACTTCGCTGCTTTCAAGACCATGGCAAGCTTGGGACAGAACGTTCAAGACAACCGAACCAATGCCGCCTCTGATCTCCTTTTCTCCCAGCTCCGCGAGTGTGAGAGAGTCAATCCTCTTGGCATCGGGTCCTAGCCACGGCATCTCTGAATCAGAACGGTCCACGAGAACAGCTATCTGCCCAAAGGCCTCATATAGCTGCGCTTGTTGCCTGTCGTCCAGCTATAGGATTCAGGTCAGCCGTGTGCAAATATTTCGATGCAATAGCACCTTTTTTGCGAAATAACAGAGACATCTGCGACTTACTGGAAATGGCATGCCAGAGTAAGGAAATGAGATCGTCTTCTGGTTGCTGTCTTGGTACAGGTTCAACCCAGTGGCAGTTTGTTCGATGAGCTCAAAGCCAAACTCCTTAGCCAAGCGGTACATTTCAGCCTGGCTGGTGTCGTTGATCCACGCAGCGCCTATATCGACAACACCGCCCTGAGGAGAAGCTGGGACTGACAATGTCTTGCCGCCGACGCGGTCCATGGCCTCCAAAACCACGTACGATAGACCGCTCTTGTGAATGTCAACGGCGGCACGAAGGCCACTGAGACCTGCACCCACGATGACGACGTCCACATCAACAGGCTGAATAGGTGTAGAGGACATTTCGGCCATCTTTTTGGGAGGATAGCAAGTGGGAGAGAACGTTGAATGAAGACCCTTTGAGTTGCAACGACTTTGCTTATCGAAACCCATTGATTTTAGTGACGAAGCCGCCGTCATTAAATAGTGTTCCTCGTCAAAGTCATCTTGGAGCCACATCTCAGCATTTACCTCCGTTTCTCAAAGCCATAGGCCTAGGTCATGGAGTCCGCGGACTTCCTTCATGATGGGACGAAACTGTGTTCCGCGGCCGTCTTGCTGATGCGCGGAACAAATCCGCCAACGCGCCCTTAGAACATGGCGCCAAGATACGCCGCTGATAAGTGTAAGCACGTCGTTTATCGCAGAGATTCGGACGAGCCGCAAATAAGCACTACTTACATAGGCCTTGGCGAGCCAATCTTCCGTACACCGTCATGCTACACCGTAGAAGCGGGACCTCAGGCGCCGTAGTCGGCCCCACTTCAAGCCCGGTGCCGGGACATGGATCGGGTGCCGCGGCCTGCGGGGCGCATGCTTATCTCTCTTCAACGCACGTGCAGTTCGAATACCGGGTGCCGAGAAATCCGCGTCCTAGCTTCAATGGGCATGGCATTTGGTTCTTGTTCTTACGCATCACTTTGCGTCATTTTCTTGATGGCAGCGCTTTAGTCTCTTTAGTCTCACTTACCACGGCCTAATCATTTTTGCTCTAGTTCACATACTACCTACCATAAACCGACCAGATTGAACATGTATCCGTACTTATCCAGATGCCACTCGCTCCTCCATTTGGCCAATATGAATCACACGCAACTCACTCTGTATCAACAGTCCCTTTTGGTTAACAGAAGATGTCCAACATTTCTCCGTTCCCCGAGTGCATTTTCCTAATGCTGTCGTGGTATCTGCATCAAATCTTTGGTCAAGCTGCTTGGTATTGTTCTACAGTATAATGCAGCGACACCGATAACATCGTACAGTATACATAAAAGGTTATTACATACAGGTGGATTAGTCTTCATTCAGCTACGGAAAATCATCCTAGCTGCGTCCTGTTTCTTTTCACAAAATAGAATCATACAACCACTTCAACGTGTGTACGCACTGAAAGAGCTTCCCGAGCTCAAAGACCCCTTCTTCGTATCCTCAACACGTCATCTTCACGCCACTAGGGCACCGGCGATGGGAGGCGCTGCTGCTGCTGCGGGCTCAGCGGGAGCGGCAGGTGCAGCAGGAGCGGCGGGTTCGGCAGGAGCAGCGGGAGCAGCTGGGGCGGCAGCGGGAGCTTCGGCAGGAGGCGCGGCCGGAGCGGCAGCCGGGGGAGGGCCACCACCGCCACCGCCAGCACCCTGTGCCGGTGCCGGGACAAAGGCGGCGTTTGCGAGAGGGATTTGACCAACAGCTCCGCCGACAACTGTCTTTCCGTCGACGTTAGCCTTGGCGGCTGCTGCGAGTTTCGAGTACTGAACGACTTGTTGCGCGTTTGTGCTAATTCATGGTTAGTTTTCATGTGATACTAATTCGAGATGAACGATACTCACGGGTTGATGACCAGCACCTGGCCCTCTTGACAGTGAGGCCCCGTGGCGCAGTACATGAACATCGTGGCGGTACTCGTAATCGGCATGTTGAACGTTCCAACCATCGCCTGACCGTCCTTGAAAGGAATGTGTCCGCTGTGGATGGCGGTAGGCACCGTATCCTGCAGCGGCTGGCATGCTGCGCCCTCCGCACTCTGCGTGACCGTGTGGTTGCCGTTGCTAAACTGGAACTGTACGACATCGCCGACCTGCGCCGTGATCAAGTTCGGTACGAAAGTATCCTGCGCTCCGCCGACCACCACCGGGATGAGTTGATTGCCTTGAGGAGTAGCCGGTGCAGCCGGTGCCGCTTGTCGCCTGACTGTGTGAAGTTGTCAGCTTTAGTTCTTCGTATCACATCCTGTGTTTCTTACTTCTGAAGGGCCGGTGAGGAACACCTCCCACCACAGTTCCATCAGGCGGGAAAGGATCTCTCTTGTTCAGCGGCTGCGGCATCGCGCTGACGGTGGCCGCTGCCATCAAGGCCCAAGCTGAAAGAACCCTCATATTGAAGCCGATCGCGGATCGAGTAAGAATCGAAGGGAAAGTCCGAAGGAATGACTGAAGTGAACACTGCTCAGCAGTGACTCGCGCCTGGCTGATTAAAAAAAGGGTAAATGACAGTAAATGCCGATCAAGAAAGAAAATCTCACGGCTTGTCCTCACTAGGAGGGACGGGATGAAGAGAAAGGAGTGAAGATGGAGACACAGGATGGTCAAGACCCAGATTCAAGTAACTCTAAATTTTGAATTATATTAGCTGCGGCGGAGGGCGCATATTTGCATCCGAAAAAAGCGCGAAAGCCAAGACTCAAGAAGCCTTTTCCCGGGTTGACTAATGACTGATGAAATCCAATGCCGACACAGGGGGATGCCCGAGTGGAGGTTCTCCGGTGTCTCCTCGCAGACGTACTGCAGAGTCAAGACAACGAAAGACGAACTCCTCCTCAACCCTCCCTCGCGCCAGATGGTTCAGGCTCGGCGTCATTGAGGCTCGTGCTGCCAAGATGTCTGATGATGTTCCGTGATGGTTTGAGGCTCTACTGGACGATTCCTCTTCGGGCAGTCGGAACCTCGCAGGGTGGGTGGCGATCTAGCGGGAGATCATGTCGATTGGATCGTCGCCGTCCCTTCTCTCCACCGAGGATCATGGGATGGCGTAAGTCTGCGTTTCCGAGTTGAGATGTCAGTGGGGCCGAAGTGGGCGGACGGATCCCGACGAGGAGAACTCTCGCGCGCTTCTGGCGTTTCAAGTCGCCTTCAGGTGGTCTTTTTCGGCTTATGTGACGGGCCCCTTCTCCCAAGAAGCCCAAGAAATACCAAGGAGCACATGGTTTTGGGCTGTTCTGGGGGGAGGGGATCCACCACCGAGACTGCGACGGCTTGTCAGTAGCAATGTCATGACATGATGACAGGCCTTGACAGCGCTCTCGTTCGGACTGTGCAGTCGGCACCTGCGTTCGGCAGGGCGCCAAGAGGCTTGAACTGTCCGCTTAGTCAGTCTTATTGGGTTGACGGCTGAAACGACTGCCCAGGATTGAGACGAAAGAGGACAATGAATCCATGCTTCGGTAACGTTCCGTAGCGCGCGGGCGCGTTCGACCACAATAAATGCTCCGCTGCCCTCGCCAAAAGTTGGGGGCTTCGCCAAAAGTTGAAAAACATCGACGGGTCCCAGGAAGATCTCTCTGAAAGATCGCCAGCCTCCGCGTATCAACCAGCTCGCACTTCTTGTTGGCAGTCTTGGTATGCCACGACGCCATTACGTCCGCCTCTTGCACTTGCGACAGAGGCTGTGCTCTTGTCGATTCAAAACCAACAGTCTTCTCGCTCCTGGACCGTTTCTGCGTGTCGCTTCTGCCCCACAGCTTGACTTGCCAAGCAACCCATGGCTCTTGGTAAAATCTCGGGTTTTCCGCTCGGCCTTTATCTGCTTGTTCCTGTCGCTCTGTGAGATGGTGAGGAGCACCCTGCGACAATTAGCGCCAGGCACAACCCATCAAGCCGAGCCTCAACGCATGATGCCGTCCCCCCGAAAAGAAACTCTACCACGACGGCGCTTTGGATGAGAAGGTTTGTAAGCTAGAGGCGCATTTTGCTTCATCATCTACCGACAATCTCTACCGATAACCAACTACAGCGAGGCCAACATTGCCGGCCGGCATGATTTGTTCAAGCCCGATGGATTTTCGTCCGAGTGGAGCATCTTCAATACTGTAGACAGGTGCTGTAACCAACAGGAACACATTCGTAACAAGCAACCTCCTTGTCGCGGAGGCCAGGGGCGCGCCCACATTGTCCCCGGCGGCCGAAAAAACCGGCGCCGGTATTTGCTCCACTTCTGCCCTATGGGTCCGTTCTTGTCTGCCAATCGAGTTGATCCCGTAGATCGTGAATCACCATCAACATCATCAATTCAGTGAGCGAGGCGCATCTTAGGCGGCGTCGATGTTTGATGTTCCGCACATTTGTTCCAAATATCTTCATACTCTAGAAAATCACGGGCTTGGAGACAATCTATGATTTTCTGCATTAAATGACTAGTTTGTAGAAAGGACGTCCCATGCTTTATGTGTTGAAGTTTTTCAACGTGGAAAAATATTCCGGCCTACAATCAAACAACATTGTGACGTATGCCTTCCACTCACTATTTGCCTCACTTCGATTCTCTTGCCACATGCGAGAGGCCACTCAGTCCTTGAAGCGCATTGCGTCAGATAATCCGACTTGGTGTGGTGGAGTCCTCCATGTGTTTTGTTCGGTCCTACAAATCTAGCATAACCTTCTCCATACTGTTCCTGCTACCTATGCCACATCTTATCCCATCTCAAGTTTTCTACTGGTCCGATGAACGTGTGCCCATTTCGCAATCAAGACAAAACATTGGGGCACAAATCCTCGGAAACTGAGCTATCCGTTGTAGGATGCTACAGAAATGCGATGACTGCCCTCAGATAGATGGGCCAAGAATCCACTTCCAATGTTTACTGGGGTTTCGTCCGGACCTGGCTGTAACATGTTTTCACTCTTATCTCTGGCTGACAAACCGAGTCTCCCATGTGCAGGATGCCTCTGGCAGGACCCGAACTTCGGCTGGTGCACCGCTTTCCAGCCCAACGCAAAGCTCGACTATCAAAAGAAATGGGTCCAATCCAACATGTTGATCGCACTTTTAAACAGGTGCTGTAAGGTCTGATAGCGCACCTTTTCGTCATCTAATGCGATTATCAATCAATGGTCTCCATCTCAGAGGAGTTTTGCTATCCGGGAGAGTAGTAAGTATAGACGATAAAAAGGACGACAAAAACCACGATAGTGGCAGGGAGAGGGATAGAGACAGGGACGACAGGGATGCTTGCTCCGTTAGCGCAGTGTACGCAACCGCTGCGGCAGAGGTTGAGCGCAAAAGAGATGATATCTGAAGTCGAAGAATTCTTTTAATGATTATGGAGACTCATGCTGGATTGATTTCATAGTAATACAGCCACGATTGCTGATGTCTGACGAACTACGTTCTTCATAGTTCATGTTCACTTGGACTTGGCTTTATGTGGTGGAGATCGTTCAATTTTCATTCCATAGTCGGATTTCAAAAGTGAGCCAAATACACGAATAAAAACCAAACGCCCTTTGCTCCGTTAGGACAGAAATGTTTAACTTACTAACAATAGCAACAGCATCAACACCAACGACCAGAATAACACAGGCATGGTGACAATACTGAGATTAAGAATAGAATCAACCATCACATAGCTAAGTAATAGTTACAACAGACTGGATACCTTAACAAGTACAACCAAAGGTTTGAAGAGTTCCATTCTTTTCAACTGATGCTTGTATAGATATCCATTGGTTTCACAGATCATTCTGAGTCATAGTTTGGGTGATGATCCGATTCTCATAAAAGCCAGTATTGATATGGAGCTCGGCAAGTCTTCAATCTTCATTCACAACACAGGCATCACAGGAGAGACAAGGTATATATAGATCAAGTTTATTTACGTTATCTGACCAAAATATCGTTCCATAAGAATAAGATAAGTCATACTCTTCATACATAAAAAACATCCTTCATTGACCGTGGGTATGTCTGCTAGTCGTGCTTCGCCAAAAGCTCTTCAAAGATTAACTTCAGCTCAGATGGTAGCGACGGCCGTGGCGAAAAGCCAATTAAGCCCTGACGAGGGTGAGGCCGTAGGTGGAGAGAATCTCGTTGACCGGCTGGAAGTAGGTGGTTCCGCCGGAAGAGCAGTCGCCGGAGCCTCCAGAGGTGACACCCTGGGCCTGGGCGCCAGAGTAGAAAGAACCGCCAGAGTCACCGGGCTCGGCGCAGACACTGGTACGGGTGAGACCAGTGACACGGCCCTCGGAGTAGTTGACGGTAGCGCCGAGAGCGCCGACAGTGCCGCAGAAGACACCGGTGGTGGAGCCGGAGCGGCAGATGGAGGCACCGACAGCAGCAGCAGTGCTGCCGGAGACGGGGAGGTTGCCACGTCCGTAGCCGTCAATGTAGCCGGTGAGGGTGGTGCCGGAGACAGTGCGGATGTAGGACATGTCGGCGGAGCCGGGGAAGACGGAGCCGGAGAAGGTTCCGAGGGAGGCACCGGAGCTGGTGGTGGCAGTGGCACCGACGCTACCGCAGTGACCAGCGGAGACGAAACCGGTGGTGACGGAGAAACCGATGGAGCAACGAGCAGAGCGGTTGATGAGGTAGGCGTCACCACCGTAGACGGTGGCGAAGGTGGAGGGCATCGTGGAGACGGTGCGGACCTCGAACTCGCCGGCGGCAAGGCCGACCTTGGCAGCGAGCTCCTCGGCGTGGGCGGTGCTGCCCTCAAGAGCCTCAAGGACGAGCTTGTTGGCGGCAACGTCGACGTAGTAGGAGGCAATGCCGGAGTCGGCAGAGTTGGCGTCGCGGCGGGCAGCGGGCTCGGCGATGTCAATGCCGTCGAGGGCGGCCTTGGCGGACTCGAGCTTGGTGAGGTCGTTGGCAACAACAGTGGGGACGGCGCCAGCGTTGGTGATCTCGGAGGTCAGGGCCTCGTCGGTGACGGCGACGTTGACGGTGGTGCCGTCCTCGGAGATCCAGGCACCGGCGAACTTGGCACCAGCGGAGTTCTTGATGGACTCAATGACATCGGTGGAGCGCTGCTCGAAGGCAACACGAGCGTTGGCATCTCTGGCGTCCAGACCGAAGTCGCGCTTCATGGCAGCGAGGATCTTGGGGTGGAGGCTGGTCGCGGCCTCGGTGGGAGCACCGTAGGCGACGGGGAGGACGACCGCGAGGAAAGAGAGGAACTTAGTGAGCTCCATGGCTGCTGACTTGCTGTAGACAACGAGTGGGTGAAAGAGGTCTTGATGTTGTGAGGAGGAGACAGTAAGTCAGATGAGTCCGATGCTGCTGCTGCTGAAGAAAGGAAATCTCAGACTGGAGGAGAAATTCATCCTTATTTATACACATCTTGATCATGATATCGTGACGAGCATCATGGTCTTGTTGCCGCTGGCCAAAACAGAGGCCTACTTCGCCCCAGCCATCGTCAGATGCCTCCTTCCCAATACGCCTCAATCCGTTCTGCGATGTTACTGCAGATTCCCATGATATCACCAGGGCCTTCCTCAACAGGCACTTGAGAAGACAACCGACATGTGGTGTTACCGTGGGCTTCCGTAGTGTCAACAGGGCCTTCCTCAAAAGGCACTTGGAAAGCATTCGCCCCGCGATGTCACAGTAGTATTAATCGGAAAGTCCCTAAAAGGCACCTCTGAAGACTGTTTACCCCGCGATGCGATGGCTTACAGCCGAATAGGAAGGAGTAGGCTAGAAGATATGGACCAGATTGCAGCATCTCATCGATAAGATGCTGCATCTCTTAGCTGGCAAAACGCGGCCAAGAACTCGCGCTTTTCGCGGGCTCCTCCGTTGGCTTTGGCAATATGCAAAGTAAAGTCCAGAGCATCGGCTTCGAGCCGGCTGTATCTTCGAATCTGGCAGGCGAGCGGTAACATGCCGGCCGGTGCCATTTCTAGCCATTTCTGGTGCAAGGACCGGACGATCGCCGCCCTCGACCTGCAAGATTAGGTCGGGTGGCCGGCAGCCGGCGCTAGCAGGAAATCTTATGTAGACCTCAGCCACTGGTCATGAGTTGCCAGCTTTGCGGAGAATGTTGCAATCCTCCTGCTGTCGGTAATATTCTTATGTAACTCGTACTTCACAGCGGCCGGTAGTGGTATGCATGCCCGTTTACTTGGCCAGGAACACTAAGATGCACAACCACCGAGGGGCAAGGCAGTTGTTATTCGCTACGGGCTCGGTCGGTCCTCTTTTCAGGAAGGTAGCATAGTCGTTGGCAGACCGAGCGCATTAGGAAGGCAGAGGCAGGCCGTGATGTGCGAGCCCTATGTAGAAGGTCGAGAACCGTGGTATGAAGGATGAGGTTCCTCGGTATTTCATTTCTCCACCTCTTATCCGATCATGACGCGATCGTTGCCAAGGTGCGGAGAGCGCCAATCAATAACAAGCATTCGACACTAAATTGCTGTTGAAACCAGTTGAGAGCCTCGTTTAATAGGAACTCGGAGAAAAGGGCGGGTCCGTCGTTCTTGGCGTCAACTCGTGATAGGCTGGCTGGGCGCCAACCTGTCCGTCATTGTAACCCTACTATCTCTTGGCGTCTGACAAGCAACTTGCTTGATGGGAGGATACTACTGTTCTGATCAGGCGACTGTTGCCTAGAAACCTGAACCTTGATGGCTAGCAAGCAAGCGAGTTATTGAGGATATCGTGGTCGGTTCAGTCAGTTTCAGAGCCCTATGGACGGAGTTGCGTCATGATAACATTTCAACAAAATATGTTGAAATTGGTGCGTCCAAATGTTGCGGTATTGAATGAAGATACTTTACGAGGCCTGATGCACAGAAATCCTAGCGCCCAAAGGTTTTTGAGAGTTTTCGCGTCGTGATTGCCACAATTTCCGATGTCGCGTTGTCGCCTTCGTTACAGTCTTAGTCGTCTTTTTGGCATCTACTGACCCTCATGGTCCGCAACATTCACTCGGCGTCAGAACTTGGCATTCATGAAAAATACCTCAATCTGGTCCCAATTGACGTCGGTAAAGCCTGCTAGATACCGTGCATGATAGGCCGCCAGCCAACGAGAGTTCGTTCAATGAACAGCTTGTCCGGCTCGCCATCGCTGAAGAGGAAGGTAGCGTGATCGTCCCTGACGTGGATGAATTCAGGGAAATGTCGCCGGCGCCTATCGTGTCCCACTTGAAATGATTGCGAGTGAGGCGGGTGGTAAGAAGCCAAATAGCTGTAGCATGCCATCTTCGACGTCGTCGGATCCACAACACTGGACTCACGCTACGATGTCGGCTTAGGAATTACGATGAGTGTTACCACTTCCCTTGGCCTGTCGTTTCCTTAGCACGTTCATGACATGATGCCAGTTGGATCGTGGTTGAGCCAATATCGAACGTAGACGAGGCCGTCACCGCCGTGGTCGCAGTCACATCTCTCGCACTCGGTTGACTTCAACATGGGACTATCTTGATGTCAGCTCTTGATAAAGGAGTTGCGCCTAACACATATTTTCCTCCGTACCAGAGCTGACCATCATTATTGAGTGCAGGGCAGGGACCGCAGCCCCATGCTGCGAAGAAATAGGAATTGATCCAGGCTCAAGCTGTCCATACCGTTCAAGTGCTGGTGAGGGGACATGAACCAAATGAATGTTGTCGGAGTCAACCGTTTTGGTCATTAGAGGGGCTGTCGGTAAATGAAAGCATGGACTCTGTTGAACTCCGCAAGAAAAGGATAGTATCCCAGTAAGGTTTACAGGGTCCAACTCTGAAGCAAATTGCCAAGGCCTCATCGAGTTCAACGGAGCCAAAACCACCAAACACATGAACGAGCGTGCGTGCAAGCGAATGAACTAAACGAGAAAATGTAGCATTGTGCTCTGTGGCGATCGAAATTCGACTTATATCTTGCGTGTGGCGTGTTAGGTAAATCTTGGCTAGGGGAGGACGGTGGAGAGAAGAAGAGAGAAGTAACCCGCTTGAGTCTTTCACATCACTTTACGGACGGGCCGATCCGCTGATGTGCGACTGTGCCGCCGTCCCGCACAAACTCCTTTCAGCCTCTCATGAGTCATGCGTGGAAAATCTCGACCACGAGTAAACACAGGGCTGCGGGTCGTCCCTCCTACAAACAATAGATCTTGAAAAATCCACTGAGGCTGAAAGCGAGACTGGATCGCTCGCCAAGTCAGGTTCAAGCATCAGCTGCCACGCAGAATGGTACCGATAATATGCAACAGATGTACAAGTAAGACTCGTTATAATATTAGCAGATGGCCAGCACTACTGGAGAACAGTCAAAGTTGAGTTCAAAAGTCTTAATGAATGCATGGATATGTTAAGATACTGGCAAATCCGAACATCAAAATCCCCGCTGAAAAGGGCGGTAACCCGAGTAAAACTTGATCATCCAACTCCTCAAGAACGATCTATCCTGCAGACGCGTTCTTTGCATGCGTTCTATGCCAGACCTTGAGATGGCATCGGCACGCACGAAGCTCTCGGACATTACTCGACATTTTTCGGCGTCAGTCATGTGCAGCAACTGTGCCATAGGGCTTATACCCCCCGAAATCCATCGCCAAGCATTGAAAATCTCGTCAACAGAATCCCAGCCTTCTTTCTCTCTAGCCGTGCGCAAGGGAGCCACCATAGTAAGCCCACGTTCGTCTCTTTGGAAAAGGAACTCCCGGCTAAAATATGGCCCCTTGTTGCAAGCAAGTCGATAAATTGGCACATCCACGCCTCCAGACTTCCTGTAACAAACGAGAGCTGACTCGAGGCTGATTTGGCTTCGCTGTTCAAAGGAACCAAGCTTCTGGCTGGGTATCGCTTCCAAATCCTTTGGCATTTGCCTTACGGACAGTCGTGTCCATGACAACTTCGCCGAATGGTAAACCACATCTTGCGTTTGGATCGCGTCTTTAAGGCTTTGCGCCTGGTATCGTAACACAAATTTCGACTTCGCAGATAATTTCTTTTCCAGCCCCTCTACGTCAACTACCTCCCGCAAACATAGCCACAAGTACTCGTCATATCTGCGGTAGAAGAACTTGGCGATGTTATTGAAATAAAGCCAAACAGGATAGAGACCATCCTGTGTTTCCCACGTGGCCAAAGTTGTATCCAAGTCTCTGCATAGGGCAAGCTCTGAGGCACTCTCATCGGGGGCTCTACCTATGTATAGGGACTGAACATAGATCTCGAAACAAAGCACCGCGCGTTGCTTGAAAAAGAGATCTTCCTGTTGATGAGAATCCGTGAACCAATCGTCTCGATTCCGGCGGGAGGATGGCAGGAATTGCCAGGGCAAAACGTAGTATTGTTCCGTGTTCTCATACTCGTGCACCCAAAGCCCTGAGAGCACGGTGTTGACCTCTTCAATAATTTTCAGTAATGTGAGGATGGAATCAAAGTCTTCAGGCCAAAGCGACTGGGTTGCGTGGCCCGATGCCGGTCAACCAGTCGCAAGCTGACTTGACGAGATGGTTGGTGCTTGGCCTCGTGGGATGTCGCTGATGCATTTGTCGGAGGCGCACCACGGTTAGCAATTCTGGGAGCAGATGGCAGTCGATGTATTTTCCGAAAACTGTCGACTTGTAATTGATGATGTGTGTAATAACTTGAGGTTTTGCCGATATCCATGAGTAGAGGTCCTTTGGGTCTTCTAAATACGATATAATCATCAGATATAGCTCTGTCGGAAAGAACCATGTCGTCGACATGGTGCGCCAGGGTTTGTCTTGCTCTACATGGGACTGGGGCCAAGTTCTGAAGGGACACGACAGGGTAAAGGGAGACAAAGTTTAGCCCTGGCTTTTTTCCGGTTCTGCCGAAGACATCAGAGTGGCGCTGGGGGTGCTTCCCAGTTAGCCAGTCTACATCTTGCGACAGATTTAATGGCATACAATCATGACCAGCTTGTAATATTGCATAGCAGCATATCAAATTAGTTTTGGTAACGGGGGCTAGATCGCTCTGCAGCAGCACCTCGCACAGTCCGAGTTATCAATCAATAAGGTAGTGACGAGATGTTCTTCATTAAGAGTTCAATTGAAAGTTATTGCTTTCAAGTAATCTTCTTGTTTTCATAATGGAGACCTTCTCTCCAGAAAATCAAGCAAGCACATAACTCCACTAACGCCATGACAGTATGACGCATTAGCTGAAGCAAATTCATGTAGATATTCAACGAGCCAATCCTCGAAAAGGTATGTTACCATGCAACAACCCACGGTTGGACCCCAATGTGCGAGCCTGGGTAGTAGTCTTTGATCCATGTCTTCAAGCTGCCTTGAAACCATTGAAGCGGGCTCGTAGTTGCCTCTATTGCAGACCTGCATTTAGAATTGGCTCGGGAGAGTGCTCCTATTATCTTTGTTTGTCTTTCACCCTCGTCAAGACGCAGCAAAGGAGCCAGTCTACAGATACCTCCCGATAAAAGCTTCCAGGCGTTGTGAATACCGTCCATACGATCCCAGTTTTGTTGCTCTTGTAAGGTTTCGAGATATGCGACCACAGTGAAGCCATCATATCCATCCTTGACGATGAATTCACCCGTATCCATGCAGGCAATTCGATAGAGTGGAACCCGGCCTTGATCCGTGGGTATCAAACCAACTTCTGACGGTCTTAAAAGTCGGCGAGCTTCAGCCCCAGTCATGGATTCAATACCCGTCCGCGTCCAAGTCACAAATTTTCGATAATAGCTCCAGCGTGCTGAATGAAAGATGACTTTCTGTGTTCCAAGGGCTTCTTTTAGAGTTTGCACTCCTTCTTGCAGAACCACGTCTGAACCCCGGAAAGGCTGGGCATCAACCTGCCGTATGTTCAAAACCTGGCGCAAAGCTGAATCAATAATACTGTCGCATGTGCGGCTGAGACAAGAAGCAAGCTTATCTATTTGCTCGCCGAAATCGACGGCACGAATGTCAATTCGCGTTGACGTGTCCTCGGTTGCCATTGATAAAATCTCGAACGGTGTTTGATCGGACGTATGATCAGGGAATTCCCTGCCGTAACAGAAACACAGTACGTAGATCTCGAAGAGGAGAACAAGCTTCTTCTGAACGAACATGCTGTGCTCGTCTTTCTTGTCCCAGAAACTATCGTGCTGGAGTAATCTCGTCGTCCGCTCGTCATACAACATGAAATTCAGACCCTCGGGTCGCTTGGAGTGCTCGGGGTGCTCGTGGAGCCACGGAGTCTCGGGCCAGAACGAGTCATCTCTGTAGCGATAGTTCTGCATTGCCGTGACAATGCATTCTACCTCGTCCATGAGTTCTAGGAGGGCTAACGCTGAAGCTTTGTCCGTGGGCCACACCAATCCAGGGGTGCTTTCCTCGGCGGCGACTTTCGACTTGAAGGCGGATATGACGAGATCTTGAACGCTCGGTAGCTCGGTGGACTGCTGGTGGATTTCGCGGAGGCGTAAAATACTCAGAGCCGGGGGAAGGAGATCGCGATCCATGAAAGACTCGAAAGCCACTGACTTATTTTCCAGGAGTTTCTGTAAAACATCGGGATCTACTGAGATCCAAGAAAGGAAGTCTTTTGCGGACGTCAAATAGGCTGCCACCATATTCGTCAGCTCTACTGGAAGACGAATCAGAGTCGCCATCTTGCGCTTGAAGAGGAGTTGTTGTAATGTGTGTTTTGGCTTCTGTTGATCTGCGGTGTCAGCTCAAATGATTGACAGGTGATTAGGTTCGCTTATTAGGGGTGCCGAAGTCAGTACTGAAGCACGGAAGAAAGACAAAGACGCCTAAGATTGGGAGGAAAACTAGATTGCGAAATTGTGGAATAACCGGCCCTAAAAGATATGACTGGTGTGATCAGTCATCTACCTTATGTATTGGACACCTCTATGACCCTCGGGATGGTTGACACGTGGCTGCAGCTATAGGGACAAGTCTGTTCAATCTACACCATTGCAGCCCTTGACGCAGATGCCTAGAGGCAACTCTATTTGCCTCCGTTCTGGCTCACAAAGCCCTGCTTCGTCAAAGCTTCCAGATACCCACTCGTCCGCTTCACACCTTCATGGCCACTTGCCTTCGCCGCCTCAAACGCAACACGGTACACGTGCAACCCCTCGGAAAACAACGGCCGGTGGTGTTTCCAGCCAGTGAGGTTCGTGAGCTTTGTAGAGTCTGTCCACTGCGGAAAGTTGATAATTCCATTTGGCCAGGGGTTTTCGTCATCCTTCAGCTCAGAAGGGTCGACATACTTCAGCCCCGCTGTGATGTTGTACTCCTTGACCAGGGCTTTCGCCACCTCGTCCACAGTCTCGTACCTTTGGGCAGAGATGTTGAAGACCTGGCCCTCAACTTCGGATGTGTTGACGTGGGAAGCAATGGCGACGTATGCCTCTCCACAATCGTCGACATGCAAGGCATGAACAATGGTGTTTGGTGGGGCGGGCAGCAAGAGGGGCTTTCCGTCGGCGGCTGCCTTGGCCGCAACATCGAAGAAGGCCTTGTAGAAGCTTGAGCTTCGACCGTAGACGTTCGTAGGTCTGACCAATACCGGAGCGAAGACATCGCTGTGATCAAAGATCTTCCTTGCATGCGTCGCACGGTTAATGAGGAAAGGTACCGTGTTGATCGGAGAGTCCTCCGTGTGCGGGGCGAGGTCCGGGGCGCCGTGGTAGTGGGGCCCGATGCCGTAGTCCTTGCAGCCGGAGCTGAAGATCACAATGGGTCTAGTTCCTGCGGCAGAGCTTGCGGCGCCAACAGTTCGCAGAAGCTTGATCGTGTTGTTGTAATGCGGCATGTAGTCTAAAGGGTTCTCGGTTGCCGATACGATCGCATCGACGGTGGCCGGAAGGTGAGCCTGGATCTCCGCGTGTGCGGATAGGTCGTCGATCGCGCCGACGATTGGGATGATCTCCTCTTGGGCGAGAGCTGTTGCGGCCGACAGAGATCGGACGAGTCCGTAGGTTTTCCATCCAGCGGCAACGAAGGCGCGCGCTACAGCGTTGCCGATGTAGCCGTTCGCGCCAGTGACAAAGACAGTTTTAGGTGCCATTTTGACTTGATTGCAGGGTTTTGATGGTCTTCTCTTCGTCATTTTGAGTTCCGGTTCGTGATTTATAGTCACGGCTGTTACTTCTTTAAGACGGTCGACGAGATCTCGTGATAACGTTGACAGCTCCGTTTCCTGAAATCATCAGCGGGGCAAGGAAAGAATCTGAGATAATGCGGAGGAACAATGTGGCCGAGACGGCTGGTTTATGGTAATACTGTGGCGATGGCTGTGACGGGGATGGTGATCCATTGTTGGCATCTAATCATTACATCGCACAAGTTTACACCAGTCAGAACGCAATGCGACCTGACGTGTTGCGCCTCCAGCATGGGCCACTATGCAGCGGATGGGTTCATGCAGACCAGAAGTCAATCGTTTCAGAAGATCTGCGATTGTGTACAACTGATTCAACAAGGGCATGTTTTCCCTGTGTCGACCTGCAGCACCTTGGATCGCCCTTGGGGCGGAATTCATATTCCGCAAGGGTCCCCGTTCCGCTCCAATTCGGCCGACCGATTGCTAAGCTCGGCGCAATGCACGTAAGATGCGCCTTATCAGCCCCGGCATCCCACTTGCACCATGGGCGACTATTTGTGGGCAATTCGATTGCTGCGCACTGTAGTGAATGCCCATCATTTTGATTGAACTGAAAAGTACGGTGCGGTAGAGTCGCCTCCGAGTTGTCTCCGGCACCGGAACCCGGCATTACGGGGCAGATATCCGGGTCCGGCCGGACTCGAAACTCTGTGCTAGAAAGTCAGTACTCGATTGACATACAACATTCAATACTCAAAGTTTCACCAATCTTTACCTGAAGCCCGCAAAACGATCTTATTTTTGATTCATATGGATATTAGGTGTTCTCTCTGCCTAAACCTTCATTTCTTAGTTTCTAGTGGCCATGTTGCTAGTCACATAGACACCGAACTTTGCCATCCTGCGATATCTTATAGGCCGCGCCTTATTCGCAGTCATCACTGGCAACAGAATCGAAAATGTTTGGCGGAGTGTTGATACCGCAACGACCGTTGGCATCGCACGTTCCCTGACGATCTCTCTGGTCAACTCTGCCGGTACAGGGTTGACCCTCCTTGCTGGCACCGGTCGCCGCACCGGCAGCAGCCCCAGCTGCGCCTCCGGCCGCAGCTCCGGCAGCAGCACCGCCAGCGACCTGGGATGCTTTACCACCTCTGGCTGGAGCTACAAATGCAATATTAGTAGATGTACAAAATGAGTGTGCCTTATAAACATGTTACCCACAGGCAAAAGTCTGGCCAACCAGAACAGTTAGGAAAAAGACGGTGAAGGTGGAAATTTGCATTTTGACGGAGCAGCAAATAGTGTTATGCCAGATAACGACAAATTAAACAGAAAGTCTTAGAATTCGAAGGGAAGAAGAGAGATGTGATTATAGTATAGTTGTTCAAGAATGCTCCTGTGATTGCGGGAGAAGGTGTCATCTTAAATACCGAGTGTCACTCAACAAGCTTAAATGTTCACAGGCGTTGTTTTGACGAGGCAGTCCAATTGACATATTGACAGCGTACCGAACCATTGGCCCCAGGGAGGGACGTTCTGCCTCAGAACTTTGCGGGGAGAGCTTCAAAAAGCCAGGGGCGGCCATGAGCTGATGCCAATCCGAACGCCTCGCTGGGTTGAGTTTACATCGCTCCTTAGGGCTGTAGGGAAACATCAGCTCCATTATTCGTTCTTTTTGCTGTCAAGTAAAACCTTTGCTACCTCGCTTAAGGATCTGAGGCGTTTTATGGGTTGCGTTTCTATAGAAGTGCATAAGCGGTCCCCCCGAACTGTCTTTGCCTCCCGAGTCCGAATGATTCGCATATAGAGCGAACGACATGACTCTTTCCACTCCAAAACTTCGGAATGCCATGAACAGAGTGGTCCATATGAGCCAGAATCGCGGTTCTGGCTTCAAAGAATGGATAATCATAGCCTTGATATTGGCGTAGCGGGTGGCTTGTCATCAACGTTTGCGTCACAGCCCGTCGTTCGTTCCATGTGAGTCTTTAGTGCTCAAATTCATTCCAACTAGACCTCTTACGGCAGGCAATCTGTAGCTCTCGTTGTAATAATTACGCATCGGAAGTATCGTACCATAATGCTTTTCTTTAGATTGTCTGCCCGTTGACCGGCATCGACGGTGCCTTGTTAGATCAACGGATGTAATGAACACTCCAAATTATGGAATTCCTAGTCCCGTTTCATTTGTGACTTTTGCAATTATGAATTGCCCCCATGCTAACGACGAAGTATAATTGGCACCGTCCCGTTGATAGTATGCAAACACAGGTGCACACCAGTAGCCGCCCTCTGGACGATCAATCTCCACTACTGCATGTATCAATTTGCTGAAAGCCGGAACAGTACATGATACGATGCCGCCTGCAACGACATATGCCATGTCAAAGTGAACTTCAAGTCTCCAAATGCGCTGTCGACAACCCCCACCCCCCCACCCCCTTGAAAAGCCGTCTCACTTGTATTCATCATGGCGCGTATCCTCAAGGTCTTTTCGAATCGAGATATGTTGAAATAATTCAACGTATTGACAGATGGTCCGGACTTTCTATGGATCAATTACCATGACCTTAGGCTGACCTTCCCGCCAAGGTACCCATCCATGGATGCTAACGTAGCAAGGGCATTTGCTAGCCTGTCAGTTAAGGCGGGAAAAAATCACACCATCCGTTTGGAATACAAGACAATGCCGAAGGATCTTGTGGCATTCTACCATCAAAAGTGCCAAGGGGGCTTCTGCCTTGGTATGGTGGGTAACATGCAGGGTCCATAAGGCTGCCTGGGATTGGGGGCTATCTAGATGACTGCGCATGGACGGAATTGGACATTTGCCCGAGCTACGCCTGGAGGCCAAAAGGAACCTCGGTATTCCTTCGAGGCAATGCAAATGGTGAACGCTAGTCAAATGACCAGTACGTTGCCTCTCTCGCTACCACCACGTGTCTGACGTAAGAATAAAGAAGAGTCAAATCCACAAGTGCCGGCTCAGGTAAAATCAACGTCGAAGAGAGATGTCACCCTTAGCAATGCGTGTCTTTCCATGAAGACAGCCTAAGTGCTTCCTCCAAGCATTTTCTTCCGCGATCCGGATCAAGGAAAAGGATATCACTATTCATTTGCCCGCTTTCGAATATGCCAGGGCGAACAACATTGCAGGATTGCGTATCCACAGCTGCTTACGTTGGGGGCTAGCTGGTGGCTCAGTTCCCGACTCTTGGAATAAGATTTGCCCGATCATGTTGGTGTTTTCAGCTCGCAACTCATGTCTGGATTCAGTTCTGACTAGCAAAACTGGTTTGAACTAAGGTTCCAAGGCAGACGAGTATCTCCACAAATCCAGCAAAAAGCCCCATCAAGTCATTGAAAGTTACCTAGACCTCCCTGAAGTATTCGACATAAGTGATGACTGACGAACACGAACGGCACGGCAAGGCCCCAGCTTTTGGGAGATGGCTGTGTTTGCCAGCTACAGAAGACAGAGGGTCAGACGATCCTATTAAAAGGGTCGCGCGAGACGCTGTGGCAGTTGCTTTTCTTTACCCAAGCCAAGCATATCTGTACATTCAGTAAACATGAGATCATTTACATCGGGAACCTTCGCCTGCTTAGCAGTGGCTGCATCAGCGCTGCATATCCCCCGCCAAGACAACACCCTCTTAGTCGATGTTGCTCCCGACTATCCTCGGCCATATGTTCTACCCAGATTCAAAGGTCGGGCTGTCAAACTGACTGGCTCAGACATCATTCGGTTAGCCATAACTGCAAACTCATCTGGAGGTGCATTCTCCATGGTGCAGCACAATGGCAAGACCTCAGGCTGGACAGCCGCCAGACCGCACACTCACGAGAAAACTCACGAGCACTTTTATTGCACCCGAGGCCGCGTGGAGCTCTGGGCACAAAAGAATATCACCGGTGCTGATCATGAGGCCCGAGTTGCGTCTGTGGGCGACTATGGAAATGCGCCTCCAGGCACTATACACACTTTTCAACTTATCGATCCGGACAGCCAATTGAATCACATCTTTCATCCTGCTGGATTCGAGGATCTCTTTGCGAAGCTCAGTCTCGGCGAGTACGAATCCGAAGTTGGATCGCCATACGTTCCGATTGAGAAGGACCCTGACCCGTTCGGGGTTCTCACGCCTGAGGTGTACGAACAACTTCGATCCATGGACTTGATTGCCGCCTCAGCAGAGGTATTCACGCCCAGAAGAGATTTGATCAACGGCACTGCGGGCGACGCCGGATTGCCGTGGCATGACGGACCAAACAGCTTACCAAGTGACCCAACTGAGCCATACTTTGTTGCCAACAACTACGGTTCAGCATACCTCAACTCTGAGAACGGATACAAAGTCATACAGCCTTTGGTCACACCCCCGCAGACGGATGGAAACTTCACCATGGGCACCATAGTACTCTCCCCGAAACTCGATAATCAAGCCCCGACGACGGTCACACTGCCCCATCATTTTGCCTTGGAGCTACAAGAGGGTCAACTGTCTCTATCCGTGGATAGGTTCGAAAGTCTGAGCTTGCTGCAAGGAGATGTCGCCTTTGTGCCTGCTCACACGACTTTCTCTTTTTATGCCACGGTGCCCTTGACCAAACTTCTTTACATGAATGGCGGGGACCAAGGATTGGATCATCAGCTACTGCAGAAGAGTATTTTTTGGGGTTTTCCAGTGTATCCCTCTTAACGTCTGCTCTTGAAGTTTGGAACTTGGATTTCTTACATGAGTATTTATAAAGAGATACACATAGAATTTGTTATCTCGGAGGCATATGTAGAATTTGTACTTATGTATCTTTCTGGTTTATTGGACTCTATTATTAACAGCTGTTTTCATGGGCTTAGTGTGTTCCATTCACACCGTTGGCTTTGCCAGCCAAGAATTCCTTCTTGAAGACGGCCTCCATCTCTTTCCTGAAGGCCACAGCCTGTGCCTTTTCGCTGTACTCGACGTCCTGCCAGCTCAGTCCCTGGTCCTTCTTCACATCACGCTTGAGAACAAAGCCATGTGCCAGGCCAATAGGCAGGCCCTCAATGGCCATAGAGTTCTCGGCAGTGGTAAGCTTTCCGTACACAGTGAAGCCGCCTTCACCATCCAATTTCTCGCCTGCCTTGAGATCACGCTTCGCTGTGGCAACAACATCTCCCGCCCATGTCTTAGTCTGGCCGGTTGGTTCGCCGCGAACCATTATTGTCGCGACTGAGACGCCAAGTTCCAGACCAATGAGATGGTAGGGCTTGTACTGGGCGGCATACCAGCCAGAAGGGTCTGTCTTCAAGCCATATTGCTTGAAACATTCCCTCTGGTATTCTCCAGGTGCTATCAGTCAAACAACATTATTAGTACCCAATCTTGAGGAACATCATTTGAGCAAGGAACACTCACCTTTGATCATCACATAAACACCCCATCTCAAATCATTGAATACCCATCGACCGTCCTTTTCCATGCAAGACACAACTTCTACGGTGCCATTCTTCTCGAGTTGGCCTCCTTCGCTGGTGGGCTTTAACACCGTAGGGAGGTCCCACACGCCACAGGGAGGGAACCTCAGCCCACCTGAAGGAGGGCTTAGGTCACATCCGTTGGCGACGGCAGCCATCTCCAAAGCACTCTTAGTCCCATCAAGGAAACTGTTGAACATTTGCGGGTTGAAGTCGCCCCCGGCAAGCTGCTCCTTGGTGAATCCGTAATAGTTCCACACAGTATCCGGCGTGGAGTAGTGGTACTCGGGCAAATGCTTGGTTCCCTTGCCTGCGCACACGACTTCGAAGCCAGCCGTCTTGGCCCAGTCCACCATCTCAGCAATGAGTGCCGGCTGGTCTCCGTATGCCATTGAGTAGATGATGCCAGCCTCCCTCGCCTTCCGTGCCAGCAAAGGTCCAGCCAGAACATCGGCTTCAACATTGATCATGACGATGTGCTTCTTGTGCTCACAGCAGAGGAGAGCGTGACGAATGCCTGCTGCAGGGTTTCCGGTGACTTCTAGCACGACGTCAATTTCCGGGGTGGCAATCAGTGTTGCTGAGTCTGTCGTAATGGCTGTTTTTCCTGCAGCAATGGCTTCGGAAATGCTCAACGAGGCAGTCGCGTCGAACTTGCCCTCGGGATAACCAGTGCGCTTCAGAGAAGCAAGAGCTCGGTCAGAAGAAAGATCCGCAATGGCAGCCAAGTGAACTCCAGGCGTGCGGTGGGACTGAGAGATGTACATGGACCCGAACTTGCCAGCGCCAATGATGCCGACCTGAACTGGCTTTCCGGCCTTTTCGAGGTCGGCGAGTTTTGTTGAAAGGCTTGTCATGATGTCGATGATGTCTTGATTATTGAAGAAAAATAATGATAATCTGGGGTGAAGAGCTGGCGTTTGATCTTGAACGAGTAGAAAAGGAGCCCACGTCGATCAGTAGTTCTACAACCGCCTGTTGAATTGGGACCCTGACCATATTTATCATGTAGATTCGTTCGCTCTCCTCATGCATACATTTCTGTAACTTATTGTGAGGTATCCACGATGCGTAGCATCCCCACTACCGTATGAGTCTGGTTGGATGTTGACCACCGGCACTTCGCCGATTTCCCGACACCTCCACTCCACGGCGGGTGTGGTCGCAGTACCCCACAACCAACGTCCAACTGGAGGCAAGATTGTGCTGTGTGCAACGTACTATGCTTTTCTTTTTCCGGGCCAACCTAGGTGTGAAGTCGTCTGATCAATGTTTGCTTCACCAGGCATCGCTCCGTGCGCATCATCTCCAGTGAGGTCATTACTGCATAGTATGTGTTTAGCATTCGGGGAATCGGCCTTTGAAATCATTCGGCAGAGCTTTCCCCGGACCATCCACCCCCAGATATTCCAATGT
This sequence comes from Colletotrichum siamense, assembly GCF_013390195.1. NCBI lineage: Eukaryota > Fungi > Ascomycota > Sordariomycetes > Glomerellales > Glomerellaceae > Colletotrichum > Colletotrichum siamense. The sequence continues at coordinate 6,294,471 of NW_023501016.1, read as the reverse complement.
AAGCGTGATTCCTACTGCCCTTCTGACTGCCCAAGGCTGGGGTTCCGAGTGCCAAGATCGCCCGGCCATCTGCCCGTACCTTACGAATGTGATTAAAGGATTGCTGCCATTCATAAGATAGATCAATTGGTTACAGGAATAGTACTTAAGCTCGTGCACCTCTACGTATCAAATGCTTGCCGCAATTCTGAACATTGACAACTCAGTTTCCGTCAATACCGCCACTCGTTTCTCTCAGGCACTTAGATGCCATTTTTGAGCCTGCAAATTTGCGTACTTTGAACTACTTTCTTCCAGTCGCCTGAAATATGTCGAAGAAAGAAAACGAGGTCGACTCTGGGCCATCTCCTGTGGACTACGCAGCAATAGTCGCGTCCTGGTCCCCCGAGGAGAGGTCTGAGAGGGAGAAGAAGTTTGTCCGAAAGATCGATTGGAGATTACTGCCGATTTTGGTTAGTGAAATCGAGACGTTGGCTTGATAACTTGGGCAAGATTACTGACTAGCTCCTTCCAGATCATTGTGTACATCATGAACTACATCGACAGGAATGCTGTTCGTAAGTGCCTTTCACCCTATGTATCTGTGCTCTGCTTCGTCAAGATTGCGAAGACGGAAACATCCGAGGCGAAGCTGACTCGATGTCTTGCCTTAGCCCATGCCAGAGTTCAGGGCCTTGAAAAGGACCTGAACATGTCTGGTTACCAGTACAACATTGTTCTCTCGGTGACCTTCGTCGGATACATCTCCATGCAAGGTATGAACAGCCCTCGGGTCACCTTGTGGCAGAACTAACCCTACTCAGTGCCCAGCAATATGATCCTCACCAAAGTTCGGCCCAGCTGGTATCTCTCTGGGTGCATGGCAGCATGGGGTATCGTAAGTGGCCTGTCAGGGGCAGTCCACAATTTCACCGGTCTGGCTGTCAACAGGTTCTTTCTGGGTGTTACTGAGGTTTGTTTTGTACTCGCGCCTTAGCCTGAGGTACATGAACTAATCATATTACATAGGCACCCTTCTTCGTTGGTTGTGCTTTCTTATTTAGTGGATGGTACACCCGAAAAGAGCTCGGCCTGCGACTAGGAATCTTCTACTCCGCCGCGATGATATCCGGAGCTTTTGGAGGTTTGTTCGCTGCCGGCATCGCCGCTGCCTTTGCAAACAACCGACTCGAATCATGGCGCTGGCTCTTCATAATCGAAGGAATTGCCACGGTTGTATTTGCAGCAATCACCGCCTTCGTGATCCCCGACTGGCCCAGTACGACAAAGTGGCTTTCTCCCGAAGAAAGAGCCCTCGGTATCGTGCGCATTATTGAAGACGCTGGTGAGGAGGAAGAGGAAATCAGCACAGGGGCAGCCTTCAAGTTGACCGTCAAGGACTACCGCATCTGGCTCTGCGTCATTGGGCAAACCTGTCTTCAAGCTGTGGCCTCTCTCACCAATTTTTTGCCTACTCTGGTTCAGAACTTTGGCTACAACACTGTGAACACCCTACTCCTGACTTCCCCTCCGTATCTGGCAACGGTTTTGTTTTGTCTATTCAACACATGGTATTCGGACCGTACTTCGAAGCGATCGCCTCATATTATGTACCCTTCCATGGCCGCCGCAGCAGGCATCATCATCACTATCGCAACCACCAATACTGGAGCGCGGTACTTTGCATTGTTCCTCATGTTGCCTGGAACTTACGGCTGCTTCCAGGTTTCCAATGCATGGATGGCGAATATTGCCGCCCGCCCACAGAAGAAGAGAGCAATCGCCTTGGCAGTCAACAACTCCATTGGCAATCTCGCTCTCGTGTGGACGCCTTACCTATACCCATCAAGTGCAGGACCGCGTTATATCGTGGCATGGTCAGTTAATCTCGCCATGACGGCTATCATCGTTGTCAGCACACTCATCTTGACGATATGCTTGCGGAGGTGTAACAAGCAGATGGACAACTTGATAGACGATGTGACTCTTGAGCAAGCTGGCGTGGACGGCAAGGACCACAGTAGCCACATTGAGGAACGGAGTGACACGGATCATGCAGGAGGACGGCAGAGCAGATCGCGAGCGACGTGGAAATATCAAATCTAGGACACAGATATCATAGATGAATTTAATCATGCCCTGCAAAGAATCGGGCCATCCACGATGAAAAATGTTCCGACAATTATATTATCAATCTGGGCTAGTCCAATCATGAGATGCAGCGCGAATGAACCCAGGCGGACTTAGGACCGGCACACACACCCCTCTGCAGCCAAGATCCATGGACGCTAACCCCGCGTTTCTCTCTGCCGAATCATACATGATGGTGTGTTGGTGATCCCCACTCCCCCGCCCTGTAACCCGGCAGTAGTCTTCCTACCCTCGGGGTTTCCCCGAAGACCCGATGCTGCAGACCTGGACGAGAAACCAGCCATCCATCCATCCATCGGATGAAGCCCGTGATGTCCGGCAAAGGCGTGTGCAATCAACCCAAGAGCATAACGAATAGGAAGCCAACATGCCATCACCAGACTCATCGCGGGGAGAAGTACCGTCTGATGCCGGTACTACTCCGGCAATAGCATCGACGAACGGCGCCAAAGATGGTCGAGTGGGTGGTCCTGGTAGGAAGTCGAGAGCTTGTAAGTTCGAATTCGAGGTTGGGATGATGGATCTGAGGAATAGTGATTGACAATGACTTGGCTCGTTTAGGCTTGGAGTGTAAGAAGCTCAAGATGAGATGCGAGGTGTTTCCAGGAGACAGAAGGTGCCGGCATTGTCTTCGTCGCAACATCAGCTGCATCATTAAACGATCTTATGATGCTGATGTCGACACCGAGTATGATGTGACAAGAGCGCTTGAAGCGTACGAGTACGTGCGAAAGTCGTTGGATGGGTTCCTTCTCGGACCGCTGACAATGTGTTACCCGCCAAAGGAAGATAGACTCGATGCGCTCTGAGATCGAGCAGATGAACAACAAACTGGACGCGGTTCTAGCAGAGACGGCTAGGCTCCAAGCTGAGTCCGCAGCAAACGGCTCCCGTCGACAGCTTCAAGCACAGGCCCGGTATGAGGATCTCCCAGCGCCTCTGTCCCATGAAGATCCTCCATCTGTTCCGTCTCACCAATCCGTTGTTCAACATAGCGGTCCTCCGTCCGGGACACCGGGCAACATAACGAGTCCCGCTGGCATATCATGCAGAGAGGATAATACGCATATGGCCATGACACGGGAGAATTCGCCGGACCCGGTATCGCATGGCGATCCAAGCAATGGATCGGTAACTGTCGAGGATCCGATGGGCAGTCTGTACGAAGTGACCAGGCTTCGCAATATTCGTAGCAATAAGTCAAAAATGACGAGGCCACTCCCGGAAGGCCAAGAGCAACTCAACGACTTCATTTCTAGGGGAGTAATCGCCGAGTCGGAAGCTGAAGAGCTTTATGAGATGTAAGTCTTTCAGCTACAAGTAGCCCACGAGTTAGCTGACAACGAAACTAGCTTCCATACCTCACTGAACCACTATCTGTGGGTTGGTCTCGAACAAACGCATCCTTCCTTCATCTCAGTTCGACGGTCCTCCGAACTTCTGACCGCAACAATCCTAGCCGTGACTGCCCTCCACATCCCGACCTCCGCAGCAGCAGCAACATTCGACATATGCTACAAGGAATTTCTATCCCTCATATCCTCTTCCATGTTCTCCCGGTACCACTCCATAGATGACGTCCGCGGCCTCTGCATCGCCGCATTCTGGATGTCCGAAGTATCATGGAAGCTATCCGGACACGCCATCCGTATCGCTACGGAGCTAAACATTCATCAGTCCTTCACAGCAGCCTTGGACGGAAACAAAGAGCACTTCCTGCGAGCTAGGCTGTGGTACATGCTATACGTGTGCGACCACCACTTCAGCATCGCCTACGGACGCCCGCCTATGATTGCCGAAAGCATCCAGATTCGAGAACACGAGCTTTTCCTAGCCAGCCCGTTCTCGAACGCCTTGGACGCGAGAATCCTAAGCCAGGTCAACCTCATGCAAATCCTTACGCGGGTCTATGACCGCTTCGCAGAAAGAAAGCTGCCGGCCCTCAACGAGATCAGGGGCAGGTTCGGGTCCGCCCGAGACCCCGTAATCGGATTGACAAGCGGGACCAACAGCTTCTCCCAAGGCAGAGCAGACGCAACTGACCAGTCTTCCAGCAACGACCCTTCCACCGCCATGCTGGTCGAGTCGGACTTTGAAGCCCTGCGCATGTTCAACCTGGAAATCGACCAGTGGCGGATGCGCTGGCACGCGCGCCAGACGCGAAACTTCTGCATCGGCAGCTTTCCCCCGCTGGGCATCATTCTCTACTCGTACTTCGCCAAGCTCCAAATCAACTCGCTGGCCGTCCGCGGCATCTCTCTCGCAGGTTCGACGCAGGACCAGTTCCTCTCCACGGAACGCAAAGAGTTTGCGAACCTGGCAGTTTCCGCCGCCGTGAGTATCATCACGTTCGTCCTGGAGGAGGACGACATGCGTAGGGCGCTGGTCGGCACGCCACTGTATGTGCACACGATGATTGCGTTTGCGAGCGTGTTCTTGATGAAGGTCGCAACGCGGTGGAACTCGGTCATGGGCTTGAAGGTGGAAGAGGAGTACGTTGCAAGGCTTCTGGGTAGGATGATTGGTGTGCTGAAGAGCGCGGTCACGTCGGACCGGCATGTGCTGAAGCATATTGCGACGGGCTTGGAAAAGATGCTGGAGAGAATGGAGGAGTCTAGGCGACGAAGGCAGAACTGTGAGAATGTGGGAGCAGCACGAGGGCAGATGGATGGGCCGGCAGGTGTTGGTATGATGGGCAGCTTTGGAGGACATCAATACGGAGTCGGCTATGAAGTCAGCCCGAACGCGAATAGAGGAGTTGACGCATTCTCCCGACCTTCGGTAGATGCGGGCGGGCTGATAGGTGCGCACTTAAACACCCCGGCAACTTGGGGAGCTGGCGGGTTGGGTCAAACTCCTCACCAGCCTGTGGACCACTCTTACTTTGGCGACGGACTCAACTTGATGGATGATAACTTGATCTTCGAGGCGTTTGGAACGGGGTCCGCAAACGATGTGTACAACCTTCTATCTAGTCAATTTTCTTCTGGGTAGGGCTCTGTTTCTGTGACACAACAGGTAACACCAAATCTGTCTACAAAAGTCGTGTTGACTCTAGCTTTTCTACAACAATTGCCTGCATTGAAATCATTCTTCATCGGCGGGGTCGCTAGGCCAGAAGAACCAAGACAAGACAATAAAGAACTTCATCACCGCCGCAGTCCACAACGCGCCCGCGATGCCAAATGAACTATGCGCGAACAAACCTCCGCAAATGGCCCCGACGAGCAGCAGCACAGGCGCGCCGACCCTGCGGTTCCGCTCCGCGTTGCGCACCGAAAACAGCTCGGCGTCGGAGAACAGGTCGCAGTAGATACTCGTCAGCACGACGCTGGTGAGGGCGTTGTACTTGAGCGCGCGGCTCGTGACGGCCTGGCCGCAGCTCTGGAAGGCGATGAGCGCGATGGGGACCAGCACGTTCCACGCGATCTCGTCCTTGCCGGCCGCGGGGCCGAAGGTCAGGATGACGGCCGCGGCGGTGCACAGCAGCGTCTGCAGGATGAAGGACGCGCAGAGCACCCAGCGGCGCTTCGGGGAGAAGAAGCGGTGGAAGCGGCTGAAGACGAAGGAGCCCAGGCAGAAGGAGCCGAGCGAGGTGGCGGACTTGATCCAGCGGGTGGATTCGGTGGGGGCGGCGAGGCCGAGGCCGATGTAGACGGTGTTTCCTGGGTGTTTGTGTCAGTCGCCAACGCTTTGGGGCGAAACAGGAAACAGTTTTGTTGTCTGTTGCTGTGGGGGCCGTTGAGGAAACACGGAGAGGGGATGTACCTGTTTGCATTGAGACGAAAGAGCCCCAGATGGAGATGGAAGAGCTGTCCAGAAGACCGGTGATGATGTAGCACGCCAAGAGGACGAGGTCTGCCCAGTCGCGCTGCACGTCGGTGGTCAACTTCTTGCGGAGGGACTTTGTTGGCTTCCTGCTGCCGCCGCCGCCGCCCAGCAGAGGCTGCTCCTCATCGGCATGGGCGTGCGAGTCGCCGTTGACCACCGGCACCGAGTTGGTGACGGAGCCGTAGTTCCCGTTGGTGCTCATCTTGGATGCGGAAGACTGGTGTGAAAGCTTTCGCGTCTCTCGGGTCGAACAGTCCAATGACTGACTAGTGTAGAATCGGGAAAAGCAAAAGAAGCCGGGCTGTCTGCAGAGAAGACGCGCGATGTTAACAGACAAATATCGTCACTGGGCAAGCTATGACCTAATTAGGGGAGCCGTTACCCACTGTAAAGCTCTGACCGGGTGATGAAGTGTTGGCGTTATAAATAAAATAAGGTCGGATGTTACAAACGGACAAGACGGGACGCGCAATGTGCCAGTGCCGGTCTGCCGCGGTCCACACTGAGATTAGAGATCGCAGGGTCGCTCGCGAAATGTTTCCAGGTTTTCCAGCCTGGTTTATATGGGCCAGGGAGGATGCCGAGAAGGAAAAGGTGCGGATAGCAATGCCGAAGAAAAGCCAAGAGCTCACCCCGCCCTTGAGACGACGCTGTGTGGTGCCCCTTGGTGTTTTTGTATGTTGTGTCTGCTTGATGAGGGGTGAAGGGTCAATGGGCACTAAAGATAGGAAATCAAGAGGGGGAAATCAACCATTGGAGAAGAGCTCGAGGTACGGTAAACTGAGATTGGATGAGATGTGCAAAAGGGCTTGCTGCAGTGAAACCTTTGATCCCAGGGCCTGGCCGGGCCAGCTTCTTCTCCAGGATCTCCGACATATTCCCCGTCCAATTGCAGCGGGATGTGGTCCTTGGAGTTAAGCTCAATCCGCAGGAACCTGCGTCATGACCGCTGCAGAGTGCCCCTCGAGTGGATTCGCTCCAACAGTCTTGCACGGATATTCCAGTGAGATGCAAGTGAGAAGCAGTGAGAAGAGAGCAAGCAGGCATTGAGAAGCGCTGGGGCTAATCCGATTAGAGTGCATCGGCAACTCATGTACTTAGTATATCCCCTTCCCCCCTCTCGCTCCCGTCATGTCACTAAAGAAAGACGAGCTGAGTGGTTCGCCGTGGTTCATCCCCGCACGATGAGCGCTCGCCCTATGCCGCGTTTCACTCTCTGGCGGGGATGGCGGCTCAGCTCCGCCAGGTTACGGCCTCTTGTAAACAGAGCGAGTCTAGTCAAGCTAGAGGTGTAAGAGCACGTCGTAGTATGCCTCGAAGCTACTACCTTGCCATGCTGCTGTAGCTGCGGGGGAGCTCCGGATTGGAAGCTCGGGGGTTCGGCATGTGCGATGGATGAATTGGATTGGTGTGCGCGGTGTAGCAGACGGATATGCATGGTACGTGGGAGACAGACCAGAGAGAGTGTGTGTGTGTCGACCTGCAGCGATGGGCAGCCGAGGTGATGCGCCGATGACTACGAGCTCTACCTTGCCCTTTGTAAGCTCTGTGTTTACGTACCACATCTTTCCATAGCCTGCGACAATGGGTAAGGCCGAGGAAGAGGTCATGGCAAGGTTCCTGGACTGGCATGACATGACATGATTTCAGGAGGAGAGGAGGGATGACGAGATCAGAGGAGGTATAAAATCTGCCTCTCTTCCCATGATCACAAGCTCAATTGCGCGAACCTTTCCTGCATTCGCACTCTTTCATTTCTCCTCTGTCTCCTCCAAAGCTTGACAGCGTCTCCATCGCGCCCGTTTCCCTGCCTTGAAGCTCTTTCTTGGCAGCGATCAAGCGTCACATCAAGCCCCCCCTCACACCCCGTCAACCCCATCAGCATCAGCGCCCAGCCATGCAGCTCACCCAACCCACGGCAGCCAAGCTGCTGCTCCTCTGGGCGTCCGTCGCGACGGCGATGCCGCACTTTGACAGCCCGCGCGAGCGTCTGCTCCGGGGCATGGAGATCCCCGCGAGCTACCGTAAGAAGAGCGCCTTCGCCGACGAGTCGAACGCGAAGAACCCGTACACCCCGGGCTTCCGGGACCCCAACGACGGCGCCGTCGACTCGGTCGGCGACGGACTCGACCCGCTGCCCTACCGCAACGGGCTGGGCTCGTCGGTCCTGGGCCCGTGGAACAAGGAGCGCTCGCGCCAGAACCCGGACCTCGTGCGCCCGCCGTCGACGGACCACGGGAACATGCCCAACATGCGCTGGAGCTTTGCGGATTCGCATATTAGAATCGAGGTGAGTTGCGACGCTGCCAATTGGCTGTTGAAGGGCTTCAATTGGGTTACCGGTAATCATTCGCGACTAACATGGTTTCTCTGGAACAGGAGGGCGGCTGGACACGCCAGACAACCGTCCGCGAGCTGTCAACCAGCGTCGAGCTCGCCGGCGTGAACATGCGCCTCGGCGAGGGCGTCATCCGCGAATTGCACTGGCACAAGGAGGCCGAGTGGGCGTACGTCCTGGACGGCGAGGTCCGCGTGACGGCGCTCGACTACGAGGGTGGCAACTTCATCGCAGACGTCGGCAAAGGCGATCTGTGGTATTTCCCGAGTGGTGTTCCTCACTCGCTGCAGGGATTGAGCCCCAACGGCACCGAATTCCTTCTCATCTTTGACGACGGCAGGTTCTCGGAGGAGTCTACCTTTATTCTCTCTGACTGGCTTGGTGAGTGTTTCTTGCGGATGTTTTCTTTGCTGTTGCATGCTACAGCGGACTGTACATCCACATCGCCCCGGGATGTGTGGCATTTGTCTTCAAGCACAAGCAAAAGCTACGGAAACCGACACCATCAATGAAGCTCAACTAACAAACATCTCACAGCCCACACCCCCAAATCCGTCATCGCCGAAAACTTCCACCTCGACCCCGAGATCTTCAAGCACATCCCCGAGGGCGAGAAGTACATCTTCCAAGGCACCCTGCCCGGGTCCATCGAAGACGAGCGGCCGACCGGCAAGCACGCCAAAAAGTCAAAGTACAACTTCGTGCACTCGATGCTCGCGCAGGAGCCCGAAATCACCTCGGGCGGCGAGGTGCGCATCACCGATTCCAAGAACTTCCCCATCTCCAAGACGGTCGCCGCCGCGCACCTCACGATCCAGCCGGGCGCGTTGCGCGAGATGCACTGGCACCCCAACGCCGACGAGTGGTCCTTCTTCATCAAGGGCCGCGCGCGCGTCACCATCTTCGCGGCCGAGGGCACCGCGCGCACGTTCAACTACGTCCCCGGCGACGTGGGCATCGTGCCGAAGAACATGGGGCATTTTGTCGAGAATATCGGCGACGAGCCGATTGAGATGCTCGAGATCTTTAGGGCGGATGAGTTCCGTGATTTCTCCCTCTTCCAGTGGATGGGAGAGACGCCTAAGAAGCTTGTGATTGACCACCTGTTCAAGGGTGATAAGGAGAATGGCGAGAAGTTCTGGAATGAGGTGAAGGAGGCGCAGAAGGATCCCGTGACCAAGTACCAGAAGACGGATGTCAAGGCTGGTGGTTCGGTTCTCGACGGAGCTTCTGATGAGTTGTAGAGGAAAAGCAAAAAGTGTTTTGTAATAGTATAGTATTCGCGCGTTCACAAAGCTAAACATGTTATCCACGATTGAATTACATCACCCTATGGCTACCTTTTTATACCTATCCATCCCTCACGCCCTCAATGTGGGCCGCGAACATATCAAGTCACACTAGTGTACAATTCCACCGATTTCCTCGATGAACGCCTCGCTCAGTTCAACTCATGGTTCGACTTGATCGCCTTTGACTTTCCAGTATCCAACACCACGGCCGGGTCGTCGGGGTTACCGTCACGCGACACCTCGTTTCCGTTTTTCGTCTCGATAGTAGTCCTGAGCATGCCATGTTAGCTAGCCATCACCTTCCAGCACTCACAGTGGTCTGCGACTTACTTCTCCTCCTTGACGTCGAGGACTTTGCCCTCCGGGTTACCATTGCCCCATTGCCAGCTGACCTTGTCGCCCTTCTTAGGGCCCTTCTTGGTCTTCTTGCTGCTGCCGTTCTCCTTGTCATCGCCCTCCTCGTCGTCATCCTCCATCTCCTCGTCGCCGTCATCCTCGGCCTCTTCTTCCTCCTTCTCATCCTCTCCGTCCTCGTCGTTCTTGGTGGCCTTGCCCTCGCCTTGGCGGGTCTGTCGCTTCTTGTTGGATCCGTTCTCCTCACCGGACTTCTTGCGCTTGTCGCCAGTCTTCTCTTCATCAGCCTCCTCCTCTTCCTCCTCCTTGCCCTCGTCGGCCTTTTCAACCTCCTCCTCCGCCTCTTCCTCATCGTCTTCCTTCTTGCTACCATTCTTCTCCTTCTTGGATCCATTGGATTCCTCCTTCTTGGACCCGTTGGACTCGGCTTTCTCCTCGTCACCGTTCTTGCTCTTCGCAGACTTGCCATTCTGCTCGCCTCCCTCCTTGCCTTGGGCCTTGAGGAAGTCGTGGCCCCAGTTCTTCAGTGACGCGTACGACTTGGTCTTCTTCACCTCCTCGGGCGACTTTTCGCTGTTGCCCTTTGCCTCTTGGGCCAGGTGCCGCTTGCTGGAGTTCCCGTTAGCCATCAATTACTTCAACAATACCGTCACGTCGCACTCACCAATACGCAACGACCTTGCGCATGTGCTCAACCTGGTCGTCCGTGTACTCTTCCTCCTTCTTGTCCGGGTTGGCCTTCAGGATCTCCACAATGTTGCGCCCGCTGTCATGCCCGACTGTCTCCCCATCGCCCTCCGCGTCGTCCTTGGGCCAGCCAGCGCTGTTCGAGTCGCCTGACTTGAGCCACGACTCCAGCTCCTCGGCCGTCATGTTGACGTACTCGTTGAACTCAGAGATGACCTCTTCCTTGCCCTTCATTTTTGCGGTAGGTGTCTGGTTGTAACGTTTCGGTGTTGATATCGATAATTAGCTGTCTTGATGCAATTTGCAGCAGGGTGCAGAGTCACAGTAGCAATCAGTAATGGAACGAACAAGCCGGCTCCTTGCGGGGAAGCGGGTGGGAGGGCGCAAGAGCTATTTGAACCAAACTCAATTGACTTCCACGCCTTCTTCCCTCCCCTTTCCTGCCTTTGTGTCACTCTGACGCTTTCCGACACACCAACCTCCTCCTCCTGTTCTTGAGACGGTCCACAGGTGCGTTCACACATGGGTCCTTTCTTTCGCCGTTCGCGGCCAATTCGTCATGGTGTCTCGTGTGGAATGGTGTCGTCATAGAAACACGATCGATGCCCCTTGCATAAGTGGCTGCGCTGGGTCGCACTGGTGCAACAGCCCTTCGACAAAAGAAGAACGAAGCTTATTTTAGGCGGAAAGCTGGAGGAGGGGGGGAAAGTCAAAAAAGCAATGGGGAAGAAAAGCTCAGCTCTGAGCTTGCTTTTCCCCTCATGTCCATTGGCCAATTAGAACCCGGTGAACATGGGAGAGCTCTGTGAGCTTTTGATTGCTTGCTTCAGCTACGAGGTCTGAGCTCTACAGTCAAGTGTCACGCCGGCTGTCATCGATTGCCCTCTTCGGATGCGGCGTCAGTGTCACGGCAACTTTGAATTGCTGTCTCGGCGCTCATTCACTGGGAAAATGCTGTATTGGGTATAGAACATGTCTAGATGCCGCTCATGCTGCGGGCTTGGGCCTTTCTGGGGGTTGCCTGTCTCACGTCAAATTATCCCGACATGTTCAAGCGCCAGGCACGGATTCCTCATGTACCCCAGATTATTCTTCCTCATTGCTGCCCCGTTGCCGTCGTTTGCTCCGTGTCTCAGGTGAACAGGCAACCGGTCTGGTCGGTCTTGACGACGTTGTCGAGCTTGGAGCCGAGCTGCCCGGCGCGCGTGATCCAGGTCTGGCCGAAGAGTGACGGTGGTTAGCATGTGTTTCTCTGAGCGACGGTTGGCGGTGGTGTTGCGACGACTTACATCGAGGACCTCGTCGGCGGGGTTCTGCTCGCGGCTGAGCACGAACAAGGTGCTGAAGTTGTAGGCTTGCACGACGGCGAAGTCGGGGGTGTAATCTGCACAATGTCGTCAGCCCATCTGCGCAAAGAAATCAGTTGACACGAGCTGGTTCACTCACCTTGGACGATGTAATTCGGGCCCGCGCAGCTGGGGGCCGGTTGACCGGGGAATTGCACGCGGAGAACGCCCTTGGCGCCGTACGACGGATCGGCGGGCGCGGCGGTTCCAAGAATGTTGACCGGGGTGGTGTCGGCCTGGCAGGTGTTGTTTACCAGCACGGTGCCGTTGTCCTGGGGGGCAAAGGTCAGCGATAATCCTCCTATCGCATCGTACGAGAGAGATTAAACGAGTTCCTCGGGACTCGGGCACGGAAACTAACGTTGAGAGAGTACTGCGCAAAAATGCACTTGCACCCGGCCGTGAAGGGCGCGACGGTTCCGGCGACCTGGTACCAGCGGCCGAGATAGCTCTCGAGATCGAACGCGGAGTCCGGCGTGGGGTAGTAGCATTCCCCGTCCCAGACGGCGGGCACGACGTTCGGGATCGTCGTCTCGGAGGTGCCGTTGGTTGTCGCGGCCGCCGTTGCGACGGCGGCGCACGAGAGGAGGGTGGGCAGGGTTGAGGGCCGCATGGTGGAAGTCTGACAACTCGGTTTCTTACAATAGAGCAAGTCTAATAACTTTCGGCGGCACGTTTCACGGCGCAAAGAGCTGGTGTTCGTCTGAATTGGGCTTGAAGAGCAAGGGAGGGCAGGCGATGGCAGTGCCGTTCATCCCATCATTCCCTTTTAACTATTTGACCACGACAGGCCTCCATCGTGGAATCGTGCCATGGCGGTGTTGTTCTGTGTAATGATGAACACGCCAATGCTTGTCCTCGCAGAACCCAAGTGTCCGAGGTCCGAAGCCAACAAAGCAGCATTTGTCTGTCAAAATACTCTCAGAATCATGAGAGCCCACCGTCGCCCTGCAAAGTGGTGACGACATTGATGCCTCTTTAGGCTACGAACTCGCTGTACGCCAAGTCGGTTGGCTGCGTGGCCCTGGAGCGATGTGGTGCTGTGGTTCCTGAGCGTCCATTCAGCAGCTGTTTGGACTTTTGGTAAAATGACAGCCCCTGGCGGTCCCTGTTTTTAGTGGGCTTTCTGGCTGAAAGTCCCGCGTCGATCGTCGTGGCCATGCTGCTGCGGTGCCGCTTCTCCGCACCTTGGGGGCTTGCCAATCGGCGATTTCAGCTTTGGATCTGAGATAGTCGGTGGTAAATAGAGACAGGGTTTGTCTAGCCTGTGCCGAGGCTGGTGTCTCGTTGTGATTCTGTCTCCGTTGAGAGCAGCAATTGACACCGCGTTCTCAGAGACACAGCGTCCAAGGTGAATTCATCTAGACCTGAGCTACAGCAGCGTATGGCTGTAGGATAGGGCATGCTCTCTTAGTTCAGAGGAAGCTACATAGGATGCATTAGACAAGCTACTTCTAAGGACGTACCGCGTCTCCGAGGACCATCATCTCAAACTCTTTCGCAACTTGGACGACCTCCCGAGCCACGTGCGCTTCCTTGACCCCTAGCTTACTAGACGTCGCCTCCATTGCCAACCCTTACGAAGCCCGCGCCAGCACTGCAGGACAGATTCCTGGAAAGGGAAGCTACCAATCACAGTGACCATATTATCAGGAACTCGGGCTCTTTCCATGTCCTCTTCTGCGATTGTGAACCACTAAAGCGCTGATGTTTGGCTATCGCGGTCGATGCGTCTCTCACTGCGTGTGACTCTAGTAAGAAATTCAGTCCATTCCCCAGGTTCGATCAGTCTAGAACATGGTGGCAGACGAATCAACAAACACACATAAGATAATAGAATTTAGGTTTACGGTTATTTGAACAACCATCGTCATGAATTGAAAGGCATGTACTGGATGTTGATGTAAGTGTGTTCTCCCTTCCGAGACTGAGCCGTGAGCTCGGCCGCGATTGTGGGGCCGCCCCGAAATCCCCGGGGGATAAGGATACCCGCAAACAGCGACCTGCATTTCCGAAGTCGCATCTGCTGTCAAGTTTGGCACTCGTTAGCCGGAAACGTGCCTTGTGTTTGCGTCCAAAATTGCCGCTACCCAATACTTGACAATCTCAACCACAACCGCGAAATTATCGTCTCAGGATTCGTCTTGACTGAACCAGGAGGCGGATCTAAGAATCACGAAGATGTCGGAAAATATCCAAGGCCCCGGTCTCCTTTTCGTGAACTCCAAGATTATTCGCCCAGATCTCATTGACGAGGAGGCGTTCTTCAAATGGTACGATGAAGACCACATTGCGGAGATCCTCGCAACGAGCGGTATCCAGTCCGCCTTTCGCTTCCTCGACGTCAACATCGGCAGCGTCGAACGGCCGTATCTAGCCATGTACCCGATGAGAGACATTGGCTTCACGAAAACCGAGGAGTTCCGCAACATCAACGTCTCGAGCGACATGCTTCCGAACGGCGGCCCCATCTACGACCTGGCGGACTTTGACGTGCGGTACTACAAGTTGGTCCAGGTCTTTGATCCCAAGAAGAAGGGCAAAGGTAAGCAGCACATGCTAGCTCGTGTATGCTGCGTGGCTGAAGACTATAGGCGTCGTAAAAACGATCATTGCAGCTCAGTACGAGCTGGGTGAGCTCACCGAAGATGAGTTTGACAGCTGGTACAAGAAAGAGGTGAGTTTGGTCGATGCAGATATGGGGACAATGTCACTGATATTGCATAAATGAAGCATCTTGACCAGTTGGCTGGTGTGCCAGGATATCTACGAACAACGAGGTTCAAACTCGCCCTTGCTCGGTCTAACGCGCAGTCCCGCGCGCTGAAAGGCCTGTCCACGAATGACGAGCCACCCCCGCAACCGCCAAAGTGGCTGGCAGTTCACGAATTTGGGTCTGAAGAAGTAGACCTGGTGTCACTCAGGCAGCTGACTGATACGGAGTGGACTCGTAAGATCAACAATGTTTCGAAATCGCGCGTATTTCCAGTGTTCAAGATCGCCAAGGCACATGGCGCAGGTGACTGGTTTCATGATGTGGCTGAATAGAAACTCGGGCGGATGTGCTTTTCATCGTGTGTTTTGTGGGATACCTAGTTGTGGCAAGTTTTCATTACGCAATGTCCTTGCTTTGAACAATGGTGCCAAATGCGTCTCCAATCTCACTCAAGGCGACCTTGGTAAGCTGGGCAGCATCAACCCCGGGAATGTCACGATCACCAACCGCATCCTTCGCCACGAGAACGTCAAAGCCGCGCTGGGCAGCCTGTCTCGCCGTCGTAGAAACGCACACATGCGCCTATAAGTGCGATTAGCCCGTCATCTCTCTTACTACTCTCCTCGTAAAATTCACCATGTATCCCGTCAACACAATCTTCTTCCCCTGCTCCCCCCTCCCCTCAAGATGCTCCTGCAAATCCGTCCCGGCGAACGATCCAGGGAAGTTCTTGCGCACGACCTTCTCTCCATCTTTGGGCGCGAGCTCCTCAAACTCCTCAGAAAGCCGCGTCCCGGGCGTGAAGACGGGTGCGCCCGCCGGCGTGTCGTGGACGACGTGCACGATGCTGCCGCCGGCGCTGCGGTACTTCTGCAACAGGGAGGCAATGGCTTTGCGGGAGGACGCGACGTCGGACACGGCCAGCTTGCCCTCGGCGTACTCGTTTTGGGCGTCGATGATGACCAGGGTGCTGTCGGTGGGCGTGGCGGTTGAGGGCGGGGCGCCGATGATTTGGCGGAACGAGGTTGCTGAGGCCATTGCGTGTGCTGTGTCTACGGGTACTAAAGCGGCTGTGATTGACTGATACGAAACCAAGAAACAGGATCGATAAGCTTACTTTTACAGAAGAAACAATATTGAATCCCTGAGAATTGTGAGATTTTGGACCATTCTGCGGAAGGGGATCTCCGCACTTTGGTCATCGAATCCCCCGCATTTGTCATCGATCCCGTCATCGAACCCCGGTGGGTGGAATGAGACAAAAGACGCCCCGCCCCGATTCCGAAGGCTTGTGCCGAGGGCCAAGGAATTTCATATTATTTGATCGGGGCCCGAGAACACCGGAGCCGGAGTGAGGATCTCCGGGTACATCTGCCCCGGCACCGTTCGACGATAGATTCTTCGGCAACACAATGATTACGAAAGGGTCAATACCAGCCGGTGAGTCGATCTTCGTCAAAGCTGGACGCGCTAATTCTTCCCACGGTCCTTGCCCAAAGCCTGTGACTAGGTAGCAATTTGAGATTCTTGAGTCTGCAGCCCGGTGATTGTATTGACAGCTGGAATTTCATGTTATGCTAGACTTGCTACGAGATAGGGTCAACATGTAAAATATCACTGAAACGGATGTTAGCTCATATGCGGTATAGCCCAGCACCGCCTATACGGGATCAGGAACTTCGAGCACTTCAGGCACATCTCGTTGAACAACAAGACTCTCAGAGGAGAAACTAGTCGCTGCTCCAACGAGGTTTTCATGAATACAAACCACCCACAACGCTGACACATGAACCCCCAGAATAATTATTGTTGGCTAAACTAATTATTAATCAGGGTAGTCCAAACTGCGTCAACAGTGCCTGAGGGGGCCATTCTCCCTTTGCTTGCTCATCGAGACCGCCTTCAAACGTGTGGGTACCCGACCCAACCGTCTTCTCTTCACTTCCATCCGGCAGCGACACTACAGCCGTGGCATTCGGCGGAACTGTCACCTCCAAGACCAACCTGTCACCATCCTTTATCTCCCATCTAGCGCAAACCTGGCCACTCGGGCTCAGGTAATCAACTTCCGCATGCTTCAACCCCCCTCCAGGCCTCGGTCTCACCAGAAACTTCGTCCAGCCAGGCTCCAGCGGCGATAACCCCCCAATGCTTGCATGCATCCAGTTCGCCACGCTGCCAAGAGCATAGTGATTGAAGCTCGTCATCTCGCCGGGGTTAATGGTGCCGTCCTCCAGCATACTATCCCACCTCTCCCACACCGTCGTCGCACCCTTCGTGACCGGGTACATCCACGAGGGACACCCCTTCTCGAGCAACATGCGGTACGCGTGCTGCGTGTACCCCGTCTCAGACAGCGCGTGCAGGATGACCGGCGTGCCCGCAAAACCCGTCGACACTCTGAACTTGGAGTACTGCACCAGCCGCGCCAGTCTCGCCGCGGCGGCCTTGCGCTGGGCGGGGGTGTCGTGCAGGTCGAAGAGCAGGGCGAGGGCTAAGGCGGTCTGGGAATCGGCGACGACGAAGCCTGCCTTGGTGATGTACTTGTCCTGGAAGAGCTGCTTGAGGCGCTTTTGCTCGGCCGAGAATTTGTCTGCGTCATCTGTGATGGAGAGGATACGGGCGATTTGGGACACGACGCCGGTTACGTGGACGAGGTAGGCGTCTGCAACGAGAGTGCCGTCAGTTCTCACGAGGCCGGGTTCGGCGGGGGGCGCGTTCGGGTCGAGCCAGTCGCCGAGCTGCCACAGGTCGGTGTCCCAGAGGCCGTCGTCGCCTCGCTTGATGGAGTTGAGGTAGTCCTTCATGCCGGGATATGTTTCTTCAAGAACGCCTGCGTCGCCGAACCACTTGTACAAAGTCCATGGCACTAACACGACTACATCGTCCCAGACAGCCTGCGGAAGCGCGGGGAATGGGCCGTCCTTCATGACATTCGGCACCACCAGCGGCACGACGCCCCCGGCATCCTTCTGGTCAAGGGTCACATCCCTCATCCAGTTGCTGAGCATTCCGCCACAATCATACAAAAACGAGGCCGTGGGGCTGAAGATCTGGATATCCCCCGTCCATCCCAAACGCTCATCACGCTGGGGACAGTCCGTAGGGATCGAGACGAAGTTGCCGCGCATACTCCACACCACGTTGCGGTGCAGCGCGTTGATGTCCTCATCAGAGCACGAGAAGAAGCCCGTCCGCTGCATGTCAGTGTGCATCACCACCGCAGACACGGAGTCAAGGGTGACCTCATCAGCAGCCCAGCCGTGCAGCTCGACGTAACGGAAGCCATGGTAGGTGAAGTGGGGCGACCAGTCCTGCAGTCCGCGCCCGCCGCCGAAGATGATTGTGTCGGTCTGCTTTGCTCTGCGCAGAGGCCGGATGCCGAGGTAGCCGTTCTCGAGGACCTCTGCGTGGCGGATGGTGAGGCGGTGGCCGTCTGGCTTCTTGAGGGAGTGGAGGACGAGTTTGCCGACGAGGTTCTGGCCAAAGTCGATGAGGGCCTTGCCGGAGGGGTCTGTGAAGACTTTGATGGGTTTGATCGTTTCGGTAATGCGCACCGGCGAGGAGGATGATGGGACCAGAGATGGTTTGGGGAAGGGGAGGGTCTCTACGGAGGTCCATTTTGATGTGTCGTGGTGCCAGTCGTCTACTTCGAGGCCGAGATCGTAGGTCTCGCCGTCGTAGATGTCGCTTCCCACGATGGGCGAGGGATGGCACTCCCAGGATTCATCTGTGGTAAGGCGGAACTCGGATCCGCTGTCAAGGAGATCGAGTTGAGCGAGGACGCCGATGCGGTCGCCATAGAAACACGTCAGACCGTCTCCCCAGAGAACGCGTCCGGCATACCACCCCTCACTAACTTCGACGGACAGGACGTTGGGCTGCGCGGGTTTCAAGAGGGGGCCGACGTCGAAGCATTGGTACTGAATGCGGTGTTGGTAGGCCGTCCATCCGGGCGCGAGCCACTCATCCCCAATCCTCTTGCCGTTCAGGTAAGCCTCATAGATCCCTAGAGCAGTGATGTAGAGTCTTGCACGGCCGCCATTGAGCTCGGGGGCGGTGAAAGTCTTGCGGAACCGGACAGGCCGGATGCCCCGCTCATCCGGGTGCGTTTCCGACCGAGGCGGGGCGGTGATGGGCTTTGCGGACCAGTCGTCTCGGGACAGAAGGGCAGCCTCGACCGTCGCCGGCTCGGACCATTCTGTATTAAGCTGTCCGTTGTCGGACGTGCCGGAGGACTTGACGCGGATGATCGCTGTTTCTGCTGAAGCTAGGGGGCTATCCGGCCATGGTACCAGGATCGATGAGCTGCTATCGACGTGAAACGATTGGGGTTGCTTCCCGCTCCGGGTGATTTCGACGTCGTAGGATGTCTGCTTCCAATTCTTTGGGAGAGGGTCGGATGTCACTCTCCAGGAGATTCGAGGGGTTGGAGATGGGACACCAATGCCGCCTGCGGCATGTTCAAACCGTACGTCTGTGATGGTGATAGGAGCCATGATTCAGGGAAGCCCGAGAACGTGTATTTGAACAGAGAGAGAGAGAGAGAAGAGCCATGAACGAGAGTCAAGGAGCTATCAAATACTCCTTAAAGAGATCCTCAGGGGCCAGATAAAGCCAGATCGTAACGCATCTGATCCACTGCGCTTCATCGGCAAGTGGTTTCGGTTTCCTCATTGGAATCAAGGTTGGGTGAGCCCCGCGGCCGGTGACATCAGCACCGAAACGCCGAGTGGGCGGCCCCGCTGAGCCGGAGGAGTTTAGGCCGAGAGAAGAGTAACACGAACTGTGGGTGTTGTACTCTAAAAGACGTTGTCCTCTCATTCTTCGTTTCTTCCATCGAACATGGTTTTGCCAAGGTTGTTGTTGAACTCTGTATACTTACAAATTTCTTGGCTATTGGGCCATCAATAGGAGAGGTGCGCAACATTGCCTAGCTCACCACAATACTCCGTACTCTCATTAGGAACACCTCATTCATTAAAGCAACCTATTTCAAAACAGGAAGATGAAGCCAACACAACATACAACGAGACATCTTCACGATGATAGACAGCCCGGATGGCTCACCGAGACTCACCTGCAACACACCTCAACAGACCTCGGTAGCCGCGTTCCGACTGACACCGGGTAAGGGACCATCAGCATCGGGCTAGGTCCGTTGGTTTCTTCCCCCTTACCCCCTGCCCCTTGTCCATTTACTCCGCAACACATCCCCCCAAGTGGAGAAACAGTGGACAATGGACTCATTTGGCCGGCGCAACACGGTGAAGACAGCTCACGAGACACCAATGACCGGCGCCCAGCTCCCCCGCAGTTTCCGCTAACTTGGGTTCCCCGCAGCAGTTCAATGCGCCCTCCCTTCCCCTGTCTTGGTGCATTGCCCGTTCGGAGAGAGACGCTGGAGCCGAGATCCATTGTTTTTTCTCCTCCCGCATGACCTTCCGAAACCTTCATCGTGAATGGAGCCAAGGGGTCTGTCTGTCTGGTCTCTGAACGACAACGACGTGAAAGCTTGGCTGTGCTCACTGTTGCATGTCTCGCGCCCCAGCTTCAGACTCATTGTAGAGAGTCTGTATCTCTCTGAAATTACAGGATGCTCTCGCCAGCGACGATCAACGACTCCGACTCAACCGCAGCGCTGCCCCTCGACCGCGTCGAAAGCACCGGCTCTCACTCTCACTCTCACTCTCAATCGCGGTCTCACGCCCACTCTCACTCGCTCTCTCACTCCCAGGGCCCCTCTCACTATGGCGCCGCTGCAGTGACTCCAGCTGCGTCCACGTGGGGCCTCGGCGACCCGGCACCCTCGCAGCACCTGTCGTCCGAGGCGTCAACATCACCAGCAGAGTCATGGCGTCTGGATGAGTTTGTGACGGACCCTGGTTACCTCGCCTACCAGGAGGAACTGCGATGCCTCATCTTCAACACAGCCCAAACCGCCGCGCCCACGAGAGAGGGCACGCCCGAAGCCGCAGATGGCGGATTCGCCGCGGGAGGCTTTGCTGCGCCGGGTACTATGCTGGGCGATGACTCGGCTGCAAGAAGACATGCTGGGCAGATCTTAGGGACGGGAAGGAGGTTGGAGTATCTCAAGAACTACGTCGGTGAAGTCGCGCCATGGGTGAGTCCATTGTAGGAACCCGCATAATTTTGTTTCGGTATACTCACCATCCACCAGCTCGACATGTTCGACAGCGACCGCGCCTTTGGCATCCAAGTCCCGGTATTGGCTCGCAGCTCTCCCGCCCTCTTGTATGCCGTCCTGGCTCTGTCGGCACGCCAGATGGAGCGCAAAGAGGGCAAGCAGACATCCTTCGACAGCTTGGAGCTCTACCAAGAGGCCATCCGACTCTTGACACCCCTACTCCAGTCCCGAGACCAGAAGATTATCCCCATCTGCACCATTCTCTGCTGCTTGGAGATGATGTCCGCGAGTGCGCAGGACTGGCGCAAACACCTCGAGGGCTGCGCGGCCCTCTTTGACTCTTTCTACGTTCACGGGTTCAGCGGCGGCCTCTTACAAGCCGTGTTCTGGTGCTACGCCAGGATGGGTATGTCCCACGATATCTCCATTGTCTTTACATCTACTCACTGACTATCTAGATCTCTGCGGCGCCCTCATATCCGACGGCACCGAAAGCACCCTCCTCACGCCCTCCAAATGGCTCCCCAGCGGCGCCTCCCACAACGACGCGCGCGAGCTCTTCCACCAGTCCGGCGGCACCCCCGACATGCACGCCAACTACGCCGTCTACCTCTGCGCCAAGGTCTGCGAGCTCGTCGCCGACAGGACGCGCTACTTCGAGCTCGGCGACGCCGGCACCTGCAGCAGCCCCGATGAGCTCACCGACCGCTGGATCCGCCTCTGGGAGGACCTGCAGGCCTGGACGCGCGACCGCCCGCCCGAGCTGCTGCCAGTCCAGAGCATCCAGAGCAGTCCGTTCCCGCAGATCCTGTTCCTCCACTGGGCGGCGATATCGTCCAACCAGCTGTACCACACGGCGTGTACCCTGCTGCTGGGCTCGATGCCGCGGCCGCTGAGTATCAAGCTCGGCGGCGTCACGGGGTCTGCGATATGGCACGCCAAGTGTATTTGTGGTATATCGCTAGCGAACCCGCACCAGGGCTGTCTGAATAATGCGATCCAGCCGCTGTGGGTGGCCGGCCGGCTGCTCAGTCACAAATCGGAGCACGCGCTGCTGGTGAGGCTCATCCGCAGCATCGAGGCCGTCACCGGATGGGGAACGTGCTGGAGGATCGATGACCTCGAGACCGCGTGGGGATACAAGGTTCGCAAAGAGCTCAGGGTCGCTGACATGGCAAGATGATTATGCTTCAAGGTATCTGCTACGAAGGTTGCCATACGCATCATCACAAGACTATGGTAATGCGCGCCTGTGGCTGGTATCGTTTACACCAACCCCCAATCCTCCCTCACCCTGGCCGCAAACCCGTCAACATTCCACCCAGCCAGCGCCTTCACGCGCTCAAAGCACTCCAGAATCGCCCGCTGCTGCGGCTCGTACGTCATCCGCTGCGCCGCGAGGTACAGCGACGCCACAAGACAAAGGTCCCAGCTGTCGCGGCGGTCGTTGTTCAGCGCGATGCCGCACACCCTCTGCGCGTGCCACAGCGGCGACGTCGCCGACGACGAGCTGCCGCCCGACTTCTTCGTCCCCGCCGCCGCCTGCAGCGTGCGCGGCTTGTTCTGCAGGAGCAGCAGCATCGCGGTGTGGTACAGCTGGTTCGCGAAGACGGCGGCGCCGTTGGTGAAGAGGATGATGGGGAAGAGGGTGTCGTCGCCGCCGTCGATCTCGACCATCGGCCGGAACTCCTGCGCGCGGTTGGTGTACCAGAGGCCCAGCGCGTCGCTGAGCATCGTCCAGCGGTGGACCGGGGTCAGAGGTGCAGCGCCGTTGGGATTTGAAGTAGGAGTCTGAGGCGGGAAGCTGCCGCTGCAGAAGTTGACGACCTTGGCGCAGAGGAGGAGGGGCTCGATGGTGTACTGGAAGATGGTCTCTGCGACGGCGGAGGAGGTGTTCCACTGCTGCGACATGGGGTTGTAGTTTAGCTGTTCGGGGACGGAGATGGGGGAGCCTGTTACGAGGGCGGCTGCGAGCTCTGCCGGGAGTTTAGCATGAAGGAACCGAGGATATGTCGAATATGAGCTGTACCTAGTCTGATCAAGACAGAGAGAATGGCGATTGTCTTCTGGCTTGCTTCCGCCAAGGCCACGGCCCAGAAATTGTCGTTGATGACGATGGGTAACTCGTGCCACCCGCTGGGGATATCGGTGATGAATCGGCAGGCTGTCGACAATGTCAAATGTGCCAAGTCGCCGTCATTAATATTATTCAAAGTGTTCTGATTCCACGGCGCTGCCTCGGCAAGCGTCTTCAGGTACTCAGCGTCGTTCGTCATCACGCGCGAATCTGTCGTTGCGGCGACAGCGAGTAGGGCGTGGAGGACACCCTCGGACTCGATGGCGAGGCGGGGCACGTAGAGGCCGAAGGTCTGGCTCATGTCGCAGAGGTCGAGCTGGTAGAATGTCTAAGTAAATCCATACAGACATCATAATTCGAATCTTAGTCCAACTTACCCAGGGCGCGACTTGGTACCTAAAGTGGCGCAACAACTGAAGCAGTCGATCTTGCGAGATTCTCTTCGCAGCGGGGACTACCACATTCGACCCCCTCCGTTCCCTGACTGAACCCGGCGAGACAGACATCAAATCTCTCGGACTCACGCCGATGCCGTCTGCGCCGATCCCAAAGGACCCAGAGCCTTGGTCGGGGGTCTGGACCAAGCCGGCGCTCGTCGTCGTGCCCTCGCTGCCCAGGGACAGCAGCACGTTGAGGGCCGTCTCGTAGGCGGCGTCGTTATTAGGCGAGGTTCCGTTCAGCTTGCCCGTGATGTCGAGATTTCGTACCGGCGAAGATAGGCTCTCGTGGCCTATGCTCTGCGCGCGCCATTGTGTCGGCGGCGGCGGGGGAGGCGGATGGTGGTTCTGCGAGATGCTCGGCTCGATGGGATGCGGTTTCGGGGTCGGAGGCTCTAGGGGTTGAGGATTTGCTTGGAAGGTCACGATAGTTGGTGTCTGCGCTGGGGGAGCATGCGGCGGCGGCGGCGCATTATTTGTCGCGGACGCATCATGAGGTTTTGGGGGTGGAGAGGCAGAATCGTCTTTTGCGCCCTGTTTCGCGGTGCCGGGACTCACGAACTGTGATGTTGTTGGTGAGTCGTGATGAAGAACAGGATCAGCTGATTCTCATCATCGTACACGTACCTGGAGCCTCGAGTACTTTGGCGTCGTCGCCTCAGTCGCTGTCCTTGGCGACGGTGAGACTGTCAATGCATTCTTGTTCAAGAAGGTGAGTCGAGGGCCGTATTGGCACTCAAAGTTGCCGTCGATGCAGCGCTGGCAGCGTGGTTTGCCTTCGTCGCCTGTATGGGAAGAGATTAGGTATGATCAGGACGATAACATGACTGCATATATTTCACCGAGTGTAACCGGGGCTGGCGAAGAAACACCATGAGTTGTGGGGATGATGACTCCAACAACAGCACAGTGAAACTCAAACACAATTCCTACCTACCTGAAGATGCAAAAAGAGATAAGAAAGATAGACTCACATTTACGCCGTCGGATCCGACACTTTAGACACCCGGTCCTCGTCCTCTTGTGTCTGGTTTTGGACGCGTTCGTCTGTTGACTGCCGCCAGCTCCCCCCGTTGCGGCGGCGGCGGTTGCTGATGCTGATTCCGTGTCGTCCGCCATTATTTTCGGTATCCCTCTCGGTCTCTCACTATCTCTCACTCAGCCTGCGACGACCGTGCTGTGCGCTGGGTGTGTGTGCGTGTGTGTGTGTGCCATTGTGGGAAGGGATAATTTTGTCGGATTGGGAAGGCAGACGACGTCCCCAACAAATAGTGGAGGAACGCGGAGAGACGCGGATGGAGGAAGCGGATGTGTGTACGGGGTATTGAGAGGCGACGGGTGCAGGGAAGATGGCTCGACGAGGCGTTGATGGTGGTGTGTGGTGTGGTGGGGATTGGAACTTGGAAACTTGGGGTTGGGAGTGCCACGCGATCACGGTTCGAGACAAGCGTTGACAGGGAGTTGGCGAGGAACTATTCTGATGGAGCTGTTGAATAGGCGGCTCTTTTCCTGTCTCTTCAGAAATGAGCTGGTTTTCACTCAGTTGAGGTAAAGACCATCGAAGAACAGTTGCAGCATCTTTCCAGCCGGTCATATTCCGACGCTACATGGCAAGCCACGTTTTTTCAAAAGCACATATGCATCATTTCGCCGTGGATAATTGACCCCATTTCCCCATCTCATGTGAGCGGTCTGGTCTCTTCAATTCCCCTCGTGGAACCCGGTCGAACACGAGTCAAACAGGGGGGCCACTAAGCGCGGGGATGCTTGCCCGTTTCTGCTAAGGAACGGTTAGCATTACCGTAAACGGAAGTCCCAAGCACCGCCAGAGATGCCCCTCCATGACGATGCAAGTGAAATGAGATTCGGGCTGCGACGCGACGGATGGTGCCCTGAGGCGGGGTCATTTGAAAAGATGCTGAAATATTTACAATCGGGGTCAGGCCGAAAATATTGTTGACCACGATTGTTTTGCCTTTCTCTTGCTTCACATCTCTCGCTCTTCTCACAGTTGTCTCCTTCAGCATCAATACCCCAATTCATTCACAAATTCCAGTCACAATGGGCAAGGACACCATCACCCTCGCTTCCGGCCGCGAGATGCCTCTCGTCGGTTTTGGCCTGTGGAAGGTTCCCCGCGAGACCTGCGCCGACACTGTCTACAACGTGAGTTGACATATTGTCCTGTGAGCTCTTATCGAGGCGACTATCTGACTTTGACGACATACAGGCCATCAAGACCGGCTACCGCCTCTTTGACGGCGCCTACGACTATCAGAATGAGAAGGAGACTGGCGAGGGTGTCCGCCGCGCCATCGCCGACGGCCTCGTCAAGCGTGAGGACATCTTCATCACCACCAAGCTGTGGAACAACTACCACCGCAAGGAGCACGCCCTCGAGATGGCCAAGAAGCAGAACGAGACCCTCGGTCTGGGATACATCGACCTCTACCTCATTCACTTCCCCGTCGCTCTGAAGTACATTGAGCCCTCCAAGATCCCCTACCCCGTAAGTCCCTCATCATCCTCAAACAATGCAAATGAACCGATAGAAGCCTAACAACGTAACCCAGGCCTGGTGGCAAGACGAGGCCCAGACCATCGTCGAGACCGACAACGTGCCCATCCGCGAGACCTGGGAGGTCCTCGAGTCCCTCGTCGACCAGGGCATCGCCAAGTCCATCGGCGTCTCCAACTTCCAGGCCCAGTCCCTCTACGACGTCCAGTCCTACGCCCGCCACCCCATCTCCTCCCTCCAGATCGAGCACCACCCCTACCTCGTCCAGCCCGACCTCATCTCCATGGCCCAGGAGAACAACATCGCCGTCACCGCCTACTCCTCCTTCGGCCCCCAGTCCTTCCTCGAGATCTCCAACAAGCGCGCCATCGGCGCAAAGGGCCTCTTCGAGGTCGACGCCGTCACCAAGGCCGCCGCCGCGCACAACGCCACCCCCGCGCAGGTTCTCCTGAGATGGGCCACCCAGCGCGGCATCGCCGTCATCCCCAAGAGCAACAGCCAGAACCGTCTGCAGCAGAACCTCGAGGTCAACGGCTTCGATCTGACTCCCGCGGAGCTTGAGGCCATCTCTGACCTTGACCTTGGCCTGCGCTTCAACGACCCCGGTTTCTACCTGCCCCACAAGCCTCTGCGCATTTTTGCTTAAGGGATGTTTCTTAATGATGTGAATGACTGGAAAATGGGTGGGAGGATGCGTCTTGGATAATGATCCGTGGGACCAATAGTTACCATAGAAATGGCCAACAAAGGCCTTGTTGAATGAATCAAAAAGTTACCCGCATACAAAAATCTCTTTTCTCTATTGAAAGTCCCCCCTGTTGATTGACTTGAAGCCAAGCGACGGGTGCGAAAGGCATAAGGCACGCTTCCCCGACATCATCATAGCTTCAAACGAGCTCAAGCTAGAGCTCTCAAAGACTTCGTTCGCAATGCATGAGGATAATGCGCCCACCCGAGCTATCTGTCCTCTCATGTCTCTCGGAACTCGGCCGATGGAGGGGGCGGGGCATCGGTCGCCGGGGGACGGAACCCGGTGCCCCTCAACACGAACCTGGTAATCAGCTTTAAACAGCCGGCATTTTCCCGGAGTCTAAGCCAATCCAGAACTGCCGGTGAGGTGCTTACGATTTCCGCATCGGGAAGTCCCAAGCATCACCAACAGACGAAGAGGAAGTGTTAGTCGCCCCGCGTCGGTCAGTTCCCCGCTCTTCCTTCTGGCAAACCCCAATTGGAACCGTCCCGTCCGATTGTCGACAATATTACCGGCCGGAACATAGATCACACGACGAGAAATTATTTTGTTTGGTGTGAAGCGGGACGGGACGCGAGCTAGAAGGGACTGTTGAGCTTTCTTCTCCTTTTTCCATTAGATCCTCGACGAATAGAAACGAAGGAGATTATCCGGTTGGGAGACAGCTCTTCTTTAACAGCTTGTGTTTTTCCGTTTCAAAGTCTACCGCCTTCTTCTCTTCCCTCTGTCGCGACACGGAACGTAGCTTTTGACGAAAGGATCACCGTTTGTGTTTGTTTAAACTTGCGATTTGTCGTCTCTCGTTCGCTCGACCTTCCTGCCACATACCACACGTCTGAAGATGTGCACAACGATATCCGAGGCGCCCGTCAACGGCGTCGCGCCCACCAAGAACGGCATCGTCGTCGTCACGGAGATGGAGAAGAATGCGGCCCCCGTCGAGACTCTGAAGGCGCCCTTGCCGAACCCTTCGCTGGTGGTCACGGCCGATCACCGCCTTAAGGCAGAGGAGGCCCCCGTCCTGGCGCCCAAGAAGGGCGAGGTTCTGGTCCACGTCAAGGCGACTGGTGTTTGTGGGTGAGTTTGTCCACAAGAATTCAGTCATGACGGACAATGCGCTGACAACTTCTCGTCCCCAGATCCGACATCCACTTCTGGAAGACGGGCAAGATCGGCACCCTCGTGTTCGAAGGCGACTGCATCATCGGCCACGAGGCCGCCGGCGTGGTCATCCGTTGCGGCGAGGGCGTCAAGAACCTCAAGCCCGGTGACCGCGTCGCCATTGAGCCCGGCGTGCCGTGCGGCGAGTGCTTCCTCTGCACAGAGGGCCGCTACAACCTCTGCGAAGATGTCCAGTTCGCCGGCGTGTACCCTTACCACGGCACCATCCAGCGCTACAAGTGCCATCCCGCCAAGTGGCTTCACAAGTAAGTGTCCACATTCCATGCGTTCATGACAGCATCGCGGAGAATATGCGGCGCTAACCCACAAACCCAGGCTGCCCGACAACATCTCCTACGCCGAAGGCGCCCTCCTCGAGCCCCTCAGCGTCGCGATGCACGGCATCCGCACCGCCGGCCTCTCCCTCGGCGTCGGCGCCGTGGTCTGCGGCGCGGGCCCCATCGGCCTCATCACCCTCGCCGCCGCGCGCGCCTCGGGCGCGCACCCGCTCGTCATCACCGACATCGAGCCCTCGCGCCTCGCCTTCGCCAAGACGCTCGTGCCCAGCGTCATCACCTACCGCGTCAACCCGGCGCTCGGCAACGAGGGCAACGGCAAGGCGATCCGCGCGCTGTTTGGGGATGACGAGTACAGCGCCCCGCGGACGGTGCTTGAGTGCACCGGCGTCGAGAGCAGCATCTGTACGGCGGCGTTCACGGCGCGTCGCGGCGGTATGGTCATGGTCATCGGCGTGGGAAGGGAGATTATGAACAACTTGCCGTTTATGCACCTTTCTCTGGCTGAGGTGAGTTCTGCCTGTCCCGGGTTCTGGGTCAATGGCGGGATATACTGACGATGTTTGCCTTGCAGATCAAGCTCGAGTTCATCAACAGATACCGCGACACGTGGCCTGCCGGCATCGCGTGCCTGAGCAGCGGCATTCTCGACCTCAAGAGCCTTATCTCGCACACTTTCCCTCTCGAGCAGGCCGTCGATGCACTCACGCTGGCGTCCGACTACAGGAACGGCAGCATCAAGGTTCAGATTGTGGACGAGGTCGACTCCGAAGTCTTTTAGATGGGTACGGCGGGGATGGTTGATGGAGCATTGATATCGGGGTGATGAGGCATGGTGTTGTTCGGGGCTTTATGTGATAAACTTTGGATGGGTAATGCGGTCGAGCATAGCATACTTAGCGAATTTGGCGTTGCGGCTAATGAATTTAATTCATGTGAACCAAGTTTTTGGTTTGAAAGTGCTGATAATCTTGACGTATTCAAGATTCGTGGCCCGGCCGACTAACGTCTCTGGCTAATACAGCTAGGAAACCTCTTTGGGCTCATGGCCACCAATACTCATTGATATTACGGATGCTAGTTTGTTAATCAGTTTTATCCATTTTATGGGCGCTCTGTCTGCCGAATGTCTTCTGTCAAAGTTGAAAGTGGCCATAGCCGTTGAAATCATACAACGGCCGACCAGGCCCGTATCCAGCCCAAAACTCGCCTTGATCTCTCCTCTGGTCATTGTCTCTGTTCCCCAGGTTTCCCCGGCCTTGATGTCTCCTTCGATTCTCATCTCTGTTGCCCATGTCTTCTCGACCTCGATCTCTCCTTTGGCCATCCTCTCCGCCTCCCATATTTTCCCTTCCTTGATGTCTCAGATACCTAACATTCATACCATCATCAGTGAACCTCAACTCCACATGCGGCTCGAATCGCCGCTGATCAACCCAAAAGCCTACCCCCAGAACATCCGACTCGCTGACGAAGAACTCCCCAAATACATCGATAAGCTGCATCTGCCCGGTCTGTCTCGGTAACATAGCAACCCCAGGACTGAGAAATCGCCGACAGAAGTCTAGCACCCTCTCCCTCAAATCATTCATACGTTGCCGGAATTCCTCATTCTCCACGACGGCATCGTTGTGCTCAACGAAGAGCTCTTGCAAAGGGTACAGGATGCTCTGCGTCCTGCCACATTCCCGTCCTTCCCATGTCCAGCAGGATATGAAAAGCTCAAAGGTGCAGTTGCCGTACCTGACGTTGAACACAACGTGCGGCGTCCGCTTGAAGTAGTTGTAAGGGATGTTCTCATACCCTTCGTCCAGCAGTTCCGCAACATCATCGTCAGAAGGAGGCACCGACATGCCGAATGTGACATGCCTGACAGCTGCTGGGGCGATTTGTCTGGACCAGTGGTTTTCGGGGAGTTCCTCTTCGCGTGCTCCGTCATTGTTGTTGATCGGCGCTGGTGGAGGCTCTTCTACGTCCCGGTCGTCGTACTCAGGGATCGGCTCAGGCCATGGTTCAGGGTCTGGATCTGGGTCTGCAAATTCAGGACCATGGTCGGGAATACGACCTGCCCCTACAGGCCGCTGTGGCCGTGGCGGGTCTTGCGGAATGTCTTGGGGGGTTTCTTGGTTAACCGGTTGCTGTGGTCTTGCTGGCTCGGGAGCTGGGGGGATGGGCCCGTAGTTTGGTAGCCATCTTTCCATGATGACGTTTGTAGTTGTGTTGAAGAATATTCCTCGCGTCTTCGGGTCGATGGAATTATAGCTCTCGGAGACGCCCATTTATATCGGGCATTGTGTGCGGTCATTCGTGGTGGTGAATCAGACACGAACACATTCACTGCTCTTTGACTCAATAGTAGTGATTCGGTCATAACAGATCAAACCATGCGAGAGACTTGGGCGGCCCAAGTCCATGAATAAAATTCAAGGCCCGACTGTCTATCACTTGAGAAATAAGCTAAGCCTCATCCCTGAGTCTCGCGCTGTCCGCCTGATGTTGACCATGTTGGGTAACTGCGAACAATCGCGGCATACGTTTTTGGTCTACTCTTATGATTTCAAACCTCTCGTGGTCTTTAGAAGCCTAGACCGGATATATGGAGATGAAGAAAAACGACTTTGTGGTGGTGATGAGAAAACTGACGTTGATGTCCTGATCTGCGCAATGGTCATGGAATTCCTTTGTGCAACGTCATGTAGTACACAAGAAAAGGTACCTCTTTTCCTACGATCGGGATGTGGAACTCGGAAGTACGAAAACCTCCTATGGTAGCCACAGCTAGGATGTGTCTCCCCTCGTGGGAAGTAATATTATCTGGTATCCGGAAAGGCTTGTGAGCTTAATGGCAGAGCGAGTGGTCAACTGCATTGCGAGATCAGTTCCCTGCTCATTTGTCCCCTAGTCATGGATTAAAGACCATATGGCTTGTTCATCAAGCCAAGAATCCAGCTGAGCAGAAAATCTGAACCAACTTAATACGTACGATTCTAGTACCTATGTGCTTGCGATTTCATCCTTGCAGCAATTGGCGAGTGCTCAAGACAGCCTGTGGTCGAGGCAATGTCCCACAGAACACGGGTGCGAGATCGGCAAACTCGCTACCGAGCCAACACCATTGGGGAACTTCTATCTTGCCATGCGCATTTCATTCTCGGCGTCCAGGCTGACGCGCAAGTCGCGTATGCACATGGGACCTCACAAATGCCTCTTCGGACCTACATACCATTGCCCTGGATAATCATGCCGCTGGGCCACTACCTCCGACAGGCAACAAGCTCAGTCTTCTCCCTTCACGACCTGTTGCTCCGGCCGCCGAACTCTTCTCCGGACAGTTCGTCTGAACAAGGTTAAGATTAACCACAATCCTGACCCCCCAATCGCACCGAGCTTCTGCCCACATCCCACCTTACCGTGCCCGCAAACCCCCAACAATTGCGCGGACAGACCACTGAAGAAGCCCTGTCAAACCGCCCCAGGATCCAGGATCTCGTCGCGCTAGAGTGTATCAGAAGCTCCGTCGTCCCCCAGCGGGGCCGCGTGCTTTTTCGCTTCAATTTAGCGTCGGGGTCCCTTGGCTGCGGTGAGCGCTGTCATTGCCTGTCAAAATTGGCTAATTCCTTCGCTTCGGGGCCTGCTCCCTGCTAGAATGTCAATCACTTCCCGAAGGAGGCGTCCACTTTGCGGCATCTCCATCGACTTCACTGTTCCTTGCGTCGTCGTCGGCGGACCGCCGAAAAGTTAGCTGAGATGGAGAACAGAAAATCGCGCCACTCTGGGAAGGTGAGGGTTTGCGCTCCCGATAGCCTCGGGTTCCAGATAGAGTTGCGGAAGTGCGACTGAAGAGAAGTGCCTGCGTCGCTATGTTCACTGTACTCAATGACAGGCTGTTGTAGTGATCCGGTTGCCCTTCTATGACGCCTCGATTCACTGCCCGGGCATAAGATGCAGATTTGGACCTTGCCTTCAGATTCGCTGCCGACCTACATGCACCGATGCTAAGGGGTACGTGGACCTGGACGCCGAACTAACAGATAACGTGAGTGAACCCAGGGGTTGCGCAGACCGGGGTTAAAGTTGGATTCGGGACGGAATGGACTGCGGTCTGTGGTCCAGCCTTCACTGTGAGAAACTTGGCATCGGCATCGTGCCAGGCTATTGGGAGCAAGGTGACCTTCTGAATGGGCAGTGGCATCGTGCGCTGAGAGATCGAGGTCCACTGATAGGCACCGTCACGAGATCGTCGGATGCGACCGACGTTGGTTCTTAGGTTGAGGTGATAATATTCTCTTGGAGGAAAGAAAGGCTTTTCAGTATCCTTCATCAAGTTCAAATAACCATGCATGGCCTTGGAGGCAAGATATTCGGCGTTTGTTCTAGCTGTGACCGGCCGATGTAAAGGCTCACTGTGATCAGGATAGTAAACAGCCCACAAGGGAGATTTCGAAATGAAACTCGATGGTCCCCAAACGCAGCATAGACTAGCGTGTTATTTGAAAATCCTGTTTTCCCACTGCATAGCTAGCTACTGCGGACTTCTGAAGGTCTACATCACGTTGCAGTAACAACCATCTGCGGGCCTAGAATTTGTGTTAATTCGAGTATTTCATGAGCATTGATATTGGGAGACGCTCACCAAACACCACAGCAGAAGCCTTGCTTGTCAATGCAACCGCCACGCATTTGTACCTGATCTTGCTGTCGAACTTGTTCCGATCCTTGTGCTTGCATTGTAGGCTGAGCGGTTGTTGGAGGCTGAGACTGCTGCCCCTGAGCAGGTTGATCGTTGTCACCAGCCATCGTGAGCATATCTCGTTACCATGTGTAGGTGCTTTCGGAGTTATCCTTCAGAGAAAGTAGAAGTCATTGAGCAAAAAACCACTAGCAGCATTTATAAGTTCATGGAATATTCATGGCGGGACTGTGAGTTCCTGCTTGTTGGCGCGGTGAATGGAATCTACCTATGGCGTGTTATCTGCCACCCGAGTGAATCGGTGAATTGGATGAAGTCAAACCCTTGGTACGGGCTTCAATTGTCAGCTCCATCGAGCATATTCATACCTGATACGACTTGACATCATGGAGTCCAATATGAATTTACAACGAGAAAGGCTCCATATCCGCTCCTTTAGCAAGCCTTGTTTTCTAACCGCAGACGTTGCTACAAGTGAGAGTATTCGAGGCCATCAACCGAGGAATGCTTTCAACAACCTCTTTTTTAATCTAGAAATAATTATGAAAAGACCTGCTTCCTGCTTGTCAAAGGTTGAAGATGGAAGCTGAATTGCATGTAAGGCATAGTACGGTTTGTTAGGTGTTGAAAAGCTGATTCTCGATATCACTAGCACAGAACAAAGATCATGACTCTGACGAGCTCGTTAGACATGACGATCTGCTCAAGGCAATCGAACGGAGTGACCCGGGTCTCCGCCCCGATCCTCCATCAAAGATCAGCATATGCGCGCCCGCCGGCACGTCCGCACTCGCGAGTCAGTCTCCAGATCTCTCGAATACATGGAATGCAGGTATTTCCTCACCAATTGACATTCACCTTTGCGTCCGAGTTTCTGATCGGGTCTCATTCCGACTTTTGGTGCCATTGTCCGTGGGTTTTGACTTCGCGTCCGCATTCTAGAACGATAAGCAGTTCCAGAACGACCCTGGATCATCGTCCGTCTTGGCTTTCAAGGTTCACAGAGGTTCCTTGCGTTGCCGAGTTGTCGTGAACTTGGGTATCAAAATAAGCGCCTTGGCAAGTGGCAAGGGAATATCTAGCGCCCCTGAGATGATGCAGGACCGGCGGGACATCAGGCCCCGACGGCTGAAAAGTCAGCCAATGCTTTCGAAGCAGGGCGGGATGCAATTCTAGGCCTTACTCATGTTGCGGTCAGCAAAGGCCTCCAGTGAAAGCCGCGAAAAGCATCAATCCTCTACAAGCTGTCAAAGACATAACTTAGGGACATGTCTCGTTAGCGAAAGCTGACGTTGAAAAAAGGTCGGCTCCCCGTAAAATAAAGCACACACACCTGCGGCACGGTCACGGCTCTTCAGCGAACCACCCGCAGCAAACTGCCGCCAGTACCGTGAATGCCGCTGTTTGTCGACGCAAACGGCGGTTTGCTGGGGGCATTTTGGGGGCTAGAAGGTAATTAATTTCGCCCAAACCCTGTCCTGCCAAGGCTTCGTATAGGAGGGACCCCTGCTAGACTAAGGCGAAGCCCCCCATCTGCAGTTGAGAAGCAGAAAAAAAAACTCTCTGGGATGAGCATCCTGTTTCTGCATCTCAGGTGGTGCAGTTTTGACGGCGCTCCTGTGCGATGGAGTCTCATTTTGCATGCGGACATACGCTGCATATTCGGTAGCCAAGTCCATATTCCCTCGTGGCAAGAGCTTGGATCCCGGCTGCTCGGGATGGGATCATGCGGCTCAGGACCAATAGCTTGCAAATAGCCACGTGTGTGGGGGTGGGAAGTTGAGGAATGGTCCGACGCGGCGGTGATCTTCTGCGTGTATATAGCCGTGGGTGAGGAGCATGTCGATCATGAATGTCTCTCTTTTCCCCTCTTCTCTTCATCCCTCCAGCATCCAAGCTCAGCGGATCTTACACTCCTTTGAAGACAAGTCTTCCTCCATCTTGTCAAGATGCCTTCTCTCGGAAGAGCTCTGCTGCTCGCCGCGGCCATGCCACTGGCCAGCTTCGTCGGCGCCCAGAACATCGTCGTCGACGGAGAAGCCATTGGTAAGTGGGGCGCATGTCCCGTCAGTCCTCTTCTTCAAAGTCTCTTCTAACATGCTCGCAGAGGCCAACGAGGTCACCGTTGCCCCCGCCGCCGAGGAGTTCCCCGAGGCTGAGATCCCGGAGGAGACTGTCCAGTTGACTGATGCCGTGCTTGCCAACCTTACCCAGCTCGAGCTCAGCAACATTTCG
Organism: Colletotrichum siamense; assembly: GCF_013390195.1. NCBI lineage: Eukaryota > Fungi > Ascomycota > Sordariomycetes > Glomerellales > Glomerellaceae > Colletotrichum > Colletotrichum siamense. The sequence continues at coordinate 6,259,464 of NW_023501016.1, read as the reverse complement.
CTCTTTACCTTCCCTGACACTGAGGGCGTTGAGAAGCGCGCCCTCCCCAACAACAAGTGCAAGACCTTCCCTGGCGACTTGTTCTACCCCACCGAGCTCGTCTGGAAGGTCTTCAACCTTCTGACTGGCGGTGCTCTCATCAAGACTGTCCCTCTTGGTGCTGCCTGCTACCAGGGTGAGCACTACGATGCCGAGAAGTGCCAGTACCTCCTCGACAACTGGTCCAACTCTGATACTCAGTGAGTGGCTACACGCGACTATAATGCCAGTACCGTTGACTAACTCTTTGAAGCGATGAGGACCCTACCTCCGTCATGTCCCCCATCTACCAGGGCGCCACCTGCCAGCCTCAGAACGCCGCCAACAACCAGACTTGCGAGCTGGGCGGCTTCCCTCTCTACTCCGTCAAGGCCACCAATGTCGCCCAGATCCAGCTTGCTATCAACTTTGCTCGCAACCTCAACCTCCGTCTGGTTGTCCGCAACACTGGCCACGACTTCCTTGGCAAGAACACCGGTGCCGGTTCCTTGTCCATCTGGACCCACAACCTGAAGGGTCTCAAGTTCATCAAGAACTACGAGTCTGCTGGAGGCTACAAGGGCCCTGCTTTCAAGCTTGGTGCTGGTATCCAGGTCTCTGACCTGTACGAGGCGGCCAACAAGGAGGGCTACACCGCTGTCGGTGGCGAGTGCCGCGTAAGTTAAGAACATGTCCCATTTGTTTGTGACACTACTAATCGTGCAATAGTCCGTTGGTGTCACCGGTGGCTACCTCGCTGGTGGTGGTCACTCCCCCATGAGCCCCGTCGCTGGACTTGGCAGTGACCATATCCTCTCCGTCGACATCGTCACTCCCGATGGCCGCCACGTCACCGCCGACGACAAGAACAACAGCGACCTTTTCTGGGCTGTCCGTGGTGGCGGTGGTTCTACCTGGGGTGTCGTCACCTCCATGACCGTTCGCGTGTACCCCAAGAAGCAGTTCTCTGGACTCACCTGGAGCCTCAACACCGCCGAGAAGAACATCTCCAGCACCGTCTTCTGGTCCGCCATGGAGGCCTACTGGCGCCGCTTCCCCGACTTCTCCGCCAGCCACAGCTACGGCTACTCCACCCTCTTCCCCGCCGGCAACGGTGCCTTCCTCTGGAGCATGCGCCCCTGGCTCGTGCCCGGCATGGCTCTCGACGACTTCAAGGCTATGGTCGCTCCCCTCTTCGAGGAGTGGGCTACTCTGGGCTTCAAGGTCGAGCCTGAGTACTTTGAGCACGACAACTTCTACGACACCTGGAAGAACCACTTCCCCATGGAGAGCGTCGGCAGCGCCACCATCCGCACTGCCTCTCGTCTCATCCCCAAGGCCAACTGGGAGGATGCCGCTCTCCTGAACGAGACCATCTCCACCCTGAGAGGTATCATCGAGGAGGGCTCAGCGCTGATTCAGTACAACATGAACGCTGCCGCCCCCGCCGAGACCACCGAGAGCGCCGCCAACCCCGCCTGGCGTGAGAACCTCATGTTCGCCATCATCGGAGGCGGATGGGCCGACACCGCCACCACCGAGGAGGTCAAGACTGCCAACGTCCGCATCACCCAGGACTGGATGGGCAGACTCCGCAAGATCACCCCCGGCAGCGGTGGTTACGGCAACGAGGGAGACGTCATGGAGCCCGATTTTGGCCAGGCCTTCTTCGGATCCAACTACGCTCGTCTGGTTGAGCTCAAGAAGAAGATTGACCCCTGGGGAGTGTTCTACGCCCCCACTGCTGTCGGCAGTGAGGACTGGTACATTGCCCGCCAGAACGACTGGCTCACGCTCCAGACTGACCGTCTTTGCCGCAAGTAAACATAGTATAATTATTAGTTGATGAACGGTGACCAAGCATGGAGTTGGGTAGCGACTTCGGTTGAAATAAAACTTGTTATTTCGTCAATTTGCTCATCCAATGTGCAATTAAATGACCGTCATGCCTTTTTATGTTGGGACCAGATGCCGCAACTACATGTGTTCTGCTTACCTCGTGGTATGTGCCCACGTCGTTTCAGCGTTCTGTCAAAAGGCAAAAACATTTTGGTGTTGAATAAACCTATCTCGTTCTATGTTCACGCGCATCAGCCGCCGCGAAGTGGGTCAGTAGTTACTGTTCCAGCCATCAAGACTCCCCTTTCCTATGCCAACGTCATCCTCCGCCCAATTTTGAGTTTCCAGAGTATTAAATTCAATGAACTACGGGTGATATTTAAGAAAGACAGTCAACCGCAACACGGCTGCGAAAACACTTGCAGAAACCACGCTGAGGTGGCGAGCGCAGCTTTCGTCAACAATCAATCGATGAGTTTTTGATGCAGACAGCTGAAAACCCTTCGGGGTACTAGATTAATATCGAATGAAAATGCCGTCCATGCGCCACCTCTGAGCGCACTCCATGTTTGATGTAGAGGTCGCCTACGCACATATGCATCGTATTAAGTTGCCTGAGAGACTAGCTGGCCTGGGCACTGTGGAGGAATACGGCAAAAACGAGGTGAAGCGCAGCATCGACAAGTACTGACATTCATATGAGAGATTGACACAAACATTTACAGGCAAATTGATTGGCCATATAAGGCCTGTTTGCGCCAATAAGCAGTTCCCTATCGCGGATTAGTGCATGCAGTCCAACGAAATGGTTGCCTGTTGGAGAATGTTCAACGCCTGTTGGTTCTGCTGTCGTACGAGATACTGAAATCATGTAGTTATGATTCGCCCAAATAGAGGAGATGTTTCCCCTTAGAGCAAAATGCCCGATAAAGAGTCCACCGCTTAAATTTGGTGGGCGATGAGCCAAGAAGAGGGGTACAAGACTTTCTCATAGATTGTTCATCTGCGTCGAAACTTCACGCTTCATTATTTCAAGAAACAGAAGAAGCCTCTTGATTCAGAAAATCTCGTTCGCCAACTTCTGTGAGCACCATGTCAGACAACAACGAGACTGTCTCCCATCAGCAGGCAACAGAGCCAGCAACGGCATCAGCTGATGCAGAGGCCCATCCCAACAACGTGCCCGACCTTGAGGTCTTCATTGAAGCTGGAGAAGAGGTAAGCATTACTACCGTATTACCGATCTTGGTACGACGACCTAAACATGTTTGTAGGATGATGATTCGGAAGACGACACTGTAAGTGAGATAACCTAGCTTCTTTGCTAGATGACTCCTGGTTATTCACAAAATTCTCGTTTAGCGAAGTCTACCGAGTTCAAGCACAAGTGTAACAAGTTCTGTTTTCCAATACAGAGTTGAAAATGGAAGAACCTATCATTCCTACAAGGATGGCAGTAGGTTTACCCCGTAGTGGACGCAAACGCATATGCCTAAGCTAACCCTTGACGACAGAGTATCCTTTGCCAAATGATGAAAGAGAACAAGATCGCCTAGGTATGGGGTTCTCCGCCTCCGCTCAAGAGGAGCATCCTTTGTACTAACTTAGACACCAGATTTGCAGCACAACATGTTCCTTCTTTCTTTTGATGACAAGCTTGGAACCGCCCCTCCAAACGAACCCGGAGCCAAGGTAGGACGTGTCCTTGATGTCGGCACCGGCACCGGTATCTGGGCTATGGACTTTGGCGACGCTCATCCAGAGGCTGAGGTTTGTGGCCAGCAAAGAATTGTAGTTTCCTGCTTTCTTACTATTAACAGATCCTCGGAGTCGATCTTTCTGCTATCCAGCCTGAGTAGTAAGGCTTCAAACAACCCGTCATTACTTCATTTCCCAACACTGATTGCTACAAGCACGCCTCCCAACGTCAAGTTTGAGATTGACGATATCGAAGAGGAATGGCTCTTCTCACGGCCCTTCGATTACATTCACAGCCGCATCATGAACTCAGCAATCCGTGATTGGAGGAAATTTATCCAAAATTCCTATGAGTAAGTGGTCTTGGTCTGGATCATTACGGGCAACTTAGTTTCCAGGTTTTGTTTTCTCCCCATTTCCTCCATGGTAACCTGCAAGGGTGTTCTGTCCTTTCTCTAAGTGGCTTTAATCTGTGTCCGAATCATTTATGATGGCTAATCACATCCCGCAGTAATCTGACGCCGGGTGGCTACCTGGAACTAGTTGAGATGGACCTTCAACTCAAGTCAGACGATGGCACCCTCAAGCCTGAACACTCGATCATGAAGACACTCGGACTCCTAGCAGAGGCGGCTCAGAAGCTTGGGGCAGCGTACCAAGACCCGAAAGAGCTGAAGCCCATGATGATACAGGCCGGATTTACAGATGTGGTGATGCAGCAGCTGAAGTGGCCTACCAGTCCTTGGCCCAAAGACAAGCGATACAAAAACCTTGGGTCCTGGGGCGGTGAAAATATTGAGGCCGGTTGGGAGGCCGTATGTATGGCTCCGCTGACGAGGGCTCTCGGGTGGTCCCGCGAAGAGGTTCTGGTTCTGTTGGCTCAGAATCGGCAGGATTTCCGCAACAGGGACATCCACTCCTACTTTTCCATGTCAGTTGCAAAGTCTTGAGTTATGTTTCCCTCAATCTTTGGTTCATTCATTAACATGCTGAACAGATGGGCCATATACGGGCGAAAGCCTGAAAAGGAAGAATCGGCTTGATTAGCTGCCGAGTTTTGGACAGAATGGCACGCGCTCGCGGGCAGCGTTCATGGTTGAGTTTACTGATAGGGCTTCCCTGATGATAGATGCAGAGGTGTTCAAGTGGCGTTTTTCTTGCTCTGTTCGAGAAAGACGAATTACAGTAATCAAAATTGGGACCATGAAAGATGGTTGACAACTGGCCTCTACGTATTCATCTCAAAATCTGTGCATGAAGACGCGTGAAATTTGCATCGTACGATAAGGGTATGAAACACGTCGTCCAAATGACGAAAATGGGATATTACGCGAAATACGACAGGTCGTTGAGCAGAAAAGATCTCAGAAGCGCCCGATGTCACCTGGACATCTAAAAGCGGCTATCGACCACCACGTGCCGCTTCGCGCTAAAGGTGGCAGCTGAGACCTCAACCCCCATCATTCTTCGTTAGCCTCCATCTTCATGGTTCTTCACCGACATCATCCAGCGGAAATCTCACGCATGCCGTGGCCTGCATAAATCCAAAAGCACTCGAACATGGGTTTCGTGATTCTCTTCGCCTTCCTGGCGGTGGGCGGCCTCCTCGCAAGGGAGTTCTGGCTTTGGTACCGCTTGTCACATGTCCCAGGCCCGTTCTGGCACGCCATCACCGGCTTTTCCATGGCGCGCGCGGCGCTCAACGGATCAGTTCACGAGTACTACATGGAAATTCACGAGAAATACGGTGAGCGCTGGGTTTTGACGCCTGCCTGATATGCGCGCTGAGATTCCATAGGCCCTCTTGTCCGAATCGGACCAAACACCGTCATGTTCAGCGATCCCGATACCTTGAAAAGAATCGCGGCTGCGCGGAGCAGATACACGAAAGGCGAGTGGTACGCAGTTGGAAGAACGACTCCGGGCGAGGATCACCTTTTCTCGATGCGCGATGAGGAGAAGCGCAAACATTTGAAGAGCAAAATGGGCCCAGGTGTAAGTCCAGCTCACGCAGCGAAAATAGGTCTTTGATCTGCAGCTCCCACTGACGTTATCAGTATTCCGGCCTTGAAAATGGCGGTTTCGAAGCTGGTATTGACAAGCAAATTGCCGCATTTATTGACTTGATCGACACTAAGTACATTTCCACACCAAACGTGTTCAGACCCATGGACATGGCCAGCAAGTCGACGTACTTTGCCCTGGATGTAATCAGTGAGCTAGGTTTCGGCCACGCATACGGTTTCTTGAGAGAGGACCGTGACTTGTATCAGTATGTTGCTACAAAGGACGCCTTCTTCCCAGTGATGATCACGATGGGGAATGTCCCCTGGCTGGCCAAGCTCATGCACAGCTGGCCTCTTAACCTGGGGCTGCCAAAGTCAGCAGACTCGGCCGGCTTCGGGGCACTTATGGGGTGAGATATGATCAAAGTAAGCAATGGAGAAAGAATATTGGCATTGACCTGTTGCGCCAGGTTTGCAAAGACATTTGTCGACGGCAGATTGGCCCCCGATACGAAGCCAGGGAAAGACATGATACAGTCCTTCATCAACGCCGGCCTCACTCAAGAAGAGTTGACACAGGAGGTCTATGTGGAAACGTACGTCTTTTACCAACCTGCGTCTATTTGTCACAAAAGCTTAGGCTAACAACGTTCAGAATCGCTGGATCAGATACGACAGCCACTGCTATCCGCATGATACTGCTGTCGCTTTTATCGAACCCTTCCGCGTTCGCAGCGCTTCGTGCAGAGATAGATGCTGGTATTGCTTCCGGAATGCTGAGCTTTCCGGTCAAAGACTCAGAAGCCAAAGCCATGCCATATCTTCAGGCAGTCATCCGAGAAGGACTTCGTCTCTACCCACCTTCGACTGGCGTTGTCAGCAAGGAGGTGCCGCAAGGGGGCGACACCATTCACGGTTACAAATTGTCGGCAGGAACACAGCTGGGAGAGAATGTTTGCAGTATTGGAAGAACAAGAGAGGTTTTTGGTCCTGATGCTCATCTCTTCAGGCCGGAAAGATGGATTGAGGCCGGGAATGACAACGAAAGATTCAAGATGATGATTGCAACCACAGATCTCGTCTTCGGATTTGGCAAGTTTTACTGCATGGGCAGAAACATCGCGCTCATGGAGTTGAACAAGATCTTCGTCGAGGTAAGCTGTCTCATGACGCCGTTCTGATGACTTTTTTGCGACCGACAAGCTAACCGTTGTAGCTCCTTCGAAGATACGACTTTGCCATTGCCAAACCTGAGAAGCCATTGAAACTTTGGAGTGCTGGCTTTTGGATCACACATGACTTTTGGCTGAGAGTCTCAAGGCGGAATGGCCGGGGAAAGTAGAGGTTACATGTCTCAGGGATTAATACTTGAAGGGTTTCAAATCATTTTATTTTTTTCGCTTTGAGAAGATTCCACACGTTTTATTGAAGAGCCTACTTATTGTTACACCTCAATTATTTCTTACTGTTCGCATTGCAGCCATCGACTTCTTCTGCGCACCTACCAGTGCCAGTGTGGAGGCTCCTGTCCTAGAGTTCAAGAGCTGTGACTGCTAGTTGTGTTCAAAGGCAAGAGAACATGGCTGTCAAATTGACCACCAAAGTGGAGGATATGAGACCCCTTGTTGCGAGTGGTGGAGCTTTTGGTTCTCTGCGCTTCCACGAAGAGAGGGTTGGTAGAGTTCCCACCCAGCTGCTGCATAGTAGGGCTTGTACCCGGCACATAGGTTCCATTCTCCTTCGGAATTTCAACGCCTGCAACTCCAAATCCCATGTCCAAAGTTGACGGTGTCAGCACAGTTGGAGAAACTGTGAGAACTATTTTCTCGCCCGGATGAAACCGAAGAGCTGTTGGCCATAGACCGATGTCAACAGGAACGATTTCGCCAGAACTGAGCAAGTCCTCTCGTTCATGCAACAGGTAAGGCTCAGATGGAGTCGAACGAGTCTCGTCGAGTGCTCTGCGGGAAACGCGAATGTTTCCACGGGCCACAGGATCGGTACTCTCTGCACTACCAGCACGAGGGAACGGGTTGCCTTGGGCATCTCTCTTCTCGACTGTGATAGCAAGCTCCAGATCATCTGAACCTTTCGCCTCCACCCAGAGACGGACTTTGACGTACCCAATGATCTCAACAAGATCTGGGACTATGTAAGAGAACAGCACGCCAGTGGTATTCGCATTGATTTCATAGGACACGGAGGTGGATGAGGGAATAGGGTTGTGACTAAGGGTCCGGTTGGAGCCGAGGAAGAGGGTGGTAGACTGCAGATCCGGCACAGGCCAGTCCTCGACAACGCGACCGACAGTGTCATTGGAGCCGGGGTCAAGAACAGAAATTCGTACTCGTGGTGTCTGCTCCCAGTCGTTCGGGCCGTCTTTGAGAAAACGATCGAAAAAGGCACGTAGCTCTTCAGTGTGTTCCTGGACGTAAAAGTCCTCCCACTCATGAGTGTTGTGCACCCGAAGCCACTTCTTATCGGAGCTGATGTGCCGAAACCCGTCAAAGGTGCCGTGAGTGTGCGCGAGATTGGTGTAGCTCGCCACGACATAAGCTGGGACTGTGATGTTACTCAAGTTGGGGCTCCGATTTCGCCAATAAATGTTGTCCAAACTGTTGTTCAACATCATCCTGGGGGTGTCTTCGACATAGTTATTTCCTGAGAAAGTAGTTATGATGGCCTCTTCGAAGCCTAAGTTCCCAAGTCCAAACGATGTTGCTGCTGCCCGCAAGACATCCGTAGCGCCCTCCCAGGGGGCAATGGCTGCCAGGTGTGGGGGTTGCGACGCCGCAATGTGCCACTGTGAGATTGCGAGAAATGAGTTCCCGGCCATGCCTATCTTCCCATTGCTCCAGGATTGGTCTGCGGCCCATTCGATAAAGTCGTATCCATCTTCGGCGAGTTGGCGGCCCCAGTAGGTGATGTTACCCTCCGAGGCGTAGGCTCCGCGGGCGTCGGGGTTCAATATGGCGTACCCCTTTGATACCCAGTAGGCCGGGTCAGGGGCCTCAAACTTTTGTAGCTCGGAAACAAGAAAAAGGGGAACATTCGACCGGTTCGCAAGGTCGTCGAGCCACTGACCTCCGATTTGTTTTCCGTAAGGACTCCAGGCCACAATTGCTGGGACAGGCTGATCTCCGACCGGACGAAAGACATCTGTGTAGATGGTAATGCCGTCGCGGAGGGTGACCGGGACGTCCCTCTCGAACACGATATCACAGCTCAGAGGCATTGCCCCCTTCCTGCGAATGGTCCCGTTCTTGAGGAGCAAGGTTTCCTGCTTGAAACCAGGGTAACGAGCTCGCGGTGCGTCGGTTGGAAGTAGGCGGCGCATGAAGACTGGGTAGGCATCATCGCCATGAATGCGTACGGTGCCTTGGACTACGTCTGGCTCAGAAGCCTGAAGGAGCGAGTTGGGGCCAGCCTGGTCAGCACCAACAATGACTGAGAGGCAGGCTGTGAATGAGAAAAGAGTGAGAGATTTCATGATTGCAGTGGCTAGAAATCGGATTGAGTGTGTTGTAAGACGGAAGATACGTGATGTTCTGGAAGAGGACTGTGGGCTTTATAGCTCGAAGCTGTCTTTCTGAACTTGATAAATCCATTAGCCATCTCCGTTCAGTGTGTGTTCCAGCAAACCGGCTTCCTCGAAGTTGCCCGAAACCCTTCCGCTGCCACTAGTGACCGGCTTTGGCTTTTACGATCATATGGCCGAACTACCGAAGCAATCTCATCCAGGACTTTGTGTCTCCATGTTAGTTTGAACGGCTTTCAAAGGCTTGGTCGCCCGTCGGAAAGTGGAGATTTTCAGGAAAACGCGGGCAACGTAGTTTCGGCAGTGCGGCGCTCGCTGGCCTCGAGAAGTCTAGGAGCTCATGATGCCGCTTAGTCACGCAGTGTTAGTGACAGAGTTAAATCACATCACCATTTTAACTGATTGAAAAGACGCCTCCCTTTGACAGAGCATTTACTAGAAGCTCAGCTACCTTGTTGAGAAGTGGATGCTTTGACAGACCGAGCCTCGATGGTACTAGTCTGAAGAAGGTCATGATGCCGCTTAGTCACAACATCCAGCACATAATGCGGAAGATCGCAACTTCTCTTGGACTCGCGGGCCAGACTGTGTCGCACAGATACCGATCTCGACTTGCGGATATTTACTTTACTTCCCTGCTCTGAGCCACTTCGTCGAAAACGCCCCCTTTGACCAAGGCATTGTGTGGGGCCGTATTACATTGAACACGTAAAACCATCATTTGGAGGCTCGGGTTATCTTCAGAGAATCGCAAGTTGCTAACTCTAGTGGCCATCTCACGGGTAATCTGCTTTATCCACTTTGAGGCAAACTGCCTGAGGTGGAGAACATTATCGTCTATCATCTTTGTATTTGATTGATTGATATGACCTTAGCTTGCAACGCCCACCACAATCATCGCTTTTCTTCGCATTAACGCGGAGTGCCTATCACTGCCGGTAGTCTACTTTTGACCGAAGAGCGCGTGGAGAGGATCATTTCTGTTCGGGGTTGAATCGGTATGGGGCGGTGTTATCTCGTTCGTCCTTGGCACGATCTGTGCGTTGCTGGTCCACGGATTCTTGATTTCCTCTTATTCTTCCGCTGAGTGGAGGATTAGCATGATCTGTGGTTCTAAAAGCTCGGATTTCACCTTGAATAGTTTCTCAAACCCCTTTGACCCGGCTGGAGGTTCTTTATCATCCGAAAACCAAGCGCTCATTGGCTATTTGATCTGTGGCTTAGCCTCGTCCATACCCTGTATGGATGATGTGGATATCTGAGCCGAACCCGAGTTGAGCATTTCCCGAGGTTGAAATACACCGAGGCCCACTCTAGGACACCATGCAAAATGAGAGAGAAATACCTAGACTGAACGACATAAGCATTGCAGTTCTTGCTCAATTTGTCAGACTGCGGATTCAAACCACAAAAGGTTCCGCTGCGTTCACTGCTTCCCAGAACAATTCTCGCGGACATTGTATAAGGACGTTTGCGAACATCTCCGGGGAACTGAAAATCTGCGTTCAGATTCACTTATAAAATCCAAAGGAAGGCTCCTGTCAAAAGATAGCAAGTTGTGTGACTTCTTAATTGTCGAACAACATCTCCAAACCTTCCTCGGCCGAACGAGGAGGAATTATCCAGACCAAACAAAGTCGATGCTCATAGCTAGCTAACTCAAATGTATGAAAAGAAGTCGAGTCAAATTTGAGATCTTCCTTTCGTTCTACCTAGCTTGGACAGCTAGCAAGTCCGCGAACTTGATATTGGATACAAAAGACACCTGGTCCAGAACGAAACACAATGTGTTGCTTCCGTGATGAGGCTGTCAATGTCCAAGCTCCCGAATACACATGTTTTTCCCGGTTCAGAGATCTCGCGTCGGTTGCTATTCCAGCTCTACTACGGATACAGAGCTAAGGTATTTACAAGGTTTCGCTGCCCCAAAAGCTTCATCACATCGCCGAACAGGAATGACACTGAAAGCTTCCTGCTAAAAATAGCACTAGCTGATCAGGCGTGCTTTTTAACAGCCTGTTGATTTGTTGACACCAGCTGAAGCAGGTAAGCGAGACAGCCTCTATTATATAATCAACCTATGAGGCATCGCGAACCATTCTCTACCTGGCCTTGGTTGCCTTATCTATATTTTGACTGTCAGATTGTGGCGGTGCCCGAGAAACATGGATATAAACATGTTTCCCTGGCAGCAGGACAACAGCAACACAGCCACTCTCCTCTCTCATTCATGTGAAGGACCAGACAATGCGCGTCTTATTGCCCCAGTGCCAACTTGACCTATCGTCCCGACAAATACTTCCCATCATCTCCGATGGAGTTGATGCCGCTTTTACCGCCTGTTGATGACAGCGTGGCGAATCCACCAGGTGACCTCTACTCGACGTTGCCGCTTCCACGTGGATCGCGCTCAATTCGAGTGCTAGAGATCGACAATTCTTGGAACGGTGATCCCCAAAGTCCCATTCATGGCAACCTACGGATTATGAAGCTAAGCGACAAGCCCGATTTCAATGCCCTCTCGTACGTCTGGGGAACCTTCGACTGTCCACCGCAAACGATCACAATCGGGCATCACGACATTCCGGTGTCATCAAATTGCTGGTCAGCATTGATGCATCTCAGAACGCGATTCGGAGCAATTGCCGTTTGGATAGATGCAATATGCATCAACCAAAGTGACATCATAGAGAAAGAAGACCAAGTTCCATTGATGGGTGAGATATACTCTCTGGCAAGGAATGTCTACATCTGGCTGGGAGAAGGCACCCCTGAGTCCGATCAAGCCATCGATTATCTGTCTCAGGCGGGGTTCCAGAAGTATCTTCCTGCAACCACAGGCTTGGATCCAGCCATTTATTGCAACCCAGCCAATCTGTTAGTCTTTGCTTTCACTATATTCTGTAAAAATGGAATATGTGGGCTTGATCACTTGCGAAGATATGGTATGATTATTATGTCAAAGTCTTTATATTATACCATTGTAGCTCTTTCAATCTAACTCTTTTTCAGGAACTCGCGACTTTTTCAAGGACTTCTCTCGAAAATGGCTTAATAGTCTTCCCGATAGTTGGATGACGCAGGATATCTTGAATGACTTTTTCGCTCGAGTCTGGGCTAGCCGAGTGTGGACGCTTCAAGAATTTCTTTTAGCGTCAGATCCCATCATCTGCTGTGGATCTAGAGTACTACCATGGCGGTCGTTATCGCGGAGCCTCTTATTCATGGAACTGTCGAGCGCGAAATTTCCCGTGAAAATCCCCGAATCCACCACGTTCAAATGGATAGGGCTGGCGTCAATCTGGTTCTCCATTCGACAGCCATCGGCATGGCTTCGACAGACATCCCTAGCAACTGGCCTTCCAGAGTATGCTACCTTCATCAACAGAGTCATCGACTGTTATTTACGCATGTACTGGATGTTGATTGGCACTTTTTTGTTCTTTCTGGTTGCAATTCTCCTGTTCGTTTTGTATCGGCTTGTAGGAGCATTGTTCCTCGAACTGGTTCGGGCAGATCTTGGGCCCTACATCAACGAATGGCCGTCTTGGGCCAGGTGGCTACGGGAGACGGAAGTGGACCTCCCATGGGCCTGGCTACAAGCACTGGGCATATTGGTGTTGTTGCTCGGCTACATACCTGCTGTCAGTTTTGGAAATAATGACCAGTTGCAACTGGGGGGCAAGATGAACTCTGTCGAGGCAATCATTCAAGAAATCCGGACAAGAAAGGCAACAAACCCCAAAGACCAGTCGTATGGCATGCATGCCATTCTCCAGAAGCTGGGGCTTTCGCTTACTACACCTGACTACTCAAGGGACCTTGGCGACATACAAAAGGAGTTATTCGTTCAGCTCCTGATCTGGACAAAATCGATGAATCTTCTGCTCTGCGCAAACGGACCCCGAGCTGACGGCAAGCCCTCCTGGGTGCCAGACTGGCAGCTTGACAGTGAAGAGATGTGGCTCAAGCCCTCCCAGCTATTTGGACGGGCAGGCAACAATGCTACTCCAGACTCGGACCCCTGGTGGGTGCTCCATGACGATGACAGACTGGTAGTACGAGGCCGCAAAATTAATCGCGTCGACTGGTGTGGAGGACCGTTTGAGCACACCGACACCGTAATGTACTACTCCGGGACCCACCTTCACAACATTATCATACTTCGGGAACAGCATCGCGCCAATGTTGAAAGGGTCAATGCCGGCTGGGGCAGTGTCTTTGTAGACACAAGCCTCCGCAGAATTCACTATGTCGACATGACAGAGAAACCAGCCCGTTTTTCAAATTTCGAACATCTCTGGGCTCTTTGGGATGGTCTAGTCCGAAGTGGAGATAACATCTTGCTCAGGGATGTTTTGGAGTCCATGCTGGCCACACCTGAGCTGATGGAATTTCACACGAGCATATGCAACGACATGGCCAAGAAGGGCAGGTCTGTATTTATTACGGCTCCTCACCCATTAGCGACTGGTAACTGCCCCGCCAATACAAAGGTTGGGGATGTGATCTTCCTCGTTGCGGGTGTTCCAATGCCCCTTGTCCTGCGCGAGGTTCCTGAAAGCGACAATTACCAGCTCATCGGGTTCGCTCTCATTGATGCCCTGATGTGGGGGCAAGGATGGGGAGACGTCGTCGAAGATGACTTACAGGAAATCGCCTTGTGCTGAACTACAAGGCACAAATGGCTCTGGCATTGATGGATCTCACGCGGTTCTCTTCAGTACTATATCTATTGTAATCCATCCTTACGTATATGTGTCAAGCGCGTCTAAATCCAAATATTAGGTAATGACATTTCAGCAAATTCAAATCCCGAAGGACGTGCTTTTCTCTTGGTTCTCATTGACTGCGCCGGAATGGGAAAGGCTGGCGACCATGACTATTGGGCTGGTTTTCGGCCACGCGACGAGTCATCATCGACGGCACAATCGCTAACTAACATAGTAACTAAGACACCCGGGTTCTCACGGCAAGAAATTACCGACGTCATCCCATGTGCTATAGTAACATATGTCATAATGAAAGCATTCTCTCTCATTTAATCTTTGATTCTTCGATAGACGTGCTAGAGATCCTCCATCACCTTGGCCATTTTCATACCGAAATCCTGAAAATGGGTGCAACCAGTCATTTCGTCGTCCAGAAACAGGACCATCCAGGCTCCTCTCACCAAGAGATCGATAATGAGCCAAACTGGGGCTCAGGCCACAACCATCGTGTCGGCTTCAAGAACAAAGACAATCGCGTGCCCGGCTACGTGGAAGAATCGAAGGGAAAGCTGGGTGCATATCACACGCGCGTTAGCAATGGAGAGCTCGTCAACTTTGAGGACATCATCAGAGCCCAAGAGAATCTGAGCCTCCGCCATCCGGAAAACCGGTCAGTTGGATGGCGGTATGTGCTGAACGTTACTGAGGAATGGGTCAAGTACGGACAGAAGTGGCCCGCGAATCTGGAAGCTGAGAAGAAAGCGAAGGAGAAGGAAGCCAAGGAGGGGAATGGAGAAGCCACAAATGGCAGCAGCCAGGACCAGAATGGCCATGATGAGACTCCGTCGGGTCAGAACGGACATCAAGATGAGGAAGGCCAAGAAAAGCCAGAAAACAAGTACTCCCATCACGAGCTTGCGCTTCTTCGGGGACTGGAACACGAGAGCGACTACATCAAGAAGCTTGAAACGAACGACGGAAAACGGGAGTCTCCTCAGAAAAGCCATCGAGAGCACATTGCAATAGACGAAGCCGACCAATTTACCCCTGACAACTGGCTCCCGCGAAGCCCCGAGCTGATTCGACTCACCGGCAAGCATCCCCTCAATGCCGAGCCTCAGCTCACAAAGCTATTTGACGCGGGCTTGATAACGCCGAATGAGCTGCACTACGTGAGGAACCACGGTCCCGTACCGCGCCTTCTGTGGGAATTCCACACCCTCGACGTGGAGAACGGCAGACTCGTCCTGACGATGGACCAGCTCAAGAACAACTTCGACACTGTCAACATCCCAGTCTATCTCGCCTGCGACGGCAACCGCCGAAAGGAACTCAATCTCATCCGTAAATCCAAGGGCTTCAACTGGGGCGCCGGCGGAGGAAGCTGCGCCTACTGGAAAGGTTCCCTCCTCCGAGACATCCTCCTCGCAGCCGGGACCCTCGACGAGCTCAGCGAAACGAAGCGGTACTGGGTCAACTTCGAAGGCGCAGACGAGCTAAGCGAAGGGAAATACGCCACCAGCATCCCCTTCGACTACGCCATGGACCCGATGAACGACGTCCTCCTCGCCTACGAGATGAACGACGTCCCCCTGCCCCCCGACCACGGCTACCCCGTCCGGCTCATCGTCCCGGGCTACGTCGGCGGCCGCAACGTCAAGTGGCTCAAGCGCATCTGGATCTCCGAGACGGAAAACGCCTCGCACTACCACATCTGGGACAACCGCGTGCTGCCGTCCTTCATCACCGACATGGAGAGCGCCCTCGCGGAGACCATGTTCCGGCACCCGAGCACCGCGTGCAACGAGCAGAACCTCAACTCGGTCATCGTGCGCCCTGAGCAGGGCGAGAGGATCAGCCTCGCGGACGCGCAAGGGGGAAAGGTGTACCGCGTCCAGGGGTTTGCGTACGACGGCGGCGGGCATGAGGTGCAGAAGGTGGAGGTGTCGCTGGACGGCGGGGAGACATGGTTGTACTGCATCCGCGAGTTTCCCGAGGCGCCAATCCGGCATGGGAAGAAGTTCTGGACGTGGCTACATTGGCATGTGGATGTGCCGCTGGCGCATCTGATCCAGGCGAGGGAGATCAAGGTGCGCTGCTTTAATGTGTTTAAGAACACGCAGCCCGAGAAGCCAGCATGGAATCTGATGGGGATGATGAATAACTGTTGGTACACGGTCAAGTCGGAGATTGTGGAGGCGGAGGAAGAAGGGGGTCCTGCTTGTGTGTTGTTCCGGCATCCTGTTGAGCCTGGGACGGGGGAGGGAGGGTGGATGAAGCCCAGTGTGGTAAACCAGGTAGAGGCGGCCAAGCGTGACAACGGGACGCCGCAGAAGCAGTTTACGAGGGAGGAGATTGAGAAGCATGACAAGGAGGATGATTGCTGGATTGTCGTGGATGGGAAGGTGTATGATGCAACGTCGGTTATGGCGTGGCATCCTGGAGGTAAGGCGCCGATTATGGCGCATGCTGGAAGGGTGCACCAGGAGGCGACGGAGGAGTTTGAGAGTATTCATGATGGGTTCGCCTATGAGAAGCTGAACGGTAAGATAAGTTTTGCACCGGCTTTTGGGGGGATACTGACGTTGCAGAATGCTTGCTCGGTGTTGTCACCGACAAGGCCAAGAACTTCATCAAGAAGAATGCCGAAAAGGCAGCGGCCGATAGAGCCAAGGACAACAGCAACGAGAAGCGGGCGCTGCAGAAGCACAAATGGATTCCTACCAAGCTTATCGACCGCAAAGCGCTCTCGGAGGACACATTCTCCTACACCTTTCAACTACCGGACCATCAGGCAGTTCTGGGACTGGGAACTTGCCAGCACGTCTTGATTGGGTTCCATCTGAAGGACAAGATGCTCGTGCGGTCTTACACGCCGACGCGTCCCATTCTACCAGCTGCGGATAACGCACCCAGCAAGGTAGCTGAGAAGAACGGGAATGGAGTCAAGAAGAACGGGAATGGAGTCAAGAAGCATGGCTCTGCAGACGGCGACGGCACCTTTGAGATGGTAGTCAAGACGTACTTCCCGACTGATAAGCAGCCCGGCGGAGCCATGTCCAACATCCTGCATTGCATGCCCATCGGAGGCGAGGTGGAGATTCGCGGGCCGACGGGTGAGATCACGTATGAGGGAAACGGTAGGTTTATCATTGACGGTGAGGAGCGCGTGTACCGGCAGGTATCTCTGGTGCTAGGCGGATCGGGCGTTACGCCTGGGTACTCCCTCGTTGCGAGAATCGTGGAGTCTGGTGATGACGAAACAGAAATTCGGGTCGTGGATGCGAACAAGACGGAGGACGATATACTTCTTCGAAAGGAGTTTGATGGTTTCGTGAAGCGGAGCGGTGGGAGACTGAAAGTCACGCATGTCTTGAGCCACCCCAGTGGTGAATGGGATGGCTTGAGCGGCCATGTTGACGGCAAAGTTCTTAGGAAGAACTTGTTCCCTCCGACAGATGATAGCGCGGTCTTCCTGTGCGGTCCACCAGCGATGATCCAAAAAGCTGCATTGCCGGCATTGAAAGGTGAGAAGCCACATCTCCAAGTGTGGTGTTGTACTAACTGGTCCCAGAATGGGGTTACGAGGAGGACGAGAATGTCTTTGGTTTCTAGTCTATTTCTCTTAAAACGTAGAATGCATTTACCCATCATGTCCTTTGGTCTATCCCTGCCATCTGCGATAAACGTCAAACTGCTGGTGCATCCTCTCCTCCTGTCCCGGGGTGAACTCCGTCGTGCTACGTCTCCAGTCAGCAAATCTCCCTCTCAACCGCTATCATCAGAACTTACCAAGTATCGTCAGAGTAATCCATAAAGTTATGAATCGGGTCCAACCCAGGCGCATCAGGGCACGAGTCCCTACCCACAGGACACCCCGAGCTCGCGCCCGCCTGCGCCGGCGTATCCGCCACCTGGTCGTTGATCCCGTCGCAGAACCGGCCATGGAACGTGTGAAACAGCCCAAACCAGTGCCCGACCTCGTGGATCGCAATGTGCCCCTTGTTCGGGACTACCGTCTCGTTCCCGGCGCTGCTGCGGGGGACCATGCCCGGCATGCTGTCGCCGTTGACCCAGCACCCGTCGAGGTAGAACTGCTGGCTGCCGTCCTGCACGACGCCCGCGAGGTTGCAGTACCCGCCGATGCCCTCGTTGAGGTCGCTGAAGAAGTAGACGTTGAGGGCGTCGTAGGCGCCGCGGCGCGTGGCGGTGCGCCAGGCGACGTAGGCGTCGTAGTCGGGGATGCCGATGCCCTCGTCGTCGTAGAAGCCCTTGCCGGCGACGTCGTCGACGACGCGCGAGACGTTGACGAGGTTGAGGGAGAAGCCGTGGCGGAGGTAGGTTGAGTGCAGGACTTCGAACTGGGCAGTGTGTTAGTGATGAGTGTTTCTGAGAAAAGTGGTGATGGCTTACCTGGGCATCGACGGTGGCGTCGCTGATTCTGTCCTGGTTGGCCTCGGTGCTGGCGACGTGGAAGTAGACGTCAACCTCCTTTGGCGCATCTTGCCGCTTGACATACGTCGGCAACGAGATCTGAGGGAGCTCGGCCGCGGCGAGGGTGTCGTCGTTGACGCATTGGAGTTTACCCAACGCCAGCGATGCGCCAAGCGTGAGGAGAGCGGTGGTGGCGCGAGGGAACATCATCTTGTCCAAAGGTTGAGCAGATTCTCACCGAAAGGCTGACCAGCAGAATACCTCGAAGCCATCACGGGGCCGTTTGTCACCGCCTATTTAAACAAGAGCAACCCGCCCAGCAATGATGGCACAAATAGCCAAGATAAACATGTCAACCCATGGGGCCATCGTGAACACGAGGGCTTGGGCTCTTGGCGGACTGCTTAAATCGCGAGAAACTCCACCGCGGGGGTGACGCTGGAAGCTCGGGGGAGCAAGGGTGTCGAGCGAACTGCCGGAACGAGAAAGGCTCCCGAGTCGACGCGCTTCGTATCGCGGGAGTGGACGATGATTAGATCAAAAAGCGTGCATATGGTGCTGTGTGTTGTTGAAAGGCGCAATTTAGACGGCAAGGAGACGAAAATAACCTTAACCAGCTTCCTGTTGGGGAATTGCTGTCGCGGGAATATCCCAGGTGCCAAGAAGTCATCATGTTAGCGGTCGGCAGAAGATCCCAGCCTTATAACTATGGATTAACCTGTGTGAGCTTCCGGGATGAATACGGCAGTGATAACAATCCACACGTACCGATCGGCGAACAGTGGGTTCGGCAGAGACCCGGCGCCGGACCCGGCCGCATCCCGGAACACTATGGAATCGGCTTCATGAAGCCCGGTTGCCCAGGCCTGAAATACGTACTACTCCATGATTCCAAAGAATCAAAAAATGAATTAGGCTAATGATACTGGTTGGTGCTGATCACAACATCAAACTCCCTCAGAGCTTCGACTTCTCCCTCCTCTGCCCATCCGCCTCACCCCCCGGCTCCGTACTACTCGTCTCCGCCTTCAAACTAACCGGATCGCCCAGCTGCGACGGGTTACCCGCCTCGTTGTTCTCCTCCGCAATCTGCTTCAGCCGCTTCTTCTCCTTATCCTGCACCGGGCTGCCGTCCGAGTTCTTCGCGCCGAGGACCCCGCCTTTCTTGTTGGAGGCTCCTCCCGAGCTCTTCTGCGCGCCTTGGTCGCCCTCCGTGGGCACCAGCTTCGACACCTCGGCCTTGAGCGAGACGGGGTCGCCGAGCTGCGAGGGGTTGCCGCCGGCGACGTGCTTGAGGCGCTCGGGTTGCTTTTGCTGCTGCGGTGCGTGTGAGTGGGAGGAATTGGAGGGGCTGGCGCCGAAGCGGTCGAGGAGGGAGAAGATTGGGCTTACAGGGGCCATTGTGTGTGTAATGCTTTTGTGCGAGTTTGCTTTTGTGGATGAGTTATCGTGTCGATGGAGATTCTCCGACCTCGCAGAGAGCTGGAATATGCTGATTTAAGGAGCATTCTCCGTGCTCCCCTAGTCGAAGCGCAGCCGTTGCAGAATCAATGGCGTTCTGGTGGTTCTTTGACGCCTTCATCTCAATGACGTGTATGACTTGGACCATACGTGACTTACAACCGACGCCGGCCGTGCTGGGGGAAACTACCGGACGATCCCGTCGCCGCCCTTTTCCACATTCCAGCAGTCAGAATTCGATTGCAAAAACGCATGTGAAACCCCAGATCGATCTACCCGTTCGTCTCTAGTCTTAGCCCTACATGCAGCCGATCGTCATCACTTGCATACCCATCGGCTTCTCGATGTCGGTAAAGAATTCTTTTCTAATGTATGTACTACTGCATTGAGGTATCTACCGCGCGCTCAATGCACGCAATGCTGAAAAAACCGATACAAACCAACAAACTCCGTCTTTAACCCGTAATGCCACCTGTAATCGCCAGCCCGTGAATTATACACATGTCTATCCGTGTGCCCATCGTGAATTACGCCCGCACCGCAGCCGCCTGGTGCTGCGCGGCGCTAGCAACAGCCTGCAGCGGCTCCAGCTCCTCCTCCATGTCCCGGTCCGTCTGCTCCACCGCCGCAACCTGCGCATTCACCCCCTCGCCGCCCGGAGCCGCCGCTGTCGACGTCGCGGTCGTGGTCGCAGCGCTCGCGGGCGTCTGCTCCGGCGAGCCCATCCCAATGACGTCGATCCACTTCCAAAACTGCACCTTGCCCTCGCTCCTGTCGAAGATGGCCTTGTCGTCCATCAGCCCGTCGTCCGGGCCGTTGTCGCCGTCCTCGTCGCCCGAGATGCCCATCTTGCCAGACCCCGTGCCGTCGACGAGGTCGCCGATCCACGTCCGCGCGACGGGCACGTTGTTCACGCGGAGAAGCTGCAGCTGCGCGCGCAGGTTCAGGCGCAGCGCGCGCTCGGGCTCCTCCGAGTTGAAGATCTTCTTGGTCAGCCATGGGAAGAGGATGCCGAAGTCGGACTGGGAGAGGTGCGCTGAGTTCTCGACGTAGAAGAAGTTGGGCTCGGGGAGGCGCACGCCGCTGCGGCGGAAGGTGGCGGGGGTGAGGACGTTGGAGGACGGCTCCGGGGAGAGGACGCGCGCGGTGACGTGGAGGTGGTCGGTCCACTTGTAGAAGGCGTCGGACTCGACGGCGAGGATGGCGGTGCCGCCGGGCGCGGCGGGCTTGTTGGCGTAAGCGGGCAGGGGCAGGTCGAAGAGGGCGGATGAGCCGGGGGCGAGAAGGGGGAAGCACCACATGTCGAGGAGCATGGTGACGTTCTTCTCGGTGACCTGCTTGCAGAGGGTGGAGTCGCGGCGCGGGGTGAAGAGGGGCTTGGGCACGTGTGCGAGGGCGGAGGACTCTGCGTAGTAGGTGGTCTTGAGGAACTGGACGATGGAGGCGGAGCCGAAGCTGTGGCCGCCGAAAAGGATGCAGCCGGGGTCGTGGACGTGGAGCTTGTTCTTGAAGGGGGTGAGGGATGGGGTGGACTTGTTGAGGTTGGACATGGCCATGCCAAGGTCGAGGTTGAGGGCGACGACGTGGATGAGGCCGAGCTCCCAGAGGCGGATGCGCAGCTGGTCCTCGCGGGCCTCATAGATCTCGGGGCGGGCGTCGTGGTCGAGGCGGACCCAGGGGACGACGCGGCGGGTGTTGCGGAGGAAGTACTGGTCCTGCTTGCCGGGGATGCGGACGAAGGAGGCGACGGCGCTGCCGTCGCGGTGTTCGGGGCAGATGACGACGATGCCGTGGGAGGCGAGGGAGCCGGCGAGGTGGGAGTACGTGTTGCGGTTGCCGCCGAGGCCGTGGGAGAAGATCATGGTCGGCCAGCGGCGGTTCGGGGTGTCTGGTTCGAGGATGTCGGCGTTCTTATGGACGGGGATCGTGGTGTAGTGAAGGTGTCGTGGGAGGAAGCTGTTGGAGGTTCTTGTCAGTTCAAATTGTAACCATGATTAAGACGGAAGGAAGACGTACGAGATCATGTCGGCCACCATTGGGCGGATGCCAATGAACTGGGTATACGCCGAGACATGCTGGCGCTGGGGCGAGGGCAGCCAGTTTATCCTCTTGCCGTTGGATTCAGGCACAGCTGGGTAGAAGACGCGGCACTGGACGGTGTGTATCTCGGTGGCCGTGTAGGGCGTCGGGCTGGGCGACTCGAGCTCGGAGACGGGCACCTCGATGTCAACGGTGCCGACCTTGTGCGGGCCGGTGTAGTCGGGGAAGGCCGGCACAGGGCTCAGGCGGGAGAAGAAGGAGGCGACCTTCTCGGCGGCCGTCGGGGGCGCTTGCGCAGCGGGCGACATCTCTGCGTGGCGTTCTGCTCTGCTTCTGCAGTCGTGCTGCTGGCTGTGTGTTTTGACGAGTTCACGGGCAGGATTGGTCGTGGGTTTTCTGGTCTGGTGATATGATGCTGCGGTGCGCAAAAGGTTGAGAGGATGAAATCGTAGCGCAAGCCCGAGGATGGGAGGAAAAATAAAAAAGAAGGGACCGGATCGGATCGGCTGTAGTCGTGAGGACGTGATCGCGTTATGCCCTTTACAAGCTTCTTGCGGTCGGATATGCGAGTGTCGCGATGGTGTTTTAAACCAATGTTTCCGCCGATCCAAGGTGGTCTGTCGCTCAATGCGGGTTCAATGCGACGGGATGGAAGCAGGGAAAATGTCGCCAGCAAGGTAAGATGCGGAATGCAAGCAAGGGAGAGACAGTTTCTCTTCGTCAGCGGAGCCACTACCGAAAGACTTGTTGCTGCGGTAGGCCAATCTAATCAATTGGAGCCCAGTCCGGTGCGCTATGGCGTGCCGCCAGCCAGGATGTCGGTAACTCTGCTGTGATGACGGACAGGGGTGTTGAGGCGTTGGTGTTGTGTCGAAGCTACTGCAAGCAAGCTGTGACCGGCGATATCCGACCTTTGGACACTTGTTCGCAGGTAATATGCAATTAAGAATGATTCAGAATCATCAACAACGAGGCGACAACGTGGCCGTGTGGAAGACCGTAGAATGGAAGCAGGGCGAATTAGTCGACAGAAACGCAGTGCTCGGATGGGATTTCGAAACCCGATTGCAATTAGCTCGGCGCGGGTTTCCCTGCTGGCAGCCTCAAAAAACTCCAACAAGCCAAGTCAGCAGTTCCTTGTCAATTGCGTTGAAGGAGCAGAAGCAGAGGCCAGAGTCCAGACAGAGTTCTGGGTGGGATGTCGCGAGACCGCACGAACACCTCCATCTCGCCCTTTTATGAGTGTTGGCCACCAATAATTTGACCACGGTAAAAGGCCAAAGGCAAAAAAAAAGAGTAGCTTCCTTTTCTTGACAACCAATCATGGTTGCTAATCCAGGCTGTCGTGTGGCCATTTGCCAGAGCTGGAAACGTCATCTACGCGTATGAGTCGTGCGGGCTGTTGGCCATTGTGTCTGGCGGCTAAAAATCTTTTTTGCTGCCTCGGTCAACGAAAACGGTATAGAGGCTGAAAATGGCACCGACGGTAATAAGGCGAGGCTTGGTCTCAGCTCCGGTCCTGATGCTGCCGCTGGTCGAGCCATATGTACCTCAAGTCTTTTTCATCCACCGACGGACAGCCCGAGATGCTCAAGAGCGTCAGGAACAGGAATCCGATTGGAAGTGGAACGCGACGGCGGCTGCTCCGGATTCCTGGGCCGCTGCAACACAACGTGACGAGATCAAGACCATCGAAAAGGGCAGGGCGACGCAACTGACAAGCTGTCACGACGAAACCCCCTTTTTCACCATGGTCTTTGCGTTCGTCAGCGCATGAACCATTCTCAACGTCTCCAAACTGTGACGCCAGCCGCATAGACTCGGGACATGCAGAAGAAAACCGCCCTACTTCGTCGACGGGGCCGATGTCTTATCGTTATCTCGATCTCGATCAGCTTAGGGCGTACTCCACGAAGGGCGTTGCAGA
The DNA here is from genome assembly GCF_013390195.1 of Colletotrichum siamense. NCBI lineage: Eukaryota > Fungi > Ascomycota > Sordariomycetes > Glomerellales > Glomerellaceae > Colletotrichum > Colletotrichum siamense. The sequence continues at coordinate 6,235,791 of NW_023501016.1, read as the reverse complement.
AGACAGCTGCTGCCCCAGGGACGCTCCTTGTCACGATGAAGAACGATTGACGAAATGGAAGCGGCCCAGACCCCATCTTCGTTCCCGACGGCCTGTCTGTTTGGTGGAGATGTTCGTTGGCAAAAATAACGAGGTGAGCAGGGAATAACGTCATTGTCGGCCCTGGACAACGCCGATGCCGCCCCCACCAGTCCAGGAACCTTACGTCAGACAAAGCGTGGCGATTGGCTGTAAAAGGTCTTCGCTTCGGTCCGGACCCGCTCACTGCATTTGGACGTGACCCACTTCCATCCGCTGGTTCCTTATGTAATCAAAAAGGTCCACGCTAGACTCCTTTGGGGAGGACTCCACTGCCAAGCTCTCATTCGCTCTCGCTTTCCTTCATCAACACCTTCGAACAGCTGCCAATCTCACGACTTCAAGCATCGTCACGTATGAGCAATCAGACCAAGTGGATTAAACAATCTCAGTATTTTTACTTTTCTGTTGACTACGAAGTTCTTCAAGCTCAGGCAGACACGCCCTTGAGCAGGCTCTCCTTGCGCTTCTGCAGGATGTAGTAGTACCGTCCCATGTCGATGGGCTTGTTGGGCTCCTGGTCGCCCTCATATGTGCCCTGTCCGTGTCCATCAAAGTGAACCTTCCAGGCTGTTGGGTATAGTTAGTATCAACTTCATCAGGATGATGTGTCAAGCGACACTTACTGCTGGCATCAAAGCCGAGGTACGACCAGCTGTCGTTGAGGTACGCTCTTTCCGTGCCGACCTGGATCGTCTTGACCTTGCCCATCTCACCCGGCGCAGGCCGCAGCTGTCTGAGGTCCGCGACGAGCTTGACGAGGCCGGTGACAAAGGCTCGCGCAACGTCCTGGCCGACGCACTCGTGCTGACCGTAGCTGAAGGGCTTGATGTGGTCCGTCGAGCGCTTCGCGTCGAACTTGTCCGCGTTGGGGACCTCCTTGGGGTTCCGGCCGGCGGCACCCTTGAAAGACAATGGTTAGCAAATTCGAATTTCAACACACATTCAGACCGCGGAAACCTTACCAGGAGCATGACGACAGCATTCCCGGGCTCGACCTTCTGGCCGTCGATGTCGTCCTTGACCGTCGCGATACGCACGTTGCGCTGGCCGCTCGTGAGACGCATCGCCTCGTTGACGTAGGCATGGAGCCCTGCCTCGTCGTTCTTCTGCGCGAGCCCCTGCACCTCACCCCAGATGGACTTGTTCTCGGGGCGGAGGAAATACTCCATAACCTCGTAGAACTGCACTAGATCAGCCATTGCCACCTCATCGTATCTGCAGCGTAGAAAAAGCACTTACCGTGGTGACAGGAACACCGATACCGCCAAACGCGGTCAACCAGACGTTATCGGTCACCTTTTCAGGAGAGCCGCCCTGGTTGAGAAGCTCCTCGACCAACTTGTACCCACAAGATCGCAGAGAGTCCTTCTTGATGTGCGTCTTGCGGGACGCAACCTCGTTAATCGCCGAGATGAAACCCAAGTTGAGACCGCGTCCTCTAGACACCTCGTCAACCAGCTTGCGCGTCGAATCGGTAATGACCTTGGCACTCTCCGCAGCGCGGCGGCGGCGGTTCCACGCCTGGCCGGGATCGTTGTTGTTCACGCCCCAGATGCGGATGTTCAGCAGGTGGCGGTACAGGTCCGTCGCGCTGAGCGTGCCGCCGGGGTTCTCCTCGTGGCGCAGGTCAAAGTAGAACAGGTCCGCCAGCAGCTGCGCGTTCAGCGGGATTGCCACGTCGCGGATGATGTCCATCTGGCACAGCCCCTCCTTGAGCTTGAACGTCTCCTTCTCGATGAGCTGCCGGCCCACGCGCTCGATGAACTGGTGCACGGCATTATGCAGGTTCGGCACCTTCTTCATCGCGTTGACAAAGTTGACCTTCTCCTGCTTGTTCGTGCTGCCGTCGCCCGCGAGCATGAACCAGCTGATGTCCTTCTTGGTGTCAGTGTAGAGCGCGTTGAGCGGCGTGAGCCACGGCACGACGAACTTGTCCGGGCTGCCGAGCACGCGCTTGATGCCCTCGCTCGAGGCGACGACGACGGGCTTCGGCGGGGCCTTGGGGTCGTCGAGGGTGAACTGGTTGAAGGTGCCGATCTCGCGCGCGATGCGCTCGTTTGCCTTCTTGGTGTACATGGGCTGCATGACGGCGATAGAGTTGAACGGGAACCAGCCCGGCAGGCCGCGCTGGATCAGCTTGTAGAGCATCGATCCGCCGAGGGTCTTGTAGTCCTGTTGGACCTCGTTGTAGCCCCAGGCTGTGAGGTTGGAGACGGTGTAGTCGATCGTGTTGAACCTGTCGGAGCGCACGAGCGTCACGGCATCCGAGAGCACGGCGCGGCCCACGGAGTAGGTCGGGCAGATACCGCTGCCGGTGTTGCGGACGGGCTTGATGTCCTCGATCATCAGACCGGGGTACAGCTCCACCATGTCGGGATCAGTGTACAGCTTCTCGAGCAGAGTGGCAATCTCCTCGTTCGAGTTGATGTCCTTGAAGGTGTCGTGCCTCTTTAGACCAAAAAAGTCACGGAATTCGTTGAGCGACGCAACCTGCCACGCGCGCGCCTGCTTGATGCCCATGATCTCGACAATCTTGAGCGCCTTCGGGACCATGCGCGCACCAAACGTGCCCGCCGGGTCCTCCATCGCCTCCTTGAGCACGCGCACTAGATCCTCGTCCCTGAACTTCCCGTCCTCACCGCGCTGCAGGTCGTCGAACGTGCGCTTGCTCGGGTCCTTGTCGATGCCCATCTCGAACTTCATCAGCGCGGCGCCGAGCTCCTCCATGCCGACGTTCTGCAAATCCTCAGGCTTGCGGCCCGGGAACAGCTTCGCGAAGAAGCCGTCGATCCAGCGCTCGTCCTTCTTGGAGATGCACGAGTGGAAGCGGTACAGCAGGTTGAACTCGACGCTGACCTGGTTGCCGACGCCGCGCGGCACGCCCTCGCCGTCGAACTGCTTGCCGATCTCGACGCGCGGGTCGAGCGTCCAGTCGCTCTTGGAGTGGTGCGTGTTGGTGATGGCGCGCAGGTAGTCGTGCAGGCAGATGTTGATGTACAGCCCGCCGGTGACGAGCCGCGCGACGTTGAAGAGGTCGTGGTCCTGCTTGGCCACGGCCTTGGCCTGGTCCTCCGGGGCGGCGTCCTTGGCGGTCTGGAGCGTGAAGCGGCCGTTCTCGTTGATCTTGAGGAGGATGTCGGCGACGTAGTTGTGGAAGCGGCTGTAGAGCACGAGCATGACGTTGACGCCCGCGGGCTGGCCGAGAAGACGCTTCTCGTGAAAGGTGTCGGGCTTGAGCTTGCCCTCCTTCATGGTGCGGATCTCGAGCTGGTCCTTGAAGGAGGAGCCGTACAGCGGCGCGAGGTCGAGGTACGAGGACGTGTCGGACTTGTTGAGGTCGTGGCGGTTGGTGCGGAAGATGTCGTGGATGATGATGGAGGCGTGGTAGAAGAGCATCGAGGAGATGCCGGCGGGGTTCTCGGTGAACTTCTTGTCGTCGCGCGCCATGAGGAGGTCGAAGAGCAGGCCTGGGTCGGGCTTGACGCCGGCGAGCCGCTTCTCGGTCTTGACCGTCTTCGCGTAGGGGGTGCCGGCCGCGCCGAGGTTGGGCTCGAGGATGTTGTTGTAGCTGCCATCGGGCATCCTGTAGTTGTGCAGGCCGTCCGGCGGCGTCGGCAGGTGCTCGCGCAGGGTGATGTTGGGGAAGTCTGGGGCCTTGAAGGTGATGTGGCTTTCCTCGGGAGACTGGGGGGCTTTGCCCTGGGCTGCGAGGTCGGCCTGCTCTTTGGCGAGCTGTTCCTTGGTCTTGACGACCTCGTACTTGACATCGCCGCCGACGTAGCTCAGGGGAGGATGTTGGAGGTTTCCCCACAGCGTGTCGATGAGCTTATTGGTGAGCTGTACTCTGGTATTTGACCCGGACGGAAGAGAGGTCAAAATGCCAATCAAGGCCTCGGTGGTTCTACTCGGTGGTTAGAACTCTTGTCAGCGGTGATTTGATTCCAGACTTACCCCTTCTTGTCATCAAGAGGCTCGCCCTTCTGGAGAAGCTGCTGGATGAGAGCGGTAAGCTCCAAGGGGTTGAGCTGGCCGTGGGCACCGCCCAGGTCCTTGATGATGTCCATGGCGACCTTCTTGGGGTCAGCGAAGAAGTTGTTAGACCCCTTGCGCTCGTCCCCGTAGGACTCGCCGGCCTGGAACTTTGTGTTGAACGCCATGATTCTGCCCAATGCTTAGTGTAAGGGCAAATTACAGGGCTAGAAAGGATGTGAGAAGAGATATCTGGCCCGGGATCACCTTTCCATCGCCGCCCTCATACCTCACTTATACCAAACCCATTCTCAACCGAATCTCTCATCTCCCTCGACGCTCGGCGGGGCAACACAACAACATTATCCCCTCACCTCCTCGTCTGCACTTTGGTGGCGTCTCGCTCAACCGCGTTGAACATGGATCTACGCGCTCGCAACCCCGTTTCGGTTCATCACTGCCCGCGTTCCACGAGATGAGCGGCCCAGAGAGACACGACCCAACCTCGAAAATGTAGCTCCTGGCCGAAAACGCGCTCGAAATGCGGTGAAAGAGCTGTCCCCGAGACATTGCAGGAAGTTTGACTGGCTCTCCTTCCATCGCCCTCGGGTGACGATCAACGGCAACCGGAGACATGCAGAAAGCCACGACGGGGCGGGGTATGCAGCAAAGTTCTTGCCAAGAGGCAGAAGAGAATTGGACAGGATGGAGGCATGTACGGCGTTGGGGTACGGAGCGGAATGAAGGGGAAACGGAAGGGATGCCAGCCGAGAAGTGACATTGGACTCAGCCGCACCAAGCCGGCCGAGAAGGTACAGGTTTGGACCGAGGTGCGTCTACGGTCGAGATCTGCGTCCTCCCACACTCACGCAACCGGCTCCCGTCCCAAACGGCCCGCACCGTCTGCAGGCACTCCGATTCCCTAAGGCTCAGACATGCTTTAAGATGAGCGGTGCCCCGGAGCTAGCCTAACGTCGTGGCGAAGGGGTGGTCAGCATCCAATTGACAATGTCGAGATGGTGACGTCTTCCGCAACTCTACCCCGGGACTATTGTCAGATCATCAAGATAGGCCGCGATGTTTTCAGCTCTTCCTTAGCTACATTAGTGCCCCTAGACAGCTTTCGTCACCTTGCTCTGGCATCTGTAACTTTCTCCTGTGTCTTGGACGATTGAGGGGTTTTCCCAGCTAGCTTCAGCCATGTCGTGAAACAGCGGCTACGATGTCTTGCATGCTGAGAATGGTCATCACGGCTTGCCTGATTGGCAGAAGCCGCGGCGGGGTCCCCGACGGGAACCTCAAATGCCGCTGACCGCCTGTCTAGGCATGCTGCATAGCGGGACGGTTCCAAGACATTTTCATGTGCTATGTTTTCCTTGCTCAACGCGGGCCGGCTTACACTTTTCTAATGTCTGAGACACAGAGCTATCTTCCCCGCGCTGAGCGGCTGTTGACTCGCCCTGCGTACAATGCGTACAGGTGATCGGCGGAAGGCTGCAGCATATATCCAGATTGAGTTACAAGAGTAGAGAAGCTGAGACAAGCATGTACGAAATAGTCGATAAAAAGCTCTTGTATCCAGCTTGGTGTATCAGAACGGTAGAGCTTGTGGCTTGATATGGTAACGAGCTTTCTGACAGCTCACACATTTTCCCCTTTCCCCTCCGGACCGGACCTCGGCGCGGAGGCTGGGTCTCAGACATTTTATTCCTAGCATCATATACACCAGCGTTGAAAACGTCGTCCTGCCTATCACTTAGTGTTCAGAGTTGATTACACGACATGCGGGTGACTCGGGTTATCGTGGACTGGCCGACCAAGCACTGGTCAATGCCAGCTGCCGTGCGATTGTGCAACACGATAACCTTCCGCTGTCATTCGCAGATCTCTCTTGGCCGCTGTTATACCCGGGAAAGTTACGTCCCCTAGTAGCTGGCACGGACGTCTTGAACAAGCACGACAGATCTGAGGGCAGACAGGCGGTTGCACCCCGGGTGCCGGGCTGCCGTGCCGCCGCCTGGTTCAACCAATCGACAGATGCCCTCCGCGAACGAACGCTCACCGGTCGCGTGCCAGATTTCTTTTAATCGGTGGCTTATTGGCTATCAGATGCTAGGCGCGAAAAGGGAGATATGTCTGAAGCCCTGCGTGGAGCTGATGTGTAAGACACGAGATGAGGGGTTGGGAGGACGACGCGATGCCGTTCGCCGTGTATACGAGGTGACGTACGTTCCTCTCCCTCTTGGTTTGGTTATGGTCGATGATCTCGATGATCTCTGGCCGTCTTAACGTTGTGCAACTAGCCAGGAAATGCCCGCCACTTGCAATGATGATAATTCGGTGGCTGTCTTGGTCTTGGTGGTAAGCTTCTCAGCTAGGGAAGCTTACTTGTGATGAAGATTGTTGATATATGGAGTATCAAAACCCTCTGTAGATGACAGGTTCGTAGTTCGCACAAATTCAACCAAGAAGTTCCATTTGCTATCCCATTTCTTCTCGTGTTATCAGACATCATGCCCGGAGTACTAAACGGTCATGCAAACGGAAGCGCAACAGCCCAGGGGCAGCACCCTGGGAGCGAGCGAATCCCCAGAAAGCTTGTTCTCTGCTTTGATGGGACCGGTAACACGTTCACTGGCACCAATGCCGACACCAACGTGGTCAAGCTCTTGAGCAAGCTGGACCGCAACGACCCTGACCAGTACCATTACTACCAGAGTGAGTCGTTCCTCATCTTGACTAATCATTTCTCTGATTCTGATCGATGCCACTCAACAGCCGGAATCGGCACGTACGATATCAATGAGAAGTCCGTGAACAAGACTTGGTTTGGTGAGATTCAAAGCTCCATCTCTCAGACCGTGGACCAAGGCATCGGCAACACTTTCGATGCCCACGTCATGGCCGGATATCGGTTTCTGATGCGTTACTACGACTCCGTAAGCCTCTCCTCCTATTATATGCTACTAAAGCTAACACGATGCATGAAGGGGGACAAGATTTACATGTTCGGCTTCAGCCGTGGCGCCTTCACAGCAAAGTTCCTTGCCCGCATGATCAGCACAGTCGGCCTCCTCTGCAAGGGCAACGAGGAGATGGTCCCCTTCGCCTACCGCCTCTACCAGCGCTACCTCGCCGGCGAGGTTGAGGACTTCATCGTCTCCCACCCCAAGAAGAAGAACAGGGAGAAGGCCGCCAAGAAGGCCGAGAAGAAGGCAGCCAAAAAAGCCGCCGCCCTCGCCGCTGCCAACGGTAATGGCAACGGAAACGGTCACAGTAACGGCAACGGCAACGGCCACAGCGAGACGCAGCCACTCTTGGACGACACAGAAGCCGACATGGAGACCCACGATCACCAGGAGGGCGAGGACCCCGCCGTCCACGGCCACAACTTCGAAGTCGCAGCCGACGAGATCGCCGCGTTCTCGGACACCTTCTGCCGCAAAGTGGTCTCGTCCCACTGCGACACGGACCAGAAGGAGGGCAAGGAGTCCAACATCAAGGTGCACTTCCTCGGCATCTGGGACTGCGTCAACTCCGTCGCCATCCTCGAGCGCAAGGCGCCGATCCCGGTGCCCGTCGTCGGCACGGCGCACCACGTCCGCCACGCGGTCGCCGTCGACGAGCGCCGCGTCAAGTTCAAGGCCGCGCTGATGGCGCAGGACATGAAGAAGGGCGAGGAGATCCACGAGGACATCCTGGAGGTCTGGTTCCCCGGGTGCCACGGCGATGTCGGCGGTGGGTGGCCCGCTTCGGACAAGAACCCCCTCGAAGGCGGCCAGGCTGAGATGACGTGGTGGGAGACGATCAAGAACTTCTTCTCCACGCGTAAGCCGCCCAAGGGGAAGGCAATCGGGTGCGACAGGTTGCAGCTTAGTGATGTTGCGCTGGCGTGGATGATTGGCGAAGTCGAGGAGGTGGGCAAGAAACACCCCGAGGCTGCGCTCAAATGGCGGGAGGATAAGTTGAAGCACTTCAAGGACAAGTATGCAGACAAGAAGCATAAGGCGATGAAGGCTCCCATCCACGACTCGCTCGCGTTCAACACCGGAACGGGATTCTTTACGGTGTTGCTGTGGAAGCTCATGGGTAAGTCCTCTTCATGTCCTTGAAGATAATTGCTGACGCGGCTTAACAGAATGGCTCCCCTTCATCAAGCGCTGGGAGCTTGAAGACGGCCAATGGGAGAACGTGCGCTTTCCACTCAACAAGGGAGAGACACGCGATATACCTAAGGATGCCGTGCTTCATGAGTCACTTCTCTACCGCCTGAAAAAGGTCGAGAATTACTGCCCTCCTAATAATCACGGCGGCGTGCTGCCGGCTTGCTTGAAGCACCATCCGACGGGCACCATCGCAGAGTGTGATCCTCCCCATGACCACTCCCAGGTGCACAAGGACTGCAATCACAGGACGTTTACGATCCTCAAGTCTGTGGATACTATGGATTTGAAGTGAGCAGACCGAGGCTTTGGGGACCGCATACATTGGGATAGCGGTGCAACTGGGTAAGGGGTGGCGCGTAGGCAGAGCTATTTCGTCTAGATATGGCAAATACCTTACAAGCAAGACCAATTAGGATCTGCTGAACCCTAGAACGCAATAAATAGAGCAGCTACCTCATCCAGATGAGGACCCCCGTGGAAGCAAAATTTTACATAGGTATGGTCAGCCTAACATAAACCTGTACCAATTCAACTTCAGCTAGCCTTAACAGAGCTCTATATACTTGAGTTCTCCAGGTGCATGGGGTAACTTTTCATCATACCATTTCAAGTCCTCGTTGTCGACTTCAGTTGGGTACAGTGTAAATACACCCGCAACATTATCTGTCCAAAGAGGAACACCGCCAAAGCAAAGCCACTTAAAGGCCCCTACCAAAGGGTCGCCTGTATCTTTTGCAAGAGGCCTTAACAAACCGCCAAAGTAGTCGTTCTCGGAATGGCCAAGTGTGTTCGTAGGCATGCGACGGTCCAGCCTCATGAATACGTCTCCCACCTCTACATAGGCTGGCACAGCAAGAACAAAACCGGCAGTAGACAGTGCTAGTCGAATTCTCTGTCCTTCGTAAAGGTCCCACTTGAAGGCATTGTGATGTTCATAGGCTGTCGCAGACATAATCCCTCTTCCCACGTAAGCCATGAAGAAAGAGAGAGTCTGGAATGCCCTGGTAGCGACTATCGTCTTGTAAGATGTCGTCCCCATGCCGCTGATATTTTCCCGTGAGTATTCTCCCTTATCTTCCGCAGCCAAGTCCCAGAAGCTATCTGGGAAGAGCCTGATCGGGTTGGGGTCCTGCGTTCCGGACGACCTAATGTCCAGGTCTCTCCAGAAAGAAATGTTCTCCACTTCCAGGAACTCTTTCCGTTTAGCCCATCCCAGTTCGTCGAACTGTCGCATAACGTAGACGGCTTTTTTGACAAAATCCACCACGCACTGAGGGACGTCTTGTGGGCGGGGAAGGACGGGGCTGACGTATCGAATAAACCTGGGATCCTGATGATACTGATAAAAGCGCACGCGTTTCTCCACATCGCTGAGTAAAATATCATCCTCCGTTATCGTGGCATTTGTATTGCTCGTCGCTTGCGACCATTCATAGATACCCCAATCAGGCACCCACGAAGGCAGGTTCAACCAGTTGTTGGTAGGTGGGCGCTTGACATAACGGAGTAGCACTTCCAGTCCGTCGCGATAGTAGATATACCTGGCGGTCGCAATGAGAAGCTGCCTCAGCGGCATTTCGTAGTCCACGGTGAAGAACTCGGCGACTTCATCCCGGTCGGCATGCATACCCATATATGCGAAGACCATGTCTCTAGGATCGGAGGCGCGGCATCCCTGTCTCATCCGTAGGATGCGTGAGAGCGAGGGGTTTTTTTCTTTTGACATGCTGCGAATTTTCCAGTGATACGTCGCCCTTACGCGGTCCATGGTGTCCTTCTCCTCCAAGCTTAGTGATTGCATCTGTTGCAAAGCGGTGCTGCCTTGTCCTTTTGTTCGGTCCAGAATGGGAACCAGAAGCGCACCGAGTTCTCTCCATCTCACGCGAAGAGCACCGCACTGGACCCATGCGTCGCGGGATAGAAGGAGCTCCTGCGTAACCCATACGCGGGTAAACCATGGCCGTTGAAGCAGCTCATCGATGGCGGCGGCCGGGGGTTCTGAGCCGGCTTTAACGTCGAACTTCTTCAGCTGCTGCACATCTTTTGCCAGCGCGATTCGGGAGTTTCCCGCGGCGTCGACGGTGACGAATCCTGGCTTGCTGTCGTGAACAGCCTTGAAGATCGTCTCGATCCCGGGTGATAAGGGGCCAAGATAGATGACTGTGGTCTTGGCAAGAGAGTAGATGTTGCCCATGAGCGGCACTTGTCTATTCTTCTCTGCAGTGTCCGACTGGTTGATACAGAGAGCATCGGCCCAGATACGCTGGGGGGCTCCGGGGTAGGCATTGCGGACTTGAGTCAAGGCTTCCGCCAGATTATCCGTGATTCTCACGTCAATCCCGTCAATCTGGATAGATGATGTGCTGGCTGTTTTTCCCCATACATACGAGAGAGCCAGATAGCCGTTGGCGAAGTCTGAGTCGCATGCAGACAGAGTGGTATTGATCAGGGAGCCGGATAGAGGCGCTGTTGTCTCGTGGGAAGGATAGAGAACCAAAAGCCTGATCGCGTCTGCCTCCTCTAGGGGACGGAATTTTAATTGCATCATACCAGACGTTGGAAGCAAAGTCATAAGAGTTGGGTGTCGGGTGTGCCTTTCGAGCGAGGGCTGAGAGGGGAAACGATTAAGTGGTCGGGTTTGGTGCAGCAGGCTGCTATTTAAGGTCATATCTGACCAAATACCCCACCAGCTATGACCAATGCAACATTTTTAAGGATAGGTACCTAAATGCAAGGCACTTGGTTCACCGGAGCATGGAAACCAGAACCAACAATGGAGGCGTTGTTGCGGAGTGGATTTTCTAGTTTCGTCTCGGCCTGCTCTTCAGCCACTGAAACCCCTGCAACTGCTGCAGGCTAAGCGCACTGAAGACAGTACGAAACTCCCGGGTGTGATCATTTCTGAAGATGATTCCGACTCGTTGTTTGTCTATTTCAGTTCAAAGTCCGAAGGCTCTCAGGTTTGAGGGATCTTCTCCATGAGCAGTCGATCATCTCACAGATGAAGTTGGTGCCAGCTGTGGGCTCTATGGTTCCAAATTTGTCGCGGTTGCAGCAACGGAAGGGTGGCCGAGTTGGTTATGGCGCCAGGTTAAGGTCAGCTTAACATCTGTTTCCTGGTGGGGCAACCCGCGCGAGTTCGAGTCTCGTCCCTTTCATTTTTCGACTTTTTTGACATTTGTGAGAAGCGAATCTGGTCTCGATCTTTCTTGTGACTGAATCTCCCCTCATTGTTGTCTTAACTACTTGTGTTTCTCATTTTGAGTCACACTTCCTGGGCGTGACCCGATTATATTGAGAACGCCTAATATGAGCGGCGGACACAGTGTACAAGTAAATGTTACCAAATGGCCACCAGGAAGCGATCTGAGCCAGCTCTGTCAAGAACCCAGAACAACAATAACGACAGGGTAATTAATATTCTCTTTGCGTCGTGTTGACATCATATGCTCTGATTGGGCCCCTTTGGACTCGATGGTCTTTCCTGTGCAAACTGTAAGATCTGCTCATGAAATGGCCACGACAGACTTTCCACTCCCAACGACCGCCTCGGCCTCAATCTCAACCAGAACCTCGTCTCCAATCAGCCCAGCCGTAGTTGTTGTGTTCGCAGGCCAGACCCCTCGACAGTTGAAAACCCATCCATGTGCCGCCGAAACACCCTCAACGTCTTCCTCCCGCTGAAGCATCACCCTCGTCCGCACCACATCCGCCATGCTCCCCCCAAGTCGTCTCACGGCCCTCTCAATGATATCAAGCGCCGCAACAGCCTGCGACTTTGCAGACTTTCCTCCAACTACACCAAGCTGGCCTTGCAGCTCTTGCGGTGGATTCGCCGTCGTGCCCGACACCCTAATGACATTTCCAAACCTCACCGCGCGAGAGTAGCCACAGATCGGCTCCCACTTGCTCCCCGAGTGAAACTCCACCCTCTTCCCCATGGCGATGGCCTCCTCCACCTTTTGCATCTCATTGCTCTCCTTGATGTGGTCACTCAGGTCTCCAGAAGCTGTCATGAACGGCGGCCGTCGGTATTCGTCCCCGCAGTCGCCCGGTATATCCTTCAAACCCTCCTGCGCCTTTGCAATCGCAGCCCGATCCTCCTCATCAAGTTTGAACCCGAACGCCTCGACGTTCTTCTGGGCATACTCCCAGCTCTGCTCAGACAGCCTCGCCCCGATGATGACAGCCTTCACAGCCGGAACATCCAACACCCACCTCATCGCAACAGCAGCAACCGAAACACCATGCTTCTTCGCGACACCAGCTACCGCCCCAAGGACCCCTTGAAAAGCCTCCCATCCACCAGCAACCTGAATAAACCGCAAATACTTCCTCAAACTCCAATTCAACCCCTCCTCCTTCGGCTCCTCCACGCCAACCCACCTCTCCCCCAAGAACCCGCCCAGCAGCGTCCCATACGCAAGCAAACCCACCCCTCGCTCCTCACACACCCGGCCCATCCTCCCCTTCACAACTCTCAAATCAACCACCGACACCGACACCTGGTTCGAGACAACCTCATACCCTGAATCCAGCAACATCTCCAGATGCGCGGTATCCACGTTCGTCAGCCCGACATGCGCAATCTTCCCCCGCGCCTGCAGCGTCCGCAGGTGCGCCAGGTTGACCAGGTACGTGTCGTCCGTGTAGTCCCACACGTGGTACTGCATCAGCGCGATCTGCGCCGCGCCCATCCGCGCCAGCGCGAGGTCGACGGCCGCCTCGGCGGTTGCGAAGGACTTATCTCCGGTCTCGGGCGGACACCATTTTGTAAACGCCGTGACGGGGCGGTCGGCGGTGCGGGCGTGCTCCCCAAGGACGAGCTCGGCGGGGCCGTAGTGGTCTGCCATGTCGAAGGCGTCCAGCCCGGCGTCGATGCTGCATGACATCAGTCCATGTTTTCGGGTTTGAACCAGAATGATAACGGTGCAAAATGCTCACAGCGGCTTCATCGCCTTTGCGGCGGCCGCGACGTCGACGTCCTGGTCGTGGCCGCCGGCGAGCTGCCAGAGGCCGTTGAGGATGCGGGGTATCTCGATTGACCCCGCGATGGTTGTTCGCTCCACCTTTGACGTCTTTGCGGCCATGGCGATTGATGTATGTTGAATATTGAGATTACTTGAGTGTTGATGCCGATGATAATGTTTCTTCGGGGGCTGGGACGAGGGAAGGACGTTGTCACGTCACCTATCCCGCCCATAGGATGTCGCTTAACAATTTTCATGCATCTCCAAACCAAGACCACAATTTGGCCCCCATGACCACGACTTTCATCTGCATCACCATCTTGCTGCTCATCTGCGTCTTCTCCTATGATGTTGACACACTCACATGCTATTTGTGTTTATTAGAACATCGCATGCTTTTTCCATTGAACCTGCGTGCTAAATTAATCAGTTGAAATAATTTTCCCAAGACAACATCCGCTGGGGCCAATCAACGTGTCTGGATGCCATAAAAGATTGCTACTTTGAGAAGACCTCCCCTTCCAATGTCCAGACACGCTCCCCGGTTAGCTGACAGTAGCCTCTCCGCGAATCAGAGACGAAGACAATACGAACCGAGGAATAGCGCGAACTGATAGCTCTCGCCCGCAATCCCCGGACCCATCCTAAACTCCGCGAAATCCGGGTGGACGTCACATCCCAGACTACACGCCGTACGACCCTCAGGTTATCTGTGACGATGGCATCAAGTTCATGCATCATGTGTAGATCCGCAGTATTGGAGTCTCAAGATTGCCGCGAGCGGTAACACAAGTTCTGTATGATTGGACGTTGTTACGAAATTCCCGCTCCAGATCTTACCTGCATCTGGGTTGTCTCTTTTGAAGGATCACTTGGCTGCTGATGTGCTCAAAGTTCCTATAACACATTGTTACAGATGTTTGACGCTGCAATATGACTGGCAACAACGAGATCATACGTGCAGACTTCCTGGCGGGAGTGTTTACATCCAATATAAAAAGCCTACATCTCCAGGGATTTCTTGGAAAATCTCATGAATCCAAAGCCCTTGAGTTCCTGACTTATAACCTCAAAACCTCACCGCACTGCTCTTCAAACATCACCTCCATCTCCATCAACAAGCAGCCGCAATGACAACCATCACCAACCACCGCACCCGCACCAGGGTCGCAGACCTCCCCTCCCCCATCCCCTCCGTGCCCCCTTTCCCCTCCGAAGCCAACCTCGACGTCGCCGCCGAAGCATCTCACTTCCTCAAAGCCCTCTCCGATGCCGTGACCAACGCCGACTGGCCCTCCTTCGCAGACCTCTTCGTCGAAGACTCCTGGTGGAGGGACACCCTCACCCTCACCTTCGACAAGCGCACCATCCTCGGCCGCGCCGCCATCCTCCGCGCCTGGGAATCCCTCTCCTCGACCCGAGCCCCGTCCACCTTCTCCCCCAAACCCGAGCTCAAAGGCCTCAAGCCCGCCTTCGTCAGACTCTCCCCAACCCTCGCCACCCTCGAGGTCCCCTTCTCCTTCCACTGCGCCCACCCCGCGACCTCCTGCACCGGCCTCGCAAAGCTCATCCCCATCACCACCACCACCTCCTCCTCTCCCACGTTCAAGATCTGGGGCCTAACAACCCAAGTCCACGCCCTCCTCTCCCGCCCCTTCACCCCCCTCCCACGCCCCTCCTCCTCCCTCCTCCCATCCTCCCAGCGCGGCCGCTCCTCCGCCCAGGGCCTGCCCTCCCTCCCCGCCTCCACCATCCTCGACGCCGTCATCGTCGGGGGCAGCTGCAACGGCATCGCCAACGCAATGCGCCTCGAGAGCGCCGGCGCAGAGTGCCTCGTCCTCGACTCCGAGCCCCTCGCCGGCGGCAACTGGTCCTCCGCCCGCTACGCCTCCATCCGCCTGCACCACCCCAAGTCCATGATCCAGCTCCCCGACTACCCCGTCCCGTCCTCCCTCCCTGAGTTCCTCTCCGGCCCGCAGCTAACATCCTACTACCGCGCCGCCGTCGAGGACCTCCGCCTCCCCTTCTTCGGCGGCGTGACCGTCACCGCCAACACCTGGTCGCCCACCACCAACCTCTGGACCGTCCACCTCACCGACACCCTTACATCCTCCTCCTCCACCACCCTCCTCGCGCGCAACCTCATCCTCTCAACAGGCTGGCTCGTCTCCCCGTCCAACATCAACCTGCCCCCCATGTCGCCCCCTCCACCACCCACCTTCCCCGGCCCCATCCTCCACTCCACATCCTACCACACCCCCGCCCCCTTCGCCTCCAAACGCGTCCTGGTAATCGGCTCCGGCAACTCCGCGCACGACATCGCCGCCGACCTCGCCCTCTCCCCGCTCGTCCCCTCCGTCTCCATCCTCCAGCGCAGCCCCACCGTCCTCCTCGACCTGCCCGCCTTCCTCCCCGTCATCACCGCGCGCTACAACTCCCTCCCGGGTGCCCCCGAGTCCGCCGACTTCGCCGAGTCCGCCCTCCCCGCCGGCGTCTCCCGCACCCTCGCCCAATCCGCCATCCGTTCCCTCATGGCCCAACACTCCGCCCGCACGGAGAAATTTGAAGAGGCAGGCTACCTCGTCGACCGCGCCCCGTGCCTAATCTCCAAACAGCTCGAAGAGCGCGGACGCGCGTTCTACGTCGACCAGCCGGGAACCCTCCAACTAGTACTAGACGGCAAGATCGGCATCGAGCGCGGCGAGGCGCGCGGTTTCGCGGAGAATGGTGTGGTCGTCGTCGACAGGGACACCGGGGTCGAGCGGGTGGTTGAGGCGGATGCGGTGGTGTTCGCGACGGGGTTCGGGGACGTGGACGCGCCGCGGGCGTGGGCGGAGAGCGGGTTCGTGGACGAGGAGACGGCGGGGCGGATTGAGAATGTTGGGAGGATTGGGGTGGATGAGGAGGGGGAGTGGATTGGGATTACGACATTCTCTGGACGTGAGTACTGTTTTGAGGATGGGTGATTATGACTGACTGTTGTGGCAGATCCGAATCTCTACTTTTCTGGGGTTGGACTCATTTTCTGTCGGGGGATTGTAAGTTTGCTGCTCCGCCTTACCATGTTGATCTCATGCTAACGGTAAATAGTCCAGGTTCACTGCTATCCAGGTCCTGGCTGATATCGATGGGGTGTTTCCGGAGAGATATGCTCGTTCAGTCAAGGAGTAGTGTCTGTATAGTCACATGTAGACGAACGACAACATCACGTACCGCTGTAGCATCCGAATGAAATATAAGGCTTTTCCTAATATCTACCAGCCTCTCTAACGCCGGTGGTCGGAGCACAACTATGCATCCGTGCAAGACCAAATAATTCCATCATACGCCGCCCTCATGCCGTCATATCATAGCCGCCTTATGAAGGCAGCGTTGCAAGCAATCAAACTGTTCGCCGCCAGCTCCTGTGCCGGCGGCTTGTCGAGGATAAGACGGGACAATGCCAATGCTGTCCGCCCTTTTCCTCCATCCCAATGCCCTCGTACCACCGAAAATCCATGCACTCCATAACTTTGACAAAAGGCGAACTGTGAAATAAAGACATGTCCGCCGAGGTATCCTCATCGAGTAAGAATAAAAACGAAGAAAATAACGCCATTCATCCGCAAAACATCTCCCAGTACCCCTTAATCAAGGTATAGGGGCTTCACGACCCACGAGCCGGCACGCCCTTGACCGCCGGAACGCTCTGCGATGGTCGTGATGGCCTCCTTGATGTCGTTGCGCGAGACCTTGGCGTGGGCGAGCGCAACGTACGATAGATCGATCAAGCCGCCCTTGGCAATCTTGGGGTTCGCCTGGATGACCTTCTTGAGCTCCTGCAGGACGTTATTCTCCAGGATCTTCTTTGGAAGCGTCTGCGGAGTGTTCTTGGCCCCAATGGCTTGGAAGGCGTTGGCCGGCGCTGATGTGTCTGCCGTCTTGGACGCAGCCTTGGGTGCTTTCTGCTTCGGCTCGGGCTCCCAATACTTTGTCGAAAAGGGGTCGATGCTGTGGCGGGAATCGAGGGTCTCTGAAGCAGTGTTAAAACGGCTGTACGCGTCTAATGGGGAAGGTGACTTACCGAGAATGAATTCCATCCTGTGTTCGTACATGGTGCGATTCGGGCCCATGCGTTTGCGGTCCTCCCAACAGACTCCCGTACTCACAGGTTCGAGTCCATTGGCACTAACAAATCTCGCAGGTCCACTATCTTCCGAGTCGTCAAGGAACTCGTCCATGTCTTCGCCGTCGCCGTCGAGGTCTTCTTCGTCATCGTCGTCAATGTCGACATCTTCGCCTTCGCTCTCCCACTCGGCTTCTGAGTCGTGGTCGTAGTTGACGGGGACAAGCCCGCGCAGTGTCGGGTTTCGTGCTAGTCGTCGCATGCCGTCTTTGCCTGCCTGGTACGGTCTGAGGGTTACTGTTCCCTTGTAAGGCGGGCGCACATCCTGCCAGAAGCGCAGTGTCTTCACGGGAATCTTGCGAAGGGCGTCTGCGGTCTCCTTTGTAATTGCCTTCCTGTCCTCCTCGCTGGCACCCTCGGCCTTCTGGGTGAGCTTCTGCATCTTTTCCATGGTGTATCTGACGGGCGGGTAAATTCGGCCTCGTGGTGCGGGGCGGCAGGGTAGTTGGAAGATCTCGACCGGGTTGAACTTGCTCGACTCGTCCATTGTCCTCTTGCCGTCAATGTACTCGTCCAGAATCTGTGACTTGGCCGCGTGTGCCTCCTCGTCCATCTCGAAGGGGTTCTTGGCCATGCGGACCGTCTCGTGAACGAAGAAGGGCTTGAACCTCTTCTCGTACTCTGACTTCTCCTCCTTCGCCGGCGCTGGTGTCGACTCAGCGGCAGAAGCCTTTGCGGGGCTCTCCGTCTTGACGGCAGCAGCCGGCGACTCCTTCTTTGGCGTGACGGGGGCCTTCTTGGGGGTGAAGAAGGACATGAGCTTCGGCTGGGCACGCTCCTTCTTCTCCTTCTCCTCCTTGATCTTACGATCTTCTTCCTCCTTCTTGCGGCGCTTCTCATCCCGCTTTGCCTGCTTCTCCGCTTCCTCCTTTGCCTTTTCGGCCCGCTTTAATTGCTTCTCGGCATCGAGCTTGGCCTTCTCGGCCTGCTTCGCCTCCTTCTCCTCTTCCCGCTCCTTCTTCTTCTGAGCCTTCTCTTTTGCCTCGGCCTCCAGCTCTGCGGCGGTGCGGCGCTTGCGCTTAGCAGGTGGCTGGGGTGTCGACGATGCCGCCGTTGAGGCAGGCGGTTGTGACGAGGGAGCGGCGCCGGCGGTCTGTGTCTGCTTCAGAGGCGAGGCCTTGGTCGGTGTGGGGTTGGGCGATGGTGAGTCGCGTGCTGGCGTGGTCGTGCCCGCGGTGGTCAGCGAGTCCGGGCTGCTCTGGGGAGGAGGGGTGTCGCGTGTGATTTCGATGGAGGGGGACATGGCTGCTGGGTCGTTAGAATACTGATCTGCTCTGCAGTGGCAGGTGCGTCGGGCATAGATACCTTTGCTCGGCTGGACGACGCCCTCGGTGGCCTGCTGCTTCACGCCGGCGTCAAGGCCGCGGTCGTCGATGGCGACCTCGTCGCCCGAGTACTCATCGTGGCTCCTCTTCAAGCCGTTCTCCATCTCGTTCTTTCTCTGCAGATTGGGTGACATGTCGAACAAAGGCATCGGAGGGCTGTGTGTGTCGCAGGGGTCGCGACCGTGTATCGTCGGGCTTGCGTGAGTGGTTGCAGGTTGTGGGGTATGTCGGTGTAGAAGTGAAGTGGTGAAAGTTTGAGGCGGTCGAGAGGAACGTCGAGAAGGAAGTAGATTAGACTGGTCTGATCCCAATTGAGGGCATCGACTGCGTCAGGACATGGGTTGGGCCGTCTTTGGATCGCAAAAGGGACAGCTGCGGCAGCGTCGTAGGTCTCGAAAAGGTGAAATCGCGGATGGGGCAAAGTGGAAAGGGCCGTTAATGGAGCCGTTGTTGGTGGTTGCGTGAGGGCAGGAGAGCGTTGTTCCTCCACTGAGACGCGACGGACGCGTAAATTTGGCGTCAGCGAGGCCGGGGTCGTGTCTTTGGGCCGCTGAGAGTGGCAGGGGCGCTCCTTTTGGTGGAAATGGGAAAGTCTGTTGGAGGCTTTTGCGTCTGTTAGGACGCTACCCCTTTCCTGAGGATGCGGAGCGGCAGGCGTGATGGAGTTGGTGGAAGTGTCAAACGACCTAATATCAGATGCAAGCTGTGCATTTAGAGATTGGAAGTTCTTTGCAGACCAGTCACAGAGTATTCCATACTTACATCCAACATTTCCGTGGCATCAAGACGCATCTTCAGGTATGGTTGATCCATTACAAGACCCGAGTTCAACATCTTACCGTCGTCCCGCACTAACAGACCTCTTTACCAGCAACGCGACCCCGCAGAACGCGCTAACACCCCCGATAAGATAACCGATGTGAACCTCGATGCCCCTGTGGCTGAAGCACCTCTCCGTGGCTGGTACCCACACCCGTGGCTCACCCTCAGCCTCCGCACGGCCCCGGCTCCCTCACCCTGCCCTGTCTTATTCCCGGCAGCCCGGTAAAGCCCGCCGACCGAGCCGCCCTCACCGAGCAAGCCCCACCCACCAGCGCAGCAAACAGAATCTCCACAACCGCCCTGCCGCCAAAGAACGAACACGCGGAAACCAATAACGCAAAGTCCCCACACCCTCCGGTTGCTGCCAAAATTGGTCCCAGCCCTTGGCGCAAGTCAGAACGTTACATCATGATGCCATATCCTCCCTAGCGGGCTAAATCCCTGTGCCTCCCATCGTCCGCCCCGAGAGAGAGCCACATATGATGCCGCCGTTCTTAGGGGTCCAACTGCACCACGGTCTTGAAGGGGTCCCGTCTCGCGGGCAACACGAGATGATCGACAGCTTCCCTTTCCGCCGCCGCCGCCGCCGCCCCAAGCTCATGCCCGACGCAAGCACGCACAGAACCCTAAATGATGTGACGGGGGCGTGCATGTTCTATCCCACGGTGTCGGGAGGGTGGCTGGGCGATGGATGGGGATGTTCGTCCATGGGGGATCTGTGATTGCCATGCACGACGATTGCAGAACTCCCTCTTCCTGCATCGTCTCTCCCTTACCACAACCGGTGATCGTGTCGTAACTTCGGCACCTTCAACCAAGGCAGAGGACGGAGATCAATCACCCCCCCCCAAGCTCCCCCAACGTCCCATCGTCGTGATCTACAGTCTCACACCTTCGTATTCCCCCTTCAGAGAGAGAGAGAAGAACACCACCACGTTACAGAAACACTCATCAATCTCGCCTCACCCAAACGCGCCACAAGAAAGTCTAAAAACCCACAATTCCCAAAAAGAAAGAAAGGCCACCAGCTCGGAGTTCACCCCGACCTGCTCACCAAGTAAGTTTTGGTAAGGTCGCACTCCCCAGCAGCATCTCCAAAGACGCCGTCGCAGCGTTACAACAGCTTCTCAGTCCACCGTCTCATACGGCAGCCCCGTCAAGCGACGTCGTGTTTGGCAGTCCGCTGTCAAAAGTGTACTATGTTTGGAACAAAAAAAGCAGCAGACCGTTCCTAGCCCACACCAACCAACCAGCACTAGCCCTTCAAGAAGCGTAGCACCGCAAGCGGCTCTCTCTGCTCCAACCTCACCAAACAAAACCCACATGCTATCCCATCCGTAGATCGCACCTCCCATGGCCGCCCCAGATATGACGCTTGACTCGAAACCAACGCAACGGGGAGACGGCAGGTGGCATTGGGGATATTGATCAGGAAGGGTTCATCCTTCGTCACCTATCAAGAATTATAGCGAGACAAGCGGCGGGGGGAGGTGGTTAGATATCGGTACAGGGCCTCGGACGTGGAGAGAGAGCTATACCCTGGAAGCAAGCAAGTGAGCAAACAAATGTTCGGAAACGGCGATGCAGCTAGCTGGTTCGTCGAGCTCGATGTCGCATTACCCTAGCTTCAGAGACAACACCTCGGCGACTCAGCTGGCGTAGCTTCTCCCCGTCACAGGGAGGATCTGACTGCTGATTCCTCACTCGAATTCGTGCTGCTTGCTGAAAGACCTCGACCCGAGGTAAACTTCACATTCTCACTGCGTGGCGGGAATTGTCACAAAATGCTCCAAGAAAGGTTGTTTTTTCGCCATGTGCCCAAGAATGGCTTTTCATATTCGAGCATTTCAAGCTCCGTCTGTCTTGTCTCACTTCTCCTCCCCAGACATCGCCCCCCTCTCCGTTCATCCGGGGGTTGTCTCTGAACATGTGGTATCATCCTCCTCCCTTCGCAACCAGTGTGCCTTTTTGTCTTCCGCCACCAAAGTCCCCCTCTCCGTCCCCTCACTGTTTTGTCTTGCCCGCAGATTAGAGGATGGCACCCGAACAGGGGGAAACCATCAAAGTGTGAGGAGTAGACCGCGTACTCGGGAAACATAAAACCAGGACAGAAAAATACAGACACGCGGAAAGAAACCCGTGGGTAGCGATCGTACTGAGGAAAACAGGAGGAAAAAGACGAGGAGTTTTGAGAATCTCGAGACAATGGAATCCAACCCCGAGTGTGTGTGATCTCGGGATGGCCTCTGTATGGTATCATCCCACCCAAAAGTAAAAAAACAATACAAAATCCAGGAAAACGCCGATGTGATGCAGGTTTTGATAGTAGGAAAGAAAACGGTGGTCTCCCCCCCCCCCCCCCCCCCCCCCCCCCCCCCCCACCCAAACGACCGTGTGTGTGTGTGTGTGTATTGCTCGGCAAAGCACTCGTACAAGAACAGGTAATAAGAAATTTTCGAGTTCGGTTCTTCCGAGGGTGGCCCGTCGAGGGCCTCTCATCGTGTGTGTTCGAGCTCGTTCGGGTGTGTGAAGAGGTGTTAATCGGGGTTGGCAATGTAAAGACGGCCTCCCGTAAGCGTCGAAGTGCGCTCGTCGACGCTTCCCCTCCTACGGAGATCGTCGGCGCCCTTGACGCTCTTCTCGCGGGTGACGGTCTGGTGCATGAGCGAGTTACTGGCGAGCCTGGCGGCGTTGGTGTTCATGTTCAGCTCGCCCAGGTTGTCGGCCCTCTCGGCGCTGCTGCCGGACGAGCCGGTGGTCATGGCCCTGCCGCTCGCGTTGTCGCCCAGGGTCTCCTCCTGCTTCTCCTCGACGAGGCTGCCGGTCCTCTCGGGGGTGTCGCCGGGGCTCCACCTGCGTCCGCTGCCGCTGCCCAGGCCGCCCGAGGACCTGTAGCCGGGGCCGCGGCGGCTCGCGAGACTGCTGCGGCCGCTGCTACCGGTGCGGCGGTGGTGCAGGCGAGCGTCGTCCTCGTCCGAGTCCTCGCCCTCGACCTCTGTGGCGGAGAGACGCATGGGGACGCCGCCGACGCCGACGTGGTGGTCGCCCGGGGCATAGCCGACGACGCCGGGCTTTCCGTGGTGACGGATCTTGGCGGCGACCTTGCCGGTAGCAGAGATGCCGGTGCTGGTGCGTCCGGAGGGGGCGGAGAGGCCGGAGGAGTGGCGCTGGCCGCCGATAACCTCGAGGGTGGCCCGCATCTTGGCGGCGCGCTGCTGGGCGAGCAGGCGGGGGTCTTCGTACTGGGCGCGGTCGCACCAGACGGTGGCCTTCTGCTTGCGGAGCAGGGCGACGTAGCCGGTGGGTTGCGGGGAGCCGCCGCCTGATCGTGACGAGGTGGAGCGGCGGAGGTCTGTCGTGGGGGAGGTGCGGTAGGCGGCGGGAGGGGGCACGCTCGAGGTGGTGCTGAAGGTGTTGACGGAGGGCGAGCGGCGGGAGTGTTGTTGGGGAGCCTGGGCGAGGTGCATTGGCGTCGGGCTCTGGATGGCGACGGGGAAGGTATTTGAGGAGACGGTGCGGGTGCGGGAGTGGGAGTAGATGGCGGACGAGTCCATGGGCTGCTGGCGCCGACTCGCCGACGGGTCCAACATTGCGGCGGTGGTTCCCCCCTCAGGGCCTTGAGGTCAAGGTGTGGTGGTGATGTTGTTCGTGGTGTTTTGGAGGTGGTCACCTCTGCGGGCAGACTGGATGCTGCCACTCACTGCCAGAGGGTGTAGGTAATTATTGTCGGTGTCGATGTTGACGGAGGTAATGCTTCCTTCCCGGGCGATCCAGGTTGACTGGTGATGTCGCCTGTTGAGAGAGGGAGGGAAGGAAGGCGGTGGTGGTGGTGGTGGTGGTGAAGAAGAGCGGTGGTGATGATGTTGGTGGGAGGAGGAGGAGGAGGGGAAGGGCGAGGTAGAAAAGGTGTCGGGCCGGCGCAGGTTATTAGTATTGAGTGCAGGTTCAGCCCGGGCAGCGGGCAGCTTCAGGTTTCTGCTTCGGGCGGGTTCAGGCTCGGCGAGTAAGGCGGGCGAATTGTTGAGTTCCCCCCATAAGGTACCCTTAGCAGGTACCTTTAGTAGGTACCTCCCTCCAGCAGGACAGGGCTGGTAAGGTACCTTAGCGTTAGCGTTAGCGGGCCCGAGGTACCTAACCGCACCGCAGAGCACCGCACCGCACCACAGGGAACCTTTCGAAAGGAAGGCTGGGCAGCACATACATGGACACACACACATACACACACCTCACAGCTGAGCTGCAGCACTCAGTCAACTCAGTCAGGGTATCCGTAAGGTAAGGTAAGGTACTTGCGTCAGAGGAGGTACTGGAGACGGTGGGCGAGCTGGTGGAGTGAAGCAATCGGGAAGCCCGACAGAGCAACGAGCAACACCCTCGACACCCCAAAAGCCAAGCCACACCCGTCTCTCCTCTCGCTCTCTACGAAGAATTACGGATAGAACGCTGAGGGAACCCGGCGGGACGGATTGATTACGTCGGGCCCCCTTGCCTTCACTTGACTATGAAGACCCGAGAAAATCAATCTGACGCCTTTGGTGCCATGACCCCCAACCCAAGCCCGCCTGTCGCGCTATTGCAAGCCCTAGCGGGAGGCAGCTCAGCTCAGCTGGAGGGGGATCGAGGATGATGCGTGCTTTTTGCTCTGCTCTGGCACCGTTCGTCTCTCTCGGGCTTCTTCCAACGTGTGCTCGTGTCCGTCGACCTTCGGAGGCGGCTAGGGCGAACCAGGCAGGGGACGACGCTGAGCGACGGACGGACGAGGACCCTCAGTGGAGCACACCGATCATATGCTGTTTGTACTATGTACGGATATACAGTAGTGTAGCAGCAGCCGCTAACGTAGTAGACCGTAGACGGCAAGAAAAAGAACTGGTGCTAAAAACAGCTGGAGTTGAAGATACGGGCCCCCAGCAGCTGAAGATGATCTCAATCATGCCCTTGAGGGATGATGCCTCCCCACGCACGTCTCGTCGATAGTGGCAGCGCCGCAAGGGACCGACTGCCCGACTTCAAAGGGTTTGAGGGGAAACAATGATCACCGTCGAGGGAGGAAGGGTGCAGAGAAAGATGGCCGACCTACGCCGTCTTGTTTTGTTGTTATTGTTGTTGTTGTTTCTGATCTTGCAGAGATAAGGCACGGCAGAGACAAGACACACAACGCCTCGCATAAGAAGAGACACACGGCAACAACTAAACACACACACGCCAGAAACAAGTGATAAGCAACATACTCTACCATACATCTAACAGTGCAATACAATACAACACAATACAATGCAATACACTAAACAAACCCGCGTCAGATTCGAATAGAACGGCGATGCCAATGCCATGCAGAAAGAGTGGTCCCCCAAAAGACCGAATTGTGACGATTGAACATCACCCAGCAAGCACCAAGAACAACCCGCCCTGTCTCGCTCCCTCTCCGCCACTAAGATCGGCGAGAGAGACTGCGAGAGAAAAAGAGTGGGATGGACACAGAGAGAGCAGGGCAGGGGGGCATGGGGGCCACACACACATACACACCACACAGGGACAGGGCCGTGGGCAGGGGACAGGCCAGCAGCTGGGTGCTGTCCTGGCCGACACCAGGACTGGAAAAGGGCAAGCCAAGAACGAGGTGACAGGGTGACAAGGGCCCCGGTCCAACGTTGCATGCGCCCGGGGCAGCTCTTGGTGGGTGGTGGTGGTGTCTGTCTGGCTCCGTTTCTCTGGTCTCTGTCTCTGTCTGGCTGAGTCTCAGTCTCTCTTCGCGCTCTCTCCGTCTCTCTGTGTCTATGTCTCTGTCTCTGCGTGTGTCTGTCTGTCTCTCACTCGCTGTCCCGCACTAGCATCCCAAAAAACGTGTGCTCTGCCTCTCCGCCTCCATTGGTCGTCTACCGCCGTAGCCTTCCCTCCCCCAGTCCACATCTCCATCATCGTGGCCCTTGAAGTCGGATCATTGGGCGTGGAGTCTTCTCTCTCTCTGCCTCCACTCCAGCCGTCAGTCTGCGGCGCTGCGGCCGGCTGTCGTCGTCGCCTTGCTGGCGTACTCTCACCACTTGCCTGACAACGGGAATGGAATCGCACACCACACACACAACATGCGAGACCAACCTCGCATCCCATCCTAGCCTCGCCGCGCACCTGTGTCCCCGTTCCCACCCAACATGCTTTCACTAGAACAGGACACAATCTGCACGTAAACGCCCGTCAGGGCCCGAGCTTCCGGATGGGCCGTCCTTCAGAGAGACTCATGGAACTCACTGCCTCTGCTTCTCCTGGACCAAGCAACTAACAACAGCCATCATCATCATCCATCATCTCCCCCCTTTCTGCCGAAACGCAAGCATGATGCAAAAAAATCAAGATTCAAACCTGCCTCTCATCTCGATCGATCGTGATATAATCCACCGAGGAAATCCCACACACCGTCGCACTCCCGTGCCGCCGTAGCGTCAGCCACCAAAGGAACCAAGCCAAGTTTACCAGCGGTTCAACACGACGTGGACGCGAAACCGAGGAGGTCTATTCGGCACCCCCATGTCCCCTATTCGGCACCAGGTTAAGCCTCTTTAGGAAGAATTCCCATACAAAAAAAAGCCGTGCACGAAAATGCTCGCGAGACAGCGGCCCACCTAAAACCAGTGCGAAGCTGTCCACACTAACATCTACACGTATTGCGCGCGCGATGCTCAGAAATTCTTAGAAAATCAGGAAAAGTCGGGAAAAAATCAGAAAAATTCCTTAAAGATACGGTAGATCTCGCGGTTAATACTTTAGGATTAGGTTAAGTAGTTATAGTTATAGTTAGGGCTTAGGGTTAGTAGTTAGAGGTTCGTGGTTACTTGAGATGTCGGTTTTTTCTGTTAGTAGGTGGGTGCCGAATAGGGGACATGGGGGTGCCGAATAGAGCGCCTCCGCGAAACCAGGAACCGAACCGAACCAAACCAAACCAAACCACCACACCAAAAAACCCATTAAAAAATAAACCCACGCGGGACGCCGTGACAATCACCACGCTACCGGGCCAATCACCGCCCTCCGCCCACACCCGTTGATGTAATGCCCCCCCTTCCTCCCTTCTCCAGGCGTGCTCCAGCGAGGCTCTAGCAGGCGTTGACAGTTGCCGCTCGCGCCGTCTACTGACAATGGCAATGTCTCCGGCGCGTACACGAACACGCACAAAGAAAGCCGATCAATGATCTTCGCAACCCGGTTGGATGTACGGGCACACAATGATCTCCAGGGCCTTTTTTTCTGCCCTTTTTCATCATCGATATCCAGTTTCTTTCCCGCCTTGCGCCGTGCCTGTCCCTGGCCCTGTGCCCGCTTCCTTGCACCACCCCGTCTCCGTCGCTGGTCCCTGTTTGTGGTCATCCTGTTCCTAGCCTTTACCTCATCCATCCTCCCGTCTTTCCCTGTTTTGGGGGCCATGAGATCGGATCGGTGATGCCTTTTTGTCTGTTACCGGTTTTTTCTCAGAAGGCCGCCGCCCTTTGAATCCTCCTGCAGACAATCCCCCTTGTCTCGCGTGGGCCATTGTATGTATGTATGTATGTATGTATGGTATTTCCCCGGCAGGCAAAACGCAAGGGGACAAATGCGATCGACATGTCCTTTCTTGTTGGTCGTCGTTGCTCTCACCGAGTCTTGACTGCCGAGCGCGCAGCCAGCATCGCGTCAACCCAACAGGGAACCGTCGTGTTGCCACGCATACCGAGCATCAACGAAGGGGATACTGCGTAGACAGCCTCGTCGCAATGTCGAAATGTGATGTAAGATGCGCGGCAATCGTCCGGCTTCTCCCCCCGGCTTCTCCCCGGCGGAGTGCTGGCTGGTCTGATGTGACAGATGACAACTGTCCGTCGTTCCTCACCTCAGATCATCCATCTCTCGCGCGGGGGGTTGTTGTACCACAAATGGTCCTGCGCATGACCCTTTTTCTTGTTTCCTCCCTCGGTGTGTGTAATGCCCCTCCTCGGTTGATCTCTGGTAGAGAAAAGATATTGGGGGCCAGCGAAGCCTCGGTCGACTTCTCTGGGCATGACACAGGAAAACGCATCAACGGCTGCAGAATCTCATGTTTGCGACCTCCCCCCTCCCATCAAACCCCCCTAGTCCGTGGTTTGCATGCAATGTGGGGAAGTTACAGAGAAGAGAGAGAGGCACAGTTGGAAATGCAAAAGTGACTGCAGCATCAGCAACGCGCGCCCCAAACATGTGTATCTATGTATGCTACAGTATGTACGTAGCCTCACAGTGCAGCGCCAATGCATGCCAATATCCAATATCACAATCCCCCATCACACAAGCCCAAAATCCCCACCGCCGTCTCAACAATGCCGTCTTTCGACATCCAAAACGGCATGATAACCATCCCTCATCGAACATCACGGTGAAGAATTCCGTCCAGCGGCCGCCTGGCATGGATCCCGATCCCATCCAGAGCCTCAGCCCACCTCTACATGTCCGGCCGTCTCGCCTTACGTGCATGCACTCCACATCTAAACACCAGACGCAGCCTAGTGTCCGCCGGGGTCACGATATGCAAGGCGAAAGGCGCCTGCCCAAAAAAATGAAATCCCACAAAAATCCATAATCCCGTTTCCGAAGTCCGCCTCCGCTGGCGTTTATCACTTTCGCCTCGCCCACGACCGTCTGTCTCCATTCCTTCCATCTCCATGACCCCACAGGAACACTTTTTCCCCTTCCCAGGTCTAAGGTGGGGGGAGGATGCGTTTTCCGGTGAGAGTTCGCAGCCACAACCCCTGGCCAACATCGCAGCTTTCGAGGGTGTTCATATGGAGACGGGCCGAAGAGGCTGATCTTGGGAGGCGATATCAGAAAACTCCTTAGAAGAGAAACACCAACAGAAAAAAAAAAAAAGTCGCCTCCAAGACTGAATCCCCGCTACGGCTCAACCGCCAAGAGCCCCACGCCCCGGCCGTCCTCCGAGTTCAAGCCTCTTGGCCCTCCGGACAAGACCTTCGCGGCCTTATTCCCACACTAAACCCCCCCATCACCTTCCAGACCAGACATCGCCGTCCTGTTTGCGGTGCAGCGTCCAATATCCTGCCGTTTGACCAATGATCTCAACGCCAGCGATCTCTGACGTGTGCTGTATGCTTGCCAAAATGTCTAACCAAGGAATCATACCAATATCACGCCGCCGTTAAGGAACCGTCCAACCCAGCCCTGTGGCTCCAGCAAAGCGTCGACCGTTCCAAGGTTTTGCTGCCCCCCCCTTCCGCCCCCCGGTACCCAGACCTCCGGACGTGGCGGCCCCGCGCTGGAGCATTGAATCCAGAGGCGAATGGCATCCGCGGTTTTGCCCCCCATCCCTCGCCCTTCTCTCGGCCGGTTCGCTTAGATGGCAGACATCCATCACCAAGAGGCGGCGTCAGCATTCCTCTGCGCTGCCCCCCGGCCGGCTGGCGATCCGAGAGACATGGTTCAGCCAACCTGTGCGTACCGTGCTGTGAGCTGTGCTGTGATGTGATGCTTGTAGTCCCCCCGCGTTGCACGTCGGTACACGCATCTCTGGACCGTTCGGTCGCTTGTTCGTGCCAGAAGGCTCCCTGCCCGCTCGACAGCACTTCAACTACACGGGAACAACGGAAGGGAACTCGAAACGTCGATACTTCGTGCGACGGCCCGAGATGATGTGCTTCCCCCCCTTCATGCGCCAGAAGATTACCTCCAGATCCTTGGAATGGAGAGATATGAAGTCGAGACAAGGGCAGAAACTTGGCTTTTTTGGCGTCCTGCTACTTTACGGCTCCCTTCTCAGTCAACGCCGCTTCGTCTATATTGCGGTGACATCCGGAGTCTTTGCTTGGAATAGTCTAGTCAAGTACCTCTTATGAAAAGGTAAGTGAGATCAGATAAGGCGACCTGGGTTCCCGTTACATGTAAGGCACAACGCAGCACCACAAAGCCAAACACCAACACTCCTCTACAACATTGTGCCTATCGTCTGTCAACCCGCCCGAGATCACACCAAACCGTGAGTGACCCCGTGATATCCGCATCGTCGCCCAAGTGCACCCGCCCGCCCGCCTGGTCAACCTCCAAACCATCCCCCAGACATCGTCCAAACCACTGCTCCGTGCCCCCAATCTGCCAACCTCCCCCTTCACATTTTCCAAACCCGTTTCGCAGTGACAAACCCGTCAGACGACGCCCGTCCTGAAGCAGCCCTGAATCCTCATCCATCCATCTCTCCCCCGTCCGTCCGTCCGTTCCTCTCCGATCCCGCCAGTACGTGCGCACCCAAGCAGGTTTTTTTTTTCTTCGCCCATGTAGTAGCAGTAGCACAGCAGACTCGGTTTCACAGACGCCCGCCAGCCGCAGAAGCCCGTGATGATCCGGCACGGTCTTGGGAGCAGCTGGCTGCCTTGCTACACTGCATCGTGCGGCTGCGACCCGATCAGACACTTGTGCGCGCGAGAAAAGCCCGCGCTTCATTGCCTCCGCAGACGCCTTGCTTCCCTTCCGTCTGGGAACGGACCATGGCGTTTTTTTTATCCTTGCTGCAAGCAAGCACATAGAGCTGGCGTTGGCGAATCTGGGGAAGAGACGGAAGGAAGGGAAGAAAGAAAAAAAGCGGCTGGTCGCTTCTTGCGTCGACGATCCATGCGGGCTCTTGACGGCAAGCTACAGCCGCCGTTCTACGATCTCGGGTTGTAAGCCACCAAAGCTAAGCTGTGCCTGCAATGGAACGGGTGGCTAGCTAGCTCAGGTAGCTGAGTCGAACATGCCTCCATCGTGGAGGCTACCCTTCAGCTGAAGCAGGTGAGACTCCGTGGGTGAAGGCGAAACATCCTCATGATTTTACGCGCGCGGAAGGAAAAACTGTAAAAAACGCCATCGAATTTCATCACCCGTTTGAGGACAAGCCACGATAACTCAAAACGACGCCTACCTCAGCCCGCATTCCCATCCAAACTGCCCCCTCATCCACAAAGGTCGCTACATGCCGGAAAGGGTACCGTATCCAATCCCAAGGTCGCAGCACCACCTACCCAGTCGACCTTATTTTCAGGCGACGTCTGACTGGTCCGCGGAGACAGAGAGAATCTCTGCCCACGCAGGGTGGCAGGAAGATGCGATAGGACAGGGCGCTGCATCGTCGTCGTCCCGCGCTAGCGAGGCGGGCATTCTTGGGGTTGCATGCCTTTTCGTCCTTCGCAGCTTGGCAGGTCGCCGGTATCGACGACGACGAACAAAGAAGACGAGAGCTACCTGAGCTAGGAGAGCTACAGCTCTGTCACTCCCCAAGCTCCCAAGCTCCTCCGTTTGATGTTACTAACCCGACGCCGGGTCGACTCGGCGCCGTGTCTATCGAATGTCCGGCGGCCGAGCAATCTCGCAGCGCGGCGTTCCGGAAAACCATTGACTTTTGCAATTTCCATTTCCTCCTCCATCACGTCATTGATTCAATAGCTACAGACTTTCATCTCAGCCTGACGGGTGAATCTCGTAGACGAAACCATGTCGAGCGCCCGCCACGACAGCAGACCTATATGCCCTCGACTTGCAGCAGCGCGGTGTAAGTACCTACCCCGACGTCGCATTCGCCCCCTTCCCCCAGCAGAAGCCTTCTTGCTCCTCCTCCTCCTGCGAGATGCTGCCACGAGGCCCGAGGGCTGAAGAGGCTGCAGCATGTCTCGGCGCGGCAAACAAATCCCCAGAGGCCAGTCTACCCAAAGCACGCACGACGTTGCGATAGAGGCGGTCCAATCGTTCCATGTGGGCTCGCTCGTCATCCCAGCTGGTCAAGGATGGGCGCCCTTATTGCTCCGATGGCACTTTGACGGGGGAGCTTTGCCAAGAACGGGTTTTTGCGCGCGCGGGGGGTTTGGCGGCGGCGTTTGGATTGGCAGCATTGAAAGGCACGATGTAAGAGCACAGAGTTTGCCCGTCAGACCGCTTGTCGACGTAGAGAGCCAAGTCTGGACCTGAAGTCTAAGTCGGCAGATTCAGACTATCCCATGTTTTTTCCCATCTCTTCTCGCCGGAGCTTGCGCGAGGCATGGAAGAAAAGACCGCACGAATGCAGCTGCTGATGTCCAACCTCATCCTCATCGTCGTCCCCCGCGCGGTCGAGCTAAGGATGTACACTAGCAGCGGCATGTCCAAGTGCCG
This sequence comes from Colletotrichum siamense, assembly GCF_013390195.1. Lineage (NCBI taxonomy): Eukaryota > Fungi > Ascomycota > Sordariomycetes > Glomerellales > Glomerellaceae > Colletotrichum > Colletotrichum siamense. The sequence goes on along the minus strand of NW_023501016.1, from coordinate 6,204,164 downwards.
GGCAAAAGCCCTCCAAGATGCGGATTACATGATTACCAGGCTCAATCGCGGCGTTGTCGCTGCAGTAATCAATATATTCTTCCAAAAAGAGAGTTTCCAGCCTGCTGCCAGCCTGCTGGCGCCTCCCTTTTCGCAGTCTCTACCCGGTCTGCTTGCAGCTTGAGAACAATCCTTCCCATCTGGAGTACATACGGCTAGGCAGGTTAGCTACATGGCGGCGTTGCGGCGCGGAAGAAAAAGGCCACCAAATCAGATCATGCGTAGAAGCACCCCAGAGAAGCACGTTAGCGGGGTCGGTTCCATCATGTACGTTTTCTCTCTGCTCCATCAGAATGATCCCAGTCGGCCGTCACATCCCCATCATGAAGGGGAGAAAGAAACATGGCGGGGCCTTGGCGGCCAAACTCTCAATCAGCTGTGTCTCTCTGCCTTTCACTTCCATGGCGCGTCGCAGGTCCTTCTCCGGATGCGACTGTACCTCACGATGCGACCAGGCCGATCTCATGCAGAAAAGCACTCAATCACTCAACTCAACGAACCCCGCCCCGGCACCGCAATTGCGGTATCCATATCGTGAAAGGAAACGGTAAAGGCAGAAGGTGGTAGGCGGCACGTCATGACATCGTCAAGGGGGCTATAATGCCACCTCGTTATCGCCCTGTTGCCCTGTTCCATGTTCACAAAATGAAGAGACCCCGGACCTGGCAAACGCTGGCTCACCTTGTTGGACTCTATAACATGCGCGATATAGACAAGCAGCGCAGCGCGAAAGAGCAAAAAGGCCAAGCTTCCAGCGGCGCGGCAAAAACGAAAGCAACAAAGCCTGCTGCCCTCGGCGCCAACCGACCGACCGTCACCGTATTCGCTCCTCCGTCGCATCTCCGTGCGGCGCGAGCGAGGCCACAGTTGGAATTTTGGTTATCTCAAATCCGCCTCGCAGGGATACCGCTCCCCCGCACTCGGCTCATCGCTCGCTGTCGCGGATACATTGCGCAAGCCATCGTGAGATTGAGAAGAGGTGCCGTGGAGTTTCTTTGGAAATCGTGTGTATGTATGCCGTACGGACACATTGTACGTAAGCTCCTGATGTTGAATGACGAGACCCGAGTCAAGCCCGCGTCGCCCGCACTCTATCTCGCGTCTGTTCAGAAATTGTCGCAATGTCCAACGGCCCATCCGGTACGAGGGCGCCAAATTGTCCCTCCCCCCTTCAATCTAGAAACTTGTTCCTGGTCTTCCGCACCAGCGATCCAGATCCGCGACTTTGACAGCACCACCTCCACAACTCTGTCTGTTCGTCTTTTTGCCAGCCACCCGGGTAGCATGAGAGTGTGTGCGTGTTGGACATGCCCCGTAAACCCGGCGCGAAGGCACGGCGGCTCTCAGTCTTTGCGACGGTGGGCGCTTGGGAAGACGGGTTTCGACTACAGATCTGTCAGACAATGCGAACGGGTCGATCACTTCGCATTGCGCCAGCCTTGTCCTTTTTTCTTTAGTCAGACCAAAGGAGTTCGTTGCAGAACCCGCACACTCATTTTGACGCATTCCGTGCGGGAACCCCCCTCCCTCTTCCCTTCTCTCGAGTCGCCCCTGCGAAACAGCTCTGGGCCGTGCCATGTCAGTGTCAGAGGAAAACCACCAAGACTAGGGGCTGACTGGTGATGGCGCTTGGGTGGTTTTCGTTCCGCAGGGGCCGCGAGCGAGAACCTCCTCGCCTCTCTCAACCCCGGAGCTGGCGTCTCCTTCTCCGGCGAGAAGTTCTCCATGTAGGTCGCTTACTCGCCGACTCGCCGAACCCATCACCCTCATGAACATCCCGGGTCGAAAGAAACATTGCGGCGATAGGACCGCCGCCGCGCCGGTAGCTTTCTACTACTACCCTGTTCGTATTACCTTGGGGGGATCCAGCATCTCGGACCCGGACATCGCTAGTGCGATGCGGTTTAGCCACGCCCGCCCATCCTCGCGTGGGAGACGTGGGCAAAACTGCTTCCGCATCCGGCAGCTTCTTTACGCTTCTCACTTACACCAAACCAACCTAACCCAGCCAGCCCCCTCCCCCTCCCCGGAGACGAAAGAGCTCATGTGAGCTAGTGGCCGACAAGGTATGCTTAACTCAAGGTGAGTAAGACCAGGAGCATGGGCCAAGCAGTGTGGTATGCGACGGAATGTAGTTGAATGTAGAGTAGCCGCCAACAGAGGCGAGTCGTAGTCATGGCCATGCATCACCAAAAAGCAGGCTTTTTGCAGTGAAGATGTTCTCGATCCTCGGCGGCCCTATCTGATTGTAGATAGGGCGATGGCGAGGTACCATCGGGCCCCCGACATGAAGCGCGGTCGAGGATGGGCTCGGCCTGTGCCAGCGTTACATCTGTCAAAGCACGCACACAACTCTGACCCCACTTTGGCCCCAGAAAAGTGCGAATAGCTTCGCTTTCTGTTTCTTCGCAATGTTTTCCTCGATGAAGGGCGCAAGCAAGCCTGCTGCACCCAGACACAAAAACACCGCAAAAGCCTTGGTCTTCTTCGGCACCGTCCCGATTCGGGTCGACTAGGCCACAATCGATGCCTGCACACCGCCCGAAACAACCCATCACCCGCAGCAGAGGCTAACCCCGATTTCCCCCCCTTCGCTATTCCAGAACATGGGAAAACTTGATTTCTGGAGGTGCAAAGACTAAGAAAGTCGGCAGACGGACATGGGACTTTCGAGGGCTTTCTAATGCAAGCTCCAAAACCGGCGGCGCCCCTCCGTTTGGCGCTGCGAAGCTAGAGAATTAAGGAGACGTACGATATGCAGCGCTAGAAAGACCGTAACAAGACCATCTCCCGAGCCCCCGGCAGAGCCTCTCTTTCGCAAACTTCCGGGACTCGCGCGAAATAACGAGCAGAACCGCCGATGAGCTATCTAGATTCCGATCTCGTCACCCATATCGTGTCCCACTCCGGCGACACCTGGGGCCCTCCGGGTTGGGGGATCCGCTACGCTGGGCGTGGTCGTGCATGGAGCCCCCGTTTTCTCGTCCCCTCCTCTCTCGGCCGTGAGCCGAACAAGTCAAGCTTCGCTCTTCCCCGGCATGCTTGAGGCAGTTTTTGAGTCGGGTGTATCTTTTCGAAAAGTGACGATGGATCATGGAATAGTTTGGAATGAGACACGGGGAGAAAGAAATGGCACGATGCTTGCAGCGTGGAGGTGACAGCGGGGATTATTCAGGTCCCGTCGAAAGTGGCCCCATCTGGTCCCGTTTCGGCCGGGCTTCAGACTCGGCGGGCGTTTGTGGGCTCTCTGGAAGGGAACCTCCGGAAGCCCCTTGTTCATCACATATCCTTTGAGTTGCGCTCCGGCGGCCGGGGCCCCTTCATTCTTGGTGAGTTGCCAGTCTACCAATCTATCAATTGATTGCTTCCATGTCGATCCGGACGTTTGTCTTCACGATTGCTTCAATTTACCAAAAAGCCGTCATCTCCGGAGGAATTACTCCTAAACACCCATGTCCCGTACTCTAATAGAAGACACAATGTTTAGACTTTGGGCCGCGGTATCCGGTAGCAACATGACTCTCGCATGATGAGCACGACACAACGCATTCCCGCCGGCTTCCGTTGTCACGACATTACGGATACCGGAACAAGAAACCACAATCAACTGAACCGCAAGCCAAGAAAGGATGATTGATACTCGCGAACAGTCATCCGGTGGGCGCGCGCGCGCCCGAGTAATTCCCCGCCGTTACTTTACATGCTTTTCCAAGGTTCAGCTCACGCCAGCAGGGCGCAAATCGTAAGCTCCGCAGGCTGACGACGGCTAGAAAGACCGAAGACGCACCGGAGCCGATGCGGCGATGCGGCACCTCGATGGCCCAGCGACGGCGTTACGTGGTTGATGTTAAGCTTACGTGCAGCCGGAGAAGCTTGATGGACAGACACTCATGCCAGGCACAGCAAAGCTTCCTCCCGTGACTTTCGCTCTCTCCGCCGCCACGCGAGAAAGGCGTCTGAAGATCGTGCCATGTCAAATACATGTTTGCCGAGGGTGGTGTGCGGCCGTCCAACCAGGATCCCTCCGCCGGCTGTGAGCGTGCGCAGGATTTCGAGATGGGGGGAGAGATCTCAGAGGCTTCGTGACAGGATCATCGCAGTCAGCAAGGTTGGCGAGTGAACAACTCCATTGGCTCCAGACCCCCAAAATTCTAGGCCCTTCGCGCGCTTCGCCCCGGCATCGACGGGTGCCCCGTCGTCCCATCGCAACCTTGAAGCAAAGCTCTCCCAACCTATCGGGCCCGATATCACATGCCCCTCACATGCTCTTCTTAGTTCCCGCCCGGGTTCCAGACTCGTCCAACCCCGCAAGCTTCACGTCCGCAGCCGTCTCACCCCGAAACACTTCGCCTCCTCCTCCGCCTCCTCCGCGAGTGTGGTGCCCCGCGAGGGAGCCAGCGGTATCTGCTCCAGGTCGCTCAGCCACGCGGCCCCCACCACCCGGTCCCGGTGCCCGTCCGGCGGGAGGCTGACGGCGGCTTTGTGGGTCAGCGCCTCCGGGATCCGGCGGAGGACGTTGGACGTCACGGAGAGCCACTGCCGCTCGTAGAAGACGTCGCTGTCTAGCCAGAGGTGTACCGACTTCAGATCTGGCGTGTCGAGTAGGCGGAGGATCTTGCTCCAGGATTCGACCCATTGCTCAAAGGTCCTGCCTTCGTAGATGTGCCGCCGGAAGGAGAGGTTGATGCGGCGGAAGGGATGGGCGGGGCTTCGGTGCCGTGTGCCAAAGAGGTTTCGAGCTCTGATGATGTCTGTGGCGAGGGCGATGTCGGTTATTGTGAATGTGAGGGATTTGTAGATTGAGCTTGCGCATTCGTGATACCTGTTCGAGCTCGTTAGACATTGAAGCATGTCGGATGGCTGCCATCACCAAGATACGATGGAGGTCTGGGCCATGGATCACTTACATCCGCTTGCACGTCAACATCATCGGCAGGAAAGGTGTCCAGGTGTCGACCTTGACGCAACGACACCCCTTCGCGATATCTTTCCATATCTCGTTCTCTTCTCTGGCCTCCTCGCACTTCCAGTGATCGCACCATGTCGACATCTCCCGCTTGTACCACAGAGGGACCGTTCCCCGGGCATCCGGTACCATCCACATCGACTCCCAGGGCTCACCACCCTCGTGCTTCTCTTCCGGATCTCCGGGCCGGTGGAGCAAGCAGCGGGTGTGAGCATACCCGGCCTCGGTGCGTATAATGTGCTGGCTCATCCCGGCATCGCGCCAGAGCTCCTGGTAGACCATCTCCCGTATCTCTCTAGGAAGCTTTCCAAACAGTCCGCTTTGAATCTGACCATGTTCAGGCGCTCGTATATCGTGGCTTCGTTTGCCGTCGATCCAGAAGTCCCCGAAAGAAGCGTCGCAGACGGTAGGCGAAGCCAGCGTGAACCAAGAGTCACTCCCAGCGAGGAGCCTCGGCTGCTCTCTGGCCCTCCAAACCTCAGTGTCAACCGAACCACGACCCTTCTTGCCAGGATCCGTCCTGCCCGTCAGTTTCCGTACCAAACGAACCGTCTTCCTGGTCAAGGTCCGCACGCCGAGCCGACCGGCCCGTTCTCTTTCGTCACTCATGTCGGTAAAAAAACAGTCCAGGTCGCCAACAAACCAACGCAGACACCAGACAGCGAACACACCGCGCGCACACCGGACAGGAAAACAGGTGCGAAAGAAAAAAAGAAGGGAAACCAAACGACTCTTAAAAGCGAAGCGGGCTCGCGGCGCGCCCGTGCCAGCCCAGCAAACGCAACAGGAACAGGGCATTCGCATCCGCCCAACCAGAACTGCGGGCAAGCAAACGGCGAAGAGAGCGATCGACCCGCGCCCACCACAGACAGGAACCCCCTTTCGACCGGGGCATGGGAAGAGAGGTAGGTCCAACAAACAATTCGGACCGCGGACGCCACATCCGAATCTGGGCTTGATGTTTGCTTTCCCATACGAAACGCGTTCGGGGTTGTCACCAGGTCAGGATCGAAAATAAAAGGGGGGTTTTATGAAAATCAATTCATTTGACTGAGCGGGTATTATCGTGACTAAAAAGATGCTATTTGACAGTCCTGACAGATGAAACAAACGCCTGCTATCCCTTCATCCCAACCTCGATCATCATACTGCAAATTGCTTGCGGCACGGCGAAGTCGAGCTGGTTTACTTCTGCTCCTGCTTCTTGCCGCCGCCAAAGAGGCCGCCGACGTAGCTGCCAGCGCCCTTGACGCCATCAGTAGCCGTGCCGGCGACGGCCTTGCCGCCGTCGGCGATGCCACCGGCGGCGGTGTTGACGGCGCTGGAGCCCGGGACGGCGGTCGGGACGTAGCCGCCCTCGTCGTCCTTGCCTTGGCGCTCGGCGCGGTTGATGCCCTCCTTGGAGGCAAGGTCGCCGACGGGCTGGAGGAGGCCACCTTGGCCGACCTGGCCGGCTGCGAGGTTGTGGACGCCGTCTTGGAGGGTGTCGACTTGTTCGACGCCGGTCACCTTGGTCTTGTCGAGGGTGTCTGGAAGTTCACGAGTTAGCGATGTGCCACTACGGTTTGTTTCTAAGAAGAACGGGGTGACATAGAATGGTGATTACCCTTTGTAGTGTAGCTAGCCTTGTTGTCCTTGGTAAACCATCGCAGGTAGAAGTCCTCGAGCCAAGGGACCCATCTCTCGTACTGCTGGTTGTACGTCTGCTTTGCCCACTCCATGTTGTCTGGTTTTTGATATTGAGATTCGGTGGAAATGTGATATTATTCGTTTGTGAATTTCAACTGAGAAATCGACTGAAGTCTAGAATGGATCAACAAGATGAACACCTCAAACGGACGAGGAACCACGAAAGAGCTCTGGCCTGATATAAACCCCTCTCCCAGGCCCAGACACACACAGGCACACGCGCACACACTTCGTCAGAGTCGTCACTCGCCATCCCTCCTCGCCAACGCGTGCGTGCGTGCGTGTGGCTGATGATGCCCGTGGATACGTCATAACGGCCGTGATGGAGGCTTCGCTGCGGGATGCCATAGGCTGGCCGCGCAGTCAGGCAACCGGGGAGGATCCCAGTCGAGACTCAGAGCTGACCCCTGCACAGACATCATCGGTGCGGTGACATCAAATCCTGGAAGTTGGCAGCCACATCAACGACCTCTCTCACGCCACGCAGGGTGGTTCCAGAGTCCAATCATGACCAAAAGGTGATCTCGAGAGTCTAGGATGTCGCTTGAAACTTTTGCAAGGCTTGGCTATCGACTGGTGGATCTTTCGCTACTGCCCAAAAGATGACCGTTGGGCTTGGGTTGATGCGACCAAGGCTGCGAGTGATGCGCTTCGACACGTGGGATGAAGGGCGGGCGAAGGTGACACCCAAAAAGCTGGTCAGGATCTCGATTGCGGGTTGCGACGTCATCCCGCTGCCAGAGTGGGTCCGTGCTTGACGGGAAGTGGAGAATGGCGGGCAGCCTGTGACGGCCTGGTGGAGACCGGCACCGGCGCCGATGTTCTGGTTGCTGAAGGCCGGGACGGCCCCGGTTTTAGGGGAATCCGGGGGGAAATCGGACGGGATTGTCTTGTGGCCTGTAGGCGTTTGGTTTTTCCTATCTGAACTGTTGAAATATGGCTGGAAAAAAAACAAAAAAACACAGCAGTACTTCCCTATTTAGGTCAAAACGCTCCCCTCAGCCGTCCCCAAATGGAAGAGTTCGCGGAGATTGCTTCGGTGTCATACCTGACGTAAGGACCGGGGAGTGCTCCATCAATGTGCTTTGAAATAAGCTCTATAGTACGTCAAAAATACACTATTGTGGTGGCACCCACCCTAACTCCTCCATCGGCCACTGTATCCAGGGCTTGTACCTCTCGTCAAGCAACGCCCAGGCCTGAGATATCAGATGCTTTGCCCATCCTTGCAACCACCACTGGCTCTCGAGTTTGCCCAAGACAATGCAAAAGTGAGCATAAATAACAACGGCCTCCTGGTTCGTCTCAGGTGTCTTCAGCAAGGGCAGAAAATCCTCCGCGACAAAGTACTTCCAGATGAACATGTCCATAATATCCATGCCATGGCCGCCACCGTTCAGCGCGAGCGAGAGAGGGTGTCGTAACTCGTCGATGGCGTAGTTGTAGATATCTAATAGGTTCTCGTCCCGACAATTGCTGCCAATGAGCTTCCTGAGATTTTCGAGATTCTCTGGGTGTGCCGAAGTCTCGTCTCGGGCCGTGAAGAACCTTTCCGTCGCGTACCGAATGATAGGTAGCAGAGGTCCGTCGTATATCCTCGCGTTCAAGAGTTTTATGAGCGAACATGCACCCGAGAGTAGGAAAGTCCAGTCTGGAAAAGCGGATTCCCAGACGACGGCTGATTCTTTAAGGTAGCGCCCAGATGCCAGAGCTGGAAAATAATTCTGAGGTCAGCTTTTGACTCTTCTACCTGCATTTTAGCAGGCTATATAGAAACTCGGCTCACCGAAGAATATTGTCAACAGAGAGAAGAGAAACAGGTTCTCAGCGTTCCTTTCATCCAAGCTGCTCATCAGCCCCATTGCTTCACGACTTGCAAGACGATGGTACAACAACGCTCTAGCCACAAGTGCCTCCTTGCGTTCTGGCCGTTGATGGGCCAGGTGTAACGCCGATATGGACAGCAGTGTTCGCATCACGTAGTCACATTTGAGAGCCAGCCGGACCACAGACACCCTCCACATTTGGCGTACCAGCGGATCCGTCGACAATGTCATGTAGACAGCAGTGGTGTAGTTGTGTATCAGCTCCAGGTCCACGAAGTTGAGGTCTTGGTCCACCGGAGGGTCCAACAACTGCGGTGGTAATGGTATTGGCGACGATGCATTCTGCTGTAGCGAAATGTGCATGCCAAATGCTGGAAAAGGCGATGATATTGGATGGCTCTTTAGGAAGTCGCATGTTACCAGATGCCTAACGCAGTTCTGACATGCTGGCTTCAGCTCATCGCACTGGATAGTGTGACAGGTCAGTATGCTAGTGCTATATGCATATTGTTATAGACTGAGCTGTCGATCTGTACGAGAGGACCAGGTGTTTTCGGAGAGAATAGGGGACCAGAGGCAGAGCCACAGGGATGTACACAAAACTGAGTTGGGACGAACCTTTATCTTCCGCTGCTTGCATGTCTTACAACCCAGCTTGGACTTGCGGTGCGGCCTCTTTGAAATCTTCAAATTGCTGCTATCCGCGATGATCTCCATGCCGCTGGCGGGTTTGGCCCCCGATCATTCGCCCGGGGTGGGAGCAGCACCAAATCGGACTCGTGCGTCGCAAGGGTTTCAAAGTTTCAAAGTATTCGCATTGGCTGTCGGTACTGACCCGGGACAGCGGATCGATCTCGGGGCTGCGATCCTCCGTGCTTTCAAATGCCGGCACAGACAACCGAGTGCATCACCAGTAGCAGCCTTGATGTTTGATTGAGAGGGAGTTAACGTCGCACTTTTTTTGAAGGGCGCTGATGGGTCGTGGGCACGACGCGGAATCCACGGGCGGCGATCCGTAAATAGACGGGAGGGTCTAGTTACTCCGCACCGTTCGGAGCGCTCGTATCGTTCGGTTCGTGACTTGCGCTTCGGACGCTAAGCTCAATCTGGAATAAGAGTGGTTCAACTTCGCTTGTAAGTCAACAATATTGGATCGGAAACTCCGAGATACCTTTGAGGTCTTGATGCGTTATGTTTCGTGAATAGAGAGTAAGTGTCCCGTCACTTATCCAAGAGAAGACAAGACTTTAAGCTTGGTGCGATGGATTTGGTGCGGCAATCGGCCATTTTCAAAAACCCAATGATGCGTGACTTGAACAACCCCGCCGAGTGGCCCGAATAGTCTCGCCGAGCGAGCGAGCCGAGTGCATCGCTTTTTAACCAAATGTGCGAATGTGAAATATGATTTGCGTATCCTGATTCATTGGGAAGGCGGCTACTTGGACCGAATTCAGACATTCCACCGCGCTGAGCTACCACGCGGCTACGTTGGCCATCCATGTTGCGAATGAAACTCACGCAACCTTGGAGATTTTGAAGCCTCCAGGAACTCTCTTCTGAAACACCTGCTCTGGGTCGTACTTAGCCGCAACTTCCTTGAGCAACTTGACATTCTCAGGGCCATAAGTGCTCAGCGGATCTTGGTTACTGTCCGCGTATCCCAGGTACTCCCACTCCACATCGATACCTTCTGCGACACTGTAGTCCTTCAGCTCTTTCCGCAAAGCGACAAGTTGCCGACGGGCCTCTTTCTCAGCGTCTGCAGAGCGAACCATGTGCTGCATCTGGAAGAGAATTGCGTTGCACTTCTCGCGATCCATACCGATGGCATTACCGCCTTTCTCGACCGAGTGACGGAAGAGCAAAGCTGGCATGGCTTGGAAGGTAATGTAGTTTAGAAAATCAGCGTCTTGGGTGTTCTTCCAGCTCTCGATGAATTTGCTTTGGCCTTCGACAGCACGGCGTATGAAACGTGCATCGTTCTTTCCCGTCAAAGTCAACCAGACCTGGCGGTACCCAGTCGGTTCCTCGAGTTCGACCGTCATATTCAGGTGACTATCGTGGCGGAGCGTATTCATGGTTTGAGGTTGGATGTTCCGGAAATCGTCGTAAGCTGGGGCCCACTCAGCGTTTGCGGTATCATGGACAGCAGTTGACACGACGGTGCCGGCTGATGGTGAGTAAGCCCAGAATGTGACAGCCGAGCCCTTGGTGTAGTTGGGAATGTTGTCAACCCACTTCACATAGGCGGCAATGTGTTGCTCTGTCGTGCTGAGAGGGTAAACAATCTGACCGCCCCAGATCTCTACAACATCAACAGTCTGCATGTCGATGCGGGTGACTATGCCAAAGTTATTCGATCCTCCTTTGAGGGCCTTGTGCAGATCAGAGTTGGTCTCCCTGTTGGCGTTGACAATCTTGCCGCTGGCCAGGACGACTTCGAAATTGACGACATTGTCGCAGCCAAGACCGACATCGGCGCTGAAGAAGTTGTTGCCGCCACCGGTGAGGAAACCGGCAACTCCGACGGTTGAGGTGCGACCTCCTGGAGCCGTCACACCGTATGGCTCAAGCGAGGAGTAGACGTCGCGCCAGAGAGCACCGGCACCAATACTCGCAATCTTCAGATCTGGTGAGTATTGTACCTCCTTGATTAGGCCCATATCAATGGTGACACCATCGGCAACTTGACAATCAGCAAATTTGTGTCATACTCGAGAACTGGCCGGAAGAATTCAACCTACTGTTGGAGGCCCCAGCCCATGTTGCATGACCACCGCCGCGGATAGCCCAGTTACAGCCCATTGACTTCAACTTCGTGACCGTCAGAGAGATCTCTGCGGCTGATGATGGTTGGACGATGAAACCAGGGCTCAGCTGGGCTGAAACAGAGAAGTAGGACTCATCACGAGCTTTATAAGCCGCTGTACCTTGCCGGAGGACCTTCAGCCCAGCGGACTCAAGAGCATCACCCTACAACCCGAGGTGTTAGTAGAAGAGGATGTGAAGGAAACAAGATGTCGTTCGTACTCACATACGAGGTTAGCATGGCATGGTTCGTTGCACATGTAATGAACGCCATTGACAGTACAGTGCTCGAGGCCAATCTCAGAACTATGATGGTTGATATGAAATAGAGTTGCAGGATAGTCAGAGAGTCGTGCTTGGGAGTTTGGTAATACGTATGTTGAATGGTAAGATGCAGAGACAAATACGCGCAAATCGCGGGGCTTATCCTTATCCTGCGCGGGTCTTTTGGTTGTCGCCCAGACGCACTAACTCCGCTAATATCTGATGCTGACATCAAGTAACATCAAAGTAGACGCATGTGTATGGGGACTTTGCGGTGCCCAGCCTGCAGGTGTTGGTGCAAGGTTACACGGCAGAGTGCTGTGCGGGCAGGCTGGCTAAACATGGACAATTCCAGCTGGCATTCTGCGGTTCCACTCATAAATTGAGCCAAATAGTTGATGATCAGCATCTAACCTATCGAACTCGGGTACCCTCCCCGGGCAATTGAAATCTCTACCCTTGTATGCCTCTTTACGATCCTTCAGCCCCAGAGCTGCTGCCGATGTGCGGTGTAGATGTGCGGGTCTCCGTGGACGATGGGGCAACTGATCGACATACGAAAGTTGGATATTTTCCTGAAGTGATACATAAAGAACTTCAAACATTAACACCTAGTCACCCCCCGAAAGAGAAAAAAGCCATGATAAAATAACGGACGCTGCACCATACGATGCTTGGCTAGATTTTGGACAGAACCCTCTGGTGTCTCCCAGTCGAAGACTCCAAGTCGTTGAGGTCTATGTAGCTCTCGTTTAATTGCTGGAGATCAGTTACTCCCAGCAGTCTCATGGTGGTCTGTATCTCGTCGCTCAAGACTAAGACAACAAGTCAGCAATCTGTTCCGTCTGGCTCGCTAACGTGTGACTCACTTGATATCGCCTTGAGCACGCCTTCTGTACCATAGGCACTGAGCGCGTACATGAACCCGCGCCCGATACCCACCGCTCGTGCACCCAAGCAGAGGGCCTTGACTACATCCGTGCCTCTCATTACACCACCGTCGACGTAGATGTCGAAGGATTTGAACACCTCGGGACAACGAAGTCGAATATCACGCAGAACTCTGACAGAGCTCGGTGCGTGGTCGAGCTGCCTCCCACCGTGGTTGCTCAGGTAAATACCATCAACTCCATACTTCGTCGCCTCGAGCGCATCTTCCCACGTTTGGATGCCTTTCAAGATGATCGGTTGGTCGCCCCAGAGCCCTCGAATCCAAGGAATGTCACTCCACTCAAAGGAAGAGCAGTGGTGGCCACGGAGTGTTTCTGCCTCTTCTCCTGGGAATGGAGGGTGTGTCGTGCTGTCCTGTACGGCGACGCCTGCCTCGTAGTCCAGCAAGGCCTTAAAGCGATCATCCACATCCCGCTTCCCGATTACCGGGGCATCAACCGTAACAGCCAAAGCGTCGAAACCGAGTTCTCTTGCCTTCAATATGAGTCCTTCGGCGTCTTTTTTCACCTTGGGCACATAGAGCTGGAACACCATCCCGCCGCCGCGACCGGCCGTCTCCGCTTGAAAGCACTCCGTCAAGTCTTTTGGTGCCACGGATGAATACGTGCTAACGCATTGTGGGATTCCCATACGTGCTGCTCCTCGGGCCAAACACTTCTCGCCATCGACGTGACCTAAGCGGGCTGCGGCGGCGGGAGCTATAAAGATAGGCAGACTACTCTGTAAACCCATAATTCGACAAGTCATTGAGACCTTTGAAACATTACGAAGAACGCGAGGTCGGAAAGAGACGAGAGACCAATCCGATTGGTTACGGAGTAAGGAAGTATGCGATTCAGCGCCACTGGTGTAGTACGCTTTTGCTTTGGGCGTAAGAGTGAGAGCGGCAGCTTGGGCAATGTCAGAGAGAGATTGGCAAGCTGAAAGTGGGAGCACCGTTGCTGAGCCTTCCGTTGCTTTGCTTTGACTTCGGTCGGGATACTGGGACCTCTTCTTTTCAGCACTCGGTGACTGAATAACAGGACCAAGCCTCTTATCTGGTAATGGATCAGCCCGCAGTTTCTCATAAGCCAATGAGTGAAGAACGTAGATAACCTCTTGGTAGATGCGTCTCAATCGTGCCTTCAGCATGTATCGGCTCATATTCTTCAGTTGCATCCTTGAACTTGGTCAACAAGCTGTCATCTCTTCGTTCAACACACATACCTTCCCTGCATAGCGCAGAATCACACCGGCCCCTCCTGGATGGTCATCCAAGAAGTCCGTCACGTCGTAGACGTGACCAGAAACAACGATCCAACATGAGTTCCTAGAATTATGCGTTGCTACCTCGTCGATTGACAACATCTTGACTGCCTGGACGAGGTGAGGTGAAGACCAGGCGATGGCGACTGTGTCAACGAACTGTTTAGATAACAGCAATCGTCGAATTTGATTACTCAATACCGCTTGTTGTTATCGCATACAATATGTGCAGATACTGCAAATGATGCAAGGTGGGGTGGGAAGCACGAGCTTACCAAGCCTCGGTTGTATTTTCCGGCAACATGCCCATACACCGATTTGAGACGCCTACCGCACATTTATGCAAATCCTGTAAATACTACTTCACTATTGCAATAAGAAATGGTCGGGTGAGAATAGACCTGAAACTACGGTTTCGACACATTGCTACTGCGCAAGAATGTGGCATTTATAGTGTTGATTGGTTAACTTCATACTTGTATGGCTATTTCTTGGGAACATAGAGTGTCTGCGAGCTGCAGTAACCGATGATTCCCGCGAGTCCCCCCTCGACCCCGAAACCAGACTCTTTGTGGCCTCCAAACGGTGCACTGGAACCGAGATCCATATGATTGTTGATCCAAACACTTCCTGCCTCCAAACGTCTGGCTACCTTCGCTCCGTGGTCAAGATCTAGTGTCCACACAGATGCCCCAAGACCAAGCTTGCTGTCATTGGCTCGCTGAATGACATCTTCCTCGTCCGACCAGGTGAGAAGCGGAATAATGGGTCCTGCATAACTTAGAATGACATCGGGTGTCGTTTGAGGACCGAAAGACTCACCGAAAGGCTCTTGAGTGACCACGGGTGCATCATCAGGCGGGTTGTCCACCACGACGGGGGCAATGAAATACCCCTTGCCGGTCGTGGCAGGTGATGTGTTACCGGAGAATATCTTGAGGTTTGCCGATCTCACTTCCGATACCATGTTTTGGATCTTCTTGAACTGTGTTTCGTTTTGGATAGGTCCCAGAAGAGCGCTTTCAGCAAAGCCGTCACTAGGCTTGAAGGATTCAACCACCGCTCGGAAAGCTTGGAGGAACTGAGGGTAGATATCCGTATGAATATAAATACGTTTGATCGTTAGGCAGACCTAAAAGACCCTTAGCACAAACAAACCACTACCTCAAACAATCATCAGTGGATGCCCCCTCTCACCTGAGACGTGTTGAAGAGACATGTTTGGGCAATCTAAGTGAGATTAGCTTCATTAACTATTGGTTGAATCAGAGCAGATGGCTTTGAAATACTCACTGCTGTGGCGGTCGACGCGACGTCAACGTCTGGGAAAACAATGGCAGCGTCATTTCCGCCTCTAAGCGTCGTATGAGTTCACCGAAGAATGCTTTGCAGGATGAGTGGTCAGTATGAACTCACAACTCAAGAGTGACACGTTTCAAGCCTCTGCTGCAGCTTTCCATAACCTTCCTACCAGTCTCAGACGAGCCTGTGAAACTGATTTTGTCAATGCCAGGATGTGCTGTCAGCCATGGACCGAGCCTATCGTCGCCACTGAGGCATTGGACTACCCCAGGCGGGAAGAATCGCTGAGCGAGCTCGCAAAGCTTCAGACCACAGTAAGGAGTGAAAGGGCTTGAATAAGTTTAGTGGATTGTATGAATATTGCGTGCGAGCTTTTCAAAAGGGTGACCTACGATGGCTTCAGTATGATGGCATTACCGGCTACCAGGGCAGCTCCGAGCTTGGTACAGGCTATGAAACCAAATGTGAGCCATTTTTTGTCTTTGAACGAGTGAGTCAAAAGAGCTTACCTAGATTGATGGGAACTAGGCAATCATCTATTTTAGCAATCCCGACCCTATTCCATGGGAAGCCCATGTGGAGTTCAACATACAGTTCCAAGGCACAATGGCACACACGACCCCTAAAGGCGTATATCTGGTTACGATTTGACGTTTTTCGGTGTCTTCAACCACGGTCTCTGGCAGTGGAATCTTGGCCGTAGCCGCAAGCCGATCAACAGAAGCAGATACCTCCATTTGCGCACCCCACATCTAAATGCATTTTGTCAACAAATGATTATCAGAAGACAGGCTTTAGCCAATCTTACAGGTCTGCCCTGCTCCTTGACAAGCATCGTGGCGAAATCCTGTAAGTGCTCGCCAAGCGAAGCTGCGAATGCAGCCACGGCCTTCCTGCGATCCTCTTCCGGCACAAGACGCCATGTCCCAAACGCCTTTCTCGCTGACTTAACTGCTCGATCTACATCTTCAGGCTGTGAGATTGGGACTTCAGGGTTAGCTTCAAGAGTGGACGGGTTGATGCCATGTCGAGTTTCCGTGGTGGTAGCTGAAGCCCCGTCGATGACGTTACAAAATGTTAAAAATGAGAGGGTTGAATCGGTTCCGTTCATGATGGTGGTCTTGTGGGATACGTAGAATGGTTTGCGACAATCTGCTGTTTCTAGTGAGTATTTTCGTGACCTTGTAAGTGACGTTCACAGGCCGGCTAGACTTTTAATTCAAATTGAATGCACAATCCTGAAATCTGATAAAGCGCCCATCCTGTCTCGGCTTCAATTTCCCGTCTTCCAGATCATCTCATGTATTTTCCTTCCGTCTATGAATATCCGTGGAGGAACTAGCTAAAGAATGGGTACTCATTGCCGGACCCTAGGCAGTTGATGTCTTTACATCATGTAACCGTCATTTCGCGCTTTGAGTTTCAGGATTTGAGATTCGTCGTCGTCCTTGTTGGTGACCTACCTAGTAATACAGCGTGGCTCAAGGGCGAGCGTTGCCCAAACCTACTCCTGAGAATTCACAGTGACTGCGTCAAAATAAGAATGACAGCGATATTTCACTGTCATCTTGGTGGAGTGGAGCCGGGAGTGGATGCATCATGCGGGGGAGCTTTGTTGGTGCATGGCAACGCTCGAAAGCGTACAGTGCACACGCACTGCCCTGGGGAATGGATGCAACTTTTGGGAGCTTGGGGCTCCTGAATGCGCCTCGGTGTATCAGGCGCACGGTTGAAATGATCTATCAAACCAGTGTCGGCGAACCGCGAGCCCTTTTCCGGAGACCGTGGAACACTCGTGTGCCAACATTCAATCTAGCAATCTGCGAGTGACATGTCTAGCGAAGGAAACCATTAAAGTCTATAATTATTCGTCCATGTTCAAGTCTATGATGAGACGCCAGAAGGCTATTCCCTACCTCGGTTGTCTCGACTTTGGATGCCAAACCTTACTCGACTAAACGGGATCGAAGTCATCGACCAGGCTCTTAATCTCGTAAAAGCAAGCACTCACAGTACCGCTCGTTATTGAGACCGACGCGATGGTATTTGACCCTAGCACGAATGGAAACGCCTCCCGACATGGTGATGTACAAGATGATCAGCCCGGGGGAAAGTACGGATACCGGCTAGGACATAGCCTTGGAGAGTACCAAATCCCCGACGTCGTCCTCAACTCTCCAAATCAGAAAATCAAAGTCATCACGATTGGAGCCGGGATTAGTGGCATACTCATGTCATACTTGATACAGAAACACGGCGAAAACATTCAACACGTAGTTTATGAGAAGAATGGTGATATCGGAGGAACCTGGCTTGAGGTTCGTCTTCTTGTCACAACTCAACTAGACGACGCTGACGATCTCATAGAACAGATACCCGGGTTGTGCGTGCGATGTACCTTCCCATGCGTACGCCTTTGCTTTCGCCTTGTATCCCGACTGGCCAAAGTACTTAAGTCCATCCGAGGACATCTTCCGCTACCTCGACCGCGTTGTTGAGTGCTTCAGGCTTCGAAAGCAGATGGTGTTCAATTCAACAGTAATAAGCTGCAATTGGAATGAGGACGAGTCTCAGTGGCACATCCGCATCAAGGATTCAGAAACCGGAGAGATTCGAGAAGACGTAGCCAACGTCGTAATCGGCGCCAACGGAATTCTCAACTCATGGAAGTTTCCCGAAGAAGTCGAGGGTCTGCATTCCTTCAAAGGTCGACTGATACATACCGCACGTTGGCCTACCGACTTTGGCGAGGAGCAATGGAAAGGTCGCCGGGTGGCAGTCATTGGGTCTGGAGCGACGAGCATGCAGGTTGTCCCTACCATGCAACCACATGTCGAAAAGATGGACATCTTTGTCAGGACCCCAGTGTGGTTTGCAGAGTTTGCGGATCATAGCGGCGACAACTTTGACTGTAAGCATTACTCCATCTAATGGAACCCTCTCTGCAGCTTGCTAAAGATGTTACCCCAGACACTACATACGAGCGCGAGTCCATGAAGAGCGACACCAAAGCTCTTGTTCACAAAGCCAAGTTCATCGAAGACAAATTGAACACTGCAGCCGGATTACGGGCGTTCATGGTCCACAGTGCCGAGGCACGCATGATTCGCGAGCACTTTACAGACCGCATGCGCAAGTTCATCCATAGAGACGACATCTTTGAGCAATTACTACCCAATTTCGCTGTTGGCTGCCGAAGACTAACGCCTGGTAACCCATACATGCGCGCAGTCCAAAAGGAGAACATTCAGTTGCACAGGGGTGCAGTAACAAAAGTCACCCCATCCACCATCATTGCATCCAATGGTGACGAGGTCGACGTTGACACCATCATCTGCGCTACCGGCTTCGACGTCAGTTTCCGACCGCCTTTCTCAGTCGTCGGACGCAACGGAATTAGCCTACAGGAGAAATGGAAGAAAGTTCCTGAAGGATATCTCAGCGTGGGCGTGCCCGATATACCCAACTACTTCACGGTTGTTGGGCCGTCATTCCCCATCGCCAACGGAAGTGTCATGGGCCCCCTCCAAGCTGTAGGGCGGTACATCCTGAAGGCCATACAGAAGATGCAGCGAGAGAACATTGCATCTATAGTTCCAAAGCAGTCCGTCACAGACCAGTTCAATGAGCATGCGCAGGCCTGGATGGTCGGGACCGCATGGGCGGACTCTGGGTGTCGATCGTGGTACAAGGATAACAACACAGGGCGCGTCAACGCGATCTGGCCTGGTAGCAGCCTGCACTTTTGCGAACTGATCGCAGAGCCGAGGTACGAGGATTTCGAGATCAGGTACTCGAATAAGCACAATATGTGGGAATTCTTGGGCCTAGGCTTCACTAGGAACATGATGGCGGAGAATGGCGATCTGAGCCCTTACATGGCGTTAGATGCTATCGACAGGGCGTTTGTCGGATATGAGCCGGACAAGGATGCCGAGGACGCAAGAGTCAGGAGGATGGTAGAAATGGTTCACGATGGACCAAAGAAGAAAGGTAATGAGGAAGGCGCAACGGAGGAGAGGATGCCATTTTCGAACGGATCAATTTGAGCGATTCATTGTTGAAAGAGTATGGAATGTGTAAACAGACGGGCTGGTATCAGAAAGCAGTCTTGGGCGCCCGGCTTGCTCCTTGGGGATGGAAATGCTGGTCGCTATAACTCTACTACATCGTCTAATGAAATTGAGGAGGAGGAAACCATCTCATACTGAGAAACATCTGCTCTATAGTCAGTAAGTTTGTATGATAAATACGTCGGCATCTGGAAGTTTGACAGACCAAGCGAGCAATCGATATGTGGGTATTTTCTGGCAAAGTCTTTGCTAAGCTTCCAGTTGGAAGGCTGGTCAATTCCGAAGGCTGCTAAGGCATCCGCGACCATCATTTCTGGACCATACGGGGCGCTTCTGCTGGCAAAACCCTCATCAGATGGCCTGAGATGCGTTCTAGTCGATCTAGGAGATTGGGTTTGTCCCATCCTGCAGTCCATTTCAGCTGCGAGAGCTTCTTGGACCAGGGCAAAGCCGGTGTACGTCATGCCGCCGGCCGAATTGACGGGCACTTTCAAGTATATCCATTCACGATTATGCAACATAGAATTGCTGCCATCGGCCCGACCACCGCCGACACGAGGAAGGATGTGGTTGAAAAACACATCGTGAATGTTGACAGATACGCGCTTCCTAGGCAACTCAACGACGGTGTTCAAGACAATGTCCCTGCTCATGGCGTCAAGGTCAAGTTTGGATGAGTACAGGATCATCTGATCGCGGATAGATGGCCAGTTGATGAAGTCGATGACCACTGGGTGGAAGGGCGTGGCGGATTGGAGTGGCGTGGGTCGGAAAGGCACGGGAATTTGCAGTCTGTCTTCGACGGAGTTTGAGATTCGCCAGCGCATGACGGATTCCATGTACTTGGAGAAGTACTGAGGCTCTGGTCGTTAGCAATCAAGAATAGCTGGTGTCAAGGCAGTGAGTGAAGACACGTACAACGCCGTAGATGTATGGTTCCAGGCCTGCAAGAGCGCCTATGACTTCAACAGCAATTGAAGCAAGCTTGCTCACCAAGTGTGCTTGGTTGGCCATGACGAGGGGATGGCCGATCTGATCCTGAGATGTGCTGACTGATTTGGACATGACATGGTTTGCGGCCAGTTTGACTTGGTCGGCGAATAGGCTTGAGTTGTTGATGATAGCTGTCATCTCGTCACCCGAGGGCTGGGGGTGCTGGAAGGACATCATGTCGGAAGGTAGGGACATCATGGTTGGCATCGCATTTGAATCAAACAGTCCGAAAGGGAAACGTAGGTTCGGCGAGGCACAAGGAGAGCCCCAGCTGGGCATGGAAGTGGTCAGGCTTGGCATCATTGTCAGATCCGCCGGCAAGAAAGCGGAAGGTGATTGCAAGATACTGCGGGTATCATGCAATGACTGGGACACGTAGCTGGTGTCTGCATGTTCTGGAGCTGACTGCAGCCCCATAGCGGCTCCTCCCGAGCTCGCATCCGGAGCCCCGAGATTAGACGCAGAAAGATCGGCAACATCGGCCGCGGGGGCAGGACCCAGCCCCCTTGGCGGAACCACGATCGTTGACGAACGCTCTTCTTCACTCCTCTCTAACACAGGAGCTTCTTTCTCGCTAGTTGACTCCAAGGATGACTTGCTTAGCGTTGCGAATATAGGATCATCTACTTTGTGTCTTAGTTGCTGGCTTGCTTTACCTTGAAGCCTGACATGGGAGATCAATATAGGCTCACTCACCAGCGGCTGCCGTGGCAAGGTTTCCAACGCTCAGGAGCTTTTGACGAAGGCGAAATAACGCGTCTTCCACTTGCTGCTTTTCCTCCGCGAGCTTGAGGTGGGCCTTGACCAGTTCATCGTACTTCGTTTGTTCCGTAGCATCTTCATTTGGAGTCTTCAACGCTGCGACCAAAGATTCCATCTGGCGGATGTATGCAGACTGCTTCTCTCTCGCACATTGCTGAGAGATCCTGTTCTGCGTACGCTTTTTCTCGGCCGCTGACTCCGACTTGCCCTGAGAGGCTGCTGCTCGTTTCCGCGAGCGGGGCCCGTCCTGGCCCCTTGAACCGTTGTTGGAATCAGTTTCCATCATGCGACCGCCGCACTCTTGAGAACGTGTCACGATCTGTGCTCAAGATATTGCAGTATTCGAGAGGGACGGTGTAGATATGGCGGTTGAGGTCAATCAACGTCACCGACGCGAGCTGGGGAAGACGAAGTCCTTGCAGGCACAGACCTGCTGGTTTACCACACCCCTAGGCGGGGATTTCGGTCGCTAAGGCTGCAGGCATCTCACCGAATGAACAAGGGTATGTGGCTGGCTGTCTCACCGAGTTCACGTGAAGGCAAGGGACGAAAATGAGCCCGGAAAATGCAGCCGGAAGAGCCATGTCCGTGCCGTCTTCTGTGGTTTGCTTATGCCGCTGCAACCAACCAACAGCAAACCACCTATTGCTAAGGTCTTGATACGCTTTGACATTCCGGACCCTCCTTCAGCCGTCCAAAACAAAACTGATCCTTAACGAATCTGGATGCTTTGCGTTCGCACTGTGAGATCTTCTGCAACCCCCTAATGCACTCCACAAGACAGGGGATGTTTAGCTCCTCTCTTCCCCGCACAAGCCTGAAGCCGCTTGGGGAGGCCTGCATTTGGTAGACCAGGGGCTGGAAAGATGAGAAAAGATGTTTATACTTGCCAACGAGTGTGTTTTGTTTTTGAGATATCCGCATCATAGGTCATCTTCCGGCGCGCTTGTTTGACACACTATTTCCGCACCACGCCATTCACCTGTGACCCTGCTGAACAAGAACGTTTGCCTGGCCGGTATCATGCCTCCGAGCTCTCAAGGCCCGGCCGGCAGCCCAGCGGCTTCGCGGCGCGTGTCAAAACCTTCCGCCCGCAGCCAGCCCCGGGCGTCCATGGCATGCCTTGGATGCCGGCAAAAGAAAACAAAGGTATTTCGACTTCCTTCCTAAGCCATGACAAGACTGACGTAGAGCCAAGTGCGATGTTCAGAATCTAGAGCCAGGAACAGGCTGTACAGCCTGCCGAAATGCGAATATTGAGTGCGTGACTACGCCTAATGGCGACAGAAGAAAGTCAGAGAGCAAAAGTCCCTTCCTTTAACTCCGAAATTGTATGAAGTACGAGTGCTGATATCTGAACTGAGCCTATCTGTAGGCATGGGTCGCGGGAGTACATCGTTGCTCTGCAAGGAAGACTGGAATCTCTCGAAGCACTCATCAGGTGAGGTCTTCACATCGGTCATGTTGTTTACGATCATTAATTACCACATTCAGTAAGAGTGGCATCAAAAATCTCCAAAATACAACTAGGACTCAAGACCCTCAATCGGCTCTATGTTCGCCACCGGATACATTGTCCTTGGATTATCCACATGCCGACCTGATGGACAAGGTCAGTTCGGTGAGAGATCTTAGTGGCGACGAACATTCAGAGTGAGTCTCTGCAATGAATTTCCCATTCAACGGCTGCCCTGTTCTATGTTGCCATGAATGTTCCAATGCCCTTGGCACGTTCACAGCTAAGATATTGCAGCCAGCGTACACCAGTATCACATCACGAAGTTCACGAAGACGGTGATGATGATCGACGTGAGTCTCCATCAGATCTATTCAATACGGATGAGACAGAGAATATAGACCCTCAATTGGGAAACTCGATTGAGTTAGGTTCCCCGGTCCCTCTCGATGCCCATACAGCAGCCAACCCATCTGTGCCTGAGACCATTTCTCAACGACTTCCAGAGCCTAATATTGAGGAAACCACGCAGAACTTGGATGCAGATTCAAGTCTTGGGCAGGTGAGATATTATGGTCCAACCACTCAACTACATATCCAATCTCTCCCGGCAAACAACCTGGGAGACGGCCCCATTCACGCAGATACTGGCCCCATGTCGAGCTTCTCCGTAGACATGGACTCTTTACAACTGAGGGACATGCTGCTCAAGTCCTACTGGAGCTTTTCTTCTCGTTCAGTCCCTGTTGTTGACGAGTCACTTTTCATGGCCCATCGTGCATCCGGACAACGCTCCCAATACTTTTCTCCATTTCTAGAAGCTGCTATGCTAGCATGTGCGACTCGAATCAGAACATCAAGCTCCGTGCGGAAGCTGGGTCGTGCGTATGCCGACCTGGCGAAGAAGGATATTGTCTTTGAGTTAGAGAGACCCACCATCGCCACTTTGCAAGGGTTCCTGCTGCTGAGCGACTTTGAAGCAACGTCTGCCAGAGACAGAATTGGATGGACATACAATGGTGCGTTTGCGTCCTGAGATATTTGATCTGAAGCTAAGAAAGCACCGCAGGCATTGCGTGCCGGCTGATATTCGACCTTGGCCTTCATGAAGATTGCTCTCGACTGATCAGACACGGCATACTCGTTCAGGCAGATGCAGACTTGAGAGTCTCCTTGTTCCTGTCGGCTTTCGTGTATGACAGGCTATGGGCGCTGTACCTTGGTCGCCCCAGCTGCGTGCCGATGAATTGTCTCGAGCAACGACGGCCTCAAGTTGCGCCGGCCAAATCAACAGGCCCACTTGAGCACTGGGTCGCTCTCTGCAAGTACATATCGGAGGTAACAGAGAAGCTCAACGGCTTTGGCCCACCGCTGGACCAGACCAGCGTCGACAGCCTCTTGGACCTTAGTGCTCGTATCTCGGCTGCCCACGACAGATTACCGCCGGGTCTTTCATCGAAGCAAACCTCCGAGCTCTGTGTCACAGCATACGGACTCAACATACAATATCACGGCATTCAAATTGTCCTCCACCGAACGCTTGTCAAAGTCCTCTTACAACACGATTCCAGCAAAGCAGACGGTGTCGACCACGACGACCAGATCAAAAACTTTCGCCGAATACTGTACGATAATGCCGTATGCATCTGCCGGCTTCTTCTGACTTATCGCGAGATGTTCGGTGTTGAGAATTTCATCACCGTCATGTTGGACAACATGTACATTGCGGCAAGCACGCTGGTGTCTCACATACTACAGCCACCTATTTTGGGCGAGCAGGACGGTAGCTATTGCGAGGCCTCTCGGCTGCTTGGCTTTCTCACTGAGACCATGAGAGACCTCCCGAAGTATTATCCCGTTGTTGAAAAGATGCGCCAAACACTTTCCAGGATCACTGAGAACACAATACTGGCCGGTTCCTTCGGATCAATGAACTTGAGCAGTGGAACTCAGAACCTGGACAGTCACAGCATCATGGCCAACACAGTGGCTCAGCCCGTATCCGGTTCATGGGGATCAATGGGGGCGTTAGTACATGATGACTTCCTTCTTGGCCAGGGAAATCTATTGGGTGATGGATTCAGCCCGGACCCAAGGCTCAGCGACAACCTCTGGTTTCCTGATGTGACGACAGGGCTTCTACAATGAGCTTTTGTAGCACCCAAGAGATTGATTGCATGAAACAAGAGAATCTAATCAGCTCCCTAAGAGAAATGATTTAATGTTCTATGTGGCTACCTCTTCGTACCCCAACCTGAAAAGACGACGGTCTAAGGGAGCACAAATGCGCCCAGAAGCAAGTATTCACCGTCTCCAGTGCACTGCCTTCATAACGAAGCCACGGTATGAGGAGCGGTGACCATGGATGCCCTATCTAAGTCTGACTTTACCCGACTGACCATGCTCATCGCATCTGTGGAGACAACGAGAAAGTTGAAACCTTCCATTGCCCGCTTCCTTGCAACCTTCTCATCCAACGCGAGACTTCCAACGACCATACCTCGCTTTTTTGTCGCCCCGACTATCTTCTGCAGGGCTGCCTTGTAGACTGGCTCCTCTCCATCTGCTCCTGAAAGTCCCAGTGAAAGTCGGAGGTCGACAGGGCCAATGAAAACGCCAGAGACACCGTCAATGGAAATGATATCTTCGATATTTTCAACACCCTCGGCAGATTCAATGATGGGCAAAATTGCTATTTTGCCCTCCGATGCCCGTTGAACATACTCTCCCACGCCGCCGCCTGGACCATTAGGGAGACCCCAAGGCGCGCTGCTTGGTCCGAAGCTCCGTCTACCGCGCGGGGGATACAAGGCGTGTTGGGCAATCGCCCTCATCTCCGCCGCATTGTTCACCATTGGCACAATGATACCCGCTGCACCGCTGTCGAGAGCCCACTTGATCCATTCGACTCCCTGTGATGGAACTCTGACGAGTGGGAAGCATGAGCCTCTCGACGAAGCAACAACCCCATGAACCATGGCAGTCATCTGTTCTGGTACGAGAGGGGAGTGCTCCATATCGATGAATGCAAAGTCACATCCTACTTGACTGACAATTTGAGCAACCGTCAACGAAGGTATAGTAAGAGCAACACCTAGAGCAGGCCCGGTCTTTTTGACCACTGCACGTATGAAGTCTTCAGGGCCCGTGCTGTTGCACTGAGCGGTCTGGCGGGGACTTTTGTTGTCCTTCTGTTCATTGTGATACATGTTTGCATAAGAAGAATGCCTTGGTCTTTGAAAAGAATCGATTGAAATGAACATAATCTAAATAATAGCAGATAGGCGAGCGTCGGCGGCGGAGCTGACTCCAGGGCCATGGGTGCACCCGTGTCGGCAAACCATGTCCGGATGAGGTCGGGGTTCACGGGTAAAGGTCGTTCCTACTTCCCGTCTGTTGTGATACGAATAACAACCGAAAATAAGTTCCTGCGCATACATATTCTTGCGCGGCAGATAGCTAGCGTTTGAGAACCTTATTTCGAAAGCCCAGCTTGCCAGCTACAGCCCACACCGTTCTCTCCCCACCCGGAGTTCCCACCATCCTTGACAGTCGTGCGCCTCATGTCCCGTCGGTGTTTGCCTCCATAGCTCCCCGTAGCCGTGGCGCGATGCAAGACTGTGCGGTTGTCCCACATGACAAGATCGCCGTCGTTCTCCCATGACACAGTCAGCATGTACTTTGGCTGAGAAACCCAAGCTAGAAGCTCGTCGAGAAGTGGTTTGCTCTCTTCCATCGTCATCTCGTCGAAATGATGGGCATAGGTTGTGACGTAGAGATTCTTGCGCCCTGAATCCTCATGCAGTTGCACGAGGCGGTGTCGCGACATTGGCATGTCCAGTGGCTCGACATCTTTGAAAATATCGGGAGCTGCCAACTTGCGGTTGTGCATGAGAGAATTATTGGTTATCAAATCATCAATCTTGGCTCGTAGTTGCTCAGGCATATCTTCGTAGGCAGTTCGCGAGTCCAAATACTGCGTCTCTCCCCCTGTGCCCTTGGGTGGCAATTCGACGGCGCGGAGTAAAGAGTACGAGCATCTCTGTGGATTGTACGCCATGTCCGCATGCCACAACAAGTTTCCTTTGTTCGCCCCTAGACGCGCGGGTTCCACGTCAGTCAAGACGTTGCCCTTCTCATCCAGATTGGAGACGTCGAAAATTTGAGGCTGGTGAGGAAATCTCATTGCCCGACCGGCGCGGATGTGCGCCTTGACGTCGTCAAGTTCCCCGAATTGGCGTGAGAATTCGATGTGCTGCTCGTTGTCGAGGTTGGCTTTCCGGAAAACGAGAACTCCATACTTGTGCACTCCGTCAAGAATTTCGGCAACAGAATGCTGTGATACTGGCGCTTCCCACTTCATTCCCTCCACTGAAGCACCGAATGTCGGATGTAAAGGGGTGAAGCTCAAGGCTGGCTGAGACGTTGCTGATGGCATATTGAAGGTAGATGTGAAAATTTCACGTGTGAAAGCAAAGATTTGATTGTGCAGTTGAGCTTCTTTGACCACAATCACATTTGACTAACTCAAGCCTTTGGTTGTCCTCCGATTTATGCTTCATGATGTGGCGTTCAATATCGCCGTTACCCTCTCAAGTCACTCTAGTAACTTTGAGAAGCCACCCCGAGAGTCCAACATCCCAGTCGTTGGTATGAAGGTAGTGTGTGGTTGCCCGGAAAGTCTCAAGTCAATCCCGGTGTATCGCCTAACCCCCTTTTGCTAAGCTTATCACACTAAATCAATGACCGGCTACATTTTCCGGCAGCTTGTGAGCTCACAACAGGCCCACAGCCACATCGTCACTGCGGGCCCTAGTCACTCACACATGAACACTGATCTCTCCCCCAAATGAGGGGAAGCTTGGGTTGTTCACCTTCCTGCTCAGCTTTTGTATCAGAAACCAACCAACGCCTTGTTTCCCCTCTACGACCCCAATCCTTGGCAGCACGACGATTTTCGCAGCCATCATGGGTATCTGCTCAGCCTCTTCTCAAACTCTGCTGCCCTACACCAGAGAGCAAGTTTATGCTTTCGTCACCAACCCACACAACTGGCCGCTCACGTACAAAGGCAGCGGTGGCATCCAACAAGAAGACCTCAAGCTACCATTGACTCTCGGATCACAATGGACAGAGAAAGTTGCCCTTGAGAACAACACTTACTACGCCAAATGGACTTTGATTACCGCCATCGAGCCGTGGAAGTGGTCTTTCCTCCAAGAAAACGGAATCGGGGCTACGGACGAGGCCATCACTGATGGCGTTGATGGGACGACTGTTATCGAGTACATTTTTCAGAAGGCAGAAATGGAAGTGGGAGGCACGAAGAAAGAGGCCTGTATCTTCAAACGCACCCTCAGCATTGATCTTCCCCGCAACGGGACGCTTCCAGAAGACCTTCTTGCTGTTTGTATGAAGACAGCGGGTATCGAGGGGTACCACGACGCCGTGGCACGGGAACTTAAGAAGATTCACGGATGAGCACGAGACAAATAGGACGAGCCAGTTTAAAAACTAGAATCTGCAGCAACTGCCAAGATGTCAGTTTAGAAGGACCTGGAAGTGACAGTGCATATCATTTCTCTCTGTCCTCCCCTGAAACCAATATTCATTGTTGGGAATCATGAATCAGGGCAACGGCGCCCAATCTAGCATGGAGTTGGTCCAGCGTTGACGAATCTAGTGATCCAGGGTTGGTATCTTGTATTACAGAGATGTAGGTAATCAATTTACAATTTGTTGCACTAAATGACACCGCGCGTTCGGCAGACGATGCTACATATTTCATCTGAAAGAAATTCCCCCCAAAGCGCTCGTGAAGTGATTGGGAAGGGGCTATGAAGCTGAAGAAAATGCTCTCGCACAAATTCTCAATGCTTGGAAAAGTTCCCAGCTGTGAAAACAACTCCCGGGTTACTGGGGACGTAATAGACAGCCGTTTTAGCCGCAAGAGTCAACACCAGCGTCAGCAGTATCATGGCCACAGAGATTCCAAAGAGCCCGAAAATCTCCAAAGGGGCGATACCCATTTTGGCCCTCGGACTATCTCGGGTTTCGGCACCTGTCTGGGCATCGTGGTGCGGGACGTACTTGAACTCGTACTTGTACACTCCGTTCAAGCTGTCTTTGTTTTCGACAATATAATCCCAAAACAGGTTACGGAATGTCTGTGCAAGCGGGTTAGATGACACGCTGATTAAGACAACCAACAACGATGGAGGTCGGGGGGACTCACCTTGACTTGCCACCTGTCCCAAGCTGGAATCGATCGTGATAGATACGTGATCACCATCAAAGCCCAGCACTGACCTCTGACAACTGCATCCCAGTACAGTCCTGGTTTGCCTAGTCCAATCTCGTCACACATCTGGTCGCCATTGATGAACCGAGTCCCCGCCTCGAAGAACTCTTTGGGCTCGTGGATTGGAGCGACTCCATCCAGTGCAACAACCAGATTGTTGGCCAATACTCTGGAGTTCTTGCTCGGAGCAAGACAGGCATTCAGTAGTGACTCCATGGACGCAAGAGCTCTCTCTGGCGTCTCCAAGACCCAATGGGGGGTGCCGAGGACGTACCCAACCCATCTCCATAGTGCCATGTAGTCAAGAGCTTCCTGGTGTCGCACATAGATGCCTTGACGAGGCAAAGCAAGCCAAATGAGATTTGTCGAGAAAGCGCAAACAGATTGCATGGAGTCGAGCTCATTGATCGGCACACCAAATTTGTCGACGTCGAAGTAGCCTGGCCGCTGTTCGTTGAGCTTGAGAATGCGGTTTCGAACCGATGCGTGCAACAGACGCACACGGACGGCCGATGCAAAACCGTCACCTCCAGGCTTCACGTCGTTGACTGACTTCGTAACTTGGAGAATGAGCTGAAAGGTCTCGAAAAGACGGTTTTTGGCAACCTTCGCCGAGTGGCCTCCAGTGCGCACCAATGTCTCGGCCGGTCGATAAGAGGCTCCCTGCAAACACGTTGGTTAGAACCACATATCGGAAGATACAGAAGTTGTGCTTACGGTGGTCGCAAGAAGTCCCTGGAAAGCGAAGCCGGCTACAGCAGCGGGAGCATAGCGATAGAACACGTCTTGGCCACGCTGTATCTGTTCCCAGTCAACCCAGTCGGGCACTGAGTTGATCTCATCCCAGAGATTTTGCAATCTCTCGTCCTTGTGTTGATTGTCGCGAAGGAGAGCGTACGTGTCTCGGTCCGGCTGAGGGTTCTCCCCCTTTCCCTTTGCATACCACCCAGCTCGCGGTGGCGGAGGAGGAAACATGCCATCTAAGGCTGCGAGAGCCTCCGAACCAACCTCATCGAACTTGTGCTTCAAGGGGTCGAGCTGCTCCGGGGACATATGAAGCGGCGTTTGCCGAAACTTGTACCCATAAGAGTCAATGAGAGAAGGCTTCTCTTGCCGAAAAAACGAAGCCATGGCGGTGAGATTGAAGAAGACAAATTGGACGAACAAACTTCGGGCGCAAGATTTCGAGGAAAACGTCAATGCAATTAAGTCGAGTATCGGCTTAGTTTAACATGCTTGAATCAGCTGAAAGCATCAAGCTAAATGCGCCGGTGTTGGCATTAGAAAGGCGTACTCTGCAATTGGTGGACGTAGCGGGCCCAGCTCAGTGACAGATCGAACTACATGGGTGTCGCTCAGGATGACAAGGAAATATCTGACTGTCCTCGTATCTCGCTTGTGTCAAGCCAATCACAAGCAGCCACTTATAACCACTAAATGCCAGGGTCGCATACCGGTATGTTTCACTGCATGTACGGCTTTCAAGGCAAAATCATGTTGATTAACACGTGAGGCTTATCAGATAATTCTTGTTTTCCGGGGATAGCCGCTGAGTTCTGGAGGGGTCCAGTGGGGACCGGACACCCGGGGCCCTTCACCACGGCTCTGGTGCGAGTTTCCGGGGTGTGTTCGGCATGAGAAGACATAGACCAAATTAGGTGACGAGATGATTCTTCGTTCTCCCTCAACTGCAACGTCTGCCGTCATCGTTTCAGTGGTCCTCAGGCTCGTCTGATACTACCTAGCATATCCATCCAATTTCTCGCATCATGAGACTTAGTTTTCCCGGCGTGGCTGTTGTCACTGGCGCAGGATCAGGTAAACCCACACCCAGTCATGTAGTCTTGTGTTAAGCTAAAAGCCATTTAAGGGATTGGCCAAGCAACGGCGAGACTCTTTGCCAAAGAAGGGTGCAGACGCATTGCTATCGGCGACATCAAAAAACATCCAATCGAGGAGTTAAAAGCCGAAATTGAAGAGAAGTACTCTTCCACAAAAGTAGTAGCTTTTGAGCTTGGTCAGTTTACTTCACGGTGATAAGGCTTCTGGGGGAAAAGGCTCATGTGTGCAGATATTGGATCAGAGGAATCGGTGAATTCCATGATGCTAGCAGCATCCCGCCAGCTTGGGCGCATAGACTATGCTTGCAATGCCGCAGGAATTTTATTTCCTGGTCCGACGGATGAAGTATCGGTTGCTTCTTTTGACCTCCAGCAGCGCGTGAATCTGAGGGGAACGTGGCTCTGCCAAAGAGCCCAGATCAAGCAGATGCTTCAGCAAGACCATATCAAAGCAGAGGATAGTAACTTCCCGGCTAGAGGGTCAGTCGCCAACGTCGCTTCTATGTGCGCCTTGATGGCCTATGACCATCTTCCCGCTTACACAGCTAGTAAGCACGCTATCCTGGGATTCACGAGGTCCGATGGCCTTCGCTATGCAAAGCATGGCATTCGGGTCAACGCCATCTGTCCTGGTGTTATTAGAACATCCATTCTTAGTGATGTCCCTGATAAAGATGTGGGTCTTGATGTCCAGGGGATGGTGAGTGGCATGGCGGCCGGAAGACTTGGAACTCCCGAGGAGGTTGCGGAGTGTCTCGTTTGGGTCACAAGCGGCAGAGCAAGCTTCGTGACTGCTAGCACTATCGCTCCGAATGGAGGTAGGTTGCATGAGATAAACCAAACGGCTTTTGACGTAATAAAAACTGATGGATATCCAGGTATGATTGGCGCTTGATGTTCCATTTCGGTAATTATTAGATGTCGAATGAAGTAGTTTCTGGGGTGGTATGGACCTTGGGGTAGGTAGATGAGCATAGGTGAATCTACGGGTTGAGAAACCTCTTTTGGAAATCGTGCCTTATCTCCATAGCGTCTTTGAGTCTTGTCCAACGTGTTCACAATGCACATGTCAAGCCCTTCCTGGGTTATTGAAGAGAACGCCATTAATTGTACGTAAACTCAAAGTCATTTGACTTCGATCTGTGTCAAGTCCTTATCAGTAGTCTTCGTATCCTTCTTCTGGCGCCTCGAAGTACCACGTCGTATCTTTCCCCGGACCCTCCTTGGTCGAAAACCCATTTCCAAGGTACTGAAACCGGTTCTCCGAGTGATAGGTGTACTCCCAGTCTTCATAGCGCACATTACTCATCATATGGAACCAGTGAATGCGGCTTCCTGGGTGCAATGCGACTATTCTGCCATCCACGGTGCCTCTCTTGAACCAGCTGCGACACGGAGTGGCCCATGCCGTCCTCTTCATGAACTCAATGATGTGCTCATTGAAATCATCCACCGCCTTCGCAGAAGGCGATACAGCCTTGATGTTCTGGGACTGAACCTTCTTCATCATGTTGATGATGTATTTTGTTGCATGTTCGATTATCGGGAGAACCGAGCCGTGACCCACGGGTGCATTGGGACCAAGAAAGACTACCAATATTAGCCCTCTGTCTCATCTGACTAAACCGCCAATGGAAACGAATGGCTCACTAAAGTAGTTTGGGAATCCAGGGACAGCAACGGAGAGATAAGCCTCAGGGACATCTTTCCACTTCTCATCGATGGTTTCGCCATCTCTGCCAATCAGTTTGAAGCGCGGACAGAAGGAAAGATCAAATCCAGTCGCGCAGATCAAAGCGTCAACTGGTATTATCTCGCCGTTTGTCAGCTGAATACCATTGGAGACAATTTTCTCAATATCTTTCGTCACGACACGAACGTTGTCCTTCGTGAGAGCTTCGAGATACCCGTTTCCAGGCGTGGGACGACGGCACCCGACCGCAAAATTCTTGGGCATGAGGTAGTTGAGAATGTCTTCGTTCTTGAGCTTGACTCTCATCTCATTGCTAGAATATTCTCTGGCTTCCTTCTGATCGGCGCTGTCTGCAATGACCTGAAGGTTTATGAGAATTGCGCCGAGTGAAGATTCAGATTGCTTACAAAACGAAACCTAGAGTTCAGTTCTCCCTCAATCTCCTTACGGTACTTCATGTAGGCGTCCGGGCTTTCTTTGAAGCTGGTCTTTTGCTCTTCCGTAACTAGAGTTGAAATCTCAGCAGTCTGAAAAAACACAGTTTAAATAAAACTTTGACATTGCTCACAAGAGAAGTTCGCCCCGCCTGGGCCGGCATGGCTTTGGGCAAACCCTGCTGTGATCCATGTAGGAGACCGAATGAATGTGACCAATGATTTCACAACTTCACAGAAAGAAATGTTAGAATGCGAGTCGACCGTTCGTTTAAAAATCAGCATCCCGGGCTTACGAGGTTGCAGCGTTGCTACAATTTGGATACCTGAAGATCCAGTACCCAGGACGGCCACCGTCTTCTCTGCAACTTGGTATTCCGGGTCCAAGGTTGCACTGTGAAAGAGATCGCCCTTGAAAGAATGAAGGCCCGGTACGTCGGGCCACTTCCAATTGCTACAATTGTTAGCAAGTATCATCTTTCCGTTCGAATAGAAGGCTCACTTCAACACTCCAGTGCCGTTGATTAGGACATGGCCCCAATCATGAACCGTGTTTCCCGTACTAAGGTCTAGACACTCCACGTTCCAGACTCCAGATGCCTCATCCCAACTGGCAGAAGTCAGCTTGTGGCTGAGTTTTATGTACTTATAGAGCTCGTATTTCTGTGCGATGCCCCTGAAGTACTCCAGGATCTCATCCCATTCAGAGTAGCTGGAGAATATGAGCAATTGTGGTAGTTGAGGCTAAGAGTCTTCAATTTCTTACTACTGAGTCCAGTCTGGGTTGGGCTCCCATGTGAATTGGTAATTGTGAGAAGGGATATCGCATGCGCACCCGGGATATCTGACATGTCTCAGCAGTTGTCAAGTCTGTCAGACTTGGTCAATCACCTGTTCTCAAACCAGGTCCCTCCAACATCTGAGTTCTTCTCATAGATCGTCAACTCGAAGTTTTCCATATGAAAGTCCATGTGCCGTGCCAGGTTCAGGCCACTGGCTCCAGCACCAACCATCAACACACGGAGTTTTCGCGCAGTCCCCAGAGGGGACTCTGTCACAACGTAGTCGCTGGCAGCGGTACGAGCTGCGGCTCTCCCATTCGCGTCCATGTTGAGATATTAGGGTTCGTGAGTGAACGGACAGATTTGATAATGTTAGCTATGTTGAGTTTCGCCGGAAGTAATGAAATGGGGGCCACTAAGTATCACCACAACAACGAAGTGCGATTTTTGCCAAAGTTGAACTCGCTTGAAATCACTTTCAACAAAGAGACGCACAAAAGTTCGCGTTGATACAAGTATTGATGTAACTTTGCGGCAATAACCTTTGCTCAGCGCCGTTCGCGCGACAGCAAATAGCGGATGCTGCAAGAGGCCAGTGCTCAATTGCACTTGTCAATGAATCTTCCGCTGACGTCGGCTACTGATGCTGTGCCTCCATTCCAACCACAGGATCCAATAGAATGATTGCTTGTATAATGGCGGATATACTTTGCCGGTGCTGCACAGAAGGCAGTATGGTATGACGTATTGACCCCTCATGTGTCATCTGGTCAACATGATTGGCATCGGAGAAACCAAAGACTCATATCCGACGTCCTTTCAGTACATGGCACAGCAGGAAATATGTGATGAACTGCTTCGTCTAGATATTGCAGGGGTCGTGATCCGTTGAGCATGAATGACTTTTAGAATCCGCACAGTCACTCTCGACTTTTGCCTCGTCTCAATATTCTTCAGCATTCTTCAGAATTCTTCACCGTTCTTCAACATGTCTCACCCTGGACGACTTGAGGGTAAGGTGGCCATTGTGACCGGGGGTGGGGCCGGATTTGGAGTCGGCATTGTCAACAAGTTCACTTTTGAGGGAGCCAAAGTACTCATCTTTGATATCAACGAAGATGATGCTAAGAAGACCGCAGCTCTGCAGCCTGAAGGCTCTGCAGTGGCTATGAGAGGTGATGTCTCCATGGAAGCGGATTGGAAAGCTGCCTTGAGCCTTGCGGTGGACACCTTTGGCAAGTTAGACATCATCGTCAACAACGCTGGGGTTGTTTACAACGCGTGTTCAAGCATCGAGACGACCGAGGCCGACTACGATCGAGTCATGAGGGTCAACCTCAAGTCCCTCTACTGGAGTTCCAATGTGGTCATTCCACACTTCTTGGCTGAGAAGAAGGGTGGAATATTTATCAATATCTCTAGCATGGCGTCAGTCCGACCTCGACCAACACTTGTGTGGTACGGGGCCAGTAAGGGAGGTCTTACCAACGCAACCAAAGGCCTAGCGATTGAGTGGGCGAAGCACAATATCCGCTTCAATGTTATTCATCCCGTCGCAGGGGAGACCTCCATGTAAGTCGGGAGATATTCTGATTTCTACCTCAAGCTGATTTGTTCACTAGGGTCCCATTCTTTCTTGGCGGACATGATTCTCAGGAGGGCGGAGACAGATTTATCAACACCATTCCTCTCGGGCGGTTCGCTCAACCTACAGACATTGGGAACGCGGTTGCATTCCTAGCCAGTGATGAAGCATCCATGATCACAGGGGCATCTCTAGACGTCGATGGTGGCAGAGGAATTTAGCAGTCGGAGACCGCGGAAGCCCCGCAAAGTCTGATTTGGACCAAATCAGGCAGCTCTCTTAGCATCCAGTTCAGTTCTAGTGCTTATCCTCAGTTCACCAATACCCCCGTCGATAATGAGGCGGTGTGTAGCATATATCAAGTGTCCATTGATATGTCCAATTCAGCCCGAAAGAAGCCCGCGCCAAGGTTTCTGTGTATCACCGTCTCAGCACGGGTGTAAGCAATGACCGATGTGATGTTGCACAGCACGGCCGGAAACCCGTTTCCGGTCAGAAGTCCTCCTTTCCCCGCGACACATCATGGGACTTTGGTAATGCCCTGCAGCTGTACAGCTGGCCTCAGTCATATAATTCATGATCGCCATCTTGAAGCAAAGGGCCTGGTCGCTTCTAGTCTGCCAGCCACGCCATCATTCTGTCACTTGTGATCTCTGTCAAATCCGACTAGTTAAAGCCATGGGTGATCTGGAGTCTAGCCAGTCTCAGTATCAACATCTCGGCGTCCCTGATCCAGAATGGACTGCTGTAAGAAACCCGAATATTGATTCTTTGGAAGGGGTCTGACGTGTACAAAGTTCTACGAGAAGAATGCTGCGAGAGTGCCCCATCTAGTGGGCTCACCGCAGCATCTCCGGGATGTCATGGCAGAGCTCAAAGTTTACGCTACAGCAATGGCTCCGCAGTTCACGGGATTGACAACCAAAGACATTCAAGTGAAGGTCTCGGACGGGTTTGACATACCTTGCCGGATCTATACGCCAGTCGGGGCACAGAATCCCGCCCCAGGCCTTTTGTAGTAAGTTCGCCCAGTACGTAGGAAAGAAACTTCGTTGTAAATCTCACCTGGCTACCAGCATACATGGCGGAGGTTGGACGCTCGGTGATCTCGAGGGTGAAGATATCGCTTGCAAAGCAATTTGCGAGTACACCAAAGTTGTCGTCGTATCTATGGACTACCGGCTGTAAGCACCAAATACTCACGCTCAGACAACTTGAGAAGAAACAGGTATACTAACCAGTCCCCAGGGCTCCCGAGAACCCATTCCCAAGAGGCTTGGAAGATTGCTGGGATATTTTGCTTTGGGTAAGAGCCACTTACTTCGAGACATGTATGAGAGATGAGTTGACAAGAAGTTTCGCCCAGACTCTGGAGAATTCTTCGACACTGGGTATAGATCCAAACTGTGTCATGGTCAGCGGTTCCAGCTCCGGAGGAAACTCGGTAAGTTTTCCGGGGACTTTTAGTTGAGACAAATTAATCTGAATGAACATAGACTGCCGTCATCGCCCATAGGGCTCGAGATAAAGGAGTTGCATTGAAGGGTCAAATTCTGAGGATCCCTGCAACTTGCCACATCGATTGTTATCCACCTGAGCTCAAGCTTCGCAGCATGGAAGAGCTTAAAGATGCACCCCTCCTCTCGAAGCGCTCTATGGAGACATTCTATGGATACTACAGCCCGCC
Organism: Colletotrichum siamense; assembly: GCF_013390195.1. Lineage (NCBI taxonomy): Eukaryota > Fungi > Ascomycota > Sordariomycetes > Glomerellales > Glomerellaceae > Colletotrichum > Colletotrichum siamense. The sequence goes on along the minus strand of NW_023501016.1, from coordinate 6,167,467 downwards.
AGATCCATCCAGTCCAGAGGTGTCCCCTCTTCTCAACCAGAACTTCAAGGATTTGGCACCGGCCTATCTTCAAGTCGCGGGCATGGATCCGCTGAGGGATGAGGGATTGGCCTACGCCGCTAAACTCAAAGATGCAGGGTAAGATGAGTTCCAAACGAACCTGTTCATAACTGACTTCGCCAGTGTGCCGACAAAGGTTGACATCTACCCCGGCTTGCCCCATGCATTTGGCTACTTCCCAGAGTTGTCGGCAACACCCAAGTTTTCTATCGATGTCATCACGGCCATAGTTCAATTGATCGGGGGAAACCTGTGAGCTTGCTTTGTACCTAAAAGATCGCTAGTGCATTTGGCGGGCTGGCTACGCCCCCAGCAACATTCAATGGGCAGCTTGTCACAAAAAAGCTCCAGCGACCATGCTTTTTGCACTGATCAGCTAGCTCTTCGAGGTCCCACAACTCTCCCAGTGGTGTCCCCCATAGAGCCAGAGCATTGTCATGGATTCCTAACCGTTCGTCAGAGAAGTGGTTCCGGCATCAGAAGGTAGAGGTTGTGCTCACTGTATGGGCCTTCCGCTGGCCACGCCTCGAAAGCCATGTTGTCGCCCACCAAAGCAGAGAAGTGATGATCCCACAACCACTTGATGCTCTCGGCAGTACCTTCGACTCCTACATAGTTGTGGTTCGTCTTGCATCCTGCCACCCTTTCATCTGAGGTAGATTCGTTGTACCACCTGATCCACCCAGTTCGGACCATGAGATCCGCCGACTCTGAGCTTCAAGCCCTCTTCCTCCGCAATCTCTTCCAGGTCTAAGTGACTAATACAGTGCTTGCTGGCCGCACTGTACTCGATACCTCTTTTCTCAGCCCATGCAACATAGTCAAGAAGCACACCCCTGCCGACAACACCGCCTCGTTTCGACCATTCTGCATGTCAAAATGAGCTTCATGAAAGGTGAGATCATTGTGTGGCGAAGATTTTCATACCTTGAATGCCGTTGCGTAGATTGGGTCTTTCCCCGCTGATCTCATCATGAGTCAAGCCGTTGTAGTACTTCCCCGAGTCCTGATGGGCCCAATGTCCTACCGACGTTTAATGGGTATGAGATCAATGTACTTATGTCCTTACTTACGGAGTCCGTCCCACTGGCTGCTTGTCTGCGTATTGATGCAAATTTCGTCATCGTGTCCCACCAGGGCAGGCTTCAGATCCAAGAAACGGTGCTTGATCTTGGTCCGATTGTGACCTGGGTCCTCAATCCGTTCCAGGGGCCAGCTTGCAAATCCTTAAGTTAGCTACTGCTGGCTTTAAACAGAATGAGGACCATCTTACTCACTTCAGTGAAACTGAAACACCGGTCTGAATCTCTTTCCTGGCCTCGAGTGTGTTGGATGGGGTTAGAAGGTTAAGAGTCCCAACTTGATCAGCTTTGTCATCCTTGTCCCACAGGCCCCAGGCGCAGCCGTGAGGCATGCCATCGACGGGAGGGATATTTTCGTAGGTGGGGAGCGAATGGCTAGACATGTTCATAGTTTCAAGGTAGTTTGAACTACATGAATCTCGTCCCATCATCTGAAAAATGAAGCAACACCTCTCTTATGTATTTGACTCTTGATCTTGTTACAAAGGTCTTTACGGCCCGCGACGGGCCTCCGCGTCAACACGGGCTGATACATGCATGGTGTTCGTTGTTGATGGGCAACACAACCAGATTGATATCACTATTGCACCGAGGAGTCTTTTTCCGACGATAGCCGAATTGCCAGGCACTGTTTCTCGGATACAGCATTTTTTGAGGCTGTACAACAACGATCGGCTGAGTCTTCCGGGCGGCACGTTGAAATCCGGATAATGAGGCGACGCACGAAACAGGGGACAAATGACTCAATGTCTACTAATTACTGCTCAATACTGACCTATTAGCGGCTATGTAATTTTTGAGATGATGTGAGCGTGTCATTGTCTATTCTACGCTGTGATAGACGCCTCTTTCTAATCTCAATCTCATTGCACCCGTGGTATGGAAACCACCCCGGGCCCTACCGGGAAAAGTTCAGAACATAGCAAGCGCATTCGATGGACTACCGACCGAACCTTTGAGGTGTTAGCTATTGCTTCAATCTGATATTTTTCAGCAGGTGCTTGCCTTTGATGTTATTCGGCGTGCTCGCAAAGAAGAAGGCGTACTGCTTGCGTTGCTGGCAAACTTCGGCCAACCTCTCCAAGTCCCAAAGTTCCCCAATGGGTACACCCCATTTTGGCAAGAGATTGACGTGATGATTCCACTCTTTGTTTTGTGGCCGAACCTCGAATGCAGGGGAGTCCGATGCCACAACACTGAAGTAGTTGTCGTGAAGGAAGTCGGCAACATCAGGGTGTTGATCGACACCCACAAAGGTATGACTATAGGCTGGAACCTCGGTCAACTTGACTCTTTCGTCTTGAGTCATCTTGTTGTATGTGTCGATCCAACCAGTACGAATGATCAGGATGTCACCGTACTCAAACTGGGTTCCTTGGGCCATAGCGCAAGCTTTGAGGTCTTTGGCAGAAATCGGATGGCGAGAGTTCACATCGTACGACTCCTTAGCATAGGTCCAGTAATCAAGAAGGACACCTCTTCCGACTGCATAGGTCTTAGTGATCTTTCAAGTGACAGGCTCTAGGGCTGGAAACATACCAATGCCCTGGGCGGCCCAGGCCTGTACTCCGCATTTGGTGGTCTTCTCGATCTGCTCAGGTGCCGTCTTGGAAACAGGGTTTCAGCACAGCTATGTGTATCAGTTTCTAGAAAGATCACTCACGTTGTTGTAAAATACCCAACCTCCTTCATGGGATACACTGACCTGTCCGGTCATTACTGTCAGTTGATGCAGTCTTTGCTTTAGCTTTGGATGGACCATTATCTAACATGTCGAAATCCATCCCACTTCTGAGTGTTAGCAAAATGTTTCCAATCTTTAAGATTGCGCTTACTTGAGAGCCGCTTTGTGAGTTCATTTTCAGAATTTCATCGTTGCCTGCCGGTCCGAGAGGCTTGATCTGATGCATCAATGGCTCTCGGCCAAACATGGGTGGAAACGGCAATTCAGCAGACCAACTATGTGCAATTAGGTAACTGACCTTATTTCAATTGTCAGAGCTTACTTCAAGCCAATGGTAATACCATCCTTGATCAGACTTGCTGCTGCCGCCCTGCGCTTTGGGGTGAGCAGGTTTAATCGGCCCAACTATGCAGTGTCAACCTTAGCCAGGCGCCCTTTAATATTTATAGATGGTGGAAGTATTGACCTCATCATTCTCGCCCCAGAACCAGGCCGAGTCTTGAGGCGTCCCTGGAACGTGTGGGAGCTGAGATCTTGCTGGCAAGCTATCCGACTCCGGGTCGAATTTCATGATTTCGACGTGTCCGATGTCGGGAAACAAATCGTTAAGAACGGCCAAGGAATGGGTAAGAGATGGAATGATAAGACATGTTTAAAAAGGTCTACTATTCGACCAGGCTGAAGGTGCCGGAAAAGACTTCCGCTCTCTTTGATGGGTCCTTGAGCTTACTGTTGCTAAGTACACAACGACAATGCCCCAGTTGGCTCCCGGAGCATTCAGCTATCTAATTCAAATTCAACTAGCAAGTCAGACAATTATGTCAAATGCTAGTTTTCTGGACAATATTAGCTTTCTGTAGCTCCTCTATCAACGAATCCAAATGAACCGGCTTTCGATACCGCGTTCATAAGCCTCGCCGTCCATAATGCCATGCACGTAGCTATAGCCCACAAAGTCGTACTCGAGGTCATTGTCAACTGATTTGCTTGAGCCTCGCGGTCTCACTGTGAATGGTACGCTGCCTCCGTTGAACACCCAGACTTCGTCGCCAGCTTGTGTTTCAAGATGCCCCCGTCCGATAAGCCCAGACTTTGTTGTAAAGTACACTGAGTTCTTGACCGTCATCAAGATTTGTTCTTGAATCCATTCCTCCCCTGTTCTGTTGCGTAGATATTCCATAGCCTGGTGGGCGTCTGCTGCGGATGCGCGCTGGACAGGGTCCCCGACAGCATCTCTAACAAGATCGTTTGTGATGAGCCTCCCAAAGGCTTCTTCGTCGGGTCCCGTACTCTTCCATCTTTGCAAGGTTTCAGCCAGCAACTCGTATGATGCGTGTTTCCCAATGAGCATCAATCCAGGTTCGACTCTCTCAATTGTGTCGACGAAAACGCCCGTGAGACCTAAGATGCCTTTTTGGTGCTGGAATTCCATGCGACGACCACCATCCGCACGAAAATGCGTTGAATCGTATGTGTGATGCCAGTATTCTATCTCGTGTATAGGCACTCCCACCAAGTCGATCGCCCACCTGGCCAAATTCGGAGTCGCCCTGACAGGCTTTAGACGGGGGTTTCCGACAAGCGGCCGAAGGCTCTGCTCGTCAGTAATGAGGTCAAGCGTTAGGTTCTCGTAAACCTCAGCTACTGGGATGTCATAATCGCAGCTTTCGACTCTTGGAAGCGTTCCAGATGGAAACAGTCCGAGCAGAGCATAGACCTTGTCTCGAGGGTCGTGGGCTTGCCGTCCCCGCCATTGCTGCATAGCTGACGACGGCTTGCAGTCATATTTACAGCCATTCAACCATACTAGAACCGCAATAAGACCGGCTATTGGGCCCTCGGCAAATCCATACTCACAAACTCTGAACACGTCTTGCGACATCTCAGTCGTGTAAGTCTTCGTTGCTTGAATCAACGTGCTCCAAGGAATTGACTGCGGTCCCCAAAGTAAGACGGCTTCTTTCGGGAGAACTGCCTCTTGAACCGTCCATATACGAGAAAACCAAGAACCTTGGCCGGCCATCAAGTGCACCAATGCCGATATCGGCCCCTTGAATGCCGCCTCGGAAGCCATGCACTGAGGGGCGGGGGTATCAGTAGTGCCACCCTCCGCCATGTACCTGAGAAATTCGAATAGTGATTCCACATGAGCCGGATCCATTTCCTGAGGAATTTCGCCCGCCCAAAGCAGACCTTGACGGCATCGAGAATAGATTTGCCGCATGAGGGGGACGATGGTGGACTTTTCCGCGCTGTCTTTCTGGTTGATGCAAATTTGGTCGGCCCAAACGGTCCTCGTTTTGTGTGGCAGTCGAAGGTGAGACAGAGCTGCATGGAGATTCTTCGTCGTGTTGAAAGCCTCACCTGAGACCTCAATCTGGATCTCATTGTCGGAATCCTGGCTTCCCCAGACGTACGAGATGGCTTCGTAGTCTGGTGGATCGGACAATGCTGCAACACGGAGCTGACATCGAATAGGAGGCCTTTTGTAGGGATCATGAGGGGCAGGCAAGATGTCAAGGAGACGAAATTGGCCTTCTCGGACAGGAGTGTTGGTGAAAATCGTTTCTTGAGAGCTCATGGCTTCTGTTGCCGGACTGGATTGATGCTTAACAGTTATACAAGGTGCCGCGAATGAATTTCAATTCATTAGTCCCTGCGACACTGCGTGAGAAGGATTCTCCAGATAAGACACATTGCAGAAAGTTTCTCAACATCGAGGAACAAAACAACGCGTTTGAAGAGGAGCGGGCCGATGGGGTCACAGAGGGCATGGGCTCGCGTTGAAGTGCCGAATCCCGGAACAACACACCAAACAGAATGATGATTTACCTTTAGGGCGAACATAGCAAGCATGCATTCTGACTCGCAAATTGCTGCCTGTTCATCAGCCTCCCAGCGACAGTCTTTGATTGGATGCAAATGATCCGCAATGCACCAAAGTTCCAAAAGCGGTGGACGTCCTCTTGGTCTGCACTCTATGTAGCTACAAGTCGCAGTTCTGCTAAAAGCGTGGTGATAAAGAGGCCCGGAAGGTGAGGTCCTGAACTTAGCCCGATTTTCAATCAGACATGCATAGCTAGTGATCTAAAAGTTCCATGGGAAATCTTCTTGGTAATGTACGGGGAATGCAGATGCAATCTTGTGAAGATGAAAACCAACGTCGGATCATCACAGCGATATGAACCGGCTGAGGTAAGCGCAAAAAAAATAGAAACTAGAAGATAAAACCACGTTTCTGAGATTCAGCCAAGCTGTTACTTAGCCGTTCAAACAAAATACTACCTGACATCGATAGGGGGGGACTCGCAAGGCGTCCAATAGTCGTCCTAAGCTTTACTTCATACGTCGTCTAGCCGGTGTTGTCGAACTTAAGTTAAATTTGTGATTTGTGCGAAAGTCAGTTGATAAAATGGCTTGTCAGCACGGAATGCTCTTTTGAATGCTTAACTGAATCTCGACAGGGGGAATTAAAGGACGATCAGCATGATGAGCCGGACTTCCTGGCGACATAGGTATTTGATCGCAGTGGAACCGCCATTGCAAGAGTCATTCTCGACCTACGAGGTCTTACATCCGGCTATTATGCGTGTCTGTTTGGTGAACGATGTCGTAGACCGGCACCTCCGCTTCAACTTCCGCTCAGAGGCGCTGACTGACCTGAACATGAGTAAAAGTTTCGACAGCAACAAAAATGAAGCAAAATGCTGCCCAAGCCAAACGCTCTTTTTTTCAAACCGCATCTGCGATATACTGCAACAAGGATTTCAGCCTACTTAAGAAAGGAAATTTAGAATTATTATAAACTAACTATAACGTACGTATAGCATCTTTATAAATAAAACAGCTTAATTCCTTCTAAATTAAAGTTTAATATAAAGGGTCTTTTAAAAAGTAAATCTTAATATATTAGAATATTATTAATCTAAATAAGTAAATTAAAAATAAGTTATTTTATATTTTCTATTAAGTATAAAGCTACTTTAGATACTTAAAAGTATTATAATATACTTCTTTAAGTTTAAAAAAGCTTAAAAATCTTAATTTTATATAATTAATACTATAAAATCTAAATATATATATAAAGTATTATAAATAGATATAAAAAGAAGTAATTAATAAAAAAAACTAATAAAAAAGATAACTTTATAGCTTTATTATTGAATTATAAAAAAGAAGAAGGTTTTTCTCTTTATATACTTTTTATTATAGTTAAAATTATAAATATTAAAATAGTAATTAATATTACTATTTTATTTAGTAGAAATAAAAGCTTTTTATTAATTTAAATAAAAAAGTTAAAATAGTTATTAAAGTAGTAAAGTAGTAGTAATAATAATATCTTTTATATTATTTTTATTTCTTAATTTTTTTTCCCTATTTATATTATAACTAATATATATATTATTTACTTTATTTCTATATATATATATATATTTATATTATAATATAATACCTTTTTTTTATTTATAATCTTATTTTTAATATTAACTATATTATTTAAATAACTAAGAAAATTAAAACTAAGTATATAGCTATAATAGCTAAAATAAAAATTACTTTTATTAATAAAAAGTAGAAAAAAAGAGAAAAAGAAAAAAAAAAGAGTAATAATACTCTTTTTATATTTTCTTTAAAACTTAAAAGTTTTAAGCTTAAAAGTAAGTTATTTTATCCTCTATTTTTAGTTTTTTAAAGTTTTTTTTTATTATAATATCTTTACTTTATTTTATTATTCTTATAAATTAATTATTAATTTAAGTTATTTTATAAAAACTAAGATTAATAAGTTTAAAAAAAGTAAAAAACCTATAAAAAGTAGAAAAATTAAAAAAAAATATAATTTATAATTTATAATTTTTATTCTTCTATTTATTTATAAACTATACTAAAAATATAAATAGAGTATATTTCTAATTTATAGTTCTAATTAAGTTATTATATTATTTACTAACTTCTAAGTAGAAATAGAAACTTTAAAAGCTAAAAATTAAAAAAGAAAGTAATTATTATTACTAAGTAATAAAATTTATTTATTTTATTTATAAAATATTTAATAAAATATATTATTTAGTATATATATACTTAATATAAAATAAAGAAGTAAATATACTCTTTATAAAGAGAAAAAAAAGCTATATATCTTTATATTATTACTTATTTCTATACTAAAGTTTTAATTCCTTAAAACTATATATAAAGGTATAAATAAAACTATATATTTTATATTATAATATTTATATTATTAATTACTTAGCTAATTATTTATTAGATTATTCTTCTTCTTAAGAGAACTATACTTTAAGAAGCTTTTAAAACTTATAATAAAGCTAAAATAAAAACTAAAATAAAAACTAAAACTAAAATAAAAAATAAAAGTAATAATAAAGTAGCTATTAAGATTATAGTTCTTCTTTTAATATTAATTATTACTTTATTAATTAAGCTTATTATAGAAGATATATTAATTTTTAGTATTTTATATATTAGTTTATTTTCTAAAGTAATCCTCTTTATCTCTAAAGTAATTAATATTTATAATATTATTAATAGCTTTATTAATAGATATTTTCTTAAGAAAATAAAGCTTATATATAATATTTTTATAAATAACTATATATTTACTCTCTAAGAATAGGAATAAAGTATAGTAGTTATATTACTAAGTATTCTATAAAATATAAGTATTTTAAATTCTTAAGAAAGCTATATACTTCTTAGCTATTAAGTTATTTTTAATTAAATATTTAGTTTATAAGCTTTACTTATTATTTATCTTTTTTTCTTTATTTTACTCTATTATTTATAATATATCTTAAAAGTTTAAAAGTATTCTAAATTATTTAGATTTTATATAAAAAATATTTTTATAAAGCTATTAGCTAATATCTTATTAATAAGAAGATATATAACTTAGAATAATTACTTAATATATTCTTAATAAAGCTATATATTTTGAATATTTATATAATAGAAATAAATTAAAATATACTCCTTTTTACTTATTATAAGTTATATTATTTACTAATTATTATAATAGATTTTCTATATATCTCTAAAACTAAGTTTAAAATCTCTAAAAAACTACTTAAAAACTATAATTTCTTTTATAATATACTTTAAGTTTAAAAGCTTTACTTTTATTATTAATATAATTATTATATTTTAATATATAGTTTTCTATTAAATTAAGTTTCTAAAAAGACATATTATAAAACTTTAAAATAACCTTTATATCTTTTAGTTATTAATAAATAATATATTATTTATAATTAATAATACTTAAACTATCTTACCCCCTAAGATACTAAAGTAAATTATAAAATATTAAATATAATATAAATATTAAATTACTTAATTTATAGTTTAATAATATTTTAAAAATAAGTTTATTAAGAATTATAATAATAAAATATAAATAAATATAATATCTAGCTATATTATAATTAAAATATAGAGGATTAACTTAACTTTCTCTTAATATAAGAGGACTTATTATAAGTTTATTTCTTTATTAAACTTCTTAAATAAAATAAAGAGAAAAAATATAATTAATACTTTAAAATTAATAAAGTTAAATTTCTTTATAATTTACTTAATATACTAATTATATAAAAAATAAATTCTTTATATTATTTAATTATAAGTAATCTTAATTTCTAAATATTATTTAGTTAACTTTTAATTTTTTAGCTTATACTTCTCTTTAATCTCTTTTATAACTTTTTCTACTTTTTTTATATAATTCTTATAATATAAAATAAGGATATTATTAATATAAAAAATTATAAAAACTTTATTATTATAAAACTAAAAAAGATATAAATTTATACTTATTAAGTATAATTTAAAATAAAATAAAATATTTAAAGACTCTTTATATTAAAATAAAGAAGTATTATAAAAACTATATAAAATATATTAAAATTTAATAACTTTTCTATCTTTTTTAAAACTATTTAGTAAGTAGTAAATAATAAAGAAGTTATTTAGCTTATATATAGTATTTAGAAATATATTAATAATATTAAATTAATAAATTTTAAAGTTAAATTATATTATAAAAGCTATTATAATCTTAAATATTTTTATAATAAAAGTTATAATATAAGTTTATTCTAAAAAGTATTTTTCTTAGAGGTTACTTTAAATATAAATTTTAGTTTTATAATAATTAAAATATTTATATTAATCTAGTTTATATATAAATACTTACTTAAAAAATATTAATTTATTTTTAATTTTTAATTTATTTATAATATCTTAAATACTTATTTTTTTAAATTTATTAATCTTAATATTATATATTTTAATAAAATAAGAGTAAAATAGCTTTAATATATATTAAATATCTCTCTAAATCTTAAATAGCTTTATAAGCTAGTTAATATAGATTTTTCTATTTAATATTATAGATATATATTTTAGCTTTATTTAGTAAACTAAAATAAAAATAAAGTAGTAAAATAAGTAATATCTTTAGTTTACTTCTTTAAGTATTTTTTATTACTTTAATATATATATTTTAAAAAAATATTTTAGTTTTATTCTATTTAGAAGAATATAAAATATATTTTAAAATAAAAAAATTATTTTAACTTTATAATTTTAAATTAACTTAAATTAATATAGTTATATATTTATTCTAACTCTTTTTTAATAATACTCTTTTCTTTAGTTTTTAAGTATAGCTATACTAACTAAATAAAAGAGTTACTTTATAAACGTAGTTATATATTAATATCTTCTATATTTAGATTTTATAAAAAAAGTATATTTATTTAAATATATATTTTATTTAAAATTATATTTTTAGTAAGAGTTATATTCCTATTAATATCTTAAGTTTTTTCTATTATAATACTATCTTAAATAAAGTTTAATAATAGTATTAAATTTAATACTTTATATATTTTAATAAAATCTAAATTTAACTTAAGAGTTAATATCTATTTCTTTTATTTATTATTAACTATCTAAAGTTCTTTTAATAAAGAAAAGTATAATAATAATACTTTATTATTTATTATTAATATAAAATTAGCTTTACTTTATATTTTTAAAATTTAAAGTTCTAAAAATATAGAGGATATTAATTCTTATATTTTATTAATAACTAAGTAAACTTCTTTACTTTAAATTACTATCTTTATATTATTTTTTAAATAAAATATCTTCTTATTAAAAGTTATATTTTATATAATAATAACTTCTTAAAATAAAAATATTTAAATTTTATAGAAGTTATATACGTTTACTATATAACTTACTAAATATTTAATATACTTTTATATTATAATTTTAAAATTATTTTTATTTTTATTTATTTTATATTTTTTCTTAAAGAAGTATACTTTATAGTTATATATATAAACTTCTCTTTATTAAAAATAAAAATTAATTAAGAAGTTTATTTTATAAATAAGTTTATAATACTTAATATAATCTTTTAATTAGTTTTTTTTAATTTAAATTAATAAGAGCTAGCTATAATATTAATAAGAGCTTATATTATAAAGGAATATTATAGTTTATATTATTTTAACTTATAAATTAAATAAAAAACTTATTACTTAAAGTATTATAATAGCTTTTATAACTAGTTTTTAATTTATTTATTTTATACTTCTATTTAGTTCCTTAATATATAAAAAAACTTATTTAACTTTAATCCTTATTTCTAATACTTAAATCTAAAATTCTAATAGTTTATTAATTATAATTATAGTATATTTACTATTTTATTTAATTTTATATAATATAAAGCTATATTATCTCTATATTTAGTATTTAAAAGTTTAAATAATAATAAAAACTAAATATTAAGTTTTATTTATATATAAAAATATAAAAAGTTAATTTATATATTTATTTTTAATAACTAAAAGCTATTTATTTATATTAAAACTTATTAAATAATTAAGTAAATTTTATAATACTTTATAAAAAAGTTATATTACTTTTTATTCTAAAATATATTATAATATGACTTACTTTATATATATTATTATATAATATTAGTATTTAAAATATAATATACCTTAAATCTTTACTTTTTAAGTATTAAAAATAAGTTTCTTAAGCGTTTTTTAGCTAAGATAACTAAAATAAAAATACTATATTTCTATAGTATTAATATAAATTTAAATAGGTTTCTAAGAGTATTATTTTATATAAATTATTATAAAAACTAATAGATTTATAATTAAAATATTACTAAAAGAGATATATTTAGAACTAAAATATAAAAAATAAGGTTAATAATTTATAAAAGTAATATTACTTTTTTTTAAAACCTTCTTTATTTCTATATTATTTTTATAATTTCTAATATAAAAAGTATTATTAAATCTTAAATATTAAATATTTATTTTTTATAATAAATATTTTAAAATAATATTAATATAGAAGTTATTTATAAAAGTAATATTCTAAAATATTAAGTTTTAAAGTTTATTTACTTTATTTAAGATATTATAAAAAACTTTTATACTTTTTATTATAATAAAATATAAAATTATACTTATTTTAACTTATTTCTTTATTTTATAAATAATAAAGTTTTTTTTAAAAAGAGAGATATTATTAACTAAATAGAAAATATTATAATTATTTAATATTATATTATTAAAGAGAATTTTTAAGTTTTAAATATAAATTATATAGATCTTATTAAGTTTAAATTTTAATATAAAAACTTTTATTTCTTTTATTATAATTTCTATAATAATATCTTTAATAATAATATAAATTATTATATAAAATAAGAAATTTATTTTAAAAATAAAAATAATAATTAACCTTTTTAATCTACTAAAGTTATTCTTAAATAGTTTTTTCTTATTTTAATTTTTATTATTTTTAAACCTAAAAGTATTAAAGTTTTTTATAGTAAACTATTTTTTATAAACTATTTTAGTATAAAATTTAAAATATTTTAATTTATTAATTTTAAAATAAACCTAAATTATTTCTTTAAAATTTATATAAATTTCTTTATTTATAAGAATAAACTTAAAATAATTATAAATAAATAAAGTTTATTTATAATATTTTTATATATATAATATAAAACTAACTTACTTTATAAAAGCTTTTTTAAAATAAAATTACTAAAAATTATATTATTAAATTATTTAATTAATATTATAAAAACTTTATTAATATAACTTTTTAAATAAATACTTATTATATTTTTATAGAGAAAGTTTTTAAATATATTAATATATTAATTTATATTTTAGATCTTAATACTAAAATATTCTTATTTAATAATATTAATAAACTTTAAATTAGTTTAAAATAGAGTAAAATAGTATTAAATTACTTAGAAAAAAGTTTTTAATATAAAGGTTCTTTATATTTTTAGTAGTTTATACTAAAAAACTTTAAGAAATATATTTTAGAAATTTTTAATCTAAATATTAAAATTAATAATAAAAACTACTTAATTTAAAACTATAATATATTTTTTATAAATTATAATAAAGTTATTTAAATTATTTAAAATATAATATTATTTTAAAATATATATTAAAATATAAAAAGTATAATCTTCTTTTTTAAAAAACTTTATTTAAATAAATATAAGGATCTTTTCTAAAATAATATCTTTAATTTATTTATTTAAAACTTTATATATTTATTCTTTTTATATATATTTTACTTTATAAGCTATATATATAATAAAATATAAAATATAAAGTTTAAAAATTCTTATAAATCTTTTAATAAGAAAAATAAATATAATTAATATTAATAGTAATAAGTTATTAATAGTTTTTTTAAACTTTTCTTTTCTAAAATCTTTATTTTTAGTAATATTATTTTTTATAATAGCTTTTTAAGTATTTAAAGTAATAAAAATATATAAAGTAATAATTTTATTATAAATTTCTTATTTTATTTTATAATATTTATATTATATTTTATTTTCTTTTTAAATCTAATTATTAAATAAAAATATATTTTTAATTTTATTTAAATTAGAAAAAATACTAAAAATATTATTTAAATTAATATATTTCTAAATATTTTTAGTTTTTATTTCTATTTAAAAAGTAATATATTAAACTAAAAAGTTATAATAAAAAGTAAATTTATAAAAAATACTTAAATTAATAATTATTATTATATTAGAAATATATTATAAATTAAAAATAATTATAAAAATAAAGTTTTAAAATTAAAATAGAATATAATAGATATAAAATAAATTAAATAAAGTTATAATTTACTTTATAGATAATAGTTTAGAAATATAATATAAACTAAGTTTATAACTATTATAAACTAACTATAATATATATATAATATCTATATAAATAAAATAGCTTAATTCTTTTTAAATTAAAGTTTAATATAAAAGGTTTTTTAAAAAGTAAATCCTAATATACTAGAATATTATTAGTCTAAATAAGTAAGTTAGAAGTAGGTTACTTTATACTTTCTTCTAAGCGTAAGGCTACCTCGGATACTTAAGGGCATCACAATAGGAATTAAATCCGATTTATATTGAGGATAGGTAAGATGCGGAATTATTTGTCGTGTACCTAAGGCATCTATCCACCTGATTGGGACAGTCCGCTTCAGCTACATGGTCTCTACTCTCTTGTTATCAAGTAACAGTGTCAGTCTTTTATGACTCTCTCTGCGACTTTGACGACTTTTTCTCGCCCAGGCTGCTCCAGTCTTGGGACGATCTCCTGGTACTTGATGAGAAGCCCATGATGAAGTCATCAGCATCTTCTTGATCCGCAGACGTAGCTCAGTACCGCGCTCTCTTTCCTTCATTGCCCTTCCTCTGTCATTGGAAGCTTTAAGGTAGCTTTCCAATCGCTTTGACAAAGCCATTGCGTGGGTCTGATGCTCTTTACTGCCGTTGGCCAGGGTCGCAATTCCCTTGCTCAAGTATTCGTATCCTGTCTCGAAACTAGACAGTCGATCTGGCCCTTGCGCCTCCATGTAATGAGAAGCGAGCAGCTCAGTTGTGAAAGTAAACGCATGGAGGGAGAGAACTTCGTACGCATTTCCCACCCGGGGCTTCTTACAGCACCCGTCTTTTGTTATGGTCCAAATATCAACTGCCTCTTGTATGACACTTGCGGCATTGTTCATGGGCTTCAGAGTAGCCAGAAGGTGGTCAAAATGTAAGGATATGTCGTCCTCGGATACTATTTGGGTCGATATGGAACTCGAGGCACCCAGATGATAGTAGCCGGACTCAATATTTTCTTCGCTTGGGTTGAAGCGACTTCTCCAATTCCTCACACAGTAGGCAGTCATATTGAGAACAATGGCGTGTTCTTGGCCAAGTATACTGGCGATAACATGAATTGCCTTCCAGCATGCAAGGCTTAAGGTTGTCTTGAGGTCGAGAGGAGTTGAAGTTGCGACGGCTACCAGTGATATGACAAAGTCGGTAATTGGATGGTGTACTCCAACAGACGAAGGCAAGATTTCCTGGAGCTGTAGCAGGAAAGACCTGAACAGCAGGAAGTGTTTGCGATCTCCAATGCGAACGTTCATTAGAGTTAAGGAAATTCCAGAAATAGACCAGGAAGCTTGGATTGCAAAGCCGTGTGGAGGACCGTAGGATGTCCACAACGTCCTCCAATACACCAAATGTTTCTCCATACTGCGCCGCATCAGATAGTATTGCGATGCAGCGGCACTTTTCAGAGACCAGTTGCCAGTCGAGGGATGTTTTGCAGAAGCCGAAGTCCGATGACGTGAAGTTCGTACTTCGAGGGTTCACTGCTTTCCAGCTCCGCTTGCCAGAAGCGAAAAGCCCTTTCACGAGATGATCAACGGCGTGGAACATCTTCTCCTGCTGAACGTATGTTGTTGCAAGTCCAAAGTGCGGCCTTTGTCTGTCCAGCCTTCGTCTTGCTTCGTTCATTGAAGCAAACTTGAGGTGTTTGATCGTGGAGGCGGTAGCTGGCAAGGCGTACGCGATACGCCGACGTCGCCCGACGGAATTTTGTAAATCTTTGCGCTTAGACCTGTTCTTGGAGAATCCCCAAAGCCTGAAATTTCTTTCCAATGTCGGTTTACTAACAAATTGAGTCAGCCATTGTTCGAAATTTATCGTCGAATAAGTGCCAAAGAAATCACATACCCAAGTTCGTGCCCATGAATGACGAGCATCTCAAATAGAACTTCGTTCACCGTATGGCCTTCCTCCATGTAGAGTCGACGCAGATGGGTTTCCTTGAGCATATCCCAGTGCTCATTTGATTGCTCATTTGATGGCGTCTTTGGTTCCGACTTGGTTGTTTTGGTTCTCTGCTTGGCCCGCTCGCTGGCCATTGGGTCGTGCATCACAAATTCAATCGCTGCTGGGCTCTCACTCGAGTCAGATATTGCAACCCCCAAGTAACCGCTCTGTTGCTCAGGATATTTCTGAGGGTTAAGCTCGGAAGGCCATATCGGATTGCAAGATGCTGTCATCAGGTCGGTAGCTGCGAGAGAACCAGAGTATTCCAAGAGCTCAATATCCATGAATGGTACTATCATCGAGAAAAAAGGCGAGTCAGCCCATTCCTTAAATGTCATTACGTTTCCATCAAAATGAAGCAAGTTACTCATTGGGAATCGTAAGTTGGACGTAAATTGTCCAGCCGTCCGCAGAATCGAGAGATTCATCAAACCGACGTCCAAATTGGCATTAGCATTGTGACTCGAATATGAGTGCTCCTGTGGCCGTTGATTGCTGAAGTCGGATGAGGTACCGCTAATCAAAGAAAAAGGCTGATATTCCTGGGGTAACAAAAATAGGTCCACATCGTTTTGACAAAGATGCAAGTAATCAAGTGGGTTGTATTCCTCAAGATGGTTCCCCCATACACGGCTTTCTGCTGATGTACCGTAAACTGTTTCATCGTGCATGGCGTGATCCAAGGCAGCTTGGAAGGCAGCTTGAACGGCAGCATTGTCTAAGCGCTCCATCATTGGCTGTGATGCTCAGACTTGAACGTGTCGATACGTGTGATGCCTGAAGGTAGTGCTCGAGATTTGGAATGCCCGTAGAAGGAGAATATGCGAAGTACTGTGCGGCAGCAAAGTAGTAGATGGGTCGTTTGAGGGGAAACAGACCGCCTGCTGGCCGGAAATGGTCGTGGGCGAGGTCATACATCTGGTTCGCCCCAAGATCTCGCCTCATTTGGGCCGGGATGCAAAATGCAGTAGCCATTAGAAAGAGTCTTACACGTGGTGGTGTTGGGAAACGCCATGCAGGTGTCTTTCGGCTCGGCCGTGTATTGCATATGATAACGCATGATCATTGGCCTGATCCTAAACCATCACGTTGGTTTGGGTGATGATAAGCGTCTCCACCTTGGGATGCATTGGAACGACTGGATCAATGCAAGACAGTCCTTCGAATGGCCGCCCAGCATTGCTGCCCCACTGCAGAGAACCAACCGGAGTCGACATCATTTTGAGTGGTGCACAAGAATACTCAACGCTGATGTGGACGGGCTACTGTTTTGCTTGATTCGGGGTGTGTTCTGATGAGCTTGCCAATAAGCCTTGATCACAACAGGTTGAACGGTAGTTGCAGCTCATCCATTGAGCCACCAGTATGAGCCCCTTCTGAAAATTATAAGTAGGCGGTGCATTCTCACTCCAGATGAACTTTTTGTTGCGGTCATCGAGCAACCGAAACTTACTTGTCAAGTTATCACTTGTTCTTATACTCCTCACCCTGAGCATTATCTGCTGCATACCTTGTTGCTGAAACATTCTTCACCCCTCTTATTCAAGATGCAGGTCATTTCGACGGAGACCATCAATGTTGGTGCGTCAAGCTCCACGACAGCTTCTGCCAGCCTTCCTGTGGACAGTCCAGGCCGATCATACCACTCAAATGACTCCGCCAATTCAGGGACTGAGTCGGATACCGATGACGATCAACTTACCCAGAAGGCAGTCGGCAAGCCAGGACCGGATATCTCCAAGACTAACTGGAATTCCTGGGTCACTGAACATCTGAAATCGCTGGTCTCGAAAGCCAAAGGTGGTGTGTCACAGGCGGTCATGGCGTTCATCAAGAGCACGTAAGTGTCGAGACTGCCATGTTCAGTATGATCTTAACAAGCCGTATACTTAGTATGAAAGACACGAAGTTGATCTTCGTGATGGGAAGTGCGGGTACGGGCAAGTCCTCCTTACTCAATGAGCTTACCGGGATGGATCTTCATGTCGGCAAATCATTGAAGTCCGGTAGGTCAAGATCTGACCTCATTTTGAAATCTCATCCTCGTTAACTTGCTAATCGTTTTCATCATGCAGGGACCCGGCGGTACCACGTCTGCCCCGCCATCATTGATGATCACCAGTATCTCTTCATAGACACAGCTGGCTTTGGCGCCGCCGATTTAGACGATGAAGACAACTTCAAAGACATCATGGCATGTCTTTCAACACTTCGCCCATTCGTCACCTTCTCCGGTGTTCTGTATGTCTATGGGCGAATGGGGCGCTTCTGGACAGCGATCTGCGCACTCTGCGATGGATCGAATGTTTTTGTGGTCCGACCTTCTTCCAAAACATCACGATTGTTACCACAAAATGGGACGAGCTCGTGGAAGATGCTTTCGAGGACAGATGGGCCATCACGGCAGACTTTGAAAACCACGAGGTTGTCCGTTGTCTGTTGGATCCTCCTGGTCGACTTGATGGAGCCACCATTTACCATCATGGCTTTCCTGGAGGTAGGGGCTCCGGAGACTCGTGGAGCAGCATCCTTTCCAAAAAACGGCGAGCCCATGAAAGAGGCGACGAACTTCGCAATCTTATTCGACGTAATTACACAGACAAAGACGTCGGCGAGCTGCAGATTATTCAAGAATTGGATCAAGGAATGGCCTTGTGTGAGACAGAGGCAGCGAGGATTCTTGCGTCTGATCTGAAGCAAACCATAGTGGAGGTATCGGAGGATAGTGCTACTTTGGTGCTACGACCGGGTTTGGACAAGGATTGCGGAGTGCTCAGGTCTCAGAAGGCAGTCAAGAACTCGAGCGACAAATCAGACGACTCTAGGGACACAGAGACAAGAGACCAACCCGAGGAGCATACCAAGGAACAATCTAAGGAACAATCCAAACAGCAACCCGTCGAAGAGTTTAAGAAACAGCCTAAGGAACAACCTAGGAATCGGACCGAGGGTAAAGCCAAAGAAGAATCTTCTTGGTTTGAAAGATGGTTCCAGAGTGACTGGTGGGCCGTCCTCGCAGAAGCAGCCCGTTTCTTCGCAGAAGCGCGTAACGGAGGGTATCAATCCAGCAACCGGGGAGGCTTTGGGCCTCCTCCTGCATGGAACCCCTGGCAGGCTGCTCGGAACTGGTGGAGTGGAACAGCTTGAGGAATTTTTTGGTCTTCTCTTTGCGCGAACAAATAAGGATCAGGGGGGCAGCGTTCAGGGGGCTTCAGAGAATGCGGTATGGCTGTGCGACGGAATATTACTCAATAACTCATGACCTTGTTTTCTCTCTCCTTAACGTCATTCGTTTTGCAGTATGTTCACCCAAAATAAAAAGAGTCGATGGTATCTTCATTTCCTTAGTAATACGAATCATCGTGAATCCCCCTCCCATACAACAAAATATCCTCAAAAGGATTCCCGGCCTTCAACACCCTCACCCTCGGCCTCCCCAGATCCCCCCGACTAACATACCCACAACTCGTCTCATTAAACCTCTGCCGCCCCCTCGCAACGACCTTAAACTTCGGCACAATCGCCTCCCTCCGCTCCACCCTCCCCCACCCGCCGCCGCCCGCGCACGCATTCTGCTCCTGCACGTCCACCTCGCCCCACGCCCAGAACCCGTCCTCCGCGTCGCAGGGAAAGTCGATCGTCAGCTTCGGCGCGATCTCCGCCGGGACGCCCGTGTACAGCTCGCGGAACTCGGTCAGCAGCCGGCGCGTGAGCGGGCACTCGGCGTCTAGCCACACGTACACCTTGGTGGCCTTGGTCTCCTTGGCCGCGAGCGTGTGCCAGATGCTGCCGCCGTTGAGGTACAGCCAGTTGCCGCTGTCCTCGCGCAGGGAGATGTTGATCGTGCGGGCGACGGAGACGTAGCGGGGCCGCGGGTATTTGAGGAGGCGCTGGAGGGTGTGGCCGTTTGTGATGTTTAGGATGCGGGATTCGCGGAAGGAGTCTATGCTTTCGTCGTATCTGGGGGTAGACAATGAGTGGTTGTTCAGAGTGATTAGGGGTGAAGGCTGCGACGTACACCCTCTTGCAAGATACCAAAAGTGACATGAAAGCTTGGTTCTGGCCCTGATTTAGGTCGACCTTCCTCCCTTCCTTGATATCCTCCCATAACTCTTCACATCTCCAGTGATTACACCACGGCGACTGCATCCTCAGAAACCATTCCGGGTGCCATTGTACCTGAGGGGCCTTTCTAAAGTCTCTCGCGAGGCCCAGTTGCCTCTCATCCGGCGCCTCGTGATCCGTCACACACGGCGAGTACCGCATATGCCCATCCTCAAGAAACGCGTGTCGCTCCACGCCGCACGCGACCCAAAACTCCTTATATATCTGCTCGCGGATCTCGGGCGGTAGCCGTCGGAAAATATGTGATTGGCCCTGGGGGTAGGCCTGCCGCCTCAGTTCTGGGTCTTTGATTCTCGGGGTTTCTTCGGGGGTGGTGTTGGTGATGTTGGGCTTCGGTTTACATGTCTTTTCGTCCTCTTGTGGTGTAGTCCTCTTCCATAGAGACGAGGTCTTGAATGAAAACTTGAATGATTTTGCGGATGTTTTGCTGATTGTCAAGAAGTCGTCGTGGCGATCACTCCTCGTGGAAAATACTTTCTTGAAACCGCCTAGACATGATTTTGATGCCCGGCGGAGGAGGCTTCGATGGCCCATGGCCGGGCCGAGATGAGTTTCCATATCGGGGCCGCACTTCTGACCCGAAGGCCGATGAGAATGCGGAAGATAGTGAGCCCACGGTGTGAAGTTGGCGAGAAGGATCGAATAGGACGTAAGTTTCCGTCAACAGATGAATCCAGCGGGATGGTTCTTTAGTCAGAGAAGAGGGAACAGAAACCGGCAGGCACTGGGAGAAAGAAAGAAGAAGGGAAGAAGGGCAGGCAAGCAGGGGTGGTCTCAGAGGCAGGGGGTGCAGAGGTTGCGAGAACCGATATATATGAATGTTTGCTTCACAGTGTCTCGGATACCTGCTCTGTCCTCGAGGGAAAGGCTCCAAGCAACCAACCGAGGCTGTATATCGTTCCACCGTCCCGAGAATCTGGTAAAAGGACTTTTTGTTCAACCAACCAGTTTCGCAGGTGAGCCAACCGAGTTGCGAGATCATTCAATACAAGCACAGCGCCCACTTTGTATACATACGTGGGGAGGGGGCGAAAGGCGCGGCAAGGACCGAGACCCCCAAAAAGTGGTGTTGGTGTTGGTGTCTCTCGCCTGCCCAGGATGAGAGCGAGGATCACATCTCCACCCTGTGTAACGGGGGCAAGCAAACACGCATTTTGTGGCCTGGTTTTGGCCCAGAAGGATGGGCGGCGCATGGGGTCATATTTTTTCATTGTTCCATGTTGCGGAGGGTGGTTGTCGACGTGAATGTGACATGTTCATATTTGCTTTCCGGAAGCAGGAAAAAGCAAAGAAAACGGGCACTGTGAACGTCGCAGCGGAACGGGATGGGCGTCACAGTACTTGTACCCCCTTGTCGAGTCCACAGGGCGGACGGGCGCGAAAGGGAGAGGCGGCCGGCCGTGGAACACTTTGCGGGATCGTTTCCCGTGGTGAGACAGAGATCATCTGTGGTGGTTCCTCGTGAACTCGTGGCTTTTGGGTGTGTCACTCGGGTAGTGCCAAAGTGCATCATCGGAGGCGGACGACGGCTCCTGTAAACCACCCACAAAAAAGTGAAGACCCTGCCTGGACCTTCCTTCTGCTCCACCAACATGTGCCAGGGGATACGACGCAGCACCAACAGCTCCAACAGAGGATGAGCCGATCAAGCTGCTAGGCGCTGAGAACTGAGCCGTCACTTCCCGCTTGGATTTTGAGGTGGGCGATGATCTGTCCGGTTGCGTTGGTCCAAAATGACTGAAATGACGCTGCGGACCCGAGTGTGATGAATATCAGTTAGCTGGGTGTTGCACTTCAGTGAGGAATGTATGAGCCGCTCAACACGGATATGTCTCAGTCCGGGCTTCGCAATTCCCGCGACATGGCCAGCAACCATGCATCCCGTAGCGAGCAAATCAACCACAACCCCCAAGACCTGAGCGTTTTCCCATCTAGGCATTCCAGTCGTTGAGTGGGACGTGGAACCTGTCAGACTGCAGCATAGCAGGCAGCGAGATGATCCCAACGGCCGCCGGGAGCGCACCAACACGCAAATGTCAAACTGTCACGGCCACTTTGCTGCGTGTCCGCGGCACAGCGGTGTTGGCGTGAGATGGGCCGCTCAAGGCGCTACCTGGTTGTCATCGTCAACCTAGCCAGAGCTCCGCAGGCAGAAAAGCGGCGAGAGGCGATTGGCTGATCTACGGGGAACGACGGCGTTCTTTTCTCCTCATCTGGACCCCCTTCTCTCCCTCTCCACGCATCGCGGGCTGCGGGACCGTTGTCGATAAGGCCTGGCCGCGAACTAGGCGCGCTAAGTGCCTAGTTCCCGGGGAACGGCGGTCGCTGCGCCGGCCGTCCGACGGGGCTGCCGGATGGGGTGAGGTGCATTTCCCCATTTGAACGAATCAATCTGCGAGAAGCATTCTCCGCCCGGCTGCGTCGACAAACGGAGGTTTCAGTTGGAATGCGATGCAAGAGTGGTTCAGTTGCCGGACAGCAAAGGCCGAGAAGCAGAGATGTGACGGGCGAATCCCGTGTACCTGTTTTTGTCTTTGTGAAATGCCCGAGGGAGGCAGGATCTTGATCGAGTATTGTTGGAACTTGTGCAGAGCCATGCAAGCCTCGGTTTTTTCGGCCGCATCGTCCTGGGCGGGCAGGTGATGGGGTTCGCCTCTCTCGTGAGCAAATGTGGATTCGACACCCGTGAAAGAGGCAAGGATGCTGCGTTGGGGAGACGGGATCGATTTGCCTCTCGCACCAACGACACCTTGTCGTTCCTTCGAAGCCATTCCCACAGCGGCAGCTGGACGTCGATGCAGTATCCGCAGCCCGTCCGTACTATGCAGTAGTAGGTGTCAGTGTGAATACGGTTATGGATATGCATGTGTGCATGAGGCCATTCAGGATCCAGATCTCGCGGCCAGAGTTTGCGACCCGGTCCATGGATGGCCGAGGGAGAGAGATCCTTGTCGTTCTGTTGGTGGCGGTTGTCGTTGGTGATGTGAAGTGGGTGCTCGACAAGCGGCACAGTCACATTAGACGAGCTCGCCCATCCCTGACAAGATTCGACCAAGATGTGACCTTATAGTCTATACCGATAACTGACAGCAGGAAATGGCATCTGAAGGGCGAGATCTGGGAAACAGAGTTGGACCCTGTGAACTCTGTCTTGAGTTTATCGGTTGGGCGTGCCGGGTGGCGTTCGGTGCCTCGTGCTTGTGATGGCTCGCGGACGCAGCCGTGAGGTAATTCGCACTAAGCAGGAACTTTGTTGGGCGGCGAAAGAAGGTAAATAGAACGATGGTGGTTTGACAGGTGATGAAACTCAATCTGGAGAGATTTAGGCGCGACAGACAGGGAATTTGCAAAAAGAAACATCGCGAAATTCACAATGTCGCCCAAAAAGAAAGTTGTCGATGATGGAAGGAGCAACACATGCAAGCCCAGGCTGACATAATCCCGCCTACTACCTACGCTCTGACCTCCCCTGGCTTTCCCGCTTTTCGGCAAGCTCAAGGGGCCAACGGGACTAGACCGCTAACGAAGCGCTGAAGCAACGGGTGGACTTGACCAGGATATCGCGAGTTTCCAGCGATTGCCGCTAGCCATAGGGCAGAGGGAGTGCTAAAGACAAGCGCTGCCATTGGCGATGCCGGTTGCCGACAGACTTCCGTTGGGGGAGGAAACAGCCAGGTTCAGGGCATCAGATTGAAGGAAACACTGAACTGATAAGGTACGCGATAAAGCATCGGGAGCAAATGAAAAAAACCAGACGAAAGAAAAGGCGGGGCGCCTGGTCCGTGGCAGAAGCTTGGCGAAGGGAGGCGAACGGCTCGTCCATGCGCTACCTCTAGAAAAAAACAACAATCTCCCACGCGAGACCGACGACGAGGACGAAGAGCCAAGCCTCGGATCGACTCCTGTCTGGTCTGATCAGTCAACAGTCGTCGCAATTGACTCGTCCCGTCGTACCTTTCGTCCACACGACTGCAACCTTGAGAGCCAACCCCTCCGTTTCATGGCGTTTACTGTCCCAGCAGTGCTTCGCTGTGCCGCGCATAAGGGCGCCACTACGTCATGAAGTTCGCAAAGGAGCTCGAGCAGGACCTTGTGCCAGGTGCGAAAGCCTCCCCCATGCGCCTGTCTCTGGCGATTGTCTTGCGATTTGCTAATGCAGTGTCCCTTGAACAGAATGGCGCGTCAAATACCTCGATTACAAGGCCGGCAAGAAGCTCATTAAGAAAGTGTCTCGCGCCATCAATCGCGCCAATGGTAGTCCGCAAGGGAACTCGGGCAAGCTCAACAACCGCGGAACATCCAACTTCTTCAATAGCGACAATGCGAGGGAAACGAATCCCGACGAGAGAACATCGCTGCGAGAGGGTTCTGCCCCGGTCGGCTCTGCCCGACAGAAGCCCATGACGCCTGCGCAAGCGATCCCTGCGAACCACGAACACCAGACCCTGACGAGTGGCTCGAATGATATGCAATATGGTAGCTTCGTGCATACGCCGCCCCAGCACGAGGGAGCTCCCCTCGATCGGCGGCCGACCTTCGAGCTTCCTGACCCTGCGATGAGGGTGCCTTCCCGGACGACGGACCAGGGTGCTGAAGGGGCTCATGCTCAGGAAAGCCCAATGGCCAGGCAGGCTCTACAGCGCAGCGCATCCATGATGACGGATCCACGAAGCAATCAGCCCTCTGCGCCTGAACAGACGCACTCTCCTTCGTCAATGAGGCTCCCTCACTCCGCTACCATCGGGTCTGTAAGTGGCTCGCCAAGACGCGGCTTGCGAAGGTGGTTTACGGGGTCTTCACCCCTCAATCGGGTTGGAACGAACCCCGAATACGGTATGCAGGCACTGGCAATGGAGCCCGGGGGAATCGAAAAGGCAGAATTCGAAAATTTCCTAGACGATCAGCTTAACACGGTGGAAAAGTTCTACAAGGAGAAGGAGGACGAGGCTGGACAGCGCCTCAAGGTGCTTAAGGAGCAGCTTCACGAAATGAGAAACCGACGAACCCAGGAGCTCAACGCTCAAAAGCAACAGGCCGAGATGGAGTTCATGCACGGCCACCACGGACATGGCGACGGTGCGAAGAACGGTCCACTTGGCTGGATTGATCCGGTTAGGTCTAAGATCTTCAGACCAGGACCCAACTCCAGGAACTTGTCAAAAATGGCTCCCACCCCAGTCATGCGTCCTAGAGAGGGCCAAGACGCGAGGATGGACTACATCCGTCGACCACCAGAGCATGAAGTTCCCTACCGGTCCGCGAAGCGCAAGTTGAAGCTTGCCCTCCAGGAATTTTACCGTGGCCTGGAACTCCTCAAGTCCTACGCCATCCTCAACCGGACTGCGTTCCGCAAGCTGAATAAGAAGTACGACAAGGCCATCAATGCCCGCCCTCAGTACCGTTATATGACCGAGAAGGTGAACAAGTCGTGGTTCGTCAACAGCGACGCCCTAGATGGACATATCAAGGCCGTCGAGGACCTATACGCCCGCTACTTTGAGCGCGGCAACCACAAAATCGCTGCGGGTAAGCTGCGAAGCATGGCTCGTAAACCTAGAGACGAGTCTGGCAGCGCCTTTAGGTGCGGTATTCTCCTCGGGACTGGTGCTGTCTTTGGCATCCAAGGCGCCATCTTGGGTGTCCAGCTCTTGTGGGACCATGACGCCCACGTCCGCGAGCAGACGAGCTACCTGTTGCAGATTTACGGCGGTTACTTCTTCATGCTCCTGCTGTTCTGCATGTTCTGCATCAACTGTGCCATATGGACCAGGAACAAGATCAACTATCCCTTCATCTTCGAATTCGATACACGCAACAACCTCGACTGGCGGCAGCTAGCCGAGTTTCCAAGCCTATTTACGTTCATTTTCGGCCTCTTCCTGTGGCTGAACTTTAGCTCCTACGGTTCGGACGAGGTGTACGAGTACTATCCTGTCGCTCTCATCTTCGTATCAGCCCTTATCATTTTCCTTCCCCTCCCTGTTCTCAAAGCTAGGAGTCGAAAATGGTTCGCATATTCTCATGTAAGTCAGCTGCTTGTTAAAATGATTGTATTGCGCCATCTAACAACACTCGACAGTGGCGTCTCTTGCTCGCTGGTCTTTACCCAGTCGAGTTCCGAGACTTTTTCCTCGGCGACATCTACTGCTCTCTGACCTACGCCATGTGTGTAAGTGTACCTCAATGTCTCCCTACCGTGGCATATCTGACTGTTCATAGAACGTCGAGCTTTTCTTCTGCGTCTATGCCAATGCATGGGACAACCCAGTCCAGTGTAATTCGAACCATTCCCGCCTTCTAGGCTTCCTAGGTGCACTTCCCCCGATCTGGCGCTTCCTCCAATGCCTGCGCCGATACAGAGACACCCGCAACATCTTCCCGCACCTCATCAACGGCGGAAAGTACACAATGTCCATCCTCGCCGCAATGTCTCTCTCAATGTACCGCATCAACAACACCAGAGGCAACCTGGCCATGTTCATTACCTTTTCCACAGTTAACGCCATCTACACATGTAGGTACTTGCCACCAAGTTCTCTCAGTCCAGCAACTAACAGTCACCCTCAGCAATCTGGGACATCTTCATGGACTTTTCCTTGTTGGACCCCAACCCCAAGAAGAAGCCCAACGGCAAGCCCGACGGGAAGCCCAGCAAATTGCCCGTCCTCCGTCAAACCAGAGCCCTCAAGAAGACGTGGCCCTACTACTTCATCGCCGTCGTCGACCCCATCCTCCGCTGGGCCTGGATCTTCTACGCAATCTTCACACACGACACGCAGCACTCCACGATCGTCTCCTTCCTCGTCGCCCTCGCAGAGGTCTCCCGCCGCGGCATGTGGACCCTTTTCCGCGTCGAGAACGAGCACTGCGCAAACGTCACAGCGCGCAAGGCCTCCCGCGACGTGCCCCTTCCCTACCCGTCGGAGTCTCCCTCGCGCTCGCCGACCATCAGCGACGCCGGCAAGGACGGCGCCGTGCTTGAGACGACGGGCACCGCGGACGCACCGGGCACGGCAGGCGCCAGCGGGGCTACCACGTCGTCGTCGCGTCGCATGGAGGAGGGTACCGTCAGACGGCGCAAGTCGAGCGTCGCGATGCCGCCGCCGCAGAGGACTTTCACCTCGATATTGGCCGAGGCGCATCGGCAGGACTTTGAGAAGAGGAAGAAACCCATTGAAGAGGTCGAGCCGCAGTTGGAGGAGGCCGGGGGCATGGCCAGCGACGATGGGTCCGGCAGTGATGACGACGATGACGATGATGGGGATAGATCTGATGCGGCGTCTGAGGCGGACTCGATGGAGATTAGAGAGGCACGGGAGCTGGGTGACGACGCACGGCAGGGAACCAGGCGGGCTTAATAGTAATTATAAGGCTTTAATGTCTGTCACGATAATGAGACACTTTTCTTGAAAATTGCTTTGAATTGCATCCATGCTGATGCGTCTTGTGCTGATACATATTCTACAAGCCATTTCATAAATCATACTCTGTCCTCGTCTACTCTTTACGCCGCGCTGGAACTCTTACTTCTATATACGCCTATCCTCTCTAGCAACTGGCGCCTCTCAGTGCCACTCGCCGTCAATCTTCTCCCAGTGGTCCAAGAAGCCCTTGAAGAACTTGACGCCCAGACCAGGGTCCAGAGCACCGGTCGTCGCGCGGATGGAGTGCATGCTCAGCTGCGGCAGGCCGGCGTCAGCCGCCTTGACGCCCATGGCGCTGCTGAGCGCGGGGCCGACGGTGCCGCCGCTGCGGGTGTCGTTGCGGATCTGGAAGGTCTGGGTGGGCGCATCCGCGAGCTCGCCGACGCGCTGGAGGATGGCGGTGGAGACGGCGTCGGTGGTCATGTGGCCGTTGCTGTCGCCGCAGATGGCGATGCCGACGTTGAGGCGGGGGACGTGGTCGTCGAGGTAGTAGCCGAGGAAGTTGGGGTTGCCGGCGTGGGTGACGTCTGCGGAGACGAGGAAGGAGGAGGCGAAGGTCTGGCCGAGGACGTTGGAGCCGAAGGGGACGTCGGCGGCGGCGGAGAGGGACTCGACGGCGCGCTCGATTGTGAGGGGGAGGAAGTTGGAGCGGGCGCCCTGGCGGAGGAGGGAGCCGATCTCCTCGTCGTCGAAGAGGGCGACGAGCTTGATGACGCCGTCGGAGGGGGAGGACTCGGCGGCGAGGAGGCCGGTGAAGGCGGCCCAGGAGCAGAGCTTGTCGTCGATGCGGCCGCCGAAGATGAACTCGCGGTCGAGGCCGCCGGTCTGGGCGGGCTGGGAGTCGTAGAGCTCGAGCTCCCAGTTGACGATCTGGGTTGGGGAGGCGAGGCCGAGTTCCGAGGAGATGAGCTTGACAAGCTTGGGGGGCTGGGTGTTGACGAAGGAGCCCTTGGGGCCGAGGGGCTCAACGGGAGTGTTGGAGGCGGCGTCGGAGGAGCTCTCGAGGCCGATGATGGGCACGGCCTGGGTCTCGGGGTTGTTCTGGCCCATCATGCCGACGCCAAAGTGCGGCGCGAGGGTGGGGATGCGGGCGATGGGCCAGTCGAGGCGGACGAGCTTGGTGGTGGTCTTGTCGGACTCGTCGCGGACGATGACGCGGCCGCCGATGGAGAGGTCGCGGTCCCACCAGGTCTGGTTGAGGGCGCCGGCGTAGGGGGCGACGCCGAGCTGGAGGTAGCCGGCGCGGGTGGGCTTGGTCGAGACGGGCTTGAGCTTGGCGGTGAGGGCGTCGATGTGGCCGGCGATCATGGCGACGCCGTTGCCGGGCTTGTAGGCCTCGCCGACGGTGAAGGCGATAAGGCCGGAGCCGTTCTTGGTGGTCCAGTACTTACCGCCGGGCTGGAGCTTCCAGCTGTCGCGGGCGGGCAGCTCGGTGAAGCCTGCGGCGGCGAGCTTGGTCTTGAAGTAGGAGACGGCGTGGAAGATTGTGGGGTTCTCGGTGAGGAAGTCGACGAAGGGCTGGGTGTAGGCTTCGGGCTTGCCCGCGGCGACGGCGCAGAGCTTGCAGGCGGCCGGGGAGGCGGCGCGGGAGGTCTGCTTCACCTCGCTGTAGCGGAGGGCGTTCCAGCAGGACTCGCAGACGGGGTTGGAGGCGGCGGGGCGGCCTTCCATGTCGGCGAGGAGGAAGGGCTTGGACGCCGTGACGGGGATGGTTGTCGAGGCGGCCATCGAGGGCGCGGGCGATTGCGAGCGGGAGAGGGCTTCGGCGGCTTCCATTGCTTGCAGGCGGAGAGAGAGGGAGGACACGCGGGTGCGGAGAGAGTCGGGAGTGTGTTTGGTCATGGTTGGAAGTTGTTGTTGGTGTTATCGCGAGGGAGGGCGTTGTGGTGTTTTGGTGATGTTTTGATGCAATGCACACGTGCACCAGCAATTGAACAAGTCAGCGGTGTGATTGCGCGAGATGCAATGTGCGGTGAGCTTGCTGGAGACGATATGCCTGTGGAGGAATAAGAGCGCGAGCCGAGGAACGAGGAGTGGTGGACGTGGGCGAGGATGAAGCCAGCTGGAGCTTTGGAATCGGATGTGCGAGCCGCCGGAAGCTTCAACGCAACAGACACCCAAATCGGGGGGGAAAGCACGACTCGCCGATTGACTCAAGCCGATACGGGCCCGGCTGCTGCCCACCTCAGCTCCACCTGCTTGTATTGACCGAGCAAGCTCGTTATCTTATCGCGTTCATGGTTGCCATGGTGGCTGGTAATAGTGTCGCTGCGTCGCGCCGGGGTTCGGGAAGGGGTCACTTAACCATATTCAGAAGGTCACAGGCGCTCAGGATGGCTGAAGGAGGCGGAGGAGCGAGACATTTGTCTGTGGTGCCTTGCGCCAAATAAGCTGCCGTGATTTGGTGGACGATGGTGTCATTTGGAATGTTCACGCGACGGATTGCGAGTGAGGACGCGGTTGCACTGCATCTGCGAGACGGTAGTTAGCCGGGCCCAGGCCCAAGGCCCAAATCCCAGCCTAAATCCCACCTTTATATAAGGGATCAGCTACACTACTTTATAGCTAGCTACGCCTAGCACTTATAGCTAGATTAATTAAGCTACTTTATATAAGTTATAAGTTTTCTAAATACTTAAATCTATCTACTAAATAGTAAAGTTATTCCTAAGTAGCTATTAAAACTCTAACTTTATAGTTTAATAATTACTATAAAGTAATTAATAGATTATTAAGTTACTAGAAGTAATACTTTTAAGTAGAGGTTATAGTTATTATAATATATATCCCCTACTTATAAAATCTTCTTAACTCTTAAACTATTAAAATTAATAATTATTTAATAATTACTATAATTATATAGTAATAACTATTTAATAACTATTTAATAATTACTCTTAATTATTATTTAAATTTCTCTTAAACTACTAAATTAATTAAATAAAATAATATATTTTTAATTAGTAATTTAATTTTTTTTTTTTTTAGCTCTATTAGAAAGGGATTATTTTAAATTAGTTTTCCTCCTTTTTTTATTATAAACTTTATAGTTAGAGTAGCTATATAGAAAGTAGTTAGTAAGAGATTAAATCTAAGAAATCTAATATATAATATTATCTCTAAACTAACTAAAACTATAAACTTTAAACTATAAGAGATTAATCTTAAGAATACTTTTAAAATAATAAAATTACTTTTTTATTTAATAGCTAAAAAGATACTAAATAAATATAATAAAGATATAATTTTTAAAAAAGATAAAATAATAATAGTTAAAAATCTAAGTTCTTTAAGTAATCTAATATTTATAAGTTTTATACTTACTAAATAGTTATTTATAGAAAAGATCTAATATAATCTCTTAGAAGAAATAATTAATAATAATCTTTTTATTATAACTTTAGTTTTCTATATTTTTATTAAAACTAAAGAATATACTTAAAAGTTTAATAAACTAGTTATAAATAAAATCTATAATAACTAAAATAGAATAACTAAAATTAACTATAATAATACTAAAGATTTTATATAAGATTTTTATTTAACTTTTAATAAACTAAATAGCTCTAATATAAGCTTATTAACTATAGCTTTTACTTATAGACTTATCTAAGGTTTTAAATATTTTAATTAAATAAAAATAAATATTATAGAGAATAACTTTATTATAAAACTTTAAACTTATAATAACTTCTTATAAGAACTTAGAAGCTTTAGTGAAAAGGAATAATATAAGTAAGCCTCTTAAGGTATTAATATTTCTTTAAATAAAAAGAAGTTTCCCTCTAAAAAGTAACTTTAAGTAATTAAACTTAATAAACTATAAAACCCTTATACCTCTTATAATATTAAATATCTTAAGAACCTCTATAAGTATAAAATATATAACTCCTATTATAGAAAAATAACTTAATACTTTAAGAAGTATAATAAGTATTCTCTTAAATACTTTAAATATTATACCTTAGTATATAATAAGTTTAAATACTTAAATAAACTACTAATAACTTAATAATTAATAATATAAGTATTTACTTTAGTATTTATCTTAGAAAGCTAAACCTAAAATAGTATCTTTAGAAACTTTAGTATTAAATAAGATATTAACTAACTATCTAAAGCTTTTATAAATACTTTATTAGCTTAAGCTTAAAAAAGAACTCTTCTATTATTCTTAATAAATAACTTTAAAGTATTTAGTTTATACTTTAACTTTTAATCTCTTACTAAAGATCTATATAAAGTTAACTATATATAGAGAGTTAAGAAGTAATTAATAAAAATATTTAAATACTTTATTTATAGTTCTATTAGCTAAACTATAGAAATAGAGACTAATAGTTTTTTTATATATAATACTATTAAGAAAGCTAATAAAGAAGAAAATAATAGCTAAGAAGTATAATTATACTAATATATTATATCTATAGCTTCTATTAAGAGAATAAACTCCTTTATACTAAATATTAATACTAATAAGTATATTCTTAATAATCTCTCTATTTTTAAAAAACTTTAAGATCTCTTTTAAAGATTAACTATAAACTATATAAATAGAAAGAACTAAATTAGTTAAGCTATTAGTATAACTAGAGTAATTACTATTAAACTAAGTAGTAAAAAAACTACTTTCTAATTATATAATACTCTCTATAAACCTTATAATATAATATAAATTATTAATATTAGTCTTTTTTAGAAAATAAATATCTATTTTAATAATCTAAATAATACTTTAATTTATAAAAATATATCTAAAACTATTACTAACTTTAAATAGGATATATAAATCCTTTAGCTTTAGATCTATCTTTCTAACTAAAGTAATAAATTTAGCTCTTTTAAGCTAAATTACTAAACTTTTCACACTTATCTAAGATATCTATTTAGAGAAGTAACTATTATTACTATAAAAGATATTAATATAAACCTCTTTAGAATACCTCTTATAAGATATAAATATTATATCTACTTTATAGCAAAATTAATATAATTAAGTTTGTAGTTATGATATAGCCCCCCTATAAAAAGACTATAGCAAAATTCACTCTATACGTGGGTATAATTCTAGAAACACTATATAGGCACCTTAACCTATACCCTCTACTAATTAAGGAAAACAGTATAGAAACCTTATATATTCCTACTAGTAGGTAAACCCTTACATAAAGTCGAACGCGCGCCCTAGCCGAATAGACCAGCAGAACAGCAACAACGCCGGCTACGCAGCGTGGAGCCAGCAGCGCTACATATAGTGGGGCTAATTATATTAGGGCTAAAAAGGTTACTAAGGCTCTTATAGCTTAGTGATAGCTTTACTAAACCTTTTAGTAAAGTAAATACTACTATAAGAGAGATAACTCCTTAACTAAAGAGGTTATAACGCTACTAAATAGAGATAACTCCTTAACTAAAGAGGTTATTATAAGAAGTTCTTATAGCTAGAAATATAAAAAGCTCTACTACGTATAAAGCTTATACTTTTCCCTCTTCCTCTTCCTCACCCTTAAACCTATATTAATAACTTATCCTTATAACCTATAATAGATCCTAAAGTATCTTTATAATATTTATACTATATAAAGAATATAAGAATACTAACCTTATACTAAGTACGCCCTTTTTCAAGAAGATAGCTAGGACTATCACTACGTAGTATAATATCTATATACTAAATAAAGCCCTTAAGTTTAGTAAGTACTTTAACTCTAATTAGGAGTAGTTTATTATAATAGTATTAAATAGAGCCCTTAAGAATACCTCTAAAAAGGACCCTCTTTATACTATAATTAAGGTAATAAATACCCCTAATAGCCTTAAAGTAGAGGCTACACACATCTCTAGCTATCCTAAGGAGTAAGCCTTCTTCGCGCAAACCCTCCATAATACTAAGGCAGACGTAGCCTAAGCCTAAGCATAAGCCTAGTAGAGCTTATTAGTGAGTGCGCTTTATGCTAACTAATAGAGAGAGTATTATTAATAACAGCATAGCTATAAAGGCGTTAGCTAGCCTAATTAAATAAGAAGAGATAGTAATAACTTACTTCTAAAGAAGCTACTATAGCAGACAGCAAAGCAGTAATAAGGATAGTATTAGTAATATAGGTGATATATAAGAGAGAGGATAGGTTAATAGTTTAGTAGTCTGCAGTAATTAAGTAATTAAGTAATTATAAACTATATTATTACTAAAGTGAAGTTAAAGATAGTGAAGTTGTGTGCATATATAAGTACAGCTGAGATTAGGAGAGGTAGTTAAAGATTATAATTATGTAACTAAAGGCTGTATATATTATTAAGAGGTGTAGAGTTAGGAGGTCTGTCGCTCTAAGCAGGTAAAAATCACAGTAAACAGCTAGAGGCTGCAAAATTAATATAATATACTAGTAATAAATAATAAAAATAACTAACTTAAACTTTTTAGAAGCTTTAGATTAATTTCTTAAAACTAATACTATAAAACTTTAGAAGTATTACTTATAACCTCTATATTATAGAAGCTTTCTTAACTTATAAATAGTTCTAAGTATTTAAATTAAAGAAAAATATAGCTATTTAGCTATAAAGTTAGTTTCTAAAAAAGATTATAGTAATAAATAGTATTATTTACTTCTCTAAAGTTATTATAAATAATAATATAGCTCTTCTTAAAATAATAAAGCTTTTTATTTAAGAATAAAGCTTCTATTTAGAAATAGTAGCTTTAAATTATTATTAATAGAATAAGAGAGCAGAAAGTTCTAATAAAGCTATATAGTAAAAAGCATAAGTAATATATATAGAAACTAGCTTTCCTAAATCTTTTTAACTTTAGTTAATAAAGACTTCTATTAAAGTTAATAATTTACTATTTAATAGTAAGAGTAATATTAATCCTTATAAGAAACTAATAAATACCCTTAATATATCTCTTACTATAAGAAAACTATATATATACTATCTTTATTACTAAAGCTACTAAACTTATATCTATATTTACTTAGATAGCTATCTATATATAAAAAAATAGAAAATAAAGCTTAAAGCTAAATTTAGAAGATTTATAAGATATAATAGCCTCTATAATAATATCTTCTATATTCTTATTAAAAAGACTAATAATATTTAGTAAATAAGAGATATAATATTTAAGGAAAATAAAAGAGAGCTCCTTCTAATTAAATTTAATAACTTATAGCTAAGAGAAGAGGTTAAGCTAAAAACCTATAAATATAGTAATAAATTACTAATTATAACCTATAAAGCTAAGTTTTAACCTTATAACTTAAATATAAAGTTATATTATTATATTTATTCTACTAAATAAGAATAACTATAAAGAGAGGAAAATAATTTATATTTAGAAGATATCTAGGAATTAGAAGGTAATAATAAATAAGAATAAGAAAATAAGCCTCCTTAAAAATAAAAAGAAGTTAGTAGAAAAAGAGGTAGTTTACTAACCTTAGATCTAAAACTATATATATTAATATAAAATATTAATATTATAAATATATAAATATAATTAATACTAGAAGAAAATTCTCTTTTATATTAATATTCTCTTACTGCTCCTCTAAATTAGAGTTTTCTTATTATCTCTTATTAGTAATAAAGTTCCCTTATTATATTATTATAGCTAAGATCTCCTATTATTTCCCTCTAAATACTTTAACTAATATAAAAAAGATTAAAAGGAAAACTAAGAAGTAGTAATAGAAGCTTTATCTTTATAAGATTACTAAGAGTAACTATTTCTTTTTTTAATTAAATAACTTAGATACTTAAGACTTAGATACTATATAATATAAAAAAGTTTAATAGGGAATTTAGTAAGATAGGAGCTATAGAAATTAACCTAATTAATAATAAAATAGATTAAGAACTAATTACTTTTACTTTCTTAGTATTTAACTTATTATAAACCTTTAGCTTAGAGATTTACTTACTTATAACTTTTAAGAAATAAGAAGTAATAAAAGAGGGACCTCTAAAGTTAACTATTTTTAATACTATAAAAACTTAAGTTAATAGCTTATAAAGGATAGATTACTAATAGCTTAAAAAGCTCCTAGATAGCTTTAAATATCTCCTAAGTAAATAGGTATATAATAAGAAGGTTACTATAAATAGAAAACTTAATAAAGTTAGAATAAGATAAGTTATTTATAGTAACTTTTAAAATAAGGATAATAAAATAGTTTATATTATTATTACTAATCTTATTACTTTATAAGTCTTTTTACTAATTATAATACTTAAAGATCTAAAACTTTACTAAATTAATATAGTTATAACCTTTCTAAATATTTTTATAAAAGATTAAGATATTTTTATTATTTAACTTTATAAGTTTAATAATAGATTTAGCTAGTTCTATAAATTAAAAAAAGCTCTCTATAAACTAAGAGAATCTCCTCTTCTTTAATATAAGTAAATTATTATTATCCTTAAATAATTAAAGTTTAAACTACTACTAAAAAAACCTTATATTCTTATTAATAAAGATAGTATTATAATATTACTTTATATTAATAATATACTTATTATTATACCTAATATTAAATAAATTAATAATTTTAAAGATAACTTATATAATTTCTTTTAGATTAAAGATTTAAGTAAAGTATAATAATTCCTTAAGTTTAAGACTATTTACTATTATAAAATAAGATAACTCTAAATCTTATAAGCTAAATATATTAATAATATATTAATAGAGAAAAGTATTACTAAATATAACTAAATATTTTACTACTTTAATAATACTTAGTTACTAGAGATTATAGAATAATATAAAATACTTATTAAGATATATAAATATTAAAGTAATCTAAGTAAGTTATAGTAAATTATAAATAGTATATAACTAAATATTATAACGCTTATAAGTAAAGCTACTAAAAATTAATAATATATCTCTAAAAAGTATAATAAACTACTAAGAT
Organism: Colletotrichum siamense; assembly: GCF_013390195.1. NCBI lineage: Eukaryota > Fungi > Ascomycota > Sordariomycetes > Glomerellales > Glomerellaceae > Colletotrichum > Colletotrichum siamense. The sequence continues at coordinate 6,130,946 of NW_023501016.1, read as the reverse complement.
TAATATAAAGATATCTTTATAGCTTATAATAACTAATACTTTATTTTAGTAGTTTAGAATACTCTATTAATAACCTTAAATTATTAGTATTCTATAATATTAATTAGTCTAATTATAAAAGAATAAGTAAGTTAATAGCTAGTTATATAGTTATATATAGAGGAGTATTAATTACTTAGAAATTAATACTATAATTATTTATAACTATATTAACTTATAAAGCTAAGTAGATAAATCTAATACTTAGAGAGAAAGCTTTATTATATATTATAAATCTTTTTAAAAAGATAAATATCTCTATTTAATTACCCCTCTAAATATATATAGATTCTATAAATACTTTTAATAATTATCTATTAAGTAAATAGTTACTTAAACTACGCTATATTAAGATTAAGTATTACTAGATTATTAATAATATTAGTAATAAGGATTTTAAGATTAATTATATCCTAACTTATAAAATAGTTACTAATAACTTTACTAAATTACTAATAATATAGAAGTATTATAACTTTATTAGAATATTAAGTTTATTTAAACTATTTATAATTAATAATAAGTCTTAATCTAAGAATAATATCTTAAGACTTAATCTTAATTAAATCCCTTCTATTTATTTATTTCTTTTATATATAATAACTTTATTCCCTTATATCTTACTAACTAATTAACTTTTATAGTTAGACTTTATATTATTTTAATTACTTTAATTTGCTCTATTTAATAGTTAAATTGCTAACTATAAAAGTTTTTTATATAAAAAGTTATTTAATAATAAAGGCTTAAAAAGTAATTAAAAACTTTAACTTTACTAAGTTATAAATTTATTACTAAGTTAGATATCTTAGTTAGTATTTCCTTAAGTTATAATTATACTAAGTTTAACTAGTAAAAAGTTAATTAACTTTAGACTTAGATAAAATTAATATAAGTTTAAAGTTTAAAAGAGTAAAAAATTAATTAATTAAGCTTTAAAAGTATTATAAAAAGATTAATCTTTAAGGTATTATTAATTATAAACTATTATATTTAATACTTAATTAAACTTAATTAATAGATTAGAAGAATAATAATAAGGTTTTATAAAGCTAATTAACTACTTAAGAATAACTATTTTTAATAAAAGAGAGCTATTTAGAATATAAGATTTAAGATTAAACTAAAATAAATAGTTTTTAGATTTATTTAAGTTAAAAGTTAACTCTATAAAGAGGTTTTAAATAGTAAACCTCTAAATTACTAGCTTAGAAACTTAATTTAAGTTAAAAATAAAGAGTAATACTAATTATATTAAATAGTTATTTAATTATCTTTATAGAGATAACCTAAGTAGTAGTTATAATATTAATTAGCTATATAAAAGCTAGAAAGGGTTAAGAAGTATTTTAAAGTTAAAATAGAATAATAATAGTAATATAAAAAAATAAAAATAATATATAAAAGTAAGAATAATATAAAATTACTATATAATTAATTAAATTACTACTTTAAAATAAAAATAGTTTTATTTAGGGTATTAGAAATATTAGTTAAAAGGGGGGTATAAGATAGTAGTTAGCTAAGCTTAGGCCTAAGGCTTAAATCCTAGCCTGAATCCCGCCTTTATATAAAGGATCGGCTATACTACTTTATAGCTAGCTGCGCCTGGCGCTCGTAGCTAGATTAATCAAGCCACTTCACGCAGTATCCAATCTAATCCAGTTGCCTCTTCTTCAGCCACACCACTGCTCAATGTGGCGGTGCGCCAACTTAATATGGCTTGACGAATTTGCGAACATCACCTACACCAAACTACCAGCTCCAGCTGGAGCATCAGGAACATTGATCGGTCTTCAGCTCAATATAGTCAAACTATGGAGCGTTTTCTACTTTATTAAGGTACCGAGAGCTGAAGTCTCGTACTCGGTGTACCAATCTTAACGTCCCATCTTCCTCACCGGGCGCAGGCAGAGTTGAAAAGTCTTTGGCGGCTTTTGGCTTCCTCCCTGAGACCTCGCTCCCGCCTTGTACCTGAAGATCACCCTCGACGTCAAAGTCAAACCTCAGAACCAGCATCGCAACAAGCACCATGATGCCCCCTGTTGCATACCACCTTGCGGGACACACATGTGGCGCAACGCCCCAAACCGAAAATGCGTTTGGCGGCAGCTCGCTGGCAGCAGCCACGACTGGCGTAGCTGTCCCTGGTCTCTTCATCTTGATGAATCATGAAACGGTACGGGTCGAAGTCGGCTGCGTCAGAACCCCAAGTTTCCAGGTCGCGTAGCGTCGAGATGCCGTTGATTTGCAGGTAGCTCCCCTTCTTCAACAAAACTGACCTGTCTTCGGTGGTGATGGTCGTATCGCGGAGGATTTCGCGGATGCCGGCTTGGACAGAGTTCACACGCTGTGCCTCCTGGATGGAAGATAACAAGAGAGGACAGGCCGTCTTGAGGATTGAAATGTCGAGAGCCCAGTCAGCTTCATCACCTTTGGTGATGGCCTTGCGGACTTCTTCGCGGATTTCCTGAACCAATCTCGGGCGGGAAAGAATTTCGTAGACAGCCCAGAAAGCCGTGGGTGCGTAATTGGCGAGCATCGCCATGTCGAAGCCGATGTATATACGGCCTATATCGCGAACCGTAGCGCCGTTTTCTTTCAGAACACGACATCTTCCTTTGACAACACCCGAAGCTTCCTCGTGCCCACCGCTTCGGATTTAATTCTCATATCGGACTGCGTTGCGTTTCCTTGCTTGCAAAGCATCCCTGGCCAGGATCTGAGGCATCAGCCCTCCCATCACAAGGATGTGAGACTTTTCTGCGAAGGTCCTAATATGAAAGTCAGATCATGATTCCTAAAGGAACATTTTGTTCCACGTACCAGAAGTCTGCCTCATGTTCAGGGTCACGGAAGGGATTCATCGGCCCAAACATGCCTTCGGAGGCAGACAGCGCGATGAGATGCTTCAGCCACGTGTAAAGCTCAATCCGAGTCCCAGCTCCCGCTTTTGCCTTCATGGCCAGCTCTTCAACCAGCTCCAAAGTTACCCTCGCCGACACCAAGGCCATGGCATCCAGATCAGGGCCAGCAGACATCGACGCCCGCTGGACCCTATCGAACTCCTTGGCCTCGGGTGGGCCTTGAAGGTGGTCTTGGATTCTCAGGACAATATCTCCGAGTCCGCTCAGCGTCTTCGAGGTCTTGGCGGCAAACGGCGTGAAGGAAATGGTCTTGGCATGGCGCTAAATGGCGCTGATGAGCTTCCGCTCCGAGATGACGTAGAGCTTGGATGTGAAGATAGGCAATGTGAAGATGCAGGACGGTTGGTTTGACCTAACAATACTTGTTAACGCAGGTGTTCCATGTGACATGAAGAAGAAACGCACGCAAGGTCGGTGTAGTACCACCCAGCGCCGCGCTTGGAAATACCGATGAGGTGTCCGATAAGTGGGACGCGTGACCTAACATACTGTGGCTCACGCGAATCTCGTGCGAAGAAGACGAAGATGTCCAAGGCGTAAGCGCCTGAGATGATCGTGAGGACTACCCCCAACAAAGTTATTAGGGCCATTTTGTATCCACGATTCGGATAAACGCAAGAGACGCGACCAATCCATAACTTGACGGTCTCACGATTTCTGCAAGTAGGGCTGAGACATTGCGCGATGCCGTTTTGGTGCTAGACCCGTCATCCTGCACGGCGGGCACATTTCGTCTAGTCCAAATTGGCTTGTTAGCTTGTCCTCTGAACCCGCTGGACAGTTCGCCAACCACCTCATGCGTGCGATGCCAGGCAGCTGGGTTCTCAAAAGATTGCAAACTTAGCTCTGGGTTGTCCGCTTCCTGGGCTTCAATGTTGCCAAATAGGGCAGGTTTACCACGATTGTGAAGTTAGCCCCAGGGTCCAAGTCGAATGATCGACGACTAGTTGGGTCCGAGGCCCCGAGCCGGCACTGCAGCGCCGCCACCTAGTCCAGCCCCCGCCAAAGTTGCTGCAATAGCGTGAGAGTCGACACGCGGGTTTTTTCTCGTTGAATTAGAGCTATGATATTTGGCGAACTTTGCCTATATCAGCAACTACAAAAGGCTGCGTCAAACTCCGGGGCACGCGGGCTGCGGAATCCGGGGTGCGGGGTGTGTGGGGTTTGCTGGACAAGACGACATATTTTTGTTTTATATACCGGGGACAGAAATCCCCTCGTTTCGAACTGAATGTGATATCACGCAATTCATCGTCGAATGCCGGGTAGGCCCGATCCGCCCTGGCTCGGTCCGCATATCAAGCTGTCTGGGGTGATATTCGAGAGCATCACTGAGGATCCATTGAAACCTTCTCCTCCCTCAGCGTAGCTATGCAGATGGTGTTTTGCTACTTAGAGACGCTTACGCAGCTGTCTGGGAGCTTCACGTAGTATTCCTCTGTAATGGAAACAGTCGACTCTTCAGCATGTCGTCCCATGAAAGACAACCCCCCACCCGCCATTGCTGCATCAGCACGGTGACACAAGGCGACTGCGACTCTGCTGAAGCTGCGTCAGCTCTTCTGGCAGGGCTGTTTTATGGGAACCTTCGACATGCTCGGCGAGCTACTCCAACTCCTGTCAAGATTGTCGCCGCCAAGGGCATCATGACTCGTGGATTGAAAGAGATGATGGATGGCTTATGGCCAAGTTTTGAGACACGGGGTGGCCAGATTGAACTAAGAAGTGTTCCTTCAGCCGCCATCAATCTGTATTTAAGGTGCTGAAATGTCCTCCTCCGTCAGTCTCAGAGTTAGGTGATCTATTCTCGCCATACCGCATACAACAATCCATTTTACAAGTTCTTCAATTCAAATTCGTCGAGATGCATTCGGCTTTTACCAATGGCGGATTACGTGCCTCCCCTCGTGATGTGTGGGAAAAACGTATTTCTGAGCTCATCGACCAAGCTCAACAGCACCAATCACCTTACACAGAGACTTTTGGCCCTCATACCATCATGATCCACCCTTCCGTCTACTCGCCCAAGTACTTTCCCGAAACATGGTGGTACGCGCAGCAACTTCCCCCCATCATCAACAAGGGAAGCTTTCTGGAAGTTGGCGTCGGGTCGGGCCTCACATCACTCTCTGTCGCTGCGGCTGGATCCCAAGTCTTTGGGGTAGACATCAACCCCGAAGCCGTCAATATCACACAGAGCAACTTTGAAATCAACCATCAGAAGGGCACATTTGTCGTCAGCAATATCTACCAGAACGTCAAGGGCAAGTTTGACTTCATCTATTGGAATCATCCATGGCAGCATGACTCGAACATCCCTTTGCAACTGAAATCGGAGAAAACACTGGACTCGGAGTATCAGCTGCTGCGAAGGTTTGCCGGCGAGGCGCACGAGTATCTGACAGAAAAGGGAGTGGTCCTGCTCGGTACAAGCGCGTATGCAAACCATGAAGCAATCGTCCACATCGCTCGGGAGAATGGATACTCTTGCCAGGAGTTGGCTAGGGGAAATGAGTCGATTGGAAAGGGGGTTTTCGAAGAATATTACATTCTCGAGCTGAAACGGCAATGAGCGCTTCGTGAAGAGAGCAGTCTCAAATGTTTTGGTTTTCATGGGGTAATTGATTGCAGTCCGATCATCAATCGTGCCTACTTCTCCTTCTGGAGTTGAATTTTAAAAAGTCCACTCAGCAATGTGGTTATTTCGTTTTGCCGTGGGCTTGTATTTGGGCTCTTGAAAGGTCAAAGCAGAAAGAAAACAGCGTCGCTCCGAGCACGAAAATGCCAGTCTTCGATGTTTTCATCTGTGTTCTAGAGATTGAATAAATGGCAGCATGTATCACTGTCTCTTGTTGCCTCCTAGAAAGAGGAAAGTGGCTGGGAAGGGACATTTCCAGCCTAAGGTAGGCAACATTTACTTCCGGCCCCCTTTTCCGGCTAGCACTGAGTAATAGTTCCACGCCACCGCGGACCCGTTGTCAGCAACTGGGACTCGACGACTACACCGAATCTTGCAGGCTGGATGTGAACCCAATGACAGATCGCGGTGGCTTCCGTGCTCAGACTGGTCCGTCATATCAGCTGCCCTAGACCCAGACTATCGCAGAATGGCAGGTCCCTAGCCACCTGGACAATCGTCATATTAAAAACACTTCTGACGCTGAATACCTTGAGCCGGTTGCACGACCTGCTTCGACTTTCCGCTACATGCAGAACGCACCCGAAACATCCAAAAGTACTCTCTTCGCGCCGGAATCCATATTGGCTTTCCTGCAATAGAGGCACAATGGCCGACGGCTGGGTTGTCGACATATCACAAACGATATCAACAGCTCAAAAAACAACCTCCCCACCGATGCAATCGCCAACGCGGCCCTTAGCGAACCTCGCACAAACCTCACCTTCGAATATTCGACTTTCCAATGGCGTCCTTGGTGGCATCATCGCAGCCTCAGTCATCGTCGTCGTTCTGCTCACTATTCTATTGTGGTATCTTTGCAGAAGCCACGGCCGGGCTAAGGCAGCAAAAGCGATCGACTCGGACGGGCCTGACGGGTCAGCGGGAATCGATGCGGAAGGGCCGAGCAGGGGAAAAACCTCGTTCAACAGACCATTGGGAGACAACCTCGCAGAATTGGAACCACGGGGCCGAGATCCGACACCTAGACCGCTGCTGGCGACGACGGTTGAGGATCAAGCCGAATCAACGAGGGCAGCACTCCACAAGTCATCCGGGCCCGATAAAGGGAGAAGCGGCCGGGAACCCAGGTTTTCTGAAGAGTAAGATACCTCGATCTCACCATCAACCTTACTCTGGGCTAATTGTGATGGAGACTTTAGGTGGTAACTGTCACTACCTTACGGGGATTAGGCGTTATTTTCAAGTTTTTGTTTTGGGTTTGTTATTTGAAGTAGTCTATCCCTGTGACGCAATTAACCAGCACAAAGTAGCTGGGCTGAAAGAAGCAAACACAAACGCCCTGATCATCATCTGCTCTTGCCATTACCCACTCCTAACCTTCCTTCCTCCGCCGCTGTCTTCGTCCCCGCCACTGTCTTCTCCGTGGTCGGTTTCCATCAGCCTCCGCCTCTGTCAACACCATCGTTTCTGTCCGCGTGATGGACTGGCAGTGTTGCATGTAGGATCCCTGAAATGATTCTCGGACTGCTCATTTCTTCGGTCTTCCATCTTTTTGGTCTGGTCCCCGGGGAATCTTCTCTTGGATTTCGGCGTGTCGCGGGACTTCTGTGGAAGCCTCCCTCTTTTCCTGATTGCGGGATGGAGTGCCCGGAAGGTTAGCTCGTCCTAAACCTAATCTTCTATCTCCCCTGGGGCGAGGATGCACGATGGTGTTGTAGCCGTGATCTTGATCCAACGTGAAGTCCATACGCTGGGAGCTCGGGATCGACCCTCCGCTGGGGCCTGACTTGGGTATCTCGTTGGGGTAGATAATAGCATCAAATCTCTCCACAAGCTCTGCTCGGATGCGCTCATAGAATAAATCAGCAACCCAACGGGGCGTCCAGGGCGGAATTGAAACAGCCCACCAGTCGGAGTGATTGCCTGAAAAGAGCATGAGCTTGTTAGCGTTGACGGGTTGCTCCCTGCAGATGCACACAAAGTGATGGCAGCCAGGGCAGCACCGTTTGGAGACTGCCAGAACAGGAGGCAATAGTTTGAAGTCATCACAAATTGACTTGTCGGGCAACTCCTGAAGCGGATGGGCTGGCTTGCCTGACTGATCAGCAACCGCATCCCAGCAATTGGCGAGGCAGTGAAGACCAGCAGCGATCTGCTCGGCATGAAGATTTCCTCTTCTGGGGCGCTTCAATCCCTCCTTTTCGCTAAGGAACTCCAGATTCTTGATTTTGTCAAGAATCTTTACCTGGTCAGTTGGAGAATAGGGCTTGTTGTCACTCTTCTTGAAGACCTTGAGGAAGGCTTCCAGGGTCATCAAAGACCGCGAATCATCGAAGGCGACAGTGGTCTCGATGTAATCAAGAGGTACCGCGCGAAGGACTCGGTCATAGAATTGATCGAACAACGTGTTTGTGACAGAGACGGCCCGAACGGCATCGGACTGGCGGCAAAGGCTGCCTGACCACACGTTAAGTGCTTCCGCCCAGCTCCGATGTCTCTGACAGTCGTCAATGCTTGATAGCTCGGACTGTGGGTCGACTTTTGTGTCTTCATCGTCAGCTCCGACATCTTGCTTGGTTTCAGAACCCCGCGTCGCATCCGGCTGGGGCAATGCAGCACCACCTTGGCTGCGTGAAGCTAGTTTGACCCTCGGAGAAACAAAGGGATCCGACAAAGCGGGCCCAGAACGTCTGCTGTTCTTCTTGTTGGTAACCAGCTTCCATTCACCTTCTGAGCCTGGTGGGTCTGGCGATGCATTCGTTGAAGGGCCTGATAATGACATGCCTGACAATGCAGCGGTTGGTGCCGGTGAACCACCAGGAGTTACAGGCGCCATGGGATGTCCTGAACTACCTCCGGGTCGACGGCCCGTGGACGAGCCACCTCCAGTTGAACTGGGTCTGAAGCTGCGATCGCCTCCAGTCAGATGATCGGATAGAGTTCGGGCGTCCTTATCAGGTGTCGTCATGATAGCTCTTGAATGCCAGTAGCTGTTGGTGGCCGACTTGTCCTTCTTGTATGTCCGCTTGGTCTGCTCTTCCATGGCGATCATAATGAACTCAAGATGAGAGCGCCAAATATGACCCAAGATTGACCTGAGGCGACTCCAAAGCATGCTGATGCGTTGGAAACCGGCGACCTTGTCGGCAACCTTCGCGGCCTGTTGCTCGGGGGTCTTCTTGCTGTCTGGACGTGTGATTGCGTTGTTCAGGCCAGTGACGGTCATTCCAAGGTGACTCATAAGAAGATAGCAGATATGATGAAAGTCATGCCGTCCTCGCACATCGTACATTGGGCGCCTTTGGTTCTGATGCTTGTTCTTGTAGTATGTGCTGTCAGGGTTCAGGCAAGTGGAGGGCCACCAACTGTCGTTCCCCTGAAGATCTAGGATTTCCTTGATGATGTCCTGCTGTTCGCGGCGTTCGAGGTACCTATCGCCATCAGGGAGAGTCTGCCTGGCGACGTTTCGAGATCCTCCCCGGTAGAACGGGATCTTGTCAATGCTTTCGAATTTGCGCTTGTCTGAGGGCATGAACTTATAAGCTTCAGCCATCTCTGTCATCGAAGTAGCGAGGATGTCCCGGAAGTTGCGATGTCTGAAGCCTTCTTGCTGCCTCATGTAAATTCGAGTAAACGACATCGCGGTCACGTAGTCGCTGAGAACCCGTATTGCTGAAGCTCTTTCAACATTGTTCATCCCCGGCGCTCGAACCTGTTCAACAAGATGCAACACATTAGTGCAATGCTGGGCATGTGAAATCTTCCATATGAGCTGCTTTTGGCCGCCCTCATCTACCGCCCACGTAATCTGGTCCAGAATGAATGATCCGATGCCAGATGGACGCTTCAAGCGCTCGACTAGCCCATGTGTGGGGGACAGATTGCCAAGACGCTGTACACGAACAGGAGAGTGATCATTCCGTTTGGTGGTTGGTCGTTCGGGGTTAGCAGTGACCATGAGCGCCTTCAGATGGCGCATCGAATCGCCATTCCACAGACCCAGTTGGCCTGAGAGCGGCCAAATGCAAACGACTTCGATGTTCCGATGGAACAAATACACCAGATGGTCCAGAAACTCGAACAATTGGCGCTGTTGGCTATCTCGTACGCCGAATAGTTTGTCATGGTTGGCTATGTCACCACGCTTCGTACTGGCAGAATCGAAGAGGCTCAGTAGTGAAGTAGTCACGCAGACCTGGTCCAAGGTTTCTGGGCGCACCAGCTGCCCGGGGAGGGCGTTCGTCATGACGGCAGACGCAAGACGGAGACGTAAGGAAACGCCAGGGGTGTAGAGGAGCGCTGGGGAGCAGTCGGGATTCGGAAGTCGAAAGGCTAAGGCTCAAGAGGCAGTTCCGTGGCACTGGGGACGTAGAGACCCGGTGGCGTAGTCGCGAATGTAACTAAAACTGTTTATTAATGGACTGAATATTAAGTAGTAAAATTTATGACTTACTGTGATAAAACCGCAAGCTAGGGGCACAACAAAGAGGGGTCGCAGCCCTGAGATGTTGAGCAGAGCGATAAGCCAGAGCCGCATGCGAGAGAGACCAACGAGATCCCACGAGATAGGGGCAGAGTGTGTGGATGAAGGATTTCCAGAAGGAAGACGTTGTTGTGAATGCAAAATCTTCCTCGGGAGAGATTGGTGGGTGGTGGTGGGGAGAATGAAAAGCAAGGAAGGGAGGGAGCAGTCAATATTTGAAGAAACTTCAACGGCAGCGCATCTTGTTTTACCGCCTTCCAAAGCAGCCTTTGGCTCTTTGGGGTTGATCTGAGCTTCACGGCTGCCTGCATTCGCGGGCCTTCCTGCCTATCCTTGCTTCCGCTTGTCACTGCTTGGCCCCAGTTGCCGAACGCATCGGAAGTAACCGGCGTCGTCGTTTGCTTGACCGAGATGAAGGTGGATATTCTAGAAGGCACCTGCGAACGTTTGTTCCCTGATTTGTCGACTGGTCGATAATATGTATGTTGAGCAGACAATTTGAAGGAAATCAAGAGTGGCGCAATTGTGGATGAAAGGGAGGTAGTTGATCAGCCATAGAATCAGAGACAAACCGCTCTTTGTACCTGATTCCATGGATATTCTACTGCGCGGGTAGCAGGGAAGTGGATTTCCTGCGAAATAAAGCAAACACACATCTATCACTGCGATTGAGATGACCCTTTTCTCAATAAAGGCCTTTCAAACTTGCGCCTCAAACCAGCTTTTCAACTTCCTGTCCTCGCCCGTCGTATCTGCCATATCTGAGTCTTGTCTCAAATCAATCATTCTTCCACTTTCCACCCACGAATGCCAACTCCACTCGGTCTCGATCCGCATCTGACAATCTATAGCCTTCGTAGATGTATAGCGCCCTCTCATCGAATTCAGCGCCTGTATCAGTCAAGAGACAAGCCAGTTCAATGCATCCGGAATTGAACAGCGCATGATGAAGAGGCTTCCACCCTCGAAAGTTCTCTGCATCGATATCTGCCCCCTCTCCGACCAAGAAACAGAACATCGCATGCAAATGGTGCGTGTCTTTGGAAAACGTGGGATCCATGGCCATAAAATGCAGCGGGGTGTTGCCATCTTCATCTCTCAAATTCGGGTCAACCCCAAGCCCTTTGATCAGAAACTCTGCCATAGTCAAGTCCAATGCGGCACATGCTTGATGCAGAGCATGAATTTTGCCGCGCTCTCTTGTGATGAGTGATGTTCCGGCCTGGATGAGGCGCTTGACCATGCCGACTTTGCGAGTCGAGTTTGTGCGATCTTTCAAGGCGAAGAACAATACATTGGCCCCGAATGTATACGGGTTGTCGATATTCAGGCCGCAGACCTCTTCAAACTCCGCCGCTGTATGACAGAACATGAAGACTTGATCGTGAGGACCCATTGACTCTAGTTCAGTATTGGGTCCCATGTCGGCGCGCTTACCTGCATCTGCGCCATGCTCCAGCAAGGCATCGATGAGTAAGGGATGCCCGTGGTATGCTGCGAAATGCAGAGCAGTGAGAGATGACGTAATTCCACCTCTGGTACGCTCGTACGACCCATAGCAACGTCCGTCGTCATGATTGTCATGCCAGAAGGTTGTGTGGTCTTCCTTGTCGGGATTCGCCTGTCCCAGCTGGATCGACTTCAGAAGACCCTGAAGATTGCCCTTCTTTGCCGAGAGCAGAAGCGCTGATGAATGATTGAGTAGTACGTCTTGTCGGTACAGAATCGGTGTGATGATATTGTAGAATGCCTTGCAGGATGCCGCCATTCGAGACAAGTCCTTCCAGTGGTCAAAGGCTCGAAACCTCTCGTGTTCATCCTCGTCGATGCATTCGATGTGATCGTATCCGCTGAGACTAGATATGTAGCGCCTTTTTTCCTGATAGAAACTGTTTTCGAATAATTCATCCATGATTAAAAGTACGACGGAAACTGGTAAGTCGAGGAGGGTCAGCCTGCTTGGCCTTGGTGTTGTCGACGAGGCGTGTTTGCACATGTTGCTGACAGAGGTTTCGCAGAAGTTAAGGATACAATCTGACTGTAAAAAATTAAAGCAATGCCGAGTAAAATAAAGATAAGACAGTGGAAAAAGTTTGTGGCAAGATACTCAGGTATGCTGCGTCCGCGATGTTTACTTCAGTTTTGTTAATGGTCTGGTAACCACCACCACGACACGCAGAGCTGGACCCACAAAGTTTTAGTGAGACCCGGAAAGGAAAGGCGTGGGAGAAATCATGTGTCTAGTTCTGCCAGCTTTCACCGCCTTCCGCAGTGAGAAACTGAATGAATTGGGTGAGCAGATTGAACGATGGAACCACAACAAAGAGCCATCCAGAGGCTTGAGTGGGTGGGTATTTCTGCGTAGAGTTCTTCAAACAGGTTATTTCTAGTTTACGAAATACCGTTCGTTCATTCAATCAGCGATTGTTTCTCTTGACTCGAGGGACTAGGGTTTAGCAATTGGAGCCAAAGAACGAGGGGTTGCGTGAAGCGAGGATGCTTTTGGTGCTTCCATGCGGCAACTCAAGCCGCTAAATACTCAATCGCACGTTAGCCATTGAGATTTCCTTCAAATTTTCCGTCAAGATTTGGTGTGCGGCCTCTAGATTGTCTATTTTACTCTTCCGGAGATTTTGAGTATGGATGCATACCAGACTCGCAAGGTACCTAGGCTTGGAGTCTCCCGTCACTTCCTACTTACCTAGGTACCTTGGGAGATGGCTTTGGGACAACCTGCTTATCAGCTTTTGTGGTTCCCGATTCCTTCCTAACTACTCTATCTCAACTGCTTATCAGCTTTATCAGCTTATCTGGTATCTCGCACTTTTTATCTGCTTCCGTCTTAGCGTCGACTAGCTTATCACCAGGATCCATGCATATGCCACCCATCTAGCTCGGAAATGCTTGCAATCATTCCGTGTTCCGAACCTGAATTTTTGGATGGTCCTACAGAAATGTGTTTTAGTCACGAGCAAGACATTCGCTGAAGATTGCCTGGGTGGTAAATACAAGAGGGAAAAAAAAAGGTCGAGCTATTCAGCATGAAGAAAAACCAAAAAGGCAGAAGTAAATTTGATTCAAGTACCCCATCCGTTTGATAGATGGCGCTAACTTGACCATCTAGGTGGCTGCTCCAGGTGCAAGCGACGAGTATGCAAATCTCGTCTATTTTCATTATTGCCACATATTTCTGACATTATCAATGCTACAGCGTCTGAAATGCGACGAGCAACAGCCAAGCTGTCGTCGTTGCGTCAAAATCGGAGTATCTTGTCCTGGGTATGAACAACGCATCAAATGGTCTACGAAGCACGAAAAATGTACCATTCAGCCGTTAAATGTCTTGACATCTCGTGAAGATGCATCCAGCCACGCAACTTTGCGGCTCACTGCTCACCGAACACATCCGATGAGAAGCGCCATGCCACCGGTCTGGACTGCGAAGAGTGGTACCATTCGCAAACGTGTTAGCTTGCTAACTCACGCGCAACCTGTCCCACTACGCGATACCTCCTCAACATCCGAGAACAGCACTGGCGAGTTGGGCAAATCGCCACTTGCGACTGATGCTAAGTGCCTAACTATTCCTTCACGTCAAAGTCCTTTAGACGAGGACTCGGATGAAGCACAGAGGAGAGAAGATGTCGGGCTTCAGGGCTCACTGGCCAATGGGGTGCTCATTGATCTGTGCAACCCCATTGACAGTTCAGCACTTATGATGAATCATTACTTTGTTGTCATTTGTCAAGTCATCTCGAACTTCGACTCATCCGCTAATCCTTTTCGAACTGAGGTTTCCAGCATGCTGAATAAATCAAGATTGCTGTACTATTGCGTTTTGAGTTTATCCGCGGCGCATCTCCACCAGAATGACACCGGGCAAGTCAGCATCTCACTGCAATATCAAACGGAGGCAATTTCCAATCTGTCCGAACAACTGGCAGAAACGAGCGTTATCAAATCGAAGGAGCCTGACACTAAGCGTGTTGAGTCGAGTGGTACCCATATCGCCAAGAGCCTCACTGTGAAAGACGATGTGTTACTGGGAGCGATTCTGCTTGGAATGACTTCGGTTAGTCCACACTCATACGACTGTGTTGCCGATTCGGAAGCTTAACCTGCTACAGGCTTGGCATGATGCGTCGTCGACTGGTCTACCCCATCTATACGGGACAAGAGAACTATTCAAAAGTTGGATATCTTCCAATGGCTTGAAACATCCGGATAAACGGTCTGATATGACCTCTGTTCAAACCTTCTTGTCATCATCTATGATGTATTGGGAAGCAATGAGCTCCTTCATCCACGATCAAAGTTTGGACGTGCTGGATTACCTCGAAATCTTTGACCAGTCCAGTGCAGCATCATCAGCAATCCCATGCCCGTGGACAGGAGTAGGGTCATCAATATTTCTACACCTCGCAAAACCAGGAACACTAGTCAGAAACAAAAGAGCTTTGCGGAGTCTTGATTTCGTCAAAAACGGGGAATTCCACCGACAGGCGTTGCATGTCGACTTGCTCAACGAGGCTTCATCTCTCGAACAGGCAATTCTCAGCTATGAATTGCCGTTCATGTATGGAATACAAGATGTCGGCGATCCTCGAACGCCGCCGGATCACCTAATTGTTATAGCTCGATGCTATCAGCTGTCTGCATTGGTAGAGATATACCGCGCGTTCCCCGAAATTGCGACGTCAAACATCGTAGAAGAGTCCGGACATCTACGAAAAAGTGGTTTCGAAGGAATCCCACAGTCAAATGTACTACAACTCGCCTTTGACATACTGAAAAGGCTGAGAGGGATACCGGCTAGCTCAGGCACGGTCTCAACGCAAACGCTGCCACTTCTCATCGCAGGCAGTGCTTTGAGGCAAAGCTTCTCCTCTGGAGCGATGGAATCACAACCCTTCAACACAGACATTCTGCACTTCAGAGAGTTTGTGCGCACACGGGTCCTCCATTTGTACCGCACGGTTGGCTTGCGCATTATCAAGCATGCTGCCATCATTTTGAACGAAGTGTGGTCGCTCATGGATGCCATGGACAGTGGAGGCGAATGTGTTCAGAAGGAGGTCCACTGGATTGATGTTATGTGTGAAAAGAGACTGGAAACGATGCTTGGCTAGTAGGTAATCGAGGCATACACATTGATACACGTGGTGCCTATTGAAATCCAAGCTCCTGCTTGATCCATGTCATTTAATTACAAATCTCACAGCTTCGCCCTCTGGTCGCAGAAAAATTCCAGAGCGTAGGTGTCCGTTGAAAATGAAATGGTCGATCCCTTGGTGAAAAGCATGACATCGCCTGCTTTGGCTACGACCTTCGCGCCAGTCTCGTCCTCAACTTGGCATTGTCCCTCAGTGAAGTACTTCGCCTCGTCAAACTCATACGTAAAAACACATGGCTCTCCCTTTTCGATCCGGAAGAAGCCGGCGGATATCGGGTTTGATGAACCAACATCGCTGGTGGAAACGACATCTGAGCGGTGATCAGTAACTGAGCCGGTACTTCGGAAGTTCATGGGAACTTACCACCCCCAAAGGCGTTTCTTGAACCATCCATTGCTGGTTGCTTCTTGGAAGCCGCTTGAGGCTTATGGATGAAAGGCATGTCTGAAAAGTAGTAGATGAATTACTAGATGAGATGTCGGATGTGATTGGGACTGATCAATTGAGTCCTCCCAAAGCGGCTGTGTGGCAGCACTTAAATGTCCCCCATAGGACCTTCCAACAACCCGACATACCAATCAGATGGATTAGAAATTGAATTTGTGATTCGGAGTTCCTTTGATTCCGAGCCCTGTAGTGGACGACGTCAAGTCAATGATCATGGCCCAGACAATCAACCTCGCACTTTTTCTCCCAAATAGGCAACCGGGGCCCCGCACCCCCATGCCCGGCATCACCTTATATCAAGCTTCATTCTCAACCATGATGCTCACAATCCAAGCCAGATTCTCTTCTGCTCATCGGAATCATGTCTGCTACTCATGAAGGCTACCTTTGGACCCCTGTCGGTGAGACAGTTGGCCTCCAGACCGACGCCGTTGTCAGCAGCACGCCCGATTCTTCTCTACTTTCCACCTACGATGTTATCGTCATTGGAGCTGGCTTCGCAGGGCTGGTCGCAGCTCGAGATCTAAGCCGCAACTTGCATCTGAGGGTTCTGCTCTTGGAGGGCCGGGACCGCATTGGGGGAAGAACATGGACTGCCAAAGCCCTTGGCGAAGAATTTGAGATGGGAGGGACATGGGTTCATTGGTAACATCTTCACTCCGCAATCACCCAGCTATACTGATAGCCTTCGAGGAACCAGCCGCATGTCTTCACAGAAATTCGGCGATACGGACTGCAGAAGAATTTGAAAACCTCTGCAGGGACCGCTGACGTGGAGACAACTCGCTACACAGCTACCTTCTCTCCCTCTCAAGAGATCAATGGCGAAGAGATGAACGCAGCCGTTCAGAGAGCCGCCGATGCGTTCTTCTCAATTGACGGCTTATCCAGCCGCAAGCTCATGCCGTACCCCCACGATCCGCTTCGTGAGCCTGCTCTCTGGATCAAGTACGACCATCTATCTGCCAAGGATCGTCTTGACCAACTCGATATTCCACAGCTCGAGAAGGACCTGTTTGATGCTATGATCAGCTCCTTTGGTGCCGTACCTGGCGACCAATGTGCCTTCACCGAGGTGCTGCGGTGGTATGCTCTTGGTGGCCATTCCATGGCCGGCGTGTTTGAACTTGCGGGAACGTACAAGCTTGGCAAGGGGGGCATGACCTCTCTGGCTCGAAGCATTCTGAGCGATTATCGTGGACACCTGGTGCTGAATGCCGCCGTCGATCGGGTGGTGCAGAATGGAACGTCTGTTACTGTGTCTACGAAGGTCGGGCATCGTATCGAAGCAAAGTACCTAGTCTCGACGATCCCCTTGTAAGTTGTTGGACATCTATCTGCCACGAGGGAAACATCAATACTCATAGCAATACAGGAACTGTCTTTCTGGGGTATACTTCTCGGATGCCCTATCTCCCCGCCGTCAAGAGGCCATCAAAGCTGGCCACATCAACAAAGGAACCAAGATCCACTTCCATCTAGCTCGGGAGGAGCCGGGATGGTTCTCCGTGGCCAGCGGATACGGGAGCTCTCCGTGGTGCTTTGCGTTCTCCGACCACAACGGTACTACCGACAAAAAGGGCACGTTCTGCGTTGGCTTTGGCTACGGCTCGCATCTAACAAACCGCCATGCCAACGAAGAGATTATCTCGACCTTCAAAGAGCATATGAACCCTGATGCCGAGGTCCTGGGGTACCTCACCCATGATTGGGTAAGTGACGAGTTTTCCAAGGGCACATGGAGTTGTTGGGGTCCCGGTAGTATGACCAAGTCTCTGCAAGAACTGCAGAGAGCTGATGGGAGAGTTCTTTTTGCGAGTGCTGATTGGGCTGATGGCTGGAGAGGGTTCATTGATGGTGCGATTGAGAGGGGCTTGCTTGCGTGTAAAGATGTTGAGCGACTTCTGTCACAGGAGAAGATAGTCCCGAGGATGTAAGTGGTCAGAATTCTCAGAAGTAGACATCGATAGCTCTAGAAGGGATCTGTTAAGTGAGTTCGAGGAGAAATGAAATTATATCAACGGCTTCTCGTATGAACTTTGAACCTAGAATATTAGTAAAATGTAACTTAGACAGATACTGTACTCTGGACGTGCCCATTATCTGTAAGGTAATTTTGGACTTCTTTTTCCAATGAAGAACGAAGGAAAAAAACAAAACCCATCATGATATTGAGATCACAATGTAGGAATTCCGTTAGGGATGAATTACCACGGTTAATTCATGGTTATCTAGTTGCTTACGCTTGGGCTTTTTCATACAACAAAAGAATTAATTCGTCCGTCTATACACCTTCATACCAGGTCTAGATCTCTTCCCTGTATCCTCCCAATGACTTCAGGAATGCCAAAGCCAAAGGTCTTCTTGGACAGCGTGAAGGAGCCCTCCCCCTAGCCTGGGCCGCGGAGGTGGATGATCGCCATGGACACGGACGGGACGGCGCGGAGATCTTCAAAGACGGGGTGCGGTCCATGCGATGTGGCGACTCGGAGGGGCCTTCTCGAACTCCCTTCTACGTTCGATTTCGGGAATATACGAGAAATGGTTTCACTGCGCTTGCCGGACAGCCGGTGGCCAGGGAGACACGACCACGCAGGGTCAGGTGTGCCCGTTATCGTCACGAGGGAGGATCATGGTTGAGATAAATCTCCTTCGGGCGGGCCGGCCTGCGACAACTGTGGAGTATGACTGACGATGCTTAGGCAAGGGATGTTCTTTCGGACAAGGAATTATCATGAATTCAATTATGATTTTTGATTGAGACTGAGGGAGCTGCGGCATCTTACCTCGACCTCAGCCTGAGGCCTTTGCCTCGAGGTGGCGCGTGTGCATCATCTTCTTACTGATGTAAGCTCCAGAAGATTTATCAGCTTCAAAGTTCACGATGCCTTCAACCTGCCAGTCTCATCGGGAGTCTGACAGCAGGACCAACCAAATAGCCCCAAGGCTGGGGCCAACCAGGCTGCACCGTCTCCAACTGCCTATCTATCTACTACTTCTGCACGACCGCAAGCGATGGGGACAGTCAGATAAGAACCAGCCATCCCACCCCAGCCGCCAAGATGGGGTGTAATAATGCGCGCTGACCATGCGCGCAGACAGCGTGCCTTGCGTCCGTCTTACAAGCATGACAGCCAATTGCATCCGGGCGCATTCGGCAGAGGAGGGGCACCATAAGCAAAGAAGATTCGGTGGAAAAGGGTGTAAGACAGCACCAGCACCAGCACGAGCGGCAGCCGGCAATAGGGGGAGACAGACAGACAGACAGGCAAGACAGCACTGCACGGGTGGTGGCCGCGCGGTCTGCACTGTCTCGGGTCCCCTGATGGGCGCTTGCTACGTGCTGAGCTGTCGTGTCTTGTGTCAGTTAGCTGAGTCCTGCCATCTTAAACATGGGCGCCGGTCCCGATATTTTGGGACGACAAGAGCATTGTCGGTGTTGGTGTTGGTTTCTTCTTCTTCTTGGCCGTCTGTGCTCGGTTGCTTCATTATGGTCGACGAGCTTTTTTCGCAGTCCAGTGTCGCTGTCGCGTGTGGCGTGCGCAGTGCTCGTGCTCGGTCGCGGTACCCGACTGGATGAAATTTACGAGGTTGCTTGCCGGGCTCCGTGCCGTCCGGGCCGCGTCGTCTTTCTGGTTTACCAAGGGAGGGGGAAGGGGGGGAGACGCCTCTGCCGTTTTGCTCGTCATGGGCGGCGTTCACTTGGGAAGGAAACGGAAAGATTTTATCGCGCCATTGATGAGATGCTACTTTTTTTGGGTGCGAGGGCGCCGGGTTAGAAAGATGGGAGACACGTTCGAAATGGCCCGATTGAAGGGAATGAAACAGCCCGAGGAAGCCCTTTCCAAGATGACGGAACGAATTTGCACGGGAGGCGTAGGAACCGTCCGATGTGCTGAGGACGTAGGTGGTGTAGTGTGTGGTGGTTTAGTGGTTTAGTCTAGTACGGTGCGGCGCGTTGGTGTTGAGAACGGACATTCGGCGACCGGGGTGTTTCCTCTTCTTGCCCTGGGTGCTTGACAAACTTGGGGATGGGAGATTTTTTCAATGGTTTGCTGCAGGTCAGGGATCGTCATGCGGTCTTCATGTCGGGCTGGGCTGGGCCTTTTACTGTGCCTGTTGGCCTTGGGCGGAACTTGACCGCAAGAGGGAAAAGGCGATAGAGATAGAGCCTACGGAGGAGAGCTGATATCCATGGATGGCCATGTTTGGCGCGTGGTCAATATTCAAGTAGTCTACAGTAGTGTCGAGAGAAACCGAAGGGCTGGAACTTGAGAGAGAGCTGACGCCGCCACAGGGTCGCAAGCTGATGGGGGCCAGAGGGAGATAATGAAAGGGAGAGAGCGGCAGGGCGGGCGGAGATGGAACAAAAGATGGGGCGAATGTTAAGAAAAAAAAAAAAAAAGCATAAGAATTCAATGGTTTATGCATATCCACTGCATGGCAACATGGGCACGGCGACGGAAGAGGAATCGTGATCAAGTCCAGTCCCGGCGGTTCGATACGAGAGCCGCTAGCGAGCCGTCCTAGGCGGCTTTTGGTGCGCCAGAGCTCCAGAGCTGGATGCACAGCGGGCCCAGAGGCAGTTGCTGCATGGTTGTGGCGCTTTTTAGTGAG
The DNA here is from genome assembly GCF_013390195.1 of Colletotrichum siamense. NCBI lineage: Eukaryota > Fungi > Ascomycota > Sordariomycetes > Glomerellales > Glomerellaceae > Colletotrichum > Colletotrichum siamense. The sequence continues at coordinate 6,110,618 of NW_023501016.1, read as the reverse complement.
CAGGAACCGTAAACCGCGTCCGATGTTGGTGTTGTTCCTGGATTCCCGCTAGACACCATTGCCGTTGGTCTTCTTTTTGTTTTTCCTGCCCTGAAACTCTAGCTTCTAGGGGTCTTCAGCTCTTTGTGTGCCGACGACATCAATGAGTGGGGAATATATTTCAGCTCCCTCGACGGACCGTTTTCTCCCTGTCTCTGATGACGAGGCCTATCATGATGGTGTTGATTGCAGGAGCTTTACCAAGACATTAGCAGGATAGATTCATCAGAGAGAGAGACCGACACGCATAGCTGGAGAGAGATAGCGAGGAAGGGGAGCAGAAGAAGAGAAGAAGAAAAAGTGCGAATGGTGTTGACACGCTAGAGCTGGACAGGCTAGAGGCGCCTGCAGGATGCTATTTACAGCTCCGCTCCGAGCCAGCGGCTGGCTGGCTGGCTGGCTGGCTGATTGGGCAGTTGCGGCTGCACTGCACGCTGTGGTGTAGGTGACATGGCATCATGTATTGCTTCTTGGGGGGAGAACAGCTTGGCAATAGCCGTTGGTGATTCACCTGCTGGATGGATGGGACACTGTTATCAGAGTCAAGACAGCGGGGACCTTCTGTCATCTTCAGTCGAACCCTGCATCGATCGCAGTCATGTCTGGGTTTCCGAAGACAATGAACCAGCCAAGGCTACAACTTCAACGGTCATGTCGGGACCGGTCAGCACATGGGAATAACAGGACGGGAATGTTTACTCCAGAGGGGCGGCCGGCGGGCGGGCCACTCGCGTATTTCGCCCGGACCACGTTTCCCCGATAACATTGTGGGCTCTTTCGTAGGATGGGCGCAGGGAACAATAACTCTGTGTGATGGGGGATGGAGAACAAGACGGGATCAGTGGACAAAGGGCCACTCGAGGTGAACCGCCACATGGCAAGGGCCCAGGGCTTTCTCTCCCTCAGATCCTCAGTTGATCATCGCAGTCTCTGCTTTTGATAGGACATTTTACTTGATAGGGGCGTCAGTCTTCCTGGGAGCTGAAGGAGCGTGGAGCAGCCGGGTCGTCGGCGAATAAACCGAGCCAGTCTGGCGGCGGGAGGAGGACAAGGGAAGATGGTGAAGTGTTTTCCTAGGCCAGCAACGCCAGCAAGCCCAGTTGAGGGAAGGGTATTCACTGAGTGAAGGTGAGGTACGTACCGGGGTGGCGGTGAGTGGGGCATCTCATTTAACCGTATCTGCCCTGAACCCCACTGCGCTTTCTCAATCAGGCAAGTCAACTTTCCCACCATCTTCGTTCTTTCTTTCATCCATCCCAATTCACGTTGTCAACTGTCGCCTCTCTCTTGGTCTGCCTCTGCCTCTGCCTCTCTCTGCAACGTACCACACCAGTCGACCAAAACACCGGACGAGGTGGCGTTGGATACCCGCAGACGTGCGTCGATCCCCAATTAAAATATCGCAGAAAAAAAGACGTCGCTAATTGTTCAACAGGCAGAGGTGTCAGCCAGCCAACTGCAGCTGCAGCCCAGCACGTTGCGGTTGCATTGCATGCGGCATCTTCTTCGTGTTGCCCTTCTACGATGCAGTAGTGCTGATCTCGCCCGCCTGCCGTGCAGCAACAAGTACATTGCCTACCTTGCCTGACCTTGCACCACCTAATGGCCAACCTTTGCCTGGTCACCAAATAATGGCATTTCGCAGCAAGGTCTGCCCAGCAGTGCCAATGCGCCCAACCTACGCGATCGTCAGGGGGTATGCCAGTCGAGTCGCCCTCGCCGGAGCAAACGCAGGCAGACCATCACAGGAAAAAAAGATTCATCGAGACTCGAGAGCCTCTCGAGTCTCGCATCCAGCCAAGCCAATGGAAATGCCGCTGCAACGCTAGCCTCGACTCTGTCAAAGCCAAAACGGCCCATGTTTACCGCCCGCCTGCGCTTCTGATGGCAGCCATGTGCCAGAACCCAGAGCTCTTTGAACGTTGCCCGCCATCGTTGTGCTCGCTTGCTCTCTTTGTCAACAAGGACGCCAAGTCACTGGTCTGACGCACGCCGTTCTTTCGTCCCTCTCCACGACCAACTGCCTGGGGTCCTGTCACGGCCCTGGCTCACTAGCTCGAGCTGCTCTCTTCCTCCTCTGGACTGGATCATGGACATGGCAAGGATATGGCTGATGCCATGCCATGCCATCCCATGACAGGCAAGGCAAGCAAGGTCCCGGCCCTCGAGCTACCCTGGCCCTGCATCCACCACGATGGGCCCACGGTTCTTTCGCCCGCGTGGGCTGGCTTGGGCTGTGCCGACCGACGCGGCCGCGCCCACGAGCTGCTGCTTCAGCTACCTGCGCTAACACCGTCAACCGTCAACCCGTCACTCCAGCATGCCATTTCCAAAACTTCATATCTAGCAGCCGCCCTCCCGTCTCTGAGCACATGGATCCTCTGTCTCCTCATCCCCATCCGTCCGGGTTTCCTTCATTTCGAATCCAACAACAGCTCCACGGCCAACCATCGCGCCAGTGAGCACCACAGTCCATCTCACCATGGCTCCTCTCACAACATGGCTGTTGACAGCCCTCGTCGGCCTCGCCAACGGTCTGGCCTCAACCGACACCATCACATGGGGAGGCGACAACTCCCGCGCCGGCTACCAAACGTAAGTTGATGAGACTCTGCCCTTCCCAGCTCCCCCACAAAGCCCCCCCGGTGAAGATCGTTGTGCAAACACAATGGCAGCGCTCCGCCCGGTGGAGGAGGCGGAGATCAAGCCTGCATCGCGAGAATGAACAGCTTCTAACGCGAATTGATATCAAGAACACACAACATGGACCCCTCCGTGGTAGGGAGCTCCCAGTTCGGCCAGCTGTTTCGGACGCAGCTTCCCGGCAACTACGGCGGCCAACCCGAGCAGATCTTCTCACAGCCTCTCGTTTACACCCCGAGCGGCGGCGACGGCACACAATACGTCTACGTCGCAACGCAACAGAATAATGTCTACAAACTTAATGCAAAGACCGGAGCGATCGTCGCCTCTCGCAACCTTCACATTCCCTTCCTGACCGCCGACCTCGACGGCTGCGTCGACATCAACCCCCACGTCGGCATCACCGCCACCGGTGTCATTGACCCGTCTACCGACACCCTGTACCTGACCTCCAAGACCTATGCCGACCAGAGCAAGCCCAATGTCGCCCAGGGCCGCACGGCCGGACGTTACTACATCCACGCACTGGATGTTAACACCCTCTTGGAACGACCCAACTTCCCCGTCAACTTGGAGGGCACTGTGGCCAGGAACAACCCGATCCGATCCTTCAACGGCGGCATCCATCACCAACGCCCCGCCCTTCTGAACGTCGGACAGTTCGTCTACCTTGGTTTCGCTTCCCATTGTGTGCAGTACAACTTCACCGGATGGATCATTGGCTTCGACAAGACGAGCGGTAATCTGGTTGAGCGGTGGGCCACTCAGGGTGACGGCGTTCCTAACACCACCCCCGGCGCTGGCGTCTGGATGTCTGGCGGTGGTCTCGCGTCTGACGATGCCGGCTCCATGTTCTTCGCTACCGGCAACGGTTACGCTTCTCAGCTCAGCACCATCCCCGTCAACGGTCGCCAGCCTCCCACGGCCATGGAGGAGGCCGCTGTTCACATGAGTATCGGCGGTGACGGGAGCTTGACCGTAACCGATTTTTTCATGCCCTGGGAGAAGCAAGCCTTGGACGGTGCCGACAAGGATTTGGGTACCAGTCCTCTGCAGATTCTCCCCAGCGCCTTCTCCTGCGGCGACGTGAGGCGCATCGGTGTTGTGACCGGCAAGAGCGGCAAGACGTACTGGATCAACCTCGACAACATGGGCGGCTACCGCAACGGTGCCAATCGTTTGGATGCTGTCATTCAGGTCTACCAGAACGACAACTCGGTGTATGCTGGAGCTGGTGTCTACCCGTTGGAGGGCGGCTACATCTTCATCAATGTCATCAACTACCCCACAAACGTCTTCAAGTTCTCCTGCACAGCTGGAGTTCCCTCATTCACCAAGGTCGCGACGAGCCCCGCCGCGAACGCTGCCATCCTCGGTGTCAGCCACGGCACTGTTACCTCTCTCAACAACCAGCCAGGTACCGGTCTCATCTGGACTCTCGATGTTCAGGGCTCCCAACTCAGGATCTATGACGCCATTCCCAAGAACGGTGCCATGAACCTCATCAAGTCTTTCAGTGTTCCTGGCTCAACCAAGTTCGGCAGGGCTGTCTTCGGTGATGGCATCATGTACCAGGGCACCACTCTCGGTTACCTCTATGCCTTCGGCTCGCCCGTAAACGTGCCTGTCAACTGCACCTCCTCCAATGATTTCGGCACCGTCAACGTCGGCAATCAGAGCGTGGCGCGCTCGATCTCTTGCACGGCTCTGATCGGCGTCACTGTTACAGACATTGGCCTGGATGAGGCGGACGATTTCGTCATCACCAACGCTGGAACTCTGCCGCTCACCCTCACCGCCGGTCAGACATTCAGCGTCTCCGTTGCCTTCAAGCCCACCACCGTTGGTCTGGTCTCTTCCGATCTCCTTGTCAACACCACCAACGCTGTCGCTGGTTACAGTCAGAACACTCATGTCAGATTGACCGGTACTGGGGAGAGCTCCAGTCCGCTACTGGCCGTCACTCCGCCAACTATCACTTTCCAAGGCATCATTGCTGGATCCAACGGCACTCTCTCGGAGACTGTCATCATCTCCAACCAGGGCAACGCTCCTCTGTCCATCACTAACGTCCAGTTCTCTACGACTAGCGCTCAGGGTCCTTTCACCACATGGAACCACGAGACTGACACTCTCACCGTCGGAAAGTTCACTCTGAGCAACATTCCCGCCACAATCGACCCCAACAGCGCCGTCACTGTAGACATTGCCTTCGACTCTTCGGTGGCTGGAAGCTTCGGTGCCTACCTCACAGTCAACTCTAACGGCGGTAGCAAGTCCTTCACCATTGCAGGCTCCGCCGGACCTGCTCCTGTTGCCTTGATCGAGTTCCAGACGCCCGATGCGACCGGCTGGGTCCAATATGATGCTAGCAAGAACTTCACCTTCGGCAACGTCACCGAGAACACCTCTAGATCCCTCAAGTTCCGTGTCACCAACAATGCTGCTGCCGGAGGTGTCAACCTCATCCTTACCGTCTCGAAGCCGCCTTTCGGTATCCCTGGTATTGTCGGGGCTGCCAACACGGTTGACCTGGCTGAGGGTACCCAGCTTGCCCCCGGCGAGAGCGCCACGGCCACCATGGTCTGTTCCGTTCCGAAGTCTCAATGGAACGTCGATACCTACGTAGGATCGGCGCCTTGGACCATGAACACCAATGATCCCAACTTTGAGAAGCACTTCTTCACCTTCGTGTGCAATGCGGTCTCTGAGCAAGCCCCGCCTCTCCTGCCTAGCGGCCAGGGCAAATACCGATACATCGGATGCTACAAGGAGAACAACCCCGGCCGCCAGCTCCCGAACCAGCTCGCCGGAGGCACCACGAACACCAACCCCAGCTGTATCGCTAACTGCGCGGCGAAGAACTACGTCTTCTGCGGCACTCAGTACCACACCGAATGTTGGGGCGGCCCCACCATCCCCAACCTCAAGGTTGACGACAAGAACTGCAACTTTGACTGCGGCGGTGACCTTAACCAGGTCTGCGGTGGCAACGGCGTTGGCACCCTCCAGGGTGGCGCTTTCATCTCTGTCTTCGCGGACTCTACCCAATGGGACGGTAACACCACTACGCCCACGCCCAACCCTACCAACCCGACCAACCCGACGAATCCTTCTGGTCCTGTCGTCAACCCCGGTGTGGGCCAGTATGTGAGCGCAGGATGCTACACCGAGGGAACAAACGGCCGTGCCCTGCCCAACTTGGTCAATGTTCAGACTCAAACAGTCGGCAACTGCATCACAGCTTGCGCCGCCAAAGCGTACACATGGATCGGAGTGGAGTATGGAGGAGAGTGTTGGTGCGGTAACACCCTTGCTACCGGCGCCATCCCGGCCCTCGCCGCGGACTGCAGCATGACTTGCAACGGCAACAGCAGCGAATACTGCGGTGGTCCCAACAGACTCAACATGTACACACTCAACGCCTCCTTGCCCGTGCCGAGCAGCTCGAGCAGCACCGCTGCATCTGGTACTGGTACCGCAACCTCAGCCGGCACTGGTACCGGCACCTCTACGTCAACCTCGGCTGCTGCTACGACCACCGCCGCTAACAGCCGTATCGGCGACTGGCTCTTCCAGGGTTGCTGGACAGAGGGCACAGGCGTTCGCGCTCTCCCGGTCCGCACGTATGCCAATGACTCCATGACTCTGCAATCTTGCAGTGGTTTCTGCCAGGGCCTCAAGTACTTTGGTACCGAGTACGGCCGAGAATGCTGGTGTGGCAATGTCCTGGATGCTACGTCAAAGCAAGCGCCTCTGACGGACTGCTCGTTCCCATGCCCCGGTGACAGCACGCAGAAGTGCGGTGCTGGCAACCGACTCCAACTCTACATGTACTCTCCCGTTGCGTCTTCGTCCACCACTGCGACAACATCTTCGTCCACCGCAGCATCCACCTCATCCAGTAGCTCTGCCGCCTCGGTGACTATCCAGGACAAGGCCCCGTCTACCTCAACCTCGTCGACTCTTTCGGGTTTCAGCTCGAGCTCGACTGTGTCCTCTACGTCCAGCAGCATCACTTCTCTCTCGTCGAGCACAAGCTCCACTCCTGGACTTATCCCTGGGGCGTTCACATCGACTACGTCGTCGTCCTCATCTTCGACCCTGACGTCGTCTTCTAGCTCCTCGGCAACTCAGAGCACTACGTCTTCGGCCTCGTCCTCTTCTTCCACGTTGAACTCTGCCTCTCTTTCATCGTCCAGCTCCACGGTAGGATCCAGCTCTCCATCGGCTTCTAGCTCCACATCGACTTCTGGCCTTACGGCAGCTGCAGTCTCCACGACATCTTCCAGCTCTTCTACGGCTTCCAGCTCCTCGACCGCTTCGAGCTCATCTTCCGCCTCCAGCTCTTCTACAGCTTCAAGCTCCTCAAGCTCCAGCTCCTCTACGGTCTCTAGCTCTTCTTCATCCTCTAGCTCGTCTTCCTCCATCTTCTCTGCTGCTTCGGTCTCCTCCACGGCCACTAGCTCCTCTTCGAGCTCCAGCTCTCAGGCTTCCTCCAGCTCCTCGACAAGCTCTAGCTCTTCCTCACTCTCAAGCTTGTCTTCCGCTTCAAGCACCCTGACAAGCCCCAGCTCGTCTGCGTCCTCGAGCTCCACGGCGACTTCCTCCTCCCTCATAACCTCCTCTTCCTCCTCTTCCTCGACCTCGACCTCGACCTTCAAGTCGAGCTCCTCAAGCACCTCTTCTAGCACCTCCTCCGCGAAGCCGACCCCGACAGGCCCTGTCATCGTTCCAGGAGACCAGAACTTCACCTACTACGGCTGCTTCTCCGAGCCTCAAGTCGGCCGTCTACTGCCCACGCAAGTCGTCAACGACGGCGTCAACATGACCATCAACAAGTGCCTCAGCGCCTGCTCCGACAAGCTTTACGCCGGTGTCGAGTACGGCCGCGAGTGCTGGTGCGGTAACTCCCTCAACTACGGCGGCAGCGGCGGCACCACCATGGCCGCGAACGTGTCCAGCTCGGACTGCTCCTTCAAGTGTCCAGGCAACAGCACACAATACTGCGGCGCGGGAGTGAGGCTCAACCTCTACATCCTCAGAACGGAGTACGCGAGGTTGCAGAACCTGGCCGGCACCTCCCCCTAAGAAAGAAGAGAGATGGTGACACCGGCCGCCAGGTTTCCTTTAATGTGATAATGTATACACCTTAGATTTATAGACTAGTCATACGGGCTTTGCTAGGGAAAACGGGAGCAGCCTGTTTTTACGTAATCTTGATACCTCTCTTTTTTCTTCTTCAAATTTGGCCTCTCCTGGAAAGTGAATTTCTGTGAGCTAATTAATTTGATGTCCGCGGTACGAGCTTCCGCGCGCGGATATAAGGGGTCGGGCTACTACGACTCATGTCATCGCTTTCTAGGCCTGCATAGCCACCAATGAACCACACACATGTCCGGGTTCTTCGGCATGATCCGACCGACGCTGAGCGAGGCTTTAGATGTCGTCGCAGAAGGGAAGTTTGTGGTGCAGTGGGGGATAAGTTGAAGATATAATAACTCCCGGGTCAGCGCCTCTCACTAATTCGGCGAGATAGACCCTGTTTTGAAATCTGCGAGCCAACTTTGAACACTTCACTGCGACCGGCTCGATGTAAGAGCGGCTTATGCGCAAAGCCCGGCCGAATCGTCTGGTCGTGTCGATCGTGGGGACCTGCCATCCCATCTCTCCGTTCATCTGATCTCCCTTCGCAACGCAACTCAATCTCAACGACCCTCCATCAAAAACCACAACCTCCCCCCCAAAAGGATGCATCTCCAGTGTTCGAGGGCGGGCAAGGGAGGCGGTGCGACGCGGATAGTACGGGGAGTTCGGGCGGGTATTGTATTTGTGAGGATGGGTTTGATACGGCGCGTTTTCAGGCCTGATGGGGGTGAAGGATGATCCGGAAGGATGACGGTGGGAAAGGATGTCACAGTCTCGCCTATGACGGAGACTTACCATTGGAAGAGACGCGCCGGAAGCGATTCCGGGCTGCACTACGGTGATCGAGGACACCTCTGGAAGAAGCTTCAAGCTCCAAGGATGCCACAATTGTACGGACTCAATGAATCTATGTCAGCACATGCGCCAATCATGACCTTATCAAAGCTCCATCCCCAAAGAGACCGGCGTCAAAGTTTCCCCGATGAAGAGCGTCCCGGCTTGGCATCAAGAGAGATGAGTGGCGCCACCTCGTCCTATGCTCCCCTCTAATGCTCCGAAGACCTCGCAAGCATCAGTCCACTTACACACGTCCCAGCGCCCTGGTTCACGCCGTCGCCAATGCCATTGTCCGCCTAGACCGGGTCTAGTCCTGTCTCTGCGCCAAGTCCGCTGCGCCTAGCGTCACTCGGCAGGTCGTTGCCCAGTGCGGTCCCCGGTTCCCTCGTGGTCGGGAGCCATGAAAGAGAAGCCAGAGCCTCTTAGTCGGTTATTTCGTCAAGCTTTCTTTACGAAGTGAGACAAGCTCCGTTGAAGATGCCGAATGCGGGCTGTTCGTCCTCCCGGAAGCGGCGTCGTTTGGCCCGGGGTGGGAGGCGGGCTACTTCTTGGTGTTGGTCAAAGCACCGACTTGGTGGGATAAGCGCGGATGTCTTGGATGGGTGTCTCTCGTGGCACAAAGAAGGAGATGGTCCGTTGTGGCGGTTGAATTATTGAATACCGGTGGCTCCGTTCTGAGAGAATGGGCGAGACTTACAGGTATTTCATATAAGAAGAGACGAGAGAGCCCTTGAAACATAGCATTCCAACAACCAAGAGCATCGACTCGCTTCATCACATTCCTTCTCCAAAGGTCTTACCCAACCACATTCTCTCCATCGACCATGGGTTTCAACCAGCTCTCACTCCTTCTCTCATCCACCCTCTTTCTCCAAGTCCTCGCGGCCCCGGCAAACAACGCCCGAGCCGCAACCCCGTCGGTAACAATCGCCTCCGGCGTCGTCGTCGGCGCCACCTCAGCCCCCGGCGCAAACACATATCTCGGAATTCCCTTCGCCAAGTCGCCCCCGGAGCGGTTCTCCCCTCCCCAGGCCCCGGCAAAATGGACCACCCCGCTCACCGCGACGGCCTTCAAGCCCGCCTGCATCCAGCAGTTCACCGACAGCGGCAACGCCCAGACCCTCCAAAAGGCCATCTTCGGTAACCCGACCGGGCCCCTGACGGCCGAGAGCGAGGACTGCCTCTACCTCAACGTCTTTACGCCGCCCACCGCCACCCCGACCTCCAAGAAGGCCGTTATGTTCTGGATCTTCCCGGGTAACCTCCAGTTCGGCACCGCCAGCCTGCCCATCTACGACGGCAGCACCCTCGCCGTCGCCCAGGACGTCATCGTCGTCACCATCAACTACCGCACCAACATCTTCGGCTTCTCCAACTCCCCCGAGGTCGCCACGGGCTCCCAGAACGCCGGCTACCTCGACCAGCGCTTCGCCCTGCAGTGGGTCCAGGACAACATCGCATCCTTCGGCGGCGATCCCAAGCGCGTCACCATCTTTGGCGAGTCCGCCGGCGGCGAGTCCGTGAAGCAGCTCCTCGCGAACCCGCCATCCCCGCTGCCCTTCGCCGCCGCCATCATGGAGTCCCAGCAGAGCCTGCTCCTCGGCTCCGGCCTCGACAGCTACAACAAGGTCCTCAAGCAATTCTCCTGCGCTGACATCGCCTGCCTGCGCAAGGTGGACGCCACCGCGATCAAGGCCTACATCGAGTCTGCCGCGCTCGTCTTCCCGCCCGTCGCCGGCGACGGCACCGCGACCAAGGACGTGCGCCCCAGCATCTCCGGCAAGACGTGGCCCAAGATCCCGGTCATGATCGGCACCACGCTCAACGAGGCGCGCGCCTTTCTTGCGGTTGACGGGATGAACGACGGCAGCGGCGCGATGAGCGACGCGCTCTCCATGGTCGGCATCACCGACGCCGCGACCAAGAACTCGATCCTGTCCAAGTACGCCCTCCAGGGCTTCAACGACCCGTACATCCTGGCCGACCGCATCATCACCGACGCCGTCTTCACCTGCACGACGTCCACGCTCGCGTCGTACCTCGCCTCCAACGGGTACACGGCGTACCGCTACCGCTACGACCCGTCCTTCACGTCGACGAGCATCTTCGCGAACGCGGGCTCGTACCACACGAGCGAGATCCCGTCGGTCTTCGGCACGTACGGGCAGTACGCCAAGTGGGGCGCCGCGTCGGCGCAGCAGACCAAGCTGAGCTCGTGGATGCAGGGCGTCTGGGGCGGGTTCGCGAAGAACCCGGCCGGCGGCGTAGGGTGGACCAAGGTGGGCGGCTCGCTGTTGGGCATGGATTTGGGGTTGATCGGGTCTGGGTCGTCGACGGGGGTGACGGCGGTGTCGTCACTTTTGACGGCGGATTATATCTGTCCTTTGTACTATGGCCTAGAGGACGCGTTGGGCTTTTCGTGGTAGTTTTGCGTAGACTTGGGTGGGTGTGTTTCTTGTTTTCAGCGATTAAAAGTAAGGCCTTTCACTAGTATAATGTTTAACATCGAGTCGATACAATCTAAACAATCATTCCGATACTATAAAACGGAACATCCTGTTGATTCACCTCTCCTCTTGAGCCAGGGCACGGTCCCCGGAGGGAGCTCCGGCTCCGGATGCGCAGTGGTGGGGCCGTCAACGTCGTCCGGGTGGGTCCGTTATCGCGGATGCGATGGTGCTCGCCGTTGAAAACAAGCTGGAGTGAAGATTCACTACGTGAGGAACGATTGAAGGAAATTGCTTGATGGCCCACAGTGGTCTCTTTGAATTTTCACCTGTAAGATCGCGCTCTAGATTGCCGAGAGAAAAATTGGGGGATTATATGACCTAGCTGCTCTTTTATTTCTCTCGTGGGACTGAGAGCTCACGGCGGGCGCATGTCCTTCCTTCCATCGGTTCTTAAAGTCGCTTGACATATTCCATAGGAAGGTTCGACGGTCCTTCCGCGCAGTGAATCCTCATGCCAGCATATCGTAAGACTTCACCCGGTCAGCAGCACCTTCTTTCCCAAGGCTTTCCCAACTCGACAACATACACCAGGCCCCATCAAAAACAGCTTCTTCACCTACAACGCCTTCAACCCAAACACCTCCATCGACAAAAGTAAGGCACACACTCAATATAAAATCACATTCTACAAAATCTCAACATCTCAACACCTATCACCATGCAGCTCAGCACTACCATTGTTGCAGCGGCTGCTGCCAGGATCACCAGTCCCATCGGACCTCCCCCGCCGATTCCTGTGCCTTCCACAATCCTCACTAGTGCGGCAGTCGAGAGCTTCAACGTCTCTGCCAACGGCAACTTCTCCATCAACGACGCCCTTGGCAATCAACTCCTCGCCAGCTATCACAACTTCAGCAAGACCTGCACCAACATCCACGGCGACTTCATTGACACCATTGTCTGGGCCTGTTGTAGCAACATGAATGGTAGCTGGTTCCAGAACCGCTTCCGTCTCGGCCAGTGCCTCGAGAACCGCCGTGGCAACCTCGTCGCCCGTCGTGACGGCCGCTTCTGGCGCACCTGCCAGGACTGTGGCTTCAAGGACCCAGACAGGGCCACGATGTACAGCTGCCGCTGCTGGCCGAAGCCGACGGCTGGGGTTGAGCATAAGTTGATGGACACGGAGATTGACTTGGTAGGTACCCTTTCCATCGTTAGCTTCTGACTTGCTTACGAATGTTTTAGGATACCTTCATGGGCAATGATCAAGGCGAGCTGGCGTGCTTTGGAGTCAAGGAGAGACGACGCAACGAGGAATGCCAGCCCTGAACGCATTCATTCGACACCAAACTTTTATGGGAATGGGGGTAAATACTCCACCAGTTGGGGCAAAGTTCACGGGCGCATAAGTAGGTTATGACCTTGACTAGAAGCAAATGACATCTGGGTTTCAGGATCTACAAGTTACTATTCGATGGATGTTTACTTTCGAAGAGTAGACTTGATCTTCAATTTCATTGCATGAATTGCCTATGTTGAAAGAATGAACAAAATAATCCAAAATCCAGAAACCCACCAGAAACACTCAGACGCCGTAATGCACATATGGAACCCACAACAATCTGCGATCTTCGAACCGAGGGACTTTGATGTCCCGACGAGGAACCGTGGGATCCGTTTCACTAGCCACCCATCGATCACGCAGCGATCGCAAACCCCGGTGAAGGCCTAGGCTTACAGAAGTGTCTTTGAATCCATGCTCCTGGATCGCTTCATAGGTGGCTCTTGCAACATCCACACACACCGCGTCGTCGACGCTCCAGAGTGTACCAACAACGTGTTGAAACCCCGCAAGCTGAAAAGCACTGGTCAAGTGAATACTCTCATCAACAGAGTTTTTATCTTTGATCTCGCCGGTGCCGCATGCCGAAAGGTAGGCGAGGAAAGGCCTCTTCGACTGTAGGTTCTTGTCAAGGAGGCTTCCGACCGTAAGGGGAAAGCTGTCGTAGTCTTTGAGGAGAAGGAGACTTTTCAATGGGTCTGTAGGATGGGTACCTCCGTGCCCCGCGAAATGGAAGATCTTGCAGTTGTCTAGAGCATTCAAAACATCTCGATTGTTGTTCTCTGGATGTTCAAATGGCAAGCCCATGGATGAACAGATTTTGCTGACCTCGTCGATTTCCCTCTTTGCATGCTGAAGACTCGAGTGTTTTGGAGTTTCTGACATGGAAACGAGGATAGCATTTGAGCCTGACTCGGGGTCCCCATCAACAAGGAGCCGCTGTCTTCGAGCGTTTGTGATGGCTTTTACAGACGAGCTGTACGACGATATCACCCTGTCCATGGCCGTATCTGAGTTGCGACGAAGGTGATAACCGGCAGCATGAAGGGGGAACCGCACGAGCGCGCCTGTCGGAATCCACCAAACCCGCGGCCACGGCATGCCCTCACCTGGCGTACCAGTAAACCCGAGGAAGTCAAGAATAGGTCCGACAGCGACATCCCATAGCCATTCAAGTGTCTTCACCGAGTCCAGAGTATTTGAGCGAGAATGTATATCCTCAATACTTAGACCTGAGAGCTCCAACGCACGAATGCCCTTTTGGTCGATGACCAAGGCGTCGCGCCTATGGGCACCCACGTTGATGATGATAATGGGACCTCCAGCAGCTGCTTCTCTCATTTGCATCTCAGTCCCGGCGAGAAGGAACCTATCGAATCCAGGAACATCGCGGATCTCGGTCAACAAATCGCTCAACTGACCACTGGCCTCGTGGCGCTGATCGCCTTCGAATGGAAAGGCTCCGACAATCCTGTCATGACTTTGGATAGGAAAGTCTGCTTTCCTGGAGGAGACAACCATTGGAGCATCTAGCTTATTGCGGATTTCCACGAAACGTCCGGCCAGTTCTGGATTAAACTTTGCTAGGGTCGTGACATCAGCTCTCAGGTCTTGGAGAGTGCTTGAAATTACACCCCGACCAGTCTCCAATAGTTCGACCGCAGATGCCGGACATTTGCCCACTGCAAGTGCAATGGCTGCAGCATCAGAGGTATGTCCAACAACCTGTGAAAGAAAATGTTGCTTATCTGCGGGCTGCAGGCTTAAAGATGCCATCAAAGGAATGAGCGCTACAACGGTCTCAGCAGCAGAGAATGCCTCTTCATGTTGGGCAGCTATGTCGCAGATAGACATAAACCGATGGCCTGCGTGTATGCGTACATTGGCTCCGCTATTAGTGGTGTGCAGGGCTTCAAGATGGCACTTCTTGGCTGTCTCGAGATCATCTAGATCTCTGGAGTGTGCATGTCGATGCTCAAGATCGAGCCCAAGAAAAAAGGTCCTTTTGGCTCGTTCTGGATGATCAGCCCGAGTTTTTTCAACAGCTTCCTTCCCGAACCGAATTGCTTCATCTAGATCATCCGATGCCATGGAAATGCGATGTTTCTCAGAGAGAACAATTGCGAGATTGGAAAGAAGCACCGCATGATTAGGGTTTTGGTTGTTCATAGTCAAAGCGGCCTCCCGGGAGAATTGGACCGCTTCAGTGAGGTCTTCTGGTTGCTTTTTGTAGTTATATCTCCGCTGCAAAAGGCCAGCCAGGTTATTCAAGCGAGAAGGCCTGTTGGCGTGTTTGTACGGGATCGTTTGTCGTGCCAGTTCGATTGCTTCGTCGATGTCATGCATGTTTGATGTTCTGATGTATCTCTCGGCCAAAAGACCGGCCAGATTTGTTCGGAATACGGTCTCATCTTCCACGTCACCGGGCCTAGTATAGATCAGCTCTTTCAGAAGTCGAATAGCCTCATTGATGTCTATCATTTGTCCTGTTCGTTGGAATCTGGTCTGGAGTGCAGTTGCCAAGTTGGATATTTCGGAAGGTTTGTGGTCGTCATCGGCGGGTAAAATATCCACTGACTGCCTGTTGAAATGAATGCTCTGGTTGAGATCATCCATTGATCCGGTGTTTGAGTGCCGAATTTCGAAGCAAGACCCAAGACAACTTAGAAAGATGCGCCTGTCTGAATCTTGAATGCCAGAATCTGCCAGTGTCTCTTTGGAGAGCTTGATACAGTCATCTGTGTCTTTCATGGCTCCTGTATGGGACGCTCTTGCGGACAGACAGATGGACAGAGTACGTCGAATATCGATGCAGTCGCTAGGAGACATCGCCACTGATAGAGCGTTCCGACAGGAATTGACCGCTTCGTCAAGATTGGATGTGTCACCGGTTACCTGAAACCTAGTGTAAAGCACCATTGCCAATCGTTCGAGTCGACTCGCTTTCTCTGATTGACCTTCGGAGGCTGATGCAATTGTCTGTTTCCAGCCCTGGATGGCTTGTTCCAGATCCACCAGGGACTTCGTCTTCATGGCCTTCAAATGCAGATCAACCACCATACTCTCCAGAAGCTCTTTGCGATTCAGACCGAAGTCAAATTTCTCTTGAAGAACTTGTCTTCGTAAAGATATGGCCTCTTCGATGTCACGTACATCTCTCAACAGCTCAAATTTCAAACGTAGAGCATTGGCTACGTTCTGCAATCGTACCCCTCTTTCAGTAGATCCTTCCGGTTGTGCTGCAAGAGACATCTTTAAAATCTTGACGGATTCTTCGATATCAGTACGTTGATGGGTCTTTTCAAATCGTTCTCCCAAAGAAATGCCTAAGAGACTAAGTCGTTTTGATATCTCAATCTTCTGACTTGGAAGATTGCCAGCGTCACCTGACACGTGAATGTCCCGGAAGTACCTCACAGCTTCATTCAAGTCTTCTATCGATCCAGTAGAACGTGACCTGTCCCTGAGCCGTGAGGCTAGGTTAAAAATGATTCCACTGCGTGCCGGATGCCGGGGATGGATGCTAGTCAAAGCATCTTGTGTCACCCGTACAGCTTCATCGAGATCATTCATATTGTTCGAGACAGAATACTGGTGGTTGTGCGCGAGACCGAGGTTATTGAGCCAGAGGGCACGGTTAGGATCAGTCGGACTTGCTTGCAAGACAGCGACTGCACACAGATTGATGCCTTCATCAAGGTCCTCGTTTCGGCCTGTGACTGAAAATCTGTCGCATAATGACAGTCCAAGATTGGCAGCAATCGATGTTTGAATGTTCCAGTATTGAGGGATGCGCTGTGTTTTCTCCATAGCCTCGCGGCCAAAGTCAATCGCATCGTCAAGGTGCGACAGCAGGCCAGTATACTTGAATCTCTCGCTCAGTCGATTGCACAGATTTATTAAGGCCGTGGCTTGTTCCAAGTAGTTGCCATTGGTAGAAGAAGCTGCTTCCTTGGTAACTCGAATGGCTTCTTCTAAAGTTGCTGGGTCCTCTGTGCATTTGAACAATCTTCCCAGAAGTGACCCCAGCTGATTCAGAAGCTTTTCGCGAGAAACGCCACAGAGGCCAGATGCTTTCGTTGCTTCCACAGCTATTTTGAGATATTCGGCGGACTCAGTATTAGCTGATTGCTGGCTGAGAGAAAACCCAATTTCTCCAAGTGTCGCACGCATAACCTCAACCTCCTTCCCGGTACCTGTAGTGTCGGCGACAGCATGCCGTATTTCGCGGATGGCATGATTGATATCTTCAATGTTGCCAGTGCGCGAAAAGCTGAGATACAATTGACAACCCAAACGAAACCGCTGCATTACTTGCTTCAGTCGCTCATCCAAAAAGCCCAGAGCACGTCTCGGTGGGTGCTGTGGTGGAGCTTTCAAACCATCGGTGATTGTGATTATCTCTTCATCAACCATCCACCATTTTCGATGCTTGTCTGCAACAATGCAATCCCTGTACTGCGTCTGGCCGCGACTTTCTTGGCCAGAGCTCCAGACGTTGGGCTGCTCTAGGCTTTTCCAAGATACCTCCCCGCCTTGAACAACGATGATACGGACAATATCTCGGATGACTTGTTCCTCGTTTATCATTGCTGGTATCTTGAGTTCATCGGCCATGTTCATGGTGAATGGGAACGCGATGGTCTCATGCGCCCCAAGCCTCGCCGAAAACCAGTCTTCAGGAAAACCCTGCCGAATCCCAAAGCCAGGAGAAAAGTTCATTAAGGTGAAGAACAGATCCTCTTCGCACTCGCTGTGAAGCCTGAATACGAATTGCTGATTGTGGGGGAACGGACCCATGGAAGAGAGGCCATGAAGTGGCTGAATAAGTACTTCGAACGGTCTAGGCCCAGGCGACGTATTGTCTCGAAGCTGCAGAGCCTGCTCGAAGCGAGAAACGCGCAATATATGCTCTGCGACCTTTTCTGCAGTATGATCGATTGTGTTGCTGCTTATGCTCGAGTCATGAGCTAGTCCTTCGTAGCCTACGAGATGTGTCGGCTTTTGAACAAAAACGCCGCCATGAGGTTGCTGATTGATGTGCAAAGAGTCTGAACGACGCTTGTCAGAATGGCCGGTTGCCGCAAATTCTATCGCACTGGAAATACGACATTTCAGGGCGTGGAGAATGTACTCCTGGAGCGTACTGTTGACGGTGGCGTCATAGGAAACACGTAATTGTCGGCTTCCTAAGCTCCACCGGAAGGCGACGACTCGAAAATCATCTCTAGCCAGAGCTTCGCAGACCTCAAACTGAAGCTGAACCGTCGAGTAAAAATCTTCAATGTGGTCCATTCTAAAAGCAAATCTGCTAGGTGCCAAAATGGGGATGAATTCGGAGGAGCTGTGGACCCCGTGAGCTTTCCCAATGGGAAGATGAACTTTGCCATCCTGGAACCAGGCGATGAGATGTGACCGTGGATAAGACCGTCCATCACCCAAGAATAGTAGCCGGTCTTGACCATGAACGACAGAATGCTGCGCTCGAAGCCTTCTCGCCAAACGTTCCTTTAGGTGACAATATGTCAGACTTCCTTCGTCAGCCCCGGATGTTCGGAAGATGTCGGCGATCGTTTTCGTGAACACGCCAACCCAACTTCCATCAATTAGCATTTCTGCAGTGCTCTCATCATCCTCACAAGCTGCCATCAACGTGAAAGTCTCTGGGTACATCGACCATGATGTTTGAGGGCTGGGCTGGTCTTGAGCGGCGCTGTGGATATCACGGACCGCTAGCTCATCTTGTGGGAGTAAATTGACGGCATCCCAATTGAGGGGGGTCCTGTACCGCTCACCAGATTCCTCTGAGCCAGCCACGTGACAGCTATCAATGATGGCAAGGATTTGAACCTGTTTATGACTGAACTTCTGCAACCACTGGTTGAGCTGCCATCCACGGATAGCTGGCTGTCCTAGACAGAAGTCCATAGGCAGCAGGGATGGATCGAAAGCTGCTCCCGTGGGCGATACAGATATTGGCCTTAGTCGTGCCCCGTGTCCAGAGAAATAGAAGAAGAAAATATCTCCGGACTCCGTAAAGTCATAAATGTGTTCGAATGCTTTCTCAATGCCGGCGAAGGTTGGAAGCTCAGCCCCTTGTGTTGAGGGAGGTGACGTCAGAAGTGTTGGATTTGGTATCCTGAAATCGTTATTCAGAACTTCTTTCATGATATTGACATCGTTTACGCATCCTTCGAGGTTGTTGATCGAGACGCAGTGGCCACTGCTGAATCTTCTTGCGTCTCCCGCAAGGTAGCAGTCGATCCCAACAAGCAGTGCAAACCGCCTCGGTTGTTTTTGGGTTGACATAGCTGCGCCTGCACGAGACTAGCACAAGAAAAAGTGTTACCAGTTCAAAGCTGCGCTATGAGACTTCCTGGGATCTGGCCCGACATTTGTATTACTGGAAAAGTAGTTTGCCTCTTTGCGGCCCATCAGAACAGCCGCCCGAATACCTTCAACACCCTGTGATTGATTGGTTCAGACACTAGACCCACCCATAACGGCGGAAGCCCATAGGGCGTCTTATCCTGTGCGCTGACATGCTTCTTTTTCGTCGTACACTGGTTGCCTCGCTGTTCTTGCTGGCCCCCTGTCGCTGGTTGCCTAACTTCGGGGCGGGCACCAATGACCTTACTGATGAATGTTACATGCATCAGCGCTCCCTTTGAGCTGTCGTCATCAGAAGGTGCAGATATCTCATTCTGGGACAATCTCTCGAGTTGAGGCTCTCAGAATAAGCAGCGAAGTCTGACGATAGCGGAGGATTGAGCCGCTGTGGCTGGGTCCCTCTACAAAATAGAGCAAAGAATACCTCAGTAGATGCTGAAAATAGACCTGGGAACGACACCATAGGAATGATTGAGACTTGCTACGTTTGATTGAGAAGGATGAAATGCAGTGCAAGACTACTACTGGAAGAACTCATTGCATTGGTGAGAGGGAAATTAGACAAGAAAACCACTCGATTTTCCCCAGCCGGAAGCGGTCAGGCAAATCAAGCTGCTTCCGGAATAGATGCGAACCTAAGATGGTAGGCCTGGATGTGAGACCAAATCTAGATCAGCCCGATGGCGTCGCACCGGTTAACAAGTGCCGCTAACGACATCGAATTTCTTTGATCCATGACGAACAGTCAAGCTTGTCTATGGTAACATATGTTGGCCGCTGTCAATTGCGTTTCTTTATTCGGGCCTTCGACCCGAAATCGCGATTTCCTCGTTCATCTATTGCCACACGCACGTCCAGTCTGTTCCATTCCGTCCGAATACTCTCCTTTTGGGTCGCTCCCAACAACTGACATTTCGACTTTGCATGCAAGAGGAACCATATTGAACTCAATCGCCACTCCTTGGTCATTCCATGTCCTCCTCGGCCTGCGTGACCGCCTGCTCTGCTGCGACTTCATCTCGCAGTTAATGTCCAGTCGCCATGAATGCAACAAGGCCCACGATTAATGGCCAGGAGAGTGGTGATAAGTCTGGCATCATCATTGGGGTAGCTGCAGCAGTCATGACTATTTCGACTGCTGTGGTAGGGATGAGAATCTTGTCAAGAAGCTTGATCAAGCAACGCGGCTGGGACGATTGCGCGGCGGTCGCGTCTTTAGTGAGCATGTCCGCCAACTTGAATTTCCTGAGCTTGAATCTTACTATTACCCAGTGCTGCATTATTGGATGTGCGACAACAATGATTTTGAGTAAGTCGGAAGTGATAAGCGTGTTTTTGCAATTTATGCTCATCGGAAACAGTGACTACATACGGTTTTAGGAGGCATGAGTGGACGCTATCAACTGAGCAACTTGTACACTCCGTTGCGTTGACAGCGTCCGCCCCCCTTTTTTTTCCCCGCTTATATAAAAACATGAAAAAAAGCTAATTTTACGCTATAACGCGCATTTCTCTATATCGTACGTAAAACGTATTAAAGTTATTACTAATACTTTAATTATTATTAATTACTATAGTCCTAATATTATTTAAATATATAACTATATAATAGAGATATAAAGTATATATTTTATATTTCTATAGTAGTTAATTTATTTATTAAAGTATTACTAACTTAGCTAGTTATCTTATTTTTATACTATTTAACTAATAAAAAGTCTATTTTTATTATAAGAGATTAAAATAATATTTATTAAGAAATAAAAAAAGAGATTTATTATATAACTTTATATATCTATTTAGTATATAGTTTATATAGCTCTAAGTAATATATAAATATACTAAAAAGCTTAATATAGTTCTTTAGAGTAAATATTTTAGTAGTTAATAAAATTAATAACTTTCTTAATAACTTAGTTTATTTATAATATTAAATAAAAGTTTATTACTATATAGATTATACTTTATTACTTATAGTTTACTATTAGTTAGTATATATCTATAGTTTATTATATTAAATATATTAAGAAAGATATTAAATAATAATAATAATATAATAACGCTTAGAATATTAAATCTATAACTATTAATAATTATAATAATACTACTATTTAAAAACTAAAAAACCTATAAGTTAGTAAGTATTATTAACTATACTAAGTAAATAATTTAATAATATAGATTATAATATAATATTACTAATAAAATATAGAGATATAAGAAGTATTATTAAAGTTAATAAAAAATAGAAATATAATATTATATAGAACTTTTTAAACTACTATAATACTATAGTAATCTATTTCTTAAAAAGATATAAGATTTCCTATTTAAAGCTTTTAAAATTTAAATTAATTATTCTATAATTAGTTAATAGTTAAATTTAGTTAGTTAGATAAATAAGAAGTTTAAGATTATTATTACTTAATAAAATAATAAACTATAATATAAATATTTATATTATATATAATAATATTACTTTAACTAATTAGTATTTATTAATAAATCTAACGTTAATAAGGATATTAAGATATAGAGGACTAAATAAGTATTAAAAAAGCTTATTATATTTTAAATTATAGAGATTAATTAGTTTTAAAACTCTTATATATAGATTTTACTAACTTTTATATTAAGTAATATCTTATATTTAACTATATATTATAGTATAATTAATAGTAATAAGTTTTTTTATTAGTTATAAAAGTATTTTATCCTAAAATATAGGTGTTTTTTAGAACTAAATTTTATTATTATTATAAATAACCTCTCTTATTATTATATACTTAAAATTAAGGGTTTATACTAAGTATTAGGTATTAATTTTAAGTTTCTATTTCTATATTTACTAAATTTTAACTTTATTAAAAAGTATTTTAGTAATCTAAAGCGATATATTAGAAAGATATATTTAAAGTAGAATAATAATAAAAATAATACTTAAGAGTTTATAAAATATTTATATAACTATACTATAGAAATTAAGTATTATTTACTTTAGATTAAAAGCTATTTTTACTATTTATTTATTAACTTTAATAGGATAGAGTATATATTTAATAGTATTAAACTATAAAAGAGAGGATTTATTATTAATATTAAATATTAGTAAGTAATCTAAATTTTTATTATATATTTATATATAATAAATCTTAATTATATTATTATATAATAGTTAATTATTAAATTTATAATTATAGCTAATAAGATTACTAAAAAGTTAGCTATAAGTGTATTAGAATATAAAAAATATATTATTATCTATTATTTTTATTAATAGCTATATATATATATTAATTTTACTTATATAATAGTTAAAATATATTATTAATATTTATAATAATAATTTATAATAATAATATATTATTATAATTAGAGATTTTAACTATAGTTAGAGATTTTAATTACTTCTAATTAGTATTAGGATAAACTAAAATATATTATTTATAGATTTAAAATAATAGTAATTCTATTACTGTTATATATATAGAGTAGTAATATTAAATCTATAGCTATAAATAGACTTTTCTATAGTTAAATATATTATATAAAAAAATTATATATATAATTAAACTTTATATTATTCTTATTATATTACTCTTCTTTATTATCTTTTTCTAAGTAATATATCTCTATTAATAATATATTACTTAAGATTTTAATCTAATTATCCTTATTATTTTATTTAATTTTATCTTATTTAATTTATAACTATATAAGTAGTATTTATAATACTAATAGTAGTAATAATAAAATAAAACTAAAGAGTTCTAAAATACTTATAAAGTTAGCTATATTTAATAATAAATAACTTTATATATACTTACTATATTAACTAACTTTAACTAATATATTATAAATCTCTTATTTAATAGATTAATATAGTATTAAGGTATTAATATATTAAGATAACTTTAATTTATTTAAAACTAATATTATAGAGTTTTTAACTAATATTACTACTATCCCTCTTAGTAATCTAATATATATTTTTATATAAATATCTTTTTCTAACTCTTAATAGTTTAAATAAAGTTTAAAATAAGATATTATATTAAAGAGAGTGTTAAATTACTTTCTATAATAAGTACTATTATCTATAAAAGATTTAATTAAGTTCTTAATATCTTTAATAAGATCTTAAGTAAAACCCTATTTAGTAAACTAAATATTTAGTAATTTATAAATTACTTATAAACTACTATTTACTAATTATAATTTCTATAGCTTCTTTTTAAACTTTTTATTAATATTATATTATTTATTATAGATAGATATAAACTACTTAATAAAGCTAGCTATTTAATCTAAAGCTTTTTAAAGTAAATTTAGTACTACTAGTAAAAATAAATAAATTAAGAATATAATACTTAGTTAATAAATACTTAGAAGGTTTGATAATAGAAGAATTAGTAATAAATATTATAAGATATTTATATATAACTAATATACTAATAATAATAGTATTAGTAGTAATAGCTATATATATAGGTTAAAATATTAAAGATAATAATTTAATACCTTTATATTACTATATATATTAATAATAGTGTTACTATTAATATTAGTTAAGCTAGATTTTAACCTTAATAATAGAAGTATAATATTTTTAGCTTTCTTTTTTATTATTACTATTATTTCTTAGTTATTATTAACTTTAATAATATTTTTATTTCTCTTATTTTAGTATTTTTAATCCTCTATAAATTAGTTATAAAGAATCTTACTAAGTAGTTTTTTAAGTAGTTCTATATTATTAATACTAGCTTATTTAATTATAATAGTTTTTATTTATTTCTCTATATAGTAAGATTTAATCTTGTAATACTTTTAGTTTAATATATAGTATTAATTAAATTTCTTATTACTTAAATTATTCTTATATCTTTAATACTTTAAGTAGATATATATATAGAGAAGTTATTTATATATATTTTCTTTTTAATATTTAATATTTATAGGATTATTAGCTTTATAATTAATTACCTCTTATATATTAGCTAAAACGCTTATTTAGCTACTTTTTTAAAGCGTTTATATATTAGTTATTATACTACTAAAGATTAATATAATACTATATTACTACTTAATAATAAAGTAGATTTTACTTCTCTCTTTAACTTATTTAAGAGAGGGAATAATATTAATCTATAGAATACTTAGCTAAATAACCCTTTTAATAGATAAATAGACTTAAGTAAAGATTAATATTAATTTAGATATATTAGTAAGCTTCTTCTAAGTAATAATAATAATAATATTAGCTTTCTTTATAATATATAAATAAATTATTTCTATTTTAAATTAGGTATTACTATTTATTTCTTAGTTTTTACTATTTATATCTAATATAAGAATAATACTAAATCTATTATATATAATACTCTTAATAATTAGATTAAGAATAAATAAACTATTACTTTTAAATATTAAGCTATAAATAACTTAGATTTATAATAAAGTTAGTTTTTTATTATTTATATTATTCTCTTTTTTAAATATATTATAGAATAATATAAATATATTATTAATATTATAGTAAAAAGCTATAAATATATTATCTATAAATTAAGTAGTTTAATAAGAGGTTAAGTTAACTAAAGTTAAATTTAGTTAAAATAGTAGTATTAATAAAAGTAAAGTACTTTAGAATTAGATTATATATAATAGATCTTTTTTTTATTTCCTCTATATTATTATTACTTTTTAATAAGAAAATACTTTTAAAGCTCTTTATAATAATAGAGAAGCTATAAGTATATATTTTCTTTATAATATAAACTTAGCTACTACTAAATTATTAATCTTAGGTTTAGTTTTAATAATAATAACTTCTTTAGTAGCTTTTTTAGTAGCTTTTTTAGTAGTAATAACTTAATAAACCCTCTTAGTAAGTATAATAATCCTAATTAATAGTGAAGTAGAGTATTAAAGAGGATCTCTAGTAATATCTTATATTAGTTATTATATATATTATTATTTCTATATATTATTAGTAATAAATAATAAATAATACTTAAAAAGGTTATTATCTACTTATTAAGCTATATAGTAATATTTAAGAAGTATTATAATACTTTTAGATAATAAGATTTAATAGAAATAGATTAATTAAAGCTATTAGAATAGGTTAATTACTATATTATAAATATCTATATAGCGTTAAGTAAATTTTTATATATATATAGGGATTATGTATGTATAATTTCAGTAAAAAGGGGGGGTGGATGCTATTAACGCAACAGAGTGTACTCTACGATAAGGTTTACTTAAATGCCCCACCTCAAATTAGATTAATAACTAATGCTAGGCAAAGGCTTTTTTTGTATCCTTGTCACTATATTTTGCCGCTATTATTTTCATTAAGATGACTTTTCTACTGCAATACTACTATCTCTTAGAGGTATTATGCCTATAGTACGTTCTAATAGGCTGCATAGTTGTGATTTTCTTGTGGGGTCTCTCTTAAACCTTTATGGCCTTTTTGCAGTGTATACCCCTTGAGGTAGTATAGGATCATAAGATTGAAAGCAAATACATTAAGAACATCGCGATTATTTGGTATTTTAATAGTACCTTCTATTTTATGAAGAATTCTTTTGTGAATTTTTATATAACTATAGGGAATATAAGGACCCTTTTTTCCTCTACTTTAACTTAAGCTAGTCTTTTTAACTATTATATCTTTAGATAAGGGTAATAATAGCGATTAGCTTTTAGAGCTATTTACTATATTTCTTATTAAATATCCTATTAATCTCCTTTATATTATTCTTATTTTTTAGGTTCTTAGTAATCTTTTTAAATCTCTATTTAATTTAATAGAGAGCTTAGTTTTAAGGATTTTCTAAGAACTTAATATATATTATAAAGAAGTATAAAAATATTATATTATTATTCTTAGTTATAAGGATATAACTAAGCTATTATTAAATATATAGTAAATTAGTCTCTTTTAAATATTTAATATTACTAATAGTAAGAGCTATATTAATTAAGTAGGGGGTATATATAAGATTTATCTTAGAGGGTTTTAAATATAAGCTATAGTATAATAGGGAGCTACTTCTACTTAGCTAAGTAGCTTAAAAATCCCCTTTATATACTTTATAGGTTAGTTAGAGGTTATGCTGTGACCCTCTATATATTTCCCTATTAGAGTTATATAGTAGTTAATAAGGTGCGCCTCTAGGCGGCAAACTATAAAGAAGAAAACTTAGAAGGGAAGAAAGACAGTACCTTCAACATCATCACGGACTTCATTATTATAACGCTGCCGGTCCCTAAGATATGGCAGCTCTAGATGCCGCGTACACAAAAGGTGGTTCTTGTTGGTGTATTCATGTTGGGGTTTTTGTAGGTGATTCATCTCCATGGCGAGGCATTCGCTGACACTCAACAGAACAATCGCAATTTCTATTCTGAGAATGCAGTGGCTCAATCCAATGCCCGATCGAACGTGGTGGAATGTAAAACCGGCAATGTGGTCACTTGCTGAAATCACGTGTGCTATTCTCTGCGCTTGTTTGCCTGTATTAAAGCCTTTGATAGTGCGAGCGAAGCCTCTCTTCAAACCACTCCGGAGTCGCTCTTCTCAGGATGGCACTCCATAGACTATGGTTAATGAGCAACAAGAATGTCCATATCATGATTGAATATTTGACTTCTCATCTTCGATCTTGTCTTGTAAACAGGAGAATAGCTCTGTTCACAGCTGCTGACAGCGTGGTCGAGACTCCTGAGGCAGGCTGTGATCAACTTGATGGAGATCATACCAGCCGCTGGGGACGACAAGGGTGCTACTCCACTTTCAAAAGGTGGTGGATTGAACAACGCGCATTTTCTAGGTCCAGGTGTGGCCCTTTTCAACCGATACAATCCCTTGTTGGCTCGCTTTCCCACTTGCAATCTAGATCTTTTGCAGACGGCTGCAGAAACGGTCGCTGAGTCCAGACAACCAAAATTGCGGTGTATCTCTGCCAAGCGCCAAGATCTATTTGGAGAACCCCTCAGCTGTGGGATGAACACTCACTAGCGAATGGCCTCCTCTGGCGGCCATGCAGAGTATGCTTCACGAGGTAAAAGTCACGGATACAGTACCCTTTTTGCACTTTTATTCCTCTTACTTGTTTACCTGCCTGCTAAGAGTCCTGCCTTCAATCAACTCAAAGTTCTATCAATCTCTCCCAGCCTTGCCAAAAGCTGCAAGTACCCCTTGGAAGTGACAGGGATATCATGCAGTAAGACGCCGACTTAGGAAATGCTCTTACATATTGCGCGCAAAGCGAGCCAAACAGAAGCCCGCCAAGTTGTTTTTGATCCAACCGACCACCGTCAATTCACCTTGCCCCGTTTCTGCCGCACATTTAAATGACAGCTCAGAGTCAGTGCCGAGCATTTAATGTGGCTGGGCCCCGCCGAGCTTTTGGTGAGAAATCCAGCACCGCGCGGTTCGTCTGGTTGCTGCGAGGATTTGCCGCATCTCCGGAGTCATGGCAACGTACGCGGGAGAACAGTCCCCGACAACCGAACATGACGTGACATCACTGGAGGCAAATAGGTTGCCGTATTGGGACTCTGACGAAGTACCGGCGGAAACTGACGATGACTTCCGAGAGTTCATCTATCGCAAGTCGACACCTTATAATATGGCATGCAACGTTTCACTAATTGATGACAGGCAAGGTTAGCGGCACTTTCAGTCCAAGCGAAAGCCAGATCAGCACTTGGATAGACGCACCAAACCAGGACACTCATGCTTCCTTCGGGGATCATGGGGTGACTGCTACAGTTAATGCATGCGGGGATCTCATGCAATTTAGCCGCTACCTAGACGCTGGTAGTTCAGGAATCTTTTGTGCAGATCACACGACCACAAATGAGCCCTACTCCGTTCAAGAGAGGGCCGAGGATCTGTTGCACTTATCCCAGGACAAGTCTCGACAAAGATTCACCTACGGGTTGCGGGTTCTAGGCATCAGCATGAAGAACTGTCATCATCTGGGCTACGTTCACGATAGGTGGCCCCGGTACGAAGTCGAAGATAAAAGCCTCAAGCTTACGATCCAATGGATGGTACGCGAGAAGACCGTTCTTCAGCAATGTATAATCACCAATACCGGGGAAACTGACGTCGACATCCCAATGGAATTTTGCAAAGGATTACACATTCGGGACATGGACTACCTGGATCCCATGGATAAATTCAATGACGATTGGGATGGACATGTTCCAGTCCAAGGCCCGAACAACTACGGATGGGTCTTAGCTCATCCGCTCAAGCGAAAGGGAGCAACGGAAGAAAAGCGGCCGACCAAAGATACACCAATGCAGCTCATGCGTCTTGGCTCTCGAAAGCCCACAAACGCTACTGTTGACAGCCACAAGGGAGACATGTGGGGATATTCGGGGAATGTAAAACTACCACATGCCGAAAATGATGACAACCAGGACATTATTGCGGTGGTTATCTCGGTATTCGTGGATGGTAAAGCCATTCGTTTTGGAACCGCTAACCAAAAGTCCCACGAGAAGATGGCTAGAAGGATCAGGGGTGGGGCCGCAATTGAAGTTGTCAGTGCCTACAAGATGGTGCGTTTCACTGACTCTAGGGCTTCTTGGGAAGATTTCGTGATCTCGGCAAATGTAGCAGACGTCAGCAACCACTTGACCTTTGCATCGAAGTTCTTCACGACATTCTCTCCCTGTGCCCACGAACCTAGCCATGTCGATCATGGACAGAGAGACGGCGAAACGGGTAGAGATAGAAGAAGGAATTGGATTTCGCCGCTGCCTACGGGTCCACCGAAAGGCTTGCTGGAGATTGAGGACCAGTCTGTCAACCAATCATTCAACCACATCGACTTTGTGGCTCGAAGAAAGCTTGAGCATATCTTGTCCGTTTGCGCGATTCCTCTGCGTGACCCCGAGGAGGAAGGAGATATTGTGCCTGTCGCGTTGACATGTGGGGATACATCGGGCCACCGTGTGTCTTCCCCGGCAAGTTTGTAAGACATTTTCGCTCATCAAATGATATTTCTTCTGTTGAGACACTTTTGCTGACCCTTTGCAGTTTTGCGTTCAGTTTTCTGCTTGAAATTTCAAAGCGGTTGACCGCCGCGAGGAGCAAAGACCAATATGATACCTATGGGGAGTTGCGACAGCGAATCTACTCAGTCTGTCGCGGCCACTTAAAATGGCTCAACTCAGTTGAGAAAACGGATTCGAACTGCTTCTCGGCAAACTATTGGGTCAAGGGGAATAAGATGTCTCGCAATGAGGAAAGCGAGTCCTTTATGCCAATCGATTCCTTGACCGACACCCCATTTCAGATAATCAAGGTGTTTGAATTTGCGAGTCAATACCACGGCGAAGATGACTTGGACCTCGCGCGGGGAATCATCAAACAAGTTGCTGTTCCCTGGATCACAGCCCTCAATAAGTCCGACGTCCGCATTTCCCGTGCTTGGCCCCACTCGCAAGATGAAGGGTGCAATAAGTACAGACTTAGCGAGCATGTATGGATCTGGAGAGCACTGAAGCTGGTCGAAGGTCACTTCCGAGACTTTCCGGAAGACAAAGTTTCAGATGCTGAAGATGAGAAATTTAGTGGAGAACCCAGCCGTGGACAACAAAGCAAGGAGATTCGAGATGTCACCACGGCTCAACATGATCAGGTCTTAACAGATGACAGCCTGCTCAGAAGGTTCGACTCTCGTGGTGTTCAACGAGATATTCTTAGACGTTTCACGGCCGAGAACGAAATCTCCAAGAAAAGAATGCTGGCAATGACTCGGTCTCCCAGGGAGACGCGATTTCTATTTCATGCCAGTGATACGACGCTTTTCTATGGTATCAACAGGGATTTCTTCTTAGAGAAAACCTCACTCAACGAAGTATGGCAAAACACAATTGAGGCACAAGTTCATCACAATGAGAACTCCGAAACTGGATGGGACAACTCAATTCGCTATGCCCTGGCGATTATGCTCGGAACCAGGGACATCAGTATAAACAAGCGGCCTCCACAGGAGCTGATCAAGTCATCGTTGGAAGTTCTCTTTGGTTCTACGAGTCCGAATGGGCTATTATTCGGGCTTTTGGATAGCAACACGAAGGAATCGGCTTTATTTGGCCGAGAAAATGATCGAGACTTCTACTTCCACGCTAGTTTCGAGATCCCATATATTCTTCTCACTCATTGCTGGAGAATTCACTCGAAACTCAACACGTCTGGCACCCAGCCTGAACCTTCTTCCACGCCGCAAACAAAGGTGTTCACAACGCATGACCTATTGGAAGAGGTTGCAGACTTGAACTTGATGCAACCGAAGAGACAGCCCGCGCAGACAGACCGCATCCCCAGATTGCCTGTTGGATCGGCTCCTAGTCCTGACATGACAGAGACCCAGCTCGTCTCCACATTGCCCCAGCCAGGGGTCAAGCTCAAAGCAACCAAGGTAGTATCTATGAAGAAGAGCATTCCATTCAACAGTCTGATCGACCAAAGCAGTATTGTTGATCTGGATGAAGAATGGCTTTACAATTACCCTACTTTCTTCAGCATGGAGAAGCAGACTTCCACCAAGTTCAACAAAGAGGCAGAGAGTCTCCTTGACCGTACTGAGAGGGATACATCCGGAGCTCTCATATCCAGAGCAGCTGAAGGATACACAAGGTATCTAAGGAATGGAGAACGGCGGAATCGTCCTGCCACTGAAGCGAGAGATCCAGGAGACCCTTTGCAGCTTCTGAGTAAGACTTGGACAGACATACCTTCTCCAGATGGGCACAACGCCCTCGAGGATGAATCAGACAACATGACCTTTATTGCGGATGTTCTTAGGCAACGAAATCTCCAGAAGCACGAGAGAGAAAATAACGTTACATTCCGCGGGGTCAATAGCAACTTCAAGCTCTGGTACCTGTTATCTCTGCCTAGAACGGCTTCCAAGGCAAAGAAAAGATTCATCTGGCTTCCATCAGCCGATGATGAGAGGGCTCTCGTTTGCTACCTGACGAGCCCGCAAGAAGAAAGGCAAGCCATCTCTCTTTTCTTCGAGCGGCACCATCAATATGAAAAGCATTTTCTGGACGAAACTTCCATGGTTCTCAACACCTGGGAGAGCGAACTTCATCTAAGCTTTTACAAACTGGTGGACGAGGACTACACGCCCACTGTTGGAATTCCAAGGGGAGATGTGGACGAGTTTCCAGGGAGAGAACCAAAGTTACTTGTTAAAGCTGCCGTCGGGTTTCGGTTCATTGGAGACTTCTTTGACAGGCACTGGACTTGCCATCTTATCGAACACATCCCCGGTGGCAAGCGGGTTCCGACTTGGTGGGATAGGGAAATGCACGAGAGAGATTTTCCTTGGGGTGACAAGGGTCATCTTGTCCAAGATAACAATTGTTGGAGGCAGAGAAAGGTGCTAGAGTTGCATCTTTTTGACAGGATTTTGGAAGAACTCGTTGACAGCACCAAGACGATCTACAACACCGTCAAAGAAGAACTTGGTGTGAAACATGTTGCCATCCCATTTTCCGTTCTCAACAGCGAGGATTATTTCTCATCCAGCGAGCAATGGCAAAGATATCAGCAAATACTTCAGGTGTTGGAAGAGGATTTGTCAGACATGCGGGTCATCATATCAAAATGGGAGACACGAGAAAAAGACCGAGGTCAGGAGCGACCACGCTGGACACGCACAGATGAGAGAAAATATCGCCGATATATTGGGAAGCTTGAAGGAACTACACGTCGTCGCATTCGGGACCTGCATCGGTTGCATGTGCAGATTCAGTCACTCAAAGAGACACTGAGACGAGGCCAGCAACAAATCCGTGACGATCTCAACCTTCGTGGGTCAGAGAACATCCGCTTCTTTACCTACGTCACAGTCGTATTTCTGCCCCTGGGCTTTGCATCCAGTATTTTCGGAATGAGCGAAGAGCCACCTAGCAGTGTCATACCTCCAATGATTATCTGTTCTGTTGTTGCGCTGCTTGTCACTGTTGTCGCGTTGGCCAACGCTAAGCGGCTAAATGGAGTTGTCGAAGTTATATCAGAGAGTATAAACCGGTACTCTCTGTCGAAGATGGAAGGAAGCCCTCTCCTCAATCGTCATCGACGTAAGTTGGTAAAGACGCAGAACCTCACAAGGCAAGCCGAGGAAGCCGGGTCTGAGACCTCTGAGGGCCACTCCAAGGGCACTAATATGCACGCAACTCGTGGAATACGAGCTCACGAGGACGAACAATCTTGGCATTTTTGGTTCTGGGTAGGATACATTTTTGTTGAACTGCCAGCGCGGAGAGTCTTGATGGCATACTACGACCTGAAGCATCCAAAGTTCACCCATTGGAGCATGTACTTCCGTTTGGTCATGGGTACACTTCTTCTGCCAATCTTCCTGGTCTCTTTTTTCTTTCAATTGGTGTTGATCAATACTTTTGATGCAGTGCGGAGTATTCTGAGTGAGTACAGAACCATCTATACGTTCCTGTATCCGATGTTACTAACACAGAGGAGGCGATTTGAAGAGGCTTGTAGAGTCAAGTCTGACAGAAAACGAAGAGAATGCAAAGTTCGTGGACAGCCACATGGGCAGGCTTGCCTATCCCATGAAAAGTTACCGCCCGTACAGAAGAACCAAAGGAGACACATCCGAGGAACAGACGGACCAAAAGGACCCGCGGCAAAGTTCGTACGGAGATGCAACATCACACTACAGCGGGAAATAGTGTACCAACAACGGCGCGAGCATCAACGAGCATCTTGTGCGACCATGTAATCGTGTCATCACCTTCATCTAAGTAGAGATAGGGAACAAACGCATTACCTCCGCTCAGTGTGAATCTTTTGGCTATTCCGGAAAACCAGTTGTTGAAATCACTATTTTGCTCCCCTTTCCACATAGCGTACTGCTTACATGATACATCCAATTTGCGACGGCGTATTCGCGTAGGCTTCAATTCAAGCACAGCTCAGAGAAACTCCGCCGGCATGGCATAAGTAATTGAGCCTAGACCGCTAGGGTTTTATTGATGAGCGAAGACAATCGCAAAAGTTACTGAGTGATGCAATGATCAAGGTAAACACAACCGGCGTATCAAGCCCGCTGGAACGAGATGATAGTTTCTAGTCTGAAGGCTTTCTGCCATATACCACATGACTGATAATACATCACGTCAGCCCATGATACGAGATTGATGTCAGACAAGACGTTACACTTACAACTCCATGCGAGCGTGGAAGGTGTTAGACTTCAACTCATTGCGGACCTTGGCAAGCATGACGATGCACTCATCGCGAGTCCATCCTAAGACGTCGCAGAAGATCCTGAAAGTAAATGCCTCTGCGCCGTCCATCAATTGAATTAGATTGATAATTCCGAGTTCCTTGTAATGAGGGTCCTTGGGCCATGGTCCAATGGGCAGTTTGAACCGCTGATGCACGACGTCGGTGAAGCCAGCGTCCTCGACCCATCCTTCCAGATGAGGCCCGGGGCATGCGTTGCGGCCTATCGTTTCGCAAGCTTTAATGAATCCCTGTACCCATTTCATGGTCTCATGCTCGTCTGTGAGGCTGCCGTCGTCGGAGACGAAGCTCAGGTCGTAATCCTGGAACTCGACCCATCCACCCTCCTTTGTGTTCCTAGGCATGATGAGAAACAAGCATCCACTATCTCAACCGCTCATACTTACTCGTAGACCCGTTCCATCAGCTTTGGCCAGTCTGCAATAGCACCAAGCATGTACCTGCAGAAGATGAAGTCAAATCCATTCAAGCCGAGCCAAGGACTTTCAACGTCATCGACCTCAAAATGGACATTAGGCGGAACCCTGTATCTATCATAAACCGATGATTTCGTTTGGTGAGGTGTATAGGACAAAACCTACCAAGTGGGTTGGATAGCACTCAGATCGTTCCCGGTGATCTACCAGACGGGGCAGTCAGTTCATGTTAGAAGGAAGATCTTGGAACAAGATCTCGACTGAGGAATATGCAATGCTCACCTTGGCATTGGGGAATATTTCTGCTGCTTCAATAGCCCCTAGGAAAACGTAAGGCATTCATTGCGCGTCAACGAGGGTGATAAACTTACAGATACCGGTGCCTGTCCCAATGTCGAGGACATTATGAACTTTCTCAGCATCGATCGGAGCCAGAAAGAGCTTATTCCCAATCGCTTTTGTCATGAGCATATGATTGAAGTCAAGTCGATCCATTTCTTGCTAGAAGAGGCCGCCATCAGCAAAATTCGTCATCCGATTCTTAAGCAACTACCTCATCATTGGGGCCATAATAAGCTACTAAAGTCAGCCAATTATTCGTACAGCAAGGTGCTTTCGGTGATTGACACAGCTTCTCCAATATCAAGAACATACCTCCAGCTCGAAAAGCATGGTAACGTCTACCATTCTCCGTAGGGTAGTCGACCACACTGGAAGTCAGAGAGGCGGTGTATGAAGAACTATCGTCAAGTTAATCAACTTCTTCAAGAAAGACACTTGCATGTCCTAACATTCTATCCTCAATAGTGGAGTCGTTGTCTGGGATCTGAATAAACATCAAATCAATGGAGTGCGATAAGATTGACGTGGATGAATAATTACCGCATCGTCGACTTCAATGGCAGCTGCGAGGACCTCTTCGCGAGTAGAACCTGGGGATAGTCCACCCGCTGGTGATGCAGTCTTAGACCTATTCGGGGAGGCGCTCTTTGATTTGTCTCCTGTGGACTTCGCCTTGGGACTGCTTGTTGCGTCCGCCATCTTGTCGTTGAGGGTGTTGATGGATTTGGGAACCAAAATGGCCTCAAGTCGCCAAGCGGTCAGAACGAGGGGCAGGAGCCAACTTGTACCTCAGTAAGCGGCCCGGGAGTCTGACATTGTCGCCCGCTGCTTTTTCTTCTGCAGCTTTGTTGGTATGGATGGACAGGGGATACTGAAGACAGTCCACATCTCGTTACATTGAGTTTCGCTCATCCCCCGACGTGCAGACTTCAACCCGAGGTAGCCAATGAACAGTCTCGCCTGGCTCCAATTGCAGCTTCTCCAATTCGAGACCCTGCTTTGCTGCCCTTATGAGACCAATGACCTCTACCCGCTTCCTGTCCCCGGGCCGTCCCTGGCCTGCCTCCAAGGGTGCAGCATGACATGGGGTACGAGTCAGCTCGGTGAACATCTGATGCCCCAAGATAGGAACGGACACCGTGTCTGAGCACCAACCAGAGGGAAGAATATGGCGTCCCCTCCTACATTGCGACATGAGCTGCAGAACCGAGATACCGGGTGTCTCCGTTGAAGAGCAGACAGCTGGTGCTGCGTGGATTTTGAACGATTCAATGCGATCAAGACACCGCACAGCTTTCTTAATACTTCGAGACAACTTCTAAATTCATCTTTTGTATCACTAATTTTCATAATTATCTAACGTTCTGAAAGAACTCTTTTATCATATATAACTCCAAAGGTGATTTTTTCTCTCGCATACTTCGACCCTCATGCATGGGCGTCGAAAACAAGGGCCCAGTCTTGATGGCCGTCTTCAACAGGCAACTCGAAGCGACGAACTCCCGTTCCGGTGCACTGC
The DNA here is from genome assembly GCF_013390195.1 of Colletotrichum siamense. Classification (NCBI taxonomy): domain Eukaryota; kingdom Fungi; phylum Ascomycota; class Sordariomycetes; order Glomerellales; family Glomerellaceae; genus Colletotrichum; species Colletotrichum siamense. Next base: position 6,075,172 of record NW_023501016.1, on the reverse strand, counting down.
TCGTAGTCAAACTTCGTATACTCGCCAGACACGGGGCTGAACCAGCTCGCAGTCACATTACAGCCTGTAAGACTGCCGGTGTCGATGTTGATGGTAGAGTTTGGAGAGTACACCATCAGCCACGATCCTTTGCTGTCGCGAGTGGCTGCGATCCGGGCGTCAGATATCCCTGCAGAATATTTAGTATTCATGCAAACTTCCTTATCGCGAGACTTTGTCGCGCTATTAGGGTACTTGGAGACGAACCAGCGTTGCCGACGATGATATCCTGAGCTGGAATCCTGTCAAGATATGTCTCCTGGCCACGGTCAAGAATAGCCTTCTTAACCCACTGAACCTCAGCTGAGCCAGGCTGCGCTATGCCTTCTGTCCAGTAGATCGGAGGTCCTCCGCCGGCGTTCGGGTAGAGTTCCGACGTCATCTGCCATACCGAGTTCGATCCGTACGTCAGACCAGCCATGCCGGCGAAAGCCTGCGCCCACTCATGGTCAGTCCACATCACATAAACTGCGCATCGTGCCTTCTTTGGAGATCAACTCACAGTGTGCCAATTTCCGATCCGGACGTCGCTGGCGTTCCAGACACTGAGGTGAGCCTTGGCATTGTTCCAGCGGCCCTCATAATGCGGCTCATTCTCGATTGCGGGACGTTTCTTGCCAGAGGTGGTCTCGCCAACGGCATACATCAGCTCGGCTGGCTCCCATCCCCGGCGACAAGACCACCAAGGAATCGGGGCGTTGGGAGGATAGTCCGAATGGCCAGACTGAGACGTGTCGAAACTAAGCCACGAGCTGTTCCCGAAGAAGGAACTTGACAGCGCCAGAGGACCGTCGGCGAACCATTGGTTCGTTGGGTGCATAGATACCATCGGCTGGTAAACAAGGCCGTTGTCGATAGGCTTGCGCCATTCATCCCCCAGAGCAGCCTTCTCACCATCCACGATGCCCTCCGCAAAGGCCTCATACACATCCGTGAAGTCGATCACTTCATACTCACCGGACAGCTTCGTTCCCCTAACACCACCGTAGGCGTAATCTCTCGCGATCGCAGTCTTGTTCTTCCACCACGGATTCGTATCCCCAAAGATGATCTTGGGCACGTACGGATACCGCTCCCCCACAAACTCTCCAAACAGCCTCGCAGCGGCCGCATCAAAGAACCCAGGAACGCCGGCATCGTTGTGCACGTACTTGCCCCACGCCGGGTGCAGCGCGATGCGGATGCCGTACTCCTCCCACGCATGTTGCATCACCTTGTCGACGAACGCCCAGTGGTCGAGGTTTGGTCGCGTGACGTCGCCGTCGATCCAGGACGGGTTTCCGAGGCGGTCTGGCTCGGTGATGCTGTCTGGATGCGCCCCGACGGCCTGAACCACATTGAAGCCTTTGCTGTGCCGGTCTTTGAAGTATGTGTCGGTTTCTTCAAACGTGAGACGGTTGAAGAGAAACCACGCGGTGTCTGCCTGCCAGAAGAAGGGCTTGTGGTCTATGGTCTGGAAGTAGTGGCCATTTTCGGAGGCGAAGAGGGCGTACTCGGGTGGAGGGCTCCATGCCGCTGCTATGCGGAAAATAATAGCCACATATGCTGCCGATATGAGCTTTCTACTGAAGGATAGCATCTTAACTGAATGTTTGAGAGAAAATAATAAGCATTCCAAGTTCCATGCGGTGCCTAGAATATCTCTGGTCGGGCCTTGAGATTGTCACCTTTATACCTTCTTAACGGATTAGTAGGCGCTACATCAGCTTAGCCGACGACAGCATGAGATGCATCTGGAGGCGATACATCGTGGGTAAACATACCTTCTGCGGCACCTCGACAGTAGTGTAGCCGCACGCGTGCGGCGCGGCTGCGGAGGCGGGATCGGCTCAGATCTGCCTAACCCGGCGACTGGTGGAAGAATGCCCTCCGCCCCTTCACCGGCCTTCCGCGGCACGGTGGGGATGGCGGGGTCACGAAAGGTCTTGAACGAACTGGTGGGAGGGTACGTCAACATTTGCGGGGTACAACGATACTCATTGGTGACGACTAAAGGCTTTTTTAACATCAATTAGGAAATTGGAAGCGTACTTGAGCTTCGAGGGGTATCTTCTCCTCATAAGGAATGTGCTCACATATCGACCTTCTAAGTATATGCGTTGGAATCAGGTGCGAATAAAGCGGGAATTTGAGAATCGAGATTATTCTTCATTCATACAATACAATGATCGATGTGTCTTCAAGTTTCGAGAGACTTGGCGTGGGTGGGTGAGATTTGACGAAGCTGGCTGCTGACCATGTTTGCGTCATCCTGTTCGTAAGACTGGTGCGCGTGTGGCACGTAAGTCTGGCGGAAGGCAGATTGCTTAAGAGCTTTGCTAGGCGATTGGATTGCTTAGTTTCATGTCAATCATCCGCACTCAGTTCTTCACTATCCCTACCATCGACTCAATCAACGTACCTGTCCTCTTCACTGTCGTTGTTACATCCCCGAGTAAGATGGCCTTCTTCGACACCATCGCAGACCTGTTTGCAAACCAGACAACTCCGCCGTCGGCCCCGAAGCATTTCTTGGCATCTTTGGGCATTCCTTCTGTCTCCATCGCCGTCCTAGACAAAGGTGATATCGAGGCGAGATGTTTTTCTACTGTTGGCAATGACGAGGAAACTCGTTTTCAGGCGGCGAGCATCTCGAAGCCCACGGCCGCCACTGCAGTCATGAGGCTTGTCAGTCAGGGGAAGCTTTCACTGGACGACAAATTGCTACACCACCTTCCGGAAGAGCTCTTTAAGAACCTCGGGCCGCCCGCGATCCTCAAACAAATAACTCTCCGCCATCTTCTCACCCACACGGCCGGGTTCCGGACTTCGGCCTATACGGGTTATGCGAACAACATGCCTTCGGCCCTAGACACGTTGCTCGACAGGAATGGTGGACATAACATTGCCGAAGGGCTGACCCTGCTGCCGGGGATGAAGCACGCATACTGCGGGGGCAACTTCGCCATGCTTCAGCTTATACTGGAGAAGATGTTTGACAAGCCCTTCCAGGACCTTGTGAGAGAGCTTGTCTTTGAGCCCCTCGGAATGTCTCACTCAAGCTATGACATGCCTGAGCATGACGACAAGGGGAACTATGCGCGTTCTTGGTGGACTGGCAATGAGCCGCATGATACCCCATGGCATCACCATCCCGAGTTCGCATCAGGTGGAGTCTGGACGACGCCAACGGATCTGTTGAAGCTTATCAGAGGCATCCAGCAATCCTTGAGGGCAGACATCCCCGAGAACGACACATTTCTCCCACAGGATATTGCTAAGGAGATGTTGACCCAGGTACAACAGGGCATTGCCATCTCATGGTTCGTGTCGAGGCACAAGAGCAACGTCTTTGGCCACTTTGGTGGCAACTCGCCCTGCTTCAGATGCTACGTGGTTGGCTTTGCCAACACAACTGGAGACGTCGATGAGAAAGACTTGGAAGCAGATTGCGGTATTGCTGTTATGACCAACGGATGGGAAGGAACTGATGTTTGCTGCCGCGTGGTTCACGCAGTATCATATGCCAAAGTATGGCCTTACATGGGCACGTTGGAGCATCTTCAGGAAGTATCCATTCCTTTCAGAGACATCAACAAAAAGATTGATACAAGATGGGAGGATTGGATTGGCGAGTGGTCATCTGGGTGGAGGCTGGAGAAGGGAGACGACGAAGATCCGCGAGCGAGTTTCAGGGAGTTTGCTGGTTTGAAGCTGGTTGCCGCCGCAGTACCTGCTGAGCGTGAGAAGCAGGGAGATTCTATTGATTTGCTTGTCGATGGATTGCGCATCATGCTGAGACTCCATTATGTGGACGCTGAGCCGGTCATCAGCCTCTGGAGCGGCCTCATCTTTCAAACCGAGACTCTTAGAAAGAGGTCGTATCTGTAGGTAGTAATTGCAGTTCTTGTGGCGCTCTTGTGGCGCTCTTGTGGCGTTGCCGTAACCTTCCTGTACTCGCCTAGGCCCTCGTGGCTCTGCTAAGTTTCCCTTCTACTTCAACCTTGACAGATCTAGGGTTACTAAAATGACTTCTACATATCAAGGTTTTGATGAACAAGTTGATTCCTGTCCGTCTGTAGAAAAGCCTAAAGAGTCTCGGCATTCTATCAAATAAAACACCAACCCGCCTATGCAATGACGGCTGAGATTACCATGGCGAGTCACGACAACAATTCCCTTATGCATTCGGCAGCATGGTCGCCTATTCTGCAGCTTCCACCCTGTCTACTTGTCGAGATATTTGACCTCCTTCACTCCAAAGAACCGTACCAGCCGCGAGATCTATCAGCCTTCTGCAGAACGTGCAAAGTCGTTTACCATCTTGGCACGCCTTGGCTTTACCGCCGTTTCCAATACACAGGTAGCGGGAACCAGTTCAGGAATTTGAAACGCTTCTCTTCCACCCTGGAGCAGCGAGACAGTCTCCGTGTACACACCGAAAGCTTAGATCTCGCTATGCCAAGCCCTTACAATATTTTCATGGATCGGAACGACTACAGACTACCGTCAAGTGTCATTCAAGATCTGCACCATCGTGGTTTCCTCGAATACACCAAAGCCTGGAGGTATTGTGGAGTTTTAGCTGCGTGGTTTGATATGGCCTACGACCTTATACTTTTCAAAACCCCCCTGTTGAAAAGGCTGTCATTACACTATTCTGATGAGGCCAGCGATATGGAGGACAACATGAGAGCTAATTTCAAGAGAAGGGCGCTGCTGCATTCTCACTACCATCGACGTCTATCTCAACTAGAGGAGGTGAACCTGACGCAGCCTTCGTCAGCCCGGCATGACAGTTTCAGTACCTCGTATTTATTTTTCGAATGGATGTCTTTCATGGCACCAAGTCTGAAGCGCCTATCATTCAACGTCGGTGTTTGGGACCCAAAGGATGGGCTGCCGCAACGAGAGCTTTCCTTCCAAGCTCTAACGCATCTGAATCTTGGAAAGTCTCGCATCCCACCTGAGCCTCTGAAGTTGATTTTATTCTCATGCAAAGCGCTCGTGAGTTTCCACTTCATGCCAATAGGATGCCGCTTTACAGACTTTGACGATATTTGGCATAATGACGTGCGCACGGCGCAGCCTAATGACGTACTCGAAACTTTGAGGTCGCAACAAAAAACTCTTGAATATCTTAACCTTGTCATGGTGGGTGCAAAGCTCCCACACGGCCCAAAATCCATTCGAGAGAAAATGATCTCAATGAATGTGTTCGAGCGTCTGAGCCACCTGACTCTGGATACCTGTTGCTATCATTCAACAGACTCTTTGTCAGAACTCCTACCGCCAAATCTCAAATCCTTTCAGTTGATTGGCATGCACCGAACTATGCATGAAGAGCTGCAGGATTTAGCCGATTCTATTTCGAGGCGACGGCTTCCTCATCTTCGAAGTGTCACTCTTTATCCGTGGCCTTGCGCTGCTCTGAGTTGTACAGATATCACGAAGCTGAGTCGCATCAGGGACACTTTTCGTCGAAAAGAAGTGGTTTTCTCCTGCTCCCACATACATACTCAGTTACAAGTTGGGGAGCTGAACAAATGGATCAGGCATGAGCTAGACCATTACCTTGCGTATCTTTCTAGTGAAGACTTGGATCATGATATAAACAATTGGCTAAATGATCACTGGGATAATTTCTGGAATGATAGGGGATGGCAGTTTGATTCTAATGATGGATAGAAGTTTTACGAACATGACCTGATGTCGAATAAGCAAATTACTTGATAGTTTTAATCGAAGCTTTATTGATTTCCTTTGAATTGATAGCAGGCGTGTTCCAGTATTGCGGATACTTCAAACCTTTGCTAATTGCCAACGAGGAGCCTGGCGGTACAGTATAATCCAATCTGTACTTTATTAGCCTCTGAAAGCTGTATTCCTTCGACATAATGTACGAGAGATTGAACTCACTAACCGAAACGTGTCTCTTAATTCAAGCCCAAACGAACAAGAACAAGGGTGGTCGACCTATGAGCATGTGAGAAAAGAATTTCCCCGTGTATGCATTCAAGATTGTGAAAGGTGAGGTATTCAAGGGAGATGTTTGTCTTGTCTGGATTATGACTCAACCTGTCAGGCGAACGGATGCTCTGTTTCAAAAGCCACCAAGACATCAAGGTGACTGAAACTATTAGGCTTTCTCCCTCCCCTCTATTTTAATTTCACGCCCGGATCGAAGATTGAAGAAAAGGTTGCTATAAAATTTCTTTCCGGCCTTTTCAGTTTCTGAACATCTCCCATCTCCAATATTCGAATTCTCGTGGATGACCCAACCCTAGGCCTCGTTACGTACTCCTGGGCGCCACCAACAGGCTTGTTCTCGTATCCCATATTCCTCACACGCATCCATGGATATGAGACTTACTAAGAATTTTCGGTCCTTCACCTTTCACATCGCAAATGAAGCTCGCGGGACGCCGGCAAGGCCGAGGCAGAGTCCAGAAACCAAAGCAAGACAGGGTCCAAAGCTCAGCTCAACGCAAGTCTGGCAGAGGATCCGGAGGGAGTGCTCGAGACAGAGTCACAGGTTGCAATTCCCAGCCTGAAGAAGGCTCAGACCGCCTCTCATGCTTGCCGACCGAACTTTTGTTCATGATCATGGATGATCCAAAACGTTCGCAAAGGCTTTCACAGGTTGCGGTCTCCCTCTGTCGTGTCAGCAAAAGGTTCAACGACCTCATAACCCCCATGATGTACCGCAGTTTCAGCACGATCGACATTACTGGACAAGATAATGAGGCAATCGTCAAGCCATTCCTGTTTCTTCGCACGATTATTTCACGACCAGACCTGTCATACCACGTCAAAAACATCTCGTTAAAGTGGGAATGGAACACCATAAGACAACCCATCAGGAAACCCGATCCCAACATGCTATGGGAGGTGTACGTCCTGGCGGGGATGCCCGACTGTCAACTTCGCATCCCTTGGGGTGTGGCATCAACTACTGCATCTATTCTGACAGAGTTGTTCCTCTTCGCACTGATGCACATCCTCCTGAGAACGGTAGAACTAGTGAAACTTGATCTTTGTATGCCAGGTCACGTACACGAAGGCATTTATTCGAGCGACGCAAAGATTTTGGGTCGGACGGATTTGGGTACTTATTTGCCAAAGTTACGCCAAGTCTCTTGCGCGGATGACAGCATGCTTCTCCCCTTCATATGTTCTTGGGCGCCAAACCTTCAAGAATTAGATCTCAATAGCGTACATCTGGAACGAAGGACCGAACTAGGTAACATGAGACTCCGACACCTACGTCTGAGAAACCTTCGACGGCTAGACTTGAACTCCATGAGCATAAACAACCGTTCGCTGAGGGAACTCCTATTGTTGTGCGGGCCCCTTCTGAGCTTCAAATACGACCCCAAAACGGAAGCTCTGTCAGATGAGGTCTTCCTATTCAAAATGCAACATTTCACGTCTTATTTCGAGGAGGAGCCGAGAACGACAGTGCCAGGAATTCTGGACGCTCTGGCAGCGCACAAGTCAACTTTAGAAGAGCTCACTATACATATGGGATTTTCTCTGTCCCAGACTAATAGCCTCTCTATTCTTGCTCTCGATCTGACAGGATTCGAAAAGTTGAAGATGTTGAGTCTTGACACGTCCTCATTTGAGCCAGTCAAATGGTTGACCAACATGCTGCCAGGAAGCATCGAGAGTTTACGCCTTCTTAGAAAGATTTCCTGGTTTCTCGATGGCTCTTCGGTTCATGTGAACAGCATGCGAGACCAGCTTCTGAGATTCACGGAACGCCATTCAAGATTCCCGTTGCTGAAGAAAGTGTCGTTTGGATCCAGACAAGGAGCAAAGCATCACGGTGTGTCTGGGATTGAGGATGACTTCCGTCGGATTGGGGTCGAATTCACAAGTTTTGAATTAGAATAGTGACAGGATGCACGTGGCAAGACGCTGATCCAATTTGGAAGTCATTTATTGTTGTACCCGAGGTCTCCGATGCGATATAATACGAACTAAATCTTGGCTAATGAAATACTGTTCCATTCACTCTGCACCGCCTGCCACCGATTGACATGCCACATAAGTTTCACTCTACCCTCCGAGTACTGAAATCCTGTATAAACGGACCGAGATGACCGGCGTATGCGGCACTACATGATATGACTCTCCAAGATGCAACTGCAGCGTTGGTATTCAGACTGGCTACTCCCGACGAGAAGGGTCTCACATCCAATCATAACGCAGTGGCATGACCATTGTAAAGACCCCTCTGGCTACATCATAGCATCTTCCGCTCATTTAAACAATAAAATACAAGAATTCTCGTAACTATCTTTGGGTGCACCTAGTCCCACTGCTTGAGGAACTCTTGAGTCTCAACAAACTTCTCCCGGATGACCTCAGCATGCCTCTCGCTCCGTGGGACAAAGCGCACTCTGAAATCTTTGGTCGCATGCACGAAGCCTTCTTCGTAGAACTCATAACTCGTATCCAGCTCGCCATCCTTCTCAATTTTGAAAGCCCAAAGCATCTGAGCGACACTTCGCCATTGAGTCCGCTCGGCCATGTGGATACCAGGACACATGCGCCGCCCAGCACCATAGGTGTAGTGGTCGCGCTCATCGTACGCCGGCGATGCAGCGAGCTCGGAAGCTAATTTCGAGGCCGAAGCAAGGTAACGGTCTGGGTTGTATGACTCAGGGTCATCAAAGTGTTTGCTATCGTGATTGAGAGCGCTGGGCGGGATCATCACGACGCTACCCTTTGGGATCAACATGCCCTTGTACCAGGCGTCTTGCTTGGCGAGATGGGGTACGCCGGTTGGAACACTTGAATAGATTAGTCTCACGGGATGCTTATTCGGGCTTCAGGCGAACTTACACTGGTCTGATTCGCAGGGCCTCTTTGATGATGCAGTTGATATACGGCAGGTCATTGAAGTCTTCCCATTGAGGAAGACGATCGGTCCCGCACAACGCATCAAGCTCAACGCGGGCCTTTTCTTGAAATTCGGGATTCTTCGCCAGGAAGAGGATATTTGTAAGAATTTGTGTAGCCGTGGTGTCAGCCGCACCCATCTGTGTACCTCCAACAAAGTTGTTGAACTGTGCATGTGAAAGCGGCGCATCGGACTTGATGTCTTCGTTAAGCAGTCTGTCAATCAGTGATTCACGCTTGTCGCCCTTTGCACGTCTGGCTTCCACGCGATCGTACGCTTCGGTCCAAATACCAGTGATTGTCTTGTAATACTCCATTCCACGGAGCTTGGGCTTATTCCAGCGGTCGGGGATGAGGTTCAGGATGGGGAACTGATCAACTGGGAGGTAAGTTCCCGGCTCCACAGCCTTTGATATTGCCAACATTGCGATGTAGACAGCCTTGATAAATCAGCATCAGTTCAGATAGCTAGTAGACTTGACTTACATGAGCCCAGAAGCTTTCAAAGTTGTGCGCATGTTGCCCGTACAGAGTGACAGTGCCAATCGAGGCTGTGGTTCGCTGCACGTGTGTTTTGAAACTCTCTGGCTTCTCGAGCAAATCATGCAACATTTGACAGACCCTTGGTTCTCCGTCAGTATAAACTTTAGTGGGGTGGAACCTGGGACCTACTCGGCCTCTTGGATGCTCTTTAAATCGCTGTCAAGATTCTTGGGCGAGTAGTACTGAGCGATGAGCTTCCTCTCAGCTCTCCACTCAGGGCCCTCATGCATGAGAGCAGGGTTTTCATCTCTGGTTGAAGCCAAAACTTGTTGGTCTCGAGGTCTATCATTGTAGAGCGCCCCCTGCTGATTCAACAGTTCGTGGATGGCCTGTCTATCATTAAGGACGATCATAGTCGTGCGTCCGACCTTCAGTGAGTAGACTGAGCCATATTCGTCGGCCCATTCTTTGAGTCTAAGACCAGTTAGTCACCTAAAAATATGATTGATTCGATTATTCTAACTTTGCATAGAAATTCTTCCGCGGCATCAAGTGTGCATTTCCAAGAATCGGGACGGTAGGGGGTCCGGGAGGCAGGAATTTGTCTCGGCGACCAAAATTGCGGAGTCTGAACAAAATATAGATGGTCGGGATCACCCAAATTAGACGTGATGTCGCCAACCCGACGATCAATTCAGTGAAAGCCATGACTTTTACAGACCTCACACAGTAGTTGTATAAATGGAATAGTATGTATGAAGGCTAGGAGGATGAAAATTTGGCTGGCTGTGGACGATCCTGCAAAAATATACTGGCTAGTGAGGCAGGCCACGCTATTTACACCAGGAAGCTCCATGTGCCGAGGTAGCATCGCCTTGTGTACCCCCACCAACATAGTCATCGTTTGCCTGTTTAGGACGGCCGCCAGAGGCACGGCATTCTCATCCTGCACCATTGCCTAGCCACTGAGAATGGTGTCTTGGGTGCCTAATCAGCTTTCCGGGGTTCATCATGGTGCCATACCAGAAGTAGGCAAATGATGCAGTGCAAACGATCCACTTTTCAGCCAGCCACTGAATCACGCATGTTAGCGCAACATGTTGGTCAACATACCTTTCCGTAGGGCTGATTGGAACCTAGAATCTCGTCACCTGTAATACGCCCTACGCCGAAAGTAGATCTTCGGGGGATTTTCCGATCGATGTCCACCAGGCAGCAAACATGCTCAGCCTTCTTGGTCTCAGGGGCCAATGGAGGAAAGGCCATCTTGCACACAGCCGATTGGTTTGTTGGTTGCTGACATGAAGCCATCTTGTCGGGATCTTTATCGCCTGTGACGTTAAGTGCTTATCTGCACACCGAAGCCCCAAGGCAGTGTAATTGTGCCGCTTCCTCTGGGGGCCAATCCCCGCACAGGGATTACAATCAGCTCCTTCTGCCTAGTCCAAGTCATTTCACACGATGCGACTCGGCGAGCTCGGAGGAGGATGACGCCGAAAGTTGGCTCGATGAGATCTTTCTCGCTGATGTCAGCCCGCCATATAAATCGTACCATGTCTCTATGGCTGTTATTACTTGCATGTCACGAGTCTTGGGTCGTTTACTGGAGATGGGTCCGGGATTAATTGAAAATGAATTTCCTGCCTATCTTTGACTAGGTAACGTAGAGCGTGGGGATTCTGCTGAATTTCTCAGAAGCATGAGAGCAACAAGAGATCAGAATCAATGCCTCCAATGTCTTGGCGCGTGTCTTAGGGTTATTTTGAGACTTTCTGATGCGACTCTTCGCCAGGTTCATGTCAATTCGAATGAGAAGCTGGTGGCGGAGCATCCCGTCGGGCGGAATAACCCCTGAAATTGTCCACCAAGGCATTCAGATCGCCTTCACATGAGGTGCAATCGCGCCAGCTCTAGTCTCTTCAGGTACGGCTTCATCTATGATTAATAAGAACAGGAAAATAATGCACGCGCGCCTGGAAATGCGTCCTCAGAATGAGAGGTTAATAACTAATTCTGAACTTATGTGAGACTAGATTGATGGTCTGGAAAGTATTTACACTATCCTCTAGGTACTAGGTTCAATAGAAGAACTCTAACTATTTCGTTCAGATGAGGGCTTAGAATTAGCCTCTCAGGGTTTTTAATAATTTATAGTCGTATAGAGAACATATAACGCCTAATATTTAGGACTTAAGATATAGTAGTATAAGTATTACTCTATATAAAAGCTTCTAGTAAGTTATATTACTTTTATTATTTATATTAGTTTTGAAATTTTTAGTACTATTAAGGATAATATAAGAATAAGCTTTTTATAATTAGATTCTAATTAAAGTAGTAATTTTATAAGTATAGATAGAATTACTTAAAATATTAGTCTACCTATAATAGTAATAATATTACTAAGTTATACTAAAGTTATTAGAAGTATTAAGCTTTATAATTTTATATCTTATATTTAAAATAATAATAAGATTTCTTAACTTTTTATAATAATATTACTAATTATATAAACTTTAGGAGCTTTTTATTATTAGTAACTTAACTTAGTATTATATTAAAAAAAGTAATTATAATAATAAAGAGAAATATAAAAGCTTTTTATAATATTAAGTAATTAACCTTTAAGTTTATTTATTAACCTTTTTAGATATTATAATAAAATAAGAGAGAAAACTTATTAATTATACTAAGTACTCTACTTTAAGCAGAAAACCTCTAAAAATACCTAAATACTTCTATATTAATTTTCTAGATAACTATAAAAAAATATAAAAGTAAATATATAAATATAAACCTAACTAACTTATACTTTATTTATATATTTTACTCTTTTTATACTTTAAATTATATAATTTCTTAAGAAAAAATAAATTACTAAAAAGAAGTTTAATAGTAATATCTTTATAGTATTTTACTTTATTTTTACTTTAAATAATTAAAGAAGTATAATAAAAATTAAAATAAAAGTTAAAAATAAAACTAATTAAAGCTAAAAAAGCTTAGAAATACTTATATTTATTTAATTTTTAAAAAATAAGAATTAATAAACTTTTTCTATAAATTAAACTAAAGAATTTTAAAAATTCTTTTAAAGAGGTAGTTATTAAAGTTATTAAAGAAAAATAAAACTTTACATAAAAATAAATATATTTTTTTATTTATCTATTTAGTTTTTTTATTATAAATTAACTAAATCTTTATTTATTTATATAAATTATTTCTTTTTATAATAATACTTAATACTTATAAAAGTATTTATTTAACTTCTTATTTTTAAGTTAAAATTACTAAAAATTCTAAGTTTTCTACTTCTTTTTATATATTTTCTAAGTTTTTTATATATTATAGAAATAAAGATTTAATTAGCTTTATTTTATATAGTGAAAATTATATTTAACTTTTAAAGTTTTTAAATTATTAATTTTACTTTAAATTAAATTTTTAACTATCTCTTACTTTATATAAATAATATTTTCTTTTTTTATAGTTTTTTAGTATATTATATACTAAATAGTAAATATCTTTTTAGTATAATTAAAAATAAATAAAAATTTCAAAGTTTTATTTTCTAAATAATATCTTTAATTAAGTTATTTTATATTAAAAAGAAGTTATTTAAAATATAATTATTTAGTTTAATAATCTTTTTAAATAAATTACATTTTAGTTTTTATTTTTTAATTTTTATTTAATATATATGTTTTTAAAAAAATTTATTTTAATTTATTAATTTTATTCTTTTTTAATATTTTTAATAAAATAATCTCTCTTTTTAATATTATCTTAATAAGTTAAAAAGTTTAAATCTCTATTTTTCATAAAGTTATCTAAATTATAAATATTTAAAAAGGTAATTAAATCTTTTTTAGTAATTTAAGTTAAATCTTAAATAACTAAAAACTAATTAAAATAAGCTAAATATAACCTTTTAACCCTCTTTTTAATTTAATTTATATTAGTAGATTTTTAATTTCTATTATTTCTAGCTATAATATCTATAATATTTATTTATTTATTGAAAGTTTAATTAAGTTTAGTTTAAAGTTCTTTAATATTATTATTTCTTTATAACTTAAATTTATTAATAATAAACTAAACTTAATAATTAAAAAGGAGTTTAGAATAATTATTTTTTATAATTTATTTTTTAATTATATATTATAACTAAGTTATTTTTAAACTATAATTTCTTTTATAAAATATATAATAAGTAAAATTAATATTATAGAAGTTATATTTCTAAAAGTTATTTAATAATTTAAATTAAAAATTAAAAATAATAAAAATAATAGAATTAATAAAGTTTTATATTTTTATTAATATTTTATAGATTCTATATTGATTTTTAATAGGTTTTATTATATTTTAGAAAATAGTTTAAAAATAGTTTAAAATATTAAAAATAGATTTAAAGTTTTAAATAAAATTTAAATAGAAATATAAATTACTTCTCTAATTAATAATTATAATTAAAAATTAATTATTTATTTTATAAATTTTAATAAAAATAATAAAATCTCTTTTTTTTAAGTAGTTTTATTCTTTTTTATAAGCTTTTATTATATTATTTCTAATTTAAAAAATAAATATTATATAGATCTTTATATATCTTTTTTTATTAATATCTTTAATAATAAATTTATAAATTAATTTAATATATTTAGTTTTAAGAAAGTTATATCTCTAAAAAAATCCTAAAAAGTTATAAAATTTAAAAGAATATCTCTCTTAAGTTTCTTAACTTTATTTATATTATTAATAATTATTAATATTTTTTTTAAATATATTACTTTATTACTTAATTAGTATTATATTTATAATATCTTTACTTTTATATACTTATATAAGTATAAAGTAATCTCTAAAAGTTTTAAACTTTAGTATATTTAAAGTATTTTATAAATTAATTAAAACTTTAATAAGCTTAATTATATTAAATATAATATTAAAAAAGCTAGGCTGCTAGCCTTATATTATGAAATTTAACTAATATTAACTGTAAAAGCTAGACTAATCCCCTTACCTTCTGCTAATAACCTTTAGGTTATATAACTTTTAGACTTAGATATTATAACTTTAACTATTATAATAAGCCTTAACTATCTTCTTCTAGCTGCTTCTATCTTTACGCTATATTTAATCTATACCTATCTTCTAAGTCTCCTCTACTATTTAGATATTTATGCTACTCTACTAGGTATAGAAGCCTTAAGGCCTCTATACTATCGCGCTATTATAATATCTTCTACTCTGCTATGTAGTCTTAATAAAGAGCCTTACTACTATTAGCTATACTCTTAATATTAGATTTACCCTTCTTAACTTACTAACTACTTAGGCTACTTTAGCTATCTTAAGGAAGCTTATAAAGTATTTATAAGTATTAAGATTATTATTAGTAGCTTTAACTATATCTATATTAATTTTAAGACTATATAACTCTAATATATTATACTTATTAACTATTTTAAGTAAATACTTCTAAGTAAATTTAAATAGAATCTTTTTATTAATATATAGAAAGTTACTATACTTAGAGCTTTTAATTTTATTTACTTTAGTTTTATAGGTTAAGTTATTTAAAGTAACTTTATTTAGTTTATATATAGGTATAATAAGGGGGAAAGATATTATATAAGGTTATTATATATATAAGAGGATATAAGGAATAAGCTTAAAGCTTTATTTAAATAGTTAAGTTTTTATACTATAGCTATAAGAACCTTTTTAGCTATATAAAGAGTTATACTATTAAGTTTATACCCTTAAGTATAAGTTTAAGCTATTATTAAGCTTTAGCTATAAATACTATTAGCGTTCTATATTATAGAATAACACCTTTATAATTATTATAGCTAATCTACTATCTATAGCGTTATAAATAATATGCTTATAAATAACAGTATTATAAATAACGCTCTTACTAATATATTTTACTACTCTGCTATCTACCTACTTACTCTCTTCTACTAAGGATAAGTTAAGCTAAATATTAATAACTAATATACTAAGATTTATTTATTTACTTTATTAAGATTAAATATAAGTTAAAGTGCTGCTATTAGGTTTTAATACTATAAAAAAAAGTATAAAGTGAACTATAATACTTACTTATATAGGTTAACTAAACTGCTAATATTTTTAAGTTATTTACTATTATAATTCTTAAAGTTTATAATTTTATTATTTAAGCTAGTATAATAATTCTTATAGGTTTTAGTATTTTTAGCTATATAAATAAAGAAAAAAGTAGTTATTATAATTTATAAACTAAATAAAAGAATATTTTTTTTATTATAATTAAAAAAAAAATTAAAAAAATATAGTTAATAAAAATTATATTTAATAAACTTTAGAGAATAAATATTAGTTATCTAAATAAAGATATTTATAAGATATATTATAAATAAAGTTTATATTTATATTTTTAGAGTTTAATATATTTTAAGAACTTTATACTCCTATTATTTTATAAAGTTTTTAAGAATACTTAACTTAATATATTATTTCTCTATTAATTATATATATCCTTTATATTAAATACTTATTAAATATTTATTAATAAAGTTCTATAAATATTTTAATTATATTATTTATATAACTTATATATAAGACTTTTAAGAGTAATATTTAATAGAAGTATAATTTTATATTTTTTAATATTTTAGATCTTAATTAAAAGAAATATATTTTTTATTTTTTTCTATAAAATAAATTTTTAATCTCTCTTAATATAAATACTTAAACTTAAAATAACTTAAATAGAAACTATATTTCTAAGTAATTTCTATACTCTTTTTTAAATACTTTACTAACTTTTAACTATATTTACTCTAACTATCTTTATTATACTATAATCCTTTTAATATAAGTTATTAGTTACTATTCCTATATAAATAAGAACTTTAATTACTAATATAATACTAGATATACTTTTCTTCTTTTATCTCTATAGTAGCGCTATTTGTCTTAGCTCACGCTAGTGGCTTATGCGTAGATATAACGGTTATGGGAGACGCTATCACAGGATTCCGATTTTCTACTGGCTACTGCCTAGGCGCCTGGCAGTGGTACTCTCGTGACAAAGGCACCACTATCACACTTAACCCGGATTGCCAGATGCGCCAGGCGTGGCCCAACCCGCAGGCCGTCACGGCCGTGTGCATCCGCAACAAGGCTGGAGAGAACAAGTGCGTCAAGGCCCCGACGGAGGCCGACCAAAACTTCTGTGGAATCCCGACCGATTGGTGCAACAATATTGAGAACATGTGGGGTTGGTAAACTGGAATACATGGGACGATAGATTTTTCTAAATTAAGACCTTCTTTTTCTTCTACTATGCAGTGCCTCGGCTCGCCAAATCTTTCCAAAACCTGTGCTTCTGTGACATGTTCCTGGAAGCTTAAAAAAGAAGCTTTAAATATATGAAGTCATCCTTGCTGTAGGGCAGGCCTTCTTCCCTCTGTGCAATGCGCCAAGACCCTAACGGTGTTACCGGCAGGCCTTCAAACTTCCCAGGCTGACCTTTAAACTCAAAATTGAGCGCCCAGAGATCGGCGGGGTCCGAAAACGAACTGCCATTCGCATTCTGCGCGTAGAAAGAGCGGGCGCGGTTCATCGCATGTGTAGGGATGATGCCGGTCGAGCCGGCTGCCACTTTGCGTTTGATCGCCATGTCACTGAGTCGTTGTCTCCTGATAAAGAGCAAAGCCACAAGTCAGGCGACTTCATCCCACTCTGCAACCAACATAAAAAAGTCTTGGCATCATTTAATAGCAGGCGATTCTCATGCTCGGTTACAACGAGTTTGAGAGAGAGTTTGCATTGAATGCAGCGCCACTGGATATCAAAGTCTACTCAGTTGCATCTTGGCATGATCGGTAGTTTTCAGTCCAACTCTCCCCGCCATTCTCTCTTCGAACCAACGTCCTCCCAACCGGCTCTCTCACAGGTACACCAACGTCAATCAGCTTAAAATCATCACCATCAACATTACCAACCATGCGCCGCGTACCTGTACAGAAGAGGCCAAACGCCACACGCCTCGTTCAAAGTCAAGGTCTCGTCTTCGCCGACCTCGTCACGCCAGGCGGAACAGAACCATACTGGCCCGATGACCGCTACTATTCCTTCACTTCTGAGGAGGTGGCCTTGTTGGAGGCCGCATCCAAGGATGTCTTTGCAATGTGCTGCGAGGCGGTAGACTATCTCGTTGAACATAAAGACATCATTACAGACAAGATGGCAGTTCCCGCGTACACCCTCAAACAAATCGTCGACTCGTGGGATCGAGAGCCTGCTTGGGGAAGCATCTACGGTCGCTTCGACGTCTGCTTTGGCGGTCTAGACCATCCTGATCCGCGGCTTCGCGTACCAAAGTTCTACGAATTCAACGCAGATACGCCGACGTCCTTAATCGAGGCAGCGTCAATCCAGTGGCTTTGGTTGGAGCAAACGGGCCACGGTAACGACCAATTCAATCACATTACCGAGTCACTGATCGAGGGCTGGAAGCGCAATTTGAAGCTCGTTGAGGAACAGCTGGGCTTCAAACCCACCGTGCACTTTGCCGTGGGAGAAGGCGAGCCAACTTGCGAGGACGCATCAAACACGATGCTTCTGATGGACACATGTCAACAAGCAGGATGGCAGACCAAAGCCATCACTGTGGAGGAAATCAGCCTGTCCAAAGTCGACGGCCGCTTCTACGACAAGCAGGGCGAGCACATTGACGTTATTTTCAAGTTGTACCCGTGGGAGTACATGGTGGTGCAGAAGTTTGGAGAGGCATGTTTCAAGGACATGGAGAACATCGGAAAACGCGACGCGACGGGGCAGTACATCGGCGGCACGATCTGGATCGAGGCACCATATAAGCTGGTGTGGAGCAACAAAGCACTCTTCGCTGTCCTTTGGGAGCTCTTCAAGGATGACCCGCGCTCCAAGTGGTTGCTTCCTACTTACTTCGACAACGAGGTGCCTTCTACACTAACAACGTATGCACGGAAGCCGATCTTCTCCCGCGAAGGAGCCGACGTGGTTCTTAAGACCGACGGGGAGGTGCTTCAGGACGCGTCCATGGGCTACTACGGATACGAGGGTTACGTGGTGCAGGAGCTGGCGCTGCCTCCTGACTTCAAGGATGAGCAGGGCCAGTCCAACTTTCCTGTCTTGGGACTTTGGTTTGTCGATGGCGACTGCGTGGGCATGGGTGTTCGGGAAGACAGAACGCCCATCACGACGAATGCCTCGGTGTTCATCCCCCACTCCATCTCGGATGGGCCCGTCAATTATGAGCGACATCCGGTCCCAGATGCAGACGAGATCGAATCGCAACTCCGGGTTGGCACATTTGAAGACGAATTTGGCCAGCACAAGGGAGATGAGCTTATAGATTACATTAAGAAGATCATCAACGTGTAGATACTGGGTGAGGAAGGAAGGCAAAAGATGAGATTAGCGCATAGAGTTGAATGTCCCAGTCAGTCTGCTCATTTACCAACAGTTTCGATATCTCATGTCCCCAAGGATATAGCCCACTTTGAACACACGTCGCAGTAGCGATGCCTGAGCCACAATCCACGCCCGGAACTCGATCCGACTGTGGGCCACCTCGGGCCGGACCGGCGAGACTCCACAGTCGGCATCCCACACCGTAGCGCCGCCGATCCCCGCACTATCATCTCAGTTTCTCGACCGCCTTTCTTCCAACACTACTCTCTCAACCCGCAAGTCCCCCCGTGTGTGTATCTGGAGGAGTCTTCTCTGTTCCGCATTCTCAAGTGATCCAATACAACTCTGCGTATTTCAAGGGTTGAGGCCAAGCTACTCTCTGTTGGCAATGTCATCGCCAAGCGCCCAGAACAACTCCGACCTCGGAATGCCGCGCGAAGCTGCGTCAACCAATTTTGAGCTGGAGAGCGGTCAACAAGCACCTCCTTCAGATGCCCCAAGTCTACGAAACACCAGGTCAGCAGACATTGAGAACAGGATTTCATCTTGGGTATGCGTTCTGGGAGCGTTCATATTCCTGCTGCCATCATACGGTGAGTCTGAATTACTACCATCTTCGAAGAAACAGTCTGTTAAATACATCACTTCAGGATTTCCCCAGGCCATCGGTACAGTCCAAGCCTATCTCCAAGAACACCAGCTCTCAGGATACTCGGCCCGCGACATCGGCTGGGTGACGGGCCTCTACACCGCCCTCACACTTTTCCTCGGGATCCAAGCAGGGCCCATAGTTGACCGCTATGGGACCGAAGTGCTCGCACCTCTTTCTACAGCTCTTACCCTTCCAACTTTCTTCCTCCTGGCCGAATGCAAGTATTACTGGCAGTTCATGCTCTGCCTTGGTATCTACGGCGGCATCGGCGGCGCGTTGGCCTCGACGGTCGCCGTGTCCGTCGTCGGCAAGATATTCACGAGATTGCGCGGCCTCGCCATAGGTCTAGCACTCACCGGTTCCGCGCTCGGTGGTGTAGTCTTCCCATTTCTTCTGCGGGAGCTATTCCCCAAATGGGGCTGGGCCTGGTCGATGCGGTTCGTGGGCTTCACCATCGCAGGCGTCATGATCCCAGGGACGCTATGCTTCATCCCCTTTGCGAAGCTCTCGCGAACCCATCATCACACGCAACTCGTTGTTCCCTCACAGCCATCTGCTGACTATGCTGTCTCCACCCCGAGACATCGCGCCGCAAGCGCGACCATCAACTTCGCCGCCTTCCGCGTCCCCGCCTTCTCACTCATCGCAGCGGCCTTTTTCCTTCTCGAGTTCGTCATCTTCGGCATTTCAGGCATCTTTCCCACATTGGCAAACTGGGCCGGGTATCCTGCTGACACGGGATATAACATCGTAGCCATCGTCAACGGCTGTGGCTGCATCAGCAGAATCGGGGCCGGGTTCCTGGGCGACAAGCTCGGGCACTACAATGTTTTGTTCACGAGCACATGTGTGACAATTGTTTGTGTCGCAGTTACGATACTCCCATTCGGCACAACGCATATACAGGCTTTGTACGTGTTTGCGGTCCTGTGGGGCTTCAGCTCGGGGGTGTTCTCATCCCTGATTCCTGCATGCATGGGCAAGACATGCCAGACCAAGGACTACGGTCGATGCTTTGGGAGTATGAACTTCACTGTCAGCTTTGCTCTCTTGATTACAGTCCCAATCGGAGGTCAGATTTTGGAAAGCATTGGCGGTATGGCACTGGCTGGCTTATACGTCGGAGTTCTCTGCATGGCGGGTGGTTGCATCCTTGCTTCTAGATCTCTGTTGGTCCAGTCATGGTTTGACTACAGGGTGAGAATTTGAGTTTCTTCACATATGTCTACCAGAGATGCAAAGGTTCTAATAAATGTGGATAATCTCCGTCTTAAATTCCCATTTTATGATATAAACTACATTCTATGACATGAAGAGACCGTTTAGTCTAAGCCCACGCTACAAACAAAGAAGATGAAACCCATGATGAGATGACAACAACGTCTCTATGCGTCTATGCTCCTGCTGATTTACTCAAGGAAATGTGTCGCCCAAGCTAGAAATGACGTGCTCGCGCCAGTAAAAGAAGCTAGAGAAAGCAGCTCCTGGGCCGAGTAAGACGTTGCCAGCAAGGTTAGCCAGACCCGCGGCTAGGGTTTGCTTATTGGTCAGGTATCCCTGTGTCCTCAAGTCCCAGGTCAAATAAGAAGACAAGGTGACAGAGGCCAGACCAAACAAGGCGCTGCTACCAGTGAGCAGACCAGCAGCTCCAACTGCGGAAGGGCTCTCGAAGTTGGTGTAGATGGCACCAACAACATGAGCGACGGCGCAAACGCCCGCAGTGAAGGCATAGGTGGACTTGAGGGGCGCCACGTCCTTCTTCTGGTACATGTCCAAGAACTCCTCTGTCTCTTCCTCCTTGACCTCGACGTCTGGCTTAGGCGGGTTGATGAGGTTCTTAACGGTCTTAATGGCGTTGGGGATCAGCTTGAGGAGGGCCGCGCTGAGGAGAGGAGCCGCGGTGGCGACTACGTTGGCAGCTTGGCGGAGGTGGGGGTTCTGGATGGGCAGGGAAGCCAGAACCATAGGGATGCCGTAGCCTGTGACGATGGCGGGCAGAACGGACTTGGCGACATTGGTGGGAACGTGGCGGCCGGGGATGTTGTTGGCGCCCAGGAGGAGCGTCGCCAAGCTGAAAGCGGGCATGACGGCCTTGGGTCCGAGGATGGTGTACGCGGCGACGGCGGTTGCTGGCCTACAGTCTTTGTCAGTGATACGATGGCTATTAAGCGATCAAGGGGGTGCATACCAAGAGAGAACCGCAATCTTATTACCAACACGGCTTCCCTCTACGAACCACATTGTGAGAGCAGAGAGAAGATTGGCTCGGAGCTGGATAGTCTGCGCCGTGTTCTCAGCCGCAGGTGCCGCGAATGAAGCAACAAGGCTGGAGTTGCTTGATGCACCATTCAGCAGAGCCGGCAGTGCCTGGAATGAACGGACGACGTTCGCGATGTGCGCCGGCGACGCTGCTTGGTACAACAGGGCACCCAGGACTCCCGCAGACAGAACGAATGGCGCCCAGGTTGCCTTGCTCTCGATAGGCCTGGCAGGGAGCTCGTCGTTGTAAGGGATGAGACGGGGTCTCTTCGGAAGAGGGAGTCTCTTAATGTGGTGGCTAGCTGTGGCGATAGGCGTAATGGTCTTGAGGAAGCTCTCCTCGCCGAGGATGGGCATGAGGACGTTCACGACGATGGTGGAAAGGGGTGACCTGCCGGTCAGGATCATCTGGAGGTTGTGGGCGCTGGCGACCAAGGCCTTGGCTCTCGCGTGGCGCTTCTCGTGGACGTAGGCGAAGGCGTTGCTAATGTCCTCCTCAGTGGGGTTCTTGGGGTTCTTCTCGAGCATGTCGGTTAGGGCGTTGATGAGGAGGGCTGCGGCTTCGATGGCGCCGTTGCCGCCTTGACCGGAGATGGGGTCGATCTTGAACTCGTTAGTCTCGGTCTCGAATGGATAGGATTTTGAATGCCACCCACCTTGTGGCTTGCATCACCGATGGTGATGATCCTCTTGTAATGCCACTTCTCAAACACGTACTCCTCGAGAGGTACCAGGGTCGACATGATGCGGTTCTTGTAGATGGCACCGAAGGTCAAGTCATCGTAGACCTTGTCGTCCTTGTGCTCACTCGCCAACTTCTCCTTGTCATCTTCAGAGTATCGAGGAATATCCCTTCCGTAAATGGTCTTGCCGGTGCCCTTGAACAAGAACCAATACGTCCTGTTGCCAGGCGCATGCACAATTAGGTAGCTTCGGCCCCCTTGGTGCACCATTTGTTGTGTGTACGGCGGCAGATCTGTGGGGCGCTTGGAGATGCCAAAGATGCACTTCGTGTCGACGGGAACTCCTGTAGACGCGTTAGCAGGTGAAAGTGGGATACCACGAGTCTCAGGACAACGCACTAGACTGTTCATCTTCGGGGAAGTATCCCGGCGTCTCTTCCTTTCCGATGCGCCACATCTCCTCTCTGACGGCGCTGTGGATTCCATCCGCGCCGACAATAATGTCTCCCTCATAGACGGATCCGTCATCGGTGTGAACCTGGACACCACCCTTGACAAGATCAACTCGAGAAACTCTCTTCTTCGTGAGGACCTTCTCCTTGTGCTGCAAGTTGTCGTAGAGAACCTGAAGAAGAATCTGTCTATCAATGAAGATGGAGGGGTATCCGAGTCTGAAATGTTGTTAGTGCCGACTATGCTTTGCGCCGTGTTGCCAGATCAAACATACCGGTTTTCCAGGTGGTGAGTGGAGGCCCGCGAGTTTTCTGATTTTACCCTGCCATCAGATCCGCGAATACTAGCCTTCAGGTAAAAGTCTCCCGCAATGTCGCGGATAGGCTCGTAACAGCCAAACTGGTCAAGGATGCGGAAGCCGTTAGACAGCAATCCGATACTTGCGCCGACCTGGGGCGCGATCTGAGGGTAAGCTTCGAGGAGGACGTAGTCAATGTTGAACTTTTCCAGCATGTTCGCCAGAGACAGTCCAGAGACACTGCCTCCAGCAATAATAACCTTGAAGCCCATGTTGAGTTTCTGAAGTGATAATCGCTATGCAAAATAAGATGAAAATGAAATGGTATAATGTCAAGTGGTTGTTGATTTCTAGAATACTGATGTCTACCAATTCGAAAGCAAACAACTTCAGACGACCTTCTCTTTTAATACAATTCCCATCTCAACAGCGGCAGATCCCCTATGACTAGAATCGGTTGGCGTGGGCTGTCCGTCCGTACGGTGGAATCGGGTCCTAAATGACACCCGAGCCGAAGCCTGGTCCCATGTACCGGCAGGCGCCAGCATATGAGACGGTGCGGCATCCACCTCCGTCAAACAAAACAGACAAACAGCTGAATCCTACTGGACTTGCCGTGTTCGTCGGGAGTTGGTCCAGCTGAGGCCCGGTGACAGGGGCTCGGTAGTATGAGGATTCCCATCCTGGAAATCGGACCCGAGGTCGAGCCCACAGAAAATCCCGAAGCTAGGCCTGCGCCGCGGCCCCCTAATTCGACCGTGTTTTTGGTGTGTGGCTTGGGCGTAGCACGGCGGGCTGGACTGCCGACCGCCGACCGTTCCCTTGGATTTTGACACGCCAAAGTCTGCCGATCACGGATTTTGTTGTGGCTTTGTTCGTCCGGTCGGTTGGTGTTCCCCGCGTATTCAGAGGGAACCGCTGCAAACTTTGGCATGATTCATTATCAGATGGCCGTTTCGATACGCCGCTCATGATATCCTACGGGCCGCATTACCGCTGAGTCATCTTATTTGACCGCACGCTTGGGCAACTATCGCCGTGTTCTTCCTTTATGACGTTGATTGGTTGAGTGGTTCGAATTCGGGAACTGTGCTCTCCGGTAAATGCTGCCCACTGAGCTGCTGCCTTGATCAACGGAGTCCATAGTCGGCGAGATTGCAAGACGCGTCAGCGATACACTTTGAACCTCGACATCTCGGGCATCATTTTGTCCCGAATAGTGATGCATCTATGTAAGAACACTCCGTGGTGGCTTTGCTGTGGGTGTCGACATGTTGACAAGCTGACGTGGGCACTGATCAGATGTGTCTTTCTTGTCCAATAGTTGTTCAAAAGGTGACAAGAACCAAGAACGACGCCTCGCTACATCATTTCGAAATGTCAAGCAACATGTTGCCAGTTTTGGTTGCTTGTGGATTGTTGCGTTGGCTGCAGCTGCCTACCATCTGGCCCCACACCGAAACTCCACCAGGTCATACACCTCGGTGAGCTGAGGTGAGGCCAAATCCTCGGTCCGGAAAAACCAAAGCGCCAGCTATCCCCCAAACCGCGGGCCTCACATTTTGTCCTTCCACCACCAAACACCCGCGCGATCGCGACAAGCTGCCTAGCCGACCTCCCAATCCACCAACCCCCACAACAGCTTCACCCCTCTCCGACCGCAATAATGACTTCCACAATCGGCATCCCCATCAAGCTCCTCAATGAGGCTCAGGTACATTGATCCAAGTCCCCCACAGAAAGAAGGAACAACATACCTAACCAAGCGCGCGGAACAGGGCCACATCGTCACCCTCGAAATCACCTCGGGCCAAACCTACCGCGGCAAGCTCCTCGAAGGCATGTTTCTCCCCCCATATTCCCACTCTATATGCGCAGAACCCAATTGCTAACATCCCACCGCCATTCAGCCGAGGACAACATGAACGTCCAGCTCAAGGACATCACCGTCACCGCCCGCGACGGCCGCGTCTCCCACCTCGACCAGGTCTACATCCGCGGCTCCCACGTCCGCTTCTTCATCGTCCCCGACATGCTCCGCAACGCACCCATGTTCCGCTCCCGTAACGTCCGCGGCCGCGGTGTCGGTATGGCTCGTGGTCGCGCGACTGTCAGCAGGGCCCGCGCCAGTGGTCGTGGAGGCAGGTAAACAGCAGAACCTGTTTGGGTTTGACGGGACTTTCTGGTGGCCGATTTTCTGTGCAGAGCGCTGTCCCGGTGGTCCGTGTAGAGGAATCGAGCCACGAACTGGCGCTGCCGATGGCGCCCGGTACTTTCCGCACGAGCATGAGAAACAACACGCGTACCGGAGGAACTTTTTGATTCGAGCAGAAGAAGGGCAAGGCAGTCTGAGCAAAGGAAAAGCGGGCGGAACTCCAACACACCAATCTCGAAGAGAAAAAAGTTCACGGCGTTTTACGGTTTCTGGGTTCTGAACAAGGGGCTACGCAAGAGTGATTATATAGGGGATGACGTCAGGAGGAGAAGTAACGATACCATTCAACCAAAGGCTTTCTAGAAGAGGGATACAGCGGTTTGCTAGGGTAGGCCTCACTCTGAGCCGTTCATACACTCAAGCTACAATCCGCTGACAGACCAGCCAAGATGAGAGACTCAATGCCGGAATATGATTGCCAAATAAGAGATGCCTCTCGCAACGCAAAAATCACCGGCTAAGGTGCCCTTACTGGGCTTCGTACTGTTTCAACTCTGTGGATGGGCTATGAAACTTCCTCAACGTGAAAGTGCATTAACAACGTGTACTACTTCTGGCCAACTTTCTCCTCCAAAAGCGGCCCATACCACGCGTGCTGCTGACAGACAGTCGTTTTATGGAATTTGGAAGAGCTTTTGTCGTGTTTTGTCTATGGTGACTTTTGTGTTTTATACATTATACAGATGGTGGTACAACGTGATCGCAAAACCAAGAGCCCCTCCTCACTCGAGACGCTTCAGCGCGTCCTCGGCCTTCTCCACCAGCTCCTTGGCCTTGCGCAGCTCCTCCTCGCCCTCGATCGGCGTATCCCTCGGCGTGTCTAGCGATTCCACAACACTCTGCTCGACCGCCCTGACCGCCTTGCGGCCCTCCTCGCGCACCTCGCCCTCCCAGTACGTCCGTGCCGTTTCCCACTTCTTCTGTAGGTTGCGAAGGCTCCACATGATGCCGAGCGCCGCCACGGCGCCCGCCTCGTAGATCGAACCCGCGTACTGCGAGACGTAGAGGAGGCCCGCGAGCGCGCCCGTCAGCGCCGAGGTACTCGACGCCTGCAGCACAAGCTTCTGTGCGAGGGCCTGTAGCGCGGGGACGGTCTCCTCGTGGAGGTAGCGGCGGGTGAAGGAGATGTGCGTGGGCCACTTTGGCGTGCGGCTCGTGATTTTCGTGATTGTCTTGGTCTCTGGCTGCGGCTGCAGCTCGGATGTTGGTTGGGTGTAGGTGGGCGCCTCGATGGCGGGCACGACGCCAGACTCGGCGATGCGGCCGGCGAGGAAGACGAGCTCGCGCTCAGCGCCAGGGAGGAACCGCTGGTTGAGCATGTCGGAGGTGAGGACGCCAACGTCGTCTACGCGCCAGAAGAGCTTCCACCAGCCCAGCTTGCGCCATCTTGTGCCTGCGAACGCGAGGTCAAGCTGTTGCTGTAGCTCCTCATGCGCGAATTGTGACCA
This sequence comes from Colletotrichum siamense, assembly GCF_013390195.1. Lineage (NCBI taxonomy): Eukaryota > Fungi > Ascomycota > Sordariomycetes > Glomerellales > Glomerellaceae > Colletotrichum > Colletotrichum siamense. Next base: position 6,048,297 of record NW_023501016.1, on the reverse strand, counting down.
CTCCGCCAGCCGCTCGTTCATGACTGCCAACTTGGGCGAAGCAACCTCTGCTGATAGCCGTCCAGACGTAAGGCGTGCCTGCTCGGCCTCGATCTCCGCGAGTGCGTTGCGCAGTAGAGAGGCGATGTGCGTCTTGACAACCGGCTTCGTAGCTCCCCCTGCGTTGTTCTCCACCCCGGCCTTCAGCCACTCGACAAAGGCGGGCACATTGCTCTTGTACCACGCCCGCTCATACTCCATCGCATTACCAATGTTCTCTCGGATGCGATCAAGACCCTTGCTGCCGACACTCACATCAATGGGCTGGAACGCAAGCTGCTCGCCTTCCTCAACCGGGTACTTTGGTAAGTTCACCGCCGCGAGGACGGAATCACGGTACTCCGCCAACGGCAACGCCGCCACAGCCGCGGCGCCCATGATCCCCTCCGACACAACAATAGCCTTGTGCACCGGGGTAGTCACAGGGGTGTACCGCCCCGAGCTCGACTGGATGTCAACAGTCGGCACCAAAACAGCCTGCTCCACATCCATCACCGCCGCCGCCTGCCCAGCCGCCGCCGCCGACGCAGAAAGAGGATTCACCTCCATCAGCAGCAGCTCCACCCCGCACCCATTCAACGCAGGCGACGACACATCCAGCTCGTGCAGCAGATTCGTCTTGGATATCGTCAGCGTAGTGCCCTTCCCCTCGTCGCCCTTGGCCTCGCCGACCCGCACGACAAGCGGCTGCGTCGTGTCATGGCCCTTCACGGCCCTCTCCCACTCCGCCTCGTCGCCCAGCGGGTCCGCGAGCAGCACCCTCAAGAGCTCCCTCGCCGTCTTCCCGGGTTCACCTGCGCCGTCCGCCAGGGCGAGGATCGCGACGCGCACGTTCTCGTGCCCGGGTTCCTGGCGCAGGCCCTGCAGCGCGAGTTGCAGACGGGACAGGTTGACGTGGTTGACGGCGTGCTTCTGCAGCTCGAGCAGGACGTCGATCAGCTCCGACCGCGCATTTTGAGCGGCGACGCCGCTGCTGCTTGCCGAGGAGTGGATCGCGTGCGTGGAGGATTGGAAGTACCGGCGCTGCTTCGAGGGTCCCCGTCGAGTGTTGCTGGTTGTGCGTCGTGAAGGTGTCGGAGGAGCTGTGGAGAGCGAGCAGAACAGGCATACTGCGGGCGCCGAGGGTTGCTGCTTGCCTGCGGCGAGGGAAGCCGCCCGGCCGGCGATTGGCCTCAGTGACACTCGTGGTGGCATTTCGTGGGAGGCATAGGGTAAAGGGGTGAAGATGTGTCCTTACCCTGCCTATGTGTGGTGCAACTTTTCCCGCAGAAAAGAGGTTGCGTTGGGAGGTTGCTGCCGGGATAAACGGGTGAGGTCGGCCCAGGGCAGAAAAAGGTGCAGCAGTCGGGTTGTGGTGGACAAAGCTCCAAAAATGCTTCGCAGCAGCGGCTGCCGACCCAAGCTCCGATTTGCACGCGCATCACCGGGGGGCAAAACCTCGGGGAATTACGTGCCTACTGCTGCTAGCACCGAACCTGGAGCCACGGGGGCCCACCCCCGCCAACCTCCCAGCTGCCGACGCACCGACAATCGCTCACTCCATGACAACAGCACCCATCCCGACGATTGTGTAAGTCGAACGGTGTCTTCAAACCCAAAAGACGGCCCGGCACAATCTTCACCCAAACACACACCTCTACACGACCAGACCCCTTCCTCAACGGCTCTCTCTCCCCCTTCATTCCTCGCTGCGACAGCACACCGCATACCTCTACCCCTCCCCCGGCTCATCCGCGGACACAATGGCCCAATCAACCGCCCACCGCCGCCTCCTCCAGGAATACCGCGCCCTGACGAACAACCCGCCGGAGGGCATCACCGCCGGCCCCGTTTCCGAGGACGACCTCCTCCAGTGGGAGGCTCTGATCCAGGGCCCCGAGGGCACCCCCTTCGAGGGCGGCGTCTTCCCTGCCGAGCTCAAGTTCCCCAAGGACTACCCCCTCGCCCCGCCGACGATGAAGTTCCTCGTCGACATGTGGCACCCCAACAGTGAGTCGCATCACATCCTCGTCTGCTTCCTCGTCCTTCCTTCTCCGAGCCACGACGCAATACAATGATAAATGGAAGCTAACCCCGCAAAAGTCTACCCCAGCGGCCTCGTCTGCATCTCCATCCTCCACCCGCCCGGCGACGACCCGAACCACTACGAGCACGCCTCCGAGCGCTGGTCCCCCATCCAGTCCGTCGAGAAGATCCTCATCTCCGTCATGAGCATGCTCGCCGAGCCCAACGACGAAAGCCCCGCCAACGTCGAGGCCGCCAAGATGTGGCGCGAGCGCCGCGGCGAATACGAGCAAAAGGTCCGCGACGGCGTCAGGCGCTCTCTGGGTTTGTAAAACCGACCTGTATCCATGACGAGGGTAATATAAGACTACGAGTGAATCCGCGGAGGGGAGAGAAGCTGGTCTGCCGAGAAGAAGGGGGTTAATCCGGTCACAGAGGTTGTAGACATCTGGTAGAGAGACGCTACTACTACTTTGCATAGCACGGCGTTTGGGGAAATCGAAATATTCGCTTTGTTCACTTCTATATTTCATGCTTTAATTACGGCAGAGAGAAGGAGTCCATGCGCTCCTTTGCCGTGGGCAAATGTCGCGCTAACGATGACAGCTATGTGATAATGATGATCATGATGAAGATGGTTACAGCCCGTTCTCGGACTTGAACTTGTCCCAGCTCTCGTTCAGGGTCGCAAACACCGTTGCGGCGATGAGTCTGACCTCCGTGCTGGCGTCTTGGGGGAGCTGCGCACATGCAATTAGAAATCAACCCCTCAACAAGCTAGAAACAGAATACGACATACCTTGTCGGGATGGCACTTGGCAATGGCCTTCATGTAGTTGATCTTGACCTTGTTCGCCATGACGAGCTCGTGTAATCCCACCTTCTTCCACCCACTGCCCTCCCAGAGCACCTGGTCCAGGCTGCCAATGAGAGCGCGCAGGTTATCCCTCTTGCCGTCCCTCCACGCCGCAATCTTAGCATCGACCTTCTCCGACAGCGCAAACTTCTCATCGTCCTCCGCAGCGGCCGCCTGGTTCTGCTTACGCAACCGGTCAACTGCCTCAGAGCTCTTGGCCGGGGTAGCCGCCGGGCGGGGCCGCGCAGGAGCAGCTGCGGGCCTGGGCTTCGGCTTCGGCTTCGGCGCCAGGGCATTCTGGCATCGTTGACGGCCGGAGATGGCCGTGGCGCCGCCGACGCCGTTCTTGACGCAGGTCGACCACACAGCGTGCGCGTCGCCCCAGCGCTCCATCTGCTCAAGGGCCTCGGCCTTGCGGCTGAGCGCCTTGCCGTAGAGGTCGCGCATGTCGCGCTTCTCGTCGCCGCCGTTGTCGCCCACGACGGACACCTGTTCGCCCTGGCCGCCGCCGGGTCCGATGATCTTGAGCGCGGAGTCGGCGTCTTCGACGGCTTGTTTCGGCTCGCCCGTCTTGAGAGCCGTCAAGGCACGGTTGGTGAGGATGACGATCGCCAGGGGGTGGGATGCTGGTACAGCAGACAAGGACGACGAGTATGAGGAATGAGCAGCGGCATAGTCACCACGCTTGAAGTGAGCTGTTCCATCGAGGCGGTGATTCGTGGATTGCTGTATGGCTGCTGGGGTAATGGGTGGGATCTGGCGCGCAGGCCGGGGAGCTGGCTTGGGCGAAGGGGGACGTCTGGGTGCTTGGACAGGCTGCGAGGGTTGCGCGGGCCGCTGCTGCTGTGGCTTCGGCTGCGACTGAACGGGTCTTGATGCTGGGGCTTGGGAGTTGAACAGCAGATCCGGCTCCTCCTGCTTTGGCGGTGCTTCTTCAGGCTGAGGGGTAGCCTTCTTCCTTCTATGCGGACTAACATACGACGCTGCACTGTCATCTGCCATGGCCAGCTTGCTTGCGCGCGTTCTCGAATCGGGCACCGCCGGACCAGCCTGCTGCTGCCACTTCGGAACTGGAGTACCTCTGCCGCTTGATGGTGCCGAGGCTGCGGGGGAGAAGTCCCTTGGCGAAGCAGTTCGGTGAGGGGGCTCCGGTCTCGATGACTGCGACGACTGGCCAGCTTTCCTGGGTGGACGGCCACCGGACTCCAACATCATCGCCTCGTCCGTAGCTTCCACGCGTCGCTTCTCGGGAGCCTGAGTACGGTCTTGCTGCGCGGAGCGCATCCACTTGGGCTGGTTCGGGTCGCCTCCCTCCTGGTTGAACTCCGCGACAGCCTGCTGCATCTGTTTTTTGCCGGTCTTCCAGAGGGAGTTGGCAGTCTTGAACAGACTGCTGCCCACAGCAGCGGCAGTCTTGGAGAAGTCTGGTTCACCGCTGGCTGGCGACCGTGTGTCGGCTCTCCGCTGACTATCATGCCTTCCATCCTCCCGTCCTCTTCTCGACGCTGCCGCGGGGTCCTTGCCCTGAGCCTTGGCCTTGGCCTGACGATGAGCATCATCCAGAAGCCAGTTCGCCGCCGCCTGCACATTCAACCCCGCACCACTCTCCGTCAGACCCCGCCTCGCGTTCTCAGGGGTGAAGCCGTAGTCCACAAGCTGGGCGACAGCCTTATCAAACTCGGCCATCTCGCCGCGCGGGGCGGGCTGCTCGTCGTCGGAGCTGGAATCAGACGCCTCAATCGGCTTTCCAGGTTCAGGCCGCTTGGGCTCGGGAGGTGGTGGCTGCTTGCGACGGACCTCCTCAACAGGTCGGCCCAGGTCACCGAGGAAATCGTCGTCGTCGGCCGGCAGAGGCGGAGCGGGTGAGGAAGCCTTGGGTTTGAGCTGGTTCAATCCGAACGGGTCATCGTCGTCTCCGAAGCCACCATTGTTTGCAGGGGCAGCAGGCTTGTTCCATGCGCTCGGATTACTGAGATCCAACGCAGGCGTTTGCGCCAGTGCGGGCGAGGGGCTCTTTTGAGGCGGCGGTGGGTAGTGACTGGCATTGTCAACCTTTGTATCCGCGTTGAAAGCCGCAAAGAGATCTTCGTCGTCGCTGGCCTTCTTGCCGGTAGACGAGCCAGGGGACAGGATGCCCGGTGACGTAGTCCGTGACACGGAGCCCGAGCCGAGAGTGTCCAGGAATCCTCCTCCGAACTGCGCCTGCGCCTGCTTCCTTCGCTCCTCCTCCTTCTTTCTCTTTTCGGCCTCGAGTCGCTGCTGCTGCTCGCGCAAGCTCAGGTTGGCGGTCGACTTTGGCGGGCCACCGGCGAAGTTCATCAGGTTGCTGAAGCTGTCGCCCGCCGGCTTCGCGGCCGGGGGTTGAGCTGCGGCGGGGACAGCTCCGGAACCTTGGGCGGACAATGGCGTGTTGCGGCCGGAGGGGAACGGGGATGGCGTCGAGGCCGTCGTCTGTCGCATGGGCATGGAGCCAAAGTAGTTGGCGCCTGAGGGGTTCATCGGCGGCGCCTTGTTGCCAGGCTTGCTGGCCGACGACGACGACCAGTCCAATCCCGAGAGATCATCCATCTTGACGTGCTGGGAGTGTTCGAGGTGCAATCGTTCATGTCATCAATTTCGTGAGGTCGTGAGGGCGTCAAGGAGAGCTCAATGCATCGTTTTCGGATTGTTTCTAGACTTCGATTGTCTCGCCCTTGTCCCCTGGATCGGGCCTGGCTGATTGCGGTGTCGTGTGGACGTAGGTGGCATGTGGCACTGTGGCTGAAGCTTGGGGGACTGTGGCTTTACGGAGGCTTGAGCTTCGGCCTGAGATGGCGCAACATTCTCAGGCACCAATCTCTCTCGGCGTTACCAGCATCGGTGTTAAGACTCGATGCTGCCCCTCGCACGGCCCATGAGATTTCACAGAGTACGGCTGGCGCCGAAAGTAAAAAAGGGGTAAACAATTTCATCCGTGTGGGATCATCGCTGCTGTCACATCTCGATTCCCAAATTGCCTCGCTCATCCCGAGCACCTGTCTGGAGAATCTCTCGCGAGTCGCGGGGAAACCCTTTACACTGAACGACGCCGTCAGCCCCATCGCATGAAAGCATTATCCGCCCTCCGAACCACAGCCACTCCCAACACGGCGCACCGGATCGTTTCTGTTTAGTGGTGTTTGTATTCCAGAAGGCGCAGTCGAGTTCGCCATGGAGATCACACAATGCATGTCTGAGCTACGATGATCCCATGGAGTGGTGGCTCCGGGCACTAGCCACTTCACTTCAGGCTGGTCGCCTGAGACTGGCGGCGGTCAGAAGGGTGATGATGCAGCTCAATCACTTCGAAACCCCGGGCCTTCAGGCCATTGCCGCCGTAAGACTGAATTGCGGCACAATCGGCCGAAAAGTGCCGCGCAAATCTGGGTCTCTGTCGAGAAGCAATTCCTCCGCAAATGCCAAAGGCTACTCCCCTCCGGTTGTCGAATCTCCTGAATGGACCTTGCTGATGAAGATTACCAAAAGTCATCTCGAATGCCAAGGGCATAGTGCACACTCACTGGTGGGCACGACGATGGGCGGATGTTGCTTGCCGGGTGGGAAGCCGGCCGGACTGTCATTCAAATGACGCGGGTCGGACTAACTGTCAGACGGGGCGCGATGGAAGTGTTACGTGGTATGGCTTGACGAGCGACGTCGCACGCGGAATAAAGTCCGTTTCATCATTAACAACGGCCAGTCAATATCACAGCACTTATCTGTCTGCTGATGGCAAGCCGGTCTGAGATGAGCACCAAGCAGAGGCGGGAGCGTGCAATCACTCTAGCGTTGGGTATTGGGCAAATGCCTCTTCCTTCCGCAACGTAGAGTGTGATATCAAGAGGGATCCGAGATATGCGTTGAAAGGCTCAAGGGACTCTTCTTGGCTTTCGTCTGGTACATGACAGCAAACAACTGTTTCGATGTAAGAGAAACAAGCACTCTCTCTAAGGTTAATATTTGACTCTCAGAGGCAGGTTGTTCAAACGTAGCTGTTTGGCTGGCAGCGCAAACGGCGGGAATTCCTTGCAATAGGCCCTCTGGGGAATGCCAGATGCATTGAACATCAATGGGACGAAAGGCCTTGGCTACTGTGATCGTTTTTGGAACAGTTCGGATGATTGGCGCATTGCCCCCGTTAGCGAAGGGCTGAAACTCGTTTCGAATATCGAGGGCTGGGGTCATCCCTGGAGGTGGGCGATCAGGGGAAAAGGCTGAGCGCGAAGCTGTCAGGCTGAATGCTGAATCGCGGGACGCTGCTAAAATTGCTGTGTCCACGTCAGTCTGGATATCCAAGAATGGCACCCCTGATAGTCCAGATAGTGATAATCCCGAACGCGACTCGCGGTTGATCAGCGGCGACGACATTACTGACGATGGAGAAAAGCTTCGCTGGGGACAATATCTGTCGCACCTGTAAGACACGCTCTTCGTATAAGCAACGGTATCAGACCATCGACGATTGGACGGGCTGGCTGGTATGGCGGGATGGTGATTTGCCGAGACTGCCGGCCGTTGAAATGGAAGGCGAAGAAGCAAAGGTGGCGCCGCGGGAGCTGTTGGAAGAAGCCGGTGGCATCGTGGCACGGCTGGAATGCTTGCTTCTCCTCGTGCGATTTTCCTCTTGGCTCTCCCAGCCACTGAGGGGCGCAAGGCACAGTCTCACGAAGGTGCCAAGTGACAACGACTGCCTCGAGTAAGATGAGAGGAGAGGTGTTTCCAGAAGGGGCTGTCGTGCGCAGGAGGACATGCTGAGTTTTCACGGTGCGATGCGATGGATCGTGGGATTCTTGGTTATCGATTATCCGCGCGCACAGCTAGCGGTTCGAGAGTCGTTCTCAGCTAAGCGCTGTCGTGCGAGGGCCAGCTGTTGCTGCCGTGCTTATGCATGCCGCGTCTCCCAATGACATGCGCAGAACGGGATACGATTTTTCAGCCGTTGGCACCCCGCGCCGTAAAGGATCCAAAGGGCTGTTTCCTTCGGAATTGAAATGACGCTTGGCCTCGCTGCGGTCCCTCCTTGGTAGTTCCCTGGCTCGTTCGGAATATTCATGGGTTTTGTCTCTCGTTCCTGGCAGACGAGAACGCACGGCGGGATGTTGATCTGATTTACGGCCAAGGCGCGTGTGTGTACCCATCCATTGACCCGTACCTGGCGGAGGAACACGAAGGGTTCTCGGTAGGACGACCGAATAGCAAGGAGAGACATGATCTCCCGCCTTGTCTTGCCCATTGTTTCTGCCCGGCGCAATTTTGTTCTGATTGCTTGTTGGAGGTGAGATGGAGGATTCAGATGAACCCATCTCCATGTACCAATGGCGATTGCCATGCCGTGGCTGCCGTGGATTGATTCGAACTCCATCTTAAAAGAGGGCCAAGAGGGCCGCCGAGGGCATGATCCGGGGGTGGCTAATGTCCGTGAGAGGTCGAAGTGAAGCCGGAGTGGTGCCCCTGGTGCGAATGAAGTCACCGCCAGCAGGGGTTTGGCAGACCGCTGCCGCTGCCCAGCGCATCCCCGGCCATGTCCATGTCTCTGGATTTCGGAGCCGGCGCCTGCACCTGTCTGTCTGGTGTTGGTGCCGAAGCAGCTGCTCGAGGGACTTTCCGGTGTGCCAGCCAGCGCAAGTGCAGATGCCTGACATTACCTTAGCGCAGATCCCAGCCGCCTGTCCGGCCCCACCTGCTGCTCTGTCGAGTGGTGGCAGTCCCCATTGGCTCCAAAGGGCAGGGGCAGGGGCGTCCCTGATCATCTGATTTGGCAGCCAATCAGGGCGAAGGGGTAGTGCAAGATCTCCCCTCCCGCCCCTCTTAGGCCCGCGCCTTCGAAAGGGGCACAGGGGCACCCACCAACGTGCCTACCGTGGTTCCTGCGTCTTGGAAGGAGGGGACACTGGAGGGGGGAAAGTGCGACTGGCCACTCAGCGACGGCCTTCGCGAGTTCTTGCCCCTCAAAGTCCCCTCCTGCCCTCTTTTCTTCGCGCTCCTTTTCGCTCTTCCCACACCGGATGAATGCTTCCCACCGTGTCATTGGCCGCAGATCTTCGGATTGGAAAGAAAGAAGGGGCTTCCTCTTGTGAATCCCTCTTTCCTTCCTTCCCTCCTCTTGGCTTCGCATTGCTCCCTTCCCTTTTTCGTTCGTGTCCGCCGAGTGCCGCGCTCGCCTCTCCCCATCTTTAGTGGGCGTCGCAATGGAGTCGCAATGTGAAGTTGCATGCAGCCATGGAGGGACCCCCAACCAAATGACATTTCGCCCATTTAGCTGTGGATGCAGCGTCCTGTACCTGCATATCGCGTGTGTCACTCTGAAGCCACCCGCGGCACTTTCTATGTTCTTCACTTCTCATTCGTGTACGCCCCGAGGAGACGGCTACGACGCCGGTCCCTCACAACTCGCGCCAAACCGTTGGTGCTAGCTGCTTGAACATATCGCAATCGTCGCATCGCAGCTGTTCAGCGCACATCGTCACCGCATTCAGCGGGTGTGCCCCCCCGGCCAGCACATCATTCAACGGCACAGTCAAATAAAAAAACATACCGTCACTCGCAGCCTCACATCTCATCTCATTTTATCTCGCATTACGAATACCGGTAGCCGGCCTTACGGATACACTAGCACAGTGAGCAATCTGCAATGCTCGTAGCCTTTACGGTGAACCTGACGACGTACGCGTACTTTTGACGAATTTTCCCACTCTTGCTCGGCCGATGGGGACCATATGGGAGGAGCATGGGGGGAAACAGTTCCGACTCCTGAATTCTCACATTCTCTGCGTCTTTTTTTCGCCTTCTTTTTTGCATTAACCTTTTGCCTCTCGCTTCGTTCCTCGCCTGACCTCGCCTGTCACCTCCTCCACATTTCAGTTGGTTCTCCTCGACGTCCGTGAGCGCCGTCGTTTGGAGTACAAGCACAGAAACGATGTTTGGCTCGCCTGGTGACATGAGGGGGCCAGCGGCAAGCCAGCCTGTCCAGTGAGAAGAATGACTGGACTGGCTGATTGCAACACTGAGTGAGCAGTAAACTGTAACTGCCACAGTGCTGGAGAGGTACTTGAGGCTTGTACCAAGGCGGCCCCTGTGGCACAGCCAGCAGGATCCTGGTCGCGTCGCGCTGGCCCGGCCCCTTGAAGCAGTACCTTAATCTATTCCAGCCCACATGGAGAGCGATCCCTCCCACACGGTTCGCCCGACCGCTGCCCTGGGGCATATCGCCGTAAGATGCCGCGGCCAGATGGCAGGGTAGCGGCATTTTGCAGACTCTAGCGGCTGCATCTTGGGCCTTGGGAGACAGGAGGCGGTTGTCGCCCGCTGTCAGCCAGAGTTTGGCTGCTGATCCTGCGTCGAGGACCCTCAAACGGAGGCGAGAGAAGCAAGTTGCATCAACGACAGTGGGCTTGTTTTTTTCCAACGATCGCCAGGAAACACTCCGACAGATTGATTGAAGACAGGGAATCACGAATGGACAGTCGCTCGACACTGGCAGACAGATCCAATTGTGGTCTCTAGATCCCCGTCACTCGCGAAGAAAAGGACGAGCATTGATAGTGAGATGCGCCATTTGTCTGCCTGTCCTTGTCACTCATTCACTCTCTCCTGGTCTGGTCTGTCCTGATGACCTGACCAGGCCAAACCAAACCAAACCAAACCAAATTGAATCAAACCCGTCTGGCCAAACTGGTCAACTCTGGGCTTCCGCCTGCCTCCCGTCGGTCGTTCCTCCTGGTGGCTGAGGCAGGTGCCTCATGCGGTAGGTACCTAGGTACCTGCTCCGTAGGTCAAATGGTGATCAATGGAGATGGCTCTTCAACATTTTGACCCAGCCACATCCAATACTATGAAAAACTATGTTTATGCTTCAATGGATGTCTGCGAAGCATCGCGATGCTGTTATGATGCCCAACCAGAAAAGCCTCGATCCAAGTTCGCCAAAGTATTGTCGATGGAGATGGTCCACGAAGACACCATGGCTAGCCACGAAAATCAGACTTCGGTGTCGCTCGTCGTCGAAGGAAGGAAGGGTGCGACTTGACTTGCAAGTGGTGCCTGCCTTCGTTCCCTTCCATCGACCCCCTGTCGCCTTTTTAGGAAGGGGGTAGGCAGGGAAGGGGCCGGGGGTGAGCACCGTGGTCCGTGGCTAACACACCCCCGGCACTCAAGGGGCGTGGAAGGCGGCACCCGACCGTGGGCCACCTTCCATCTCGTGGAGTCCACCTTGTCCACCTCCTCACACCGTGACCCTCACCACACCCAGCAGACCCAGCAGCAGCGCAGCGGCCCCCATTTACCCATCCCCCCAGCAGAATGCGAATTGCCCATATCCTCTAGCCATGTCTCTCCACCTGGGCCTTCGGCCGTCTGATTCCTACACTCCGTTGCGTTGACAGCGTCCGCCCCCCTTTTTTTTCCCCGCTTATGCAAAAACATGAAAAAAAGCCAATTTTACGCTGTGACGCGCATTTCTCTGCATCGCACGCAAAACGCGTCAAAGTCATCACCAACACCTCAATTGCCGTCAATCACTATAGTCCCAGTAGTATTCAAACGTATAACTACACGATAGAGACATAAGGTGTGTATTTCATGCTTCCGTAGCAGTCAATCTACCCATCGAGGCATTGCCAACCCAGCTAGTCACCTCATCCCCATACCATTCGACCAACAAAAGGTCTATTTTCGTCATGAGAGATCAAGATGACATTTGCTGAGGAACAGAAGAAGAGACCTGCTGTATGACTTTATATATCTACTCAGCATACGGTTTGTATGGCTCTGAGTAATATATAAGCATACCAAGGGGCTTGATACGGTTCTTCAGAGCAAATGCTTTGGCAGTCAACAGGATTAATGACTCTCCTGATAGCTCAGCTTGTTCACGATATTGAGCAAGAGTCTACTGCTGTATAGATTGTGCCCTGTTACTTACAGTTTGCCGCTGGTCAGTACATGTCCGTGGTTTATTATATCAGATACATCGAGAAAGACGCCGGGCGACGACGACGATACAATGGCGCCCAGAATATCGAATCTACAGCTATCGACGATCGCGATGATACTGCCATTCGAAGACCAAAAGACCCACGAGCTGGCAAGTATCGTTGGCTGTACCGAACGAACGATTCGACGACATAGATCACGACGTAATATCACTGGCGAAGTGCAGAGATATAAGAGGTGCCGCCAGAGTCGACAAAAGATGGAAATATGGCATCGTACAGAGCTTCTTGAACTACTGCAGTACCGCAGCGATCTATCTCTTGAAGAGATGCAAGATTTCCTATTTGAAGCCTTCGAGATCCAGATCAGTCGTTCTGCAATCAGTCGACAGTTAAACTCAGCTGGCTGGACGAACAAGAAGTCCAAGATTATTGCTGCTCAGCGAAGTGACGAACTACGATACGAGTACTTGTACCGTATACGACGATATCGCCCCGACCAGCTGGTATTCGTCGACGAATCCGGCGTCAATAAGGATACTGGGATACGGAGGACTGGATGGGCGCCGAAAGGGCTTGCTGCGTTTCGAACTGCAGAGATTGATCGGTTTCAGAACTCTCGCGTACAGATCCTGCCAGCCCTCACGTTGAGCGGTATCCTACACTTGACTACGTATTATGGTACGACTGACGGCGATGGGTTCTTTCGTTGGCTACAGGAGTGCCTTATCCCGAAATGTGGGCGTTTTCCAGAGCCAAACTCTGTCATCGTTATGGATAACCTCTCCTGCCATCGTATACCTGAAATCGAGGGTTTATGCCGGGTATCAGGTGTCCATCTCGAGTTTCTGCCTCCGTATTCACCAGACTTCAACCCCATCGAAGAGTACTTCGGCGATCTAAAGCGATACATCAGGAAGACGTATTCGAAGTGGAACAACGATGAGAATGACACTCGGGATTTCATGGAATATCTACGTGACTGCGCTATGGAGATTGGGTATCGTCTACCCCAGATCGAGGGCCATTTCCGCCATTCGTTCGTCAACTTTGATGGGACAGAGCATATATTTGACGATATCGAACTATAAAAGGGAGGATTTGCTGCCAATATTGAACATCAGCAAGCAATCCAAATTTTCATCGTGCGTTCGCGCGCAATAGATCTTAATCGTGTCGTCATATGATGGTCAATCATCAAATCCATGATTGTAGCCAACAAGATTGCCAAAAGGTTAGCCACAAGCGCACCAGAACACAAAAAATATACCGTCGTCCATTGTTTTCGTCGGTAGCTACGTATACATATCAATTTTGCCTGTATAACGGCTGAAACGCGTTGTTGATGCTTGTGACGATGATTTGTGATGATGACACGTCATCACGATCAGAGACTTCAACCATAGTCAGAGACTTCAACTGCCCCTAACCAGTATCGGGATGGACCGAAGTGTATTGTTTGCAGATCCAAAATAACAGTAATTCTATTGCTTTTATACGTATAGAGCGGCAGTGTTGAATCTACGGCTATGGGTAGACTTTTCCGTGGTTGAACACGTCATGCAAAAAAATCGCGCATACAGTCAAACTTCACACCACTCTTGCTGTATCACTCTTCTTCGTTATCCTCCTCCGAGTAATACGTCTCTGTTGACGACGTATCACTCGAGATTTCAATCTGATTGTCCTCATCGCCTTGCTCGATTTCGTCTTGTTCGATCTGTAACTGCGTGGGCAGCATCTGCGACGCTGACAGCAGTGGTGACGAAACGAAACCAAAGAGTTCCGAAACGCCTACAAAGTTAGCCATATTCGACAGTAAACAGCTCTATATACACTCACCACGTCGACCAACTTCAACTGGCGTACCACGGATCTCTTGCTCGATGGATTGACGTGGCACTAGGGCGTCGATATGTCGGGATGACCCCAACTCGCCTGAAACTAGCGCCGCAGAGTTTTCAACTGGCGCCGCCGCCGTCCCTCCTGGCAATCCAGCGTATATTCTTGTATAAACATCTCCTTCTGACTCTCGATGGTTTGAATGAAGTTCAGAGTGAGATACCACGTCGGAGAGGGCGTCAGACTGCCCTCCGTAGTAGGCGCTGTTGTCTATGAAGGATTTGATCGAGTTCCTGACATCTTCGGTAAGATCTTGAGTAAAACCCTGTTCAGTAAACCAAATATCTGGTAACTTGCGAATTGCCCGCAAGCTACTGTCTACTGATCGCAGTTTCTGTAGCTTCTTTCTGAACCCTTCGTCGACGTTATATCGCTTGCCGCGGACGGATATAAACCACTTGATGAAGCTGGCCACTTGATCTAGAGCTTTTCGAGGCGAATCCGGTACCACTGGCGAGGACGAACGAATCGGGAGTGCGATACTTGGTTGACGAGTGCTTGGAAGGTTCAATGGCGGAAGAGTTGGCAACGAATACTGTGAGATGTTCGCATATGGCCAATATGCCGGCGGCGGCGGCGCCGGCGGCGGCAGCTGTACGTATGGGTTAGGATATTGAAGATGACGATCTGGCGCCCCCGCGTTGCCGTATATATTGACGATGGCGTTGCTGTTGGCGTTGGTTAGGCCAGATCTTGACCCTGATGATGGAAGTGCGGCATTTTCAGCCTTCTCTTCCGTCATCACTGTCGTCTCCTGGTTATCATCAACCTCCACGATATTCTTACTTCTCTTGCCCTGGCGTTTCTGATCCTCTATAAACTGGTCGTGAAGAATCTCACCAAGCAGTTCTTTAGGTGGTTCCATATTGTCAACGCCAGCCTGTCCAGTCATAATAGCCTTCGCCCACTTCTCTATATGGTGAGATTTGATCTTGTAGTGCTTCTGGCCTAGTATATAGCACCAGTTGAACTTCTCGTCGCCCGAACTATTCTTACATCTCTGGTACTCTGGGCAGATGTGCGTACGGAGAAGTTGTCTGTGCATACCCTCCTTCCGACGCTCGACGTTTGCAGGATCGTTAGCCTCACGATCGATCGCCTCTTGCATGCCGGCTGAAACGCCTGCTCGGCCACCTTTTCGAGGCGTTCGTACGCCAGTCACTATACCACCAGAGATTGGTACGGCGCTGTATTGCCACTTGACGGTGAGGTGGACTTCACCCCTCTCTTCAGCTTGTTCAAGAGAGGGGACAATATCAACCCATGGAATACTTGGCCAAGTGACCCCTCCAGTAGACGGATAGACCCGAGTGAAGATTGGTGTTGGTTTAGATGCGTTGGTGGGCTTCCTCCAAGCAACGACAACAGCGATATTGGCCTTCTTCACAATATACGAGTGAGCCACTTCTGCCTCAAGTTGGGCGCCGCTGTCTGCCTCCCAGTCTCTACTATTCGCATCTAATACAGGAGCAATACTGAATCTGTTATACGCGATGCTCTCGATGGTTAGATCGAGAACAGGTAAACCGTTACCCTTGAGCGCTGGGCCACGGGTAACCTGGATTTGTAGCAGAGTTGGTTCCTCGTTACCCATATCGTCCTCCTCTTCAAATACATCGTGGAACGACATAAACGTATCATCAGCGCTATGGCGAGGGGCCGTAGGCGTATCGTCCGCAAATCGAGTGGTTTGACGAGGGGTTGGGTTAACTGGGGTCGAGTCTGGTCGAAACGGTGGCATCGACGAAGGCAGAGTACTTCGGAGCCGGATCGTATGCGGCGGATCCTTCTTTCGCTTCCTCTGCGTTGTCGTTGCTTTTTGGCGAGAGGACGCTTTTGGAGCTCTTCGTGATGACGGAGGGGCTATAAGTACACGCTTTCTTCGCGATGTAGACTCAGCCGCCACCAAATCATTAGTCTCGGGTCCAGCCTCGGCGACGATAACCTCCTCGGCGGCCTCCTCGGCGGCCTCTTCGGCGGCGGCAGCCCGGCGAGCCCTCTCGGCGGGCGTAACGATCCTGATCGACGGCGAGGCAGAGCGTTGAGGAGGATCTCTGGCGGCGTCCTGTGCCAGTTGTTGTATACGTCGTTGTTTCCGCGTACCGTTGGCGATGGGTGACGGACGATGCCCAGAAGGGTCATCATCCGCCTGCCGAGCCGCGCGGCGGCGTTTAGGAGGCATCACGATGCCCTCAGATAATGAGATTCAATAGAAATAGATCAATTGAAGCCATCAGAATAGGTCAATTGCCGTACTACGAATATCTACGTGGCGTTGGGCAAATTTTCATGTATATACAGGGATTATGCGTGCGTAATTTCGGCAAAAAGGGGGGGCGGACGCTGTCAACGCAACGGAGTGTACCTAAGACCCTCACTCCCGGTGCTCTTTCTGCATCACTTCCATTCCAGTCTCTCTTCTCCCCTCCTTCCCTCCCCCTCCATCCGTCACCTTCACGGGGTCTCTGACAGTCACTCTCTTACTCGCTCGCCGCCGCTCGCTCGCTCTCACTCTCTTTTTTGATCTCGTGGCTTGCTCTCCAGCTCGTCGCCCTCAGCCATTCTTTTTTTCCCTCCTCCCGAAATACCGACTTGCGGATCCCGCTCCTTTCTTGGCTTCAAGTCCCTGCTGCCTTTTGCAGGTCTTGCACGTTCATTTCTCTTGGACCCCGTTTGTGTGTGTGTGTTGATCGCATTCGTTTCTTGACTCGACTTTTTTGCAAAAAAGACAGCCGTTGCTGATCGACTTCGAGACTACCTTCTTGTGGTATTATCGGTTTTTTCCCAGCCTCCGGTTCCTCGCGCGGCTTCGATCCCAGGTTCCATTCCCGCCCGGCCAGTGTCATCGCCAGACATCGTCTTACACGAACCCCCGA
Source organism: Colletotrichum siamense (assembly GCF_013390195.1). NCBI lineage: Eukaryota > Fungi > Ascomycota > Sordariomycetes > Glomerellales > Glomerellaceae > Colletotrichum > Colletotrichum siamense. The sequence continues at coordinate 6,031,672 of NW_023501016.1, read as the reverse complement.
CAGCGTCATATCGCAAACCGCCTCACGCCAAGTCGCCCGACGTCAACCTCGAACTGCGTAAAACGGTCACTCGTATCAAGCGTAGATTGTAAAAGAGGAGGACTCATCGAACTCGTAAACCCGCTCCGCTAGATTCTACCGCCAAAACGACGCATCGCGCATCCCGTCTTAGACGTACTCCCGCACCGACCCGCCTCACCGAAAAGCGACTCCTTGCTCTCACCACCACTCAATTTAGGACTCTGACTGAGGTGCTGGGCATCAAACGCCGGAATTCCAATTTGGTTCTGTGCCTGCAAGACAAGAACGTAAAAGTCGCATCTCCGTAGCGTCGAAGTCAACCGCCTCTTATTGGACAATATTGAGGTCAAGCCATCACCAACCTCACCGACGACGCACCTTCCACCATCATCATCAAAACAACAAACCCACGTCACGTGCTAGGAAAAAAAATCAGTCACTGAAAATCAGAATCTCTTTCGTCAAGAAGGTTCTGATTCACTCCTAACAGTGTCAAAGAAGCAACAAAGTGTGTTGTCGACTCGTTGAGGAAGGTCCAAAAAAGGAAGGCTCGGTGAACACCCACGACCTACCTCCTTCCATCAACAGCTTCATTCACCACCACGACCGCCCTTTAGCGCCTCGCTTAGCCCCACACACCCGCCCTTCTTCGATCTCACGCCGACCTGGTGCCTCTCAACTCTCCCACCTCTCTCTCGCGTCAACAACTTTCTCCTCCGCCTTCACAAAAACAACCCACAACACCTCAACCGAAAGATCACCAAGTATCGTTTGCGCGCCTCGACCTTTGCGAGGTTCGTTCTTTTCTGCACTCCAACTGGACTTTGGAACCAGGACTCTCATTCAATATTTTATTGTCTAAGAGACCTTTGGTTGCTCAGGTAGCGATTTCAGACTCTTTCCAACCGGCAAGTTTCCACATCGCATACTCACCCTCCTTTTTCCTTTTGGAACCCAACGACCCTCTGTCGCATCGGCATACCTTACTTTGATACCCCATCTTTCGTATCATCATTTCTTACCCCCCTTACTTTATCTCTGATACCCTTCATCAACCACTTCAAATCAGTCAAGATGAAGTTCAGCGCAATCCAGCTTTCCGTCTCGGTTGGCGCCTTGCTCGTCAGCTCCGTTGACGCCTTCTGGCGCATGGAGTGCCAGGGCCGTGTCGGTCTCGCTCGTGTTGACCCTCTCATGAACCCTGGCGAGGCTGCCACTCACGTCCACGCCATTCACGGCTCCAGCGGTATGATTCCCCCTTTGCCTTGCTTGGTACATGGACTAACACAAAGACAGGCATCTCGCCCTCTGCTGACTTCGCTGCCCTCACCGGCGCTGACTGCACCTCGTGCCGTGTCACCCAGGACAAGTCCGCCTACTGGACTCCTGCTCTCTACTTCCAGGACTCTGCCACTGGCGAGTTCGAGATTGTCGAGCAAGTCGGCGGAATGCTTGCGTAAGTCCTGCAATCCTACAACTGTCAACTGAGCGCCTCATGCTAACATGGACAGGTATTATCTTCTTAATGGAAAGAATATCAAGGCATTCCCGCCTGGCTTCCGCATGGTTGCTGGCGACACTGACCGTCGCAACTACACCGCTGGTGACCCTTCTCAGCCCGACCCCCAGAAGTCTGAGTGGGCCGCGCTTGGCCAGACCAAGCAGTCCGTCCTCGAGCAGCGCGCTGTCGGCTTCAACTGCCTCAACTACGCTCGCGCTCCTGAGGGCACTCTATACCGCCACTTCCTGCCCGACAAGGCCTACCTCGATGCCAACTGCGCCAACGGTGTGCGTTTCGAGATGATGTTCCCTTCTTGCTGGAACGGCAAGGATCTCGATTCTACTGACCACAAGTCCCACATGGCCTACCCTGACCTTGTCATTGACGGCACTTGCCCCGAGGGCTTCGAGACCTCCACCCCCAACCTGCTGTACGAGACCATCTGGAACACCTACGCCTTCAAGGACCGTGCCGGTCGCTTCGTCATTGCCAACGGTGACACCCAGGGCTACGGATACCACGGCGACTTCATGTCCGGCTGGGATGAGGACTTCCTCCAGGAGGCCGTTGACACCTGCACCAACGGCTCTGGTCGCATTGAGGACTGCGCCATCTTTGACCTTCAGACTGAGGCTCAGGTCAAGCAGTGCCACATGAGCATTCCCTCCATCCTCTCCTCTGAGAACGTCACTGGCCCCGACACTGCCCTTCCCGGCAATGTTCCCATCACCTTCGGTGACGGCTCCTCTGAGGGCGGCTCTGGCGGCTCTGCCAGCTCTTCTATCAAGCCCACTGCCATCATCACTCCCACCGTCCCTGTCCTCACTTATACACCCGGCAAGACTGCTACCGCCAACCCTCTTCCCGGCCAGGTCTTCCACGAGAGCGGCAAGGCTGGCTACGGCACTGCCTCTGGAGTCGCTGCCGAGGCTGCTTCCTCGGAGGCTCCCGCTACCAGCGCCCCCGAGCAGACGCCCACTCCCATCTTCGAGTCCATCACCTCGGCTCCCACCTCGACCCCCAAGTTCGTGTCCACTCAGACCATCACGAACGGCCACACCGTGTCGATCATCTACTGGGAGGAGGAGATTGTCTACGTCACCGAGTACGACGACATCACGACCACTCAGACGGTCACGGCGACTCCCACGTCTCCTGCCATGCGTGCTCGTCACCTTCACCACCACCGTCGCCACCACTTCTAAGTGGTTTCGTTGCTTTCTCGATTTTCCGGGACTCTCGTCTCCATTTCGGTTATGGGTTGCGAAAAAAATTAGGGTTTGGGATCGCGTTTGTGCAGGACAAGCATCAGGATGCAACGTCCGTTTCTCCTCAGCAAAAGGAACCCTTACCACGGAAATGATTTGGCTCCCCATTGGTTTTCCCGTATCTTGCTCATGGAAACCTTTTGTTGTTGTCTGGACATTATGAGCAGACGCATCTTTTTTCTGGAGGTAGTTAGCAAGGTATGGGCATGGTATGGCCTGCGTCATGAGATATGGTGATCATTAGGCGGCAAATCATCAAGTTCAGGTTCTTGCATTTTCTGTTTTTCTTCTCGGTGGACGTTCGTGAGCTGCGCGTAGTCGGGGACCGTCGTCGTAGCCATTGACTGGCGGTGTTTGTGGTTTGCTTTTCGCTTTTGCTTTCGTAACGACTCAGTGCATCATCATCATCATCATCATCCTGTAGGCGTTTTATGTCTGAGAGATACCTCTTGTTCAGTGTCGTTTGAAAATATTCCCATTCACGGCATCCACCTGACCATATACCCGCGTAGAGACTGTTGATCCCCTTATGCCCGCTCTGTGATGATCCGACTTTTACACCATCTCATGGTTCCCCGCACTTGATTCCCCTCTCCCGCCATTCCGACAAGCGACGTCGTCGAGCCAAGCATCAGGACGTTTACTCCGCCGCTTTTCCGCCATGACCTAGACCGCTTCCGGATCGCTCAACGGCCATGCAGTTTGGCCTGCAGTAGTTTTTCCTTCTAATCGAATCACACAACGCCATTCCCGACGCCATGGGAGCGGGCCGTTTTATTATCTTGTACGTCGTCGGACGCAAACCCCGCTGCAGCTTTCTTGGTGAACGTATCTGACGGCTGACGCTTTTTGGCCTTTAACTACGTTGCGTGACGTGCAGCCTCCAACCCCGCATCGCACCCCCCCCATCTTTCCTCGGACGGCGATCCTCCGCGCATCTGGCTTGGGCCGCTGATGGCGTTGCATTTCTCCTGGGTCGCCCACCAACAATTGACGTTTGTTTCCTTTCCCCTCATCGGATGAACTGGAGCTGCCCGCGAGTTCGGTCGTCGATATCGAGGACCCCTCACCGTAACCCTTCTTGATCCCAGTACCCTGGTTCAGCACACTGGGGGGGAGCAGCAATCAGACAACACAATGGGCCGAGAGGTGATGTCAAAGGTCACTGGGGTGGTGGTGTTCTTGTTCATTGCGGGGATGGTGGCACGACAATGGGACTGGGACGGTTTTGGGGTATGTTGCATTCTGTTCCCTTGGCATTGAAGCTATTCACGCAGGTCGCTTGATGAGGGGACTGGCGGTGGGTTATATGAAGAACCCATCCTCACCCTCCCCTCTACCTTCATCCCACCGGCGCAGTCCTCTCTTCTTCCTGACGAGGCCCTTCTGTGTTCACCAGCACTTACAAACCAATAACACAGACCTGCCCCTCCTCCCCTCTAAGGATGCGCGCCCAAAAGGTCATCCTCCCCCTCGCCGCCACGGGCCCCGCCAGCGCGCTCGTCTCGCGCGACGGCGTGACGGGCCGCCTGCCCGCGCTGGGCTGGAGCTCGTGGAACGAGTTCGGGTGCGACATCAACGAGACGGTCTTCGTGGGCGTCGCGCAGCTGATGGTGGACCTCGGGCTGAAGGACCTAGGGTACGAGTACGTCAACATCGACGACTGCTGGAGCGACAAGGAGCTCCGGCGGGATAACGTGACCAAGGAGATTGTGGTGGACGCGGAGAAGTTCCCGCTGGGGATGAAGCATATGGTTGATCGGATTCATGACATGGGGTTGAAGGTTGGGATTTACAGCGATGCTGGTGAGTTCTTTTCTTGTCCCCCGGTCTCTTTCAACGGAGGTGGTGAGGGGCAGTTTGGAGGGGTTGTCTTGACGCGGTACGCGGTGTGAGGAGGGGTGTAAGTGAGGCTCTGGGAAGGAGGGAATGCTGCGATGGCTAGTGTTTCGGATGTGACGACGAGCTGATGGCTGATGACATACTCCTTGCAGGGACGTCCACGTGTGGAGGGTATGAGGGATCGCTAGGCTACGAGGAAATCGACGCCGCGACGTTTGCGAAATGGGGCATCGACTGTGAGTTTCTCCCCCTCCGTCATATCCAACAACCCCCCTTCTCCCTCTGCCCACGATCTCAACCCCCCTTGCACCAGATCCTCCCTCCCCAGAACGTCTCACTCTGTGACAATCTTCAGCCGCACACATCACCTCTAACACACCCACAGACCTCAAGTACGACAACTGCAACGTCCCCGAATCCTGGTTCGACGAGTGGAAATACGTGCCCGAGCTCTGGCTCGGCGGCCCGCCGAACGAGAACCAAGACAACGGCGACCCGGTCAACTCCAAGACGGGCCTGCCCGCGCCGGCCGGCTACGACTGGTCGACCTCCCAGACCGCAGAGCGCTACCGCCGCATGCGCGACGCGCTGCTCGCGCAGGACCGCACGATCGAGTACTCCCTCTGCGCGTGGGGCCACGCGCACGTCGAGGCCTGGGGCAACGAGACGGGCCACAGCTGGCGCATGTGGGGGGACATCTACCCGGAGTGGCTGGGCCAGCACCAGTGGTCGTGGGGCCTGATGCCGATCCTGAACCACGCGGCGTTTTGGTCGTCGGCGCAGGTCAACGGGTTCTGGGGCCACGGCGACTGGGACATGCTCGAGGTCGGGAACGGCAATCTGACGCTGGCGGAGAGCCGGAGCCACTTTGCGTTCTGGGCGGCGCTGAAGAGCCCGCTGATCATCGGCACGCGGCTGGACGGGATCGCGCCCGAGGTGCTGGAGATTTTGGTCAACAAGGAGCTGGTGGCGTTTAACCAGGACGGCGTGTTTGGGCAGGCGGCGCAGCCGTACAAGTGGGGGGTGAACCCTGACGGGACGTGGAACATCACGCACCCGGCGGAGTTCTGGGCCGGGGAGAGCGTGGAGGGGACGCATGTGTTTGTGCTCAATACGCTGGAGGGGACGGAGGAGAAGACGGTGGTGTTCGGCGAGGTGCCGGGGCTGGAGGCCGGGAAGAAGTACGCGGTGCACGACATGTGGACGGGCAAGGATCTGGGCGTGTTCGAGGACGAGGTAACGGTTGAGATTGGCAGTCACGATACGGCGGCGCTGAGGATCAATGAGGTGCAGTGCAAGAAGAGGTCTTTGGGCCGGGCGATGAAGTGGTTGTAGAGTGGGAGATCACATGCGAAGATGAAGCCGGGCGGGAGCTGGATGCAAGGGGGAGCGGCAAGGCCAGATCGTAATAAACCCCCAAGAAACCCGACCATCAAAGCAAAAAGGTTGTCTAATCCATTGAAGAAAGACGGCAAAACATAAATAGTAAACGAAGAGTGTGTCGTCCTTGCCCAAGAAAGGTCGTTGTTTACCGCCCCAAGCCAAGAGCAATGTCAGCTCATCTCACACAGATGACATCGAGCCGCGCCCGCATGCCAGCACCCGGCGAGGCTATTCCCAAAACCAGTGACCGCCACCCAGCCCGGACCGCGAATTCATATTGCATCACGTTCTTGTCGGCCTCCCGCGGTTCCGAGCGTTCTAAGACTTTTCCAAGTTGTGGTAGCTGGTCTTGCGGGGGGGCGGGCAGGCTGTTTTTTTTCTGCCCTCCTCCCCGTCCCCATCCCTCTATTGGAATGCATTCCCCAGGACAACTCACTGGAAACGCATTCCAGACAAGACTGATTAGACTGAGACCACCACTTCATCTCTCTTTTTGGGGATCTGATGTCAAAACATGGAAAGAAAGACCTACCATCGAACCAGCCAGCCTGTCACGGGTGCTGGAAGGTGTATTTTCTCTGGGAGAAATGCAAACCCAGCCATCTTTCATTTCATGGGGCGGCCTGGAAAGCGAACAACAACACAGCAGCATCTTGTGATTGCATCCCCTCCTCTATGCTGCCTGACCTTCTTGGAGGGTTAGACCGTTTTGCCCATTCTTTTGACTCTGTTTACACACCGTTATCTGAATTTCCTTTCTCTCTGTAGTTTTTCCCCATCCTTTTCCAATTTGGACTTCTATCATACATCGACCGAGAAACAAATTGTACTTGTGGGAGAGAAGTAGGGGAACGCCAAACCAGCCAGTGCCGAATCATGAGAATCCTCTTCGCAGCCTCATCACCTCTTCACCAACTCTGACCCTCTCCGGATTCTCTCGCCAAGGGGCGTAAAAGCCTCCAACACCACAAAACCTTGACGCCAGATACCCACGAAACGGCGTTCGCACAATGACATCCCTCCTCCCCCGCGAAGACGCCCCGGGCACGACAACCCAACCGGCAGCGCCCACCGCCTCCTCAACCGCCACCAGCGGCATGACCCTCCCGCTCCTCCTCGCAATAGCAATAGGCGGCGGCGTCCTCCTCTTCATCTGCCTCGCCTTCCTCCTCATCGCCCTCGCAGGCCGCCGCCACCGCGCCGCCGCCGCCGCCCGCTCAGACAACAGCAACAGCAACCCCAACTCGGCCTCGTGCTCGCCGCGTACAGACGCAGAATGCGGCGCCTCAGAAGCCGGGGACCGGTCCCCGCGCACGCCAAGCCCGCGCCCGCGCCGCCTCACGAAAGCGAAGCCGGGAAGCCGCGACGGCAGAAGCCGGTCGTATATGGACATGGCCGAGATCCAGCACCAGCGGCGGCAGCACCAGCACCGGTCCCTGGCGTCCATCATCGGCCTCCCGCGGAGCAAGACGTTCAGCGTGTTCGGGACGACGTCGGATGCAGAGGGCGGGCAGCAGCGCGGCGGGCATCTGCGGAGGAATAACAGCTGGATCGACGAGGACGCCATCCACGGGCCGAGGGTGCAGAAGGACGACCGCCGGCTGAGTATTCGGGACAGCTTCATCTTGCGGACGCCCACGCTGCCGGACTTTTCGACGTTTAAGGAGGAGGAGGCGTTTGCGAGCGAGCTGGGCGGCGACGGCGGCGGCGGTGGCCAGTACGCGATCACGCAGCCGCGGCCAGTGAGTCTGCCCGCGCCAAGGGGCAACCCGCCTCGGATCCCGCTGCCGAGGACGGCCTCGTACGAGCTCGCAGAGAGATTGGCTGCCGCCGCGAGGGGCGGTCCCCCTGTGCCGGCTCCGTCTCCTCAGGGCCCGCGGCCGGCGCCACTCCCAAGGCTGCGCCATAAGACGACCGAGTCTGATTTGGCGGAGATCCTGCGGTCGACGGAGGAGAGGTTGATGAATGGAACGCCGAGCAACAGTCGGCCTGCGACGCGGCAGAGGGCGAATTCGGCGTCGGCGGGGTCGAGCGTCAGGACGCCGAGGGGGTCGCCCACGAAAGGGGGATCGCCCACAAAGTCGGGGTCACCAGTGAAGATGCTGGGGTCGACAACGGGATCGCCTGTCAGGATGGTTCCGCGGTCGGTATCGGGGTCTCCTGTGAGGATGGCATCGGGTTCGCCTGTCAGGATGGCGCCGCGGTCAGTATCGGGGTCGCCGATAAGGATGGTGCCGCATTCGCCGACGAAGCCGTCTTCGCCGATCAAGTTTGAGTCGTCGCCGGAGAGGAGCGTTGTAATCCATCACGTCGGACAGGCGTTGGATGCGAGCGCGCAGCAGCAACTTCAGCATCAATTGCAACAACAGCAAATCCAGCAACAGCAATTCCGGCAGAGTTTGCATCAACAACAAATGCAGCAACAGCTACAACTGCAGCAACTGCAACGCCAACAGCAGAGGACGCGCACCCCGAGTCCGCACAAGAGGATGGTTGCGCCGGTGTTGGTACAGACACCGGTCCACAACCACCGCCGCAACACCTCGCAGTCGTCAGCAGTCTCGGACGCAGATAGCTTGTTCGGAGAGACGACGCCAGAGGTTGAGCACGTATTGCCCACGGGGCTGTCAAGTCCCAGTCGACGGTCCGATCACGAGTCTCCCGGTAACAAAGGGGAAAAGGCGGAGGATCGGTGCATGTCGATGGCCTCACTCGGGAGCAATGCGTCCTCGTCGCTGTCGACGCTGTACAGCGTCAACGAGCCGGAGGACGACAGCAAGACGGGCGGCCAGGGCGGCGGCATAATACGGGGCCGGAAGCCGAAGGGGCTGACGATTGACACGGCCATCTGTGATCCGTTCATCTCGCCACCCATTGTGCCGCCGAGGAGCCCGAAGCGGCAGTCCTCGAGCCTGCCTCCCCTCCGCCGCATGTCGCCACCGGAAGACAAGGTGCTGATCGAGCCCCCTTTCAATTCCAGATCGGCGAGCAACTCGCCTGTACCCAGACCGTTGGATGTTGTGAAGCGGAATAGCGTGGTGGATAGAGACGGCGGCCGGCTATCGATGATGTTGCCCTCGGACGACTTCGCCCCGTCGCCGGAGACGATCCGCCCCAAGAGCGTCGCGTCGATGAAGCCCGTCTTCCTGGTCTCCAGCACGAGCGTGGCCAGCATGAAGGCTAGCCCCGGAACCTCTCCTGAAGATAACAATCGCCGCCCCGAGATGCCGAATAAGAGGGCCACCTTTGGCCAGAAGCCCGTCTTTCCGCCGCCTCTCAACCTGCGACCGGGTCATGGATCGCCTAATCGCGACGCGCTGGCGATGGGCAGCGCTGGGGGCGGCTTCACAATTGCCGGTACATCCCCTACCCTTCGCTCGACAGCGAGAGACTCCCTTGACAGTCGCGGCTCGCACTCACCCACGCGCCGACCTCTCCCCAGCCCAGAACTCCCCAGCGAGGCGAGACACGGCTCACCCACGCCAGGACGGTATAAGCGCCGCGGCATGGCCAGCAGCCCCATCCGAGAGCGCATGCAGTCACGCCAACCAGCAAACCCAAGGGACAACCGTACCGACAAGGTCATCCCGAGCACCTCGTGCCCGTCCATTGTGCTCAATAGCAACTCCTCCTCGGCGAACAGCTCGCCGAAGCGCGGCTCCTTCCAACACCGGGACTTCGCCGTGATGGGGCTGCAGTCGACGGTAGCACAACTGCGGCGCATGAACAGCCAGATGAGCACCCTCAGCGCGGGCTCCTCCGTCTCGGATCCAGACAGCCCGACGCTGCCCAACTTCCGCGGGGGCGGCTTCAGCCCGGATCGCAGCAACAGCCGCATCAGCAAGATTGGGCGGCAGAACTACCTGTCGCTGGGCCTGAGCCAGAGCCAGAAGGCCAAGCGGAACCCGCGCGGGGCGTCGATCAAGGGCGCGAGGAACTCCATCGCCGTGATTAGGAGCCGGCCTGGCGGTAGTGGGAGGTTGGATGAGCTGAAGGCGGCGGTGGAGGAGAAGGAGAATGAGAACGACGAGGAGGAGGATGCGGCGCGGCCGAATAGTATCATCAGGGGGCCCAGACCGCTTAACCCGACACCGAGGAGCGCGGTAAGGGGAGCAGCGCGGGCGAGTACGGGAACGTTGGAGAGTCCCACGAGGAGGGCCTGGATTGACGCAGAGGAGAAGGTTGACAAGGGAAAGCAGAAGAATGAAGAGGACAGCGGAGGATCGAGGCTGAAGGTGATGGAGGTGTCTCCGAGGAAGATATCCGACGGATTGGCCGGGCCCAGCAGGAGCGGCTCTAACTTGAGGATTTGATGGCCTCGTTCTTTCTTTTGTATTTTTCTAACTGTAACCATCATTTTCAGGGACAGCGGGCGTCGTTTCTGGTGTTGAGATCGGACACATTACGGAACGAGATATACCTACACAAGTATTAGTATAATTTAAATGGCACAATCACTCTGATCAAATTACCCAACGAGACCTAGCCTCGGCGGTTCACAGTACGCCGTGGAATCATCATAACAGCTGGAGCAAGAGAACTTTGAGAAAATGAATTTCCTACCTCATACTGAGTCCAGGTCCCGATGTTTTGGTATCATGCCGCCTCTAACCACCTCCACTGCACAAACACACTCCCTCTATGGCTCATCCACGCGCGGCCGCTTGTTCTCGGGATCGTCGTGGCCGTTCACACCGCCGCCGTTGACCTCATCGTGGCCTCTGACCCTTCCCGCGCCCTCCCCAAGCTCACCGCCCTCCTCGCCATTCTGCCCGCCGATCCAGTTCCCATCCGCGTCAAAGTGCAAGTGCACGTTCTCCGCCGTGATCCAGCCCCCGCTGCCCGGGAACGAAGGCGGCAGCCCGCCATCCGCCGCGCCGTGCAGCACACCCGTGTACCCCTCCACGGGCTCGTGATCGCCCTCGAAGATAATGCGCCCGCCAGCGTCGTCGTCCATCTCCTCGTCCTCATCGGCCGGGTCCGGGTGCAGATCCGAGCACGTCGAGATCGCTTCGTAGAATTTTTGCACGTCCGCTTGCGCGCCGTCCGTCAGGCCCGGGACGATGGTCAGGTCGACCGTGTCGTAGTCGTCGTCGCCGTCGCCGTCGCCGCCGTCCGCGAGCTGGAGCTGCATCCAGATGGCCTGGAGCGGCTTGTCGTCGGCGATGGTGCCGACCGCCTTGACGGCGTGGATGGAGATGGCGGGGTACGAGATGCCGACACCTGCTCCTGCCGCTGACGAGAAGATGATGAATTGCCTGGCATCCACACGTCAGCTTCATCTCTCCTCCGACCTCAATTGAGTGTCCCAAGTAGTCGAATAGCTTACTCTGAAGTAACAAAGACCGACACAGTCTGCTCGACCAGCTCCTCTCCAGCATCCCTCAACGTCGCGCCTTCGGGGGCGCTCGCAGCAGTGGAGCCATCCGCCGGGAACACGACGGCCAGGCCGCCCTTTTGCGACGCGGGAACCCACGCCCTGGCGGCCTCAAGGTGGGAATGCAACACTGCCTTCTCGGGTGTGAAGGACTGCGGGGTCTGCGACTCCCACTCCTCGATCGGGGTGTAATCCGCGACCGCAGGCGGCGTGCGGATGGTGACCGGCAGCATGTTGACGGCTTTCCGGATTTGTGTTAAATCGATGTTGGACCCTTTCAACGGCGACATGGTGGGGTTGGCGTTGGAGGGAAACACAGCTTTCTGGCAGAGGGAAGCTCTTATCGCTATCAGCACGTGACTGTATCGAGACCTTGTCGGAGATGATGTAATCTAGAAGGAGGAAAGAGGGAAGGCGGTGAGATGCTTGTGCGGTATGCTGAGGAATACGTACCTCTTCTCCATGCTCGGAGGGGCCTGAGCTCTCCACACCACACCGACCTCTCCGCCTTGTCGGTGCCGTCGCGGGGACGACAGTAACCACCAACACCACACAGACACTCCACGAATCTCTTGCAGGTCTCAGGCACAAGAAGCCGCGACGCAAGACCACATGCTTCTCTCCCAAAGCTGACCCCGTCCCTCATAACGGCTTCTTCCTCATAAAAATTGGACTCTCGCTTCTACAACTGAACCAAAAGGAAAGCTGCCTACCCATTGCCCATCATGTACAGCAATCGTAAGCCACCCTTCTCCCTCCATCGCCAACACCATCACCACTAACACAAACCCCCAGGCTCCCACCCCCTCCTCGAGCAGGTCCCCCTGACAGTCTCCCCCTTCATCTCCCTCCCGACCGCCACAACCCTCTCCTACAACTACAAAGCGATGCCCTCCGCCCTGCCGCCCTCCGCAACCGGCATACCCGCCGCTGGCCCCGACGACTCCGGCAACCCAAACCCGCAACCCGCCGACGCCAGCACCAAGCCCAAATACGTCGTCTCGCAGTCCGGCCACGCCGCCCACCCGGACGACATCATCGCCTCCTGCCGTGCGCTGCAGGCGCACATCGAGAAGATGCAGGCGGACGCCGAGCGCGACCTGCGCGAACTCGAGGAGCGCATCCAGGCGCGCGAGCTCGCCGAGAAGAGGCGCGTGGCGCCGGGCTGGCTTGACAGCGACGCGCGGCTGCTCGAGCCGGAGCGCGCGGGCGGCGAGGAGCTGCAGGATGCGCAGACGATGGCGGCGGGGCAGGCGGGCGCGAGCGAGATGCCGGTGAATGACCAGGGCGCGGAGCTAGATCGGGTGTTTGGCGGGTTGAGTATGAAGTGACACAACCAGGCGATGACGAGGTGTGGAGTGCTTCTGCGGTTGGCGATGTGTGAAATTCAGGTTTGGCGTTATTCTTGGGTGTTATGGGGGGCAATATGGGCTGTTGATATGAGGCCCTTTTGGCGGATATTTGATTCACGTTTCATGGTCGGCTGCAGACGCCAGCTTGACATATAAGCATTGCTTTACTTTTGATTTCTAACGAGGGTTGCTCGGCTTGTTCTGCCGGGACCTCCGTAGTGTGGTAGAGACAACACCGAGATGTTCCCCCTCTTTCCGCCGTATGCTTACTCTTCTATCCACCTTTGTCGTTGCATAGTATATTTCAACAGATGTTCATGTGTGAGAGGTATATCTGGCCTCATGGTCTTGCCAGAGTAAGAGGACCTAAGAAGTCGGCCGGAATTTGACGATGTGACCTTACTGGCTGGACATTAAATGCCATAACATAATTACACACGAATCAATGGACCTGACGGCAAGAAGATGCCTTGCAAGGAACGAGGGCTTTCAATTTCGTATGTGGCTGACTTTTTTGGGGGGATTTACAGAATGCTGCGGTGTAGACTGTCACAGCCGGGTACAACAGGTAGCTCAAGTGTTCAAGGTGTATCTGTGCTGACCGAGGAAAAAAAAAAAAATAGTGATTACCACCTGATGTGTACTTCAAGGCTTCAGAGCAGAAAATTTAATGACGCGAATAAGCCTTGAGGTATTTGATAAGAATAATTACTCATTAGATCATGCTAGAAATTATTTACAGAAGAATTTCATGACTGATTCCTTGCTGTGCAAGCGCGCCTATTCCCGATCAAAGTCGAAGCTTGTCTCGGACTTCCTGGTCCACTGGTGCACCAACCGATCGCCGGAGCGCTTCTTCTCACGGAACAACGCCTCGGTCATGTACTTGTACAACCAGATGTTTGCACCGTTGTACGCAATGCTATGGTCGCTGTCGGTGAAGGAGAGCCAGTTCATCTTGTCGTTGGGCACGCCGGCGCTGACCAGCAGATCAATCAGCGCTGCGGCGTTCTGGTAGTGCACGTTGTCATCGCCGGTGCCGTGGAGGATGGTGAACTCGCCGGCAATGTTCTTGAAGCCGGCAGGGTTGCGGACGGCCGTCTCGTTGTAGCCCTCCTCGTTCTCGCCCAGGCTCTTCATGTAGCGCTCCGTGTAGACCGAGTCGTAGAAGCGCCAGTCGCTGACGGGCGCGACGATGAGCGCGTGGGAGAAGACGCCGGAGTCTTGCTCGACCACCTTTGCCGAGAGGTATCCGCCGTATGACCAGCCAAAGATGCCAATCTTGCCGGCGTCGACGAAGGAGTTCTTGGATGCCAGCTGCTCGGCGGCCCAGATCTGGTCGAGGGGCTCGAGGCGGCCGAGGTGGCCGGCGACGAGGGACCGGTAGGCGCGGCCCTTGTAGCCTGTGCCGCGGTTGTCGACGGTGTAGGTGATGTACTCGAGCTCGGGGTCCGAGGAGATAAAGGCCGACCAGCTGATGGTCTGGTATCGCTTCGTGACTTGCTGCGAGCCGGGGCCGCCGTAGGGGGTGAAGAGGACGGGGTACTTCTTGGAGGGGTCAAAGTTGGCGGGGAGACGCTGCATCACGTTCAGGCTGTATCCGTCGGGGTGGGTGAGCTCGAAGTAGGTGATGTTGGGCAGCTTATACTCCTTGAGGCGCGCGACGAGGGCGTCGTTGCTGGTGATGGTGCGGATGGGCTCGGTGGAGTTGACGGCGTACAGCTCCTGGTAGGGAACATTGGGACCCTGGTAGCTGAGGATGTAGTAGCCGCCCGAGGCAGAGAAGGAAGCGCTCCACATGCCGTCGACCTTGTCGTCAACGAGCGCCTTCTTGGTGCCCGCAGGATAAGACACGGAGTAGAGGTGACGCTCGGTGCTGTGGTGCTCGGTGGATTGGTAGTAGACGAGTTGTCGCTCGGTATCAATCTTGACCACAGCCACGACCTCCCACTCGCCGCTGGTCAGAGGGATGGCGTCGCCGCCCTTGACGGGGTACAGGTACAGGTGATTCCAGCCAGTATGGTCGGACAGATCGAGGTAGTACGCGTCGGTGGTGTTCTGCAGGGGGCCGATGTACTCAATGGCCAGGTTGTTGTCCAGCCAGCCGTCGGAACCGTCGCGTTCGCGGATAGTCTGGGATGCGTAGCCATCGACATCGACACGAACAACCTTCGCTTGCTCCTGAACTCGATTGAAGGCGCGGTAGACGAAGCTGGTGTGGTTCTTCGTAACCCACTTCAACTCACCGACAACGAGGTCGTCAGCGGGGAACGCGTCGATGGTGACGGGAGTCGACTTCTCACTGCCGACCTCCAGCACGGTCAGCTGGACGGTCGGGTTCGTGCTGCCGACCTTGGGGTAGCGAAGGTCCAGCTCCTTAGGGTACGGGGGAGCAATCTTCTGGTTGTCCATGTAGTAGGGGATGGTGAAGGTCTCGACGCCGGTCTCGTTGAAGCTCAGGTAGGCAACGTACTCTCCGTCGGGGGAGAACCACAGAGTGCTGCGACCACCGAAGATCTCCTCCTCGTAGACCCAGTCGGGGACTCCGTGGAACAAATCCGGGCCACCATCGTTGGTGATTTGAGAGACGGTGCCGTTCTTGCTGAGGTATAGGTTGTTGCCGCGAACAAATGCCTGCAGTCGTGTAAGCTGGGAGGTTGCAAGACCGTGCTCAATTGGCCGAAACTTACAATGGCGTCGCCAACAGGTGCGAATTCAGCGTATTGGACATCTCCGAGCGCTTCGGGCAGCAGAGGCTGGAGGGCGCCGGACTCGACGTCCAAAATGGAGTAGTCCGCAAAGTACGAGTAGCGGTACTGCTTGGTGTAGTTTGTGGCGAACAGCACCTTCTTCAGGTCCGGGCGGATCCAGTACTCATGTACACCAGCGGGGAACTTGTCGGCAGACACAAAGGTTTTGTTATCGCCTGAAATGATGTCCACGATAACAAGGCCGGCGTCGTCCTGTTCAATGTAGCGGCCGTCGTCGGTCCCGGAGAGCCAGCTGACGGAGCGGGCGCTGGCGCCGAAGCGGGGAGAGACGACGGTCTCGTTCCAGGTGACAATCTTGTCGCCGCCGCCGGAGGGCTGGTGGGGCTCGCGGTCAATGGCGGTCGCGACGCCCACGAGAAGAGCGGTGGCTGCCGCGACGGCGTTGAGGAGACGCGCCATTGCTGTCTGCGGTGCTTCGTTCTGTGCGGAGGAGAAGCGGCGCGAATAGGGTCGAGGAGGTTGGCGGGGAAGGGGAGCGAGAAGCGGAAGAGTTCGAAAGGAAGACGGGTCACGTAGAAAAGCAACCCTGGGGCTTTATAGCTTCCCGGACGATGATTGACGAGAACCCGGACGGCAGGTGCAGCGGTCGTGCGATTGAACGGGAGCATTCGCAATGGTGCGCATCAGGCAGGTCGCATTGCCCGCTGCTGGTGCTGCCGCTGCTGCTTCACGAGGATTAATGGAGTTTGGCGGTCCAACTGGCGGTCGCAGCAGCACAGGTTCATGGCGATGCATGTCGTGCTCGGAGTGCCAAGACGACTTAAGATTGGAGCTTCGCAGCTTCAATGACGGTTGTTGGTCTCGGCAGCGACTGTGAGTGGTTCGTTTGGTCAAGAAAAGGTTGGCTGGGGGCATGGAAGCAAGCTGCAAAAGAACCCGGCCCGGCGGACTACTCCCAGCGTCCATAACGACCTGCCAAAGTTGGTCTGATAATCCAGCTCCCAAGACTTTGTTGTAAATTGGATTTTGGAAGTACCGCAGAGTAAACAGCAGGAGATTCAATCATTCGCTGCTGGGGATGCGGCATCGGGGCAAGAAGACGCAGAAAACACGAGCACGCGAAGAAGAGCCAAGTTGCCAAGACCAAACACCGCGAAGCTGCAGTGGGCAAAATGACCCAGTTCGATGCCGCTTCGGGAAGGTTGCACCTCGAACGGAGCGGACGGGCGGGGACCGCTGCATACCAAAATGGGTACGTACAAGTACTCTGTACTCACTCTGCAGTGGTGAGAGGAACTGACTGTGTGTCGTAGTATTGCTAGTGAAGGTGCACGCGTACACTACATACGGGAGGAAAGGAATAAGAAATACCAAAGGGCGGGCAGTGGCATCACATTGGAATGCGGGCAGCCCGGTCTCCCCCACCGAGCGAGCGATCGAGTGTTGCACTGCCGGCGGCACTTTTCATTTAGTGTTCCATCTTGCCTACCTTACCTTCAGTACCTTCACTACCCTAAGCAACCTTAGTGTGAGGGAGAGTTGCGGGTACTCAAAGTAAGGTATGTAGGTTGCTGATGCAAGGCACTGAGTTTATCGCGTGGTCGACGGGCATTTCAGATGGTGCAACCATTGAGTGACTGGAGTCTGGAAACTGGGGACATGCAAGCACTCACTCTCCAGTCACACCGAGTCTTTTCACTCACACTTTACTTACTACTTACTAGGTGCTGTGCTCTCATCAGATGAGGGGCATCTCATCTCACTCCATGATATGATGTGAGAGCTGATATGAGCGTATGTAAGTACCTAGTATCCGTATGTACCCCCCAGCTTAGGAATCCAATGAACGTACCCCATGTTATCTCACCTTTCTTTAGAAATAAGTGGCCAGAATTAAGACATCGTTGGCTCGAGGCTTGCTTGCACGTTTGCTGGCACAGTCTGTTCTTGGAATTCTCGCCGGCCGCCGAGGCTAAGCGTCTTCAGTCCCCCCCTACCTTACCTTTTGCCTTACCTCAAGGTACCTTGTCATGCTTGTGTAGGTGAGTGTGGTGAGTGAGGACGGTGGCCCCCGCCCAGCCGGAAGACCAGCGGATGCTCCCCGGCCCGCCAATGGAGCGTTTCCCCCGCTGGTATCGTGCCGTGCCACCTGCCCGCCGGACTTAGTGTCAGATCGGTGCGTGTTCGGCACCTCGGGGCTCTTTAAGCCGCCAGCATTGACTTTTGAGGTTTTGAAGGCAGCCCCCGTCATTGGCCGCCCACCTACCCGAACTCATTCACGCCTGCCCTTCCCCGTACTGGCGCCTCTCACCTCTCACCTCTCACCTCTCACCTCTCACCTTCGGTGTGCGCGACATCAGACACACCACGCCATGCATCACCTCGCTTCCTCACAGCTGGCAGCCATGCTTTCCACCACTCTCATCAGCCGTTCGACTTGATCATGCCACGCGGGTCAAAACGTCGCTGAACCGTCAGAATGCGAGCAATCCTCACTCAACCAACTGAGACACACTCAGCCACCCCTCAACGTTGTCAAAATCAATGCAGAGATGGGTGTTCAGCTAACCAGGGACCACCACCCAGAGACAAGGGACATTCCACAAAAGAAATACCGCCCTAGCGGCAGTAGGAATATCTCCCGCAGTTCACCTACCCTCACTCATATCACCACACACACTTCAATAGTTGTGAACCCTGGCTGCGCATCCACAAATCGACAACAACATTCGCCTCCCCGTACCCCCCGGCCGGCCCTGCGTGTCCCCGAGATGGGCCCCCGCCCAACAATAAATTAAATCAAGAAGAAGAGTAACATCAGAGATCGCCCGCGACTCACCGGAATTCCTCATAGGGCCCGCCCCCCTCAAAGACACGACCAACACAACCTTACTCCGTACAGAAAACCACAGAACGTCCACTGGTGATCCTCCAATCCCTCACCCCTGGTAGAGCACTCCAGGCCCTGTTGTCTCATTCCCGTGTCTTACGTCACCAACTGAAAGGACAAAAAAGGCCCATCGATGAGATGTGACAACAATCCCACCCACGCTCTAAACCCGTCCGGGGGGATTGAACAGCCATCGACAGCAACGACCCGATCTCCCGCCTGCATATTCCCCCAAGCCCATTCTCGATTGGATTCTCGATTGGGGGTGGAGCACTTGCCTTGACCATCTCTTGAGTGCTCACATATTTCCGGCGGGGATCAGGATCCAAGAGAAGACTACCGTGCCATCAGATGGGGCAAGCTCTGCGGACGGAGGAATTCTGCTGGCATCCCCTGCATATAGGGGTATTTTTGCAAAAGAACTCTGCATCGGGCCAGCCTTGCTAATCCAGGGTTCTGCCGAATGATACCCGATACGGGAAGATCTAGGCATGGCAAGGACAAGAAGGACGGCGAGGAAGAAGAAAAGAACGAGTCCAAACAAAATGGCAACATCACACGGTGATCCCGCTAAGGGCCGTAGCATCCCGCATCCTGTCAGATATCAGATGTGAGCAAAATCAGAACCAGCTGCGGGACGAGACGACGCGCCCTTGTGCCCATACCACCAATCACCTCCCGCCTAGTGTCATGCATCCTGCCCACCGACCGATTTGGCAGACACCTCGACACTGACCATGGCGCTTCGTGATATCATCTTACGCCCGCCTCACTTTGCCAGCCAGCCAGCCATTTCCCCAAACGCCCCCCAAGAGCCAAAACCAACAGTCCACGGTCATATGATCGGTGTCAAGGCGACAGGGTGAGACAGTCGACGACATACCATCACAAGCCCAGGACCAAAGGAAACAGTTGCTGGAGGATCTAGCCCCGTGGGGGGCAGGGGGAGGAAGGGTAGTAGTAGCGTCGTTGGCGATATGCCATCACTGCGCCTTCTTGGGACTCTGTTGCGAGAGCGACAAAGTCTCACACCCGGGACTCGGGGGGAGTTGAAAGGAACACGTTAGCCACCCCCTGGGCAAAGATCCTTTCCCTCCCCCGAACGTATTCCTCCTTTTCCATTATCAACCCTCGGGTCTGCATGCCAATGTCGCAGTTTCCGTCTGCCTGGTAAATTAAACCCTTCAAGCACCCGTCAAACCCCATCCAGCAGCACATCTTGCCTGTCACAGAACAGTCAAATCGAAGGAAAAAGCATCTTGGATACTACCCCTCCTCAACAACCATGATCCCACCGCATGGGATGGAACATTACATTGTTTCCAATCACAGTTGACGATTGCCTAATGCTTCTCTATTCACCGAGTTGTCAAAGGTAAGGCGAGAACCAAAGAAGACACAAAGAAAAGAAAAAACAAAGTTCACCTCTTATTCCCGGAGTCTTTGATCCGAGTTACACTCGACGTGGTTCACCATACTGACTGAACTGTTCGAAGCTCAGACTCTCTGTCCTGCAGTGAATCAACTACATTCGGGCCTCCTACGAAGAGCTTTCTTATTTGAGAAGAGTTGTGGAATGCTTGGGAGGAGGGGGGAGAACCAACCGATCTGTATCTCCATCCTTGCCTCGCCCCTGACCACTTCACCGCACGCACGCCCCCCAAACGACGAAGAAGACAAAAACCCAGAGAAAGTCCGCAACTCGAGATATCCCAAAATCCTCCAACTTACACGCAAATTCTCTCAACTCCTTTTTCTTCCCCCCCCACGGTCATCATGACTGCGGAAAGCATGTCTCCTATTAGGGAGGACTACATCCGTCAGCTCACCCCTTACACCGCCTTCCTCGCCGCCCTCCGCGCCGCCGGCTGCCCCGCCGCAGCCTTCGACCTCGTCCACTTCTCCGACCTCATCCACATCGGCCGCCTCCCCGGCAAAACCGGCGCCCGGACCGTGACCCACCCGGCCTTCGCCGCCCCCTTCGTCTTCAAGGGCGTCAACTTCGACGTCGCCCGCCACGACTTCCGCGAGCACGTCGAGAAGACCCTCCTCCACGAGATCCGCACCCTCTGCACGCTGCCGCCGCACCCGAACATCATGCCGCGCCCGCGGATCCTCGTCGTCGTCCCCGACGGGGACGTAGACCGCATCTGCGGCTTCCTGCAGCCCGTCATGGCGCGCGACAGCGTCGACGAGCAGGTCCTCCGCGCCAACAAGGCCAACACCCGCCTCCCCCTCGGGCTGCGCGCCAAGTGGTGCTACCAGATGGCCCTCGCGATCCAGCACACGCACCAGGTCGCGGGGAGCTACCACATGGACCTGAAGCCGGGCAACATGCTCGTCGACGGGGATGACAACGTGCGGCTGATCGACTGGGAGCAGAGCGGGGTGTCCATGTTCACGCATCCGCCCGAGGTGGCCATCGACCAGGAGGCAGAAGAGTCCGCCGTCCTCAAGAACGCCACCAAGAACAAGCCGCGCATCATCTACACGCCGCACGAGGGCGCCCCGCGCAAGAACCAGAAGTGGGGGTTCCCGGACTGGAACGTGTTCCCCGAGTGGAAGCGGACGTGCCCGCGCGCGGCGGAGCTCGCGGAGGTTTTCAGCCTGGGGCGGACGATGTGGATGCTGCTGGAGCAGGTGGAGCAGTCGCCGGACGCGGCGGTGTGGACGGAGGCGTCCAAGGACGTGCCGGCGGCGTGGAAGGCGATGGTGATGCGCTGCATCGAGCGGGACCCGAACGACCGGCCGGAGCTGGACGAGGTTGTGGCGTTTTGGGAGGAGCAGGTTTTTTGTGATTTGGACTAGCAGGGCGTCAACGGAGCGAGCGGGCATTCGCTTGTTTTGGGGAGAGGACTGATTTCCTCCCCCGTTGTATAATTATGGTTGTGATGTTTTGTTTGGATACATATGACAAGCGTTCGATGTTTTTGAAATAAAGATGATTACCGATTTTCTAGTGCCCCTGATTTCCCCACGCCTCACCTGAATTCACTGGTTAGAAAGAAGTTCCAAGTCGCCATGAATCACGAAGTACTTAGTGTTCTATCGGCTGTGAAGGCCGTGTAAGACATCGTCTAGATAGGTTTGAAATATCGCTGGTCAACAATAGCAGCAATGCGTGGAGGACGCTCCCACCAATACGTTACTTCACAGACAAGGGACCTAGTAATATTAACACATGTACGGTATTTCCCAACTATGGTTACTCAAGCCATTCTGTTGGAAACGTTGCAGCCAACAAAGCCTTGACTGAATGTCATGTAACGCCTCACGAACTAATCCGAGTTGCTCGGCTTCATGGTACTTTTGTCCGGCGTTAAGCGAGGAGGCAGTAGTCGCCCCTCACAACCTTCGCGATCTTGCTTTTCCACGCCAGGTGCGTGATACGAAGGCCTAGATCCACAAACAGTACCCATTCCATCCAGGTGATCGAAGAGAACCTCACGCGTTATAATCCCACATCGACAAGAAGCCGTCGTCGCAAACCCCCATTCAGCTAGACAGATACCCGTGTGATCCTCCTCTGGAAGCGGGTTCACGATGCATATCCGCACTATCCGCAAACGACACACCCCTCGTGAACCCAACTAAGCCCCTTTTGCTATTCAGAATGCGCCGCGTGGATATGATGGGGTGTGCGCCTTGGTACGCCGCGATTCCCTCTCCATGTTCTCTATATGATCGTAATGTTGGTCCACATATGTCGGAATCAAGCTTCTCGCTAGGCCCCGTTGATGCTGCTTGTGCTGTCGGCCGAGACCCAAGATTGTCTCCTTAAATTTTCGCCCAACTCTGATTGGGCGTCTCTGACCTATCAAGTGTTGCGAATCCCGTCGAGGGAATATGGCGACGTTACATGCACCGGTCCAAAAATGCCATTCTTGAGCGTATCTTGGTTAGCACCCTTGTTGGGCCGCGATCCCGACGATCGCCGGGTTCACTCGCAGCGGCCTTACCCACGCACAGGAGAGACTAGCTAGATAAGGTACCGATAGTTAAAAAGCTGCATCTACATGTATTGACATTGAACCCCACAAGAATTTGTATCTACCCGATCTCTCGTACTTTTCGGGTACGCCAGGTACGGAAACGAATCCGAAATCTCAGAATCAGGTCCAGCTTCGGTGGTTGGACATTCCTAATACGTTTCACCGTCGTGGAAACAGGGCTCACAGACGAACGTTTCCAATTGTCCAGAAAGCTGCAAAAGAAAAAGGAAAGTTGATCATCAATTTGATACTCAAAGATGACGGCCGGAGATGGTTCTAGGCCGAGACATCACCCGCGTCCGTTCTTCCTCCATACTTACATTACGTGTTCAAATACAATCGGTTTTCAACAAGACTCAGTGTAACTTCGAGCCTTCAATCCACGGCAAAGTCGGTTGTGGGATGCAAGGGTATTGCATAAAGTGGTCTTTGCAACCAATCACAGGTTTTCGCAATTGCGGTCCGTAAGCCCTGAGGATGCCGAATCAGGCTGGCATATCACTCACAAACCACCAGCCAGCCTCATGCTTATTCCTGAATCCTGATATCACAAAGAACACAGGTTGTTGTTTGTTTTGCATTTTACAACACAGATCTAGCCTCGCCTACAGCAGATGTTGGGGGTAATTTGTAAAAATCCGGACATCGCCATGGACACTACTGGCGACCATTCACGAGATCCGCTCTGCGCTCTCTGCCAGAGATTCACGGACGATCTCATAGCCTCGGACTTCGGCCGCCGCTATGAGCTTCCCAAGGATGGTATGTGGACAGAGAAAATGATCTCGGGGAAAACTCATGGCTTTTCCGGATATGGCCCTGGCTTCATTCACTACAAGACTGCCAGTGATCTCGAAAATAGCGCTCAGAGCTGTGCCATGTGCCGCGCCATCTGGGACGGCCATCGCCCGGAACATCGGCTGCTGATCCGCCATCTCGCTCTTTTCGCTGGATATTATTCAGTAGAAACGGAACCGAAACGCTCCATCCAGGCGACGTCGTTGGACGATCGGTGGCAGACAAGTCATGGTTGCGCTTTCGATATAAGCATTACACGTCCTTATGAAGGAGAAATTTCCTCCTTTTGTCTTTCAGATCGAGCAAGTAGGAAAATGCCTGACTTTGCGCGAGCTATTCCGGACAGTTCCATGTCGTCAGACTCGTTCGAGACCGCACGATTCTGGATGAAGAATTGTGTCGAGAATCACTCGGCCTGCTCAACACCAGCACGCGAATTGCCAACAAGAATTATTGATGTCGGGACCATCTCCGGAGCTCCTGCCTCCCTACTCATCACGAATGGCGTTTCTGGGCACTACGCAGGTCTAAGCCACTGTTGGGGCGGAAATATTCCATGCAAGATGACAAAGGACAATCTCAACGCCTATCAGAATGCTCTTCCAATGCACGTCCTGCCGCAAAACTTTCTCGATGCTATAACACTTGCTAGAGAGCTCGGCCTGCAGTATTTGTGGATCGACGCCGTGTGCATCATACAAGACTCGGCCGAAGATTGGGCCACGGAAGCAGCGAGAATGGCAAATGTCTACAGCAACGCGAGAGTTACAATATCGGCGCTGGACTCCGCCGGCAGCACCCTTGGCTTCCTCGCCCCAAGGTCCCATAAAAGGGTCAATTTGGGCCAAGGATTCATCTTTTCCGAACGTCCACTGGACTACCGCCAAGCAATCGCCGGGGGCCTCCTCAATAGCCGCGGGTGGTGTATGCAAGAGTGGGCACTATCAAAGTTCACGCTGTCCATTGGACGCGAACAGATGTATTGGGAGTGTCCGACCATCACGGCTCGAGAGGACGGGATTCCTCATGACGCATACTACTACGCCACACCCATGAGCTTTGAGGTAGCGCGTAAAAACCTATCCCTCGGAACTACGACGAGCTTGCAACATTGGTATACAATTGTGGAAGAGTTTAGCAAAAGAAGTCTGACTTTTGGCGAAGACAAGCTGCCAGCGCTGGCAGGTGTTGCTAGTCGTTTCGGATCAACCAAAATTGGCGGTTCGTATGTTGCTGGGCTTTGGGCAGAGGAAATCCTCCAAGGCATTTTGTGGCGAGCGCGTACGTCTGGTGCGTATGGTAAGGAATTTCCTCCGGACCTGCGGTTACCAGCGAAGCCGCGGGCTCCAAGTTGGAGTTGGGCTAGCATTGATGGGGAAATACTGTTCCCTATGAGGGTAGGAAAGGTACCCTGGCAGCCGCATGCCTCCATCCAAATCCTGCGGATCGATATGAATGTTGCAATGAACGACTTCGCGGCCCCAAAGGTTGAAGGCGCTTTGAAGCTGCGTGGACTCATCGCTAAGATGCGATATGCTCCTGGTAATAGGCCCAAGCGTAGTGATGCAGTTCACGAAGGCAGTCTAGCCTTCGAAGGAGAGACGCGTTACGGAGGGACTATTACCATGGACCGTGACCGCGCAGTGGCACGGGATTGCTGGGCACTTGTCGTGGGGCAACGGCATACTGATATTCTCACTCTCGAGGAAGTGGGCCACAATAAGTTTAAGCGAATAGGATGTGGTTCGAGAGACTTGAAGTTACATGGCGATGACAGCTTCTCCTTAACGGATGTTTCATTGATTTGAATATTTGAGTGTACTGGGAGGGACTAATTCGGACGTGCGGGAGATGCAGTCAAGTCGTTCCGAATATACTGTCAATCTGAGCAAACATCATACTAGTCCTTGGGAGCCGGCGCAGCTTCCGAATCGTTGGCTAGAAGTGCTTCAAGCTCTGCTCCTCGTTTCCGCCTTTCCTCCAGGGAGATCTCTTGCTCAGGCGATGTTGACCAGCCAAGGCCTAATTCGGGGTACTGGAGCGGGATTTCACCGTCGCGGGGCAGACTATCTAAGTAAATGGGCCACGGATTTCCCATCCAGGCATTACTGGACTCATGATCCCGGCGTTGTTTTGATGTCAAAGGGTGAACAAGGACACTGAGCACGGTGTTAGATACAGACTTGGGCATTGTGATGATTGGCCTCTTTGTCTGGTTATCTACGCACCTTAGGTTGCCCCGATTTGATGCCAAATAGTAGAAGACATCTGAGAATGATGAGTCGGGAACCCAGACTAGATACGACCGGTTAGCCTGAACACAGATGCGCTGATGTAATTTCAGGTCTACAAACTTTCGTATGATCCGGCGGGGTGAGGTCCGATGGGATACTCATTCACTCGGAACAGTGGGACAGCGACGAACGCGCCTGTGCATGAACGTCAGTGGCTGTACATGAGCATTGTGGTAGACCGGTGTTACCATCGCGGCGAAGCCTTAGCACAGCATCACGAAGCGCAAGCGCCCGGGCAGTCTCAGTGGGCGACTGCAGCAGAAAGTAGATATGAAAGTGCCACTCCCGAGTCCGACTCTCGACGACAGTCTTCAAATCGTCCTGTGGCGCGGGCAGCGTGGATTGAGTGACCATGGTCATTCTGAGAGAGTAAACAAACCACAAACGTTCAAGCTTTGTTGTTGTTGCTCTTCCCCGACTTCTTTACGGAGGCGGAGGCGCGTTCGGAATGAAGTTAAGATTCCGGTGTGGCTGAGACTACCCTCGGAAGTTGGACATGCGGAGTAAACAGCTGTTAGAGCACGCTATTAAGGGTATGATCGGTATGATTCCTGACCCTAGCTCACCACCGCCACAGTTAGCATAAAATAACAAAAAATAGTGTTTTTAAAGCTACTTTACTATATTAGGTCTATATAAGTTAAAACTAGGTTTAACGAAGGTTTTTAGGGTTATTAATCCTCTAAGTTATTATATTAAACTAAAATTTAGTTACTAAGTAATAAGATTAATAATAAGCTTATTTAAAGAAGCTTAGTTACTAAGAATTCTAAGGTATAAATTTAATAATATTAGGACTATTATTATATAAGAGTATTAGTTTTTAATAATATAGTAATACTATATATAGCTAGAGAGAGCTTAGCTAAAAGCTTTTTTTAATTTAAGATATTTATATAGTAGTATATTAATATATTAATAAAGTATACTATCTATTAACTTAACTATTAAAAGAAGTAATTATTAATATAGATATTTTTAACACCTTTAAATAAGTATTTAATAATAATAATAAGGAATAATAGCTTATTATAGTTTTATTAATTATTTTTAAAAAGTATATTAATAATAATTTTAATAATAATAACTTTAATAATAAGATCCTTACTATCTTTAATAAAATATTAATCTACTTAAGTAGCCCTCTAATAGTAACTTAAATTATAGAGAAGCTATTAATAAAGTTAAATATAAAGTTTATTAATACTTTTTATATATTAAAATTAACCTTCTTTATACTAACTTTATAGTTTTAATTTTATAGTATTAAAGACTTAAAGTTTTAAAGTATAAAGTATAAGTTAATAATCTTTTTATATATTATAAACTTTAGAGAGCTTTAGAGGAATACTTCTTATTATTTTAAAGTTACTTAAAGTATAGTATTAAGTATTTTTTATATTATACTTAATATACTTATAGAGCTATATAAAGAAGTAGTAATTTAATTAATAGAAGATAATATCTTAATAGAGATTAAATTAGAGCTAAAAAATTAGGTATTTAATAACTATATAAGAGTAATTAATAGCACTTTTCTATTTACTTATATACTTTAAAGTTAGTAATATTAGTTTTTTAATAAGAAAGGGAATTTCTTATAGAACGTCTTTATAGTAGTAAGATTTAACTATACTTTTATATATATACTTATTAGTATAGAAAGTAGTATAAATAATAAATCTTTACTTTTATATACTTTAGTAAGGTTATTTACTTTACTACTAAGTAGATTTTACTTAAGCGATATAAGCTTTAGTAAGAAGTATTTAGAGGTTATTACTCTATTTATTAGTAAGTAGTATTATTTATATAATTATTTTAATCTCTAATAGTAGCTATAGATAAAAAAAGAGTTATATAATCTTAGCTATATAAAGCTTTATAGTATTATTAAGTATATTTTTAGGTTATTAAAGAGGAAGTTTAAAATTATAAGAGGTATAATATATAAATATAACTTTAGTATCTAAGTAAAGTTAGTATATATAGTAATAATACTATAGAATTTTTTAGTAAAAAAAGAGGAGGTATTAAGAGGGTTAATATTATAAAAGATTAATATACTTAAAAGGGCTAAAGTAAAGGTAATAATATAAGTAAGTTAATAACTAAGGTTTAAGGTATAGTTTAATATTACTATATTATAATAGGAGTTTTACTATTAATATTTTGCAAAAATAGGTCTTTAGTAATTAATAAGCTAAATTTATATTATATTAATCTAAGTAGTAATCTATTTAAAAAATACTATCCTAACTAAAGCTAAAAAAAGACCTTCTTATTACCTCTCTAGCTTACCTATTAAGCTTTATTTTTTTAACCTATTAACTACTTATTATAACTATATTAACCTTTTATAACTATATTAATACTATAGTAATAGTAGTAGTAATACTAATATCTATATACTATTAATTAATAAAAACTCTTATTTTAACTCCTTCTTTTCTAATATTAAAAACCTAATTACTTTACTTAATACTATTAAAAAGAGGTTTAATATAAAGGTAAAGCTTTTTAACTTAGCTTTAACTTTAAATAGCTACTAAGTATTAGCTACTACTAACTTTATATTATCTACTCCTACTATATATAGCGCTAGCTTATTAATACTTATTCTCTATAACTTATAACTTTAAGTCTTTATTACTTTAATATAAGGGTACTTATTTTAATATATTAGTAATAGAGCTACTAAATTTTCCCCTAAAAATACTACTTCTAAGATAGCTATATTAGTAGTATTAATTTAATTAGGATCTTACTATTATATTATATATTTATACCTTTAAGTTAAAGTAATAGTTAGTACTTATACTACTATAAGATTAACTATTCTTAATACTATTATAACTTATAAGAAAGGTAAGCTACTTATATTAAGTAGTAATAAGGCTAACTACTTTACTAGAGACCTTACTTTCTCTTTAAAAAATCTTAACTAGTATATTAACTAACCTCTAAGACTAAGTTTAGTAATATTCTAACTTATAGTAGTTTTAGAAGGCTATAAATATATTATTAATAATTGATATGTAACGTAGTGAAGGCGTTCACTGCCTTCAGCGCGATAGGCGCCCCAACCACGCTCAACATAATCAACGCGGTTAGCATATTAAACGCAGCAAAGGCCCTTAAGGCCTTCAAGGTGTTCAACACGCCTAAGGCCTTAAACGTAGTCAACCTTCTCAATACATATATTACTATAACTACGTTACCAACATAACGTATATCAATTAGTAGCACAACCTTAACAGTTGCCTACCTCCCTTAAATCGAAGAAGATAGCTAACCCTATATTAACAGTTAACCCTATTAAGTTTAATAATTAAGTTCTAGCGCATAGCTAATCCCATAAGGCTTAAACAACAATAATATCATATTAAACTCTTCCTCTAACTAAGAATATCCTAAAAAGACGTAAAACCTCACTATTATACCTTAAATAATATTAACTAATCTTAAAGTAGTAGAAGACCTTAAAGCTAAATTACCTAAACCTATTAGCTATATAATAATTACTAACTTCTAAGCTGCTTATAAAAACTACCTAGAGAAGTTTTATAGAACACTTACTCCAACTAAACATTTACTGCTCAACCTTAGTATACAAGCTACAATTTCAGCTATAACTTACAAGAGATTTAAACGCCATATAACAAACCGCTATAAACAAATCTAAACTGCAGACCTAAAAAGAGAAGCTTATATTAACACCACAAAACTCAAAAGCCAAGTGTCAAAGACTTAGAGAGATAATCCCAACACATTTACTAACTCAGTTAAATAATAATATCATCTTAATGCACTATATCGCATAAGATATATTAAGATTAAAAACGCCTTAAAACAAAAACCTAACCTCACCTTACCCTTTAGCAATAACAAAAAGATAGAAGGTTATAAGACCCTAAACGCTAGCCATATAGAGAAACCAAAAAGCTCAAAACCTTAATATTTAATTAACACTCCATCCTAAGATCAAGAATTAACAGCAGTTCTATTAACTTTAGAGGAATATATTAACTTCAGATAAAGATTCTTAAATACTTTAAGATCCCCACCTCCAAAGTTAGAAACACTAGGTAATTAACTATCTACACCTAACTTAACCACTAAAACCTTAATTACATTATTAGAACAATCAACTATTACAATAGCAGACACTATCCATTACACAACTAAACTTCCTTCTAGCCAAAGCTAAAGCAGCACACCAGAATCTAGTGATACGCAAAGTTATTATAGTTAAGGACAGTCTCAGCCTATCTATCCCAAACCTCAGCCTACCTCATCAACTACACCAAAAGGAAAAGAGCCTATATTTAACGATAACATCTAAGAGCAAACTAAGGATATAAAACAGGTCTCTACTCCACAAAGAGATCTAGGTGACAACAATAATAGAAGTAATCCTAATAATAAGAAGAACCATAAAGATAAGGATCATAACAAAAGAGGAAGCAATAGAAACCAACCAAACCGCCACTCTTCTAAAGCCCAACAGAGGCCCATTAAGCCAGGACAGTCTAATAATAAAATATCTATTAATCACAACTTTCTATCTATGCTTATTACCTCAGATAGAGACCATATTATCTATACGCTATCTAGCTCTCCTACAAACAATATAAGACGTTCACCTCCACATTTTAAGACAGACATAATTAGCTTATTTAATCCACCCCTATATAATAATGAAGTAGATGATATCTATATCAATAGAAGTTCTAAAACAGTTTACCAAAACATACATCGCTTTATCAACGCTATTAATAGTTATATCAAATCTAACAATAGCAACGTAGCCACAGCAGCCCTAAACCTCCACTAAATATTACTTCGCCACGCATCAGATTAATATTATACTAACTTAATAATTAAAGAGAAGTCAGCCTTAAAAGACCCTCAGGTTAGAATTATATAATAGAAGGAACTATTGCTCAGCAGATTTCACCTTCCACGTAAACTTACTAAAGCGCAGTTATCTAAAGAATAATACACCTTAGGAGACATTCGCAATCATCACAATATCCATCACTAGACAACTAAGGTAGCTTAACTTTACTATAACATAGAAGAGTCTAAAGCAAAGATATTATCTATAACATATAATAAGATAGACGCCAAGCTTATTATAAGTATTCTAAGGCCTAATAGATTAACTAACCATAATAAATTCATAGCTAGCCTATAAAGCATAGTTCCAGGCTAATACAAAATAGTCACTAAAAGATCATAGCGCAACCTTTTACTATTAACCGCTAGAAGCAGGCGTACAGAGATAATATCTTCATATTTAACACCAAGAACAACACCTAAATCCTCTTCAAATTATTATCCTTACTATTCAAAACCAAAAAAGCCAAAAGTCTCTAGCCTAACATCAGCAAAAAATATAAGAACTACTACAAACATCTCAATCAAACCACCATCAACCTACAATAAGTCAGCTCAACCTAGGAAGCCTCAAGTGCAATTTAAACGCAGACGTCAACCTAACTATTACAATCAACATAATTAACATCTAAAAGCGCCAGGACATCCATCTGCATATACTGCCTCCAAACTTAAGCAGCAGATCAACAATACCAACAGTAATAACCCATCTAACAACAATAATTACAATCACATCCAATACCATAAGGCTACCAATACTTCAGAGGCTTACAACAAGGACTCAGTTATTAGCACAGATAATAAAGGCAAAGACAATCATAACGCTAAACACATAGATCACACCAACATTTCATTTCAACCAAATAAAAATTACACTTCAAAGATATTAAGATATCTTCCTCATTATAATAACAAATACCCTCTCTTTAACACTACTTTATTTTCAAACTCTATATTAACTAACCTAGAAATCTATTCGTGTGACACTTATTTGCACAATACAAAGCCATACCCAGATTTCAATAGTATCTTCTCACACCAAACCCTTTCGTCGCCATAGCTAAACGCTACTATTATCAGCCCTATTAAGCCCTAATACTATAATAGCACCCACTCATACAAGCACATATATACTAAAATTATTATCCGAGGTTTTCAAGATAGACCGCTAATTATGATTTATGTTAACACAGGCGCCAACAGATCTATAATCAATAAGGCCTATCTCCACCAATTTCATATCATTACTAGGCACCCTAAGGTCTTTAAGCTGTAAGGAGTAAGAAGCCTAAAGACCATCATATAGGTCACCTTCTTAATACTTATTTACAGTTAGTTACTAAGCAGATATATAGCAACCGCTAAACTATAAATAGGCGCCTAGCTAATACCATACCTTAACGCTAATTTACTTATAAAGCAAGACTTCAATATTCCAAATAGCATCAACATTCTAAACTCTAAATCTTATATTCACATTCTATCCTACAGCAATCTTCACATACCTTTACAGATTTATTCCAAGGTTCTAACAAAGACCTTCACTATACACACCACCACTAACACAATAATACCACCATACGATCAGGCAACCCTTTAAATCACCACGCCAGTAGGATTAAAATAGAATCCCTTCTATTCAGCCTAAAGCAAGAAAGGTATATATTTACATATATAAGCGCTTCACTATTCATTCCTATTATTAATAACGCTCCTTACCCTTTAAAGATCAAACGCAGAACAAAACTTAGAACATTATCACTATTTAAATCTAATAGTTTTATTAAACTATAAACTCATAATTATTTACAAGCTGCTATATTAATATTACTAAACAAATACTTAACACATCATTCTGTTTTTCACCTCACAGATTAAAAACTAGCCACCTTAGTCTAATTGCCCAAGCAGTCAGCCACTAAACAGGGCCAACTCCTAGCCCCCAACTCAAGCAAATCTTTTACAGCTTAAGGTAACACCAAAGATAATCCTACGCCAAAATAAGGAGATATTTACAAGGGAACCATTAATATAAACAGCAAGATAGGCATCACTAAGCCAAAAAGCCTACCCACCATCATCACCAATAAAGGCGTTCATATCTATAATTGCAGCAAAGAAGCCATACAACGCCTTAAGGAAGTGATCTCACGTTATCCTAAGGTTTAGATCAACCAAGGTCCAATTAATCTTCCAGAAGACCAACACTTATACGTTAAACTTATTAATAGTTAGCAAAAGATAAACATAGGATAACATCCATACCCAGCAGGCAAAGAAGACAAGAAACTAATAGACACCATTCTTAATAAGCTACACGCTTAAGACTAAATAGAATAAGGGAAATTTAGACCTACTCTATTCAAAGCTCCTATATTTATAACGTAGCATATTATTAATAGCAAACGCAAAGGCCAAATAGTTATTAATTTATATGCCTTAAATAAGGCTGCAGTTCCAAACGTATATCCAATACCCCTCCAGCAAGACGTTATTAAACGCCTAAAGGGAAAGGCTTAAATTACAGTCATTAACGCTCAATCATTCTTTTATCAGTTTCTCATCAAAAAGGAACATAGAGAACGCTTCATAATTATCAGTCATTAAGGCCAAAAGCAATCAAAAGTCACACTTATAGGTTTTCACAACTCTCCAGCACACACTCAACACATTACAAACAAGCTTTTGCAGCCCTACAAGGAGTTTGCATATACTTTCATCAACAACATCATAATAACATCAACTAACCTTAAAAGCCACCTAAAGCATCTTAATGCTATCTTCAAACTGTTTTCAAACATCAGTCTATCGCTATCTGCCCAAAAATCATTCATTAGATATCCATCTATTAAATTATTAGGATTTACTATTAACACCTTTAGCCTATCCAACACACAGAACCACATTAACGCTATTACAAAAATAAAATACCCACACAACCTTCATCAACTTAAACATTAGATCAGAGCCACAAGATTTCTTCAACATATCATACCACAATATAGCAATCATATACAACCACTATAAGAACAAAAAACCTCATTATTAGCGCAAGCTCACACATAAGGCAAAGATAAAAGTGCAGCCAGAAAAATATTCTGCTAAAACACTCATTTTATTCCAACCAAAAAAGAAATCACAAGCTTCAACAACATCAAGAATACCTTAATAGACAACAACACAGTATTTCACTATAATCCTAACAAACAGTTATTTATCCAGCTTAATTCCTCAAAAAAACACAAATATTCAGCCTTAATTTTCTAACTTAAGGATAGCATTATTTAGAAACCCTACAACGCTATCAAACAAATAGATATACTGCCTATCACCTATATAAGTAAAGCGCTTAACACAGCTAAACAAAAGTATTAGCCCACTAAACTTAAAGTAGCCTATTTAATATAAGCAGTTAAGAAAACCAGACCGTTAATATAATCATCTCACAATAAACCTATAATTATTCTCACCAACTATTCAGCAACTTATAACATAGTTAAGCAAACATCATTATAAACTAAAGATAAAATAAGGTTAAACCTACATCTTACTCTATCATCTAAATACCTCAGCCAATTCTCACTAGCATACTACTACATCCCAGGAACATCCAACATCATAACAGACACCCTATCACATTTACTAACTACTAAAGTACTAATAAAAAATATTAGCAAACTTAATAAAATATAGGACAACATGCTAATAGGAGTCAATTTCATAACTAAAGCTTCATTAGATAATAATTTCAAAACTAAACTCATCCAAACATATAAAAAATCAAAATCATGGAAGAAAATATATAATATATTAAGCAACCAGCAAGACAATATTAAGCTTAACTTCATTATACATAATAGCCTCCTTTATCACATTAATCGCCATAACCTTAAGCAATAACTTTATATACTAAAAGAAATAGCAACACTATTAATCAAAGAGGCTCACAACAATCATCATCATTTCAGAAAGCAACAAACATAGAAAGCACTAAACAATAACTTTTATATTCAAAGGTTATATCGCCAAGTAAAAGCATATATTCAAAACTATCCCTATTACAAAACACTTAGCACTAACTATTAACCACCATTAGGAACCATACAACCAATCTCAACACCACCCATTCCATTTCACACTATTACAATAGACTTTATCATTAGTCTTCCCAAAATACCATTAAGATACTCTAGTTATAAACAGGAAAACTTCCTATTACTTAACACTATCCTTACAGTTAACAACAAATTCTCAAAAGCAACATTACTCATCCTAGGACACTCAACATATACTACTAAAATCTAAGGACATTTACTTCTTTAAGAACTCTAACGCAGAAACTAGGGAATTCCTAAAGCAATCATTTCAGACTATAATCACAAATTCTTATCAAAATTTTAGATATCACTTTAGACCAAACTCAACACCAAGCTGAAGTTTTCAACTACATATCATCCACAAACTAACAGAATATCAGAAAGAAAAAACCAAACTATTAAACTAGCCATTAAGTATTTTTTAAACATCACAGACAGCAATTAGAGCAAACTACTTCCTAATCTCTAGCATAATCTAAATAACACCTACTCCTAAGTAATCAGCTACTCGCTAAATCAGATTCTTTACAGCATAAACACAAACAACACCTTAAATATTTTAGGAGACTCAAATCCAAAACTCAACCGCAAAATATTCCAAGAAGAAGCAAAAATCTCAATTACTATAGCCCAGCTTTATATAAAGGAACGCTATAATAAAAAACGCCATTCTATTACATTTAAACTAAGAGATTAAGTATACCTTAAGATAGGATTAGGATATTTTCTACTAGGACGCCTAACATCAAAATATAGCTATTAACATATCCCTTTCAAAGTTATTAACTAAGTCAGCAAATTAGCCTATTATCTAGATATTCCACCAAACATAAACATATATCTAGTAATATCAGTAACTCAACTTACAGCAGCACTAACACCTAGCACTAACCCCTTCAATCAGCAAGACGATTACCATAGCCCTATTAACATATAAGAAGATAAAGACACATATTAGCTTAAATCATACAAACACTTTAAAGTTAAGAGCATCCTTAAAAGGTAAACAACTACTTAAGGAAAAGTTTAATACTTAATCAAATAGAAAGGATATCCACCTACTTACACTATATAGATAGATAAAAACGCAATAAACGCAAACAAACTCATTTCCACCTTTAAAGAACGCAAGCATAAAATAGAACTACTACGCCAACAAGCTTAAGCTTAAAGACTAACCACTAATCTGGAAGAATAATCCCTTAAACCCAGAGAAAGACCCAAACAACCAGCGCGCAAGAGAGGAAGACCAAAAAAGAATCCAAATCAAAGACCTAGTTAATAAAGTATTAATCTAAAATAAAGCGCTCATCATTCAAAACGTGTAGTTCAGTCTTTACAGCCATAAAATATAGCATAAGACATCTATTATTAGTTAATAATAAGTTATTCACACTCACCTTAAAGCCATATATAACCTAATATATTCACCCTCACCATAATAAGCATAAGTGAGAACCTTTATAACCTCAACCACCATCCTCACCTAAAGGTCATTCCCCACCTTAAACCATCAGCCAATAGCAAAAATCAAAGCAACTAATCACCCACACAAAAAAATAAACACATTACTAGGCAACCACCACACTCATTACTACTATCCCTCTCAACATAGTATTAGCGCCCTTCTCTCCCACACACACAACACCTTCACATTCTACGCTCATATCGCACAGTCTTTAGCCATCAACGCCATCATCATCTTCATTCTATTCATCACAATCATCACCATTAGCACCTTTCAATACCTTCAACGCCAGCTACGCAGCTAACACCTCCATCTCATTCAAAGCATATCATCATTAGAACGCATTCATACCTAGGGTTTAGCATCAGCTAAACAGTTACCACGCAAAGAACAACAAGCCTCACCTTCTTTACACTCTCAATCTTATACGTTACTACACACCCAACATCAAAGAGAAAGATCATATTAAGCCTGCTTACCACATTCACAACCTTACTGCCTTCCAACACACTATTAACCTTAAGCAGGACTGCTGCAGTTACAACAGGAACGTCTCACAGCACCCCTTCATCATCTACGCAGGCACTAACACAGCAAACATCAATCGCCCTAAGCCCACCAAGCCAAGTGAGTTCCACTAAAAATTCCCTTTAGTCATCTCCCCTCGCAAGCAACACGCTATCAACCCTACCTCCCAAGACTCTCAACACCATCCTTCCTCTGCAGAACCCATCAACATTAAAAACCACAGCAACATTACTAGCAGCAACCTCTCCAACATTAAAGGTAACAAGTCGGACAACAACAGCAACACCAGCATCAAGTTCATCAACATCCCCATCAACACCAACATAGTCAAACCTACTAACGCCAAGGTCACTAGCGCCACGAAGCCCGCCATCACTACAAAGAACGCCAACAAAGTCAAGACGGCCAACACCACACCCCCCACATCCATAGCCAAGACCTTAGAGGCGCACAGTAAACACATCAACACCATTACCACCTTACTTAAAGGCCTTTGCGAGGCCCACAACAAGCTTCACGCCTTAATAATATCCAACAACACCAACAACTTTAACCAAATTAGCGCAAACGTTACCAAGTTTATCAACACCATCAACACTAAGAACAAAGCGATAAAGGCATCCATGCCTAAGCCCACAGTCAACCTAACGCCTAGTCGCATAAGCCCCAACACCTTCCTTAAGCGCAAGCACACCACATCTGCTGCCAACCTCAACAACCCCTTCATTACTACACCTTCTAAGAAGGTTACCACTGCCATAAACGTAGATAACACCTAGACGCTAGCTACACCTAGAACAGGCCAGACATCCAACGCATTCATAAACGCTATCGTCTCAGACCCCAACGCTACGTTCAAAGCCAATAGTTACTATTAATTAGCTAAAGCGCTCAACACCACCATCAACAACCAAGAGGTGTTCCATAAATACCAGCACAACATCGCCATCATCACCATCAACAACCTTATTCCCCACACTACCAACAAGATATATACGCTTCTTTACAACACCTACGTTATATTCAGCCCCTACGCGTTCATCAAGGCGCTCAAGGCGTTCATTAAGAATCACATTAAGACCAACACCACGTTCAGCTCCATCAACCCCTAGTTCGTAATAAAAGTCATATTAAAGGTCAAGTTCTCAGCTGTTCATACCGCCAAGCATTTAACCACAGATATAGTTAAGGCGTTAAACACTAACCTAAAAGCAGCCCACAGCATCATCAACATTAACAGCAATAAGGCCAAGGCTGCACTACTCATATAGCGCTATGAGGGCATAGACTTAAACGCATTCTACGCCAAGGTCGCCAACCTTACCGCCTCCATCACAGTAATCAAGGACTCTGCAATCAAATATTTCCCCAAGGTCACCACCAACACCAAGGCCACCTACCTTAAGGTGTTCACTAATAATTATAAACTAGCCAACACCTACGACGTCAGCATTACCAACCTTCCCCGCAACATCATCGCCATTAAGGACAACAATAAAGAGGAAGAAGCCTTAGACGTTCTCACCCTCAACAAACGCAGCACTATCTAAACAGCATTCAACACCAGGAACGCCTTCTTTAAGACACATACATTCAGATAAGCAAACAGGAAGTCAACTATAAGCCACATTAGTAAAAGCAAGATTATAGGATAGAACATATAAAAGCAAGGTTCAAGTTATATATAGTCATATTAGCCGCAATAAGGCATGAATAGAAATCATACCCATCATCATAGACGACGTTCTTTCCTTTCATTTGCAGCAATTAATATATAACGTAGTGAAGGCGTTCACTACCTTTAGCATGATAGGCGCCCCAACCACGCTCAACATGATTAACGCGGTTAGCGCGTTAAACGCAGCAAAGGCCCTTAAGGCCTTCAGGGTGTTCAACGCGCCTAAGGCCTTAAACGTGGTCAACCTTCTCAATGCATACATTACCATAACCACGTTACCAACGTGACGCATATCAATAACTTTATCCTAAAGAAGCTATAGTTTTCTACCTACTTATATTTAAGGTTAACTTAATATTATTATAACTATCTCTCTTCTAATATTAATATTATATTTATATAGTTATTATAGCTAATACTAAATAGATCTTTTAGCGTTTTAACTTTATAGTATAAAGTATTAATATTTTAAAACTTTATTAATAGGTTTTTAATTATAAAGAGGTTTCTAAGGAACTCTCTCTATAAAATAGATATAATAGAGGTAAATATATAGCTTAATATATATATCTTATTACTATTACTTAATAAACTTTTAATCTTAGTATTAAGAATAAGCTAGAGTAACCTCTATTATACTATAAGTTTTTAGTAAAGCTTAAATATTATTAATTAATTTATTAAAAGTAAGAGTAATATTAATAAAGAGCTTTAATCCTCTTTAGAGTTATTTAATAATATAATAACCTTAATTTTATTTAAGATTATTTCCTCTATTTATATACTAAGTAAGGTTTTATTAAAGTATTTATAAGGGGCTAGCCTTTAGTTTATTCAACTTAGAGGTGCCTTA
This sequence comes from Colletotrichum siamense, assembly GCF_013390195.1. Lineage (NCBI taxonomy): Eukaryota > Fungi > Ascomycota > Sordariomycetes > Glomerellales > Glomerellaceae > Colletotrichum > Colletotrichum siamense. The sequence goes on along the minus strand of NW_023501016.1, from coordinate 5,992,717 downwards.
ATTATAGGAATCTAAGCTAAAAAGGGGAGGGTTCTAAGAAGCCCTTTATATAGAGGAAAAACAGGTATAAGGCGATAGTTAAATAAATATAGTTACTAAGAGCAGAATTCTCCTAAATCTATAGCACTACCTAGATATTAATAATAAGCATAGCCTGTAATATATGCCCCCCCCTCTAGCCCTCACATGAGTGCAGTTATAGCATAAGCTAAGGGCGGTTAGCATAAGCTATAAATAAGGCTAGCGCTATGTTAATCTAAGCTGCTAACTACCTTATACCTTATAAGCAAACAACATAATAATAGGATTTTTTACGCTTAGTTTGCTTCCTATTTTTCCTTTTCTTATTAACCTATATAGCAGTAAGTTAATTAATTAATTATAATATTATTTTAGCTAACTTTTTATCATTCTAGTAGTATTTCTAGTATGCTCTCAGCCTATTATTTATATAAGTTAATCAGCCTCTAATCCTTATTAATTACTAACTTATTTAGATCTAATTAATCTACTCTCTCCACCTCTATAATAGCGCTACCTATATAAAAATACCTACTCTTTCCCTATTATTTCACTATAATTAACTTAATATAGCCTGCCTTATTAGACTCTAATGTAGAGATAGAGTCTCCCTCTACTATTATTAGCAGTACCTCACCCTCTAAGTATTCTAAGTTTGCTAGCTTCTCTAACTATAAAAAGCCTATTCTTAAGGAGTTTAACCTCCTTAATAACCCCTTCTACGCTCTAGAAGGTTAAGGTCTATATACCTTCCTTAACTAGCCTCTCTCCCCCCACCTCATCATTAAGACGCCTATTTTTATATATTTCTATCTTATTCTTCTATCGCCTTCCTAACGTTCTACTAAAGCTTTTACTTACACTAGCTTATCTTTAGTAGCATCCCCCTAGATAACACCTAAAGACCTCCCTATAAAGTCTCTTACCTAAAATATATATCTACTATAGCTAAAGCTAAGAGGCCTAGCAATATTATAGCTTACTATAATATCCTTAAATAAAGTATGTTATCCTCACGCTTTAGGCTTATTTTAGAACTAACTATTTCCTTAAGTAACATTACTTAGTATATCTACTACTCTAATAAGTCTATTAAGTTAGCTTATATTAATATAGGTACCTATCCTCTACTATTCTAATACTATAAAGCTAATAATTTACTAAAGTAATAAAAATATAATCTGCTACTAAGAGGAGTTTACTTCTCTTAGTTATAACTATCTTACCTATCGCAATATTAATAAAGAGACCTCAGTAAGTCCTCATTACTTCACTATTCTAATAAGGTTATTAACTTTTTTGCTAGCTCCCTATATAAGTTAAGGCTTATATAGAGCTCCTCTATACTACCTCTATTTAAAGCTATAAGATCCACACTAAAGCTAAGGAGAAGCATGCTGCTAAGGTTACTGCTAAGGCTGTTGCTAGTGCTAACGCTTCCCCTACGCCTTCTACTAGTTTCCTAGCTGCTCTTATCCTTAGCGCTCTTACTGCTACCTCTACTTTAATATCTCTCCTAGTTAAGCCTAATAAGACTTAACTGCACTATCTCACTTAAGCTTACCTAAATATAGCTGAGGTCCTCTATAAGGTTTATTACACCCCTATTTTACTCCTATTTTTAGTATTCTAACTCTTTTTAGCTTACTAATACTACTGCTACTACTTACACTAAGCAGGAGGAGTAAAAGGTTTATTTTTAGAGTTTTTATTTTGCCTACTTATTCGCTTATTTTAGGCTTATTTCAGCCTTATTACACCCTTCTACAGCCTTATACTGCAATAAAGTCTTTTTGCTGCTCTTTATCTTTTTACTTATAAACCACCTTACTACCCTTCTCCTCATTCTATTTACGCTCACCCACTGTTATTTAACTATAACGCTATATATTAAGGGTTACTATTATTTTTATTTATAGAGCTATACTTTTCCTCAAACTTATTTACTACTTAGTTATCCTATAAGGATTATAGAGGTTCCTAAGTAGGCTAGCTATATCCTAACTACTTAACTAGTAACTTATAGCGTCTACCCCTACCTATGCGTTTCCACCACGCCACTAGAATAGACTTAACCTCCTATTCATCTTCTCTATCTTTAAAGATAGGTAGTAGTTAGAGATTATTAACCTTTTAACCTAAAAGCAGGTTATTCACAGCATATTATAATAAACTAATATAAAAATAGTTATAAACCTTACCTAGAACGTTTAACTTAACTATAGTTAGTAAGATTACTCTAATTACTTTATACTTTAGATGTAACTAATCTAACTTCTTATAGAGTTATTTTATATAGAAGTTTACTAATAATAACTAAACCTTATTACCTATTTTATAGCACTCTACTAGCATCCTTTTAGTGTTCACTAATTACTCTATTATCTATTAAGCTACTATAATAGCAGCTTAAGCTAACTCTATAGTTAACCTCAGTTTACTAACAAACTTATTAGCAGCTAACTTATATAAGTTTGCTAGCTTTAGCGTAAGCTAAATTACTAATACTAAGTCAACATAATACCTATAAGTAAAGAAGAACAGGCTTACTCCTATTACAGCCGCATTATAATTATTAATTACTAATTAAACAGATAGTAGGTAAACTTCCTAGTTATCTTAAGTAAAGTTAACTATTATCTGCAGAATTACTTAGATCTCCTAGTTAAAGCGTTTAGTTACCCTATCTATCTATAGGTAGAAAGTAGTGCTTAAATATTATTCAATCTTAGTAAGCGCATAGAATTATCGCTAGAACTAGCTTATCTAGTTACTACCTCTATTACTAATAATCAACTTTAGCACGCTATAGAACTAATAATAATAGTTTATAAAGCGTTCTACGCACACTTCTACATCCATTAATATCATCCCTTTTAGTATTATTATCTTTAAGAGTCTATTAACTATTACCTAAAGGTATCTAAATCCTATTTTTACTATATATAGGAGATCTATTATAAAGTCTATAGTGAGGTTATAATGTAGCTATTCTACTACTAGCAATAGCTAAAAAAGTCTATATTTCACTTATCGCTATATTATTCCCTAGCTGCAGCCATCATAATTCCTCACAAAACAATAAATAGCTACAAACTACCCTAGCTAGAAGTATTACTAAGCTAAGATAGCCAGTATGTTATTTTAGCTAGGGTAGCCTATCATCACTAAGTTATAGCACTTCTAGATTAACTATATTCAGAGGGCGTTCTACAAGTAGTTTTCATCCATTAATCCTAGCACCTAAATTTAATCCCTAAATATTAATTAGTTAAGGACATCTACACCACACTTAGCGATTTATAGTTTCAGGCCTAACTAGGAAGAAAAACTTTAATCCCCCCTTTTTACTACAGAGTAAGCTCCTTAGTATTAATTATTACCTACTTATGCTTTATTCTAAGCGCGCTAAAGAGCTAAGTCCTCAAATACTAACATTTCAGAAGCTTCTACAGGTATTAATCTGCATACTTTTCCCAAGGCAGAGTCAGGGATCATTTATATTACCCTTCCTTTTTTTTATTTATCTTCCTAACCTTTTAGGGCGTCTTATTCGCAGCATAAGAGCATATTAAGCATAGCTATAAAGCAACCTAGTCAGTATTTTAAGAAGAAGTTATATCTTAAAAGCTATTCCACCTAATAACTTTAGCGTTCTATTAAGCGTTACTTTTACATAAAGTATTTAAAACCTTTATAGTTAGTTAAGACCTTAAATCTAAAGCAGCTTCTTAACTCCACATCCCACGCGCCCAAGCATATAATCACTACTAATAGCTCCTTATTATAGATTAAATAGTTATATTAAGCTAAAGTCAGCTTCTATAAGTAGAAAGCAATAGGATGCTATTACCCCTATAAGTCTTCTTAGGTTAATACTCCTCCTAGCGCAAACCCTAAGCAGTCTATCTTAATAGTTATCAGGGCTTATAGGTTAAAGCAGCATAATACTAGCGCAGTCTAAAAGCAGCATTTAAGCGTTTAGAACATATCTTCTTATTCCTTACCCTAAACAAACAGAACTCCTTTCTTCATAAGGAGGGTAAAAAGCTTAATAACCCCTAAATATTCTAATATAAAGATTTAGTAATAATTAGTAAACCTAAGGAAACTTCACAGCCCTTTTACAGAAATAAGCGCTTCCTATTCAATAATTACCTACACTTTCTCTACATCATAAGTAATACCTTCTCCTACCTTAAGAATAAACCCTATATACTTTACTATTTTCACAGAGAACTTATACTTTACTAAGTTAAGGTTAAAGCTAGCTTCTTTAAACGCTTAAAGGACCTTATAAACCTTCTACTTATAGTCTACTTAGAAGCTACTACTATAGACTAATACGTTATCAATATACACTATCATAAAGTTATTAAGGAACTCCTAAAGCATACTATTAATATACTATTAGAACGTTACTAAAGCTCTACTTAGCCTAAACAGGCAGACTAGCTACTTAAAAAGCCTATATTACGTGCAAAAAGCAGTCTTCTCCTAATACCCTTCTGCTACGCAAATCTTATAGAAAGCTGCTATAACATCTAGTTTAATATACTACTTTACCATACTAACTCTCTAGAAGGTCTCTTAGATTAAAAGTAGAGAGTAATAATCTTATTTTATAATTACGTTTAACGCTCTATAATCATAACAGAACTATAATCCCCTACTTAGTTTTCAAACAAAGAGGACTAATACACTTATAGGTAACTTACTAGCTTAAATAAACCCCTTATTAAATAAGTTAGTAAGCATCTTTTTAAGTACTAATAACTCTTCCCTCAACATACTATAGAGGGGGCCCTAAGGTAAGAGCGCCTCTTAACTAGAGGCATTATAATTAAGGTAGATTTCATAATCTACACTAAGGTAACTTAGGGGCAGGGGATATAATTTAGTAGCCTTAAAAAGCTTTATAAATTCTTTGCAAACATATCGCAATAATCTCCTAGAATAATCTTCTAGTTTCTTTACCTCAAGCGCCTTCTTAATATCTTTCAGGCTTACAGCCTATATCCCTACTGCTACTTTAGACAGCTTATTCCTATTAACCCTCCAGCAGATTACTACAAATAAGGTAGTATTTAACTAGTAAGCTTCCTAGATTTCCCTCACCCTTTAAGGCTCTTCTTATCCCTATAGGGTAACTATAACCCCTACCTTCTTATAGAACACACACTTCTCTGCTATATTATAAACAATATTATTTTATTCTATCTATAGTTTCCCTAAGAAGAAGTTAGCATCTAACCCTCCTATTATATAGGCAAAAAGTTACTATATAGCCCCTAATTTTAAGGTATAATACAGCCACTCCTTTTATAATAATTTAGGCTAAATTATTAGCAAAGCCTTATAATTACTACGCTCAGCAGTTAACATATAATAAACAGAAGCAGCAGGCATACTAATAATCTACTATTACATAAATATCATAACTACAGTCTATTAAAGCGTTAATAAGAGTACCTTTATTAACTCTAACTACTAATATCATAAAAGGCCTACTTATACCATATTCTAACTAGAACTATTTCTAACTAGCTTACTCTTCCTCTATTATCCCTAATACCTAATTTCACACTAAGGTTACTTATTTCCTAAGTTAGAAGTATCTTCTTCCTTCTTAGTCTCTTCTAAGTCTAAGTATATTATTTTCTCAACAGCTTTTGCTGCTTTAAGGCTATCCCTTAACTTCTTAGTCTTTTAGTAGTCCTTCTATAAGTAGCCAACTTAATTACACTTAAAATAATAATACGTTTCCTTACTAAGGTTTTTACCTATTCTTTTACGTAAGGTGCATACTAAACCTATCATCCTAATATCCCTATCTACATCCACCTTTAGAGGTAACAACCTTATTCTGAAGGTCTTAAGCTAGCGCAAAACATTATAAACGCAGCATAATCCCTCTAATTTCCATATAATATCCTATATAAGGCTTACATACTTAGTATACTTATAGGAGGTTAAGTAGTTAACTAGACGATTAAGAAGTTTATATAATAGTGCCCTATATAAGTAATCAATCTAAACGCTATCTAGCTAAGTCGCACCGCCTACCTCTATAATAGCGCATTCAAAGCGGGGAAGGAATAAAGTGAAAGCTTTATTATATTTTATCTTAAGCTCTAATAGTCTTCTAAGAGCCTTACTTTCTATATTCAGGTCGCTATAAGTATAGTCTAGGTATACTAAAAAGGCGTCCAGCTTAAATAAGCTATTACTACCTCTTAAGCTATAAAAAGCTATAACTACTAGCTATACTCTAAGTTCTAGGTAGGAGTTAATAAGATACCACACTTCTTAGTTACTTAAGTAGAAAGCTTAATCTATCCTGATCTTATTATGCATCTGTTACGCCTATATAGTATACTTATTATAACTTCCCCTAAACTTAGGGGGGTTAGGGAGGGGCTTTAAGTGCTAAATACTACCTATTTCCTAAGTAATATCTAGTTTAAGGAGCAGCAGCAGCGCTAGCAGCAATGCCAACAAAGTTACCGCAAGGTTCAGCATTACTAATACTAATATATTATTAGCCGCTATTATTTATGTTAGATCTATAGCTAGCTTATTATTAATCTGCTATAGGATCATTAAGTTATTAAGCTGGTTACTAAGCTTATTAATAGCTGCATAGATCGCTTCAAACACCTCCTTATTTACTAACATTAGTTCTAAGCTAGCCACTTCTAGCCTAGTTAGCTCTATTTTCTACCTACTATCTATCGCTCTATATAATTAGCAAGGTAGGCATTTAAATTAAGCTTAGATATATAAGGGGCTAGCCCTTAGTTTATTCAACTTAGGGGTGCCTTAATTATAAGAATCTAAGCTAAAGAGGGGAGGGTTCTAAGAAGCCCCTTATGCGGAGGAAAAACGGGTATAGGGCGATAGTTAAGCGAATGCGGTCGCTGAGGGCAGAATTCTCCTAGGTCTATAGCACCACCTAGACGTTAACAATAGGCGTAGCCCGTAACAGTATTATCTATTAGCTACTATCTTAAATATAAAGTAAATTATAAAGTAAATAATTAATATAATAAAAAATAGAAGTTTTTAATATTAAAAATAATATATTTAAGTAAACTAAAGCTGTTTTTAAATAATCTTAGCTTCTTAGAAGTATTAAGAAATTAATAAGATATTTACTATTTATATTATAGTAATAATCTAAGTTAATAGTAACCTAGCGTGATATATACGCTATATATAGCGCTAGCGAAGTAGCCCTTAGCAGAGTCTCTAAAACACAAAAATCATACTAATCAGACCCTAACGTGGCTTTTGCGTGCGGCGGCCGCGGGATGAGGGACGGACTCGGCTACGACCGGTTAGAGCGGAGCCGATGGAATCCGAGTCATGATTACTCTTGATTGTTGCAGTGGAAAAAAACAGCCTTGCCACTTTTTTCTGCTGCCCAGTTGTGGCCAAAATTGCGGGGTTTGTTGGTGATACTGGTAGGTGGCACTGGTGAGAATCTTACGTGTACTAGTTGTGATGCTCGAGGAATGGCGCACAACTGATCACGTGGGATCGACTGCAGAATGTTGGTGTCACATTACGAGGCAGCCGGGAATAAGAACAGAAAGACCCAAGGAAATGGAATGCCATCAGAGGTTCGGACAATCATCTACTATTTGGCCTCAGCAAGGGCACTCTTGAGAAATCTGTCGATGGAAGGGATACAGAGCTCGTCGTATTACCTTCCACCGCGAGTTCGGACTCGTATCCAGCATCAACATCAAATTGGTATCAACACGTAAGCTGCAGGTTGAGATGTGTACGATTGCTAGGCGGGAGTCCCCGAGACACCAAATCCGAGACACAAAGTCGCATCTTGTGCGATAAGGATGCCCAATGCAGATGATCGACTCCCCCTGTCACGCCTGCCTTATCAGCTTCTCACACTAGCAGTACCCCAAAGCGGCAGGACATTCCAGAAGAAATTCCATGCCAAGTTGTCAGCATCAAAATACAACAACAGGCAGAAACATAGCAATGACTCTGCATATTTACTACGCTGTGTTCGAAAGCTGTGCCAGGCGCCACTGGGCTATCAGGGTAAGACTTCAGAAATGACACTGGCCGATCACCGAGTATCTGGTCTCACGTTTCACAAACTTTCTGCGCATACACGGTAACATTTTGCATGTGATTGAGAGACACCAACTCGAACTCAATTCTTGTTGGGCGTTGGAAGGAATCCTGCTTGCGGGGATCGGTATCGAAAGGTCTCACGACAATAATCACAAACAAGAAACTGCATGTGAAGAAGGAGCATATGCCAACGGCTCGTCCATGATATAAGCTGAGATTCTGCCACGGAGTTTAGTTGTGTTCGGTCAGGCTCCCAATCTCATCTGATTCAGTTTTCAGTTGTTCTCTCAGTGATCCGAGACCACGACAACATCACCATGGCCTCACCCGCAGCACAGGCGTACAGCGTCGAGGTCTACGAGACCGTGGAGACCAACAACATCAAAGAGACCATCGAGGTCACCTCCGTCAACAAGGATGGTGAAACGCAAGTTGAGAAGGTCGAAGTCGAGCTGCCGGCATACCACACAGCCCCACCATGGCAGCTTCTGTGGGATGACTTGAAGCTCTTCATCCTGAAGGCTTACAAGCTCCCTGTCGTCGTGTTCCCGTTGGCCTACCCCCCTCGCCTCAAAACCAATTACCCGGCTCTGGATCAGGCCTGGGTCCCTCACATGATTCGATTTGGCGCCATCAACCGCGCCGTCACCTACTTCCAGAAGAGGTTCCAACATTTCATCGACCCTTTTTACCCCTCTGGTGAGATGGACGAGCTCTACCCCTCCGTCGGAAACCTCATCTGTCTGGCTGCTCACACCGTCCTGATCGCCACTCAACTCGCCTTTCTTTTGTCTCTCCCTTTCATCGCAACCTTCCCCTTCACCGCGGTCCTGCCCTACGCCATCGCCTTCGTTACCATCAACTACCTCGCCTGCATTCCTCTCAACTCTGGTGTCACGAAGGGTATTCTCAAGTCTCACGGGACCACCGAATCCGACAACTGGGCCAAGTACGAGAAGGAGGAGTGGATCTTCCTTAACGGTGTCTCTGTTGGGTAAGCAGTCCATCTTCAAACGAAACCAATTCGATGATCGTACTGACAAGATACAAGCTCCCACTGGCTGCAGGGCAACCTGAACAGACTGTCGAGAACCTTCCATCGTCCCATCACTGGTGTCCACAACAAGACGTGAGTAACTTGAAGTCCGGCGATCAGAAATCCACGGTCTAACACATTTGTGACAGAGCTGGAATCATTTTCGACACCATCCAGTGCCTCGTGGAGAGATGCTTCTACTTCGGCACAACCGACACCAGAGAGTGCTACGCTCTCATCGCCGGGGCTCTCACCAATCCCGTCAAGGATCGGGTCGTTCTCATTCTTCACTCTCAGGGCGGCCTTGAGGGCAGTATCATCCTCGACTGGCTCCTCTCCCACTGCGCCCGCAAGGACCTCAAGAAGCTCGAGATCTACACCTTTGGAAACGCTGCCAACCACTTCAACAACCCCAAGATCGACGAGGGCGAGTACGTCGTCGGACATATTGAGCACTACGCCAACGACGGTGACTTTGTCGCCGAATGGGGTGTCACCCACTTCAAGTCTCTGATTTCCAAGCAGGCCAAGGAGGCCAAGAACCACTCCAAGAAGTTCCACCTCCACAAGCGTCAGTCGCATGAAACTGCCATTGGCAGCATTCTCGGTGTTACCGCCAGACAGAACAACTTCAGCGGACTTCTCTTCAAGAACAAGGGCAAGTGGGGCCACCTGCTTAACCAGCACTACCTGGACAGAATCCTCCCTCTTAACGACACTTTGACTGGTGTCGTTGAGAGCAAGGACGGTTGGGGCAACAAGCACTTCCTTGATGCCGCCATGGTCCAGGGCAGAGGCCTCCGCAAAGGCGACAAGAACAAGGTGGCCAATGAAAGCAGACTCTGGAAATACATCAACGGCAGGGAGCCTGGCATGGTCAACGGCAACTAAAGAAGGCAGAGGCTTTTCGTGAAGAGTAGAAGGAGGACCAGTAGAGAGGGCGTATCGGATTTCCTCTACCATGCCGAGTACAGCTCGCAAGGTACGGATTAGTGTTTCAACACATCCCCCCTTGACTACTCGTGTCTTCAACAGCACAACTACCATTTAAACCTATTACATTAATCTCAAAATACAAATTTGGCTTATGCCCCCAAATGATTATGATACATGATCTTCCAGCAGTCACCTCAGTGAGTCACTACAAAATCTTGGATTAATTTTAATTATAATTTAAACATTATGTCCTACGTGCACATAACACGCTGGTGTTCTTTTTGCCGAACGAACTAGACAAACGTCGTTCCGTATCCCGACTGCTCACCAGTGAGAACATCAACCTCAAGTGGAGCTTCATAAGCAGCGCCAGACGCGCTGAACGCCCCGTCCAGAGCCTCGAATGGGATGTTCCTCCAAGTATCCTGGATCTTGCGCGCGCTATTCAGAAACTCTGTACGGACACTAGAGTAGTTGGCAGCCACTAGCTCGCGGTCCTTCTTCACAAACTTTCCGTCAACAAGGACGTGCTGGATGTCACCAACGCTGGCGTGAAGAATGACTGCAGCGACAGGGTCGATCCAGCCAAGCAGCGCAGGGCTCTCACCGTCCCATACAACAACATCCGCCTTAGCACCCTTTGCGATGACGCCCAGGTCGGGACGGCGCAGGGCGAGGCCGCCATTGCGGGTGGCCATGAGGAAGGCCTGATTAGCGGTCATGGGTGTGGAGGTCGGGACCTTCCAGTGGGCCAGGACCTGCTGGTAGAGCAAGCGGCGGGTGCTCTGCAGCCAGAGACGAGCCTGGGTGAGGATGTCGGTGGAGAAGGTGAAGTGGGTGTCGACGCCGATGGCGGCTTGGTCCTGAATCAGGTGGCTGTTGGGGTGGGTGTGGCCGTAGTGCATCTCGGATTCTGGGGTGATGGAGATGTACTGGTTTGTGGAGCGGAGGAGAGAGGCGCCGCGGTAGGTCAAGAATGAAGCGTGAGAGAAGACGACGGGGATGCTGGTGTTGAGGGCGCCGACTGCATGAAGGTCTTCAGGGCTGTTGGTAACTAGAGGAGATGTCAGTGACTTGGACTTGTTTGAGAGGAGGTTTGATAGATAACTTACTGCCCCAAGGCCCCTGAAGACTGTGAGTTGTAATGACCGAGACGTTGAACTCCCTGAGTGCACGTTAGCAAATGCCTCGAGGCTTCAGTCTCGTGGTGAGAAATCTTACTTGGCAAGGTCGACGACAGCATTGACCTGGTCAAGGACCGGGTCGGGACCGAAGAAGTCGCAGGCAACGCCAAGGCTTGTGGCAGACCCATCAAACTCGGCCCTAGTTGCGATGTCTCTGAAGTTCGCAAGCTGCTCAGAGACTGTGTAATTGGTAACGTTATGGAAGGCATAAGACCAGAAGACTCTTGCACCGCTGTCGATGCTGCCCTTCAGTCCGGCCTCTGCTGTGGCGTTGGACCACGTATGGTGAGCGTGGTCGAGAGTCGTAGTGACACCAGCATTGAGAGCCTCATAAAGCCCTGTCAGCTGGCCGATGTAGACATCGTCGGCACTGAGAAGGCCAGCAGCGGCATATTCTCCGTAGCGGGTGAAGTACTCAGCGAGGGACGTGTTAGAACCAATGGTCTTGAAGGCAGTCTGCCATCCGTGGCGATGAGTGTCGACGAAGCCGGGAGTGATAATCTTTTTGGTCACGTCCACAACCTGCGTGTCGTTACCACTGACGGGCTGGCTCGCAGCCTCCTCGGCGGTGTAGATAGCCGTGATACGGTCGTCGGTGATGAGAAGAGAGCCGTTGCGGACGATGTTGAGAGAGTTGGTCTGGTCATCGAAGCCGACGATAGTGCCACCCTGTAGGAGGACCGACGAAGCGCTGGCCAGACCGACAGAGGCCGCTAGAGACGTTACCAAGTTGAGGGTATGCATGTTGAGTGAAGCCTGTTGCCGGGTTTTCCTTCAAAAACGCCTTCTCTCGCTGCAGTCGGATGATGGATTGTGACTGAGCATCAACGGGGCCGTTGACTTGTTTAAATACTTTCTCGGAGTAGCGCCATCCCCACACAATTGTTTGCTGATGCTAGTATTATCAAGATTCAGAATCTGGATTGGTACTTTCGGCAGCAGTAGAGCTATGTGGATATCCGAGCGTGCCAATCCGGCGCCTTCCGGCATGCCTGAACTAGCGAACGCTCAGCATTGGGTGAGATTCCTTGAGAAATGCCAACCACTTCCTAGCTCCATCATGTGCCCGGCGTTTTTTGCCATCATGTGGGGATCCAGAGAGATGCCATCGGATAGCATTGTTGTAGAAAGGCGGAAGATGCGGTCATGGAATCCCCGGGAGGACACCACCATGGGCCCAGAAAGACGTTTAGGTGGGTACCTGACATCGTGACCGCCGATGCTCTAATGCTTCTTGGTGGGTAGCTCGGAGGCAGGCTTTAGCTAGTATCTCCACAAATGGAGATTTGAAATGCGACGAACGGGCACTTTATTCTGGGTTGCGTACAGGTTCCTCTAATCATTTCTGGTTATCATTAGCGGCCAAAGCATAACTTAACCTCTAGGCACCCATTCGGATTTAGGATGACGCGCCGTCTTACTGCTCGAGAGAGTAAGCTTGTCGGATTCGACAGTCAGTTTTTTCATAATCCGACCAATCAAACAAAAAACCCTATTCCTGAAGCAGAGATCCGTATTACTTCTCCTCGGATGTAAGGCGGTTTGGTTCCTTTCACCACGCTCCTGGTTCGTCTTGTGATGTTTTCCGGCAGGCTCGGATCATGTTTACTCTTCCTTCTTGGCAGCTTGCAATTGTGGCTCGAAACATGCGAACGCCCCCACACTCGTCAGCGCTGACTGAAAGTGGTTCCTCGGTTCGTGGCTGGCCAAAATGCATCGTCATCATCCGGCGGGAGAAGCGTGGTATTGGCGTGGATGCGGGTGGAATCAGGTCGGTAAAGACCCACTTCGGCAGTTCGCCGGACCCGCCCAAGAGTCCCGGACCGGGATGTTCTGTGGCGCGCGGGAATTCCCGGAATTCCTGTCCGAACTACCGTAATACCGATCCCGCAGTGCATCTTCTAGAAGAGAGAAGACTCCATGGGATTCGTAGTCTCCATCCCAACGAGTTCGACGAGAGCGATCTGCATCTCTCGAAGGCCGCGATTGTGGCTCCTGATGCACGTGCTTCGTGCCTGCCAAGTAAAATGCATATTACCTTTGAGATGTCAATCAAAAGAAGGTTAAACTATGTGATAGTGCCAAGACGTACTAGAAGTCAATTATCTTATCGTAAAGTTAATCTTTCGCAACGTGAAAGACGCATGTTGAACCAGGCCAAATGCGACAACGCAGCACCCCAGTGACACCTTCCGACATTCTGGCCTCTCAGAGTTACCATCAACGTTGACGGCGCTTACGATGAGTGACATCAACGGCGAGGACAACGTAAGAGCAGTCATTGTGGATGAGATCTTGCAGGACGTGACCCGAACAGGGGCCTAGGGGTTTAACGGACTTACGGACTTACGGATATCCACGCGTTCACAGCTATCGCGTGACACGGAGAGAAACATCGCCCTAGATCCTCGGTTTTGATAACATTCTATCAAAAGATGCATGTAGGCCTTGATGCTCGTCTTTTTTGTTCCCCTCGTTCTAGTCAGATTCGGTAAGTGCATCAATGTTCAACTCGGGAAAGGGGGACTAAGCAAACCCGGTTTTGCAGCTCAGTTTTCACTGCATTTGAAAACACCAACTCGTCAATGGAACATTTAACAATAGTCTTAGTGATGCCCGCGCATCTGCACGTCAAATTCACGCTTCGTGGCCTCGTTGCACGTTGTAGAGACGAAGAGAGAGTACTGCCCTTAAGAGTGGACGAAGAAGAATCCGGGTTGCAGGCTGCATAGGGGCTGATGATGCTTCTAAGGAGCTTCCAAGCTGTCCACATCGAGCACTTCTGACCACCTTAGCGGCTGGAACAGTGATATCACACAGTAGAAGGATCATAGAGGCAGTGGAAAAGCAGGCGCGAGGAAAGGAGTTGAATGACAGAGTATGATGGCAGAGGTGACAGAAAGTAGACAGAAAATCGGAAAGGGAGATGGCATTGGTGTGCCCAGTCAGTGCAATCTGGAGAAGTTTGCTTCGACCATGGAATAGATATAATTCATTCGAGAAAACTATGCTGCCTTCGCGGCCAACACTGAAAGTTTTAATGTACGAAAGAGACTGCTGTTTTCTCTAACGTTTGATAAAAGGTATCATTTGACAGACCCATAAAGTTGTGAGGCTGCACGTGAGGCGTTCCGCTCGGCTCCATCACAACGGCGCCACGCGGACAGACCGAGAAATTGCGGAGAATTGACTTAAGCAGTCTTTAGGCATCCATTTATTCGACATCAGGGTATATGGTGGCTAATCCAAGCTTCAAACTCCTTTGGGCACCTGGAGAGCACAAAAGAATGCATACAAAATCTCCGCCACCTCTCAGTCTCTGAGCTTTCGCCGTGCACTCATTACCTTGACTTCTTTACAACGCGTGGTCTCTCTCTCAACAGTAGACGTTTTACGTGTCTGGGTTCGATAGCAGCCATATCCTTCGCGTTTACGTCCCCAACGGTGCAAAACACTCAACCAAACGCGTCGGCAACACCTATATCACAAACATCACGGAGAACGGTTCAACTCTGAGGATGTTTCCTTCTGAGGACGCGCCGCACTCAGCTGGGGAGCGTCTTATGATCCTCTCTGGCGCAGCGGCATCTTGGCTATGGGTTGCCGGCATGTATTACAGCCCATGGGCCCAAGCAAACATGCTTGTTATTACCTTGGGGATTGTATTTCTCAGTATCAGCTACCTTCTGTGTCTCATGGCCCTACTTGTGCCATTAATTGGAAATCGCTCCCATGTGGCCAACGCGAAAGCAGCCGCCGCAATCCTGGGAATCGGAGTTTCCGGTTGTCTCGTTCTATTCACCTCTAGATGGAGCGAATTGGAGTCACTACTTCTGGTGCTACCAAGCCCGTATCTTGGTGTGCTGTTTGAAGCCAAGACCTCAGTCCTAGTAGGCGTTTCACGTCTGTTGACGGTTTTGTATGAAGGCAGGCCATTGCCCACTGGAAACAGGCAATCTTAACAGAAGCCAGCAAGATACGAGGTTTTACGTCCTGATCAACGCGCCCAGTGCAGAGGGAAGGCAAACGAACAGAGCAGTGACAAATACAGGGTTAGTAGGGAGAGAAGCTGAGATGGTATGGGAATTTGGCGGGGATTTCTTTCCAATCTCTATGTTGCGCAAGTTGCTTGAAACCACACTCAACCACCTTCGTGAGGAAGGCAGGCCGATGTATGGTGTCTTCGGTTGACAAATCACAATGTCAGTGAATCTTTTCAGATAATTTGAAACGCTATTTGATTTACACTTCGACTCTACCAACCAAATTGTTTTTCACATCAACCAAACGTGGCCACTGAGAAGCGAATGTGTTGGAGATAGCAAACTCACAATGAATTACTCACCTATGTCTGCTTTTAAAAAGACCTAGATGTTTTCAACAATATGCCTCGCAACCACGTCTCGACCCTCTCCCAACTGAATTCTCTGCTTTGCAAGCTCTTTTGATCGTAGTTGGAACTTTCTAGCACTACGACCGGTGATCACCTGTGTCAGCGCATCACCAAGCTCCTCGGCTCGGTATCTCGGCGCTGTAGTCGGACTGCCCCATTTTCCGATACCTAGATACTCAACCCTTTGAGCAAAGTCATAGGTATCCGCCCACACAGGTAGTACAACCTGAGGAACACCAGTGCTTCATCGTTACATGTCAGCTTTACTGCTCTCTGCGAAAACTTGGATCTTTGCGGTCTCTCACCAAAGTGCTTCCCAAAATGAGTTCGCTCCGCCGTGGTTGACCGAGCAAATGATGTTTCCCGTTCGCAAAACTGCATACGGCTCGGCCTCTACCCATTTTACAACTCTGACAGTGTCATTGTCAAACTCGCTCCCCAGGATTCTCTCAAGACGACAGCCCTTCTCGTGTATGTCGTACTCGATATGCCCGTCTGTGGTCTGCTTCAACTTCCATAGGACCTGAAGCCTTCCGTCTTCACCCTTCTCACGCCAACCAGCGAGGAGCGAACGTAAGGCTTGTGCCATTTCAACAGCCTGGTCTTCCGTGGTCCAAGATAAAGTCCCGAGATTGATGAACACAGTCGGTCCTCGAGCGAGCCAGGTATGCAGTTCCGGATCGACTTCCTCGACTGCTGGGACTGGTCGCATGATAGGGCCACAGGGGATGATGTTATCCGGCTTGAGTTCAACCGGGAAGTCGAACTCTGGGCTGCTCGCCATAAGCATCTTCAACTTTGGCTGCGGATTACCGAACTCTTGCTGATCAAAGATCCTAGCTCCGATCTTCTCGGTCACATGATCCCGTGCCCTGCGCGCATCACTGTTGAATATCATGAAGAATATGAGAATGAAGACGTATAGTACGTTCAGTGGGATGAGGTGCCATGGAATTGGGAACGGGAGAGCAGTCCCAACACTATCATCAATCAGACAGCGTTTCTTGCAGATTGGGGCGAGGCTGTCTCATACCATGGATACTTCCAGAAGAAAGCTGCCTTGGGTTGCAACGGCAATGCAAGGTCCTTAAGTGTGTTGGGTGACAGGATCATCCACTTGATGCCCATATGTCGAGCCATCGTCAACCCCGGTGTAAACATGTTATCCACCAGAGTCAGATCCGGCTCCACCTCTTCAATGATCCGCCGGATTTCATTGCAGTTCTCCACCATTTCCGGCCCGGTGTACGGCATGGCTGCCCGAGCGATGATTTGCAAGACAGTGGGCATTGTCCGGACGCTCGGCGCAATCTCAAGTAATCGTCTGCCACCAACCTCAGGTGAGAGCAAGGCCTTGAAATAATGCGTACCGCGAATCTCATGAAACTCGATCGAGCTGGCGTTCGGATGGGCTTTTATGCCGGCTTCAGAGGCAGCAGCTACTGCAGTCCTGATCGGTGCGAAGGACGCCAGATGGATCTCGACGTCTGGGGCTGTGCCCATCAACGCGTGGCATGTCGCCAGGAAGATGTTGGCTTGACCATACTCAGAGTTGGTGAGCATAAGCACCTTGCGCTTTGGAGACATCCTTGAAATTGGAGCCGATAATCAATCGTCATGGAGCATATGAGATGAAAACAAAACTGAACCACAACGTTGTGATGTCTACCGACACAGACACCAGAGCGCGCTCGATGTTGTGAAATCGACCCCACGTAAACTCCCGCGAGTCACCTCATTGGCTGAAATAAGCTTTGAGATATTTCGCTTTTGCCTATCAAGCCACCGAATCCCAAGATGGCTTAGGGCTTACTACCGTTCTGACTTCCGAATGATGAAAGATAATTCTCATCGGTAAGGAGTTTTAGACGCCACATGTGGCTGAGCGGGCTGCAGGGAACGCAGCAATATCCTCTCTAAGTTCTGCGTGCGTTTTCGCGCCCAGGTAGGGAGTGTGGCAATCGAAAGATTAATATATACTTGAGCTTACTTACTCTTAATGGGTCTAATATGCAGACTTTGCAGACGATGTTAGTGCCAACAATGCTTGCCAGATTAAAAAGTTCATCTCAACTGTGCGATGTTCAAACAGTTCTCGACCATGGAATGAGATGAAGGGCAATTTTGACTGCAAGGGGAGACGTAGCACGTTTTACTCGTATAATTCAAGTCAATTTGTCTCATAATCCAATCCGACGGTAGAAGCTTATGTTGGGCAAACATGAAACCCGACGAAGATATCAAAGACGCTGTATGCCATTGAGGACGAGGTGTCTCACAACCCACAGCAACAGCAGGTGGGTCTGAAGATTTCGACTGATCTTCTTCGCAACAAACCTAGCCACGATATTCATCCAAAGATTGAGCGGTACTTGTTCATTTGGAAAATATTCAAATTCTGCAGCAAACATCCGGGCCATCGAGCCCGTGTACTATCATCGACGTTGCCGTGGCCGTGTCGGACGACCGCCCCACAAAACCCCGGACCTCGGACTTCTTGGCAATGCCGAGGTGCGAGGTAGCGGCCGGACAGGAGCACGAAAACGGTAAGTAATTCGGGAGAGCGCCATTGAGTGGGATGCAACGAGACGGAGACAGATGCTGTCGTCGTCATCCTTTCCACAAAGCGTTGAGTATTGTCTACAAGACTTTCGCGGTGCTCAAACCATCATTGCATCAGTGCCTCATTAGGACCCAACTTCCAATTTGATATAGGAGGAAGGTGACGGATGATAAAGCCGCAAAGACATTGACAGGTATCGGCCGAGAACGAATGCTTCAGGTTAGAACAGCTAGGGTTGCTGCACCTGTCACTTCCCAACATGGCATGGTCGCCCTCATGCAGGCATGTCAAAATAAGCGCAGAAGTGGCTTGAAACTGTCGAGACACGTGGAATGATGAATCATAGACTTCAGCCGTACGCATATCAGGGGCCATTGAACAACAGCTTCGTGCATGGATCTCGATGGGAAGTATGAGCGGCGCCCCATAGCACTCGGGATATTATTGTTGACATCCAGAATGGAGGTGTGGTCCGTATTAAGTTGCAGCTTCATTGGGCGTCTGAACGGCTGGGGGCTAGGTTCGATGGTGCATGCGAAGTGCCAGGCCGTCGGTATCCACTCCCACGCGCGTCAAGGGACGAACACCCACGCGGACGAGGTGGCCCCCAAACTGTCAAGTCCGCCCCGAACCCTGTTTCTCGATCTGCGTCTATGTGTCCGCTCTGGGAAGATCGTTCATCATTGATATGTCTGATTGTGTTGCAGACCCTGGTTTCTGGCCGGGACCACGATATATACCAAAGCCTTTGCCCGCATCTTCACCACCTTTAAGCTCCATCCTTGCTCACACCACCAACGCACCAGCGCTATTAGGCAGCTCCTGATAATCCAGTGGCAATGAGTTCACAAAGAGGTAAGTAATTTTCAATGCTTCAACTACATCCCATCTAATAGCTTTTCAGGATCCTTCGGGTACACCGACCCAAACTTCCCCCCGCCAACAGGCGAATGGGACACGCCCGTGATCATTTACGGCTACACCCCATCCATCGCCCTCGCCGGCCTCGCAGCCGCCCTCTTCTTCATCCTCCTCCTCATCCACACCGCGCAACTCGTCCGCCATCGCAGCTGGTACTTCGCCACCTTCCCCGTCGGCCTCCTCTTCGAAATCGTCGGCTACGTCGCGCGCTCGCTCTCCGCCAAGAAGAACCCCTACAACCTCGTTTACTTCATCCTCAACTACTTCTTCATCGTCACCGCGCCGGTCTTCCTCGCCGCGGGCATCTACACCATCTTCTCGGCGCTCATCCACCGCCTCGGCCGCGCCTTCTCGCCGCTCCCGCCCAAGGTCGTGTTGTGGTTCTTCATCACGTCGGACGTGATTGCGACGATTACGCAGATCTCGGGCGCTGCGCTGATTGGGGTGAAGCAGTCGCGCCGCGAGGACCCGACGACGGCGAATAATATTTTGTTGGGTGGGTTGGCGTATCAGGTGTTTTCGATCGGGTGCTTTGTGGTCACTACCGGCATTTTCCTCTTCAGGGCCAGGCATGTGATCAGGGATCACCGGCTCACGGTCTTTGTGGCGGCATTTTCGGCGGCGACGCTGCTTGTGTACCTGCGTACCTGCTTTCGTCTCGCGGAGACTGCGGAGGGCTTGGGAGGGCACCTGTACTCGAACGAGGTCTTTTTCGGCGTGCTTGAGTTTGCGCCAGTGGTGTTGGCTGTGATACTCTTCGCGGTGTGGCACCCTGGCCGATGCGTTGCCAAGAAGGTTTCGGGGGGTCTGGGGGAAGTCGAGAAGGCGAGAATACCGAGTCACGAGTCTGCTCAGAAGTAGAAGGAATCGCTGAGGAATACACATTCATGTCTACTTGCAACCTCTAAACTCCAAAGTCCCCGGGCCACCTCGCATGACCTATGTCTCCCATACGCCATAATCGTAATGCATGTTCATCATCGCGTTGCAACCGCTGTCATCCTCAACCGGCATGCGATCTAGGCATGCCAATTCCTCTAGCATCAATCACTGCCCACAGACGCTTCTCCAGAGGCGTTCCTTCTTCGCTGCACATCTGACCAAACGCCCCAAAGCCAGGCACTATCTTGGGCTTCGTTTCGATGAAGCGCCAGCGTGCTTTGATGGTCCACTCGACCAGCTTGCGCATGTCGTACGGCTGACAGAGCCGCCGCTCCATAGCCCGGCGGACCTTGAGTGCCGAGTCGTACGCTAGTCTGTTGATAGTTGTCTCCACGTCTTTCGCCATTGTTGTGAAGCCCAGCGGGACATCGTCCAGCTCCTTGCACATGGGATAGCGCTCCAGCACCTTCGCCTTCGTCTCGAACGTCAGGAGAAGAAACTCCTCGAGCCACACCTTGGCGGCGTCTTTGCCACCCTCTGCCATGAGGTCCTCAATCCCGAGCGCTACGCGCTGTCTCTTATGGAACTTGATGGAGTCGAGCTCAGTGTCGAAGGTGAAGCCGGGCAAGCTGTGGAGCACGGCACGGAGCGGGTGTGGATGACGGTCCGCGGCTCTGGTTGGCGAAGATGAGCCGCTGTCGCCGACGAGGAGGCGATCGAGCTCCGATGAGAGCCTGGCATCGGTGGCTCTAGCTTTCCATTTGCCGCTGGATCTCTTCTTCTCGATGCCGCCCGTCGATGCTCTCTTGGGCGCGATGGGGCTCTTGCTACGATTCGCCTTTTCGCGCTCAACCCATCTGGAATCGCGGGCGTTCTGGCGCTCTCTCCGGGCCTTTGCCTGCTCGATGAGCTCTCGCGGGGTGAACTCTGGTGATGAAGGATGCTCCTTGGATGTGTTCGGTGATGAGGTGCGGGTGATAGATATGACTGATTCAGGGAAGGGCGTCGTCAGACGGTGGGTGCTGAGCTGGACGGTAGCGTCGTCGATGCGCATCTCCATATCGCCCGGGTCCTCCACCAGCGCCATCTTCGGAGCTGGCTACCGGAGGCCGGAGGATGACCGCAGCCGTGACGGGATGAGGTGAGCGGCCCGGAGTGAGGGGAGATGAGGATGGCGAGTCAGACCACGGCTGATCTGCTGCTCCGCTGTTAGCGCTGCCGTTCGTCGGAAGTGAGAGGCGATGGATGGTCCAACCGCGATAAATAATGCCTGCCAAGAAAGAGCCAAGAAGCAACGACGCCGTCAACCGAAGCCGATAGGAATCGTGTGGGGAAGCGAGTGACAGCGACGGACGACGTTGAGATGGACAGACTCGGAATGTTTCAGTTACATCGGGGAGAAAAAAGTCAGAATTAAGCTTGCGGGTAGGGCTGCCGATTTGTGGGGCCACCAACCGTTTGCCGGCGCCGAAGGTCAAGTGGAAGGGACGCGGAAGCAGGGACCCAGGAAAGAGCCGTCCGCCTCTTCTTTCCTAAAAAGAAGGTTTTTCGATATTTACTTCTAGGTGGTGTCCTCACTCATCGCCCTCCGATGCCAAGTAAAGCCCAACTATATCGTGTATTCATTTTCATTATCATGCCTAAGTCTAAATCCATTCATTATCCTTTACCAACCCAAAAGACGCTGAGCCCCTAGAAATGCTGTGACTAGCCTAAAGCCCAGGTTTGATCCAGAGCCAAAGAACCCTTTTAAAATTCCCATTGTCAAGCCGACTGCCGGTTGAATGAAAATTGCTGCACTTCAGGTACCTCGAGCAAGGTGTAGTTGCTATCAATGTACCACCAGCCCTTGTACTTCTCGGGCTTGTCGGCTGCAGGCTTGATCTTGCTCTTCTTGGGAATGTCGAACTTCTTTGTCGTCTTGCTCTTTTTGACGTAGCTTTTGGCGACATCGGAGTCCGCAGTCTGGTTGTAGTTGATTTCATTCGAGTCGACTTGGCCATTGATCAACTCTTCCCAGGTGCGATGGCTGTCGATGAGAACATCTTGCATGTAGGTGACGTTCTGGTACCAGTCGCCGACGATATCGATGACTGGGTCGCCTCGGGCAACCTTGTAGTACTGCGACTAATGTTAGTGTTCTGAACAGTATATGTAGACGCTTCAACGTACGGTCCACCAGTCTCTGAAGGTCTTGATAGTCCCCGGGCGGTACTTTTCAACGTCCTCCCAGGCTTTGAAATGTCAGCTTTGCACGTTTCAGCCCAACTCTACAATACCTACAGTTGAGAAGTGGAGCAAGGGGATCATTGATGTCGATGCCCATGATCTTCCAATCAGTCTCATTACCCTGAGAATTGTCAGCAATATGATGAGACAGCGCTCGAGGGCGTGGCGACTTACATCAGCCAAGGCAAGACCGCCAAGAATCTTGACTTGCTTCACTTGGCCAGTGTACCCAGGACTGCAGTCTGTCAGCAAGCTCAACTTCTACGTTTTATTTTGTGTCCTCTTACTCTTGGCCAATCTCGAACAGGTCAACAGGATCGTTGTCGCCATTCAAGCCGGTGAACTCATGCTTGAAGTTGGGGCTTTCCCATGTCTGAGGGATAGAACCGTACAAAAAGGGGTACGACTTGTGAGGCCACACGTTCTCAACGTATCTGGGGCTTCCATTCCGAGAGTCGTGAAGAATAGGGTCTTGAAGGTGACAACAATTAGCGTGAGGTCAATGCAATATTTGTTAGGACTTACTCATTGGCTCATCCCTCGCCATCTCAATCTTGGCGTCTTGCCACCGAGGAACCTCAATGACGACGTTGATGATTTGCCTGTCATTCTCATCCGGCCATGTTGGAATGTCGTGCCAAAATGAAATTGGGTCGCCGTCTTTTGTGAGCCATATCCTCCAATCCTGTACAGCATCGGATTTAGCATTTTGAGTGGGTTTCTTGATTTTTCGAGAATTCCATACCTCAGTGTTGCGTGCTCCGACTTCTCTCAGACTGAGTGACTTGTAGTCAAAGCTCCCCAGGCTGACCGCGTCGCTAACGGCAGCCAGAACTGCCGTGATGAATATGCTCGACTTGACAGCCATTATGATCGCTCCGAAGAATTTTAACGAAGATTAAAGAAACAGAGAACAAAACGCGGTGTGGCTATTCAGGAGAACACTCGCAACGCGACGCCCGTTATTTTTGTAACTCGCCTGTGGCGAACACCCCGCCCAGCCAGCACTGCCAAGTCGCACGGGGGCAGGCTTAGCCGACGACATTTTTGGAATTGGCAGGTTGTGGCGGGACCAGGAGACGTGGGGCGGGAGCAAGCGTGAAAGAAAGCGGCGAAAAGATTGGACGATGGGATTTTCTTGGGAGAACAACGCATAAAGTCCATTTCTTGCTCTTTGGCCGTTGATGAGTTGGTGCGGGGCTCTTGTCGGGGATGACAGGGCGTGAGACGCGGGACCAATGGCGATCGCTTGTCACGGAACGTGCGAATGAAAAAGGAGTGACGGGGATGGATAGGGGCAGATGCGTCATCGTTGGAGACAGCATGCAATTGCTCGATCAACCTTATTCTCAGTCCAAATTTTTGGGAATGCTTGCCGTCGTGATCGAATGCCCTTTTGGGACAGGGACATCCATGTACCAATGCGGCGACATCGCAACCTTGTTGGCCCTGAGCAAATATCTACAATGTTGGAGCAATATCCGTGGTGTCCACAGCCCCAAATCGCTTAACAGAGTCCCGCCAGATCTTTTCGACCTAATGATAGCTGAATGTAGTTCCCAAGATACTCCGCTTTTAGCAATAGCAAAATTCCCAAAACTTAGGTATGTCGAGTGCGAAGACTTGGCTGGAACATATTCTTCAGGCCTCATAATTACATCCCAATGCATTACATAATGCCGATGCGAACATGGCTATTCCGGAATAGTCTTTAAATCCTTCTCGGACGTCGATTCTGTCCCCCACATCTCCTCAATGAGAAGCCCAATGTTCTTTGAACTTTTGCGCGAGGCAGTCGCATTCTTCGTTGATCGCTCGACTACGAGCATGCTCTTTTCAATCAGCTCCAGAAAGTCTGGAATAAAGTGGCAATCGATCGAATCTTGTTTCAATCTGCCGATGAACTGAAACTACGTTAGGATGTATTTTGCGTTCTGGCGAGATCTCGTACCTTGATCACCGACTCTTTGGTGTGGGCGTCCCGTTTCCCCTCCTTATCGATTGTTACGCCATAGAAAACATCGGTCCTGACTCTGATATTTTCTCCGTCAAAGGGTGACGGAATCTGGCTTTTTTCTAGGCGCAAATTACCAAACTCGACAACACGCTTCCATCCGCCGAGGAACCACGTGATGAACTCTAAATAGACGCATCCAAGAGACCAGATGTCATATGATGGACTGACCAATTCGGTGTCAAGTACGCTTTCAGGCGGTGAATACGTGAGTGATTCGGCCACAAAACCACGTCTGCCTTTATCAACCATTTCTTTACTGCTGAATTCCGCGAACCCAAAGTCGGAAATTTTCAGGATACCATTTCCAGGCGTTCCTTCGCGACTGGAGGGTTTGGCGTCAGGAAACCAAAGAATGTTCTCGGGCTTTATGTCGCCATGACGTCCAAAAAGACTTAGGAGCTTTTGAGGTGTGTTTGAGGTGGAGGTGATGTTGTTGTCAGCCTGTTGGACAGGGAACGAAGTTGGGTGTCGCAATGTCCTTCCTGAAGAGGTTTCGTAACGGTGAATGAATGCCAGTCCTTCTGCGAGTCCTAGACATTGTCGAGCAACCCAAGTAAGGTTCTCGTCTGAAGACCTTTGGTCACAAGGAGGAGCGGGGTCATTCTGATCCCGCTTCCAAAAGTCAAAGAGATCAGCTTCTGCCCAAGGGAAAATGAGATGAAATGCACCATCCTTTTCATAAGTTCCCAGAAGGGAGATGAGATGGTCATGGATATTCCCACTCAGCCTTCGCAATGTTGCTACTTCTCTTTTGAAGTCGGCCTCAGATTGACCATTCTTTAACGTCTTGACGGCAAAGTACCAGTTTTCAGGCTGTCAGCGAGTCAGTATGAAAGCACGTTGCAACGTACAAGGATCAATTCAATTGAAACGACCGAAATCACTGAATGCGTTTGAATGGAGAGACCTACATCTTCGTTGTTGAATTCGCGATGGTGACAATGAATAGCCACTTTTCGAACGGTCCCAAAACCTCCCGTCCTGGCCTTTTGTTTCGTTGCAAATCTGAAAGGTAACACCGTGTCTGGGCCAAATTGTCGATGAGGGACAATCCTCTTTTGTGGAGACTCGAAGACGGGCGCAAGAAACGCCCATTGCCACTCTTCGAATCTAGCAATCGAAGTATCAGACCACGTTTCGAAGCATTCTAATGGGTCATCGAGCATGTGTTTTCGACGGAGTGCAAAGCGACCTTCAGGAGGCTGTTTGACAAGGGGAAGATCATCGTCTGATACACCCGCGTCGACAAACAACTTGATCCTAGCCGGCCTCTCGATCAGAATCAGGATGGCTAGGATCTTTAGATATGACTTTGGGGCTTCTTGGCGAGATGAATTAGAATCATAGTTCGCGGTTTCCTCGCGCCCCGGAGATGAAGGTACTGGGAAGATGCCGTGGATTCTGCACGCCTGTTGGAGTATAACATCTGCTCCGTCTCCAGGATGGTTGTGGAAAGGAAATCTAAGACGCCCCAGTTTCTTGTGATTTCTCCCGAGGAAAGAGTCGCTTCTCTTCAGCTCGTTGGCCACGACATCTGTAGATAAGAGTGTCACAAGCTGACTTTGGGGGAGGAAACCGGTCTTGTTGTTGTCGAAACGATTGTTCCTGATTTCTCGGTAGAGCTTATGATGTAGTGGTGGACAATCAAAGTCGTAGGCCGAAAGGTTCGTGTTGCATCTTCCTTCATGATCTTCAGAGATAGCACCATCCCTCGGCAATGTCGAAACAATCGAATCTTTTCTGGTTCGGATCTTGTGACGTGTTTTAGCCGCTGATGATCCTACCACATCCCGAATTTCGATAAGACGGTGTTTGAGTTGAGAGGTTGGGGAGGAACCTTGAGAGTCACACTGATGAAAATAGTTTAGTGTTGAACTTTTCTTACATAGAGCGTTTGGCGACTTACTGCCGTCCAGTTCCCGCCAGGGTTTGATTTCACTCTAGAACGTCGGAATGATGCGAAGAACCCATCCTGATTATCAAGGAGAACTTGCCCGGAATAGGCATACCTTGGGTTTGATGAGCTTGAAGGTGTGACTCCGCCTTGGTCACCTGGGCTTTGAGCTTTGTTCTCTGTCGCCGTAGGAATGCCGCTGACTATCCGGATTAGTTGTAAATGGCTCCATCTTGGTATTTTAGGCGATCTCGGGGGAGCTGCATCATGTCTAGTGATCCCCGTTGGCTCGGGTGCAACGTTTTGGGCTCTCTGGCTGTTAGACATGACTGAGTGCTTGCGCTACGATGTGGCTTTCGTCGGCATTGGAATGGTCGCATGCAGACATCTGGTTGGCGGTCAAAGTAGAAAAAGGCTTGGGCAAGGGGGAGTATATCTGTTAAACCAGCTTGGGGGGAAAGTACTGTACAGAATTGCCGACGCATGCTAAGGCGCCAAGGGCTGACCTGACTATCGAGAGGCAACGCGAGACAGGTGACTGCCTCATCTGGGACTTTCGAGGCCTCCAGAAAGTGTGGCATTCCGCGTACCCGCGGCACTATATCTAATAGGAATGCACAGCCTGCCCTGCACACCATTTCCAACTAATCCCCTCACACCCTCAGAAATGCTGGAGGATCTTCTGGCTGAAATTCCAATCCGCCCATGGCAGGCCCGGCCAATCACACGTTTCAAGATTCAATTTCTGTCGAGGGGGTGTATCAGTAGGATGTGCACTTGTCAGCCTCATGTCTCAATTTCCGAGCAGCCTGATCAATGATCCTAGCCGAGCGGGTGGGCAGATTTCAAAATAGAATGGTTTTGGGGTTATCTATCGCAACATACAATAAAGGCTTCGGATGCTCTTAGCTTTCAATTGAAATTCGAGTTATGTTACCGTCTTTTTCGCCCTCATCCATCATTTGGGCTTGTCTGTGCCACTTTCTTCTTGAGCTCTTCTACTGTCCACCAGATTTCATCACATCATGACACTGAGGAATCCTTTCTCGCGTGCTTCAAAGTCTTTGCCTCCTCAAAATATCTCTGTTAGTGATGTAGATCCTCAGAAACTCGCAAACATGTTAAAAGAAGCCTTCAAAACCGATCCTTTCGATGTTGACGTTAGTGATCTCAACTTCCAACCAGAAGCTATGCCTACTGACAAATTATAGTTAATACACAATACTTATAGCATCAAGGCTAAAAGACATCTCACAGATGTAAGTTCAAGACCTTCTTTCATTCTCATTTCTCTGCTCTTCATCTTGAACACACGCTGAGATCTTGTTGCCCTCAGGTTGAAATCGCCAAATGCAGGTAGCATCTAGGCATGGAACACAAGCAGTTCATCCTGCCTATGTATGATATGATGCAACACATACTAGGAGTTCATGGCGCAATATTTATGTTCGTATGGTCGGATCGTTGATGGGTTGCAGTTGGCTCATGCATGTCAGCTGAGGAGGAGGAGGCTTGGCTTGGTTTTCAGAGGAGGCTGCCGGTCGGCTAAGTCCGGTCTAGGCCGGCATGCAATTTACCAATAGACCCCTTCAGCTGAGAGAAACGGGTCATCGAGACCAACGCCACATGGACGATCTGCGGCATGATAACGAATTTGATAGGAAAGGCGTCAATTCAAGCCGTAGCCTGCTTCCGAGTGCCTGCAGTGTGACATTCTTCGTGCTCTGATCACCTGAGACATACATGAAAAGGTGGTATCTTTGAATCAAGGCTGGCCACTAAATCGTTCGTATTCAAGAGGCTGTCATGGCATTGCGGCGGAGTAGTATGATGACAAAAGTGCGAGAATCGTCCCCGGAACGGTTCTGGGAATTTCAGGGCCTCACGCTGTGCTAAGTGTCCCTAACCCTCACAACAGCATCGCTCTCGACATTCTTCCCGAGTCCTAAGAAGCTCATGATCTTGTCCTCAATCGCTTATGCTCTCTTCGCAGCCGTGGTGTTCAATCGCGTTCTACCATACCTCAAGACCGCGATATGTCTTTGCTTGGCTGTCATGGCACCATCAAGCCCTAAGGCTGTGAGCCGCGGCCGCCCGACTGAAACCCTTTCAGACAGGATTCTCGGCACTTTCATAAGCAGTGCATTTGACTCTCAACATCGCTTCTTGTCGCAAGGGTCAATGGAAGAGCTTGTCACCAAGGAGTCAATTCTCAACACCTTTCTGAGAGGACGGCAATGGAGGAACGAGGGCCCTAAGCTAATTTCAGATGAGCAGCTCGCAGATTACATTCTCAAGCATGCCAGAACAATCTTCGCAATTGCTGTAATGCTTGCACTTCCTGGAAGTGAGCTGAGAGAGGGAATGCGACAAGGCCAGGAACGAGAGATGTCCGATCAGCATTTGCCCATAGATACAACATACTGGTCTGGGGAGCACGTCAATTCCGACGGAACATCTTCCTTTATCGAAGACTACGAAGATGAAATATGGTCTCCTGCCAGGATAGACCTTTTCTGTCGCGCGCAGTGGCAATTTCTGGCCCCTGTCTTCTCCATCAGCAAGCTCAATCATGATCTGAGCCCTCACTGTGTCTTACCTTTCACAGACAAGATTCAGGAATGTAGAATGGGAGCGTTCGGACAAGTATCAGGATATGCAATCCATCCATCGCATCTCGTCGATTCGAATGACAAAGTACGTATTTCGCCTGTCGCTAAAGAGAGCCACAACGAGCAGCTTGAATAATTGAGTCGCATAGGATTTTCACTGCCCCAAGTACGTCGCTGTGAAAAGAATTAATGACGAGGAAGCCGACCGGCAAAAGATGGTCCATAGCTGGGAGAGGGAAGCAGACATCCTGCAGAAGATGAATCAACTGAACCAACCCCACATTGTTCGGTTTCTTACGGCCTTCCGACGAGGATCCCCCGGACAAGAGGAACACTTTTTGATGATGGAATGGGCAAACGGTGGGAATCTCCGGGACTTTTGGCGAAAGTTTGATCGTCCAACTTTGACAGGGGATTTGACAAAGGCAACACTGCGCCAGATTCTGGGACTAGCCGAAGCAATCAGCAAAGCACATTATCCCGTGTCTACCTCCGGCTTGAACTTTCGACATGGTGACTTGAAACCAGAGAACATCCTTTGGTTCAAGGACGGCGGTGATGTTGATGGGATTGGCTTGCTCAAGATTGGGGACTGGGGTCTTGCAAAGCAACACCGATTCGTCACCGAGTTGCGAAGCAACAAGACCACCACTAGGTGGGGTACTCGCGCCTATGAGCCACCAGAGGAAGCGGCTAGTCAGGGAGCGAAGCTCCTGGTACCGGGACAGTCCGGAAAGAAGAGATCCCGCCTTTACGACATTTGGGCCATGGGTTGTATCACGCTGGAGTTCTGGATCTGGTTGGTCTATGGCCTCGAACAATTGGAAGAGTTCACCGCCAGAATCTATCTCAGTAACCCCGATGCCCCGCGCTTCTACCAAGTCAAGCGTGATTCTAGCAACCAACTCATAGCTACAGTCCACGATGTTGCTGTGCGATGGATGGAGCACATGGCAAAAGATCCCATCTTCAAGGTGGGCCAAACTGCTCTGGGTAACCTCCTCGAAGTTGTCCAGACTCGACTGCTTGTTGTCAAGCTTCCCGAGCGACTCGGTACATCAGCAATCACTTCGGATGACACCATGGCACCTCAGCAGGACGTCGTTCGCGAGCCAATCGTCAACAGATCGGCTGATTCGCCAGCGAACGCCACCGAGGCCCAGCACGTCGTTGCACTAGACATTGCACTAGAACCCCCTGACATTGTCGTCAGTGGTCCGGGAGCCAAGGAGACAGGACAAAAGCAGGAAGTCGATCCGGGCACTAACAGAGCATTCTCCAAAGGTGGCCGGGAACGTGCACGCTCAAATCAGTTCTATGACTCCATGCTTGAAATAGAAGGTGAGGATGAGGATGACAGCTACTGGTTCACAGGTCTCCCCAATCTTCCACGTGGCCCTTTTCTTGACGATATTGTCCGAATCATTAAGCAAGGTGATACATATCGATCGGCGGACTCAGGAGCCAAAGTGAGAAACGATGGACAATTTTCCCAAGCTATGCAGCGTACGGCAAGCTTGATTGCACCGCGAGCGAAACAAGTCAGTCCAAGGCCTCTCTCCTCCAGTATTGACGCTCAAGGTTGTCCATTGGCTAACAGCAACTTCGATTCTTAGGTTGTACGTTCTTTGCCTCATGTTCATTTATATCCGGTTATATTATGCTAATGATCGCTGCCAGGACGTAAGTAGCCCGTGAACTCCAGTCTGAACTTTGCAAACCGTTCACAGTATGTAGGTGTTGTCAATTCAGCTGGCCTTTCACGCTGCACTTCACTAAAAACACTTCACACTCTCAACAGGGAGTAAGTATAATTCCCGAGGGCCACAGTGTTAGCCACAACCCATGCTGACTGCTATCTATTATAGCATGTAAGCAAACCTGATTCATGCGGGTTTCGTAACGCCCACGAAGTAGATTGACACGTCATTGATAAACTATGGTAGACTGTAAGTTGGAACAACACCAAGTCAGGTGCCAGTTTAGACGTGTTTCTTACGACATGCTTCTCCAATAGCAAGTAGGTACCCGCCTGTCAAGCGAAATATCTCAATCGCTTCTAACGTTCGCTGCTAAAGCTTGGTACCGACTGGAACCTTGAAGTCGATAACAAATTCGCTGAGTTTACTCTGAATTCTATTCGTTCCAAGAATTTGCTGAAGCCTCACGATCTATCTCTTTCAGTCCTTTGTGGAGACTGTCAAGAGATATCCGAGAATATCTGGCAGCCAGCATTCAGCGTTACCTACGAAGCCGACGAATTAGAGACATCAGCAAAGGACTCTTGCCATCTCTGTCAACTGCTTTGGAAAGCCTACCAACGAGCCACGGTTAAGCTGTCAACTGTAACATTTGAAAGGACCGGAACGTTCCTCAAGATGAATGGCATAGGGCCGCCAGTTCTGTCGATCTCCAGAAGCCTGGGTGGGTTTTACCCTTTGGTACAGAAGAAATGGGTTATCTAACGTTTTGAACTAGGCCTGATGACAAGAATCGATGCCGATATTCAGGTTGGGTATCCAGATCTTTTTGAGGCTGGTAGCCAGGCATACTTTGAGATCATACGACATTGGCTGGATACGTGTGACGTCCACCATAGAAACTGCCACCGGACTGTCTCGGGAAACACATCCGATTGGGAAAACTCGAACGTTGCATTGCGACAGGACTACCTGCCCACACGAGTCATTGCTGTGGGAAAACCAGGAGACAAAACGGTGCATCTTCTGGAGACTAGACAATCTCGACCCCAAGATCGTGGAGAATGGATCGCACTCTCTCATCAATGGGGCAACGGGAATCAATTCTGCACCACCACGGCTAATCTGAAGGCACACATCGACGGTATGGATTTCGAATTGCTACCTGCTACTTTCAAACACGCAGTCACAGTGACTCGTGCTCTTGGGCGGCCATATCTTTGGATCGATTCACTTTGCATCATACAAGGCGAGGGTGGCGACTTCAACCAAGAAGCTAAGAACATGGAGCAAGTCTACAGTGGTGCGTATTGCGTCCTGGCGTCGAGCAGATCTCCAGGCCACTACGCTGGATTTTTGCAGAAGAGGAACCAGAGACATACTGTTATCATGCGACAGCATGGAAAACCGGCGCCATTTTACATCTCCGAGATCATTGACAACTTCGGATCTCACGTTCTGGACGGGTCTTTGAACAAAAGAGGATGGGTGCTGCAGGAACATGCACTAGCGCGTCGAACGGTATATTTCACTGATCATCAGACATATTTTGAGTGTGGGGAAGGTGTTCGCTGCGAAACAATGACGAAGTTGACCAAGTACGAAATCCCCTAGTCCCATACTACTAAGGTGTTTCTCGAGAAGCCTCACTTACTGATAGTCTAACATCAGTGAACTGGCCACATTCCTCGGGGATCCGGACTTCCCAAAAGTAATAATGAAGGCTGACCAAGGAGAAAGAATTCTTCGATACCAGGATCTGTATAGCACATATTCTCGACTCGGTCTTTCGAAGGATCACGATCGAACGATGGCAATCGACGGCCTACAGGACAGGCTTCTCAAGACGCTCAGAGTTCAAGGAGGCTTTGGAATCTTCGACGAGGGAGACAAAGATGGCCAAAACAGGGGGTTACTTCGCCGAAGCTTATTATGGCGCCGTGGAGCTGGTGTTCCTACTTTAGACCGCATCACATTTCCCAAGGACCATCCCATTGCGAAGGTGCCCTCATGGTCGTGGATGGCATGCCATGGCGGAATCGACTACATTAGCCCGTCTTTCGGTGGCGTAGACTGGGAAAAGATGAGGTCGCCTTGGTCCAAAGCGACTGGTGGGTTCGAAAGCCAGGTACAGACAGATGATCGCGGTGGAGATGTGGCTTTGGTTGCTGAGGCCAGAGACTACAACCTTCTCAACCTTCGCGATGGGCAGGGTGAAATCTTTTTCGACCGCCCTGGTGGTTCTCACCAGCCTTCAACAAAGTGCGTCGTCTTAGGAAAGCAGAAGGCAATCGCTCCGTTAGGAGACAACACGAACAGCATGAGAGATCACTACCTCTTGATTGTGGCGTCGACGAACAAGAGACACAAGGATGGGCACTTGATCTACGAACGTGTGGGGGCCGGGTATTTGCCCGGAAAGTTCATTGGATCAACTGGTGAAGAGGTCAGAATTCATTGAGGTATCTCTGCCAAATCATTCCGGCGCGAATGTAAAGCAACGAAGAGAACATATGGCACAGCATTGGCCCATTCAACATGGTGTCAAATAAGAGGAATGTTTTGTTTTGGGAAGGCAATCTGTGGTAATGGAGGCAGTTCGGCCTCATTCACACGCTCATTGATTATATTAATACACTAATCCAGGTCTTTTATCCAGCATTATAATCAGGATAAGGTGGAGAAAGCCGTGAAATGTATCTAGTGTGGTGTTCGCCTCCCATTTTCTTGACACTCATGACATGTTGCGAAAGATGTATTGTGTAAATGAGACCCCATGAGATAAGTAGATATGTACAAAAACAAATTGACTTTTTTTCGCCTTAGGAAATATTTGAAATGGCCTTATTGCGCCTCCAGGATTTGTGTTGATTTGAAGGTCTCACGAATGACGTCAAGGCGCCCAGAGCTAATGACGTCGTGGATCCGAGCCAAGCGTGATCTAATAAAACAGCTAACATTCCTCGCCGTTGAATCTAAATATTTCCGGCTTCATCTAAATCTCCTTCCTAAATTCGCCGTTCCGTTGGAGCTGCCGATCAACTACACAGTTCGTAGTCCTCATCATGCAGACTTCAACATCAGACGACCAATTCCCCAATCACAATGAAGCTTCCAACCACGCCCACGCAGCCGGTCTCACCGTGACCGAGCGAAATGAGCGATACTTTCTCACGCGAGTCGTACAGGCAGTGTTGAAGCCCCTCAAGCCCCGATTAATGAAACCTAAGAAGGGTTCAGATGAAAAGACGCGATTGACTGCCACAAAGAGGGCGCGCAGATACTGCGACGTCACGGAGAATGAAGTAGAAGGAGTCTGGACTTACGATATAACACCGAAGACCTCAACAGAAAGAAAGGAAGGTGCTGGGACAGGTTATAAGCGACGAATTCTTTACTTTGGGGGTGGAGGGTGGCAGATGCCCCCGAGCGAACACCACTGGGCCTTCTGCGCCGAGCTAGTGCGGCGCTTACCTGACACGAGGGTCACGATAATCTCATATCCCTTGGCGCCGAAGCATCCGGTCTCAGTAGCCTTCCCTCAGATTGAGAGGGTCCACAAGAAGCTGTTGATGGAGTCGACGAGGCTTGGGGAGAGGGTCATCGTGGCCGGCGACAGTTCAGGCGGCAACATCGCCCTCTGTGTGGTAACGTGGACGCTAAGGTTCCAAGAGGGAGAGACTGCGAAGCCACCGGTTGCCATCCTCGCGATGAGTCCAACTACAGATCTACGACACCAGATGGAAGAGATCAAGAAGGCGGATAAGGTTGATCCCATACATACCCACGGGTGTATCCATGACACGGCGAAGACGTGGTGTCCTGGACCAGTGAGCGATGGTAGCAGTTCGCACGAGAAGCCATCGTCTGGTCGATTGGATTGGAGCTTTGAGGATCCTCGCGTGTCCCCTATTCAGGCTGATCTCACGTACCTCGTTCGCCACGGGGTCAAGGTTCACGGTTTGACTGGGTCTTACGATGTGTTAGAGCCTGAAGCTGTAGCATTCAGAAATAAGTGCAAAGAGCATGGTGTGACAGGCGAGTGGCTATCATGGCATGGGCAGATGCACTGTTTCCCGTTGACATTTAGGTATGGGTTGAAAGCGAGTAAGGAGGCGTTGGACTGGATCGTAGGTGTTTTGGAGAAGTCTTGAAGATGACCGTGTTCACGCAGGAGGTGATTCGGGTGTTTATCTAATGACCATCGATTTGCCGTGGCGGCGTATAACTGTCAGGGCCATGCTCAGACCCGTACCAAGGAGGGCAGATTGCCTCCAAATTCCAATACACAATACCAGCTACGCCTCACTCTTTGCTGATTTCAACTTCCCCGTGCTTCGCTATTTCTTCCAATCCTCAGAATCCTGTCACTCGAGGTAGCCGATCAAAGTCGAAAGGCCTCCACCGATCTTGCGGTCGATCTCCTCCCGGGCACCGGGCTCGCCAGGTCGAAGGAACAAAGTGAACGGCCACCGCTCCACGACAATGTGCTCCTTCTTCATTCTAGCTCCGGCTTCATGAGCCTTCTGGAAGATCCCAACCTTCCTCGAATAGCTCTTCAAAAGCTAGTGTCGGGCACTCGACTACTCCCAGGCGTAGAACACCGAAGATGACGTACCTCTTGATGGCCGTATCATGGTTGACGACGCAGTCCAGAGCGTACATGATCTTGACCGCCATGGGGTCGTCCATACTCGTGGGAACCGAAAGATCCAGGTACTGGCGGATGATTTGCGCTGCCGTTCCGTGGGGGCCTTCCGTTGCGAGGCGATCCTCGTTTGTGATATTGTCCCGAACTGCCTTCCCAAGCATGGTGACAAGGGTGGCATGCCCGTTGTCGGAAGGGCTCCGGAGCAGGGGCATCATTGTCGCCAAAACGCAAGCCAGTTCAAGCTGGCCGTAGCCCTCATCGGCAACGTGGGCAACCTGAGTCAGTTATTGAAGCCTTATTGAAGTAGTTGGAAATTTGCTAACAGTTCACATGATTTTGAGAAGAACTGCGCCTCTATCCCGACTCGCAACTCACTGAACCCAGTGCCTGCGTCTTCAACCAAGCCCATTCAAGTACTTGTTCGACTTTCACTCAGTCACCTTCAACCATTTCAGCTGGGCCAAATGGTCTAGCTGGTAAAAGAAACAGCTAAACAAATCCTCGTCAGTAGATGCTCTGGTGACTCCGGGAGGGGGTTCGTTTGAAACGCGACGGGGCCATGAGAAAGGTAATTACCTTTCGGTTTTTCTCACTTTGACTTCCGTTCGTCTTATGAACCCTCTGATGTTCTTAACATGACTTTGCGAACCTCTGTCTGAGTGAACAACTTTCCACGATTCTTCATCATGGGGGATATGCCGTTTCCCCAACCTCCGGGAAAAGGGACATCATCAATCAGGAGTCCAAGCCTGGGTATTCTCGGAGGGATATTTCCAAATTCAGGAGAAGTGTGTATAAGGCCGATCTTATGAACTCGTGCAAATCCTTACGTTGTCGTCTCTGCTCTCATTCACTGTTCATTTTTCAATTGGTAAATACGCTATTTCAGATGCTGGTCAAGGTGCAGGTAGAGATATAGTTGACGATCAGGACAGTGATGCAGAGCAGAAGTGGTTAGGAGAAGTGGGAAGCAGAGATGGCGATGAGCAGAGGTGGTTGTGTCTAGAGATAGCGATCAGGGATGGACGGGAATCTGGAGGAAGCAGGGGCCAGTAATGAGAGTCAGAGATACAGACAGGAGCCAGAGACAGGAGCTAGAGATAGAGATTGGAATATCAACAGTGCTGGCAGGCAGAGGCAAGGAGCAGAGCCGCATAGCGAATAGGAAGGACGCAGACAGAGGACGCAGATAGGGACGCAGATATGGACGGAGACAATGAGCAGAGACAGTAGGCAGAGATGGCAGGCAGGGACGAAGACTAGCGACGGGGAAGCAGGACGACGAGGCAGGACGACGAGGCAGGACGACGACAGTCACAGCAGTCAGGGATTACAGTCAGTCAGGAAATTCACACATCTCACATCGCACATCATATCGCACAGCACATCCATAACACAACACATCACACATCACCATTCACGGAAGGCACAGGAACAGTTTTGGGGTGGGAAGTATCCCCGCTGGTGATGTATTAAAAAAAAAAAAAAAAAAAAAAAAAGGAAAAAACCCCGCGAGGGGAAAAACCAGGTCCGCTTGTCGCTTGTGTCGCTGAAGGAAAAAAACACACTCGCTGAAAGAAAATGAGTGTGAAAAAAGAGTGTGAAAAAAAGAGTGAAAAAAAGCAACGCTAGGTAATGATATCCGCTGTAAAAAACACCGCTGGTGGTCATCGCTGTCGTCCTCGTCGTCGTCCGTCGTCCTTGTCGCACCCTCTCGAGTGCTTATTCGTTCCCTTGCTGAAGAAAAAAGAGGAAGGAAGGCAGGAAGGCGCCTCCCCTTATCTGGAGTAAGGCTTGGGCCTTCTTGTGGGAAGGAGCATCGTGGGGGGCGCCTTCCTCTTCCTGATGACCGTGCCTGCTGTAGAAGGAGCAGGGGGGCGATGCTCCTGGGAAGGAGCAGGAGGAGGAGAGAGCGAGGGAGAGGGGAGGAAGGGACGACCGGGAGGAGGCGCTGCCATCTGCGCGATGGGCATGTCGCCATGGTTGGCGAGGATCTTCGGACCCTTGCGGGCCCTGCCCGACTTATTGCGAGGCAGGTTGCTCGACTTCTTGCGTCCCGCCTGGCCGACCTGCGTCTTTTTGTCGACACGAGCCGGGGCGGGCTTGTGAGGAGGGCGGGAAGGAGCGTTCGAGCGCTTGCCCAGAGCACCACCCGAGCCTGCCGTCTTGAGGCGGATCTCGACCCGAATGGTGCTCTTTACGTTGGGGTTACCCAACTTGAAGAAGGGGCGGGGGGCGGTGCGGGAAGGAGCAGTGGGAGACATCGTGACTTCTGTCTGTGGTGATGTACTGGGAGCGGTGGTAGCGTGTATAAAGCAAGAAAGCGAAAAAGTGGCAAAAAAAGCGAAACAGCGAAGCAAAATGTTTTGTTTGAAAGCGGACGAAGAAAAGAAGAAGAAGAAACAGAACGAGCTTCTTGGCGGGCGATCTGGGGCTTTATACACTTGACGACGAGACATACGGGACGCAGCCATCTACGGTGCTACTCTTGGGTGGGCAACCTGTTGGCTGGTGGCGCACATTCCGAATAGATTCAAAAGTAAGTTGCTGCTTTAGTCCTGTGGCAGGGAAATTGCGGGGGGGGGGGGGGGGGGCATACATGTTCCTCCATTGAGGGAGGGCATGGAAGGCCCAAAACCATATCGGAGACGGTACCAAGGACAGCGAAAGCGACAGCAACAGCAACAGCAACAGCGACGACATCGGGAGACAGCGATGACGCATGGAGCCAGGGAACAGGGAGAGAGAGGGACGAGGATGGGAGACGATAGCGAGAGATGATGGCGAGAGCCGAGGACAACAGACGAGGACTACCAGCGACACCAAGCGACAGCGACGGTACCAAGCGACAGCGACGACATGCAGAGCCAGGAGATACAGACGGAGACGGAGACGGAGACGAGGGAGACAAACAGGTGCGACGGACGGGACCGACAGGCGAGGATCACAGACGACCAGAAATGAAGGGAGACACGGGCGAACTCAGAGAATAGGGGTTGCGGACCTGGACGACCAGCCACCCACCAAGGTCACGAACCGCCAGTAACTTATCAATCGCGACAATAACAGCCGAGCGAGACTAAAATCCACGTATGCAATGGCTTAAAGCCTTTCTTGATTCATGCCTATAGTACACATGCCCTCGTATCGTCTTATCCGAGTTCGCCAACCCGCCTACAAGGTATCGTCCTATTGCCCTTCCGCCCAACGCCATAATGATGCAACTTGACAAACCCTATTGTCTCCTTTTGATCCTTATACACAGTACTAGTACAGTT
Source organism: Colletotrichum siamense (assembly GCF_013390195.1). Classification (NCBI taxonomy): domain Eukaryota; kingdom Fungi; phylum Ascomycota; class Sordariomycetes; order Glomerellales; family Glomerellaceae; genus Colletotrichum; species Colletotrichum siamense. The sequence goes on along the minus strand of NW_023501016.1, from coordinate 5,954,294 downwards.
GTTCCAATGCAGAGCTCACGCATCGAGCTCGCCCTCCTCAATCATCCGGCCGAGAATGAGGCTCTGGATGACCAGCTCGTCGCTCAAGGTTCTGATCCGCTTCGGGGCTCGGTCTGCCTCGTCCTTGGCGGGCGCAGCTGGCCGCTTCCTCTTCTTAGAGGGCTTCGTGTTGGGGGCGGCGGAGCTGAATAGCCCCTCCTCGGTTCCGGTGTGCTCGTCGACATATACCCAGTCGAAAGGGTCGTCTAGCTCTTCTCGTTGCTTGAGCGTCTCCTTTGCTTCCTCGAGATTGTAGGCTCGCGACAGCGTAGCACCCAAGACATGTGCTAGGAAAACATACGGCATCTTCTTATCCTCCGCTCTGGACTTCTTCATCACCAGGAGGATCTTGCTTCCCTCCAACATCTTTGGCCTGCGTTCGATGACATCGCCAAGTCGTGCCTCGGTGGCCGAGTAGGGTGCCAGGGAGCGAGAGCGGATGGCGTCTCGAAGGAAGGTTGACTGTCCTGCACAAAGAAGGTATGGCAGCCAATCTACCACTGTCCCCTTTGCCACGCAGGTGGCTACCCATCTATCCGAAATGCAAGGTAGTCCCAGGGCAAGAGCTTGCATGTACTTAACCTTTCGAGAGTGACCATCTGCAATCAGGGCTGTGAAGCCGAGTGACTGTGCCCAGGGTGTCAATGTCAAAGGGGTTACCTCTGTTCCATCCGACGCCGGGCTGGTTGACCTGCTCTTCAACGCGTTTGCTTCGAATAGTTCGTCGAAGCCGTTGGTAAGCAGATGTCCACCAGCTTGTGAAATCATCTTTTCAACATCTCGGCTCTGTCCCAAACGGTGCTCGTACTGGTCCGGCTTCTCGCCGTCTTTCTTCGACTGAAATGATATGGCAAAGGCCATGCCAGCGAAGATCTTAGCACCACCGCCATCTTTGGAAGTATACGACAACATTGAGAGACGGCTGCCGCGTGCACTTTGCTTCGGAGGTTGGATGATACTATTCTCGAAGCCCGTAACAGAAGGTGACCGGGTCAGCTCGTCAGTCGAGGCACTATCAAGACGCGTGCTCCTGCGGCTCTGTCTTCGAGTGCTGGGCTTGGCCACGCGTGACCCTGTGGTGACTCTCGACAAGGACTTTGCGGACTGGCGTCCACGTGTCGGCTTTTCGGGGGAAAGCGGCGGAAGCTCGACGGATTCTTGGGTAGCCGGAGAGGTCTTGTCCGATGGTGCTGGCGTAGCTGTGAGATCACTCAACGTCGAGGTCGACCCAGGAGGCTCAGCAGCAGTCGGTGATTGATGGGTATCTGGCGTTGCGGGAGTATTCTCTGTTGGTTTGTTCTGGCTAATGATGGCTGGAGACGTCTTGTTCTTGGACCGAGTCTTGGGAATGGGAGGGGAAGATGGAAGGGCAGGTTGGTCCTCAGCAGGGAGGGCATCTGCTGGGGCAGGTGCCTCTTCCTTGGTGACTGCGTCTGGCGCCATAATCGGCTCCTCCGCAGGAACTATGGCATGCTGAGCAGCGCCTTCGCCCGAGTTGTGACCCTCGCGACCCTCCGTGTTAGCAGACTCCACAGATGCAGCTGCACGTGCTGTGGTCTTCAATGATTGAGCCTTTGGTGTTGGTCGGGGTTTGCGGCCGGACCTGCGCGACGGTTGCACAGGCGCAGGCTCTGATAGCTCGGTGTCGGGCTCTTTGGCTGGCTCAACTTCTGCCACAACTTCTTCCGTATTTTTCTCGACCTCGCCCTCCACCTCCCTGGGCGCTCTGTCTTGACTGGCGGTTTCCGCAGGGACTTCCCGTTCTTCGACAGGCTCAGCATGGCGTTTCGCCAAAGGCTGGTCAGATGATGCTATAACCACAGGCTCAGGATGCGACTGCGTGTTGGTAGGACTCGTCTCGGGAATAACGTCCTTCGGGCGCGAGCTGTTGCCCGAACTCTCCGTTTCCGGGACTGCGCCTGCAGTATTCGACTTCTGGGTAGCACCGGTACTGTCTGGGACTTTTTCGTTACTCGACACGATTGCCGGTTTGCCGTTTCCAAGATCGGGCGATGCCCGCGAACGCGGCCGCTGGGCTTCTTGTCCCTGAGAATCAGCAACTGTAAACTCGTCCGCTTCGTCGTCTGATGTAGTCGCAATACGTCGTCCACGATATCGTCCTGCCCGAGTGGCTCTTGTTCTCTTAGTCGTTGAAGGCACCTCGACGGAACGACGCTCACTGCGACGTCCGACACTGATATTGGCAAGCTGTTTCGACGCTGCCTCTTGCTTCTGTGCAACGAGTCTTCTGCGCCTCAAGGCATCGTCAAAATCATCCCCAAAATCATCCGTATCGTCCCCAGACATCACGTCCTCAGCTTCGTTGCTGAGCCTTCTTCTTGGCGGTTCCTTCGCACTCTCGTATTCTGCTGGGGGCTCCGGTCGCACTCGTGTGTTGGCCGGTGCGTACTGTGGTGATTCGGGTACCGTGCCATCATCGGGTTGACCAACACTCGGACTGCGTTCCTGACGACCCGGCGACTCAGTCCTAGTAATTTGCGGGCTCGACGGAGGCATAGAAGACGCTATGTTATACCGATTCTTAAGCGGTGACGTCTCAGCGACGTTTGGCGAGATGGAGTTGTGGGCGTACACGTGCGGAGACGGTCTCGAGGAGGTAGGGCTGAATCGCTTGACGGCTGACGAAAACTGGGTTTGACCAAATAACTGCGATCCAACCAAGGCAGGGTCACCGAGCTTCTTAATGCCCGCGAAGGGGTTATTGGCGGGTGTCTGCGGCGGTTGGGCCGTGTTGGGCAGAGGAGAGTCGATATCGGTTCGTTGGACGGAGGAGTGTTGTTGGGAGCTGGACCTGCGCCAGGCCCCTCGGCCCGTAGCCAGATTGACATCGTCGGGTATCGATGAAGGTTCTTCCTCCGGCTGCGTCTCTTCCTGGATCAGGTGGCTGAGGTTGCCAAAGTTCACTGGACCCGAATCTTCGTCGTGGGGAGGGCAACTCTGGGTCACGGCGTCTTGTGAGATGGGGCTCGTCTCGACGAAGGACGGGCCATCGTAGTAGTTCTGGTAATCTCGTTCGTCGTTATCTTGAGTCGGCGACTGCTGTGACACGTCCATCTTGGCTTTTTTGCGAGACACGGAGCGCGATGATCGAGGCGAGACATTGACTTTCTTCGGCTGCCGAGATGTTTCGTCGAGGGCGCATGGTGCGGGGGTGGGTTCGGTTTGAGGATCTATCGCATCGTCGTCGCGGATCGGGGCCAACGGCGGCTTGACAAAATTTGTCGCGTCGGACGGCCCTGGCGGAGCTGAGACAAAGGATGTTGTTTGGGGATCTGGGCCGCGATCTTGGCCTCCGGCATCCGTAGCGGCGGCAGCGGGAAGTGACGCGACCGATAGGCCCTCGCGAATAAAGTCCTGCTGGGGTAGCTGTCTTGGTCAGTGCCATCCCGGCAAGGAATCCCTGTTTCCCAGGTGGGGGAACAAACACCCACCGCGTTTCCGGTTCCAGTCGCTGGAGGCGCGCTGCTCAGTACCGATTGGGAAATAGGCTGACCGGTCGCTCTGCTCGGAGGATCAGGAAGGAAAGTCGAAGGTGAGTCGCGACGCCTTCTGCTCTCTCGACTGTTTTGTCGCGATAATGTTGATGGCCTCGGCGGCGAACTGCTTGTCTGTATTGGCGCCCGAATCAGTTAGCGCATGGTCGCAGCAATGCCTGCATCGTTGCAGTGCTAGCAAATGTTGCAATCAATCCAGTGGCAGCAATGCCCCAAAACACGTCCAGGGCAGGCAGAAAAAGCGCCTCCACTTGGAGGAACGCCACAGGAAAAAGCAAAAATGGCCCTACGTACCACGCCGATCCCATACACGACCCTGTATTGGTCCAGGACGTACTGGCTGTCTTGCGATTCGTTCTTGCCCTCGAGGGCCTTCTTCTCGGCGGCTGCGAGGGTTTTAGAGCGCGTCATTGTCGTTTCGCATCGTCGGTCAAGGCTGGGAGAGAATCTGACGAGAAAGAGGCGCGAGAAAGACTGGCGGGGGCGGGTGGAAAAGTGACAGGGGAGAGAACCCGACTGAGATGGCTGGACGCGAAACAGACACCAGGTCATGTGCTCAGAAAGGTTGCAGGTCTTAGGTAAGCTGCACCACCTTGTGCACAGAGCTTCTTTATGCACAGCACACATAGCTGCCTATTTTGTGCAACGCAAGCCACTGAAGTGAATGATTGCTTTCCTTTCCTTTGCTGTACCTAGACTTCTCCTTTGACATTATGTAAGGGAGCTGCATTCAGACAAATGAACTTGCTTTTTGATTCTTCTTGTTTTTTCTAATGGAAGACCCCTTGAAAGTGAGCCTTTTTGGTGACTTATCGAGGTGCTTGTCGGCCATGTCAGTACAGCAGCTTTGTAGTCAAATTCCGCTGTCACTTTCAGCCACATGTATTCAGAACCACATAGATATGAAGAATCCAAACATTCACTCAGAGGTCTTCAAAGGTGGAACATGCCATGAGTCCATGGAACATTCGATTAATAACAGCTTCAGTCATCCATGACCAGCGTGTGGCCCAGCATCATAAACCAACCACAAATTCGGAAGTATCAGATATTGAAAGCAGGATTATCTGCAGACATTTCAGCTCTTTCAAGGATATTAGTCGCAGCCATGGGAAAACCACTCTGTTGCGAGACATTTTGTCTGGGATTCTCGGAAAAGGGGAAGACTAACCCTCAAGACTACGCTAACAAGGTTACAGAGATTCAAGATACGGTTCGCCAGCAGGGTCCCCGAGAAGACATGACAGTCAGCTGGGTGAGTGAGGAGTAAGATTTGTCGTCTGGGGCTGACCTTCACTTGAACAGAACCCCTTTCACGAGCAATTCATCATCCTAACGCCAGTAGAGCATCCCCTCAGTATGGTATGTTGAACCTTCCTACACGTGATAACTAATCTTATCCGAGTGCCAGGAGCAGAAGACCATGCTTACAGACATCCGTGACACGTGGAAGCGGGAGCTCCCTGTCGATAAGCGGCCCTCGAGGAAGGATCATGGCTGGGCGAGGAGAGTTCTCACGAGGGACTCGAGTCAGTAGGGCGGCAGGCACATCAAAAGCACTTTAATCAGGAACCAATTCGAAGTCTGAAGTCGAAATTTCCTTTGATCATGCAATGCGCCGTGGCGCAGGGAGATATGTACGTGGGACGCGACGGGCCCGTATCGAAGTAAATACAGTGGGAATCCATATATGAACAATTCAAATCACGCTCTCATGCCCGTATTTCGTCATATCACGGGTTGTAGCTGAGGACCTCGAGGTTGCGCACCTGGAACTCGGTGCCTACACGACTCGTTAGCATCGTCGCAATTTAAGTTGACAGAAAGCTTATTCCACTACTCACTTCCACTTGGGCCGGGCGAGCCGGAAGAGCCCTCCATTTGCAAGTTGATAATCCTTCATTTCAAGTCAGTAATCACCCTCAAACTTTCCCACCGGATATCCGGCATCAGGCGTCAAACTTACAGGTACATCGGCTTTCCGAAGTATCCAGCGCCGACTTGTGTCGTGATGAGGTTGCCGTCCATGTAGAACTTGGCCTGCACGTCCTTGCCGTTCAGGTCCCTCGTCTCAACCTTGATGCTGTGGAAGTTGCCGGGGCTCGGGTAGTTGACGTCCTTGGCCGTCACGATCGAGCTCGTGTTGAAGGTGTTGAAGCTGATCTTGCCGCTGCCCTTCCACTCGGCCATGTCGATCTCAGGCGGCCAGCCCTGCACGGCGGTCAGCCAGAAGGCGGGCCATGTGCCCTTGGTCGTGGTCGCTTTCAGCTCGGCGCTGAAGTCGTAGCCGCCGCCCTTGGAGACGTTGAAGTGCTCCTTAGCGTGGATCGCGCCGCTAAGGTAATTGATGGCAATCTGCTGGCCGCCGTGCGTCGCCGGCTTCTGGCCGCTGACCTTGTTCGCGGTGAGGGTGAGCGTGCCGCCGCTGAACTTGACGTTGTCCTTGGTCATGCGCGCGCCGCCATTGTGGTCGCTGCCCCAGGGGTAGAGGTAGTTCCAGTCGGCGTCGAAGTTGGACTGCGAGTCGAAGCTCGTCTTGGGGATGATGGTCCGCACGGCCCCGACGGGGAGCACGTCGGCCACGAGCAGCGCGCTGCTGAGGAGGAGGGCTGCTTGATTGAACCAGACCATCTTGGCAAATGAAAGAATGGAATGGAGGGTTGAGGTTGGAAGAAGCATCCAACAGACCAGACGAACACCCGGGACATTGCGCACTTCAAATACCCAAATAGCTATCCGCGCTCTTGTCTGGGCGTCGAGTTGATGGCAGTCGGCTGATGACCAGAGCTAGCTCGGCCTCACGACCCTGTCTGATGCCCCGCAAGACCCTCGAGATAGATGAACTGACCTCCACACCAGCAGGATTTCCACCAACGACAATTGGCTTGAAACATCAATTCTGGAAAGAGGCGAAACACTCCGACGCAGGGGCCCCCATGGCGATCCAGGGCGCTAAACTTAGAATGCCCTCCGTGTAAACGCCGTTGCTCCCGTATTGACGACATCGTCACACGCTGTCATCCTTAAAGGGGGCTGCAATGCCAAATGCGCCAGCGGCAAGCGAGGGCGCTCGAAGCAACCTCACCCCGGGATGGAAGGCGGTGGTCGTCCGAACTTAATGGAAGATCAGGCCGACGAGATGGTGCCACGCTCCCGCAACCCTGTCGCTGCGACATCGTATTCGAAGGGGTTGTCGGCACTTGCCCATTTGGCGGTAAACCTTGATCGGATTTCGCACCAGTCGCTGCGATGCCAGTGGCTCCTTTTGGTCTGGCCAGACTCTCGTGAAGCTCGGTTTGCTGAGGCATAAGTTGGGATCGACATGACAGCTCGGGTGATCGGCGCAACAGGCGTCCGGGCATTGGCGCGTGCTGCCGAGGTGTAAGGCGTGAATGAATCCGGCTGGTCGGCATGATATTGAATGCTATCATAGTGCAATATTTTTGCAATTAAGATATGCTTTTGGATCTCGTGGCTGATATTGATGACATCGAGGAGAAGGTCGTTTCAAGAAGATTGAACGGGGGTCGAGTTGAGACAGACCCACTATTTCTACGCGAGGTTCTCGGTGAGGAGGTTGACCGAGAGAACTCACCGAGAAAGGCCTCTTACCGGTTATTCGACCACAGAACCAACATGTTGAATGACGCCAATTCAGTGACAATAACAACTGGTATTAGCGGCAGACATAATTATATAACTCCTCAAATAATTCATTTTAAACTGTCATTCTTTGCATCTCCCAGTCGGCCGCATCGTCTACTTCAACATCATCGTCCAAATCCACCGTGTTCTGGACAAAATATTTCGCAAACCCCATAGCTCGGATTCTGCATGTTACCAGCAGCTTGAAAGCCGCCCTACTGTATCTTTGCTTTTCAGCGAGACCGGCTAGAAACCACACAACATATTCCACGTTTTCTCTCGACTCATACAAGTATATCTCGTCAAGAATACACAGGAGCATTCCCCCGGGCGGCAACTGTTTTGTTAGCTTCTTGAAAAGATCGCAAAGTGCTTTGACATCAAATCTTGCCAGCCGTCGCCAATTCTTCTCTGCCATAAATGAAAGGTCGACTGTCATCCCTTTATCTTTCATTTGGCTGACAAGCTGGCCTACCAGACTAGCCATCAACCCAGCAGCCGACGTCTCCAACGACGGAAACAGAGGACTAGAACAATGCTCTGCGCAGAAGTAGTTCAGGACAAAAACCGGGGCGTCCGCAGCGCCTGCACTATCACACAGCCGCGACAACTCGGCAGCAACGAGACTGAGGGGGGAGATCCCATCCGCGCGAGCAGTGTCTTCATTGCCGTTGACGAGCAGGCTTCTTGATGAATGTGCATCTCGCAGAAATGACTTGAACGTTTCGTTTCGAATCATCGCCGCAGCTCTCGACTTCTGTTCATCATTCATGATGTACCCAGACTGGGCACATCTCAGGATGTCTTGCTGGACAACTCCTGGGTCGAATCGAATAAGTTGCAGCAAAGCCCCTCTATCCGCGGCCGCCTTCTCCTGGCGGTCTTTCTGGGCTTTCTCGTCTGCTAGCTGCTGCAGCTCAAAGATTCTCAAGCTATCGTCTGAAGATGTGCGATGAACATTCGCTAGATCGTACTGGCTAATGGGCTCGAGGGCGGCCTTCATGGTGCCTGAAGTATCACACGGCTTTAGCAAGGACAGAGTACCCAGCAAAGGGGTTGTTGGCGGCAAGAAAGCCCCCGCGGCCATGCTTGGGTCATCACTTACGCAGCTCTGCAGTATTCACCTGCAGCAGCGGATGTGTTTCAAGGAACTGCAATATTTTGTTCACCACCAGCTCGGTTCGCTCTCCCATGAGAAAAGTGTCGTGGGTCTCCTCGGCGTTGTAGAGTTGCCCCTCCTTTCCGATGTTCTCAGCACATTGCCGCATTTCTCTCAAGCTCATTGAAAGATCCATTTTGAAGTCTTTTTGTTTGATAACGGCACCGAAGACCTTGCCTAATTGTGATCAGCACAATCAATGCATTCCAATAGAAGCGCAAGAGAGAGGGCACTGCGAGATCTCACTGAGTCTGCTGTCCGCGAAAAACTGCATGATTTGGCGCAATGACTTTAGTGTGGCGCGATAGAGATTGAAGACTAGTCGCTCAAAATGCTGGTTACGATGCGTCCATATTGCGACGTATCGTCTCGTTGATTCCATCACATCTGGTATCTCCGAAAGCGCCTGGAAAATATCCTCCTCAACCTTACTGTAGTTTGCCGTAGCCTGCACAAATGTCTCTTTAGTGACTTTCTATTCACGGCGATTTCTCTGAAGATGATGCCTTACCCCTATAATCAACTTGAACACTCCACAGATACTATTCCAGAGATGTGAGTAAAAATCATACCCCAACCTGTTTAGATGTCACATCTTTCTTACCTAGATCCATAGTCGCCAGTTGGCAAAAGACCAAGCCATGCGGTCAGAGCCTCAGAGTGATTGCCAATCTTGTTGATGAATTCCATTGACTTCCCTATTTTGCCGGTTCTTTGTTTCCATCTCTGAGCTGTGGCTTGGATTTCCTCTACGACCTCATCCCAAGTACACCCACGGAGGCTCAATGATCTCGTGATTGGCTGGGTTCCGCTTTCTTTCCGTTCCAGCTTCGACCTCACTTCCGACATCAGCTTGAAGAGCTGCGCTATCTCGTCATCGGCTTGCTTCCACAGCGCACTTCTGTAATCAATCGGATCAGAACTGTTGGTGTCCATTCGCGTTGTATTGCAAACCTTTGATCATCGCCATGCTCAGCTTCGGTATGAGAGACCAGTCGTCCAGCCCAAGGGCTATGTACCGGGTCGGGCTCTCCTGAAATACACACATGGTTCTCTATGAATCTAATGGGTGAGCTTGAGGGCTGTCGCTCCCTTGAGGCCAGAAATGTAGATCGGTCTAGGTTCGCCATTGCGGGACGGACGCGTAGTATTTACTAGACGAAGGATTGACTTAGGGTGCTCTTCTACATCATCGACATACTTCTATGTGAAGTCCGGTGACATTCAGCGAGTGTTCTGCTTCATATGAGGGGTTTGTGTGGTGAACAGGGCAGGCCATCTGCTTGCGATTCTCAACCGCCAAGATAGGTAAAGACTGCAGCAACATCTGCATGTCAAGTGGACCTGGATACGGACCAGCCGCTGGAAATACCCAATTACGACGGACCATGTGTTGGCTGTTGGAAGGCCCTCACATGTTGGTCAGGGGGAATAGCCCCTCAGTAAGCACTGTTGGTACTCGAAGCGGATGTGTGCTGCGGCAGACCATGCGCCAGAGTGGGTATTCACTGCGAAAATTGCTCACCAACCAAGTAATTATGTATCGTCGTAGGTGGCGCAGTCCCAGTTCCTGCGCATGTCGGGTATCCTGTGTTACGGCGCAAAAGAACATCATTGGTCATTTCAGGCTTTCCCAGGTTGGGCGACCTCGGTTAAAACCAATCAGGCACCGTTGGCTGGCTTTCAAGTGCACATTTCACACCATCCTTTGACGCTTGAATATCTCTCTGGATATTCTGTCCAGTCTTCGGATTCTCTGCCCAGACAATTGAGCCATAAATGTCAGCATGCTGCCTGAAGCCCCCCAATCGTTCAACCGCGGGGGAGATATCTTGCTGTGGCCCCGTCCAACTCCTCCAACTCCCCAGACAACCGACAATACTGGCGAAAAAGCCATTCTGAGCCAACTGGTTTCAAAGGACGAGACAAAAGACAACGAAGACCATCCTTCAAGTACTGAAAAGATTGAGTCGGCAAAACCGAGCGAAGATGCGGCGACTGCTCAGTCCCGTGGCCAGCCAAGCAAACCTAAGCCAGCGGATGGACCTACGGAGTCGAAGGCAGTCCTAAGTCAACATGTCGCTCATCTACAGCATAAGACTCTCGGAAAGCAGCTCTTCGATAGAGAGAAACAGATGGGTCGCTTCGGAGTCCGAGCCCAACAAGCAGTCTTGGACCATACTTTCACACACATGCGGATCGAAGAGCTTGAAAAGCAAGTCAAGGACTTAAGAGCCATTATCAACGGCGCTGACACCGTGTGGGAGCCACCGACCCCAGACGAGATGTATCCAGTCCACCGCCATCAACTCCTGAGGGTGCCCTTCGACCAGTTTCGTCTAACGAAAAATAATGTCGCATTGCCCACAAACGAGAAAGCAGCTCTTGAGGTTCAAATTTCCGAGAGCGTTTCCTCAGCGGGTGTGGAATATTCATCTTCCCCTGAACGGCTGCGCATCCGATCTCGCGCTCTTCTTTCGCACCTCGATAAGCTGGTCGGAGCTTCCCTGATGATTCAGACGTCGCCCCCACAGGTCGTGGGAAATATTGAGGTTTACAACAGTATTGTTTTCCTGCGTCCATTTAAATTCTTCGTGGGGCACATAGATGATATCAAGGGCAGCGTCCAAGCCGTGAAATCAGCTGCAGAAGCTGAGGAAGCAAAGAAGGCCATCCCCTCCCAGGTACTTGAACAGCTCCCTAAACGGCACAAAGGGAAGAAGTTGCAGCAGATGTACTTGTACAAGGATCTGCTACCAGATCTGGAGTGTCTAGTTGAATTCCTCGACACGGATCTCAAGCCGACGATGATCCTGCGACAGCAGATTGCAGATGGAACAGCAACAGAAATTGAATACGCCGATCTCTGGCATCTTTTCAAGCGAGGGGATTTTGTTATTACTCAGGAAGAGCAACACCATGCTTACCGGATTTTCAGCATTGCCGGTGGAAGAGAGCCCCTAAGCTATCGCAAATTCGGCAATGAAGAAAAGCCCATCCGTGTCGATGGATTCGTGCTGGACTGCATTAGCATGGCTAGCAATGGGCACATGTACGTGCCGAAAATCAAGCGAATGTCCATCAAGAAGTTTTTCGGAAGGAAGCCGATTACCTCACTACCGGTTTATCCCATGAGATTCGACAAGAACTATGACACGCTACGAAAGAAGTTCATTGACGGAGGCAAACGATTTGTGAATTTGACAAACCGTCCCTTTTGCCACAAGATGTTCAAAGGCAGGACATTGGATGATTTGTCACACGACTTGGAGGCGCAGGTCATCGTTGACATGGCCTTGGCCGTCGCACAAAATCCTGATTGGCTACTGAAGTCTTCCGTTTCGACGGACAGCTTCACCCGGCCAGACCCACGAGAGACCCGTCAAGACTCATGGTGTAAGCATGGAACCACACAAGGCTGTTGTGGAGGAGATGTTATTCACAGAGACGGAGATACTGATGAATTCAATTCTCAAATCTTCTTGGGTGAGATGTCTCGGTATCTCGGGCCACGACACGAAAAGGATTTGACTGAGGATGACCTCATGTTGATGCAACATTATGTCCATGCGTTCGTATTACGATCACGGCAATGGGTTACTGTGCCGACCGATAAACTCAGCGACGTGGAGTTCTCCAACAGCTTCGACGACCTAGTTCTGCCCGACAATCACAGCAAAACGGTGCGTGCGCTGGTCGACACCCATGAATCCTTACGGGCGACAAGGTCATCGGAGTCCCTCACTGGCAATCCCCTCAGTATAGGATCTTGCCTGGATCTCGTCAAAGGAAAAGGAGCTGGACTCGTGATTCTACTCCATGGACCACCTGGTGTCGGCAAAACCTCAACGGCCGAGTGCGTTGCGGATGATACGAAGCGCCCTCTCTTCCCAATCACCTGCGGTGACATCGGCGAGACAGCTCTCGAGGTTGAAAAGAACTTGCAGTACAACTTTCAGCTGGCTCACAAGTGGGGATGCGTGCTTCTCCTCGACGAAGCCGACGTGTTCTTGGCCAAGAGAACGAGAAGCGACTTACGCCACAACGCTGTTACAAGCGTCTTTCTCCGAACTCTCGAATACTACGCTGGCATCTTGTTTCTCACGACAAATCGTGTGGGGACGATGGATCCCGCATTCAAATCTCGCATCCAGGTATCACTGTTCTATCCCAAGCTGAACCTCAAGGTCACCAAGGAACTCTACCGAAAGTTCATCAAACGCGCCAAGGACGAGCAAAGGTCTAGAGGCCACGTTGAATTCGAGATCAAGAAATCTGAAATCATGGACTTTGCAAAAGAGCATTTCAGAGATCTCGAGAAGAACGGCCGGGATACATGGAATGGCAGGTAAGTATTTTTTCCCCAGCCGAGAAGACACTTCGAGTGATATTGGAATGAACTGACGGGAAATCACAGGCAAATCCGGAACGCCTTTCAGACAGCCATAGCTTTAGCGGAACACAAGGCCAAGAAACGGATCGACGGAGAACCGGTGCCTGTCCTCGGCGAAGAGCAATTCAAGATCGTGGCGGAAGGGTACGCGAAGTTTGACGAGTATCTCGTTAGTGCGATGGGTGCTTCCGAAGCCGAGTGGGCTAATAGAGATCGTTGGAGAGCCGACCCTTACACTACCATACCTGCATACGCACAGATGCCGCCTCAAGCAGTTCCTCTGACTACTGAGCAGCGTCCGGTCTATGTTCGTTCCTCTGCTAGAAAGATGCCTGCCTCTGGCCAAGATAGCAGTACCGAAGAGTCAGAATCAGATACGGACAGTGAGGATGACGAGAGTGACCAAAGACGTGGTAACACGAAGGGTCGAGGCGGCAAGGGGACTGGATCTAGTCTAAATCTACCGCAGTCACGGCCCCCTGGCCTGTCGGACGGAGAATGGGAAGCATACCAGAAGGTATGTGGGATGTACAAGTTGAAATAGTGCAGAGTCGGGGAAGAAAGGGGTTACTATTATCGAATGATAATATTCTCACCGAACTGGATTATTTCGGCCTTGTCACAACGAATTTCCCTCGATTTCAATACAGTGTGCTGAATGGATTTCTTACTGTCAACGGAAAAGGGGTTGAACGTGACCGACATCATCAGCTTCACAGGTGGTGGTTTTCCCAAAACGAAGATGATTCCCGTGGATCGCGAGTTCAAAAACAACCACCATCGCCCAGAAAAGAGTTTCGAGGCAAGTTTTCGATAGAGAACAAACTTCTCATCGTTATCAAAAATGAAAAAAGAAGCAAAAAACAATCGCGCAGCTCCTGGAGTTATGTAGGGTCACCATTTTCAATTTCCAGCCGAACCCAGGCTTACACGTTCCACCACTAAACCATGTTCACTTGGAGTGCTTGATTTGTTGAGAGGTCTGGGAATTACGGTACCCATGAACCTTTTTTCGGTGACTGGGAGCGGCTCACTGCCTTTCGGCATTCGCTCAGCACCTCACCTTCGCCCCCGACAATACAGCAGACGCGTAAACAACGCGTCCCGATTTTCCATTTCCTCGCTCTTTCCCTTTGTAGGAAACCTTGCTTCTGCAGCTCACTCCAGCCGACTCTTTGCTCGTCGCTGTCGCCATCACCACCCTCCTAGCCATCGGCTTCTTTGCATTCCTCTGCGAATTCCAGCCACGATGTCTGCGCCCTTCAACCTGAAGGAGGATCTCGAGCCTGCCTTGCCCGCCGTCAGCCAAGATACCGGTCCGGTCAATGGCACTGCAAGTGATTACAATGACGATAACACACCCGCCAACAAGCGCAAGCTTCATAGCATGATGCGCAAGAACAAGTATCTCGCAGACCGTCTCGCCAACAGAAAGCAGAGGAACCGCGAGCGCAAGCGCGTGCTGAGAGGAAGTATGTTTTCGCAGCCCTTTTACTCATTCCATCCGATCGTAAATATCTAATAAAGACATAGCGAAGGCTGCTCTTCCCGACAAAGCTTCCGAGTCCATCCGCGGCGACGCCAAGCTCGTCAAGGCCATGGCCAACCTCATGCACACCCTCCAGACCGGCTTTGAGAATGGCTTCTACTTCCCAATCGACGACGTCGCCAACTGGATCGAGAATGAGGAGGCTGAGAACCTGTGCGCTGTCCTTCACCTCCAGGGCACTCAGTCTCGCGACGCCGCCCGCCTCATGGGCTTCATGCTTTCACTCGTGAAGGCCGTCAAGGAATGCCGCGGCAAGTACAAGAAGGGCTCCGACGACAACTCCGAGTTCTTCGAAGCCATCGCCCAGCATGTGCGTACCAAGGGCGTTGCCGGCGGCGGTCTCAACGCCAAGGACTTCTCCATGGAGGCCATTTCTACGAACACCTGCAAGGTGATGCTGGAGAGTTTCGTCAAGGCTCGCAAGGACTACTTTGTTGCTTTCCCGAAGGACTCGCAGGAGGGAACCTACACCGCGAAGACAATAGACCTTCTCCGCTGGAGTTTTCGAAGGAGGACGAGGAGATGGAGGATGGCTTGGTTGAAAATATGAACGAAGTTGGCATCTAAGCATTCCAAGGCAGTGGCATCAAGGAAATGGCAGTTGCACCAAAGAAGTGTCAGGGTTGTAGACGATAAATGCAACGCAGCCAGCCCCTTTGTTAACCATAACGAAAGAAAATGTCACTGAAAAGCAAATTCATTCCATGTTGAGTGTTGGAAGTTTGAAATCTTTCTCCGTTTGAAATTTTGGTGCTTAGCTACGGATTTGACGGAGAAAGCTAGGGAAGGTGCGGCGATTTGACCTTGCTGGGCTGAGATATTCGCACCCACCTCAAGGTCACTGTTTACTTTTCCAAACTCTCACATTTACCATCTTATCGCGCGACCCACGCGTCGGAGAAAGATTCATTTATTTCTACAAAACCATGGACTCTCCGACCTTCCATCATCCCATCATCCTCTCAACTTCTTCATTGCAACAACAAGACCGAACAATCTTTCAGACACAAAACATGGCGTCCCTCTTCAATCTGAAGGCCGATCTCGAGGCAGCTCTTCCGAACATTACACAACCGCAGCCTGATGTCCCTACCCCAAAGAACAGGGAAACCAAGAAACCCGGGCATCGGAGGTCTCAGACCACTAGGGAACGCAAGAAGCCCAAGACATACGGCGGAATCCAAAAGGCCCAGGCGAAGAAGCAAGACAAGCAGCATCGAAGATGTACGCATCCTGTCATGCCCGGGATAATTGTTGCTGACCTGAACATCGCAGACAACCAACCGTCCACGAGAGTCATGTCTAAAAGCACCTTCATTGAGACCCTTGAGCTAGCCTTGCCGGAGGGCTTCACTCACCCTGACGACAACACTATCGCAAACATCCTAACAGATACGGTAGTCAGCAACATCAGCAGCACGCTGCGTCTCCACGGACAGGCCCGCATCGACATCCCTCGCATCCACGCCTTCGCGCATGCCCTCTTTGCCGCCATCGACTACCAGACACGAGTCTTCGGCATCATCGACTATCATGAAGAAGACCTTCAAAGCAAGTACTTTTCCGAGGTTGCGCAGACCATCCGCCGGGACGGGGTCACCGGCGGCGCCTTGGAAACCTTCTCGATGGCCCCTCTCTCGGATGAAGCGTGTGATAGGCTGCATCAGTACTTCGTCGCTTCTCGGCAACTGTACCTGCAAGCCGATGGACCGGCGGATGCTGGGCTTTTGGGGTCTACCACCAAGACTAGATTTCTGATCAAGTTGGTGGACCGCTATATGTCGCTTACGGTATGTTGTGATTAGATAGCTATGATTATGGCCATGTTGTTGCAGTATGGCGATAGGTGTACTGGCGTGATTCCTTGATCATTTGGGACGAGAAATGAGACATGAGACATGGTGTGGTGAGTAGATCAGGGGGATGAGGTCATCGTCGACGCGAGTCGTGTTCAAGGACGGATTCATTACGTCTTCGGGTGCCAGAATAACATTTCTTGATAGAAGAATACGAAGAAGTTTCCGAGCAAGGTCTGTCCAATGCAAGTGAATAGTGAGCATCACCTGAAGTCCAGGCGCGTGGGATTGATCGTATATCCACGAATGCTGCGATCAGATACCTGCATCACATCGCAAGTTTCCATGAGCATTACAACGAGTTCGGGACTTGTTCACTTCCAGCAGCACTTGCCATTTACTTCACCCAGACAGCGCTTTGGGATAATATGTGAATATCCTGCAAAAGATAGCGATACACTCCGTTGCGTTGACAGCGTCCGCCCCCAAGTTTAACCCAGAAGGAAAATTTTCCGCTAGCTTAGAAACCCCTTAAAACCCCCTAAACTTCACGTTTTAATAACTCTATACGTACGTAATACGCGTAAATAAAAATATATTAATTAATAGCCCTTAATTAGGTGATTA
Source organism: Colletotrichum siamense (assembly GCF_013390195.1). Taxonomy (NCBI): domain Eukaryota; kingdom Fungi; phylum Ascomycota; class Sordariomycetes; order Glomerellales; family Glomerellaceae; genus Colletotrichum; species Colletotrichum siamense. Next base: position 5,937,571 of record NW_023501016.1, on the reverse strand, counting down.
TAATAATATCTTTTTTATTCTTACGTATTATATACATATAGAGTTATCTAAATATAAAGTTTAAGGGGTTTTAAGGGGGTTTTTAGGTTAGTAGATACTTAATATAACGCTAAAAAGAAAAAACGAAACCCCTAGTATATTATATTGAACTATCTACTTAAAAAACCCCTCAAAATTAGCTTTAACTTCACACTTAGATAACTCTATACGTACGTAATGCGCAAGAATAAAAAAGATATCATTATAATTACCTAATTAAGGGCTATTAATTAATATATTTTTTATTTACCCATATTACGTACGCATAGAGGTATTAGTAGACGAAGTTTAGGGCGATTTAGTGGTTTTTCGGTAAAAAGCCCCTTTTTTTGCCTTTTTCGGGCTAAAAACTGCGGGGTGGACGCTGTCAACGCAACAGAGTGTAGCAATAGCGGCGACAACGGTTATGGGAAACGCATGAGCAAGGATGGAAAGCTTAGAAGAACCTAGCTGCAAATAGTCGGCGCGACTATCATCTGCGAATAACTTCAATTCTGGCATCATAAAATGACGAATTGAGTGCGGCAGGTGCATGCGTGGGATTCAGGCGGCTCCCTTCCTCGAACGCTCAAGCCTTTATGGGCAAGGTAGATTGCCTTCCTCTCAACAATTGGAGCAGCTCAAGTGAACATGGTCTAGTGTGGGAGTTGAGTGAAAGCCTGGGTTCGGCTAGTTGAGAAATTCGGTGACCCTACATAACTCCAGAAGCTGCTCATTGTTTTTTTCATTTTTGCTCACCCATTTTAGTATGACCAGCGATGTTTGGTCAAAATATTCTCACCTTCGACTTGTACATGTACAAGCCCCACTTTTAAAGTCAACTTTTCCGGGAAGGTCGCGAAGTCGAATACAAATTGTTTGTTCGTTTTCGTTGTGTGGCAATCGAGTAGCAAAGTTCGCTTGAACAGACCAAGCTCGTCTTCTTCCATCTATATAAGTCTAATTGAGTTTGAAACTGAAAGTGGATGGAACAACCTGAACGCCCAAAAGTTCGTGAAACCCAATCGTCTTCGCGTGATTCTCGATTCGTCAATAGGTCATGCCTTTCCCTGCGAGTGCATTGTACTCCAAACTTTTCGCCCTGCCCAAGGATCCGAGATTGATTTCTTACCATGCCTGTCTTCGATCCGCTCAATCATCGTCGAGGTTGGTGTCTGAATAGTAGTCAAAGCTCGCTGGCAGCGGCGCATCCTTGCTGTTGGGTCCATCGGGGTCGACCTCATCGACGAGCTCCTTCTTGACCACCTTGGCAATCTCACTTGTTTCCACCGGCAAAACTCCATGTGCCGGCCATGATGAAGCCTTTTCTGATCGCAGCATCGTTGTCATCCACTGTGCCCATTCCCATGGCTTCTCCCTGCCGCCGGGCAAGCTGTTGAAGTACTCCCAGCCCATAACACCTCCGAACCGCTCATAACGGCCTCGGAGCAGAAGGAGTACGGACCCCAGCATCTCCCAAGGCACCCAGCCGCCGCCATTCTCCGGATTTGTTACCAGGCCGATGACGATCTTCTCTGGCGCCCAACCCTTCGCCAGCAGCATCTCGTACATGACGGGGTTGCTGCAGTCGCCCCAGCCGCAGTAGAACTGGGCATTGTACCACGCGATCTCCTTCCCGCGCATGACCTCGAGTGCCTCGTAGTCGAAGCCGCTCAGGTTCTTGAACGGGTCGAGCAGCGCCATAGCCACGGGCGCCATCGTGATGATGAAGTCCTTCCCAAAGTCTTGCCGTATCCGGTCAATCAGGCGAATCACACCGCCCAAGCTCATCTCCTCCTCGACATCCAAATCGATGCCGTCGAGAGCGTGTTTCCGCACCATGTCGCGCAGCGGGATGTAGTACTTCTCAAACTTGGCCTCGTCGTCGCCGTCGAGCCTCTCATACGAGCCTCGAGCAGCGCCTCCAAGCATGCCCAGCACCTTCACCCCGCTCGCCTGCAGTACGCGCAGCTCGGCCCATAGCGTCAGGAAGCGCGGGTCGTCGGGTCGGTGGTCGTTGAGGGTGAGGGCTTGCGGGTCGTCGTTGATGTGTATCGCGGCGAGGATCACGTGGGTTACGCTAATGTCGGGCTGCGTGATGAGAGGGAGGATGGAGATCGGCTTGCCCTCGGGGGTGTGGTGTGTCTGGTAGTAGGTGATGACGCGGGGGAGGGGCGTGGTTCGCGGTATGGGCGGCATTGGGAGGGAAGGACTCGACGGCCTCGAGAGGCGCGATGTGCGGGAGAAGAGTCGAGGTTGGAATGCGTCGCGTAAGTAGATCGGCCGAGGTCGTCCAAAGAGGTCGGGTCGTGGTTGCAGTAGTGGTTGTGCGCCGCGTGGGAGAGCTTAGCTGGGCTTAGTGCGGGGTGCAGTGAGAGGCGGTCGGAGCAGCTGAACCCCTCGGCGGGACGCGCTGCGTCATGCATGGGCCCGGGCTGGCTTATATAAGGCATGTGCCCCACTAAAGCTATCCGAAGCCCCTGAATCATCAATTGGAATTCACTTTCACTTTCACAGCAAGCCAAGCCATTCACCCTCATCACGTCGGGATGTCAAAGACTCTTTGTCATATTTACTTTAAATTATTCAAACTGAGTTGATACTGAACTTCTGATTCTTCTAACAAGACCACACTCCTGCCGTGTGTTTACCAAATCGGAGCTCCCTTTCCAGGCTTGCTCATGTCCGCCGTCTTGGCGGGATACTGCGAAACCACGAAATAGCACCCAATCGAGTAGACCGTGAGAATGCATCCCACAACATAATACAGCGTGTTGTCGAATACCTCTGGAATCGTCAAGACGAAGAAACTGAACGGCGCAAACGTCCAAATGGTTCCAATAATATTGACCAAACAGAACCCAAGCGAAAGCCCATGCCTCGATCCGTTTCTGAGGTACTGGTGGGTCGGCCCCAAGACAATGAGAACATTGGTGAAGCAGAACCACTGCATCACGCAGCCCTCGCCCATAAACGCGATGCCCAGCAGCACGACCGTGTACATGCCAAGCTGGAGTGCCAGCGCGTAGACCACCGCCGAGAAGACGCTCGGATTACTCCCGAGCACCGAAGCGAAATTGGCTTCGCGTTCCTTGGTAACGGCCCTGTGGATAGTCCACATCTCCAGCGTCGTCCACACGGACAGTGCCGTCGATGTTCCTCTGAGAAACCAATGTTCGTTGTGCTGGATTGCTGCTTTGCCGAGAATGTAGGACCATGTGGAGTCGTGGGCGAGGTAGAAAGAGTGCATCCAGAAAGGCATTGGACCCTTGCCTTCACGAAGAGTGAGGCGGATGACGTACATGTACTGGAGGTAGCCGACGACATAACTGACGGCGGAAGCTATGAGCAATGGTTTGTTGTCTAAGGTGTACACCTCTGTGAGGCGCTGATAGTAGTTGATGTCGGTCATTGTGCTGAGCGTTGAGAACCGACGGAGGATGAATCGATGATACCTGAATTCGATGACGATAACAACATATTAGGAGAAGCAACATGACCAGATGAACCTCAATTCCTTAAATACACAATACCTCGCCTTTTCATCATGGCCTTTCCCGAGGTTTCGTGGGGTGATGCTGAAGTTAGTTTGTGGGTTACGGCGCCGAGATGCCTGATTAGGCAAGTCCAAGCTCCATTTCGTCCCATAGCGCAGTCCGAGCTGACGGAGCCAGGGCATTTCTTCAGCCAAGGAATCAGGAGAAGTTCTTCAGCGGAAATATTGTCCGGCGTACAATCAGGGTCCATTTCTTGGCACTTTCGGCCAGCGGGGTGGCTCCGCTCATGGCACATGCTCGAACGAAGCAGTTGACCACCACTTTCTGGGTTGATGAACAGATGCTACTGATGGGTGGCGGCGAAGCCCAACGAACCGATGAAGGTTGCCATCGCAATTACTAAATAGATCATAGCCCAGGTCTAGCCTTGGTCATTGCTTTTCATCTCCAGACCGTCGCCCGGAAATATACAGTCACGGCAGTCCAACTCGATTAACCACGACTTATTTCTGGTCCTGTTGACCGAAAACACGACGCGACAGGTTGTCCAAATTGTCGACGCGATCGCAAGTTTTGCAGTCGTTTGGCAAGAGAAACTTTCTCTAGCCACCTTTCATTATCCAATAATCTTCGCCAAATCTGCGGACGTACATGTGGCAAGAAATACGGTTTGCCGGCGCAGGTGTGCCATCTTGCTCTGCCATACGTTTCAGACGTAGCCAGTGTTGAGATTTGGCGATGACTAGAGCAGCCATTCCTACCGGAAGTCGTATCGTGGTCGGCGCTCGTGTCGCTTATCAAGATTGTTTCAACATTTGCTGCATTATTGGCTGAGAGTCAAGGTCTAGTCATTGGGCGCAACCCAAGGGCTAGAGCAAAGACCCAATTCATTGGAGATCATCCATCCCAGCCTGCTTGAATTGCGCATGAGCGGTTGTACCTGTCGGCAAAGCGCAAGCAGAAATTTGAAGCTGACGGGATTTTGAGGCAATGTCTGCATGAATATCTCATTTCCGTTGAGGCAGTTGTTGGGGCGTTTTCTGCACATTGACTGATGCCCGAGGCCGATCGCCTTGGCGTAACTGCGGGTGTGTACAGACCCAAGAGCGGCGGCAGAACTTGAGAAGACTTTGGGTCTTGAAATGACACAGAGCTCGCCTCTTCAGTATTGATTAAAAGGTCCTCCTTCACACTTAGTTTCTGAATTGGATCGCAATTGCTTCGAAATCTGTCGTTTTCACCATGACTTATCTTGCTTTCCTGCTGGCCATTCCCGGCTTTTTCAAGTCATCCCTGGATTGTTTTCAGTATGTCCAGCTTGGAAGAGCCTCCCATCAGGATTTCGCCTTATGCGTTGCCAAACTTCAAGCTGCGAAAATGGAGTTCACGCGATGGGGGGAGGCTATGGGCGTTCTGGACGAGAATGCTGATGTATCATCCAGATTTCAACAGGGTTCCTGGAAAGAGAGCGAACTCTTGAAGGCTAAAATGTGGCTCCAGACAATCCAGGATGCTTTTGAGACTGCCAGGAGAAAGTCCGAGCAGTTCAGGGGATTGAACCTGGATGACGAGGACAAGAAACAGGATTTGGAGGTCCTAGATGCAACTCAGGAACTTGAGAAATCCGACAAGCCTTTGAAAGGACTTATCGATGGCATGCGTACAATTGCCATCAAGAGACGCAGAAAGGTTCAGGAGACGGGCCGTCAAACGCGATGGGCGCTATACCGCAAGACCGACTTCAACAGCCTCATCGACTCAATCTGCGAAGCTGTTGATACCCTTGTCAAACTATTCCCATCGGTCCAGCCTCAACACAATTCCTTGTGTGCAGAGGAGGCGGGCCATTTCAAGTCACAGGCGATGCAACAGCTTTTGGAAGTTCTCGGAAACCATGATCAGCTTCTACGCGATGCCTTGCTGAACAGGGCAAGGGCAGAAGGCCATACCTTCACCGATGTGTCAGTGAGCGGTGGAATGGGTACTAGGCTTGGGGACGAGCACACGAACAACCTTGACGCCAAGTCGGCATCAATGACGTTCAATGGCCTTCGCATCGAGAATTCGGAGAACACAAGTGCAGACCATAAATACGCCTTCGACAAGGATGTTACATTAGCAATGCTGAAGAATCGTGGCTAGAATGACCAGGTCGGTTTGTTGTTGTGAGGGTCAATAATAAGAGAGCCCTGCCATCTCAAAGATGTATCATTGAATCATTTTTGCAGATTTATGAGAAAGTAGGTACTCGAAGAGAAAGCGTCGCTATGCTGGTGCTTGTCTTGCTAAATGTCAAAGCCCCATGCCACGGGGAGCATCGTGACCCACATCAACCCTACCTACTCTCGACCTCCAACAGAGTGATTGATTGGAAATAAATCAATAGAGGGAAAAAGTCGTTATAGATGCAGGGCATCGAATGTTTTATACGACATCTGCTACGGCATTCAAGCCGGGGTGGCCCCACAATCATTGAGATAGGTGGAATGCAAGACGGACAACGGACCGATGCTTGTGCCCGTCATATCCCCAGAGCTTGTTGTTTTCATGATTCCTAGACTTTATGGCATTGCAGTTTTAATCGTCAGATCCTAATCGGTCCGTGAGCGTTGAGCCTCAGTCGACGTCCAAAATCCGGGATGTTTAGACGGAGCCATCCGGCCCAACGGACTACTCCGGCGACCGGAACCAACGCCAGCACCTGGAATGATCCGAATACAGAAGGAGACCCGGAGAAGTCCATCCAATCCCGCTAAGCTTATTGTTTGAACAATGAACGACTGCGGGTCTACCCCGTACTAGGAACGCGTTGCCCATGGGGTGTAAGCACGGTCACCGCCAGCGACGGATCATTCCCGCAATACTTCTCCAGCCAGTCTCAACTTACACAACCTGTTGCCAACATGAACCCTGACTGAGAGGTTCTTTTCATGATTCTCGAGTTTCAGCGGCATTTTTGTAGGATGGAAAATGGGGGACAAACTATCTTGCTTGGTGCTCTTTCAACAGGCCATGCATGTGTAAGTCCACGCCACCACGAGCAACGCCATCTTGAACTCGGGTCAGACGGCTCTAGATCCAGTTTTGGGATGCCTCAGAGGTTCAAGTGGCTCGATCTCCACTTAGGAATTTGCGGAGTCCCCATGGCACGACCTAGAGGGGGAACCCAGTCTTCCCGCCTCCCATGCCATGGTTCAAATCCGAGCCCAACCCTTTCCATCTTTCTCTGAGGTCTGGAGAAGTTTCAACTCTTCAGAGGACTCTCGCTAAACCTTTGCAATGGCCATCATCGACAAGAAGATTTACGAGCAAACCCCCAAAGAGGCGATTTCGTGGAAGATACTCTGCTATGCAATCATCCTGTCCTTCTCCGGCTCAGCCCATGGTGCGTAGACAAGCTTTAACCAGCCGCATGCCAAGCATTGGCGTACTAACCGTTGCTGTCACCAACAGGCTTCAACACGGCCAACATATCGGGCGTCCTCGCCTTCTCCCCCTTCAAGAAGCACTTCGAGCTGAGCGGCATGTCGGAAGAGTCCCTCGCTGATTGGAAGGCTTGGATCACCTCCATGCTGATCCTCGGCTCCTGCGTCGGATCTCTCATCATCGCCCCCATCAACGACAAGCTGGGGAGGAAATGGTCTCTTGGCCTGTCTGCCTTCGTCTACTCCGTGTCGGCCATACTGATGAGCGCCAACCCGGGGGTTGCCGGAGGCAGAGCTGAGCTTCTCGTCGGCCGGTTCCTGTCAGGGGCAGGATCCGGAGCAGCAAGCGTCGTCGGCACGAACTACATGGCCGAGATCGCACCTAGCGCTATTCGGGGCGGGTTGACCGCATCATACAACGCCAACACGATGCTCTCTGTCGGCCTCGCGTACTGGATCAACTACGGCGCGCTGCTTAACCTCGGCGGCTCCAATGCACAATGGCAAGTTCCCATGGGTGTTCAGGCCTTGCCCGGCATCATTCTCATCGTCGGGCTTTTCTTCGTGCCTGAGTCGCCGAGATGGCTGTTGAGCAAGGGTAAGTCGGAGGCCGCTGAGGCAGCACTCGAGAACTTGAGATCTCTTCCTAGAGATCACGCGTACCTTCGTCAGGAGTTGTACGACATCCGTGCTGGACTCGAACACGAACTTGCTCTTGCTCCTGGCTTCAAGGGCTTCCTCAAGGAAATGGCGTCTTCGAATGTTCGAAAGCGTCTTGCTCTGGTCATGATGATGCAGATCGGGTTTCAATTTTCTGGCGGCAATACCTTGACATACTACATGACATCCGTAAGTTCATGTCCTATCCCAAAACATGAATACTGTTCTATATAGCTTTTCTGACAGCCGTATCTAGATCTTAGAGTCTATCGGCATCACCTCGAACTCCTTCAACTACCTCTTTGCTGGCATTTACGGCATGGTCAAATTCTTCTCGGTTCTTCTATACTGCCTCTTTATCATCGACAGACTCGGTCGCCGAACCGGACTCTTCGTCGGCTCAGGTCTCATTCTAGTGTCCCTCACCTACATCACCGTCTTCCTTGCAGTGTCCGACAAGTCCGGAGAGATATCCAAGGCCGGCGGCTTGGTAGCCGTGGTTTTCATCTACATTTTCGCCGTCGGCTACAGTTTCTCATGGGCCGTTGCGCCGTACATGATCAACGCGGAAGCCTTTCCAACCAAGATCCGCTCCACTTGTATGGCTATTTGTATTGCCTGGCAGTACCTAGTCAACTTTGCCTTGTCACGAGCACAGCCGAACATGGTCCTCGCGATGCACTCGTGGGGCCCCTTTTGCCTCTTCACGTGCGTTACGCTGTGTATGACGGTCTATGCGTACTTCGCGTACCCTGAGACGAAGGGCTTGTCGATGGAGCATATGGAGGAGTTGTTCAACATGCCTTGGTACCGTGTCGGTAGGGCCAGCACCAAGGTTATCATTGCGGTGGGTGCGGAACCTACCTTGGATGAGAAGAAGGAGAGGGGTATCAATGTCGAGCAGACGGAGGATGCTGGAAAACCGCGTACTGCTTGATTAATAGGTTTCTCTCGGCATTATCTTCGGAGACGCCGGGCGAGACAAGTCTCAAAAGCATGGATTTATACAAGATGTCGATAGAGGACAAGATCAAAGAATATAGGGAGGAGTTCAATCTGAATGATATAGAATGGGATCAGGTTCAAATCACGAATCTGCGATCATTGTCATGCATTGCTTCATGGAAATGAAAAGGCGCCTGCTTCATGAAAGCCCTCAACGAGGTCTAATTTGATCATTTCATCATTTTGATATCGTTAAATAGCCTCCTCGTACTGGTTAATCAACCGCTGAGGCACAAGCCCCCGCAATACAACAACGCCCGCATGCACAATACCCCATCTAACAGTCGTCAGGATATCCGCCATAATCCACACCAAGCCATTTGTCCGTCTCTTCTCCCTTCTCAGCGTCGCATCATTACGCTCCACCCGTTCCGACATACTCGAGATCAACGCATCCATCTCGCCCTGCGGGTCCCAAATCATCTCGTCTTCCTCGCAGTCCTCATCTTCGTCAAACTCCCCCATCGCGTCAAAGTTTCTGCGCGAAGGCACGCCGTAGTTCCTGTTCGGCCGCGCATGATGGAACGCCCAACACGTCAACGTCGCCAGATAAAGACACCATGGAACGTGGAAGAGGTTCATCGCCTCCGTGCCACTCAGAGTCTTCTTGGTCTCTCGCAACATTTGCGCTGCATGCCACGCGGCCGCTGTGGCAGACTGCTTTTGTCCTACGCTCTGGTCTGACGGGGTTGCTGCAGAGGATTCCACTGGTCTTGAGCCCTGCGCCTCACTTGGGCCATTATTCGTTGCGGAAGCCCATCTCTTAACGACCTGCGCGGACCGCATATAGTCCTTCTGCTGGACTGGTCTGCCGAGTATATGTCTTGCGCCAGCATAAATCTGCACATCCAAGAAGTCCATGTTCAACAGCGCCTGGGCGGAGTGATACAGAGCCTTGTATGCCGCCGTAAAGGATTCGAACTCCATCTTCCGAACATCGTCATCTGGCGATGGCGGTCCTCGCGGCATTTGGGCAAAGAAGTTGTTGCAGTACCAATCGAAGTCGCTCCTCCAAGCATCATAGCCTGAGCTCAGTGTCTTGCGCCATCCGGAGCCTGGACCTGGACTCTCTCCGGAAATTACTCCAAGGGCAGTCTGATCTCGACGGCCCATGTCCCAGGCAACGGACATCAGACCGTGGAGCACAAGAATGCGAGAGAAGCCACTGAGACCATGGGTTCTCGGACCGGATGGCATGAGATACGCCTTCAGGACAGGTAGGTAGAACGTTCTCTGGTCGCTAATGCTGGATCGCCACGCAGATACCCACTCTGTCGCGTCTCTCGCCTCCCAGATGCTCTGGTTGCAGGGGAGCTCGAGGCGAAGCTCGAAGGCGGACATGCAGAGGCTCTGGCAGAAGAGCACTGCGTGTTGCGTATCCCACATGAAGCAAAGTAGAGCAAGCCTACTACTGAGTTAGTGGTCTTCGCTAGACACAGTCTTTGAGCAGAACTTACCTCTTCTTCTGTTCGGCCTCGGCCCACTTCTTCCACAGCTTATCTAAAGAACCGGCGCTCTCATCTCCACCGACCGGTGGCGGCCCCGGCGGTCTTACAGATTGGCAGTCAGAACGTCTAATGAGGTTGATCAAGAGGCCGTGGAACAGGTGGCTCATGTCATGCTGCTTCTGACCTGCACGAGACTTTCCGAAGCACTCCACCAACAGGATCGTCTGCAACGTCCATAACTCTGGCCTTGGAGAGAACCCAGCATGCGCGAATATGCTTGGCCTGATTACATCATGTATGCAGACGGCTAGCTGGTGGCAATCCTTGCTTGAGTAAGTCGCTCCTAGCAGAAGAATGGAGAGGAGTAGAAGTGGCTCGGTGTCTGCACAGTTGAATGTTTCGAGGTGCATCAGGGGATAAGCCGTGTTGAAGCGAGTAAAGAACAGGTGAAGATAGGAGTTGAGAGAGTCAACGGATAACAGGGGGTGCTCCCAGATGGTATAACGCTGATCGGGGAGACAGGGCTTGGCTGCATCGGCGGTATTAAGAAGTCTCTCTCGAATCTTCTCATCAATAGTTGGAGTATTGAGAGGCTTCCTAAGGGATGACAGAGGTCGCTCTGGCTCCAAAATTGGAGCAGGTCGACTGACTGCTGTATAGCGCTTTCGGGTCGGTCCCGACGCTTCGGCGGCGCGCCGTGCGGAATTCATATCCGAGTTTCTCTCCGCAGAGCTGCGTGGCGCAGGTCTCTTTGGAGGCTCCCTCGGCGGTAGCTCTTGTGGAGCAGATTGTATAACGGTGTTATAACTTGGCGGCTTATCTTGGCCACTGTTGTCGGTTGGTGCAACGTCCATGGGGTCGATCCAAAGTTGAGCACTCTTCATAGACTCAGGCGTAATTGCAATGTTGGTCTGTGTCCGTGCAATTGACGGGTTCTCCGGTAGTTGAGTGTTGTACTCTTGAGTTGATGTTTTGGATGTAATCATGGGACCAGCAGCCTCTTGCATGTTAAAAAGCCAGTTGTAGTCTAAGGCGGTGGTATAAGGCATATTAAACGAACTGGCAGTATCCGGCTGGAAGATCTGGTCATAGTCCAGATGCTCGCTGGAGAACGGGTCGCCCCAGTTAATGGGCTGATTGGCATCCAGGTCGAATTGGTTGTCGGGTGCTCCAAAATTATGAAATTGTAGCGCTGGAGGGAAGCCAGCAAAGTCGTTGACGGTCTCTGACGTGGCGAATAGGTTGCCACGATCAAAGGGGTAAGAATGGTTTGAGTCAAAGCTCGCAGGTCGTAGATCAACCGTGTGACGCCTGTGAATGTCCGGTGAAATACTTCCGACTGAGAAGTCTTGTTCTCCAGTTGCGTCAAAAGAAGAAACACTTTGGTCTCCGTCGGTAGGCTCCGGTTCCGGTGAAGGTACTTGAGTGGTTTGCGGGCGGGCGCGTCCTGAGGTTCTACCCCGGCCTGGAGGGTACGGACAGGGTCTCTTTTCAACAACAGAGCCGTCTGGTGCTTTCCAAGATCTTTTCCTAGTGTCCAAAACACCAAAACCTGGTCCACCTGCTTCGAGATCCTTTTGGCGGTGACGGTCCATATGCCGTTCTAGTCGTGTTAGTTATGATGGTGCCATAAGACTCACTGAACCAGGCTGCCTATTGCGTGATTCAGGGGTTTACTACAACTTACTCAACAGGTCAGGGCGCTTAAAGTGAGCGCTGCAAATGTCGCAACTCAAACCACCAGGCTGATGATTGAGAGCATGGCGTTGCATATGCTCAGCCCGAGTGAACCGTTTGCTACAGCCCGGGTGAGAGCAGGTGAACGTCTTCTCTTCACCTAGGTAACCGTCCGAGCTCTCGCTGTTGTGACGATAGCTGGCGCTGCCCGCCATAGCGGTCTGGGAGTCGCTCATGGTTGTCCAATGGGGGTCATCCACTTCCGAGTACAGTGCAATTTCTTCACCCCTGACAGGATGTAGAGAGGTCTCAGCCAGGTTGCTGAAGGCTGGGAAAGAAAGCTGGATGTGCGCATAGGACGATCTGGGTTGTGAATTGGATCATATCGCCGGAGATGGGGGAATGGGGAGGGTCATAGGCCGTGCGACGCCGTAGGATCGGTTCCACTTCTCCGCATTCTGGCTCTCTCGGCGCTGCGCGGTTGCGGTATCTTGCATGTTGTGTAGCGTTGCAACCCGTATCTGCTACGAGGGTATTGATAGGAGTGCGAGATATTCGCAGGTTGACGGAGGGCGATGGCCGGCATGCCCCTCCCCCACTTACGCCACTCCTGATAAGACATTGGTTCTCCGCGATCCCACCCCAGGACAGCTCGCCCGAGAGATAAGAGTGGGGTAAGGCGACTTCGGGGGCTACGCTTGTATGATAGACTCCAAATGCGGGCGTGTCTTATCTTATTGGAGCGGACGTCTGATAGTTTGGAGATACCAGTTGAGTTTACGAAAGACCAAGGAGAACTCGGAGATGGGTAGCCGGAGGAGGGGTCACGTTGTGCACGGCGCAGACTCGGCATTCGTGACAACGCTATGTGCGACCATCGGATTGAGTCGAAGTGGTGTCCATGATGCGATCAATTCCACTCTTAGGATATTGATGTGTGAGGGAATGAGGCGCATGAGTGTCCATATGTTCGCCGCTCTGCGTCTTTGCGGAAGCGGTCCTCCCGGGCCTTGATCATATTTATGCACGCGAACAATCATTGGGTCAGTTCTCGGGCCCCCATACCAGCCGCATCTTCTCATATGTTCATCTGCTGAGTAAACAAGGGCTCATCTTTTGAATTGCGCCTGAAATTGTTTGGTGTTGTATTCAAGACTAGTCAACATCATGGCATCAGCAAGGAGTTACATCATTCAAGAAAAGATCCAGCGAGATGTCAGTAGCAGGCTACATGTAAGTCAAGAATGCCCTTGTTCTCTTCTTTGCACAAGCTTGATGAAATCCTAGGAGTGTAGACAATAGTTAACCATGCGAATAGGTCGTCATCGTCGGCGCTGGTCTTGGCGGCCTAGGAGCGGCCATCGCAACATTGCTGGCCGGACATGAAGTGACTGTCCTCGAATCTGCGCCAGCCATCGGCGAGGTCGGCGCTGGTATCCAAGTCCTGCCCAATGCAGCCCGTGTGCTCTTCTCCTGGGGCTTGGAGGAGAAGCTGGAGAAGTATGCGACCAAGCCCCAGAAGTGCAACTTCATCGGCTGGAAGGGCAACTTCTTGGGTGACATGGACTACCACAAGTACGCCGCCGCAGCAGGTGGCTTCCCTTTTTGGGACTTTCATCGATCCGATCTCCACCGATGCCTCCTTGAGCGCGCCGTCGAGCTGGGAGCCGAGCTGGTCACAAACGCCAAGGTTGAGACATTCATTGTGTCTGAAGACCAGATGTCACCGACCGTGTTCTTGGCGGACGGAAGGACCATGACTGCCGATCTCATTGTTGGCGCAGACGGCATCGCTTCCAACCTTAGAGAGCAGTTCCTCGGCAAGTCCGACCCGCCCCAGCTTACCGGCGACTTGGCATATCGGCTTCTTCTGAACACCGCCGACATGCTCAAAGATCCCGACCTGCGCCACTTCGTCGAGAACCCTCAAGTCAACTACTGGGTCGGGCCCGACAAGCACGCCGTCAACTACGTTCTTAAGGGCGGCAAGCTGTTCAACATGGTTCTTCTGGTCCCTGACGACATGCCCGTCGATGGAGGAAACACCCTCAAAGGCAACATCGAGGAGATGCGAGCGCACTATGACGGGTGGGACCCCCGTATCAGCAAGATGCTGCTGATGTGCGACGAGGTTCTCAAGTGGAGGCTTTGCATCAGGCCCGGTCTCGACCCAACGTGGTCTCACCCGTCTGGCGCATTCACCATGCTCGGCGACGCCGTCCACGCTACCCTCCCCTACCTTGCCAGTGGTGCTGGTATGGCACTTGAGGACGGTGGTGTTCTCGGCCTGTGCCTTGCTCGCTTGACCGACAAGTCAGCCGCGGGAAAGAAGCAAGCTTTGAAGATCTATGAGGATTGCCGTCGGGAAAGGACGGAGAAGGTTGTGCGCCGCGGCACATACAACCAGTGGATGTATCACCTGCATGACGGAGAGGAACAGGTTGACCGCGACGAGAAGTTTACGCAATTTGGTGAGATGGATGATGAGTGGTTGAGCGGAGAGTCGCCTGTTCTGCCTGAATCTCAGGAGACAGGGGAGGACCCGTTCCCCTGGAGGTACCACGGTGTCGGCAGGTGGCTGCTGACCTATGACATGTGGAAGGACATTGAGTCAAAGTGGCCGTCCGCTCCAGTTGAAGCTGCATCACAGAGCGAGCATACACCTAGAGCGAGTCTGTAAGGTCTTGCACTTGTAGAATACAACGTAATTTCATCGAACATTGATTCCCACCTCATGCATGTATCGTCTATTTGTTGGTGGTGGAGCTGCCTCTAAGAGTCGTCACCGTGCTCCATCACACTGATAAATAAGTAGCGAACTGATGATTCACAGACGATATCCTAATGGCCTTTCAGCTTCATCTTCATCGCGCCTTATAGATGTGGAAGACCACCCAAGGGATACGCCGGCGATGACATTCTTCCCTTCGTGTGGGTGCTCTTCAACCTTCTTGACTACCTCAACTCGTTTTGGCTCGATAAAATTGAGGCCAACTACTAAGACCTTTGAGAAAGACATGCATGTGGTATTGACACCGCGGTGTGGTTAAAAGTAACTTAAACTTTTCTGTATTTTCTCAATGCATATTCTATCATCATGATGCGTCGCTTTACGACTAATGGTGTGGTCTTTTTGACCCCCCGTAAACTTTCAAACCCTTTATACCTGCGCCGTGACCTCCGCATTATCGACCTTGTAGAACTCATAATCATTGTAACCCTTCTCAGGGGGCTCCGCGCCGTAGAATGTGGTCCGGTCATAAGGGTTGAGGGCGTAACCGCTCTTCAAGCGCTCCACAAGATCGGGGTTGGCGATGAAGTGCCTGCCAAAGACAATCGCGTCGGCCTCGCCGCTCTTCACCTTCGTCGGCGCGTTGTCTCTGTTGAAGTTGCCCGCAGTGAGGAAGTGGATACCGGCAGGCTTGAGGATGTCCCTGAACTGGGTCAAGTTATTGCTCTGCTTGCCGAGAGAAGCCAGCTTCTGCTCCTCGTCGAGAACCTCATCGAAGCGGGGCTCAATCCTGGGCATGGTGTCAGCATCGATTGCTTTATATGAGTGACAATCGAGAAGCTCACATGTGGACGTAGGCAGGTCTTTGGCTCTCAGGAAGCCCGGCCAGGCGCTCTGAGATGTAGGTCCAGTGCTTGTTGGGGTCACTGTCCTTGGTGCCTTGGAAGTAGTTGTAAGGTGAGAGGCGAATGCCGACCTTCTCAGGGCCGATAGCGGCGGCGACCGCCTCGACAACCTCGAGCAGGAATCTTGAGCGGTTCTCGATGGAGCCGCCGTAGGCATCCGTGCGGGTGTTGATGTTGTCGTGGAGGAACTGCTCAAGGAGGTAACCGTTCGCACCTATTGCCCTCATGAGTACATCTTCAACTTCATACCAGACGGTGTATCATACCGTGAATTTCAACACCGTCGAAACCAGCCACCTCAACGGCACGCTTGGAAGCAGCCGCCCACTCAGCAGTGAGAGCCTTGATCTCCTCCACGGTCATTGCCCTGGGAGGTCCATCCTTGCACTCAGTGCCGTCGAGGTACTTTCCGTCCATGGGCTGGGTTCCTGATGAGATGGGAGTCTCGCCGCCGCGCATGCCAGCGGATGAGGCTCTGCCAGTGTGCCACAGCTGAACATAGATGAAGCCACCCTTAGCGTGGACGGCGTCTGTCACCTTCTTCCATCCTTGCAGCTGAGAGTCTGTGAAGACACCCGCCACGCCGGGGTAGGCACTGGCATTGAGGCAGATGTCGGTGGCCTCTGTGATCTGGAGACCGCCGGCACTGGCGCGCGCACCGTAGTACTGGACCACGCGGGAACCCGGGACATGAACTCCGCGAGACTCAAACTCGCTGCGCATACGGGTGCATGGTGCCTTGAAGACGTCAGTCAGATGGCCAAGGATTGAGGATGATGATGGTCAACGTACCTGAACAATACGGTGCTGGAGGCTCAGGCCTCCAAGCTTCAAGGGGGTGAAGAGGGCCGTGTCCTTGAGTGCGGCGTAGACCGGGGGAGGGGTGGTGGCTTTAGGCATATTGGTAGTTGATGACTAGGTATGAGTGAAAGATCGAACGATGGTTATCTCTACCAATCTCAGTTAGATGTCCTGAAATGGTTGTGCCGTATCAAGCCAGTCAAGACCGTTGGAGAAGCCGGGTTTTGAGCAGTTGAGCTGAGGCTTGAATCCAAGCTGTAAAGCCACAACCACTCCACAAAAGATTGAATCTGTTCAACTTCCAGAGATCATTCCGTAGATCCATTGCGTGCTAGCTCACGATTCCCCATCCCCCGGGAGTGGAAGTGGAGGCTGGGAGCACCCGACGTTGGGGTAGCTGGTGGATCTATCTCGAGAGTGGGGGACAACAGCCCTTGACCTTGACCGGGCGATACCCCTATCTCGACTACCCCAGACTGCCAGTCCACTCCCGCGCCATTGACGAATGGGAATGGGACGAAAGCAGTAAACCCACGCTTGATAAGCTTGGCCAGGGGCTTGTCAGGAGGTGGAATATGCAGGATATTCTCCGACCCCGCGTTTCTGGCGCGGCTGGCACGGATGTGACGCAGCTTAAGCTAGGTCATGTTCTGGACTCTTCAACGGGACGAGATAGGAATTTCGGTTAGTCAACTACCTGATCTGAATGACTAGTGTCCGCCGGCTGGGTACCGAGTACGCGGGAAGAGCCCACCAAACGCTGTTTCCCCTTTCCTACCGCAAGGTTGATGCCGTTTCTATGCCAGTAGGACATTGCTTTAGCAGTTCGCTTGAATTCAATTCTTGCCTACCTTATGACATTAGTGCCGCCACGATAGTGTCAAATAGCCAACTTCTGGCAAAATCTGATGATGCCAACGCTAGAGACTGAGGACACTATTCATGGTTTGGAGCTCCTCCAATTCAACGTTCATGCTCGAATGTGTCTTGTGCAGACTATATTCCCAATAACAAGACATTGAAAGATTCGACATTGAAGGGGCAGGTATGCCTGGGTCATGCAGCTAGCTGCATGGGACTGTCATTTTCGCTTTCACACACGTAAAAATGAGTAATCATTGGCAAATTTGACTGTGCCATCTTCATATCTGGTCCAGTATATTCATCCAGGCGCGGGAATCGCGCGGAGAGTATCAACAAAGTAGCCAAGTGACATGTGGCTGAAAACAAGTCTAAAGATACATTCATCAAATCGAAGCATGCCCGTGAGTCTCATAGGGTAAGCCGAAGCAGAATACGCCAACCACAATCCACAACGCGGCACTGGCGTATATCGGTACAGTGGTGTATCCGGCGTAGGTTGAAATGAACGAAGCCACCAGACCACCAAGACGAAGTAGCGTCGAGGCGATGCCCGTTCCTGTTCCACGGACGGGACTGGGGAATGACTCGGGCGTGAACGCGTACATCACTGCGTATTCTATGTGGCCGACAATTAGCAAATATCTCAATCACAATGACAGGAACTTGACTTACCAAAGTTTCCAAGAATAGCAGTTGCACATTGGAAGCCGATATCCGCAGCCTCAGTGCCGACAGAAGTGTACGCAAAGAGGAAGACGCCAGTCAGCACAGCAGACGCAGCCATCATCCATCGGCGGCCGAACCTCGTTTCCACGAGGAACCCAGCAGCAAGGGGGCCGAGGACTCCGGCTGACGAGACAATGCAGTACACCATGTACGTGTGATCGAGCGACGAGTTGGCGGAGTAGGTGTCCTTGGTCGCCAGATACGACGGGATGAAGGCGAAATAAAGCGGGTACGCGATACCGACGGTCAGCCAAATCAGGAAGGTGACAGAGGTGTGCTGCGCCATCTTGCGACCGGCAAACAGCTTCTTGTAGTTTGCCCCATTGTAGTCCTGGAAGCTCTCCTTCAGAATCTCCATGTAAGACAGCTTCGACGTGACGGGGACGGCATCAGGATCGACCGGCGCGTCGGCTGTTTGGCTGACTTCGGCGAAACGTCTGTCAATCGCCTGCAGCATGTCGAGGGTCATTGGCTCAGGGCGACCGTTGTAGCGCGCAATGTAGTTGACGGCTTCCACCGCCTCGGCATCGCGGCCCTTGGAGATGAGGAATCGGGGCGACTCGGGGATCTTGAAGACCAAGATGCGGATCAAGGCGAAAGCAATCGCAATACCGCCGAGTGTAATCATGAGATAGCGCCTGGAACATCACACAGTCAGAAAAGCTATCCCTTTGAAAACTTGGCAATTTCCACTCACCAGCCCATGTTGTCCTGCATCCTGCAGGGAGCATCGCTCGCAGGGCAGGCAAAGTTGGCCAAGAAGACCCAAGCCAGAAGTGAGACAATGACCTGGCCCAAGTTCCACCACGCCGACAGAGTGACAAGCATCCACTGGTGGCTCTGGGGGACAAACTCTAGGAAAACGACACTGTCGACGGGCACATTGCCGCCGGCCGCGGTACCAATGATGGCCCAGAGAGCGCAGAAGGCCGTGAAGTTCGTGGTTCCCGCAACGGCACAGCCAAAGATACCACCGTACAGAATGGTAGCATTGAAGGCGGGCTTGCGACCGATCAAATCAGCCGTCGTACCCCAGAACGAGGCGCCAACAATGAGGCCGACATAGTATGCGACCGAGCTGAAGCTGAGGCGGGCAATGTCGGTGAACTCATTGCCGATCGGGGGTCGAATGGCGGTGATGCCCTGCGACCAAAAGTTGTCGACAATCCAGCCAAAGCCATTGACGACGAAGAGGATCCATTGGAATCTGCAGGAATGCGACCGGAGCCGCTGTGGTTAGCCAACGGGACTACTGCCAGTCTCAATTGAGCACGGCGATCCGCTCGCTCAGACGCTAGAAACTCACTTTCCCATGCCGATCTCTCCGAGATGTTTCGCGACGAGCTCGGACTTCAAGCGGAACTGCTCGTTGACGGCGCCATTGTAGAAGTCGGCGACGGCGGCGTCCTCGAGCGACTCTGCGTCGCCGTGCTGGAGGGAGTTGGAGCGGGACTGCGTCAAGCCCTGCTCCGCGGCTCCCTTGCCGGTGCTCTTCTCGCTGACCGAAGCCATCTTGGGACAGGAGGGGAAGAGGTTGATGAGATGTGAAAGAGGGGGGAGGGAAAGACTGAAGGATCCGACTCTGCTCTCTCAAACAAAGACGGGAAACTTGCAATCTGGGAGTTGGTGACACAAGCTAGGTCCCGAGGAGACGGACGAACCTCAGCTTTATTGAGGACGGGAAGACACAGGTCCAAGGGTGTACAGGA
Source organism: Colletotrichum siamense (assembly GCF_013390195.1). Classification (NCBI taxonomy): domain Eukaryota; kingdom Fungi; phylum Ascomycota; class Sordariomycetes; order Glomerellales; family Glomerellaceae; genus Colletotrichum; species Colletotrichum siamense. Next base: position 5,918,105 of record NW_023501016.1, on the reverse strand, counting down.
CGCCAAGCTGAGAGTGGTACAGCAAGCCAAGGGTCTGGTTCGACAATCACTTGACAGCTGACATATCGACGGTGATTTTGACAGCCCTTTGTCTAGGGTAGGAAAACAATCGACAGGGGGCATCTGCCGTGGCGCCGTCTGGGGAGTCTTCTTCACCGTTGGCTCACCGATGAGGAAAGAGTAGGTAACCTGAGTGTAGCAGTCTGGCTGAGGTGGCAGAGGGAGGTACTTGGCAGCAGGGAGAGGCCGAGAGATACGGATAAAGGTGAGAGAGTTGTGTTATCGGTGTGTCTTGTCTGCCCTGTAGATATGATCAAAACCTCGTGGGCTCTATCGCAACCCCAGATTGGCCTTGTTCAATATCGCATCCAATCGAAGCTCTAGGATTACGCCTGAAAGATTACGGGTCTCCACCCCCACTTTAGGAGGCACCGTCTCTGCCAAAACTTGCTGTTCGCCCTCATCCATGTATCGCTGCTGGGATGGCTCAGCCCGTGACTCCAATCAACTCTGGCATTGCCCGAGTTTTGACTTTGGCAAACAGGGAAAGGTCCTGAAACAATGCGCCCATTTGCATGCACTGGTGATTCATGCCTGTCGGGCGCGCAGCATTCCGGGGGACGAGCTTGCAGAAAACAGGGGGATTGTTGATGACGTAGGACACTAAGACATGGAAGACATGGAACTCTTGCAGCTTGCAGCCGTTCCCCGGACCCTCGTTGGCTGGAGGCGGGCCCATATGGAGGCATAACCGGGGCATCCACTTGCACAAAACGGGTCGCGTTCCATGTTTAATCAAATTACCTAAGGGACCATGCAGATATTGAGTCTCTGAGGCCCCCCATTGATCAATTCAGGGTCTTCTCAGGGTCCGAATGCCATCACAAAGAGTCAGTTGCGACCGAGATTCAAGCACGTGCTTTGGGATCTACGAGAAATCTCTGTTTAAAAATGGGCACGCATATGTGGCGCCCGTGTCGTAATGCCTGTGAGACCCTGAGATTCCTACCGCCCTACCCGCGATGCGCTTTATTTTTTTCTCGCTGTTCTTAGGTTGCTTTCTCGGAAAATTCAAATTAGTTAGCTGCGGGGACTTGCAGAAATCCTCCAAAATAGTCGTCGAGCCATTGGGCGGCGGACTGTCCACTGGTGGATTCCGTCGTGTCCCATCGGCCAATTGAACCGACGTAGCCATCGGGCCTGACAATAATGATGGCAGCTTCGTCTGCTGCGAGTCCCCCGAGCCACTTGTCGGTGCATGAGCGGCCTTGCGTGTCGAGCGGCGCGACGTCGTCGAGGTAGACGGTCCAGCCACTCCTTGAGAAGACCGGCGGCAGAGACGAGATCTCAAAGTCGTTCTTATCCGTGGAAGCTGGAGATTAAGTTAGCACCGGCATTTGGATAGGACGAACTTGTTACGTACTGATCAGAGCAAACGTGCTTAGCTCGCTGACGGATGTGTACCGTTCAGGGCGCACATGCTGATCGTCAACTCTCCTCGCCCTGGGCTTCTCCTTGTATGATTGAGCAGCGACCTTTGATAATTGTGTGAACAGGGAAGATTCCGACGCTACAGAGTCGTTGAAGCTAGTGAGGAACGACGTGGCCGGCGCATCGGCAACCTTGTCCAGAACAGCGTAAATGCGGAACTGTCCGAGAATTGGAATATCCAGTTGAACATCAATAGGGCAGGCATCGATGTAGCGAGTGGCCTTCGCCGGCGGCAAGGTGCAACCGGGCTTCGCAGCGCCTTGAACAGCGGTTGAGCGGTTGAGCTGATTCTCACCATACTCAACGCCGACGCCAGAAATGAACCGAGTATTCGTCTTGAAATTCTCGGCAAGACGCTTCGCATCGCCCCGAGCGATCTCGTTGGCATGCTCGAAATCAAAGTTGATCAGATCGTGGGCGATTTTCTTTCGTTCCTCTTCATACGAGCCCAGCAGGATGCCGTCCTTGGCTAGACCGCGCAGGGTGAGGTTGAGCTTCCAGCCAAGGTTCCAGGAGTCGTGGATGCTGGTGTTCATTCCCTGGGCGGCTTTAGGGCTGTGCGTGTGGCTGGCGTCTCCTGCAATGAAGGCTCTTTGGGAGGGGTCGGTGAAGCGGGCGGCGACACGTTGCGCAACTTGGTAGTTGCCAAACCATTCAACTGAGCGCCAGTTCACGCTGTACGGGGCGAGAATCAACTTTGCCTGCTCCATGACATATTCTTCACCGAGGTTCTTTGATGTTGTGGAAGCCTTCATCTCGATGTAGAAGCGTGTCATGTTACGCTCACGGGGAATGATGAGAATGGAACCGTGCTGTTCCGAGAAGACGACGGTCTTGCTCCAGATATCGGGGAAGTCGGTCTCCAGCTCGCCGTCGAGAACACCCCAGACGGATGTGTGCGGTGTTCCTTGTGCGTAGGTGTCGGGAATGGACTGACGAACACGAGAGCGTGCGCCGTCGCAACCAACGACATAGTCTGTAAGGATCTTCTTTGGGCCATGTTCATGGTGGTCAGCCTCAATCTGCAGGGAGCTATCTTCCAATGTCGTGTAAGTCTGGAAACTGTGGCTACGCTTCACCTCGAAGCCGCTCTTGCGAAAGTCATCGATGAAGACGGACTCGATCATGCCCTGATGGCACAGCAAGATGTACGGCTGAAGAAGGTCGACGACTGATGCTGGGTAGTGAATGGAACGGCTGATGCGATGGAGGTCAGCATCGCTGGAACTTTGCCACATGCAAATGTCGTGCACTTTCACTCCATCACGGAGGAGTTCGTCGCCAAGGCGGAGCATCTGGAAGGTCTCAATAGACTTTGGTTGGATGCCATCGGCACGGCCGACCGTTGTCTGATCGGGTCTCTCATCAATGAGCTCCACCTTTTGGCCGAATCTCGCCAGCAAAGAACTAGACGGGTTATGTCAGTCGCGGACCGGATTCCGGGGCTGGGTGGGGCACGTACCCGAGCATCAGGCCGGCGGGGCCGGCTCCGACAACGCAAACATCGGATTTCCCACCGGCAGCTGAGTTGCCGTTTTGGGGGTGTAACGAGTGACCGTTTGTGCCGCCATTGGTCTGCGGCGTTGCTGAGCTCGTTGTCATGTTTAATGTGTGGATGTGGTTAAAGACACTCTTGGAATTGCTTGAGCGCTTCTGCAAGACGCCCTTGATTCTATCCAAGAGTTGTAGGTTGGAGGGTTGTAATGATGAAGTGAGGCGTGGGAATGATCCGAATGATTGGGAGATAAACTCTGCCTTTCTTGTGGTGTTTAAGAGCTGAGATGAATGTCGCAGAATCCTCAGTTCGCAAATCGTCCAAGAAAACTCATCGCCTCATTTCATGGAAATGGTTCGATGTTGGGTCGATGGTAACATATTCAAAAACAGTTTCTTTTCCAACTGAGAGAATGCCCTGTCGTTCCAAACTCGCACTCGCGAGTCGCGAAGTCGTCAGTCGAGCCTCTATGCTGAGCTCCCACTTCTCCCACTCTCCAAGCCCATCGCGAGCATCTGGGCCACCACCATCCCCCACTCTCGGAAGGGTGCGCTGCGCGACACCGTGCATGGCCAGGATGGGCTTGGAGAAGGCAACAAAACCCGCGGGGTTACCGAGCAGATAAGAGAGCTCCCCGGGATTGCTTGTCTCCACTGATAAGCCCTACTCGGGGCAGCTTGCCGATTCTTGTCCGATCTCGCCAGCAGTCCAAATTCCCCGCCAGTGATTGGTCTGATTGGCCATTGTCGGCATCCCGACTTTCCTCGGGATACCGGATCTCTCCGGTAGAACGGCGCGACGATAGAGTCACGTTGACTTGTGTTGAGTCTGCACAACTTTGACACGCTTAGTCTTGGAACGACCTTTTGCTCTTTTTTTGGTTGTGTCAACTGCATGCGATCGGCCGAAAGAGCATAATGACGCAAGTTACGACTTCTAAGCCGGCGCAAACCTGGCAAGAGGTAGTTGCCAAGAAAAGACTTCAGAGACAGGAGGCGATCGCGACAGCTGTTCTGAGAGTATCAACAGACACCAGCAGCAGCAATGAAGGCATAACTGCCATTGCTGATGCCGAGGCTCTAGTTGAAAAGATCTCTCGGGGAGAAGTAAGCAGCGGGGCCGTGATCAAGGCTTATATCAAAAAGTGCGTCTTGTCCCTTGTTTGCTGTCATTCTCAGGCGTGTGTTCTCGACCATGGAGTTCTCAAGTACTGATAGTTGAAACATATAGAGCCGTAGAAACCCATGAAAAGGTGCGACAACCCGCCTACTGAGTCCAGCCTAGATGCTGTGCAGATCGTATGCTAACTTTATGCACCATGCTCACAGACCAACAGGTATGGTTCAAGAGTCTCTCGTTAACGTTTGTCGAGCTAAACTTCATCCTAGCTTGACCGAAGTTCTCTTTGAAGATGCACTGGAGCGAGCTAGAGAGTTGGATGCTTACTTCGCGAAGAACGGAGCAGTAGTGGGACCATTGCATGGTGTTCCTGTCACATTGAAAGACCAGTTCAATGTCAAAGGCTTCGATTCAACACTGGGATATGTGGGCAGATCTTTCTCACCAGCATCCGATGACGCAGCTGTGGTCAAGATGCTGAAAAGCCTGGGCGCTGTCGTCATTGCGAAGACCAACTTGCCTCAGAGCATCATGGTGAGGCTTTCTTGACCCTAAAACAAGCTGCAAAGGGTCGCTGACTTTGTCCAATAGTGGTGTGAGACAGATAACCCTCTCTGGGGTCTGACCACGAACCCGCTCAGCAAGGAGTACACCCCAGGTGGCTCCACTGGAGGCGAGGCGGCCCTGCTCGCAACCCAAGCATCCATGCTGGGATGGGGTACTGACATTGGAGGAAGTATTCGCATTCCGTCTCATATGAATGGGACCTATGGCTTCAAGCCAAGCGTAAGTCGACGGTCCCTGTTCTTGTCGAGCCTCACCGACGGGCTTTCGACGTCACGTTACTTTCGACGTCACGTTACTGTGCGAACCTCAGCTGATCAGCAATCAAGAGCGCCCGACTGCCTTACCGTGGCGTCCCTGTCTCGACAGAGGGCCAGGAACATGTCCCCTCATCTATCGGACCAATGGCTCGCAGCTTGGGCACCATACAAATGACGATGAAACACCTGATCAACGAGAAGCCCTGGGAAATGGACTCGCGCTGCGTCCCGATTCCTTGGCGGGAAGATGTCTATCAGGAAACCCTCTCTCGTCCCCTGACGATAGGGGTGCTGTTTGATGACAACGTCGTCAGACCTCATCCGCCCCTGACACGTGTCCTTCGATCTGCCGTTGAGTCTCTTCGTGCTGCTGGGCATGAAGTCTTGGAATGGAACGCCGACTTACACGAAGACTGCATTCGAGTGATGGTAAGTGGAAAACTTTAAAGGGCCTCTTGTCTGCGATAGATGCTGACAGGAATGAAGGACTTGTACTACACTGCCGACGGCTGCGAGGACATTCGCAAAGACGTAATCGCCGGTGGCGAACCTTTCATCCCGCACGTTGAGCGTCTGATCAACCGCGGAAAAGCGATCTCCGTCTACGACTACTGGCAACTCAACAGGCGCAAGTGGGACATGCAGCAGGCTTACATGGAAAAGTGGAGGTCCATCCGGTCGCCTACGACTGGTCGCGCGGTCGACATTCTCCTGATGCCTCCGATGCCCCATAGCGCTGTGCCCCATGCCGGATGCCGCTGGGTTGGCTACACCAAGGTGTGGAACTTCTTGGACTACCCAGCACTTGTGATCCGTGGAGGCAATGTCTCTCAGGGCGATTTGAGCGAGTCATGGACGTATGAGACCAGGGGGCCGGAAGATGAGTGGAACAAGAAGCTCTGGGAGGACAATGGGAAGGAGATGGTAAGTCTAGGACTCCCGGTCGGACTGCAAATTGTTGGTCGCAAGTTGGAGGAGGAAACTGTCTTGGCTGCTGGTAAGGTCATAGATGATTTGATACAAGCGGCTCAGAACTTTGCTGCGTTTCGCTGAATAGACGTATGATTGTTAGAACTCCCGGGTCTATGGCGAATGGTGGGATAATTGCTATGTTCTTAATTGAATTGGATGCACATTTCAATAAGACTAGGACTATTATGATGTATCGCATATCAAGGTTTTCATCTACCAGACTACAAGTCTCATCCCGGTAATCGGCTGGGACTCTAGCGGAAGACTTGACCAAGGCAATGAGATTTCTTAGAGCAGTAACATTAGTCAGAACAGTCTGCATATTTGGACACTTGAATTACGTATTTGGTGTCATTCATTTCATTAGATGCATGTATGTACTACTTGGTATTGTCCACAGGCCGAGACCGAAGTCTACGCCTGTGTCTTCTTCCACTCCTCGTACTTCTTCATGACTTCTTCCCTGCTCGCTGGCATCAAACCACCTTCCGGTACCGGGTTCTTAGACTTGAACCAGTCGCTCATCTGGGGTGGAGTTAGATCTTTCTCGCTTCCCCGGTGTTGTGGCTGGTGTTGACAAGGACGACTTACCTCTCCCATAGTGACCCACTCAACACCCTCGTGCTTGTTGATGTGCTCAATAATGCGCTCGTGCATCAAGAGAACATGCGGTCTGCCCGAAACATCTGGGTGGATCGTCATCGGGAAGATGAACTCGTCTTTTGCCGCCAATCAGCATCAACATAGCTTTTCATGAGTGGGCGTGGAGCTTACCATATTCTCTGTAGAAGTAGTCGAAGTGGTCCCGCCAAATGTCTTCGACATCCCTAGACAGCATGGTCAGCCAAGCCGTCAAGCACCTCCAGGGACGCTTCGGACTTACCTCGGGTTCACCCAACCATGAGAGTTGGCCGAGTTCTTCATGAACATCATAGGGGGCAGATCGTCGATGTACCAAGATCCTGGGATCTCAACCAGGCCTGTCTCCTTACCCTTCACTAGAGGCTTCATCCACTCCTCGGCCTTCTTGGTATAGTCGATCTTGGTCCAGGTGTCTCCCGTGCGCAGCCAATACGCCTGGCAGTCATGGTGGGACATTGAGTGGTCATACTCAATACCGTAGCTGAGCAACAGCTCGGTTCCCTCTTCACTGGTCTCCCACCAAGGGGCGACGCTGCCCTTGGGCGGCTTGCCACCGCAGAACTCAGTCAGCATCTTCCACGTCTTGTCAAGGACGTCTCGCTGCTGCTCGAGGGTCATGTCGACAGGGTTCTCGTGGCTGTACCCATGCAGACCAATCTCATGGCCTGCATCGCGCACCATGGCGCACTCCTCTGGGAACGTCTCCAGCGTGTGACCGGGGATGAACCATGACGCCTTGATGTTGTACTTTTCGAAAAGGGATAGCAGTCGGCGCGTGCCGATGGTTCCAGCCCATAATCCTACACGACCATTCACAGTCAACAAGTGTCCGCCAGGCGGAGATACCGCCATGGCAAGAGTAACGATGGGAGGACCTACCTCTGCTGATGTCGCTAGTGCTGTCCTCGCCACCGTAAGAGCCTAGCCATCCGGCGACAGCATCAATATCCACACCATAACTAACAAGATCGTGTCAGACGAATGAATCACTCCGCGCATTGCATTCTCCCTTACCATACGAGAACCTTCTTCTTGCCCATTGTATCGATTTGTAAGTGCGAAAGTGTTTGAAATGTTGATTTGTAATCCAAATTCCGTCGCTTGTCTGGAAGATAGCCTTTGGTACAGTGGCTTGACTATCGCATTTTATGCTGCTTCATTACATAGACTACATTCGGCAGCGGGAACCTCCTCTTCCAAGCTGTGATAGGGAAATGTTCCATCCATGAGGAGTTGGGGGCGAGAATCCACAGGAGCTTTCCCCGCGTTCAGGGGTCCTTACCCACAGCTTTCCGATGCACCTTATCTGCAGGACCCCTCCATTCCAGCACTGCCTCCTCTATTGTCTGCTCTAGTTTGAAGATTTGTGAGTGTCACAAAACGCTTAATAGGGCCTATCAGAAGCCACGAAATCATAAGCAGATCTGTGAAAGAGGGGGTTCCCGTCCAACAGCTAGCGTTCATCCCACCTCCGGCGCACCGTCCCGGCCGGTACCCCACCCCCATTCTCGAGCTCGCCCACTTTCACTCTTGATAGACAAGGATCAGCCACCCCTCAGAAGCTCCCCACTCACCCCGCGATAGGCTTCACAGTCGCTACTTGTCCGCGGGCTGCTATCCACGGCTGAAGCTAGTCGGTTATCATCTTCCACTATTGAGCTATCCTTCCACTTTCATCGAGAGTTGGGGTGTGTGGATGTCGGGAACAGCTTCGTGAATGCATCAATAAGGCATGGGAATGAGTAGCGCGCAGCTGTGTTAGCTCCAAAGGTATGGAATGGGCCAGTTGCAGAGATACGCGTAGGTGGGATGGAGGTGGTGTCCGGTTCTGAGGAGATTCGAAACAGGCCCACAATGTCATGATGTTAAGTAATTCTGCTGATAGCGTCTGTGTACATCGTGCACAACATTGGCAATCACCCTGCTGTTCCTTGTCTAGATTCTCAACAGGTGTTTGCATCTCGAACGATCCGTAAAGCAGTTGCACCATCGAGATACCTCGTTGCCTCCCATCAAACCTAACCAAGTCTCATAAGACGTAAAACATAATGTCAAAGGTTCGTACGGCCACCCTTGCTGAGTGTGGATAGAGCTATGCCACGACAGGAAGCTAACCTACTCAGTTCTCGCTGAAGGGTCGCGTCGCCGTCGTCACCGGCGCTGGTAGGGGCTGCGGCTTGGCCTTCGCTCAAGGCCTTGCAGAGGCGGGTGCGGACGTCGCCATCTTCGACGTGATCAACCCAGACCCTACTGCCTTTGAGCAGCTGTCTTCTGCCAATGGGATAAAGGCAAAGGCGTACGTCGTTGATGTCACAGACATTACAAGTCTGGAGAAGGGATTCGCTGCCGTTGCTGCCGACTTCGACGGCAAGCTCGACATCTTTGTCGCATGCGCTGGCGTAAACAAGAATGTGGAGTTCCTTGACACCACCGAAGAGGATTTTGACAGGCTACACGGAGTCAACGTCAAGGGTCTCTACTTTTCGGCTAAGCTTGCTGCAAAGGCCATGATCGCAAATGGTACCAAGTGCGGCAGCATTATATTCGTCGCTAGTATTGCGTCTCACATGGCTATCCGATCACAGAGATCGACAGCTTACTGTGGGACCAAGGGAGCTGTCAGAGCGATGGTTGCACCCATTGCTGCAGAGCTCAACAAGTACGGCATCCGTGTGAACTCTATTAGTCCTGGATATGTAAGGACTGAGATGACGGCACCCTTCCCACACCTTCTGGAGAGTTGGAAGGACGAAATCATGAACGGTCGCGTTGCTGAGCCAGACGATATCAAAGGCGCGTGCGTCTTCTTGGCCAGTGATGCTAGTAAGTAAGTTGACATCTTCCCAGAGGGTACAAGTGAGAAGAAAGGCACGCTAACAGCTTTCTAGATACTGCCAGGGCAGTGATATTCTGGTGGATGGTGGTGTTACGAAGTGGTAGCGATAGTTGAGCTATATCTATGCTATTATGAATACATAAATCAGTGAGCATGTTTAAATACTTTTGACCCTCTTGGAGAATATGACTTTATGTCAGCGTACCCTTTCTTCTAGTGTCAAATGAAGTGAACAGCGTTCAAACTTCTCACTACAGCCCCAAAGCCTAGTCTCACCCTCACGTGTGGAAACCCCTTGTCCTTTACTTCTATCTAAAGTGCCCTTGACAAATTCTGTTTATGCAGGCCAGTTGTTGACTCGAGTCTGACTCAAATGAAGAATCTCCATCTTGGGTCTTTCTCCCCGTCCCTCAAGTCACGAGTCTCCACATCCTGAGCCGTCAAAGTCATACCCTGCTCCTTGTTCTTCCTCGCATTCTCTCGTCTCATCCACATACCGAGACACAACACGAAGAAGATGCAGACAGCATTGCACCCGGCGGTGGCAATCAACGTCGGCGCATAACGAGGCGCATAGGTGGTGCGGAATGTGGCTGCTGACAGAATTCCTCCCAAATTACCGAGACCCACGAGCAGACCTGTCGTGGCAGCCCGGGAGTTCTCACTGAGATTATTGTTGTTATGCCAGCTATGCACCAGTGAGCTTGGAATGTAAGCACCACCAGCTAGCAGGAAGCACGCAAAATACGCCACGCCAACGTGTGCCTGTGCATCGATAGCCGCCAACAAGATGAGACCTATCAGGCTAAGGGTCAAACTCCCTATGATATGAAAGGTTCTCTCTCGGTGGCGATCGGATGAGTACGTGACTGCCAACAGGACCAAGAAGCCTACCACATTGGGAGGTACCGTAAGAAGGTTTGTGGTAACGGCGTTGTAGCCCAGGCGCCGGATGATAAGAGGGAGGAAGTTGGCTGTCGTTGCAAAAGCAACAGGGTAGGTCAAGCTGATGATGCACCAAATGGGAAACTTCCATTCGCTCCAAGTGCGAAAAGACTCCTTGAGGCTGAATTTCTCTTCAACTTCCCGAGTGCCATCACGAAGAGACCTCAAGCTTGCGACTTCTCTCTCAGCATCGTTCAAGAACCAAGCTGTTTGAGCATTCGCTGGTAGCCACCAGAAAGCGACGATCCCGAATAAGACTGTCAAAGCGCCTAGATAGAGGTTAGAAATCTCCTCCATAGATAATCGTGTTCAGAATATCTCACCTTCGATGATGAAGAGCCACATCCATCCATGAACATGTGGGTCTTGAATGCGAAAGACTCCAAACGATATCAATCCAGAGAATGCAGACGCTAGGAGAGCACTTCCGAAGAATATGGCAATGCGGAAACCAAGTTCACCACGGGTGTAGAAGAGAGTCAAATAGAAAACGGCACCGGCGAAGAAACCTGCCTCAAAGGCCCTTTTCGGGGTTAGTACGGCGGATGATTGATCGGTGAGTCTGAAGCTTACCCCAGGATAAGGCGGATGGCTAACATGCCGCCAAAGTTCTTGCAGGCTGCTTGTAAAAGCGCCATCGCACCCCACCCTACCATTAGAGCCGGCAATATGATGCGTCCAGAGAATCTTTTGGTCAAAAGATTGAGAGGAAGATCACAAAGACCATTTGGGATGTAGAAGAGCAGGATAAGAAGAGAGTACTGCTCCCCCACGAAGCCCAGGTCTTTGCTCATGCCATCCGTTTCCGCATTGCCAAGATTACTCTAATCAAATGGAGTCAGAGGATTTGCAGCTTATACTAAATCACATGAAATAACTCACCCGGTCGACGGCATTGAAGAAGTACATAATGCTCATGAAAGGCAAGAGCCAGTAGTCCATCTTCCGAACTGCGGTGCATACATCGTAAGTAAAGTCATACATATTAGCACAGATTATTGAAGATGAGACATACCGTATGACTTCTCCACAGCAGCATCAATGACAACTTGTGACCCATATTCATGATCCCCCTGCTGGGAACAATCGGATGGCTTGTCGGTCCGAACATCTGTGGTGGACTTCATTCTGAATGACTTGAGAATTAGGTTTGCAGGGACCTTGAGCCTCATAGGTGAGAGTCATGCATATCCATGTTTACATATATATCAGTCAAGTTCCAAGTGCAAGCTGGTTGGTGCAATCCCAGGCTAGGGCGCGGCGCCTCGTGCTGGGTATCCTGTGGTGCACTGAGCACGCCAAGCCAGGAGATATGAGATAAACGCCGCTATCGCAAGCCTTTCGGACACATGCAATCAGTAGTCTGGGGTATAAATCCTTACAGCTGCATGAAGGCTGTACATGACGAGTTCCGTACTATCGGGTCGTACCATTGATATCATGGGGCGCCCGCATAACCTGGCAAGAGTGGGGGAGCGCGCAACCGAAGAATGGGAGTCTAAGACAGGGATTACCCCCCATGGCCTGCAAACATCACAATCGACAGCTTCAAATGAGTGGCTCAACGCATTTTACGATAGGAAACTCATGAAATTACTACAGATATTGAATACAGTTGTTACGCCACAGCAATTTGAGGCGGCTGTGCCTGCTGCTGTGAGAGAAGCTTCTGCTTCTCAGCCAAGGCCTTCTCCAAACCCTGCTTGTACAACTGGGCCCTTCCATATGATTCCGCGTAGGCTGCCGACACTGCTTGCTCAACAGTGACAGGGCCGAACTTCGCTGGTTGGGTGGCGGACTTGCAGGTGGGGATGCATTCGACCAGGTAATCCGGGTTTCCGGAAACGAAGACAGGGATAGAGTAGCGCTCCTGGCCAGACTTGTTGATGACCCTGTGGATGTTGCTCTTGTACTTCTCGTTGGTCCATCGGGCCATGAGGTTGCCCAGGTTGACGACAAATGCGCCCTCCGTAGGTGGGACCTGAATTTTGATTAATACCAAAAGTGGTGTGTGGGACATGCTGGCACTTACATCGATCCATGTCTCATTCTTCTGGTCCCAGACCTGGAGACCATCGACCTTGTCCTGAAGGAGCATGGTGATGGCACCGAAATCCGTGTGGGCTCCAATGCCGCGAGTAAGTTTCTCATCCGCATCTGCAGGCTGCGATGGGTAGTGGAGCATTCTCATTGTAGCGACTGCACCATCCATGAACTTGCTGAAGTAGCTCTCCTCGAGATCAAGGGAAAGAGCAAGTACTCTCATCAGGTCAGAGGCCAGAGATAGAGCTGATGAGTAGTACTCCATGGATGCGGATCTGAAGGTCTCGAGCTCGCTTCCGAGACCCTCGGGCCATTGGTTAGGTCCGCTGTTGAGCTTCTTGTTGACGAAATACGGGTGGTCCTCGGGGATCTCAGCACCGATGTAGAATCCTTCTTTCAACTCGGGCTGCGTGCCCTCTTCGAGGATCTGCGATCTCAGCATCTCGTAGCCGCGGTTCCAGCTGTTGTTCTCCTTGGCGACCTTTTGCTTTTCCTCGAGGGGAAGCGAGAAAAGCTTCTTAGCGTTCTCCATCACAGCCTTCTGCTGTTGCAGGGGCACGGAGTGACCAATGATTTGGAAGAAGCCATTGTAAAGACAGCTGTCGCGGACCTGGTCCACAACCTTCTGCTTCTCGGCTGGATCTTCCGAGTAGAATGCTGCATGAAGAAACCGGTGTAAGAAGACGTGCTCACTAGATGTGTAGGCTTGCGCTGGAGGGTGAACTCACCTGAGAAGTCGATGATGGGAATCTCGAGAGGCGCCATGATGTGTTCCAGTGAGTTAGGCTCTTGAATAGGGCTGGTGTGGTGTTGCGAAAAATATCAAGCTAATGCTGTAGGTGGTGTGTCTTCAGATTCTTCAGCTTGAGTCTGTCTTTTCAAAGTAATTTCATATCTCCCATGCCATGAACGTCGGAAAATATAGTTCGAGATGTCAGATGAAACTCTTCATCATCTTCGTGCATCCGTCATCGTTCGCTCTACAACGCGACTATTCGGCTTTCCGAACAAAGCTCGCCCTCGCGTGAGCATCAATGTTGAAGACTCGAAGAGTGGGGTGGCTCATAGATAGCACCCATCCTAGACACTAGCATAGCGTCACTTGCCGCTCATGAAAACGGCACATGGAAAGTATGTGTCAACAGAATGGCGGGGACGATAAGTGGCGTAGAGTGGCCGATGTTGTGCATGGATTCACTTCCGTTGTCGGTCCTCCCGTGTCACCCCCTGGCACCCACTTTCCCCTCACGCCGGAGAACGATAAGATGCGGCCCAAGATAACAATGGCATGTGCAACCCAGAATAGCTCCCAAGCCACATGTCTCGCATGTTGATGACATCCACGTAAATTTCGATATCAAAGGCGAAGGCTTGTCACTTGCCAAGAGGGCATGGTCGGCGGCCGGACAAGACTCGGCTGTCGCTTCGGCTGTCGGCACACTCGCGATATCCAGGAGATGCCACCACAACCTAACCTTGAATGTTTTGTACAATCAAGACGACGACTAAATCATCAAGGGAGAAAGTTCATTTCCAAAATTCCCCTATTCGGAATTAAAAACACAAGAAGACTTCCCATAGATAGTTTGATGAATAAGATCAATCTACGATTGTACAAGTTTGAGGAATTCCAACGCTGGTTGCTACCGTCTAATACCGTAGTGATTACATGATGCTCACGACCCACCACCTCCATCACCAAGCCAGTTCCTGCCTTGCCCCGCAAGCTGCCTTCTCAAGCTCAGAACAGAAAGTCTCTTCTTCACTCAACTTGTTCGTGTTCATCTCCCTAAACAACTTCGGCGTTGCCGGCCAGATCTCCCTTCCTCCTTGGTCCAACTCCTTTTTTCGGTGCGCCATGACCTCTTCTCGCAAGGTGTTTTGAAAGTGAATTGGGCCCTGTACTATTGTTAGAAGACCACGCAAACCCAGAAAGATGATTCTCGACATACCTTCTCCTTTTCGGGATGTAGCTCGCCGTTGATGAACACCCCTGCACTGAGGTTTTCCTGAGCTCCGATGCAGAGTTGCTTGTCTTCTTCCAGCACCTGCTTGTAGAAAGCGTTAATAGCAGCAAACTCCTCTTCGCCAGCGTTATGGTGCCGGTAGACTTCATTCTCGATCCTTGTCTTTGTGGCGCTGACGGGAATCATTCGTTGGATGTAGAAGAAGTTCGAACTACGGTCAAGGTCAATATGGATTCTCATGCAGTCAAAGTCCCGGGAGTACACTTACGTGATAGTTACTGATGTCGAAGGGAAGAAGAAGGTAATGGACCTCCTGAACTCGTCCTCTTCTTCTTGCGCCTTTTTGTTGATGATTTCATGCTCCAAGCAGCCTCCGCTGGGTTCGACTTTGTACTTCGTCAGGTCTGAGACGCCGGCAATCAGGGGGTGTGATGTTGGACAGTGGTAACATTCGTTGTAGTTCTCGATCACCGTCTTCCAGTTTGCGTCGAGTTCCATTTCCCATACATGGTCGTAGTTGTAGCCACCCGCAAAGTCGAAGTTCTGCATCCTCGGCTTCTGGTATACACCACCAAATTCATCCTCCCACTTCACATCAGGCTCCCCTGCTTGAAGATTCACCCAGATGAATCCGGCAGGATCAATCCGAACGTGTATGGGTAGAAGGCCATGCTGATTCTTGTCGAACCCTCTCACTGTGTCGAAGCGTGGGGCTTTGGCAAGATTGCCTTTGAACCCATACGACCAGCCGTGATATTTGCAGCTCAAGATGCTAGCTTTCCCGGTCTTGTTTTCAATGACAGGGTATGCACGATGTCGGCAAACATTGTGGAAGCCGTTGATGTTGCCCTCTCGGTCTTGAATAAGAAAGAAGGGGAAGTCGGCATAGTTGAAAGACACATAGTCGCCGGCTTGCTTGAATCGCAGGGAATGCGTGACTAAGATCCACTTTTTGGAGATGATGGCTCGTCGCTCAAGTTGGTGCAGTTCAGGAGATCGGTACCAAGAAGCTGGGAGGCTTCGGGAAGGTTCAGGCTTGGCGTTTTCCGTCCCTGATGAGAACCCTAGGTAGCGCCACATGTTGAAGGTTGAAGTTGGAATAAGTGGGTAAGGTTTTGGAGGCTCTGTAGGCCGTTGCAGATGCTGGGCTCGTGATTGGAACAAGAATTATGGATTCGCAGCGTTCATCCTGTCTGTTCACCAAGTCTTGGGATCTGAAGATTTCTTTAAGTCCATGGCCCAGGAACTGTAAGCCATCCCAGAGCCGAGTAGTTGCACCTATCGTGGGGTGGGGAAGAGGCTTCATGGCCACTGGATGAGTGCGTACGGTGTGAAAATGGGGGTGGGGGTGGAGGAGGCGGAAGGGCCAACTCTTAGTGTTTTGGGTGTCGATAAGCCGCAATCAGCAAAGATAGCACGGGATGACAACAACGTCCAGCTCATGATTTTTCGACCGCGGGGTTCATCTCGATTTGCTTCAAAATATGCGTGGCTGCCTGTCAGGCATAAAACGAAGGCATGTGCCGGAGGGAATACATGGGGATGGCGATAGCCGTCGGAGACCAGATTCGGAACGCCGGAGCGATCTCGGAGACAGGCCACCATGCCAGGGAGATTCTAACCCAGACACACTCTTTTCAGAGAGAAGCATAGTCTAAGCTACGTTAGGTCCCTCGCAAACGCCTCGTCGTTGAAATCCTAAATTGACTACCTACTCATGTAGATGTCATTTCAGGATCCTTGTTTCAACCTTTGAGCGGAGTTATGGAACTTCAGAAGTGCTGCTTCCTTTTTAATCGTCGACTATTAGAAAATTTAGGAAGACACTAACTCAACAGCGGTAATTTGACTTAACCTACCTCTCAGTTGCCAGTTCCACCTCGTAGAAGAAGTTGCCATTCTAGCGACAGGGAAAAGCGGGACTTTTCGCTCTAACTACAATGTTATCCTATCAGCTCCTTCTACAAGACGATTCAAAGACAACACCCGCTCGTCGCCTAGCTTACACCTTCAGTGATCTTTCAAGACTAATTTGGTCCCTGAAGGTCGATTTATCGACACATGGTCTCGTATTGGTTCTCCGTCCAAAAAGCCCTTTGTGATAAATCATGACCAGACGTTCTACCAAGCGTTCATAAGGTTCCAAACTTCACCCCGAACAAGTCTGCACTGCTCAATGATGACATGCCCGGAAACCGCGCCGACCTCCGAACACGTGCTCAACTTTCGATGCGGCTTGCGGCGATCGACGACCCTCGGTGCCTGGGAAGCCCAGATCTGATGTAAAATGCATAATTATGGGTGCGACACAACTCTACAGACAACTCGCGGGTGTAGTAACCGATGACCCAAAGATACGCCCTTTATGCAGTCATGTCAGGCGACTGTGTGCATGCAGAATTGGGCAGCCAGGCGTCTGTAGTCCGCCATCGGGTAAGCATAAGCCCCATTGGTTCGAGGGTCCGGCTTACCTCGGTGTAAGGCTCTAGATCACGCCCAACTGCAGGCCGCAATAACTATAAATCCCCATAAGCACAGCGTCCGACTCGGCCCGGTGTTGTGCCATCTATCACTTCCGGTCATATGACGATTTCTATTTAGGCTGGAATGACTCGGAATGGCTGGTGCGAATGAAACATGATTCCAACACACCAGCCATGCACGATCAGGCAGGCAGTGCCTGCGATGCCTACCCCAATGTGCAACTTCCTGTTCGCGTTTTGCTAGCCACAACCACATGAGAAGTCTGGAATTGTTGAGATCAATACAGGGTCTGAGACAAACTAGCGTGATTTGCCAATGGCAGCGTCGATCTGATCTAGCAAGGCAGTGTTGATTGCTGCCCATGGCTCGGGCATGGCTGCCTTACCGTTCAATAACGCGACCCTCCGTGGCCAACGAAGGGGTCTCATGCATGTCAATTCCAAAGCGACATTTTCCAACTCTTCGGCCCCCAAACAAGGCATAATGACGCGGGCAGTGGTAGCGTGGTCAGTATTTAATGACTTGATCCCCGCGATCCGCTGCATTTGTGAGCGCTTAAAAGAACCTTAGTCTTCCTCGTGCCATTCAATTGAACGACCTCAATCTCTGACCGGATCAGACTTCAGTGCCTGCCACTGGCTTTGAGCAAATATGGCGCCACGTCACAGCCATCATCGAAAGCATGCAATTAAAAAGGCTCAAGAAGATACTCCTTCAAAGCGTCCTCCGCCGCCGGCAAATCCCAAACCTGCCGCACCAGCAGCAACGCCGTACGTTGCCCCAGTTGCGGGCCCGTGGTCTGCCTGGACTCTTGATAGTGAAGATAGGGGGTTTTACTTCAGAAATCGCGTAACAGCAACAGGTGTGTCTCATTTACATGCCGTGTTTATGGCACCAGCTAACAGAGGACTTTCAGGTCAAATGCAGTGGGAATACGCTACATCTACACCTTTGCAAACATACGCCTATCCACAATTGACGGCAGAGCCGCCATCCTTCTATTACCGCCCCGTCGTAAATTCTCCCATGCAACCTGCGTACGACTACACGCCTCGATATCCAGTCAATGTAGCCGCGAATGATGTCCAGTCTAGCGACGCTTCCATGTCCGACACTACATCTGACTCTGAAGACTTTGACGTCGCTGCTGCTAAGCTGGCAGGATTCTCAATTCCGGCAATCATCGATGTGGATTCGAAGAAGATTGAGATGCGACTTCCAAATCTTCGATCTGGAGACACTACCTTTGTCTGGGATCGAAAGCATGGGCACTCGTCCAAGACAAAGATCTACTCAGATACAGACTCGAGGGTCGAGGAGTGGCTGAGGAATGAGTTCAGTGTTTAATGATGGCAGTGTATCGCGAGTTGGGATGCTCCTCCATCCACTTAACGTTTCTTTGCTTAAATAGTATATCCAGCTTTCAGCGCATGTATACACGTTCAAATGTTTGGTAGATTAAGTCAAACTCATTGCCTCTCGAGAACGCTCTGGTTACATTGCCTGGCAAAGGTCAAATAGAATTTTGATTATTTTCATCAGACTATAAGAAAATGATGACACTCTGGAGACTCCCTCGGTCGCTGTCTGCATTACATTTGATTTTCGTCCAGATCGAATGTCCATGAACTGCCGTTATCCATCGTCCCTTTTCTGCTATTCAGTATTACGCGCTGGTAGTATCTGTTGTGGAAGGCTTTTCTCGTTGCGGCAGAGCTGTGTCTCCTAGGTCAGCCTTGGATCCTTCGGCATCCTTGGGTCGTTCGGTGTCTTTGGATCCTTCGATGTCCGTGGACTTTTCGCTTTCCTTCAGCTGTCCAATATCCTTGAGTCCTTCAGCGTCCTTGGGTTGTTCGATATCCTTTGGTTCTTCACTATGCTTCGGTTCTTCGTTATCCTTGGGCTGTTCAACGTCCGTGGATTGCCCGACGCCCTTTGGCTTCTTCCTGCCTTTTGGTTTCTCGCTACCCTTCGGCTTTTCGCTGCCCTTAGACTGTTGAGTGTCATTTGGTTGTTGGCTGTCCTTTGGCTGTTCGCTGTCTTTTGGCTGTTCGCTGCTCTTAGATGGTTCGCCATTCTTTAGCTGTCCACTCTCCTCGGCCGTCCTCTCTTCATCCTTCTCGTCTCCGGATTCTCCCTCACCCCAACCAGGTATCAGCTCGTTATCAGCTTCTCCTTCCTCTTCAGGGTCCCAACCCTTCAGAACCCGTCTTGCCGCATCTCTCCCGACGACGGGTAGCCTTTGCACTCCATTCTTGCGCGCTTCTTCGGGTACTAGGTTCGGATCTAACAAGCCAACTTGCACCAGAACACTAGCCTGGTCCCAATACACATGCTCGTGGTAAAGCTTGCCTCCCCTCAATCCCACTATGCTGACCACGAGGACCTCTACCCTTTTGTTCGTAGCAGGAACACCGGGTAAGATCCAAGGCATCTCCTCGGTGTGCTTGAAGCGGACATGAACCTCGTCGACAACTCGGTCAGCCCCAATAGTGCGGGAAATCAAGGTCAGTCTCATCGACGGGGGGTTGCTGAAAAACTGGGAGTAGAAACGCTCGAGCTCTGATGACCCAATTCCTCCCGTCAAAGTTGGGATATGAGTGACGTGCGGGCTCTTATGCGTCGTGTACGATGAAAGCGTTTGGTTCAGGTTTCGGGTGAAGAATTTACCTGCACAAGTCAGCTTGGCCCATTGCCTCCGTCTCTCTTAGATACTTACCCTGTACGTTCTCCTCCAACACAAGCTCCAAATCCGCGTAGGTGTTGAAAGCTTTTCTTGCCGCGGTCAAGCTCCGGCTCCACGCCAGCTCGGCACAGATTTTGTCAAAGTCGTCAAGGTCATGCTCGGCGAAACCAGGCGCGGCGTCGTAAGTGTAGGTTGGGTAAGCAAGTTTCAAGGTTCCTCCTGTGCCAATGCCGCTCTCCACTTTCTTCCGCGTTGTTCGCCTCTTCCCTTGAATCCCAACCATCTGGGATCGCTTCGTGATGCCAATCTCCTCATCTGCGGCAAGATGAACGAGAGCCGAGATGCTGCTGGGGAAATGCCCTTGGGGATCTGGGATAGCCGTCGGATAGTACGCGATCAGCAGCCCGAGTTTGAACTCCGGGTTGTTGTCCAGAACGTGGTAATGCTCCAGGCACACAGCAGCGGCATCACCGTAAGCTGCTCGTTATTAGCATAATTATCTCATAACATGCGCCATACTAGTTCACTGACCGACGATGCCAAATGTCTGGCATGGATCCATCTTCTTTTTACTCAAAGATCGTAGCTTGCCCCGATACTTCTTCGGGTCCCCCATGGGCAGATATTCGACTTCGAAGCCCTCATCGCGCCATTCAGCTAAGGTCAACTCATCGAACTCGTCACTCTCTGCAGTTATGTATAGCTTTGGCCGCGAGCGAGGAAAGCCCGATGATAGAAAGTTGACATCTCTGTAATTAGAACGGGTCCAATTATCTGAGACGATGCGCGCGTTGCGACCTTCTGATTCCGGCACCGCCTTCTTGACCAGATCCGGGATGTCAATGTTCATGATGAATATGTCGTTACTGGCTTGGATTTGAAAACAAGTGAAATCAGTAAATTACGCACGATCATTTTCCTGAGGGGGATTTCCATTTCCTGTTAAGTACACGAGACGAGTGCTGGGTTCGCGTGATGATGACGTCACATTTCGAATGTGCTTGGTCTCTCCATGTATGATATCAGCGGGGTCACGCACAACACTGCGTGGAGTGATTTCAGGCTGCGCGATACCAAGTTTACTAACACTGTGGTGCTTGATTGAACCTTCTGTTGTCTTCTAGTTCGCTCATTCTAGAGTATTCCGTACTGCGAAAAGCAACCTTAACAGCTGCGCATCTTGTAGCAAATGCCATTCTCTCGCCTGTAACAATCTAATCAGCCGATCCTAGCCGGCCGCCACGCGTCGATATTTCCCCCACGAGAATCGATCTCTTCCTGGAGCTCGTCACTTCTATCCACTCCTGGGCCACCCCCGGCCTCGGTAATCAGAGGTGTCAGGTCGTTTGATGCTAGTTCCAGGGGCGTGGTACCAAATTTCGATATGTTTCGAGCATCGGCACCCCAAGAGAGGAGCAATCTTACCGCCTCTCGATGTCCATTTTCAACGGCTTCCATCAAAGGAGTCCACAAGTCCCACGTCTTTGCATCGAGCTCGCTGCCTGCGGCACGTAGCAATTTCAGAGTCTTCGTGGATCCGTCGCGTGCAGCTCGGTAAAACGGTGTTGTGCCCGAATCACTGCGAGCGTAAGGCGATGCCCCGTGTTCTAATAGTAATTCGACCATTTCTTCACTTCCATGTTCTGCAGCCACGTGTAGAGGCGTCAGCTGCCTCATCTTGTCGGGAACGTCAACACCTTCTCCTCGGCTCAGGAGGTGGCGTGCGAGCTTGACGTTGTTCACGATTGCTGCGACAAGCAGACAGGTGCTTCCGTCGGGAAAGTGTTCATTGAGGTCATCCAATGTGGGAAGTAGTGCTTCAATCAAGACGTGGAGATCGTTTGCGATCGCGTAAATGATGGGGGCAGCGCTGTGGCGGGCGGCAGCCAGGCCCGGGCTTGTTCTCAAAACAGCCTGCCATAGTTGGTATCTCTTTGGGCTTTCAGCAGGGTTCAGAAACCAGTACAAGTGCCGCTGAAACCTGTGAATATCGCTTATGCCAGACGTAAGGCTACAAAGCCGCATGTGCGTTGCCCAATTCATGGCCGCGTAGTACAGAAACGAGTACTTGCTGAGAAAGGCCTTGAAGTCTCTAGGATCTTCAGGCACATCGCGATCGAAATCGGAGAAGGCAAGATACTGAAGACATCTTTCCGCTGTGAACGCATGTGCATCAACTTCACTGAAGTAAAATATGGATGCCGATGTGGCCAGGATGTCAGAGCCCGTAAGGAATTCCTTGACCGTTGCATGATGTATTTGTACGATTGTTGCGGCATCCGAACGATATCGTGACGTCTGATAATAGGATACCAGCTGGACAAGTGGCGCAACAACGTCGTAAGGGTCTGTGACGATCGCGTCGAAGTCGAGGGCGGTGTCGTTTTGGTCAATAGACGTAACCTCCGCTAAGGTTTTCCCTGACAGCGGCATCAAGCCAACAGCAAGCCACTGCAAAACCTGCTTCATCTCGGACGTGCGCTGTGGGTATTTTTGGAGAGCAGAAACAAGTATTCGCTCATATGTAGCATTGAGGCCATTTGGGAGACTTTGTAGAGTCTGTCGTAGCTCTCGGTCAGTTCTTGTCGCTGTAATGTAGTCCAGCTGGAGGTTGGCTTGGAGGAATCTATAAAGGTAAGTTGTCAAATTCATGCTTGATGGGAAGGAGAACTATGGCATACTTACGTTCCAGCTGTGCGAAGGATATGATCTCGGATAGTTGACACCAACGCTGGGTCCCCGACACGAATTCTTTTTGATCTCAATCTTTCCTGCAGCTCGGCCCAGACAAAGTGCGAAAGGTCCGCGTGGAGTCGGTTTCCTTGCTGCGAGTCTAGTTTCCATAATAGACACTTACACTCGTTTGCAAGTTGAGTCCGGATATATGCGTCCTCTCTGCTCGTTAGAAGGACCTTCCTACCTCTGCCTGCTTGCGGGCCAGGGGCTGTCGCTCGATTGCTGCTGATGGTTGGTTCCGCCTGTATCCTCATGAATCGACTCAAAACTGCCACGAAGGCTTCTTTTTCATTCAGTTCCATCCCTCCGACCTCATCAAGAGCATCTACGACAATGAAAACCTGATTGTACTCATTCATAAATGATTCAACGAGAGTTATGTACTCGCCTATCGTGAGCGAAAAGCCGTTCTTGTCCTTCTGTCTTTTTGAGGCGATGTCAAAACACCTCTGCGATCGTGATATAAATTGAGCGGCAATACTCATCAGGAAGTGAAGAGCAGCCTTTTCGCTTTCTTCGAAACTGCAAAAGAAGTATACCATGATTGAACCAGGCAAATGCACTCTGGACGAGAGAGCTTCAACCGCCGTGGCACTGTTGTCTGTGTTAGCAACGCAGCAGGCGGAAACCTTCATGTCTTACCATAAGACGGATTTTCCGGCGCCCGCTGATTGATATGTTATTATTTCCTCTCAGATGTAGCTTAGGCTGTAGCGAAGAGCTTACGAAGTCCGGTGATCCATAATAATTCCCCTGACTGGTCATTCACCCAGTTTCCGAATGCCTCGGATTCTATGAGCCAAAGCCCACTTCCAGGGTGCCGTCTACTCAGAAGGTCGTGCAATGCATGCTGAGTTTGCAAATGTGCCACCGGGCAAACCCAAGAAAACACTCTCTGCCAGTCTGCCTGGTTAACTGTTTCCTCGATTCTGTCGACGGCCAGTCTGAGAAGTTCAAGATTAGTCGCATCGCCGCTATGCTACAAGTAATTACCATGTCTTACGCGGTATTAGTCTCCAGAGCAGTGGAAAGGGTTTCCTTCATACGCCGGAGACGATCCAAAGACTCTTGTACTTCCTTCTACGCACGTAGAGACCATGCTAATCTCTTGGCGATATTCCTGACTCTTTCGCCGTCCTCTCTTCTCAAGGAAGTCAGGGTCTGGTTTATCGAATTTGGCAAGTGATTGCATTCGTCAAAAACTCCGATATCTTTCAAACGAAGCAGAGCATTCTCGTGAACCGAGGCTGGGTTGGCTGGATGGCTCAGATCTCGCAGTCGACTCAAAAGACAATCCAAGGCTGCGGTTTCCGTGAGGAGCTGGCGGATTTCTGTCGGTGCGCCAATGGTCTTATTGAGAAACGCGTAGCCTTCTGACAAGATCTTAATAGTCAGTTCTGTGAGCTGGATGGTAGCTGCAGCAATTCCAAGTATCTCAGCCATGGCAGTATCAGGAACCAAGCTTCGTGTTGAAGAATTGGTACGAATGCCACATGTCGACAATCACGATGAGATCAGAAGAAGGATGAGATTTGGCGGGGAATGCGAAGATCATGGCTTTAGTCCGGGCCGTCATTGGCACGCCTGCATAGGCATAGATAACCTAACCAATGGCGAATCTGCTCACATGAATTTTCTGCACATTTGTGGCCCAGGTTGCACCACCTTAGGGCAGCCTGATGCCTCACCAGAAACCGAGCAACAGAGAAATATTTGACCGTTCTGTATGTCACACCATACACGTTATCGCTAACTACAGGCGAGATCCAGCCTGATCACATTCTAGACCCACAATATCCGTTAGTCCAACAGCCACATGCAAGCCATGCCATCTTTCCCACCCGTTGAAATTGAAGACCACGTGAGAGAGCAGTGGCTGAAGTTCACCCGAGATCCTAAATAAGTTAGTGCAGTAGTGTACTTGATAGGTCGACAATGTGCTTACACTCCGTTGCGTTGACAGCGTCCGCCCCCCTTTTTTTTCCCCGCTTATGCAAAAACATGAAAAAAAGCCAATTTTACGCTGTGACGCGCATTTCTCTGCATCGCACGCAAAACGCGTCAAAGTCATCACCAACACCTCAATTGCCGTCAATCACTATAGTCCCAGTAGTATTCAAACGTATAACTACACGATAGAGACATAAGGTGTGTATTTCATGCTTCCGTAGCAGTCAATCTACCCATCGAGGCATTGCCAACCCAGCTAGTCACCTCATCCCCATACCATTCGACCAACAAAAGGTCTATTTTCGTCATGAGAGATCAAGATGACATTTGCTGAGGAACAGAAGAAGAGACCTGCTGTATGACTTTATATATCTACTCAGCATACGGTTTGTATGGCTCTGAGTAATATATAAGCATACCAAGGGGCTTGATACGGTTCTTCAGAGCAAATGCTTTGGCAGTCAACAGGATTAATGACTCTCCTGATAGCTCAGCTTGTTCACGATATTGAGCAAGAGTCTACTGCTGTATAGATTGTGCCCTGTTACTTACAGTTTGCCGCTGGTCAGTACATGTCCGTGGTTTATTATATCAGATACATCGAGAAAGACGCCGGGCGACGACGACGATACAATGGCGCCCAGAATATCGAATCTACAGCTATCGACGATCGCGATGATACTGCCATTCGAAGACCAAAAGACCCACGAGCTGGCAAGTATCGTTGGCTGTACCGAACGAACGATTCGACGACATAGATCACGACGTAATATCACTGGCGAAGTGCAGAGATATAAGAGGTGCCGCCAGAGTCGACAAAAGATGGAAATATGGCATCGTACAGAGCTTCTTGAACTACTGCAGTACCGCAGCGATCTATCTCTTGAAGAGATGCAAGATTTCCTATTTGAAGCCTTCGAGATCCAGATCAGTCGTTCTGCAATCAGTCGACAGTTAAACTCAGCTGGCTGGACGAACAAGAAGTCCAAGATTATTGCTGCTCAGCGAAGTGACGAACTACGATACGAGTACTTGTACCGTATACGACGATATCGCCCCGACCAGCTGGTATTCGTCGACGAATCCGGCGTCAATAAGGATACTGGGATACGGAGGACTGGATGGGCGCCGAAAGGGCTTGCTGCGTTTCGAACTGCAGAGATTGATCGGTTTCAGAACTCTCGCGTACAGATCCTGCCAGCCCTCACGTTGAGCGGTATCCTACACTTGACTACGTATTATGGTACGACTGACGGCGATGGGTTCTTTCGTTGGCTACAGGAGTGCCTTATCCCGAAATGTGGGCGTTTTCCAGAGCCAAACTCTGTCATCGTTATGGATAACCTCTCCTGCCATCGTATACCTGAAATCGAGGGTTTATGCCGGGTATCAGGTGTCCATCTCGAGTTTCTGCCTCCGTATTCACCAGACTTCAACCCCATCGAAGAGTACTTCGGCGATCTAAAGCGATACATCAGGAAGACGTATTCGAAGTGGAACAACGATGAGAATGACACTCGGGATTTCATGGAATATCTACGTGACTGCGCTATGGAGATTGGGTATCGTCTACCCCAGATCGAGGGCCATTTCCGCCATTCGTTCGTCAACTTTGATGGGACAGAGCATATATTTGACGATATCGAACTATAAAAGGGAGGATTTGCTGCCAATATTGAACATCAGCAAGCAATCCAAATTTTCATCGTGCGTTCGCGCGCAATAGATCTTAATCGTGTCGTCATATGATGGTCAATCATCAAATCCATGATTGTAGCCAACAAGATTGCCAAAAGGTTAGCCACAAGCGCACCAGAACACAAAAAATATACCGTCGTCCATTGTTTTCGTCGGTAGCTACGTATACATATCAATTTTGCCTGTATAACGGCTGAAACGCGTTGTTGATGCTTGTGACGATGATTTGTGATGATGACACGTCATCACGATCAGAGACTTCAACCATAGTCAGAGACTTCAACTGCCCCTAACCAGTATCGGGATGGACCGAAGTGTATTGTTTGCAGATCCAAAATAACAGTAATTCTATTGCTTTTATACGTATAGAGCGGCAGTGTTGAATCTACGGCTATGGGTAGACTTTTCCGTGGTTGAACACGTCATGCAAAAAAATCGCGCATACAGTCAAACTTCACACCACTCTTGCTGTATCACTCTTCTTCGTTATCCTCCTCCGAGTAATACGTCTCTGTTGACGACGTATCACTCGAGATTTCAATCTGATTGTCCTCATCGCCTTGCTCGATTTCGTCTTGTTCGATCTGTAACTGCGTGGGCAGCATCTGCGACGCTGACAGCAGTGGTGACGAAACGAAACCAAAGAGTTCCGAAACGCCTACAAAGTTAGCCATATTCGACAGTAAACAGCTCTATATACACTCACCACGTCGACCAACTTCAACTGGCGTACCACGGATCTCTTGCTCGATGGATTGACGTGGCACTAGGGCGTCGATATGTCGGGATGACCCCAACTCGCCTGAAACTAGCGCCGCAGAGTTTTCAACTGGCGCCGCCGCCGTCCCTCCTGGCAATCCAGCGTATATTCTTGTATAAACATCTCCTTCTGACTCTCGATGGTTTGAATGAAGTTCAGAGTGAGATACCACGTCGGAGAGGGCGTCAGACTGCCCTCCGTAGTAGGCGCTGTTGTCTATGAAGGATTTGATCGAGTTCCTGACATCTTCGGTAAGATCTTGAGTAAAACCCTGTTCAGTAAACCAAATATCTGGTAACTTGCGAATTGCCCGCAAGCTACTGTCTACTGATCGCAGTTTCTGTAGCTTCTTTCTGAACCCTTCGTCGACGTTATATCGCTTGCCGCGGACGGATATAAACCACTTGATGAAGCTGGCCACTTGATCTAGAGCTTTTCGAGGCGAATCCGGTACCACTGGCGAGGACGAACGAATCGGGAGTGCGATACTTGGTTGACGAGTGCTTGGAAGGTTCAATGGCGGAAGAGTTGGCAACGAATACTGTGAGATGTTCGCATATGGCCAATATGCCGGCGGCGGCGGCGCCGGCGGCGGCAGCTGTACGTATGGGTTAGGATATTGAAGATGACGATCTGGCGCCCCCGCGTTGCCGTATATATTGACGATGGCGTTGCTGTTGGCGTTGGTTAGGCCAGATCTTGACCCTGATGATGGAAGTGCGGCATTTTCAGCCTTCTCTTCCGTCATCACTGTCGTCTCCTGGTTATCATCAACCTCCACGATATTCTTACTTCTCTTGCCCTGGCGTTTCTGATCCTCTATAAACTGGTCGTGAAGAATCTCACCAAGCAGTTCTTTAGGTGGTTCCATATTGTCAACGCCAGCCTGTCCAGTCATAATAGCCTTCGCCCACTTCTCTATATGGTGAGATTTGATCTTGTAGTGCTTCTGGCCTAGTATATAGCACCAGTTGAACTTCTCGTCGCCCGAACTATTCTTACATCTCTGGTACTCTGGGCAGATGTGCGTACGGAGAAGTTGTCTGTGCATACCCTCCTTCCGACGCTCGACGTTTGCAGGATCGTTAGCCTCACGATCGATCGCCTCTTGCATGCCGGCTGAAACGCCTGCTCGGCCACCTTTTCGAGGCGTTCGTACGCCAGTCACTATACCACCAGAGATTGGTACGGCGCTGTATTGCCACTTGACGGTGAGGTGGACTTCACCCCTCTCTTCAGCTTGTTCAAGAGAGGGGACAATATCAACCCATGGAATACTTGGCCAAGTGACCCCTCCAGTAGACGGATAGACCCGAGTGAAGATTGGTGTTGGTTTAGATGCGTTGGTGGGCTTCCTCCAAGCAACGACAACAGCGATATTGGCCTTCTTCACAATATACGAGTGAGCCACTTCTGCCTCAAGTTGGGCGCCGCTGTCTGCCTCCCAGTCTCTACTATTCGCATCTAATACAGGAGCAATACTGAATCTGTTATACGCGATGCTCTCGATGGTTAGATCGAGAACAGGTAAACCGTTACCCTTGAGCGCTGGGCCACGGGTAACCTGGATTTGTAGCAGAGTTGGTTCCTCGTTACCCATATCGTCCTCCTCTTCAAATACATCGTGGAACGACATAAACGTATCATCAGCGCTATGGCGAGGGGCCGTAGGCGTATCGTCCGCAAATCGAGTGGTTTGACGAGGGGTTGGGTTAACTGGGGTCGAGTCTGGTCGAAACGGTGGCATCGACGAAGGCAGAGTACTTCGGAGCCGGATCGTATGCGGCGGATCCTTCTTTCGCTTCCTCTGCGTTGTCGTTGCTTTTTGGCGAGAGGACGCTTTTGGAGCTCTTCGTGATGACGGAGGGGCTATAAGTACACGCTTTCTTCGCGATGTAGACTCAGCCGCCACCAAATCATTAGTCTCGGGTCCAGCCTCGGCGACGATAACCTCCTCGGCGGCCTCCTCGGCGGCCTCTTCGGCGGCGGCAGCCCGGCGAGCCCTCTCGGCGGGCGTAACGATCCTGATCGACGGCGAGGCAGAGCGTTGAGGAGGATCTCTGGCGGCGTCCTGTGCCAGTTGTTGTATACGTCGTTGTTTCCGCGTACCGTTGGCGATGGGTGACGGACGATGCCCAGAAGGGTCA
Source organism: Colletotrichum siamense (assembly GCF_013390195.1). NCBI lineage: Eukaryota > Fungi > Ascomycota > Sordariomycetes > Glomerellales > Glomerellaceae > Colletotrichum > Colletotrichum siamense. The sequence goes on along the minus strand of NW_023501016.1, from coordinate 5,889,310 downwards.
TCATCCGCCTGCCGAGCCGCGCGGCGGCGTTTAGGAGGCATCACGATGCCCTCAGATAATGAGATTCAATAGAAATAGATCAATTGAAGCCATCAGAATAGGTCAATTGCCGTACTACGAATATCTACGTGGCGTTGGGCAAATTTTCATGTATATACAGGGATTATGCGTGCGTAATTTCGGCAAAAAGGGGGGGCGGACGCTGTCAACGCAACGGAGTGTATGAAGCAAGGCGGAACACAGTAACGTAGAAAACTTCACAGATGCCCCCCTAGAACTCAGCTGCTGTCTAATATTTATATCCATTTTTGGCACTTCTTAGCCCGATCGCAATTACTCCCTGTGTTCATACATTGCGGATGCCCTTTTGCCGTTGTAAAAATAAGACCAAAAGCTTAAATCTTACTCAGATTTTGGTTCTTCGCTTGTCTTCGAAGGATTCTTACAAAGTTCTTCTTGCTGTACTAGTCTAAGTATTTTGGGAGTGGTTCTATCCTTGATGAGGCTAGACGTTAGATTGGCGCTTCCTTATCGGCAGTCATCTGGACTTTGGAACGTTGTCCGGATGAACCAGTTTAAGTCTATAAAGTCTAATTTAATCCCTGGAGACCCTTCGCCGGCTCTGGAAATATTGTCTTTCCACAATTTTACCTTCGTTCTTGAACCTTTTTAAAGCTGATCCATACGAGCCAATCATGAACAAAAGTCGTTCGCCGTCGGGGTTCCACCCCCCTTCAAAAGGCCAAACACGAACAACTTCACACGAGGAAGTCCTATTCCCGAAACTGTACGAAGATGCTTGGGGTACCGGCGGACCCGGCGACAGCCGCACTGATCTGGAAAGAGCCAAGATCTTTCTGCTTCGCTTCGCCAAGATGAACCCAGACCCGGTCTTCAGCTTCGAACTGCAAGCCATCGCGACAGACCAACAGTACCGCAACATTACAGCGTTGGCTCTCGCGGTTCAAACGAGGATATTCCGCAATCGTCATCCCAGTTTTGCCCCTACGCCACTGCTTCAATGTGTCCGATTTATGCTCATCAAAGCCAAGGTGCCGGACTTCATGTACTCCGACAAAACCAAAGTTGTGATGGACTTCTTCTTCGACCCAACGATATTCAGAAACGTCGAACCTCCGCCTGTGGACGCAGTCATATATAAGTACCCCACAGGACGTCTCAAGGTTGCCATAGTTGGTGGAGGTCCCACGGCTCTGGCGTCAGCCATCTCGCTCGCCGAAAAGGGTGCTGGCAAGATCCAAGTCCACGTATATGAAAGGCGCTGGGTGGTCATGGCAGGCCCGAACGGTACTTATGTCGACTATCCGCCGACCGCAAGGAGACGCGATCAGGTCGTCACGCTGCAAGAGTCAGTCACAACGCTGATGAGCCGGGCAACGCAGCAAGCACTTTTCGAAGGGCGCCCCGAGTGTGTTTGGCCTGGTTCAGCCAACATTCAGATCCGGAAGGTCGAGGATCGGTTGCTTCGAAGATGCCATGCGCCTGAGTTTTACGACCTGATACACCTTCACGCGGAGGGCGTTACACGCGAAGACTTGTACAAAGTTGGTGACTTTCATGTGCTCCTTGGAGCAGACGGAGCAGCATCTTGGGCCCGGAAGTCTTATTTCCATGGCTACGAGAACGAACGCGGAAGGAGTTATGCCCTTGGCTTGGCATTCGATCGGCCAGCTGGGCTTCCTTGGTCGCAACCTCTGAACGTGTTTCTAACGCTGGGCCAAACCCGTTATCTCCTCAACGCCAGTGACTTCGATGGTCGCGGGTATCTCAACATGCAGCTCACCGAGGAGGAATGGCACAAGATGTTGGCTATGGATGGTCAACCTGTCACTTTTGGGTATCCAGGATGTCTACGACGGCCGGATGGGACGATCCCGCCTGGCTTTAACGAAAACCAAGTTTTCGCACCGTCGGAGAACAGAGGAGGTTCGCTGTGGAGGTCGATATCCGATGGGTTGAAGCTTTTCGGCTTCAAGGAGAGCGAGGTCATCAACGTCGTGCGCATCCCGATTGTAGTGCAAGCTGTGCGCGAAGGCATCCAGTACCTCCCGCCATCAGATTCAGCTTCTATCAACCGGCCTCATGCCCTTGTCGCAGTCGCCGGCGACGCTGCTATGACGGTGCACTTTTGGCCAGGTCGTGGTCTCAACAGTGGTGTTAAGTCTGGCATCGCCCTAGGAGATGAGATTGTCCACGCTCTCAATGCGGGCAAATTCGTTGGTCTACCTCTGACGGCGATGCAGCAGTACAACGAATTCATCATGAAACTCCAGGATCGTGAGCACGATAAGCGCAGCATCCCTATCCTCAACCAGTCCGGAACACCGGAAACGCTTGGATGGCTCTTGAGCAAGGCGAATACAGTACCCGACAACGTCGCCATTGAATGGTTGGTCGGAGCCATGTCGCAGATTGCTGAGCGTCTGGAGCAACGAGGAGACTGGGCGTTTCAGCCAGTAGCAAATGTCGAGCCACAACTTCGAATCGTTCTTCGACAACTTGACTCTGAGACATTGAGGGAGATGGCAGTCAGCTTCCCGTGGCCGACGAGGGAGATGGGCGGCGCGGAAGTCCTGCCCCTTCGTTCGATGAAGCCCGAAGAGAAGCAAAGGTGGCTTCAACAGCTCTGGGGCCTATTGCGGGATGAAGCCCAGAAGAAGCCTCCGTCCCGCGGCGATCAAGGTCGTTCATCTCGATTCGAGGCACCTCGCGGGGCTGCCCTTCTTCCTCCGCGGGCAACCTCGCCGTCTCCGCAATTCCTTACCCCGGACTCGGGAAACCCCACTCCAAATCGGTCCGAGTCGACATTGCGCCGGAGCAATGCGAGCCAGGGTGTTCCCTCTCCTGGACCATCGGAGAGGAACCTGGCAGTCCCCAACGGAGATCAAAACGTTCCACGGCCGCGCTCGCCGTCTGTTGGTGGTGAAGTGCCACTTGGGAGGCTACTCAGTGTCAGTCAACGGCCGGGACGCGCTATCTTGGCCGATGCCATGTCCCTTGCTCTTTTCCGTGTTGACGGAGACTCCTCAATGTAGTGTCATGTCCACATGATACTTCACCAACCAATTAAATGCGAGATTGTTGTGCACGGCCGGGAGCTTCAACCCCGCCCGATGATTACGGCGCTGATAAGGAGCGCCGATTCCGCTCTCCCCTCGCCGTCCGTCCGCCGAAGACACATTTCTTGAGCGTCCGCAACATTTCTTGTTTTGCAGATTTACTGTCAACAGTTTCTCTTGAATTCAATCACTGAAAGTCGACCGTTCACTTCGTGCAGCCATGTACTCTCCTCGTGTCGGCGATGGCCTTGACAGCCTGGACACCCCCTCCATGATCGTTAACCTCGATCTTATGGAATCCAACATAAAAAAGCTATTCGACAATTTTCTGCCTACTGGTCGCAAAGTACGACCTCATCTGAAGACCACGAAAAGCGCTGTTCTTGCCCGCAAGCTGGTGGCCGCCGGCGCAACGGGCTGTTGTGTGGCGAAAGTGTCTGAGGCGGAAGCCATCACCGCGGCTGGTTTCGACGACATCCTCATCACTTGCGAAATCATCGGTGCTCCCAAAGTTAAGAGGCTTGTCGAGCTGTTCCAGAAGCACAGGGACATCAGAATTGTGGTGGACAGCGAGGTTGGTGCAACCGCAATCAATGACGCCCTGGCCCAATCTGGCATCGATCAGCCGTTAACTACCCTCATTGATCTCGACGTGGGACTGCACCGAACCGGAGTTGCGCCTGGAGAGCCGGCCTTGGCTCTCGCGAAGCACATTGCGACGCTGCCGCATCTGCGGTTGATTGGTGTCCAGGGCTACGAGGGTCATCTTCAACATCTTCACGACCGTGAAGACCGCAAGAAACAGTGCCTTGAGTCGATGAAGACGCTCGTCGACACGGCAGAGCAACTGCGAAAAGCAGGGTTCACTATCGACGTTGTCACCACTGGAGGAACAGGAACTGGGGAGTTCTGTGCGCAGGTGCCCGGTGTAACCGAGCTACAGCCCGGCTCTTTCATTTTCATGGACACCGATTATCGAAACGCAGTTGGCACATTTTACTCGAATAGTCTTACCCTTTTGGCGACGGTAGTCAGCAAACAGGGCGAACGTCAGGTCACGATTGATACGGGCCTCAAATCCTTGACGACTGACAGTGGACTGGCAGAGTGCAAGGATCCTAGGTACAGGCATGCGAACCTTGGCGACGAGCATGGCTCCTTGACGTGGGACGAGGGGACGCCGGCGCTTAACGTGGGAGATCGGGTTGAGATGATTCCTAGCCACATTGATCCGACTATCAACCTTCACGACTTCTACTATGCGCACAGAAATGGGGTTATTGAAGAGATTTGGACTGTGGACTCAAGAGGAAAGGTCCAATAGAAACAGTAGGATGCATAATGTCGAGTTTATTGAGATCCCATGACCAACACCATGAACCAAGTTAAAATGAAATCCCGCATGAGAACTTCTTGACAGCTTTGGTATATCTTCCGTCTGATCATGCGCTCTCGTGATGTTGCGTAACTCCGGCTCTCTTGTCGTCTCCGGATACAAAGGTATCAGTAACCCTTGCTGACTCTCCGTCGAAAATGACAGCCATTTCCTCCAGCGTGTGACCCCTAGTCTCGGGGTAGAAGAAGTAAATGATCACCGTTCCGATGATCAGAATGACGACGAACACAAGGTAATATTTCCAACCCATTGCGTCGAAGGCGATTGGATTGACGAAAACATTGAAGAAAATTCCGAAATACGTAGACATTTGCGTCAAGGCGGTGCCGCGGGCACGCAGCTGGTACGGCCAGATCTCGGCGGGGTATGATACAATAAGGGGTGTACTGTGTTTTGAAGGTTAGCGTTAAACAAGAAACAAATTCCGAGGTCCCAGGAAGGGTGATGCTTACAATGCAATGTCGTAAAAGCTGTAGTAGATGTACAGGAAGGGAACCACCGCAAGGCCGACCGATGCTTTTCCTGTTGTGGCGAAGCCACCATTCAAACCCGAAAGAATGATATAACTGGTGAGCATACCCAGAACACTGGTGAGGAACAAGAAGCGACGGCCGACTCTATCGACGGACATGGCAGCCGAGACTGCCATGACCAGGTTCCAACTCTGCAAGCAGCCGTTGATGATGGTTTGGTCCGTAATCGACGTGATTCCGACTGCTTTGAGGACGTCTGCGAGGTAGTAGCTGACCAAGTTGTTTCCGCCCTGAAATCGTCAGTGAAATGGTACTATGTTTGTACGCTTTTTCTCTTACCCATTGAGCCAGCAGACCAAGCGTAATTGAAATAAAGGCTCTATGCCTGTTTCCAGGGGTTTTGAACATCTCCATCCAAGAAGAAGTCTCGCCCGCAGCCTTGTCGTCTTCGATCGCCCGCTCGATCTCAGCCATCTCGAAGTCGACCAGCAAGGAATGTTCGTCGCCACCGCCGTGGAGCTTGACAAGGATCCTGCGCGCTTCCGCAATCCGACCCTTTGAGACCAAGAAGCGGGGCGATTCGGGGACCAAAATGGCGGCTGGGAGAACGACGATCGGAACGGCGATTTGAAGAAGGGAGGGAATGCGCCAAGCCCATGTGCTGTCGTAGTTTCGGGTGCCGTATGTTACCTTGGTCCTGTAAGCGACATTCAAAAGAGCATGGTTATTATCAACTTACCCAAGCAGCGAACGAGCTACCGACGAACCAACCACAGTTGTAAAGCCTGTAGTCAAGCCACTTCAGTCATGCCATGGCAAAGCTTGAACGATGTAATACTTACGCTGTAAGGATTCCACGGTGGGTTGGATACGCCAGCTCAGTGATGAGAACAGGTGCAAGACCACCCCACCAACCACTAGGTTGACCGATGAACAGCCGTCCGAGAATGAAGCCCGTCTTGTTGGGAGTGAAAGCCTGCAGCATAGAGCCGAGGACCAAGAAGGCATATCCCACGAACAGGCCTTTCTTACGGCCCCATCGATTGGCGAAATAGGCGACCGCAGGGTAAGCAAGCATAGTCGACAAGGACTGAACGGCGTTGATGAAACCCAGCCAGGCGCCTTTCGGTTGGTCCATGAAATTCATCCATTGAGGCAGAGCCAACAACCCGTTCATCATCGATCCATCGTATCCGTTCGCGGCGCACAAAAGGCCCAAGAAGACGCAGTAGTAGTTGAGCCATCTCAGATGTGACTTCTTGTACCATGGGAGGCCATCCTTAGGCAGGACAGCTTCAAGCTCGGGGCTGATGCCCTTGCTCTTGTTGGAAGCACCCTTCGACTTTCCGAACATATTCTCAGAGTGTCAAGGGACGTGAATCAATAACAAAAGGGACCATTGAAGACTCCAAAAGCGCCGGAAGTCTGGTCGGGGAGAAAAGAAGAGCCAAGAGAGTTGGTAGTGACAAGACTTACTTAATTGCTTCCGAACCGGGACTTTTAAGTCGATGCACAGACATACAATCGTCCCAATTCATGGTTGAATCTCCATCAACGGCAGGGAACTACAAGCGCCCCCGTGGGGAAACCACTCAGTCTGACATGGGGTAAGTCTGGGGCAGTTGAGGTGAAGCGTCCTCGGGGAATATCGGGGTCTGAGCTTCGAGCACTTGTTCAGAGTTCACCTCCTTGGCAAACGGGGCTGTTGTTAAATCCTCGACATTCCCGCGTTGAGGCTCCGCTTGTCACCGCATCACATGGTTAGATCCAGATAGCAACGTCATTCAACCTGAAATGATATCGGATTTCACCTTTCCCATCTAAGGACTGATGCTGAAGCCATGAATTCGTTAAAGAGTTCTGTACGCGGGTCAGGGGGGTAAAGCTCCCCTGGGAGAGGTACTAGCTCGATAACCAAAGCATCGGCCTCCAGTCTGAAAGGCTTTCAGGTAGTTCTTCAATTGACAGATGGATAAGAAAGCTTTAGATGTAAATCAGCAAGTCTATGTTCTTCATATGCCGTGCGCAAAGAATCCGAAAGCGAGATGAACTACTTCCCCGCATGATCTTACGACAAATAATCGGGATTTGAGGAGAGGTTGGGGGAAAGAGCGGGTCGTCGGACATTTGCGCCGCGTAGACAGGTTCCCAAGACGGCAGCACCTTCAACCTGGTGGATTCTTCATCGTCCATAATGAGTCGCGAGTGGTCATAGCTCGCTGGTTGCCAGGCAGTCTGGAGTCTGGACTTGATTCGGTGAGTGCTCACCGCAGGGGATACTACGACTCGCGGAGTGTCGGGCAAACTCCGCGCTTTACACCATCCAGCTCCGACAAACTCCGCAACGCGTTCAAATAATAGCATCGAAACGTCAGGCACGGGTAATCATCGGCATATCGTCGCTCTAAACTTCTACGGACCAGGATATCGTGGTTGTTCCCGGACTGAGCGGTCCGTCATACCGTCTGTACTCCATCACTTGCGTCTAAGACCTCGCATACAATACGCGTTCAACCACAAACATGCTCATGCGTGCGTGATGGTACGCTCATCTTCCTTCATCGAGATTGTGCGGCTGCCCTTGCCTTTTCTGTTGGAATATTCCTCGATCTGGGAAGCACAGCCCCTGAGACAGGGGCTATTTTTCTGAGTGCTGTGAACCTCACACAATGGGATTGTAGAACCTCATCCGGTTCTCTGGATCCCACTTCTTCTTCAAGGCCCTCAACTTCTCCAGTCTCCATTCTTCCCACCCATACACAGACTCCAAAGACTCGTCTCCATGCGCATAATTGACATACGCCCGCAGCCGCTCCGGATCGTCGCTCGCTTTCAGTAGATGACCCCGCAACCTCTCTCCATAGTCTTGAGCTAGAGCATCCAGAGATGCGTTTGGCTTGTACACGACGTAGGGAGTGACCAAGAGATCATCATCGCGATGCGGGAAGGCAGAGCTCTCGGCATCAATAGCCTTGACCCCCTGCGTCGAATAGCCCTCCAACATGAAGAACGACCCCGCAAGCTCAGGAACGGTAAGAGACATCTCAGTCATGTCATCAAACACTTTTCGAATGGCGGGAAGATCGTATCTCTTTAGCCCGATAGGATACCTGAGGCCAGTGTTGCCTTTGGCACAGCCGAGGCTGTCCTCACTAGTAAACACCTTCACAGCCAAGTCGGGCATCGGTGTAGAGCCATTTTCGACACTGACATGCTCGATGTCGAAAAGAGGCTTGGCATACTCTATGGTATCACTTTCACTTCCATCGTTAATGATGGCGTACCAGATGATTGGCTAGCAACGTTAGCCATGAAAAGGAGGTGGATCCGCATTCGGGGAACGTACTCTCTCCGGATCAATGTCGGGAAGGTTAATGAAGTAAATCCAGTGGGCGATCTCAGGCGGTTGCGTCTCCATCATCTTGTTAGTCACTTCCATTACCTCTTCTAGATGCTCAGCGAGGAAGATGAAAATGCTGTAGCCCCAAGCATTGTTCTTGATATCGTAGACGCGGTACTTCCACTCGGTCACAATGCCGAAGTTGTGTCCAGCTCCCTGCAAGGCCCAGAAGAGATCGGGGTTGGTCTCCTCTGATGCCGTCACCGCTTCGCCGCTGGGAAGGACAATCCGGGCTGAGATGACTTGGTCTGAGGCTAGGCCGTACTGTCCCTGCAGCCAACCATGGCCGCCTCCGAGGATTGGTGCTGAAAAGCCGACGCATTCGCAGAGGCCGGTCGCTTGGGGAGATAAGCATCTGATCCCTGTCAGACATTCTGGGGAAATGGACTCACTTGTCTGCTTGCCTGCCGCCCAGAGGGCATTGACAACCGTTTTCACGCTCGCGCCGCCGCCTAGAGTTGCCGTCTTTCCATTTTCTGATATCTCAACTTGATTCCAACCCCGCACGTCAATCATGATCGCGTCTTTAGCATCCTGCAATGCTTCGGTCGCGCCATGCCCGCCAGACCTGGCGAGGAAGGGTATTTCATGTTCATTAGCGTACCGGATCTGTGCAAGTCGGTATCAATCAGTCTTTCAGTCCACTGACGATCAGTCGACCAGAACTCGTTCTCGACTTCGTGTATACGTACCGTGGCTTGGATATCACTCTCCTTGAAGACATTCACGACAGCACCCACGCTAGGCGCATGCCACTCTCTCCATCTGCTTATAGACGATTCGAATGATGGCTCATCGGGCAGCAAGATAGATGCTTGGGGCGAAAGTTGCGCCGCAAGGTCCGTCCAAGACCCCGCGACGTTGTGAGCAAGCAGTGAAGCGAGACCGAGGCGGCCCAAGATCTTCTGGGTAGAGACTGTCTGGTTCAGCGCCCAGGCTACGCCGGCGGTCAGTACCTCCATGTCAAATATGCAAAGAATCAAGTTTGAGCTCAAGAGATGAGAAAGCTATTTGCAAATTGTCCCCTCATCCACTGGTGAGTCGCAACACATAGGTAAATAATTTGTCAAGAGAAGTGCGGGGCTTGTGCATGTTTTTTATCGTCGCAGTCAACAGAAGGGACAGTTCAAAAGCTGCATGACTTAGCGAATAATCTGACAGCAGATCAGCGGCTAACCGAACTCGGTCAGTGGCCAGTGGGATGAAGAAAACTGGGAGTATCGGTGTGATAGTATGGTTGCTTTTAAGACCAAAGTTCCTTCTGCTGCTCCAGCTTGTGGAGTAGAATGCAACTCTCGCCATGTTGTCAACAGACAGGTCAGCATGTCGGCTTGGAAAATAGAGTTTGAAGGCATTCTTGGCAATTTCACCATTTCCCATGGGCCGGATTCCCGGACTTATCGTGAAGGCAAAGTAAAAATTAACATTATTACGTGGCATATCTTGGCGTAGCCCCGTGCTCTTATTCATAGCTTATTTCAACCCCGGATATCCTTCGTAGAGGCTGCCTCTCCCAGTCTCAAAGCTCTTAACAGCTAAGATCAAAAACGGGAGTCGAGCTGCCTGCCGGCGTCACGCCGAAGGAGATGTCGGTCTGCGCAGTGTTCGCATCAAGAAGGGTGTACCACCAAACGTTGCGCTGGCCAAACAGAGCGCAGCCGACCTGAGACCAGTAGGTGTGAGCATTGTCGACGGAGGCGACAGCAGCGCCCGACTGAGGACCGACTACGATAAACATGTTAGTCAAAGACATTTCGAGACGTGTAGCACCGTAACGGTGAGGCTGGGTCTGGTTCAACTTACTGTGCGGCCAGCCAGTCTCGGTGATGTACACAGGCTTTCCTCCTGCAACACTCTCGGTGTTACCCACGGCAGTCCAGAAGTTGTCGGCGGCCTGCTCGATGGCGTTGGGCTTGGTCGACTCGAAGTAGGGGAAGGAGTTATGGCCGAGCCAGTCAACAGAGGCGGCGACACCGGCGTTCTCGCCTCTAACCCACGCGGTCCAGGTGTCGACGTGGCCGATGGGCTTGCCCTCGAGCGCGGTGCCGCGGATCCAGTCCCTCAACCAGCCGATGTATCCCTCAATCTCGGCGCCGGTGGCGCCGACGCCGGCGTTGGCGGCAACGCCATCGGGGCTGCTGCGGTAGAGATCCTCAGAGCCGACGCTGATGCCGACGACACGGTCGGTGAAGGCGGTGCCATACTGCTCGGCGGCGCGCAGCAGAGAGTTGAGTTCGTTCTCGTAGATTCCGCGGCCGGCACTGGCCCACAGGCCCACCAAGATCTGAGTATCGGTGTCGATCGCGGCCTGGTAAGCCGAGATCGGGTCGTTTACCGTGCCGCACTGGATCGACGTGTAGAGGCGGGCAGATGCGAAGCCCGATGTTCCGGCCAAGCTCTTCGCGGTGTTGAAGTAGCTCACGAAGTCATCGTAGCCTCTGCAAGAGCCGTCTTCGTTGGTGGCTCCGTAGTTGAAGCCCTGCTGGGTCTGGGCCAAGACGGTGGTGGCCAAGGTGGCCGCGACAGCTCCTCTCAGATACATGTTGAAGATATTATAAACTAAAGATAATAATTGAGAATTAGGGATGGATGAGGGCTTCTGGAAGTCTGGTCGAAGCTGGGCATCTCAGGGTCCTTATTTGTTTACGTCGGGCCATCTTTAAGGTATTTAAAGTGCGCCACATGTTCGGTAGCATGTACAACAAAAATAGCTACCGACAGACACGAGAGAATTTTTGTGCATGACGTCGCTCGCGTGCCTTCGTGGAGCTCGTATTCTTGCCAGCCAAGACGCATCTCACTGCCGTCACCGACCGGTTTTCCATTGGGGTAAACATGGTGAAAGGTGAAAAAAGAATGGTATTGGACCTGGCAGTCAGCTAGTAGTGATCGGCAGACTCAGCCTACAATCTCCACTTGCACCGTCAGTCTAGGCCCCTCCTAACTCGTCATTCCCGTCCAGCTCATCGTCAATGGGGCAGTCTTGGCGATAATGTGCGCTGATTGAGCCCCATCAGTCCGCTGTTGGCTGGGTTGTGTTGTTCGGTCCCCCCTACAGCACGATCCTCAGCTTGGACTCTCAGCCCCTTGCGGTCCCTGAGTATTGCTTCTTTCTGGTATTCTAGAGAGATTATCGACGGCCGGGGAAACGTTCCGCCAATTTGACATCCCCTTTCCGCGTGATTACTCCCGCTGTTTTGGTGTGTTCTAGACCTGAAAACTGGTCTCGGTAACTGGAACCCCAGCAGCGCATCAACTGAAAAATGGCGGTGGAGTGTCTCTGATTCAACACAATGTCTCCTGTTTTCACGTCGTGTTCCATGCAGAATCCCGAAGGATCTTATGCAAAATGGCTTGCGATTCCGTGCGATGAATCATGTTTTGTACTACATGTAGCCAGCTGTATGCATCGCAACACAAGAATTACACATGTTTCTTGACTGCGAGGAAAGTTCAAGGTGCGATCCTGATGGCCATGCAGGGACGACAGCACGAAGCGGGTCGGTACCTGAATTCCACGCCCATAACCTCGGGTTCACGGCTGACTGCGGCGTACTTGTGTAGCGATTCTTTTGCTGACATGAAGTCCGCAGGAATACACACATCATCATTTGATTCATATACCCAATCTCCAGAAAAGCTCTATGACTGTTATGAAAACTGAGGCTCTGCATGACCGCGTGTACGTCTGGATGTACTGCACTGGGGCCCCTGAGTGAGCCTAAATCTGCCGCCTGGGCCCCGGCTTGGCCAAGATGCCGTCCGAAGGTTCCGACTAGGGTCCAAGAAGCTCGAGCAGCAAGACGGCCGGTGAACGGGCCGAAAGAGACAATACCGGCCGCATCCAGTGCTGATCTTTGACTGAAGCAGATATCAGGTGATCGAACAATTTGTCTGGGCTAGTTCGCCTCATCAGTTGCCAGAAGGAACGCTAGGCGTACTTCCAGCGCTCCTTGATGTCTGTATTACTACACATTAACTATGTCATCCTCACCGTCACTTGTGTATTTGTACGTGACTGCGAAAACGACCCTGTCGTTACATTTGTCCTGGTTTCATTTCATCGTCTTGCTCCATTTCCCAGAGACAAGTGATCGGGCTTCCCGGTGCCCTTCCATCCTCACTCTCATCAGCTTGCGCAGGACGGACGACCCGTAACATGTAGCGATCACAGCTAGAACAGCCGAGGTTCCGCATACGCCTGGAAACGCCCAGTTGTAGTCTACAATGTAGTTAGATATATTCATGCCGTAGAAGGCAGAAAAAAAGGAGCCCGACGCAAGGCCAAGCGTCCCCATGCGGTATTTGAGGTCGAGTAACATCAACGAGTTGCGGTTGGCATCGAGAATGGCGCTAGCGCTGGAGGCAGGCCAAGACGGAAGAAACAGTCAGAGGGGGTTCTAGAATCTGAAGCAATGGTGTGTGACACAAACCTCTCTTGGGTGTTCCGAATGCTGGACACCAGACTCTGCGCCTCCTGCACGATCTCATTGAGAGCGTTGTAGTACGACCCCAGCAATGACTCTGCCGCCGTGAGGTCGTCGTCCACAGTCTTTGCCAAGGCATTTGGGTCTGCCTTCTCTGTCAGGTACAGAGCGGCAAGGCTGTCATCCCAATCGAGGACATCTTCGACAGCGCCGAGGACCAGCTCCGCTTGCGCCGCAACCCAGGTTGCCCTGCCGGACAGACCGAACAGGTTCAGCAACACGCGGCGGTCCACATCATCTTCGAGAGATGCGAGAACACGATCAGCCGGAAGTCGCACAGCCGCGAGCTCTCCCTCGAGCTCCGTTACAACAGAGCTCAACACAGCCTCTAGGGCCAGGAACTCGAAGGTGGCTTGCGGCTGCGCGTATGTCTCGTCTTCCTTGCGCTCGCACGCTACCTCGGCCAACGCCGCATTCCTCTGTTTTATTGCTTCGCCGATGTCGCGCAGAAACGCTTCGCGTGAGGTGGGACTCGTCGCATCGTCGAAAATAAGGGCTCGATCGCGCTGCACTAACACCTTCAGGTGGAAGAGGTGGATGAGAACGGTCGAGGGCCGGATGCCAATGTGGGAGAGTGTCGAAAGCTCAATCTTGCGAATGTCCCGAGGGACAAGGCCGTACCGTGTGGTGAGCTCGGTTTTCTTCGCCGAGATATATCGCACTGTCACGTCGCCATTTTCGTCCACCTCGGTGCACCGAAGGCGCTTCGGCTGACACGGAATCGCGCTCGGAGTGCTGACGGTCGGGGGAGCAGAGGCTTTGGTGGTGATAGATCGAACGGTCAATTGATGTGCTGTGAAGCAGATGCGGTAGGAATGTCGAATTAGGCGCATGGCCATCGAGGCAGGGCTCGACAGGTGAGTTGTAGATTTAACACAGCTAGGGTAGCTCTTGCATACGAGCATGGATCGAAATTATTTGATGATTTGCAAGCCACACTCCGACGCCACAGTCTTCAGCCACTCAATGTGCATAAATGGTGGACGCTTTTGGCTGATGCAATGTAGGGAGCGCAACGACTATCAAATCGTTGTAACCAGAATGCGCAATACTTCAGTTGAGGAATAACATCGGACCACTTTTATTCTCTAGGCACCCTTTCCAACAGTTCCGGCGAGATATTTATCTCTTCCAGATAAATGAAGCTGGAAAGCAAAATACGGACAACCAAGTAAGATATCTTCCGCAGTAATAATGGGCGATGTTGATTGCCAGTCTACCGGATTCTCGGATCCGGTCCGGCGTTCTAGCGACCCCTTTCCCCTGTTCGATCTACCACTCGAATTGCGGGAACAAATATACTGCTATCTGGTCTACTACGGCGGAACCGTGAGCCTCTCGAGAAGACCCTGGGGGATTTTGGTTTACACAACAGAAGCTCGTTTCAAACCTGACACTGTCATCTTGAGAGTGAACAAGCAAACATACTCCGAGGCCATGCCGTTGCTCTACAGAAGCTGCACCTTCGACCTGGGATCAGATACAAACGAACAAACTGTCAATGACTTCTTCGGCAGGTTCTCTAAGCAAACAAGAAGGAATATTCTGCGCGTAACGATGTTTCCCCGGCGCTTCTTTGCAACCGTTCCACGCATCCCCTGGGAGCCGGCGTGTTTGGCTGTTGCTGCGTTGTTGCCTGCCCTTCAGGAGGTCACCGTCGTTCTCAACCCCAATGACTACCCGTTTCTCTTGCGCGACGATGAAGCGGCGGATTGGATTGTTGGACCGCTCTCCAACATTCGTGCAGCGCAGAAAACACTGCAAGTGGTCGAGACAGGTCCGAACAGCAAGCGAGTTGTCGCACGATGGAGCGAGCTGGTAAAAGCTGCGGACGCGGCGCGGCGCAAGCGAGAAAGAACTGGGAGTCGCAAGCTACCTACCAGTAATTCACGAGATGGAAGGCAATAAATTCTCGTAGCCTATGCTATGATATCAGTAGCGTGGGGTGGCTATTCTTCTGCAGAAACATTCCAAGGTGTCATTTGTCTAATGAACGGTGCACATTAGTAGTCTGTGAACCACTCTCTTCAACCAAATGATGTACTTTAATAGGCTGTATACCACTCCTCATGACAGACAGAGCACCTCAAGCTAAGAAAATTGTTTCCGGAGATGACTGCCCAAGAGCGGAATCCCACGCGTCAGCATGAATTTGCCCAACAGCAACCCGTTCCACCCACATACCCTTCCTTTCGACCAACATGATGTTTAGGGCCCACCACCTTCGGTATTTGTACGCCGTCGTATCGAATATTTCTTCGTAGTACTCTTTGGCGGAGGGATACTCCAGAGGCAAGTTAGTGCTTGGCGTGGCGTCGATGTCAGCTTGTAAGACCTCGTCTTGATCGCTGCGCGACAGCAAAATCATTTCCCATTTCTCCTGGTCATGATGTTCAGAGAAATTGATTCCACGAAGGGTTCCGCAATGTCGGCCATTGCTGTCATACAACCAACCTGCGCAGGTCAAATTCCCTCGAAAGTAACGACTGCAAGCTGGGTCGAAGTCTGGGGACTTTATCTCAAAGGCTGTAGCGTTGATGATCTTTGCCTTGAACATAAGAGTGTTTGGTGGGATATCAATCTCCAGGTGATGAGAGTCCGGCATACTTGGCTGCTTCTCGGGCGGTGATGAAGCAAGAATTTGGCCACCATGGTTGGGGCTTCCTGCCTCGCCAATCTTCCTAAATCCGATTGTCTTGCTGATCCAGTACCCTTCAACCTCAGACTTTGTAGTCACTGCTTTCCCCATGAATTTTTCTTTTCTCGAGGGATCCCAGTACACATGCCCCTCCCATGCCGTCCAGCACCAGGTAGGCGAGCGGCAGAGCTGTGCATCCGAATCTTGCTTCGCTTTATGTCTTGGTCGAAGCGTATTGCCGAGACGCGGCCCCCAGAAAAGGAAGGACTCGAAGTTGCTCTCTGGGATAGCACTGACAAATGACCAGCCAAACACCTCCCCCATCTTTGAAAGCAATCCGGCAAAGGCATTCAGCGAATCGGAATGATAAGAGAGTCTTCTGTCTGAATATTCGTTGACAAGACTCTCATAAAACTTTTGTCGGGACATGAGGACGGAGCGGGAAAACAGACCAGTTGAGACATTGTCCCAAAGTGCCATTCCGTGGTAATGATACTGAGTGCTGCTTTCTGAAGCCACATGATGGGAGCAAACCCAGTATGCTTGGTAGTCCGTGAGGTATATGCGATTTCTGGAAAACACACCTTCCTGGAAAGTCCAAGCTCTCGACTTCCACTTCGATTTCCACAGGAGCGGCAAGAGAGCGGGAGACTTGGCTTCCAGCGATCGAGCGCCAAACTTGATTGGGGTGTTGGGTTCCTTACGGGGGTAAGAGACGCCCGGCAGACCATCGTTCGCATCCTTTCCTGATGCAGCTATGATGGTTGCCAGGGCTGATTGATATATCAGGTGCATTTGTGGGATGTACTTTTCTTTGAAAGCGTCATCGTCTTGCACAATGCACAAGGAGTCTACCCAAAGATATCTTTGCTTGATGCTGGCGGTAAATCCAATGGCGTCCTGGATAACCCGTGGTATTTCCCCCATGACGCCTTTCAGAAAGCCAGGGATTTGCAGGCTGGGAAAATTGGCCTTCTGGCTCCGAAATGCTGTGAGGCCCCCCCAGACATAGCTAAGAGCAACGTAGCTACAATCCCAGTACCGCTGGACTAGGCACATATCTTGTACGTCGACCAGCCAAAGATCCGTAGCAACTGCGGAATTCGAGCTTCGTCCCATGCTACACACCTCGTGAGATTGGCAGTCTTCGATCCAGGAGCTGATCAGCGCGTAGTTCAATTGCCCTGCGGTGGCAGTTGGCACAGTTTTGTTGCCGTCGCTAATACAGTCTTCCAAAGGAGCGCCAATGAACCCTAGTAGTTTGTAACTTCCAACCAGTCCTTCTGGGATTGAATCGGATGTCATATCGCAGTATACCTTGATCAGCGACGACGATGATCCAGCTTGTTGCTCGTCAACTTGTAGGTAACACATCTGATTAGGATGCTCTCCTGGTCGCCAGTGTGGATCTAGGTGAGCATGGAATGCTTGGATAACCAGTCTGCAGAATAAGCAGTGTTCGCTTTTGGAAACAATTTCTTGAAATAAACCGAGCTCCAAGTTCACGGCCTTCGTTGGAACATTGACGATAGCGTCGAAGGGAACGGTGCTGCAACGACTGCAGAGGTGGCTTGGCTCATCCTGGAGGCCGGTCATGACTGCGTGAAGTATGCGATAATTATTTGAGAATGAACACGAACGAGGCCTCTTCGCTCTTGGTTGAGAAAGTCGTTGGTGGAAACGAGACAGGAAGTTGGCAATAATAAGCAGTAAAGCTGGACGCCGTTGAAGAGCGTGATCTTTTGTACGAGGGGGATCGGCATTAATGCACGCGGCCCAAAGTGGACCGACGTGGTATTTAAGACTTGTTGCCTGTTCGTTGCGTGGTGTATTTCCTTTTGTGCCGCAGTCCTGCATACGTTACTTCCGCAATCGTGGGCTATGGGTTGCGTATCGCCCAGAGGCGAGAAACACACAGAGGCGAGAAACACAAGCTTAATGGCCCTCCCTCTAGCCCTATTTCTATCCGCCTGACCTGTCTAGATTATACCTTGCCTATCCTTTGGTCGAGCCCCCTGATGTCGAGTGTCTGGACTGCGTCTTGGAAGAACAAAGATAACGGCAAAAAGTACGGCCACGGGCTTCAATCCTCATCCATCTCATCATCCTCTTCGTCGATATTGCAAAAGGCATGATCGTGGGCAATCAGGCCCAGGGCGCAGTAGTCGGGCTTGATCTTCTTCTTCTTCTTCTGGTCCTCATCGCCCTTGACAAAGCTCCTGGCGTCATGTCCAATCGAGATGATGAATGACTCCAACACATTGCGGGTGATGTATGTGCCAGGTGTACCCCAGCAGCGAATACCCGCACGAATCTCCTTGGTGATGGCATTGGCCACGTCGGAGTTCTGGGTCTTCGTCCGCCAGCCAGCGACAGTGACGGAAACCAGGAATACCCACCAGATATATCGAGCACGAGGACGAAAGTCGGTGAGGAACTTGAGCTTACGTCCATGAAGCTCAAGAAGAGAATGAATACCTTGACTGAAGCTGAGTGTCTTCTCTTCGGTGAGGGTCGGATGGGAAGGATCGATAACGATAATGTTGTACTCCTTCACCTCCGATTTCTCCCAATCGCGCAGGCGTTGCTTGCGCCCCTCGGTGTCATTCAAGGGAAAATCGAGGTCAGCGGGCTCCAGATCAATATCCGGCACGATAGCCAGCACGCCGTCATCCAGGGCTTGTTCAATGTCCTTATGAAGGAAGAGGCCGTTCTGCGCTTTGAACAACTCCTTGACAGTGCCCGGGCCGAAAATTGTGTCCATCGAGTCTCTGAAACGATGTGGAAAGAGATGTACAGTATGAAATATCTCGCTCCGATTCCATTCCGCAAGTACAGGATCCCAGCAGCAGTTTTTGTACCGGCGATCAGGACAGTACTTCTTCAGCATGTGATCTCTGAATGCGAGCTGGTCCTTATTATCACGTTTGCTGACCGCGATGTTGATCTCCATGGACTGCTTATGAGCGAGGTACTTGGTGGACCACCTGTGGTTGTTGTCTTTTGCTAGCCAGTCCTCGAGAGTCTTGACTTCACCTTTGTCCTTGGCCTCAAGGAAGTTGACGTGTGCCTCCATTGCGACCTCATCCATGTGCATTTGCTCGATGTCAGCGCTGTCGGGCCAGAAGCGGGAACCGGACGACTTCAAGGGCTGGACCTTGACTTGCTTCTCCTTTAACTTATGCGTGAGAAGCTGGCGCTGGTAGTCGAGCTCCTTCTGCGTCCCGGTGTTGAGGATGTGAAGTCTGTCGGACCAAGGGACACTGGGCGCAGGGCCCTTGCCCTTAAATGCTTCTGCCATGGCGCCGGAAAAGGAAGAAAGCGACGCTGGACGAAGACAGCGAAAAGAATGTCTACCGACGGCGAAGGAGGACAGAGACGACGGACGAAAACGGCGATAATGGTTGCCGTTTGAGAATGGAAGAGGGCTGTAATCTGGTGAATGGGTAAGGCGTCAGGCGAAGATGAAAAGTCTGCGACCAATTTTAAGTCTGGAGAGCAGGCAGGTACGTGGTGGGCGGACGAAATCACCTAAGGGACCTACCTTCCTTCCTTGATAGAGTTTATTTGACACGTCTCCGATACAACTGAGAGGCAATTCTCAGGTTCTTGAGCTCTTTGGGTTCACAGACGCTCTTTGAGAGGCCTTTCAGCTGGATCTTCACCCTGAGACATAGCTAGGAGAAAGCCTGTTCTTCCTGAGAGCTGCTGGGACCTTCCGCGCCTTCTTTGTTCGCTGCATGGTGATGGCGTTGGTCAAAACCATGGTCGATGTCATGCTGAAGCGAATAACCATTTTGTCCTTGTGTTTTGGGGGGCTATGTATTCTGGGCAGGGCTTAGAATCTGTTGAGATCTAGCCATATTTATTATTTCAACAACTCTTCGCGTTATCCCATCCACCCGTTATCCAGGCTCTACACTTGTCCAGCAATTTTGGGATGCGTATGACTACTTAAAGCCCAGTGAGGTACCCAACTCGGGCAACCCTTGCCGCCCCTCGTTTTCTCGCGACCACAAGGTACCTTTCCTCCGTCAAATAACGGCCTGGCCAATAGCCTCGACCAAATCAAGCACCTCCGGCTGAGGCTTCGTCGCGCCAGATTGAACCGTCGAAATCCACTCGTCCACGGCCTTAACAAGGTTCGTCGCCTTCCTCGTGTAGGTGCCTTCCGCGCTTCCAGACGTTCCCCCGTCGTCTTTGATATCCATGCGAAGGTAGGCGAGCCTTGCCTGAACCAGCGCCTCCAGCATCACGTCGCAAGTCGGGGCATGAATTGGGTTCTTCCTAATGTTCTTCTGCAAGGTTCCGCCGCCGACAACTCTGGTCACCAAGCTCTTCGACAGCTTGACGAAGAAGTCCTTGCGCCGTCCGTCGAGATTCTGGCTGTGTCTGCTGTAGCTGTACTTGAGGTTATTGGCCTCGCTCATCAGAGTGCGAGCAAATTTCGCAAGGCTGACTCGATCGCTCTGCAGGCCATCCAGGCCGAGACTGCGGCAGAGGTTGTCGGAAACACCTGCTTCGAGGGGTCTGGCGTTTTCGAAGTAGAAGCCGGCGTTGAAAGCGTGTTTGAACGTCTGGCTCAGGTGGGCGAGCCCCTTTCCCAGCTTTTCGTGTGAGTTCATTTCGGGGCGAGGAGTGCGGATGGCCGCGGCGCCTGGCATCGGTCAGCATGTTGAAAATCAAGCAGAAGTGACGATCCGCTGGCTTTGCTTGAGGTGAACATACCGATTCTTTTCTCGCGGTTCTGAATCATCTTCGCAAGGCCACGACGTCCCCTCGCTTTGCGCACCGCGCGTTCCGAGATGGGTTCGGTGCTCTGGGTCGCATGGGCGGCGGCAGGAAGAGCTGGGGAGGGTGCAGAGGTTGAATTCTCGCGATCGATTTCCATCTCGTTGAAGGAGGATGTCATCTCGACGACAGGCTTTGGGTCTGCCATTGTACAGACTTGCCAAGGGAAGCGCGCTAGCAAGTGTTGTCGAAGGTGAGGGCAATTTTCGAGGTTGCGGGAAGAATGGAATTCTCCAAGTTAGTGTGGTGTAGTCAGCGCCTGAAGAGTTTTTCTGGGGGCAGGTTTTTGATATATCAGGTGAGTTTGTGAATACTATGAATAGCCGGTGTCGAATCGGGGTGAGTCAAGGCTTTGTGAAGCAAGGTGAATAGCGTCTGGTAGAGCCATGATGTTTGTGGGGAGTGTGCATCTGGACAACTACGGCCTTAGCAAAGAAAGATTAGTTGTAAAGTTCAGAAAGTTCACAGCTATGACGGGACAGGAATTTTAGCATACATCTCTCCTCCAGGAATGGAGAGACAGAAAATATGATATGCAGCGTCCTATGCTATTGATTGCAAGTCTCTACATGTCCGTTTCACATCCAGTAACATGCAATGGATGTTTTGTTTTCATGAGACACAAGGAGTGTGTTATTTGCTACGCTAGGTAAGCTAATGGTCCTGCCTTAGCTTTCGCATCTGCTACGCTAAGCTAGGGATCCTGCCATAGCTTTCGCACAATCACCAAGTCCTTCCACAACCATCATGTTGATATCTCATACCGATTCGTAGTCTTGATCGTCTCCAGGATGTTGGCTAATGAGGATTCTGCATTGGATATGCACGCTCGATTGCGACGATAGCGACACCGAGGTCGTCACGGTTCTGCATATAGGACTCTCTCTCGGTCACCCCCATAGCAAGGAGAAATCCAATAAAAACCTTTGCCTCTAACAGATTCACTGCGCTCTTTCCCCAGTAACGAATGGCCTTTTCCACCTGGCTTTTGGTGTGCGCAGCGTGGGTTGTATGCTCATAGTTTCTCAGGCATCGCCATGACGCCACCAAGGCTGCAGACAGGAATGACCACCCGACGAAAGAGACTCGCGGTCTCATGGACGTCTTGAACTTCAGCTTGTGGCCGTGAAGCGAACCAAGTTCGCGTTCAACATCCCCATATTTTGTCGTGATCTTACACGTGTCGTGGACTAGCGGGTGCGCTTCATTAATGACGATCAACTGATAGTCCTGGACCTTGTTCATCCACTCATCGAAGCGGCTTTCAAACAATTCCGTTTGGCTGATCTTTGACGGAGGTTCCATGCCGAGATCAGGGACGATCGCCAGAACACCCTCTTCAATGGCCCTCGAGACGGAAGGAGGGAGGAAGAGTCCGTTGTCGGCCTTGCATACCCTGTTGGAAAAGCAGCCGAATATTCTTAACATGGTATCTCTGGACCTGTAAGGGAACAGAAGCATGGAATCGCGGTAGCTCAAATCCGGGTTCATACCACCGAGTACAGGATCCCAGACGTTGTTATTCTCCAGAGCAGAGGAGCCACAGTACAGTTCAGCCATTTTCAGACGCATTTCCTGATAGTCGAACCGAACATCATCGCGCAAATGCTCCTCCCAAAGGTGTGGGTCATGAAGTCGTATCGAGTATATCGAAAAGCCGTCGCTATGTAGACTGGCCGTGGGACCAGTGGCTGAAAATGCACAGCGTCTGGCGATGCGCTCAAGCTCCACGTGCGCCAGAAACCTAGTTTGATAAAGCTGGGATGTGTCGAAGTCGACCATCCAATCCTCAAAGCTGCTGATTTGATGGGATTGATATTTCGCGGCAAGCAAGGCATTAAAGTGGGCCAGGAATACGATGGATCGCTGCCGCAACTCCTGGCGTTGTATGTTTTGAATCCAGAAGTCTCGCCCATGAAAGGGGCCGGCGGAAGAAGCAATGGAATCCGCATTCACCTCCAGGGCTTTTATGTATTCTCTAACTTCGTGGACCAACTTTTCCATCGGCCATGACAAATATTCGTCGGCGTTCGTCCAAGGAACCGTACGTCTGACAGCAACAGCCTCTGAGAAGAGTGGGCGGCCCATTGTGATCGAAATCCGTGAGCCGTATTGGACAGAGAGATATGAGACGGAAGAACACTAGACGGGGTACCAGACAAAGAAGTATTATACGGGGAAGACTTTGAGAAACTGACGCGATGAACTCGGTCGTGGGTGTCCATGGAATATATCTTATACGAATGTGACTGACCTTCAGCTTTCTGGTTCGATGATTCCAAAGACGGCTGCCAAGTTAGTCAAAGGCTCGATGATACCTTTTTAACCATTCGCTCAGCGAATCTCGGTGTCGCAGAGATTTCTTAATAACGATTGGAGTTGGTGTTGAGAAAACGTTGTCGCCAGGACATGCGATAACCTTGGTTGCTTACCTGGAGGGCACGAACGTTCTGGGGTATTAGCGGCTTTGTTTAAAATCATGATCCATAGCGGTTTTGAGAAACCTCCCCCTTGATGTCTCCAACTCGCAAGGTTTCCCACGAGACCCTCAAATTGCGGTGCCTGGAGCATGTGAAAGGCGATGATAAAACACGCTGAATTAAACATCTCCGGCTTGGTTTGTGCAGATGAACGTAAATGCTGGAGCAGATTCTTGCAAGTAATCCAGTGAAAATTCATGGTATTTTGGACTACTCTTCTGTCTTCCACAATCTACGCCGTTGTAGCGTTGAAGTTCTTCGACTGGCCAATGTCTTTCTTCGGCCAATTAATAGCACCTGCACAAATGGACGTAAACTGAACTCTTTGTCTGGTAGAACTTCGAGCATGATTCATAAAAATGATTGAGCAGACCTAAGAGGTGTTCAAATGCGGTAACGACTACTTGTTGAGAATGACCGAATCGCAGAAACTAAAAGAATGTGACAGACCGTTCTTCTCCCTCCATCCTATGCTTCACAGTCCCCAAAACAGTACGGAATTCACTGCCACTGCTTCCCAGACAACAACCCGAGTCCCATAGTCGCCCCAAAGATTTTATCCGAGGATTGAATAATCATCCGTCGTTTGAGCAATGCCTCAGAATGAGACCTGGTAATCGGTGCAGCTGCTTCCAACCTAGAGGAGCTATTTGTAGTTGCACTTGGTAGTCCGCTTGTAACTGTCCCATGTGCACTTACTGCCATTCCGAGGGCACTAGAGGAGAAGGTCAGTATGTCAGGGCAATTCAATTCGCGGACCTGTGTACTGTGTATCGAAACTCACCCTCTGGTTGGCAAATCGAGGGCACCGGACAATGGTAGTCTTGCCCTTTTGGCCCTTGAACTTGCACGTGTCCTCCTTGTAGTTTCTGCCTCTGGTGCATTTCTACAGAAGGTAAAGATGTGAATCAGTCTCAAGCCATGCTGCGATTGAGGAACGTGTAGTATGAAGAAGTTTGCTTACCCCAGTGTACGTTATCAACGTGTTCATGCCCTCCCCGCCAGACACTCCGGCGTCTATGCCGCTGCCATCGACATCAACGGGGTTCGCCGCCACGCCGATAGCAGCGAAGAGAAAGAAAGCAACTTTGGCAATCTGCATGATGAGCGGTGTAGAATGAGAATGTCAGAAAGACAGATAGAATGAACAATTGTTAAGGGGCCAAGTGTTTTCAAAGCGTATGATAAAGCGATGGTGTTGAGAATTTTCAAAATCAGACAGTCGTCGAGCCTCTCTTATAGGAGTTTCGACATCTTTGAATCCGATGGCCAGCGAATCAGTAGTCACTTTGCGAAGGATGGTAACACATAATTACGCTGTCTAGCGAATCCTCTCTTCCTCATTGTCACAAACGACTTGCATGCGATAATACACATCGTTATTGGCTTGATACCAAGTTACCTATGGTTGTCTCCATGATGCTGTACAGAGTAACAAACATACCTTTTGAGCCTTTTCTACAAGGCAGACGCGGTGATTGTAGCACTGGATCAGCCCCTGTCATATGTTGGACCATGCTGACATCTGACGTTGGCATAAGCAGTGCTGCCGAACATGGTAAGACTTAGGTAACAGATTGGCTTGTGTAGCCCGCTTCTGAACTTGAATGTTGAGAACGTTCACGGTCCCGTAGCCGGAGGTGATCCTTTCGGGCGTCACTCCCCATCCACAACGGTTACGGCGTCACTTGGTCACTTGGTCGTATATAACAAGTGCCGTGCGTAGCACTTCCATGTTTACGGAGTCACGTTCATCATCCAGCTGGAAGTCACCAGGAACGTTACTCAGCACTGCATTAGGAGACTGGCAATGTTGTATTGCCCCCAAGAGGAACGGTTCGGACTTACCTTGACACATCCAGCAGCATTAAAGCCCAATATCTGCTTTCTTCCACACCACTTCCGTTGTGTGAACCATCTCCTCCGCGAACCTCTGCAGCAAAATTACACGCAACTGCTGAAAATGGCACTAGTCAAGTTCGTATGGGGACAGGAGATTCGCATCGCCATTCCGTGCAATATTAAGCTAGGCGCCATCCTTGTCATTGGTCTGCAAGTCAAAATAGTTCAAGGAGACGAAGAAAGCGATTTGATTTTCAACATTTCCATCGGCCTTCTGAATTGAGCTCACATATCCTGGGATCTCTCGATTTCGTCATTCCAACGGCATGAACTTCATTTGCATTGAGTATACCCCGTATGTAGCGCAGTGATTTTCATGTTGGTTCCAGTTGAGGACTGAACCCAATTCTGCAATAACTGGATTCAGGTCCAATGCCATGGAGTCTTATTTGCACTTTTCACTTTTCACATTGGGAAGTTGTTGAAGATGCGATGGTATCTGCCACTGTTCCAGCCTGATTTGCTGTTCTTCCCAAACTGCTGAAATCCATCAACAAAATGGTAGTAGCAAAAGAGAAATGTGCGCCTGGGCTAGGATGACACTGGCCCTGATCTTCTGGGCAACGTCTGATAGGGTGGGTGAAAGTGCAAATTTAACGTCATAACGCACAGCTCCCTGGTTTTTATGTAATTCGCCAATATGTCCAACAAACCACGCGCGCCTAGGAAAGTGGCCAATGATACGGGCACGCAACGGCGGGCCATATTTTCTCCTTTTCAAGCAAAACTTGCCAACAGCATCCAGCCTGATTTCCTTCTCAAGCATAACGCCAGGAGCTGCTCTGCCAAACCCTTTGTACGGCGCTTCGGCACCTGTCGCATGTAATACACTCTGGATTGAGAATACACAATATGGAGAACATTGCGTTCGCGATTCATGGACGCACTCACGCCACCGATCTAAGGTGAAAACTTTCCTGTAGTTACTATGGTCTTGAGTTACTGACGATGGATGGCAGCCTCCTCCTGATACACGAGACAGATCTCGAGAGCGACAATCGGAACGACGTCATTCAGGAGCTAAGCGGAATATTCAGATACGTCTGCAAAGTGACAGATTTGGCCAATGAGGATGGCCCCAATACCGAGGCGGTGAACCTGCTGAATGCTCTCGGTCGCATAGTAGTATGTTCAAACACGACCGCAAAAGACTGCGACATATGTTCTTGGTGGAATGTTGTTAACGCTACAAATAGCAAGAGTCTCCCCAAGAGCGGTTTGTTGTTATCACGACATCTTATGGGGGCTTGGTGTTCTCAAAAGCAAGATCTGTCTATTCCCTCATCACATAGCAGTCTGCTAATTCAGATCCAGGCGATATCTCTGGCGGCTTCATGTAATGTACTGAAGCTGCCGTCCGCTCCCGACATTACATACGCTCGGCTGCTCAAACATGTCCATTCGATCTTCTTTCTAAACATCACAAACGAGAACCGGTATTGGCCTGAAGATAAGATCATTCCTCATCATCTGTATCGTTTGGCTGGAAGAGAGTCTGGTCACATTCGATATGAGACAGTCGAGGCTGTTTCGACAAGTAGGGGGATATGGAGTCGATGCTTGGCCAAATGTTGCGACGACGCAGAACGCGGATATGTCACCATCAATTGCTCGACATTAAACCTCGCAGATGACTCCATGTCCTCGGTTGCTATCCCAATACCTTCGTCTCTATTTCACGCTACAAAGAAGTTGGGTTGTGACGTTCTGGCAAGTTCCTCCAAACTCTTTCGGTGTGGTCCTAGGGAAGTTATTAACAGCCATTTACCAGTTCCTCAAAGACCTTCCTTTCTTCGCGGAGAGCAAGTTATGGAGTATGGATGAGATTGACATGGTATACAACTTGACCAGAGAGCTATCTGGCTGCGAGGAACGTCCATCGTCTCAGGAGGAAGGAGCAATCATGACGTACAATGGTCGTATTGCAACTGCGACATCGGATGAAACAATTGTTCGGGGTTTCCTGTGTCCATCGCGGCAAACATCCAGGGGCCGAAGAGCGCTCACGAAAGACTTCAATAGCGATCGAGGATCGCTCATGGCTCCTCAACCCTCCACTGATTTGTGGAGAGTCTCTCCTCTCCCAGATGAGAGCGCCCTTTCGCCGAGGGACCGAGTTGTTTCACACAACGGCAATACTGCGCCAGTGCCGGTGGTGATTCACAACCACGCAAGCAATATCTCTTCTGGTAACCTTGTCGTAGGAGCAAGTGTTGGTGCAGTAGTCTGCATGAGCATTCAGCATGCGGGAGAAAAGACTCCTGGTCTTGCGTTGGCATCTTCTCAAGAATCCTGGTACCAAAAAAGCCTATTACGGAAACTCTTCGGTAGTATGCGATTCATCTATAGCCACCGTTTTCCAGGAAAAGGCGTCACATTGGTAGAGAAACGGTCTTCGGCAGATTTGACCGTTGAAGAGACAGAACCAAAACTCAACGAGAAGCAAGCCTTGCCGCTGCCAAAGGATCGTATTGAAACCAAACATCCGAACAACGAACGCACTAAAACGGTCATCAAGAACAGTAGAATTAGCGTGTGGATGAGAGACCCAGCCAATCGGTAAGTGTACTGCACTATCACGGATGATTGACTCAACTAAAGTTTCATCTGTTGGATTCTCAGCTTATTGATACTTGCATTCAATGAATGCGTGGATAAATACTCGCGAAACACCTATACCGATTCGTGGAGAGATCGTCCTCCAAAGCCAGTTGATTGGACGCGGCCTACCGAAGTGCAGAAGGAACTGAGAAGGATTTGTCTTCATCGAGAGTTCCAACCAAGTCTGTATTGACCCTCCATGTGCGTCTAATAAGTCTTCACAGCTTGAGACTAAGAAATCTGTCGGCGAAGATACATCATCTGAGCTTTTAACAGTAGCACCCTTTCCCTATACCTCGCAATATTTCAGATCCTCTCACTTAGGTGAAGATTATGCATGGAGTTAAGGACTTCCTAGGAGTCATGGCAAGCCTTATTGAAGCTATGGTTTGAGGAGAAAGAGAACTTAGTAGGTTGTATGTACTATCTAATGGAACTCAGGTATTTCGGTAGCGGGCGCAAGTGCAGGATTTTGGTGACCTAGTCTTTGTGATGGTAAGAATAAAGTGTTTTAACCCAAGGTTTCAAGTGCACCATCCGATCACCGGGATCCTCTTCCCCGCACCTTCCCCTAGGTTCCCTAAAGCAACAGAGAAGGTATTGTTTCTGATACCTGTATGAGCTCTCACTGGTTTGCTCGGTGGCCCTCGGTCATCTCGGTGAACAAATGCCGATCAGGACCCACACCCGCCAGCACCAAAGTCCAAGCTTCCTTCTACAGCTCCCAATCCCGTCCTCCGCGAAGCTCAACATTGCACACTCCCTCTCACACCTCCGTCAACCGCCCTCAAGCTGAGAACAATGCTCGCCTCCCGCGCCATCGCCCGGGCGCGCCCATCCCTCCTCCGACCCCTCCGCACCCCACCACGCACCACAACCACACCCCTCCGCAACACCTCAACCTCGTCAACCTCCCGCGCCGCCGAACGCCTGCTCGACCGCGTCCCCTCGCGCTTCCAGCGCTACACCACCGGCCTCCGCAAAGCGCCCCTCTCGCACATCGTCGCCTTCCTCATCCTCCACGAGATCACCGCCATCGTCCCGCTGCTCGGCCTCTTCGGCCTCTTCCACTACACAGACACGCTCCCGCTGGAGTACGTCACGGGGCACTGGGCCGACTACGTGCGCGACGGCGTCGGCAAGGCGGAGCGCTACTTCAGTCGCAAGGGCTGGTTCGGGTTCGGGGCGGAGGACCGCGGCACGATGACGGGTGAGCTGGACGCGAGCGCGGGGCTGCTCGAGACGCGCGAGGTAGAGAAGAGATGGGCGAAGGAGGAGGGGCCGGTCACGGGGAGCTTCGAGTACAGGACGACCCGACCGACGGAGGAGAGCGCGAGGAGCACGCAGGATGTGCTGCAGAGGTGGAAGGAGGATGGGAAGTACAAGGTTGTGGTGGAGGTTGCGATTGCGTGGGGCATCACGAAGGCGCTTCTGCCGGCGAGGATACTGGTTAGTGTGTGGGCGACACCGTGGTTTGCTGGTGTGATGGGCAGGGCGAGAGGTTTGTTTAGGTCCAACAAGTAGAAACAAAATATCACTATCAATCAAGAATTGGAGAGCATTGTGTTGGGTGTGGCTTTTTAGTGCCTTTTTGTTCATATTTTTGACCTTTGAAGACTTTTCTGTATCAACCTATCGACGTGACGGCATGTATCCTACACACCCTCCGTATGGGAGAGCGTTTGGGACATCTAGAGCTTGTTCGGAGGTAGATGAGAAATCTAAGGCTTCTCGTAGATCCAGTCGAACTGGGCAGTCTTCCACTGAACGGCCTCGCCGTCCTTGAACCAGAGGGCAATCTCCTTCTTGGCGTTCTCGACGGAGTCGGAGCCGTGGCAGACGTTGCGGCCGACGTCAATGGCGAAGTCGCCACGGATGGTGCCGGGGGCAGAGGCAAGGGGGTTGGTGGCACCGAGGATGGCTGGAGGGGAGAGCGATTAGCAGGAGGTTGCAGGAGCAGGAGAGTGATGCGGGACTTACTGCGGCCGGTCTTGACGGCGTCACGGCCCTCCCAGATCATGGCGCAGATGGGGCCAGAGAGCATGTAGTTGATCAGACCGGGGAAGAAGGGCTTCTCCTTGAGGTCAGCGTCTAATGGCGGTTAGCTATGCGTGGTGACGGCGGAAAGCGGCGGGTACGAACAGTGAGCCTCGAGGTGGTCCTTGCCGGGGGTGACAAGCTTGATGGCGACGAGCTTGAAGCTGTAGGAAACGAGTCAGAACTGGTTGCCACGTATGAGATTGTAGGGCGTTGATGTGCTGACTTACCCACGGCTCTCGAAGCGAGAGACGATGGGGCCGATGAGGCCGCGCTGATGGAGAGTTAGCTTTCTGCTGCCGTCAATTGGCAGCGTGCCATGGTGATAAAGCGTACCTGAACGCCGTCAGGCTTGATGGCAATGAAGCTATCTCGAGGTCAGCTCAAATTCTTCAAGTTTGGGTGTGTGCCCCTCTTTGCCCGCCCGAAACCTCCCACCATGGCGGGGTAATTTTCAGGGTAGCGGCAGGGCTTCGAGACAAAGACAGGCGGCATAGCAGTGCAGCTAGCCGATGCGAAGGCATCATCAGACAGAAAAAAAAAAAGCACTTACGTCTGCTCGGTAGACATCTTGGGCGAGTGATCAACGACGACTTCGGGTGTAGAAGAGGGTTGTTGTTGGTAGATTGTGGTTGTGACAACGGAGGGGACGACGGGAGAAGAAAGGTCTGCTGCTGACCGCTGGTTTTGTTGGCTAGAGGAAAAAATTATGTACAAGCCGAAGAGGGCAGCGAGAATTATGAAAGTTGGTGGGGGCAGCTGTTCGATGCTCCTGCGAATGTCTGCCCACTCAGGGAAGGGACTGCCGCCAGTTGTGCGTGCATTACCGCCACCGGGATGTGCATCTGGGCCTGCATTGTTATGCTGTTGCTTCTTGTGCTTCGAGGCGGGGTCTTCGTCCTGCGGCATGTGGTGGGGTCCGGGTTGGGCCATGGCGGCTGCGTGGCTGCGATTGGTGCTTGACGCGCTAAGCCAGCTGAGGCGCACAGTGAATCAAGCTTGTGACACGACAGCGGTGCACTGTTGCTGGGCACTGTGGCAGACCGCCTAAATTCGGACAGCTCAGCAAAGCAACCTTCCAGAGCTGTGGGTGGAGGGCGTGGAGGAGCCATTGGAGGAACATACCGGAGGGATGGCGTTGATGGAGACGATTCGAATCAAGGACGGAGGTTCTCGTTAGAGCAATGCTTCGATGTCCGAATTGAAGAGCAATTGATGGCGTCTACGCCGGACCGGAGAGTTGTTTTTTGTTTGTTTACCTCGTTTTACCCTCCCGGCCGACTGATAGGTGATGCGACCTGATGCAAGGCACCCGACACTGAGACAGTGCGCCGAGCTCCGAGTCCACGCACACACGGTGCTTGGCCACTCTTAGCTGCATCAGCCGTCTACCTTGATATCTGGAGACCCCTCACCGCCTGACTAGCATATCAAGCAGCATCCAATTGAATACATGAACAACACGAGAATCGACAGATATCAGATCCATCGTGAAACAGATACGATGGTTGTCCCATTGAAAAACACACGTGTCTGGCGGATTGAACCCTGATGGACTGCAGCATCTCCCCGTCCTCGACACCCATGGCGGGGTAGGTGACATCAGAAAGAAATATGCAACAAAGGAGAACTGTGCCTCCATATTCGAGTATGCGGAGTTTCCGACTAACCCCTGTTCCCACCCCGTTGCAGCTCCAGGAACAGCGCTAAACCTGAAAGGGAGCTACCAAGGGGACAGCTGTTGAACTTCGGCCGTCTCACAATTGGCAAGTGGCCGTCCGTCAACGACATTCCGTCCCATCACCCCCAAGTACTCGAATCCATCCACGAGAGAGCGCAACAAAGAAGGCCTGGCTTCTTCTGCTCTCATGTTCTATTCGTGATTTTTCTACCTTCTCCCTAAACTTCCCCCTACATCTTTTATACGCACAACCAGACACAGATCCCCTCGCCATGGGGTCGACAGGCAAGCTGTCCTGCAAATGGACAACTTACCTTGGTCTGCTGGCGGCGTTCAGCTGCATGATCCAGCCTGCCGGTAAGGAATTCGGTGACGCCATGATTTTGTGACGCCATGACCCTTTTACTACTTCAACTTCTTTGTTGATGAAACCATTTGCTGATGGACAACCGCAGTCATGGTCAAGGAAAACGATTTCAAAAAGTGCCACCAGT
Source organism: Colletotrichum siamense (assembly GCF_013390195.1). NCBI lineage: Eukaryota > Fungi > Ascomycota > Sordariomycetes > Glomerellales > Glomerellaceae > Colletotrichum > Colletotrichum siamense. Next base: position 5,857,850 of record NW_023501016.1, on the reverse strand, counting down.
CTGGCTTCTGCAAGCGCAACCGCGAGTACGCTGATAATGCCGACGCCCTGGGTCCCAACTGGGCGACTCCTTACAACGTCGCTCCCGAGTCTGCCAAGTTCGCCGATGGCCAGCTGCAGGCCGTCATCGTTAAGACGATCAATGATGCGAAGGACACCGTCAACCTCCCCATCACCGTCTCTTTCCACGAGTCGGGTACCGCTCGCGTGAGCGTCGACGAAGAGAAGCGCCAGAAGGGCGAGATCGAGCTGCGACACAACAGCATCGTCAAGAAGGAGCGTTACAATGAGGCCGAGAAGCACGTCATTGTTGGCGGATTGAACCTGGACAAGGAGGCCAAGGTGGCATACCAAGACAAGGAGCAGATCACCATTCAGTATGGTCCCGACGCCAAGTTCGAGGCCGTCATCAAGTTCTCGCCATTTGGTGTCGACTTCAAGCGCGATGGCTCATCCCACATCAAGTTCAACGACCAAGGTCTGTTCAACATGGAACACTGGCGTCCCAAGGTCGACAAGCCCGCCGAGGAGAAGAAGGAGGGCGAGGAGGCCGTGACCACAGACGTCAAGACCGAGGACGAGAGCACCTGGTGGGATGAGACTTTCGGAGGCAACACTGACTCTAAGCCCCGCGGCCCTGAGAGTGTCGCCCTCGACATCACCTTCCACGGATATGACCACGTCTACGGTATCCCTGAGCACACTGGTCCCCTGTCCCTGAAGCAGACTCGTGGCGGCGAGGGCAACCACAACGAGCCCTACAGGCTGTACAACTCCGATGTCTTCGAGTACGTCCTGGACAGCCCGATGACACTCTACGGCGCCATCCCTCTTATGCAGGCGCACCGCAAGGACTCCACCGTTGGTGTCTTCTGGCTCAACGGTGCCGAGACCTGGATTGACATCACCAAGGGCGAGACCAAGGCCAACCCCCAGGCCTTGGGAGCCGGTCCCAAGACCGACACCCGCACCCACTGGATCTCCGAGTCTGGCATCCTGGACGTCTTTGTCTTCCTTGGACCTACCCCCAAGGACATCTCAAGGACCTACGGCGAGCTGACCGGCACCACTGCTATGCCTCAGGAGTTTGCCATCGGCTACCACCAGTGTCGCTGGAACTACATCTCCGATGACGATGTCAAGGATGTCGACCGCAAGTTTGATAAGTTCAAGATTCCGTACGACGTCATCTGGCTCGACATTGAGTACACCGACGGCAAGAAGTACTTCACCTGGGACCCCGACATGTTCAAGAACCCCATCGACATGGGCAAGGCTCTCGATGAGCACGGCCGCAAGCTCGTTGTCATTATTGATCCTCACATCAAGAACGAGGGTGGCTACAACATCAACAAGGAGATGAACGACAAGGGCCTCACCGTCAAGAACAAGGACGGCAACACTTTCGAGGGCTGGTGCTGGCCTGGATCTTCCAACTGGGTCGACTGCTTCAACCCCAAGGCCCTGGAGTGGTGGAGCCAGCTCTACAACTACGACAAGTTCCCCGGCACCATGGAGAACACTTTCATCTGGAACGACATGAACGAGCCTTCCGTCTTCAACGGCCCTGAGGTTACTATGCCCAAGGACAACATCCACTATGGCAACTGGGAGCACCGTGACGTCCACAACATTAACGGTATGACTTTCCATAATGCCACCTTCGAGGCCCTCATCACTCGCAAGAAGGGCGAGCTCCGTCGTCCTTTCGTCTTGACCCGTTCGTTCTACGCCGGCTCTCAGAGACTTGGTGCGATGTGGACCGGTGACAACCAGGCCTCGTGGGACCACCTCGCCGCTTCCGTTCCCATGATTCTCAACCAGGGTATCTCCGGCTTCCCCTTTGCCGGTGCTGATGTCGGCGGTTTCTTCGGCAACCCCGAGCCCGATCTGATGGCCCGTTGGTATCAGGCCGGCGCCTTCTACCCATTTTTCCGTGGCCACGCCCACATTGACGCCCGCCGTCGCGAGCCCTACATGCTCGCGGAGCCTTTCAGGAGCATCCTCACCTCTGCCCTTCGCCTCCGCTACACTCTGATGCCCTCCTGGTACACTGCTTTCTTCCACGCCAACCGCGATGGCAGCCCTATCGTCCGTCCGATGTTCTGGACCCATCCCGATGTCGAGGCCGGCTTTGCCATCGATGACCAGGTCTTCGTCGGCAGCACCGGTCTTCTTCACAAGCCTGTTGTCGAGAAGGACCAAGAGGTTGTCAGCATCTTCATCCCTGACGACGAGGTCTACTACGACTACTTCAACTACGAGAAGCTCGACACCAAGAAGGGCGAGTACATCACCAAGTCTGTCGCCATCGACCAGGTTGCTGTACTCATGCGCGGAGGCCACATCTTCCCCCGCCGCGACCGTCCCCGTCGCTCCACCCAACTGATGCGCTTCGATGACTACACCCTTGTCATCAGCGTCGGCAAGAACGGTGACGCTGAGGGCGAGCTCTACGTCGACGATGGTGACTCGTTCGAGTTCGAGAAGGGCCAGTACATCTACCGCAAGTTCAAGCTCTCCGGTAGCACGCTCACCTCCGTCGACGCCGAGGGCCGTGACGCCGAGGGCCGTGACGCCAAGTCTGTCAAGCCCGGCAACTGGCTCAAGGCCATGAAGGAGGTCTACGTTGACAAGATTGTCATCGTCGGAGCTCCGGCTGGCTGGAACGTCAAGGAGGTCAACGTGGAGTCGGAGGGCAAGACCTGGTCCGTCCCCGTGCAGTACCACGCCGCCGAGGAGGGCCGCGCCGCGTACGCCTTCGTCGGCAGGGTTGCCGCCCGTATCGGTGCTGACTGGAGCATCAACCTGTCCTAGAAGGTCCGGGTTGAGAAGAAGAAGCTTTGGGTCGAGAAGGTGCGATGGGTAGAGAGTATGGCACGGCCGATGGTCATGAAGCTTGGTGGCAAAACCATTGCGCCTGCAAGCAAGACCTGGGTCAAAAAGACAGATCTCAAGGAAGTTACTGTGACTGAGACCTATGGCGCTTTCGAGGATCGGTTCTAGATTTTGCTTTCATCGTACCATTGTAGATGACCATGGCAAAGGGCGGTGTAAGGTGTTCATCACAGGAAAGGACCAAAAAGGCCCCAAGAATAGTAGACATGGGGTTGTTTGCGCGGATCGCTGCCAGGATGGAAAAACAGCAGATAAACAACGGCCCATCCAATAGACAGACCAGAATTTACTAAAAAGCTTTGTTAAAGAGAACCTCCTGTCTATCCCGTGAACTTGTTTACACTCTACTATTCGCTGTGGACGTCGTCTTCAATTTTGCTGTTGTTGCGGCTCCTATCGCCATTGCTGTAAAAGTCCAAATTAATTAGCAACACGAGATGCAGCCGCGCAGACGGAAGTCAAATTTGGGTGGTCTCTGGTTGAAGGAAATGAAGACCACACTGCCCTTTCTCCAGTGTGATCTCGGTAAATAAAGGGCAAGGAGGGATCTAGAACCGGGTTTCGAGAATTGCGTGTTGGGCATCCCTGGTCACTCACGGTCGGTCGGTGGGTTCGCTCGTTTGCTCGTTTGCACGCAGCGCAGCGCCGCAGCGGAGGACGCTGGAGATCGGAAGTGGGCTGGCTCACCCCGTGGAACCTCATTCACGACAGCCAGCGATTCCACCACCGCTGGCTGGGCCCCGGCCGGAGACTTGTTGAGCCCCGAGAGGAGCGACGAGAGGCGGCTCAGCCTCGCTCGTCTGCGACGTCGTGCGGATAGTGAGGTTGGCTACGAGGAGATCCAATCATCATGTCCACCAAAGATGTTTGCCTTACTGCTCCTAACCCCTGAGATGCTGGCTGAATTTCGGAGTCGGAATTATCTCCCTCTCAAATATGCATTTCGTTTTCCCGAGTCATGGTGCAAATATGCCTTGCATCTGCACGTGAAAGTTGCATTGCATATCTGGCAACAACTACCATCTCGCCAAGAGCAGCTTGTCGTTGTGGTGAAAAGTATCACAAAGTGTCCGTATGGCGCAAGCTTAGTTACCTCACCTAGAGTAGATCCAAGGGGGCATGGACCCGAGACAGCATGATGCATAGCGTGCTCGTTGCGGGCAGACGCAGAGATAAGGAAACTCTCTTCATTGGATCCCCTTTTTTTTTTCGCTTCCCCTTTCTCATTCCCGTTATCGCGCACACGGTCGTACGTGGGCTTCTTGGTTTAGGGGTTTTAGGTGACCCTGCGCATGTGAAGAAACGTCGCGCGGCTCTCGATTGGGCTTGTTTAGCCACTTGCGCTAGACGGGCGGCTGCTTGTTCCCCGGCGGCTTCACAGAACGACAGGGAGCTTTGGTAGGGCAAGGAACGCCGGGGACGCAGGCGTGATGTTGGGATTGCAAGACACCACGGGCCCTGGGCCGCGTCTTCTCATTCGTCCGGGAAGCTCAGCGAGTAGAACAGGGCTTAGGCGGTCTGGTTCAGTTCTCTCATCTTATTTTGAGAATTAAACCATGGGTGTCAGGTCAAGGTTGCGAGAGCTTGAAGATCGGCTGTGAAAAAAGCACTGTAAAAAAGCGGGCGGGAATGTGGCGGTTGCCGACGATTGATTCCCTGCCTTGACGGCCGCTTGGGCCAGGGAAGCTGCTTGCTGTTGAGTTGTCAGGTTGGGATTCACGCCGATCAGCGCTACGCTGGGAGTTGAAGGCGGGCGTGGGATGACTATTCGGGAGATGTGCGCAGTTCGCGCCTGGGATCACAAAGCTTGACATGAGAGCTGGAATGCCTCTGGTGCATCTGAGTGGTTTCGCGCGCTGCTTTGCAGCTCGGCCATGACGACATTTGCTGATGTGTCGTCGTCTCCGCCGGTTGGTGACCTGAATTGGAGACTCTTGGCTTGTGTTCGTTGCCAAGATGGCTTGCTGCATCGCCACGGTTGAGTTGCGATGAACTGAGGCTCACATGTTGGCCAAGTTGCCTTTCTATCCCGTCGAAACCAACTTCAATTGTCTAGCACACCTCTTGGGAGCTATTTTGGGAATTCGGGCGAGAGAAAAATTCGTCGGCGCAGAAGGCAAAGTCAGGTTTGGTACCTGCATCCAGCATACCTTCCACGCCTGGCGGTGGTGGTACGGTGCCTTACCGCCGGAATGTCACTCGCGACAGTGGTGGCAAAAGATCTCAAAGTAGCCGGCCGACGGACGAGCGGGACGCCCAAGATGGTAAGCCGTCGGTGACGTGGTGGTTTTGGGGTGTGAGGGTCGGAATATCTCACGCGCTAAGGCAGCTAGAGGTGCACGAAAAGAAAGATTTTCAGGAGGGTCGGATTCTGGAGGCGCTAGAAGGCGTTTCGTGGAAATGGATGGGTGGTGAGGCGTGATAAGGTCTTGTTTCACGGACTGATTGATGTTGGTCTTGAAAATGGTGGTGGTTGAAACGGCCGAAAATGCGACTGCAGCAGCATTGGCATCAAGCATGAATCAGCAGTTCATGAGACCCTTGGGCTCCCTGCATCTGATCGCTGCTGTCATCTTGGTCGTCGGCCATCTGTGAGTGATACACTTGCATTCACAATGGATCTGGTTCTCCGAGATTCGCGTTGGACCCGCGGAGAAGAGAGTCCAGGCCCAGAGAATCTGGGGGAGCGTCGAAGAGTCGGACAGACTGCGACTCCGTGCCTGAAGATGTCGTCGGACTGTTGTGGACGCGCCAAAAGCAGGGACGGAGGACAGTGACGGCATCGGAGCATCGAAACAGTGGACGAGAAGGTTCGGGGGTCGGTGGGCCGAACATGATTAGGGGCTCAGCGCCGGGTCCTTGGAGTCTTGGCAGGGGAAAGAAAAACGGGCAAAGGACCAGTTTTACCGTCTTCGAATGCGGAACATGGGAGGACCAAGTGACGTCAGCCGTGGCGGGTGGGTCGACTGGGAGTGGGGGTCCCTCACCCGCGCCGAATGAATTCCCTCACAGCTTGGGTGCGTCGCTGATTCTGAAGGAGGAAACCCTGGGGCGGGCTGCTGCCAGTGGACGGGATCGATCAATGTTCCGTGGGCAATTGCTCGCGATTGGAGAGCATGGAGCAGCAGTCGTCGAGCAGTGTCGCGCACCACCCGACAGCGGATGCCGCTGCCAAGACACGCCGGTTCTGCGAAGGGTGCTGCTCCAGGAATGGATTGGCGGCGGTTCTCGTATTTGGGCCCGTTTGGTCTTTGATTAGTGCTGCTCGACAGTTGTTTTCGCGCCTCGGACTCTTGTATTTTCCCATCCTCGCAAAGGTATTCTGTTTCTTTGGACAGGTTGTGAAATACATCTGTCGTCACTGGCTGGCGTTGTCGGTGGTTATGCTCGGCCTCTTCGGTGGTTTTCCGCCGTGATTAAAGCACCCACGCCGCCGCCATCGCGCTAGGGTTTCTGTTGAGGTGGCTTGCACTGGCACCCGGAGGTAGTGGCGGCCATGTGTAGTTCGACTGCTTCTGGCACGCCTTCATATGCTCGTGGCTGCCGCTGCTCGGGAGGAAGACCGGCGGCAGTTGCACTGGTGATCGGCGAGTGTCTGTTCGCGGGAGGGACGGTTCAGTGCAACGCGGCCGAGAGCCTCAGTGTCTCAATGTCTGGGTGTGCCAGGGATAAAGTGTGCGGGTGTTTGTGCAAGACGCGTGGGATGGCGGACGGGATCGCGATCATGGTAGATCGTGGGTTCATTCCCAGTGGGACTGTTTTTCAGCTTTGCTGTCGGCCGCCAGGTGACCGTGGGTCGCCAGCCTTGGGCATTGTTGCTGGCGTTCGGGAATCCAATAATGCAGAGTTCTATCTGGATCTGTGGATGTGACTGACGATGGTCTCCGCAGAGTGCATGTGCAATGATGGTGGTGTTGGTGTTGGTGATGGCGAAGATGACGACGGGTGGGTGCTATGGGTGTGTCGTTGACGGTCATTGAGGCGCTAGAGGGTTTGCAGGTTAGGCCTGCCGTGGACCGAGGAAAGCGCGAGGAAACAGTGAGGCGACACGGCGGAAGGCGCGACGGGATGGCAGATGGCCAAGGAAGGTGTCGACCTGCCTTAGCCTGAGGGAAGGTGCACCTGCTTTCCGTGGGAGGGAGGCAGGCAGTTGGCAGTCGCGGCAGTCGATCGACGGCAGGACGCACACAATGCATCAAATCAAATGCATGCAACTCCAGCTAGCCAGCCTATGCACCTCCCTCAATGCGCGTCTGCAAGCCTCAGGATGCATGTCTGTTGCGGCTGTTGCACATGCTGCAGAATGCGAGCTTGCCTCCCTCCCTCAAACTTTCGGTGTAGATGTCGGGATCCAGGAATGAAGAGAATGGAACCCATACAAACTCGCTTCAGTTAATTGCAATGTTGCAACGCGGCTCCCAGCCATCGCCTTATCGCCCACTGCGGTGCCCCCGAGCAATCAACCTGACGGGGAAAAGAGATATTTCCATCTGGATTCAGGGTCCCCCCTTTCGCAGAATTGCAGAATTCACAGGAAAAAATCCCAAGCTCCTCCCTCCCCTGAGCTCCAGCTCCCTCCCTGGCTGTCGACTTCCGCGGGCTGTGGCCTGTGGATGGGCTGAAGGATGGGTTGTGGTTCTGGAACGATGGAAGCAACATCCCGGTGCCATGTTGGTGGGGGTTATGGGCATGAAGAGAGAAGAAAACATCAAGCATCGTCCAACCCGGTCGCTGTCCGCGCAGTCGTTTCTGTCAAATGGACGGGCCCGGACCGTCTCACGTCGGATGGGAGATCGGATGAGCAGCTGCAGCAGATGTCGTGGTCGTCGTAAGTCGGCGTTGTCGTTATCATACGTACTTTAGCTACTCTTCATGATCCATTGCATGCCGCCGCCGCAGTCACAGCCATCGCAATCGGCCCAAGCTCCCTGATGCAATGGAAGCGAACTCGGTTCTCTGCTCGGTTCCATTTAACATTTGGCAGTGCTTCTAAAAAGAGGACCCGCTCTTTTTTTTAATGTTATGACGAGCCACCAGCGAGCCACGGACCCCAAGCAGAGATCAGCATCCTGTCACCCAATTTTTTCTGGGCACCGCCGTCAAGGAGGGTGCAGATGTAGAGAGGCAAGGCGAGTCGATAGGACGACCGTCGACGACAAGAGTCAGAGAGATGCAGGCGTGGAATAAACTGGATCCCCCCATCCACGTCCCAGCGCGCGCGCTCTTGGTTCATTGAGCTCAAACACGGGATTGCTGGGGTTGTAGGTTCACACCACGGCCAGACTCCATGAGGTCTCCATAATTCCCTCGTAGAGTCCCTGTTTCTTAAATGACCGAGAAGGCCAGGGACTTGCAAAGACTGGAGATGCTGGAGCTTTTTCTGCCTCTGCTGCCACCGCACCGCGCCCTTGATGCTAAGATTTCCGCTCCGCGCTGGGTTTCCCATTGTCCCATTGCCAGTCCCAGTCCCAGTCCCAGCCCAGGATCCACTGTCCTGTGCTCCTTCCCGCGACTGATTGACATTTGCTGGTGGTTACCCTTTTTGGTGCCATCCCGGTCGCGCCTACCCAAGATATTTCATCAACACGTCCCTTCCCTTTCAGAGCTTCAGAGCTTCCTTCCCCAGTCTTGTCCCTCCTCTTCCTTCCCCATCGGCACCTTCTCTTTCAAGGTATTCACCCACGGGGAAAGAGGACTGCTCCTGCCGAATACCCGACCGACAACTTCACCTCTTCTTGGCTGAAAAGGTCAGATCTAAGCTCAGATCTTGCACAGCCAGCTCGGTGTTATCGACACACCGAGAAATACAGCGACCGCAACGGTTCCAGACCAAACAGTCGCCTCCTGCTCATCCAGGTTGAATTTCGTCATTCAACCTTTTCACCGGTTTCTCCAGAAAACCTATTAGTCCTACGTCAATTGGGCTTTATCACAACTTTTATTATTACCATTCCGCCCCCAATACCACCCTCATCTCTGGTATCGTCTTCGTCTTCGTCTTCATCCTCCATCTCTGTCGTCGTCCGTTGTCGTCCCCGGTCTTCATTTTGACACGGCCAACGCGGCTAGACCGCCCAGTATGGCAACAAATCGTGAGCGCTCCGACTCGGAGGTGCACGACGAGAAGGGCTCCGCCCACACGTCCGACTCCTTACAAACGGCGACGGAGCCTTCACAACCGCCCCCGCAGGGTGAAAAGATGTCGAGGCTTAACACGGATCAGCTGTTGCCCTTGCCGGGTGACGACGATATGCGCCCCCAGACCATGTCCCCCTCCGGCACGAGGGAGCAGGCGTCTCGTTTAAACGACGACCTGGAATTACTGCGCGCCGAACGCTTTGTGTCAAATCAGGAGCACGAGGGTCGCTCTCACAAAGGAAGAACCCACCAGGGCGAACCCGAAGACGTATTCGCAGGCGACTTGAACCCAAATCAACAGGAAGAGAAACCACCACCAGAGAAGAAGGCCGGCGCCTTTGCCTTCGCCATTTGGAAGTGGCTTCGAAAGTTTCCCCGATGCTTCAGATACACGGTTTACATGATCCCCGGAGCGGCCCTCCTACTCATCCCCGTTCTCATGGGTGCTCTTGTTGTCAACCCCGATAGCGCCACCGTCGGAGGTGCAACTGGTGTCTATCTGACTTGGTTCGGTATCTGGCTTGAGGTTATCTGGTGCTCTCTGTGGACTTCCCGCATGATTACGAGTTTCATCCCCCTCATATTCGGCGGCATTGCCATTGTAATGGGGTCGTCTAACCACAAGAAGTGGAAGGATGTCGGACAGGGTCTCGAACTTCACACTGCCCTTTTTATGTGGATGCTTGCCATCCTTTGCTCATTCTCCCCTATTATCGAGGACCACCGCGTCGTTCCGGACGGCTTCGATGGCGATTCGTCCGACCTCCCCACACTTCAATGGATCGACATCGTCCGCAAGGTTATCATCGCATTGCTGGTATTGGCTGCCCTCAACTGGGTCGAGAAGATTTGCATCCAATGGATCGCTACGTCCTTCCACCAGCGTACCTACGTCCAGAGAATCGAGACCAACAAGAGCGACATCGACCACTTAGTCCACCTTTACGAGCACTCCAAGATGCGCATCGCCCGCGAGGATTCCATCTGGCAGACGACCGAAACCGGAGGTCCTTCAGGCTCCCGTACCCCCATGGGCGTCGTTGGAAAGAATGTCCGTTACGCCTTTAACAAGGCTGGAGGCGTGGCAGCCCGTGTAGGCAACGATTTCATAGGACGAAAGGTTGCCTTCAACCATGCCCGCAAGATCGTCTATGAGATGCTGCGTAACACAGGTTCTGCCCACGCACTGGCCCGTCTCATCTTCCGCAGTCTGGTCAAGGAAGGCCAAGACACTATCTACCTCGAGGACATGCAGGTTGCTTTCAAGACCGCGGAGGAGGCTGAGCACGCTTTCGGCATCTTTGACAAGGATCTGAACGGTGATATTTCCATGGACGAGATGGAGGGAACCTGCAACGAAATTCACCTGGAACGCAAGGCCATTGCTGCCTCCCTGAAGGATCTCGACTCCGTCATCAAGAAGCTTGACAAGGTCTTCCTCTTTATGATTGTCATCATTGCCATCATCGTCTTTATCTCTATCCTCTCTGGCTCCGCCGCCGCCGGCCTTGCCTCTGCTGGCTCTAGTTTCCTTGGTCTCGCTTGGATGCTTCAGGCTACTGCTCAGGAGTTTCTCCAGTCCATCATCTTTGTCTTCGTCAAGCACCCCTTCGATGTCGGTGACCGTGTCACTATCTACGGCAACACGGGCACTCTCGGAACTGGCGACGACTACTACGTTACTGAGATTTCTCTCCTGTACACCGAATTCAAGAAGATGGAGGGTCACATCGTTCAAGCTCCCAACAGCGTGCTCAACACTCTCTTCATTCTCAACCAACGTCGTTCTGCTGGTCTCGCCGATCCCATTGAGTTGAAGCTTGGTTTCGGCACTGACCCGGCTCTCATCGAGGAGCTCAAGTCCCGCATGCTCAACTTCTGCCTCGACAACAAGCGCGATTACCAGCCTCGAATTATTACCGAAGTCAGAACCCTCAACGAAGTCCAGTCTTTCACGATGAACCTCATTTTCTTCCACAAGACCAACTTCCAGAACGAACTGCTCCGTCTCCAGAGACACAACAAGTTTGCAGCCCAGCTCATGGCCGAGATCCGCGACCTTGGCATGCAGGGTCCTTGGCAGGTGCAGCCTGGTGGTTCCCGCGAGTACCCCTTGTTCTGGACTGGCAGTGCCCCTCCTCCATCCTACAACTCCGCCAGCAACGCAGGCCCCAGCGACGGCCCGCCTGCGACTCCCGACGGAGGCCACTCTCAAAGGTCTGTTCCGCACCGCGCCGTGGCTACTCGCTCGCGTGCCGATTCGCGCGGCAACGTTCCTTTTGTCGACGAGAACTGGAGCGACTTCCAGGACGTCTTCGAATCTCGTAGGGAGGCGCAGCAGCCCCACGTTTCTCGTCTGCAGAGTATTCGAGAGCGTGCTGATCTCGAGCCTGTTGCGAGCAGTAGTTCGGTAGCGCACCCCGGAAGACAGAGTATCGATTCCGGTACCGGATCTCAACGGCGTAAATTCTGGGGTAGGCCGCGCAGTTCCAGCAGGGCGAGGACAGGTGATATCGTGTAAACGACACCAGAACGTTATGACCTTCTCCATTCCACATTCATTCCTTTCAGCCATGTTCCACACGGCAAGGCTCGATACCATCTTACTGGTTTATTCTTAATGCGGTATTCATAATCCGAACCCATTCATAGCGAAGCGAAACAACAGCAACAACAACAAGGACGACGACGACAGGGACGACGGGGGACGATGGGAGACGACGGAGAACGATTGGACGGTCCGCAGGATTTACCTAGGACCCGGTCTCCCAGGTTGTCGTCGGAATAGAAATTGATTAAAAGTGTGGTACGCAGTTACGAAAGAGGCGAGAGACGACCCTTTCCTTTAGAGCAGATAGAAGAAATCGGGGTAGAATACCCAATAGAGATCTCGATTCATAATTCGTCGTCAGACTTCCCGGTGCTACCTCCTGCCCGCCTCACTTATTTTCCATAGCGAGCCTCGGTGATCATCTTCGTCGCCGTATCAGAAATGAACCAGCCTTGTATTTTCCATCCACAACAAGAGCCATCGCCACCGCCTGTCCCGAGGACGTTCTGTCAGCAATGGATCCTCTCCCAAAAACGATTTGACAAAAGCCTCACCCATTTTCCCTCACCATATTTATAATCACTCTTCAATCCTTCCCATGCATTAACAGCCCCATTGACCTGGTGTTATTTTCGGTCAGATATGGTACGTAGTGAGGGCTACAGGAATGGAGGGTTTACTTACACCAAGATGGGACTGTGTCGTTAGAGTGTTGTGGGGCTGGGTCGGGACGTTTGGAGGCCTCGACGAGAGCGATTGCAGATAGGAGTAGGATCAATTTCATCGTGGAGGGTTTGGTTGAGGTAGTTGCGTTTGGTGATTACGGTGGTATTTGATATAGGATAAGGAGATATCAAAGGGGTTTAAATAATCCCTCTACGCCGAGGTTCAAAGTAGCTGTTCCCTGTAATCACGCGGAAAATTACACTTTCGATGTGACGAGAGTCCGGACTACGCCGTTCCCAAGACGCAGACTGTTACACTGCAACTTACAGCATTTCAAGCGGGACTGCGCTCACATGATCATGGTTATACACAGGAATAACGCCCCTTTGTGTTTAATGCGCGGTCAGCTGATTTGGTTTGTCAGATGCTATCAGATTGTAACCCATGGGGCTTGATGGGGGAGTAAGTGCGGCGTTGGTGGTGGCGGTGGGAATCATCAAGGTGTCGGGGATGCCGAGCTGGCTGATTGAGGTGACGAGTAACAGTTAGCAGAGCTCCGAGGGGATTTCAGTCCGTGTGCCGGAGTTTCTGCATGTTAATGATGCTGCATGCATGAGGACGTCTTATTGACGGATGGCCTGCAATTTATCAAAGACTAGAGCCTAAGATTGCTTCATCATCATGCCTAAAAGTCTTGAGCAGATGCTTAAAGAACCCCGTGGTTCATTAGGCATCACATCAGTTGATCAGCTCAACTACTACATGTACATCCTTTTCTTTTCCAGCTGTCGCATACTAGGGCTCTTCTCCCCATCCTCATCGTTGCCTTCTCCCACCAAAGCAGTGGAGGGTACAGCACTTAGCGCAATGTAGCCACGACTTTCTCCGGGCTGGACATCTGCAAGCTGAACCCGCATGTTTTTGAGAGACCTAGCCCGCTCTGCGCCGCCCTGGAATGAACCGCCTGATATTGGTACAAAGGCGTTGTCTCGAGTGAGAGAGCTGGTGAAGCCGAGAATGTCTGGGCCTCGGATCAAGCATTTTAGGACCAGACCGCAAATGGCGAGAGTTTGCAGGAAGATTGTCGTAAGAATGAGAATAACTGCCCACAATTTATTCACATAATATGTTTGTTCGGTTCTGGTGATTGTTGCCTGTGTTCGATTGGTCCAGAAAGCGTTGGGGTCTTCAGGCATGGCCAAAGACGACTTCGTGAAGTTATACGGGTCCATTCCTGCATCCCAAACTGTATTGAAAGCCGTCGTAAGCCTCCTTGAAAACATTTCGGTGTCAATTCCCGTCCAATTCTGCGTTTGTTGATCACCGTATACAGCTTCGTCGTTGGCAATGTAATTCTCAGTTGCTGACGTTTTTCCCGTTGCTCCTGTCATGTTGGGCCATTCTTCGAAGACCTGGTGGAGGGATCCTTGTCGCCTATGGAAATACGCTGAGTTCGTAGGTGAAGCAGTTGGTATTCGATGCTGTCGTTGGGGCTGGCAACCCTGAGCCGTGCACATCAAATTGGTTCGGAGGTTGATAGCAGTAGTAGTGCAGTTGAACACGGTAAGGACTTCTCGATTTGTCAGGTTTCCACGGCTGGCATAGAGCAAGTATCCGCTTGTGGATATGGGCGTAGGGTGTACTGGAATAGACATGAAGCTTTGTGCCCTATCTTTGCCGTCCATAGCTTTCTCGTAAAGTTTCCAAAGATTTTCGACCGCAGGGTAAAATTGTTTGTGAGGTGGAAATGAAATCCTTTCCATGTCTTCTCTCGACTCTGTTCTTGCAATTTTAGAACAATTGAAATGAATGTAGCCAGAGTCCACGTCGATTTCGTATTGCGTTGAGTTGTTATTTAGGTTCAGGCCTTGTATATTGACTCCTATCAGGGACGTATAGTAATCGTTCTCGGCCTGAAGAGCATGCTGATCGACCTTGCGCCAGGACTCGTCAGCCTCTTGTTCCATTTCCCAAGGCCACTGTGGAATCTTTGGTCGTCCTAACAAATCCATAGACGACCTTTGCTGTTGTTTTGGTAAGAGGAGACTGGCAGAGTAGATGGTCGTGATAATGTCTTTGTATTTGTGCCTGTATGTGTCCATGTCGTAGTATATCGAGTCCTGATAGACCCTGTTATCGTAATACACATCTTTATCGAATCTGTACTTCATTCCATTAACACGGAGTAGTCTCGACGAGCTTTGGCCCCCAAGAGGAGACATTGCCCAACTCCATAAGATCAGAGCTCCCAGCAAGAGCCGCGCGCGGATGATGATAAATCGTTCTAAAGCGCTTGCGAAACTTTGGCTACCGATGATTTGCTCCAGCGAGGAGACCGTGATACCGTATGGTCGTTCGAGACGCCAGCGAGCTACGTTCTTGTAGAACCGGCTTGCAACCATGGCAAATAGGATTGGGTATATTGTTGGGCCGAGACGCATGATCTCTTGAAGCTTGCCGCCGTAGGTTGAGGTTGATTTTACTTGTTCATTAAGTTTGAGGGCAAGGATGGAAACACCTGTTCACAGTTTTAGCCGAAAGCCCGGGCGAAGATTGGGGTCGATGAATAGAACGTACAGATGAAGAATAGTGGCAAGACGGTGAGGATAATTTCCCATGTCCACGACAACAGCTTGATGACCCATGATTCTTGACTGACGAAGCCAGGGCCGAGTTCAACATAGCTGGCATGCTTTTCACCCTCAGGTTCTGAGGATAATGCACCACCGCCATCGACCAGCCCGCACTCAGAATCAAAATTGTTGTCGCGTCTTCCGTCGGAATGTAGCTGTCGGGCCATTGCCTCATAGTCAAAATCTGGAGGGCGTTCGATGTCAACATTGTTAACCGACTGATATGCCGTTGAACACATGGTTTTAAATGCCTGGCCACGATTTATGAAGGATTATCGTAGCAGGAAGTGCCGCGGGGGCAAAGCGGGCCTTGGGTAGCAGGCAAGCCTATAAATGCGCAGCACGCGGGCTGGAAACTTCGATCAAAATCAAGTGCTTTGCTGTAGTAAGTCATGTAAGATTCCATCTGACATGATAGCGTGTGAAGTGAAGCGGCAGCGACGGGTTGACGGGTTATGAGAGGTCAGAAATACGACGTGTCTCACAAGGGAAGTCCGTAATTAGATCATGTATGCAATGCACATAACAGCGACGCTCCTTATGCCTCCAGCGCAAGACAACCTGAGTCAAATGGAGTATGGATGGGTTGACTTCACAGATGCCCCAAGCAAGCCAGATTATCAAGGAGTTGAAGCCAGCCTGGAACCACCTACTTGCATTACTATAGTACATATCGAGGTTCTACTTCATGATGGAAAATTGAGCACAGTGTACCAAAAGCTGAAGCCAATATGTTGTTGCTACTTAAACTGACAGCAGTCTGTCTCAGAAAAGCCGAAAAGCTGATGCGGCTGGGGGACGAGACTGTAGAGGTTGTGTGGCGCGGAGGATGGAGCATAGCCGTCCTTGGCAATTCAAGGCTGAGAGCCCGAGACAGGGCCATTGTAGCTATACATAGGCAGGACAGGCAAGGTCTCCTTTGGCGTTCAATAGAAGCTGGTAGCCTGATCAGCTCCTTATTAACTCCGTACCTTTACTTGAGTCTTACAAATGCTTGGAGACGGCCGCGCCACTCGTGGCTATTGACGGCTTTTTGACTCCTGCTCTCTCCCTGCCGCAAAAAGGATTAGAACATTCCATCAACCAGTGGCTGGCCATCGTTGGTCACCGGGACTGGTTACGCGACATTGAATGCCGGAGTTTTCGATCATATTGGGAAAGGCGACCTCACCTCTTCCGTGCAAATCGCATCGGCAGAGACTACTTTTCAAGCGACAGTTGCTTGTCAGATGAACTGATTCTGAACCAAGCCCACCCACCTTGGACGCCTCACAAGCATCCATCCCAGTCATTCTGACATGCATCGACTCTCGGCCAGTAGGTCTCTCATCGGGTCTGGTTTGCTGCCACACCTAGCTCATGACAAAGCCACTCGCATCGTCTGAGGACCCTGTAAACAACAGTCTCCTGTACGGCCATGCTTCCGGCCCAGCCCTCAAGACAACTGAGACTGCTAAGAAGTGGTCTACTTAATGACTTCTATTTACTTAATTAGGCTTACTTCCGCAGGCTAAGGTTGAAGTTACGAATAAGAGTATTAGAGTTATGACTTGTCCACGCGGTGGTCCGTTGAGGCGACATGTGAACGGAATACTGTTCAAGTTTGGTGTCAGGATGTTCACATCGGTTCCTCTTTCGTATAAATCTGAGAAGCAGAAGTCCTAAGCTAGCTTTATGATATACCTAAGGTTGCGAAAAGTCGACAGCGGACCCGTCAGAATCCTCCAATTTGTTTCTAGCCTGAAGAATCTCGCGAAGCGTCTTGTGAGTCGAAAGCAGAGTTTCGTCCCCTGTAGTTGAAATGTAGGGCGAGTTGGTAGGCTTGTCCGACGAAACCCTCGTGACGAAGTTCTTGGGCTGGTCGTCCACCACGAGACGGAGGAGGTCGGGCCGGGAGTAATGACCCACGCAGTCCGTCAGAGTCTTGGCGTAGTCGATCTTGTCAAGGTCAATGTCGCTGTAAATGAGGCCGTCGTAGGTGGGCTTCGTGGGCTCGGTAAGCTGCCGGCCGTCCGGGCCAAAGACGGCGGCCCGGCCTCCGCCACCGCTCAGCATGAAGCTTTCCATGTCAGCGCTGCCCTGGCCCTCGCTGTTGAGGCGGGCGCCTTCGGCAGACAGCGGCTGGTTGGTACAGAGGACGTATACGGCACCCTCGAGGGCGTACATGCGGCTCGCGGTGAGTTCGTTGGCCTCGCCGAACAGCGACCACGGCTCGATGCCGCCGTTGAATTCGCCGTTGAAAGGCCATGCGGCAATGTGCACCTGCTCGCCCTGAGAGTAGGTGTGGTACTTGAGAAGAGGCTGCAGATGCTCTGGGTATGGGGTCAGCGTGATGATAATTTGAATAAGAGACCCGTGAAAGACTTACCCCAACAATTCAGCATTCCAATCTTGCCCAGGGGCGTGTCGACGACAGTGGTCAGCGAGTCGCCCGTCGAGTCACCGAAAATCGTCCGCTCGACATGGGTCGGCTTCGTCTTCCTTCGATGAAGCAGGATATTGCCTTCGGAGTTGATAAGCACCTGTGCCAGGTACAGGCTAGCACCTACACGCTCGCTGAATCCAAAGGCCACGTAGATTTTGTTCTCGGCCGCGGCCTGGCGGATCTGCAACATCTCGTCTCCATACGCTGTGATGCTGTTCTGCATGTACTTCTGGACGAGTGGGATGTTCTCCTTGTAGTTTCCCGACCAGAGAAAGTTAGGGTAGCCGGGGACCCAGACCTCCGAGAATGCGATCAGGGAGGCGCCGTTGCTGCGGGCTTCTCTGATGAGCTTAAGCGATTTCTCGATGGTGGCGTCCTTGTCGAACCAGCAGGGCTCCGACTGGCAGATGGCGGCTTTCCATTGACGAATAGACATGATGAAGGTAGTTTCAAAGAGCTACAATCAAACGAGAAAAATGTGCTGGAGGATTTCGCATATGCTGGCTGTAGAATTCCAGGCGAGTGTTCCAAATGGCTGGGGAAGACGATCTTTAAGTTACCGGAAATCTTTGCAGTTATTATACCATGATTGATCAAATATCCTATTTGCGAGTAATACTGTCTCATCCTATTCCCCTATCAGAGTACTTTGGTTCCTTGTACTGATAGTACCCATGTGGGAATTGGAACATCGGGCGCAGGGAAGAGATGCCACTTCTTCTTGCGGGCACAATCGATAGGAAGAGATATCATGCATGATTCAATCCGGGTGCTGCTGACCCGGATAACCGCTCGGGTAATGCATGCCCGGATAGTATTTGCGGGGGATGGCATATGCAGGGCCCACTGCGGGGAAGCTTCAGAAAATCTGAGGTAAAAGTATGTCGGCTGGCTATGGGACTGGATTCCTAGTTCTTCCCTGATACATTGGTCTGGAGTCTCCTCTTGCCTTGGGTTGTGGGGTACATGACTACTAGGTGCTGGACGGACACGAAGCCAGCTGCTTGAACATATCGCACACATAAGTCAGTAACAAGAAGATGAGTCAATCATGTCAGAGAGCAAGGTAAAGCAACCCATCCATTGCCATACTACAACTAATGGAACAAAGCTAGTACGCAATGCTGAGTCTGCAGGGTTACCCACTTCGTGATACTCAAGCCATATGGAATGGCGATCAAGTCACTCTGCAGGGTGATTCAAGCAAGGACCCAGGTCTAACCAACTGTCCGCCGATTGCTGCGCGGTCGCTTCCGAAAGAAGACGGGGAAAGGAGTCTTCGTCATCCCCATCGGGCGGACAGCTGGCTGTCTCGTCCAAAACACAAGTTCCCTCTGTGCTGGTTATCTTGACGTCCCACCGTCTAGCGATCTGTTGCAACGCAGATATGGCACGCTTGCTCCATCCCCATGCAATACTCATGCTCTGCAAGCTGTCGAAACAAGTCTCGAGGTCCTTCAGAGACTCTTGTCGAAGCTCACTGTCCCCAGACGTGGCATCTGCCAGGAATATCACAGCGGCCGTGAAGGCGCAATGTACCGCAGATATCGGTATTGTGCGCTGGCAACATCAGCGACAAGGGAAGCTCCCTGAGAGACCGCATACTCACGAGAGAGAAATTTTTCTTGTATATCCGAAAGATCCTAGCTACCCATTGAGCAGCTTTGCGGCACGCCACCGTGTGGACATCTGATTGGCCTGCTGCGGACAAGGCGAACTCCCGGGAAGAATCAGTCGATTTGAGGAAGGGGCGATGAAGCAGTATCATTATGACGTGATATTGAAGAATGCGTCGTGTTAGTAATTCGAACTACAAAACACGGCATGGTATGAAGTTTGGCTTACTGAAGTTGATACACATGCGGAGGCGAAGGGTGACGTGAAGATTTGGAAATCTTGAGACAGGGCGGCAAATCGTCCAAAAACCTGAGAAGTTTGACATGACCTTCCGATACCACGTTTTCGGTTTGAGTCCTGGTTCTGTTGTCTAACGGAGTGTAGCTACGTGTGAATATATTTTAGTATCTGATGTTGCACACATCTCCAGAAAGTGTGCTAGGTAGGGGTTTGAGGCTTACATAGCGTCAAGAATGTCGCCCATGGCGCCGAAGAGTTTGCAGGTAAAGATAGCATTTGTGATACTGTGAGACGCAGCGATCGAAATGGGATTGACTAGACTTGATACCCCTTGCCATGGTTCCAGCTCCTCCACGCAGCAGGTGCTCGGCAGTTCAGCTGTGACATCCCGCGCCTGAACCATGGACGGCCTCCCCAGACCAATGTTGAAGAGCCTGCTTCCAGGTTAGCCAGTGACGGCTACATCGCTAAGGAATAAACGGGAGCAAATACTTGTCAAGCACGTAGCATCCCCACCATGTCACGTTCCTCACCTCAGCCTCTTCGGCACTGAGTGTTCCCTCCGAGAGGCACGACGAGCAGTCTAGGTGCATCCCCAAGTTCATAGCCATGCGCACACACATGCCGCAGTACATCCACCCAAGGGCCTCCTTGTCGACGGCCATCTCGCGCAAGCACGTCAAGGCCAAAGCCTGGACGGTGGTCGGGTTTGGCGCTTCACACTCATAGTGCAGCATCACCCGGGCCTGGGCCGCAAACGCGTCTCCCGCGGTGTTTGGATCGTTCGGATCAGTTCTGACACGTACATCGTCGGTGTACCTCGAAGCAAGTGCCAAGATGGTGTAAAACAGGGCAGGCGAACAAAATCGCCCAAAGGGGCTGCCCGGATGGCTGCTCAGATCCTGTAGAAACGGCGCCTTGCAAACGATGTACTGCCAAGAGTTCTGCCACTTCCAAAATAAATCCAAAAGCTGCGTCTGAAGGTCCTGAGACGCTACAACGAGTCCCACTTGGGCCTTGGCCGCCTCGTAGCCTCTGCGCTGCATCTCGATGTTCGACGTTGAGCGGATCGTCGCGCTCCTCAAGAGGTTCAAATTGCTCCGGGAGCCAAAGTAGCAGAGCTCTCCCCCGTCCCCGATGGCAAAGCGCCCGAGGATATCAGTCACTTCTTCCATTGCCACTGACATTGTCCTAGATGTTCCATGGCTGGTCGTAGACTCCGGCGACATCCGTTCATCTTCGTCGCCGGCTTCCCGGGATTCGGTATCAGCAACGGGGGCCAAGTCACCACTCTCACCGGAGCCCCGCACTCGGGCGAGTTCGGCCTCAAGACTCTTCACACGAGCCTGCAGCGCAGCCACGTATTCTTTCTTCGGGGGTCTGCACACGACCTAATCAGCTCCTCCTATACCTGACAACAAATCAGGTCCGCCCGAGCCGGGGAAAGGACTTACTTGCGATTATTCGGGGCGTGTACGTATTCACAATCCGACTCCCGGTACTTGCATGCTGAGCATTGTATAGGGTTGCCGTCGCACTGAAAGCCTAGTGGTTAGAGCGATGGAGAATATGGCGCTGATGGCACTTGCTCTACCTTGGTTCTTTTCGCCCGGCAGGCCAAGCAGGCTGTTAGGACCCGTTTTCTCTGATTAGTCTGGATGTTCATCGAAAATTGCCCTGTGCAGCAGTGAGTTTTGGGGTTCGGATCTGGCAGGGAGGGAGGTTCATGGCCGTGACGACATAGGCTGTCAAACGAATGGATGGAAATGCCATCGTATCCGGGTATTAAATATCCGGAAACCGGGCACGTGACCAAACGCTGCTGTTGGTTTCATTCATCAAAGCCGACAACTCAGAAGTTGCATGTAAGACTGGTTCACGAACTACGGTGAAGATTCACGGTATTCAAATGCGTAGAGAGTCTCACATGTATGGTCGGTCGTGCGCATTAATGAGCCTTGCCTACCCCCCCTCCCCCAAACACCGCCGAATGGACAGCGCATACTCGTTGCCGCCGAGGCCCTCGCCTCAGTCCTTTAGCTGGTATCCTACAGAATTTGCCAAATACTCCTTACACGAACAAAAATCACCACCGAGCTTGGAGACCAGTGCCCAGTCAGGTGGTTCATACGCCCCCCCCCCTGCCCCCCTGGCCCCCTATAGCCAACTCAGCTCGGAACGGGCCCAAGGGGTGTTTTTTACCCTCCTTCACCCGCTCTCATCCACAGCACTTCAGAGCCCATTCCACACCACCCGCAATTCAAAGAGATGACTACCCACTCGCCTCGTCTACCGTAGCCACCGTAGCCGCCCGGTGCTCCACCTCCCTCATGAACTTCCTCACCTCGGGGTCCAGCGGCAGCGTCCTCCTCATCTTGGCCTTGTTCCCGATGACCTTGAGACCGCCGAGCGACCGCGCGCGGCTCAGGGCCACGTACGTCTGCCTCCCGTCCCAGACGTCCTCCAGGTTGACGATGACGCGGTCGAGCGACAGGCTCTGGCTCTTGTGGATGGTCATGGCCCAGCCCGGGACGAGGGGGATTTGCGTTCGCGCCGAGTACCCCGTCAGGGCCTTCCTCGACCCGTGGGGGGTTTGCTCCATCGCTGTTTCGATATCGTGCATGTTGCAGTAAGGCACGATGACGCGTCGCTGGCCGTTTGCGAATATGACTTCGGGGACTGTGGGGACGAGGATTAGCGGTTCGCGGTTACGGCTTTCTGGGGAATTCGGGACATGGGGAGGACTCACAACCCTCGACGCCTGATGCGCCATTGATGTAGTCGGTCATTTGGTCGTATCTAGCGCATGCGAGCTCGAAGGCGTAGTGGTCTCCCTTGTAACTCTTCTCTTCGGGCATTTTGGGTTTGTTGTGTTCGTGCAGCGTCCGTACGAAGCGGAGGAGCTTGCCCTGGCTGCCATTGCAGAGACCATTCTCGACGTCGAGCTGCCACCTATTGGTTAGTGCGTTGTTCTAGCTTGCCTTGGGACGAGGTACGCGATGGCGCGGCGAAGGGGGAGAACTCACGTTAGCCAGCAGCACAACCGGCATGCCGGCCTTGAGGGTCAATTGTTTGTCGAAACGGTGCTTGTCGTTGTTGTCGCCAAGGTCTCTAGGGTAGTCCACGGAAAGTAATTTTTCTGGTCGGCTGGGAAGCTTGTTAAGCTCCCGGTTGTTGTGATCCTTGGCTTTCTGCTTATGGCTGAACAGGGCTATGCCATCCCTGAATTGGCGAGGTTGCAGCAGGACGTCAAGATCGGCGTCAGTTGTATGGCCGAGGCGGATGTTCTGGAGCATCGTGATGAATCGCTCATCGGTTTGTCGATGGATCTTGGTTAGATGGATGTATCTATTTGCCGAGTATGTCAGGTCGACGTCCTCTGTCTGTACGGATCATGATACTTACTGGAAGTTGCACTGTTCCCAGGTCCGCGAGTTGAAAGCCCATTTTTCGTTATCCCGAAAGCTGGGATGCTCCCTGTTTCGAGGACAGAAGTGCAGGTTGCCTTTCTTGTCGAAATCCATCTTCCCACACGGCGTCGAAGTACCGCCAAATTGGTCATACGCCACCTCCTCAGTGCAGTAGCTGAACGGTAGCACCGGGGGCAGCTGGCAAAAGTCGCCGACGGCGATGACCTGGATGCCGCCGAATGGTCGCTCCACCGATTCCGCGGTCTGGGTTTCGACGACATTGGGGTAGCTGCGGAGAAACGCTTCCCGTCGGAGCGCGATGAGGACGTCAGAGAGGCGGTTGAAGAACTCGCTCTCGACCATGCTGATCTCGTCGATGATGAGGACGTCGGTACTCATGATGCGCTCCCACACGCTCCTGCGACGGGCCTCTTGGATGAGGGTCCTGAGTGTCTCCGCCGGGGCGGTGGTGCTCCATCCAGCGTAGGAATATGTTGTCCTGCCGTTGATGTTTGTGGCGGCCTGGCCCGTGGGTGCGACGAGGTAGACGGTCTTCTCCTGGGCGTCGAAGGCCTTGCTGAGGGCCTTCACCAGGACTGATTTGCCGCAGCCGCCGGATCTGAGAGGGTCAGTCATGCCCTGGATTTCTTTTTCCGTAGTAATGGACCTACCCAGTGATGAAGAGATTGTGGCCCTGCATGGCGAGATCCAGGGCGTGCTGCTGTTCAGGACAGAGGGGAAGCTCTGGGGCCTCCTCTACGACTGGCGGGTCTTCCCCGCCTCCCCGGCGATCATTTTCGCGTTTGATATACTCGTTCGTTTGACTGGAGTAGCCACTGAGAGGTATAAATCCCTCAGCTTCCCTCATTGCTTCTTCCTCGTCCTCAAAAGCCCCCTCCCCTTTAATTGCGGCCTCATGGAAATTCTGCCCCTCTTCAGTTGCCTCCTGATCGGAATCATCCTCGACTATGATTGGTGACTGAGGTGTACCAGATTGGTAGTTTTCCTCGTGTTTGACCTTTTTAGATCGATGCAAGTCAACAAGAAAGGCAGCTGAAGTCTCCGGGTGAGGCTCGGGCTCCTCCTCCCTCGGCCGCTTGACCGGGGCAGGCGCCGACGCAGGTGCAGGGGCGGGTACGGTGGATTGACTTGCATGTACCGGGGGATAATTCAACAAACAGCCATCGTCGATCTCGAGGGCCAGCCCCTCTACTAGAAGATTCATCTAATGTGTGTAAGTCTCCTAGCTCACGAATATGGAGGTATTCACTTACAGCCTGGTCGAAAGTCGAAGCAGTAGTGTCTGGGTTGATTCCCACATGTTAGCATGGTGGGGCTGACGGACCACACAGCCAGTCTGCACGTACTTTTGTTCTTGCAGCCTTCAGTTTGGACCTTGGTATCGTTCCAGTTCGTGAAGATGCCGTACTTCCTACCGTACGCATCGGGCCCTCGCAGGTTGTAGACCACGTAGTATTTGGGGGCCCACCCATCATCGAGCACGACGGGATTGCGCTCGTCGTCAATGTAGTCCATCGCGGCCTGTCTCGCCTGCTGGGATGCAGGGCGGGGGTTTCCGACCAGCGCATCCCGGGCCGGCTTAAACTTGACCATGGCTGTGAGTGTAGGCGGTGCGATGGTCGTCGTCGAATCTCACCATGAGAACGCGATAAAGGGGCCGCGACAGAAGGTTTCACCGACTCCACATCACGTGTTAGGTAAGCAAAATCTGGCCGCGCATTGGCCAGGTGTAATAGGCCCCACAATCTTTGCTTTTTCTACGTTGCCGATTTTTGGAGGCATTTGTCATTCTTGGCCGTCTCATCAACAATGGGCCGGGTCTCTGGGAAATTCTCATGCCCAAATGGCAGCAGTCGGTGCTCGAGTTCCCTCAAGTCTTCTTCTTTTTGATTCAACTACAGCCAATCCCAAGCTGCTGGCTGATGTTCGCAAAGCTTGGCATAGGTGGCCGAAATTCGAGCAACCTCAAACGAAGTGACAGATGGTCGGCGACTCCAGAGCCAGCCATTCTCGTTTTCATACCGCTCCTTATGGCAATCGCGATCAAAGGTCTTGATGAGTCTAACTATACGTGAGTCTCAGTCAGAAAGATTCGTAGATGGTCTTTCTGGTCACTAAGACTAGCTCTTGCTGAGCTTCAAGCCAGTCACTGCACCTGCCTGCAGTGAAGTTGGTCTGAGTGCTGTTATGCATCGAGACTCCAATTTGATACGGCTGTGAGCTATCACGGGGACTCGTTCTCGAGTTTCTCCATTATGGCGTACGCCTCTCCAGCAACACGGCGAGACTCTGTGTCTAAACCGTCAGCATCTCTAAAGACTGCAAACGTCTCTTTCCATAGTTGCCACCGCTCAGGATTCAACCCATCCGTTCCCTTGAGCATGTGCCCTTGCTTCCACAGAGGCCCTGCAGTAGCCCCCGAGATCTGCTCATCCCGTCCGTAAAGGAGGTGTCCGGCATGAATGATCCATACCGCAGCACTCATGAGGTTGTGGGCTATAGCTTTCCCTTCCCTCTGATTTTCTAGAGCAGGGCCTGTATTGTTGGCGGTTGTGTCTTCCAACGCACCCACCAAAGCCCAGATGGCGTAGACTTCGAAGGGCAGCTGGCAAAGCCCTGCAACCCGTGCTGCGTAAGCATCGAGATTGACGCGTCGACTCTTCTTGAGGTCTTCTGAGGATGCTGCAGAGTCGTCTTTGTGTTGATTACCGTCAGCAAACGAGCATTCAATATTGTGTGATAGCATCGCGTACCATCATCAAGCTTCTCACGAAAGGTGTTGCCAAACATGGGTAGATTGGTCCACAGCTCAACAGTGCTCGTATCACCACCGCCCCATTCTTCGCCCAAGGAGACTTTTCTGGGCGGCAGGTCAGTGAGACTCCTGATCACTGCCGCCAATCGATCTTGCTCCTCGCTGTCATAGGGAAGCTGGCGTGAGAGGTCGTGAACCAGATCCCAGAACCACCACAAGAAACCGCCTGCTGAACCCGCTGCTGTGCATTCTCGTTTGCAGAGTGCGTCAATCGCCAGTGCTGCCTCTTTTTGGAATGAGGGACTGTTTGAGGCAATGGCAGGATTGAGGATATCAATGACCTCACCAGCGTAGTCGGGGGCGCCAGGGTCTTCCAGCTGTAGTTTCACTGGCGACATTGTCACGTCTCGGCGTTGAAAAATCGGAAAGTTCGGCTGCTTGTTTGACAGAAAACAATTGAGAAATAGCGATGATAGTTCCTGATGTCAGGAGTATTCGAAGCATGTGCTGAAGAAGGTATTTGTCGCCGAGGAAGTGATCAGTAAAGTCAGGATCTATTAATACCAGGCGGCTCCATTTGGGGGCCTTGGCTCAGGCCGCTAGTCGAGATGAGCAAGATACGCCGAGTGAGTCAGTGACATTCTTACATCTCGAAAGCACCAGCCCAGAAACATCGAGATAACATGGAAACTGCCAGTCGACGAGAAATAAAGCGAGATCGGACGAGGCCTGGAGGTCCAGGCCGTCAATATGAATAATGAGTAGGGATCACGTCTTCTGGCATTTGACTTCGGATGATGCGGATCATTCATCAGCCCCCAAGAAACAGCGCTCGACAACCTCTAAGCCTCAATTTAAGGTTTCGGCTCTCAACCGTCGGCCTGACCGGCAGATACGTCCGGGGTATGGCACAGCCGCTGTCCAGGCCCACGGCATCGTTCAAATGTTCAGATACTGGGGACCTTTGACAGACTTGGCGCCAAACCTTAAGAGCTCAGCTTGCACCTGGAGGTGCTGCCGCGATCCGCGGCGGGCCATCTTTCTGAAACGCACTTACATGATTGGCGAGGGGCATCACGACATTGTTCTGGAATAATGGGAGCGGCCCGAGAGAGGGGTTCGCGAGAATTCGCCCGTCGGTCAGTCTGAGTGGGTTTGTGGAGAACTACGGCGCACCCGATGAGCGTCCAACAGAAATGTCATCATTGAGGACCATTGCGCTGCATTTCACAAATTCTTTTTCCAGTCTGCTCACTTACTCCAGTCGTATGACCACCACTACCCGTCAAGACACGCCTGGAATCAAAATGCTTATGCACCGTTCAGCGAACCGTCTAAATGCAGGGACTAGATATAGCATAAGATTGCCTTAACCGTGAAACGCTGCTGTTGTAGGGAATCGCTCAAATTCGGGGCAAAATACACATACAAGTCAGATAACTTCTGTGTTTCACTGAAGATGTACGGTCAACACGGTGAGAAAACAAAACGATAGCGATGTGACACAACCTAGTGGAATATTCTGCCCGACAGGCCCACCAGTTCGTGCAAAGGCCCAGGAATAATGCCCGCTGATTTATGCTGGCACTTGAACTTCTATCACTTCGACTTACAAGGATAGTTCCATCTGAAAATAGTTTCGCAATGGACTGAACATGGGCCATGAACCAAGACGAAAGCTCAGCCATGCGGCTTGGCATGGCATGACGAGACGTACTGGCGGACTTTGGCATCACGAAGGTATCAAAGAAGAAGATAAATAGGCCTCCAAGTCACCCGTTCAATGCACTCATCCAACTCATCATTCGCTCACAACTCAGACATCTTCACCACACTCCTTTTCTTCACTCAATACACTCTCTAACGATAATATCACCACACTCTTTCGTCTCCAACGACACCAACAGTCCTTCCAACAATCAAAATGGTTTCCTTCACTCAGCTTCTTACTTTCCTCGCCGCCTCCGTGGCTGTTGCCTCCCCGGTCTCCTTCTCTGATAACGGAGAAGGCATCATTGAGATCCGTGCCGGCGATGTAAGTTGAACCCAGCGCCTTCGCCCATCACTCACCCATGAGATTGCTAACCTCGCCACTCCAGGACGTCTACGTCTGCAAGGCCGGCTCCAGCAACAGCGGCGCCTTGTACGGCGAGATCAAGCTCGCCGACGCCATGCGCGACGTCGCCGCCGCCAAGACCACCAAGGGCTCCAGCGGCTACCCCAAGCCCTTCGGCAACCTGGGCAACGTCATGAACTTCGCTTCAGGCTGCTCCAGCGATGTCTGGGAGCTCCCCGTCCTGCCTGGCGGCAAGGCCTACAACTACAACGCCAAGAAGGGCGGCAACTCTCCCGGCCCCATTCGTGTCTTTTACAACAAGAACCTCCAGTTCTGCGGCATCGGCGCCAAGGAGAAGGCCGATGGTAGCGGCAACCCCCACAACTGCGCTCTCAAGCCCAAGGCCGAGGACAAGGGAAAGGGTAAGGGCAAGGACAAGGGCAAGGGAAAGGGAAAGGCCTCTGCCTAGACGCATCCTTGACTATGCATCCTCAATGGCCACCGTGACTACACTAGATTTGGTACTGCTTCATTGCTGATAGACTTGGGTTTGGTTTTATTTCGACTTTATAGACTGGGATAGATAAAAGGTGCTCTGCTTAAAATAAGAATCCGGATTTCTTATAACACCCAAGCAGGTTGTGAAAAGCGTTGAGTGCAAGCAATGCACGAAGCTCTCTACACCCTTACCATATTGACCCGAGGACGACTCTTATTGTAATCGCACCATTCCGACAGTCAGTTCCATTCAAAAGCAGAACATGATACTCATGTAACGCGCAGCGAGAGAAGGTGGCGCAATGGCTGCGTGAAAATAAGCCTGGGTTAGATTGGACAGCGATGACACAAGTAAGGTAACCTAGCCTCTCTCATATCATACGAAGAATGAACACAAACCAGAGACTATTTGAACCCTTCGAATTCTTCTTATTGCTGTTGAGAATGTACCACCATACGATACTTCCGAACGTGTATCTAGACGTACTCAAAACACATAAGGTCGCTCCTAATATCCATCGCATCTCTTATTGTGATGTTCTCAGCCAGACCAGGCATCCACATGACGTGATCCAGTGTCGTAACGTTGCCACCGTCTCCAAAGTACGGCACGAAGGCTTCGATAGGGAGGATGGTGGGCTGAGCATCAATGAAAATTTGCCCGTTGGCCACATTCGGGCCACCCATAGCATACAGACGGGACGTCAAGTTGGCTGCCTGCCAGTTCCACCACAGGCGGTCGAAGTTCGTGTGATGTAGCCAGAAGATAGGGTCGGCCGGGGATCTGGCGTGGTCTCTCATCTAGCGCTTGGTTAACTATGACATTGGCCGTTGTCTGTAACACCCGACTTACAATACCGCCCACACCAAGGTGCCCACCGCTGTGCGGCGTGTTTCCCAAACAGTTCATCATCTCGGCATAGTCGTCAGACGCCACTGCCATGCATGGCTCTACGACATTCTTTTGTGACACGGTGTCGAAGGCAGTCTGGTTCAGACCGCGAGTGAGACAGCTTCCGGTCTCGTTGCGCGTCAGTTGCGTTGAGATTTCTACACGGTATCCCGCAAAGGCACCATCGAGAATGCAGTTGTCCTGGTCAGTTCGTCCAGTGCCAAAGCCGACGACTGCTGAAGTATTCGAGGCAGGGCGATCCCAGACGCTCGCATTCTGAATAGGGTTGATGGCCTGATCTGCTTGCTCGTCCCAATAACTACGACTTAATGTCAGCAGGGGTGCCCGTATATCTGAGGATGTCAGGAGCAAGAGACTTACGGGTAGGGGCCGGTGTAGCCGCATTCGCTTCGAAGCAAGTCTTCATGGATCTTAGTGTACCAGCGATGCCATGGAAACAATGCGCCCTGTGCAAAAAGCCGTCATCAGTAAGAACTCTTCATGAAAGTAATATTTCAGCCTACAACTGTGTGGATGTATCTGACTTGGGCAATATGCGCAACAAGCAGCTCTTCCCACCGGCTTTTAGCTCCCCAGCTTCCGACTTGGGCCGGAGCCTGGGCCGGGTCCATGAGGCATAATGTCGAATTAATGTAAGACGCTCTCTCCTCCTCCGTCAATGATGTCCTGAGTAAGTCACTGGTCAGCTCATTGATCAGGGCAATCAACGGGTCGATGATCACTCACCAAGGCTTCCGCACGCTTGGGTGAGTGCAGGCTGCCGCGGCAATCTGCAACGCCGCAAGAATTATTGACAAAGTTGCTAGCAGCTTCGCCATGATTGATCAGTCCGTATCTTGGATCTGGCTGGTTGAGCGACAAGGACTGCGGCAATCAAGAGACCGGAAAGCGAGGATATTCGCGGGAACATACGATAGTCAAAAAGGTGCGCCCACAGGGGGCAAATTGTGAAAAAGAATTTTAAGAAGGGAAGAATGTCGGCAGCAGTGTAGCATGAGGCGCTTTCTGACTGGACTTTGGGTTTTGTACCCGGTCATTCGTGTCACCATCGTGAACAATCCCAAACAATTAGGCCTAGTAGTGCCCCCTTGAATAATTGAAAGCGCTACAAACAGACACAGCTCCGAGACTTGGCACTTTGGACTAATGAGCTACAGATAATTAAGGTTTCCGAATCTTGCCCTTTCACGCAAATTTAGTCAAGTAAACCCAGCACTCCGGGCACTTCATTGGCCTGCCCCGGCGTACCTTGATTAAACACGGTCTTGGCGACTTGCTTCAGACCAAGACCTCTCTTTTGTGAAGCTCAATTAAGGTTACCATTAAACAAGCATGGCCCACTTCGAAAGCTGCGCTGCAGCGATGCAACACTGTCGCATGCATCAAGTTGATGATAACCATGCGATTCCAGAAGACCAGCTATTGACGTCGTATGCTTTTCAGATCTATTCAATGACGTCTCTTCGGATTGTAAGAAAACAGTGAAAACTTACGGTTGATCTCACATTTTTCGTACGTTCAAAGTCAAACTGTGCTAGCTTACATTGAGCGGGAGCCTCTGCAAACACTACTTCTGCTCCTGAATGACAGGAAAAAACGGGTTTAAGTCTTTCCAGATGTTCAGAGAAAGGGTGCCCTAGCAATACTCCCGGAGAACCCCTGGGCGGTGGTGCCTTCACCGGATTATCCGACGCCAAGCTGGATGGTGGAGACGCGACAGAGCCCAAAACCCAGTCGACTCCTGTTTGCCCCTCGAACACTCGATGGCTAAGTTAAGGGTGCATGAGAGGTTGACGATGAATTCTATTGTATGAAAGGGATGCATGAAGTCATAATGATATGACTAACTGAGCAACCGTAATCTGGGTATCAAGACAACGAGCTTCTCAAATACCAGTGATCACGGCTTTTCCAAAGTGCTCCCTCTTCCAAACTCGCTCATATACCTGCTTAAGCTCTTTCAGTGAAAACTCGACGCTGTCCAGCACAGGCTTGATATCCTGACACTCAATAGCCTTGATCATGTCTTCAAGCTGCTGTCGGCTTCCAACTTCCACGCCGCGAACCACACAAGCCCGAACCAAGGGTTCGAGGAATGTCGGATCCTCCGGCCCCTGAGTCTGCCCAGCAAGGAACCCGATAACATTTATGATACCGCCACGGGCAACGCACTGGAAAGACTGACGGATTGTCGCAGGCCCGCAGACTTCAATGACGTGGTCGCAGCCAAGGCCTCCAGGAGTGAGCTTGCGGGCCGTCTCCCCCCACTCGTGATCTTCTTTGTAGTTGATGATGTGTTCGACTCCCATTTCGCGAAGGAGCCCTGCCTTCGCTTCTGAGGACGTCGTGGCAATCACTGAGGCCCCGGCAGCAAGGGCAAACTGGATGGCGAACATCGACACGCCACCCGTACCTTGCACGAGAACCCAGGATCCAGGCTTGATCGGGTTGTATCCGTATAACGCGTTCCATGCAGTCAGCGCCGAACACGGAAGAGTTGCTGCTTCCTTGTACGAAAGGTTCTTCGGCATCTTTGACAAAGCGCGTTGATCAAAAACAGCGTACTCGCAGAAGACGCCCGGGGCATCCAGACCAAAGACTCCTCGCCCGGTCTCGATAGTGGGGGCCGACCCAAAGTCGAAGTTTGGGTAGTAGATGGGGAATACACGATCTCCAACAGTAAGGTTCTCGACACCGCTGCCCACATAGACGACCTCTCCTGCTGCATCAGAACCCGGAATGCCAGCTGGGTCGTCTTGTTTCCAGGGGTAAGTTCCAGTGGCGACTTGAATGGCAGTCAGCTTATGAATGTCGTCGGTCACGCGGCTTGCCAGGGCCAGAACTTACTTGCGATCTCAGGGTAGTTCAGAGACCACGCGTGGAATTGAACCAGAACGCCATGCTCAGAGAGCTTCGGTAAGTTCAAATTTTGTTTCCAGACAAGAGCTGCCGAGCCATCGTTAGGTGCGGTGCCCTGAATTATCCATCCTGAAGTATGTTCGGGCAACGTCATGTTGTAGTTGGAGCTTGATGATTGATTTTGAAAGGAAGTGTGTTGACGCAAAGAATGGGAACTCCTTTGCTCAACGATTCATTTTATAGTCAATAGACGAAGAGGACTCATTCATAACCCGTGGCATTCTCTGCTATCGTACTACAACCCTCACAGCACATTCTACGTGTAGCGATGATGAGACTAATTTGTCAGATGACGTCTGAAGTGGGCGTTGTCCAACAATAACACGTGTTGCAGCTACCAACGTATTCTTGTTTGTTCTCAATATTGTTCCAAAAGTCCTTGGCATAAGTCTTGCTTTGGCCGTGGGATTGGGAGGGTCATTCGGCTCACGATAGATTTGTCAGGTATCTCATTCATCCAGAGGACGTTTACGCCAAGCAGCGAATCAATTGGATGAGCAATATGTTTTTTGTCATGTGAATTCGTATTTGCGGTCCAAAACGTGTCTTCTATCACGTCTCCAAGTCGTAAGTGTAGACTCCAAGTCTCCAAGTTATGGGTCCTGGTGGTGGGGGTAGAGTCTCCGACACTTGCTTTTTTGGGTCCACGAAGTGGAGGGATCTACGTAATGAAGCATTCAAGACCCAGTCACCCAGTACCGTTTGGCTCCCTGGGGGTATCAAATATTCAAGTCCGTGTATATAAAACCGCAGGTTGGATCTCCATGATGTGCAGTGAAAGACACAACAACGGCCTAAGAGCATGCGACGATAGGCATGACCAGCCGAATATTGGCCAAAACGGAACGCCTTTTTTTTTTTTTTTTATTTTTTTTTTTTAATATGTTCACTCTATAACCTAGGTAGGCCCAAAAACCGTGAACATTTCATTTTCAGCAACTTGGAAAACAAATAAAAATGAGAGCATGTGCATTTAGATGACATGCAGCCACGAAAGCCGTTCACAGAACAGGCTTGAAACTTTCAACCAGTCCGGAATTCGAACATTGCTAGAAAGGAAGACAGGGAAAAGGGGGGGGGGGAGGCGAAAGGGTGTCTTTGAGGACCTTGCATCTCCGAAGTCATAGCGTAAAGTGGGAATGAGTCGGCCAGTCATCCAGGTTGGCCACAAAGGTGGCTAAATATTGGACCTGAAGGCAGCTTGCCATAAACCAGGAGACACATTCCACGTTTGGAACAATCGGTGTTATATCCCTCCTCTCATTCCCAGATACAGTTTCCATCAGCAAAAGCGTTGACATCACGGACGACATATACACTCAACAAGCATAAAATCCAACGAAGACGAGCAGAAATGGATGACCGTGCCCCGTCACCATCCCTGAGTTATTCACTCTGTGATGCCGAATCTGTGTCCAGTTGGTAGACATGCTTCAGAACCGAGACATCAGATCTCCAGAAGGAGGATGACGTACCAACGCAACCATCAACAGCATCGGAAACTCCCTGGAACACGTCCAAACTCCTGTCAATGTCGCTGAAAGAGATCCAAGCAGAACACGGCCGCATACTGCACATAATTAAAGGCCTAGAGAAGAAGTTAGTGCCTTTCTCTTACGACTTGGACTTCTGGTTCTCCTACGCGCAGATCGAACAGCTTCAGGTTCAAGGCATCGCACTCGAGGCCCACGAACAATTCGTCAAGGATTCAAAGAAAAGATACTTCGAGGATATAGACGTCACGCGCTTTGGAGCCTGGCTGAGTGAGACAGAAACACAGTACAGGTGGCAAGCTCGCCACTTAGCACACCAAAAAGCCGTTGACATTTGCAACTAGCAAGTTAACAAGTCTGATCCCGACCAGGGGCAACTAAAGGAAAACTTCATGAAGTTCTTCCGAGGCTCAAGTCATCGGCCAAACTTCCAAGACGAGAAGACTTTTCGGGAGCAGCTGGCACAAAAATACCACGCCGGTCAGGAACCGGAAAAGAAAAGTGAATACTGGGATCATGTGCTTGGCAAGTGGTCCCCACATGATCGATGTCGGCCAGTCCGTCTCTTTCCAAGTCGCTGGGTCAATATTATGGACAGAATCTTTGGCGAAGGAGCCTCGAAAGATATCTCCAGCGCTTACAACGGACTTTTGACGCATCCTATCATTGGTCGAGCTCTTGATGAGGGTGTTCTGGCTCTCATACCAGATGAATTTGACGATGCGAAAGGCTATCAAGTCGTTGTGATCGACTACTGGCATGATTGCCTTGAGATACGATTGGACCGTGCGACTCCGGAGCTCGGTGTAACGTTTCTCTGGGAAGTTGAAGGCCGCATGCTGTCCTTTCGCGACGGTTTCAGACCTAAGACACAATACATGTGATGGAACTACATGAGATCAGCTATAGCTGCTGCTTGGAGATCCAAGAATACCCATGGTTACTACAAGTCCAATATTAGGGTCTACATTGAGGATGACGATGAGGGCGGGACGAGCCCTATCAAGCATTCCCAATACGTGATGCATGTGGGAAGGTTCTGGAGGCAGGCATGCCGCGGAAAGCCCTTTGTCAGTGACAGCATTCTGACGTCGTTAGTCATGATTGCAGGGCACCATGCTGATCCAACGATTGACGATGGCTTCGATACCACCAAAGCCAATCATGAAGCTGCAGCAATCATCGTTGCCGAACAAGCCAGAAGAGGGATTGACGACAGGGACCGGGTATGTGTGGACGAATACGAACGTCTCGACTGGGGCATGGTCGCCCGAATTCTGCATTCATGGGCAGATGACATTGCCATAGAAATCCGAAAGGAGCTTCTGAAAAGTAAAACCGCCGGCGAATCCATCGGACTTGAGGCCTGGATGACGCGGAAGGACAACCACAAACTCAACTCACGAATGCTCGCTCTCAAGCGGTTGAGCATAATCGCCGAAAAAAGAAGATCCAGGGATGGGTGGTACGATAAACTCGACAAATTTACCAGTCTTTTCGAAACTTACGACGGCACTCAAGTGGAAGGGGTGTCCCAGGAGGAAGCCTTCGCGCACATCATGTGCGGCGCATACTGTCCCAACCCGCCCGAATGCAACCAGCGATGGGATCCTGTTCTGCATGAATGGGGAGGTTTTCGAGTTGTTCGTGCGAGGCATCTGTGTACACTACGTCACCGAGACTTACTGGACGACTGGATATATGATGAAAACACACCTGATCAATGGCTCAGTGCTCAGAAGGGTCTATTCCTTCACGAAGACATTGTCCAGGGTCTGAAGGATGGCGTACTCTGCATTGTTCCGGACGTCGGGGTTGAGCCCGATGAGTTTGCCAGTGAATCAGACGACGATTCGGACGCAGAAGATGACGAGCATAGACAGTGCCTCAAAGCTTGGCAAGAAAGCCCCATCAAGGAGTACAAAATTCTTCTCATCGATCCCACTCACCCATCAGCAAAGCAGGGCAAGACACTCAGCATAAAGCAAGACATAATTTCTTTGAGGCAACTGGAAGGTCGAAAACTGAAATTTCAGACAGAAGCTCGCCCTGGTGACAATTTTGTTCGTTTGAACTTCCTTGCTTCCATGGCCGTAGCCAGCTGGCGAAAGATGGACCAGCGAAAGAGACGCAGACGAGTCATCGATAAACAGATTCAACGCGCATGCCGACACTGGGGAACCTGGGGCTATGAGATATTCGAAAGGTTTGTACGAGACTGGCTTTTCGACAATGACTTTTTGGAGGCCATGATTGCATGCGAACGAGCATATCCTGGAAAGCATGAGGTTGAGAAGGCTGAAGCTGAAGAGGCATTCAAAATTTTCAACTGAACTTGATAGCCCTCAGAAGCTATATGGGTAGTACGTCTAGGCAATGCATTTCTACCTGTATGCACGTCTATTCCTTGTCTAAAGAATCTTGATTTCAGTGTGCCATGTGATAATATTAAAGCGCCCCCAGATTTGAGTCCATTATCGGCTCTGTCTACATGTGTCCACTAGGGCGTGAAATTGTCTTGTTGTTCTCAGGACGGGTTCAAAGATTACGTGAAATGAGGCGAGCCATCCAGTTCAACCTTGATGAACTACCTTTTTGCTTTTTTTTTTTTTTTTTTTTTCAGAGGAGGGAAACCAAAGGACCCGTGTGGTGGGAAGTAAAGTGGTCGATATGGCGACTACAGGGTAATCACTACCCGTACGACCACATGTTCCTCCGATATCTCAATGCTGTTGATATATAGATACGAAACTCCCCCGTGAAACTGGAAAAGTGTTTTCTAACCGCTTAATCGACTTCAATATCGATCAGTTCGTGTCATTTTTATCTAGACCCGTCACAGTCATGGAGCAGTCAACTGAGAGCATCCTGTCGCAAGAGACCGTCAGATACCGCCCCCAATCTGAAGATAGTCACCAGTTTTCCTTTTACAGCACAGGATATTGTACTTCTTTTCTATCTCGGCGCGCCCAGAACCAGGAGAACAGCCCGATTTTCCGACTTTCCGACCACGTACTTCTCGACATAGTCTGTTATCTTGGTCCTGTCGAACTTTACTGCGTTCGACAAGTTTCCTCGCGGTTTGCATCCATCTTCACGAGCCATAACCGACTGTTCGTAACTGCAAGCCCCCAAAAGGCAGGGAAGCACAATCGTGGCCGCCCAACATACCAGCGAGCGCAGCAGGCTGACGAGCCGAATGGTCACGACAGCGCCAGTCTCCCCGGCGCACACGAGCCTATCATTAAGTTCAACCAGAGTATTATCTCGGCTCATCACAAGGGTATTATCAGGGATCTTCTTCGCCTTGATGTCTGCCGCGAGTGTCTCCCCGGTGCACATTTCCCACCTTATGGGGGGAACGGCTACCCGCACCCGACACCCTGCACCGGCTGCAAGATCAACCATAGATGCACGTTATTTTCGAATACTCAGTACACATTGTCACGTCCAATGTGCATTGCCTGGGAAGGAAAGTTCAGGCTTTGCCGCCACAAATTCTTGTCTCTCTCGGAACCCATCAACCACAAGAGGCGGCAGAACGGAGTTAACACAACATTTGAGTGCACAGATTGCAAAAAGGCACTTGTAAATGTTGGCGACGTGCCTCCAAGACTTCTGCGAACGCCCAAAGATAGAGTCATGGCGTCCTGGAAGCTTACGGTCTGTACTTTGAAATCGAACCAAGTTGTCACCAAGGATCTCTTGAAACAGGGTCTATCCCAATTACAGCCACACAACGATTATCTATGTCCACATACGGATTTCGAAGACAGCTTTCTGTTGCGTCCATTCGATGCCAACCGCTGTCTTTGCTTTCGGACAACCGCGGCTCCAAATGCATGCCTGGAACATTCACTGCCCATGGCGGATAGGTGCTGCATATGTCGCGGCGATTGTGACAATCTTGCGGGAAAGTTCATGGTGGACTGTGAGCTTGATACTTACCACACCGCCAGGTGCGACAAATGCGTGGCGACGTATCGTTGGACCTTACAAGGAAACAAGGTGATGCTGGCTGGAACAAGAGTTGTCTCAGAGATGGAAGTGGTCCTGGACGCGAAGGGAAAGCAGGAGGCTTGGCTGACGCCCAAAGTTGAGGACTTGCCGCTGTGGCTCAAGTCACTGGATCCAAGCTCTTACGAGGGCAATGAAGACACATGGGACTACAACATGTGTAACAAGGATAGTTGCCATCGCTCAAGAAGAAAAGGGTTAGCTTGGTACGTCTGATCATTTGTAGCTTAGTTCTATTCAACAACTCAGTAGCTGGCTTTGGAAGTTTACTCGCGCTGGAGCTGTCACACGGCAAACGATCGACGGGTCTCAGGGATGGTGAAGGTCTGCAAGCCTTAAAACGGACTTCACCCTCAAAGACAAGTGTAGTGAAATACGTCGAGGAACGCCATATCATTAGAATCACACATTTAGAGAAAGTTTCAATTGATACGATTAATGTGCATTTTCTGAGTTTCACAATGACGCTATCCGCCTTGGCGTTAGCAGCCGTTCGTGTAGCCTGAGTAGCGAAATTGGTTCCGATAACATGCACATACGGGTCTTTGTGCAACATTGGATGTTTGCTCGCACACTCAGCCAATAGGAACTGTGCTGACGTTACAATATGCAGATGATTCGGCCCCATATTGAGTACGCGTTCTCATTGGGACAATAAAGGGACTGTGCATCTATAACTGATCTTGGATCAGGCTGCGGCGGCGGCATCTCTTTTCTTCTTCACAAAACATCTCCGGGCCATTTGGAAGTCGTTCTGACGACTCTGGCTTGGACTTGCGTCTATGATCAAAAAGACGCGATCTCTTCTGTCTCATCTCCCGCGGAAATTGCGCCTAACCAGTCGGCAATCATGGAAGCTCTTCGCGCTGCTATTGCGGCAGCGCAACACGCCGGAACCCTACTTATGGTGACATTCCGCCGCGACTGGGAGAGAGACTGGGTTCAGAAGCGCCTGGAGGAGCTAGAAGGCTTCAGTGAGATATGCGACCAAATAGATCTCAATCCCGTTCTCGGGCGCGACCGCGAAACTGGGGCCAGTCTGAAACGGTGTACCGACAACGTCTCAGATATCCAAGTCCTTCTGGAGGAGATCCGCTCCTTCAAGAAGGATCACACCTTTAGGGATTCCTGGAAGTCAATTGTTTCAAAGGATATGGAGGAAGAGATCATCCGTCTTTTTAACAGACTCCAGAGGGAGAAGGCGTCGTTGGAGTTGCAAATAGCGGCTGCCATCTCGTATGTGAAATCTCATGACCATGTTATGACTGGATGACTGACAGCTTGGCAGAGATGCCCGGTATCAAATGGGCGAAGAGCATGACGGAGACCTTGCTGCCGTAGAAACCCAGTCCAGCACTGTTAGCACTGTTGGTTCTAGTGAAGACGAAGTAAATGGGTTTCTTGGAGCGGTGTTCATCACCGACTCAAGTGACGAAAGATCCGCCCTGGTCTCTGCCAAAGGGAAAAGAGTTGACGGAACTTGCTCGTGGATACTGGAAACGGATGCCTACAACACGTGGATGGACACCCCATGTCCAGGCCTGTGGATCACAGGCGGCGCAGGGATGGGCAAATCCATGATGTCAATTTTCTTGACCGAGGATCTTGAGATGAAGGCCAAGAAGTCGGCGACAGAGTCCGTTATCTACTTTTTTTGCGACGGTCAAAGACAGATGATGAGCTGTTCCCAAGGGATACTTCGAGGTCTCATTTCCCAACTCGTGGTTCTGAACCCCGGTCTGTCTAAACATGGGATATTTGAGGAGAAGCGCGAGCGGGGTTTCAAGACGTACAATGTGCGTTTTGAATCGCTCTGTCGAACTTTCAACAACATGGTTGAGGACCTAGACGCTGGGTGTGTATATTGTGTCATCGATGGCCTAGACGAATGCGACAACACCTGCGGCGAACTAATTAACAGCCTTCTGGGTGTGAGGACCTCCAGATTAATGCCAATAATTCTAAGTCGAACCCTGCATCCGTCATTGACGAGCGCACTCTCTAAGTATGTGCCCCTTCGTCTTGATACCGATGCGGAAGAGGAGGTGAAGGCAGATCTCAGTACCTTCATCCAACAACGAGTGCAACAGCTGTCAGATAACGGTGGCTATCCCCCAGAACTTCGACAAGTCCTCCAAGATACCTTCATAAAGAGATCAGAAGGAACATTTCCCTGGGTTGATCTTGCGGTACAGGAGCTCGGAACGAGGCCACTAGCTGATGTCGAAACTTGCCTTAACAGCCTGCCTCCTGGCCTAAATGGCATCTACAGACGAATTCTGGGGAAAGTAGACCCTGAAAGCGTGAGATCTGTGTCTCGCCTTCTTTCTGTGGTGACAACGGTCTACAACCCGATGAATGTCAAGGAAATGGAGTCCCTTATGAGTATCCAGCCTACTGCTCACCTAACGGCCTCTGAAGTAACGGAATCACTCGTCGCCCAATGCGGTAGCCTTCTGATTCTTATGGATCACCCGATACTTGGGAAGAGAGTCATGCGGTTGGTGCACCAGTCGGTGAAAGATTACCTGTATCGCCCGT
Organism: Colletotrichum siamense; assembly: GCF_013390195.1. Lineage (NCBI taxonomy): Eukaryota > Fungi > Ascomycota > Sordariomycetes > Glomerellales > Glomerellaceae > Colletotrichum > Colletotrichum siamense. The sequence continues at coordinate 5,818,060 of NW_023501016.1, read as the reverse complement.
CGTCGGACGCTGGCCAAGGATTGGAGACGTTTCGCTTTGAACAACAAAAGGCGCATCTGCAGCTCGCAAGTCTTTGTCTGGACATGCTGGAATCTTCGAAGATTTCAAAAGACCTCGCTGACGACATTCGAAAATGCAGAGAAAAGGGGTCCAGGGTACAGAGGTACGCAATAGACTGCTTCGAAGATCACGCAAAAGACAGCGGCGGCGACTTTTCACAATTAGTGAGAAGATCTTTACTCTTTTTAGAGCCGTTGGCATTTGGCCTGGGTTTGAAAAGTTGGTATAATCCTATCCACGTTGCGTCGCAGCTTGGAGTCATGCCCATTCTGAAGCATATGCTTGACTACAAGCCTGTGGGTCTTTTCTGGGGTATTCACGGATTATTCCGAGGAACGAAAGCGCTGCACCATGCAGCAATGCGTGAACACGGCGAAGTGGTTCGTTTCCTGCTTCAGAAGCAGCGACACCTCCCGCGAGAATGGTCAGTTTCTTCAAGGGACTGGTGTGGGAATACCCCTCTTCATATCGCTGTGCTACGAAGGTCTGTACCTTCCGTGCAAGCCCTTCTTGACTACAGAGCCGATCCTAATCTGATCAACGACGACGGTCATACACCGCTTCATGGAGCGGTGTATATGGACCATTTGGAAGTTGTACGGTTGCTATTATCGGCTGGGGCTCGAGTCTTAGCTCAAGATTTGTACGGTCGCACTCCGTTGTTCTTGGCAGCCGAACTTGATCTCGGGTACGGTGCCCACCACGATGGCTTCTGTTCCCTCAACTCTGATTCAGTCATGAAGCTCCTGCTCAAAGCAGGCTGTGACGTAAACCGGGGAGACCAATTTGGCATCTTGCCGCTGCATATCGCAGTTCGAAGGAACTCCGTCAGGCACACCCGCCTCGTGCTGCAATGGGGCGCAAACCCTGACTTAGCGAATTATTGGGGGTTTAAACCACTGCACTACATAGCAGGTGACCAGGAAAGCTTTACTGTTGCTAAGAACAGAATTTTCGAACGGGAGGGAAACTTCTGGACCAGCCAGGTGCTTACGCTATCATTCAAGGCAGACTATCACATCTCTGTGAGTTTACCGATACAACCTTGGCATTCGAGGGATCTTGAGGCCTGGGAACATTAGCAAGCGAGATGTCATCTGCTTACTTTCACAGCTAACATGTTTTTTCTTTATTAGGAGGCATGGGGCGACGCAAGGGGTTGGCGTATGGGCAAAGCGCCGTACCGCTTTCGGAATGAGAAGGAAAGTATTGCAGACATAAAAGAGATTCTAGAATGTTTCAAGTCCAGCGGAGCGGATCTCAATGTCCAGGCAGCAGATGGCACCACACCCCTGATGTGCTGCGCGTATCGAAACAAATCAACGTGTTTGGTGGCAGCGAACTGGTTGATCGCAGCTGGAGTGGATGTTAACACGCAAGATGATCACGGCAACTCATGCCTGCATCTAGCGGTGGTACAGCGCAAACGAAGTCTCGTGGCTGCGCTCATCGATGCTGGTGCCAACCAAGAGTTGCAGAATGACAAGGGCATGACTCCTGCAGACCTCATACAGCTTCGTCCTGAGTTCTGGGAGGTGCTGAAGACAGAGGTCAAAGTTGAAGAGGTCGAATAGTTTGATATGCCTTTCTTACGTCAACCTTTACAGATAATGATCAAATGAGAATGCGTCCTTTCTTCTTCACAATTCTCACCCCTCTGCAGTGTCTTCCCCCTCTTGAACGGTTTCCTTCTGCCGCGCTGCAGCCTTGGCAGCCTTCCACCGGTAATACCGCTCATCATACTTCTGGGTGCTTTTCTTAAGCTCTATAGTCACCGGCAGTGTCTCCTCTCGACTCTCCAAATCTTGGGGATATCCGGTCAAACAACAATCGAAGAGAATGACCTCGCCTTCATCCACTCTCTCCAGAAGCTCCTCCCAAAGCTGCAGAGTCTCCTCCTTGTGTTCATTAAGAAACGGATGGATCTGTGTCACAAAGTCCCCAAACGTGATCGCCCCGCCATCGTCACGTTTGACCACCATCTTGGGGTCCTCGTATTCTTCGTTGTCGAGGGTATGGCATTCTTTGCCCTCTTGCATGCCGATTCTGATCAGGAGCTCAGTCAGGCCGTAGTTGGTGACGTGTTCCTCGGCCAAGGGATGTCCGAGGAAAGGGCGTTTGGGCGAGTCCTGCTCGTCCTCTTCTGGGTCGTCAAAGACCTGGATGTTCGAGATGTCCTCGTACACTGGCCAGTATAAGCGGCGGAGGGCGTCCATGCGAAGAATGGGCGGGACGTCCTCGGGATAGTCCGGGTATGCCATGCGTGCGTCTGAGACGGGCCATCGACCTATCCACCACTCCGACTCTGGGTCCAGTGGTTGAGGCATCAAAGCTTTTAGAAAGGCAGCCAGATGATTCTGGGAATTGTATGGTCAACCTGTACTTGTAATCGGGAGGATTGAATTATGAAATGGCCTAGATATTTGAACGTTCGAGGCGAGTCGTTCCTTTAGTTATGGAAGAAAGGGGTTGAGCTAGTGCTGAATAGAGTAAGCGTGATTTCAGCAAGACAGAAAACCAAAAGGAAGTTAACATTGAAGACCTTTTCAGAGTTGCTTCGATGTCCAACACATGAAGTTCGTAAGTCAAATGGTTTTCTCAAATGTGCCATCCATGCAATTGATCAGAAGACGGGGTTTTCAGTCCCAAAACAACACATGAACAGCCACAGTAACACTTGATGTCATATCACACTCCAAGACGCCTCAAATGTGGTTCCACGCTAACACAAGTCCGTCAGCGGCACTACCCACCCCCGCTAAAAGATTCAGCCTCAACATCCCGTCCGCCGATCATCTTTTCTCGTCCCGGAAGAAACAACCTCCAAAATCTATCTTGGCAACGCATTCGGGGAGACGAGCCAGACACAACGTCGTCTTGGCTGGACGGCTTTCTCTTAGCGCTTGCGATGTCTCACTTGTTCCTAACGACGTCAGTCCAGTTCAACCACTTGGAGATGGAGATATCAAGACGTATATAAACGGAGCGCATTCCAGCTGCTGAACGGGAAGAATCCCAACATCATCAGGCCTATCTTACCTCCATTCCACATCAACACGACATCATGAAGTCCCAAATTACACCACTCCTCGCGCTCATCGCAGCATCCCTCTCCTCAGCCTCACCCCTAAGCATCCTCCTACCCCCAATATGCCCAACAGTAGGCCTCCCCGCAACGCGCGCCGCCCAAGTCCGCGCCGCATTCCAGTCCTCCGGCATAATCCCCGACATCCTCACCTCCATCAACCCCACGACCGAACTACAGGTGCTCTACGGTAACATCCCAGAGAACCTCGGCAACACCTTCTCCGCTGCGCGTACGTCCACTCACCCTCCTTTACTCTCATTCCTGTCTCTCCTCTCCAAGCTAAAACATGCAACTAATGATGAACGCACCAGAAACCCTCCAAGAACCAACAATCTCCTTCCCCCCCGAAGCCCTCTACCCCCCCTCCACAAAATACACCTACATCCAACTCGACCCCGACGCCCCGGGCCCCTCCCTGCCGCTCCTGCGCTTCTACCTCCACCACCTAGTTTACAACCTCCAGCCCTCCTGCGTCTTCGCCCAGTCGCCCGTAACCCAAGCGCGCTACATGCCGCTGACTCCGCTCTCCGTCGCGCCGCACCGCTACGTCTCGCTGCTTTTCCGGCAGCCCCCCGGAGAGTATACGCCGCCGGCGCTGAACCTGGTAGAAGACGTCGCCCGCGCGCCGTTCGATTTGGCGGGGTATGTCCAGCAGGCGGGGCTGGTGCTGGTGGGCGGGAACTTTATGAGGGAGGGGCTCGGGAGCAGTGTGTGTGCTTTGGTGCCGGGGTGTACGAGCTCTGGGGTGGGATATGTCGGGGCAAAGAACGGGACGGCGTTGAGGACGGATTTGTTGAGTGGGATTTTAAATTTGTTGCCGGTGAAGGAGTAGATGACGCAGTTGATGGTCGTCTACATTTAGCTAATATAGTGTCTAATAATGGTGAACACGATTGTCCAAAAGGGTCCGAGGCGATTGAGCAAACATTTCTTCAATTTGTTTGGGGGTATGCTTCTGAATGATGGAAAACAGGAGAGATCGCTATGTTGCCCGCCTCTTAATTCTGACCTCAAGCATAATCCCATGGGTCATCACCCCAATCGTCACCAGAATAGTCCACCGCAGGCTTCTTAGCCCACTTGTCGTTAGCGGCAGGAGCTGGAGGCACAACGGGCACCGGCGGGGCCGCGGCGATGCTCTTCCTCTTCGAAAACAGAGGCTCAACGGTGAACTCACTGTCCATAGAAGGCTGGGAGCTAGTCGCCGGATCCGCAGTCTTGGGTGGTGACTGAGATAACGAGCCGGAAGCTGCCGCAACCCGCGAAGGTAGCTGGTGTTTATCGGGTAGCGAGGGAGCCTTCTCAACCGTGACAAGTTGGGGCTTCAACACAGGCTGCGCCTGAGCCTCGGATACGTCCATTGTAGAGACAGAGATGGCAGATACGGATGCGGCATCGGACATGTTGTCTGCTGTGTGTTCACTCGGTGCCACGGTTGCCGGTGACAGCCCCCGAGGGGGCAAACTAGAGACTGTTTTCTTCACGCTTTGTGTGGCATCAGCTCGTTGCGATTGATCGACTTGTAGCCTTGGAGCTACCTGGGGTGCCTCGACTGCCGGAGCCTGTTGCATCTTCATCATGGGCTCTGGGCCACCGGTAGGCGGCGCCAGAATGGGCCCGGCCGGGGGTGGAACGAAGTTCTGAGGTCTAGACACTGGCTCAGACGTAATAGGGTGCTGTCTTTGCTGAAATGCAGCTGGGGCTTGCTGATTGTAGGTTGCTTGGTTGGATTGCTGTGCTGCGACCCGTCCTGTGTTATGACCTTGGGCCGGTCGAGTAGTATTTGGCGAGTGAGGCGACGCTGGGCCAATATTCGGGGATGGTGGTGGCTTTTGCAGCACGTTTGGCTTACCGGAACCCTTCATTATCTTGGAAAGCCAGCCTCCTTTCTCCTTGTCCTTGCCATGTGGCACGACCTGTGGTGTGGATCCCGGGCGCATCACTGGAGTCGGTGGCTGCATTCTCGTAGTGGTTGGGGAAACTTGGAACGGATTGGACTGTACAGGAGAGTACGTCTGACCCATGGTCGCGACCACTGGTGACATGGCTTGAGGCATGCTCGTGAGATTTCCTCGGCCGAGCATGTTGCCCTGCCCACCGGGCGACTCCGCTGATGACGGATACTGGGATGATCCTCTTGACATTTGACGGATACTTGCAGGGGATGCTCGAGGAGCAGAATCTGTGTTCTGGAACGCAGCGGTGCCCGAGACATTTTGGTTGGTCTCGCCAGAGTCATGGTGCTCTTGAATTGGATGAAGAATATGCCCAGGTGTTCGAGGACTGGTAGGGCCAAGGAACTGCTGTGTTGGTGGCGTGACCGTTGGACGCTGTGGACGGTCACCCGGTCTGGGCATGTTCTGGCCCTCTTCGAGTGGATACGGCGGATGTGTTCCTGGCTGCTTGCCACCACCTGGGGCGGACGGGACTGGCTGGGCAGAGTGAGGCCTTGGGATCTCTTGGCCTTGCTGATGTGGTTGTTGCTGTTGAGGTCCATACTTAGACGACCCATTTGACGTCGATTGCACAGGTAAAGGCTGTGAATCCATCACAGCAAACCCCTCAGCAGGCACAGAGTGTTGACGGTCTGTAGGCGACTGAATAGGCTCAATAACATTGTGGGCTGCGCGACCACCTGGCATGCCTGACGCATGTTGCGAGACACCAGCTGAAGGCTTTGACGAAACCATGCCCGAAACCTCAGGAGGACCCGCTGTGGTGTCAAAGCCCGCGGATCCAGGCGTCGTAGGCTGTGTCGAGGTAGGAGAGGGGCCGGAGAAAGATGCCGGCCTCGACGCCGGAGATCGAAGAGGAAGAGTCTGTATCTCAAACGGGTTTTGTCTTTGAGGAACTGGGGTTATGGCAGATTCCATGGGGCTTGCGTTCGCATCCGCGCTTCTGAAGAAGCCTGACGACGGTCGTCTCCCGTTACTTTCTAAAGGCGAGGGTGTCTGGAATGGTAACCCTGACGATTGACTTCCCGATGGGGGCCCTAATGACGACACCTCGCTAGACGCATACGAGGTCTGTCTTGGTCTATCTGGAGGCGGAGTAGGTGTCGTCTGGTTGATCACTCTGTCTATCCTAGGATCAGGCCGGCCCTGCATAAAGTCCATAGCCGATTGTGGGCGAGTAACAGTACTAGTCTTAGGCGGGGATTCAGCCCTAGGAATCGCCGCCGAGCCAGGTCTTGGTGGAGGTTGAACTTGGCCGATCATAGATGCAGATGTACTATGAGCATTGTGAAGAGGTTGGGGAAGATCAGACCTCGATCTTGCTCGTGCACTAAACGACGAAGCATGCTGTTGCGGCCGGCTGACTGGTTGACGACTCGAATCGCCTTGACCCGTAGGGCGCTGCAAAAACGCAGGCAAAGTCGGCACCGCAGAAGGTCGAGTCCCAAATTGGGGCGTAGGGGCATGATCTCCAGCCGTATGATGATCTGCGGGCGCGGTTTCGACACGCTGGACACAGGGCCGAGCACCCGAGAGAGACTCCGGAGCGTGGGTCGGAGCGAGGGGGTGGGGGATTTGCCCCGGCGCCGGCGTTGCGGCGTGGACTCCGGGTCGGAAGGCTGAGAATTGGGCACATCCCGAAAGTACTTGTTTCGTGCTAGGTGGTGGAGGTAGAGTTGTCGCTGCCTCCTGTGGCCGACCTCTCGCAGGCTTTAGCACGGATGGTACATATTGCAAGGGACCCTTGGATGGCCCCGAAGACTGCGTCACACTGGTGAGAACCCCAGCCGGTTCGGTTTGCGTTCGTGTTGCATCGGGCCTCGCAGGGTTCACGGGATGTTGAATGAGCGTTTGGGTGGATTCCAACGGTTGCTTTGGGGGAATCTGCGGAGGCTGCAAGATCGAAGGTATGTTTGATGTCTCGTAGCTCTGGCGGGGGCCCAACATCAACGATGCCTCTCGTGCCAAAGAATTTCGGTGGTCGCGGCGCACAAAGTCAGGTTCTTTGGGTTGCGACTTGCCGGGAATGGGGTTCGGCGTAGATCCAGGGACGTATGGCTTAAAAGTGCCCTGTTTGGGTCCCGTCTTTGAGGGTTTCCGTTCGATACTGAATGGTTGGGTAGTCGGCGTGGACGTAGAGCTTTGGGCCTGGTGTGGAACGACCTCTGGTAGGGAGTCGTCGAGAGGAAGTTTTGGTGGCACAGCAAGAGGCCGCGTACTGGTCCTCACCTTCCCGGAATTCGTTGGTGAAGAGTTCTGAGGTCTTGAACCTGTACCAAAGGTAGCTCCATAAAGGGCATGATCACTCATGCTCGTCTGATGTAAAAGGTCGTGAGTGGATGGGACTGGTGGTTTAGCATCTGATGGACTTGTCCGTTCGGGAAGCTCAGCAATGCCAGGATCCATGATCTGCGTCTCTATCGGTGCCAGGACAGCGTTGTCGCCCATCTCGACTGGGTCAGGATGCGTCTCAATGTGCGCAGGCGCGGTATGTTCTGTCGCCATCTCTGCCACGAATCCGACAGGGTCCCAAGGTGGTGACTGGACGGCCGGGTCGGCTGTCGGATGGGGCTTCTCGACGGAATCGAGCAGTGGTACTCCGGGAGATGGGATCACTGGTTGACTTGGCCCGGGAAGCTCTTGGGTGTTGATGATCAGCACAGCCTCCTCTGCCACTGACTCTGGTACGGCAGCAGACTCTCGGACGGGGACGCTGTTCTTTACGGATGGTGTGTTTGTCTCGCTTTGCAGAGGCGACACTCCCGTTTTGTCGCTTCCAGCCAGCTCCAGCGTCGTCCTCTCCTTCTTGGGGCTCGCGCTGTCCCTGCTTTTGCGCCTATCCCTCGGGATCTCGTCGCGTTCATCCTCGTCAGCTAGAGGGCTGATATCAGTATATGCGCCAGGCCCGAGATACATCAAGTTCTCGGGTTGGTAAAAGAATCCCGCCCCATCGTCGTCGTCAAGCGGCCCCCCGAAACCGCTCCTGCTCATCCCAAAGTCGGCTAGGGGTCCTCCAGTCGCACGCATTTGGGACTTCGGGTCAGGGTCCCCGCCAGTCCGTCTCTTCATCTGCTGCTGACTCTCGAGCTTCTCTTCGGGCGAGAGGTCGGGAATTGGGGACATGGCGTCGAAAAAGTCGGGAAACTCGTCGCCCTCCTTGGGGAAGTGGAATTGGACATGGCCATTTGGCTTGTAGCGGTAGAACCAGCGGGTGCCATCATAATCCCATTCCCAGTTAGGAGGAAGAGCCGCCATGGCTGCTGAATGTTGTCTGCTGAAGTATTGGGCGTGCTGCTGGCTTCAAGCTTTCGTCGAGATTGAGGTTGTCGTCGTCGTCGAGGTGCTGATTGTGCGAGGTCGAGCTCCCGGGCTCGCTGGTTGACTGGTGATCCGGAGCTCCTGCGCAGCTCGTATCGTCGCACCGCAGAATTTGAATCCGGATAGAGAGATCTGTCCGCTGGCTGCGTCAAGATTCCAGTCGTCAGTCGCACTCTCGAGAAGACATGATCGTGTCGTCGCGAGAGAAGGTCCAAGATTGACAGCGCTGCCGCCCGCGTCGCGACAACGAGGAGGAGGGCGACGGAGTTAACGTGGCGCAGGGCGTTTTTGGCGACATGGTTTCAACCGATAGTCACAGGAGTGAAGGAATTGGTGGTGTCAGCTAGTCTCGATTGAGGCCGAGTGCGGCTGAGGTGCGTCAAGCTGTCTCTCGTTGGTCCCGTTTCTTGAGGAAGGAAGCCTTTCAGATCCGGGCGTGGTCACAGTGGTGCGCTGTGAACAAGCAGCGCCCCACTCCCCCATGTGGGCTGGTTCTTATTTTTAGGGGTCTTGGGGGCACCGCCGGCTGCTTCACCGACGTCTGTGCCCTGGAGCAGCGCTGATTTGCAGTGTTCCCAGCAATCTGCCCCGCCTTTGCTGCTGGAGCTGAGCTTGAGGTCCACTTTCTTTCTGCATCACAGCGGAACACTGTGAAGTTCTTCAGATGGCGGCCCGACTCCTTTTTCATGACATGGCCAAACTTTCATTAAAACAAAACTCACGACTTGATGTAGTAAGATGCGTTGGTCTTACCTTTTGTCAAATATTGGCAACTGGATGCAGGTGACGCTGAACTCTGCGCTCTGAATAAGCTCATGATCCCCATGGTTTGTCCCTGTCGAGACCGTACGGAAATAGCATCAACCACGTCGCCGATTCTTGCGAGTACCAACCCAGCCAGCCACGTGTGGAAGTGAAGTGCAAACTTCAATGCCTGAATTCATGTGGTTTGTAGGTGAATAACATATCGGTTTTATCAGCATCAGGTGAACTGGTTTGCATGCCTCGAGCAGGCATCCGCGTGCACTGCCCCGCCATCAGAGACAACGGCGGCTGGAATCGACCAACAGTCCAAGGAAGACGACGTCCAATAGACATCTAAAAATTCGACGGCATGAGAGCAATCAGTTGAGATCCATCCACAACTACAATGGCAACCGAGAACACAGACTCTTCGCGGGAGGCAACGGCTTCTAGCGATTCGCCTACTGCACTTCCTATGACAATCTACACAGACTCAAGCTTCTTCAAAGACCATCCCGGGGCTACGCTTCCCAGCCCAGCCGAAGTCAGAGCCATCAATATTGCAACGGGCGATCCCTGCGCAGATGAGTTCGACAGTCCACCACCTGTCGTCATTCGTGATCTTGATCGTTTCATCAAATATGGTCGCTTCGTGACCATTGTCGAGGCCTCGACTCAAATCATGGTTCGTGAGAAGCTCCAAGGCAAAGTGCCGGTCCCTGAGGTGTTTGGTTGGGTAGACGATGGAGGACAGGGATTTATATACATGTCCTTGGTCGAAGGAGATACTCTGGAGGAAAGGTGGATTGAGATGGCTGAAGACGAACGGCTGGATGTCTGTAAGGGGCTGAGGGTCATGGTGGATGCATGGAGAGCTTGGAAGCAAGATGAGAGTGAAAGGTGCATCGGTGAGTTCTATTTATTTCTTGCAAAAAGCACAACGAACCGAGTCTGACCTGGCATTCATCTACACAGGGAAACACTTGAAGCAGCCCTTGAACGACATCATACTTCGGGATTTTCCCGAAAGCTTAGGGCCATTCGAAGAACCAGATGCTATCGAGAAATTCCTCATCACTTGCGGCATTGGGATCAACGACAAGAAGGACATCGTGTTCACGAATGCCGACCTTCTCCCGTCAAATATATCATGCTGACACCAGGGCCACTCCCGAGAATTGCAGCCATTATCGACTGAGAACACGCGGGATGGTACCCAGAGTAATGGTAATACTGCAAAGTCAAGCGAATGAATCAATACCCGGAGCCTCTGCACACAGAATGGGTTGAGAACTATGTTCCCATGATGTTGAAACCGGCGGATGAATACAAAATTTACTGGGCGTTCGTAGCTTACGCGTTTGCCCGCACTTTCTAGCGATCTGGGCTAGATTATGTGGAATTCCACCACAACTCGAGTCATAAAATCACCCACGATCGCAGGTATAAATATCACATAGCTATAGAATGATGCTATCATTAGAAATAGACTCGTATTTCTTTGCCTGCAATTCTACAATTCCCGTGTACTAAATATCAGTCAAAGCCGAGTGGTTGTCCATTTCTCAGATCCCCCATTCGTCACATCTGAAATGGCATGGTGACACCTGCCCTTCGGCGCCGCCCATCTCGATCATGCGCCTGCCAGGCGGGTGCAACAAAACGTCGGGACGTTGCCGTGTTCCTTCCGCGCCGTGATACAGCAAGCCCTCCGGGGAAAGGCTTGCCGGAGTGGCTTCCGTCTGTGGGTTGTACATACAAGATTGACGTGGCTATCGACGTCGCTTCCTTCTCTACCTTCAACCACATGGCTTCCTCATTTGGATTCGGAACCCAAGGGGGCGTGATTTGGTATGAAACACAGCCTCGACTCGGAAGGGAAGCTGCGAACTCGAACGGGAAGGACTGATATTCGACGTCTGTTTTGCTTCCGGTTTTCTTGAGTCCCCTTCTCCCCATTTCCTCTGACCTCCATCTTTTTCCAACCTCGACAACGTCAATCCTTCAACCTCTCGTTCTTGAATCACGTCACCTATCACCTCAATTTTGGACCTTTTGGACTCCCAACACATTCGTTTTACCCTCAGCTCCTGTTGAACTCGTTCGAAATGGCTCTCATCAACACCCTGCACGCCGCGTCGGCCATGTCCTCCATCATCCAACCGTCCTTCGCCATGACCAACCCCAATCAGAATCTCGTCCTGGCTGACTGCGGCATTGGTACGAACCCACTCAACGAATCTTGGTCCACCTCCCGCCAGATGAACTGGTACAAGGGTCCCATCTGGCCTTCTTCCGACGAAACTGGATTCTTCTCTCCAGACATGATGGTCGAGATGCCTTACGGCGATGGCGAGTACCCCTGGAACTTCAAAGGTGCATCTGCCACCTTTTCCAATGGCGAGACATGGTCTGCCTGGATCGAGGACGGCACGCCCGAGCCCCTCCGTGCTGGCAAAGCCATGAGTACCAAAGATGGTAGCACCACTCTTTGGTGCTACACCTACCGTGGGCGACCTGTCGGAGCCAGTGCAACCGGCTCCACCAGCTGCCAGTCTGCCTTCGTCTGCAACCACCGTGAGGATGGCCCGACGCCTTGGTCTGTGGGCACCACTCCCGACAACGGCACTGTGTTCACCGTACCTCCTGCCCCTCCTGCCAACGTGTCCTTCGGCGGCATCTTGGGCGTCAAGGTCGACGTTAGCCCCCGTCCTGCTGTCTGGTATGGTACCATCAATCACTTCCTCAGCAGCATCATCTTCACTACGGAGGGAATCTGCAGCCCGAACCCCTTCGCCAATCGCATGAACTCGTCGGTCATAACTCGATGCAAGGGCTCTTATGGCACTCCTCTCAACATCCTGCCGGTCCTCTTCAACGTCTTTAAGAACCTTGGCTCTCTTCCTGCCTCCGATGGTCTCTTCTTCCACAACCACGGAGCGGCCCCTTTTGCCAACGACACTTCTGATGACACCGTCGTCCTCCCTACAACTTTCAACCTCACCGTCACCGACACCATCAGTGGCGAGGTCAAGGGATATATGGGTTACGAGATGATGTGGCCGGAGCGCAGTCTCGGAATCCACTGCAACGAGTGCAACAATACCAAGTTCAACGATGCTTACAACTCAGCTATCGCATCTGCCTTCCAGGCTCTCCATCCTATCTACTCCGAGGTTATCGTCGAGAGCCAATGCACACAGGATGTTCTTTGCTGGTAATCGCGTTTGTACCTATGGGAGGGATTGAGAGCATTCATGTTATGTTGCGGTCTTGTGTGTTCATGTGGACTCTGAGCGCACACTTGTCAGGTGGATTGAAACCGTGGATAAATCATCGATAATGGTTGGTTGTGTCATTACTTTGCTCACCTTGAGTTGCTTAGTTAGGAGTTACAATGAGACTATACTTTGATATCGCCCTACGGAGCTGATGTGCTTGGTGCTCGCGTTCTATTGTCGTTGTCGCTTCTGCTTTCGTCAGTTCAGTGAAGATCAACACGGTGTTGTGTTCAAAGATAGGGCGCGGTCCGTAGCCGCGGCGGATGACCCGAATGTCGGACTTTTGTCCGACACCCTATCAACCAACTAGACAGTGACGTAGTCGCCTGCATGAGTATCACCCCTGCCATCCCCAACACACTCAAATCCGGGGTAAACGGTATGATAAGTTGTCGTTGCCCGCTCCGCAGGCCCCCGCTGGCGGTCCGACGACCATCGGGGACAAAATGGCCCGATGGGATGTTCCTCTTGATACCATCCCCTGCATCTGAAGATAAGGTCCATCAACCGCTGAGATAGAGCGTCAGGATGCCAATTGGCTGGGAAGCGGCTTCTTGGTGGCTGTTTTAAACCACCGTCGATATCGTCCGGAACATCTAGATCACCTTTCAAGTCCACTCCGCGGTAGACTTTGGCAGCAAGATGTTACCCACAGACGGCAAGATGGTCGAGAAAGACACGACACAAGACGCGACGGATGTCTCCCAGGGAGACTCCAAGACGATCCGGCACCGCTCTCACAACGGCGGGGGCAGGGACATTGCCGCCCACCTGGCGGACCAGTTCGCCAACGAAACCGACTATGATCGCCGGGAAGAGGTCAAGCTTCGCTGGAAGCTCGACTTTCGACTTATTCCGTTCCTGTGGCTTAATATCACGCTGCCTGCCATGGACAAAATTACGCCGTCGACGGGGGCGCTGTATGGGATGAGGGAGGACTTGGGGTTGAAGGGGGATCAGTATGCGTGGGTCGGGTCGGCGTTCTACGTGAGCATCTTTCCTTCTCTTAACCATGGACTTTCGAGAAACTGGTGAGTATAGTGGCTGATTTTGACGGGTTAGTTTGGATACTTGCTTTGGTGCTTCCCATCCTCACAGATCCTCCAGCGACTCCCGATCGCAAAGTCCATGTGCGCGGTCATGATCATATGGGGCTTCGTGCTCATTGGCGCTGGGTTTTGTCGAAGCTTTATCCCAATGGTCATCACGCGCGTTCTTCTAGGCGCCCTTGAGGCTCCCGTCGCTCCAGGGAACTTCATCATCATGACGATGTGGTACACCCGCGAGGAGCAACCCATCCGAGCCGGCCTCTTCTACACCGGTAGGTGCCGCCCCAGAAACTGCAGACATCTCTATCTTCACGTACTCACACTAGACGCCGTCCAGGTCTGGCCACAATCATAACCGGCACCCTCGGCTGGGCCGTCGGCTTCCTCCCCACCCACGCCTGGCCCTCCTTCTTCTACATCACCGGCGCCATCTCCATCCTCTACGGCGTCCTCGTCGGCGTCTTCCTCCCGGACAACCCCGTCGGCGCCAAGTTCATCACGCCGCGCGAGCGCTTCGTCGCGATCGAGCGCCTGCGCGCCGACCAGCTCGGTATCGAGAACAAGACCTTCTCCGCGCGCCAGCTGCGCGAGACGCTGCGCGACCCCAAGACCTGGCTGATGTTTTTCTTCAATATCTGGGTGAGCATCCCGAACGGCGGGCTGACCAACTTCGCGCCGCTGATCGTCAACGGGCTGGGGTACTCGCCGCAGCGGAGCACGCTGCTGATGATGCCGACGGGGGTGGTGCAGACGCTGAGCAGCTATGTGTGCAACTTTGGGGTGTATGTGTGCGTGAGGCGGTTCAAGGGGCGCCAGTTGAGGGGGGCGTTTGTGATTGGGGGGCTTGTGGTTGGGATGGTTGCGACGGTGTTGTTGTATACTCTGCCGCTGGATAGTTACACGGGGAGGTTGTGGGCTTTGTATTGGTCGTATTTCTACCTCGGGCCATACATCGGTGTGTATACTTCGTCCCTTCTCGTGGAGGGATTGCAGCTGACCACTGTTGATAGTTGCTCTCGGCATCAACAGCGCCAACACCGCCGGCCACACGAAGAAGGTTACGACGAACGCGATCGTATTTGCTGCGTACTGCATCAGCAACATCATCGGCCCGCAGTTTTTCAAGTCGTCACAGGCGCCGTTGTATCCGCTTGGCATGGGTGCTATGCTCGTTTCGTATGCCCTCAGCATCTTTACGATGGTTCTGTACATGTTGTACTGCTGGAACGAAAACAGACGGAGGGAGAAACTTGACCAGGATGCCGGGCGGAGGGTTCATCTGGATACAGATTTTCAGGACTTGACTGACAGAGAGAATATTCACTTCCGGTATGTGTGGTGAACGGCGGAAGTTGGTTTGAGGTTATCACCATCAACGCTTCGGCAAGGGCAAGTTACTTGAGAGGCTATTCAACCAACTTAAGCAAGGGACGCCATTATCACCACCTTAGTACTCAACTCACCACCCCTTAATTGAATTGAATAATTTAATGCCTTCCATGCTATTATATGTATAATGAGTCAATAGGAGCGCGTAGATCGGTGGTCGGGTATTAGTTATGCTTTCCGGGCGGATGGTAAGCGTCGACAACAACAGGGACGACGGGGACGACGGGGACGACGACAGTTTCGTATGGCGATTGAATTGTTACACTCACAAGTATGCCACTTAATTAGAGCCTCGAAAAAGAACCTCATCAACCTCAAGTTTGGTGTTCAAGATGCACTCGATTACCCTTGCAGCAGCGTTCATCACCATTGGATAGCACAAAGTAGATCTTCAAGAACGTAACCCAAATCCAAACGCTGAAAGTTTCATGGAACATCTACATTAAGTACTTGTGCACATTCCACGTCTGCGCAACAGAAAACATGCCCCATCCAGCCATACCCCACGTCATCCACCTAAAGAGCACATTGCACAGCTGCATAAAGTTCCTCCTCCTCGTGCGCCCGATAAACGAGTCCCCCTCGTTCACATACGGGAACGGCGTGTCCGGGACGGGACACCCCAGAAACTTGCACAGCGGCTCCCACCCGTCGCTCATCCTGAACTCGAGCAGGTTCTCCTCTGGCACAATACTACGGATGTGCTCGTTGTGCTCGAGGAACACCTGCTTGCCGTGCTTCTCAAAGTCGCCCTTAAAGATAGTGCTCCAGTACTTGTGCAGCATCGGGTAGTACATCGACGACGCCCAGTCCACGTACGACAGCGCCCACAGAAAGGGGTCGTTGGCGCGGTAGTTGACGGTGCCGAGGGCGGACTGGTGCCAGCGGTCGACGTCGCGCGTGGTGAGCAGCACCTTCGCGTCCGGGTACGCGGCGATGAGCTCCTCCGCGAAGGAGGCGGCCGGCCAGTCGCAGACGGCCTGGCAGTGTCCGAGGAGCGCGTCCCACTTGTCCTTGCCGAAGGAGCCGACGCCGTCGAACTTGGCGGCGAGGGCTTCGCTCCAGAGGAGGCAGTCAGGCGGGTTCTCGGCGCTGGCGTTGAGCATGTGGTAGGTGTCGACGTAGCCCAGCTGTTTGAGGGCTGCGCGGAGGGCTGTGTTTGGGGTTAGAAAGGCTTGTTGGGGGGTTAGAGGGGACGGGCTGCGTACATGCTGTTCCTGTGCGTCCGAGACCTAGGCAGAGTACCTTCATAGGCACTACGCGGGTGAGTTTGCGGCGGTCGATGTCTGTATCGTTTGTGAAGACGTCGGTGATCGGCCTTGAGGCACCCCCTGCTGTTAAGCCCATGATGCCGGCGTGTATTTCTAGATTCTTTTGTGGGTTGGGTATCAAGTGTGTGTAGTATACGGGCTAGAAGCAGTAGAAGGGTCAATGAAGCAAAGGTAACACAGCAATGATGATTTCAAGCGACGTTGGGAAGATTTTTGTTCATGCAGTGAAGCCTGTGATTCTACATGTTTTATGGAGTCTATTTATCTTCAGCGCAAATCTCTGAATGGTTCTCGGAGCTGACCCGAGACCGGAGAGCAGCCACATCAGTGGAGTTGTGTTTCTGCGCTGCAGCAAACTCTGCAATTTCCGATCCATGCCGCACTTTTACGAAATCACGTATGAGACTGAGGAGATCCCTTCTGGAGTCGGAGGCAACCTCGATTCCCGAGATAGAGTTGGACACTGGTGACCGGGGGGCTGTAGCCAATACTGGACGAACACCACGGTCCACAGTACTACTTTCCTCTCCTGGGTTTAGAGGGTAACTCCAATGATTGGGTAGTGATGCTGCAAAGTTATCAGATCAAAATACCAAAAGGTGCTCCTGGTCTGTTTCGTAGTTAAATGGGGCTCGGAGGAGTCCGCGACCCTCCTTCGGGTTCAACTGTAAATATCAAGCCCCCAGTCGCGGCTCTCGGTAGTTGTAGTTGCGACCCACCGTAGCGGCCCGGTTCGTGATGTTGAATGTGGACAGCTGAAAGCCACGGCCTGCATGTCGATCAGCCACCAGTGATGTTGGAGTGTGAGCTTGTGAAGCGGTATGGATACGACGAATTCTCGCAACTCCCCCACTACCCGATGCCAAGCTTTAAAGCCAAGGGTGAAAGCCGTTCCTTGGCTCTGGGGTGTCTCTTGGGCATTAGATCGGCCTCAAATGGGGCCCGATGTCTATTTACATCTGCGAGAATACCTACCTTGGACGGTTACGTCCCATCGCATGCTGGTCTGCTGAATATACCTATCATGTAGGAACGAGTTCGTGAGAGCAATGAGCATCACATGCTCGCTTTTCTGCACAGTTACTGGCTAAGATGGTTGGCATCAAGACACAACCTTCTCTCAAACCTCAAAGTGAGAACAACTGAGTCTTTATCACACAACGAACAGTACTGTATCATGACAACTGAAAGTATTGTGACACCATTCCTGGTGGGCTATTCGGTGTTGATAGCCTAGATAGGCAGGAACCTTCCGAATAACGAACTGCCGATGAGGCTTTTGGTCCATCTTATGGGGCGAGAAAAATTTTCAATGTGATGGATCTCCACGCGCGTGTGTCTCAAACACCATGTTACTGATGAGGCACGCGAGAAACCGGGCCGCCGTGCTTGAAAGGATCGATTGAGATTGATTGATTAGATTGATAAGATTGATTTGATGGGCTGCTCGCCCACATCGCGAGAGAAAGAGGGGGCAGCGGGAGGTTTATGTTGCAATCGATCGACATCAGGACAGGGGGGTCGGAGTTCCGAGTCCACAATGATCCATCCAGTGCGGAATAAAATCTGGAAAGATCCACACCGAGTGCCAGAAGAGCCAGCGGATAGCGGTCCGAGATCCTGCTGCTGGACCGACAACCTGTGGCCGCCGTCTGATCGTGAGGGCGTCGTGTTTATGAGCGATATGGTTCGGTGGTTGTTTGTCGAAGTATTAGTAGTCGGGAGCATGGCTTTGCTTCTGAGATGAGCAGAGATGGTCCTTCATTGTGTGTGTTTCGGGCTTGGAGGGCTTGATCAACTAATCGTGGGACTAATGAAAATACGATTTGACTGAGGAACTAGTCAACCGTCATTCCATGGACGAAAGCACAAAATAGTTGAATGTCAGTATTAATCGGAAGCTGGGGATAGGTGCATGATATTCGTCTGGGGAAGGGAACCCTTTGTCCTACTCTATGCAACCTTATTCTATGGATTCCCTTGCATCTCTTTGAATGCTGCGGCTAGCCTCATGATGCCATCCTGGATCTCAATCACGTCATGCCACGCCCAGCATAACCTAAATCCAACTCCAAAGCTGGCCATTGCCCGCTCCAGACTGCCCGGGTCACCTGCCACAGTCATCATTTCACCATGTGCTACTCGCACATTGTGGCGTTCTAGAGCGAACTCTGCAAACTGTTTGCCCGAGATGGAGCCACGAGGTAAGTTGAGATAGACAAAGAATCCTCCAACTATGCCGGGTTCATCATTGTCAACCTCAGATTGCCTTGGCGCAACAGTGATACCCACAGGAGACAGATATTCCGAAATAGCTTTTATCATAGCATGGTACCGCTCCTGATACGTCGGAATCAGCTTCCCCCGGATATGCTCATCCAACGCCCCACTGCTCAGAAGATGGCCCATGAACATGGACGACAGATGTCCCTGGCAACCTCCCGATCTGACGGACCCGAGTCTGCACAACTCCTTCGCCATCTCAGGAGACCCCTCGACCCACCCGACTCTCACCCCTGGCGCGACGATCTTGGAGAAGGAACCATTGCTCGCGGCGTTGCCCCAGGGGCTGCCGCCTGGTAAGGCGCGGTCCACATCGACGAGTCTCGGGGGAGGTGGGGGAAGCTCAGATGAACCGGATGCTCCTTGGTCTGCGGGCCAGCAGAGCCAGTCGTACACGTCGTCCGCGATGATCAGGGCGTCGAAATGCCGGGCCAGCTCGACCAGCTGCTTCCGGTGGCGGAGAGACATGACCTTTGCGCTGGGATTGCTGAAGGTTGGGACGACGTAGATGACATGTCGGTAGACCTTTGGAGACGCCACGGTGCTAACGAAAGCGGGGTCGGGTGGTTGTCTGGTTTCCATCTCCAACAGTCCCTTACGAAGGTAGTCAAGATCAATGCCCTCGTCATCCTCAGGGACTCCCCGCATTCGGCCCTCGAAACCAGCTTCTTGAAATGATGGACATGCTAGGAAATAAGTTGGCTCGATCATCCAGATGCCCCTAGTAAACTCTGGGTCGGTAAATCTTGTGAGAAGCATGGAGAGCGTTGCGGAAGCTCCGTTGGTGATAAACAGGCGCTGCGGAGATATTGAGCCAGCAGAAGGTTGGTAGAAATCACTGAGCCATTTGGCGAGCGCTTCTCTGAGGGAGTCTTGGCCCTGATCAGGGCCGTAGACTAAAGCCTTGGCCGCAATGTCATCGTTGAGAAGGATTGCTTGGGCAGCGTCGGCTAATTGCTTCTTAGGGAATAGTGATGGTGAAGGCCAGCTGTTTATGGTGTTAGCCGTTGAGTACTGGAATAATCCAACTATCTTGTTCGTCCTACCCCAGCTGGAGATTGATGTATGATTTTGGCTCCTGTGGAGAAGTCATCGTGATTGCTAGTTTGGTATCTTAATGTTAACGGTAGATTAGCTATGACTTTGGATTGCTATGGCACATAGCTCTCTATTCTGCTAGTATTCTTGTCATGAAATAGCAGCCCATGTCGCCGCCAATGATTGCCGTTTCCAACATTGTCGGACAAAAGTCCGACAGCCTTCAGCTTGGCCCGCCACGCCCGCCATCTTGGCGGAGGCCAGCGGCACCAACAGACGTCAGCGACGTGGATCAACAGCCATGGAACTGCGGGGGCTCAGAGTGCGGGGGAGGTGCATGGAGGAGATATCGATCACGCGATGTGTCCAAAATGAGTGGGCGTATTCACGGTGACATCCTACTGAGAGTTACTAACAGGCTACTGTTGCCAGAACTGGGTCTGATGTTTCGTGACGAGTTCGTTCATCGCAAACCCCTATCTCGACGTGGTCATTATCCGCCGGTTCCCTGGCAGTTCGTCCGGTCTATTCCCAACCACCGCGAGCTCCAGCGAATACTGGGGCATTGATTGGCGAATCCAGCACGACATTACAAGGGTGTCTGATACGCCTGCATGTCGTTTGATAGGCACTATCTCCTCTCAAGAGAGTATTGAGCTTATCATTTCCGCATTTCGGACTGAGACGCCGATATCTGAAGAGCCAATCACTCACGCGGCTCTTCCTCAGACTCACTGTCGGACTTCCAACTCATGCTCGCAATCTAACAACACGCTATGACTCGACATTCGAGAATGCATCCAGCAAGCAAGAACCCGCGGAGGATCGCTTGTATTCGTTGCCGGACACGGAAGAAACGTTGCGACCACGCCGTGCCCACATGCGGCGAATGCAGAAGAAGCGGATCGGAGTGCGTCCCGTATGGCGCAAGAAAGTCCGGCTCATTTGCGACAATTCCGGTGGCATACCTCCGCCAGCTGGAGGCGCACGCGGCGGAAGCGCAAAGATCTCCGCCTCCTACCAACATGATGGCCCACGTTGTTGGCACCCAAGAAGCTGCGGAGGACTCCGAGGGAGATAATGATTCTGCTTCTCCATTTGATGGTGGTGGATACATCTCTGACACCTCGCGAGGTGCACGTCTAGTTCTACAATCAGAACAACGTCAAGTCGATATGGAGGGTCCAGAGATCAACATCCCGAATGATGAACCGCCGCGTCGGTTCTCATGCAACTCGCTTGCCGGCAGCTCCATGACCACTCCCCAAACTGTCTTGTCAATGATTGGAAAAGATTGGCTGGACCACTATACGAACATCTACTTCCGGCATGTACAGCCTCAATGGACGTTCATTGACGAAGTAGCTTGGCGAGACGCGTATGCGACTCACTCGTCCAGTTTGTCTGAGGCTGCGACATGTCACCATTTTGTCATTCAAATGGTGTTAGCCATTGGTGCTCTAGTGAGCAGCTCCTTCCGCGCAGACTGTCCGCACCTTGTACATGCATCCAGACTTCATGACGAAGCTATGAACAAGAACCTGGGCAATGTTACCGGACATTCGTCACCACTGATCAGAACTCAAGCTTCCTTGTTGATGCTTCTGTATGCATTTCATGGACCATCGCCAGACCCTGTTTCTGGAAGTGTTATGTTGGTTCTCATGAATTGTGCAAATCTGATGGATGACAAACATGAGGTCGATCTTTACGCTGGAAATCTTTGCGTGGACTTTGAGCATACCCGTAACATGACTATTATGAGCTCCCACATTTTGAACGAGGTCGTGGCGTCAGCTTGGACATATCCCCAGCCCTTCATGTTCGAGATACTAGATGAAAAGGTAACCTATAATCTCCCTTTCATTGCATATACCTCAAACCTAACAGACTTCAGATCTTTCGAATTGCCTCCCAAATGCCTGCCGGTGAAACGGAGACGGGATTCTACAGGCACATATTCCAACTCAGGTGTATCCAATCAAAGATTCGTCACTTCAACAAGAAGCTTCAGAAGCTGGATCCCTCAGATCCATTCAGAGAAACTAGCCGACTGCGCTTGAAAGATGAACTTCAATTATGGAAAGAAAAAATCGAGGCGGTCACGAGTTCAAGCCCGAAAGACGACTTGGTATACCATGAACCTAGTTCACTGTCAAAACTGTACGACTACAGCTTATCTATCCTGGTGCAAGAGCGGCCGTGCATGATGGGCCACGAAGAGGTTGGTCAATTAGTGGAATGCTGCAGCGAGGCGTGTCGTACCTTTCTGTCATCTCAGGAGAATGACTCGGTGATATACCGGACTTGGACTGCCGTAAGTCCAAGCTTTTCCACGGGTTGTCTTACTCTGCTGACTTCATTACAGTTGATGTACCAATTCAGACTCGGGATCATTTTACTTTACTGTTACGCAATGACGCCACCGCTCCTTAGGACGGCAAACTTCAGTCTTCCTGATACCATCTCCGGCTTTGAATGCTGCCACAGAACTATGGAGAAGTTCTCGATCAGGTGGCCTCGGGCTCTAGTATTTCTGCAGTCCTTTCAGCTCCTGGCGGAGTCGGTGTTCGATGGCCCTGCCTTCGGTGGCCAAGCATGTAATTCGAACATGCTCGAGTCGCCGTCATCCCAGTCACTGTGTTCACCATATGCCCTAGAGGGGGAGAGGAAGACTCGGATGCAGAGCTACATCGTTGATCTACGCGTACAGCATGTTCATCAGGCGGTAATCAGCTTGATGGAGGAAATGCTTGATCGACCCCAGCACCAGGACCTGAATTATGAAGGATTGGGTCTTTTGCCAAATATGTCAATCGCTGGCTTTGATTTGTTCAATTTCTGACTGAGCTTCTATTTTAAATAGCCGGGCTATTCTTCCACCTGTGTTACGGATGCATTTGACGTCTTTAATAGAGCATGTTCTTAGTGACATGAGCGTTAGACACCAAGCAATATTCATGTCATGGCGTTAAACTTACGAAGTTGATCTTGTACTGGGAGATCTTCTTCCATCCATCCTCATCGACATAGCTCTGCTCTGCCGTCCATTCACCTTGCTGTTCCTTTCCCCCGGATCTCTGATACGTGGTGACCCCCTCAATCTTGAGAGTAAGTGGTGACTCGTTCATGATCGAGACCTTCTTAACATCATGCACTCGAGAGTCGGTGTTGTTCCAGCTCTCTTCGAGGTACTTCTGAAGCTCTGACATAAGGCTGGTGTCAGTGCATTGAATTAATGACGTGAAGAAGTGGAAGTCTCACCAGGAACTCCAGTAGGCCCATAGTCACCCTTAATGAGCTTGGCATTCTTGCTGAAGCACCCCGCCCAAGCAGCGCACGCCTCCTTTCTGTCTGCTGCCTCGTAGAGAAAATCGATTCCTCGCTTGACTTCTGGTGCCAAGGCGTTGGAGTCGTACTCATAGTCAAGGATAGCCATAATGAAGGAGAGTCTGAATCGACTGGGGTATTGTTTGTGCTGGTACTGTATGATAAGAGGGCGAAACTAAGTCTCTAATCAAGGAATTTTATATCTGAAGGACGAAACAGTGATTTAGTTGGCATCATTGCCAGTCGCGAGAGCTGGGCAAGCCGCAGTCCGCCTCCCGCAATGGCTCGCAAACCCCGCACACAACGTCGGACAAAACTCCGACAGACGAATGTACGCCGCCGTTGTCGTAACACCTCTTCCTGATCGGTGTGACGCCCGCAAAGGACGGATTATCTCGACATTATGTGCCTAAGATAAGGAATGGGAAATGAGAGCTGCTAGTAGCTCGGGACGCTTCACGCTACCTGAAGCTAGTCATCAGATCTTCCCTCCAGGCAAATATCTCATTCCAATTCCACGTAGTTCGAGATCTCTTCTCTTAGAGAGACATCATCAAAGTCTTGGGGGCTTCGTATGACATCTACAGGATTTGAGGTCGCATCAAATCGTGCATTGCAAACACCATGTTCATCAAGAAGACGGGATCTGGTATCGAGCCGTGCCAGGAGGAGCCCACAGCTGGCTCAGTGCACGACATCAAAGATGCGAACAACTTGGACGATCAAGCAGCCATCTTTCTTCGAGAACATGAAGTTGAATGGGCCAACTATGAAGCCTCTGAAGCCAAACGAGTTCTACGGAAGATAGACTGGCGTTTGATGCCTCTCATCGTGGGAACCACCATCATCGCCGCGGTTGATGTTCGTTAAAATCTCAGCCTGCTCATCGAGCCTTTTAGGAGTAACACCTACTGATTTCGGAGTCCAGAAAATCCTCATTTCGAATGCCGCACTCTACGGCATGAACGAGGACACGCATCTGGTGGGACAACAATACAGCTGGGGTAAGTTCTTGCGTCCTTCATCCAATCGGCTTGCTCATTCTTCAATAGTTGGGTCAATCTTCTACTTCGGATGGCTGATCGCCGAATACCCTGCGAATGCCGTCCTTCAAAAGCTTCCGGTCGGCAAGACAGTTGGCACGGCGGTTGTAGCGTGGGGCGGCTGCGTCATGTGTCTCGCAGCCGCTCAGAACGCAGCTGGCCTCATGGTTCTTCGGTTCCTGATGGGTGTTCTTGAATCTCCACTGTTTCCCGCTGTTACGATCCTGAACACCATGTGGTACAAGAAATCAGAACAGCCTGTCCGCATGGCTATCACGTTCACAGGGTTCTCTAGCGTTTGTTTATCCAGTATCACCAAAGAAGCGTGCGGCTAACATGCTTACAGCTCGTGACAGGGATAGTCTCATACGGCATAGGTCATGCGAAGACTGGAATTGCGTCGTGGCGGCTTCTGTTTCTCGTCATCGGAGGCTTCACTGTGTTTTGGGGAGCCATTCTACTCGTCTGGCTTCCTGACTCGCCACTTGCCGACAATTTCCTGACCGGCAAAGACAAATATATCGCACTAGACCGAGTCAAGGACAATATGACTGGTATTGAGAATAGGGCAAGTTAATTCCTCAGTACCTTTGAACATTGGGACTGACTGTGCCTCACAGAAGTTAAAGTGGTACCAAGTTCGAGAAGCCTTTACCGATTACAAGACCTACATACTCTTCATATTCTTCTTGAGTATGAACGTACCGACAGGTGGCCTGGTGACCTTCGCAGCCCAGATTGTCTCGGGACTCGGGTACGGAAAGTTGGAAACTACCCTACTCGGCATGCCGACGGGGGTGATGCAAAGCTTGGCTGGCTTCATGGTAGCCATACCGCAAAGATGGCTGACAAACAAGAGATGCCTTTCGGCAGGACTTTGTTGTCTCGTTCCCCTGGTCTGCTCGATTGTCATCAAAGGTACCGTACCCGCTCCGTTGCCTGAATGCCGTCACTGACAGCCGACAGAGCTACCACATGACAACAAGGTAGGCCGTTTGATGGCATACTACTTCTTCTACTTTTTCTGGGGTCCATACGCTACAGGTAAGTAATGCATTCCACAGTCGGGCAACGCTTTCTGACAGAATATGCAGCACTATCTCTCCCAATGGCGAACGTGTCAGGCCACACCAAGAAGCTCACCATCAATGCCACCGTGTTCTTGGCTTACTGCATTGCCAACATTGTAGGGCCTCAAGTCTTTATCGAGAGAGAAGCTCCCAATTACACGACCGGATACAGCGCCATCATGGCGTTTGAGGTGGTGGCTATCGCGTGCATGGTAGCATATGCAATTGGATGCATAATTGAAAACAGAATCAGGGACAGAAAGGAGGGTACCGAAGTAGACGTCACTGTCGTCGATCAGCTCGGGGATCTCACCGATTACGAGAAGAGGGGGTTCCGATATATCTACTGATGGACGTGGAGAAGATCTAATACAGTAGACAAGCTTGATATTGCGACCTCGAAGGGTTGCTTAACATCACTGGCTCAATGATTAGAAACATCCGTCTAGTCTCATAGTTCACGTGGCAATTCCTGTTCTTGTTTTGGACTGGAAGTGAAGGTCATAATCGTGGATGCAGGGAAAGAACAAATTACAAAACCACTTTTTTCGGTGGATTTTATCTCGGCTTACTGGCTGCCTAGTGTGACGCATCTGAGAATTGTAAGTGGCTGGCTAGCATAATACGGCAAGCCCTTACAACTAACAAGCATCCTTAAGGCTTATCTATGAGACAGTCGCCACCAACACCGTTTGTAAGAATGGTGGGCTCGGCAAAACTATGAGACTGAAAGGCGAAAAGCGAGGCCGAAGCCCTTCAACGCTTACCTTAGGTGTTGGGTGCTGATTCTCAATGTCTTGACTGCTGGCTGCATGTCTTACTATTACGCCGTTCGGGACCGAAGCGTACCGGATGGTGTCTCGATCATTCGAACTCAAGACAACTTGGGGCAGTCGATTGCAGGATATGTCCCCGAAACCTGCTCATCGGGGCTGGAGAGATATATCAGAAGGCATGGACATCCAATCATCAAGGTCGGAGACAAAAAGTCGTTTCAGTAAGCTGCGAGGCGCCTCGTTCGATACGATGCCTGTTACCTGATTTCAAATCATCGTGATTGGTTCTTAGGCTCTTTGAGTGAAAGACGAATGAACGATTGGTGATTGTTGTCGAGTTTTGCAGCATCACACCATCTCTCTTGATCAAATGCAGACAACGTGTTATGTACTCAATCAGCTCCTGTCTTCAATGAGGTATCTCTCGGACCCGAAATGATCAACCGTGGGGGCCGGCACTGACAACCGGCTTGCCCCTTGCTAGCCACTGGGGAGCCTCATTCGAACTGTGGCTGCATTGGATAGTGGAGATCAGGAAACGAGTGCCATCCCATCTCTCTCCCACACCATTGACCGATTACAGTTTCAGAACAACGACATCGAAAAAGACGTTGGTTGTATGGGAGGGTGGCTTGACCGGTTTAACGCCACCATCTGTTGAACCAGTACGGAAACTTATACCGTAAGACGCTTATGCAAATCCGGCGTCGGCCCCACCCGTCCGGACTTCCCACTGATCTGTCCGGAGTTGGGGTCACAGACCGAAAGGATGCCCTTACGTTTTTCAACTGGTCTTTCGTTCCCCGCATATATCCCTGGGCTTTCAGATGAATGTGACAGCTAAGTACGGTCCGTGGCATCGCGCCCGATGTCATACTCGGCGAGTAGCCCTCCGATTCGTTTTGCCTGCACCTGCCATCCCATCTCAGGGAAACACATTTGCCTAGCTTAACTTACCAACTAGCCCCAAAATCAGCATCTAATCTCAAATATGACGAGCCGTATTTCAAAGAGGCGTAGAGGTACCATGAAGTCACCAGCTCGTACGAGCACCGTTGGAATGACCCACTTGCGGCGAAAGGGATGCATGTAAGCTCGCCATCCATCCTCGGATTCGACGATTGGAGGCCCAGTCTATGTCCAGGTTCCGTAGCCTCCCTGCAGGAAGGTGTCTCTCTCGCTGAATGAATTCAGGTCTAGTCTGAAGCAGGCATCTGCAAGGTCGTACATCACCAGTCCCTGAATGAGCAGGCACCTTTTTCCTCATGCCTGGTCTCGTGAGCGGAATAATCGCTTTTTCACCATCAAATAGCAAATCTTGGTTACAATCAATTTGCCAAAAGCTTACAAGCTTCTTCCTCTAGGGCAGCGAGACTAACATGCCGGAAGATAAGAAAAAATGTTTTCTCTGCCCTCGCGGACTCATACAACATGTTCCCTGATGTGAAAAAATGATCACAGATCGTCATCCTAAAATCGACAGTATTACTGTATTGGCTCAGACGCATGTCATATTGGATTCCCATCCCTGCGCACCATCCTTCGGATCAGTCACCAAATGTCTTCCGCTGTGCTTTTGAGACATGCACCATCGTGTCGGCTCAGCTGGTGGGGTGTGTTGCAAGGCTTTTCGTTTATGATGCTCGCATCAGCTCGGGCCAAGGCATCATCCCCTTCGCAGAATCTAGCCATCCAGAGGATGCACCATTGGGCCGAGCGGTTTCCCGGCATTCCTAGCTCATGAACAATGGGGGGTGGTATTGCTGGACATGTGGATCTGAAAACGGGTCCAGAACAGATATGCCCGGTACAGTCAAGATCAGCGACTCCATACCACACCACCGGTCGTGTATACAATGTTCAGTGGATGCAACTTACGAAACCAGATGCGGCACAGAGGTTCAGCAGGCAGCTATGCATCGGACGAGAGACAGGGTAGGTGACATTGTGTAAACGCGCGCGTGTGGAGGCTCCATAGCCCACCCAGCTTCTTGGAAACGGTCTCGCCCTGCGGATGACGATCCTCCAGCTTGTATATCTAGGTTCAAGACCGCGCTCTCTCTGTCTCGCAAAGTCGCTTCTAGCTTCTTCATATCGTCGCTAGCAACCCAGACTGCATACACAAGACTTCTCTTCAGAGAGATGGACAATTTTGCTCTGGTCATATTCTACCTGGGCATCCTCGTGGTGCCAGGCTTCCTCTTTTCCTCTCTTCGCCGATTATCTGGATGGTCTAGCAAAGCGTCGACACACGATGCCAAAGGCCCCAAGAAGTCTGCCAGGTTCCCTGGTCCCAAACAGTATCCCATCGTCGGTCGTATTCATGACTTACCCAGATTTGCCATGTGGCTGAAGCTGAAAGAATGGGCTGATGAGTTCGGTCCAATCTACCAGACCAGCATGCTTGGCCAGAAGTTTGTTATCATCTCCGACGAAGCGATGGCTCAAGAGCTTCTCGTCAAGAATGGTAACAATTTCGCCGGCAGACCACAGATCCGGGCTCTGATTGACCACAAACTGGGACCTGCCTACTCCGCATTAATGGATCGGCATGGTAAGTGGTGGGCTTTCATCAGTCGCGACACTATCAATGGGTAAGGTTAGAAGCTAACTGAGCTTCACCTGACCAGACACTTGGAAATTCCAACGCAAATGGGTCCATGCCGCAATGGCTGCAGCACACCAGCAGCACTTTTACGGCCACATCGAAAATGAAGTCAAGCGCTGGCTTGTCACACTGCTACTGGACCCTGAGAAGTTCCACGGTAACACCCGCGAGCTAACGGGGCGGATCATCAGCCGCCTTGCTTGGGATGACGCCTCCCTCGGCAAGGCGTACGGTGACAGACTGACAGCGCCATCGCAACCCTGACACAAATGTCAGTGTCTGGCCCTGTCGTCAACACCATGACCCCGCTGTGGCACCTTGGCGACCTCATACGGTACAACCCCTGGCGCAACCACGAGGTGGCGCGGGAGAAGAACCAGCGCGCATGGTGGCTGCGATCGTTCCGCCTTGCCAAGGCACGATACCGCAGAAGCGAGCTGCCAAGCGATACCTGGACATACCGATACTTCGAGCAGTTGCAGAAGGCAGGCAATGAGACCCTAATGCAAAGTGAAAAGGACGAAGACTTTGCGGCCTGCATGCTTGGCTTCCAATGCCTTGTAGGGGTAGTGACGATCTCTGGACCTATGCAGTTCTTCTTGATGTGCATGGCGCTTCACCCTGAATGGCTGAAGAAGTGCCAAGATGAGATCGACAGGGTTTGCGGTGATCGGATGCCGACCAGGGACGATTTCGCAGAGCTTCCGACGGTGAGGGCTTGCTTGAAGGAGACACTTCGCTGGAGATCCGGTGTTCCTCTTGGTAATGCAATTTGATTTCCTAAGGTTGTGTCCATGCAAAGCAGCTGCTAACCAATTTGAAGGTGTTCCACATCAATGCGAACAAGATTCAGAATTCAACGGTGTCAAAATTGAGAAGGGCACCATCATTCTTGCTTGTGAATGGTAAGTCAATGTCTATCCGTTTTGGGGAGATGTATTAATGAACGTTTCTTCAGGAATATCAACCGTGTCTGCGAAAAGTACCCTGACCCTGACCACTACCGACCCGATCGATACCTAGAACCGGGCTTCCCGACGTATCAAGAACCCCTGAGTCGTTATCCCAATTTCAGGGATGGCGTAGGCATGCACACATTTGGCTGGGGACGGAGAACTTGCCTCGGCCAGAACCTCGTGGACGATGAGATGTTCGTCGCGGGAGCTGCTGTCTGCTGGGCTTTCGACATGGGTCTGAAGAAATGCCCTGTGACCGGTAAAGACGTGACCTTTGACACGGAGGCTACGAACTCGAACGTGATCTTAGAACCATTGCCATTTCCAATGCAGTTCAAGGTCAGAAGCTCTGAAAGAGCACAAACTCTGTTGGAAGGCTACAATGCCATCAGAAATGAGCTGAATGTTTAGGGTGTTTTTCAATTAATTACTTATTGGCTCGGACATATTCAAGCACATTTGTTGGAGCAGCAAGTTTCTCATCTATAAGGTCATCATAATGCACACCTCCCTCACGTAGAATGATAAATTTTGGGGAATGAGAATTAGAAACCTAACTATCAGATTCGTTCAGTATAAACTTGTCATCATTTTACCTTTTCTTGTACACGTCCCCAGTTCTCTCGATCTCAAAGTTCGCATCCTTTCCCCGACCTTCCTTCTCATACTGTCTTACCAATGGGACAACGTCTCTCCCGAACTGTTCAATCTCTTCGTCGTAATGGAGGAACGCAGTGAGCACCAAGTTGATTCCCAGACTCTTCAACAGCACCAGACGCTCTGCAACTTGTTCCTTCGTTCCGATAAGCTTAGTCTTGAAGCCGTCATTGTACTGCACCAAGTCATCAAACTTGCTGTTGGCCCACATTCCCGTCTTGTTCGAAGTGCTCGCTCCAGCCTGCTGAACAGCGTCGCGGAAGGCATTGACGGCCTCCTTGTCAGCCTTGCCCTGGATCTCTTGCAACACCCGAACGGCCTCCTCCTCCGTCTCGCGAACAATGACGAAGCCATTAACAGCGAATCGCACCTCGTTCTCACGCCCAACCTTGGCCGCCCGAGCCTTCACGTCTGCAATTTGGTCACGGAAACCGTCTAGGTCATTGCCGTTCATGAAGTACCAGTCGCTGACCTCGGCGCCGTTGTTGCGAGCATCGTCACTGTTGCCACCTTGGAAGATCTCCGGGTGAGGCTTCTGTACCGGCTTTGGGCTGAGCCTGTAGTCTCTGTAGCGGTAGAAGTCACCTGCGAACGTGAAGCCGGTGTCTTCGGGCGCGGTCCAGATACCCTTCAGGCAGCGGATGAACTCATTCGTGCGGCGGTATCGCTCTGCATGCTCAAGCCACCACTCACCCACGGCCGTGAACTCGCCCTGAAAAGGCTTTAGTGTCAATCATTTCGATGGCGGCCCGAGTAAACCTACCTTGAACCAACCTGATACCAGATTCACGGCGATTCTGCCGTTACTGTAGTGGTCGATACTGGCGATCTGCTTAGCAGCAACGGTGGGGTTCCATGGACCCGGGAGGATGGCAGCGATGAGCTTGATGGTGTCTGTGCCTTGGAGAATGGCCTGAGAAAATGAGACAGACTCATGTTGATTCGCGGCTCCGTAAGACGCCGTGAAGCGAATTTGAGTGAGGCCGTACTCGATGCCTGCATTTTCCGCGGCTTTGGCGTACTTAATATTGCTGGCGAGGTCCCAGTTTGTCCTTTGAGGGATCTTGCTAATAATCAAGCCGCCTGAGACGTTTGGTACCCAATAGCTGAGAGGCTAGTCAGCTGATGTATCTTGATCTCGTAGAAGGCAGTACATACGCGAACTTTAGACGGTCAGGGTCGGTGTTGAGAGGATGCGGCTGGGCCATGTTGTCTTGATAGGTAAGTAAAAGGTCACAATGTGGGTGTAGAGACCAGAGATGTTCAGCAAAAGAGGCGCAAGACGTCTCGAAGCTGCAGTTGAGAGGTGTACCAGATGTCTTCGAGGTTAAGTGTCCCGGCCAGATGGAATCCAAGAATCACGAACATGTGTTGCATGAGCGACAAAGGTGCGTGCGCCCTTGCAGCTTTGAAGGCAATGGGATGTGGGCATTGGGGGCCGATCTGTTTACCCCGATAATTGGGACGAGAGATCTGCCATTCCGTTCTGCCGAGATGTATCAACGGGTCTGAGAGAGTTTGCTCGATTTAATTAATTGGTTGAAATCCGCGTAATCTTGGAAGGTCCAGTCGAATGTCAACATCATAGCAGCTATGTCGTGATCTCCAGTGCAACCAGACGATGCATGTCAAAGCTCAGATAACCCCAGCTTAGACGGACTACGACGAATAACAGCGCATTCGATCGTAAGAAGTGTGGTGCGTGTAACAAATTACTCCATCTTCTGAGGCAATTGCATCATTGTTGACAGAATGACGAGACTGGCAGATCCCGGCCCATTGGAGCTTTCCCCACGTTTCGAAGACCCCATTTCTCCAATGGATTGCGCGAGGTGTGATTCTCCTTAGATCTGCGAACTTTATTTTAGTTCAACTGCCGAAGATGCGTTCAATTCGCAAGGTTGCGTTCAGCAAACAGGGATATGCAGATAAACTCAATTTCATTTTTTTCGGACACAGCGCCGTCGGGCTCTAGTTCAAGTATGCCTTCAAGTTGGACTTCGTATGAGTGATCCAATAATCTGGAGTCTTCGTCACTTTCGAGACTTCAACTTAGCTTCACCACTTCCTGCTTTCTGCTACTCCTTCTAGTCAACATGTCTATTCATTCATCGGTTCAAAATGGCACGAGCGAGAAAGCAATTGAGACCGTCAGGCCTGAGCCGGCTCTGGAAAGATCGCAGACCGTCCATTTGAGCTATCCGAGGTTTTCGGCACCCCGGCCTCTGCCTACAGCTGCTGTAAGTCTAGGTTCTCAGCTCAATGGAGCTATTCTAGCTAACGATACGTTACTCAGACTTCGCTACCCATCGGGGCGTTTTCGACGACATTGACGACACTTTCGCTGAGTTTGATGGAGTGGAGAGGAGTCACAACTACGAACGTCTACATCGCAAACTTCTTCTTTCTCGCTGCTTTTGGGCTCTTCATCTCAGCCCAGTGGGAGCTTACGGGCGGAAATGGCTTTGGCTACAGTGTTTTCAGTGCCTTCGGTAGGTCTATTGTTTATTTGGAATCGACAGAAACGTGCGATCCGCAGTGAGGGCGTCTGACGAATCATCTAACACGATCTGAAGGACTATTTTACGCGGGATATGGTGCCATCCTGACTCCCTCGTTTGGAGTTGCTGCAGCCTACGGTAATGACACAAAACAGCTCAACAATGCTCTTGGTCTTTTCATGATCAGTAGGTGCCAATCCGCTTTTGAGAAGAACACATCTGACATCTGTCTTTCTCCAGTCTGGTCGGTCTTCGTCTTAGCGTACCTGGTTGCGACTCTTCCAACCAACGTAGTTTACATCCTCATCTTCATTTTCGTCGAGTTGTGTTTCGTTCTTGTTGCTGCAAGCTACTTCGCCTTAGCAGACGGCCACGCCACTGCCGCTGTCGGTCTCAAGAAGTCCGGAGGAGTGTTCGCATTTCTCGCAGGCCTTGTCGGATGGTAAGACTTCTATCATATCTACACAACTTCCACTAATGAGCTGCTGCTTCTAGGTACCTGACATTTCACCTGCTGCTGAAGGATTCTCTCGTTGAACTACCATTGGGAGACACATCGCAGTATTTCCCTAAGACAAGAAAGAAGGTTGAATAGTCGTAAAATTTAAGACATGTCAAGCCTCAGGAAAACCCGATGGGCAAACACGTAGACTAAACCTGGGGCGGTGCATGACGGGGAGCTTGTTTCATCCAGCTGGAGGGCGGGCACAATGACAGTAGGATTGCATGACTTGTGTCTCGTAGATGGGAATAACTGCCAAACTGTAATAAAATTCGGTCGCATCGTTCGTTAGTCACTCGAATATTTTGTGAATGACGACATATTCGTCTTGATCAAGTGAACCTACCAGATTCTAAGGGTAGCCCCATACCCACCATAATGAGCTCATATCCATTTAGCCGGAGCTTCAGAACATGGGTCTCAGAAAGTCTCCCGGCCGCAGTAACTCTGTCCGTGCATGAAGCGTTATCGCTGACATGGGGTTTCTTCGAGCTAGTGTGGGGAGCTATGGGTAGCTCGGCTTTGGATTCGATGGCGACATATCACAACATAGCTGTGGAGCGTTGCGCGAGAGCGTCAGTCGTAGCCGGCATCTCATTATCCTGTCGCATTCACTGACAAGATGAGGGGTTCAACATTTACTCAAGAAGTGATAAGAGACGCATTCTCGAAGCTCACCGTACATATTCGTTAAGTAAGTCGCATTGCATTGGGATATCATTGACATTTTGTGAGATCTTACTACGTATTTTGCTATACGAGCGCTTTATTCTTCATCCGTCCGAACCTGCATTTTTCCACTCCCAAAATGACAAGCAACGCTCGTTCCGTCCCGTCGACGGACCCTAGCGTCTACGATGAATTCAAGGTGAAGTGGTCGAGCCTTCCAACAGACGAGAGCAGCTGGCTGCAGCGAGCCAAAGACGTCGCATCAGTCTTGGCTCAAGATGCAGCCGTTCGAGAGAAGGAAAACAAATCACCTCGCGCAGAGATCGCCCTTTTGAAGCACTCCGGCTTGTTAAAAGTTCTCGGCTGGAAGAAGTATGGTGGTGGCGAGCAACCATGGAGCGTGGGATACAAGGTGATCCGAGAAGTTGCCAAAGGCGATGGGTAAGTGCCATGGCCCGGGAAGTAGACATTCTAAGCATCTAACCAACTGGACTAGATCCATCGGAATGCTTCTTGGTTATCACTTGCTTTGGTCAACGACCGCAAATGTGATCGGAAGTCCAGAGCAGGCAGACCGTACTCAGGACCTCATCATCTCGAACAACTATTTCGTGGGGGGCGCTGTTAACCCTCGCGACAGCGACCATAAGATCACTTCAGATGGCGATACCGTCGTCTTCAACGGCTTCAAGAACTTCAACACCGGCGGTGTCATCTCTGACTTAACAGTGCTCGAGGGTGTTTTGGAGGGAACTGAGGACCATCTTTACGCCATTGTGAAGACAGATCAGCCAGGCATCATCTTCTCGCACAACTGGGACAACGTCGGTCTGCGACTCAGTGAGTCCGGAAGCGTCAAGATCGAAAACGTCAAAGCCCCTTGGGCTGATGCTCTGGGATGGAACGCCGCCGAGAAGAAGCCTGATCCCGCGATTCTCAAGATTCCATTTGCCTCCTTGCTTCTACCAACGTGAGATAGTCTACTACGCCGGACATCATTCAGTTGCTGACAGGCTCTACAATTAGCATTCAGCTTGTCTTCAGCAACTTCTATATCGGTATCGCATGGGGAGCACTAGACTTTGCTTCCGCATATACCAGAAAGAACACCCGGGCTTGGCCCTTTGGTGGAGACGTAAGTCCATGAGTCCTGCTGATAAAATACGGTTGCTGATGCGATTCCGATCCAGAACAAGGACAAGGCGGAAGATGAATTCTACATTCTGTCTACGTATGGCAACTTCCTGGCTCATCTTCGTGCTGCCACGGCGCTGGCCGATAAGGCTGGCGAAGAGATTGGCAATGTGTACAAGCACTCTGGAGACCCTACGACCAGAGCAAAGCTCACCGCACAAGAGAGAGGAGAGGCTGCTGAGTGGGTTGCAAGTGTCAAGATCACGGCAACTGACACCGGCTTGAGGGTAACATCGGGCATCTTTGAGGTTACTGGCGCGAAGGCTACTGGGTCCAAGATTGGTCTGGACAGATTCTGGAGAGACATCCGAACGCACTCCTTGCATGACCCTGTTGCGTACAAGAACCGGGAGCTTGGAAGATATCAGCTGTTGGGCGAGATTCCTGAGCCTACTTGGTACACATGAGGGGTAGTCTTCTAGACAGATTTGGCGAAAAGAATACATTCAGATGAGGAACACGATGCCGCAAGAAAACCTAGGCATTTCTTTTCATTCGCTGTAAAGAGGACATAGTGATGAACAACGCCTTTGCGCCCGAATGTAACCATTACAGGTTAGAAGATGTTCCACGACCAGTAACAATCAAAATCCATGCCAGCTGGTAATCGCAAAGCAGCCAGTTACGTATTGTCGGACTCTGAAGATCGGAAGGAGACCATGCAACAAGTCGATCACTAATTTCCATGCCGAGAACGAGGCGTTTGGTGAGAGCGATCGAAATAGCCCCCATATCTCTGAGTAGCACTGGTCAAGGCCTTGTTGCACTATATAATACCCTGGTCTACTCTTAAGAGCTAGTCTTCTTCTCCCAACTACGAAACATCAGTAAATGCATAAAAGTCAATACCCAGTGTGAAAGGCAACTCACAGGTCAAGGAAGAGCTTCCAGAGAATTGAGAACAGAACACCCTGCAAGCCATTGGCCAGAATGCGAGTCTTGAGGCCACGGCCGAGGAAGCCGAGAACGCCGTCTCTCTCGATGACATTCTTCGCTGCTTTCGCTGTTGTGGAGTATTCTGTTAGTAGATGTTCCTCATAGTCCTGCGAAGACACATGAAAAGAAACTTACTGTAAGAGATCTTGGTGTCATTGACCTGGCGATACGTCTTCACAACTCTCAACGAGTTTGACACAGTGTCAGACACAATAGAAGCGCAGAAGCCAATGAAGGCGAGACGAAGAAGCCAAACGAAGATATCGCTTTTGTCAGGCTCGGGGATATTGGCGGTGAGATAGTTGTACTGCAAAGGTCAGCGAGGTATGCTGATATTGACAACAGTGAAACTCACAGTTCCAAACCACGGGTAGTGTCCGACGAAGGTAGCCGCAGCAGTCGCGAATGCTCCCCACCACAGACTTCCGATACCGTTGGTTTTGACACGCTGGCGAAGAATGGCAGTACCCTTCGCTCCCTGCGCTTGGAGTGTAGTCTTGAGAGTGTCGATAGGAGTCAGAATCATGCGGAAAGCGGCGGCGCTTCAATAAAGGGTCAGTACACTTTTACGATAACATGATCAAAAGTTTAATCTTGAGCGGGAATTGCCTACCAAAGCGAAGCAAAGACAGTCTTGATGAGCGTTGGGAGCTGGTTCAAGAATGAGTTTGACTCAAGAAGAGCCAAAATACCGGCATTAGCTGCCGTGTCACCGAAACGGGAGACGGGGCCTGGTAATTGTCAGTCACAGTGATCGCATGGAAAGCTTCAATCTGGAGACAAACCCTGAATGAGGGCAGCGCCAAGTCCCTGGTAATAGCGACCGAAGCCTCCGTCATGGTAGAGAGTCGCCGTAGCAGTTCGAAATCCAGTGCCAAAGCGATACTGGTAGTTCATAATTGTACGAAGAGGCTGTCAAGATGTCAGGGCGTATTCTCATAACCAATAAATATGAGGGCATACCATAAGCGTCAAAACTTGCAGAACCATGGCAGCAGCGCCGCTCAAGCCACCGCCCAGGGCTCTCTTGAGTGCCTTTCCAAGATCAAACTATGCGTCACTGTCAGCTGGACTAGCTTTATCGCGATCTGAGCTGTTCGTTTCACTCACATTCGTATCCTTCGCGTCAACCCATCCTTTAATGAAAACAACCAAGACGAAGATGGCTAGAACAGCCCAAAATCCTCTCCATAGCCACCATCCAGTCGTACGCTTAGGCTTTTCTTCCTCATCAGGACTCGGTGCAATGAGGTAGACCTGCTCTGGATCCTGGTCTTCGTCGTGTTCGTTATCGCCGGTCCTCCGATCCTGGTATGCCGGAGGTGGACGAGTCGCCTCCTCATCCTCGGCCGAGGCCCCGAGAAGCGGCGTGCGCTCGTCGGTCGCCTTTCTTTGGCTTTCGAGATCCGTTTGAGACGCCATTGTTACTGACTTGGAAGCCCACCGAAAACCGTCAAGTTGTGGTTTATCGGAGTGAAGGTGAACTCTCGGTTGATGTTGAAAGTTGGATTTGTCATAGACTCTCGGACCCGCGGTCGGCGGTATCGCGTGCATGCGGGGTGCTATCGCGTGCTTTGACACTGTGCAGGCCCAATTAACTGCGCCACTCCTGGAGATACCAGCCACATGGTAACCCCTGTAAGGATGTTGGGATGACTTTCAAAACTCTTGACATCATTATTGATGTTGGCGAATTTATTATGGAGAAGAAGAGATATCTGGTAATTGGATACAAGTATGCTGTATCGTTACAAAGGAGCGATACAACATAAACCGGATGATCAAGTTGGACCAATCCATGGAGTCCACAAAGGCTCGAACCTCTTAGCCGATGTTGGGGTTTAACACTTTAGGCGTCTTATTGATCATCCCCTCTTAACAATAGTAGCAGAAGTGCAACGTGATCTATTTGGCCTCTTGAATCATCCATTGGCACTATGTTTCATACTCTCCGCCAAAAATGAAGTCGGTGTTGGTGTGGCTGGTGGCTGATATTTTGTTTCAATCAGGAAGGTGTTCGCGGCGTGTCGGGCACTCAAGCACCATGAGCAAGGGTATGAGTAAATGCGCTTGATAGGCCGATAACATCAAGTGAGCTTGGCAATCAAATATCAGTGTCATAGTGGGGTTATCGTCCTGTCAGTCAATGCTTCCTCAACTACTTGGACCATAACTTCTCATGTCAGCGAATTAACCGACATCTGTATCTTCTTTTAGGTGATTCCAAATGGTGTGCAATACGTCTCCACTGTGGTGGATGCTCTCCTTTTTGTCTATTGAATACTAACCAGGGTCTAAAGGCGCATGAGACCTCCGACGCTTATCCGATGCGCCTGCGCATGGAGGCTTTTATCCGGCGGAAGCAGAAAGAAATTATATCAGCCCTGGAGTCACTTGACGGAAACACATTTCGCACAGATGAATGGGAACGACCGAATGGTGGCGGTGGCGGCCGTACATGCGTTCTACAAGATGGTCACGTCCTCGAGAAGGCCGGAGTGAATATCAGCATCGTCCATGGCAAGCTCAACCGCAGTGCAATCGAGGAGATGCGACAGAACCACAAGAACATAGCTACTGATACAGATGAGCTGGACTTCTACGCGCTGGGGCTGAGCATGGTCGTTCATCCAAAGAATCCGATGGCACCCACGGTGCACATGAATGGGCGCTACTTCGAGACTGTTCGCGATGGTTCTGCGCAGACCGCTTGGTTCGGCGGCGGCAGTGACCTTACCCCAAGCTATCTCATTGAGGAGGATGTGAAACATTTCCATGCAACACTCAAGTCGGCGTGCGATGAACACGATGTCGGTTATTATCCCAAGTTCAAGAAGTGGTGCGACGAGTACTTCACCATCAAACACCGTGGGGAAAGGCGAGGAGTTGGGGGGATTTTCTTCGACGATCTAGATGAGAACTTTGGGAACCTCGAGCAGATATTTGCATTCGTGCAGGCGACTATGAATGCGTTGATACCAGCCTACATACCGATTGTGGAAAAGCGGAAAGGCCTTTCGTTCAATGACCAGGAGAAGGAGTGGCAGCAGATTCGCAGGGGAAGATACGTCGAGTTCAACCTCGTTTATGATCGCGGAACGGCTTTTGGATTGAATGTGCCTGGTTCAAGAGTTGAGAGCATTCTCATCAGCCTCCCAGTCACAGCTCAATGGCACTACATGTATGAGGAGCCGGAGCCGGATAGTCGGGAGGGCAAGCTCCTTGAAGTGCTACGGAGTCCTCGGGAGTGGGTTTGAGGTTACCCGAGCTGTTGACAAGATATCAAATCGGCACATCCATCGTCATTTTCTTCTTCCATAGGCATGAGCCGCAAACGGCGAATTGCGGAACTTTGCAATCGCATTCACCGGAGTTCTCACCATCACACGAAGTGCGAAACATGAATTCTCCACAACACGCCTGGGTATGCTTTTGGAGCAATACGATGAACCTGACAACTCATCTTAATTTTGGCATATTCCCTTTGGCTTTCTCGAAGTCTTTTGCTGATAATATCAATAATCTCCTCATCATGGTATCACTTGCGGTCAACCCCCTACTAGAACCCCTCCCTATTCCTACCAAGCCGTTAAAGTTCCTTGACATTCTCCACCTCCCACACTGCGCCTTTGCACTGAGGCTCTCTGAATCTTCCCGTCTCGCCTGCAGAGCAGTGGTAAAGGAAGCCGTACCCGTTACAAGCGACTAAGACCGTTGAGTCGACCTTCCCAGCGCGGAGGACAAGCTGACTCTGCTTATGAACGACGGAGGTTCCCGAGTCACCGCAGAAGTAGACGTTGTTCTGTTTGAGCCCGCAGTTTGACACTCTTTGGTATGAATTCGGCTTGCCGTTGAAGGTGCCCTCGCCGCATGCCGCAAGGGCCTTGCCAGATAGCAGGGCCGTAGCCAGGATGGCGAAGTAGGAAATTTGCATGTTGGCTGAGTGCAACTGGGGTAAATAAAGATGACTGTGCGTCATATTCTGTCAACCTGTAGTCCAAATTTACCTAAGATCTGTTAGAATGCAGGCTTACCTATTTTGCTTGAAGAGAAGCCGAAACTGTAGTGCGTGGTGACTGGGAGAAATAACCGGGTGCCTTGAATCACCTGAGTATTTATTCTTTCCATCTTTACTCTTCTCAGTAACAGTGCTTCTCGGCATCGTCGGTAGGATAATTTGGCAATTGATGAAATCTCATCTCGCCAAATGCCACCAAAACCTTATTCGGTTCGAACCGCAAGGGAACCTGAGTAATGGACCGCATTTTCACAAAGACTAACGGAACACTCCAGGTGCCTCACTTAGTCTTCTGATTAAATAAAATATCCAAAGCCCAGGTCTTACTAGTAGCATTCATTGGTGGAAAGATAGATCAACGGTACCACCAAGTCTCTCAAGTCAAAGTTTCAACAACAAAAGACTTGTTGACTGCCTAAGTACTAATAGGGGCGCGCAACTTGAGTCAAGGCATAATCCAGCAAGTCACTCGTGAGCCGATATTATAATCTTGGACCCGAGTGCCCAGGGATCGCAGCTGAGGATAGATAATTCAACGGCTTGTGGCTGAGCACGCTCGTGACGAACATGCACTGGCGACATATTATTAGCGTGACATGCATAGAGATTCCGATCGTATTACTCAGTTGCCACATTTTTAACAATACCAAAACCCCTCCATCATGGACAAGAAGGGCTGTGCGCCGAATCACCCTCACTCAAGTTTTCCAGGCATTCTGTGTGCTGGATCCACGCTATGCAACCCGGCATCGGACTCGCACTTGTTTTATCAATCCCTAGATGAAAGTTCAACATCATGAGGTTGAGGAAACTTGTGAAAGTCCTGAACGTACGACCATCGCAGCGTCGAATACTGCTTCTGTGAGGGCTTACACAAATGACTCTTCAAAAGGTTTGTATCTATACGTTTTTATGCGTTTAAACGAGACACGCGAGTTTTAGGGCCGCATGACCCCAATCGCCATTTAATTCCGATTGGATTGGCCCGTGGCTCCTTATATCGCTCATGTCATCATCGTGCTTCGTCACACCAGGATCACGCATGCTCTCCTCATTTTCGAGATGTGTTGCCTGTCCACGACCGCAGTCGCTTCAGTATATCACTCGTACCATGGATACCGAATCTCCGTCTATTATTTGCATCTGTCAAGATCATGAGGAAGAGGCACTCGCGGCGGCTGTTCTCGGGAGCGACGACGAAGGACTTCCCGTCACCGAAACGAACACAATAAGCTCAGACAGGGGAACGGCGAAAATTCTCATTTTGGGCTCCTCCAATGAGGTGTTCAGCACGGGCGACCTACAGTACACATTAACAAGTCTCTCGTCGACTCAATGCATTGTTGTCACAACCATCCCCACTCTGCCGCTGCTAGACGCAAACTCCATAGATTTATTCCTAAGCCCATGCCTTGGGAAGGAGACAGTCGCTGTGTCACCGCTACAACATGCTGTCAGTGTTCTTCATGCGGAGGTCGGGGACTTCGGGGGATGGCTTTCGCTTCATCATTCCGCCCCTTCTTCTGACTCAGTTTCCTTGGGTTTGAGCAGCCCACTTGGAGACCAACCAAAGCTACACTACGACATAACTCTAGAATCTCTATCTGCTACCCCGGCATTTCCATCGGCTGCACTACGTGAGCCCTCTGGGTGCCTGTGTATCTGCCTTAGCTGAATTGTGATCAGAAGTTCTTCAAACGTATCATCATGGGACAGCCGTATGCGTATTTTCGGTACAGACTGACGACACCAATATCGATCAACGATCATTCCAGAATGCGGTTCTACTCGCAAAAGAACTTCGATATTTGGCAGTTGACACCGACTCTTCGCTATTGACGATAGACTCTCTTTCAGCCACAGAGCATTTTGTGCCCGCAAGGCCAACACAGCAGCCGAAACCATTACCTACATATCATTTCCCGACCCGTGGAAAAAATGTTCTTCTGGTCATACCAACTGAAAACGCCAAGAAGAAGGAGGTCCTTGAAACGAGCATCATGCGAAGAGCGCCTGCTGGCACTCAAATACATACCATAACATTCCCAGTTGAGTCAGGCGTTGGAGAGCAGCCCTACAGTATTGCTG
Organism: Colletotrichum siamense; assembly: GCF_013390195.1. Lineage (NCBI taxonomy): Eukaryota > Fungi > Ascomycota > Sordariomycetes > Glomerellales > Glomerellaceae > Colletotrichum > Colletotrichum siamense. The sequence continues at coordinate 5,776,236 of NW_023501016.1, read as the reverse complement.
GCTCAGAAGGCGCTCGAAATCGTATTATGAATGCCCTTGCGAGGCTTCAGTCACCAGAATACGCCGAGACATTTTCCAAAGAAAATATCGGATCAGTCATCGCGGCCTCTATCGAAAACTATGTTCAGACGGAGGACATTGATCGCCCGGCTGATTTCGCGATTGCAGTTGTTCATAATGCCACCATGAACCAGACGCGATCAACTTCATCTCGCGGCGTAACTATCGCGCCTCGGTACGTCGATCGTGCTCGCAGGTTTGGGACGATCGGTAATGCCAATTATGGCAACGTTACGGTGGGCAAAGTCATGGCTGCTCGTGTTCCTCAGCTTGATCATGCCGATTGGCACGGCGTTGTGGCTGGTATTTCCAGATATGACTTGCTAGCTGAGGCGATTGCCAAAATACAGATACCATGGTAGACAACCAACAAAAGCGTCATCCGTCTAATATCAAGATCATCGAATGCTACCGATAAGACTGAACAGAATGACCACTGTCACTTTCAACGACCAAGCACAGTGTCCGTCACCCTGCTGTCTTGTTGTTCTCAATAGTCGTCCACTCTACTGGACCGAAGCCATCGAACCGTTGCTCTTTGAATTTGTAGTGGTCCTCTGTGCTCTGTGATGTCTTGCATCAATGCCTACGCTTTCTTGTTCTTGGAAGATCCCCCGAGAATCTTTGCTCTGATTTTCCCGGCAGATCCCCCGATCCATGCCCCCCATACGGCGAGGACAAAAAGCGTCAAAGGAACCGTTACAACCCAGTATATCCAGAATCGAGTGGAAAAGTTCCATCCATACTCGTGAAATTCGAAGAAGGTTGTGCTGAACAAAGCCTTGAAAATGATTAGGGGGGCGCCTAAGAAGTATGTTTGATGGCCTGACTAGCGTAAGATTGCTTACCGATATGAACGTAGCCGGCAAAAATATCATAGTTAGGAGAGTAATGGATTTCATGATCTGACTATCCGTGTTTGCGATCACATTGTACGCCTAATGGTTGACTTTAGCAGCCTGGACGCGATGAAATACTTGTCCAATGGTAATCAGTGAGCCTACCAAGTTCATTTCTCCATCCAATCTTTCGGAGTTAGCTTGAGAACGTCGCCTGAGGCTCTTCATTATCTGCAGCTGAAATCTCAAATATTCGATTGCCTCGGACTGGTAGTCCTCCTCCAGTTCAAGCTGCCTAAAGTTGTCTTCTTGCCTAGAAGCCAGGCGTTCCAAGGTCTCGACACTAACTTCTTGTACTTCTTCGATGTGCCGCGCATGTCTACGAAGATCATTAAGCTCATCGAATGAAGGTCTCTTTGAGCGGCTCTGTATGTAGTCAGCACAGGTCAATACGGTCATGACCGCCCACAACGGGTGTGATGAACGGAGGGCTGGAGGTGGCTCATGTGCCTCACCTTCTCGTGTTTTCGAATCTCTTTGGACATTCGCCAGGTGTATTGGTCACTGATCTTGAGGATCTCGTCTAAAAGCGGCCGGAACAGTGCAAAAGGATCCTGAAACTCAAGAGTGCCTGAGGAGGCCAGAGATTCGAACAGGCGTTCCTTCAATTCTCCGGGTGTGTCGATGCACAGAATCTGGTTTGTACCGTTTGAAGTCCACCGTGTGAAGAACGCCATTTCAAACCATTCATATTTCTTACCACTTCCGTATCTACATTTTTCGCTGCTTTCGAGAATCTTTTTCGTAAGAATACGAGTCCAGGTGGCTAGCAATGCATCAAGTATTAGTCGCTCCTAAACTGTTTATATGAAAAGAACAGGGTAAAGAAGGGCTCGTTTCTGCATACTCAGACTGTCCAGCTTTTTGTTCAGTGATTTGAATTTTCCCTGAGATGGATCTTTGGCTGAGCTCCTGCATCCGAAGTAGCCGTTCAGTTCAGCGCAAGTTTTGTTGCTGACAAAGTCCGGGACATTAAACCATCGCAAGACTTTGCGACGGTGCTCGTCTGACTGGTCTTTCTTCCCTTCTCGTGGGTCTGCGTCTCCTTTGAACGAAACTTCATCTTGGAGAAACCTTGGTCAAACTGGTCAATTACTTTCCCATTCATTTTAACGGCATTTGGATTACAAGTAGCATTTCTTCTTAAGTCTGAGGTTGTCATGGAGCAGGTTGACTGGCGCAGGGGTCCATTCCCACATCTCATCTGTTTCTGGGATACATTCAATTTCAAAGCGCAAGTCTTGTGATTGGAGCCCACGAACCATTGAAAAATAGAACCTCCGCCGCCATTTTTGCGAACGGCTAGCTAATGTTTGTCGCCTATGTGGTTATCATTCCCGTTGCAAGCCTGCTTTGAACTAAGGTACAGCTCGAGACAGATTTGCCAAGAGTGGGAGCAAGATTAGGGATGCGCATGTGTCAGCCATTTGCCCGGACGGAATTGACACTGAAAAGAAGGACTTCGACCTTAAATGTCCCTCGTAAGTGCATAATGACAAGAAATACCGCATCTGTGGACGGCTGCATTGGGTTGCTCTGCATCGATGTAAAATGCGGGGCAGACGTACTATCCTTGCTGCGTCACAACAGGTAACCAACTAAATGGAAGTACGTGGCCAAGTAGTTGCTCTGGCGCTTACGGGGGCTTTTCTAAAGCGTTGTGACAGAGAAGGCCACCAGTAGCAGGACCGTGTGCTTTTCGTAACTCAGCATATGCTTAGCACACGCAACTTTCCTGCAGCTCCGTCACTGTCGCCTGTCAGCCTGCCTGATCACCGAACGCGGCTGCATGAGTAAACCCGAGAATACGCGAGTGTCGACGCGAGCGTCGAATTGAGTTGAATTGAGTCGAATTGAGTCTAGCAGGAGCTAACTGAGCAATCCGCAATCTAGATGTGTCCCACTAAATTCCCGAGGACTCGGATGGTGTATCGATGCATAATTGACTGGGCTAACAGTATTATGACTTGGATCGACATTATAGATATGAGCACAGCGAATTTCTTCAACATGGCTTCGATATATTTTCAATCTCCTGCCGCCTGGTATCACTGACTTACTCGAAAAAAAAGCCATTGCGGCTCCGTGTACAACTCCGTACCACATGCTACTAAGTCCATTGGCTGACGAGTTGGCCATAAGCCAGGTCGAATGCCATGCACCATAGAGAAAACGTAACGCCATTTTCACTCGCAACTTGCAAGTGTTTCAACGTGAGGCCTTGACTTTTGCACGTATTTGTCGTTTCTTCTTGGGCATGATGAATATCGTCTCTCGCGTCTGGAATGAAGACTTCCTTGTCAGATTCATGCTTGATTCTTTCTCGCGTTTGACCCATGCGTCTGTGAAGCACCGACCTCAGCCAACATTATGTATGTCAGCGACGAAGGAGAAGATTTTGGCCAGGGGTCACCAAAAAAGTTGGGGCTTTCAGGTCGTCAACTCCACCAGCGAGGATGAAAAGATCTTTGGTATTCCGAACACTGGTTTGCTTTAATGAACGTCTGCCCAGCCCCAGAAAGGCTCTGCTAAACTCACTCCCCACATACAAGGTCCTCGAAATACGAGTCGTCTTTCGGACGAGCAACCGAATGCAGGTCACATTAGGGACCCGCTGGAGCACTGGACACGCCAATAGTGAAGCGCTCGACGTTGCCAAGCCAGGCTTCAGTGGGTTAAATGGGCGGGAACTTCGGGGTTTAACTCTAGGCTGCCGCCAACGAGCGCCCCACGATGTCACACCGCATATACGCGATGAACCGTTGGTACTTGACTTCTCGCCTGCCCATGCGTTCTATCACTTCACAGTCTCAAAGCCGTCAATTGCTTAGAGAATGAATCGGCAATGGAGTCCTGATATTCCAATACGCCCTGTTGGTAAGCGTGGTAAGACTATCGTTGCAGTCAAGCGAACGTCAACCGAGGGTTCAACTCGGCGAGCCAGGTGCTGCTGATCCGCACTGGTATCCTCGCGGCAGGGGTGTCCTGAGGTGGCCTTCAGGTTAAACCAGCAACAACTAACACGATCATGCTTAGGCGACGGCATGCCGCGGGCCGTTCAGTGGGTACTGGCCTTCACTCTGTGGATAAGATACCTCCAAGCGAGTGAAGCTATTCCCTTTCCATTACATACCGTTATGTCCAGCTTACATGGAGCGTTGATTCGGCTCAAGCGGATAGCTTAACTGAGCCTTACCGACCCTGGCAACTTCTTTCCACGTTGTAAATGAAGCTGACATAGATACGGGGCATCAAAAAGATCTTTTGTATGAACTACCTTATCGAAGAAGAGCAGTTCCACAGATACCAGGCAGGCAGGCAACCTTTCGGCGTACAGAGCAAGACGAGGTATCTCAAGAACTTGACCAAAGAAATGAATATATAAACGAATAAATTTCGCTGCCAATCTTTCCCTCTTCATCCTCTCTCTCCACCAGCAGCTCCCACCACAACCAGCGAGGGCTCCAATTTGTTCAAGATGGTCTCCTTCACCCTCCCCGCCCTCGCTACTCTGGCCCTGGCAGCCCTTACCAACGCCGCCCCAACCGCCCAGACCGAGTCCGTCGAGATCTTCTCCTTCTCCAAGTGGGTCGACGGCATCATCGCCAACCCGGACGGCGACAACCTCACCCCCGAGGAGGCCGTCGAGGCTTGGCACGCGTCCCTCAACGAGACCAGCGCTGCTGCCGAGAACGGGCTGCTCCAGAAGAGGTACTACTGCAACACAATCCCCAACACCGAGGCCTATGTAAGTAAATGATAAATCATAAGCAATGAGTATCTCTAAGCGCGTCGTATCTAACCCAAATGACCAGGTCCCCGACGCCGTCACGTGCATCAACGAACTCGCCCGCAAGGGTGGCCAAGCCTGCCAAGTTGACCGCTCCAGCGTCTTCTGCGTGGCCGGACGGGCTCAGATTACTGGTGTCGCCGGCGGCGGCGCTACTACCACTTCTTCGTCTTGGTAAGTCCACTCACTATTTGCGTCTTTGTTTTTACTCGAGAAATCAGCTGACCCAATGTTTCAGCAACGACGTCGCTCGTGGTGCTGGGTTCGTGATGGACTACTGCACGCGCGCGGACAACACAGTCCAGGGAGCCGAGTATGCGTACGGCAACGGAAACTTGCTTGTCTGGATCCGCAAGCCTGGCAACTAGGCTTCGTTCCAGTATCTGTACACGAGGCTTTGAGCACCAGGCTGGCGGTATGAAACGGTCAAGCTGTACTGCCTCGAGATATGCTTCATCATGTACATAAAGTTATCTACGATCACGATCATGATTAAATGTTAATATTTATTGTTGGATTTGCTGTCTTGGTCTTCACACCATCTTCCATCCCGTCTCTGAGTTGCTGTTGAATGATAGGTTGTGTAAAAGGCCTTCGACTTATACTTCCGGTTGACTTCTATAAGGTAGCGATTGTATGCTGTTGCTTCTGTAATCGATTCATAACGCCCTCCTTGTCCCTGAAGTCCTTCACGTTCATGCTACTATTTTGATCACGTCTGCTAGCTTCAATGATCCCTCCCGGAAAGGAGCGGCACATGTAATCCGTAGGCAGCTTAGAATGAAATCGATGACACCCAAAGTGCCGCATCATCGACGACTTGGTTGGTTCCGGTCTGACTCACCAAAGCCTGGACCAATCCTATGCTGTCAGCTCAAGCCTCACATGTGCAACCGTTGGTGCCGAATCTTTATCAACGCAATAAACAACACGAACCCCGGTCCACGCTTCTTCCCACGGCACAAACACCACCATCATGGCTGCCTGCGAAGCTAACCCCAACGCATCCAGATCTCTCTTCCTCCAAACTCCTCAGCGCCAGTGCCCCTCGCACCACATCCTCATCTCCTGCGGCACCGTCCCCATCGACCCCGTCTCGCGCAAAATCGCCGTCCTGCGCGACATCGCAGACAACACCGTCTGGCTTCCCAAAGGCCGCAAAGAAATCGGCGAAGACCTTCTTGCCACGGCTCTGCGCGAGACGCGCGAGGAAACGGGGTTGCAGGTCGAGGCGCTCCCTCTCAAGGTAGCCACGCGGGCCACGCCTGATCCCAAGCTTCAGGGGACCTTTCCTGTGGGCGAGAATGCTGATGTGACGGACGGCCTGGAGAATTGTGAGCCGTCGTCGGTTTGTGTGTACCCGTGCGTCTTCACTGGTGCGCTGAAGATTGTGTTCTGGTTTGCGGCGAGGGTCGATGTAGAGGATATTCCTCGGGATGTGGAGAGGGTGCCCTGGGATGAGAATATGAGGCTGGAGTGGGTTGATGCGAGGAAAGCAGCCGGGATGATGGCGTTTAAGGCGGACGGGGAGGTAGTTGAGAAGGTGTTGGATGACATGCAAAAGTCTGGGTACCACATTTAATGGTTGAAGCTGACTGGGAGACTTGGGACGGCACGAGTGGTGAACGGTGAAGTTCGATATCAAAGTGGCTATGCCGGATTTAACATTAGGTAGGGGTATTGTCTATCATCGCGCGTCTAATCTAAACGGTCTTTACTTCTTGAACGCTGGCTGCTTCCTGATGAGCCCGTCTGCGTCTCATCAACCTCAACAACACTCATGTCGGTGCGGACGTTGAAGGTCCGACCTCTCCAATTCACAGTGGATCCGCAGAAAACGGCCCAGGTCCAGATGGGAAGAGCAAGGAATTCTCTGCCAAGCCAAGCAGGCAGCCATTCGAAGAAGGATCTGGCAGGGGCGCCGCCGGGAGTTGCGGTGCCTCTGGCAAACTTTGGGGTGTTCTCATCGATCTCGATAGTGTGTCCCGCATGAAGGCGGTTGTAGGTGAACCAGTCGAAGGTCATCCAGATGAACTCGAAAGCCAACCAGTAAAGACCGAAGGCACCCCAAGTCTGGGAAGTGCCAAATGTCTTGCCGAACCAGGGTAGCGTGGTCACGGCGAAGGCGAAATAACCACAGCAGAGCAGGGACTCGACACCAGGTTCGACCAAGGTCGCCGCGAGAACAGTATACTTGCGCGCCCGGAGCCACCTGGCACGGCGGTTGAAGTATGCTCGAACAGACATGCCAGCCATGGGCTGCACAGCAATGTCGCCCACGACGAGGCCATGGTTCCTGAACCCGGGCAGGTTTGATTTCCATAGTAGGTCGCCAATGAGATGGTCTTCGCAGATGTACTCGGAAAAGTAGTCGATGCCTTTGGGGAGGTTCTTGTTCGCGAGGAGAGTTGGGTTTTGGGCGGGATCCGTCACCTGATCCAGATGTGACTTGCGGAACATATTGCTCTTGCCCACAGCACAAGGGGCGACACCAACGGTATTGATTGCGCCGTAAAACTTGGCATGCGTCGTAGCCATAAACATCTCGTCGAGACGTCCACCGCCTTGGGTTCGCGCGTAGTCCAACAAGGATCCGTTGTGGCTTTGATAAGAGTCGGGTTCGGGGCCTGACGAAAGCAGGGTCTGTGTCTCCCGGGTAGGAGCATCGCGAGGAGAAACAGTGTCGACAACGATGGGCAGCAGGTGGACAAACTTGTAGGGCTTGACTTGTTTGCCGTCGGCCTCATAGCCTAGAAGCTTATCCACCATGCGACCAGCAACCCCCTTGCTAATCCAAATGTTGCAGTCCATGACCCAGATGATGTCGCCCTTCGCCTCGCGGTAGGCACGACTAATGTTCCTGACCTTAGGGTTCGGTCCGAGGTTATCGATGTGGCCTGACTGGCCGTGCAGCAAAGGATCCTCATCTTCCACGAGTACGTGGGCATCGAAGCCGGGAAAGTCCTCCACGACCTTCTTCAGCACAGGGTATGCGGGGTCACTCTTCTCGGCTACACAGAGGTAGATGGTCATCTTGTCGGCGGGGTAGTTTTGTCGGAACGAGGAAGCAATGCAGTCGTAGAGGCCATGCTCGAGGCCCTTGACGGGACGAATAACGGTGATGTGCGGGACATCTTCTTTCTTGAGGGAAGACGACACGGCGGGTCTCGGCGGGTAGGAGTAGGATTTGAAGCTATCGCCATGGTTAGCATTGGCGCAATAGCATCAGAGAGCTCAGCTTACATTCTGAAAATCCCAATGGATTGTACAATGTAAACAAACGTGCTCCAGACAACGCATACGCCAGCAATCGCCTGGGGCGCCATTGAGAGGTTAATCATGGCGCAAGATGATGCCGTTGAGGCGGAGGACGTAGAGGTTGACTATTAGAGTGGTGCGATCAAGACAAGACAGAACCAAACGCCATGAAGCAAAAAATGTAGCGGGCCCCTTGTCAGAAGGTCATTGCAAAATCTGGCGATCCAAAGACGTGTCTGAAGTTGACGGGAGGGAAAGCAAAGGAGCGTCAGCAAAAGCCAGGAAGCGGGTTACAAGGTTGCAGCATCCCAAAGTCCCAAAGGATCGGCATTATCGGAGAGCAACAACTTCCACGTCGCGTGGCATTGAAATTCGACGAGCTCCACCAAAATCTCCAAATGCTAAGATTGGGGAGGCGAGCACGGGCCACAGGTTAAAGCCTGGCGCCTGGGGCAGGAACTCAGCTGGGGCTGGTGAGATGTGGCACAGACCTGTGTGGCTCAAGCTCTGTCCGCTTGCGGCTGATGATAGCCCTGACCGCTTATGTCAGCAAGCCACACCTCAATGCCGAGTTTTTCCGGAGGACAAAAAAGAGTCAGACGGTGGGGACGGAAACAAGCGACAATGGATACGGCGGAGTCCTTTTTCTACTCAGAAATTTTCTGCGCGACGGTTGCGACCTACTGCTTTCTTCCCAACCTACCACACGTCTGCCGAACAGGATCGAGCTGCCTCCGGGAAGTGAGGTGATTTTTCGGCTTGAATGGCCCAATTGACGGGTGATCTGTCGGCAGGACGGGTGGAATACCTCAAATAAGTAAGTTGCAAGCTTTTTTCCCTCTCAACGTTCTTCCCTTCGTCCATGGTGGCGGCAGCAGGGCTGGGCATCGCCTTCTATTTCTCGTCGCGATCCTCGCACAGGAAAGAGTCAGGTCCCTCCTCGCTGCCTTTTTGCTACCTCGCTTGCTATGATGACACCATTTCCCATTTGTGCTAAGAGGCGTCTTCATTGAACCTCGATGAATGCTACAAATATAGACTACAACGGTATCTGATCGCAAACTACTCAATTTTACTTTGATCTTGCAAGCTTGTCGTCGTGGGGACATCCAGCTAACCAGACCAAAAGACAGACATGACTTGCTAGAACAATGTCCCAAACCAAAGATACAGCTTCCCAGCCCTCGCCGGCTGGAACGCCGGGCCAGCAGGGCACCCCGGTCTCGACGCCGCGGCCGAGAGGTCCGCCGTTGCACAAGATCTACGAGCTGCCCGCGCCCATACGAACCTTTCCGCTTCCTAGCTTCTATCCGAGTAATCCAATCTCTCTTTTCCACATTTTGTACGCATGGACGAAACAGACTTTCTTCCCACCGCCTGCTGAGCCGTCCGTGGTGTACGAAGGCATTTGGTCCCCCGAGTCCAAGTCCGTCAACGTCTTCGACGCGAAGTCCATGCGCGCGCTGTGGGAGCAGGGATTCTATGGCAAGGGCAACCTGAGTCGAAGCGAGCCCAACTGGCTGAAGCGCGAGCAGGTTCGCCGTGGCTTGGTTCCTGGTCAGGTCAGCGAGCTCGTGACGGCCAATCGTCGCGAAGAGCGCAGGCAGATGAAGTGGGAGCGCGCCAAGTCCGAGCAAGAAGCTATCCGTCAAACGCGTCTCCAGGAAGCGCAGGAAGCCACGTCCAAGACCACCGATGCCACTGTTAGTTCCGTCAACGGCCATGAACCCGCCTTGACTGATGCGATCTCGTTGCCTGAACCAATTGTCCCTGCCGACCCGGCCACCGAACAAGAATCCCTCTCCCAAGATGTGACCAAGGATGCGTCCATAAATACGCCTACCGAGCTTAAGCCTGGTGTTGTGCCTTCTGCGTCTGTCGACTCTCTGTCTGCCGTCGAAACTGGACTAGTCAACGGTGTCTCTTCGCCCATTGAGCCCTTGACGGCCAACCTTGGATCGGCGACGATCATCGAGCCTGAGGATGCTCTTCGAGCAACCGAGATTGCCAAGGCCCTCGGCGAACCCTTGTCTCCTCTTCTTACTGCATCGTCCTCTCCTACCGGCCCTCTCGAACTCCTCCGTCTGCCTAATTCGCACGCGTCGTTGGCCGCAGCTGATTACGTCCACGCCTCGACGAACGGTATTCACAGTCCGGAGTCGACACTGGTGAATAGCGACTCAGAGTCTGTCACCCTGAACGGTGTGAACGGATCCGGCGTCTCGGTCAACAGCCACTCGTCACCTGTCTCGATCTTCGCCGCGCCTGTCGGCCCGCTGGAGCTGTTGTCACTCCCGAACGCACACGTTGCTGTTATTCACGAGTCGAACGACACAACGAACGGCATCAGCAAGGCCAAGGTTATCGCGCCAAAGCTGTCGACGATACCTGAAGATGTCAAGCATGACGGGTCTACCAAGCCGTCAACTGGGCATCTGATCAACGATCTTCTGGATCACGACAGAATTGTCAACGGCACCGACACCGAGAGTACCAAGGCACTGAGCACAACGTCGACGGATGTTCCTTCAACCCCTACCAAACCTATGAAACGCCGTAAGAGTGTGCGATTCTCTCCAAAGGTTGAGTCGGCCACCTACCTGTCGTCCGACCCTCCTAGCCCTAGCTTTGCTTTGCTGAATGGCAAGTCGATACCATCCCTCAATGGGGCATCTCTAGGGCCTAGTGTCGTGGAGTCGGATCAAGAGCCGCAGACGAATGGCACACATGTTACACAGACGGAGGCTACACCAACTGAGATCGTCAACAAGGAACACCTTCAACTCACCTCCGAGGAAGCATTCTTCCTCACCTTCGGTCTCGGCGCTCTTCGCGTCGTCAACCCAATCAACAAGCAACCCATCCCTACCCCCGAGCTCCTAAACCTCTTCCGCCAGTACTCTTACTTCCCCTCTCGCGCGAGCACCGACCTGCACCCCGACGACAGTTTCCTCGTCAACTATGCAGTCTACCACCACTTCCGCTCTCTCGGCTGGGTGCCCCGCGCCGGCATCAAGTTCGGCGTCGACTGGATGCTGTATGCCAAGGGCCCCGTCTTTGATCACGCCGAATTCGGTGCCATCATCCTGCCCTCATACTCAGACCAGTGGTGGAAGGACAGCGATCGCGAGCTCCCTCGCAAGACTTGGCAATGGCTCCACGGCGTTGTGCGCGTTCTGTCTCACGTGCAGAAGAGTCTGGTTCTTGTCTATGTCGACATCCCTCCCCCACCCCAGTTCGACGAGGCTCTCCAGAAGGGCGGCCCGGCGGAGGTCTTCAAGTTGTACAAGATCCGCGAAGTCATGGTCAAGCGGTGGTCTAGTAACCGAAACCGATGATTTAAACCCGATTGTATGTGTTTATGAGTTGTGTGTGGGCGGGCGTTGGACGGATTGGACGGAAAGAAAAAAACACCAAAGTGGCTTTCTACTGGCAACAAAAGTTTCCAAGCAACCAGCTTGAGTTTTTTTGGGATGGACGGAATTTTCATGGACACATGATGTAACACGAAAATTAAGGGACATTCATGCCCTCTCATCTGGAACTTGGGACGACGAGACGAGAGGGCATTGTTGTAAGAGTATGAGTATGCAATTCGGGACATCCGGGAAGGACGGCATCTTCGGCGCAACAGCACGCCCATTTCGAAGCTTCCTACTAGAATACCCCCTTCAAAACACAAACACATCGTACCCGTTTGCGGTATAGAGCTGTATGATGATAATGAGGCAATCTGCAAAACATATTGTGTCGTCCCACAATTTCCACGAGTCACGGCTGTCAAATTCAATCACGGCCATCCCACGGGCTACGGCGTGATCGTGGCCGGCTCACCGACCAAGGCATCCCAGCTCCGGAGCCCCCCCTTCACTTTGCTTCTTTTGGGATGCCCCTCGGGCGGCTCCCAGTTCCACGATCCAGTTCTAGTCCAACCTCGCGCCCGAATCGGACGAACTGCGACGGTGAAATATGTTCCAAGGGCCGAACGAACTCCACTCCTCGTGTACTCGCCCCTGCTCGCGTTCCCAATCTACGTTTAATCTATCCGCACTGGAAGGATTTCCCCGCGATCTCTCTCGCTCACTTTTCGGATTCGCCCGCGAGAAGCTACAAACTGCCGTCCGTTCGTCCGGCATGCAGCGCTTCCTTTCCCAAGCGGGAGAAGACTGCCGCTGCAGCGTCCTGCGTCCTGCAAGTTTACGTAGCTAGCGTAGATCCGAGATCAGAATGGTCCCCCAGCTTTTTCCGTCGGAACGAAGCGTCGCATTTCAACCCATCCCATGTCAGTGCCCCCCTCACTGAACACCCCTCAAAAGCTTAGCTCCAATTGGAGATGTGCCAAGTACACAGCTTGCCATGGGCCACATTACAAGCTCTCCCTTCCCATTGACGGAGAAACTCTAAAAAAGTGCAGCTGCAGGCTGCGAATGCCCGTCCTGGCAAGCCTGGGTCCCCCGCACATCTCCGTGTTTCCCAGCATCATCCCCGGCGCGTCAGGGGTCTAACTTTTTTTGCTTCGCTGAATTCCACGCCGCTGTGCTATGTATGTGTCGAGACCAGCTGGCCACAGCTTGCATTGCACCGTTCTGTTTACAATGGCAACCCTGGCTCAACCGCACATCGGATCAAACGAACCAGAAGCAGAAAGGAGCGTCCGAACATCTGGTTGGTCGCATGGCTTGGCAATGCTGTTGACGAGGGTTAGGTTTGTAAGGGTCATGCAGCTCTGGGGGAAAGCTACGGAGTGTCTCTTTCCTTGAGTCTTGAAACCGGATTCGTATAAGAGGCCGAGATGGCTGCTCCTCGTTCCTCGTACCCGTCGGTGTTGTTTTGTGTATCTTGAAGCTATTCGACTCTCAGCCCGGACAACCCCCCCGTGTAGACTATCACAACATGAAGGCTCAAACCATCCTTTCCGCCCTGCTGCCGGCCATGGCCATGGCTGCGCCCCCAGCAGAGAAGCGAGCTGCGAAGCCTCCCGCTTTCTACCTCGCCGGTGACTCGACGACGGCGAAGCAGTCCGAGGGCGGCGGCGGCTGGGGCAACGGATTCCTCAGCTTCCTCAAGAGCCCGGCCAAGGGAACCAACTACGGCGTCAACGGCCGCACGACGGTGGACTACGTCAGCGGAGGCTACTGGGCAACTGTCAAGAAGGCCGTCACCGACAGCGTCAAGGACTTTGACGTCTACGTGACCATTCAGGTAAGCCAGACCTCTTCTGCTGCTTGTGCTTCATCAGGATACATCGTGTGAGAGAACAAGCTGTTAACGAAGACCGCCTCTTAGTTCGGCCACAACGACCAAAAGCCCGAAAAGAACATCTCCCTCGACCAGTACCAAGCAAACCTCGGCAACCTCGCCAAGGAGATCAAGGCCCTCGGCGCGACGCCCATCCTCGTCACCCCCCTCACGCGCCGCAGCTTCTCCAACGGCGTCGTGACGAACAACCTCGCCAACGAGCGCGAGCGTACCATCGCGGCGGCCACCGAGACCAAGACGACGTACATCGACCTCAACCTCAACAGCCGCAAGTTCGTGCAGGCGATCGGCGAGGACAAGGCGCACTCGTACAACCTCAAGGCCGACGACAATACGCACCTCAACGCCGAGGGCAGCGTCGTCTTTGGCCGGCTTGTGGCGGACCTGGTGTTGCAGAAGGAGACGCAGCTGGCGTCGTACTTTAACGCGAACAAGACGCTTAGCGATGAGATTTGGAAGGCGATTAACAGCTCGACTGTTTGAGGCGGAGGGTTTAGAGTTGGCGTAATTGAGGGTGTGGTTAGATGTAAATATTGTTAGATACAATGTACAAAGATTGAACGCAAACTTGGGAATTGCCTGGATGAGCACATGGACTAACCCGCGAGGCTTTTGGGCGCTGATTGTGAGACCTGGATTTTGCGAGCTTTATTATTCATGTGCTTCTTCAGGTCGGTGTGAATTACTGCCATGTAATTCTGCATGGGCCACCGAGTGACGAAAGTTCGCAATATCTCTATTTGCATAAGTCGTCTTATTCATGCCCCAAAGCCAGAGAGTCTTACTATTCAGGCAGACGAATTTGACTCAGTGTAATGACATTCTTTCACTTAAAAGTTTAGTGAGCCTATGACTTTCTTCCCCAATACGTTCACTCTCAGGTATCCGGGCAAGTAGACGCCTGACGACAACGATGATGCGGATAACGACAATGAACAGGGGGTGTAATAACAAGAAGAACGAAATTAAGAAGAAGACAATCATCCGCTCCAGTAGCAAAGGTCGGCTCAAATGGTCCTAGCAGTATTGAAACGTATATCATTTTGGAAAACCTTCAAATTCCTGAAGGCGTCATATAATGTGAACTATGGTAGTCTCCACACCAACATGAGTCTGCAATAGTATACCCACACCAACTCGTTCGTAAACAGAAGGTGTCACGCCGGATGACCTCTCGCGTATAAGCAGAACATACTGGTTCTTGTCGCCGGCCTCGTTGGCAACCTTACTCTTCCCAACAACCACGCACTTCCAACAACTTGGGTCGAACTTGTAAAGACTCGAATCGACCTGGCACTTCTCATCAAACTCGGCATCTTCAATCGCAAGTCGCCTTGCCTTGGCCACCAGTCGTCCATCCCATTTGGCATCATCAAAGCCTGGCTGAAACGGTGTCTCAACATCGCCCGTCCACGCCACTCCGCCAAACGGAATTTCCATGTATTGGATTCTTCCGATGACCGCCATCCATGACCATGAAGGAACTGTATGATTCGGTTCGTAGTTGATTTTTGACATAGAACCTGAGATGGTCGCTTGCCAGAGAAAGGTTCTCTCGAAATATGCCGAGATGATACCGTACTTGGCTTTCGATTTGAATGTGGAGCTTAGGCGTGTTTGCAGTCCGAGGATCGCCCTTGAGCGGTCAGAAGACTTCGTGAGTATAAGTCCACTGTAGACTCGATAAAGGTATTGTACGAGTCGGATACGTTCGTCTTTGTAGTGCTGGAGTCCGTACGTTGGGAAGTTGGAGTCGCCGAGAAACTGTGATTGTCGGCTATGAGAGAGCCACCAGTCAGTTGGACGTTTGCGCAGGTAGACCTTTTCGAAGAAACTCACTTTCCAAGCTTAGCTAGTGTCTCGCAACAGACACCCTCTCCGCACTCCCAATACACTTGAGTAGCGGTAAAGTGTATGGTTCGCCGTGATAACGCTCGTTCCTGGAGGACCCAACCACGTGTGTTCAAGATGGCTCTCTCAACATCTGCCTGGAAATTATCAATGGCTTCGGCCAGATAGAGAATTCCCTGTGAGGTCTGAATACCAATGGTAGACCTTCGAGTTTGATGGAGTAGAAATCCATCCAAGGACGACTTAGATGCAGTGGCTGCGATTGTTAAATACGCTGAGCTGAACACATCCTCCATTTTCCCTGCCTCTACCTCCCAGTCTTTAGCATCACCTTGGATAATGCAAAGTGAATCGATCCACAAATACTGCACTCCCAACGCGCGTGTGACTATGACTGCATCCCGGAAAGTCCTTGGTAAAGCGTGAAAGGGGATGTCTATCTTGAAGCTCTTGATGTTGTTCGCGTATGTGCAGACCCGTTCATCGTCGTTCAAAGCCCCCCAGCAGTGGCTAAGAGCAACGTAACGACCAAGTTTACTATTATCTGCCGTTTCAATGAGCCGCAGGCCGGGGCTTTGACTTGTCCCCACGTCAATAAGCCTCGTTGGTAGAATGTCTCTTTTTCTCACATCAACTTGACCAGATACGCAATGGTGGGAATGGTTGCAAATATCGATCCACTCATTGAGAATAGTGAGTTGCTGTGGACTACCCGGCCTGGGAAGAATTGGTAGGCCAAGCTGTGCTCCAGGTAGGGAAGAAGGGGGAAATTCTGAATGATGTTAGAAACTGACCTGTTCTTGCGAAAGACTACGTACCCGGGTCGAAGTACATGGATATAGCAGGAATAGCATCATGGGACAGCACGAATGCATGTTTATCAATGTCTGTGGATAGAGCCACAATGTCATCATGATTGGCCAGAAACTTCGAAAGACAGCGGTAGAGAAAGCGGCACATGGGACATGACAATGCGCCTCGATCTAAATCGTTGAGGCCCCGGCCCAACGACAATTGCAATGACGTAAAGTCAATGCTCCTGCAAGCAGCGCAAAACTCCGCCATCTCTGTTTCAGGTCTCAGTGTCGCCCATTCGAGACGCTTGATCAATGTGCGCGCCCATCTATTCTCGGGTATAGTTCGCCATTGGCTATCGAGCTTGCTTGTGCGCTTCATTGGTGAGCTCATGGCAATTTCCAAACTCTCTTTTAATCGGTTCGATCTGAACTTACTGGCTACAGAAAAGTCAGTTGAAGATTTATGTGCCAAAGTGGGTAACCAACTCACATTCTAGGAATCTAGTGTTATGGTTGTCTGTTTCAAAAGCAACAAGAGTATTGAAAAGGCGATTGACTCACGTACTGGCCCACCTCTGTCAGCAAACCTCGTGCATGTATACCATCAACCGTCATGACATACTTGGTTGAACGGCGACTCTAGGTCTTGGTCATCTTTCAATTGGGGAAAAGGTCCTGATGCTTGATTAGCCAGGATTTCCATGTCAGGAGCTAGATCGCTCAAGCTGCCCACTCGGCATTCGGATTTAATTCTTTCCAAATCCCTGACCAAGGCCTCAGCATCGGTGCGATCATATTCGAAAACAAGAAGTTTCTCGGAGATCAGATTGGCCAATTTCCCGACCACACTGTTGTTGCCGGCTTCGTCTTTCATCTCTTCAATCTGCATTCTCACAGCCTGGTGAAGTTTCAACCGGCCAGCTGAGTCCGACACCCAGAATCTCCATGTGTTCGAAGCTTTGAACTTGTTGTGTAGCCTTTTATGGCCGTTTGGACCGTGTCGAAGCCAGACTATGAACTCGAGGAAGACGCAACCCAAACTCCATATATCGTACTTTCTAGAGATTGTGGTCGTTTCCGGCAAGAAGAAAGCCATTTCTGGTGGTTCATACATGTTGGTGCTGTGTCTGGTAGTGGTACCTGGATCACGCTCCTTCGTGTATTCTTCGTGGACTTTCGCAAGGCCTACGTCGGCTATCACCAAGTTCCCCCACGAAAAGCCACTATTAGACCTTTTGGGGAAGTAGAGAATGTTGAGGGGTTTGATGTCTCCGTGGCGTACGTTTCGTTCGTGAAGCTTCTCGATGCCCTCGGAAATTCCAAGAATCTGATTGAAGGCCCAAGTGACCATCTTCCTGTCAAGCGTCCGTGGTTCATGCTTCCAGAGAGTCTTGAGGTTTCCTCCTTGAGCCCATGGAAAAACAAAGCATCTGTAATGCCCCTTCTTGTAAGCAGCTATAGCTCTTATCAAGTGAGGGTGGTCAAGCTGCCTCATCAATTCTAGCGTGTGCGTCTCCTTATCGTAGAACTTTTCCACATCCGTAGCGGTCGTCCTGGTACGCTGAACGGTAGTGACTTTCAACGCAACTTCAATGTAATCCTTCGGTGTTCCATCAGGCTTCAAATAAATTAGCGTTCGGTTTCTGTGGTCCAATTGGTGTGAACGTTACCGTGGCAGACACTGCAGAATCTTCTATGTGATCCACTCTTAACCCCAGCTGATAGACCTTTCCGAAGAGTCCAGCATCCTTCATGGCGTTCGGGATGACAACAAAGGGAAGTATGAGGTCATGGTCGAATTCGTACGTGAAATAACGTTTCTGGAACGTCGGCGCCAAGAATAGCCACTGGTCCCGCAAGAACTCTGCCTTTTTTCTTGAAGACAACGCAAGTGACCCTGTCGTCGGGTCTCCTTGCGAGCCAACTTTCTTCCCAGGGATCGGGAGACACTTGTCTGAAAAGCTAAAGGCGGTGTCCTTGAGAATTTCCCAGCACTTCTTGTCAGCTTCTATGTACACAAGTATCAAGAACACTTTTTTTGCCTTATCTGTAACATAGTTCGCTATAATGCTTTTGTCTTCCTCCCCGAACCTGAGCTCTTCCTTCAACGTAGCTTCTACCAGGCGTCTTTGGACCAATCCCCGAGCTGCCCTCTTCGGCAAAAACGGCTTGCAATGATCGCGCATGCTGGTGTCGGTACCTTCTGGTACCTGAGTCAACAGATTCTTGATGCAGTCGAAATCGACCATGTCTAGCGTGTGCTCCGTTGGCATCTTGCTGAAACCAAGGCGACGGCCTGTCTGAGAACAATGGCGAGTATCCCGTGTGTGTGAATGGAAGGAAAGGGGTCATCAACGTAGGACCTGCAAGGTTTAGTATCAAGTGATGTGTTCCAAGGTGCCGACCACATCGATTCGCCACGTCGACATCGGGAAGGATGATTCGCTTTTGTGCGTTGAGTCGACAGAAATGTTAGCACTGCGAGGGTGAGAGGGAGCAAAACTTGATGAACTTATGGCAGATGACTACCTAACCGGGAAATGCGCCTCGTCGCCTTATTGCCACACATGCGGGCAGCTTCTGACAAGGCGCAGCACGCCGCAGTAGTAGGCTTCTTTGCAAATCAGCCCAGATGTAAGCAGTTGGTTGTGTGGATACTCGAACCTCCACCAATGAAGCTGTAGGTTGCTTCATGTCGCAGCCTGCAGGCCTCAGTGGACTGGCCCATCAGGAGGTTGCCCTCTTATCCCCGCGACTAGCCGGATCCCTCTGACGTGTATCATGCGGCATGTGGAAATCTGCGGGTGAGAAATGACATGACTTTCCAAGCTGCCAACCAAATGCAGAGTACTTAAATGTGAACATGTCGGCGTGCCCGAGATGACCCCTCACTTTTGCGAATGAAGACGATGATCATGAAATGCTTTCCATCTTCGCCCAGAGAAAACACCAATCGAGGTGTCCTATCAAAGAAATCAAGACATATCGTACATGAGCAGTAAACAAATATTTTCCAGACAATGAGTATCCCTTCTGCATTGCATATGCAATATGCAGTCCACAAACCAATCTTGCGCCCACATGGTTCTGAAATGTGTAATTCCCATTGTTACTTCCAGCAAAGTCTGGAAACATCGTCAGTAGTCAGTAAGAAACGTGGCTTCGGCATAACTTGCTCTCGTGCTAGCAGACACAACTAGCTTCCGGGGTTTGCTCCAGCGACAGAGGTCGCATGGAAATTACATAGACGTCGTTGCGCAGCTCCAAACTCTCCATCTGAAAGCCTTTGTCCCTACAAAAGATTCGGAGATTCGATGCGAGATGTTCTGGCTTCTTGATAGAGCTGGACTGTATACGGCGTTCGATGCGTGTGGAGTCCATGGCGAGTAATGAAAGCTGGTGCCGAACAATGCAGAGCCAGCAATCAGAATCAGGGTTTTGAGGATGTTTGAGTCTGCGATGATCTTTTATTTTGAAGGGCTGCCCAAAAACTGCTACTTATATCCTTCCGTACTCCTTAGAATTGAATGCCGAAAGTTCTTCCGTGGGCAACAAAATGATATGAAATTCACCAATGAGCTTAAAATGTATAAACCGAAAATACTCGAAGCCTGGTGGGGGGCCACGCCCGTCGAGTTGGTTGCTAGGTACATGCAGGATGCATGTGTCACAGCCCCGGGCTTCTTCTCTACAAGTAGAACTCAGTCGCCTCACTTTGCAGCGCCAGTAAGCTTGATGGCGGAGACTGAAGCGAGCCCTCCAGCACCAAGAGATAGCCTTGAAGACCATCACCCTTACCAATCAGGCTCACCTGATAACCGAGCCTGTACGGCGACCCCGCAATACAACGACGTATGCTTACTATGCGCCAAGTTCTGCCTCACAGAGCCTGCCTCGACCGTGCATATCGTTATCCCATTCAGTGCAGACCGGTCTGCAGCAAGATGCAAGCTTCAACAGGAAACTGCATTTATCTCACCCACATTCCCTTATGGGCGATTTAATAGCACCTTTCTGCAGAAACTAGAGCGAATACAAAGGCGCCGTTGTGAAAAGAAAGGTGGGAAAGTAGCTACCCTCGAGGATGATAAGCACCTGAGTGGGCCGCGGCCCATGGAAGCCAGGACTATGAGACTGGATATGTTCAGCTCTTGAGAATGACGGCAGATATCGGTTGACCTGCCGCAGAAAATCAAAGACTAGCTACAGCCCTCTCTGGGTATAACTTATAAACGTTTGGTTTTTATCAAATGCTGCATTCTCCTTTTCTCCCAAGCTGTCGAAGCCTTGATATTGGGTTTGGTAACATATCTACGGCTCAGCCTGTAACTCGCACCTCGCCACATCTTGCCCTCGAATACTTTCGAAGGTCTACTCTTATCGTTGGACTAGGAGCGGGCCATCAACTTCATTGCAACCAGTGGGTCCTTCGGGCGACATAATCACTTCAGCATGGGTCCTGAATCTGCGACTGGACATCTTGGTGCTCCCGTAGACGTTTCTAGTGTTTGTGCGGCCAGAGCTTCAGCTGGTCAAGGAGATCACCCAGTCGTGAAACTAATTGACCAGAGGCTTATCAAACCGGACAAAGATTCGTCGGGACAGAACTCAAATTCTTTCCTGCCTCAAAGCGAACTCACAAAGATATTCGGAGGCAAGAATATTCATGAGATACTAGACTCGGTTCGAAAAACCGCCGGATGCAAGCATGATCCCATTAACGCCAAAAAACACATCTGCGGAGAGGGAGGGCACAACCAACGCATCAAGATATTCGCGATTCTTATGTTCATCGACAGACCCTGTTACATCGTCAGCTTTATTCGAAACGGCATTTCTGACGACAAACTTCCGCTTGATGCTGCGACACATAAGGGTTGTTTCAAGAGCTGGGAGTCTCGCCATGTATGGACCTTTTGCCAGTGGCAATATAAGGTCCTCGCGCCCGTATTCGACTTCACCACAACGCTGCATTGCAAATTCAGCTGCAGTCATATTATGCCATTCCTGGATGCCCTGGACTTCAAGAAATCAGGAGCACACGGAAGTGTGTCCAAAATCAGAATTCATCGGGATCATCAAATCTGGAAATCACAAGCAGTGAGTTCGCTTATTTGGAAAGTTTACACGAGAGATGTTTCTAAAGAACTTTGACGCAGGATTGCCGAGAAGTCTATGCCATCAAGTCTTTCCACCGTAATGATAACGAAGACTTTCGGATGGAAAGAGACGCGTTGGAGAGATTCAGCCGGCCGAATGTGACTCATGACAACCTAATTGAACTGCTGTTCTCCTACGAGATAGGAGCAGACCAGTTCATGATCTTTCCATGGGCAGAGTGCAATCTACTAGAGTTCTGGAGGAAATATAAGAGTCGACCTTCGGAGCAGGACGACTTGATCTGGCTCATCAAGCAATGCCGTGGACTTGCTGATGGTTTATGCGAGGTCCATCGGTACCACGAAAAGGACGATGTCAATGAAGGCGACCTCGACAGTAAAAGGCTAGGTCGTCACGGAGATATCAAGCCGAGGAACATACTCTTCTTCAATTCACAAAGTCAACGCGGGCGTCTAGTTGTTGCAGACTTCACACTCATGCGCTTCCATGCCCCTAATACTGAGCATACCGACGCGAAGGATGTTAAGGGCTTTTCGAGGACATACCGCCCGCCTGAGCTGGATTGTAAAGAGGGGATTTCACTGAGCCAGAAATATGACATCTGGACATTGGGCTGCGTTTTCCTGGAGTTTGTAACATGGCATCATGTTGGTTACGATGCGCTCTATGAGCGATGTTTCCGGCAATCGAACGGTTTGGACTATGAGAGCTTCAGTGAAGTGCGGCTTAGGGACGACGACGAGCCGTATGGCCACCCTGACGACAAATTCTTCAACCGCGATGAAAGCCTCCAGAACAATCCCAAGGCCATGGTGAAGAATTCTGTCAGACGAGTAAGTGGGATCTCGCACTAACACCTTCATCTAACTCACCTAACCATTTGTAGTGGGTCGACTTCTTGAAACAACACCCCAATGCTTCTCCGGCATCGAAAGCCTTCCTCACGTTCATTCTGGGGCGTATGATGGTGATTTCCCCCGACAATCGCTGCTCCATGAAGACGGTGCGGAGGGAGTTGGAAAGCCTTCTTGATGAGCGCCAAGATCTCGACTTCTTCCCTCCCGAACCATTGAGCCCATTCCCGCCAATTTTCAAAGAGCATGATAGGTACAAAAGACCTGCCACTGGGGATCCAAGCTATTCCCTGGTTACCTTGTCAAATTCGAGCATAGACCAGAGAGCGTTCGAGGATATGAATCTTCCCTCCATGAGAGGTGGTGTCCATCCGCAAGATAACGAAGAGAATCCCCAAGCATCACCCCAATCACAGCTTGTTGTCGTTGACAGGTCGGACAATCATGAGCAACAAAACAGTCAAACCTCTGACGGTAGTACCAGAGGAACGCAGAAGTCTTCCGGTGCGAATAGGACGGTGGCACATGGGGAGAACAGAACTCGAGACAGGCTTGTCAAATTAATAGGCCGCCTGGTTCCATCCAAGATTCGGAATCGCCTGTTGGTCACAAGAAACAGAGCAAATACCTTAGACTAACAAAGCTAGCTAGCATTACTAGAATTTTCTTTATAGGAAGCACTTTTATAATAACATTTAATACTTAATAAGTATAATAACCTCTAATAGAGACTATATACTAACGTTTCTAAAAGAATCTATTAATAGTTTAAGCTTATATAGGAGGACTAATAGAAACTTAATAGTTTTATACGACTTAAAGACGTTACCTAGGTGCAAGATACGCAAGCATTAAGAATTCTGTCTAATAGAAGTAGTCTCTGCTTAGTAGTAGCCTAATACTATAATAAGTCTTTATTAAGAGCCTTATTCACCTGTTTCTTCTAACACAGTCCCTATATTTCTTAGAGGCTTACCACCTATCTTTTATGCGCTAGACCAACTATTCTTCCTGTTAGCTCAGGCATGCTTCGCTGTAGTTATCATACTATAGTCGTCGTCGTCATCATTGTCATCGCCGTCGTCGTTATTTCTATTAGCGTCGTCATTACTGCCGTTGTTAGGTTTATTAGCATCACCATCATCGCTACGTCTATCCACTGTTGTCTTCAATCGGACACTGGAATTGTGCTCATCATTGAGTAGACGGAATGAAACCGCGTAGACACAAAAGCACCAGAAAGACCTGTTTATATAGTGTGTTTGTCATCCCTGCACGTTAGATGAGGTGTAGCCGCGACAGTCGCTAAACAAATATTCACAGAGATGAAACGGGAAATCGTAAAGTGGAGTTGGAAATCAAAGAGAAACAAAACTGAGGCCCTCTACGTTCCAGACGCTTTCTTCCCACAGAGAGATTGATAGCGGCGGTCATGTGAAGGAGGCTAAGTTGCGCCGCATGTTATTCCCGTCGTCCGGTTGTGGCGCTTGAAGGAGCAGTGGAGGTCATGAGGTCGCTAATAAGCTAAACACATCTTTAGCATGTGAAAATTTGCATTAAGTAGTATTTAAGCTTGTAGGTGTAATTAGTTTATGTAGTGTTATTGATTGTGAATCTTTGAACAGTTGTAATGAACAAGTTGATGGGAAATGTTGCGGGAAAAAAAGGTGAGTATGTATCTGAAGTTGCGGTGCTGATGAAAAAGATAAGATTAGATCTTGCGCTGCCCAGGTGGTAAAAATTCATGTGAAAAACAGAGCGACTCGCTCCTCGATATGGCACAGTGCCTCATTCCCCCGCCTCTTTGTTTCCCCAGAATTGCCCTCCGACCGAGGTTCGTCCCCTCCTTACGGCAACTAGCTTCCCTGGAAAAGCCCGTAGCTCCCCTGAGGTCTCACTTGCTGCTCCCGTCGCGGGGCAGCTTTTCGGCAAGACATTGGGCGAACCAGCGCGAACCCCTGCCCAGTGCCCGCTCGTAGCTCTTCAGATCGTGCCACTGTCCACTTATTTCTTCTTCCCGTCGCCCATCCACCCCGCCTCGGTTCTCGACACAGCAGCAGACCATGGAATCTCCCTCCAGCTAGAGTGCAAACGTCTCCAGGTCCAACATCCTTCATCAGCTGCAGCGTCGTGCTCGCTGTTCGCCTCGTCTCTCCCCCCTCCATCCTCCCTCGAACGCACCAGTGACGACGACCCGCCATGAGGACCTCAATCTCCTCCGCGGCGCGCGCATCGCGAGCCCTCAATGCGACGAGGCCGGCCTCTGCGCTGTCCTTCAGCTCACGCAGTAGTCCTTACACCTACGCCCCCACCGCGCGCATTCACACAACCTCCCCGAGACTTCAAGGTGCTGAGGGCGCAGTCGCTTCTCTTCGCCAGGTCTTCGGTCGCCAAAAGCCAGAACCCCCCGCCTCCGAAGCTTCAGAGTCTCCCGAGACCACCACCTCCTCCGAATCCGACCTCCTCGAGCCCTACGAACCCCTCACAACGTCCTCCACCCTCGCCGACCTCGACCGCTCCCTCCGCACATACCTCCGCAACGCCAACACCCTCACGACAGCAATCCGCCGCGAGCGTAGCCGCATCGCGCAACGATGGACCTACGAGCTCATCTCCGACGACCTCATGCAGATCCAACGCCCCTTCGACTACGACAACAAGCCCAGGCTCCTCAGCGCAATCTACCTGCGCGACCGCTGCCCCTGCCCGCAGTGCGTCAGCCCCTCCTCCGGCAACAAGTCCTTCTCCTCCGCCGAGATCCCCGAGGCCCTCAAGTTCGACACCGTCACCAAGCACCCCGACGGCTCCCTCCACATCACCTGGCAGCACGACATCCCCCGCGCCGCCGCCGCAAACCACGTCTCCGTCTTCCCCGCCGCCGGCCCGCAGAGCATGTCCCGCATCGCCACCGAACACTCCCTCCCCTTCGCCCCGACACGCGTCTACTTCACCAAGGACCCCGTCAAGCGCCTCCTCTGGGACAACGCCATCCTCGCCCCGCGCCTGCGCACCATCCCCTACGCCGACTGGATGGCCGGCGGCGACGCCTTCCGCGCCGGCGCCCAGGAACTCGCCGCCACGGGCCTCGTCTTCCTCACCGGCGTGCCGCACTCGGAAACCGCCGTCGCGGACATCGGCCTCACCTTCGGCGCCCTCAAGGAGACCTTCTACGGCCGCACCTGGGACGTCATCTCCAAGCCCGACGCCGAGAACGTCGCCTACACCTCCTCCTACCTCGGCCTGCACTCCGACATGCTCTACCTCGAGTCCCCGCCCCGCATCCAGCTGCTGCACTGCCTCGAGAACTCGTGCTCCGGCGGCGAGTCCATCTTCAGCGACGCCTTCTTCGCCGCCCGCGAGATGCGCAAGCGCCAAGCCACGCAGCTCAGGGCCCTCGGCGAGGTCAAGGTCCCCTACCACTACTCCAAGAACGGCTTCTTCTACCGCCAGGAGCGCCCCGTCTTCAAGTGGGCCGATGATGAGAAGCACGTCCAGGACGTCTGGTGGTCCCCGCCCTTCCAGGCGCCCTTCCACATCCCCAAGAACAACAAGGAGCGCGCACGCTTTCGCGAGTGGCACAGCGGCGCGCGCATGTTCCAGAAAATCCTCGAGGACGAGGCGCACATGTTCCAGCGCAAGCTGCAGCCCGGCGAGTGCGTCCTGTTCGACAACCAGAGGGTGCTGCACGGGCGCCGCGAGTTCGACGCCGGGAGTGGCCGTCGTTGGTTGAAGGGCACGTACGTCGCCAACGAGGATTTCCTAAGCACGTTGAACAAGTTGCATGAGTTTCGCTATGCAGAGAGCCGAACGTAGTTGCATACTAAGAGCATATCACGATATATCCAGATACCATATTTAAGTAGACTAACGACAGATGGCATTCTGTCTCTTGCATGTTAAAACACTCTCAACTGAAGAGAAGCTACTTTTTGACTACCCGATGATACCAACGCCACGCCTTGAGCTTGGAGCTCTGATGCCTTGATAGATAACGTTCCGTGATCCCTTTCATGAAAAATAACCCGACAACCGACCAACACTCAATACACTAGACCATCTCCTAAGCCTCCCACTTCTTGGCTTCGACTCCTTCAGGGGGCTGCGTCTCAACGGTACGGTCCTTGACGTCGTTCCAATCCGTGCTCAGAGCGGTGCCGTTGCTCTCGGTGAAGCTCTTCATCATAGCGCGCTGCTGCTCCGGGGTCGCGCCCTTGTACAGGCTCTTGAAGAACAGGTTGATGTCCTTGTCCTCATCATCGTCCTTCTCGTCAGCCAGCACCGTGTCCCAGTTCTTGGCGCCGGACTTGGATGAAGTTGGGTAGGATGGGCCCGCAGCGGGAGCAGGGGCGGGCTCGACAGGCTTCGCAGGAGCGGCAGGGGCCGGCGTCGTGGTTGTGGTGTTCACATCGGAGGGGTCGGCTTTGAGCTTGGGCCACTTAAGGACGGCAGCTTTCTTCAGCTGGAACTCGACCTTGACAGACTTGACGCTGTGCTTGCTGCCGGCGGGGTCGATAGGGCCGTAGAGAGGGATGGTGTACCAAGGTTCGTGGCCTGGGATGTGGCTCATACGAATCTGTGAAACGTTAGTTCTCGTTTGGATGCGGATGCCAGAGTGTCTGCTCACCTCCTTCTCTCCATACTCAACCTTGAACTCGTCCTTAGGGACATTCTTGACATAGACGGATGCCATGACATCGGTGTTGGTCTGGTAGAAGTCCGTACGCACGTCAGTCTGGACGGCAGGCTTTCTGACCGACTCAGCCGCAGCGGCCTTGATCTCGTCCTTATCCTCCTTTGCGGCCTCCGTGTCCGCAGCCTTGTCAGTCTTGGCGGTCGCAGCCGCCGCCTCCTCCTTCTCAAAGTCATCGATCGAAACATTAGGCGCAAAAGAGGCCGTCACCTTCCTCCTCTCATCGTCCGCAGGGAGCTTGTCCATCTGCCCCAGAATCTGCATACGCAACGCAACCGCCGCATTAAGGCCAGCAGGCGCCGTATCCGCGAGGTAGCTGTTCCCCTGGGCCAACTTCTTCTGTTCTATAGCCGTTCTGTAATCCAAGATGGTCTGCTTTGTGGCGGTGGAGAAGCCTCTCTCGTCGGTCTCGGGCTTCCTAAGGGCCGGGTCGGACAGCGAGACGCCGGCCTGCTCGGCCATGCGCTGCACCCACATCGCGCAGGCGTCGGCATCGGCGAGGCGGCCGAGGCGCATGTAGGCAACGGCACGGCGGTGTTGAGCATCGCGCATGAGGTCGCGCTTGCCTCGAGCAGCGGCGGCGGCGTAGGAGAAGTCTGCGTCGCGGAGGGCGCGGGCGAAGTCGCCTTTGCCAATGTGGGCCTTGGATCTGGCGGCGAGCCAGAGAGGGGAGCGGGAGGTCTTGAGGGCGTCTGTGAGTTTGGCGATGGCCGTGTCGTAGTCGCGCTTTTCGAGGGCGGCCATGCCTGCGCTGGCGGCTGTGCTTCCAGACATGCTTGGCGGGGTTCGGGTTGGCTTTGCTTCGTGGATGCGGATGCGGATGGATAATGTGTGGTGTGGAAAAAAACAGAGATTGCAAGCGGCTCGTGGTGATTTTAAATGCCTACGAGTCCCTTGATCGACGGCAAAAAGTGTAAACAAAAAAGGGTCAATGGAAGTGTGGTAAAGCAAACGGGTACGGGCCCAAAGGGTGCTAGATGAAGCAAACGGTGAGGTTGCCTTGCGGAGGGGTCAGACTGTTCTGGAAGCTGTGGTGGGGCCGACTGTGCGATTCTGCCGGCAAGCTTGGGCCACCCCGCATTCTGGGCTGC
This sequence comes from Colletotrichum siamense, assembly GCF_013390195.1. Taxonomy (NCBI): domain Eukaryota; kingdom Fungi; phylum Ascomycota; class Sordariomycetes; order Glomerellales; family Glomerellaceae; genus Colletotrichum; species Colletotrichum siamense. The sequence continues at coordinate 5,748,566 of NW_023501016.1, read as the reverse complement.
GACCGCCTTTTTCTGACCGAGACCGTTGGTGGCTTGCTCACCGAAGCCGTTGCCCCTCACCGACTGCTCCTTCAATGGATCGGTAGCCACTGTGACAGCACAACTCACTGCTGCAAAGCTCCCAACAAAATCAGCCTCATTGCATAGCAAGAAGCGAATCGCAACTCCTGAACTTTGTTCATCATAACCCTACGTCATCATATATCTCATTAAGATTAAAAATACTCTAAGATAGGTATGCTTGAAATGGCAATATGCTTTATGCCCTTACTCCTTGCCGCTGATGCCAGGCGTAATCTTCTCGTCGGGATATTTGCGCGCAAACATGCCGAGCGCTTTGATGGAGAAGCTGAACTTGTAGTTAGGGTAGATGATAGTGCAACTCTTGTTGAAGACGCCCTCCATGGACTCTTGCAGCCACTCGCCATTGGCCTGCTGACGGTCCATGAGGAATTGGATGCCCTTGCGAAGGGGTTCGATATTGGGATACTCGGCCTCCATGAGTCCGATCAAGGCCCAGGCGGTCTGCACAACCAGAGAACCGCTGGGGTGCTCGTGGTACTCCGAAGTCTCGCAGGCCTAGTCATGTCAGTCGACAGTCCTAATCCACACGGGGTGGAATCCTTACCTTGTAGCTCTCGGACCAACCGCCGTCCTCTCTCTGCTTCGAGACAAGGAAGTCGCAGCCCCTCCTCGATACCTTGCTCGTCTCATAGATATCGCCCACACTGGCCAGACTTTCTAACGCAAACATGCCGGCATACGTGAAGCAGATACCCCAGCTGCCGTACCAGGAACCGTCGAACTTCTGGTGGGACCGAATCCAGTTGACGGCACGGTGGATGAAAACTCTAATGTCTTCCTTGCGGTAATCGGGCCAGTACTTCTGGAAGAGCGAGAGCGCAGTGACGCAAGCAGTCGTGCACTCGGGGTAGTCGTACTCGATCATGATACGGCCGAAAACCTCGGCGGCGTTGAGCATCTCCATGTACTCACCGCCGCGGCGCTGCTCGTAAGAGCCAACGCCACCCGTCTCGTTCTGGTACACCAAGATGCAGTCAATCGCGTCAAAAATGCGCTGATCGTCCAGAAGCTGAGGAAAGCCCTCGGTCTTCTGGAGCATGATGACAGATTTGAGTGCCTCTGAGATACAGTCACTCACAGCGTAGCCCTGCTCACGGTTGCTGAAGGGCCAGCCACCCTTACGCTGCTGACGGTAGCACTTGTCCGAGTCCTTGCAGTTCTCGCGGATTTGCTGACGGTCGAGGAAACCCAGAGCCTTCTCAAGCATCGGGCGCCACCTAGCCTCCTTCTCGAGACCGGCTGCGACAACGCCCTGGATCATAAATGCAGTGTCCCAGCATTGCACACCGTTGGTACCGTTGCCAAGCATACCCTCGGCGTTGACCCAGAGAGAGTCCTCGAGTCTCTCGGTGTGTCGGCGAACAGTGTAAGCACCGGGGCCGTCGCGGATATAGCAGACGACATGGTTCATGGGGCCGTTGACAGGCGCCAGGCCGAGGTAGTCGGTGTTGGCGTCCTCCATGTCGACCAAATCACTGGTCCACGCCTCGGCCCGCTCCTTGATGTAGTTGGTGCGCAGATAGGGGTTCCAGACCTTGACCAGGAGCCAGTTGACGGTGTTGAGGAGCCAAGACTTGGGGTGGTAGTTATCCACAGGGGCGATGTCGTTTCGGTGAGTCTTCCAGTTGATCGCTGCCCAGGGCTCCACAAACAGCTCCTTCTTGAGAGAGCGGATGACGTCCGTCTCTTCGACACTCCAGCGTCGCGAGTAGATGTACGACATGGGCAGGAAGACCTGACGGATGTGGACCCACCACCTCCAGGGGTGAATGGGCACCCAGTTGGGCAACAGCCAGATCTCGGGGGGTACGGGGTTGACAATCTCCCAGTCGACGACACCGAGGACGGCAAGCCACCACTTGGACCAGTGAGGTCCTTGGGTCGCGCCGCCGAGCTCGTGGAGTCTCGCTCTAGCCTTCACCATGACAGGTTCCTCCGCGTCAACTCCAAGTAGTCGCAAAGTGGTGTAGTTCAGGGAGGTACCAAACACAGTGCTGATGCCTTCGGTGTGAAGACCCCATCCGCCCAACTCAGGGTGCGCGCGCGCAAAGAGGTAGTTCTTGATCTCGGTCGCCTTCGCAGAAGAGATGGGCGACTTGGTGACGTAGAGCGCAATGACGGTACTCGGGAGGAGGAACATGGGGCCACCGTATTCACAACCCCAGTCGCCAAAGGGCAGTTGGAGCTTTTCGACGTATTCAAGACCATTGAGGGTAGCTTCGAGGGGATTTTTGGGTTCGGGGAGGACTGGGAGGTCCTATACAAGTACAACAGGTTAGTGGTGCACTTGGCGCATGTCGCGTGAGGGGCTCTACTGACAGTGGGGAGACCCAAGAAGTACTTGTCGGCGGCAGTCTGCGGCCACTCCTTGGAGGCTTCGTCGTCCTCGAGATACTTCCAGATATGGCGACCGTCCTCGTCCTTCATGCGCCACTTAGTGCGATCCGTCTTGGCCTCGATGCGGGGTCTCTTGGGCCATTCCTGCTCTGCGATGGCCTCCGCGACACGCTTGCGGGACTGGATAGGCTTGAGGCTGGTGCCGTTGCTCGAGGCCACAGAGGGCGCTTTCTTCTCGACGACCATTTTGGCGGTGATTCGAACCTCTGGGAAAGCAGTGTGAAGGTCCGAGGGTCGAGAGAAAGGTGTCGTGAGCACGGAAGGGGGGCGGAAGGCGAGAGGCACCTTGGTGACGGTGGGCGTTCATGCACTTATTAAACAGCGGCCCAGTCAGCACACAGAGCGCGGTCCCCTGCGTGTCTCTCTGAGGCGGTGTCCAGAAAAAAAGTGACCAGACGATAAGATGCATGTGCTCGGCGATAACCCACCACATCCTCGTACGACACCCCTGCTCCAATCATGATTTAATCAGCACAGGGGGCACCTACCAGAGCGCTCAGGGGTATTCCCCCCATTGGATCACTGGGAAAGCAGGTCAGCACTCAATCAACTGCTTCTAGGGGGACGCCAAGGCAATATCCAATTCAAAAAAATTCGATCTGTTCGTCTCTGCAATTGACTTTTGATCATGTACATCGCCAATTTGCAGATCATGGACACATGCAACTCCAACCTAACGTAAACGGCTACGCTTAAGCGTTTTTGACAGGTGCCATGTTGCGGGCGGCACCAGGGGGCCCTTTGGGATAAGCTTCAGCGGCTTCGGGTGCCTGAAGCCTCTGTGGGCACGAACCAGCCCACGGTCCCGTCCAGTGTCGTTTTTTTGTTTCGTCGGGGCGATCTGCCGGTTGACTTCACACCACCAGGGAAGGAAGCCACCGATGCTCAGGCCCTTCGGTGTGCGGTGCCTTCCTTCTGTGACGGTGAGGGTGCCGGCGGGCGTCATCCCATTGGCCAATCGCTGAAGAGGTGGGGCGGGTTTCGTTGTCTTTCAGCTGCGATGGGCTCCCCGCCATTTGGGGGAATTCGTATCGTGATGCACCAACATCCATGACGGTCTGGCGTCCGCCCTCAAAGTTGCGGGAGGTTCGTTGAGGTACAGCTCAAGTCAGGCAGTCTTCGTTGACCAAATGGACAATGCTACACTCCACATGACTGGTCGTCGTGGCCAACTAACCCGACAGCCTGCTTACCAGTCCAGCCCCATCGTCGACATACCGGATCCAGACCCAGACAACAATGTTGTCGGCATAGCCATCGCAAAGCTGCAGGAGATACTCATCTCTGTCTACCAATCACTCGAGAACAAGGAAGTCCTCCGTGTGCCCTACAAAACCCGTCCAGGGTCTCGGAGGAACCCTCCTAGCGCAGCCCGCGCAACCCGCTCTCGATCCGCGCCTTCCGTCCTCCAATTTCCTGGCCGGACTGAGAACGAGAGCATCAAATTCGGTATCCGAGTCTGAATCTCCACTGTTGGGTCTTTGGCTGACGAGCCCTACCAGCCCAGGTGTTGAAGATCATCCACCTATCTCACAGCTCCCTCCTGTCTGGGAATCCGGTCACCAAGAGGTCTGTAATTATCTAGCCTCCCTTGTCTCAAGGCCTGGTTGCTGAAGGCGAGAGATCACAGGAACTTGTTCTACCAATGTCCCGATCTCTTCAAGACTCAAGCAATTGTCGATGGCCTGGTCGACGACATTAGTCACACCTTGGGAATGGGGCGGGATGACTTGAATATTGTCAGTACCCCCCTCCCCATACCTAACCAAGGCTTACCCCCTCTTAGGTTGCCAGTGCCAAAGGGCTTTTGTCAGGACCAATTACTTTGCATATGAGAGACTCGTCTAGTGTGAGCGCCTCTGCGAGCGATACTGTAAGTCTCATCCTCGTCATGGACCGTAATCCATCTAATGCAAGCCAGGGAGTCACAATCCCGACGACGAGAAACATCTCGAAAATCGATTTTCAGCATGCTGAGTGGGTGCTCGTAGTCGAGAAAGATGCAAGTCCTTGCAAGATCCCTGGTCAAGATGGCATGCTGACCAGCGTAGGCCACCTTCCGAACTCTCGCTGCTGCACGCTACTAGGACACGTCATCTGCCGGGCAAGGTATTCTAATTACGGCATGTTCGCTTTGATTCGTGGTATTTGATGCCATTCTAACATCATTATCAGGGAAAGGGCGTTCCCGATCTACAAACGAAGCAATTCCTTCACCTACTTCACTCGGCCAAGCCAGAAATCCCCATCTACGGCCTTGTTGACTTTGATCCGTATGGCGTCAATATCATGCGCTGTTACAGCCATGGATCCCGAGGCCATGCTCATGAAGTCGGAGTCACTGTTCCAAGCATGCAGTGGCTTGGAATCAAGAGCGATGATCTTCTTGGTCGCCGGGATCTGGAGGTCGACGACGATTCTGCCTTTTCCAGGCAACAGCAATCTGAAAGCAGCTTCGATGCAACCGATGCACTCAAAGAAAGAGACCGAAAGATTGCGAAAACCTTGCTGAGAAATATATCTGCCGACTTTGACGAGTACAACATCGAGTGTCGAAGGGAACTGCAGATCATGCTATTTTTGAACGTCAAGGCAGAGATACAAGCGGTGGATGATGCCGGTGACATTTCAAACTGGCTGGATGTACATATGGCGAGAGTTTGACTTCGGCAGCGCGGCGTCTGGTTTTCTGGGGGTTTTGCTTTTGTTTTCAATGTTGATGGTCGTCATTTAGACTGGCGCATGGTTCATCCCGCCGAGGAGGCGGCAGCGCACAGTGTAGAGTACGCACTATGATTTACGCACCGTGTTTCCACCCACCATCACTCAAAAATTTCTACTTCACCTCTCAAGACTCACTTTGCGACGCCAGAAGCCCAGACCCCGGACAATCTCAATCAAAAATGGCGCCAAAACTATCAGAAGAGGAGATCGACGACCTGATCTACTTCTCCCGCGCCGGCGAGCTCGCCGACCTGCAGGAGACCCTCAAGGCCCTGTCGGAGCGCGAGGCCGCGTCCGTCGGCGAGGTCATCACAGCCGCCAAGGATGAGGGCAAGAACACCTGCCTACACATGGCCGCGGGCAACGGCCACATCGGTAGCTTTCGCCCCCGAAAACCCCTGCGCTCACCATTTTTGACGCCGAAGATTCCGATACGGTTGCTAACATACGTTGCAGACGTCGTTAAGGCGCTGATCGAGGCCTTCGAGCCCCGCCCCGCTGACGAGAAGAAGGCGTACGTCGACGCCGCCAACGAGTTTGGCAACACGGGCCTGCACTGGGCGTGTCTGGGCGGCCACCTCGAGGTAGTCAAGCTGCTTGTTGAGAACGGCGCGTCGCCTGCGATTGCGAACGACAAGGACCAGATTCCGCTTGACTCGGCGCTTTTCAACGGCAAGAGGGAGGTTGCGGATTGGTTCCTGGCGCAGTCTGGAGGTCTGGAGAGCGGCAATCAGGAGGGTTTGGAGGGAGCGGCGGCGACGGTTGAGATTGAGGATGACGGAGATGATGAGAAGGTCAAGGGTGGTGAGAAGGGTGAGAGCAGCAAGGCTTCATAGGGCTAGTTGAATTGCATGAGTTAACGACAACGTTGTATGAATCGTAAGTTCCCGAATGATTTGACTTATGATGCGCAGAGATGATGTTGCTTCTTTCTGATGCTGTTTTGCTTAGACGATATCTGAAGATAACAGGTACCCTGTCTGAGTGGCCGTTTCCTCTTCTTCTGATGTACATGGATTATGTCTTGTGCCACAACCTTCAAGGCCACTGTTGCAGCTGCTGGTGCATCCTCGCTGTTGACACTGGAAAAGCCGAAACACTTTCGCAATTACTTTTCGAGTCGCCAAATCGAAGAACGACTGGAGAATCCTCCATTGCAAATGTAACGCTTATTGTTTGGATATTAGGGCAGAAATTGTCCTTCTCCCTCGGCGGCCATTTCTTCGAGAGTTCTGCTGCCCAAGTTACGTTGTCAATGTAGCTCCCACGTGTCAATGCACACTTTCCACTCTCGTTCAACTTGCAAACATTCATGTTTGCTCTGTCTTCGATGAACTCAATGGTCTCATGAATGCCATATTCCATTTGGTCGCGTCTGGTCATTCGGGGAGTCCGGAAATTCTTGAACTCAGGACCTTGGGCTGTTGGTCTTGGACGATCCGTTGTGTGCAATTCCAAAGCACCGAGGACATGTTCAGGCAAAGATTTCCAGGTTGATCCATATCTGTAACCTTTGCTAGATGCCCATATGTAAGTAACACATTTGCCTTTGGTAGAGGGGTCGATGAAATGCGGCAATACATGCAAAGATTTGCATGCATGGTAGCCCCATTTACTGACAGCATACGGCCACAACTGACAAATTGGAGCCGCACACGTCTTTGAGTGGTTTCCGAGTAAGTCCTCCCATCGACTTTTGACAGAACCTTCTGAGTGGTTGGCTAGGTGGTCGAAGAGTTTTATAACATTCTCTGCATATTTGTCAAATAAGTGCCTCCAGAGCCCTTCAAAACGCAAATAAGTCACGCAAATGGACGTGATATCCCGTTGAGCACTTGTAAAGTGTTCGTTCTGCTTTGCCACGAAATACTCTTGTGTGGTGAAATGGGCTAAACGAACTGCGTTGCTTTGTTCGTCAATTGTGACTAGTCCAGCACATGCAGACAGAATCAGTTCAATCGTCCTCACGTTTTCATGGTCGAATTTGGTGTCTGTTTCCTCTATAGCAAGGGCATGCTGGAGTTCATTCTTGGTAAGAGGTCGCTCTGCGAATGTTACCCAGGCAAGAGTTCTTATACCTAGATTCCGGAAGTTTGGTTTCTGCATCTTGATTCTTTCCATAGCTTGGTCGTATGCTTGCTCCAGGATATGGCGTTTCTCATCATCTCTGTCTGACTTTGAGTTTCGATATTGTAGCTGCTTCAACGCCTTGCGCACTTCTGCCACGCTTGTTGTGTCGTGCAGAACATCCAAATAAAGGTGTGCGAGGAGAAACCTGGGAAGCTGGGTTAGTTGACACAATCAAGGGTTGGATCAAGGTGGGAATACGTACATTCCGTCCACAAGCCCTATTACTGCAGACTTTATGGTCTTTCCGAGCTGACTGCCCCCTTGTACGCGTTCCAGGAGATTTTGTAACCGACTGTCGATGAACATGCCAACATCGTCGCTCTTCGCGCTTATCCTCTGTCGCAGACAGGTATCGAATAAGGTCTCAATTTCAAACACATGTCGTGACGTGTACATAATATTGATGTCTGCCTCCACCTGGATTCTCGAGAGATGGGATGTGAAACATGACCTACAGTCATCCGATGTTCGACACTCGTCAAGTGCGTCGACGACGACAAAGACGTTGAGAATTGATTTTGAAACCATAACTATAGCATCAATCAACTTCCCAATGGGTGGGTCTTCTTTAGAGTCTGCATGCTCGTCGTAGAGTCTTCTGATACACTGAGGCAGGGTAGAGAGCGTCTGGGAAAGCTGTTTTAGAATGCTGGCCAAGAATGAACGCAGATCCTGCTCATTCTGTCTTTGATAGTTGCAGTAGATGTAAGCCAAACCAATGGTTTGACTTTGATACACATCCCTGAGAAAATTCACCACAACAGATGCGATTATTGTTTTACCAGACCCAGGGATGCCTGGGCAGAAGAGCGTTTTGCCCTGAGAAGCCAGCCAGGTCTTAAAAGGCTTGGAGTTGAGAAACCACTGGCCGGTCCCTGGATGGCGTCTCGAAAAGAAATCGCTGTTTTGTTTTCCGTAATCGGTAGGTGTGAGCCAGTCGAGTATCTTAATATCTTCCTCCTTAAGTAAATGCCTGTGAATGCCTTCTACATGAGACGCAGTTGATAGGACGTTGTGTCGAACTATTGGAAGTATGAGTGATTCGTCCAATGAATAGTTTCATGAAAAGCTGTACGTTATCTACTTACTATCGTTGAGGATATGTCGCGCCGATCGTTCTGCTTGAACCGACCCGGGCTCTATTTGAGCCAGAAGCTCCTTGGCACATGCCGCTGCCACGGCAGCCGCATGCTCCTGCCACTGTCTGTCCTTGTGACTGTCCGCGTAGTCACAAATTCCTCGTATGACAATACAAGGAAAGTTCGTCATCAGCCCGGCTGCTTCCATCTCTACACAGAGAACATGATTACCGAAATCCTTATTGAGCTTATCCCGGAACATACCGTCCTTGATAACTTGGTTCCCAGACGCAATCAATCCGTAATGAATACGGGGGTCTCTCAACTTTCTCTCCTTAGCCATCGTCTTGTCGCAACGCCGACAGGCATCGGCTTCATCTTCGTCGGAGGAGGATGTATCGTCCATATCCACATGAACGCAGTCTGCCTTGAATAGAACATCTCGGAGAGCTTCAGACCGCAAGTATCTCGAAGCCAATTTGGGAAATTTGCTCCCGAGCTCTTCTAAATATTCGTCGAATTTTGATTCTTGCATTTCGTGCGCAGTTTCCAACTTCGTCAATGCTGTCAGTAGGAAAGTGGGCGGGTTATTGAGAGATCCTGTTCGTTCGAAATTGCCGCCCTCTTTCGCCTTCCCAAGATCCCACTGCACCACCCCTGGGTGTGTTCCTGTAGGAGTGCTTACAACAACATCGCCGAGTCTGACCTTGTTGGATGGAATGCCGCCACCAATCCCCACCATGAGCCCAATCTTGATGGACGGGAAAGTCGACACCATGTTCGTGGCTACAGTCGCTGCCGAGACAACGCCAATTTGGCCTTTGGGCAAGCAGGCTATCACGATGTTGTGACCACCTATCGATCCAAGGGTGTACGCATTTGTGTCGGTCGGGGGCTGCATGTTGGGAATATTAGGATGGCGTTGGTCGAGCATTGCAATCGCGGCAGTTTGCTCCTTGGAGAGGGCGCATACCCAGCCTACAGAGTAGGCCTCGTGCGATAGTGCTGCCTGCTTCGCCTCCTTTTCGATGGCCGCTTCATCTTGGTCTCGTTTTCTTTTTTCGGAATTCATGACAGTACGAAGGTGTTCTCGCGGCGATCCCCAACGCTAACGGTAGTTTGCCGTGCAAATCTCGTGGTTTGTGATATGAGAGCGAAGTCAGATATCGGGCGTTGTAGACAGCAGATGGGTGAGCCCAAAGACAAGGGACGCTTGAAAAGAAGAGGGGGTTTGTGTGGGAGGAGAACCAGGCTGAACTCGTGAGTTCAATAGCCAAGGGATGTGTAAGCGCCAGCGCAGCGATGGCAAGGTAGACCTGTGACCCTCCGTAGTGCATAGAGCCAATCATCTCAGGATTATGGCAGGGGCATTCGCCTGCCTTGCCACTTTCATCACCGACCACCAATAATCCAAAGTTTGCTGGTGGGAACGTGTCTCAGTCAAATTTTACATTTACCTATCTAGTCAAGATAGATATTTAGGCGGATGCACACTTTTTTCTTCAATTGCTCTGATCAGCTAGTAGTAATTAGAGTCACGAGCCCAGTAGAATTGAAACATTGAAGAAACCTACTTGGCGAGCTTGTCAATATCGGAAGTGGCTTCCCAGAGAATTACAACAAGTATTTCTGCCACCAAGCCTCCTCTTCGGCCAGCCAAATTTGCGGGCTCCCCGGTTTGCCAAACATATGGCCCTCTCCAGACACCTCCCTGATGCGAACATCTCCACCCTTGTCCTTGACAGCCTGGTAGATGAGACGTGCTTGCTCAATGGGTACCACTGTGTCCTCGATTCCATGCAGCAGAAACAAAGGCGACTCGATTTTATCCGCATTAAACAGAGGACTTCGCTCCTTGTATCTCTCTTCCTTTTGCTCATCTGTCATGCCAGGATTGAGGACTAGAGCACCCATGTACTCTGACTCCAGCTTGTGAGTAGACTCGTCAAGTTTCTTGACGTCGCTGACGCCACAAACACAAAATCCCGCATCAAAGGTCCGTGGATGGCGCACAAGGGCCTGCAGCACGTTGTAGCCTCCCGCACTTGCGCCGACGATACCGACCTTACCAACTCTGCCTGCGGCCACGAGATGGTCGGCGACCTCAGCAGCATCGTCTGCGTCAACAATGCCCCAATTGTGGAAGAGTGCCTCACGGTAGTCCCGTCCGTGTCCAGTCGAGCCGGTGTAGTTCAGAGCAAGGAGTGCATAGCCTCGAGCCGTGAAGTATTGAGTGCGCAGTTTCAGCCCAGAGCCCGTATATCCGGTCGGACCGCCGTGAGACGAAATGATCAGCGGCGGTAGGGTGTCATCTGGGGCCGTGAACTTTGGGTTGCGCGGCATCCACAGAGCGCTGTAGATCATTCGGGAAGGAGAGCCTTTCGAACGAAACTGGACAAGTTCGGGCTTCGAGAAGAGCCCTTCGTCCAGATCGGCATCAGAAGTTCGTCTTACGGCGGTAACCTCTCCACTCAACGCATCAACCTTGTAGAGAGCCGAAGGGGAGGCTTTCTGTTCTCCGATAACCAGCACTGTGTTATCATTCAACCTTGCGACTGAATCGAACGCAATGGCACAGAGGCCGGGTGGCCCGATAGGCTTCCAGTCATTCGTCTCGAGATCAATGAGAATGAGCTTTGCCTCGCCAAATAAGATGCCTGCTGCTACAACATATCGATCAGACAATGGGGCATATGTGTGACTAAAAGCTTGTTAGACGATACCCATTTTCTCATGGATGCTCTTCTGTAACGAACCTTCCTTGAAACCATCGAATCTCACCAAATTCGGCATTCTCGAGGTCTTTAAGCTTGACCTGCGAGGGCTGTACTTGACCAGGGGCAATGCGGTGAAGTTGACGGAATCCACCAGTCTCAATGCACACAAACAAGCTTCCATCCAAACCCCATCTGGGCTCGGCAGCGCCCTCGCGGTTCTTGCCTGCAACTTGGGTCACGTTCTCGACGGTAGCAGACGGGCTCCAGTCAGCTACAAAAACTTTGCTTGCAGAAAATGGAAGATTGGGTTGGTCCCACTCCATCCAAACCAGCCTTGCACCGTCCTCGCTAAACTGAGGTGTATAGTAGAAGTCGGCGCCCTGCACGATTCTCCTTGTCTCTCCGGTGTCTGCATTGATGGCGACGATGTAGTTCTTCACTTCTCGTGGCGTGTTTATCGTGTGGTCTTCCTCAATGGCCACCACCCAAGAGGTCGTCGGGCTCGCGCTGAAGTTGGAATATCGGAGGTTAGGACCCGCTGTGACTAGTTTCACTTCCCCAGAATCCGGATCCAGCACGTTAACACCGGTGGTATCACCACCACTATTGGAGAAGATGATACGTCCGTCGAAGAGTACATCGTATGGAGAGCCACCGTACTCGTAGACGGAGTTGTGGGCGCTCCAGGGTGCTGGGAGCACGTCCTTGGGTCCGTCGCTGGTGATTTCGACAACGCCATTGCGACCATCTTCCTTGGACTCGTTGAAGTACGCGCGACCGGATGCACGCTACAGATAACGTCAGAAAGGGCGATGGCCATTGATTCACGAGGCTTACATGAACACGGGGCGAGGTGACGGACCAGCTCTTGGAGGTGACTGTATCGGCCGTGATGGGGCTGTCCCAGTCACCGTATCGCGCCACTCTTTTGGTCACCATTTCTGAGAACTGTACGCAATGGCGGTGCTTGAACGCTTGGAAAGAAAGTTCGGAGATATTTCCGCGACTTGAAAAGACTGTGACTCACCTTCGCGTGAGACAAGTGAGGGGCACTAGATGACGTTGGACGAAGTCGGACTGACTGATAAGGAAGGAGAATAGGGTACTTGGTTCACTGTAAGCGGGTCCGAGACCCCGCACTTCGCTCCGGGTTTGCCGTCCGCGCCCCGCTAAATCCCATAGGGCCGGAGTCGTCGGCTCCGAAACTGCTCCACCGACTTACGTGAATATGGGTATTCTTCCGTTCTTATCAATCGCAATCGTCATCGTGTTAATTCTGAGCCAAAAATACAGCTTTGCTCTGATGTCAAGGAAGATGCTAGCACGAGCGCTGAAAAGCCTCATGGGACAATGCGGAAAGGGCGTGCTTTCCGCCCTTTTGGTCTGGGTACAAGCCTGTTCAGATTGCCGGAGCTTTGCTGCTGATGATTTCGCCGAATGTGAGGGGCGAGTCAAACTGGGCTGATTGCCAAGGCGAACGCAATGCCGCCGGCCGTCGTCGAGGTCATGATTCATGACATCAATTTTGCAATTGCGACACGGAGACTTGAGTAGCCACCGGATTGCTGAGCAAGGTACAGACAGGGCCCTCAATCACTTGAGATTGACGTAAACCTCTTTTTGCTGTGTGATACTCTTTGTAGACGAGGGAAGTGAAGTCCAAACCCCTGCGTGAATCAACTACGGGGTTGGCTCGGCTGCTCATGGCGATGTGGTCCGTGTTTCAGCAAAGAGAAGGTTGAACCGACAGGTGTTGGCCAGAACGGCCCCCGAACGGAGCAATTGGTCGCATGCTCGAGGCCCATGAGCTCGGAAGGCTTGTGGAGGTGGTGACAAGGGTTCGGAGCACAGGGATTACCTGAGTGCTGATTTGACAGTCTGAGGAACCACGTTTGAGAGTCTAAGTTTAGCCTACGACAGCTGTCATCTGAGACTCACAGGAGGGATCGGATTCCCCTTCTCAAATTCAACCGAAATTTGGTGCTGGTTCGCGGGGAAAAGTTTTCCAAGGAGGTGCAGCCGCTGGCTGGATCAGATAACGGCGACCAGCGACATCACTGATGACAGGTGACGAATAACGTTAAGCTTAAATCTCTATTGTGCCTCCGCTATCCGCGACTGCGACATAGGTAGTCAGCGAAATGGGAAGACCACAATCTTGAATGACATCGTCGCCGCGCTGGACTGCGTACGGATGCGAGTTCGCAAGAAAAACACTCATGTCTTCCAAATCTGGTGACAAACTTCTCCGCATGATGAGCCGCGTCCGGAAATGTCAAGTAGAGACGAGTTGCCATACCGCCAAGCTGTGCCAATGCCGGATCTCGAGTAAAACTGACCTGACCAGCCGCCTCCTGCAGTCATATCAAGCCCCGAATTTCCACATTAGGCGCTCGATGAGGCTCTCGAAGCGCTTGTTCTCTCCTCAGTGGTTCTTGGCGCGCTTGGCGCCACGGATGGTGGGGAAAGGGCCTCATCCTTGTAGTCCCATGTGGGTTTCATGATGCCGTTGCTCTTGGCGGGCTGTTCCCTCCCAGCTACGCTTTCACAAAGTTGTCCACGCGGACTTTGCTGGAAAAGCGTTCGTCTGGGCATATAACACGCTGCATCTTTCACTTAGCCACATTTCATTGTTGCCCATTTTATCCTTACTTTGTACGATTTCCTTTGTAATTGCAGAAGCTCCCCGCCCTTTCTAAGCCAACTCAACCAACAGCGTCGGTGTTTTGTACACCCAAATTCTTTTCTGCAGCAATCTCATCTAGGATTCCAACATGAGGTTATCACGGGCATTTCTCTTCTCGACACAACTTCTTGTCGCCACATCATTGCCAATCTCAACGACGTCGACCATCAGTGTTCTATCCCGAGGCGAGGAGGCTACAACAGAAGGAAACCTTTTCAAGAGGATACCTGCAGCAGGCTCAGCGAAGACTCCTAAAGGGGCTGCAGAGAACGAAACTGCAGCCGGTGGGGAAGCCGGGGCAGGAGGCGAGGGCGAGAAAAAGGAAAACGAGAAGGAAATTGAAGGAGCGTTCAATGTCCCAGTTCGATTGGGCGGCGCAGGCGTAAAGCAAGACGTCCTCTTCCCACCAGGAGTGAGTTGCGCCTTAATATGAGAATGAAAACACACAAGCTGATGTACAAATAAGAAAAACGGTCGCTTCGAAGTCGAGTTCCAAAACGCCATCGGACGAACCCTCACAGTCACCGAGAACCGAGCGCCCGCACCCCCTCCGGCAGGGTTCACGGCAGTGGAAGCAGTATCATTCAAAGTGAACCTGGCAGAGGGAGCACAAGGCATGACATTATCCAAGATTGACTACATTTTGAATCCCGGGAGTAAGCTTTTGAAGGCCTTGGATGTCTGCAATAAGCGAAGCTGACACAGCTTTAGACAAGCTGGACATTAGCAAAGGCCAGATCGGCCGCCTGTTCCCTGAGGCAAACGCGTTCATCATCGACCCAGCACTGGGAGAGCTGGAATTTGAGGCCGAAGAAAATGAGTTGACACTCAAGGTGGCGAACATGAATGGGGAGTTCGCAGTATTTCTTCCTCAAGCAAATGGCGGCGCTGCCGGACGTGCATAGAGGCGTTGTGTTTGGAGCGTTTGTGGAATGGGGAGAAGAAGGGAGGGGAAGCTATAATTATCAACCTTAGTCCATGAAAGGCAATATCTGTAATGACAGCAGGACTGCCAAATGCCTTGCGAACAGCGACTCAGAATCAACTGAGAAATGAGTCCAGGTTTTTGTTAATACTTCATTTCGGATATCGAATTTCATCGCTGAATAATCCTTTGCGTGAAATCCCATGTCTGGTTGGTTTAATTTCGAAGGGCCGTGTCCACCTCAACGAGGAGATCTCTGGCGTGTGATTTGAGAAACTGTGACAGACCTGTGCTCTGCGGTGCTCAGCGTAGGATTATTAGGAGGGCTGGTGTCAGTGTAATACTCCTGCTTAACTGTATTGGATTCGGTAGCTTAGTGCAGACAAGAACAAATACATGTAAGACGACGACCTATGTCGGGGCGAGTCCAATCCCAACTGGTCAAGATCTAGAGTCGAATATGGCTTGGATCGGTAATTGAAGCTAAGAAGCTTGCCTTGCAACCTTTCAATCGCCATTCGATTAGACGATCGTCGCAATGGTCTGGTCCTCTCGCAAACAACTATGTGATTGCCTTCACGATTCTTTCAAAATACGGTACCGGATTGTCGGAAATATGTGTAGTGGTATATTAATAAAAGATATCATGCCAAGGGTCTATATCAACACGATACGAAGAAAACAAAGGATCCAAGACTCTTTACTACATCGCAGCAGCTTAGTCGCAGTTGCGGTAGGCACCGTCGCTGAGCTGGCCACGAACAGCACCCGGGACAGCAAGGCTAGAGTGGACATCGGTGAAGAACATGGCCGGGTTCTCTTCGATCTGGCGGACCTCAAACCCTTCACCGTTGTCGGTCTGGGTACCGGTGGCGTTGACGCCAGTGCGGAAGGGTCCGGACAAGCAGCCGATGCTGCGGCGGACATTCTCGGTGCCCTCAACAGGCTGAGGGTTGGGGAATGAGATACTAAAACATCCTAGTCAGTCACTAACCCCTAAGGACCAGTCCTGGCGTCAAGCTTACCGAGGAGGACCGGCACGGCCCTTTGCAGCCTCGTGGATGTGGGTGGCTGTCAAGGCAGGCGATTGGTACTCGCCCTGGAAGTTCACCAGGGTGATGTTGTAGCAGATGACATCCTCCTGGGAGTTGATGCCGTAGTTGAAGTAGCCGATGGCGCCGGCCAGACCGCCGGTAGCGGTGTTGTTGTTGTCGACGACCTGGTCGGGGGTAGCGACGATGTGGTAGGTTGAGGTGAAGTGGAAGGGACCGGAGGAGCCCCAGCCCTGCTTGTTTCCAGAACCCTTCTTGTGCCAGCCGATGATGTGGGTGACATCCTCAATGATCTTGATCGGGGTGGCGGCAACGGCGGCAGCCAGGACCACGGGAACAAGAGCGAACTTCATTTTGTTGATATTTGTAAGAACTCGAGTACAGAGAGTGACGAAATTGGGATTGAATGTTCGGTGGGAAATGCAGATAAATGATAAGTGATGGGATTAAGGTACAATAAGGTATTAGAGTGTGATGCTGTGTGATTCCAATTGAAACCTGATTCAACGATGGAGACAATTGTACTCTATATACTCGGTTTCGATGTTGGTGAAGTCCGCAACAACCGCATCTCGGAATCCCATACCTCCGCCAAATTCCAAGATCGTCACAAGCTAAACATGCCGCCTCTGATGATATGTTGGTTGAGCCAAGGGGCTATGGAACGGGTCGACATCATCCAGGACTGAACTCCGGTGCTGTGGCCTTGAGAAACCGTCGTGATGAATGGGCCAAGAGGCTTGCGAAGTTCCTACCTTGCTTGGAAATCTGGCCGGCAATGGTTCGGGGCCCCTTGGCAACATTGCTGGTCCCCCGATCCGGGGACGCGCGCGTCGCCGTGCTGGGGTTACGGTCATGACACCGCCGATCAGTTGGGGTTCGGCAGCGGAAGCGACTTGTACCGAGAAAAATTGGGAGTTGTTGTGTCTTGTCTAGGTTTGTCCGGTAGCGCCAAATATTGGACAAGCTCCTTGGCGGTTGCTTGGCCCCCAGTCCAACGGTGATGTGCCGAAGCCTGATTAACAAAAATGGGCACATTGAACATGGCCCATTGGATGGAAAAGAAGAAACAAACGTTAGGCCGGGTAGATGATCATGTCTTCTTTTCTCCGGACTATGATGCTGCAAGCTGCAAATACTTTCGCTGGCGTACTGGGCAAATAACGGAGGCCTTCGCATCCGAAGTAGTTCCTTGGAGAGCCAAGAGGCAGCTACGAACTAGCTTATCTCCCTACCAAGAGTAAATTAGACAGACTGTTGCTGGGCATTCGTGAATGACATGTTGGCGCGTTCTTTTGGGAAGAGAATGTGTCTTGGCGATGAGGCAGAGCATTTAGGTGAGACCTGTCTAGCATTGCTCGCAGACGGACGTTGTTAGGAATGGCCCCCAATCTCTCATAGTTCGGACATGTTTGGAATCAAAACAAAGAGCCAATGAGATTGCACAGCGCTGAAAGTCCCCAAAAGGCGGATGGCCTTTCGACCCAGATTGACCATGCGATTTGTCGCATGTAGGGTCGTATCCTCTCACCTCGTGCAGCACTCTTTAAGTTATCTCATGGCCCGATGCAAGAACAATCGCTACTGTGAAAAGGGCAATGAAACCAAGCAATATTGTGCATGAGCCAGACCAGTTTGTGAAACGCACACATCTTGATCAAAGCCAGATAAGTATACATTGAGCGGATGGCTCTTGAAGTTTCAACTGTTCGAAGGGTATCTACTAATAGTGGTTGGTGTCGCAGCGACACATCATGGCAAGTCCCATCCATCTCCAATGTTGGAATGGCTTCAGCTTCTTCCATCTCGGATTACTCCTGGTCAACCGCGCGGAAGGCATTCTGTGAGCGATGGCCGACAAGCCCTTCTCAAATCGTGTGTTGTCCTCAAATCATTTTTACTGCATCCACTGGGCATTATTCTTTACTGTCCCTCTTCTTCTCATTCCCTGCGAAGCCAACCTCGACCCCATCCATGTTGTACTGTGTCATTTTGTGTCTGTGGCACCAAGGGGGCGTTTCCAGAGCTATTGCTGGACCCTTGAGATATCTCTTCGCCAGTTGTTATTCCCAATCCCTGTCCCTGAATTGTGCTCGAGTCTGGAGAAAGCGGCGATACAGCTGTGTCGAGGGTGTTTCGGTTGGAGCCGTCGGGCATTGGAGAGACGTATGCTGGCGGGGGCGAATTGTTCGCCGTCGGGTCGTAGTTATCGGCCGGTAGCTCACTTAATTGAGTAGGTGGCTCCGGATCGAGCTCGGCGATGTGCCGGGGCGGGTCGGATGGTCTAGCAGACACGGCAGCCGCCGGGTCAAGCTCCGAGACCGGCCGCGAGTCGCCGCTCAGCTCCGACTTGAACGCATATACTGAGTTTTCCGGCGGTGCCAATTTCGTCCGGGCTGCCGCCGCCGCCATAGCAGCGCCGGCACCGGCCCCAGCTGCGCCAGCCGTGCCAATCGCTGCGGCCGAATGCATCTGAGGTTCGACGTCCCCCTTCATGGGATGCTCCCCGGCTCCATCTAACCTGCTTGATCGGTATCTCTGGAAGAACTTCCAGCAGATGAAGAGTATGAGGACGACGGCTAGGACGATGCCAATGGCAAGACCAGCTTTCGCGCCAGGATCTAGACCTCCCCCATCATCCGGCGTTGAAGTTGATGTCGCACTTGTTGTTGATGTGTTCGTAGCTCCTGTTGAGGTCCTGCTAGCCGTCGACGATCCTGCTGTGGTGGTTGCCGCCGTTGCCGTTGCCGATGCCGATGTTGTTGACGAGGACTCTGTTGGATACGGCCCCGTCACATAACAATATCGAATCGAGTCGAATACCGATACATATTGCGTGCAGCTACTCTCAAGCTTGGTAATGTCGTCCAAGTCATTGCTGTACCAGGAGGCCATCTTACTCCTGAACGACGCATAGCTGGTTGTGAGCTCAGCCCCTGAGAGGGTCGATGTGAAGTCGCATGCTGTCGCAGGCCATAGCGATGTTGTCGGCGCGTCATCCAAGATATCCTCCAAGTCCTCCAAACAATCCTGAGCGTTCTGTCGTCGAATCTGTTGGTACCTAAGGTCGGGCCGGGCGGCGGCAGTGGTGATGAGGCCGGCCAAAAGGCCGACAGCGTAAGCGGTGTCGGAACGCATCGAGATTGGCAGCGGACGTCCGAATTGGGTTTTCCTCTTACTGGGATCAAAATCTCACGCGCCGGAACGGACTGGAGAAGAGCAGGATCGCTCACATTTGTGGTCGAGAAACGGAGAAGATCACGCGGGGAAGACAAGAGCCGCCGCGGAGGAGACCACGCGGCCCTGCCGATCTATTCAACGAAATACCTACGTCAACAACAATTCCCGTCCTGTCCCGTGTCAATCAATTCACTCCCAACTCGTCTGCAAAATTCTGCGCCATCACAACTCCACCTTATCGCTCGAAATCCACCAGTTGATGGGTCTATCATTGCTGGGCAGGGCTAATTATATAGAGCTGCATCTGCCAAGCCAGGGCGGATCAGGGAACGAGCCAACAGCGATGGTTCGTCCCAACGGCCAAGCAACCCCGGCCCGGGATCTCAGCCACGGTGATTGCGCTGAGCAGGGCTGTGTTGAAATGATCACCACCCGACCTGTGGGGAGATGCGTTTCTTTCCAATTCGCCCAATCCGCAGAAGTCTGCTCAACTTGAAACAAGACGCTTATCCGCGTTCGGTTTATCGGCTGTTGGGGATTGGCTCGGTGGTGTGTGATGGGGGGATACACCGGCTTACACGCACGCGCAAGCTTTTAGACTTATCTGCTGCCGGCCGGGTTGGTAGCTCTTCGACACGGGCGGGGTTCGCTGGTGTTACGAAGCTCAACCCTGCCGTGGAAGCCCGGCCGACGAACGGCAGATTGGGAGAAGAAGGTTGGGCCGGAGACAGTTGCGCGGATTCACACCATCATGACGTTACGAGGGGTGGAGTGGTGTGACTGGGGCTGGGCAAAAAGGAAGAAATGAGACTGTGGTCTTGGCATCCAAGAAGGTTCACGACGAGATGAATTGTCGGGGTCGCCGCGACTCATGACCGGCAGTGATCTTCTCGCTGTTTCGGGGTCAGCCTCAGCTCCGGTCTCGAGGGAGCGGCCGAGGTGGACACCGCCCAGGGGAAAGGCGATTCCGCCTGTTTCCGCTAAGGTAGTGGAGAAGTTTTAGCATCTGGAGGAGAAATTAAGCTCAAATTGACCGCACGTCAATACCGACAGTCTGTTTTGAAACGTCCTTTTGTGTTCAACTTGAGATAGGAGATCTAGATGGTATCTGATGCTAGCGGAGATATTGAGAGAACACAAGGAAAAAGCGTCGATCATCACGACAGGCGAGACATCGCGACCGACTGCAACTGCTCTTCCACCCCTGTCGTCACCTGCTCCATTTGCGCCGCCTTCATTGCCACATTGCTTGCCTCAGCCCAAGGCGCATCCAATTATTCCCTCTAGTCGTTGATGCGATGCTGCCAGACTTCCTGCTCAGCTCTCGCGCTGTACGTGCTTGCGCCCAAAATATCACGCATTTGCTCGACACCAGTGAACATGACCTGACGAGACACAAACCAGCGGATCCCCTCGTGGCAAGGCGGGCTCGTCAGACTACCTTGATAGGTCCAGAACTCGTTGAAGAGGAGGACGCTCTCAAGAGCGGGCATGTGATTGATTGTAATCTCCTGCTGCATGCCCACATCATTGAACCCAATCATCTTTGGAAGCTGGTTGAAAAAGGTGCTGTTGGCGTTGCCCGGATCGAGGCGGATAGCCAGCACAGCCTTCTCATGGCCCTCCTCGTCCACGTGTACGAGGTGCAACTCAGCCTTGGACCGCATGCCGTTTACGGTGTGGTCTGCTGGGGAATGGATGTGCCAGCCTTTCAGATAGAGCGTCATGTCATCGTAAGTAAACGATGGGTTATTCGTGTAGACCCCTTCAGGGTGCGTGACGGTGAACGCTGGCCCATAGTTCCAGTTGTAGAAATTGCCAGTGGTTTTGTTTGGGTAGTTGAACTTTAAGACGTGGCTTAGAGCAAGGCCGAGACCGAATGAAAGCGCGATTGGTGACTGTTGAGTGCCTGTCTGGCAGAGACTGTAGTCTGAGGCTGGTTAGAGTGAGGCTCAGAAATGAGATCAGTCTTGCTCGCTTACTCGGGTTGATGCGACCCCAATTGAATGAAGCCTCATAGGCCCAGTCTGCCGGTTTGGGAGGGACAGGAGCAGTTTGTCGTTTTATCCCCATGGCATGGTAATTCTCATGGCCCGCGCAGGCCAATGCTTCAGATGCCAGCAGCAAGGCACCGACGAAAGACGACAAGATTAACATGGTCGCAGACTGTGTAGAGAACATTCGCCTCTCAATCGCGACAGCGCAACAGATGGTAGATGAGGTTGAATTGGTGAATAATTCCACTTCTTGAGGGTTCGCAGCAGGCTTATAAACTTCTTCCATGCGCTTTCGGGGTCCATGGATAGCTGCATCTCACGAAAGTTCATTTCTCCGAGGTGGGTGGCTTGCAGCCTCCTAAACGGTCGGCGAGATCCCGACGCATGGTTGGGCAAATGCTGCAGTCGGCCGGCCAAGACCTGCTAGCGAAGTAAGGAAGGAAAGAGGGCATAGCCATCGTCAGATTCTGAACCCTTGACACCGCGTTTCTCTTCCCATGATGCTTGGCGCAGGAATTAGGGTGCTGGACCGGCGGACTGGGACAGCATTCTGCGCTGGAACACCGGATGGCAGTACAGCAGACGCTGAGCAATATTCTGGCAGGAAACTTTGTGTTGGAATTTTGCCGCCACTCGAGGCGAACCCCTCATTATCACTTGAATTATAAAGCTAAATTTTGCTGTTGGAAGCGGAAGTGAACTTTCTTTCGCGAAATAATGAGCCACAGAGTCTGTGAGGTATAGTACTATAAGGTGTGGTTGTAGATAGATGGATTGCTAGTATGGGACCTGATAGGGTTGATATATCTAAGTACTGCCCTAAGGGCGTATTATATAATAGGGTAGCTATAAGCTAAGCTTATAGTATACCCCCCTCTAAAATACTAATACCCTCATTAGTTACTAATTTCTCTACTAAATCTAATCTAAAGCTATTTCTAGATATCTAAATCCTAGGTTTCCTCCTCAATCTATTATGATTTATAGTTTTTGCTAATCTATAGTTTCTATTAATTAGTTCTTAATATCTTTAGTAGTATTAGGTTTAGTAATTTTAGTTCTATACTAAGATTAGCTTATTATAAGTAAGAAGCTTAGTGAGATTAGATTAATATATCTATTAGTAATAATCTAAACCTAGATATTTATAAGAGATAAGGTACTACTTATTAGATTTCAGATTATATTCCTATAGGATTATATTAATAATAAGGGATTTATCTTTAGCTAAGATTAGTAGAATTAGTAGTAACTAATAACTATAAGGATTTATATAGGTTATAGGTTCTAAGTAGTTAATAGATATAACGTTATAGATCTTAAAATAGGGTAAGAATATAAGTCTATAAGTAGCATAGCTAATATATTATATAATAGCAAATAGGTTTGCATAGTATTATCTATACTTTAGGCTTAGAATTGTAGCTTTAGGGATATTATATCCTTTATATAATTATAAGTAGACCTTATTATAGATATTAAAGAACTTAGTTATATATCTATAATTATAATGCTATTTTATTATGAGCATAGATATTATAATAGTATTATAAGCTGAGATCTAAGCTAATAAGAGCTAAATAGTATATAGTTATAAATTATAAGATATTAATAGTAAGATATTATTAAGTATAAAGCTCTTAATAATCTTATTAAGTAATAATTAGGTTAATATAGATCTTATATAGTTAAATTTAAACTTTAATTAAGGTAAATAAGTAGGCTATAATTTAGGACTTAATAGGGAATAGAGATAGTGCTAGAATATAGATTTAATTATTTAGATTATATGTTCTGTTTAGCTATCTATCTAAAGGTAGTAAGTAGTTATATAAAATAGAGTTATTCTAGCTTTATTTTAGATTAATTTCTATATTATAGATAGGAACTTTAGATCTTAATCTAATATAATCACCTTAGGAAAGCCTTAGTTAGAGGATATTAATTAGTATCTAAGTTATATACCTTATTTCTCTATAGTATCTATTATTTTACCTAGGATAATAAAGATCTCTTTAGATATCTTATAGATTATAACTAGAGCTATATTAAAACCTTCTTTAGATAGTAGTAATATTAGTATAAAGTTAATTAAGATTATATAGTAGGGGTAAGGTAGTAGTAGGATAAGTTATAAGTTACTATAAGCTTTATAGTGTTAGATCTAGAAGACTTAATATTATAGGTAGTTAAGTAGGTATTTTTATAATTCTTTAAAACTATTATAAATATAGTATTAAGATATAAATTCTAATAGTTTATTATAACTGAGGTAGTTACTATTATAGATTAAGTTAAATATATCGCTAAAGTAGGATTAAGGGATATAAAGTTAAGGGATATAATTAGAATCTATCTTCTAGAGGAGATTATATCTAATTTAGAATAGCAACTTAGCGTAGTTATTTAGATTAAGCTTTATGTTCTATTAGATTATATTAAGGATCTTTTGTTAGACTAAATTAGTCTTATAGCTAGATTAGATCTTAGTTTTAAAGGCTAGTGAAATCTCTACTATTATAGAAGCTAGTTATATAACTAGGTTTAGTCTTAATAAGATGCTAATAACCTTAATTAGCTCTAAAAGTAGGTAGTTAAATTTACTAATAAGTAGAAGTTAGATTAGATTAATATTAATATAGATTAGATTATAAATAGATAGGTATTAATTAGCTTTAGCTGTAAAGGTGAGATTAGTTAGGTGATTATCTAGAAGGATATCTAAGGCGTTAAGCGTATTAAGTATAGTAGCATTATTAGTAGGGAGTCTACTAAGCGTATTAGGTACTAAATAATTTTTTCTAGGCTTATAGATAATATAGAGATCAAATTATGATATATATTCTATTATGCAGACTAGCTTCTTATTTATAGTTATATATGCTATTAAATTAGTAATATTATTAACCTAATAGGATTAGATATTAATAATAGCTTTATAATTAGTAAATAGGATCATTAGAGCTAGTTATATTAATTAGATTTAATATTAGGTTTTTAAAATAGTCTAGATATATCTTATAACTTTAAGTTCTATTAACTAATATCTTTTTTCTATAATACTTAAGGTGTGTAAAATAAATAAGATTAGTTCTATAGTATTCCTAGGTAGGTATTACCTATCTATAAGGGTTATAGTAACTAAGTTTTTAATATAGAAAACCTATACTTTAATACTATCTCTAGAGGTATTAAACTTAATATATAACTATTACTTAGGTGAGAAGTAGGTTAGGATTATATATAATATAAGAGCTAACTTTAATACTATAAAAGTATTAGATTCCTTAGCGGTTAGTATTAGTATATTAATTATAGTTACTTAAGACTTATAGGCTAGTTTTAATATCTTGCTAGTTTTTATAGATCTATTAGGATTAAGGCGTTAATAGGTATAAAGCAGTATTATCTTCTAATCTTCTAATAGTTCTATAATTATAGTATAGTAGGGGATATAGTAATACAAACTAGATCTAAGTCCTAGGAAGTGCTTAAGGGAGCGTAGAATAGTTAGAAACTTAATAGCCTTAATAGCTTATAACTTAGTTATAAGTATGCTTAATCTAAAAGAATTAACTAGCTTACTAAGAATAATAGCTATAGGGAATCTAGTAAAGAACTTATTTAGTCCTAAAGAGATATTAACCTCAGAGAGGGCTTAGAAGATATTATAAAGATTATAGATATAGTTTTTAATGCTTTTTGAAGTGATGATAATATTATTATAATATAACACCTTATTAGTATCTATTAGAATTAAGTCTATTTAGCGTTATATATAAGTATTATAATTCTTATATCTTATTATTAGATATTAAAAGGTAAATTAGCCTTTATAGGTGATAATTATAAATACTTATTATAAGCTTAGGTATATATACTATTAGTAGTAAAACGCTATAGTATTAAATATTAAGATATGGGTTATATCTGCGCACCTTATGATAATCTTATCTTAGGTTTTTATAGGATAGGTATTAGTTAGAGTTATATTATTAAGAGGGTGGATATTAATAACTATTTAGCTTTTATAATCTTTAGCTAGATCTTTTAATTATATAGGTTTTATAGGTATAGTTCTAGTAATTATCTTAGAGCTATTTCTATTTAAATCTAGTTTAACTTTAAGATCTACTTTAATCTCCTTTTCTCACTAGATAATAAAAACTAGAAACATAAAGGGAACTTATATAAGAGTATAATAGAGCTTTTCACCTAGTTTATTAATAATATAATTAATAATACCTTATTCTAAACCTCTAAGCAGGTAGATCTTATATTTATATAGTATCTATTTATCTTAATCTAATTTAAAATAGACCTATATCTATTAATCTTCTGGAATAATAATAAAGCTAAATTCCTTAAAGATATGTTTAAATTCTATAAGGATAGCCTTAATACTATTAGTATTAAGTTAGCAGTTATAAACTTTAACGCTAGTTATATAGGTATAAGTTTACTTATTTTAGATTAGGGTGGCTTTAATTATATACTTCTTAAGCTAGTATAGTTCTTTAAGTATAAATTCTAATATAGCAGCAGATTTAGATTTATTAATATACTATACTTAGGCAGATAGATTAATAGAGATAAGGTAGCTAATAAATTAGTTCTAATTAAGGACTTAATTAGAATCTATATTATTATGAACTAGGATGTCTAATAGAGAGATATCAGTTATTATAGTATAAGTTATAATAAGGAGATCTATAGGTTTAAAGAATATATCCTATCTAATATTAATATTTAAGATTAAATAGTAAACTAGGACTAATACAGTTAAGTAAGCTAAGATAATTATCTTAAACTTAGCTGTAACTCTTACTTTATAGCAGTTCTTATTACATTATATTGCTATAAGGATCTTAACACTATAAGACCTAATAGTTATAAAACTTTTGCTATTAATAATATTAAATTATTTTAGACCTAAATAATTTATACTAATCAGCATATTTATAAATAGATTATCTATAATAAATAGCTTATATTAAATTATAGCAATAGCTTCTTATTTAGTAGAGATTAAGGTACTATGAAAATATAGATCCAGAATAACATATTAATCTATACAATAAGAGGATTTACTAATACTTTTAACTATAAGAGGAACTAATCTAATATAAATCTTAGCTGTAGGTTAATACTATTTAAGTATAGTTCTATTAAGTAATAATAAGGAATAACCTATATCTCTATAGATGTTAAGCTGTATAGATAGATCTTAATTTAGGTTAGGAGTGATCTAATATTATAGGTAAAACTATAAGTAGAATCTAAATCTAATACTAACTTAGGTTAATAAGTTTATAGATAATCTCACTTAGATAAGCTAGATTAGCTTACTTAGGGTGGTAATTAGTAAGTTATAAGAACTACTATAATGTGAGGATAATTTACTAAAGAAAGCTATAGTAGTTAGATTTAGATTAGAGGTAGTAATATTATAATCTTTATAGATATACTTATAGAGTTAGTTATTACTAGGGAATAGTTACTTATAAAACTAATACTTTCTATAAGTTATTAAGTATAGTTTCTCTAGAGGTATTATAGCTATAAAGTAGGTATCCTTATAGCTATCTTTAAACTATATAAAGTTAAAATCTCTATTAGGCTTAATCTATTTTAGATTAGCAGTATCTATAATCTAGTTATTATAAAATAATACTTAGGGCTTATCTATATTATTAGTAACTAATAGGGGGTAGTAATTATCTAGCTTAAAAAGTAAGTATAAGGCTAATCTATCTAGAGACATTAAGGTTCCTAAGATTATAGGATTTATATTACTATAATAAGCAGATTATGCTAGATTAGCTTTAACACTTAAATTCTACTTAAGATAGTAATTCTTTAGTATTAATCTAGATTATGCTACGTCTAGCTGTAGATTAGGATTAGATTATCTATTATAGAACTAATATAATATTAGGAACTAAGTATATTAATTTAGCTAGTTTTATTAGGGTTAGAAGCTGGTTAGATTCTAGTTTTACTACTGCTAATATAGGCTAATAAGTTAGTTCTTAATCTAAGGCTTATTATTCTAACTAAATCTACTATTAGGCGAATTTTAAGGTTAATTAGTATTAAAGTTTTAGTTAAAAGTAATAAGTTAACCTATCTAGTTATATAAAATATATATGTTAATATTTTTACCTACTAAGTTATAGTTAGGGCTGTAACAGTAGGTCTATAATAACTATTTAGATATTAATATCTTTATTATAGATTCTTATTAGCAAATAGATTAGAGAAATATTTTGAGGGTAGTTATATTATCTAGAGGAGGGATAACTAATTTAATAGCTTTATTAAAAGATTTATGAATTACGTAGAGTTAGGAAGTAATATTATTTATACTATAAGCTTTTATATTATAGATTATAAGTTATAAATAGACTATAATATCCTTAATACTAACGTTAGTTAATCTATAAGATAAGGACTTCTAATAGAATATAATATCACTATAATAAGGCTTAAACTACTTAAGCAGCTTAGCTAAGATAGTAGATATAAGTGTAGATTAAAGAAGTTCTTAATTAACCTCAGTTAGAACTTATAAGTATTATATTAATATAGATCCCTATAAATATTAAGTTTAAATCTTATAAACTTAGGTATTAGATCTTATTATAGCTAGATCTTTAATATAATCTATAAAGGTATAGATATTAATATAGATAGTTATCTTACTATTTAATACTATACTTAATTAATGTAGATCTTTAAATTCTAGATTAAATATACTGATATCTATAGATTTAAGAGATTAGTTTTAGTTATTATTACTATTACTACTATAATAAAAATTTAGGGTTAATAGTAGGTTTTAGGCTTAGTTCTATCTAAATATTTTAGCTATTATAGTAGTGAAATCTTAGTTAATAGTGTACTGCTGATTCTGTATTATAGCGTTTATTATTATAACTACAGCTTCTATAGTAAGTATTTAAGGTATAGTTCCTCTTAGGTTATTAGATTTAGGTATCTTATCCTTATTCTATTTAGATCTAAATTAATGTGGATCTTAATAGGGTTCTTTAATATTAGAGGTAGGTTTCTATTTAAAAATAGATTTTAATTTAGTATGAGAATAGATAGTTTTACCTTTAGAACTGAAGTTAAGAGGTCTAATATATAGCTTATTAGATAGACTAGTTAGGTTTTTATAGAGATTAAGTTTATTAAGGCTGTTAGTTAGCTGACTAATATCTTCTAGTAAAAATAGCATAGATATAGTTTTTATTAAGGCTAATAGTAGTAAGGCTAGTAATAAGGCTTACTAAGCTACTCTTTAGGTTTATAACTTATTAAAAATAGATACTTAATAGCGTTAGTTATAAAAGAAAGCTTTAAGGGTATACTTATTATTCTAATCTACTAAGTAGATTATAGTAGCAAAAGCTAGTAAGTTAATAAGGATAATAGTTATAATCTTATAAGTAGTAATTAGGTTATTAACTATAATCTAATCTAATCTAGAAGCTTCTATAAATTATAGTAGCTATTCTAAATCTTATCTAAGATTAAGATCTAATATTATAAGGTTTTAAGTCCAGATTAGTAGTAGCTACTTAGTAATAAAATCTAAGATTTTCTAAAGATTAGAGATTATATAAAGTAATCTAATATAGAGAAGAAGATAGAAATAGATTAAGATTAATAAAATCTAAAATCTAGAGGGTGTAGGAGATAGAGTAAGTAGAAAGGTAGAGAGGTATAATTAGGAGGTTAAAAGAGGTTATTAGGTAGTATTAAAAGTAAAGTAAATAGTATAAACTTCAGTTAGTAATAAGAACTCCCTTAATAATATAATTATAGAATTAATTAGAGCAAAATTACTAATATAGTAGATCTTACGATCTAATAATATTCACATCTAGTTTTTTCTGCTAATACAGCAAGAAAAAATTAATACTTAATTAAAGCTGTAGAGCGACTTTTGTTATGCTACTACTATGAGGTATAGTACTATAAAGTGTGGTTGTAGATAGATGGATTGCTAGTATGGGACCTAATAGGGTTAATATATCTAAGTACTGCCCTGAGGGCGTATTACATAATGGGGTGGCCACAGGCCAGGCTCACAGAGTTGGTGCAAAGACGAGATGGACAGGCATCAATTGACAAGAGACGATGGGCGCTAGCCAATAGAATGCCTCGCGCTAGCGTCCCTTCGCCGACCGCCGGACGCTTGTTATGCTGTGTTCTGTCTTGGCGGTTGATATGGCGAGCAGCGTTGTGTGGCTTGGCTGACGCCTCGTCGAACGGCCTTGAGTTTCTCCAAGACTTTTGCGAGGGGAAGTACATCCCATTGGCCACCCTGGCAAGGCAAGCAACGGCCGGGTACTCCCAGGTTGTGCTCAGACGGCCTTCTAGTCTGTGTGTCATTTCCTAGCCACGGACGTTTGAGAGGCTTACTTGTATGCAGGAACCCCGCGATGATCTGAGCACGTGGCTGAGGTCTCAGTGCCTCATCCTGGAGGAGCCACCGGTTCGTTGGGGTCTGGACTCTGCCGAGCCGCAGACCGCCTTGCGGTCAGCATGAGTCCGTACTACGGACAAGCCCTTGGTTAATATCTGGTCGTGTGTTTATTCGTGGAGTTGAGCGAGTCCAGGAGCCTCCTGCGTTGAGAGGGGGCGGGATACAAGACACGAGTAATCTGAGACTGAGACAATAGGGTAAACCCGCTTCGACCCGCTTCGTAAGAGGCCGGATGTGCGAAATCTCTTTCCCTTGTAGCGTGTAGCCGAGAATAATTCGTAGCTGGAGTCTTTTGATACGGCATACTGCTTGCTCTTCGTTTTTCTCCCAATTGGCTCGTTCTCAGTTCTTTGGCTCTTCTCATGCAACACCACCATCTAGGCGCAGATAACAGCGAGGTGAAGATTTCCAAAGAAACGCTTCAATAGACTTTTCGATTTGCATTGATTATCATTTAAATTTTCATGACGCTCATAAGAAGGTTCATTTAGCGTTCTCGTATATCCGTAAGCTGGGCTGTCGGCAGGCTTACAGAATCGTTGAGCTAGGTCTTCAGAGTATCTCTGGCTATTCACTCATTTTATTCACGAAACGACAGGAGAACCCGCTAGACTAGGCTTCAAACTGATTCACAATTTTTCATGCTACTGATATCCATGAATCGGGCCAGTTGCTTGAGAATGAGTTCTTGATACGGGCCTAGTAGTAGCTGGCCGAAGTCATCATTTTCATCGCCGAGTGGAGCCCTCACTGCGTACTCAGAGTGAGTTAGGCAGGCGTCAACATTATGGGACTCTGGTCCCAGTCATTGGCTGTAATTCAAATCAAGCACCACCACGAGAATTTACCCCGCTCATTTTAATGCTTGCTCTGTCTCACACCACGTGGTTTCATGAAATTATAACACCGCCCAACCAAGCAGCTGCTACCAGCTATCCGACGATGGATGTCCAAGTAGCTCAGACGCTTTGCCGAAGATGTGATAGTCTTGATCTGGACAAAGTATTTGCTGGAAACTACGAGACTCCACAGATTGTCGCAAAACTGGGCGCCGTGCCGCATGACATGCTCTCAAGCGAATGCCCGTTGTGTCGTTTATTAGCTGAGGCAGTTCACAGACCTTTCTCAGATGAATCACTCACATCATACCACGATACTTGCGACCTCTTGTGCAATCATGCCAAGGCCGACGACCCCTTTGTCCACGGGTACTTCTTATTTGCAGACCGAGTGAACAGTAGCAGGTGGGAGGGCATCGGCCATTCAGACTACGCGCGCTATCTCGGCTTCATCCTGAATGGCGCAATGCATAACGAGGGGATGTTTTTCAAGTCCGATGTCAGCAATGCTAACGCCGTCACCGCCGCAGCCGACGACCGGTGCCCCCCGACGACGGCCGACATGGATATACCCGATGTAGGCTTCATTGCTCTGAAGGTTGGGAGATTGAAAGATGAAAAGAGTGGTGTTGCAAGTTATCTGGGAAGTATTTACCCAGTGTCAAGCTCTGGACCAAAGACGGGAGCAGGCCGGCTCGTGCCGCCCGTTATCGACTGGAATTTGCTGCGATCTTTCGTGCGAACCTGTAGAGACTCTCACGAGGCCTGCCGGTTAGCTAAAGAGGACCTCAGCATAGCCGGGTTTTGTTTGATCAATTGCATCACTAGGAGTCTTGAGCCTGCGACAGCTGAGGCGTCATACGTGGCGCTGAGCTATGTCTGGGGCCAGCCGGATAAATCGAATGACTTCCAAGCATCATTGGAGCCTTCAGACGGCCTCCCCAGCATGCCATTGGTAATCGAAGATGCGATGGACGCAGTGAGGAAAATGGGTCTCGTGTATCTCTGGGTTGATAGGTAAGCTAGAGGCTCAATGTTGGTGGGATACAAGATTAGATGCTGACAACTTAGATACTGTATCAAGCAAGATGACTGCGAAATCCTCGGCGACCATTTATCCAAGATGCATGTCATCTACCGGAAGGCTATTTTCACCATAATCGCGGCCGCGGGGAGTGATTCAGCGTTTGGGCTGCCGGGTGTCTCGATAAGAAGGCGGCAAGCACAGGCTCATGCAAACGTTGGAGGACGTCTGCTGGTCTCCGCTCTTGAGCCCTTCACAAACGCCTCAAAGAGTATCAAGTGGAACACTAGAGCGTGGACGTGAGTGTTGCATCCCGAATTCCTGCACCGCTGAAATGCTCCTCAAATTCAATCTAACTCTATCCTAACTACAGATACCAAGAGGGTGTGTTCTCAGTCAGGCAGCTTATATTCGACACCCACCAGGTCACGTTCGTATGTGCAGAGAGCCAGAAGTGTGAAAGTCTTACCCATCCGTCGGAAGTCAACACATCTTCACAGCGTCTTTTTGGTGTCCGAAATCGTTCTGCGTGGGAGCACATCTCACACTACTCAAAACGAAATCTCACGTTCGAAAGTGACGCACTCAACGCCATCACCGCCACTCTCAATGACTATAAGGATAAGTCCAAGGACGGAGCTTTCCATGCATGGGGAATGCCATTTGCGGCCAACCTTAATGTGTTAGATGGCTTGTCTCCTGGGCCCCTGAGTCACGTCACTTTCGCGTCAGAAAATGCCATCTTTGGATTCAGCTTAGCATGGTATTCGGCAAGCCCCGATCTTCGAAGACGGCATGGGTTTCCTACATGGTCTTGGTCTTCCTGTAGGGCCAATGTTGGATTCCTGAATGTACCTGACCGTACTTCGAATATTGTGTTGATGCCAGACCCGGAAATCGACGTTCGGCTCGAATATTGTGACGGTCAGATTGTATCTTTGTCAGAGTACATGTCGCAGAATTCCTCCGCTCAACTCTCTCGTTACCTACACCTGGAAGCATGGTCAGTTCGCAGCGGCTTGACGTTCCATCCTGACGAAGGGAGGGTTACGATAGACGTTGGCGATTACAAATACCACCTGACGGGAAAGATTGACCTAGAGACTCTGCCTGATGACAAGGATCAAAAGCCGATTCATGATCTCATGGTGGCAAAAGATGGGTGGGAGGCCGTTGTTGTGTTTTACTCGCCTGAAGACTACGAGTGCGCAGTCCAGCCATTCATCATCACTTTCATGAGGGTTGACGACCCCGAGAAGCCAGATGACGAGGTCTATGAACGAATTGGTCACATCAAAGGGCTTCGATTAGAAAAGATGCCCAAGAGGGGGGCAGAAAGTTACCAAGCCCCTGAGGAAGATGTCTTGGGCAAAGAAGGAATACAGAATCCCGACACAACGACCGGCGGCCAGGAGGTTGAGGCACAGGTGCCACAAAACGAAGACACTGATGATTTGGATGACGGAAGTGGGTCGGCAGACACCGCGAGCTCCTCAGAAGCTGATTCGGATGATTATGGGGATTACACCGTTAACATGGTTTTCCATCGAGAACGTGTTAAGAGCTTGTTTCCTCGGATTCCAAGGGTTAGGAAAAGGCTCGTAATAAGATGATATCATCTCTTCTGAATAAGAGATCTCATGAGGAATCTGGGGCAACCTTAAATGCCCCCCTGAATTGTCAGCCTGATAGAGATAGTGGGGGTCATTGCTTCCAGCAACAAACCCAGAGTATGATTTACTTGAGAATGTGTTGCATGCTGTATCAACATTATCAGAGAATGAAGACATTTGTGAGAGCACCAAACGCAAGACAACTTGACGCAGTGCCGTAAACTCCCGAGACAGTAGTAAGTCTACTTAAGGGCTATCAGAACCCAGACGAGTTGGATGCCTTTGGTGGAGTTACGTCAGTCTCTCAAAGAAGCACGCGTGTATGTGGAACACGGCACACGGCAAGACATGCATGCCACGCGCGTAGCCAAGTGCACTCTTCCGACGCCCCCTTTCCTTGGCCCAGACATAGCCGATGAAGTTAGGCGTCAATGATGATTGGGACACAAGGCAAAAGGGGAGTGGGCAGGCTTCTGACTGGTCCTTCCAGACTTGGTCTAGACTTTTACCCCTGGGGCCCCGGAGAATCATGACACCTGACAGCCACACACGCACCAACCAGCCAATGAAGGGAGACAGTGCCCCAACTTTGGATGCATCTGAACTGAAGAATGCTCAAGGTGCCCAACGTGATTTTGGCCAGACACATGCGTCCACGTGATCGGTTGAACACACTTGTTTATTTTCTAATTATTCTCTAATCAGATCGTGGACTTGCACGTCGCCCTCCGGCCCCATCTTGGGCATCCCCTGTCCTATTTACTTTTAGGTGCCTTTACCCTGGCGGCGGCAGAGGGGCGTCATAAGAGCGCAGGAGCTTGCTCCGACGGCCTCCTATTGGTCGGAGCCAGCGCCGCAGCCAATAGGAGCATTGCTCCGACGGACCCACCCATAGCGGTTTCCAGCGTCCCAGGGGGCAGTCCCACTGATCAGTGATCGAGATTCAGCGCTGTTGCTGTTACTGTTACTGGAAACTCGAACGACCACCGGGCTCGGGCTCACTTTGCGAACCTCGGAAGCCAATTTTCCCCCTTCGTTCGATTCACGTCCCCATCACTACTCACCCGTCATCACGCTCGTTCTGATTCAGAAGACACGGAAGAAACAGCGAGGCTTTGCGCGACGAAAGCCCCTCTCGCGGTTGTAATGTCGCTCCCTTCCAAACGTCGCCGTGTGATCCTGCCTGCTCCAGGTGCCACGACCACGCAGGCCGGGATCGTGCCGGCGCCGCAAACAACGGCAACGGTAACGACAACAACACACTCACATTCCGCCCACGGCCCAGACGGCTTCCCGATTGAGCCTTCGAGGAAGGGGTCCGATAGCAGTGAAGCAAGGAGTCCGAGTACCGAGTCATCCGGCGAAGCCAAGCCTCGGTCGGGTACTTCGGGGTCAAAGAGGCAGGTCATTGCCGTCGCCTGCGACAACTGTCGGCGGAGGAAAGCCAAGGTGAGAGAGCCTCATCCACCACCACCATCCAAGACTCGAATATTGACACTTCATCCCAGTGCGACGGCAGCAGGCCAAAATGCCAGCACTGCACAAAACGCAACGTCGAGTGCCACTATGAGGCGAACCAGGGCGAGACCGTCAGTCTCGCCCTCAAGCGCAAGGCCAACGTCCTCGAGAACGAGAACGCCCAGTACCGCGACCTCTTCCGCATGGTCTGCAGCAAGACCGAGGACGAGGCCCAGGAGATCTTCCGCCGCATCCGCGTCTCCGGGGACCCGCTCAAGGTCCTCGAGTCCATCCGCCAGGCCGAGATCCTGCTCCCCTCGCCCGCCGCCAACGAGCGCGTGAGCGATTCAAGGTTAGCCAAGCTCAACGACAAGGCCATGGAAAATAGTCTGATCCGCGTCCCCGCGAAACCCTGGACAGCCATCGCAGACGACGGGCTCGTATCTGAGCTCATTACCGACTTCTTCAGCTGGGAGAACGCTAGCGCCTTTCCCGCCGTCGACCGCGACCTCTTTGTGGCGGATATGCGGGCCGGCAACGTCAAGAAGGCAAAGTACTGCTCCCCCATCCTCGTCAACGCCATATGCGCCCTGCGAAGTGTAAGTGTGCCCACTGCTCGAGATCCAGTGCGGCGGTATCATTACCATGGCGGGACTGACGATGTGCTTTTTCAAGCCGTTTGTAGAACGAGCCAAGCAGTTTGGCGCCATTACGGGGCAAGACTTGGCAAAGCGGTTCAGAGACGAAGTCATGCAGCTAGTCGAGAAGAGCCAAGGCCGCGCGACGCTGCCGACCATCATCGCGCTTGTGCTCATTGACTGGTCAGCCAGCATTGCCGGCGATGAGCCGACGGCGAAGATGTATCGCTACATGGCGTGGGAGCGGTATAAGCGCTTCAGGCCAGAGAGGAGGTTCTCTCAGCTGAAAGAGGACGATCCCCAGGAAAGGAGCGAGAGACTTGCTATATCAAAGGCAGTCTGGGCGATTTTCTTCATGGAAAGGTAGGCCGCTCTTTGTTCTCGGCTCTCTTATGGGAGATCCCTCTAACAATGACTGGCAGTCGCATTTCATACTTTTACCACCAAGTATCATATATACCGCCTCCACCGATACCCAAACTATTTGACAACAATGGAGCGGATGCACTCGAGAACAGAGGCAATCTAGACGTGCTGGGACGGCCATATCTGGGATCGACAACACAGATCCCCCTGGTCCCTGGGATAGCCACCATCAACAGCAATATTGCATGCCTTCAGTATGAAATCATGCAATACATAACATCAGGAGACAACATCAAAGGCAGTAAAGAAGATCTAAAACGGAGGAAGAGCCTCTATTGCAAGCTCCAACAGTTCAGGGCGGATCTCCCTAAGCGGTTTCGCATGGAGTTCAACTTCACTCCCTCCACCGCCTTCCTCAGGTGAGCCGCTGTTGTGCCTATCTCATATTTTTCAGAGCTAACCACACACGCAGGATGCACGAAAACGAAATCGCCTACGTCCTCCTCACCTCCCTCCATCCCTCTACCAAATTCGACACCCCATTCACAGACACGGCCACCACCGTCAAATCCCTTACCCTACAGCACTGCCTCTCCGACACAACCCTCGCCGAGGCCTACCTCCAAAAGTACACCGTCAGCTCCTACACCACGCGCCAGCTCTTCGTCACGATGCAGGCCCTCATCCCCTTCCTCAACGACGGCCACGCCGCCACGAACGACCTATTCACCCGCCTCTGCATGATGGGCGGCCTCACCGCGCGCGTCGTCCGCATGACCGTCCACCTGCTGCAGGCCGCGCAGGCCATGGCGTGGGCGATGAAGCAGGACATTCCCGAGGCCGCGAAGCCGTACCTCGAGCCATGGGTCAAGCTCGCGATCCAGGAGAGCGAAACGACGAAGCCGCCGAGCTACTCGGTGCCCGACAGGGACGAGATCAAGCAGCTGCTGGCCGAGAGCGATCGAGCCGTCGCTGGGCCGAACGAGGGCAGCGGCGCCGAGCTCTGGGCCTTGGTGGAGAAGTGGGTTCTGAGTGGTGGCTCAAAGTGAGGTCCTGCAAGCTCGATTGTTTTGTTTATGTACAGATGGCATTGAGCCTCTTTGATACAGATGTATGAGCTGTGTTTTTGGTTTTTATGCATTTGAGAGCGAACGAAGCATGTCATCATTCCATTGTCATTTCAGCCCGGTTTGTTCTAGCCATGTTGATTTAGTCTGCATAGCTCGGCGTTTCCATGTGGTAGAGTACAAGTACTATCACCAACTGTTTATCTGCACGAATCGCGATATTCTCCTCCACTTGCAATATCACTCTGTGATCGCGGGAATAATGGATAACATGCACCGTCTGCTGATTGCGTGCCCGTCTCATCACATGACGTCACATGATAAGATGGGGAACCTCGAGCGGCCCCGCGGGCAACATTGAAGACAACGTTATCTCATCCTATACCAAACACTAAACTCAGAAAACTCACTTTGCTTGTAGACAACTGATCTGCTAGGACTCAGCAACACTTAATTTTTTGCTTCTTTCCAAATCTCACAACAATGGCCGAGCCATCAGACTACCTCATCCTCGGCGCAGGCGTCTTCGGCGCCTCAACCGCACTCCACCTCATCCGCGCCTCGCCCCGCGCGCGCATCACCCTCGTCGACCGCAACGCCGCCGCCGCGCCCATCCGCGTCGCCGCCTCCTGGGACTGGAACAAGGTCGTGCGCGCCGACTACGCCGACATAGAGTACATGCGGCTCGCGCTCGAGGCGAAGGAGCTCTGGGCGGCCGACCCGCTATGGGCGCCGTTTTACCACGAGAGCGGCGCCAGCTGGGTCTCGCCGTCGGACTTTTCGCAGGTCGTGCGGGAGAATTATAAGATCCTGGGCGTGGAGTCAGGCTTGGAGGCGCTGAGTGTGGAGCAGGCGCGGAGGGAGTTTGGAGGCGTGTTTGAGGGCGGGGATTTCACGGGCGTGAGGGAGGTGTTTGTGAATCGGAAGAGTGGCTGGGGGGAGGCGAAGGAGGCGCTTGAGGCGACGATTGCGGAGGCGGTGAGGTTGGGGGTGCGGTATGTCCAGGCGGAGGTTGAGAGGTTGGAGTTTGATGGCGATGGGGCGACGACGGGGGTTGTTACCGCGGAGGGGGAGAGGATCACGGCGGGGAAGGTGGTGTTGAGCACGGG
The DNA here is from genome assembly GCF_013390195.1 of Colletotrichum siamense. Lineage (NCBI taxonomy): Eukaryota > Fungi > Ascomycota > Sordariomycetes > Glomerellales > Glomerellaceae > Colletotrichum > Colletotrichum siamense. The sequence goes on along the minus strand of NW_023501016.1, from coordinate 5,710,984 downwards.
GGCGTACACGGCGCAGTTGTTGGCTGATAGCGGGAGGGAGGAGGTGCTGGCTGGGGAGAGGTTTGTGGCTGCGGCTGTGACGGAGGGGTTTGCGCCTGTGGAGGACGAGAAGCTTTACGGGGGCCCGGTTGGGATTTCGATGGTGCCCCCTGATCGGGGTGAGTTTCGAGTATGATGGTGTTTGGGAGTTGTGTGTGACTGACGATGGTGTTCACGACAGGTGCGAGCAACGGCAGCGTTCCTCACTCGGGCGACAAGACGCTCAAATTCTGGGGGCAGATCATCTTCAGGAACACGCAGCCCCACGCGAACGGGTCGCAAATCTCCAGGCCGCCGTCTGGGCCCGACTACGCCCAGCTCGATGTTCCCAAGTCTCTGAAAGAGGATGTCGACTTTGCTGGGAAGAGCATCTACGGCAAGCTGAGCGACGATTGGAAGGTGGAGAACTACCGTATTTGCTGGTAAGACTTGTCAACATCGTGATGCTGCGGAAGACCACGATGCTGACATTTGTGTTTGTAACCAGGGAGGCCGTCTCGCCCAGTGAGGACTTCATCATCTCGCCGCACTCCGGGAGCAAGAACCTCTACGTGGCCACGATCGGCTCGTTCCACGGGTGGAAGTTCCTGCCCGTCCTCGGCAAGTATGTGGTGCAGATGCTCCAGGGGACTTTGGAGGATAAGTTGGCCAAGAAGTGGGCGTGGGATAAGACGCTCGTTCCGCCGACTCACAGCGCGTGGCCGAGGAAGGAGCTTAGTGAGCTGAAATAATGGGCATTCTCCAACGAGGTGTGTTGTGATGCCGTGTAAATAGGGACGTGTCGTTTTCATATGCGGAACTTGAGAGGCTTTTCGTGGAGGCATGATGAGAGAGACTCATTCCGACGCTGAATACCTTATGATTGAAGGGGCTAAGACCGTTGTAGGTTGCCTTAACAGAGGTTATAAGCTGGAAGGATAAGATGCTCCGAGACGGCAATTCCGTTCTCGAGGAAGTCTCTTCGCCGGCTTTGACCACGTGATGTGTCGTTGGGCTTGAATGATGACCTCGCGAGGATTCAAGACACGACGCGCCGAGAATGCATTTGGTGCAAAGCTGTTCGGTGTACCAATGAAGTGCAGGGTGAATTCGCACAAAGTCTAGAATTCTGAACAGAACATGTCCATTAAACGAAGGTAAACTGCACAAATTGCCCTCTGGAAAGTATTTCTGACCCGCGTTGATATCCCAATTTGGATGACTTGAGCCTAGACAACTCCGATTCGGGAGAAGGACTTGTTGGAGTTCTTGATACCCCGGCACTCAGCCCGCCACCAAAGCCAGCTAGTCGGAGACTAACGGCATAGCGCCCACACTATTACACAGCTGCACGAGTGACCTAGTGCCGGAGAAGTTAGGTACCGAGCGCCACGCCTGTCAAAAAGCATGCGGCCCGCTCTGCCTCAACCGTTCGAAATGGTGGCCAGACCGTGTCCGGGGTCCCGTCTGCCCCGGTGGTACACATGGCAAAGTGGATTTGGGCAGAGTCTGGAATGCGGAGGAAGTGAGATGCCCCTGTCCGCTGAAATACCCATGCCATTCAGCTACGGGATTCAGTCTCAGAAGATGCTTCTTCCCATTACCCTTTTCAGCTATGGGCATGTCTAATTGGGAACATACAAGGCTTGTGTTGAAAAGCGGTTTAGAGGAACTCGGGCTTGGCGAGACCTCTGCAACTCAGCAACTCCACTTCACCATGACTATCTTTTCTTTGCATGCTTCTGGAACCGCCGAATGGAGAGTTCCACGAAAATGGATTTACGCGAGGCATGGGATTCAGCGAAGCGAGGTGATGGGGCTTCCTTAGCTTTCACGATGTTCAGCTGGGAGACCCTATGTTCAAGACGGATAGGCTTGGTGAACCTCTCTTCCTGTCAGCTGGACCATTCCGATCCACTTCTGGCGATATCGTATTCAAATTGGGCTCTGTTGCTTCAACTTCATACCCGATGACAGTCTATAAAGTCAGCCCACCCTGAGGAGAATGACATTGGTCCTCACTCTCTCGACAGTCAGAACAAACAAGGCCTTCCCAAAACTCCAGAGACTCTACCACTTCTCTTGCTTCTAACCTTGGAAAGTCTTGACCACCATGAAGTCCACTCTCCTCAATGCGCTCGTCAGCGGCATCATCGCCAGCCATGTAGCCGCCTCCCCCATGGACGAGCTTCTCGGCCGTCAGGCAACCTGCGCCCGCGACAACTGCTTCCGCGCACTCCTCGGCTTGAAGCCAGGCCCAGCCTCCGCCTCCGCAGACTGCTCTTCCTTCATGCAGATCACCCAGACGCCGTGCCCCTCCACCGTCACCGAGACCGCCACCATCACCTCCTTCACCACCACCCTGAGCAACCCCTACCCGGGGCTCCGCAAGCTCAGGCGCGAGGAGATTGAGGCCCGGCAGGCCGTCACCACCTCTGCTGCCAGCCCGTCTTGCGCGCCCTCGCAGAACAAGCCAAGCAGCATGCCCTCCTACATCCAGACCGCCTGCCAGTCCACCATCGGCACCCTTGGCCCCACGGCGCGCTACTCCTCCGCCTGCTCCTGCAACGGCATCACCGCCGCAACAACCACACTTCCCGCCGCAACCACAACCGTAACGACCACCAGCACCGTCCTCGCCGCCTACACGCCCACGAACACGCCTACACCCTTCATCCTGCAAGGCAGTGGCGACAGGAGCCTCTACGTCACTTCCGACAGCGACGGCGCCCTCCGCCTCGTCCGCGACGCCTCGGTCGCCACGCCCTTCTACGTCGACAACGCCGGCCTGCTGCGCAACTACAACAGCCCGTCCAAGCTACTCATGGACTTCTACCTCCCGGATCCCCCGACGGCTAATGACAGGGTGTTTAGCGCCGAACAGGGCGCCGGAGGGTATCCCATCACATGCACCTACACTGGCCGCACGAACGGCGCTTACTACGGCAACTGCCAGTCGAGTGGTTCGCCTAGCGGAAACCCCGTCACCTACGGCTTTGGGTACTGCCCGAACCAGGGCGGGTTTGTGTACATGATCCCGAACAACTCCAATGTGCGCTGCGCTGGGGGTTATGCTTTCCTTGGGTTTTGGCTGCAGACGTACGGTGGTAACTGAGCTGGTATTAAAGCGTGGAGGATGCTATTGATGGTTCAGCTTGACATCAGCTTTAACTACACATTTCGTTCTTATGTTTATTGCCTAGATTTAAGCAGTAGTATGACTTGAATTCAATCGCAAACTTTATAATGCAGCGATAGGCTCCTTCGCCGATTGAATACATGCCCCCTATTGCTAGGGTTGAGCCGGCTTCTGGCCATAAACAACATGACTAAATCAAAATCAGCAACATACTCAAGAATCATGACCAACGCAACTTACATATCAAACATCGCATGAAACGAGTTGCTCTTCAGCTCCTTGCGCACAAGCGCCAGCTGCACCGCAATCTCCGTCTGCGTCTTGCCCAGCATCTCCGAGAACAGCTTCACCGACAGCGCCTCCAGCCCGTTGAGCGTCAGGATCAGGTTCATCATGCCAAGCTCGCTGTACCACTTGTCCTTGGGCCAGGGCCCGAGCGGCGCGCGGATGCGGTCCGCGACGACGTTGGCGAACTGCGCGTCGCGCACCCAGCCCTCGAGCTTCGGCCCGACGCTGGGGTCGCGCCCCGTCGCGCAGCAGGCCTCCATGAAGCCGTTCATCCACTTGGCCGTCGCGGTTTCCGAGGAGTAGGTGTCGTCCTGGGAGTAGAAGGTGGTGTTGACGTCTTGGAACTCGGCCCAGCCTCCTGGGGCAAGGTTGCTAAAGTTGTTATTAGTGTTTTGTTTCCGCTGTGGTGAGGTGAATGAGGCATGAGTGTTACTCATGGTTACTCACTCGTAAATGTTCTTCATCAAGTTCGGCCAGTCTTTGATCGAGGCGCCCATGTATCGGCAGAAGATGAAGTCGTACTTCTTGTGGCCGACCCAGGACTCCTCGATGTCGTCGATCTCGAACTTGACGTTTGGGGAGTGCCATTCGGGCGTTATAGCGCTCAAATCAATACCAAGAACCTGCCATTGCTTGAGTCTCGTGTCTCATCGGTGAGTGACGACGGGGTGCGAATTACCTCGGCATTCTCGAAAATGTCTCCCATCTCGACAGCCCCTGACAGATTGGACGGTGAGCATACGGACCCTCTCAGGCGTAGACCATAGTGTACTCGGACTTACAGATTCCAGTTCCCGTCCCGATGTCCAGGATACGATGCACCTTATCCTTCTTGAGCGGGGCGCGGAAGAGAACGCTGCCCATCGCCTTGACCATCATGGCGTGAGCAAGGTCTAGTCTGTCCATCTCGAACTGTGGGACTCCAAAATCAGCGTCATATCCGCATTGTTTCCCTCTTTGGTGAAAGTCATACCTCATCGTTGGGGAACTTGTAAGCTATTTTATGTGAAGACAGGGTGTCAGCAAAACGCGATTTCTAAGGCCCTCAACTGGCAGTTAAGGTTACGCTTAGGTGTACATACATCCGGGACGATACGCATGGTAGCGGCGACCATACTCGATGGGATAGTCGACGACGCTGGACGTGAGTGACGCAGTATAGGATGAGCTGATAGATTTAGCATGATGAGAAGGCAATCAGAGGGAGAAAGTAAAAGGATTCGCACATTCTTTCGTCCATGGACGACGTGTCGTCCGTAGCCTGGTGTTGTCAGCGATCTGCTGTTCCCAAGGGGCTGGTACGACGGGGTCGCAGCGGGGACTGACATATGCCTCGTCGGCGATCTCGACCGCTTCCGCCGGCTCTGGTCGCGGCGCTGGCGGGGCTGCGGCGGGTGCAGGCGCAGGCGGAGGTGCAGCGACCTGTCCCGTCTCAGACTCCTGGGCCATTTTTCACAAAATTAAAAATCAAATGTAAATATCACGAAAATTCTCCGAATTGTGTCGTCTGTGGCGGGCGCGCGGGTTGTCGGGGTTGAGTGTTCTTTCTCGACAGATTCGCGGCGGGGTGGGATTTGTAGCAAAACACCACCCCATTCTTTTTTTCCCGCGCCTGAGCAAGGATCCTCGCTGAAGACTCTGGTTCTCCAACGACCGGAACCCATGGAGGACCTCGAGTTCTGGATTCGCTCTTTTGTCGCTAGCAGCGTCGCATTCTCCGTCCCTGCATGTCGTGAACCAATCGTCTCTGCGCGCTTCGTCTCTCCGGCCGAGGGAAGTGGGGTTCCAGAGGATCCGTCGCGCGTTATCATTCAAGTGTCACCGGTTCCTGTCGTGCTCCGCCTTCCCTAGACGGGTAGGCCCCAAGGTGACCCTTGATGTCGCAGTGTTGGATTTCTTGCTTGTGGCGAAGTTGGGCTTGGGTATATTTGGCTGCGTGCGAATAGAGTCCGGAGAACAAAGAAACACCTAGGCCGGACTTTGGAAAGAATACTCTGGCCTACTGTGAAAGAAGAGGATGGAAGGATAAAGGGAAGGATAGTAATTGTTCGAATTAATGGCACGAACATTATTTCGGGGATTTCTATGTGTGTATGAATGAATTCCAACCACCCTTGCTCAACCGTGAAACTTCAACTCGCCGTGATTCAACGACGATGCCCCCGCCCCGATGTCTGCGATAACGCGGGCCTCGGCATCAGTGGGGCCTAAACCTCCGCAACCCCGGCGTTTCGGGAGACTTATGACGGGAATAGAGGATGTCCACTGTAGCGTGGGCAGCTTCCGGGCCTAGAAATGAGGCTGCCTATTTTTTCGGTGGTAGGACAACTTCTTTTCCTGTAGCTATACTGTACCTCACCTTCGTCGCCGTCGCTACCATTGTTTCTTTCGTCATATGATCATTATCGTCGTTTTGGTTATCGTCGTCGTCGCGACTATCGTCTTTAACAAGGTACTTTAGGGGTAGCCAAGAACACAGGAAATATATCGCCGCAGACACAGAAACATTAGGTGATCTCCTAGAAATACTACATGCCGGAGGTGAGACCCAATAACGCCTGATCTGAGGGGTGGTAACAGTGTAAAATACTTTTAGCTCGGATATGTAGGTGTTGCCCGCCACGACGTAGGTGTGGCCCTACGCGACGTACGGCCCCATGAGCGATCTGGCGTCGAAAAATAGAATAAGAACAGAAGAAGAATCAGGGCCCACCAAAATATCCTGGCACGAAGCATTCTCCGGCATACAGAACTCCTGACATACCGTGTGCACAGCATGGCGGGAAACCGCTCGACAGGTCCCTTCACTCTCAGAAGGACATGACCCTCATCCAAAGTCCAGTCATAATGAATATTGCAGCTGGCACACCGAACACCATGCGACGCCGTGCTATTAGCCATGAACATTCCAACAGCAGCCTCGTCCTTGGATAGCACCTGCAGGCAAGCGCAGCAGTCGGTTCTTTGACGTGGGCGCGGGTGTCCGTAGCACCGCTGCACTGCACCGGTCGACTCGCGGAAGCACACGCAACGGCGCCTGCAAAACGGCTTCATCAGGATCTCCTGTGGCGACCGAGTGTGCGGACACAACAAGCTATCGATCCTCCTCAGGCCCTGTCGGAGCAGGTCCATGGTTACGACCTGTCCCTCTGTCAAAGTCGCGACCTTTATCGTCCATTCGTTGTTCATCGGCGGCCATCTCTGATATATAGCCGGCTGTTCCTCTCCTTCTCTAATCCCCAAGATGTCCCAGCACTCGTCACTTCGAAAGACGACCTGACGCGCATCGCCACGGTGGGAATTGCCCGGCAGACGACAGGTCTCGGAGACTATGGATACGTGGCGGCGCCGACATTTCTCGTCAGATTGCAAAAGTTTGATGATATTCGATCTATGCTCAACGAGCACACAATGTTGGAAACCGAGGGGGGCTCCGGGTACGATGTGGTCTTGCTTGTCTCTGAGCACGTAATGAAAATATCTGAAGGAGAAGTCGTTATAAAAAGACCGCATCAGAGAACATGCCTGCCGTGCCATATACATGCTAGGCGCATCCAGGCATTTCATAACGGAGAGAAGAATCTCGGGTGGTAGTTGATAGATGATGGAGTTTTCCTTGTTTTCGTCACATTTAGCCTCGTAGATTGTGCTGCATCCGGTGCAGAAACGCCCCTTTTCCGGAGACGTCGTATGTTTGCGGTATTTGACAATCGCGTGCGCAGATTCAGACGGCGCCATGATGAGAATGAAGTTGACAAGAAAAAAGGAGGTAACGAATGGGAATGGGAAGGAAGTGGGTATTGAGTACTAGCTCGAGCTCAGAGAGGTGTCTGAAAACTCTAGTTCATGACCCGGAATCGTCGTTATTGTTGTCATTATTGTTACTATTGTTGTTTTCGCTATTGTTATCCTCGTTGTCGTCCCTCGTTGTCGTCCCTCGTTGTCGTCCCTCGTTGTCGTCCCTCGTTGTCGTCCCTGTCGTCGTTGTCCCTATCATCGTCTATATCATGCACCCGCCCAGATAGCAACACTAAACTTTCATGCAGTCTACAGTGACTCAGCTGTTGAACTGAACAATGAAATCCATGGGATGAATACGCACTTTTCATGATGAAGCCCCTGAGACCAAATCGCGCCTCGACGTAATAATCAGACGGTCAAGTTGGACACTTAGTCGCAGAGCTGACCCGGCTATAGACAGTTGAAGGCGTCTCTTGTCATTACCAGATGCTCTCCGCTTGTTCGATAAAAGAGGTGAGCAAAGACTCCTTTATCATATTGTTTTGAACTAGGTAGGGTATTATTGATGAAGCCAACTCCCGAATTTCTATGCTCTTCCATGGCCACCCAGTCCCGAGATATGAGCAACCAGTGAGGTTCTCAAGTATGGGTAAGCCCCGCCGCAGTAATCACGTAAAGTTCGTCCCGCAAGGTCCCCCACCAATGATAAGGTTTGCCACACAAATAAGACGATGTGATCAATAAGTACATATCGCGTGCGTCATCAACTGACTTCCTGTGCATAAGTATCTTGTCGGCGTGAACTACCGCAGCATTTCTCGGCAGAGCTTCAGTCGGTCACTAGCTTCCCGCAGCAACTCCGAATGGGACTGCTCGAGGCTCGTCTTCAACAAGTCGAGGAGTTCTGGCAGTCTCTCATTCAGGTCCATCGCTGACTCATCGTTCAACTCGTCCAGGGTGGCAAAGTGGGCTAGGTACCTGGCGATCTCGCTGTACCGTCCAGGTGGGGCGTTCTTATTTGGGATGCCAAGTGCTTGCACAAATGACCAGATCGTCAACGCCGCATAGTACATGATCCACGGCCGATGTGGATCGGGCTCTGTGCGGCATGAGTAGAAGACTGAAACCGGTTCAGGGAGTGAGCCAAAACTACTCGTTCGTCGTTTAGGTCCTCTCTGGTCCACGAGGACGCGGTAGAGCAGTTTGAAAGAGTGGAGGACGGCCTGCCGTGTTGAGGCTGCGTTGGACCAGGTCCTCATCCGCGCAACGGCATTTGAATGATCTCGTGTGGACACCTTACGTCCAACCAAACGCTTGGCACCGGCGTATACCTGGCAGTCGACAATGTCAACGTGAAGGCTGATGTATGCTAAGTGATAGAGTGCAGCGGCTGAGTGAATCGGACCATTGGGGCTCGATGGTTGACCTGGTGCTTCAGGTGTGTCGTTCGCACCGACGGCCTTGTCGAAGCTCTCCTTCCATTCGTCAAAAGCCCGCAGCAAGATCTTTTTCCAGCCGTCGTGCGTCTCAGTACTCGGTGTACGCAGGTCAAGCCACTTGAGGTGGGATTCTCGATGGGACAGGTGCCATCCAACGCTCAGCAGGCCTGACATGATGATCATCCGCCCGAAGGTATGTGTCTTAACCTCCTGGCCATGTAGAGCGCTCTTCAGTCCATCGAGGAAGGAAACCTGTTTGATGCCGTACATGCGGTAGTTGCCATCGAGCTGGCGGAATACGTCAGGAGTGGCAGCTGTCCAAAGAGCATCATCACAAGGCAGAGGAAGTCGGATCTCATGGGGTGCCATGTCCGCTGTGTGGCCAAACATGGCTGCATGGATAATGTCCAACATGAAAGCCGCAAACACGACCCGATGCATCGCCTCGGACTCAGCCCATCGCACCCACCACGTCCTAGAATCCAATGATGCTGCATCGTTGGAGGTGGGGGCCTGTTCTTCCGGCGGCGATTCACTCCCCGCTCTTCCAATAAGAGGACTACCTCTCCTGAGGAGGGTCAAGGTGGCGGAGTGATAGATGTGAGCTCGCTCATGGAATCGCCTTGACGAGAACATCTTCTCGTAGAACTCCAGGAGTAGCAGTGATTGCGCAATTGCCAGACCGACCGGTGGTGATGCCTCTTCTGCTGTGAGAATCTCCCAACGAACACTGGATATGACGACATCGGCGAACCCTCCGTATTGCTCCAGGTTTCCCGTCGAGTCTCTGCTGCTCAAAGATGCAGCTCCTAACGCAATCATGACCATGAGTAGGAAGATGGAACATCGATTTGCTGCAAATGTCGGTTGATGGACGATGGGTAGCCTTGGCGAAACGTTCTTCCAGTACTCTTGTAAACAGTCGCGCATCATGTCGAGGTTTAGTGCGGGCAGATCTCCACCACTTTCTTGCACCAAGTTGATAATGCGGTGCTCGTATTTCGGTTGCTTCTGACGAAAGACCTGCAGCCATCTCAAAACTTCTTGGCGTCGGTATTCACCAATGAGTTCATCGCTGACATCGGCTTGCCTTGGCGGTGTCGGGTCTAGCTGTGAACGGCTGGTCAAAGACTCATAGTCATAGTGGATATTGTTGTTGAAGGTCGATTCCAAGCCTCCCTCGAGGAAAGGGAGGTTTGCGACGCCATTGAAGTCGCTGAAACTTGCTTGAGGATCGAACAACCAGACGGCAAAGTTCTCTCGGGATAGTGCTTCGTCCGATTGAAAGTCCATTGCATTGAAAGACGGCATGATTGATGATTCTGCGGGTATCGGCGGCTGATCCCGGCCGAATAGATCGGATTTCGGGCGCATCATGTTGACGGAGATATCGTCTATTGATGGCCATGTTGATGGTTGGCCAACTCTGGCTGTTAATGATGCATTAGGTGCGCCTGTTGTAGGCGTTGGGGTGGCGTTAGAGTCGGGAGTCAGCAGGATGGCCGCATCGTGCGGACCGGCCGACGACGACGATGGCTGGACTGGCTGAGGGAATACCGGTCGGGCGGGGACAGCAGCCGTTGGCGACGACACGGCGACGCCAGACAGGCCGTTAGAGGCAGCGGAAGTGCTGAAACTTGGTGCTCGGTTACGGGGGATGTAAGAAGATGAGTGTCGCTTCTTGTGTCGGCTCAATAAGTCAGCTCGAACGAACTTTTGGTCGCATCCCGGCACGTCGCAAATGAAGATCTCTTTGGGGTTGTCTGCGAGTCGCGTCAATCGTTGTGTCCTTGGCACATCTAAGACGCGCAGGTGAGACCGCGCATAGGCTTCAAAGCTTCTTACGGTTCAGTTGATGTCTCTGCAGATGCTCCGCCCTTGAGTACAGCTTCTCGCATCCCGGATGGTCGCACACGAAGCGTCGAGGTGCGCCCTTTCGACTGGCGCGTTTGTAGTTGCCAGCAACGCCATGCTGGGTTGGAGAAGGGTGGCTCGCCATGAACGGTGGCTATGGGGACATGGTCGGCGGCAGCGGGCTGCTCGTCGTGGCTGAGGCAGCCTTCGCTTAGGAACTATCACCGTATCAATGGGCGGTGGACGTCGCACACGGTGGAGTCGGCATCGGTGAGGACACGGTGAGGTGCGCCGCGAAGTTGAAGATGTGTCGATGGAAATCGTTGAAATTGGGGATGAGATTGGCAAAGTTCCGCCTCAGGCGGCTGGGTCAACGCGGGGAATGGGCGAGCTCCCCCAAAAAGGCCCCCCTTCCCCACACATCTCGGCCGTCCTTTCCCTGAAAGAATGATGGGGGAAGACACAAAATCGGCCAACTGGAACGAGGAAAGTGGACCCCCACGCGTCGCTCCTGCAGCGAAAAATGAATGTGCCGCACGGTCCATTGGCGTTTTCAACTGAGCGGGGGATTCTTCTCTCACTCACAATTCTCCCTCTCACTCACTTACGTACTCTCACCCCAGATGCATCTCATCCGTTTAACCGCCGAAGTCATGCCATCACAGTTTGACGCAGCTCTTTCATAATGTGATAGACTCGATGAAGCCCAAAAACCAATGCCATTCAGCTAGAATGATAGGACCTTCATGGTATCTACCCATTCCTCAGTCGACCAGCGATCCTCTTCAACGCAGTATCCTCCTTTTCGGCCTTTTGGAAATCACGCCGATGACCCTCGGCGGCTGGCCCGACAATCTCCAGCAACCGAATATACGGCATCCCGAGCCGTCCACCTGACACTCCGGCCTTGCGATCATACCGCCCGTTCCGCACCGCAATGTTGTCGTCCGTGTACGCCGCCAACTCCTCCGGCACCCCATCATCCCTAGTCTGATGTTCCAACACCTTGATCAAGTCGACCAGTGCAGCTTTCGCCGGCAGCTTCATATCAAAGATTTCTAGCGCTCTCGTCGTGTGTCGGATGTCATGCGTCACAACACACATGGCCGCATAGTCCGCCGACAGCTCATCAATAATCCCCTGCGCCTTCTTCATCGCATCGTCGCTGTACAGCTCAAACGTCTGGTTCGAGTCAACCCGCATATACCACCACGGATCTGGTTTCACTTTCTTGGTGCTTTTTGTCCCTTCCAGCATTCGAATTGTTCGCCGACAGTGTTGTCGCACGGGCTTCTTGTCATCACCGATCGATGACGGCCAGGTGGGCTTGTCGACGGGTGCGATAATATCCAGCTGCAGCGATGGCATGAGCGTGTATTGACGACCTTTGTATTCCTCCGAAAAGTTGAAGGTAAGAAACACCACATGCTCGCCACTCCAGCAGTCGGCCATTTTGGCGTTTTCGACGGCACACTCTTCATGACGCCGTAGCTGGGACTCCGAGAGAAGACGGGGTTTGAAATTCGCCATGGCTACAAAATTAAGTGATTAATCTCTCTGTAATCCGATGATACACAAGAGAAAACGAGAGAGACTGTCGTTGGACTTTTGCAGGAATCCTGATATCCATTATATCTCACCATCTCACCAAGTAAGCTGCCCTGCGTTGAGGAGGCTTAAAGCCCGTGCCCGGTGACTCACACCGAGCCCTCGGACACGCGCATCGAATCGCCACGTTTAGCCGGAAAACAGATGTTTTGCGCTCATCATCTAATTCGTTTAGCGGTACTCCGTCATCTAAAATTAGGGACTTCGGGATTCCGCATGTCGTAGTCAGCGACATCTCTGCCATGGACGACACTAGGAACGGTGGGAACGACGCCAGTTACGACGACAAGAAAAACAGAAAGAACCACATAGGAGTAGACTTTGATTGTGGAATTTTGATGAGCACACCATACACGTCAGCACAGGGTTGCGCGGCACACTGTTGTTAAAATAGTTGATTGTTCTAAGTTCTCAATACTGCGACGAGGTATTTCTTCCAGCCTCAATGCGGCAGTCCTGGGCACGAGCTTAAGTCAGTTCAAATAAGGCAAACAGTAAGCACAACACTTACCATAGGAAATGATATGCTCTCAAGGCAGAAGACATGTGCAACCGCTAGAAATGTTGATGCAGCTAGGTTCTCCGGGTTGCTTCCTGCAGTCAACGGTGCCGCAAAAGTCTCCGCTGCACGACGCCGCGTACGCTGCGGCGGCGTAAGCCAGAAGGGTAATAGCGACGGATTTGACGTGCATATTGATCTTCGTGAAAAGGAAGAAGGTTAACGATAGTTATTGAATAATAAAACTTTAGGTGGTAAGCGACAGGGTGATGAGACGAAAATGAGATGAAAACTTTGAGTCACTGAGGTTCTCATGCTCTGCCTTTTATTGTCGCCTTCAATTGCTCTGATGTGCCTTTGACGGAGCTGTCCGCAGTCTGCCGGCGGGCTATTGCACCAACCCACCGGCGACTTTATGATGGTCCGGAACTAGGTAGATCTACAACTTAACATCAACCTGAAACTGTTCATCCGGAGTCCGTCTGGACTCCGGACGGTTTTAAAGCTTGTGACACCAATCAGCCTTCGCCGTACAACCCTAGGCCGGGGAAATTACAAAACGACCTAGGCTTGGAGCATGAGTCGCAACACATAGACGTATGGTCAGTTCTAAGAAGCGGGTCAGAAACTACGAGTCACGATACGTTGCACTGGTGAGAGAGATGCACTGAACAGCGTATTCAGCCCTGTGAAACTCTGTTAAACCATCAGTTGATACATGTACAAATGATTTGAGCTAGTTCAGTATTGAATTACCAGATCCGTTCAAAAGAGCCCGCTTGCAGTTCCTTCGGGCCTCTCGGAAAGACCCAAATGACTCTCGTCTACATCTAGGCGTGTACTTGATTTCGATTGGTTAATTGTCCTCCGATTCGTCTCCTGGCCATGGATAATTGTCGTCTTCTTCCCATCTATGAAACTGGTCACCTCCCCAGATTTCATACTCTCGTCTATACTCAAAGCGATGCCCGTATGACATTTCGAACTTTTGCTTCTGAGAGGGATCTGCAGCGTAAGAACGTTCGCCGAAGAAAGCTGCCGCCTCTCGAGCCGGTGGCAGAGCTACTGCTACATCGCCAGGAGTAAAATTCGTCCTGAGAATCTCTGTTGTGAGACCTCGCGACGTGTGTTGTCTGGCCGTAATGTTCCATTCGCTCTCGAGAATGTTAGAGAGCTCAAAGTCCCGATTCATGCTCCATACAGCATGAGCTTTCTTGTTGTCGACGGTGTAGCAAAAGTGGCCCGCATCTCGTGCTCCTGTATCTTGTCCTGTAAACCAGAGTTCAAACTGCTTAATCTCAGGCATTCCTCGAGCGACTTCAGCCATCATTACCATCAGATGGTCGAAAAGACCTTCGTCTGCGCCAAGTCCTAGGCCAAAAAAGGTCATCGAAAGATGTTGAAGGAATGGCCACCTTAATAAGACCAATCGTGGACCCTTAAGACGACTTGCGTCCATAGCGTTTGAGCAACGAAAGGTCCTGAGTTGATGCCTGGCGCTGAGAAGAGATGTTCTGAAAACTGTTGACGGGAGACGCCAGTATCCTTGCTCGTCCATGTCACGAACGGTGAGTGATTCGACGGCAGGCGGAAGGAAGTCCCAGCGCTCGTATTGTATCGAGCGATTGCGACGAACCCTCTCTTGGTACCCGTACGATATCTCTTTCAAGTGGCTTGATCCTTTCATGGCCGAGCATAGATATGACAAAAGTCCTCGATAGGAACAACACCGACATCTGTCGCAATTGAATTCCAGATGTCGGATGGAGCGGACGCAGTGAACTGTCCGCAGAGTGCCCTGAGCGAGTTTGCTCCCCAAATGATTGAGATGATGGCCGCATGATTGCTCCTCGTGGATATCCAAGTCGAACGATGCGTCGCGCCCCCAACCGGCCATTGTGTCGAAGAAACCGTCCATCACATCGGCGAAGTCAGCCCCCAGTCTTATTCGACGCCGTGGGTAATCGGCAATAGTAGTGAAGTTCGATACATCCACGTCTATCACGTCTATCACAAGGCGCAGCTTTTTCAAACATAGCAGTCGCGAGCCTCGAATGGTGCTGGCCAGGGTGTCAGGGGTGACATCACCTGATAAAATGCTAGCATTCGTCAGACGGAAGGTCACCTCTGCAAACAGATGAGGCTCTAGTATCCGATTCCATAGTTTGCAGACTGCCGCAAGATGAGCCAACGGGTAGCCATCCTTCTGGGCTACCACACACTCAAGAATTTGTGTGGCTAGTTCGGGCGGTAGATCGTCCCCTGTTACCCTGCTTGCTGATAACTGCCTAGAGTCCTTTGAATTTAGCGTTCCGGAATGAGCCAAACCTGCCGTATGAGGGCTACGTCTTCCGCTAAGAGACATGCTGACTTCCGCATCGTGCTTCTGGGCGGTGACGTTGGGGCTGGAACCGCCCCTGAGGCGGTTGGAAAAGTTTGTGATGTAGCTCAGTGAGGATGACATGCACATCTTGGTGTTGAGTTAACGGAAGGATCAGTTGTCTCGATATGATAAAACTTCAAAAGGCGGCTGGAAACCCTTTATATCCTCCACAGCATAGCTATACAGGTTTCTGCAATCCATCCTGGTCCTCGTGTATGTCTCCGGCAGATTCATACAGGTAAAAGTTGACAGAATACGCTCACAGACCCAAAGAACGCAAAAGTCCGTCAGATTTCTAAAGCTTCTTATGAGGAAAAAATCAGAATGATGGAATCGGAGACAGACCCATGATCCACAGAGGTTATCTCTTTCATCCTATTCGAACAAAGAAAAGGAACCCGAACGCTGCTCCAGGACTTCAGTTCTTCTTCTTTTCCTCACTACCCTACAAGTTGATCAAATCTCGTTTCGAACAATCTTTGTCCCAATCAACAATGGCGGACGCCGAGACCAACATAGGCCTGCGTCAGGCTCACCACAAAGTAACAAGCAGAACAAGCAACATTAACTCGGCTATTTTACAACTACCTGTGGAGCTTATGCTGCAAATAATCGAACCCCTCGGAGTCTTCGACAAAGCGATTCTGTCAAGAACTTGCGCCTCTTTCCGCATCGTTCTCGATACGGATTGGGTACCCATATTTCGAGGATGGTGGGAGTACCAGAAGGAGTATTTCTCGTTAAGAATCGTCCACGATATGCCAAACCACTGGTTCTGCCACTCATGTCACAGAATAGAACCCATCAACCAAAGGTATTTGCCATATAAAAAATGGACACCATCTTGCCAAAGAAACGGTCGTGGGGCTAGCCGTAGTTCACTTGATCCGTATCAGATGCGCTCGGAGCATGTGCAAATGGCCTTGAAGCTTTCTCGACTTGGGAATATCAACCAAGGATACCTCAAGAAGAACATGGCGCCGTACAGCATATATCACCGCGCCCTCAAGGGCAACTGTCTCAGGCACTACCGCGCCGTGCCAAAGATCGTCAATGGAAGTTTCCTTTTGCAGAAGCAATGGACATTCCAGAGCATCTTCGATAGCCGCGGTTGCGAGTATTCCTGGAACAAGGAAATATTTGCCATCAATAAGCAACTGGAGGGAGTTCCGCTCGTCTGCCCACACTTGGGCATTGCGCACAGTTTGAATGAGAGACATTATATCGACTGGCATAGACCAAACAAATTACGGGACCCCGACTTTGAGGCCGACTTCCGGTCTGCTATCAGTCGTATCGGGCATGGCTTCAGAAGTTCAGTAACAGATGCTATAAATGCAAGGTGGAGTACGCGATATGGTGTCCAAATTGGTACACGGTAATCATCAGATCTTGGTACGATTATGGATTCGAGGGTGATAAGTGGTTTCTATATCGGGAATATTTTGAAAGGCCGGCTTTCCCCTCGATTAGGAGACTTTACAATAAATAAGATAGTTGTCTTCTGACTGCACACTACCTTATGTGAAGTTTGATACTAGCAGTGTCAATAATAATGATTTGTTTCAGAAGAAGCTCACTTGACCCCTTCACCCCATAGTTCGAGTGTTCGTAAGAGACTTTGACTCTTTGAGGACTGTTGTTGCACTTTATCGAACAGTAAAAGACAGTAACGAAACCTAGGTTATGCTTCTGGTTTTGCCATTAGAATATCACAGATATTGTGGTGCTGGTGAAAAAGAGGGTACTTGCCTGCCCAGGTCACTGATTCTGTCAAATCTTAACATGAACCTCGAATTCTTCAACTTGGATCCCAATGCCAACCATGCTAGGTTCTGCTCGGCTGTGATGTTCACAACCAGAACGATTACCTGTGTGTCTATCCAACCTGAAGCGTACGCATCAAATTTTGCGCCACATCACCCGACCAAAGACGCATAGGTGGATAGTCTATTGGTTCTCAAGGTTGGTGCTGTTTTACACAAATGCTTCCAACTTTTGCACTGTAGGCCCGCAAATATACAATAAACTCTATTCGGAAATAGGAGATTGATCTCAGAAATTGCGTTGTATGCATACTAGATTCCAGTTTCTTTTCGAAAGCAGGTTGATGATTTACCAAAGAACAACTCAAGTCCACGCCCATCATGGCAGATATCGACGACACCATAGCCCCCCACGGATTCGATCTCGGCAACACGCATTCACACAAGACAGCCGCACGAGCGCATCTCCTTCGACTACCCTCAGAGCTACTTCTGGACATCATCGGCTACCTTGATGATGTCACTGTGGTGATTTTCTCAAGGACCTGCGCCCGTTTTCGAGCCCTCGCACACCGGGACTGGGAACCTTTCCTTCGCCAACTGTTTTTCGAAGACAAGCTCGTGTTCTGGGCCAAGCTTGCTTTCGACTCGCCGAACCATTCAGTGTGCCAAGATTGCTGGATAATGCATCGTATCAGCCAGGACGACGTGCCACAGAATCAGACTGGGCCTTCTTGTGTCGTAAGGCCGCTCGATTTGTGGCCAGACGTAAGGCTTAATCAGTATAGAGTACGTTCTCAACACGTCCAAACAGCTTTGAAATTATCTCGGCTCGGGAACATTCACCAGGGGTATCTCGAGAAGCTCATGACTCCATTCATCTGGAACCGTCAGCCCGACGAACATGATCACCTTCAGTACTACGCAGCCATACCAAAGATCATTTCTGCCGGGTATTTTCTGAGGAAAGAATGGATATTCAAAAGTGGCGGCAGGCGCCACTTTGAAGACGTACATTGGCAAATTAAATACGCGACGCTAGCTTGCTATCACATGGGCATAGCTTTCGGTTTCAGTTCCTTGAAAGCGTGGGATCTCTTGGAGAAACATCGTCCACAGAACACAAGTTCAAGCACAAGCACAACCTTTGATAGGGGCTTCTGGGACGCGGTATGTAACGTTGGGACGGAGTTCAAAGGAAAGTGTGCGGGCTGTTCCCACAGAACAGAGTACTCAATCTTGTGCCCGGATAAGTACACGATGGTCATCCGTGCTTGGTACGACTATGGAACTGAGACGCATGATGACTGGGCATCAATCTCGGGATGTCTGGAAAGAATGCCTTGGAGAGGAGCCTCCTCACGGTCAATCCAGGAGATTTTTAACGAATGAAACACCCATCCAGTTTCATGGGTCGACTGGATCTTAATTCACGTCAAACGGTCAAAGGCGGCTGAGCTTATCTGTCCAGCTAGGGTAATGATAAAAGAGATTAGTCTAAAATTGTAATATGAAAAGCAATATCAGAATGTTTTACATCACTTGGTGATAGTAGCGATGTGTTTCCCTATGTTTGAGAATCGGTGAGAATATTCATAAGGGGCTTTTTCCCTCTTTTTTCTCTCTCTAATTTGGCAGGCTTTCGGCTGGCACCTGGACAATCTCAACGCGTTCCCTACATGGACTTACCGAAATCACTACCTACTGTGACCTTAAATCTTAGAATCTCATGTTTATCGCCGCACGCTTAATCAATAGTCGGTTTCTTATCTCTTCTCGCGCGCTCATTATCCCGCTACAAGTGCAGCGCAATGTATCGCCGTTAGCCAGGCAAAGCTACCATTATGAAAGCAAATGGTGTAAATGTCCGGGTGTGGTGAACACTGCCCAGACATCTCATCTCAATAGCATCCTTTCCGCTTCCATGCGCTCTTTCATGACACTGGGTTTTGGACAGATGGAAATCGAAAAGCTTCATGTCTATTAAATACCGCATCACTTCCACGGAAGCTTCAAAGAGCACCATGCGGGCTGTTGGAGTGCATCGGAGAGAACGGAGCAGCAAGCTTTAACCTCCGCTGCGGACCGGCTGCTTAAAAGTGTCGGTCCGGCGCGTTCAGCGAGCCCGGCAGCACGGTAGGCCCCTGCTAGGGAGCTGACCAGTGCTAAAATAAGCTGTCATTGCTTAGGCGAATACGCGCGAATTTGGGGGATCAGCGGAGCTTGCAGATTGGCTTGTGGAAGCTTGTGTTAGTGAGATACTCTCATATCGGGTCATTCTACACCACGATGGAAGTATCGCCATATCGCAACTCAGGGGTCGCCGACCAACATCCTGGAGATGACCCAGATCGCCCTGCGAGGCCTGCTCCGGCAAGCTTCGGGGCCAAAGCTGGCACCCGCGCGCCGCGGGCGCAGCTGAAACTGGAGAGAGACCTTGGCGATGGAATTTGAATCTCCAGATGCGTCGTCAGCTTGCACTCGTTCCCCCTTTCCTCCCATCCGCTCCCTTTGACATTTTTCCTTTGTACGCTCAAGATCATCACTTTCCCTTTCCCCTTTCTTCTATATTCTTATTCTAATCCCAGTGGCTTAGGGTTTGCTATTCCAGCAACCCGGCCTTCTCAAAAAGTGAGAATGCCACGTTTGTCAGACGAAGTGGAGGCCGCACACCTCATGGGTGCCGAGTTCGCCGACCTAGAAGGCCTGCCCGCCGACGCCGCGCCGGTCCGGGCCTTTGACCAGACGCGGTCGAAATGGAGCAGGTCGCCCCCGGGGCTCGGCGGCTGGGCCGGCGGCGGCAACGGCAGCAGCGCCGTGGGAAGCGCGCTCTGGGCCGTCGGGGTGCGCATCAACGACGCGCTGCTGCGGTTCCAGGTGCGCTCGCCGCGCGCTGTGATCCTCATGCTGGCGCTGCTAAAGTTCTCCATCACGACGAGCGGGACGCTGCTCATGATCCCGATGCTGCGGCTCATCGAGGACGACATCTGCCACAAGCATTACCGGCTGCCGCACTCGGAGAATATCCCCGAGATGAAGTGTAAGGTGGACCCGGTGCAGAAGGATATGGCGTGGCTGTTTGGGTGGCAGTCGCTGCTTGGCGCTATCATCAACATGCTCGTCGCGTTTCCCTACGGCATTCTTTCGGATAGGTGAGTTGTTGCACCCCCATGTGTGAAAGATCACAAGCATGCCAACACATTTCAGAATCGGACGCAAAGCAGTGCTCCTGCTCGCCTACTTCGGCACCGTCCTCACCTTCAGCTGGGCCCCTCTTATGCTCTCCTTCTTCCCAGAGGCCAACATCTACTTCCTCTTCGTCGGCATGGTCTTCGGCGTCATCGGCGGCGGCATCGTCGTCATGTTCAACAACGTGTACGCCATCGCCGCCGACATCAGCACCGAGAAGGACCGCGCCTCCAACTTCGTGTACCTCTCCGTCGGCGCCGTCCTCGGCGGCCTCATCGGCCCCGTCACTGCCGGCTATCTCATGGAGCAGTACGGCCCCTGGCTGCCCATCAAGCTCGTCTTCCTCTTCACCCCGCCCATCTTCCTCATCTGCGCCCTCCTCCCCGAGACCCTCCGCGTCAAGACCGACAGCCCCCCCAAACCCCAGGTCCCTCTCGCCCACGCCGTCCGCGACTCCTTCGCCAACGGCCTGCGCGAGCTGCAGCAGTCCATGAGCATCCTCCGCAACCGCAACATCCTCCTCTGCCTGGTGCCCTCCCTGCTCGCCAGCGCGCTGCACGCCTCGCACTCCAGCACGCTCTCGCAGTACGTCAGCAAGCACTTCGGCTGGACCCTCGCGCAGACGTCCTTCCTGCTGTCGCCGCTCAGCTTCCTCCACCTCGGCATCCTCTTCATCCTCCCCTGGCTGTCCAAGGTGCTGACGAACCCGCGCGGCCGCTTCCGCTGCACGGGCTTCGGCAAGGACGCGCTGCTCGCCAAGGGCTCGTACCTGATGATCGCGCTCGGCGGCTTCATCGAGGGCTGCAGCTGGGAGATTGTGGTGTTCCTGGCGGGCCTGTCGGTCACGACCTTCGGCTCGGCGAGCTGGCCGCTGGTGCGCGCGATGATCACAGAGTTCGTCGACCAGGAGCACACGTCGCGGCTGTACGCACTCATCAGCATGGTCGACACGCTGGGCTCCCCGCTCGGCGGCCCGGCTCTGGCGTGGACGTTCACGGTCGGGCTGGAGAAGAAGGGGGCCTGGAGGGGGTTGCCGTGGTTCTATGTCTCGCTGCTTGCTGGGCTGACGTGGGCTGCGTTGTCACTAGTCAGTGAGCCGAGGAAGAAGGGGCCGATTCAGCTGGAGAGCCATGATGAGGACGTGAGTGGGCGCAACTATGACCCCGAGGCGGTAGAAGGGCGGTGAAAAAGTCTTGTTTTGGTTCTTCAGGTCACTGTATTAGTAGGTAATTGGCGTTCTTGTTATAGACGAGGGATTGGCAGCAGGCAGGGTTGGTTTAGCATTAGTAGACAGGAATTAAAGGTATCGCAAGCCGGCGACGGCGCGAATGTTTTTTCGCATGACTCTTGGCAACGCCAGAACAATTCCCCCCTCCGGCGATGGCCTCAATTTAACGTCCAATGACCCAATGTCTCTTGCTGCCATTGTTTCGTTATCATGGTGTGTTGGGCAGGGCCAACATTCATGATTGGCGCCTATGGCATGATGAAGCCAACGAGGTTGACCCTTGTGAGACGTCAGGGATGGTGGATATCGTGAGCCTCGCTGGCATCGCCAGCGCCAGCTGTCATTCGCCCACGTGGCGGCGACGTTTGCACTATTGGCGGGCCAACGAGGCTGCCCTGAAGCGTTGCCGTCCACTTTGATTGTCTGAGGTCGTTAGGAGAGTGAAATAAGGCGGTCGCGGTGGGTTACCGTGGTGTTGACCGTTCAAGCGCGCATGAAATTGGGCATTTTCGGGCTCGAAAAATGGTTGCGTTGGTTGTATTTCTAGCGCGGAAGAAAAGAGACATTGAAATGCCTCACTTGGCCAATGTTACCATCCATAATGCTATTGTTCATCGGATATTCTGAGTAACCCAGTAACTCACAGAATTACGAAGGCATCTTTCACCTCAATGATTAAAAAAGAAAAATCCGATGTAGCTGCAAAAGCCACGATGCCCTCACTCCCAGGCCCAACCCCTGGCACTATGCCGTGTCTGCTTCACCGTCAGGAACGAAGATCCCTGCTTGCCCCCGATCGCCTCACCAGCCACAAGCCCTTTCATCATGATCCGCGATATCGAACAAACTAGGCTTCCTTAGCAAGCTTACCCGGGCGAATCCTTTAGCCTTGGCAGTCCAGTCCGCCCGTATCGAGCCACTCATAAACCTCCGCGGTGATGCAGATTACACGGAGATCATCCGCGTTTGCCTGTGAGAAAGTGGACAAACAGGCAGAAATAAGGCGAACTTGTTGTATCCGTAATGATTTGCTGCTCAGTCACACAGTCCACAGCGCCTGGGCGCCTAAGTGTCTTGTCCCGCCGTCTCGGTCCGTGGCGCAGCCCTACAAGCACCGATGATCCCCGTCAATCAGGGAGAAAGTCCAGCGTCCGGTCCACGCCTTACAGTGAGAAAAAGGTGTAGGCGTCCCGCATTTGGGTGTAGTATTCCGTGTGCCGCGCCGCAGAGGCAGCCGGACCCTTGGCGCGTGTGGTGTCTGATGTCATGGTCCGACCTTGTGTTCTCATGCTATTACACTCTTGATGTTTTGCTCCAATCCTTCGTGCCGTTGATTTGATCTTGGCACGCCATTTGGATATGCGCCACCAAGGATTGCTGGGCGACGGGCGACCGTCTTGTTCCTGGGTTCTCGTGGTTCTCATAAGGACGCCATCCCCCCTCACGATGGAAGAGTCATTCGTGTTTAGCATCTCACCATAAAGAATTACGACGAGGCAAAATCCTCTTTTAACATCTCGAAGATACCCTCAATTGCCCATGTGATTTTCTTGTCAAATTTAACGATACCCCTGACCTAGATCTAATACATCCTCCGTAATCTCACAACACCCTCATTTACACCGCTCAACACCTACGACACTCAACCACATCACGGCATCATCATCTACGACACCGCCAATCAAATTCATCAACCAACACGTTCCCATCAGGATGGCCACCGGCATGATGTCCACCGCCGACCTCGAATCCAAAATCCGCCAAGCGGCCGTCAAAAACCGCGAGCTCCTCTCCACCCTCTCCTCCACCAACCACGCCGTGCCGGACCTGGCCCAGCAGCGCCGCCTCATCGCCGACCTCGAGCACCAGCTCGCCGCCTCCGACAAGCACGTCAAGGAGCTCGACACGCGGCGGCGCAAGGAGCTCAAGGACCACGAAAAGTACCGCGACAGCGTGATGCGGCGCTTCGTGCACAAGGCCGTCGGCAAGCGCGACAAGTTCGACGAGAAGGCCGCGCGCGAGGAGCGCGAGTACTTTGACGTGCTGCAGGAGGAGCACCGCGAGAAGGAGATCAACAAGAACCTGCGCACGCAGCTCGACGAGGCGACGCGCGCGCGACAGCCGCTGGAGGTTGCCGCGCAGACGCACGAGGAGGCGCAGCGGGAGCTGGACAGTCTGTACGAGGCTATCTTCGCGGGCCCGACGAGCGGGTACCCCGAAGAGGACGCCAGGGAGCAGGAGGCCTCGCGGGCGATGCGGGCGTACCAGGACACGAGGAGCAAGGCGGAGGCGGAGCAGCATGCGATCAAGCTGTTGATGGACGCGATGAAGCGGATGGGGGACGCGCTGAGGAATATAGACGATGCGCTGAGCCATTCGCGGATGGATATGTTTGGGGGCGGGACGATGTCGGATATGATGGAGCGGAGCGCGCTGCAGCGTGCTGAGTCGGCGACGCAGGAGGCGAGGATGCTGGTGATGCAGGCGCAGCGGATGACGCCTTACATCGGGGATCTGCCGCCTGTGAACATCAACCATGGGAATCTCATGGGGGATGTGTTGTTTGATAACATCTTCTCGGATATGGCTTTCCACGACGAGATCAAGAAGTCGAGGATGTCGGTGGAAAAGAGTACGCAGGTGCTGAGCCGATTCCTCCATGAGACGCGGGACCGGCACGAGAGGTTGATGAGGGACGGCAGGGAGCGGGAGAGACGGCTT
The DNA here is from genome assembly GCF_013390195.1 of Colletotrichum siamense. NCBI lineage: Eukaryota > Fungi > Ascomycota > Sordariomycetes > Glomerellales > Glomerellaceae > Colletotrichum > Colletotrichum siamense. Next base: position 5,687,111 of record NW_023501016.1, on the reverse strand, counting down.
GACGAAACTCGGGAGGCGCTCCAGAAGGAGCGTGAGAGGCTGTTCGAGATTGTTGCTGGCAATGCGGCTGAAGGGAAGGGTTCTTATGGCGGGATAGCTACCGCTTCTGGGTCTATGGCGAAACCGTGGGATAACTGAGTATCGGTGTGTAGCTGTACACTTGTGTTTTTAGCTTATTGATACCTATTTGCATGTCTGAGCAGACTGATCGAACTATGCTTTCGCGTTTTGAATCAATGATAAGATCGGCACCGGTGGCTATTGCTTCCATTTTTAGTGATGGCGAGGACAGTTTGATATCCCTGAATCTTTTGACGATGGCATCATGAGTGCAAGTCCGGTCAGAAGAGTTGAACACTCAAGCCCTAGAACTTCGCAGTGCTAGACGAGTCGTTTTTGTCGATATGCTCACGTGCTCGTCGTGGGGTACGGTGATAGCTTCAACAATAACTACGTGTGAGACGGATAGATCAAGTTGAAGGGACACTCATCACAATGGTAAGATGTTTGTTCCAAATAGTTTCATTTCGTCATACTATATAATCCATCCGGCCGTTACATCATGCTTCTTAGTACTCCATGTGCTGATGGCGTCCACGGCGCTCACTATCGTCTCGTCAGTATTCACCATCTCAAAATTCTAATGCTTGGTGGCTCAACTCACGGGTTGTACTCGTCCATGTCGCCGTACTGCTCCTGGTACAGGTGCTCGGCCTGCTTCTCGGCGTGTCTCTTGGCCTTCTCGCGGTCGAGGTAGTCGAGGCCCTTGGTCTCGAAGAGCTTGTCGACCTCGGCCCCAGCAATGCCGGCGAGCATCTCCTTGGCGAACTGGTGCTTGACGGGCTCGCCTGTGAATACATCCGCGTTAGCATACTGGTCATAGCTGAGGGGAGAGAGCCTTGGGGAGGACATACCGTTCTTGCGCTGGCGGTCCTCGAACAGCTTTATGGCCTCAAAGGCAGCGCCGCCGGCGACAACCTCGTGGGAGAGCTTGGCCTCGTGCTCGCCGTAGACGGCATCGCGGTGTTCCTTGGCCTCGCCGAATCCGAACATTTTGAATGTGTTGAGGGTGATTGGTGATGTGTGGGAAATAGAGTGAAGTTGTTGGAGTCAATTGAGTTGCGTTGGATGTTGCTACCTCCAAGACACAAGAAGGAGGGGCAGCTCGAGGGGTTCTTATCCCCCCAAGCTTCTCATGTGATCGTCATGGGTATGAGGAGGGGTCCCAGCTACAAAGCTATGGGGTGCTCTATTTCGAGCAAAGCGAGAGCGCGAGAGAGAGCCTAAACCCAAAAGCCCCTGATCTTCAACATCCCACCCTATCCCGTTGCCCACGCCTCAATGACATGTATTGTACGTAGCAAGGGGGTGGAGGGTCCGATCTTCCTCGACGTAGACAACAAGGTAGCTAGCTAGCTCTCCACCGTCTCAAAGGTCACCGCAAGTGTGTACGGCAACCCCCGCCCCCGTCTGGTCTAGCTCCCCCGTCGTCCATGCAAAATGGCATATCCCACGCCCGGCCCGCGTCCCTGGGGAGAAACAGACGGGAGGCCTGAACTAAACGCCGTCCGCCTACTAAGCCCTTGCGGGGAGGGACGACGTCAAAGGAGGCGGTGTCTTGTCTTGCTTGTCACTGGTGGCTGTCTAGCCCGATTGGAGCTTTACTTGATACTCACTGACGTCGAGTTCCGTTGCGGGCTGACGAAGAGTGCACCTTGCCCAAACATGGCCTGACGTAAAAAGCCCGTTCAGCTTGGAAGTTTTGGCGGGGTCGCTCGGGATATCGGCAGCTCTCGATGTGGAGAGGAGACGGAGGCCGCATTACATGGACGAACGAACGAACGAACCCGAGCTTTTCGAGTGGGCTTTCTCGCCTTACCTTTGACACTTGTCCTCGGACGAGGATCCGTGATTCGCAGAGTAATCCGACATGAAGCTGGGAAGATCAAACTCAGCTGCCAGAGGAGAAGCAAGCAAGCGAGCGAAACCATCAATGCGATGAGTATGACACCACCCCTCACACCCGGATTTCAGATTGAAAACAAGCAGAGGCTACGGCTGTTGAAACGGCGCGATTGGCTGAGACAGTCCTGTTTACGTACCTCACTGGACGAACACAGCTGAAAGCCTAAGGTAGAGGTAATACCTACCAAAAGTTGGCTCTGGGAGGAATTTGAGATGTTCGGGAGTAGCGAAGCTTGTCGCCATCCGGTTAAGCCGCCAGCAGCTAAAGCAGCACGAAGCCCCGCCTTTCCCGGGGAATTCGGCATCTTCAATGCGTCAGCGACCCTGCCTACCCCCTGCCGGGCTGAACCAAAGAAAAAAGGACCCACGCAAAGAGCTGCGAAGAAAGCTTGTTGCGGACGCGGCAAACCGGCACATCGGCAAACAAAGCTCCATGCCGTGTAACGCAGAAACAACAAAACCCCTTTTCCCAGGCATCTGATCTGGGGCCCAGTAACCGCCGTCCAGACAGACTCGGGCCAGTCAATTGGACCACAAAGCCCAGGTCCCCCTCCAATCGATCGATGGCATTCGATGAGATACAGAAGCTTGTTCGATACCCTGCATTTTAGACGACGGCGGTGACCAAGCTCCCAGCTCCATCCCCCTTCTCCTTCGTACCCGTTATTCTTCTCGCCAACATGACGTGTCAAAGATGGCTCGTGCAGCGGGTGTCTCAAAAACCATCCGACGAGTTTCTTTGATGCGATGAAAAACAAGAGAAGAACCTAACCGGGGGTGGCGTCATCGTGAGGGGTAGCTAGATCCCCCCCATCTCTCTTCCTGGCCTCGGGAGGTGGGTGGTGTTTGTGCTTCATTATGCCGTACTATTGGAACGCGGCCCTTTCTCTAGCCTTTCCAAATCCCCTCACCACGACGACAGCGATTCCAGACGTCGGGGACCGTGGGATCCAGACCGCCCCAGTGAAGGAGGGGACCGAACCTTGACGGCTCCATCCGAGGCATGTTCTCCCTCCCGCCTCCTTTTCGTCTTCCCAAGGTTTGGAGTCTTTGCCTTGGAACTTGCATGTATCTTCGGCAGTAGACAAGCTCAGCCATGCCGCGCGCAGGTTCCCTCCCTCCTACCTCTCTCAATCCCCGCCTTTCCTTTTGACCGCTTGTCTAGCTTATCATCTTGCTCAATGCTCTCTCTCTGCTGATCTTACGAATACTGCTCCATAAGCTGGACCTCATGACATGATGAGGAGCGTTCAAAAGGACACATCTCAGAACAGCAAGCGATGAGGTCTATTCAAGATTCCGATCGCCCTGCGTGGTGGCCGAGACGAGACCTGTCAGGCTGATCGTCTGTCTTGGCGATGGGCGGGATCGTGCATCATCGGAAGCCCCCCGTCTTGGCAGGGTCCAGACGGTCAGGGGTCTTGGTGTCCACTCACACTCCCACACTCCAACAGCCACCACCACCATCACAGGTAGCGCAGCTCATCTACCACGCCGGCTCACCGTGGCTTGATCACACTCAAATCATCTCACCTTGCCCACGGGCAATGGCTCCAACGCCAGGATAACGGCGTGTCAATGGTATGCATCCTTTATTCCATCCGCAGAAGAGTAAGACTGTGATGATCTCATGGTGCGCCTATCCGCGAACTCTACTTTGCGATGGGCATTTCTTCTGCCCCGTCCGCTTTGAACATGTTCCCCTAGGTGTATCGTTAACTGCCCTCTGGCAAAAGATGCAACACGATCGCAGTAACAGCGCCAACCCCTCTATGCTTTTGCTCCGCCAAACTTGGCCTGCCACTCTTCGTGGGCCTTCTTCTGCCTCTGCCACTCCTTCTGCAGCTTCTTCAGCTGGCTCTTGGGCACGTCACTGCCGTCCTTGATCTTGGTGGGAAGCCCCTCGGCGTCCCACTCCGAGTACTTCTCATCTCCCTTGAACATCTCCGTGTGGGGGAGCTTGGCCTTCTCCCACTTCTCCTTCTCCGCTTGCTCGCGCGCGCGCTTGGCTTCCTCCTTGGCCCGTGCCTTCTCGGCCTCCCGGGCCAGCTTCTCGTTTCTGGCAGCAATCAACTCGCTGGCGTCGATGAACTTGATCAGAGACGACTTGCCGTCCGGCCTGTCGTCCAGTGAGACGCCAAGCACGGTCAGGTCCTCGTCACGAATGCGATCCGTCAGCGAGAGAATGGCCTTCTTGATGTCGGGCGAGACCGATGAGACAATACGGCGCAGCTCGTCACGCAACCTTGAGACAGCACGCAGGTATGGAAGCGCGAGCTGTTCGGGGTCGCGAACGCCCTTCTGTGAAATGGATGCGAATTCGGCATCAGGGTCCTGGCTGAGCAGGCTGGAAACGGAGTCTGACGACACCTTCAACGCTTCAATGTCCGCCTTGACCTTCTTCCAGACGGCGGCATACGGCTGCACCGCAGCTTCGGGGTCGACGTTCTTCTTGGCGGAAGGAGCCCATCCAAGGCCGTCATAAGGCGCCTTGGCGTTCTCGTCCAGACCAAAGATGCCCAGGATCTTGGTGATCCACCGGCCAATAGCCACAAGCTCGGGCAGCTTCGCCTCGGCGTCCTGAGCAACAATGACCTTGTTTGCCTCGCTAACCAATTCCTGGATGACGCGCATCGCCTGGGGGGTATCAAAAGAGTTTGTAAGGGCGGTGTGCAGATCGGTCTTGGCCTTCTCGAGCTCGGCCAGCAACTCGTCGGTGGGCTTCTCGGCAATGGAAAGGGACTCGACGCCTTCCTTCGATGCGTTGACATCGGCAACGAGCGCCTTGACGTTGGAGAAGAAGTTCTGCCGATAATTAGTATCACTTGGGTGCTGATGAGGGAAAGATACTCACGTTCACGGTGGCCTCCCAACTTGATGCCTGCGCTCTCATGTCGGGAGAAATTTCGACACCGTCGTTCCACTTGCCCATGAGGAACACAATGCGCATTCCTCGGGCAGAGTACGTTGTCGCAAGTGCGTCTTGGATGGTCTGGAAGTTCTTCAGGGATTTGGACATCTTGGATCCAGAGATGGAAAGGTGACCCATATGCAGGAAGTTGTTGACCCAGGTGTGCTCGCCCTTCTCCTTCTCGCAGTAGAAAGCCTCGGACTGAGCCAACTCGTTGTCGTGGTGGGGGAAGGCCAGATCGATACCACCAGAGTGAATATCCATCTGCGCGCCGAGGATATCAGAGGCCATCACGGAGCACTCAATGTGCCAGCCGGGACGACCCTGACCCCACCTGCTGGGCCAGTACGGCTCTCCCTTCTTCGATTTCTTCCAGAGCGCAAAGTCGCCCTCGTTGCGCTTCTCGCCCAGGTTCTTTGACAGCGCTCCCTCTCCGTCCTCCTGCAATGACTTGTCGTTCCGGTTTCCAGGGCGCAACCTCGCGTAGGTGTTGCCTGCCTTCTCGAAAGCCGTAATATCGAAGTAGACGGAACCGTCAGACTCGTAGGCGAAGCCCTTGTCCGCAATGCGCTCTACAAAGGCCGCAATCTGAGGTACGTACTCGGTGACTCTCGTGATAACGTCGGGGCGCAAGCAGTTGAGCGCATCCATGTCGTCGAAGAAGAGCTTCTCCATGCTCTGGGTCAGGTCGGTGAAGATGGTCTGATCACTGGTGTCGATTGTCTCCTTGTATAGCGAGTCAAGGTACGGCAGCAGAATTTCGTCAATGCCCGGGTAGAACTTCTTGTCTTTGATCGCGAACGCCGCAGCATCCATGTTGCTGATGTGCATCTTCGTCTTGGCCTCGTCGTCGCCAGGCTTGCCCTCCCCAGTGAGCGTGCCGCCCGCCAAAACCTTGCCGTATGCGCTATCTCTTCGCTCGAGGTAGTTGTTCTCGTCGAGGGGTTGGCCGTCGGATGTGGCAAGGAGAGGCAAGCTCTTTTCCGCATAGGCACGGAAGGCAGTCAGGGCCAGGTTGTAAAGCTCCTCCTCCGTGTACTTCTTTTGCTTCTCGAGCTCGAGCAGGCGTTGTCTACGGGCCTTGATAATAATCTGCATGCGCAATTGTCAGTAAACATGTATAATAGCAGGGATGAATGCATGCTGAGAGCTTGCCTTGTCGTCAACGTCAGTGATGTTCATGACGAACTGCACATCAGCACCAAAGTAGTGCATCATGATGCGCCGGATAATGTCGGTGGAAACATAGTTGCGAGCATGGCCCAGATGGCTCTTGTCGTAAACTGTAGGACCGCAAGCGTACCAGGAGACCTTTCCTGGCTTGATCGGAACGAAGGGCACCGGCTGGCCGGGCCTCAGAGAGTTGTGCAACTTCAACGCCTCCATTGTCGCGATGGTTGCGCAGGACCTGGAGAATCGAAATCTGGGTATCTGAGTGGAGAGTCGAAAAGAAAGTCTGGTGAGTCTAAGGAAGCGATTCATCCAGGACTAAACGCAGAACAGGGGGGTTTAAAGAAGAAGGAGGGTCATGTGAAGGGACACCAGCTGAGGTGCAGTCGAGGGTGCGGTTCGGGATGCGGGATGCGGGAGGGCGGAGGGCTGGGGTTGAGTCACTTAGAAAAGGGAAGGGATGGTCGCAGGGCGGGGTGTAAGAAAGCCAAGTCGCCTATTTGGAAAAAAGAGTGTGACACCATCCTCAGCCTTGCAGGACCCCGGGCGGTGAGTCACTGTCTGACTGGCTAAAAACAGCACCAGCCACATCTGCCCCGCGTCAAGCCACACCTGACATTCTCCAATTGATTTTTCCTTTTTTCTTTTTTTTATCGGCTTATCAGCCTCGCGCGAAGTTTTTCTTTGGTGCCGTCTCCCTGCACCAACGTCGGCCTGCTTTTCTCCCCAACCGCCGCAATCCAAGACCAGGCCATCCAAAGCCAACCAGCCTTGCGGTGCTTACCTGTCACAATGGCGAAGCCATCACCATTTCTCGAGCCTGGCGCGCGGACATCGGCCAACTCCATCGCCATCGTCCAGCTTTCCCGCGACAACCTCGTTCCCTTGATCCTCCAGGACTCCACCGGCGCCGTCGATGGCTACGCTGAGGGCGCAGTTCTCAACACACGATTCGGCTCCTTCCCTCATTCAACCCTAATCAATGTCCCCTGGGGCTCCCAGATCCGCGCTTCGAATGTCGATACTGGCTCGCGCGGTCGCAAGCGCAAGAGAAAGGAAGACGAGACCGATGGCGCATCGACGCCTGCTGCCGACGCGGCCGACGCGGCCGACGAAGACTCCGCCGCGCCCGTGAAGAAGGCCGTTGCCGCAGCAAGTGGCTTCGTTCACATCCTTCAACCCACCGCCGAACTCTGGACCGCGGGCCTGCCGCACCGCACGCAGGTCGTCTACACCCCCGACTATAGCTACATCCTTCAGCGCATACGTGCCCGTCCCGGCAGCCGATTGATCGAAGCTGGTGCGGGAAGCGGTTCCTTCTCCCACGCCTCAGCCCGCGCCGTCTACAGCGGCTACCCCGAGAACGAGACCCAGCGCAAGGGCAAGGTTTACAGCTTCGAGTTCAACAAGGACCGGTACGAGAAGATGCAGGAGGAGATTGTCGAGCACGGCTTGGAGGGTATCGTGCAACTTACACATCGCGACGTCTACAACGGTGGATTCCTGGTCGACGGACAGAGTCCCGAGGCCGACGCCGTCTTCCTCGACTTGCCCGCGCCCTGGGAGGCACTCCCTCACCTGTCGCGGAGGAAACCGGCGCCCACGAAGGAGGGCGAGGCAGACACAGCCGAGTGGGTGTCGCCGTTAAACCCCAAGAAGTCCGTCTACATCTGCACATTCTCCCCTTGCATTGAGCAGGTCACGAGAACGGTTACCACCATGCGAACCCTTGGCTGGGTGGACATCGACATGATTGAAATCTCTAACAAGAAGTTCAACGTCATCCGAGACCGCGCCGGCCTGGGTCAGCCCGAGAGAGGCATTCCCCCACAAGCGCGCGACGTCACCGAAGCAGTGGGCAAGCTGCGCGAGATCGAGAAGCGCACGAGAGAATTCCACAACCCGGCGGACCCCAACTCGGCCGAAGACTCGCCAGCGATGGACGTTGACCGGTCGGCGAACACCACGAACGGAAATGCCACACCCGAGGAGGCGAGCAACGTCAAGCCGTGGCTCCAAGGCCGCGTCATCCACCGCGCGGAGCCCGAGCTGAAGACGCACACCTCATACCTCGTCTTTGCCGTCTTGCCCCGCGAGTGGAGCGAAGAAGACGAAGCTGCTGCGCTCGCGAAGTGGCCTTGTGGCTCTGAGAAGGGCGTTATCGGAACGAAGGATAAGGAGACGCGCAAGCAGGAGAAACGCGAGTTGTTGCAGGGCAAGGGCAGGAGAAGAAAGAACAAGGCTTGAGTGGGGACCCGCGTGGAAAGTTCAGGGGCATGATAATGGTGGAAGAATCATACGATGGAAGTGGTAGATACCCTAGCATCATCAGAGTCAGGATTTCAATTGAGCCCAAGTACGCTCGCTCTTCATGACGGTTACTGCTTTTAAGGAATCCATCATGCTGCAACTACAATGGCCCAACGATCCGTTGAGATGAATCCGCACTTAAGTTTGAGTGGTAGGTAATCTTTATTGTGTGCCTTGCAGCTCCTAATCTCTCACAACCATAGCGTCTGGCTGTCTTCCCTTGCCCTCAGCAAGAACACCAGCCTTCCTCAAGATGTCCACGCAGTTATTCACCACCTCAGGCTTAACCCCCTCAACGCCGTCCGTGAATTTGACAGTCTTCAACCACTCCCTCGCATCCTCCTCAGAATAATCCAGATGCGTGCTGATATACTTGACCGCCTCGTCCTGGTTCTCGTTAAAGTGCTTCACGCCCTTGTCGAGCTTCGCAAACAGGTCCTTGATCCGGGGGTCCAGCTTCCCGCCCTCCTTCGCAAGCGCCGTCGACGCGACAATCTTCCAGCTGCTCCACGGCGTGTAGATCTCGCCGACGCGGCGGATCTCGCCCGAGTCGTAGTACCGCTTGGACGTGAAGTGCTCCCACATGAAGAAGTCCGCGGCGCCCGAGTTGACGGCGTTGCGCAGGTTCTCAAAGTTGTTGAGAATCACCGTGTCCGAGAAGGGCTGCGGCGTCGCGGGCGTCAGCCAGCCGTGCTGGTCCGCGAGCACGAAGCCCATAATCTGGCTGCCGGAGCCGATGCGCGAGACGCCGATCTTGCCGCCCTTGAGGGAGGCGACGGAGGTGATCTCGGGGCGTTTGGCGCCGGTTGAGATGGCCCAGCCTAAGTTTCGTGTCAGTGATTGCATACATATTTGTGTGAGATGGGGTGACTTACAGAGAGGCGTGTCGACGTAGGTGCCCACGAGGCGGTAGCCTCCGTCACCGGGAGCATCCTTCTTGCCCAGACCAGCGATCCAGCCCTCCGTCAAACCAATACCGATGTCAATCTCGCCTCCGCGGAGAGCGGTGATCATGTGGCCTGTACCGGAGGGGAACGGGACCAGGGTGGCGTTGAGACCAAAGTGCTCTTTGGCGAAGTAGAGGGGCGTGGAGAAGTGCTCCGGCACGAAGCCGATTCTGAGACCTTCGGATGCCATCTTGTTGGGTGAGACCAGTCTTCAGTTTGGGAAACAGGTGAACTATGATGCGGCTTTGAGATAAGGTCGCAGCTATTATATGCAAGTCCCGCGGGAGTTAAGTAGAGCTTGGTAAAGGTGCTGAAGAAAGTGGACGCGGGTGATGACGGGATGCGGGGTATTTTCAGCGAGTGTCAGTGCGGCAGCTCTACCGCGGGGCGCGTGGGTCTTCCGGGGCTGTCCGCCGGTTGCAGGCCGCCGCATCGGGGGTTTCCTTGCACCGAAGACCGCCCGAACTCTTGAACTACGGTTTACAATTTTCGGGGTTCTTCTTAAACGGGAACATAACTACCGCAATACGACTCGTTACCGGTGTCTCAGTCTCCAATCGCTTGAAGCCACGTTCCACTTGGTAACTGCGCAATAAGATAGAATGTGTCTGGGCATAAACTTCTTTGCTAAGCTGTTGTTCTTTTGTAGTATTTGGAAACGTGAGTTTGGGGTCTAAAACATTGCCTTCGAAGTACGTTAGTGGGAGAAATACTCGACAAAGTCATCTCCTTACATTGCCATGAGTACTTACAGTCAGTGCTTATTGATGGGCTTAGCCCGACGATAACGCTAGCAAACTTCAATGAATTTTGCCAAAACTTATTCGACTTACATGGAATCTGTAGCTCATCTTTACGCGAGACAAAACCTCCAATACGTGTTAACACTTTTAAAGCTATTTATCTTTGCGTTAGCAGGACCGAATCACTCATGACGTTGAACTAACTAGAGATGTTCCGGCGTCTAGCGCAACACGTTGAAAACAAGGTGGAACTCCTTGAGCGCTGCATGAAATGCTATCCCCAACGATAGTTTGCCTAAACAACAGCCAGAACTCCAGGACGGCCTTCTTCCTTCTTCCCTTCTTACTTTTTCTTTCACAGTTTGCCGCCTGTGGGTGCACCTTTTTGACTGCCGTATGACTCTGACAGTGAAATATCGAGGGCCAGGATGACTCACAGAGAGAAACCTCCATGGCCAGTCGAGGACTTATTCGAAAGACATGACCTCACATCCACCCCTCAGATGACACTTTTACCATTCCAACGCCTTCCTCAAAGCTCAAACAAATCTTTGGTAGCCCTTGGCGGACCAGATTTTCGCACCCATCGGTATTCCTTAGAGTGCGCTTCCCACAAGCTTCTGACATTGCCACTTCCGCCCAGGTCGCAGTACGCACAAACGATAGCCGCGTCTTTTTCGATACGAATCGTATAGTATGTGTGACAGTCCCGACAGTAGCTTCGTGTCTTCATTCGCGCATTTTCAGCCTTGCGAATATTGCGTTCGAACGAAATGTCCGAGAAGTAACTGTAGTTGAGCCGATTTCCGCGGCAAATCCGCTTCATCCACGACCAATTTGGGCTGACAAACAAATGAGAACAGATGCCTCCCGCGCAGAATTCGTCCAGTACGTCGAGGACGACACGTTCGTAATTGTGGCGTTGGAACGTCCACTCCGTCTTGAGGAGGAACCGGCCGTTGACAACCTTTGGCGTGGCTTGGTAGCGGTGCAGGGACCGATTCATCAGCGCACCCTTCTTCAATGTGAAAGGAGCCATCATCTTCCTGAGGTACTCCTGGTTTCCACCCCCTCGCCGAGAGAGCTTCAGGGCAAGCAGCACGTGAGTCAGTCGCAGCTTATACAGGCAATCAAACTCTCGGCTTCGCCCTTTTGACATGGAGGGACTGACCCATGCTGAGGCAAGTCAGATGTGCCCAACCTATGGAGCCTGCAGCACACTTTACATGGCCAGTAGTCCGGAAGGCTGTACGCAACCCCGAACCAAAAGTCACAACGCTTTTGAAAGTTAAGCCGGACTATTGCTTCGTTACAGTCTCTGGCAGTCAACACCCTTAAAGCGATACACGTTCTCGATAGAAGAAACCTCGCGTGCAGCGGCAGTTCCCCTGTGATCATCAGCACCAACTCTACAGGAAGTTGTAGAATCTTGGCTTTTTGATCACCAGCAGTCTTCGTCATGTTTTTGTCGGCTCAGTCCATGTTGTTTTCTTGAGTCGGGTCATTCCGTAGTAGGTCGTAATTGAGTATTGATTCTGAGCATAGTATCACTCAGTATCAGAGGTCAGTGTTAGCAGCGGCGGTACTGTCTGCTGTTTGTAGGTAGGAGAACTGAAAAACAGAGGAGGGAAAAAACGGGAAGAGGTTGGCTTTTGCAGGTCAGCGAGTTACTAACCGAAAACCAAGAGCCGACGTACAAGTTGAAACAACTACATAGGTGACGACGATTGAGGTATCTCCGAATGGTCAAGCCCACTTCGTTGAGACACCTGGACGGCTTGAAACCTTATGGGCAGGACTGCCGTGGCTTAGCACAAGAACCCGTATCAAAGCCTTCTCAAAAGGGTTTTGCTATACGGGCAAATCCTTCCAGTCCGCTCGGAGACCAAAGGCTTTTCATAGAACAGGTCGCATGTTCAGCTACCTTCGGCCTAAAAGTGGAATGACAGCTCATCTGGAGACTACAGGGAGTTCTTATGGCGTGTAAGCCATAAGAAAAAGTTTCGATGAGGTTTGAGATCATCATTATGGCATTTGAAAAGCCACGCCCACGAAGGTTTTGTCACATTCAAGTTTTGCAGAAGGAGAAGAAGCAGTAAACCACCTCGGTCGGCTCTATCCAGTATCGCAGTGTACCTACCCGGGGGTCTGGTGCACCTGCTTTAGGCAGGTTGTATAAGCAAAGAGCTACAGGTTGTTGAAAACTGCTATCCAGGGCCGACTGTGGTGCAAATCATGTTCGTCTTTGTGCGGGTGCAGTAAGGTGTGGCGCAGATCTTGACGCATGTGTGGTCGACCCAAGTTGGGCAGACCAACCGGCCACAATGGTTCTATGATTCACAGAGCCCAAGAGGAGATGCCACAATGGTTGCGAGGAAGCTGGACTCCGTCCTCAAAGAGGAAAGAGATATGCGCCGCCTCGATGCCAAGAAGCGGGCAGGTCAGCGGGGTCATCTGCGGCGGAATAATCATGCAGAGATTGCTCTAATGATACCCCGAGGATGATTTGGTGCCAATCCTCAGTGGAGAATAAATTACGCAAGTATCGAGGATACTTCAATTGGAGGCATGATATGTTGAGTTGTATCAGTTGCTTCTTCACTCCAATTTTGGTGGGGCATCATGAATTCAATCTCGCCAGTCGCTGCTTGCATGCTGCTAGCTCTGAGCTTTCTGGTTAGTGCCTCGTCTGAAGCATCGCACACACTATGGTATAGCCAACCGGCCCTTCGAGACTTCTATGAGGCCCTCCCCATCGGCAACGGTCGCTTGGGAGCCATGATTCATGGCTATACCGACAAGGAGCTCATCCGTCTCAATGAAGAATCCATCTGGAGTGGAGGACCGATGAATAAAACACCACTTACTGCTCTCGATGCACTTGAGCCTCTTCGAGAGCAGATTCTTGATGGACGCCTAACAGAAGCTGACCAGAATTGGGTTGCCAACTTCACCCCTAAATACGATGACATGCGACGATACCAGCCGGCAGGTGAACTAAGACTTGACTTCAATCATACTCTGAACGAGACATTAGGTTACGTACATTCCCTGGACGTTTCTAACGGACTTTCGTCTCTGAGCTACGTCTTCGGCGGAGTGGAGTATACCAGAGAGGCGTTTGGAAATACCCCAAAGAATATTTTGGCTTTTAGGTTTTCTTGCAACAGTTCCGGGTCTCTTAGCCTCGACGTCTCTCTGTCAAGAGATAGAAACGTCACTGAGTTGACGGCGGATGCTGCTGGAAGAATTCTCAAACTACATGGGACTGGGGAGGAAGACGACACTTACCGCTTTGTGTCTCAGGCCCAGGTATTTCTTTCTGACGGTAAGCTTTGATAATATCAAGAACATGTTCTGAGCGTGACTAATCTCTTTTGCCAGGAGTTGGCGATATCGTCAGCAATGGGACGGCTTTGCACATCAGGAATGCCACGGACGTCTGTATCATTTACACAGCCGAGACCACCTTCAGACACCCCGATGCAACAATGGAACAGTTGGAGACTATAGTCAACAGCCAACTGGAAACAGCCCAGGAGGCTGGCTACGAAGCAATCCAACACGAAGCCGTGGAGGACTATAAGCAATATTACGGCCGTACCTCCATCGACTTCGGCACATCACAAGAGATTGGCACCAAAGACACAATTGCCCGACTTGACAACTGGAAGCGAGGAAGTAACATTACTACTGACCCCGAACTTATGGCGCTTCAATTCAATGTTGGAAAATACCTCCTAATCCAATCATCGCGTCCTGGATCTCTCCCGGCCAACCTTCAAGGCATCTGGAACAGGGACTTTGGACCGCCCTGGGACAGCAAGTTCACCATCAACGTCAACCTGGAGATGAACTACTGGCCTGCGCAGCCCCTGAACTTGCCAGAGATTGCGGAGCCGGTTGTTGACTTTCTCGATCGACTGGCTGTGACTGGCAGTGAAGTTGCAAAAGGGATGTATGGAGCCGACGGGTGGTGCTGTCATCACAACACTGACATCACGGGCGACTGCACGCCGTTCCATGCCATCACAATCGCAGCACCTTATCCGCTTGGCGGTGCCTGGCTCGCATTTGAAGCTATTGAATACTTCAGATTTACTGGAGACACGACTTACGCGCGTGAGCGCATCTTGCCGATCTTGAAGGGCGCAATGGACTTCATCTATAGCTGGGCCACGCAGCCAGACGGCTGGTGGATCACGAATCCTAGCTGCTCGCCGGAGAACTCTTACTACATACCTGAGAATATGACTGTGGCTGGAGAGACTACGGGGATTGATGCAGGGGCCATGAACGATCGAGCAATCATGTGGGAAGTCATGTCCGGCTTTCTCGAGATATCTGAAGCTCTTGGCTCTGATGAAGGAGTTGATCGCGCCAGATCCTTTCGAGAGAATATTAAACCTCCTGTTGCAGGCTCGTTCGGTCAATTGCTCGAGTACTCCCGGGAGTACCGGGAGAACCAACCGGGCCATCGTCACTTCTCACCCCTTGTCTGCGCCCACCCGGGAACCTGGGTCACGCCCCTCGAGACACCAGACTATGCAGATATGGCATACAAGCTACTTCGCCACCGAATGAATAATGGCGGAGGAGGCAACAGCTGGGCGGTGACTTGGGCAAGCTTGCTCCACGCACGCCTTTTCGATGCGACGAATGCGTTGAAATACGCCATTGAACTCTTATCCCGATGGGTCCACAACAACTTGTTCAGCCGGAACGGCAGCTACTTTCAGATCGATGGCAATTCTGGCTTCACGGCAGCCATCGTGGAGATGTTTCTACAGAGCCATGCTGGCGTCGTCCACCTCGGACCGGCCATCCCCCCTGCGGGTCAAGGCTTATCTAGCGGTAGCTTCAGAGGGTGGATTGCTCGTGGTGGCTTCGAGGTCGACATGACCTGGTCAAACGGGGTCGTGGTTCAAGCCGAGATTACCTCTTTTTTGGGCAACCCATTGAAAGTTCGCATAGGTGAAGGGTCAACATTTATAGCTGATGGGGTGATTGCAGGGTTTGATCCAATCAACACCAACAAGGGCCAGAAGATCACAATTTCGCTCTTCTAGAGGGGGCAACAACACTTCGTTGGATTCTGCGGATCAATAAAACTACTTGTGTCATCGATAGCTATGGGCGAAGTCGCGCTGTAACTCGACATATCATGACTCCAAATCAATGGAACTTGCAACATGTCGCGTCGCCTAATCAGAAACAGGGCCTAGCGCAAAAGCCTTTCAATACTTCATACGATATTTCGAGATCAATTTTCGGTCTATTTCCGCTCTAGTAGGTCTAGACATTCGCCCATTTAGTAGTAACGATCACGGGAAACCTCCTGAAAGTGATCAAAGAACATGACTGTGACTACACCCGGGTCTGGAAATTATTGCCACGAGGTTAGTAATCGAAATGCTTGAGTCTGTTTCATTGAGTCAAACTGTCCTTGGAGGATTAAATGGTTTGTACCTGAAGACTTCTACTCAACAAATGACAATGTCCCATTTCTGAGTGCATCTGCTCGTGGTTCATGGCAAAGCTTGAAGTGGAATGCTGAAGCCTCATGACCAGAACATAATTCTCTTCACGCGTACACCGATTTTGCACGTAATCTTGATATGTCTTGAATTCAAGTAATATCAAAATGGTCCCTGGGAGGGAGTTGAAGCTCAAATGGCCAGTGGTATATCACGAGATCAATGTGGACAAAGTGGAATCTTGTGGTCTTTTTAGGGATCAATCTGATTAACTCGCGATAAACCACAAGAATATGACAGAAAGCAGCGCATTCTGGTCGATTAAGTTGCAACGCCAGCCCGGTCAAATTACGCATCGCCTTTGTCCTCGTCGCTGACCTCAGGCTTTTGTGCGAAGACCACATGACTTGGGACGGGTGAGTAACGTGTGATATCATGTACCCCAGGGAAAATGCAACTCACTGGTCAAAGATCCCATGAAGGGAGGGATCATGCAACTCCTTACGGACCTTCGCCATCGTGACAAAGACCTCTTCTTTAGTTCGGCCCAGGTGGTCACAGAAGAGCTTCAAAGTGAACCCTTCTAAGCCATCCAAGAGCTGGTACAAGTTGAGAGTTCCAACATCCCGATAGTGAGGATCGACAGGCCATGGCCCCATAGGGAGTTTGAATCTTTGGTGGGCAATGCGCTGGAATCCTGCATCCGTAACCCAGCCTTTGAGCTGTGGTCCTGGCCGACCGGTTCTACCTATCCCTTCGCAGGCTGCCACGATTTGCTTGTTCCACTTACGAGTTTCGTGTTCCTCAGTGAGAGTGCCGTCGTCAGAGTAATACTGAATATCCAGATCTTGAAATTCAGCCCAGCCGCCGGGGTTGAGATGACTGCAGAGCCAGCATGTTTCAGAGACGAATTTAGCGGGAAAGCATCTGACACTGACTTACTCATAAACGTTCTTGACGAGCTTCGGCCAGTCTGCAATTGAGACCAACATGTGTCGTATGAATATGAAATCATACATCTCGTCGTCGATCCACGGACTCTCCACATCTTCAACAAAGAACTTGACGTTTGGAGGGACCCTTGGAAGCCACTTGTTAGTCACATATTTTATATCATGACTAGGTCTTTCCGTTACCATTCGGGCTGTATAGGGCTCAGGTCGTTTCCGAAGACCTATTTGAAGTCAGTAGCTGAAGGAAATAACTTTTGACGTATTGAGAGATAGACTGACCTCCGCGTTGGGGAAAAAGTCCCCCATTTCAATAGCCCCTGCATGATGACGGAGATCAGCAAGAAGGTCGACGATATGGTGTTGTCTCTTAGCACATACAAATTCCGGTGCCAGTTCCTACGTCCAGGATCTTGTGAATCTTTTCCTTCTCCAACGGAGCCAGATAGAGTCTATCTCCGATGGCTCTGACCACCATGTTGTGGGCGACGTTCAGTCTCTCTATCTCCAGCTGCAGATGCTAGATTTAGCATCTAAATCTATGGCCTGACAGTTGAGGGAATGTCTTACGTTGTCGTTGGGAAGCACATAGACTGTCAGATCAGTGGGGCTTCCTAGCATATTGATGAGGCTGCACACTCACCTCCTTCCCTGAAGGAATGGAATCTACGGCCGTATTCAATGGGGTAGTTGATTGCGCTGGACACCAGCGATGCACTGTAAGAAGAACTGCAATCGATAGCAGCATCAGTAGGTGCTAGACATTGCATACACGTCGTCGATTCTTACACCCTCTCATAAACAGAGTTACCATCATCGTCAGTCTAGCAAGTGCAGGTCAGCGCTATTTCCCTCAAGAATAGGCAAACTTATGTCTGATTTAACTGACAGGAGCTTCTTCAGCAGGTTCGATCTCGTTAGATTCAGGTACAGTAAGCTCGGAGATGGCTTGAGAGGCATCAGCTGGGGCGGCAGTTGGCAGCGACTCCCTTGGAGCGGCTGTGTTGGTTGAGCTTGCAGCGGCGGTTGAAGTTGCTGTGGCTGCATCCAAGTTTCCAGGCTCCCTGGCCGGTGGGTTGGTAGCGGGACCAGTCATCTTATCTGTGGCCACTTCTCGATGGGCGTTGATCTTCTTTGTCTAGGGAACGCACCGCTTCTCATTAAGTTTGCTGGGAGAAAATGTGAGAAACATGGAAAGCAACCAACAGAGCTGGGGCAAAGGCCCTTTTTTAGCTGTTGGGAATGATCGGTTATGGCAGCGTAAGCCGCCGGTGCAATCACCTTTCCACTCCTCGGGGAACATGGGTAGGCGGAGCCGTGTGTGGAACTGTTCCCATCATTGACAGCATTTCTGCAGTAGGGATTCGTCGTGTATCGGCCAGGGTTATTTTGTCAAGGCCAATTGGCGTTGTCGGCTCGGGCCTACTTCCTCATCTGTTGGTCGCTGTGGACAAGTTGGGAAAACGCATGTTTGCATCGATTACCCCTCTTTGCCAAGCTAAAGAAACTCCATAGACACCGGAAGTCGCAGCCGTCTCCGTGAAGTCTGGACACCAGTTGGATCGAGTTCATTTTTGCCGAGATATTTGTGGGTTTTGAAATACAGATTTGGCCCCGTGTGACAACTCACCACTGTCAGGCTGGCGTCAAGGTAGCTAGCTGCCTTACTAAAACAAAAAGAGAAATTTAGTTGATATATCTCAATCGTCAGGCGTACAATAATATGAATCGTACTTTGTAAGCTTCGTGGAGATCTTCAGGCATATACTCTCAGCCATTGTTAATTCGCAAGACCGAGCTGCATCTTGTCAAAGATGCTAGCCGGTCAAATACGCCGAAAGATTTAGACACGATCAATATATGAACTAATGCGCCGTCACATCACTTAAAGGAAAACTCGGCTTCTGCATGTATCAGATCTTCACTGTAAGATACTGGAGCTCAAAAAGTTGATACGTGCCCAATTTAGACGCGGGCTACATCAGACCAGCCCTCGATCGACATGGCTGATTGAAAAGTTGGATAGATGTTAGAGGAGAAGTTCAAATCCATTTGGTGGATCTTCATACATGTTACGGGACTCCAGGGCTTGCAAATGTGGTGGCTTTTGTATCATTGCTATATTGGGTAATTCTTGTGGGATGGTTTGAAAGTCATGTCGCCAATTGCCATATTAATAGATCTCAGGTATACAGAGTCAATGCGCCTCTTGTAAAGACTTCGATGCGTATCCGGCCAAGGCCACAAAAAAGGCACCAGCAGTATACGCTGTGCCCCAATCCCCGCCATGCATGAGTCCCCAGAGCCAGACTACCAGGCAGAAGAAGATGATAATCTTGGTGTTCCCGGGCAATAATAAACTGAGCCTGTCGCTGAGATTCGGTGCTTCTGTCATCCAATATCCGGCATACTGAATCTCTCTTACACTATGCAGATCGGAGAAGGACTCGTAATACGGCTCCCCGACGTGATGGCCTACAGAGGTTCGAGGCATGATGTCTCTAAAGCACTGTTAGAAATGACTTGAGATACTGCTTGAAAATAGGGGCTCACATACTTGGAAGAATATATAGAACCTTCTATTAAGCAGTCGTTTGCAAAGGCCAGTTCGGGGTGTTTTAGTACCTTGGGCCATATGCCCGCCATCTTGAATTGAGACAGCTTTTTGCGTTTTTTATCCAACACATTCATCCTGTGATATCCACGATCGTAGTTTCTCGGTGGAATATCGTTGGATTCCCGGCCCTGAAGGTTGTCTTCCAAGTTCGCAGCGACATTCTGAGGGTCCACGAGTCGTAGTTCCCCCCAAAGAGATTTCGGAGCAGACGGATGACGGCCGTCTATCCGAAGCTTGGTTGATCATTTACAATTAGTCAAAACTCATGTTCGAGTCAGTTGAAACTTACCATTGCGAAGTGAAGTTTGGGCAAGCCAAAGTAACGCCGCCATCGGGGTTGACGTTGTTTCACGGCTTGCTGGATTGCCCTCCAGTGGTCGACGGCATCATCCGTCTCTCCGACATGTATCGGGTCGATTTGGCAACTCTCCTTCTTCCCAGTACATAGTAGAATGCAGGGGGCCGATGTGAACAGAGGGTCAAGAATCTCTTTGATTTTCTCCACACGGGCAGCCCTCAGCTCCATGGGGAAAGGCTCAGCTGTTTTACCTGGCGGGTCAGGAGGAGCTTGCCGTTTTCGAATCCCTGGACTTCCTCGCTTTCCTTCCTCATTTGTAGCTTGAACGTCGGTTGAAGCCAACTGAGAGATGTCGGCCTCAAGTAACGAGGGAATGTCGTCTGCAGATTCCTTTGTTCCGTCCCGCTTTGGGAGAACAGGCGGCTCAATACACTGAGAGCTGCCGCGATTATGTCCAGACTCTTTGTCGAAGGCCTCTGAACCAGTTCTTTCGGATATTGGGAGCTCAAGTCTCGCACTTGGCTGAAGGGACAGACCGGGCACCCAGGCAAGCATCGCGGGCACCAGTCTGGCGAAGACCCTTTGGCCACTCTGTTCTTCCTCAAACACTTTTCTTTGAGGCCCGAACAGAAGATCACCATTATTTTCCCATGCATAACGGCGATTCTCTAGATGAACTGCTGGCGGATTTGCCATACCCACGATAGAATCGCTCATGACTCAACGTTTAAAGAGTGAGGTTTTAGGACGATAGGAGCTTGACGCTGAGAAGAAAACGATAGGAACAAAATGAAAAGAAGGCTGGGATACTCAGGGACGGGAATCCCCAAAGGTTCACTTTAATAATCAAAGGTATCCGTAATACCTTTAGCCGCTGGATCTCGGCTACTGAGGGGTAGAACGCCTCACAATCTGCCTACATGCAGGTTGGTGCGGTCGCATGCATTGCGACCCGAAGCGTGTTGGCACGTTGCTGACCAGGCTGCGCCAGTTTCCAAAGGATTCTTATCCAGCCTGGCTTCAAGAAACAGATACGTTCGTGGCTTTCCTCTATCTTCAGTTCGCAACCACTCTGGCCAAATTTCAAGCATAAGCTTCAACTTCTAACAAGTTAACGTACACACGGGGCCTTTCTAGATGGACGTATTTAGTCGACTTTCGCAAACGAAAATTGCTTTACGTCTGACAATGCAGTCGTTTTCTATTTCTGAATTGTGCTAGAACCCACAACTACATGAAAGGCAGCCAAAATGTATTGGCCACCAACGACAATCACGCCGTCTTGCTCTTAGTGGCGGCAGGAGCCCCAGGCTGCCGAGGCCAGATCAGAACTATCCCGATCAGTGCCACGAAAAATGCTCCAGCAGTATACGCTATTCCCCAATCCTCATAAGCGATGCGAGCTCCAAGAATCCCCAGACACAAAAGCACAATACCGCCGCAGCATCTCATAGCGAAGATGAACTCTGGCTCTTCCTCAGGCCATACGACGCGAAAGCCTGTGAATTTCATGTGTGCTAGTCCACGAACGTGGCCAGTCCCACGCGCCCTATGAAGATCTTCGTAGAAAGCCCTAGAGTAGGTTGGTTAGCGATCACAGCACATGGAGCAAAACGCGCTCTCAGGTGAGGAGAGAGAAGGGCTGCGACGAACTTGGGCGATTTCACCAATCCTGCAGGGAAGAGGGAGTTCCCAGCGGCCAGGATCGGGTTTTCCAAGGTGGCTGACCACAGGGCAGCGGCTTCCAGTTTCGATATCTCTTCCAGCCTTCTCATTTGCTCCTCCATGCCACAATACCTCGCGTAAGAACAGCCAGAATATTCGTAGTAGTCAGCATTTTCATCTCCCCAGAAGCCGTCACAGCCTACGCCATGCCAGCACTGCCATCTGTCTTCATCGTAGCAGCATCTTATTATATTTATATAATCGTCGCCATCATCTTCGTGGTCCTGTTTGGAAGCGATCGCGCCAAAGTGACTTACTTGGTCTCTCAGTTCCCGGATCCTCGTCTCGAGGTCCACGACTTCGTAGAGACCACACAGATCTCCCGAGTGAGTAGGATGAAGCGCCAAAATTCGGATCTATGCAGAAGAAAGGTTAGTAAATAGTCTGCTTCGACCCAGCATTAGCGATAGGAGACAACCTACCTGTACGAGCTCAAGATGCGGTTTCCCAGCCCAGTAAGGCCGTCTCCATCCCCCCCGCAAGGACCACGCCTTTCTTTGTATAGACCTCCAGTGATCAACCGACCCTTTATCGTTGCCCAAAGACACCGGTGCTATTCGGCAAAAGTCTGACTTCCCGGAGCAAAGCAGGAGACAAGAAGAGTCTTTGTCGAAACTGTCAACCACGGGCTTAAGCGATGCATTGATTTCGCCCCAAATTGTTGCGTCCAGATGCAGTCTCAAATTTTGCTCTGAAGAACAGATCTTCATCTTCACAAGTTTTCTTGGGAGACCTGTGTTGCTAGTTGCTGTCGTTTCCGCTGAATCATCAGCTGCATCTCCGGCCTGCCCATTCCTTCGTCTCACCCCAGCCGTTTGCGGTTGACTCGCTGTGTCATCCTCAGCAGTTGAGTCGCCTATCTCTCGTAGCGTCCCCCGAAAAGGCTCTTCGGCCCGTGGGGGAGGCGGGGAAGGAGGATGAAGAGGGCGCTGTAACGCTGGGTCTGAAGGTCCTAAGAGCCGGTCGGCAAAGGCCATCTCAGAAAGACTGCCAAATGCATCTTGAGCGAAGGACGGCAGCAACTCCGGCCGTCGTCGATCCCTAGTCCACAGAAGACCGGTGAGATCTTTGATGACGTTAAGCAAGGTAGTCTCGCGTTGGCGTCTTTGAATGTGGCTCATGAGTGCAAGATTCCATCCATCGCCAGTGCGGTCTGGCTCGCGGTCATCCTGGTGGTGTCTCCACCTCTGCGCGCGGGCAGGAGCGCGGAGAGGTTGTGGAGGTTGTGCAAGTTCAGCCATGGTTCAATCGTCTGTGGTTCAAATCATGCCTTTGCTAAATGGAGCATCACTGAGCAAGCCTTTTATAGCTTTGCGCAGCTGTTGGGAGCCGACTGCCTGTGGGCACAGGCAGGCTATGGAAGCCCAACAGTATGCCTAGGCGGCAAAGCTTGCTGCGTTGGAGAGGTCGCAGTCTTCAGACCGTTGCTCTCATTGGACAGGCAAAGTAGCAGCAAGGGGATCGAAAGGTCGGACATCAAATGGCAGAGAGCAGGGCTGAACAAGTATACACGCTTTTTGATTGACGACGCTGGCCCCGACACGGCGGCCGACTCAGCGAAGCTATTTACATTACATCATTATTTTGTTTTTGATAGTACAATTGCGCAAAGCACGATGAGCCCATTGCATTCGATGCGCGGCGTGACCATGGATCGGCTAAGCAGTTGCGAGAAGCCGCGCCAGCGAGGTTGACCGAAGCATTACACAGCAGCGATCCATGACAATAGGTACCCATGAGATCCATCCATCTCCAGTGGACGACGTGGCGAGACACAATTCTCTTTGGTCATTTCTGACCTCTCTCAAGCTGTGTGGGTAGGCAACATTGGGGTTTTCGAAAGCATTTCCGGTCTCCATGATGCCTTCCAACGAATGTCAATGGAGACAAAAGCCGGATCCTTCCGGGGTATGGGCGGGGGTGTTCATCGCCGATTCGGTGGACACGGTCACGGGCATCCCTGCCCCCGGCGCCGTGCGCTGCTCGGGGATGTCGTGATTGCCGCGGGCGGCTCCGGACGGGATTAGTGAGCCGGCATCCGCGGAGTGGAGAGAGCTGAAGTGATCCCGGTCAAGTCGGCACGATATTTTTGATCGATCCCGCATCGAAAAAAGCGGATCACGATTGTACGAAATCGCGTCACCGATGGTCGAGGGCGCGAAAGACGGCCGTGTTCTTGACGAAGCACTCGTCCTCCTGGGAACGGCATCCCAGAGCTATACGGGCGGTGCGCTGGTCGCCGTAGCCCTGCATGTCGGCGATAATTTGCGCTGCGGCGTTGCATGACATTTCATGTGGAGATGCCTGCGGGGGATGATGTGATTCTGACGGACGGGGAGGCGTCTGGCTCCTCCTGTCGTAGTAATGGGGGCTCCTTGCAGACTCTTGGAATTTCTGCTTCGGGGCCAGCTGCGTGACCCTATTGAGGCTCGCATTGGCAAGCATGGTCAGCTTGTCGAGCGGGGAGCTTTGCTGCACGTCCGGGGTGGGCGTCAGGGTAAGAACGGGTGGCATCAAAGCCTCGCCGTATTTCCTCTTGGTGCCGTTCGTCTCGGGCTCAGGTTCGGGCGGGAATCTCGCCTTGCTGAAATGCTCCTGCAGAGGCGGGAGTTGCGTCGACGGTTCGAGGGTGACGGGGTTGCTGAGGATGGGTGGCAGCGTCGCTGGCAGGGGTGCAGCAGGCGATGCTTTGGTATCGTCGTCGAAATTCCTGATGAAAGCGTCCGCCTGTTCGCCCTGGATGCCCGTCGGGAGAGGAACCCCGGGCGGTGCCGCTGGTGAGCCTTTGTTGTCGTCGTCAAAGGACCTCAAGTACGCCTCCACCTGTTCGCCGGAGACACCTCTGCTGGCCAGCAAAGATTTTAAGCGCGCGTTCTCGATGGACACGTCGCGGGCGGCCTTCTGCATCTGCACCGAGGCCTCGATCCCCCGCTTCTCGTATTCCTGGACCTTTCGCTGCAGCTCGTCGACAAACTCTTTATGCCGGGCGCGTGACCGTCGCTGGTTGTCGCGGATCCGGATGGCATTGGCCGATTTGTCGGTCTGGAGCTGTTCCTCGAAGGAAACGTCAGCTGATGGCGCGAGAGACGGCTGAATCGTGGCGATGTTTAGATGTTATCGGACGGCAAAGACGAGTTGGAGATGGAACCAACGACAAGGAACAGAAAAGATGGTGGTGACATGACTTACCCGTCCCCGTTTCGCCTTTTTGGCCTGCGGACCGAAGAGGTCCTGGTAATCCTGCTCCGACGACATTGGCACCTCGTGTGTCGGCCTATCCAGATGGCGGGTGGTTTCCTATACCGTCCGAGATTCCCGGGAGAGGATGAAGATGGTGACGAACATCCGCAGGGCGGTGTGAGGGAAGAACCTGGCGATGGGCGAGGAAGCAACAGCAGCAACCAGGAAGAAGAAAAAAAAAAAAAAAACAGGGCCTGCTGAATTTTTGCTGGTGGTTGGTGGTGACAAACAAGAGAAAAAGCAAGCGTGAACCTGGGCGGATGACTAATCTCGTTAATCGGCCAATCCACCGGGGCCAGTCTGAATTTTTTTCATGCTCGCGCTAGCAGCTCAGATTGCCGAATCAGACATCACGGAGCTGTGTCCGCAGTGGGGCCAAAGCTCCATCTTTCAAAACATGGCATTTTCAGCTTTGTTCAGGGACGAGTCGCTCCGCCGCCTGTCACTGCCGTCACTGTGGTCTGTCACTGCTGTGAGCTGTCGCTGGGTTTTGCATCCTACAGTGACATGCCCTGCTGCCGATGACTTTTGTTCATAAAGCAGACTGCATTCATATCATTGCATGTTGCACAATTTTCCCTAATCCCTTTTTATGCATGGTCACAAACCACCCCCTCATCGCCCACCCATCATCATTCAACTCAACCGTCCTCGTGTCCTCACCTGAGCTCGTTCCGACAATGTGTCACTGAGGCTGCTGGTTGGACTCACTAAAATGCCATGGCCCACAGAATATCCATCTTGGTGTGGCTACCTACGGGTGCGGTATCCACGCGGCATGCAAGCCAAGTTGCAGGGATTCGTCGCGGGGAATTCAGGGTCTCGCCATTTCGATGTGGGACTGACTCCTCATAATGAGCTCACGTCCTCCATACCATGTGGCTTAGAACATGATTCAAACCCTCCAATTTCATTCACGGTAGTTTCTCTTGAAGACTACAAACAATTTTGAGCCATCTTAGCCTCTTGATGCCAATTTTAGTGGCGTCCCTTCTCCAGCTGCCTCGCCAGATCCTGAGCAAACCCACACATCGTCAAGGTCGGGTTCCAACTACCTGCGGTCGGGAACAGAGCACCGCCAGTAAGAAACACATTTGGAACACCATGGACGCTGTAGTCTGGATTGACCGAACCGCCTTCCGAGGCTGGTCCTACGAAAGCGGTGCTCGTCTCATGAACAATGCCTGGGAATCGGATCTCTGATTGTTTCGGATGAGCCGGCTTCCACGATCCTTTGCTGGGCTCATGTTCGTCGATATGCCAGTACTCGAGACCCTCAGAGGGCGGTTCGGACCCAACCGTGGCGGCCATCTGCTCAATTGTTTGGTAGGTCGCTTCATCCATAGTATCCCAAAGCTGTCGGTCGGACTTGGTGAGGGTGTATTGCAGCTTCATGTTCGTAGTCACATCCGGGTTGCTAGGGTCCATCTTAAACCAGTTCTCCTCGTTGAGCTCGGAAAACTCGCCGAGAGTGGCACACACAATGACGACATGCTCCGTTGAGTGTGACAGCTGCTCGTAAGTAGCGGCAGCAGCATAATCCGGGCATTCGCGAGCCGCATCTTCTGCATCCTCTTTCGGGTGCGGACTCTGGATGGCTGTAATCTGAACATGATACTGCTGTCCGCTGGTCGAATCCTTGCCGGCCAGATAGTGGGCAGCGATCTCCAGCCTGCGATCCTTAGGCTTGCTGCCCACGGGATGCCATTCGAATGCAGATAGCGGTGCTCGCGCAACAATGTGCGTCAAGAAATGGCCCGACACACGCTTGCCGACGGTTTTGCGACATTCCGAGAAGCTATTGAGGAGTATGGTGGCAGCAGGGAAAGCCTTTGAACAAGTGTTAGCTCAAGCTCAGAACGCGGACCAGCATCGGCTTGAGTTGCTTACGCCCGCACACAGAATCACTTTCGTATTGTCGCCTTGCCATGTGATCGTTCCTCGAGTGGTTTCGATTGCATGGACATGGCCTCCATCATCGTCCACCGCGCCAAGCGTTTTGACAGTGCAATTCAGAAGAATGTCGAGAGACGCCGCATTCTTGGACTTTTGCTCCTCGTAGATTTTCATCAACGGCGCTGGCGTAGAAAACTTGTTGAATCGGAGGTTGGAGGTGACCGAGGCTCGACCGACTGCAAGCTGAGCAGGCTCGCTGTATTCGGCGGTCTTGACCTCTCGTAGGCGGTCCTTCAATCTCTGGTCAATTTCTCGCTGAAGACCCGAATATACGGAATCTCCAATCTTGTCGGCGCTCGTAACGTGAAGGAGGTCTCTGGCATGGTCCCAGAATTCTGGCTCTTTGGTTGAATTGATCATACTTTTTGGAAAGGCCCGCATGTCCTCGACCTTAGGTTGAGGAGACCAAGCCGACCAGAACAGTGATCTTCCCCCGAAGAAGGGGCAAGATCCATGGCAGTATTTGAGCAGTGGATCGCTGAAAGTCTTCTTGGACAGCGTCCATGGGAAGGTCTCTGATGGCCCACCCAGCACCGTCTTGAATGGGAGAGGAAGATTTTGGAAATGCGCAGGAAGCCAGAATTCTACCATTGTTCAGCATGAGAACTTGTAAAGTTGTCGGGAGTAATCACAAACCTCCTCGCTCCAGGCAAAGAATACGTGCGTGCGGGTTAATCGTGAGCGCCTCCTGGATGAAAGCCAGAGCAGTACAGCCCGAGCCGACGACGACGTAGTCGTATGCACCATCGTCGAGAATCCCGTCGAACTTGTTATTGCTGAAACAACATCCATCGGCATTCTGTGTCATTGTTTCGATCAGTTTCTACATACTCAATGAAATAGTCCTTGGTCATGACCATAGCCGCCGTTGGAGATTGTACGCCTGGAGTTGGATACCCCCATGACTTCGTTGGCTTTGGCGACAGAAGCGGCTTCCCCACACGGCAGTGGAAGCTCGATCCCCCATAAGAAGGGTTCGTATGCACGTTGTTGGAGGTATTCATGATGATGAGAAGCAGTTGACAGAAGAATTGACCGAGTGTGAAATGAACCTTTGGCCAAACATAGACATAATTCAGTCGTTCTCGATAGGTTTATGTAGGTGATTTATACCACGTTGAGCTTTTGCGGGGGACCGTTCCCCATGTCTCATGCCGGTAGACTCATGAATGTGTTTGAGCCAGCCACGAAATTCAGCTCCGTGGAACATGAGGTTCAGCTCCGCGGCACACATCCTAAAGCGAACCCTGGCACGGGTCTGGATCCGTCTGTCTCACATAACGTACGACTATCCGATGCTTTTCATCGAGCTAGAAGTTCTCAAGTCTCCCACATTTTGGTTTCGTTGCCTCCAAGACATGGGGACTATCGAGCATCGAAATCATGAGCAACACAAATGATAATTGTGAGGGCTTCAGTGCTAAAGAGCTCCTTCATCGAGTAGACAGAGCGATCAAGGCTTGAATAGTGGACATGTCGGATAAATATCCTCTCACAATGGGTAGACACAGAGTCCACGTATCGTTTGTTCCTGTCGACTGCTATTTGAATCACTCCTGGTGTTGCACGTAGATCTTAATTCACCGACTCTCTGGCGAGATGCCATGTCGAATGTCGAACGGCAGACGGGAAGCTCCCGCAGGTAAGATAGTTTCTGAGGTAAACCAATGGGTAGCTTCCGTGACAACCACCTGAGAGGTGATCTTACCATGTCTCACAATAACGAGAATCATGGTCTATCGTCAGCAACTACCAGCTAACACAAAAGCGACTTTGATAGTTCTCCATACTTTCCAAAGCTAGATAGACTATGAAACCGAACTGTTTGTCACTGACGTCATATCTATTGCAGAGAAGGTGTCCCAGTATGTTCTTGCTTTACGTCAGGGCCTCTGGCTTGCTCCGTTCTCTTGAATAATTAGAACTTCGTTCACTAAGTCTTGTGATGTATGGAAAATCGGGCCTCTCTTCTCTTCTAACATTAAACACTCAAACACTCAAGCAGCCGGTTCCGTTATATGAAGTATTAATACTAGGGAAATAGGTCCAGACTTTTTATTATCACTTAAGTGTCGTTGAAAATGTGTGAGATTGTCTTCTTAACGTTCACTTCCACTTCAAATTCAAACATTTTACTGCCTTGGGCAAGATGGATAACACATAGTCATATTGATTCATACGCCATTGAGTATGAATCACTGTCGCTTTTCTTCAAGTGAGACAACTTCCTGGCACGATTTGTCCCATTCATGAGTTTGCAGTCTATGGGTTATGCGGTCTTGATCTGAAGACTGCAACCCACATAAACCACAAAATGATACCTTTCATTTGGCGAGAACCGTGAACTGTTCGTAAGAAAGGATCTCTTGCATTGTTTACTGTGACAGATTCAAAGGCATGGCTATGTATATCGTAACTAGTCGGGCCCGCAGGAGTTGCTTGATGATGCATGACAGCTGCAGTAGCGCCATCAATAGTCTCCATCTCCGCACCCAATCTGGAAGCCCAGGATACCCAGCCCCAGCCCATTACCGGGGCAGGATTCCTCGAGTACTTTAAAAGAACGACTTTGCCACCTAAACGCTATCAAACAATCGTGCATGGGCGTTCCTTGTCTCGAATAGCCGCGCAGTCTGGTCCCAGCGCACACGGCAACCATGTCTTCCGTGCCGTCTTTTCCGGAGCCGCATGCCCCTGTCCCTTTCAGCTACAACGACCACCTGGCGATCCTGCCGTCGGCATCGACACACATCAGACTTCTCGAACTCTATCCCTCCTCAGGAATAGGACCTGAACCTGCATCTGCTGCTGCAATCCGAACAGACGAAGGCGACAGCGACGCCCACTTCTCGAGCCCGCTCGTGTGCGAAATCTCCAGCACCCCGGTTGCCACGCCGCGGCTATTCAAGGCACTCTCGTACAGCTGGGGGCGCCCAGACAAGACGCACACCATCGAAATCTTAGGGTCGCGCCTCGGCATCACGGCCTCGCTCGATGCGGCTCTGCGACACCTTCGAAGTAGAGACGAGAAGGTCACGCTTTGGATCGATCAGATATGCATCAACCAAGACGATGCCGCGGAGAAGACTGACCAGGTTCCGCTGATGACGCAGATCTACAGCAAAGCGCAGCAGGTCCTCGTGTGGCTCGGGCCAGCGCAGGACGAGTCTGACGCCCTCATGGATTGTTGGGAGGAGATCGGGCGAGGTGCGCGCGAGCTGGATATTGAGAGTTACTTCAACAAAGAGCGCTTGCCGCTACTAAGACCTCTGCTGGAGAATCGTAACCCGGAGGATGAACTGACGAGGAGATTCCAGGCTCTGATTGCCAAAGCTTTGCCCATGGCCACTAACCTTCTTCAGGCCGTCATAGCCTGGAATGAGAGGCTTTGGTTTGGCCGAGTATGGATCATTCAGGAGCAGGCCTTATGCCCCGACACAGTGTTTGTGTGCGGCTCAAAGGTAGTGGATGTTGACCTGTTCTTTCTGGCTGGAATGGTATTCGACCACTGCTTCGGTAGAGTTGCTGAGCAGAATGAGCTTCCTCGACAACAGCACCAACTCCTTCTCACTGCTCAAGATCGCCGTGTTGGCCCCCTATCAGCCATCCGCCGTAGACAGCGCAACTACGTCAAAGGCGCGGGGCCCGGAGACGATCTCTTTCACCTCCTTAGAAAGACATACATTGACGGCAACGCCCAGGCGACCCTCCCCAGAGACAGGATCTATGGTCTCCTAAGCATCGCCGTGGACGCAGATCGCCTTGGCATTACCCCGGACTACAAACGCCCAGACTGCCATCCCACCTTCGTCGAGACAGCCCGCGCTCTCATCCAGGCAGGTCGCGTCGAGATCCTCTCCTTCTCGCAGATGCCAAAGGACATTGACGGCCTGCCGTCCTGGGTCCCGGATTGGCGACCCGGACTGACTCGCTCCTTCACGGCCATCTACGACGATGCGGAGAAGTTCCTCACGGCTGCGGCGGGAGACAGCACGGTTGAGATCGTGTACACGGACGGCTCGTCTATGCTCGGGATATGCGGTTATGCAGTCGACATAATCGAAGAGACGGGTGAGGTATGGGAGTGGGAAGCAGGTCACGCGGCTCGCGCGGCGCATCTCCAGACGATCAAGGCCTTTTGCGAGAAATCAGCCGCAAAGAGCCTGCAGCATGGCGTATACGAAAGCCCCGGAAGGCAAAGTGAAGCAGTGTGGCGAGTGCCTGTTGGTGACCTGTATTGGACCCCAACAAGAACGTACCACATAGCCAACTTGACCGACAAGAGCGACTATGAAGACTGCATAAGCGTCTTGACAATCCTTACCGAGTACGAGACGCTCACGCCAGAAGACCGGCAGGAGCGCCTCGAGGAATTTTTCGCTCGAAGCCCTGGCCAGGCCATGTACGGCGAAAACATGGACAAGATGACGGGCAAACGTCCCTTCACGACGCGGCGGCAGGGTTACGTGGGCATGGGCCCGGCCGACGCACGTCCGGGCGATGTGGTGGTGATACTGCTCGGTTCTCGGATCCCGTACGTCCTGAGACCGTCCGGAGATGGGACGACTACGAGGCAGGAGAACACGTATCATTTCGTCGGGGAAGCGTACTGCGATGGTGTGATGTATGGCGAGGTGTTAGTTACTAAGCGGGTGCCAAAGACCACCTTCTTCGTGGTCTGATTCTGGCTTACAATTTCACAAAACACAAAACACACACACACACACACACTGGGAGGGGGACAAAAAGGGGTCAGAGCAAAGTGTTTTAGCGGGGATGACTTGCATTCTTGTTCGTCAAGTGTTTCCTCTAAAGGTGTCCTGTTCAGCCGTCCAATCTGGCCCAGCCCTAAACCTCTCGCTCCCCCAGTCTATGTGTGCCCAAAGTCTATCAAAGAAGCCCCAAAATTGGTATGAATGATGATGATCCAATGCCTCGTGCGCAAAAGTTACAAAGATGAGTATCGAACAAACGGGAGTAAAGACCGTAAAGGGTATTCAAGGAAAAGAGAATCCATTCTTTGAAAAAAATGAGACTACGCTTGATATGAGCGCGCGCGCTATTGTTGTTCGTTCCACGCTGGAATATGCCCCTAAAAAAAACCAAAGATAAACACACACATGATTAAAAATGACGCCGCCTCTCGCTCGTTTTTGGCCAGAGCGGAAATAATTTGCAAAACCTCCCAGAGTCAGTTCTGGCGCTATGAACATTTGAAGCATGAACAGTGAGCCACCCTGGCCCACGACTGCGCAGGCACACATCCGTAGATCCGTGCCGCGATTATCCTGGTAACCTTTTTTTCGTTCCAAACCTCGTGTTTTTTCTTTTCTCCTCGGTGAACGCTCGGTGAGCTGTCCAGCCAAACAAACCGCTTCCCACCGCTGTTTCCTCCTTTCCCAGTGATGAAAAAAGATGTGATGAATACAGTGTGAATTTAGTGGTCGTTGTAGTCCTCGTCTCTCATGGTGTACATGATGTCTTGGATGACGACGGCTCTGACGTGGTGGTAGAGGACGAAGAAGTAGGTGCCGAGGAGGACGAGGGACATGGCGGTGGCGAACCATAGAACGGCTTCGTTGCCCAGCTGGTTGCCGATCGTGATTGTCGCGAGCGTGAAGCCGGTGTTGGGGAAGACCATGGCCCACCATCCCAAGTGGAAGTAGACAGGAGGGGACGAGACGACCGCGATGATGGCGATGCCGAACCACCAGGCGGCGAGAGCCCAGAGGAAGATGGCGCTCATGAGGGCGATGGTCCTGATGATGCCGACATCGATAAGGATGCCATCACGGTCGGGGTCGAGGTTGTTGGGGAGTCCGTTAGCCATGCCGATGAGGGCGAGGGCGGTGAAAGCCGGCGGGCCCACGTTCATGAACAGACCGGGGCGGTGCTCGCGGTTGGGCAGGCCGGCGGACATGAGGCGGCCGACCATGTGGGCGTACATGAGGACGGCAACGGACAGACCGAGACCCTGGCAGGTGAGACCGGCGACGACGATGGGGACAGCCGCGATCTCAGGTTGAGTATCGGCAATGACGGAGGCGATGGTGCCTGAAAGCATGATGGGGAAGATGGGAAGAATCCACGTGGGCATCATGGTCTGCAGACCGAAGTTGTGCCTGGCGAAGACGAAGCTGTACTGGCCAATAGCCAACATGAGGGTGACGATGACATAGCCCCAGAAGGCGACTTGGATGGCCCAGACGAGGGTCTCGTCGTTCTCGGGGATCGCGTATCGGTTTGTACTCGTGATGAGCGTCGCGATGGAGAGGAAGAACGTGGGGAAGAAGAAGCCCTCACGCTCATGAGTCAACGACTTCTTCATGTCGCCGGGGTACAGGAAGAATCTCGCCAGCATGGCCGAGCAGACAAGGACGAAGAGGATGATGTTGATAACGTAGACGACCGTGCCTATTTGCCTCAGGCCGGGGAACTGGTGAGGCTGGGCGAAGATGAGCAGCGAGAGACCGCCCGTGCTCATCGTGAGGGTGTACCATGCCCAGGTGAAGTGGTGCAGGCGAGCCTTGAAAGCCATCCGTGGCCTGTTGGGGTCGTTGATGTCGATGTGACCATGCTCGCCGTGGCCGTGGGAGGCGCCCTTCTCGACCACCGGTGTGATTGAGTTGCTATAAGCCTCATCCTTCTCCTTACCATGGCCGCGCTTCTCGTCGTTGAATGTCAGGTCCAGTGGTGCCAGCTTGGGGGAGTTTGGCCTTGATGTTTGCCACTCCGCTGAGTTCTTGCGCGTCGACACCTCTGATTCGGTCCAGGCCGAGTGTTGGCCCGGGTGGACTGGATCCCTTCGATCCATTGTGTGTGAAAATGTGTTGATGTTTTTAAGGGTGTTGTTTTTTTGTTGTTTTACGGTTGGTGGATGCTCGCTCGCAGTGTGATTTCAAATCGGACCGGTCGAAGCAGGAAACAGGTTGAAAGACGCACGCCGAATCTCGCAGAGAATAAGTCGTTCGCTCGAGAGTGAGTGTCGAGAGTTGGTGTGAGATGTAAAGAAACCGGGTAGAGATGACGAAAAGAGAAGTTGACGATGACGGTGACGGGGGAGGCAAGATAAATGCAAACAGAAATACAACGGAAGAAAAGAACTTGATGTCGCTGACAAGGGGATTCCAGCTCCGGTGGGTTGTCTGTGAAATTAGGTCTTGGACGGGATGATATATCTCGGTGGCTCGAGAGGTCCCAAGTCTTGGGAGGAAATCAGACTAAGCAAGGGCTTCTTAGAATAGCTACACTTGACTTGGTTAGCAAAACGGGGTATCAGTCCGGTGGAGCCAGTCCGTCTGTGAGTGAAGATGAGAGACGTAGAGGGAAAACAAAAATACACCAAAGTGTGTGCGTATGAGACGAGACAGGTCCGGTAGATGGAGATGTGTGGTTCTGGGCACCCTTGTTTGAGGGGGTGGAGAGCCCGACTGGAGCCGACTGGAGCCTTGTCTCTCTTCCTCCCAACTCTGTTCTTCCTACTGCTTGCGTGGATGGGTGATGTGGGTGCGTGAGGTGTGCACTCCCTCCCCCTCCCCAGGCGTTTGCACGAATGTAGGGCCCTCTGTTGCGTCAGCCAGCTTCTGTGCGTACGAGACAGCAGCAACACTCAGCGCCTCTTCAGATACCAAATTTGGGCTTGAGGCAAAAGTTAAGACGGGAGACCCGCTTCACGACACCATAGACACACACCAAGGGTTGTAGAGTTTTGGATAGCCGCGTAGTGTGAGAGGGATGGGCGGACGGGATCCACTGATATGAAGATCCAATGCGGCGGCGATACCGCGCACAGCGGGTAACATATGGTTACGTCGACTCTTTGGCGGCAGGCCGTGAGTTGGCTGTGGGCAGAAATACATGGCTGTAGGAATACCAAGACTGCCATGCCTTGCCCAGCGCTACGTACCCGTTGAGGCTCTTTGGGAAGAAGGAAGAACGTGGGCGGGCTGGCGTTTGGGTGGCGGCCCAAGGAAGATACCCCCACGGCCCTGCACAGGGTGACCCAGTTGGGCGACGACGGTTCGCCAGAAGAGGAAGGGGGCTTTTGGATACTCGTGCCAGGGGCCCGGCCTGTCTCTGGGCCCCGGCAGACGGCGGCGCGATGGCAGGCAAGATGCAGCAAGATGGCGGTTGAAGAGCAGGTTGAGGGCGTCTACCGTCTCAGTCCACCGGGGCTTGCTGCTGAGTGTAGACGCATCTGCAGGCCAGAAGGTCGCGATAGTGACGATTCCGGCAATGATTGTACACGGCCGCGGGCGAGAGACCTCACGACGGTGTCAAGGGGCAGTCCCATCAGTGTGATGTGATACAAGCCGCGAGGTATTTTGGGGCCCGAGGGGTACTCCTGGATCAAGACCGTCACGGCCTTGGGCGAAGACAGCAGTTCGGGCGCAGCCGTGCCAAGATGCCAAGAAGTGAATATGTGCCAAGGAGGAAGAAAGGCAAGGAAAGTTGAAGACTTCAAGACAGGAGACGGTCCAAAAGGCCAATCGGGGGGCCGCCAGGGACACCAGGGCCGCGCATCCCTCGCGGTCTCGAGAGGGCCGTGCTGGGAAGAGATTTTCCTTCCTTCATTCATTCTTTTGGGCTTCCTTATCTGAACAATGGTCCATGGGGGCCATCTCGACGTCGATCACCCACGCACGGTAGGCCGGAGCACTGCATGGATTTGAGAATCGGTCATGGTGATGGGGGGTGACGCTGCTGCTGCTGGACGCTCAGTGTTCGGGGCTTCAGGGGTGCAGGGGCAGGCAGGGCCCTGTCATTGTTATGAATCGGGAAATATTAATAGCCCGCCCATGCATATGCCTGTTCAAAGCTTGCTTCAGGCGGCTGGCTGGAACACTCTGCGCGCCTGGTTCTGTTCTGCATCGCTGCGACTGATCGAATCGTCGAGATACGACAGAAGGGTAGAGGCCTGCTGCAGGATGTTCTGAGCTAGTGTAAGGTGAAGAAGATGAAGCAGGTCTAGGAACATCAAAGACTTCGGATCCTGGCGGAAAGGCGCCTGCGCGCGCGTGTCTTGTCTCTTAGCCTCGACTAACGCACGCTGCGGACCGCTGCCTCCCTCCCGTGTGTGTGATGTATGCCTGTGTCAACGCCACACACTGCTGCTTCGTCAAGCCTGTGTGAAGAACAGCCAGACCGACGCACTCTGTATGGAAAGGCGAGAGCCAAAAGGCGCACGGGGGACCCCCGGCTGTCCGAGTCGGGACATTCGTTTCACGATCGGAGCTCTGGCCGCCAAGAGATGGGAGGACCCGCCTTGGACCTCGAAACACGCTGGTGAGAATGAGGCAATGAATGGCATTTTCTCTGGATCGCTGACTCTTGACTCTCTGTTGCTGATGCTGTTCCTGCACACGCCCCCCGGCATCGTGGCAGGTCGTGCAGAGGATAGACAAGAGCCAAGCCGCGCCTCAACAATATTGGATATCTGCCAGCTCGTGTTCCTGGCCTTGGCTTCACGTCTTTTGCAGATATTCGTAATGAACTGCGCACGCCGCCAAGACCGCGCTCAGCCAGTCGTTCGTTCGTGTTCCCATGGATCTTCAGTCTTTACTGCGTACGCTGTGTGCTGTCACCATGTCGTCTATACATTCATCCGGGCTGTCGATTCAGACTGTCCGCCTCGTCCTGCCACGACGACGCGCACGCACGCACGCTTCAACATTGCAGCCGCGAGACAGACGGGCAGGTTGCAGCTGAGAAGACGTCAAAGACGCACATCGTGTATCCATTGATAGGCGTAGCCGCAGCAGTAGCAGCAGCAGCAGCATGCCAGCAAAACACACAACCAAACACTGGCCTCGATCCACTTGCGCTGGGCACGATAATGTGTCGGAAAACACAGAAAAAGATACAGTACAGACAGCTACTGCGCCAGAGTGCCGCCGGGGCGTAGCATTCAGCCCGTAGAAGGCCTCTCTTCGGTGGTAACGATCTCTTGCGTGCGCCGTCGATGGACGGTTCAGGGGACCTGTGCCCACCGGGACGAAACACCGCTCTGGCCGGACATGTGAAGAAAACGACCAGGTACTGCGATAAGGAACCAGGGACGCCGCCACTTGAGCAAGAGTCCCACGCCCTGTTTCTTACCGTCTACATCCCGTCTTTCACACACATCTACACACATCCTTCGCTTCCCGTTGACGGCTCGGCTGTCCCACCCGTCGAAATAGAAGTCAAAAAAGAGGGTCCCGTGCATCCCGTTGTTCCCCCTAATTGCCTCTTCAGGTAGCCTCCCGGTCGCTGATGGCTTGGGTTGGGCTGTCTCGCAGGCCCTGTGGTCGCTTGGCCGAGCTGCTGGTTCCAGTCTTCCCAGTTGCATTGTGGTGGACAGCAGCAGCCCTCTTCGGCTTTGTTGATGAGGACTAGAACAAAGCTGGGTTCACTTTGTCTCGCTGCAGTCTGTCGTCACAGGTCTTGGTCTGATGTGCCCTCCCTCGTCCACTGATCGACGCCTGGAATCTCCAAAAACCCGTGCCGTTCGAGCCTATTTCAATGAATTGTCATCAGCTCTTCGACCACATCGCGGATGACTGAGTAAGATGGTCGATGCTGACAGTCGCAATCACACACACACAGACGGCCGCCACAAAACGTGGTCTGGCTGTCTTGGCCCTTGGGCCGTCCATCCGTCCTTCCGTTAAGCCACCCGCCATCAGATCTTCGCTTTGCGTATGTGTGTATGTGTGTGTACGTGCGACCGCAAATCATATCTGACCCTTTAAAAACAGAAGGTGGTGGCTTTCCTATGCACTCGTTGTGAGAGGCTAGACTAGAATACCACCACACGATGCCGGGAGCACCGCCAGCCAGTTGACCAACAACACAACTGCGAATTTGGGACGAAAAGGCTCACTGCCGCTCTGTGTTGGACCTGCAGACGCTACGTCGAGAATGCTAAACGTACAAAATCCCATCACCGCCCGTTTCTATTCTCGTGAACTCTTGGCTTTTTTGTCCCTTATCCAAAGAACGTGCCCACAGTCCTATCGCGAACGAAGCCTCAATGATGATGCAACCGTCCCCTCTGTTTGAACCCATCTCTTCCCGCCTCGAACAACTTGGCGTTCTGCATCTCCTACTGGATACTCCCCCACCAAACTAATTGCGCGGCGTTTCCACGTTTCTACTAGGCCTCCCATCACGACCCAATCAAAGAGGTTCCTCTTCAGGAAAGCCAAGGTGATGCATCACAGCTTTCTATGTTGTTTAGCTCAACACTAGGCTGGGAAACCACAATTTCAAAACGCCCAGCCGGGAGAGGCCAAAGGGGAGACGCAAGAAAGTGAACTATGCTACGCTACAGCAACATGTCGATTTGCATCGCTTGCTGACTTGGCTTTCAATAGGGCGCCGGTGAGAGCAGTCCGCATCATCCCGGGACCCGGTGGGAACTCTGCTCTACGGGCGAGTCTTGGCCAGATTGGGTGACATGATCTACCGCCGAGGGAAAATCCCCATCAAAAATCTGCGGCCTACCGGACGGATACCGCCTTTCGCAAGATGAGATCCGGCTCCTGGCATCTGCGCCGCAATCGCCAAGCGTCCCTCGAAACGCGCGAGCAGCATGACAAAAGCCCGTCGACGATAAGCGTCTTGCTGCTATGGGTCCAGCCCGTCCGGCTGCATCCACTGCCGTGCAATGCACCGCCGCCGGCCATCACCCACAACGATTGTCCGTCCGTCTGCATCTACACCGGTGATGGGCAAGCCAGCACACACATCACACACATCACGCAGCTATTACCTGCCCGTCGCGGCCGTGGACACCACCTCTTGGCGAGACCCTCTCTTCCGTTCCCATCTAGTGAGGGAAGGTTTCTCTGTGGAAATGAGTGCGCACACGTGTGAGCGCATACAACCAGAGTATTGAACTATCGACTAGGTCCAAGAGCCAAAGAGCACCGCCCCCTGTTGATCGTGATGGCGATGGGCATTATCGCCAAGACATCGCCATGTCCACCGCCGCGACCTCATTTGACGACAACGTGGGCGGTTGGCTGGTCGATTCGTCAAACCTGCCTTGTCGTCCTCCCCTACAGGCTACATAGCACACCTCCCCGGCGATGTCTTTCTTGATTCATCACCGCCCACCCCTAAACGCTGTGACGCGTGCTGTGTCTACACCGTGGCATTCTCAGTGGGGATACCTTTAGTACGGGATAGTGGTATTGCTATGGACCAGCGCAAGACATGCACAGTTGCAGATCAGCCGTCCAAGTGACATTTGCCCAGAATTCGATTTCCCTACCTTCCCTTTTCCCACTCCCATTCATCGTCACTCGTTTTCGTGAGAGAGATAGCTAGAAAGTCTTGGCCGTAGGGCGTCCCGCGGGATACCGGGACAAGACGCTAAGTGATCGTGTTTGACGCCTTCTCCTCCGACTTACTCGTACAATGCCTTTGTTCAACGCATGGAGCCTCCAAAGCATCGACATCGACATTCCCGGCAGGCTAGCTGCGTCGAACGTTTGGTTGAGGAAAAAAAGAGGGTATCCGCTATTTCAAAAACATGCAGTGCTCGAGACAGCGAACGTTGGACCGAAAGACAGCCCGAAAACCTCCGACACGGCCACAAACCGGGTTGTTGCTAACTGCTGTCGCGACACCTTGTCAATGGGCCTGGAAGAAGAAGCACATGTCGCAATCCACACAACCTTGATGCCCGACACAAGCCCATGAGTCAACATCAGCGTAAATCCATGGGTTTTCCAACGGCGCACGCACCAAAAGGCACCGGGGCGCTGGTCCGGTTGGCACCTCCGTCGTCCCAAGAACAGCGGCCCG
Source organism: Colletotrichum siamense (assembly GCF_013390195.1). Classification (NCBI taxonomy): domain Eukaryota; kingdom Fungi; phylum Ascomycota; class Sordariomycetes; order Glomerellales; family Glomerellaceae; genus Colletotrichum; species Colletotrichum siamense. Next base: position 5,648,007 of record NW_023501016.1, on the reverse strand, counting down.
CTGTCTTCGGAGCGCCGGGGCCTCAGATAAATCACGAACAGGACGAAAAGACTTTTGGGTTTGGTTGGGTTGGGTTCATCGTGGCCGCCCCTGAACGTCCAGCAAAAATCTTCATCTCTGGGCTTAATCTGGTCTCTTCTTTTGCGAACAATCTATCGCGACATGGGAATCTATCATGATGCAACCGCTGAGAGCCTCAATGTGTCCAATCGACGGGAGGCCTGCAGTGTAACCAATTTCGGCAGACCCGGTACCTGGCAAGCCAAGAGTGTTAGATGCACACCGATAAGAACTTGGCAAGTGCTTGTCTCTGGCGATTGCACCGCAGCCATTTGGAAGATGCCCAACGACCCATGGAATCGCGGTCTTGTAATATCAAAAAACTTGATGTAAAAAATTTTCTTCTCGAGGCTATCGTGTTCGTAATTGTAAGTCTTGTGGCCCTGGAGTTGTGATATTGGGTGTTCGGTGCTTGAGCCTCACCGCCAAAAAATGCGCTTGGTGCAGCATTGACTCAGTCAAAAATAGCGACATGTGAAAATCCATAACCACAAAATCTGCCCGGCCAAATCACCGCCCGTTCTATTTTCCCCGACCGCGGACTCTGCTCGTCTCAGAAGACAGTCCGGGGAACTCCAGACTCCGGACCCATTGGACAGAGTGCAAACGCCCGGCGCTAGTTCATCACAAAACCGGCCGGGACCCCACGATAGAGACTAGAACACACCAAAACGCCGTCACAAAAAGGAAGGAGACAGCAAAAAAGGAGCCAACACTACACCAAAGAACGAAATTTTTCTTCGCGATAAGCTAGAATAGAAACAAAACCGCAACAGTGGGAACAAGAAGCGAACCCCCACCGTCCGCGCCCCGACAATCCGAAACGGCAGACCCCGGGCCGGCCTGTCTCAAGGAGTTGACAACTCAGATCCGCGGTCCCCACTATCCAGCAACCTGTCTGCAGAGGTTGCAGACGTTTCAAACTTATTATTGGCTCAGCACGCAGCGAGAGAGGCCTACCGTTCCTTTTGGTTCGTGTACATGTAAGCAGCGTTGCTTTTTGGTGGTATCCAATGATATCTCGTAGTTTCGATGTCCAGTTGTGACTTTGTAAGTCGCAGCTATTTCAAGATATCTAGATAATAGTGGACGGAGGATGAAGGACACCGGTGTGTCTTTTTTGGCCTGGCTGTGAACATCACGAAAATTTTTCGGGTGCTTGCGAATACATCTACAGATTATAGTTTGCTTCGCCATCAACTATCCAGGAGAAATTCTGTATAAGCTTCTCTGATTTGGTCGCGGTTAGAGTAAACTGTACACGCCTTAAGGCCCAGATGGACTTGGCGATCCATTTGATCATTCAGCTCCGAATATATTGGTATCGAGGGTAAAGTCTGGTAGCGATGAAGCTTCTGTACAATACAGTATTAAACCTACCCCTGAATCACTTTGCCCATCTTTTTTAGGCTCTCGATCTCGTTGTGGCTCCGATTGTACGCCTCACATTTTTCGTCCCCTTTGTTGAACCTCTTGGCGTTCGACGGCCTAGCCGCCTGTCAGTAGCATCCGCACTGGCTGATACACCAACGCCTCTTTCTTTAGAACCATCTGTAAGAGGAGTGTGATAGATTTCTTCTGACACCTGAGCCCCTAGTCCGGGGGACTGAAGAGGTCTTGAACAAGCCGTTGAGACTGGAGAATAAGCAATAGTACCGACGATCACTACAGCTCGGCACTCAGAGACGGCCTTCACGCTGCGCAATCAAGCCTCTCTGGGCTCTCGGCCTGCGTCACGATCCGGTGCGTTCCGAAGGCTGAATATCTCTCCGTATGCTGACACTAGTGCCTTGCCCGGCGTCGCTTATCCATATCACAGTATCACAAAGCAAAGATAAAGGGGCCCAAGCAACGATTTCCATTCTGTGATATACCATACATACTATATAACCTAACTAATAAACCTCACACCGTTCATACACAGCGGCCCGCCTTGACATATTACCACAATTCACAAGTGGGCTTCTTGCTCTTGCACTGGAAGCTGTCCCTAAACTCGCGGCTGTTGGCCATAGTGCCAAGAATACGGGCCCACTTGGGCGCGTGAGGGTCGGTGTAAATGCGGTTGATGGCTGTGTCCTTGCGGGACTTTCCGCACCACCAGTTGGAGTAGGTGACGAAGAAGAGCTGGTCTTGAGTGAAGTGCTCGAGACCAGGCAGGTTCTTGTTGGGCTTCTCGTGCGCACGGCGCTTCCAGGCCTGGAAAGAGGCGGAGAGGCCGCCGGCGTCGGCAATGTTTTCACCAAGGGTAAGACGTCCGTTGACGTGGAGGGGCTCGTCGTCGGGGCCCGGGACGGTGAAGTTGGAGTACTGCTCGATGAAGCACTCGGCACGCTCCTGGAAGGCATTGACAGTGTCGTCGGTCCACCAGTCAGTGTAGTTGCCATTCTGGTCGTAGTGACGGCCAGTGGAGTCGAAGGCATGAGAAAGCTCGTGACCAGCGACAGAGCCAAAGGCGCCGTAGGACATATAGGCGGGGACCTCAACGTCAAAGACGGGGAACTGCATGATGCCGGCGGGGAATACAATCTCGTTACCCGGAGGGTTGTAGTAGGCATTGACGGTCGGAACTGTCATGCCCCACGACTCCCTGTCGACGGGCTTGCCGAGGGCAGACCACTCGTCGCTTACGGCAAAGCTGCGAACCTCCAGAGCGTTCTGGAAGAAAGTGTCGGGGTTGACGTTGACTGATTCGTAGAACTTGTTCAGGCTGGGAGGGTCCATGATATCAGGGCTCTTGGTCGGGTAGCCAATCTTCTGGATGATGTTGTGGACCTTGTTGATAGCCTTCTTGGTGGTCTCCTTGTCCATCCACTTGGTAGCCTTGAGCTTCTTGGCGAACTCGGTCTTGATATCGGTGATGATGGTGTCACCAAACTTCTTAGCCTTCTCGGAGAATGCCTTCTCAACGAAGAAGCGGCTGAGAATCCAACCGACGCCATCATCGACCTGGCCAACGCAGGTGCGCCATCTCTCAGGGGCAGACTCGGGGTCCTTTCCGGCGAGCTCATTGACGAAGCGACGGTACGGCTTAACGGCGTCGGCGTCTACGTAGCGGGAGAGGGACTGGACAGCCTTCCAGACGAAGTAGTTCTGGATAACCTCCTTGTCGGTCTCGGCGAGAATGGTGGTGAGCTCGGACATGTACTTAGGGGCCATCACAATGACACGCTCAACTACGAAGCCCTCAGGAGCCAGGCCGGCGATGAGAGCCGCAAGTTCGATCTCGGGAGTGAGGGCAGCAGCCTCGTCAATCAGCATGGGGTTGTAGTATTTCTATTGAAGTTAGCAAACATGTTCTGTTTATGAGACGTGGAATACTTACCGTGACATCTTCTCTCTCTTCGGTGCTTGGCGAGGCAGCAGCCAGCAACTTCTCAAGATCAATGACCTTGGCGAAGTTGTCCTTGTTGTTGTCGGGGTACAGGTTTCCGAGAACCTCGACGGCAACGCTGCGGTACTTCTCGACAAGCTTGTCGTCCTCGTAGCGCTCCTTGGATGGGAGACCAAGGCTGCCTGGCGCAGCGATGGAAACCACAACCGTGTCGGGATCTCTATCATCAGCACCAGTGCCACTTGCAATGAAGGCATCTACGCCGTATTTGGCGAGGAGCAAGATAGCGTCCTTCGTCGGCTTGGATTCGTCGTCCTTAGCGTTCGCAAGAGGGTAGGCCTGCTTGATCTGGTCCAGGATCTGGGTCAGAGGCTCCAAGCCAACTTCCTTGATCTTGTCCTCGTTGATGCAGGCGTCGTAGACGGCCTTCATCTTGTCAAAGTTCTCCTCATCGGCATCCTTGTCGCTGGAAAACAACCGCATCGGAGAGAAGGAGGAGTGCTATTGGCATTGTTAACATCGCCGCCCTGCTTGAACTGGTTTTCTCCCTTACCTTGGAGTCCTTGGGGTACGGCGCCTCAAGGATGTGGCGGAGGAGAAGCTCCGAGTTCTCCGACATGATTGTGCCGGTGAAGGCATCGCCCTGATCGGAGCGGAGGTCGTGGCGATCGCGCCATCCGCCGCAAACAAGCTCTTCGAAGTCGTTGCACGGGTCCAGCTCCTTGTAGTCGGGAGACAGGTTGTATAAGATCTCGGACGCTGCGTGAACACAGGCGGGTGTCATGCACATCTTGTCCGCCTTGTCGGCAGCGAAGTGCTGCTGAGCTAGGGGGATTCTGTCAGCACGCCATGTCAAACAACGCCGTGGAAAATACCCACCATGCGGAACGCCATAGTACAGAAGACCGGCAACGGCGCCGAGAACGAGGACCTTCACGGCGCGTTTGCCGGCTGAGCAGCGTCCGGCATACGGGCAGCGCTGCTTCGGCCTCACGGGCTCGTGGGAGACGAGAGGCGCCTTCTCCGACATGATGGCGCTATCGGGAGACAGGACCTTTGTTTGATTGTAGATAAGCTAGTAGAGCGATAAGACGATGGACGAACCCAGCCAGCTGAGCATCGAGATATGATGGAGGAGAGAGATTGGATCGATGGGGCCGGCTTGCATGCGGGTGGATGGAGGGAGGGAGAAATGGGAGTGGGCCGATGCAGCTAACGGAGCTCGGAGCTTGGAGCTTTGCTTTGGGGGAGCTTGAGCTTGGAAAGCTGGGGGAGAGGACCCAATACCTGCGGGCCTAGGCCCCAGGTAACTGCGTTATATAAGCTACGTGGTTTAAAAAAAAAGAGACTTTTTGGGACTAATTAATAGGGTACTTATAGCTATACTACTATAAATCCTCCTACGCTTAATACTACTATATCTTAGCTAATAGAGCTATTTACTATACTAATATTACTAATATCTCTAATAACGCGATCTCTAAAAGTTAATATAAAGTACTATTATTAATTATTATTAATATATATTTAAAAGTTTTTTATATATAAGTAATATATAGTTAGTTTATTATTAAACTCCTTAGAAACTATATATAACTTAATAAACTAAACTAAATTCTTTAATAATAGTTTATTTTACTATTTACTAAGATTAGTTTATCTATTCTCTTAAAACTAATATTTTTAATAAGATTTATATAAAAGCGAGAATATTATTAGAAATTAGGATTATTTAAATAGCTAGCTATAACTATCTCTGTATTATAAATATTAATAAAATTAAATTAAACTATTTTAAAAGAGATTAATAAGGATATTATAGAGAAGTTAATATAATATTATAATCTTTATAACTAATCTAGCTAGTTTTATAGCTATACTAATTCTTACCTTTAAAGTTCTCTATAATCTTAAGAGATAAGGCTAAATAGTAGTATATCTATCAATACCTTAAAGCTTATTAATAATAATAAAATCTCTTTCTAGAACACTAAAAAAAAAACTGGGTAACAAAACCAAAAAGGGGAGAGGACCCAAGACTGTGACCCTGCGGAGGCGATGACGCTTTGATGCGGAGAAGCAGCTGCCTGCTTGTGCTGTGCAGTGCAGCGTTGGAGCTGCGGGTTGGCGGGGGGACTTTGGTATCCGAGACTTTGTGTCGTGCACAATTTGTGCCACGATGCTTGTACTGCGACTTATACAACTTCATAGCTCTGACGGGCCTGTGCACCGGGGAAATTCCGCCCAAGTGCCGCTGCTCCGCCGAACCTTCGTCTTGGGCTCGAGTCTGGTCCGAGTTGTTTGACGTTGGAAGACGTTGAAGTCAAATTTGTGAAGGAACGGCTTGTCGAAAATGCTCAAATATCGACTATTGGCCTCAGTGCCTCAAATGAGCAGGGTTTACAAGGGAGTGAAAAGGTTCCATAAGATGGACATATATCTGGCAAAAGAACAAGAGAGTAATGACTCTTTAAAATGATCACCATCCGTCACCCTTACGCACCTCACTGAACATCACATGTTTCTCATGCTCAGGTTGAGCCTGTTCCTGCAGTAGCTTTGTTGTATGTGTGTAAAAGTGTCTGATCCGCAACTTTGAGTAGAGAACATACTCGTAATCGTTTCTAGCTCAGAGCCTCACTCAGACACTATCTTAGCATATGTAACAAGAAGCGGCTAAAGTATGTCATGCTGGCTGGCTCTGATCTAATCATATCGGAAAGATTGAAAGGGTCATCTAACGTTCCGGTATCTTTGTAGGCTTCTCAGGCCGGGTATTTCCATGGTAATATGTGACATTATCTGGACGTCCGCGATCTCGGCGTCAGTTCAAAAGCCGATAATCCGCAAATCGTCAGCTCCGATAACGGCGCAATCTTCGTGTGTTCTTCTGGGTCTAAATGTTGGTGAATAAAATGTAAGATGTCATGTCTTGATGAAGGACGAATGTCGCTTTGGTGCGTGAAGACGTACGCCAAGCTTTACCCCACGCTGGACATGATCACGACCGGAATACCCCTCACTTACAACCAATCCTTTGACGATATCATCTGCTGTTAGTACAACAGAGACTGGGACGATTCTCCGCTCTTTCTCGTTACATTACATGAACGCTATACAAGATAGGAAGCTGAAAACACGTCACGCAAGCATGATAAGCCGGAAAAACTGTCATCTTTTGACTCCCGCCCGGAAAGCCCATTGCCTAACGCTCAACGACCTTCGGTTGAGTTCTGCCCGGATTTTGACCCTGGTAAAGATTCGTTGAAGGCCAAGATGAGGGGTTCATGGTTGCAATTGAGGCTAGTAAGCAATCTACACATAAAATCTCCGGGATGGTAACACACTTCGTGAAGTTCCGAGATGTTGGAACCACCCGTCTCTTCAATTGAGTGAAACCATAGCCTCCTCATTATGCGAAGAACTTTTTTGGCAGCCGGTGCCGTGTTGACTGGTGTTTATGCTTGCCAGCGTGATTGGGCGGCCCTCCACAAGCGCATCAGCGATCACAAGCACCACGACCATGGTCACAAGAAACGGGATCTTGCAGTCGAGTACCCGCCATCGCTGACTGAACACGAAAGTATTCTCGTGAACTCCTTTGACAGTAAAGCTCTGGATGACTGGTCTTACTACTACACTCATGGAGACCATCTCGGAGGTCACAACCGCACGATGGCTGAGTGGACGCAGGAGCAGTGGACGAATGCTGGGTGGGATGCTCACATCGAGGAGTATTGGATCTGGTACACGGCGCCTCTCGAAACGACGTTGAAGTTGAATAGACCAGACGGCAGTGTTCATGAGGTTAGCTTGATCGAGGACATGCTTGAAGAAGACTCAACCACGAGCTATCCCAACCGCATTCCAGCTTACCACGCGATGAGTGGCAGTGGAAACATCAGTGCGGAATATGTCTATGTGGGGTATGTTCTTACTTGGTCTTGCGCTTTCCACAGAATAGTACTAATCGGATTTTTAGTCGCGGCCAGCGAGCCGACTTCGAAGCCCTCAAGGATCAGGGTATCGAGCTGGAGGGGAAGATTGCCCTCTCAATGTATGGCGCAATTTACAGAGGCACCAAAGTCAAAAATGCACAGGACAATGGCATGATTGGCGCTGTTCTGTTTACCGATCCCCTCGACGACGGCGAAATCACTGTCGCAAATGGTTACGCAGCCTACCCAGGTACGTTGATTTTGTCGACAGGACCTCTTAGTCTGAGCTAACCCAGATGCCAAGATGGGCCTGCCCGCAACCCGTCAATGATCCAACGAGGCAGCGTTCGATTCTCGTCGCTTTATTCAGGTGACCCCTCAACTGTCGGCTACGCCTCAGAGAAAGACGGTCCACGGAACGATGTTACTCCCTACAACCCAACCATTCCATCAGTGCCCATCAGCATGAAAGATGCTGCCCCCCTTCTTGCAGCTCTTGACGGAAATGGTCTGTCTGCCGAACAGGTCAACCGTAGCAGCTGGGTTGGTGCTTTGCCAGACATCACTTACAGCAGTGGGCCAACACCTGGCGCCACTTTGGACATGGTTCACTTCATGAATCAGACAGTTGCCCCCACCTGGGATGTAATTGGTGTCATTAACGGAACCAAAGAAGACGAGGTCCTGGTCATCGGCAACCATCGTGACGCATGGGTCATCGGAGGCGCGGCCGACCCGAACTCGGGATCGGCTGTTCTGATCGAGCTCGCGAAGGCTTTTGGGAAACTTGTTGACAACGGGTGGAAGCCTCGACGGACGATGTGAGTGGTCTCAAAGTCTGACCTAGATCGCATGATGTACTGACTAGTATGTCTCCAAGAATCCTTGGATCTTGGGACGCCGAAGAGTTTGGTCTTCAGGGCTCGACTGAATGGGTTGAGACTCATTTGCCCTGGCTCGTCACCAACGCTGTGGCTTATCTAAACCTGGACGTTGCGGTATCTGGCCCACGTACAGCTTTATCTGGGTCTGGGGAGATTCAAACTTTGGCAATTGACATGATGAAGAAGGTTCTGTTCCCTGAGGATTGGGATGTTGGCCCGACTTTGTACGACATGTGGTTCAACACCACCGAAGGCGAGATTCCTCCTCTTGGTAGCGGAAGTGATTACGCAGCTTTCTATCACAACGGAATCAGCGCAGTAAGTCTCCTTACCATGCGATGATTAAATCGGTTGCTAAGCAATAGTTCAGATAGACATTGGCTCAGATGGAGGCAAGACTGACCCAGTGTATCACTACCATGGGTATGTAATTATGACTTTCCTATTCTTCGTTCGTCAGGCAGCTAATACATATAGGCACTACGACTCCTATGCCTGGATGGCCAAGTTTGGAGATCCCGGCTTTAAGATCCACCGAGTCATGGGACAATGGCTTACTCTCATTGCTTACCACATTGCCGACGATGTGATTATCCCTTGGGACCTTCCAAACGCAGGGAGAGTCCTCCGCACCTACTACGAGGACCTCAACGAGACCATCACTGAGACTTACCCCGACCTCGACCTGGACTTGTCTCCTATCGACGATGCGATCGTGAAGTTTGAGACAGCAGCGGCGCGGATCGCTACAGTCGCCAAGCAAGCACTGGCCTTCAACGACACCGTCCTTATCGACGTGGTGAACAGCAAGTACCGCGACTTCTCCCGCGGGTTCGCAAGTGCAGGAGGACTCCCCGGGCGGCCGACATTCCACAACGTGGTCAGCGCGCCGGGCCTGGACAACGGCTACGGTGCTGACGTTTTCCCTGCCGTTCAAGACAGTCTCAGTTCCGAGAACGAAGAGCAGGCACGTGAGTGGGTTGAGAAGAGTGCATCGGCAGTGTCCCGCGCAGCAGAGATCTTGCATATCTAGGAAGCTAAGGCATTGATTAAAACATTGGGGATGTTATTATTACAGAGATTGAGAACAACAGTTGCTTCTAACAGGCATGCTAATGGTAATCTAATCAATCTTGCGTTATAAAGGGGGTATTTATGTCAGTCACTTTTGCACACCTCTCATACTCCTGCGTTGCCTTATTCCCAGGGATCACTGAGTTTGCCGCCTCCTTTCTGTGAATCGCTGTAAAACGACGTACCTCGCTCGCTGGGCGAAATATCCATCAAGCTATCGCTGGTGGTCAGGCGTTTAAGTGGTACTCTGTCCGGCGTCAGGGTAGCCAGCGAGTCTTTCTTCGACGCGTTTGACGGGGAAGACATAGTCGAGCTCTCGGGTACGTCGTCTGTCGCAATGGTGCCGATGTCTTGAGAAACAATCTTGACGTTCCCCGAGGCTCTCGTGGACTGCCGGGTGGTGCTGACTTTGGTGACGTAAAGAAGTTCGGGAAATAGGCGCCGGGCAAGGGATCGAGCAGCGGGCATGCATGCCACGATCAGGCCGACGCAAAGCTCAGTGTGAGACCACATCGCAAGACCGTAGAAGTCATCTGAAACCCTGGTCAGTAAGAGAAGGAAGCAGTGAGAACAAATACAACCTACACGTTGGGTTCCAGGAGTGGCTGAAGGTGGCGACGCTCTTCAGCCGAACAGCGCTGACGATCGTGATGAAGATTCCAACACCAAACATCGACATGATTCCTGCCTTCTGCCTCTTCTGAAGGTTGAGCCTGTAGATTTGAGTCGCTGGAAGCACGAGCATCCACACATCAATCGCGATATTCAGAGCAGCATGCGATAGCGCCATGGCTGATAGGTCGATGCAGTATCCGGGATGCCTGCCGTCCCACCCATACCAGAAGTAGCTCAGAGGCTTGCATTGGTTCAGATTAACAATGACGAAGGTGATGCAGACCGCGACGTTGAAAATCTGAGTGCCCCATAAGATCTGACGGAACGTTTCGGTGATCGATCCGAAAATGCGAAGATAAAGAAACAGGATCGATGCCTTGATCGAGGCGAGTGTAACCGAGTAGACAATCTCGAATGCAAAAAAACCCTGTGTTCTCGTCAGCACTAGTGATGATCAATACGAAAATAAGTGCAACCTTACCCGAATGAATGTTGTAATTTGATCCACGGTCAGAGTCCAAATATCTCGACCAATCCCCGCTTGCTTTGCAAGAGTCGTTGCAACCAAGAACGCAACCATCATAAGCTGCGAGCCCAACCGTCAGTCAAACCAGTCGTATCGAGAATCAACTTTCATGACTTACATATGCGAATGATATTGTCCAGTCATCCCATCCCCAGGTCCCCATCCGCAACCACTTCGTCAACAGTCTCATTGCAAAGAATATTGTGACGGTCCCGAATAGGAAAGCCGGAACCCATGTTGCAGTGGCTCCCTCGTCGTGGTAGGTGAAGTGGCAATATGCCCAGGTCTGGTTTTTCGTGACTAATTCCCCCGTTAGTTTCTCCTTCCGTGACACAAATTCTGAAAGGCAGCCTACTGAGCGCCTGCTGTACACTGCATTGAATCCTAACACAGTGAATGACAGCCATGTTGTAGTTCATGTCTCCGCAGAGACATGTCGAATTCGTGAATTCGCATGGTGTATAATCGAGGGGTTCGAATACGCAGGGCAACTATGACGTGATGTTAACAGAGAACCCCTCACAAACTTCATTTTCACCAATGAACCCCCCAGAGAAAAGACCTACAGCGCAGTCGGGAACGTTATCGTAAAGGCCATACACGAGTGGTAGGCAAGCGAGAATGGGCAGGGCACAGAGCGAGGCCTTCATTGCAGCGATAATAGAGGCGTGTCGTTCGGTGATGTCGATCAGAGCATGACGAAAGGGCAGGGCGCTGTGGCTCGAGGGTGCTCTGGCAGACACCAAATTTGCTGTTAGATCGCGGGGCAAGAAAAGAGAAGACGAGAGCACATTTCAGACAAGGGCGGGATGGGGTATGTAGACCACATATGTGGATAGCAGACAAGGTCCGGATCAGCCGTGGCGTACGGGGCGACGTCGTGTAAGCCACGGGAGCGATGGCGAGGTGGCTGACCGGGTGCGGAAGACCCGGCCCAGACCACTGGGGCTGTCAAAGTCATTCAAGTTCAAGCTACCGTTCATGACAACCCTAGTGTGAGCAATGCCAGCTGGGAAGCCCGGACGTGCATGTGGGATTACTTGACTACAGAAGAAAGGACGTAGGCCCACGTTATCCGCGAGCACCAGGAGACTGGTTACGCGACCGAGATCCTGGAACATCTTTTGGGCATCAGGAACGGGTCTCAGATGACAGCGGTCACGACACCAGCATATTGATCAGAGAGGGTGTGTTCGGCGATGAGCCCTCTCGGCGAGCCTCGCTCCGACCCGCCGAAGCATGTTTGCGCCCTTGAACTGGCTGGAAGTCTTGATTCCAGGTGGTGAAATCCAAATGCGGGACAGAGATTGGTCGGGAGTTCTGCTTTGAAGCTACGAGCCTCTTTCGACAGTCGGCAGTATCATACAAACCGGGCAGGACCACCGAGTTAGAGGGCTGGCTCGACCGTATGGGAGTTCCGGACAAGATGTTTTAACTGAATGCGTCACCGGAATACGGCGTGCCTCTTTTACCGCAAGCCCCCTTCAAGACCGCTTGAGGCGCCGAGGACACAGCCAGGGCTTAGTCGCGGGGCTAGCTTCGATGGGGGCTTTGGTGGCGTACATATTTGATCTAAGCGTGGAGAGATGGTCTTGAGTGTTCCTGAAAGGAATGCGTTGGGGTCGGCAGCATTTTTCGTTTTAAGACATGGTTTCACTTATCTTTGGGAACTCAGCCATTGGCAATCGTGATGCTCGGGGGTTTTTCTTTGCTTTACGAACTTCGCGAGGACGGCGGTGCACCTTGGCGAAGACGGCGTCGAAATAGGAGTCGAACTCCCGTTGAGAACCAAGATGCTGGGACACAAGGCACGCCTTAGATGATTATCGATCATAATGGCATCGGGCAAATGCGTAAATCGCGGAATGCGAAGCGCTTCGAACCTTTCAGGGTCCGAATCATTTTTCAGACACGGCGTATTTCGAAAAAACGTCTTGTTTACCAACTCGAGCATTTTGGACCCTGACAATCGTCCAAGGTATCATGTTGTTTCAACGCCGGAGCAACACGATGCATCCGACTTTCTGCTGCTGCCAGGCTCCTATCATTACGTTGCCAAGTGCTTTCGGCTGCCTGTATGATGCCATTCCACCGGAATTGGAAGCAATCTCGGCAGAGACACGCCAATCTTCGACGAAACAGTAGCAACTGCTGGCAGTGTCTCGAAGTGCCCACCGGCTATTTTCAACGAACACGGCTGATTCCAGTCACTGCCTCGCACGAAAACGTGAGAGGTCTCTTGGCGGATTACCCGAGCAGTACCAAACCCTCGGCAATGCCTCATTGACTATTCTATGGAACGGTTGGAGCAGCAAGGTAGACCGGTTTCGTGTAACGTCAATGACTTGAAGAATCTCGCCAAGAGTCAAAAGCTGGCCGTCATCCCGCCGATTCTTCCATGGAGTGCCAAGGCAGGCAAATTCTGGGCACTGTCAGCACAACGTTTTGCCACGTTATTCACCCTTTGCATTCGGCACCAGGAGGCCCAGACTTCTCGGAGCGCTTGCGATGGAATTTGCCGCCCCTTCTGATCTGGACCACGCAAAAACGTGGATATCAGCATTCACACAACGCCGTACCGACGCGCCCATACATGCGTGACGCCCTGAAGGACCCTTAGTACATTCGCCGGACACATGGAGACGGAAGGTTCCATAAAAGCGACTGATTCCCGGGGGGTTGACCGAGATGATACCCAACTGCCGGCGAACCGCCGGCGGCACTGTAGGTCGACAGGCGGCGATGACACTAGGAACATAGTTGGGGCTCGATAGGTATTCTGGAGGTCTTACAACCTCGCCAACACCTCTGGAGATAGGTTCTATGGTGTTGCCATACCGTTCAACATGTTGCTGGGTCTCGTTGGATTATTTTAAGCTTAATGCTCCGAGCCGTTCTATACATGGAAGCACTACACGACATCACGCCGCCGCGATAAAGATGGCCTGAGGACATCGAGATGCATGACCCTGGTCTAGATTTCCGGCATTGCCTACAGTAATGACTAAGTTATTGCACCAAACTTACGATTACTAACCTCGTGGCAAAGATGTCCGGATCCGGGCATGGTAGTAGTCGAGTTCTTTGACTGCCCCGCGCGCTTGTCCCGTGATCGCTGTAGTTAAACCGGCAAATCTCTGGACTCACTAAAGCGGAACTATGCCGAAGAGTGAGCCCGGTGTTCCGCAGTCATTATGGAGGGCGTGTCTGCCTGCCTCACTTCGATCCCATCAACACCTGATTGGTTGGCTGTCTAAAACAAAGCGCAAGGAAATGGTACATCGGAATTGTGTGATAGTCCTTCGATTTAAAGGATATTTGACCGGTATCCAATTGTAGTATGTTTCCCTTGGCGCGCAACAGAAGAAGAAATTTTGTTCATGAACCTATTCAGATATAGGATTGAAATTGTAGGCCTATTTACACAAATCAAATCCAACCTGTGGGCGCCCATTCCACTAGCTTTGGGTCATGAATCTTGTACCGTTTGCACTTCAAAAGGGTCACCTCAAGAACCGTTGATCTGGTGGTGGTTAAGACATCGTCCGACTAAGAAACCAATGATGCATTAAAGGAGTACAGATAGCCGTCTGTATTTGTAGGCAAATGAATACCCTTACCGAGCGCAAGAGCGAAAGGCAAATTGGATATCATCATTTGTACTCAGGCGTGGTCTGAAGGCTTCCATTCGAGTTGGGTACATGTAATGCTTCCCGTACCATAGCAACGGTGGGTCATATCTTCCGGGTGTTCCGTACACATAGGAAGCTTTCAGACGCACCAGGAAGACCCCTATGTCTGTGCATTCTCACTCTTCGTCTGACTCTTCGGACTGACCTTCCGGCTTTTGTCCGTAGACAACGTGGCTATCGATGTATTAGCGCCTTTACCACAAGTGACATGATTCTTGACGATCCCTAGCAGGTATACATACTGATCGAACATAGCGTGGAGCGCATTGCTCTTGATCTCTTGTCGGACCTTCGCCAGCATTACAAGGACCTCCTCCTTCGTCTGCCCTAAGACATCGCAAAAGAGCTTGAGAGAAAAGGCCTCCAGCCCATCAAGGGTTTGTATCAAGTTCAGCATGCCGACCTCTCTGTGTTGGGGGTCCTTGGCCCAGGGCCCGATGGGGCACTTGAATTTGTAGTGCTTCACGTTCTGGAATCCAGCGTCCTTGACCCAGTCTTCCAGCTTTAGTCCGGGACAGCCAGTCCGACCCATAGACTCACAAGCGTCCACGAACTGCTTATTCCACTTGCGTGTGATATGCTCCTCGGTGTAGGTTCCGTCGTCGGAATAATACTCCGAATTCAGATCTTGGAACTCGGCCCAACCCCCAGGGTTGAGATATCTAAAAGTTCACCACACTTAGATAAAACCTTGTTTCTGAATCCGCAGGGAGAGTCAAAGCTTACTTGAAGACGTTGCGAACCAACTTGGGCCAATCAGCGATGGACACAAGCATGTGTCGGACGAATATGTAGTCGTATTTTTCGACTCCAGCCCACGAACTCTCGACATCATCGATCTCGAACTTGACATTGGAGGGGACCCTAAGTATATCAGTCTTAGTTGTGAACTCATACTAGTTTCCAGTCGTAATGCATTACCATCCGGGCTGAATAGCACTCAAGTCGTTGCCGATAATCTAATTTTGTTAGCATTAATGCCATGAGCCTAGCCCCTGGGGCACTTTACCTCGGCGTTAGGGAAAACGTCGGCCATTTCAATCGCCCCTATGCACTTCAATTCAACCTCTTGCCATCACTTCGACCGAAATAGCGGTCAATACTCACAAATACCGATCCCTGTGCCAATGTCAAGTATCCTCTGAATCTTGTCTTTCTCAAGCGGTGCTAGATAGAGTCTGTTTCCGATTGCCTTCACTGCCATGGCATGGGTCACTTCCAAGCGCTCCATCTCCAGCTGCAATTATCAGCAACGTGCGAGTCCTTTTTGTAATGATAACTTACATCGTCATTCGGAAGTAGGTAAGCTACTTTGAGGTTAGAGAAATACGCAGTGATCACGTCTCAAAACCGAGACTCACCTCCTCGGCGAAAAGCATGATATCTTCGTCCGTAGTCTACTGGATAGTCAACGATGCTTGATGAAAGCGATTTCGTGTATGTGGTGCTGAGATGGTCAGCGAAAGAAAGCATCTATAAACCAAGCGCGTTTACATTCGCTCGTCGATTGAAGAGCCGTCGTCATCCTATTGCCGTCAGAATTTTGACTTACAGCTCCGACTGCATGGGTGGGTGCATTTACGGTGGCATCATCAACCTCGAGCGGTGCTGATTCAACTGTCGAAGGTTCGTTCGGCACCGAGGCTGCCTCTATCTCAGAAGTAGGGGGGTTGGCGGCTGATACCGGATTCTGCACAGGCGTTGGAGCGCTATGGCCGGGAGGTTCGTTGGTGATTCCCATACTTGAGGCCTAACGTTGCAGTTCTGGATTTGAAAGATGCCACTTCTTTAGTGGAGGATTGAACGGCAATGAGAAAGAGAGAAGAAAGCAAGTGATCAGAAACGGGAGAGAACGTTCTTTTGAGCATGTAAGTTTCTTAACCAACGCATCAACTAACAAACCCGCTGTTGGAACGGCATAAAACCTGAACAAACACAAAACAATCTGCCTGCACCCAGCTTTGCTGCCGCTGCACCAACAGAGCCGGGATTTCCGTTTGGGACCAATGAGAAAGGGTTTTCCTGCAAGTTGCTTTCAACCAGAACGTCGATTTGGGCAACATGTCCGCTCGACTGCGCAACTTCCCCTCTTCGCCAAGATTATGTGCGGATTGGCCGACGCAAGTCTCATGATCGTAGCGGAATTTGTGCGCGCCCCTGCAAATTATGGCGGTCTTATATTGCGCCGCTTCGATTGCCGAGTTTCCATGTCGTTGTGGCATTATTATTTATTTCACCGATTACAAGCAGAATTGAGGACAGCGTCTTCTTTAGGTTCTGTGATTGAGTAACGTAACAATAGTTGGAAACTCTATGCAGGCTTTTTGACAATGAGATTCAGCAACACCCGACAAAAGGAGAACAAATGAAAAAAGCCCTCCTCGGGTGCATAGTTGCCTTAGCACTCAGTGGTCTCAAATGCTCCTGTGGTGAAAGTGCCCGCACCAGTGGTGTCCAGGCGAAGGAATGTTCTATCCGGCACGGACCCCAGCGAGTTGTACCCAACTTGAACGGAGAAGTTGTTACCGTTCCGCAAGTTTTGAACACCGACAGTCGCGCTCTCACCCTGATCGTACGTAGTGTAGTAACGGTAAGTGACAATGCCAGGCTGGGCCTCCTCAAAGGTGGCGGTGAAGTGGTAGAATTGACTCGGCCGGCCGAGGTGCACGGTCACCCACTCGAAGGTGACGTTCCGGCTGCCAGCATCGGAACCAAAGACCTGGTATTGAACGGCTTGGCTCGGAGACTGGATGCGCAGGTCATCCCAGAATGGCAGAATGGAAACGGGCGGAATTTCATCGGAGGGAAGCGGCTCGTTGTCGTAGGCCGTAGAGCCCTCGTAAAGCGAAAGAAATCCGTTGCTGCTGGCATAGACGGTCGTAGCATTGGATCCGAAAACGCCGACGGGAAAGGGCAGTAAGGCGCTTCCGAAAGTATCATCGCCGCTAGATATCAGAGAGGTGGGACTGGGCAAGATGGGAGTAGGAGTGCAGGTGCTGCCGACACTGACCGTAGTCCCGTCCGCGGAAGGAGTAGTAGAGGACGAGGACTCGACAGGTGTAGCGGAACTGGAAGATGGGGTCTCGGTGGTTGAAAGGTCTGTACTAGTCGGCGTGTCTGCGGATGATGCCTCTGTGGAAGACGCCTCAGTAGAGGAAGCTTCCGCAGATGACTCTACAGACGACACCACTGCAGACGTGACTGTGGATGTTCGAGTTGACGAAGACACTTGTGTGATCGTGACGAACGACGAAGAGCTCTCTACGGCCGAAGAACTCTCTACAACCGAAGAGCTGGCGGCGTCGGTGGAGCTCTGAGCACCGCGGGTAACTGTAACAGCCGGAGTCGCCGCCGTGACGGTGACGGTGGTAGGCAAGACACCGGAGAAACACTGACAAGCCGACCAGTACGCGGATGCATCAGCGCAAGCGCTCGCGTAGGCGGGGACAGCACCGGTGATGATGGGAGCTGCCTGTCGGGGCGCGTGAACGTTCCTGCGGGCAACGGGGTTCGCAGTGACAGTCACAGCCCTTTACATATCATGAGCTTCTGTCATAGCAACGCAAAATGGTTCGTGGAGCGGGATTTGACCGACATGACTTACCCTGGAGTAACCGTGACTGTGGCGGACACGAAAGCCTCGCACAGAGACTGTCGGGCTGCGAAGGGAGGGTTCTGCCGGGCTGTGCCAGCGACGGCGCGACCACAGTTGTTGTTACAGATGGCTGCGGAAACAAGCGAGGGAGCGCCAATAACGGCTACGATGACCGAAAATGTCTTCATGATGGTGCAAACGGATGGATGAATGTCAAGGTGTAACGAACTTTAAGTTGATAGGTGAACGAGTGAGGCTAAAGACTGCGTATAGATGGATTGATGAAGGGAGGGAAAGGGGCGAAATATTCTCCCTTTAAATAGTTTATACCATGGAAACACTCATTGACCGTGATCTTTTGGCTGGCTCTCCTGCTCCAGGGATAGACACTTTGAACAACACAACAGAATGCTTGAGCCTTACGGCTGAATCGACATGTGCCGCGCTGCCCCCGAATCATCTTGGCCTGCCCCCTGGCGATTCGCGCTCTCTTCATATACCCCCATAGGTGGCCATAGAGGTTTCTCTAGCCCAGGCCATCCTGGCCCTCGATTATTTCCCCGTGAGAGTCATACGGCAGTCAACAAGGTGCGCCTCCAGGCGGCAAACTGCGAAGAAGAAAACTTAGAAGGGAAGAAAGATTCATCTTGGCCTAGAGCTAGCTGGGGAGTGGTGGTTAGATTTGTCCCAAGGAATTGGTTTGTACTCTTTTCGGAAACTTCAAGTAGAGCTACGCGCCCAAGAGGAGTAAAAAATGCGTGTAGGTTGCAGCCCTCCGAACCCCGATGTCAGGATAATCGACACATGCTGGTGGTCACGTCAATCTAGCGGAGCGAGCCGAATAACCTTAAACATGACCTCACACATAGGACTCTAGGTGAATCACTGAGTTTCGTGATGCGAGATGTGGCTTTCTAAGGGGGCGGCTGACAGCACCTCCTAGTCTTGGCCCCGTCAGCATCGGTCGAGTTTACATTCTTCGACGCTTTCCTGACGCTGTTCAGAGACCTATGCGATGCCACACCACCCATTATTGAAGGTTCGAAATTCGGTTACGCATCTCAAGGCTTCCCTAATGCCAGAGAAGGCAGCCGAGGAAGTGAACCTGCCGCATCCAACAAACTAATCGAACGCGCTGCTTCTGAAACTCATGGATATGTTGTCGGTATGCAAGAAAAATAAGGCCAGAATAGGTTATAGATGGGCACTTTCGTGGCGAGGACTGGGTTCCACAGGTACCAGCTCAATTATCCCAAGCGCAATTCCGCAGAGCAGAAAACATGTTGTGGGTTTGTGAATGGACCTCGACAGTCACGTTCTAACAACGTGCGCCCTGTAAGGCTGCCTGTGGCTTCAAGACATTTGCCCTACAAGACCACATACCCCTTGTCATGCGGGGAACATCACAGGTCTCTCCATATTTCCAGGGCAAGTGGCGATAGCTTCCCTACGAAGATGAAGACAACGGAATAATTCGACTATCGTCCAGCCTTGCGGTTGAAAATGTCAGACTTGTGACCATGTTCAATCTTAGAACCTGAAGATCAGACCCCATGATGTGGAAAAACGAACGGAAGTGCCCGTGATATTGATATCGATAAATGAATATTCCATCGCTATGCCGCCTTTTGCCCAACCCAAGAACAAAACACCATATATGTATGCACGCTATCATCATTCAATGCCTCTCTCACTTGTGCCAAGAACCCTTGAATCTGAGTCTCCGTCATTCCCAAGCTCGAGAACGGTTTCACACCTGCTGCCCCCAGAAAATCTGCGCACACCTGGCGCATTTGCCCTCCCACGTGCTGCTGTAATTCGTTGTCATGAGCCCAGGGGCCGATTGGTATCTTGTACGTCCGGCACTGCACATTTATAAACCCAGCTTGGTGCAGGAGTTCCCCCGTCCTTGCTGCTATTCGAAGATCGCATGCAGCTCGCTGTTGGGCCGTCTGCAGATGCGCCCAAAATTCGGTTACGGGGAAATCTTCCGGCATTGTGCCATCGTCACATGACAAGACGGCATTAAAGTCTTGGGTTTCTATCCAGCCCCCTGGCTTTAAATGACTGATGACAATTGTTAGATGTGGGGGTTGATAATATGATTGGATACAAAAGAACCAGAATAAACTAACTTGTACGCCTTATCTAGTATCATTGAAGCGTTGGCTATGTATGGGAGGAAGTCTCGAGCATGTATGAAGTCGAAGTCATTGCTTATCTGATAAAGCATAGTATGAGAGACGGCCTCCGGTATGAAATTGGTAAAATCTCATGAGGGTTTCAGGTACTCACAGGATCTACCCACTCGTCTCCAATGTCGTCTATTAAAAAGTCCACGTTTCCTGGAATCCTGAATTGTGTGAGTGGCTGTCCTCATGCAAGCAATATCCAGACATTGCTTACATATCTGGCTGTATTGGAGACAAATCTACGGCGACGACCTGCGCCCCAGGATATGTGTCTGCGACTAGATTGGACAGAATTTAGTCCCAAGATGCAACAGGCCATTAACGAAGACTCTTGTTACCTTCAATAGCCCAGACGCCTGCAGTGATATTGAATGTCAGCTCATGTCGCAAACACTTCACACACCTTGCTCTCACTTACCTACGCCGGTGCCTAAATCGAGAATCTTCTGCGGGTGACTCCCGATCGGCGCATGGAAACGCCGGCCCTCGGTCACACGCGTAATCATATCATGCTTCAGATATTCTCTTCCTTGCTCAATCATGTCGTTCGGAAAGGGGTATTTCCCATCTCTGTAGCGGTGATATCTGTTGGTTTCCATCAGCTTGAAGACTCCAGGCAACAGGCGGTGAAGTCTGAACATGCGCCGAATGGGAATATTCGTACCGTCTGCCTCCGTAATGAACATGGTTCTTTATTGACGAAGTCATAGACTTCCACCCATCCGGCTCCGCGCTGAACAGGAGGTAGTCGTCATCGTCGCCGATGCCCTCGTCGTCGGCGGGTGAGTTATTTGCAGTAGCGTGATGTGGCGAGTGGTGTCTCTGATTGACGGCAGAGGAGGACATGCTCTCGTCGCGAGTTTGAGGCTAGCCAGAAAACAGTACGAAAAAAAAGTAAAGAGCCCAGGGCCCCGGGGAAGAAGAGTGGTTTGACGAAGTTGGGGCGGCGGTGGAGCTTCTAGAGGAGAGCGGGCAAATGCGACGGAGAGGCAAGCTTTCATCATTGAGTCGGGAGGACGGGACGCGCCGAGCCTCTCCACTGCTAAGCGCTTCGGGCCCAACAAGAGAAATGTCACGCGACCTGCAGCCCTGATTGGTTATGCCTCATCTATCTGATGGGGCATAGCCCACTCGCCTCCTCACGCCTGCCAGTTTTTCCCAAGGCTGCTCGCCGCATGTTGGTCCCGGTGGGTGGCGCGAGCCGACATTCCGTCACTGGCGGTGCTCCCTTTTTTTGACGCGCAAACACGCACAATTCGTGTTGGTGCCAATGTGGGTGGGAGCATACCACCCCGGTGTGGATACGGAAAGGTGGTGTAGCAATCTTGTCGTGACAAATGTATGGGGGTTTGCTGTAGTTGCAAC
This sequence comes from Colletotrichum siamense, assembly GCF_013390195.1. Lineage (NCBI taxonomy): Eukaryota > Fungi > Ascomycota > Sordariomycetes > Glomerellales > Glomerellaceae > Colletotrichum > Colletotrichum siamense. The sequence goes on along the minus strand of NW_023501016.1, from coordinate 5,626,732 downwards.
GTGTCTGGCCTGTCAATTTCAAATTGCAACGGGCCCTTCCGTTGGCCGCATTCACCCATGCTTGACACTCCCGAACGAACCGATTGCAGAGATAGAAGCACGCTCTACTCTAGTGTAGCCCACGAGCGGGACCAAGCGCCGATTTCCTCGGGGCCGGGACGGTGGCCCCGCCGCGGCGGACGGTCTCCGTGGGCCGCCGAAGTCGCCGGGCTTATGCACCGAGGGTCCGGACAAACCACCGTCACGGCTATCCGTATGGTGTGCTCAAAGGAAGGGTCCAACGTCTGGCACCAGTTTCACCGCCATCGCCAGAGTTTTCTTCAACATTTAATCCCGGTAGCCTATAAGCGGCACAGCTCGCTGAAATGTGACGCGAAGAGTCATTTCTGGCCCCCTGGCCAATAGTCTCTCGTGGCGCAGCTTTGGCGAGATTGCTCCAACCTCAGAATTACAGAGGGGAACTTCCTTGGCATGCAGCCTGTTTTGTTGTTTGTTCAGCGCGTTGGACCAACATGCTGCACCTACTGCAGAGCGCCAACACCGCTGCAGTCTTCCAACAACACCAACACCGGGCGGCAACACAGCCCAGGATGTTCGGTCTTCAACGCGACTTTTCTTACTGCATCATAACTAACTGCATAGAGCCAACCAACCGTGCCTGCCTGGATGAACAGCGCCAATCAACGTCCTCGCCGTCTGACAGATCGGGGCGGAGCACGAGGCCTCCATTCCGCCCCGGGCGGGAGGACTATCAGAGAGGGCAGAGGACCGAAAACGCTACTGTCCCGGGCGCTCATCTGATGCCAAAGTACCTAGAGATAAGCATAAGATATAACGGCATCACCGTCTGGTAGCACGTTCCAAGCTGTGAATGTCGAAACGCCCAGCGCAAAAGATAGAGACAGAAACTGAAACTGCTGTGGCTGTACAAAATGATGTTTCTGCAACAACTTGTACTCCCTGCCGCCGCCGTTGGCCTCGTCAGCCCGGTCGCAGCCCAGTCGTCGACAAAGACGGAGAAGTCGACCGTGTGGCTGCCGCCGCGCTCCACACGCGCCGGCGAAAACATTTACGCGTCCGTCATCACGGCGGCTCCGTCCTCGACCGAGTTCCTGTTGGCATGCACGTCAAACTTTCGATCAGCGGCGTCGTGCTCGCAGTTCAGCGGCGTGACGCTGACCTACGGCAACAGCACCATGAAGATCGGGTTCAGGTAATACGCCGCCAACTCCGTTCTAGGCAGCAGCGGGTTTCTCAAGGCAGCAAGGACTAACATTACCTGAAAAGATCTGAAACATTCGACTGCACGCGAGGCTCAACGGCAAGATGTTCTGTTGGTGGCGCTAACAACGCCGCTGCCGCCGAGACAGTTCTCTCGAGCTCTGAGTCTGCCTCGTGGTCGACGGCGATCACCATCATTGGCGGCCACGACAAGTTGAACAGCGCGAAGAGCAAGACATCGTCGACGTCGACGACGCCTGCATCGGCGGCGACATCAACAGCCAATAGCGTGTGCAAGCGCGCGACGACGGGCGATGTTGACGACGGCACCAACAGCGCGACGAAGCCCAAGACTAACCACAACAATGGCGATGATGGTTGTTCTGGCGCTAACAGCAATTTCGCTGGGCTACCAACGATCATGGCCGGTGTTGCACTGGTTGTCGGCGTCGCCGTAACTGTCTACTTGTAATGGAAGAAAAATGACACGCAAAGATCAGTGAGAAATGGCAATGAACAGAGAATAAAGATGCGAAAGAGTTTTCTCAGTTGTTGAGATGATCATGGGCAGAAAAAGCGACGGGGAATGAGATAACCATGCAGATAACAGCGAGCTGTTATTGATGGACATCCGTCCCTGATCATTTCCGTCTTCTGGCCCGTGGTCACGAGTCTGTCGCTTCTTTGGAGGATATATCCGGTTCATGTTGCGTTTGCGGATGACTTTTGGTGGTCGATATAGGCATGGTTTCAGAAGCGAGTACGACGACCAGACTACGCGTTTGTATGTCGAACGAGAGTATGTATGTATGTATGCCCTAGGGATGTTGCCTTTCTCAGCACCCACATCAGGGATTCGCACGATTCAAACAATAATGACACACATATGACAATCCGCCTGGCCCCAAAAATATGCCACCCCGCAGCGCTTAACCTTTGAGGGGGCGACGAGCCGTTTCAGTGTCCCTCGGCCCCTGGGCGGGTTTTGACAGGCATTTGGGCCGTTGGATGTGGTGGGAAAAATACGCAAAAGGACCGGAAAAGCAGGCCAGCACAGGGGATCCAGTATTTACGGTAGGCTCAGGCTGCACTAGCGACAGTTAAGCACCTAGCGCGTCTACCTTGTTTTCTTAGTCTCCTGGCTTCCCGAAAGTCTGTTGGGGGCAAATGCGAGGTTGGTTCCTGAATCGCCAGAGGCACCCTTGTTCCTCTTACTGACCGGACCTGCGGGCGTCTTCGAATGACAGTCTTCGTCACCGGCGACTCGTCCACCGTGCTCGGGAGGACGTGTTCCCGTCCAAACATCTAAGATTGGGCTTATGCCGTGCGCGGATGCCGTCGGGATGAGGTGTTCACCTGAGTGTCAGTTGATTCAGTTGACAAGTTGTCAGAGCTGACGTCAAAGAAAGTTTCGCGACATTGGCGCAAGATGGGACGAAATGTAAGAATATTCTGCCCAGCCAAACGCGCATCAGCAGGCCCAAGGAATCTCGTCTTTCGGTCGTCGTGTTTGGGATCTCCGTGGGATCACCGACACAGGGTAGAGAGCCCACTTCAACACGCATCTCTCGCATCATCCAGGCGGTGACGAAAGCTGGTGCTAAGCCAACCGCGCCAGACCGACGTCTCCGAGGCTCTTGTGACGAGGAAAGAAGAAAAAAAAGAATGGGCATGACAGATGTGTGCACGGACGAAGCTGATGCCGTCCCAATATTGTCCTCCACAGCGTCTGAAGGTTAAGCTTGGCAGTATGAGGCAAGGGTCGTGAAACCCCCCTGGTGGTGGGGAAGCTCGGAGCCTTCCCGCCAACTCAATCAACCAACAGTCGACTTCCGGAACTCTTCTCTATTATTGACGGTCTGCGAGTGCATCTCCCATTGGGTAATACAGCCGGATCAGATAGTAGGAGACCCGGGACCCTGGGATGGGACAATACCGCTAAGTGTCGGAGCTCGAGGCCGACTTGGCTTGGCTTATCGCCAAGACCGTCCCTCGAAAGGGCCCCAGTTTCTCGTAGCAGCGCCTCCGTCTCAACCCCGGGCCCAATCTTTCTCCTCGTCCATGATCCATCCCCCCCTCTGTCGTCCATGTCAGCCACTCAGAGACCCCTTTTGCACCTTAACACAACTCCACGGAGCCTCACGAGCCTCAAAGTTGTAACGACAGGCGCTCAGGCAGGGCATTCCCTGTCGCGCACGCCAGATCCGGTCGTCAGTTAGCTTCCCGATCAGGTCTAGCAGAGGCAGCCGCAACATCTTGGCAGCTTCATCGCACCCATGCGTCACGTACTCTGGAACCTCCTTCGAGGCTGGCGGGCTGACCTGCAGCCTCTGAGATGACATGTTCGCGACCTTGACGTCTCAACCGCCCTTCCGAACCCTGCCATCCCATCTTGAGTCTATTGTCTGAATGGTGCGCGTTCAGCGGCCGCTACGACCATGGTGACTGCGACAGCTGGGGCACATCAGATCCAAGGGGAGAGGGGCCGAATGGAAGCACTTGCTCGTTCGTGTCCCCATCACGAGAACGAGGGGGCCTGCCAAAAGTGGGAAAGATGGGAGGCAAACATCCAATGATCCAATGCAACCATGCAGCTTAATCAGGCACGTAAGTGTGAACGGACAAGACGATCGTCTGAAGAACGAATCTATAAAGATCAGCTCGATCTTCCTCTAATCCGCCTCTTCTTTCCTTTCCTCATCACGCTCTACAATCATTACAACCTTGTTTGTTTTCTTCTTCTCTTCAAAACAGCTGTGCTGTCTTCAATCTCTTCCTAACGCACTTGATCATTCATTCTTCTTGGGTCCGTGTCCCTCTTTTTCGTCTCTTCTCAACTTTCGACAACTTTCTCAAAGTTACCAAACCCCCCTTTCCAACCTTTCAAAATGAAGTTCTCTCTCGTCGCTGTCGGCTTCGCTGCCTTCGCCGCCGCCGCTCCCCTGGCCGCCCGCCAGAACAACGTCTTCTCCACCCAGACCTTCAACGACCTCTCCATCAGCGGCGGCACCGCTGGCACCGCCAAGCAGGAGGCTCTCGACAAGCTCTCCGGTCTCCCCACCGACCTGAGCACCGTCAGCAAGGCCGATCTGGACTTCCTCAACAGCGTCAACCAGATCGCCAACGACGCCGAGAAGGAGGCTTTCAACCCTGCCATTGAGGCCGCCACCGGCGAGGAGGCCGATGCTCTCCAGGTAAGAACTTCAGCCATATCTTCCAGCAGCCAAGTTTTCCAAGGACGAGACTAATAATGCAATTCAACAGCGCGGCAAGATCAAGAACAAGGTCCTCAAGCTCACCGCCACCATGCTGAAGCTGCAGGCTCAGCAGGCCCAGGGCGAGGACGTCGCCGACAAGATGGCCACTGAGCAGAAGAAGCTCGACAACAACATCAAGCAGGACGAGGATGAGGCTGGCAACGCCTCCACCGCCCTCGACTTCAACGCCTCCACCGCATAATCGGCTTAATTACCGGGAAGGCATGGGTGTTCGGGTGTGAGAGCCCACCAACACTAGCATGATTGGATGAAAGGGGATGAGACAAAGAGTCGATCATGAGAAACTCACGAGATGAAAAGGGCGCTGTGTGCCGGACTCGGATGATTCGATCAAGTGCTGGCCATTGTAATGTTATTGGGGGTTGTATGGATACCAGTATACGCTCTAATAACCTTAAAAAGAGATTAAAAACCCTTAAAACCCATGTTGCCTGTTTGAAGTGCATGCTTAATTCGACGGTTCTATTAACTGAGCATGGTTCAAGACAGCCTTCTTTGGCATTTCTGTCCATCTCTTTTTCAATACATGAACGGAGCTCTTAGGCTTTCTATCACGCGTAAAGACCCCCTTTTTGTTTCCGTCTACTCGGTGGATACCAGATGTGGTATGGAAATCCGCAAAATTCCAGACATGCTCACCTACCACGCTATCAATCCGGTCAAACACGCGGTGGAACATTTCCAAGAACCTAGCCTGGTACTCCTCACTCCACGGCAAGTCGGTCACAGAATGCAGCCCAGATAACGCCTCCGCGCCGTACTCCGTCATAATAATAGGCTTCCCGTACTTCCCCTGCCATCCCAAGAGGTCATCTTCCAGCACCTTCTCCGCTGCTTCCAGGTCTCCAGTCTGCGAATACCACCCGTAGTAGCGGTTCAAGCAAATAACATCGAAAAGGTCCGTCACGCGGTCCTTCTCAAACGTGGCAAAGCCCATGTTCGCAAAGCACACCGGCCGCGTCGGGTCCAGCTTGCGGGTCAACGACACGAGCGGCTCCAGGTACTCCCGCGCGCCGGGCTCAGCGGAGGCCGGCTCGTTGGTGACGGTCCACATCACCACGGACGGGTGGTTCTTGTCGCGCGCTACCAGCTCCCGGAGCGCTTGCTCGTGGGCGGCCTGCGTTTTGTCGCTGCATGCCTCCGGGCAGAAGGTCGGCGGCGGCTTGATGCCGAACATGCCCGCGATAATGCCAAGATTCAGACCCACCGCGGCCGTCTCGTTGATGACCACGATGCCGTGGCGGTCGGCGTAGTCCAGGACTTCTTCGGCGTACGGGTAGTGAGATGTGCGGAAGGAGTTGGCGCCCATCCAGGACATGAGGTTGAAGTCGTGGATCATGTAGGCTGGGTCGAAGCCCTTTCCGCGGATGGGGCTGTCCTCGTGTTTGCCGAAGCCGGTGAAGTAGAAGGGGTTGCCGTTGATGAGGAAGCGGTTTCCTTCGACTTTGATTGTTCGAATTCCGAAGGAGAGCTCATAGGTATCTAGCACATCGGCTGATCCAGGCGCGGAGAGAACTCTGGCATGCAGTTGGTACAGGTAGGCAGCCCCGGGTTGCCAAAGATGCGCCGACTCAATTTCGATCCGGCCTTTGGAGGTGTTTGCAGACGCCACAAGAGACCCTTGTTCGTCAAAGACCAGGACCTCAACCACGTCATCTGTTGCAGGATGCGTCGTTTCAATCTCGAAATCGACGACTCCTTGGCTGTTACCGCCAATCTCTGTTACCACAGTGATGTCTTTAATGCGGTTCTGAGGCACTGAATAGAGGTACACAGATCTTGCAAGCCCGGCATAGTTGAAAAAGTCATGCTGATAATGCTGCTTTCGTTTTCCATTGGCAAGAGTCTCAATCCGCCCGGGCGGTATCGTCTCCCAAGTAAGTTCGTTGCTCACAGCCACGGTGAGCCGAAACTTCTGTCCTGGTTTGACGACGTCGGTGATGTCCGCCTCGAACGGGGTGTAGCCACCTGAATGATCAGCGACTAGCTTCTCATCGACGTAAACGCGGCCGTGGTGTGTCGCAGCGTCGAAACGTAGGAGGTAACGCTGTGCAGCCCAGCTCCGGGGGACCGTGACTTGGCGCTGGTAGTAGACCCAGCCAACATGACTGCGGATTTTCTCGTCCACGAAGATGTCGTTGTAGCTGGCTGGGACTGGCACCTGCAGTGTTGATGGAATGGTTTTGGCCCAGGGTGCATCCGTTTCAATCTCGACCGAGTCAGCGATGGCAAAGTTCCAGATGCCATCGAGAGACACCAGCTCCCTGGTGGAGTTGGCCTGGGGCTTGAGCATGATATTTGTTGAAGAAGTCTTGGCTGGTTTGTCGGTTATAGATGTGGTTGCGCCCGATCGTGAACTTCTATCTGATGATGAGCAAGCACTTTTGACATGTCAAATGTCGCACCCTATTTGTCGAAACACGGCATACACAAACTTCGGGTCATCCGCCAAAGTATCGGCCGGTCGGGCTCCGATCTGCCGTTGCCGTCCCTCACTGCCGGCTTTCCCGGCCAGGATCACCCGCCACCTCGGAAGCCCCCACTTCGCCTGCCAACCATGCTTCCGTTCCGTTGGACTCACAAGCCCTGACTGCCAATGCCATTTGCCATAACTAGAGACAAAAGAAAGAGACGGAGTAATCCGCCTAGAGCATTACACGTAGCGCGACCCAGTTCAAGGGACACGCGACCGCATTTCTGGGGTTCGTGCGGGGAGTGGGGGATGGATTCGGGGAGGATTGTGAAAGCGTGGGGGATAGTCTGGGGAACAGATCGAAAACTCTGGGGTGCATGTCAGGTGGCCGCGTCTCTCCAAGATTGAGTTTGATAGCTTGAACGCACTATAAAGGCAAGGTTCACACAAGCGGGCAGAATTCAGTTTGAGTCGAGCGAGCCAGACCCTGCTTCCATTATCTTCGAGCTGCTCTTCGATAATCATGGCTGGCGACACAGATCCCAAGTCAAATGTCGAAATGGTCGAAAGGCCAGGCCAGAGCGAAGTTCAGCAAGAGTCGGCACCCGTTGAACGTCCATGGGGAGCCATTCTCCGCCACCGCAAGGTGGTCTTGTACGCGATCCTTGCCAACATCGGGCCGCTGATGTTCGGATACGATCTTGTGGTTGTTGGGGCCATCTCAGCTCTTCCAAAGTTCCGGTATAGCCCAGTGCGACTAGTTTTCACCTCTAACTTATTTGTAATCAGATAGAGCTGATACCTTGAAATAGTGAAGACTTTGGGGATGGTTACGGCAGAACATCAATCCTCCCAGCGCTGTGGCTCGGCTTGTGGAACGGTCTTGTCCAAGCCGGCGCTGCGGGAGGTTCCATTCTTGCTGGTTGGTTCCAAGACCGCTTCGGTCGGCGGGCAACGTTCTTCCTCGGGGGCATCTTGGGACTAGCAGGGACAGCTGCAGCTTTCACATCGGGCATGCCTTCCGGTACAACTGACAGAAGGGTCTTGTTCCTGTTCGCCAAGATCATCATTGGAATGGGCTGCGGCGTGCTCATGTCTGCTTGTCAGACGTACATCTCTGAGATTGCACCCAAGAATCTTCGTGGTGTCGTCCTGGGCTTTTATGCCTTCAACGTTGTAAGCAAGCGAATCTCCAAGTTGATCCGTAAAGAGAGATGCTAACGTTATTTTTGAACAGTCTTTCGGACACCTCCTCGCAATCACAATCGTTTACAATGAAGTCGGCAACCTGAGCTCTGAGTCTTATCAGATCCCATTCGCTACACAATGGGCATTTGGCGGAGTAGCCGTCATCGCCGCTCTGTTGCTGCCGGAAAGCCCGGTATGGTTGATCTCCCAGGACAACATAGAGAAAGCGGACAAGTCATTGCAAAAGCTTGGAACCGCCGGCGGCCAGAATATGCTCCAGAGAATTCAAGCTACACTAGCGCACGAGGACGATGACACGGCCCAGGGCAGAGGTCCCCCAACCTATCGCGAATGCTTCCAGGGCGTCAATCTGCGCCGTACACGCATCATAATCTTCCTCAACATCCTCCAGCAGTTCGTCGGCATGGCGCTGCTGCAGAACGGGGCTTATTTCCTTACCATGGCTGGCATGTCCGCCAAGTACTCACTCATGGTCAACCTCATCGGCGTCGCCTCGAATATGGTTGCGAACATGATCTCGTGGTACACAGTGCCGAGGTTTGGCAGAAGAACAATGATTCTGATCAGCATCGTCCTCGATATCTTTTCTTGGGCTGCTATGGGTATTGCCGCCTGTTTCAACACCTCTGCGGCTGGATGGTGAGTTTTGGAGGATATTCTCTTGACGTTAGCTCGTGACTAATACCATTTGTAGGTTCGTTGGAGTCGCCCTTCTTCTTTTCGGGTTCTTCAACAGCTTCGGCGTCGCCAGCGCAGTTCCGGTTATTGCTTCCGAGGTCTCCTGCGTCCGGCTCCGGTCCAAGTCCGCCGGCATCGGCCTTGCCGCGCAATCTATTGCAGCCTGGATCTTCAGCTTCTTTACGCCGTATCTTTACAATCCAGACGAGGCGAATTGGGGAGGTAAGATTGGGTTCTTCTTTGCGGGTACAAGCATCTTGGTGCTCTTTGTGTCGTGGCTGGAGATTCCTGAGACCAAGGGAAGAACCCACGCCGATCTTGACTTTCTGTTTGAATCACGGATCAAGTCTTCTGCTTTTGCAAAGACTATTGTACCGGAAGTTCAGAACGCTGAAGATGACTTGAAGGGATTGGGCGGTGAGAAGTTTTAACGGAATACTTATCATGGGCTGCTGCTGTGTAGAATTCTCACTGCCAAGTCCGTGCCTAAGCGTTGAAATAAACCATATTCTTGGACATTGGATACCGAGGCTTATCTCCAAGGCACGATTAAAATCACCATAGTTGTCTACTGCAGACTCGTTTGAAAACATATATGGTGAATAGTCAAGACGTAGACTTCAACCAAACCCTCCAGTGCACATCTTCCTGCAGAAATCAATCGAGATTGCAGAAGGGGTTGAGTCCTCGGTTCGAAATACAGCGGAGCAAAGCCCCTGTGGTGTCCGCCTGTCAGGAGTTTGGTGACGAATTACTCGCGTTCTTTGGTCAGAAACAGTCACATCCACATTCACTACCGACGTCTGCGGCCCACACTCTAGGGTTCATGATTGCCGCACAGCCGCCCAAAAGGAACCCAAAGGTTCATAACATGTTCTCAGTCGCTGCGACGTCAACAACCTGTTCAGCTCATTCGGAGCTCATCCCCGATGGCACAATTGGCTAGCGCGTCAGACTGTTAATCTGGAGGTTGGTGGTTCGAGCCCACCTCGGGGAGATTCAGTGGTTTAAATCCACCATGGGTTCTATCTTTTGATATTTTTTTGTTTTTTTTCCATCTGATGTCGCTTGCCGAAAGTTGTGCACCGTGACTCGTCTCATTTTTTGCCGCAATTCAAATCTGCCGTGGCCCCTGCTAGCCAACCCAAGACTAACCAAATACGAACAAATGTCTCCGGCGTCTCACTCTATGTTGCCGATCGCTTAACATCGTGTCTATCTGCGGATCTCATTTAGCTCAAGATTTCAGAGATGACATCGCGTGAGGTCTGCATAAGCGTCCGGTTTTGCATCGCGAATGCACCTCAAACTGGATACGGCCTCGACGCCGTCGCCACGTTTGGCACTGGGCTGACCGCTTGTTTGCTTGTGTATCGCCTGGCATCTCACAAAAAGCAAGGGCCTCTGCCGGGAGTGGACTAGGTGACATCAGGCACATGGGGCCTGGGCTTCTTGACGAAACCGCGATAATCACTCTCAGCTACCAGAGTGGCAGAGACACAAATCCGGTCGGAACAAACCCACCTCATTCATCGCGCTTCAAAGAACTGACTAGTTACGCATTTCCAGTGACTCTGATTGGCCCGTTTCCAATCTAACAGGATGAACCAAGAAGAGTCCGGTGTTCAGCCGCTCTCCCGTACAAACGGAACCGAGACCAAACATCAGTCCGGCGGACGCCCGCTCATGGCAGATAGAGCACACAATCTGGAGCCTTCCGTTTCGATCGATATCATTCGTCCATTCTTAGAGATTTTGCTCCCCAGTGAATATGGCACAATAAAGCCTGGTAGACGCAGGCGGGGCCTCGCGGGGGCCACACGGCTCACATACGGGGGTCATCCCTACTCACATCAATTTTCTGCGACGAGTGAATTGCCGCGTCTGGTAAGACGTTCGTGTCCCACTCTGCTCCCGTGGCGGCTTCACCAAACTCTTGTGGGTTTCTGCCGGTTGCCCGCCCGCGGAGAGCCTGACGAGCTGCGAACTGCCCCATGCTTCTCCCACCGGACCCTTAAACTTCATCTAGAAAACGGACGAATGGTCCAGCCCGATGCTCCGTCTAGATGTCCGACTACCTCTCAAACCCTCGCGCGTGTTGATGATTTAAAAAGCACCGTGCCGCTCGCTGGCAGAGTCCGAAACCCTCTTTGACGTCACGCATCGCGGGAATTTCGACCTCACACAGACATCACGATGCCAGGCATCAGCGTGCCTTCTGGCTCAACCGACGCGAGCCTTCTCGCAAAGCCATACGCCCTTCTCTCTATCGCGGCCGTAGTGCTCATCTACGCCTTTTACCGATGGGCCCTGCCCAAGCCGATATCCAACATCCCGCACAATGTGAGCGCCACAAAAAGCGTCTTGGGAGACATCCCCTCCCTGATGGAAGGCATCAAGCGCACCGGAGAGTTCAACCTCTGGCTGCAGGAGCAGGCGGCAAAGTTCGGCTCGCCGCTCTTCCAGGTCTTCATCCGTCCTCTTGACCGGCCCACGTTGGTCCTGTGCGACTTCCGAGAGGCGCAGGACATCCTCATGCGGCGCAAAGAATTCGACAGATCGCGTGCGACGGCCGATCTCTTGGAGAGCAGTGCGCCGGACCACCACATCCATCTGAAGACGGACAGCGAATGGAAGCGGCACCGAAGGCTTTTGCAGGACCTCATGTCCCCGGGTTTCCTCAACGAAGTTGCCGGCCCTGCTGTGTATGCGGGCGTGCAGAGACTCATCGACCTCTGGAACGACAAGACTCGGATGGCTGACGGACGGCCCTTCCCCGCTGAGTTGGACATCTACTATGGAGCCCTGGACGCCGTGAATGCCTTCACCTTTGGCGGCAACTTCCCCATCAGCGCCATCCAGCCCTCGCTGGAAGCCGTGGAGAGTCTCAAGGCCGAAGATATTGAACGACTTCGAAACGCTTCCACCTCCGGCAACAAGCCCATGGACTTCCCTTACGGAGAATGTGACGAGAAGATCACGGGAACTTTGGATTTGGCCGGCGCCATCGAGCATCTGTTGGGATCACCGATTCCCAGGATCAAGTGGTGGTTTGTCAAGAGGAGACCAGAGATTGTTAAGGGTATGGCTATCAAGCAGGCGTACGTCAAGGAGGAGATAGCCAAAGCGCTGCAACGCCTCAAGGAGAGTGGCAACGTGGAGGAGACGAAGGTTTTGTCCGCTGTCGAGCTGGTTGTGCTCAGAGAGAAGAAGATGGCAGAGAACGAGGGCAGACAGCCCGACTACTTCAGCCCTATAATGATTGACGAGGTGAGTACTCCCTTCTTTCACGATCACTACCTCCGTTCACGTGCTAACCTCTCCACAGGTTTTCGGCGTAGTCATCGCAGGCCACGATACAACTAGCACCACCATGTGCTGGGGCGTCAAGCTCCTAGCAGACAACCCCGACTGGCAGACAAAGCTCCGCGACGCTCTCCGAGCCGGCTTCGCCGACGCCGCAGCTGAGAGCCGCAGCCCCAGCATCAAGGAGATCACGAGCACCAAGATCCACTACCTGGACGCCACGATGGAAGAGATCCTCCGCTGCGGCGGCGCCGCCCCGCTGATCGACCGCGAAGCCACCTGCGACACCGAGCTCCTGGGGCACCACATCCCGAAAGGCACCGTCGTGATGATGCTCGGCAAGGGACCCAGCATGATGAAGCCCGCGATCCCGGTCGACGACTCCAAGCGCAGCAAATCCAGTCTCGCCGCGAAGGCGCGCGTCTGGGACGATGACGACGTCGACCAGTTCAAGCCTGACCGCTGGCTTGTCGACGGCGAGTTTGACCAGCAGGCTGGCCCTCAGCTTGCTTTCGGCCTCGGCACGCGCGGATGTTTTGGACGCAGGCTCGCATACCTGGAGCTGAGGATTATCGTGACGCTGATTGTGTGGAACTTTGAGCTCCTGCGTTGTTCAGATGAGCTGTCTGGGTATGCCGCAAAGGAGGGCCTCACGTTTAAGCCCAAAGATTGTTACGTCCGTCTGCGTGCACTTGGCAAGGAGTAAGCTTGATATTCTGGGCAATTGTAAAGTTTGGGCACGAAGAACCGGGCAGCATAGTTGAGCGTGTCATGACCAGGGATTTGTCCCTCGTGTAATTTTAGGCATTAGACTGGAGGCGATCATCACCAAATACCAATCCTATCTACCCAATTAATCATCCTTGACCGCATCCTGTATCATTTGACAAGTCCGAGCAACTGCATACAGCCAGCTCGGCGGGAAGGCATTTTTGCTTGATCATCATTCTAGGTCATTCAAGGTAGGTATGGATCAAGGGCGGTCCCGTGGGTGATTGCGCAAGGGAGACTATCATTGGCTTCTCTCTCGATCGAAGACACTAAGATAGGGATAAATGTCTAGACTCTTATCGCCACGAGATATGATTCGGACGACTCTTTGAGGCATATTATTTCAGTCTCCACCAATCACAGCGCGCCCCATCGCGGTGACAGCGACGGACTGGCTGGACGTTTTCAACTTCCCCGCCCCTCGATTGCTAGCGTTGCTCCCACCCAAGATCCACGCGCAGAGGCTCCAGCACGATGCATGACGCAGCTGATCAAGTCAAGCAGTTCTGATATCACAGTATTGAATTTCGAAAATGGCAGACACCACCGAACAAGCTCCCCCGGAACCGATCGAGGCGGGTGATGCTGGCCAGAGTGAGGACGAGTTCGAACCCCAGGAATGGGAATCGTCCTCCTCTGGATCGGCTTCTGTTACGTCATCCATCTTGCAGCATGCTTACGCCAACGGAAGACGGTAAGAAATGGATACCGAAAAAACACCATCGTGGCTTTGTTCACAAGGTTTAGGTACCACTACTATCGGGACGGGAAGTATCCCATCCCAAACGACGATGTTGAACAGAACCGTGAGGACATGAAGCACGCCATGGTCATGGAATTAACCGACGGGAAACTCTTCCATGCACCGATTGGAGAAACACCTGGGAAGATTCTGGATCTAGGAACCGGAGTTGGTGAGCCCGACCCCATAAAACTTGTCTTGAGAATACGAACGTGTATTTACAGATTTATAGGTACCTGGGCGATAGAAGGTACGTCTTACGGGCAACTCTGTCATATAATGTGCCATAAGACAGGCATAAATTGATAGGCTCTCTGCTATCTAGTTGGAGATCTCTATCCCTCCGCAGAAGTGACAGGCCAACTGGGCGAAGAAATTCTGCGCATACCCTACCATTTACACTAAGCTTCCTAGAGCGCTTATTCGATCCTTAATTAACTGAAATAAACGAAAAAATAATTAGAAAGTAGCTCTTATTTTTAGGATTAATTTGAATCCTCTATTATAATATTTCTCTCAATAGAGTCGTGGTCACTCTGGCTAAACAGGCTGTTGAGGTACGAGGGGTGTGCACTCTTTTTTTTCGCCCAGTTGCAGGCTTAGACTTGTCTCCCATTCAATCGGACTGGTATGTACATGAATTCAATCTCTGCGTCAGCCCTCCCTCTAACATTCTCAAGGGTACCCCCAAATGTCCACTTCATCGTCGATGACGTCGAGGACGAATGGCTTGTAAGATTCCTATACAAACTGTCCAAGTCTCTGTTGCTGATTGTGCTCAGTCTGGCGACAACTTTGACTTCATCCATATGCGGAACCTCGCATCTCTAGTCCATGACCTGCCCAAGCTACTTGAACGTGTCTATGCGTAAGCATGCAAAAGTCCTAGCTCCCCACGCCTTTCTATGATGCTAAATGCTCCCTCATAGCAATCTCAAGCCTGGTGCGTGGGTCGAGACTCAGGATTTCAGCGCCAACGTCGCCTGTGATGACGGCACAATGCCTGAGGACTGGTACCTCTTGCAGTTCTGGGAGAAGATCCGCCAGGCCATGTCGAAGCTCAACATCGATATACAGGTGGGACCTCGCATAGGTAAAATCATGGAGGAGGCAGGCTTCGTCAATGTGCAGAAGAAGTCGTACAAGGTCCCTGTCGGGACTTGGCCCAAGGACAAGACCTTGCGCTTGGTGGGCATGTACATGCGAACCGTGACTGAGGACTTCCTGGGTGCGGCGGCGAGTAAGCCTTTGGCGGCTTTGGGCATGGAGCGGACGGAGATTGAGGTCTTCCTTGCCTTGGTCCGCAAAGCGATCAGGGACCCCGAGGTTCATGCGTACGGAACTTACTACTCATGGACTGGACAAAAGCCTCGTGCCACTGAAGGCGGGCAGGGTCCTTGAGACATCACGAGAGATGGGAATCGCTGTTGCCATATAAGAAGGACTGATCGAGATGATCTCTGATCTAAAATATTGCAAGCTAGGTAAGCCGCTGAAGGCTCATCCTCTATTCAAGGCAATGTGACGATAGTACAAGGCCTTCAGTAGTGTCTATTCGAGTTTCAAAGAGACCGTCCCTACTGGAGTTCAATCA
This sequence comes from Colletotrichum siamense, assembly GCF_013390195.1. Classification (NCBI taxonomy): domain Eukaryota; kingdom Fungi; phylum Ascomycota; class Sordariomycetes; order Glomerellales; family Glomerellaceae; genus Colletotrichum; species Colletotrichum siamense. The sequence goes on along the minus strand of NW_023501016.1, from coordinate 5,611,520 downwards.
CGTGAATCCGGCAGAGAGCATCAGATCACCAGGTCAAATGAGTTTGTGAGTAAACCAATGCTATTGTTATGTACATCTTCGTCTCTCTAATGAACAATTAATCTATCGGATCTACTTTACCGACCACCTTGGCTGGCACTCCAACAGCAACTGAATAAGGAGGAACATCCTTATTCACAACCGCTCCGGCACCGATGGTACAGCCCTTGCCAATCGTAACTCCAGGAAGCACCGTAACATTGGCTCCCAGCCAACAGTCATCCTCGATGGTGATCGGCTCCGCATACTCAATGTTGTCTCTCCGGGACTGCAGGCTAGTCTCATGCGTTGCCGTGATTAAGCTCACGCCGGTAGCGAACATAACGCGATCGCCAATGGTGACGTGTGCGCAGTCCAGGATGACAGTGCTAAACAATGTCAGGGAAAAGCACTGCGGCTAATTCGGGAGGACGCGAGATCTTACTTGAAGTTGGCATAGAACCGGTCTCCTATGGTGATGTTGCAGCCGTAGTCTACTTGCAAGCTCGGCTCAAGGTAAATGTCTTCGCCCACCTTGCCGAACAGCTCCTTGATCATGGCAACCCTCTTGTCGGCGACTTGTTCCGCCGTGGCCTCCTCATCGGGGACATAGGTGTTGAACTTCTGAGCCATGCGACGTGCTCGGTTCCGGGCGTGAACCAGCTCGGGTGCCATGCAGCTGTAGAGCATTCCGGAGATCATCTTCTCGTAGTCATCGCACCAGGGGACGTGGGTCAGGGATTTGGCATAGGCCACCGCCTTTTCATTCTTCTCTGTGCGAACCGGGGGAACCATGGTGGTTGGATATGTGGTTAAGAGGGAGAAAGATGAAGAAACAACAAATCAAGATGAAATGCGATGAGCGATGGGCTTCTTTATATAGATTGAATGGATGGGAACGGAGCAAACGGTGATGGTGATGATGTTGTTGTTGTCTGGAGGGGACAGCTGGCCGAATTTCCTTATTGGGTAATAAAACCAATTGATCGTCTCCACCAAAGCAGCGGCTGAATTTCTGTTGGTTAGTGAAGTTCAGAGGCTTTTGTTGGGCTCCTCAAATGGAAGTATATCCAATCCAGTTGGCAAGACACGCGCTGTTGACTACGGTGTTGTGTTCCTCCGCACAGTTATGAGATACCTACGCCGATGCGCTGTGATGGATTGGGCTAGCGTAGCGCACAGCTAAAGCACACGCATTGCAGGGCCTAGTTACAGGGGGCACGTTGCGGTCAGAACACCCGACAGCAACTCGACGTCTCATGACCAAGAACAACAATGGCGCTTACACATGGACTGTCGAGCTCAAGCCAAAAATGTTTTGTCAGGGAGATCATATTTTTGTCGTGTCTCTCTAGGCTGATAATTTCTACATCACTGCGTTGTCCCAGAACTAACCTTGACCTGGAACTCAGTGACCGAAATGAGTTGAAGACTTCCAGGTTCTGATAGCTGGTCATACTTTGATCGACCCATCCATTCGATAATTAGGTACTCATCACACCTCAAAAACATCTGTTGTCTGATGTCTGGAATCCGCTAATATTCATCGCAAAATGCAGCACCAAGTGTCTACACTCCTCCACCAACAGGCTTTTGCCTAGCGAGATCTCGGTTGTAGAAATGCCGAATCAGGAGCGCTGTCAGGGCCGCGCATGCCCCGAAACCAGCGGTAATGTAGTTTCCGGTCACGATGTAAGGCTGGAGGTTTGCTGGAAATGTGAAGATTGGGACCCATGCCGTAAAGATGTAGGCGAAAGCGTTCATCTGACAACGAACATCCACGTGTTAGCTTCGGCCCACTGAGAAGAGGGGATGAGTTGATGTTAGGTAGAATCACTCACCAAGGCAGAGGTGTACGCTCGCTTTTCTGGATCATGTCTGCTGGTCTCGTTCACCCAGGTCCAGGTGATTCCGGCACACGTGCCGGAGAGAGCGGTTAGATCTGAGAATGATAGTTAGCAATCATTTTCGGTAGTGAAGAATTAGTATGAATCTAAGGCCTTACAGTAAAGAGCCCAGCGACTGCCAATATTCGGTGGATGCACGGGAGTCGCGGCAAGGGCGATGGGGAAAATGATAGCCATGACGCTGGCAAACACCATGCCCGGCCATCGAGCTGATCCGGGAAGACTGTCGGAAACCCATGAATTGATGAGGGTGCAAACGATTGAGATGATGTTTATCTGAATCAGATCTCAGCCAAGCACAATATCAACTACATATAGTCGGACTCACGCCGAGAGGAATGATGTTGATTTCGGCAACTGAAAACACTGGAGGTTTTCCGGAAACATTGTAGCTCTTCACCCAGAAAATCACTGGAATTTGTTAATTCGGGATGAGGGGAATGCCAATTCCTTTGACACTTACTGGATCCTCCAGATTGGCCAAGTTGTGCTAGGAACGCGAAGAATATGGGGACTTTTGGTATCAGCGGATGAGACTTTCACGAATGAACTGAGTGCTCCTACATAGATAGACGTGCCAGGTGGTATGCCATCGTTTGACGTCCTTCCATTTGAAAAGTCCAGTCATTGGCCGAACCTCGCTGGGCATTCTGGCACGAGCTAACGCGACCTCCTTCTCGGTGAATATCCTACAAGGTGTGAGAACTTTTCCTTCATGGCCGGGGAGGACGCAGATACGAACCAATTTGGCTTCGCACGGGCCGGTAGCTGAGGCATCGCAAAGGCTGTCCACACGGCACAAGGAAAGGAAATGCAACCGCACACGCTGAGAGGTTGTCAGCTTCGCCGCCACCTTCGTGGGTCCGCAACATCGGTTTAGTTGGAGAACTCACATGTACATCCATCTCCAACCAGGCAGACCGCTGACTCCATCTAGTCCGGCATAGACAGCAGCCATCAGGAATCCCGAGAAGAGGGGCCCAACAGAAGTGAAAACTTGGATCAAGGTGTTTCGCCGAGCTAGCTCATGAGGTTTGTAGTAGCTTGAGCAGACATACATAACCGCAGGGAAATGGCCCGCTTCAAACAGACCAACGCTGAGAAAAGAGTACGATAGTGAGCTTTGCAAACAATTAGAGTTAGAAATGAGGGGTTCAGCTTACAAGAAGCGGAAGACATAGAGCTGGTTGACATCCTTGACACCAGCGGTAGCGAAGGTGAAGACGGTCCATGATAACTCAAGGAAGGCGATGTAAAGAGGCGCATTGACCTGCAAGCCCCTCGTTAGTCATTGTGGTCATCTACGGGTGCTCTGAGGATTGCTTACACGGGTGAGAAGCAAGTTGGATGGAATTTGACCAAACACATAGGCCGCACTCCAGATAGCGTTGGCGTAGTTGAGCTCTTTTCCATAGAGTGCGAGGTCTTCTTTCATACCGCTATCTGATTGGTGTCTTAGCTTATCGTTTCGCATGACTAGTTCTGACTGTTGCACATACTGAACGCGTTGGTGATGTTGACTTGGTCCAAGTAGCGACACATCACTCCCAGAGCAGAGGAAGAGATGAGCGTCAAGTCGAGCTTGGTGAGAAATCTGGCCTCCTCTTTAGGGACATCCAGGGCTGCAATGATCAGCACGATGATACATGAGAAGATATCTGGTTGAGAGACGTACTTGACCAGAAGAAGGACTTCCATGTCCTCTTGGACTCCGTATAATTTGCGCCATTGGTGGTGTCATGATCGGAGTCCTTGGAACGAACTGGCGATTCTTCGTTGCTATGCCGGACGACGGAAACGTTCTTCACGTCTTTTTCTTGAGGCAGTGACATGATTGCAACAGCCTTGGACGTGTACGCACTGCGCCTGATGGAGACATTTGCCTGTTGATCGAGACTGAGCACTGATCTTATCTGTCACGCCAATAGCCACATTCATGGGCTCCTACTCTGGGGACCGGTAGGTTGGGGTTCGAATCCAGTGTCGCCTTCAGCGGGTCTCATGGCGACATCGCGCGATGAGTGGCCAGACTTCAGTCCAGGGCATCGTCAGCTCATGGTCAGGCATGTCTGCTAATCATTCAAAATCAATCATTGCTGACATTTACAGCCAGACTTTATCGTCTATGCCTTACTTGACAACCTTAGCGATCGTCGGTTATCAGTGATGTTGGTTTTTGGCAAGGGCAATCTGCAGCCGGGAAGATGACGCGAGATTGTTCCAACCACGGGACCATATTCAAGATGGCGTGCTTCAGCCCGTCGGGAAAGGTCCGCTCTCTTGTCGCAAATTTCGCGTCAATGTCACTGCAAAGGCATGAGCCACGGCCTTGAGTGGAAAGGCATCGGCAAAGATCACAATCTTGAAGGACGCCGGTTAAGAGAAAGATAACAATGGATACAATATTTACATTGAACACAAGTTGTCCTTATTTGGGATAATTACATCATCTGTAGGGTTCGCCTCAGACAGGACGCGGGAACAGAACGTTGAGGTTTCACTCACTGAGCTGCCAGGAACGCGTCAATGTCGGCGGTGATGTCAACCAGCGGCCACTCCGTACGGTTTCCGGCCAGTGTGCCCGCAACCTTGTCGTCGCCGAACCACTCAGTCACCGAGTACACACTGCCACCAATCTGCACCGTCGCCGTAGTCGAGCCACCCTCAGCCAGGTATGCATTGGGGACGGTACCGATGACCGCAGCCGAGTCCCACTTGGCATCCGCCGAGTGAAGCACGGCCGTGCCATCGACATTATCGGAGACAAGGATGACGGTGCCCTTGTACCGCGACGGGATCGACGCGCCGTCAAGCGCCGAGCCGATGGTGCTCGCCAAGGTCAATGGGACCCGGGTCGGTGTCGGAGCAGTGGCGTTAGAAGCGGTGTCGAGGTTGAATCGGTAGAGCTGTCCATCGGAGCTGTCCGCGATGAGGATCGACTTGCCGTTGGGCGCTGCTACGAGGCCAGAGAAACCGTGAATGGTGTGATCCGCAGGTGTCTTGAGGTACCACGCAGTCGCCTCGGAGCCGTCGGGGCTGACGCGGATGATACTGCTGGGGAAGGTGCCGAGAGCATATGTGGTGCCATCGGGACCGTGAGCCGTGTCTTGGAAGCCGCCGTAAACGCCGCCGGTGACCTCGGTCAAATTGCGCTGCCAGAGGACCTTCTCCTCCGTGAGGTCGTACTTTACGAGAATGTTGTCGCCGGTGATGTTCTGTCCTGCCGTATCGAAAGCGGAACCGGCGTCGATAATGATGGACAGCCGGTCAAGAGGATCGACGCGGACGCCGCTGGAGTGGAGCTCGCCGTCGAAACTGAGTCCGGGCAGCTCGATGGTCTTGATCTCGGAGGTGTAGGGGTTCCAAGTCGCGACGCTTGCGTTGTAGAGGACGCTAGGTAAAGCACGTGAGAAACGAATGGTTGTTTGAAAATTGTTAGAAGAATTCTTACCTAAAATAAGCTAGGCAACGCTTCTCGTCAAAGTCAGCGTTCTCGGGGTAGAGCTGAAACGCGTTGACTGTCTTGTTTCCTGACACCGATTCACATGTCGTGTTTTGATGTTTTGTCGGGCATGCTTGGACAGCTGGCAATGCCAGTAGGGGCAGTAGATAGGTGAAAAAAGCGGCCATCTTGACTGAGATGATGTGGATAAAAGACAGTTAGAAACCTCCGGTAATTGTGGTTTGAGACACCTGTTATTCATGGATCTTTGAAGGAGGACATCGCGCAACTTATGTACTTACTTCAAGTCTCGGGCGCGAAGACTTCCGGTTCTCTCCTGTCTACTTACAAATGGCAGGTCACTTACAAATTCTCGACATTAGTAGGCATGCGCGTCAATCTCATTTCTCGTAATGCTACAATGGCTCCTAACGGGGAGAACGAGGACCCGCAATCATGGGTGTAGCCCGTTACGGCAGTGTAAAGTTGACTCGTGCTTAGGGATGTAGAATAGGAGAAAACTTGATGAGGTGGTTGTTCAGCCCTACGGAGTCAAAATGCATCCGACGGGAGCTAATTGGCAACAAGCTTTTGGCCAGATCCCTACGCCCAGCAAATCTGTTTCTCGTTCGACAGCGTTTCGACTCAAATCAGCAGCCATTGTTTTTCCAGGCGTTACTCTCCAGACGGACTAAAACACCGACAGTGTGACAAGTATCGACTGCTGCTCCCACCGACGTTCCCGCCGAGCCTTTCAATATCCAAACATGGATGGGATGGGATGAACTACGGAGGCCACAGGGCATTTCAGAGCGCAAAAAGGGAGTGCAAAAAAACACAGCAGAACAATAAGCATATATTCTATCAGTATTGTCTGATCCGTTTGACCAGTAATCGCCTCTCCACTCATCATGGTAGTTGGAATGAGTAACGCCCAGCCATCCACTAGCTCGTTCGGGAAGTTTTATCCAGACCCATCAACGCACTGCCGCTGTCAATTTCAAGGGTGACCAAGCTTTGATCTTGGGAGCTTGGCGTTTACATATCCATATCGAGCAAAGCTCCATGATCCTAAGGAATCCGATCTCCGAGGCCCCACGTGATGAACTTCTGCCTCGATAGTCGTTCTCATCATGATCTCTGTTCCATTAACTCACATTGAGAGAAAACTTCTACATATTACCGTGGTAAGGTATCTGCTTAATAGAGACAGGAGGGTTGCGGGCCGACCGCGGGCCAATCTAACTAAAAGAAAATGAGTGCATCGTCTTTTGATTTTGAAACAAAAATGAAAAATGAAAGGGACGAGACTCGAACTCGCGCGGGTTGCCCCACCAGGAAACAGATGTTAAGCTGACCTTAACCTGGCGCCATAACCAACTCGGCCACCCTTCCGTGTCGTGATCCTTGGATCTGTGATGGTGTTCCAGGAGGATTCCGGGGACTTTGACGAGCCCTAGCCTGCAGAATTTTCGAAGTTGGTGTTGTGGGGTATGGCGAAGTGGATTTCACGAGAGCCCTGGCCGAATGAGTTTGCGCCCAAAGACCGGCCGGGCCCGGAGCCGGGAGAATTGAAAGGGACGGGTGCGCATTAAGGCGGCACCGGTACAGGGATGAGAGACGGGAAGTTAATGCAGCAAGACTGCTGGAATATGCGGTAGGTCATCCGCGAACACCAATCAACGTAGGTACTTCGACTGCAATAGTGGTGATGTCATGGCAGGACCCTGAATGCAAGCTGCAGGGAGCTTTGACGCGGAACATCGAATCCTTCGCCGTAGTTTTAGCGCTTATGGCTTGCCGGAATGCCGATTCGCGTCTAGGATTGCCGGTCGCGTTCCGTGGCATTCTTCAGTGACAAAGAACCGGCGATAAAATGGTGTTAACCCGGATTCAATGTACGTACCGCGTGTTAAGCCCGTGTTTGATACAGCTTAGTTCCGCCGCTCCGTTGATGCAATGGCGGGTTTACGAAGATGCAGGCGTTGATAAGAGCACCTGGATCTTGCAACTCGCGGATCAAACCAAGAACACAACTGCAGCAGCTCAATTATGTTAGTCATGCTGAGAATAATACCTACTGAAACACCAATAGAGACCGCACACAGCAACTTCAGGATGTCATCCACGAAAGGTCTTGTCCTTGTTACGGGCTCGAATGGATTCATCGGTGCTCGAACTGTCGAGGCATTCCTTCATGCTGGATACTCTGTCAGGGCAGTAACCCGATCGCAATCGTCGGCTTCTGGTCTGCTCGACGCACTCCCGCAATTTTCCGAGTCCGGTCAGCTATCAATTTCTCTTGTACCCGATATCACCGTCCCAGGTGCCTTCAACGAGGCTGTCAAGGGAGTCACGGCCATCGCCCACCTTGCAAGCCCCGTCAACTTCAAAATCACAGACGCAGATCTCATCATCAGCTCGGCCGTCAAAGGCACAACCGGTATTCTGGAGTCCGCACTACGAGAACCGAGTCTGAAGTCATTTGTCTACATGTCATCGATCGTGGCTGTGCGGGGTCAGGGAGAAAAGTACCAAGGCCGCAGCGTCACCGAAGAAGACTGGAACGACGAAGCAGAAGACACGCTCGCGAGACTAGGTGACGCTGCCACCGGCCACAATCTCTACGTCGTCAGCAAAATCAGAGCCGAACGCGCATTCTGGGAATTCCGGACTAAGAATGCAGACAAGATCAAGTTCACCATGACGGCAATCAACCCAGTCTGGGTTGCGGGGCCGCCTCTGATTTTGCCGGAAGACCCCAACAAGCTAAGCGACACCGCGATTATTGCCTACCAGATCATGGCCGGCCAGACTGTACCGTCAACGGGACCTGGCAATGGAACTCACGTCGACGTCCGGGACGTTGCCCGGCTGATCACATTTGCGGTGGATCACCCAGACGTTACCGATGGGCAGCGATACATTGCCGGCGGTAGTGGCAACTTCGCCAACGTCCAAGCCTACAGCGATGTCCTTCGTAAGGCTTACCCGGAGAGGCGGGATATCATTGTTGAAGGCGAACCAGGGAAAGGCTATCTTGAAGACTATAGCGAGCCCCCTGACTCTAGGAAAGTCGATGCGAGCAAGGCAGTGAAGACATCAGGCCAGAGCTGGATACCATTTGAAAAGACGCTGCTGGATGCTGCAAAGGCATATGAGAGATACTTCTAAGGGACAATATTTGTTGACTAGAAAGAAAGCATCAAACTTCGAACGTCAAGATAGTTTGCTATAGGTAGTTCGTGTGAACAAGCGTTAAAATAGTCATTACTTTGTCTAGCTTATAGACTCAACAGTAACTGCCCTGACCCGTCCACTCCGGCTCGACCTGACAACTCGCACATGAGCATCTTGATCGCTCAATTGACTTTCAACATGTGAGTCAGACGACTGCGTCGCACCCTCCAATACCCACGCGGTTTCATCCGACACAATCTGGGCAATCCCCTGCCAGTAGTTACCCTGGCTAGAGTACCTGCACTGCACCATGAAGATGAGGATCACAGCCAGGCCGACCGCCATGTTCAGAGCAACCACGCCGAAAACAATCATCAGACCTCGAAAGCTCTGCGGCGTCAGGACATTAAGAGACGAAGTCAACACTGCGTTTCCTTTGACATCGAACTGCGGGAGCGCGTCGTTGATGATCGAGCCTGACAGCGCCGTCAAGGTGGACTGCATCGCCACACCAGGCCTGTTGGTCGCGTTGAGAATGTCGGAGAAGATGGCTTGGTATTCCACATTAGGTTTTACGTGGGAGATTCCGCTTCCGAGCGGGTCCATGAAAATGGAGATATTATCACGCGGCGAATTGTAGAGATCGTTGATGAGCTTGTTGGTGAGATATTGCGTGGCGTTGAGATGCTGCCGATTTTGGATGAAGTCGACGCTGTATATGCCACGCCGGGTTGTCGTATTGGATCGAGGCCCAATGCCCAGCTGGCGCTGTACTTTGCGAGTATCCCATACCTTTCCGTCGGCGTCCCAGGTCACCTTCGGTTCTGTCAAGTCCTTCTCACTCGAGACCTTGACGTCGGCAAAGTTGATTGCGACTTGTTGGAAGCAGATGGTCATGTCCAGCCTCAGGACACCCTTATTAATCCGTCTGCCCTCAGGTGTAAGTTCGGCGATGGGGCGTTCGTATGTGATCCACTCTCCGTCGGTGTATGAAATGTTTGGCAAAGCGAGGTTGACGCTCAAGAAGCGTCCGTCAGAGCTCCTCCATAGATCGTGTGTTCCATTCGTGCGGAAGAACAAGAATGCCTCCGACCAAGCTGTCACGGGTTCACCCGAAATTGTGAAGTTTTGGGCGCTTGCTCTGGCGTTGCTGCCATCCGGCAGGCACAGCCCGTTTGTCAGACCCTGCTTGACTTGTGCTTCGGTATATTGGAATTGTGGGAGGGAGCAATTCAAGGACGACGGGAAACACGTCCCGTCCTCACAACCTGGTGGCAATTGCAATCCCGCTTCCCGAAACGTTGCCTGGATTGATATGTTTCCAACAAGTGCGAGGTAGAAAGACAGCAGACTGGTTGAAGAAGGGGGCACTGTCATAGACAAAGAGGCGGAGACTGAGGGGCGCATGCAGACGAACCGGGAGTCGAACCCGTATCCTTTGCCTTCGTAGGCGCGCAGTGCCGACATTCTCTCCGAAGAAATGGGCAGGAATACTCTGTTTACGACCCCCGTGTCGCTTACTCCCAGGTTGTTCGGCGTAGAGTTGCCTGATGACGGCACCTCACCAAAGGGAACGTACGCTCTGGGCCGCAAAATCCAGTCATTCGTTTGCCGATTCAGCGAAATCACCTCTTGACTCATGTGTAGTCTCAAAGTACTATCGCGGGCATCTCCAACCAAAGAGGCTAGCCCCAAGTCTGAAACCAGGAGTGTCGAAGAGAACTGGACGGCCAGAGTAGTCAGGAGAAGCATGATCACGAGCGCTGCCTGCAAGACAGACTTGCGGGCAGAGGACACAAGCAGCCATGCCAGTCTCAAAGGCCCGTCGTTCGCGCAGCGGATCATGGAGATTTCGGCAACCCTGTACAGAGGTACTCCGTGTCTTTCCAAGACGATGCCGGCGACGAGGCTTGTGTAGATGGCTGATTGTGCAGTGACTGCGCTTCGAAGAAGAACGGTTGACAGGGTGATTGCTTGTGTGATGTATTGGTCGAGCATGATCCGCCTCCAGGCGACGGAGGCAGTCCTCCCATCTTCGAAGCCTTCGCCGGACCACAGGAAGAGAAGAAAGCCGAGAATTCCTAGTATGAGTGTCGTTCCACCCCCAATGATTATCATGCCGTATTGCCCCAATCCATACTGCAGCCGGTGCAGGTAGCTTTTAGAATAATCTTTCGTCTCGTCGATTTCGGATTTGAACGTTGCTTTTGGAGACTTCGCAAACGTCACCTTCGGAGTAGGCTGTACAGACGCCTCCGCCTGAGGGAAGAACGAGTACCCCATACTCCTAGCGCATGCTCAGCTCGAAGCTGTGCACATGTGAAGATTGGATGGAGCTCAGATGACACCAAGCAACAGACAGCTGCCATCATCTCCAATACTCCGAGGACGGCCATGGTTATACATAAGCATAACCAACCTCGACCAGCCGCACCCTCGTCACCCACGCGGGGGAGGTCGTTCTCGTCCCACCACACTGTCTTGAATCAAGCAAACATGCATACTCCAAAACGGATCTCCCCGCATCACAAGAATGAACGAATGGTACGCTCTTGTCAAGTCTGCCTTGCCGTATTAGACTCAACGACGACATGGAGCTGCTACAGGTCGGCTCCAGAGTGTCGGGGCAGGCATTGGTCGATTTGAGCTGTTGGTCCGTGAATCCCACCGCACCTTATCGACAAACATCGTGATGCATGAATGGCAGGTGGAAACTGGTCGTCGAAAAGTGGTGTTGGGAGGACGTGCGTGGGGGAGTTGCAGGGGTTCTCTGGCAGATGGCGTCGCAGAGCGGACGGCGAAGCTCGGGATGCTTGCACCGATCCTACGCGACGGGTCTTGATACCCATGGCAAGCGAAACTCTGATACGGCAAACTTGGGGATTGCGCGCTGTGATGGAAGACGGGACCAACATGATGACAATTGTGAGAATGGCGCCTGTCTGTCACATAAATGCTGGAAGAGGCAATCCGACTGAGTCGGTGTTCACTCGGTTTCAGAGACCTTAGAATTCTCAAACACACGGTACAACATTAGTTGCGGTGGTTAATAGAGCGCCAATATAGCTTTCAAACCAAATACATGCCAAGCAGGGCGCTGGAAAACTGGAACGGGCAGAAAAGGAAATGGGCGGGATGAACTCAACGGCCCGCAACCAAAAATTAGACTTCGGTTCGTGTTAAGCGTGGGGTAAGAGCCCATACCGTATCTAGGCGCGGCACGTTAACAAAGGTAAAAAAGGAAACGAACAAAAAAATGGGAAAACAACATGCAGCTGCCACCAGCCGGTCTAAATCAACGCACAACGCTATCGTAACTATCGTGGAACATAAAGGTCTTTGGGGTGATAATTCAAAAGGCAAAAGATGAGGTCGAGCCCGGGTTCGAACCGGGGTTGCCGGAAGTTTTGATACGATCAAAATCCGGAGTGATAACCACTACACTACACAACCGAGAATTGCTGCTGAACAGGCGGAGTCCCTGTTCCGTGATTGGCCGGAGAACAGAGCAGCCCATGAAGCCTTGCGACTGGCGTAAAGCCGACGTGATCGGCGCGCCTCTCCTTGTCAGCGGCGGAAACCTCGCCGAAAATCTGCTCAAGGAAAATCACTCTCCACAACTCCCTCAATTCATGTTGAGGCTCTTGGGGCCCGCGACCGCAAGCACTGCAACCTCATCTCGCAGAGTTGTCTTGGCACTCACCTTGACGGGGCACTGGAATATTCTCAAGACACGCTGCGCCCTGAAACCAAGCAGCCGGGACACGCCTGAAATGCGCCCTGCGTCATCTGTTTGGTGCGAATTCTCCCCATCCAGAACCTATAATGCCATCCGCAATATCTCTCAGGAGATGGTAGGTCTTGGCAGCCTGATGCTCCAGAGTGGCAGTGCGCCGACTTTCAATGGTCCTGCAGAGGCCTCTAGGGCGCTTTACGGCGCGTTATGAACACAGAGATCCCCAGAAATCTCGGGGGAACAATGACTCGAGCGCCTGTGGGCGGACTTTTGACATGCCCGCCCGCTTGGTACATCCCTGGCGGGGGCCAAACTCTATCTCAATAGAGTGAGGAAACAATCTAAGAAACTTTCTGCATCTTGATTGAAGTTGGGACGATGGGGGAATTGCTACAGTCAAGCTGCCCCTTTCCATTACAACCTTACTGATGGTTCATCCAGAGTCCGGCAGTCCCGGTTGACGAGACCGACCGGCGAATACCTCCGTATGGTGCGAGTAACCCGGTGGGAGTGATGATTGTGGTCGATGCCAAGAAATCACCATGGGAATTAGGGGGGCTCTATGAGATGCGTATAAAGAGTAGCATGACGCTCTGGCATCACTGACTGCTCGGTGAAGCTTTCCAAGCACGGAATTCCAACTCCAGTCTCTCATTCGTCTGACCTCCGACATCATGGTCCGTCTTTCCAGCTTCGTCGCCTTCGCCGCGGCATCCCTCGTCCCTTTCACCCAGGCCCAAGACCTGGAGACATGTCTCGAGACGGCGGGTCTCATCACCTCGTTCCCCGAGACCAACGCCTCGTTCCCTAACGACATCCGCTCATGGCAGCGCCGCATCACCCCCACCCCTGCCGGTGTCGCCTGGCCACGCACCACACCTGAGGTGGCCGCCGCCCTTGCCTGTGCCCGGGAGGCCAAGGTGCTCGTCGCCGCTCGTGATGGTGGCCACTGCTACGGCTCTTACAGCTTGCCTACTGCCGGCCTCACCATCAATATGACCCATTTCCAGAACGTCAGCTATGACGATGCCACTGGTCTGCTTACCTACGGCGGCGGCGGCTTGGTGAGCCCGGTCGTCAGCTGGCTCTGGAAGGAGCACGGCGCCCGTTTCCCCCACGTCCGCGCCAACATGGTCGGTCTCGCCGGCTCCTCCATCGGAGGTGGCTTCGGCTCCCTCTCCCGCATGCTCGGAACTCCCATGGACTACCTCGAGGGTGCCACGTACATGCTGTACAACGGTACCATTGCCGAGTGCTCTCGGACCAAGAACCCCGACCTCTTCTGGGCTCTCCAGGGCGCCGGCAGCTCCTACGGCATCATCCTTGACCTGACCACCAAGACCTGGAAGCCTACCTTCGAGAAGGCCATCGACTACACCATCACTCTCAACGACACCTCGCTCACCGCTGGCGTTGACGCCCTCCTCGCCATCCAGGACCACGTCATCGCCGGCGAGTGGCCCGATGAGCTGACCCTCCGCTGGTCCCTCACCGCGCCGCCCTTCACCGGCTCCGGCTTCTACTGGGGCAACCCCGACGACTTCGACGCGCTGATGGCGCCCCTCATGGCCAAGCTCCCCGCCGGCACCAACCTCACCCGCAACATCAACGACTTCTGGGCCACCGAGAACGTCGCCACCCCGTCCATCGACACCCCCGTCGACACCTACCCTCCGCGCAGCTTCTACCTCCAGGCCCTCGTCCTCCGCGCCGACCAGCCCTTCACCAAGGAGTCCGCCAGCGCGCTCTACGAGCACACCACCCTCGCCTTCAACCGCACTGACCTGACCAAATTCGGCTTCATTGACCTCTGGGGCGGCAAGCCCGCGCGCGCCCTAAAGGACGAGGACACCTCCTTCGCCCACGCCAACAGTCTCTGGCTCATCCGCTGGGAGGGCCGTCTCGCCACCGGCCTCACCGACTTCCCCGCCGACGGCCTGACGTACATGCAGAACGGCCTTGAGCCCTTCCGCCAGCAGTTGACCACCGAGGGAGTGCCCCTGCGCGGTTTCGTCAACTACCGCGACACCGCCTTGTCTGTCGACCAGTGGAGCGAGCGTCTGTACGGCAAGAACTATGCCAAGCTGCAGCAGCTGAAGACCGTCTATGACCCTGAGGGCATGTTCACTGCTCATCCTCAGAGCATTCCTCTTCCTGGCCAGGAGCCCCCTGCCGCGATCAACTAAGCCGGCGTGTTGAATTATCAGAAATTTGATGTATATACTTCAGGTTTGAGACTATTATGAGTCCAACCACAACATATTAAGCAATTTTATTGGAACTTATCAAACGCATGGCGTGCCTGTGATACACCTTAATTCAGCACTCAGCCTCATGCCGCTAGCTTGCCTCCTGACAGTATTCTTCTCGCCGTATACTTCATTGCATTCATCGCAACAAGGTACAAACTGGGGCCAACGCTAATTCTAACCACCCCAATCTTCGCAAGTTCGTCCGTTGACAATGAATCAGGTTGATCACCCAACTTCACCGCAACCCGACCCGATAGCTCCCGCACAAGCACCTTAACCTCCGACGTCCGCAATCCCCGGCCCATGCCGCCCCAGTAGAAGACCGTCGTCGCTCCCGCTTCGAGGTACTTCCTGCCTCTCTCAACAGCCTCCTCCAATGCACTCTCATCGTCATTGGAGTAGTGCGGTTCCAGCCTGAAGATGTCGCATCTCGCATTGATCACAAAGTCAGGGCATCCGGCCTCCCTTGCCGCTGCAAAAGCCCTGTTGAGACGCTTGACCTGGATGTCGGCATCGTACAACGACCCCTCAATGCCCTGTCCAAACCCAGCCGACGGGATGCTGTCCTCGATATTCGCGCCCGCAGCTCCGAGTTCAATGACCCTCTTCACAACGTCTTCGATGTTTTCGCCGTAGCCGTCTTGGATGTCGACGGTGAGTGGAAGCCCTGCAGCCTTGACGGCGGGGGCGATTTGTGCGATAGCGGCTAGGTTTTGCTCCAGCGTGAGGTCCTCGTCTTTGATTCCCAGAATCGCCGCAATGGCCCAGGAGGCTGTCGCGATCGCTTTCACGGGCTTCGAGTCGCTGGTGTTGAGGGAGAGAATGGCATTGAGGGAGGCGAGGTCCCACACATTTGAAAGGACGAGTGGCTTTGAGGGGGCATGGAGCTCCTTCAGCTCCTTTGCTGGATGGTTGGTCATGGGTTTTGGCGAATGTTTGGCTTCAAAATAAGTGCCTATTAGTTGACGGAAGGATGAGTAGTACAAAGTCGTGCAATGATTGAAGGTTGGATCGTGGTGATGACTCTTCATGGGGAGCCCCTCACAACACGCTAGTGACAAACGAAGGGCGCGCTTCACTTTCCCGATACAAGCCGCTGCGAAACCGGTGCACTTACACGGAAACACTCAACGACTGGATTGAATCAAGTATCCCTAACATTTTCAAGGAGGCTACCTTCTTTCGTGCTTCATTCATCATCCGGATCACCCTTCCCATGCTGGTGCTCCATTCCCATCTTGTCGTACGGGTCCCCCGACTTGTGCCCACCGCCTCCGTGATGCCCGCTCTCCTGATGCTTGTGCGGCTTGGCAACATGCAACTCATCAGAATGCAGCGCAACACCAGCCTCAGCCGCAATACTATCCAACGGATCCCGCATCAACATCATCGTCATGCAGTGGTTAATATGCATCAACGTGTCGTAACGCTTCTCAATCACCAGCATCCCATCTTCCCCACACGAAGCCCCATCCATCCCCCGCCCACACCGCGCCGCCTCCCACATCTTGCGCCAGTAGAAGACGCAATGGACAAGGTGCCATTCGTGAGTGGTGAAGAATCGCGCATGCTGTCCGCGTCTCGCCGCCTCGGGTAGCTGGCTGACTTCCTCGAGCGTCATGGGATGCGTCTGGTTCTGGTCGTGCCAGTATCCCCAGGTGTTTCCCGTGGAATCTGGCTTATTCGGGCCCAGTGATTCAAACTCTGCCGTGAGCTTGGCGGAGCGGCAGTGTGGTGGAAGCCATGCTGCGGCGAGAGAATCATAGACACAGCCGTTGGCGCGTGCTTCTTCGATGGTCTCGCCGCAGTTGCATGATAGAGAGTGTTGTTTTTGGGTTGAGGGTAGGTGGGGTATTAGGAGGGAGAAGAGGCCATAACCAGCCAGAATAATGATGATGGCGCGTATTGCGACGACCCAAAGACGTTTTGAAAATGGAGGCGTAGGTAGAGTTTCTATGTCTTCTCCCTCGGAGGTTGGCTTCGCTTCTTCATCCGCGGATAGTTGGACGTACGCCACATTCCTTGCTCTTCTCCACGGCTGGACGATCCCTCGAAACCTGCAAACAAAAGTGATTAAAAGGCGCAACCATCTTATCATCGTTATTATCCACTTACAATTCCGACATGGTGAGTACTCGCTCGACTTCCACTGTCCCAGGCTTCTTTGGTGGGTGAGAGAGAATGCAACGAAGTACGCATTTTCATTCAAAGTGCGAAATGAACGAAATCTGTATTCGGTATCGGGAGGACAATCAAGGTCATAAGAGATCATTGCCTTCAATCTCTTCCGATTGGTCCCGTTCAGGTCGTTTCCCTCCGTTAAGATAAGCATCTGCAGACCTCGCCTAACGCCAGGATTCCGCCAAGACGCCGGTTCGGGTTGAAGGATTCGGCAAACTTGCCAACTCCTCAAATCTGACAACCTCTTGTCCAGAGCGAAAGGCGGACCCCCGCGCCCTAAACCAAAGGAAGAAGCTCGCATCGCAAGATCTACCAGCCTTCGGCCCGCCTCGCGGGTCGGATCTAGCACGCAATGTTGCCGATGAGTGCTACGGCTGATATGACGCGGCATGGTTGCACGCGCACTTTTGTCGTTGATCCATCTGCATGCAAAGAAACGTTGCTGCCTGTTTTAGGCAAGAAGATGCTTGATCATAGTTTGATATGATCATGCTTGCGGTGCTTAGGATCACTAGCCTATGATGGTTCCTGGATGATGGAATGGGAATTATTGCTAGTTTTGGCGTTCTCTCTATTTCATCCGGACGGGAATTTTGGAGGTGTAGAACTGGAAGAGGAGCTTTTACTGTACATATTATTAGATATTATATTAATTACTAGAGTTTAACGGAAATCGACACTTCTTTTGTCACAATTCAATTGCGAGAGCTTCATTTTGATTCATGGCTCTGAAATGAGTGATAGTTGATATGAATGAGCGTATTAGAGAACTACAGACCAGACCTTCCATCCCAGACCTTCTTTCAAACACCAGTTCAACCTGCGTTCCATACGCAACTTGAATAAAATGACTTATGCCTTAGCATGGGCGTTCCTCTTGGGGTAAAAGGGGATAGCCTCAGCTTCGGCATCAGCAGCGCGCTTCGGGTAAAACGGAATGGCCTCCGCCTCAGCGTCGGCGCCCCTCTTAGGATAGAAGGGTTTGGCCTCAGCTTCTGCGTTCGCGCCTCTCTTGGGGTAAAAAGGGATGGCCTCTGCCTCGGCATCGGCATCTCTTTTAGGGTAGAAAGGGATAGCTTCAGCCTCAGCATCCGCCCCTCTCTTGGGATAAAACGGAATTGCCTCTGCTTCGGCATCAGCCCCGCGCTTGGGGTAAAAGGGGATCCCCTCAGCTTCAGCATCAGCGCCCCTCTTGGGGTAGAAGGGAATGGCTTCGGCCTCGGCGTCAGCTCCTCTCACATCTTCAAACATCATATCAGTTAGTCTTCTTCCAGTCCAAGATGTACATAGTGAGCGAGAGCAGCATCATACCAAGAGGAGCAGCGGTAGCAAAACCAATAGCGGCCAGGATAAGATACTGAGCGCGCATTTTGAAAGCTTTCGGATTCTTTCCAAGGTGGATGTTAATGTGATTGATGATCAAGAGGAAGGGTTGAGCTGTTGTGATCGCAAATTGAGATGGGAAACGAAAAGTTGACAACTCGACATCGAGGGCGGAGACGTAGTCTACTACATAAGAGATTTGACGCCGACACTTGCATCACCATCTTCCTAACGGTCTCAATGGCGGTATGCAGCGCTATCTTACCGCCACCAATCGCTATCGCGTATCTAAACGCCACGAAGGATTCCTGCAGAATTGCGATTCGACAGGCATCATCACCGCTTACACCCCGACATCAAGACCAGGCGGGCGTTCAATTCCGCAAGACTCCGCACGCATACTAGAAGTAGAAGGTTGCAATGGAAAACATGCAGCTTCATGGAGCTCGACGGCGTAAACAACACCCACTGGGTTTGCCCATTGTGCCGGGCTTCCAGAACGGGAGCAAAGGATTGAGTGGTGGGGCAGCAGGATCCGGATTATCGCGGCTAAGCATCATCGAGAATGAACGCATCAACGTTGGGGCCTTACCTGTTGCGTAGATCGTTCAGAAGCGGAGGAGAGCTCTTCTGTGCATCTTCATTTGTATTCATGACAGTATGTGCTTCCTTCGGGTAGGAAGCCACGCCCCGTAACTCTTTCTTGTGCCTACGCTCATGTCTCATCCAACTCCTCTCTTCATACATGCCACTTTATATTTAACACATTTTATCAATGATGGAACATCACGTGAGGCCGTCGACAGATTCTCGAGGGATGGTAGACGACGAGTCCCCTTTGAGTAGCCATGACGACTCGGGCGACCTGGAAAAGGCTCTGCTTTCAGTGGAAGAGTCTTCAAAGAGAGACGTCAGCCAAAGCAGAGCTCATCTCCTGGTACGGCCGTCGACATGGCTGACAGTCTTCAATATTGGGGTATTTGTCGCGTCATGCATCGTTTGGTCAGGTGCATTATCAAAGCAAACCCTCAAGGATCAGGACTTCTGGAAAGCAACATCATTCTATTGTAAGCTGATGATCATGAGCCTTCAACTCGAGATGTTATTTTGTTGATGAAGAAAAAGCTCCCATTCTGGAAAGATTCGAAATTCCCAAAGTTACACGAGTCACGAACGGCACGCTGTACGACCCAAGTCCGCCGTCTATCCTTCGCCAACGTATCGGAAAGGAAGTGGACGATGAATGGCACCGAATCGGTGATCACGTATGGCCACTGGTCATTGGAGCGGAAGACGTCCGGCTCTTGGGGAAAGACCCGGCCGTTGCGGTAAAGATCCCAGACGATCTCGGCTACGGCTCGGACGCCTACATTGCTCAGACAGAGGTTTTTCATCACCTGCACTGTCTCGACATGCTAAGGAGGGAGGTTTCCTACGAGCACTACTACGAGGAAAAGGAAGGGCCGAAGCCAGGAGGAGCACAGCATCAAGCACATATCGGCCACTGCTTCGATATACTTGCTCAGGCAATCAAGTGCACGGGTAGTGTTGACATGATCACGTTCAACTGGGTAGAGAGCTGGAACCAGCCGTTCCCGGATTTCATGAACCACAAAGTCTGCCGAAACTTTGATGTGTTGTTGGACTGGGTGAACGATAACTCAATGGACCCGGAAGTATTCCAGAAAATGAAGACCCCTCCTCCGGGATGGCCGGTGCTGCCAGAGCCAGGTACAGCCAGATGAATGAGGACAAATAGAATGTGATAGGAGCTGGTAGCTTCCGTAGCCACGTAGAGATAGTAGCAGTTGCACAGAAGAACGTGGTGGTGACATCATGCGTCAATCAAGCCCATTTGTGTCCTTGTGCAATGTGATATGAATTCCCACACCAGGCTCTCCATGTAAACAACACATGGTCTCAAGTGTGGAGTCACACAGTTCCTTGCATCCGTGTCGTGGGCCGATGGGGCAAACAAATCAAGCATCTAGACTCGAACTCCAGCCCTACGCACAAAACGTGGTCTGATACTCAGGGCGACGAGTACTATTTATGTGTAAGATGTTACGGCAGCAGTGGTATACTAAACTTCCCGGGATGAGTCTTTGGTGGCTGCCAGCGACGCTGCTTTTCGAAGAGTACAGCCGACAACTTAGGGAAGCAAATTTTCGCCACCCTCAAAGCCTAAAGATGCGGCCATAACCATGGATGTGAGTGCTACCACGTACCCGGCTTTCCAGATCATGTGGGCTTGTCGAAAGGCTGTTATAGGCGACTTGCAGACTATGTCGGACGCATTGTAACTTGAGATCGGGCATCCCGTCAGTCGCACACAACACGAGGCAAACACAAAAGTCGAGTTTCAACACGTTCGCGATTATAAAGACATGGGTGGTTGGCTTGAACATTTTTAGGCAAGAGGCAGATCATCCGCTAAGACCTGAAGAATTTTGGGGCCACTGAATCATACGAAAATACGTCAGTCTTCGAATTGGAAGACAGGAGTAATTTCCTCCCGTGGATCGTCTGCTCTCGTGAGGTATGCAAGCGTTGTCCCGAACTCTGTGACAATCTAGTAGTTAATCGTTCCCAGTCCAACGAAATCAAAGTAATCACTGTCGTCAGCTATGAAGGCCTCTTTGTTTATGTCAGTTGCGTCACTCGCGCATAGAGCATTGGCTGTTTACTGCGAAGCATCGGCGTACCTCGGCACAGGTCAAGTCGGCAGATGCACCGGTCAACATTTAAGTAGGGCAAACCAGACACAACCTGGAACCAGCCGCTGTTTTCCAGCAACGAACGGGGCTTGCGGAATCGTCGCAGACCAGGAAGGCGGCTGCAACTGCACAATCAACTTCTTCTCTGGTGGCGACTGCAATAGGACTTCAGTTGGGCAGTTGTCTTGTCACAACATTGGTGCTGTGAAACAGATCAACTTTGACCACTTCAACATTCGCTGCTAGACGTGTTTTCAGTCTTTGGAGAGGTCTACAAAGAGCCCAGAGCAGGGTTTTAGGACCGAAAAGTTTAGTATCTACTTGGATATGGACGGTCGTTAGGAAAATATCTATTTGACGAGTCAATTTATTTTAGAGTCGCACTCGGACTTTTGAAAGAAGCCCAAGGGGCTTACCAATGCATGATCATACTCTCGCGGGGACTTTATAGCTTCTAGCTCAGTGATCAGTTCTTAGCTGTGAACATAAAACCTATATGGATCTCGCAGTGCGTCGTATTGCCCATCGAGACTCTCCTCTTCTTCAGTATCGTAGCCGGTCAAACTGGTCCTGGCTTTGGCTTGCAGTTCTTCGATCCCCTGGGTCTGGCGGTGCTATGGAGTGGATCCAGTGTCTTGAGGGTGGTCTTGTGACGGAGCGCAAAGCATTTGATCAATACACAGAAAAGAAATGAGCTGGAAAAAAAATTCCATTGGGACAACGGGGTGGTCTGAATGCACCCCAGCATCCCTGAACGGCTTGCGTCATTGAAGCAACCGCTGCGGGGGTCGTTAGCTCTTAAGGTTCAAAAGTGCTCACTCACCCAGTGGTCTTGCTTCCCTACTTTGGTGCTTCTACTTCAACCAGCACTCCAATAAATATCAGGAGAAACAACTTACGCCTAGAGTTGTAAAAATTGCAGCTGCATTATACTGTTGAAAAGGACAGACCGCCAAAAACAACTTGGCCAGCAAATCCCACATCACAATATGCCCTCTCCACCGGACCCAGATAATGCCGAAGTGGCGTTGGACGGCGGGCACAGCTCCGCAGAAGAGGATTACAAGGAGATCATCAGGCAGCACGCCGACCGCACGCGCGAGCTGCGCGACGAGGAAAAACCGATCGAGCCGGCCCGCGAGCGTGAGAGGACGATCCTCGAACAGGAATACGAGAAGGCCCGCCGAAAGAAGCTATCTCAGATCGAAACAGCTATCAGGGACATTCACAGCCAGCCCTCGGGTCAGCCTCGGGAGACTCTAACCGTCAAGAGCCTCAGAGATAACAGCTACGACCTCATCTCCGTCATCGCGCTTCCGAACGAGCATCTTTCCATGACCATGTTCGGCAGTTCTCTCAGTCTAGAAAGAGGTAGCCCTAAGAAACGGACGCACATCCCGACACTGGATCCCTGATTGGTGCTGGGCAACATGGTCATGTCTGGTACGCCAGACAAGACTTTCCCTGGTCCAGATGAGGCGGGCAAGATGACAGTTCCAATGAATAAATACCACGACTTGGAGGTCACGTTCCACAGCGTGGACTACATGGAGGTCAAGGTTCCGGCCGGTGCTGTCCGCCAGTATCGAAAATGTTTACCTGAAAGCGAAGGAGGCTTGTATCGCGATACCGGACAGTATCAAAAAGGCGACCCCGCCGATGGGAAATCTGGTCCGCGTGAATATCTGACCTTTTATGGAGTCAGGCGTACTCCGGAACGAGATAGGGAGAACCAAATCGAAAGGCAACGACTGCAAGGATACCGCCGGCCGCGGACGCCACCGTCGCCACGAGAGACTTGGTTCGAGCGAAACCATCCTATGGGTGAATTTTACAACAGCAGGTACAGCGAGGAGTGATGATAATTTAGGAGTTGCAAGTTTCCTAAGCTTTCAATATAGGAAGAAGAGGGCCTTACTCTGTTGGCTGTGGTCTTATTAGCACCCTACAAGAACTATACGAAACATGGATACGGCCTTTCTCTTCTCAAGTTGGTATTTTCAATTTAGAAGTGTCGTTGAAACATCAAGCGGCGCTCAAGATTAGTTAATTGAGTGCTGTTGTGCTTCGTGTTTTGCGATACCGTCCGGAATTGCTCTTCATTCAAAGTTTCTTCTCGGCAAGTCTGGACAACCCAGCAACTAATTGCCAGGCAGTCTATCATTTGGTCAAGAAGATCTCTTCACCTGGAGTGGCGGCGAGGTCATCGTGGTTGTCAGCCCGCGGTAGACATCCTGATCCACGCCACGCTCCACAACTGAGTCATGATGCTTGCCACACAACCTAAGCTTGCAGCTGCTTGCTTTTCACAAAAGTCCAATGATGGCAGAGCTCCAGAGTTGTCTACTGACTGTGGTTTGTTGCAGGTGGCTGCTGGGTCTTTTGCTATCAAAACGAAGTAAAAACAAAAAAGAAGTCGACGAAGACAAGATTCGAACTTGCGCGGCCGAAGCCAATTGATATCGGTGGTAATTCGAGTCAATCCCATTAACCACTCTGGCACTTCGCCGTGTTTTCTGTCCATCTTATTGCAGAATAATAATCCTGCATTGTTGTGAACCGCATGTAGCCGAGGGGTCCATTTTGGTACACCCTAGATTAGACGGCCACACAACAACGTGACAATCTCTCGGAGCGACGCACACACGCAAATAATCATGAACTAAATGAACCTCATTCAAGTTCAGTACGCAGTCCTACAGCTTTGTTTTGCCGGAGGTCAGATGGCATGCATCTCTGTTGGGTTCCAAGGTTGTCTGCCGTTCTTGTGTTTTCTTTTGCGTGTTACATTTGAAACCCCGCACCAGAGGCTTCAGCGCATTTTGAGAGCATATTTCAGGGCAATGGCCTTCTAATCGCGCAGTATGTGCGTGCTTGTTTCTTACCTACCTATTGACTGCCTGGTTGACTCACGCGATGCACCCGTAATCGGATTGTTTGACCGCTCCAGCAGAGCATGAAGCTGCCCGGCACTAAACTTTCCAAAATGGCTGCAGTACCCGCGGTCCAAACCAAAAGCAGCAGCTCCTTGCGCCGAGGGCGAAGTCGTACGTGGACAAAGAAGCGCATTGTCCACATCATCACAGCATCAAACTCTCATTCAACTTCACCATCCTGTAGCTCAATCAGCCGTGTCTTTTTCAGGATCCAGGCCGGGACAAGAACCTAAAGTTGTCATAACCACCGCCATTTTCAACCGCCAGTCACTACCGCCCAAAATGCCGCTGAAAATGCGCCCCGCAACAACCGCGGACGGACCGGCCCTAACCGCCGTCTATCTCTCCGCTTTCAGCGACAACCCCGTTGCCGCAATATGTTTTCCAGCAAGCTCGCAAGAGTGTCGCGACTTTCTCCTCAAAGCCTTCGCTGATGAAGCGACAGACCCGCGCTGTAGCGTGTTCGTCGTCACGGACTCTGATAACGTGGACGACCCGGATCTTGTCATTGCCTGGGCGAAATGGGTGCACCCGGCTCAGGACGGCGAAGTGAATGTTGAGCCGCCGCCGCCGCAAGACGTTTGGCCACAGGAGGGCAACCCGGCCTTTGCGAACGAGTTCTTTGGCGGTATTGGGAGGAAGCATGCGGCTATCCTTGGCGACGTGAGGCACTGGTATCTCGAACTTATTGTCTGCCGCAAGGAATACCAAGGGAAGGGTGCGGCGACGCCGTTGCTGCGATGGGGATGTGAGAAGGCCGATGAGGGGGAATCGATTGCGTTTCTGGAGTCTATGTCCAAGGCAAAGGCGGTTTATGAGAGGTACGGGTTTGAGCCGGTGGACTACATGGAGTTCAGGACGCCCAGCGGAGTGGTTGTTACCCAGGACTTCATGTTGAGGAAAGGAAGGGCGGTGGAAGATTTTGAACGGGTCATGGCGAACATAAGAAGCCTCAAGTAGACACTGCAATCCTCAGAGCTTTGCAGTCCGGGCCGTTTCCACACACGCGCGTGTAATCCGCATATCCTGAGCTAAAGCGACTGTCTTATATTTCCTATGTGCTCGCTTTCGTCGTTGTCGTCGTCGTCGTTCATCGTTGTTATCATTATCACTGACCCTTTCGTTTTCTTTACTATTGTCGTCCTTATAGAAGTACTAGGTACAATTCCATTGCGCTTATAGAGGGCAATAGCCGCCTAGCAAGCCTCGTTCCTCATCATTAAGCTGATTGGATAGATTCTAACTGTACTCTCAAACATTTGTGATGGACAAGTAATACACCTCTCATTTGAATACCAATTCAAGATGCCTAGCCCAAGTCTCACGCATAACGCCTCTCCTTTTCCTGCCAACTCAAAGGCATGGCCTCTCCAACTGTTCCGAATGTGACATAGCCAGTTTCTTCCGTAGGCCTGATATCGCCAACACAAACACGGAGGCTTTTCGTCCTTTTAACCTGACTGATTCCGTCTTCCAGTGAGTTCCGCTGAGCCACATTCACGTGTGGACTGTCCCTTAGAAAGAACGTAGCACGATCTAGGACCAGCGCCTCCACAAGGGCAATTAAAGCAATTTTGACCCCTATACTTATTAACTTAGCTCTTTTTTTTAGTGTTTTTAATTATAGCTAATTTATAAATAAAACAAATTAATTACTATATAAAACTATATTATACCTATTTAAAGCTATTTATATTATTCTTAATAGCTTAAAGTTATTACTAAGTAGTATAACCCCCCTCTTTAGCTAGTTCTTTATTAGCTAGAGACTCTCTATAATACTAAGCTTTATTAAAAACTTCTATAATATAAAGGTTAACTTAGTTTAACTAAAAGCCTTCTTATAATTAATAAATATTATAAGGATAATAAAGATATTAATTACTAGTTTAAAAAGTACTAAGTATATTTCTAAATAGTTTATCTACTACTTAAGAGGATTATTAGTAACTTTAGAGGAACTTTAGAAGTAAAAATTAAGTTTATTAATTTAAAGTAATATATAGTAATACTAGTTATTAATTTATTATTAATAGTAATTATTATTATTATCTTAAGTTTTAATATTAATAGGGATAACTACTAACTACTTATCTAATACTAATATTACTATTTTCAGTTTAAATTAATAATACTACTTATTAAAGAAGTTTTTAAAGCTTTTAAGAGCTTTATTAATTTATTTTTCTTAATATTTATAATACTATATATCTTATAAGTATAAAATACTTAATAATAGATATAAGATTAATATTATAGAAAATAGTAGTAACTCTTTTATCTTATTATAATATAAAAAAAGCTTCTACTATATTAGTTTAATATTAATATAAAAAAAGAACTATTACTTCTTATTAAAAAAGTTAAATTATAAAGCTAATTATAAAGCTAGTAATACTTAATCTTTATAAATATAAGTTAAAAAAGCTTATATATAAAATTAGCTATATTAACCTTAGCTTAAATATCTTTATAACTATTATAATTAATCTTTAGTATTATTATTAATAAATAGAGAGATTATAATATTATTATTATAGGCTACGCCTATTATTAACGTCTAGGCAGTGCTATAAACCTAGGAGAATTCTGCCCTTAGTAACTACGTTTACTTAACTACTACCTTATACCTATTTTTCCTCTATATAAGGAGCTTCTTAGAACCCTCCCCTCTTTAGCTTAGATTCCTATAATTAAAGTACCTCTAAGTTAAATAAACTAAAGGCTAGCTTTTTATATATCTAAACTTAATTTAAATATTTATTTTACTAATTATATAGAGTAATAAATAGTAAGTAGAAAATAAAGCTAATTAAACTAAAAGTAGCTAGCTTAAAACTAATATTAGTAAATAAAGAAGTATTTAAAATAATTTATATAGCTATTAATAAACTTAGTAACTAGCTTAATAACTTAATAATCCTATAATAGATTAATAATAAACTAGCTATAAATTTAATATAAATAATAGTAGCTAATAATATATTAGTATTAATAATATTAAACCTTATAATAACTTTATTAGTATTACTATTAATACTACTATTACTCTTTAAACTAAATATTACTTAAGAAATAAGTAGTATTTAGCGTTTAAAGCCTCTCCTTAACCCCCCTAAGTTTAAGGGAAGCTATAATAAATATATTATATAAGCGTAATAGATATATAATAAAATTAAAATAAATTAAGCCTTCTACTTAAATAACTAAGAGGTATAATATCTTATTAACTTCTACTTAAAACTTAAAGTATAGCTAGTAGTTATAGCTTTCTATAGTTTAAGAAGTAGTAATAGCTTATTTAAACTAAACGCCTTTTTAGTATATCTAAACTATACTTATAGTAACCTAAATATAAAAAGTAAAGCTTTTAGAAAACTATTAGAACTTAAAATAAAATATAATAAAGCTTTTACTTTATTCCTTCCTTACTTTAAATATACTATTATAGAGGTAAGTAGTATAACTTAGCTAGATAATATTTAGATTAATTACTTATATAAAGTATTATTATATAAGCTCCTTAATTATTTAGTTAACTACTTAACCCCCTATAAATATACTAAGTATATAAGCTTTATATAGGATATTATATAAAAATTAGAGGGATTATACTATATTTATAATATTTTATACTAGCTTAAAACCTTTAGAATAAAGTTATTACCTCTAAAAGTAAATATAAATAAGGATATTAAAATAATAGGTTTAATATATACTTTATATAAAAAAATAGATAAAAACCTTAATAAGGAAATATATTATTATTTTAAATATAATTAAGTTAGCTATTTATAAAAGGACTACTAAAAGACTAAGAAGTTAAGAGATAGCTTTAGAGTAGTAAAAGCTATTAAGGAAATAATATATTTAGACTTAAAAAAAACTAAAAAAGAAGAAGATATTTTTAACTTAAGAAATAAATAACCTTAATATAAAATTAAATATTAAGGATAATAGAGGAAGAATAAGCTAGTTAGAAATAGTTTTAATTAGAATATAATATAAATAGGCTTTCTATAATATTAGCAGTTAGAGTTAATAAAAGTACTCCTATTAACGCTTTAATAAACTATAATTATAATATTTATATAATAATAGACTATTAGTATACTTATTACCTCTATTTACTATATATTAACTACTAAGTATAATAATTATAAGGCTTTACTAATAATTTAGCTTAAACTATTATAAAAAGAGTAGCTATATTATACCTTAAAATTAGGGACTATATATAGTAACTTTTTACTTATATAATAGGAAGGTTAAATACTAACCTCTTCTTAAAGAAACTATAAATAGAATAAAATAATATTATTTATAATATAATAGAGAAGTATATATTTTATAAGAAAGTAGGAGTTATAGTTACTTTATAAGAATAGAAAAAGCTCTAAAAAGTAAAGGAAATCTAAGAAGCTTATTAGTTAAATATTACCTTATTTATAATAATCTACTAAAAAGTTAATAGGAATAAGCTATTTAAAGTAGTAGTAAAGATATAAACTATAAGCTTAAAAGATATTAAAAAAGTACTTAAAATAAAAAAACTAAAAAATTATTCTAAGAAACTACTATAATATATTTATAAAGAATTTATAGAGCTCTTTAAAGCTACTAAATTATATCTTCTACTTTTAAGTTACTTTAATATAGATTATAAAATCTACTTTAATTATAATATCTCTAGCTAAAAGGTACCCTTACTTTAAAGCTCCCTCTATAGTATATTAAGGGAAAAGTTATTAATACTTAAAAAGATACTTACTAACTTACTTAATAAGAGGTTTATTTAAGCTAATAAGTTACCTATAAGTATATTAGTCCTTTTTATCTAAAAACTAAGTAGGGGATTATAGTTTTATTATAATTATAAAGTATTAAATATAATTATAAAATAAGACTATTACTCTCTATTTTTAATCTAAGAAACCTTCTAAAGAGTTAGTATAATAAAATAATATATTAAACTAAATATTATAATAGTTTTCTATAAGATTTATATAATAGAAAAGTATTAAGAGAAAACTACTTTTTATATATAATATAAGCTTTTTAAATAGTTAGTCTACTTATTTAAACTAAATAAAACCTTAGTAATATTCTAATAATATATTAATAGCATATTCTAAAAGTTCTTTAATAACTTTATAATAATATATATTAATAATATATTAATTTATAGTAGTAGCTCTTAAGTAGACTATAAATAGAAAGTTTATAAGGTTTTTTAAGTGCTTAAAGAAGCTAGCCTTAACCTTAACTTAATAAAATATAAATTCTCTATAAAAATAATAAAATATATAAAATTTATCCTTAAAATAAAAAAAAGTATTACTTATAATATAAAGAAAGTATAAGTAATTATTAAATAAAAAGTATTTATTTTTATAAAAAAGCTATAAAATTTCCTTAAGTTTACTAATTATTACTAAATCTTTATATTAAAGTATTTAGGAGTTATTAAGCCTCTTACCCTCTTTATAAAAAAAGAAGTCCTATTTATCTAAAATAAGAAATAAGAAGATATATTCTAAATATTTAAATACTACTTTTAAACTATACTAATATTATACTACTTTAATTTATAAGCTTTAATAACTATTAAGATAGACTACTTAAGGTTTATACTAAGAGAAGTATTAACTTAAGAAGATTTATAAAAGTAATAATATCTTATTACTTTTTATTTATAAAAGCTAACTCTAGCTTAATATAACTACTTAATCTATAATAAAGAGCTATTAGTAGTAATTATATACTTAAATATATAAAATATAGAGTTAAGAAGTTACTTTAAATTTAAGGTTTTAACTAATTATAAAAGCTTTAAATATTTTATATAAAAGTAATATTTAATAGAATACTAAAGTTATTAAATAGAATAGTTTTTAAGATATAACTTCTTCTTAGAATACTAACTAAATTACTTTATAGCTATACTTAATATACTTTTATACTATAAATAAAATACTTTAAAAAGTTAAGAGGATAAATAAAAAAAAAAAAGGTAATATAAATAATCTCTAACTTTACTTTAAGAAAAATATATAGATTAATACTTATAGAAGCTCCTAAAATATTAATATTTAAAGATCTAGCTTTTTAGTATACTTAGAATAAAGTATAAATAAGTAATAATTAATATTAAAAAGCTTACTTTATAATAAAAAGGGGGGATTAAAGTTTTCCCTCTTAGTTAAGCTTAAAACTATAAATTACTAAATATAGTATAAATATTTTTAACTAATTAATATTTAGAGATTAAATTTAGGTATTAAGATTAATAAATAAAAACTACTTATAAAATATCTTTTAAATATAGTTAATTTAGAAATACTATAACTTAGTAATAATAAGCTATTTTAGCTAAAATAATATATTAGCTATCTTAGCTTAATAATACTTCTAATTAAAGTAGTTTATAGCTATTTATTATTTTATAAAGAACTATAATAGCTATAACTAGGGAATAATATAGTAATAAGTGAAATATAAACTCCTTTAGCTATTATTAATAGTAAAATAGCTATACTATAACTTTATTATAAACTTTATAATAAACCTCTTATATATAATAAAAATAAGATCTAAATACCTCTAAGTAATAGTTAATAAACTTTTAAAGATAATAATACTAAAAAGGATAATATTAATAGATATAAAAGTATATATAGAACGCTTTATAAACTATTATTATTAGTTTTATAGTATACTAAAGTTAATTATTAGTAATAGAGGTAGTAACTAAATAAGTTAGTTCTAGTGATAATTTTATATACTTATTAAGATTAAATAATATTTAAGTACTACTTTTTATTTATAGATAGATAGAGTAACTAAATATTTTAACTAAGAGATCTAAGTAGTTCTATAAATAATAGTTAACTTTACTTAAAATAACTAAGAAGTTTACTTACTATTTATTTAATTAGTAATTAATAGTTATAATATAGCTATAATAAGAATAAGTTTATTCTTTTTTACTTATAGGTATTATATTAATTTAGTATTAATAATTCAGCTTATATTAAAGCTAGCAAACTTATATAAGTTAGTTACTAATTATAAGGGGCTAGCCCTTAGTTTGTTTAACTTAGGGGTGCCTTAATTATAGGAATCTAAGCTAAAGAGGGGAGGGTTTTAGGAAGCCCTTTATATAGAGGAAAAATAGGTATAAGGTAGTAGTTAAGTAAATATAGTTACTAAGAGTAAAATTCTCTTAGGTTTATAGCACTACTTAGACGTTAATAATAAGTATAGCCTATAATATATACCCCCCCCTCTAGCCTTTATATAAGTATAATTATAGTATAAGCTAAAGGTAGTTAGTATAGGCTATAAATAAGGCTAACGCTATATTAATTTAAGCTACTAACTACCTTATACTTTATAAGTAAATAATATAATAATAGGATTTTTTTTATATTTAGTTTACTTTTTATTTTTCTTTCTTTTATTAACCTATATAGTAATAAGTTAATTAATTAATTATAATATTATTTTAGCTAACTTTTTATTATTCTAATAATATTTCTAATATATTTTTAGCTTATTATTTATATAAGTTAATTAGCCTCTAATTTTTATTAATTACTAACTTATTTAGATCTAATTAATCTACTCTTTCTACTTCTATAATAATATTACTTATATAAAAATACCTACTTTTTCTCTATTATTTTACTATAATTAACTTAATATAGCTTACTCTATTAGACTTTAATATAGAGATAGAGTCTCTTTCTATTATTATTAGTAATATTTTATTTTCTAAGTGTTTTAAGTTTTACTAATTTCTCTAACTATAAAGAGCTTATTCTTAAAGAGTTTAATTTCTTTAATAACCTCTTCTATACTTTAGAAAGTTAAAGTTTATATATTTTCTTTAATTAGTTTCTCTCCCTCTACTTTATTATTAAAATACCTATTTTTATATATTTCTATCTTATTCTTCTATTACTTTCTTAATATTCTATTAAAGCTTTTATTTATATTAGCTTATCTTTAGTAGTATCTTCTTAAATAATACTTAAAAACCTCTTTATAAAGTTTTTTATTTAAAATATATATCTACTATAGCTAAGGCTAAGAGGTTTAGTAATATTATAGCTTACTATAATATTCTTAAGTAAAGTATATTATCTTTATATTTTAAGTTTATTTTAAAACTAATTATTTCTTTAAATAATATTACTTAATATATTTACTACTTTAATAAATCTATTAAATTAGCTTATATTAATATAAATATTTATTTTTTATTATTTTAATACTATAAAGCTAATAATCTACTAAAGTAATAAAAGTATAGTTTATTATTAAGAGGAGTTTACTTTTTTTAGTTATAACTATCTTATTTATTATAATATTAATAAGGAGACCTTAATAAGTCTTTATTACTTTATTATTCTAATAAAGTTATTAACTTTTTTATTAGCTCTCTATATAAGTTAAAGTTTATATAAAGCTCTTTTATACTACTTCTATTTAAAGCTATAAAATCTATATTAAAGTTAAAGAGAAATATACTACTAAAGTTACTACTAAGGCTATTATTAGTATTAATACTTCTCTTATACTTTTTATTAGTTCTTTAACTACTCTTATCCTTAGCACTTTTACTACTACTTTTATTTTAATATCTCTCTTAATTAAGCTTAATAAAGCTTAGCTATACTATCTTATTTAGGCTTATTTAGATATAGCTAAGGTTTTCTATAAAGTCTATTATACCTCTATTTTACTCTTATTTTTAGTATTCTAACTCTTTTTAGTTTATTAATACTATTACTACTATTTATACTAAATAAGAGGAATAAAAAGTTTATTTCTAGAGTTTTTATTTTACTTATTTATTTACTTATTTTAAGCTTATTTTAGCTTTATTATACCTTTCTATAGTTTTATATTATAATAAAGTTTTTTTATTACTTTTTATTTTTTTACTTATAAACTATTTTATTACTCTTCTTTTTATTCTATTTATACTTACTTATTATTATTTAACTATAATATTATATATTAGAGGTTATTATTATTTTTATTTATAGGGCTATATTTTTCCTTAAATTTATTTACTACTTAGTTATTTTATAGGGATTATAGAGGTTCTTAAATAAGCTAGCTATATCCTAACTACTTAATTAGTAATTTATAGTGTTTACCTCTACTTATATATTTCTATTATACTATTAGAATAAATTTAACCTCTTATTTATCTTCCCTATTTTTAAAGATAAGTAATAGTTAAAGATTATTAACTTTTTAACTTAGGAGTAAGTTATTTATAGTATATTATAATAAACTAATATAAAAATAGTTATAAACCTTATTTAGAATATTTAACTTAACTATAGTTAGTAAGATTATTTTAGTTACTTTATATTTTAAGTATAATTAATCTAACTTCTTATAAAGTTATTCTATATAGAAGTTTACTAATAATAATTAGACTTTATTACCTACTTTATAGCGCTTTACTAATATCTTTTTAGTGTTTACTAATTACTCTATTATCTATTAAGCTGCTATAATAGTAGCTTAAGCTAACTTTATAGTTAACTTTAATTTATTAATAAACTTATTAGCAGCTAACTTATATAAGTTTGCTAGCTTTAGTATAGGCTAAATTATTAATATTAAGTTAATATAGTACTTATAAATAAAAAAGAATAGGCTTACTCTTATTATAGCTATATTATAATTATTAATTACTAATTAAATAGATAGTAAGTAAACTTCTTAGTCGTTTTAAGTAAAATTAATTATTATTTATAGGACTACTTAGATCTCTTAGTTAAAATATTTAGTTACTCTATCTATTTATAAGTAGAAGGTAGTACTTAAATATTATTTAATTTTAATAAGTATATAAAATTATTATTAAAACTAGCTTATTTAGTTATTACCTCTATTACTAATAATTAACTTTAGTATACTATAGAACTAATAATAATAGTTTATAAAGCGTTCTATATATACTTCTATATCTATTAATATTATCCTTTTTAGTATTATTATTTTTAAGAGTTTATTAATTATTACTTAGAGGTATTTAGATTTTATTTTTATTATATATAAGAGATCTATTATAAAATTTATAGTGAGGTTATAATATAGCTATTCTACTACTAATAATAGCTAAAGAAGTTTATATTTTACTTATTACTATATTATTTCTTAGCTATAGCTATTATAGTTCTTTATAAAATAATAGATAGCTATAAACTACTTTAGCTAGAAGTACTATTAAGTTAAGATAGCTAATATATTATTTTAGCTAGAGTAACTTATTATTACTAAGTTATAGTATTTTTAGATTAACTATATTTAGAAAGCGTTCTATAAGTAGTTTTTATTTATTAATCTTAGCACCTAAATTTAGTCTCTAAATATTAATTAATTAAGGGTATTTATATTATACTTAGTAATTTATAGTTTTAAGCCTAATTAGGAGGGGAAACTTTAATCCCCCTTTTTTACTATAAAATAAGCTCCTTAGTATTAATTATTACTTATTTATATTTTATTCTAAGTATACTAAAAAGCTAAGTCCTTAAATATTAATATTTTAGGAGCTTTTATAAGTGTTAATCTATATACTTTTCTTAAAGTAGAGTTAAAGATTATTTATATTATTTTTCCTTTTTTTTATTTATTTTTTTAACTTTTTAGGGCGTCTTATTTATAGTATAAGAGTATATTAAGTATAGCTATAAAGTAACTTAATTAGTATTTTAAGAAGAAGTTATATCTTAAAAGCTATTTTACTTAATAACTTTAGCGTTCTATTAAATATTACTTTTATATAAAATATTTAAGGCTTTTATAGTTAGTTAAAACCTTAAATTTAAGGTAGCTTCTTAACTTTATATCTTATATACTTAAATATATAATTACTATTAATAGCTCTTTATTATAGATTAAGTAGTTATATTAAGTTAGAGTTAGTTTCTATAAGTAGAAAGTAATAAGATACTATTACTCTTATAAGTTTTTTTAGGTTAATACTCCTCTTAGTATAAACTTTAAATAATCTATCTTAATAATTATTAAGGTTTATAGGTTAAAGTAGTATAATACTAATATAGTTTAAAAGTAGTATTTAAGTATTTAGAATATATCTTCTTATTTCTTATTTTAAATAAATAGGACTCCTTTCTTTATAAAGAGGGTAAAAAGCTTAATAACTTCTAAATACTTTAATATAAAGATTTAGTAATAATTAATAAACTTAAGGAAATTTTATAGCTTTTTTATAGAAATAAATACTTTTTATTTAATAATTATTTATACTTTCTCTATATTATAAGTAATACTTTCTCTTATTTTAAGGATAAACTTTATATATTTTACTATTTTTATAGAGAACTTATATTTTATTAAGTTAAAGTTAAGGTTAGCTTTTTTAAGTACTTAAAGGACTTTATAAACCTTCTACTTATAGTTTACTTAAAAGCTACTATTATAAACTAATATATTATTAATATATACTATTATAAAGTTATTAAGAAACTCTTAAAGTATATTATTAATATATTATTAGAATAT
The DNA here is from genome assembly GCF_013390195.1 of Colletotrichum siamense. Lineage (NCBI taxonomy): Eukaryota > Fungi > Ascomycota > Sordariomycetes > Glomerellales > Glomerellaceae > Colletotrichum > Colletotrichum siamense. The sequence continues at coordinate 5,576,272 of NW_023501016.1, read as the reverse complement.
TACTAAAGCTTTATTTAGTTTAAATAAGTAGATTAACTACTTAAAAAGCTTATATTATATATAAAAAGTAGTTTTCTCTTAGTACTTTTCTACTATATAAATCTTATAGAAGGTTATTATAATATTTAGTTTAGTATACTACTTTATTATACTAACTTTCTAGAAGGTTTTTTAGATTAAAAGTAAAAAGTAATAGTTTTATTTTATAATTATATTTAATACTTTATAATTATAATAGAACTATAATCTCCTATTTAGTTTTTAGATAAAGAGGACTAATATATTTATAAGTAACTTACTAGCTTAAATAAACCTCTTATTAAGTAAGTTAGTAAGTATTTTTTTAAGTATTAGTAATTTTTCTTTTAATATACTATAGAGAGGGCTTTAAAGTAAAAGTACTTCTTAACTAAAGGTATTATAATTAAAGTGGATTTTATAATTTATATTAGGGTAACTTAAAAGTAGGAGATATAATTTAATAGCTTTAAAAAGCTTTATAAATTCTTTATAAATATATTATAGTAGTCTCTTAGAATAATCTTTTAGTTTCTTTACTTTAAGCGCTTTCTTAATATCTTTTAGGTTTATAGTTTATATTCTTATTACTACTTTAAATAGCTTATTTCTACTAACTTTCTAATAGATTATTATAAATAAGGTAGTATTTAACTAATAAGTTTTTTAGATTTCCCTTACTTTTTAGGGTTCTTTTTATCCCTATAGGGTAACTATAACCCCTACTTTCTTATAGAATATATACTTCTCTACTATGTTATAAATAATATTATTTTATTCTATTTATAGTTTCTTTAAGAAGAAATTAATATCTAATCTTCTTATTATATAAGTAAAAAGTTACTATATATAGCCCTTAATTTTAAAGTATAATATAGCTACTCTTTTTATAATAATTTAAGCTAAATTATTAGTAAAGTTTTATAATTACTATACTTAGTAGTTAATATATAGTAAATAGAGGTAGTAAGTATATTAGTAGTCTACTATTATATAAATATTATAGCTATAATCTATTAAAGTGTTAATAGGAGTACTTTTATTAACTCTAACTACTAATATTATAGAAAGCTTACTTATATTATATTCTAATTAGAACTATTTCTAACTAGCTTATTTTTCCTCTATTATCCTTAATACCTAATTTTATATTAAGGTTATTTATTTCTTAAGTTAGAAGTATTTTCTTTCTTTTTAGTCTTTTTTAAGTTTAAGTATATTATTTCTTTAATAGCTTTTACTATTTTAAAGCTATCCTTTAACCTTTTAGTCTTTTAGTAGTCTTTCTATAAGTAGCTAACTTAATTATACTTAAAATAATAATATATTTCTTTACTAAGGTTTTTACTTATTCTTTTATATAAGGTGTGTATTAAACCTATTATCTTAATATCCCTATCTATATCTACCTTTAGAAGTAATAACTTTATTCTAAAGGTTTTAAGCTAGTGTGAAATATTATAAATATAATATAATCCCTCTAATTTCTATATAATATCCTATATAAAGCTTATATACTTAGTATACTTATAGGGGGTTAAGTAGTTAACTAGATAATTAAGGAGCTTATATAATAATACCTTATATAGGTAATTAATCTAAATACTATTTAGCTAAGTTATACTATCTACCTCTATAATAGTATATTTAAAGTAGAGAAAGAATAAAGTAAAAGTTTTATTATATTTTATCTTAAGCTTTAATAGTTTTTTAAAAGCTTTACTTTTTATATTTAGGTTATTATAAGTGTAGTTTAAGTATACTAAAAAAGTATCTAGTTTAAATAAGCTATTACTACCTCTTAAGCTATAGAAAGCTATAACTATTAGCTATACTTTAGGTTTTAAATAGGAGTTAATAAAATATTATACCTCTTAGTTATTTAAGTAAAAAGTTTAATCTATTTTAATCTTATTATATATCTATTACGCTTATATAGTATACTTATTATAACTTCTCTTAAACTTAAGGGGGTTAAAAAAAGGTTTTAAGTACTAAATATTATTTATTTCCTAAGTAATATCTAGTTTAAAGAGTAATAATAATACTAATAGTAATACTAATAGAGTTACTATAAGGTTTAGTATTACTAATACTAATATATTATTAACTACTATTATTTATATTAGATCTATAGCTAGCTTATTATTAATCTACTATAGGATTATTAAGTTATTAAGCTAGTTACTAAGCTTATTAATAGCTATATAGATTACTTTAAATACCTCCTTATTTACTAATATTAGTTTTAAGCTAGCTACTTTTAGCCTAGTTAGCTTTATTTTCTACTTATTATTTATTACTCTATATAATTAGTAAAGTAAGTATTTAAATTAAGCTTAAATATATAAGAGGTTAGCTTTTAGTTTATTTAACTTAGGGGTACTTTAATTATAAGAATTTAAGCTAAAGAGGGGAGGGTTTTAGGAAACCCTTTATATAGAGGAAAAATAGGTATAAGGTAGTAGTTAAGTAAATATAGTTACTAAGGGTAGAATTCTCTTAGGTTTATAGCACTGCTTAGATGTTAATAATAGGTATAGCTTATAATACTAATAAGTTTATTAGTAAACTAAAGTTAACTATAGAGTTAGCTTAAGCTGTTATTATAATAGCTTAATAGATAATAAAGCAATTAGTAAATACTAAAAGGATATTAATAGAGTGCTATAAAGTAGGTAATAAGGTTTAGTTATTATTAGTAAACTTCTATATAGAATAACCTTATAAGAAGTTAGATTAATTATACTTAAAATATAAAGTAACTAAAGTAATCTTACTAACTATAGTTAAGTTAAACGTTTTAAATAAAGTTTATAACTATTTTTATATTAGTTTATTATAATATACTATAAATAACCTACTCTTAAGTTATAAAGTTAATAATCCTTAACTACTACTTATTTTTAAAAATAGAAAAGATAAATAGGAGGTTAAGTTTATTCTAATAGTATAATAGAAATATATAAGTAGAGGTAGATACTATAAGTTATTAGTTAAGTAATTAAAATATAGCTAGTTTATTTAAGAACCTTTATAATCCTTATAAGATAACTAAATAGTAAATAAGTTTAAAGAAAAATATAGCTTTATAGATAAAAATAATAATAACTTTTAATATATAATATTATAGTTAAATAATAATAAATAAATATAAATAGAATAAAAAGAAAAATAATAAAGTAGTTTATAAATAAAAAGATAAAAAGTAGTAAAAAGATTTTATTATAGTATAAAGCTATAAAAAAGTATAATAAAGCTAAAATAAACTTAAAATAAGTAAATAAATAAGTAAAATAAAAACTCTAAAAATAAACTTTTTACTCCTCTTATTTAGTATAAATAGTAATAGTAATATTAATAAACTAAAAAGAGTTAGAATACTAAAAATAAAAGTAAAATAGAGGTATAATAGATTTTATAGAGGATTTTAGCTATATCTAAGTAAATTTAAGTAAGATAGTATAGTTAAGCTTTATTAAGTTTAACTAAAAAAGATATTAAAGTAGAAGTAGTAATAAAAGTATTAAGAATAAAAATAGCTAAGGAATTAATAAAAAGTATAAAAGAAATATTAGTATTAGTAATAGTTTTAGTAGTAACTTTAATAATATATTTCTCTTTAGTTTTAATATAGATCTTATAGCTCTAAATAGAAGTAATATAAAGAAGCTTTATATAAACTTTAACTTATATAGAGAGCTAATAAAAAAGTTAATAACTTTATTAAAATAGTAAAATAATAAAAACTTATTAAAATCTTTTTATTAATATTATAATAAATAAGATAGTTATAACTAAGAGAAGTAAACTCCTCTTAATAATAAACTATACTTTTATTATTTTAGTAGATTATTAGCTTTATAATATTAAAATAATAGAAAATAAGTATTTATATTAATATAAGCTAACTTAATAAACTTATTAGAGTAATAAATATACTAAATAATATTACTTAAAGAAATAATTAGTTTTAAAATAAACTTAAAGTATAAAAATAATATATCTTATTTAAAGATATTATAGTAAGTTATAATATTACTAAACCTCTTAGTTTTAGCTATAATAGATATATACTTTAAATAAGAAACTTTATAGAGAGGTTCTTAAGTATTATCTAAAAAGATATTACTAAAAATAAGCTAATATAAATAAAAGCTTTAATAAAATATTAAGAAAGTAATAAAAAAATAAAATAGAAATATATAAAAATAAGTATTTTAATAATAAAATAAGAAGAGAGAAGCTAATTAAAGTAAGTATATAAATTTTAATTTTCTAAAGTAAAAAAGAGGTTATTAAGGAGGTTAAACTCCTTAAGAATAAGCTTTTTATAGTTAGAGAAACTAATAAACTTAAAATACTTAGAAAATAAAGTGCTATTAATAATAATAGAAAGAGACTCTATCTCTATATTAAAGTCTAATAAAGTAAGCTATACTAAATTAATTATAGTGAAATAATAAAGAAAAAGTAAGTATTTTTATATAAGTAGTATTATTATAGAAGTAAAGAGAGTAGATTAATTAAATCTAAATAAGTTAGTAATTAATAAAGATTAAAAGCTAATTAACTTATATAAATAATAAGCTAAAAGTATACTAAAAATACTACTAAAATAATAAAAAGTTAGCTAAAATAATATTATAATTAATTAATTAACTTATTATTATATAGGTTAATAAGAAAAAGAAAAATAGAAAGTAAACTAAATATAAAAAATCCTATTATTATATTATTTACTTATAAAATATAAAATAGTTAGTAGCTTAGATTAATATAATATTAGCTTTATTTATAGTTTATACTAACTACCTTTAGCTTATACTATAATTATACTTATATAAAAGCTAGAGGGGGAAATATATATTATAAGCTATACTTATTATTAATATCTAAGTAGTACTATAGACCTAGGAGAATTCTACTCTTAGTAACTACGTTCGCTTAACTACTACTCTATACCTATTTTTCCTCTATATAAGGGGCTTCTTAGAACCCTCCCCTCTTTAGCTTAGATTCCTATAATTAAGGCACCCCTAAGTTAAATAAACTAAAGGCTAGCCCCTTATAATTATAATAATCCTTCTAGTTAATAAAATATAAAAGAAAATATTTTATACTTATTATAACTTTTTAAAGTTAATTATAACTATTACTAATACTTTAGCTTTTATACTTCTTTATTTATTAGTAAAAAAGCTTTAAAATTATACTTATTTTATTTAAAATCTTTTAATTTTCTAAGGATAAAAGGTCTTCTTTAAAAATATATTACTTAGTGTTATTATTATTATTATTTAAAAATATAAAAGCTTAAATCTCTATTTTTTTCTCTATAGCTTTCTAGATTATAAAATATATATTATTCTAGTAAGTATTATTATTTAAAATAAAAAAAGCTTTTTAGTATAACTTTAAGAAGATTTAGAAGTTAGAATCTCTATTAACCTCTATTATAGCTTTTTAGTATTATTTATAGCGTTATAAAGATACCTAAATAAATTTAATAATATTATAAAGCTAATTAATAAGTTTAAGCTACTATTAATATTCTAAATTATTATTATAACTTTTAAGCTTATAGAACTATAACTTAGTATATAGAGTCTCTTTATTAGTATTAAATAGGAACGCTTAGGCTAAGAGATTAAGGATATAGCTATAATATTATATATATTAAGCTTAGATATTTATCTCTATTATCTCTAGGTTTAATTCTCTATAGAAAGCCTAAAAGTAGATATTATTATTTATAATATTATTAGAGATAGTTACTCTAATTTAGTTTTAAATATAATAGTAGTTAATAATATTAATAAAAGTTATTATAAAAATAGTACTACTATAATTACTATAATATTAATAAAAAGCTAAAAAATAAAATTATAAAGTATTATTAGTATTAATAAAGTAACTAATAACCCCTATAAAAATATAAATATTTAAAGATATCTATAGATTAAATAATAAGTATATTTTTAACTTTATTATATAAAGTTCTTTAATTACTAACTTCTTACTATAATAGTAAATATTATTAAGATAGTTCTAAATAGATAAATAACTCTATAATATTTTACTAATAATCTTTATACTATAATATTATAATATTTATTAGAAATAAGAGTTCTTAAAATAAATAAATAAGAAGTTAATAGAAATAATTAAAGCTATATAAAGATTATATAAAGTAGTTATTTTAGTTTTAAGTATATTTATATAGCTAAATTAAAATTTCTTTAAAGAAAATAATATAGATATAGCTATTAATAATAATATTAGAATACTATTAAAGTTTTTATCTAACTAAAAAGAGATCCTATAGATTATATAAATACTTTAGCTTTATTAAAATATAATTACTATAGAGAAAAAGCTTAAATTAATATATTATAATAAATACTTTTATAAAGTAGATATAATAATAGCACTAAAAACCTTTAGTTAGTTTTTAGTATTATATTACTAATAACTTTAATAAGATCTTATTATATATCTCTAAATAACCTTAATAAAGAAGTTATTATAATCTTAAATCTAGCTAAATTAACTTTATTTTCTCTTATATAAAAACTATATTTTAAGTATATATTATTTACTACTAATAATAATGATTAGTAAGTTATTAATTATAAGATTTAAAAGGATAATAATAAATAAAGTAGTTATAATCTATATAGAGATATATAAATATATAGTAGTTAATAATATATATATATTATTAATTAATAAAGAAGTAGTAATAATAGTTAATATCTTAACTCTAAAAATAAAAAAGATAATAAAGAGTATAAATAATATATATAAACTAAAATAATAAATAACTTTTAGAAATAATATTTAATTATAATATTATTTATATTATTTAAACTATTATAATAACTTCTACTCCTTTAAAAAGTTTTATATTAATTAAGTATTAATTAGTATTATAAGAGCTATCTAAATATCTTTATTATTATATATAGTAATTAATAAGTTATTAATAGCGTTATATTTTAGTAACTAATTATACTTAGAAAACTAAAGTAGGAGCTAATCTATAGCTTCTTATTAGTTAATCTATAAATAATATAAGATATTAAATATTTTAATTTAATTAAGGGATATTAAATTAATTAATTAAGTAGTAGTAATAGCCTCACTTTACTTAGTTAGGTTATTTACGTTGTTAATTTACTTGCCTTTGTGGAGGCGCTGTCTAGGACGTCAGGACCCCGTCTTAGACAGCTAAAAACGCTAGCCGCTACACCTGAAGCTAGCATAATAGCTGAGGCAATGAACAGTGTTGAAATCCAAAGCCCATTAACCCGCATCACTAACCGATCTGGCGTTCTTGTACCCGTAACGTTTTGAACGATGGTGTTTTCAACTCCTAGAAGCATCCTGTGCGTCTGAAAGTTGAAGTTCCCTGAAATATTCAGAGACGCCACCGAAGAAAGCCAGAATGTGTTGAGAAGCTGAGAAAGTCTTTGGGAGAACACTGCATCCCCGACTTCGTAGATGTCCGTTCCATTCCAATTTCCAATACCTGGAGCGGAAAATGGGGCATTCGGATGGGTGAAGTAGGTCTCTAATGGTGAAGGGAATGGTTTGTACATTCCCATGCCCTGGGCCTCCCATGGTGTTTGGGTAATTCGAACGAGCGTTTCCATAAATGCGTTAAGAACTCCCGCTGGCACGAGTTTCTGGGACCCTTCTGCTGCAATGCCACCCAATACCGTTCTCACTGTCATGTTCTCCGGCTTCTCAGTTCGTCTAATGCGACGAGAGCCACAAACAGGTCCTTGGCAAGCAACGTCAACTTCGGCATGCGTCGTTGTGATAACACACGTAGCATTGGTGGTTATTTCCTTCGGTAAGTAATAAGCTTCGAGTATGAGATCCATGGGTGTTTTGCTGAATATGTTGCGAACTCCGGCGGGCCTGATGATGAGAACCCTGCCAGTGTTGTACAACCCAGTTTTATTCATGTATTTGGACCAGTTTCCGAGGTTCATTGCTTGTCCGCGCCGTACTGAGCAGTCTGCGTTCATATAGGAAGTATTCATGGTGAAAGAATAGTTCTGCCCCCGAGAAAAACCGCCCTGTGTTGCAACAGGAATGCCCATAATGGCAGACCAAATCATATCAGACCCATTGGGGCTGACATTGTACCAGCCCTCGGGATCGGCTGTCGTTGTCTGTGGATAGTGTTCAAGCATCGGAATCTTGACGTTCCCGAAAGCATCTCGAGGCCCTAGTTTGACTTCCTCGGAACTGGATAGAGCTGAGATGAAGGTCCCTTGAATCGAGGGCATAAGACTAGATCCGGCCGAGCTCACAGGACTCGAATGTGGAAAGACGGACATGAACTCGAGATATTCGAATGGATACGGCTCCGATACTTGTGAAGGGATCATCTCCATTATACGCAGAGCGGCCTGGCCTCCTAGAGGTGACATGGCCCAGAGAGCGACAAGGAACGGTACCAGAATGTTTGCACGCCGTAAAGTAAAGGGTGTCGTTACTGCACTGAAGACGGTGCGGCAGCTAAGGAGGTACTCGAGACTCAGAACCGTGACGCCTCGCTCCATCTTCCAGCCGGCTGCAGCTTTCAGCAAATTCGCAGCAACAGCGGCAAAGGCGATAGGAAAGATGGTCGGGCTATATGTTGCGGCCATGCGTAAGGCTGGAACCGGGTCCTCATCAATCGGCCTCCCATTATTCTGGAGGGCCATCATTCCGTAAATGATGAAACATATCGATGGTATGATGAGGAGGGCATCAAGAAGAAATTGCTGGATCGCGCTGGCAGAGTTCCTACTCCTGACGCCGTGGGAATCCTCTACAACGGCGAAATCGGTCTTCTTGTCGGAGCTGCTCTCGCTCATGAGGCTTTCGGCGGGGTCGCTCTCATAGTTTTGCGACGCGACTCGTTGTCTGTCGAGACTTGGGCCCCTAGGGGAACTAGAATCGTCTGTGATGCTGGACATGATGCGCAACTTTTAGAGGATAATGCATAGAACCGAGCGTGTAACGTAACAAGCGCTAGCATCAATGGATAGCGCTACGATGGGTGAAATGGTGTTATGGTTTGAGATTGACGGCACGGTGGAAAGAGGGGTACCATTTTGTGAAGAATTCTTTTGTGAATTTTTGTATAACTAAGGATATATAAGAGGTCCCCCTTACTCTAACTACCCCCTATATATCTAGTAAACTACTCCTATTAACTACTACTACGCTATAGCGATTATATATATATTTTTAAGTTCTTTTAATAAAGCGTTATACTTTAATAATATAAGATACTTAATTTAATTAATATTATATAACTTATTTATTTTAAAGTTTATTTTAATATACTTAAAATATCTCTATACTTTAGTTTAATAATATATTATTTTATTAAAATATACTAATAGAAAGTAGTAGTATATTTAATATACTATTAAGCTTTATACTAAGAAATTAAGTTATATATATAAAAATCTATATATTTTATCTTAGTTCTTTTAAGTAATTATAAAAAAGCTATTACTACTTTTAAAGTAATAATAAATAGTATTAATATAGTATAGTAATAATATCTTAATATTAAAGGAGTAATAGGTTATAGTAGTATAAAGAAAGAGATACTTACTCTTTATAATTAAAGTAATTTACGTTCTCTTTATATATTCTTATAAGTAGCTATAGAGGTTTCTCTATAAGCTATCCTAGCCCTTAATTATTTCCCTATGAGAGTTATATAGTAGTTAACAAAGTGCGCCTCTAGGCGGCAAACTGTAAAGAAGAAAACTTAGAAGGGAAGAAAGAAAGAGGGGTACTCTCTGGTAGTAATGCGTTATGTGCTGTAACTAGAGACATGCTGTGCCTCATGCTGTGCCTCATTCGGACTGAATGTCTGACAGGGGAAGTGCATTTCTGCCTTGAATTCATATGTTGGTTATGCTTGGCAGCTGAGTCGTCTGCGGGGCACAGCATACGCCTCAGGACGCAATGTGTGTTCACAAATACTAGGTACCTTACGCTGAGGAACCGAATAGATACCTAAGACAGCTGTAGGTAAGGTAAGTGTCATTACGACCATAGACTGCGGTAGTAAATATGTTCCTGGCAACGCGTACTGACACCGAATTCAGTTGTACGCAAGTACCACTTCAGTGCGGCCCCTTACACGACAGCTTCTAATCGAGTTTTCCCGTCTGCGCGGATATTTCTCGCTAACCGGGCGGATAGTGGGCATAGACGACGACAGACATAGAGAGAGGGATAGAAACGGTCATGACAGGAATAATCAGAAGGACATGGACGATAGTGATAATGAAACTGTTGAAACGATCTAATTCAGGTACTAAGTGATCCGCCCTCTTATTTAGAAGTATCCGCCCACATACCAAAACTCTTCTGATCTTCTATCCCATTGGGGTGACAATACTGCGTGTGATAAGCATGGCTTCCGGGGGGCCCATGCTTACCGCGTGAATTGCCATACTAAAGCCAAGTCCGAGTATCCAGCCTCAGCTCCTGCAAGTCACTGTGATACATGCTCATGACAGGCTCCCAGCAGCCTTTGGCGGGCGTTTGACAGAAGAGTCCCTCAAACAGGCCAGGTGGCCCTCCGACTCCTTCGAATCGTTACAATACTACCCGTTTATATTTACATACCGACGATCCGGAGAAGACAAAAGAATAGTAAGATACCTCAGCGTGTTATCATATGGAATCTACTTAAGGCTCTCACACTACTGAAAGATTTCCATTCAAAGTAGGACCCCCAGCAGGCAATACGTCTGGTTGTGCTAGTATCGACGGAATTTTACTTTAAGTCCAACTGCTGCTGGTGAGACAACAGACGATCCAAACAGTCGTGCCCATTTATAGCGGCTGACCAGAGGGAAGACCTTGCGCCAAGGCCAACAAGTTAGACACAGTCCCAACACTAGCTGGCTCTCGAGTGAAGCTCTCATTGTAGCCCCATTGCGTGATGTACAAACTGTGCACACCCTGTGCAACGATGGCGTTGATGTCGGTCTGCAAAGTAGACAGTGAAGCAGGCTGATACGGCTGCCAATCGTCATAGAAATCGTGGACGACTACGGCAGACTTGGCTTTCTGGGCTGCTCCGGATGGCAGAGAACTCAATGATGCAGGCGTGAAGGGGATATAAGTGCCACTCGGGCATCGGTCTTGTGGCGCATTCGGATCGCTGGTGTAGCAAGTCTCGATGGACAAGATGGCATCGGCGACATCGTAGAGCGAGTAGCTGGCGGTATTGACCGGGACGCCGGGGTTCAAGACGACGATACCAGTTTCAGCCTTTGCATAGTTTGACACTTGCGTGTAGTAGTCGAGTTGGGCCGGGTCGGTGTTGACTTCGTCAAAGAAGATGCCATCGATATGAATATCGTACGAGACGCCATCCCAACCATCTGCGGTTGTCCAAGCAGCGTAGGTGTCGACACCTTGCTTGACAATCGCGATATCACGGGGGTTGGTTTGTACGGTTCCAAGGGTCGAGATGTAGCCCAAGGTCACGGTGTTGGGGCGCTGGTTGATTTGGCCGATCCACTTGGCCCAGTCGATCTTGATACCGGCTTCGCTAGCGAAAGGCGGGCCGCTTGATGGGTTGATGATGACATTGAAAGTCAGATCCGGGTGGGCGTCGATGGCTGCGATGGCGGCTGTCCAGTCGACGGTGCCGTCGTATGGCTTCACGAGGTCGTTGATGGGGTAGACATATAGAGGTAGGAGGATATCGACGGCAGCTCTTGCGGAAGCCACGAGGGCGGCTAATGACAGGAGAGACCTCATTGCTTGAGACTTGATTGAGGTAGTGAAAGTGTCGATGGCATTGCCCAATCACTAAAACTACTCACAGTCCGAGAGATTCGGACTTTTATAGTCTGAGGTGACTAGGCAACAGCTTTCTGCAATGGTCAGCTTCAAGCTTCATTACTTGGCTAGAGCGGGCTAGAACAGTTCCCTGTAAGTGTGGACTGATGATTTGACACACCCTCGGCTGGGTGTCTAAGACTCCCGATTGGCCTAGCGAAAGTTGAACGCCTCGTGATGCGAAGTCTCAACTACTTGATGTCATTTGATCTACTCACTATGTAGCTCCAATCAATTATTTGAAGTAATTCAATAATTCCACGAAACTTTTGAGAGCGCAAGACATAGACTTCAGGGTGCTGAGACTTGTCAGGGGTGATGAACAGGCGAGGTTGAGACTAGTATCTCGTAACCAAAGGACTTCCTTCATGAGTCCATACACTAATTACCTTTCGGTTTTGCCCCACACACTGAAGATGATGTGCTGGAAAAGAAGGCGAGAACACAAGACCGGGCCGATGGATGCGAGTTGGGCTAGCTGATGTGAGATTCGAGCCAATATTGGCCAGATCTGGAAGCTGCCGAGAACTTGGTGGCAAATCGGCACTAGACGTCAAGTAAGCCAAAGATGAGGAGAACTCTTTTCACTTCAAAAGAATTGGATCGAACATGTTCGTCTGTTACGTTGTCCCGTCTGATGATCAAGGAATCGAACTGGTCGCACATACCCCTCAAATGGTTAAATGCCCCAAACAGTTCACATAAGCCAGATCTGATGGTGAGTGAGACATATGGCGTGCAGCGCTCTGATGCCTGGTCCATCCTGCTTGGTTGTATTACACCGGTGTTCACTGTGGATAGACAGTAAGTCGCCAGAGTGCTATGATGGCAATGGGCATGCGACTTGATGAGTGCAATAATCACGACAACGTGTTTGTGAAAACATCTAGCGATTCAAAAGATGCCATACAGAAATCAAGACGTAAAGCCGGATTCGGACACCAAAGCCCAGCCCGTGCCGACACCGCACTCTCTCGGGCCAAATCGCTGCCAAAGAAGATCATGTGGCATCATGACAGACCCGCATGACAGCATCTTGGTGAGAATCGAAATGACCCGCCCAAGATACTGCTAACAAAATCTCAATTTTCTTGAATGATACAACCACAACAAGTGGCGCAGGACGGGACGGGTCGCGGGAGTGAGATCTTCACAAGCGGGTCGGCGCCTGTGGCTGCCGTCCCGACCACCAAAGATCGGGGTCTCGGGGCCCGTAGTGTCCGCGTTATGCAGCTGCGACCCGCTTTCCCGAGGCGCCGTCATTGAGAAAGTCTCCGATGACATGCCGAAGGATTCTGATGGGAGGAAACGCCTCTGTAGGTTCAATCACGTCAAAAGCAACTTTCAAGATGAGAAGGTCTGAACCAGGGCACCGTTGCTACAGATCAGTGAATCAACCGAACACGAGTCCCGCCCAGATCAAACTGGACCCTGAACATCGCTGATAACCCATCTTGCCCACATTCACTGGGTTCAATAGTGGGTTTTTTCCGAACGCAGTGGCATCCATCTGTTGCAACACTTTTGGTGTTCGATGTTCGTTGCAATCGCTAAAATGCTGCATCGATCTGCTTGGCAACAGTTGTTCCGACCCCCGTTTGACAGCTCTGGGAGACGGACTTCACCCACCTTCAATCCCGGGTATCTGACATACATGGATTCCCGGGCTTTAGTCTCGTGGCCACCAGAGCAGCGATGACGATCCAAACCCGGGTTCATTCTATGTAGCGGCAAGGCATCTCACCGTTCTTTGTCGGACAGAGTCGGGAAAAATTGAACGCACTGCCTGGAATCTCCAAGGTCCTTCGTGTAATAGCCGCAATATTACTCCGAGCGGGATGCCGTCAGAGCCAGCGCACGGAGACGACCCCCGTGAGACGGATCCCGTCCAAGGCCCGTCGAGTTCCCGGCCAAGATGGAGTCGTAACGCTAGCACGAAACTCTGGACAAAGTAATTTGGTGCCGAGCTTCAGTGGAGATGGCAGATCGTAGCGCAGCCTTATAAAACCCTCCGCCGGCGACAATGCCATCCATCACAGTCGCCTTCAGTTCATGTTACTTCAGCATCCAACAACTAATCAACATCCATCTTATTTCAGCAATAACCACAACATGGCCAGCGAGCCTTTCAAAGCGATCATCATCGGCGGAGGCCCTAGTGGTATCATCGCCGCACACGCCTTCTACCATGCCGGCATCGATTTCGTCGTCCTGGAGAGGCGGACAAACATCGTAGAAGATCTTGGCGCAAGTCTAGTCCTCGGTCCTACGAGCATGCGCGTCTTCCACCAGCTCGGCATTCTAGAGAAGCTCATGGAAATCGGCATGCTCCTGGACGACAACAAAGGCTTCACTACCGACGGTTTCAATTTCAAGCAGTCCTCCGCATTTGACCTTCTCAAGGAGCAGTACGTCGTCCGATTTAACCGTCTCTTCGACACCAGCGAACCCAGGTACTGACACCCGCCACAGCCACGGCACAACGCCCCTCGCGTTCCACAGGGCGCATCTCATCCAGTCCCTCTACGACACCCTCCCCGAGGACGCCAAAACACACTACCACACCGGCAAGAAGCTCGCCAAGATCACCACAACCGACACCGGCGTCATCGTCAATTGCGAAGACGGCTCTTCCTATGCGGGATCCGTGGTCATCGGCGCCGATGGCGTGCACTCCGCCACCCGCCGCCAAATGCGCCGCCTCGCCCTCGAAGAAGACCCGGCCCGCGAATGGGACCCCGAGAAGCCGTACGAGACCAACTACCGCTGCATGTGGGCGTCGTTCCCCCGTCCCACTGCCGCCGGTCAGAGCTACGAGACGCAGGGCGTGGACCAGTCTGTGATGTACATCACCGGCAAGGAAAGGGGCTGGATTTTCTGCTACGAGAAACTGCCTGAGCCGACGAAGGAGCGGATCTCATTTACCGAGAAGGAGCTCGAGGAGTACGGCGCCCGGTTTGCGGAGTGGCCTATTACCGGCACCCTGAAAGTCAAGGATGTCTTTAAGGAGCGCTACAACGCGGGCGGCGCCGGCCTCGAGGAGGGCATCTGCAAGCACTGGAGCTTTAAAGGCCGGATCGTGCTTGTGGGAGACGCGGCGCATAAGTTTACGCCGAATGCCGGTCTAGGGTTCAACAACGGCGTGCAGGACGTCGTCGCAGTCTGCAACGGTCTGCGCAAACTCATTGCCGAGTCCAACGGCACCCCTGGATTTGACGCATTGGAGAGCTTGTTTGAAGAGTACAAGACCGACAGGATGGAGGGACTGGAGAAGGACCTAGGACAGTCTGCGCGCCTGACGAGACTGCACGCATGGGCTACGACGAAGGACTGGTTCATGGCGAGGTACATCTTGTCTTGGGGGTTCATGCAGAGGATCCTCTTGGCCTACATTGTGTCCCCGGCAATCCAGAAGGCCAAGGTGTTCGACTTTATCGCGGCGTCGGAGCCGTTTGAGCCGGGTTCGTTCAAGTGGCTGCATCCACTGCTGAACACCGTTTCCAAGAACCGGGCGCTCTGATTTACTTCTCTTTTGTTGTTTAAATGAGCATTTGCAGCGGGTAGCGACGGATAGACATGATTTGCATTATTAGATGTACCATCACTCTTCTCTAATTTGACCAAACACATTTTTCGTTCGACTGCTGTTTTGGCTCCAAAGCTGGACATTCTCAAATAGACGAGATTTGACGTTGGAAAAGAGTCCGATCTGCTGGTGAGTAGGAAATTTGAGTGCTGACATGACCCATCATTACAGCAGGGGCCCCAGGGTGTTTAGCTGGTAGCCCTCCCCGATCATGGACGATTCAGTGAAGTAGAGATCACTTACACAACGAATGTTGAACACGACTTTGCTTCAGGGGCTTGTTAAAAAGATTAAGCGATTGATTCCTTAATCTTAGATAATATGTGGTTGCTTCTTTTGGGGAGGCTATTGTAGTATATTCGTCGGCCTCGGCCTACATCATCGGGCAACAGCTAACGGACGCACCTAAACGTCGTTGTCAATACCTAAGGTACCTACCTACCTTACGCATGTAAGTCAGCCCTCATAGGCACGTCAAGTTCAACCTCATTCTGAACATGCGTGCTCGCCAAACAGTCCCATTTTGAGGCCTCACATTCCTAGCCCCAGGCAAAGCCTTTTGTACGCAGAAACCCCATACCTCTTCCCTTCTAACTTTGTTTCTCTCAGTTTGCCGCCTGTGGGCGCACCTTTTTGACTCCCGTATGCGAGGACCAGGATGGCTCACAGAGAAACCACGAATTATGGCCATACGCAGAAACCCCATTTCACGGTCCCAACTAGCAACATTTTCAACAATAACTCTATCCACCTTCCATCTCGGATCATACCGATTGCGGCATGCAGTTCTTACCGTAGCCCTCGTGGGCGCAAGGATAAGCACCAAATTATCCTACCCAAGGACCTGGGGAAATGGTTCGTCCAAAATGTGACAACGATCAGCGCCCCGGAGGCTGTGCAGGGCAACAACGGTCAGCCACCAGCATGTTCCAAGCCCGGACGAACCGCCGATGAACCTGAACGGGCCGCCAAGTCCAGGGCCAATTGGCCGAGCAAGGGGCCTTCGTCAGCATTCAGGCCACCCTCATGGCCTTGGAAGGACCCCAAGAAGCCCAGAATGCGTCATCCTACGTTCTCACGACCCGATTGACTGGATGAGAGAAGCCAAGGTTGCAAAACTTGTTTGGAACGCTGCATCGTCGAATCGCAGAGGATTTTGCAGATACTGATCAAGAGCTTTAATATCTAGATAATCGCAATGCTGAATCTTTGGGGCCCTCTGTAGCTCTCTCACGTACACACGCGCGAAATCCAGTTGTTGCTGCACCACCACCAGTGAATAATACCACGATATTGGCATCTCAAGACTTCAACATGCATCTCACAATATTTAACCCGGCACTGCTCCTCTTCCATCTCACATCCGCTCAAACCGTCGTGGTTACCACCGTCGCCCCGGCCCGGCCGACCGCGGTCCCGGAATGGAACTCAGACGATACCTTCACCTCCGCCGTGCTCAACAGCACCAACCACTACCGCGAGCAGCACAACGCCTCAGACGTGTCGTGGAACGAGACGCTCGCCGACTTTGCGGTCGACTACCTGCGCGGCATGGACGACTGCGACTTTGAGCACTCGGGCGGGCCGTACGGCGAGAACCTGGCGATGGGGTACGCCAACGTGACGCAGAGCGTCGAGGCGTGGGGCGAGGAGCGTGACGACTACGACTTTGACGACGCCGAGTTCAGCGAGGAGACGGGCCACTTTACGCAGCTCGTGTGGAAGGATACGACGGACGTCGGGTGTGCGAGGAAGCGGTGCGAGGATGATGCGTGGTATTTGGTGTGCGAGTACTGGCCGAGGGGGAACGTCGTCGGGCAGTTCGCGGAGGAGGTGCAGGAAGAGGAGGAGAGCCTTGGGGGAAGGAATTCGCCGGCGATGTTGGCGCTGTTCGTGGCTGGTGCTTTTACTATGTGGATGACGGCATAGAAATCATTCGTTTGAATGAAGAATTATGTGATGTGGATTGAGGGGGAGGAAGAACGGTGGCGAGATAAATGAGGCCATCGACATCACGGAGCTAAGCCATTTTGGGCAACTGCATCATTCTCCAACCATATTTTGCTAGGTCGACCTGTTCCTACCATCGCTTTTATATACCCATTGTGTTCTGAAATTCATCAAGAATTTATTTCCTAGTAAAAAGTAGAGATGGCGTCCAAGGGGCCGAAAATTGAGAATGCCTCGGGTCTATGTCTACATATAAGTCCAAGTCCTTAGGATCTGTCCTCCGCGACGAACCCTTCCCAGGTCTTCATGTATTTCACAAAGCTGTCGCTCAATCCTTGAGCCTTGAGGTATGCCTCACTAACTGGCAATGACGGTGACTGATGTTCTGAGTTCTCCTCCAATCGTTTTGGGAAGTCGTGCTCAAGGATGGCCGCCCTGCCGAACATGACAAAGTCGCAGCCCCCCTCCAGAACAGTAATGGCCTCTTGGAGATCCATTATCTTCCCAGTCGCCCCAATGCGCACTGATGATCGAGGAAGATTCATGAAGATACTCAAAAAGGTCTTCCCTTGCAAGGGTGCCTCTTGGGTCACCTTCTTCCAGTCCCAGACCGCCAGGTCCAAGTAGTCAATCTCCTCTTCCCTAATTGCCTTAGCGAGGACCTCATACATCTCTGTCAATGGCACGCCATATCTCTCAAGAGATACACGCAGACCTATCTGGAAGTCCGGCTTGCAGTTTTGGCGGATGCCTCTAATGACTTCGAAGAGGAACCGCGATCGGTTCTCGAGCGAGCCTCCGTATTTGTCTGTTCGGTGGTTGAAGAGAGGCGAGAGGAACTGCATGGGAATCCATCCAAAAGCGGAGTGCACCTCCACGCCGTCGAAGCCTGCGGCTTCAGCTCTCTGCGCTACGGCTATGAAGTCGTCTCGAACAGCCTCAACCTCTTTCAGCGACAAACCCCTGACACCGCTGTCTGGGATATCTGATGGCCCGACGATGTCATTGACAAACTCAGGATTGGCTCTGAGACCTGCATGATGAAGTTGGACCGAAGACAAAGCCCCATGCTTTCTTATAACGTCGGCTATGCGGCGAAGTCCTTCCAGGTGATGATCACTGTAGATGCCCATCTGGCCCGGGAAGGCTTTGCCGTAAGGGTGGATGTTAGCTGCACAGGTCATAACCATGGAGAACCCGCCCGCAGCACATCGCTCAAGCCAGTTGACTTCATCTTCGGAGACCGTTCCGTCGGGATGACATTGCCAGTTCGTGAGAGGGGCGAGGAGGATGCGGCTTTTGACAGGGGGCCCGCGCTTGAATGATAGCGGTGAGAATAGATCTTGGGGTCTCATGATGAACTAAGAGTTCTGGAAGCTTCCGTTTCTCGAGTAGGGATGTTGAAGGGCACTTTCATTCTGAATTCTGAATGTTCAAGTCCAGCAGACAGTTCTGCTTTATCTTCAGCGTTTAGTTCGTAAGAGTGATTTATGGACGATGGCTTTGTGGCCATTGGGCCTGACCAGTATCTCGACATTGCTAACCCCCAAAACTTTCATTCCAACCCATACTGACAAATACATCATGAAGCTTTTTGCTATCAACCACCAAAAGTGAAGTAGTGGATCATCGCAGCCCGTGAAGTCTCCAACAAACCCGCTAAGACCCGCTGTCTCCAACATCTCCAACCCTCTCCAACTTTCCAACTCTGCGGCCAAGTCAAAAACCGAATCAGCATTCGGCAGAACTATTCACGCCGGCTACCTTACTACAGAAGCCGATTAGGTATACGATTGATAATAGCAAAAGTAGTTGTCCGGAATATGAATTCCTCATGATCGTTCTCTTTGCTGGTATCCCGCGCCGAAAAGCCTCCACTTCGGTCACGATGGCTCGGACCCGCATCTTCGGCCGGGCATTGTGAAAAGTCGGAGAAGGGCCGGCATTACTTCCCGCAGATTCTAAACTATTAAGCTCAAGCCTACGTTTCTTGACCTAAGTCCACCTCGACTTAGCCATCATCGTATGTATGGAGCCAGACGCCCATCTCCTCCGCGTTCGCTGACAGCGCAACATCGCATCGGGCTGTCAGCTCTCAGTCTACGTCGCACAGCCGTAACAGGGCTCGCTGACAGAACTCTTTCTCAGCTCCAGCTACTGCAAAGCCAGCCTCCAGGCGAACGCTGTTGTCAGGGTCTGCGTGCTAATTCCAGCAGAAACATATTCGACAGGATGAAAGATTCTGGTTGATTTGCCTAATATTAGTTGCAGCCCTTCTCGGGCATTGGTTCGCTTCTGGAAAAGCTCCGCCTGGGAACCCGTCCGCTGCATCTGCCGGCACAATCGCTCGGCGTCAGCACTAGCGGGGGCTGCATTTTCAATTCGCTGAATCGCACTGCCTGCAGTTCTCTCAGGAACTGATGCAACATCCGGGCTGACAACAAAAGCTTCCACCAGAAACTCGGTGACAATATTCCCCATCTTAGACCCTTCCGGAAAGAGAAGTTGGCTATCTCGGACTTTGCGATATTGGCCAAGCAGGTGCTAATGATTTCAAACGGGTCATCAAGTGTTCTTCCCTAGTATGAACCACCTCTCAATCGGCCGCCCACCGGAAGGTCTGATGTCACCTCATCTACGCCACGGCGAAGCGAACCGAACTGGCCAGGGTGTTCGGCGGCGTAAGAGCCCGGGGCAGAGACGATCTAGACTGGAGCTGCAGACTTTGAGTCGCATCGTCAGTCGTAGTCTGCATTCGCGAGTTCTTGGCAACACCATATTCCGTGGTCGTGAAGCGGGGGGATACCGATGAAGGAAGCTGAGCTTCCTGGATCCGCGTTGTCTAAGACCTGCTTGCTATCACTGGAGCAAAATGGCCCAGGTACATAATCCGAACATCATCCCCCGCAATGGACGAACATGGCATGGAGTGTTGAGCCAACAATTCGGTTGCCATCATGATACAGATGTCGGTTATTGCTCTCGCCGGCGCTGTGTTCGCTCATAACGTCCTCGCTGGCGACCTTGTTCCCCGGACATGGCAGGGCCAGGAGTACGGCTGCAGATGCTACTTCGGTGATGGCTGCTGGCCCAAGGCGGACGCATGGGCACAGCTTAATGCCACTGTGAATGGGAACTTGGCTGTCCATGTCCCTCCTGAGGCGGCGTGTCACAACACCTTTGAAGGAATCCTCGGCAACATCTCGACATATGATGCCGCTAAGTGTGCTGAAGTAACTGAAAACTGGGACAAGGAGCAGTGGACGTAAGTCAATCCCCGGGTCATCTTCAGACCTCACCACATAGCAGGGCGAGAAACTGACACGCGCGCTCGCTCACAGGACCGATCAACCCGGCGTCGTTTTATGGAAATACTTCACTAACACAACCTGTCTACCAACCCAAGACCCCACGCAGCCCTGCACCTTGGGATACTACGGCGTCTACGTGGTGACAGCTACCAAGAAGGACCACATCAAAGCCGGCGTCGATTTCGCGCGCGAGAACAACCTTCGTCTCATCATCCGCAACACTGGCCACGACTTCATCGGTCGCAGTGTCGGTTGGGGCTCCCTCATCGTCAACACCCACAGCTTCCAGGATATCACGTTCAGCGACACGTGGGCCGGTCCCGGGAACTACACCGGAGGGACCGTCACCGTCGGCGCCGGCGTGCAAGGCCGCGCCCTCCTCCGCGCAGCCAACGCCCAAAATCCTCCCATACTAGTCGTCACGGGCGAGTGCCCGACCGTCGGCGTTGCGGGCGGTCTTGTCCAGGGCGGTGGCCACGGCCCGTTGACGCCGCTTCACGGCATGGCCGCCGACAACGCGCTCGAGTTCGAGGCAATCACTGCCGACGGAGAGTACGTCATCGCCAACGCCGACGAGAACCCCGACCTGTTCTTCGGGCTCAAGGGGGGCGGCCCCTCGTCATACGCCGCCGTCACATCCGTCACCTTCCGCACGTACGCGGAAGAGAAGGCGTCTGGGGGCGTATTGTACATCAACAGCACGCTGACAGAAGACGAAGACGTGTTCTGGGAGGGCGTACGGGTGTTCCACAAGTGGTCGAACCATCTCGTTGACAACGGGCTGTACGTCTACTTTGAACTCGGTGCGATGATGCTCGAGGTGCAGCCTTTTGTGGCTGTGGGCAAGACGCAGGGCGAGTTGGACAAGATCCTTGAGCCGATGATTGCAGAGCTCAAAGCCAGTAATGTGTCGTTCGAGCATTCTACCAAGGAATTCGCGACGTTCTTTGACTTATACATCGATCTCTTCCGGGACGAGGAAGCAGGCAGGCACACGTTGACTGGCGGGTGGCTGTTCGCTCACTCCGATGTCGAAAAGCGGAACGATCAGATTGTCGACGCTTTCAAGACGGTGATCAATCCGAGGGAGGACTTGAAGGGCTTGGGGTACATCGTGGGACACTTGTTTGACGCGGGACACAGCTGGCCCGAAGCCAACAGCGCGACGCACCCGGTCTGGAGAAACGGCACAGACTTTGTCATCAGCGTTCTTTTTGTGCCAGTGGGTGCGACTTTGAAACAGAAGGCGGATTTGCAGGATGTTTTGACGAATATCCAAGACGAGGCTTTGCGGCAAGCCGGACCTGATGGTGCCACATACGTGAATGAGGTGAGTGGTACCCCGACGAACACTGCGAAGAACACAGCAACTGACCTTTATCATGCAGGCCGACCCCTATCAGGCTAACTGGCAAGAACATTTCTGGGGTCCGCTGTATCCTACCCTGTTTGACCTGCGCAAGAAGTGGGATCCAGATGGTGTTTTCTACGCCGTCTCCACGCCTGGGACGGAGGGCTGGGAGGAGATCGAGTATGGTACGAGACTTTGCAAGAAGCTGTAATGAGTGGAATCAATGATGTATATATGCGTCTATCATGAATGGTATGAGTAGAATCTATTCGCATTCCGACATCATTGAATCACTTGCTTTCCTGGCTCAGGATACGTGGGAACAGGCAGGTGTCGCCGTAACCTTGTCACAATCTCCACGTAATGCTCCTCGTTCTCCGACGTGATGATGTTGTGTCGAATGAAGAAGTCAAGCATCACAAGCACGCAGTTGGGCTTGAACTGTCCCTCCAACATATTCCTCTTCACTTCCGCAATGGTCATGAGCTCGAAGCCCGACACCTCGTCATCCCCGGGCACAGGCTCGATCGCCTCGGGCAGCTCGAGGTCGTAGCAGTACAGCACTGTCGGGAAGAACGTGCCCTTTGTCGCGTTCATGCTAACGTAAGTGACCGCGCCAACCGCCCGCGCGTTCTCCTTCACAAAGTCGGCCGGGAGCGAGGCCTCTTCGGTGGCCTCGGCGACGATGCAATCGAACGGCGAGTCTTCGGCCTTGATGCCTCCAGCCACAGTGGTGTCCAGCAGATCGGGAAACGTGAACAGGTGCGCGCTGCGGCGAGGGACCCAGATACGCATGCCCTCGGCGCTCTTGACGTACGCCGTCATGTGCGCCCCTCGCGAGGAGATGCCGAACAGCGGGGCGGGGAAGCGCTCGATGGAAACGAACTCGTTCGCGCCGAGGATGCGGAAGTGCTCGCTGTGTCGGCCGCTCAGCGTCGGGAACTTGTCAGTGAGATTGATGGCGGCGTCGACTACGCGCTGGAGCGCTGCGGTGGCGGCCTTGCCGGCATCGTCGCCGTCCTTTGCTATGGTGTCGAGGAGGCGCACCTTGCGCTCGTCATGATCGATGCTGAAGTCTGCGGTCCAGGGGAGACGCTCTACGGTGCTTTGAAGCATGAACCCATGCGGGCGATGATCCTTTGGGAGATACAGCCTGTAGAGGGTGTTGAAGTCGAAGTCTAGGGGAACACTGATGAAGGAGTCAGGGATGATGAGATGGAGATGAGTGAGGCGGGGTAGTTGACGTACTTATCGACCTTGTTGACGAGGGGCATCCAGCTGTTTCGCTTGGCCGGCGTCTTCACCTGTGATTCCATACTGAATAAATCTTTTTTTACAAAATTTAAAGATTGGATTGCGAGTCCGTCAACAACAAATTTCGTCAAAATTACAGACACTGTTGACTGAAAACGAACACGCGTGAGGATGCAGGGGCACCGAAAGATACGTACATTGACCCGCATTGGCTTGGGGTTAATTAGGCCCTGAATTTTGTTATGGCGGTACAAATTCCATGATTAGAATCTCCGCTGCCAAGGTTGTCCCACTATCCGTCGCTGTACAGAAGGGTGCGTGTCATTGTAGGTCTGCTATTATTTTCAGGAACCTTTCGTTTTCTTCTCTCCGTCTGAGGCCATGATAGAAAAGTTTCTGATGTTCGACGTCACAGAGACTCTCATTGTGGGCATGGATAGTTGCGATGCCGATAGCGGAGTTGCATGACGGATTCAGGGAGTGTAGTACCCGTAACATGACTTGCTGGATCTCCGCTTAATCGTCGGAGATCGCGCAGAGAAACAGTGCTCCTGAGACTCATTCCTTGCATTCCCCCGTTCATTCTTTTTGCAGGCTTTCTGGCGAGATGAGGCTTGGGTCAATCACCAGCTCTTCTTCTCTGTTATCGTCTGCAGGATCCGCCGCGGTTCCGTCCCACATCTGCTGAAGCATGTTTGCAATCACAGCTAGCATTCTCGCAGACAGAGTGTCGCACGACTCAGTGAGTTGCTGCTGAATCAGCTCCCTGTGAGCAGGAGACTGTGCGCAGGATCCTGCCATCGAGATTGGCCACAGCATCACTCCGATGCTCTCATGTCCTTTTGGCACCAACTTCAGCTCCTTCATGAAAGATTCGTAGCAGTCGTTTCGCCTCGACGCTTGCCAGAATTTGCCGTCCACGGGCGATTCGTAAAGCAGTATGAGCATAGCCAATCGCCACAGCGTCCAGACTTGCCGGACCCGTAGGCTTGTGTGTGGTAGTGCGGGCTCCCACGACATGATTTGCATCTCAATCGCTAATAGTTGTGTGACGCGTTCGTCTTTGTCGATGTTGGCCGCGCCGTCCGCGGCTCGGAGCCGGGCCAGATGATGGATCGTCAGAAGCCCAGCAATGAACGGCGTCTGGAAGAGTCCGCACTCTTCGCTGAGCTCCGTCGCCGAGGCTCTGTGTTCAGCGTCCCACAGATGGCCGGCGAGTATGGGCATGTCCATTTGATTGACAAGTTGAGCGGATGTGAAGGGTGAAGGGATGGTCTCCACAGCTTCATCCACGCGCAGGAACATGCAGACCCTCAGCATGTTCCTGTATAACTTCTGGTTGATCCCCAGGCGTACCGAACTTGACATGTTCTGGAGTACGTGGCTGGCAAAGTCGACGTGGTTTCGGGTCGAGTCTCCGCGAGCAGATTCCGTCAAGGCCAGCATCAGACTCGCGGCACAGAGGCAGTCCGGCCGGTCGTCCTGGGCGCCAGTCCCGCTCAACGCAACACGAGCCCTCATTGCGGATAGGGCTTTGGAGTAGCAAGTGCTAGCAAGCTTGAGAGCCTTATCATTCTCAGGGTGGCTCAGCATGTACTGCAAGCTGCTGAGTGCTAGGACAGACCGAAGTACCAGATTGTCGCTCACGATGAGAGGGAGCAGGGTGCTGACGTAAAGCTCAGTGTCGACGTTGTCGACGGACATTGACGGCATCGATCGTGAAAGGAAGTGCTGGAAGAGCATCTGGAAAGATCCCTCATCGCAGTCAAGATCTGGTGGGACGATGAGTGGGACATGAGAAATCTTAGGGGCCATGCGGAGGTGTTCGGCTCGTGACCGAAGGCTCTCTGGAGATGTCTTTCTCGGACCGTAGTCTTTGGCTGACTCTGACGGTGAGTTGCTGTCAGTATTGGAGTTGACATTGCTCGCCCGCGAAGCTGTCCACAAAGGGCCAGCTGGTAGGAAGCTGAGGTTCGGTCCTCGTCTGCTGACACTTGTCTGAGGTCCAGAAGTCGAAGATGCAGCCGCAGGGTCGACTACAGTATCATACATCATAAGCAAGATTAGCTTGGAGTATGTGACACACAGCATAAAGACACGATAGTCTTGCGGGTTTCACTCACAGCAAAAAGAGTCGACCGTCTGGGGTGCCGTCCAATTATCTGGCCAGACGCACTCTGTGCCCTTCCTTGAGCATAAGGAACATATAGGCTGCCTCTCGTCGCACTTCTTTCTTCTAGCTCTGCAACCTAGGCAACCTGTCCTCTTCCGCTTGTGTCCAGATGGTCTTTCCATCGTAACAATCTTTGAGAAGGGGTCTCAAGATGCGGTGAGGTTTGCCTTGAGTTGGGGGCAACTGAGTGGCCGGCAGAATGATTTACGCATCAACAGAACGAATGATTTATGAGAAGCAGTTGCTCAAATTCATGATTCAAGCCCGTTAAGTTGAGCTGCGCCTACTGTTGTTGAGGTAAGGGGGGACGAAAAAGTACGTTAATGGTGTGAGAACCAAGGCAGTGGGAGTGGACTTGCCGAGTACCGAAACTCCGCTCTAGCGTCATCCCATTGTTTGGGACAGTACAATAACCTTCGCACACTAAACCCCCTACGATTCGCTGGTACATACAGAACCCACAGGCTCTAGCCAGGATCTAGGAGGACGGTAGATTGGCGTCCCGCTGAGCTTAATTGGTGACATATTCTACAGTTAAAATACTAACAGTGACCAATAATCTGGACGGGTTGCCGAGACGTTCAACAAAGGAAGGCAGGCGTTTCTATGATACTATTTCCTTTATCATGAATCTTCATGATTAGTGATCAGACTCAGCCCATGCCATTGCGCAGCTCAGCCCCCACTGGCGCACACCTAGCTATTGCTCTTCAGAACGACCCAACGATGCACCAAGTCAAGATTCTGATACCACGGAAGCTGACCGTAGCTGTAAACTGAGTGGCTTTAGACCGAATATCCAGAGATACTAGTAGATGATACACTCCTGTCGACAGGGAAATGAAGGCTGGCCTGAATGACCTGTCGAAAATTGAAATCTTTGCAATTCGAACGCAGGAGATAGCAAAGTTCAGCACTGCCACATCTCATACATCGCATTTGAACTGAACAATGAAATATCAATATTCCATGACCCTATGACTCCCGGTTTCACCAGAGTTGTTCACCTCTGGTGTGATATTTTCGCTGTTTGTAAGGGGCGGAGCCCGTATACGGCGCAGAGACGGGCAACGGAACACTCGGCCAGCGTCGCCGTCGCTCAGACGCTTTAGAGGCTTCGTTTCGTCCCTATCGCCAACTCTACAGGCACGTTAGACTAGTCTTCTTTAGGAATGCTAAGCGCTAGTTGCTTGTGAAGTCTTCGGAACGGCACCGAAACCCGAACAGCTCGTATGCTCTCGGCTTCAATGCCACTTCACAGGTCAGTTTATTCGAATGTTCGTTAGTTAAATGCAGTGGTCCGACTCATTTAGAATGATTCATGCTGGCGCAAAGTCAATGCTCAAAGTGTCTTCACCGACTTCATTTTCCGAGGTTTTGACGCCAGGTCGGCTTTGCAATGTACAGATGAAAGCTCTTGAAGTGTTTATCTAGTGACCTTGCTCAACTCTTTTCAACTCAGGTACTGAACCAGTATTACAAGTCTATTGACATGGCCTCTTGCCATCGCCTAACTTGAACCATGTCTACGTGATTTCACAAAAATATCATTTCTATGCGCTCTTTGACACGCTCGTCTCTCTCCGAGGCGAGTCTACAACCTGCCCATTATGAATGAAGAGGTCGCCGTGGTCGTAATCCGAGATGGCATCCTCAATGTAAGCGTAATCAAGACCGCGAATCTCGTCTTCCTCAGTGGCGCGGAGATGGCATCCGGGAATCTTGTTGATGACGAACAGCAAGATGCAGGATACGAAGAAAGACCACGCAGCGCAAGTTGTTCCGCCCGCGAGCTGAAGACCCAGTTGGCGAAAGTTGCCGTTCCACCAACCGCCGTCGTAGGTGTTGCTCACACCATCAAGTGCGGGGACCATCTTGTGGGCAAAAAGACCGGTGAGGATGTCGCCAACGTAACCGCCGACGCCATGAATTGCGAAAATGTCAAGTCCGTCGTCGACACGGAAGAGATACTGGTATTTGACGGTGTAGTACGAGCAAATCGCTGTGAGAACACCAACCAGCGGTGAGGCATACACGAGCACTAAGCAGATGATTAGTTTTCGAACAGACCGCGCCTCAAGTCCGATTGCTTACCGAAGCCTGCAGCCGGTGTAATTCCAACCAGGCCAGCAATGATGCCGGAACAGAATCCAACAAGACTGAACTTCTTGATATAGAAGTAGTCGAGCAATACCCAGGTGATTCCACCACCGCAAGCAGCGAAATTCGTGTTGACAACGACGTAGATGGATCGGAGACTGAGATTGGCCGTGCTGGCGCCGTTGAACGCAAACCACCCGAACCAGATGAGAACCGTTCCAAGGACCATCAACAACGGATTATGCGGTTTGAAGTGCGGCGCGTATTTCTTCTTCGTCACTGCGTCGTCACTAAGTCTTGGGCCAAGCATCATAGACCATGCAAGGGATCCGAAGCCGCTGGCAATGTGGACGGGGCCAGAGCCGGCGAAGTCGTAGAGGCCAAGGTTGTAGAGCCAGCCACTGGGATTCCATTCCCAGTGTGCCAAACTACCGGGAGTGAGTATTTCGTTCTGCGGAGGGAGTTTTCATACTTACACATAATAGACAAATGTTGTCCAGCAGAGAAGAAAGAGCATGCTTGGCCAGAGACGGCCGCGCTCCAGCATCGCGCCCGCCAAGATCATTGCTGTAGCTGTGACGAAGGTGAATCCGAACGCAGCATCTAATTGCAAAAGATTAATCACGTGGCCTTACACGATCGACGCTTTTCTTCAAAGATCTTACAGAGGATGTCTGGAATATCAGAGTTGGCAAACGACGGAGAGGCGAGGATGTTGTGGAACACGCCAACCGACAAGTCGCCCAAGATCGGATTCGATACCCTTGACTGATATAACGAAGCTCCGTAAAGCCAGTACTGGATGCCGCATGCACATGCGCAGAAGAGAGACTGCAGGATCATCGTCAAAGATGACTTTCGGCGATGCATGCCTGCATACAGGAATCCAATGGCTGGCGTGATCTGCCAGCAGAAAATTGTGCAGACCAGAACCCAGCAAAGATCGCCCTACACGGTGTCAGTCGCCCGCAATATTCTTCTAACCCTCCGTGCTACTTCAGAGACTAGTATTCACCTTGTCGTATGGAGCGTTGAGATCATGGGTAAGGGGGTCGCCGCCGGTCGGGTCGACGGCGTAATCGGGGAATTCTGTCACCGGGATGATCTCCGCCATGTTGGCAGCTGTTCACGATATGCCTCTGGAAGAGTAAAGATGAACACCTGCACGCGGGAGCTAATACAAGCGCGCGTCTTTCTTATTCTTTAAAGAACCAGGACGACGGGCCGATCATATGCAAGACCGGGCATGGAAACTTCGGAACCACTTAAATGTTTCCAGTGTCTCGGGCTCACAGTGTCTCCAGCCTGTGGCTATCACTCGAACATCACCGAAATCAGATAAGGTTGATACCCAGCCCGAATTGTGTCAAAATTAAGCATGCTACTATTCTCTTGGCTCTCATCACCACACTGATACCAGATAAGGCCAATTGCCCTGATTGGCCTGAGGTACCCCGGATATCCTCAAGGGACGCTGCCAAGCGTTCGTCAACGCAAATCAGACCAAAAGACCTATCTTACACCCGAATAAAAGTCTGGGCGTTCATGGGGGAATGGAAGGGAGGACGGTTGATGGAGTCTTGGAAGTTCGTGGCCCTGGTAAAAGGGGCTGAAGGGCCGGCCAATGAGAGACATGATGTCAAGTAGGGTGCGTCTCCGACTGAAGACCAATGACAGCATTCCAGGGATGGCGCACGGCGTCATGAGGTGTCAAGCCCTCTAGTGCAGCTGCCCGAAGGTCCGCCGCGCTGTTCGGTCTTGAGATGCATTGCCCCGAGGCCATTTGATGTGGAGGCCATGCGAGGGAACCCTGGCATGTGTCAGCTGCAACACCGTCGCGGCCTCCGCATACGGGCTCCAGAGGGAGCGGACACAGCCGGGCATGCGGTCGTCATCAAGCGGGGTCATCCCGCACTGGCTGCCCAGGTCCTTATCGGAACCTCATCAAATGGCTGCGAGACAGTCGCCGGGTAGATTTGACATTTCGGGTTAGACCCAAACATACCGGATGGTTAAAGTTCACACCGTGAAATCTTTCCCGTTCCGGGTGTCAGATGAAGAGGGCGTGCCTCTGGCCGGTCTCGACTCTCCTACTGTCGCATAGAGGTGCCGCATGGCGTATCGGGCGCATCGATCACCGTAGGTGTAGCATCTGACGATGGGCAGGTTAATTCTTCCAGAAACATATATGATATGTCCGTTCAAGAGGCATGCGATAGACCGTCAATTTGATAGACGGTGATGTTTTCCCGAGTCGCGCGTAAATAACCCCAAGCTCTCGTTCTTCTGACGCGTTGTTCATTGCTCATCCAATCTGTGCCATCAAAGCTATTCCGCCATGTCTTTTGTGTTTGATTTCGCGAGTCCCCATGTTGCACTCACCGTGCTCAGCATCGCCGCATGCACAGGCGGTCTGATCTACCTTCTTAGCTTGCTCATCGAGGGTCGCAAGAACTCAAGCAAGTTCCGGCGCGATTCATCACCGGGCCAGTCCACTGTGAGTACGGCCGAGAAGCAGAGCTATGTGAACGCGTTCCCGCCGTCGCAGAGGGCCACTCTCGCCAAGCTCGGACCCCAGTATGCCGGCATCACGGAGGTGGACCTGGCCGCCGCGCCGAAGTCCCTCCTCAAAATGGGGACCGACTACCGATCTGCCCCGGCCGGAGAGTTCAACTTTAGCGGCTTTAGTGTCGATGACATCCGGTCTCTTGGTGACTTCCCCGACTACGCGACTCTGTCCGGCGTCCCGCTGCCATCGCCGCTAAAGGACTTCGACATCAACAAGGCAGTCCCCCGGCCCTACCGTCCCTTCAGATGGGCCTATCACCAGACGATGTGTATGTTCATGTTGCTCTGATGTAGTCATTCTCTACTGACGATGATGAAATACTAGCCCTTACAAAGATGGACACAGACTTCTGGATCGAGCTTGAGAATACATACCACGAACGCATCGCCCAGCGCCAGGAGCTGTACGCCAAGCACGGAAACGCCGTTTTGGATAGTCTTCCAGGCTGTGAGCTTGCTTGCAAAGAGCTCATGGAGATGGTTCTACAATTCGTATGTACGAGATATCCAAACCAATTCCAGGTTAAGGACGGAGTTCTCTTCAACCGCATCCTCAATACCGAGACCGACCTAAAGACAACTGAGCCGCTCATCGTCCTTCTGAACAATATCCCCGAGGACTTCGGTATCATGCTCAGAGACCACGAGACAGGCCGATACTTCCTCCGCGGCGGCATGGTCTGCTCTTCCGTTGGATGGAACCTCAAGGACAAGGTCGGCCAGGGTTTGCCGGGCATTCACAAGACAGTTCCAGACTACAAAGAAAAGATGGAGTTCAGTATGGATCGGTAAGCTTGGCCCCTCAATATTGTACCCTACCCACCACTGATCACAGATAACCAGCTTCTTCACCAAGATGCCGACATCCAAACCGATTCAACGTGGATCATGGGGCCTGGAAATGGGTCAGCCGCTATATCTTCCAGCCGACCACCCGGACATCGCCCACCGCGAGGCCCAGAACCCTGACTTGAAGCCCGAAGACGTCTACTTGCGAGTCGACTGGCAGACGCTACGTCGACTCCCCCTCTCTGGCGCCGTTGTTTTCAACTTCAAGGCTTTGTTCACTCCGTTGTCAGAATTCAAGGACGAGCCGTATATTCCGTCCATCGTGCTCAAGGTCTTAAATGAGGGCAAAGAAAATATTTTGAAGTACAAGGGCGTGTGGCACGTGGAGCATGTTGCGAAACCAACATTGGAGGCGTATGAGCGATTTCAGATTGAGACGGGAATGATAGAGAAGGACTGGACGCATCAAACTCTGGCTGAAGCTCCATTCTTCCCAGGTTGGGAGAGGAAGTGGGCTGTCGCATGAGTTTGGAGACCTCAGCATTATGAATAATGAGAGATGATTTGGGCGATTGAGAGAATACACATTCACAAAGTATTTCATAGTGTCCATAGTATTGAGACAAGAATTTACAAATATGTACAGAAATAATGAATACATTTCATTGAAACCTGCTACGTTTTAGACAAATGCTCGTGACCGACCTGGCGGAGGGCTGTTGTCTCTGTTATCGTGACATTATAATGAGAAGGAATTGAGGCTAACCATTGATCACATTCTTGCCATCGAAAAACTCATATGGATTCAGTGTTAGTACAGAGCCAGAACTCTCAAAATTGACGATATACATTCGAGCCCTTAGAGAACGCCAACTCATGAAGCCCTGAGGTGAGACCAAGTCACTGCCTTCAGAGATACAATGCGCGGGATGGGGACACGAGCGCGGCAGAAGTGGAAAGAAAAGAGGGGTGTATGCAGGCTTATCTCATAACCCTGGGTCAGACTCCAGTAAGGGAATAGATAAAGACACAATGTGGAGGCTTTGATTGGCCTGGATGCCTGCATAATGCGGGGTAAGCAGACCTGATCGACGTGAATCTGGGTCTGGAAGCCTGGTCTCCTTCGTCTTGCCCTCTCTGGTCCCTTGGCTTGTTCTTATCGCCGCTGGGCCGAAATAACTGGAGACAATTCGGCGGCGTTGCGGCATCTCGGTGTTTCCAGCTGTGCGATCTCTCGTATTTTCTTCCTTGGGGAGGCAGAAACAGATGCGAATCAACAGAATAG
Source organism: Colletotrichum siamense (assembly GCF_013390195.1). Taxonomy (NCBI): domain Eukaryota; kingdom Fungi; phylum Ascomycota; class Sordariomycetes; order Glomerellales; family Glomerellaceae; genus Colletotrichum; species Colletotrichum siamense. The sequence goes on along the minus strand of NW_023501016.1, from coordinate 5,544,004 downwards.
ATTCTTTAGAGATTCTCTCAGATGGCTTTTGGTGTTTCCCCAGTGACTCACTGGGCGAGTCTATAGATACATGGTCCTATCAAGCAAGCATCTATTCGCCCTCAGCCGGGGACGAGGGGTTTCGTTTTCCGGCCCTATTGCGTAGATCTGCACCGTCACTTCAACGCGCCTCTCTGAAGCTTACCAAAGTTTGATGTGTATTACTATGTCTGTCAATGCTTGGAGATATTTCTTCGATTAAGTTGTCATTGGCGCCTTTCTCATACGGAAACCAACGAGTAGAATCTTTATCCGCGCTGGTGCTGGACGGCAATCCGGCCAGCAGCTGGCCTGCATTAACACGCAGCGACACCAACCACAACTGGAATCGGTCGTCTTGCTGGACCGCGCTGCAAAGACTTCCCCGCTACAAGGATGTTCTCGGAACCCTTCCAACGCCAGTTTCACACACCAATCTGCTAGCTTAGGCCCAATCATAGACACCGCTAGCTTATCATCTGCCTGGCTTCAATATGTTAAGATACAAATATGCGTCATCAGATGGACACCTCCCCCCGCGTTTCCAGCGCACAGCCGCAGATGGGACGTGCTGTATGCGTGCCCCCCAACCCCGACCCCTTCCCACAACGACAAACTGGTAAACGCGCCCGACAAAGCAGCTCTGGATCATCAACAAACCTGCCTGCTCCCTCGTCCTATCTTCAACATCTGCTGAGCTGATATCCGATCTGCCCATTTGAGTAACCATATCGTTCGATACCAGCTTACTCCATCAAGAGCTTTCCCTCTTGCGCCCAGACATACAATACCCGCATTTCCCCTCCCGAAACTCAATGGTTTCGCCGAGGAATCCGAAAACGGCATCAACCAAGACAAGGACGGGTCTCAACCCTCGTTCGAGATCAGGCTGCGTAACCTGCAAAGCCAAACACGTACGTTTTGATCAAACCTTCAGTTGCTCTTGAGCCCAAAAAACGCTCAATGAAATCAAATAAAATGTTACGCAGACGCTGACCCTTATCGGGTAGCTTAAATGTGACGAGTCCAGACCTGTTTGCCAACAGTGCACACGGAAGGGCATCAAGTGCGGGGGCTATGCGCAGGGCTTGAGATGGTCATTCAAACATCAGCCAGCTCTTCAGAGCCTTTCTTTTGAGGACTACAATCCCTCTCTAACGACCACAACGACGTCACCGGAAAGGACAGCAGCGCCTCCGCCTGAACCTCGAAGTCGCATCTCAAAGGATAAGGCCTCCGGGTCGTCCAACAACCGAAGACATCGCAACTCAGTATCTTCGTCTTCGTCTTCCTTTAGAGGAACAGTAATCACATCTCGCAGTGATGACGAGCGTCAGGAAGCTCCGGGCGGGACCCCGACGGGTCCTTTGGGGGCGGACTTCGACATCTCAAGGGCCCAAGTGAGGGATTCGACCCGGCGGCCATCGGTGAATTCTGTAATGCAGGCATCTTCAGGATCAACAGCATCTGCAGAAGAGAACACCCAACCAGATTACCAGTTGACGAGCTGCATCACCGATACTTCATCGGCCTTCATCGTCAATTGGTTTGAACAGGTTTGCCCCGCATGGTCCGGTTTCGATTCGAGCGCAAACATGAACCGCAAGATAGCGATTGACCACTGGCGGAACTCCTCCACAGTGTGTAGCTCACTCGAGAGCATGTCGGCAGCCTTTCTGGCCTCCAGGATGCCGAGCATGCGCCAGTCTGCTCTCAGACTTATGGGTAGGGCAACCGACTTCATCCAGGCCGAGCTTGAGCTCGTAAAGGCACAGCCAGACTTGCGTGCCGTTCCGACTGGGCTTTTATTCTCGCTATTCTGTCTCGGAACAACGGTCTGTTGGGTAGATTCGCGGGGTTTTGGCATCCCATTCCTCCGAGAAGCGCGAACTCTCATTCAGCGACTGAACACACAGTCAATAGTCCTCAGCGCCACCAGCTTGGACATGCTGACCTTCTTCAACAAGAGCTTGGCATATTGCGAGATGCTTCTCGCAGTGGTACGCGACGACGAACCCCTCGAAAGCCAGGACAACGAAGACCTGGCTGCAAACCAGCTCCAACTCATTCATGAGCGGGATCCTCATCCATGGACTGGGGTTTCCACGGTTATCAACCGCCTATTTGCAGATTGCATTCGACTTTGCCGAAGCTTTCGACATCGCATGAGGCAAGGCATGGATCCGCAGCGGTATTTCTCTTCAGCGCTGCAGGATCTGATCGTTGCTCAACGCCTCGAGGAACAGCTCTTGGAACTGGAGTTTCCTCCAGACAGCCCGGATGTTGACACCGGAGATTTTGCAACGCCAGTGTCTCACCTCGCGAAAGTTGCAGAGGCCTACCGCCTATCTTCGTTGCTTCACCTCTACCAGACCTTTCCGGATCTCGTTTCGCTTCGTCTTCCGACCGAGTCTCCCGTCACGGAGAGTGGCTCCGTACCATGGGACGAGTGGATCATTCCCCTCGCCCTTCGACTCGTTAAGGTCCTGGAGCACATTCCTACGACATCCGGCACTCGAGTGATCCAGCCGCTGCTGTACATCTCAGCTAGCACCGGTCTTCGGCACGACAATTCCGCGTCGTCTGACATGATGAACATTTTCGGTTCGCTCCAGCAAGACCTGATGGGTGGCACGGGGTCGAGCGTCATCAGCCCTCCGCCATTGTTCGATTCGCACAACCTGTCGTTGTACATCAGCCAGATGGCTTCTGCCCCGGTCCCGGAGGAGCCCATGGGCAATCTTTCGGTCGATATCAGCAGTGCCAGACATTTTGTCATGCGACGGTTGGGTATCTTGGAGAGTAGTCTGCCGCCTGCGCCGGTAGTCGTTGCCAGAGAGCTGGTGCAAACCATTTGGAGAGCCTACGACAGTGAGATTGGGATACCGACGATTCACTGGATCGATATAATGGAGGACAACAACTTGCGGTCAATGTTTGGATAATGAAATTGTACTTATGGCCGGATCAGCCACTGCTTCACTGGCGTTTTGGACCTCAGAGTCATAAATGGTCACTTGAATGATGAGATTGGCACTGCGTGGAGTTCATTTAGAAACTCGGTGTTAGCGGTATTCATCATGACAAGGGGAATTGGCGAGAGGAAGTTTGGAGTCTGATTTCAAATTGACAGAGCTAGCGATGCTATGTATTTAAATCCTTGCACATTTGTGTGCCATGCCCGATACCGTCGGTCCATATACCACGCGCTAGACGAGAGCACCAGCCTAGAAGTCGCTCTTCTTGCGCTGCCCGACGTAAAAGGCCAAGCCGTAGTCAGTTGTGGTGAAAGTGATGGTAGAGCCCTTGGGGAAGTAGAAGACATCTCCGGGCTTGGCCTCGACCTTTTGGCCAGTCTCGTCGGATATCGTGTAAGCGCCCTCAAGAATGATCTTCATCTCATCGTACTTGTAGGTGTAGGTAAGAGGCTCTCCCTTCTTCAAGCGGAAGAGGCCAGATGAGACGGGCTTGTCGGGGTTGGTTTCATCGCTGGAGAAGACGTCACCGAGGTAGGCGTTGTCACCTGCCAACAGAGGGATGTTGAAGGTAGACTGGGCTTTCGCGTAGTGCTGGAAGGCGGCCATTGTGAAACTATGGGATTGAGGAGTGTGAAGGTTGGAGAGGGTAGCTGCAAGGGCCAAATGATAACAGGTTTAGATATGATATTTGAGGCGTGTGTGACTTTGATTGTTACGTTATGATGATGCTGGTGTGAGCATCTCCTATTTATGATACTCATCCATCTCAACTTCCTTTGACTTTCGGATGTTGCTAATGGGGAGGTAGTCGAGCAAAGTTCGGCTTGGCCAGGGTCGATAGGCTGTAATTTCCTCTTGCGGACAAGCGTTCCGGCTCAGCGCGGGACGGTGTCTGTGGGGATCGGTTCTCCATTGTCGCCGATCTCGCGGGGAAAACGAGACTGGAGTAAAGATACGGCGCTTTGTGCGACCGGGCAGCTGTGCCATTTCAAGTTAGCGGCTGACTCGGAGGGCCGTGGCACTGATAATGTCATGCCTTGTCCACATATCAGCTTCAGTTGTGAACTCAGATTCAACCTCTTAGACGCATTACTGTTCCGTGCTTCGAGTCTTTGCCTGTCTGTGCCCGTTGATAGCGCATTCTGCATCCACCATGGCGATTATGTTGGTCAACTCATTCAGTCCTGAAGCCTGGAAGCTGCTTCTTGGTATCTTTGCCCTTGTCTCCGCCGCATACATCTCCCGCTCGGTCGGCTTCTTCAAATCTAGGAAAGGCGCATCCCTTGGCCTGAAGCCAAGCAACAGCAAGCATGGGAAGTCGTCGAAAGAGCCCGAGCTCTATCAGATGCCCATACCAAGTCCGTACCCAAACTGGTCAATTGAAACAACGAAACCTCTTCCATATCGGGCGTTTCGCTACGGCCCGAAGTACCACGTCACCATGGGCCTAAGGTCGGTCCAACCTGAGGAGTGGATCGAGCTCGACAACCACTTCCCCAAGTACCATGCAGACAAGGTCGCCCGTTTACAGGAAAGGGGCTCAAAGGTTGTCGGAACTCACCCCGACGCCTACGCTGCTGCGATGGAATTACTTGAGGAGTTGATGCAGTACCTGCCGAACCGATACCCCACGTTGTTCAAGCGCACTGCCGTGGGTATCGACAATATCTGGTCCGGCGAATCATTCAATATCGTCGAGAAGCCGCTTGCAGAGGACCCCATGGCCATCGCAGCTAAGCTGGTGCAAGATGACCTGGCCATCATGATGGAACGCCCCGATGGCCAGTACTATCTTCTTGCTGGAGCAATCTGTCTTGCAGGCTTCTGGAGGCTTGAAGATAAATACGGCAAGTCTCTTGAAGAGATCCACACATCCGGAGACGTACCGCACTACAAGGAGAAGCTGCACAACGGCATGGCAAGCTTCTTCAGACGCCTGCGATGCGATCAGATTTACTCACGTAACAACTACTTCATCCAAGTCGATGACTCACTTCCATGGAGCTGGAGCATCGGTGGCGAAGACGACCCTGTTGTGAGCTGGAGCACAGCTGAGAAGAACAAGGCCATCGAGAATCACTTCTTCCGCTCCGAGCGACAGTCTCTACGTCGCTTGCCAAAGAGTCGTGCCGTCGTTTTCACGATCCGGACTTATTTCCACCCCGTCACCGAACTGGCTGCGGAAGACTACGTTCCGGGAAGGCTTGCGAGTGCTGTTCGTAGCTGGGATGACACTGTTGCCAACTACAAGGGCCGAGAGATGTATGAGAAGGTTTTGTTGGAGTACCTTGACAACGAGCATCAAAAACAGCTTGATAGGGGTTTGGATCTGGAAAAGGAGGATGAGGTTCGGAAATATCCTTGGTGAGAGTTCCGTAATGAGGAAATGCAATTTCGGGGGATTACGTCTGCGTAGCTCTTTCCAGCGTCATTGGCCATTGTCATTGCAGAGATTTGTAGCATTCCTTCTTGATACCTTCTGGGTCTTGGTGCAGACCTGTACAACATGGAGCGAAGCATATATATCACGCTAGAAGTTCTTATCAAAATCTCTTGTGTGCCGTTTCTCTGAGATGTATTCCATGCTGGACGTGTTCAAGGTGGGCTGGTAGAGTGAAGTGGCCATTAAGCTTAACCGAGCCAAATAACACGACTATTTCATCAAGTTGTTTTCCATCTTCGGGTCTCTTGTCATCCAGCCCGGATTAAAGGGCCTAGTACCTCAGTGTCATCATGGTGTGCAAAGAAGATCTTCAGATATAGAGAGAGGGTTCGGCAGCTTGCGGGTGGGGGAAATAAAAGTAAGTGTAAGATTCCATTTTCTTCTTCTGCCCTGGTCAGGTACTAAGAATTACCCAATGCAGCTGGTGCAGAAGCCTAAATCCAAGCTTAAAAAGCCACTCGGGTGGCTGGAACACTCAGGATCGGTTGCTGTAGCCGAGAGAATGCCCGCAGAAAAAACGTATGATCAATCTGCCCGGGGCAAACATGCAGTGAGCCGCTTCCAACCAGTTCACGCTCGTTTCTGCAGACAAACGAGCTCGCACAAATACGCGAGTCCAATCATGCAAAGGTACCTCAGACATGCAATGATCACCAGTGACCACAACAACACTCACAGCTGGGTACCAGACCCAAGCAACCCGTTGATGTTTCTGGATTTTGATTCGCGAAGGGACTTTGGCTGCTCACAAAGGTTCCCGTGTACATGCTTGGGGTCACATCGCCACATGCAGTAGTGTACACCCGCCGGCGAGTTTGCCCGATCGACAACCTACCCCGGAGTCCGGTCCGTCCGAGAGCGGATCTGCCGTCAGATTGCAAAAGACCGCTGGAATTGAGAATGTGTAGCCGTCGGGTAGAGAAGGTTCAAACTGTTGGGGCGGGAAAACTTGGACGGGGTTGGGCAATAATGCCAAGAGGTTACGACATCACTTCCACCTGCCTTTTTCATCACCCTAAGCAATCGATGGCCTGCATCTGGGCTCAGCCACCGGTACTTGCGGGTAACTGAGGCAAAACTCTATTGATCAGTACATGACCCTATTTGAACGACTGTTTTCGCCATTCCTTGGCTTCTGCAGGCCGCGCATGATGATGACAGGCGAGGAGGCACAAGATGCAGAGCCACAGATGATCTACCCCGCTGTGGTAAGACTTGGATCTTTTGTAATGCACATTTAATATCGCGTCGTACTTTGTTTGGGGCCCAGTAGATCAACGGCGTATGTATAAAAGGCCCCATGGATTGCTCGTTGTGACCCCCAGACTTTGATTGTCACGCTCAACGTCCACACTCTGAACCCACAGTCGGTGCTTGTTCCCAGCCTCACTTGGCATCATACCGTCCAATTTCAAGATGAGAACCGCACATCTGGCTCTGGCCGTCAGCGCCCTGTCGGGGGCTGCCGTTGCCAAGGAACTGGAACCCAACGCTGAACTGTCAGCTTGGTACGATACTGGTGCCGCTCATCAGGAAAGCATGGAACACAAGCTGGTGAGTCACTTTGGTTCTGAATAAAAGGTCACAAGACATTACTGACCGTGAATAGGCCCAGTGGAAGGAGTTTGAAGCCGAGGGCAGGTTCGAGTCTGCTAAATGCACGGCCCGCCCGAAGGATTACATCGCTTGCAAGGACGGCAAGGTTGAATTGGTCAAGGGGGATCCTCTCCAGACTTTCAGGTGCAAGGATGTAAGCCAAACTCCATTGTGAAATTTCATGAGTTGCCATTCTAACGCCCTTTAGCTTGATCTTTACGATTTCCAGTCCCACGCTGCGTTGGGCAACTCGACTGGCAGGGGATCAGGCTCCTGGGGTTGGACAGCGCCTAACGGACGGGAGTTCTTTGCCGTTGGGCAATACGATGGAGCTGCTTTCGTCGAGATCTCTAAGCAGGGCAAGCTTATCTACCTCGGCCGTCTTCCCCAGTACTCCGTTCCCAGCCAGTGGCGCGAGATCAAAACTTATAAGAACTATCTTGTTGTCGGCAGCGAGGCTGTTGACCACGGCGTCCAGTTCTTTGATCTACGAAAGGTTTGTCCACCATATTACCAAACTGGTCTGGATTCGACTAACCTCGCTGAAGCTTCTGGATATCGACCCGAAGAACCCCATCACCTTCTCTCAAAGCGACTTGACGGCGCATTGGAGCGAGGCTCTCCCCTTGGGTCGCAGCCACAACGTTGTGGTCAACGAAGAGAAGGGCTATGCCGTCGCTGTCGGTGCTCAGCCCCGCAAGAACCTGCCTTGTGATTCAGGGCTTCAGTTCCTGGATCTTGCCGATATTGCAAACCCTCAATACCTTGGATGTGCTGCTGGCGATGGCTACGTTCACGACGCGCAGTGCATCGTTTATCGAGGACCTGATGTCAAGTACTGGGGCCGCGATATCTGCTACGGCTACAATGAGGACACTTTGACCATGTAAGTCGCGCGCATTGAGCCAACTTCTTAAGAACACTGGTTGCTGACGCTCCTTTCTTAGCTACGATGTTACCGACAAAAACACCACCAACATCATCTCGCGCACTTCCTACGAGGGTGCTACGTACACTCATCAGGGCTGGATTATTGACCCCAACTGGCAAGATTTCCTCGTGCTGGACGATGAAATCGATGAGCGGAACAAGACTGGCCCCGCAGCCGATGGGTTCCCCGTCACGTACTTCTGGGATATCAGGAGTCTTGCATCACCGCGCCAGACTGGTATTTTCAAGGTAAGTCCTTCGATGTCCGGTTTCTAACCACGGATTCTGACCATGATGTTGAAGGGAACCGTGCGAAGCGTTGACCACAACCAATACATCAACCGCGGTCTGTCTTACCAGAGCAACTACGGTGCTGGTCTGCGTATCTTGGATATTTCATCTATCCGAAAGGATCCTACCGCTAAGGGTGTCAAGGAGATTGCCTACTTTGACATCTATCCCGAGGATGATCAGGAGGAGGGTGGTGGTTTGAACAACTACGTCGGTACTTGGAGTCACTACCCCTTCTTCAAGAGCGGCTACATTGTAATCAACACTATGGAGCGTGGCGTTTGGGTTGTCAAGCGATCCAACCCTTGGTGGTGGCCTTGGTAAGGTTTGACGCAACCAAGACGCAGCCAGTTGAGCACACTGCGAAACACACTCTGCAGAAACTTCTCTTCGTGTAAATAGTATAGCTTCAAGAGCCACTCTGAAGTTTCTGTTCTTCTCAAAGTTTTTATTCATGTCAAGTAAGCCGACCGGCCGTACCGAAAGTTACCACAACGATGAAGCACTCCTAACTGTGAGGGTCATTCCGATTCAAAAGAGCTTTACCTGCGCCAGAAAAATCTCAGAAGAGTGTTCGTAGCTTACAGCGAAAGCAAGTGGGAATAAGCGAGTGGCCAGTCAGTACTTCAGCGTTGACTTGCTGATGTTATTTTCACAATGTTGGGCAGGCTGTCACTTTCTTTTGGCATGTTTACATCCAGCTCAAATCATTTAGCAGTTCGATGTGATATGATATTTGGTGTTTAGCCTTTGATAGCCTTTGCGAGAGGCTCGTACCAAGCATTAGCCAGCCGCTCATCCCCTTTATCATTCGGATGAACTCCATCTCGTGTCATTGCTTTGACATCAAAATCTTTATGACAGTCAACTACCGTAATAGGACTTTTGTCGTTGGATTTCGTCGGTGCCCATTCCACGACAGCGTTGTTCAGAGTCTCAACTCTTCGTCCACACTCCGGACAACCATCAGGGTTTAATGGAATTATCTGAGCAACCTGAAAGCAGTCAGTTGTAACCAACTAAGAAAGTCCTTTGGGTTCCCGTTCACTCACCAGTATCTTCATCGTGTCTTTGCTCGATCTCATCTGATCCACCAACTTGTCAAATGCCTGGATAGTGTCCTCCGGCCTCCTGTTGCTCCACGCATCATTCGTGCCCAGGTGCATCATGACAATGTCTGGTTTTGTTTCTTTCAACCATCCATCAAGCAAGTTCTGACTGGCAATGTCTGCAGCCAGCATCCCACCGTGACCCTCATTCTCTCCATCATAGTCGAACCCGCAACCCTGCGGCTTCTGTGTCCCAACAAAGTCGGTGTTCTTGATATTGTTGTCTTGAAGCTTCTTCCACAACAATGCTCTCCAACAACCCTTGTTGGCGTCAGTTACTAAATCCGAGTCTCGATCCTGAAGAGCTTACTGGATTGCCTGTGATCGAATCCCCGAGAGGCATGATTTTAACCTTATCTTCAGCTGAGACGCCCCATAATTGGAGCAAACTCAGAGCAACCACCACGGGTTTTCCGAGAAACATTGCTGGAAAATGGTCTGCCAAGCAGAATTGGCTAATCAGGAAATGAGTCAGGGATTTCTCAAGTAAACCCGAATGTGGGGTGAGTTTGGTTCTTATTGTTCTACATCGGAAATCGTGCAACAGTTGCGGGAAGTATCTGGCAGCCAGGTCCTCGTATTTCTGCTCCTCAATAGTATGCGGCTGTGGCATCCTACCTTATGCGGCGATCCTTCTATGTCGCGCTGGCGGAATATTGAAGGGTCTATCCTAGATCAGACCACAATTTTCCGACAAAGCTTGGCCGTTTCCATGGTTAACCTGCACTTTAGTTGGGGCTTACTTTTGCGGAAGCACGGTACCCGACATTCGATGTATCGAATGATTGAGCCTCATCCTACAAGACTTCGGACGATTCGTTTCTCACAACACGAGGATCGGCGGAATCCCCCACGCATCCAGATTCCAAGATCAACTGTAAGACGTAGTGCTTCATCTTGACTCGTCAAAGGCCGAGAAGGCCGTGAAGGCGTCTATGTACAAGCCACTCGCGGCAAATCAAGAAGAGTTGATTGCCTTGACATGGTCAACCACCAGACACTGATAATCGCTGCTGCCGTGGTAGATTGTGAATCCGTCATTGTGCGTCTGTCCCGAACTAAGTTGGTCTCCCCACTGCCAGAACAAATCAGCTCCCAAGCCAGACGCAGTACGCGACACCTGTTGCCATGCCTTCTCGATATTGCAGTGGTCACTCAGGGAACCGTCTCCTTGGCATTAGCTTTTGTTTTGGTCATTTTTGACAGGGGGGAACCTTACACTCTTCGAATAAGCAGGGCTTCCCCGCTTTGGCGCATGCCTCACCATGGGACTTGATCCAGCCAGGGGACCACGTTTTCAGATCCACGCCCCCTGAACACCATTGTCAGCTCAGTTATTCGGATTAGTTAGGCAGTATAACTCACAATGGTCAGGATACATGTGGAAAGTGCCGAAGTCGAGGGTCTTGATGCCGAGATTCTTGACGAAGTCCGTCCCCTCGCCGTACTGGTATGGGTAGCTACCATCTCCAGGCAGGCCCATTCCCTCGTCACCGAGAGTGACCATGTGGTTGGAGTCGAGCGATTTGACGAATTTGGAAGATGACTCCGCCCACTTGTAGATCACGTCTGTGCTGCATCCTTTGCACCTGGGCTCATTCGCAAGTTCCCAGGCGAAAATGGCGGAGGAGCTCTTGTAGCGGCTTACAACCGCTCGGACATAGGCCTGGTACTGGGCTTGAGCGGCGGTGTTCGTATACCAGCTCTCCTTCGAGCCCCCAAACGCCTTCACGTAAGCGCTTAATCCGCCGTAGTCATCCCAGAAGTTGACAAAGTTGATGATGAGTTTCACTCCCTTCCGCTCTGCAGCAGAAACCACGGCATCGAGGCGCTGCAGGCCGTTCGCCTCTGTATTAATCTGAGACCCAGAGGCCGATAGATACTGATACCAGACCTGGTTGTTGCCGGGGATCGTGTTGACATCATTGAAGCCCCAGACACGGAATATCTTGAGACCTGATTTCGCGACGTTGTCCATGACAAGGTCAACATCGGCATTGTTCGTCAGGAACGAGATCCAATAGGAGTTGCTGCCGGCGAAGTATTTGGTTTGCCCATCTATGGTGAACCGCGTCCCACTTGCCGACGGGAAGCTTCCAGCTTGCCTGGGCTCCGGGACAGCAAGAGATTGGACGCAGGCCAAGCTGCTCAGAATCGCGACGAGGTGGGCCTTCATGATCGGCAGTGGCGGTTGTCGAGTCCTACGAACCTAAAGAACATGAGATGGTGCGTGCAGCCCCGACATCTCGGCCGGCTATATATGATTTTACAAGCTTGGAAGAAACGGTTAAGTTTGTTCTATCTTCTTGGGACGTTTTCAGGGGGCGTCACACGAGCATCTGGCAGCAACCCGAGTTCACCGGCAATTCATTTCGATACATCAAAAGATCTCGTATTGACGGTGATTTGATCCCGTAAGAGAGATCGGCGTCTTGGTGAGCGTGAGCGCCGCAAATAAAGCTCGCCGAGACGGCACAAGCCTGATTCGGGGGCGGAGGGGAGACTTCCGTCCGTCCTCTTCGGTGCATTTGTGGGGCTGATGGCGGCGCGCCCAGACACCAGTTGCCATTCCGGGGTTGGAAGCGGGGCCTCGGCCCAACGGAGTCGGGACCGATGCCAGCGGGTGCCCCGAGTATCTGATTTTTGGGGAACCATCATGGCCTCCGCTACATCCGGCGGGATACTACTGTGTATCGAGATGAGATGATAGTATAAGTTTCTTGCTAGTTTCGGGATCGCTGATTAGTACCGGAAGGGGCTAAAAGGTAAGTAATTGTAACTGCGTGAAGCGATGATGGGACTGCGTCGAGGAGGAGACTGATGCTAATTCCCATTTCACAAGAGGAAGTGTTTTCGATCCGGCTCGTTCAGTCTCAGTTGAATTAACTCTGAAGCTCATTTCTCATGTGAAAGCGGTGGTTTCAGTGCAGGATAGGCCATGGACGTTGCCTCGGCGTAGCGCCCTTTCTGATTGAATTAGTCGATGTAAACCGCCTACCATTTGAAGTGTTTATTAATCACTTCTTTACAAACGATATCAACATGAGATTACATTTCATAGTTTCAAGATAGAACATAACTCTAACAAAAATAAGTCTCAAGTACTAGCAAAGCGCCGCCAGTCTAGACACATATGTGACCCAATTGCACACTCCCGACGCTTTCTATTACCTCAGGGTCGTTTTCGAGTCATGATTAGCTGCGTGTGGAACAAGATTGGCTGATATTGAGTGCCAAAAGAGTAGCCCTGCTCATCCTACACCGCAAAGTAGCCCTTGTAGCGCTGAGCTGAAAAGCTTTTCTCCCTAAGCGTCGTGTGCACTTCTGAATCAACGATTCAGTTAACGCTTACACTACCTGCCGGGTATCCTCATCATATCCTAAGCTCGTGGTCTTAGCGTGCGTATCCGCCACTAAGGCGCGTCTACCGCTGGTGCCGCCATGTCATCCGTGGAACGGTGGATAATGAGCGGGACGGAAAACATGCAGCTTCAAAGTAAGATCCTTCCCTGCACTAGTTCTCTTCACGATTTCGTCATCGCAACAAGTTTCAAGCTTATATGCGCGTACGTGGCAGTTTGAGGCCGGAGAGAACGTTTCTGTGGAAAGCAGGAATCAGGTCGCTGAACTCGCTCATAAGTCCCTCTGCCTACAAACACATGGAACTCCTCGGAATGTCGTGGGTTGCTCGGGGTTTGAGAGTGTTCAGCTCATGACAGATAGCTTTGGAGGTTTGGCTTGTCAGCCAGCCACCGCACGTAGACACAGGGAACGCTAAGTAACTGCACAACCTTGAGCCACTAGAGGATTCTTGGTATTCTATCAAATCAACTTTGCGCACGTAGCAGTGCGCAGCGGTATCTCGATGATCTTAGATAATTGGCCGAATGAGGAACCTTATCTGCGATACTTAATTTCAAGACCACGTGAGCTTTGCGTTTGCCTACACCGAAAAGAGCCCAGTCATACGACCGTGAAACGGCAATGTTTACGCTCTAGCCTAAGTGGAAGGCTGGCCTTGTGCCAATGGTGATCAGAAGCTGAGATAACCGTTCGCGACGCAGGCGAAACTGATTGGACACTTGAAAGTAGAGTCTAGGGATAGAGTCTAGGCTTGCTTTGAGTTGCGGTACCTTGCAGAAATTTCAAATCGCTCTCGGAACGGTTTCTTCTGTCTAACCAAGGGAAGCCTTACGGAAACCCAACACGGCGCTAGTGAAGCAGTGTTGCGCGGCTTACTTTGAGCTTTGTTCAGGTTAAGCTGGATCCGGACCCGGGCCATTCCAGCGGCTCCGGGTTCTTGGGGGTCGGGAAGACCGGACGAGACGGCGACATTGGGGCCCGCCCTGCTGTGTGTACAAAAGGACCGCGGGATCTGCGTGCCCAAGCTTCGAAAGTTACCGAGCGGCCCTGCATCAACCGTCCCAAGTGGCTGGGAGCAGCCATAGTCAGGAAGCCTCCACCTCGGCAAATCTGTTCACAAATCAGGAGACTTCTACCAGGCGGACGCTCCCCCGAGAGTATCACGCCTGGGGTTCCAAGATCGACAAGACACCCACCGCGATATTGGTCGCACTTTCGATCCCCTTTGATAACCTAAATCGGCGGGTCGAAACTTAAGGCGGGGAAGGGACGGGGCGTTTCTTGGCCCAGGGCCGCTTGGCATCTTAAACTCTAGCCCAACGTTACGAATACCTGATAATCTTTGACCATCTATTGGCTCCGGTCATCTCCCCGCAGCGGGAGATGTACGTGGCCCGCGAGGATAAGCTCTGCAAGTGGTTGCCCGTTCCAGCTAGTTGGGCTCGGGGCCGAGTCTAAAGTTGCCCACTTGCGCCCTACCCCGCGTGCCGACTCACCTCGCTGGACCCTTTGCGCACCGTCTGAGTCGTGGAGTGGCACCCGTGGGATATCTCAGGGGCAGGAATAGTCGCTGTCAGAAACAATCGACATGAACGCCCGCTCGCTATCGGTTGCTTTCCTGGGCCGCGACGGAAGCGGGCGACTCAAGCTTTTCCATCTGATCTAAGCCGGAACGCACAACTAGAAAGCTTACCCGTTCCAAACCCTTGAACTATCCAACGGCCATCTTGGAGTCCGTTGATACGGCAAACGCATCTCAACATGCCGTACAATCGCCGGCGCCGTCCGCCTCGTTTTCGGTCGTGGGAAGGTCAACACCAAGATCAGATCCACTAGACGACGATGTGCCGACTACACCTAGAGCTGAGGTCCAGGCCGTCTCAGACCACCAACTTAACCTTATCACGCATCTTTTAGACTTATTCACTAGTGCCACTAGAGAGCTGGTTATTGTGGGAAGGGGATTTCCTGCGAGCTGCGAAAGTGGGAATCAGCATAGAGACTGAAGTATTAAAGACATCATGACCTTCCTATCGTTATCAAGTCGTGTACGGTAGGTCTACCTACGACTTCCTCGCCTTCAATACTTTGGTAGCCTTCACCACTTCCTACGACTCAACTCATCATGCCCTCTGTCAAGTCTCTTATCCTTGCCCTGCTCGTCTCTGGCGGCTTGGCGGCACCCCTCGTCAAGCGCCTCGACAGCCAGGACGATGCTCTCAGCTCTGCCATCTCTTCGCTCCAGTCTCGGGCCGAGGAGATCGACGAGGAGACCCCTGGCCTCCAAGCCCGTCAAGTTAACCCCAACCAGCCGGCTCCCCCAGCTGCTGCCCCTCCCGCTACCACCGATGATGGTGAGTGGGAGTACTACGAGGTAGAAGCACGCGATCTTAGTGCTGAGAACCTCGGTGAAGAGGAGGGCAACGTCCTCTCCGCGCGCGCCAACAACAAGGGCAACAGCAAACCTAAGCCGAACAATAACAGCAAAGTTCCCCCTTCTCAGACTAGCCTCGGCAAGCAGAAGCAGAAGGAGAAGGCTGAGCTGAACGATATTAGAAAGGACCAAAAGGCGCAAAAGCAAAAGACGAATTTCAGTGAAGATAAAGAACGGAAGGAGATTGCGGACGCCCGTGCGCGTCAAAAGGGCGCCAAAACCGCATCAGCGAAGGAGGCCGCCAGACTCGACAAGAACAAGGAAATTAAGGAGTTGAACGATGCGAAAAAGAAGAACGCTGCAGAGAAGGCCGCGCTCCAGCGCCAGAAGGATAAGGAGAACAAGGAGTTGGCCGAGATCAAGAAGAAGGAGAAGCAGAATGGGCGCTTCGTTGACACCCCTGATTCGCACACGACTACTACCTACAAACCCAAGACGCCACCTCCCCAATCTAACGGCAAGCCCTATGATCCCTACGTGATTGGTTACAAGGACCCAGATTACTACTACAACCGGAGACTCAATGGCAGGTCGTCTTCTTCTGGCCGGTCGAAGTCTGACCAGTATATCAAAGATCAGCAGAAGAACCGCGATCGTGAAGATGAACGCATTCGGAAAGCTCAGTATGACCGACAGAGAACTGAGGGCAAGTTGAAAGACCAGGAGTACGCCCGCCAACGTGAGGAGGAGCGCATTCGCAAGGCTCAGTACGACAAGCAAAACTCTGACTCGGCAAAGCAACGTGCTAAGGATGATGAGCGCATTCGCAAGGCTGAGTATGACAGACAGCGCACTGAGGGAAAGCTCAAGGATCAGGAGTACGCACGTCAGAGGGAGGAAGAAAGAATTCGCGATGGGCAGTATGACAAGAAGAAGACCGATCAGTTGATCAGAGAGAAAGAACGACAGCGCGAGCGCGAGAGGCAGAGTGGTTATGGTTACAACCACAAGCGCGCTGTCCAATAAGAGAGCAAGGTTGGTATGATGTAGCGCCGGAGGGCGTTGAGGTGTTGTGCACGAGATGTGGCTCGAGCATGCTGACGGTGTTGCCGTGTAGTCTGATGAGGAGCGTCGAAGAGAAGAAGCAAGGCGCAGAGAGGAAGCGAAGCGTCGTGAAGATGCGAAGAGGCGAGAGGACGCGAGGCGTCGGGAGCAGAAGGCTCGTGAGGAGCAACGACGTCGAGAGGAGGCAAAACGTCGAGAAGAGCAGCGACGCCGAGAGGAGCAGAGGCGACGTGAAGAGGAGCGACGCAAGAAGCGACCCGGGGCTGACATTCCAGTTGTTCCAGTTAATGCTTAACGAAGGCAGGAGGTGTTGATTTGTGAGCTGCACTTGGGAAGGGTGTGAGGTTCGCCATTTTGGGCGGGGCGTTTTTGTGTGGTACATGTTTTGTCTTGGGGCTCGTTTTCTACCGTTCGCTACGACATAAGTCACGAATTATGATGAATCTCGCAAAATTCTCTGGTGTCCCGTGAGAGTTGTATCGTGATATGTGTTGATCTACAAACACGAGTTCGCAGTCCGCGAGGAAGAAAGGTTCCAAAGATTGTAAGTGCCCTGTTAGGGCTTGGGACGACATCTGATACCGACAGGACCCCAATGTCCACTGGACTTTGAGAAAAGAGAATGTTGATGGGAAGTAAGAAACTCTGTTGTCGGCTCTGTGTTTCATTCCTCTAAGATGTGGTCTTGGCCTTAACTCGTGGAAGGTACCTTATCCAAATGGCGATCCACCTTACATCAAAAGTCCATGAGATACCGTCATCTCCTACCCAAGGGCTTTCGCGCAAGTTTCGCAATTTTCATCTTCATCTACATATATCCTTTGCTCACTAGACAGTTCCGGGAGTCCGGGTTGAGAACGTCATAAGGCTGGAATCTCATCCTGCGCAATAGGAATAACTGGTTGTGTGCAAGGGTCCGAATCCTCCATACCAGGCCAGGGAGGCCGATCCTAAAAAAAAAAAAAAAGAAAAGAAAAAAAAAAAGGAACGATTCAGACACACGCAGGTATTCAATTCTTTTAGTTATTAGGGGCGGCCGCTCACTGAAATGTCGTTTTGCTGGTCACCCTGCGCCACCAGACAGCCTGACCGGAATTAGGACCTGCAAGACGAAGAGAACGGCAGTGGAGTTGCCGATCAGTCTCATCGCTATCAGTTATTCCAGATGGCCCCGCGGCGCAGCACCGAACAGCTGCTTGAATTCCTGAAATGATCGCTAAACGATGCCTATCATCTTACTCTGCCGTCTTATTTGCAGTAGCGCCATTCCTCCGAACGGCATCCGACTGTGTAATGACGGCAAGCATAGCTGCCCCTGTCGATGCTCATGACGATGTTTGGTTGGAGTTCGCGCGTGAATGAACCCCTGTCAGTTGCATTAGGCAGCACTCGACGCGATGAAAATCCTGACTCTCCACGCTGACAGTGATAAGAGGCGGACAGCCGCATTTGCTGTGCCACAGGTTCAATTGAATTGAAACTGGCCCCTCTCTTCTGTAGCTTACTCCGTACTCAGTGTTCCGTTCTCGGGCGATTCAAGTCCGCTTAATTAAGCCATGTCATGACAGCACCGTCTCATAGGTGTCGAACAGAATTGAGACCACTCAATCCCACTAGGGTTGTCGAAGATGGATTCTGATTCAAAAACGTCCACCGGCTTCAGTGCCGTTCTCTCCACGAAATCCTTTGCCCCGCTTCTCATCGACGACAGCTCCTCACTTGGCAAGAAGACCGCGCGATCCAAACGCCGATGCGCCGACCTGGGGTCAAAGCTATGGGACAAACAAGCTTGGAAGAAGGCTGTCATCGCCGCTGTTCAGGACTTAATAGACTTCAATTGGGTTATCGCGATCAGCTGGTTGTTCCTCTTTGGTTGGATCGCTGGCCTGGGGGTTCTACTGAGTGTCGTCATCCAGCAGCCCCAGACCATCACGGACTCTGACAACACCGCATGTCAGCCAGATGGAAGCTTCAACATTTTCAGAAACGAATATGACTGGTGGGCTGCTTCTGGCTTCTTCCAGATCACAATGGCATGGGGAACTATGACTTTCGCAAATGCCAAATTTGTTGATGTCGCGTGGGACGTGGTAAAACTGTTGCCTCCCCAGCTTACCCTGCAAGCATCTGACAGCTCATAGGTTTTTGGCCGAGGAGGCCAGGCTCTTCTGGCTTGGATCTCTTGGAGCATCTTCTCCGATTATGTCACAACATCGATGGAAGTCAGCCCGGTTACGTACGAGACGTTTTGGACTGTGTTCCTAGACGGGTCACCGACTTTCTGGTCTACTTGGTACTTGATGCGAGACTTTAGCCGCTCTCACGGGCTACGTTCACGATTCGCTATGGTATTCATGGTCGTTGTTGCAATTTTCATCCTCTTGTTCCCTACGCTTGGTAGCGCAATGTCCGGATATCAGGCGAACAGCGGTGCTTTCATTAGGGGAGCCGACGGAGAAATGCTCAAGTTTTCGGATTTCGACATGATTGCCTACATCATACATGATGGTGAACGGGTCAATCTGACCAAAGATTATCCAGTTACATTTGCGAGGAGCAACTACGACAGTAAGCATTCCGACTCTCAAGGCTTGGACTCTTCCTTATCAGGCAGCGCAACTGACAGCTTGAAGCGGAACAACTCCTAGGCAATACCTTGGGCGAATACTATCCCAATTCGTGGTACAGTTGGAGCTTCTACGGCTCATACAACTGCGAGGAGGACCAGGAGTACAGTAACGAAGAACGCAATAAGCTGTGGCAGGAGCGTTACCCACTCAACTGCCGATGTTCTTTGCATGGAAGCGTTTCCAACTGTGAGACCGACGCAGCGATCTATGTTTTAGAAACAATGCTGATGTGGCTGTATAGATACAAAGGAACACGGTTTCTTTGGACTCAAAAACGTCAATTCGACCTTCATGAATCAGACTCTGTCATCCCCGACGTTGAATATTTCGGCATTCTACATTCCGGAGAGGTACAGCACAATATTTGGCAATAACTGGACAGATCCGAGAACAAACACGCAGCCATTCAGCGATAGAAGCAAAGTCACGTACACCTATAACATAGGGAACGACACGTACGACCTCAACTACATCAGATCAAACGGCACGTGCCAGCCTGTGACGGAGATAGACAAAATCAACGCCTCGGCTCGAGAAACGTATCAATGGGGCTTCTCGTATATCCAACTCTTCATCATGTTACTGCTGTTGATTCTATGGACCTTTGGAATGTCAGCGATGTGGGTCAAATCTCATATGACCATGAGAATGCGTGGTCGATTCGACAAGCCAAAGGGCTTCAAGGGGGTTCTGGAACTTGCCGCAGCTATCAGGACAGAATTGCAGGAAAGCAATCCCGACGACCTCAACCACGATCAGCTCTCTGAAGAGATCAAGAAGCGTCTCAGGGGCGGAACTATCGAACTCGAAAAGGCAGGATCATCGGCCATGTATGGCGTGTGGGGAGGCCTCTGGGGCTGGATCAAGAACTGGAGATGGTGGGCAACGACTTGGTGCTTGTTGACTGCAATTGGCTCTCTTCTTATCACCTACAGAGGCGGTGTGTTCTTGTGGATCATGATCCTTTCGGCCTCTATGTTTTTCGCAATGGTCATTGGACGTTCGTCGAAGAGCAAGGCTATGTTATCACTATGGGGTTTTGTACTGGGCATTATTATCTGGGTTGCAGTCATGTCGGCTTTGCAGCAGCGCGGCATGTTCGATATGTATTATTAGTAGATCAACATGTTCATGAGAACAGCCAAGTGACGGTGTGTTCGCATTTTGGACATTTTGGATGGTCATCATAGTCCCTGCAATTAGTATCAATTGATCAGGCAATAACCCCATCATTTTGTGTACCATTCACAGCGCGTGTGTCATTGGAACCAAATGTGTTGCCTCAAGAAGTGAATTATCATTAATCGTCTATCCAATACGCTAAAAAGGACGTCTCGTGCTGTTTGCCCGTGTACTAGTTGGCGACACCATGTCGTCGATATTAGATATCTGCTTTCGTAATGCAGTCGGACTCTGTGTAAAATTGTCACGGTCGCTGATGGCCGACACAGCAGTGTCTTGCCTCCTCGCGGGCGGCCGATTTGCCAATACCGGCGGCTGTGGTGGCATTGGCGAAGTATCCGCCAACTCGTAACTTTCGCCTTCCTCTGGTGATTGGGAGTAATATGTCATATTCTCTCCTTGTATAG
Organism: Colletotrichum siamense; assembly: GCF_013390195.1. Lineage (NCBI taxonomy): Eukaryota > Fungi > Ascomycota > Sordariomycetes > Glomerellales > Glomerellaceae > Colletotrichum > Colletotrichum siamense. The sequence continues at coordinate 5,523,618 of NW_023501016.1, read as the reverse complement.
AATTCATGCGGGGCCACTCCGACGCTCTTGAATATGCAGGAGCGGGCTCTTCTAGCTCTGCTCGCCTTGCGCCCATGTCGCCCTCGAGCTCCATGTGGTTATCCGGATTTACGGCGTGGTAGTTTTGGTACCCAGCAAACCTGGTTGTCGATGACTTGGAGTCTGGGGCGTCCCGTTTTTCTGATCGAGGGATGGCCCTCGTTCCAGCAACCCCGGCGGCATTGGGGTTCCGCTTGCGATTCTTCAACCAGAACCACAGCGCGACGAAGAAGATCAAGGCAGCACCAATGGCTACTGGAACACCGACTTTGACACCCATTGCAGTTCCTCCACTGGTACCGCTACTCGTGCCATTGCAAGTTGATGTGATGTTGTCTGCCAATGTGCCATTTGCGACTTGAGGGCTCAGCCAGAACTTGCCCGCGGCGTAATCGACATGCAGATAGTTCTGGGAGAGGAAAACACCTCCAAGAATAGGGACATTGTTGCCCAAATCGCTCAGACCTGAACCGACGGTGGCCTGAATGTGGGTGTTGTTCGTAACGGCATATCTACCACGAGAGTCGGTTCCACGCTCGTGGGAAACCAACTCGTAGTGAGGAATGACGGTGGTGTAGCCATTCGTGAGTTTGATTGTGAGGGTCCCGATCATGGACTCGAGGCTGGATGGATACGTCGACTGGCCGTATGTGGTACCGTTGAACGTTGTGGTATGGTTGGTGAAATTTTGGAATCGAGAGAACATGTTCGGAGTGAAAGTAAAGTCGTTTTGAACCGTGTCGATACAGGCGGAAACTCGTGTGCCGATGTCGCTGAAGAGCGAGTGGTCGCCGTCTTCGTTCGTTAGAACGATGTCGGAAATGAGAACCTGCAGAGGACACGGCACAGACGCACCCGCTCCCCACATGTTGAACTCGGTCTTCTTCGTCTCGTTGAAACGCGCTTCGTTGACACCGCCGAAAACAAGCTGGCCATCACGGGGGTAGAGCTCGGAGGTTGAGCCGTAATCCAAGCTCCAAGCCGAAGTCGGTGCGATATTGTGGTCGACGAGCAGATCAATCGTGGAAGATTCGGGACCAAGTGCCAGAGCACTCTTGTTCATGGAGTCATAGTCCGCCCAGATCTCGAAAGGGTAACCGTAGACCACTGCCGGGCCATCCGTGAAGTTGGCGGTGTCGTATCCATGGAGGACGGTTGTGACGCCATCAGCAGGTTGTGCATCAACTACTCTGTGCAAGAAGTCAGCAAGTAATGACGCACTGCGTGGGAATAGGCCACCTACGAGACATTCCAGTCCTTGATATTGTAAACTTGAGTGAAGGTGTCTTTTGATGTATCATAGACACTGCCAGATGCACCTTGGCAGCCGACGAACGCCAAGGTGTCCTCGTTCGGGCAATCGAGAATATTCCTCACTCGCGTATTGTTAAGAATAGTTGACATGCGCATGCCTTGAACCTGGCCACCAAGCGTGAGCTTGACGCCACGGTTGGCACCGATGCCATTCGGAAAGGTAACGTTCTGCGGGGGGCCAAGTCAGTACTCCACGATCACACAACAAACCCACCAAAACACCAAAAGAAGAGAAACAGACGAGCCGTAAAAAGTGAGCGAATGACTCGTGAGATGTGTTTTTTTTCTTACTTTTATGGGTAATACTAAGGGGTCGACTGAACAGTCGTCCGCCTTCACGGCGGGAGAAAAGACGCTGGCCAGCAGGAGCGCCGCCCAGGGCGTTGAGGGCAACAACATCACGAGAAAACGCGAGTACGAGGCAAGATGCAACTGTTGTGAGGCATGACGGGCATCCGGCCAAACACATAATACATTGGGGTCTGTCTTTTGACGGCAGGGCGCCCCCTTTTGACTGTTCTTGTCTGCCCACCACCCCAGACGGGGTGCAATATCAAGATGTCGACTCCTTGCATGTCGCGCCAGGTTACCTAGCCGGAAGGGGGAGACGAAACCCACCGAGAAACTCCCATGTTATTAGAAGGGGCTCACGACTTTCCACATCTGTAACTCTATCCCCGCTTCAGTTGCGCCTGGGGCCGTTGCGAGTGCGCTCGGAACACACTCCGTTGGGGGCTATCGTCGTTGACGACCAAAGAGGAAGAACGGCTTGGGCAGACATTTCGAAAAAGTCAAATGAACTATATCAGATGAACTTCTATATAAACATTTCAATTTACTCTATATTGGACTTATTCATGTTATTCAGACGAAGAAAAGCTGTTGTGCAGTGGTTCCTGTCGTTGGACCGTACACTAGTCATGAACCTTGTTCAGGCACCACAACTGCATGCAGTTCCATGTCCTTGGCGTCCGGGCGTCAGGGTAAGATTAGGGTCGTATTACAAGCATTTTTATACAAGCCACGAGTGCCTGGCGAGGCGTTGTAAGGCGAGTTCTGCCGCTTGCTGGCGGCTGCAACGAATCGCTCTCGCCGAGCCAGAGGCTTGGGCAACCCTGACAAGATCTGCATAATGCCCTCGCAAATGCCGCGATCAGCAGCGATGCCCGCTGGAGCTGTTAATAAATTCTGTCTCAGGTATGTTGACAGAACCCAGATGCTAAATGTTCATAGGGCTATACAGCTCTGGCAGTAAGAGACTTGTTTACGGCTTGATATGAACTGTCCATCTGGCAACGCAGGTTTCCTATCACGGACCGAGTTTTGTCTTCCTTGTCCAAGTCTGAACGTCCCATGTCGCGGGGCAGGGATAAGGGTTTCCTCGCTCTCGGGAACCCCTAGCTTCGAAGGCAAGTGGGAGGACGTTGATCCGTCTCCATGGTCGGCGCACAGCCGGATCTGATCTGTTTTCCGCGAGTTTTCTCGAAGGAAATCCACCGTGTCGACATGAAAGTTGGTTGAGTTGATTGCGCTAGGCGCCAGTCGCCAGTCTGCCCAATTTGCCACCGCTAAAATGTCGTCTAAGCGCTTCGACCGTTGCCAAAACAGGGGTCCCGGATGTGGTTCCAGCTTTCCCACGGGGGTCGGATAGTTCCAGGACCGCCCCTAGCGAATGGGTGCGAGATGATTACGTTTTCAGTGAGATGAGATCAATCAATTCTGGCAGCTGAGGGTGAGGAAAACTGAGCACGTGGGCGTTGATCCCCTCGCTCCATTGTCGCCGAATCCGTCGGCCAATTCGGACGCTTCGGTCGAGTTTTTCTGAGCTCGCAACTAAACTCTGTTCGAATACGGCAATGAACACCAGGAATCGCATTCCGCGCAACCCAATCTCGTTGATCGGCTCATCGAATCGACTACGTATCCGGACTCCGGACTATCCCAATTCCCTCGGTGTCACTGTGTGAACGGTACCAGCAGGCTGGTGAGTCTAGAGCTTGGTCCATAGGTTATTTTGGCGATGTGGAAACGATGGGGAAAGTGACCGCGTGCACAAGCCCGGCACGCGTCCCACTGCCAGGTCCAGTCCAGAAAGGCATCAACTCTGGCTCGGTTAGAGATACGCGGCAAGGGGGAAGAAATCAGTAATTCGGTTAGGCACTGACAGAACCGTCGTTTGGCCAAGGCCACGCAAGATTTTCCAGCGGTGAGTTGAGGTTTCCCGTTGTCTGATTGGAATTCATACGAACAGGTTTCCTGTTGTTGGCGAGTGTCCGAAGCTATCTCCGCACTACCACCAGAGTTGACTTTGCATCCTACCCCAAGGACCAATCTCGGCAGGCTCTAACAGAACTCTGTTCCAAGTAAACAGACTTTCTTTAACAGCGTTTTTCAGGTCTTGCGGTCCAGTCTTCGGCAATGTTGAAAGAGCGCGATTGAGTCTACAACCGCGACCTGATAGCAGGCACATAAGCTTGTCAGCCAGTCGTCTAACATAGTGCCCAATTTTTGCGCCACAGCCATCCACCGCGCATTCGGTTCCTCAGGGATTGTAAGCCGACGTCGGCTCAATGGTCTAGTGGTATGATTCGCCCTTCGGGTGCTTGTGTTCTTCACAACCCTTGCGCACAGCGTGAATGGGCGAGGTCTCGGGTTCGATCCCCGATTGAGCCCTCCTGACATTTTTGAACGTCAAGCAAGCAAGCAGTTGCAGTAACTCTTTTTTTTTTTCTCAAGAAATCTTTATGATATAGATAGTAGTAACAATAGAACGTAATTGATAGGATGCGTTTACGTTCTGTTGCCTGATTAGTGAATTAGCATGCTATTATTATTCTTCTGCCTATTAGTGAGAAGCGACATTTATATGTCTCGCTGAGTTTGAGAAAGGAGTCTCTGTTTGTCTATGTCTTAATGAATATCTAGTAGAACGGAAAAGCACTTGCATAGGTAGCCATGATCTCTCACGGTACCTGAGAATCTGTAATTCATTAACTTAGATTCTATTTTCCGATCAAACCACTTAGAAGATTTCATGCTGAATTAACCGCTATGCTCACTCAATTCATTCTCGTCTCAGCTCAGTGTTATAGGATATATGAAACAGAGTAAAATGTTCCACAGGCTCTCCTGGGCCAGTCGTGTTCATCCCTTAGTCCTTGCCGTATGGGATGTCTAGTTGTTGTAGAGACCCGCTGATAAACTGAAGAATGCAAAAGAAACTTCGACTTTGAGATCCGTCACATCAACACGCTAAGTCTAGACGAGCCTGCAGACCCTCTTGCGTGCGGGGCTCGCCCTGATCACGAGAATGACCCACGAGCATTGCCCGCTCACAATCCACGATACCCTCTCGCCCTTCAACGGTCCTATGGCGCAACGGTAGCGCGTTCGACTCCAGATCGAAAGGTGAGTTACACCCTGGGGTTTCGATCCCCTCATGACACCCTCATCATGGTGATAGGTTGCTGACAGCGCTCAGGTTATCTGTTCAAATCAGGTTGGGATCATTCAGTCATTCTCTTTTTGGCCTTGCTTTTGACTTTGTCGCAGATGCGGCATAGCTCTGCGGTGAAGACGCTTTACAAACGCATCAGTTGGTGTTGCCGAGAGCTTAAATCATAGTCTGGGGGATTTCACAATGTCGAAAACAGAATCATCTCCGATGCCAAGTAAAGTGTTGTCTTGTCTACCTTATTCCTGCCTCACAAGGCGGGGTTGAACACGCGGCACCGGCTCGGCATCCTCATGCAGGCGCACAACGGCCGCTCGCCGCCCGAGAGCAGCCCTGCGGGCAAGTCGCGTTTGGACGGAACTGCCAGCTGAAGAACCCGTCCGTCTCATTCGTCAAGACACCGCCAAGGAAGCCGGTCTCACTGGAGAGGCTGGAAGACTGGTTGAAGATCTCTTTTGAAGAGACAGTGATCTGACCCCAGCCCATGTCGACGAGGGCATCGATGCTAGTACCATACACGTACTCTTTGAACCCAGCCCAGCGGATTGCCGACGCACACATGGGGCAGCTCTCGGCGTTGGTGTAGAGCGTCAGATCACCGAACGCGAGAAGAGCATCTGCGGGCGTCATGTTGTAACGCCCCTGAGGATCCGTGAAGATGGCCGAACAGTTGTTGATCGCTACCATCTCGCCTGCTACTAGTCAGCATTGTTCTCTCACGGCAGTTGCAATAACATGTTGCTCTGCATACCATGAAGCGTCGGGTTGCCTGAGCCCTGGTTGTTGTTCGCGCCAGTACAGACCAGCTCCCCCAGGCCACCGGCCGTGTGGTTCACAACGACAGCTCCAAAGGCCGCGAACGGGCAGGGGTTCGGCAATGCGAGGTTTGCCTGCCGCATCCAGTACGCGCGGGTCGAGGCATCAACCCCATCGTCCGTCGTCCACGTTGTCCACTCCTGGGGAAGACACTGCGGGAGGGCGGCGGGCATCGGGACCTGCGGCTTCGAGTTGCCGCAGGTGCTGCAGGTGTGTTTCTGCTGCTGTTCGCAGAGCTGCTGTTCACAGCATCGCCCTACCGACGGCAGCAGCAGCAGCAACAGCTGGCTGAGCGTGCTGAGCCTTGTGGAGAGAAGGCGCATGTTTCACGTGGTCCTGTGAGGCGGGAAGCTGCGACGCGAAGCTCAGGAAACGGCCAAATGCGGCTTCGGAGGTGACCTGTTTGGGGATAGCGGTTGTACCACGGGCGGGAGTGGCGAAACTCGGGTCAATGCTGGTGCATCTTTCCGCTGTCAAAGCTGGTGTTGATGGTGGTTCATGGAAGACGCAGCATTCGGCGGTATTTGTATCTCCTAGGAGTGATGGACAAGAATTTTGGTGAGAATTGGTGGAGATTGAATGAGGCGTTCATGGCTGCAGCTGAAGCGTCATGGAATGTCGGTGTCTACGTTGCATTTGAATCCCCGCATGTGATAAGAACCTTGCAATCTTTGAGATAAGCACCATGAGAGTGGGACGGTAAACGAGGCTATCTATCCTTCTCTCCGAAGATCAGATAGGAGAAGTTGTCGGTACGATGGCCGAGTGCAATGCCGCATTAGGATTCAAGAGCCGATCAACAACCGGGTTGACCCCGGAGCGCCCCGGACTGCTCCCGGCGCGAAGGCGGGGCCCGGCGCCGGTTCCTTGACAAACCTCCGACGGGACGGCATTGCCTCAAACGAGCAGCACATAGTCTGAAATGGACTTGGAAGCTATGCAGTTAAACTCAAACGCATTTGGTATCTATGATATTACAATGAGACTGTTTTACAAGGATCATATGTCGCCGCAGCGTGATCTCCCGCAATGAGAACATCGCGACGGTTGTGGGTGCTCCCCCGTCGTAATTGCTTGACCGTAGTACTCCACCTCAGTTTGTTCAGGATGCTCAGGAATGTCAGGAAGCTCCTCATCAAAATTCCTGTCTTTTCTTTCCAACATTTCAATATTGAGTCTGTAATTCGTCTTTCCAACGGCGTACGGATTTTCGCCAGTTATTCCGTAGGGGTTTGTCGACCTCCACGACAGATCGTATGGTTGAGGTGGTGACATGGGGTCCTCCAAAACTTTAGGCTTAGATCCGCCGTAAGCGTACATATCTCGATATTTTGTCGGAGAAATTTCGTCGGTCTTTGATGGGGGCCCCCCGATGTGATCACGCACGTAGTTGTCGCTGAACTGCGGCGGGCTGGTGCTCCTGCCAAACTTTTGATATCGCCCCATCTTGTATGATTTGTCGTCGGTCCCGACCGAAGAGGATCCCACGCTGTCTTTCGACGGCTTTGGCGAGGACCACTTGAAGAGCTTGAAGTTGGGAAACCACTTCTCCACGAGGTTGCGGATCATGGGCAGGCACGCGCAGACGATGACGACACCAAGCTCGATAGTTGTCCACCAAACCACCGGAACGTAGTCCCACGTCGGGTCGATCGAGTTACCGAATACCGCGAGAACTTGGAGACGGATTATGGTCGATATGAAGCCGACAGAGCCGAGAAGGAAGATCACAGCGACGGAGATTTTCTTGTTCTTGTTCATTTGCAAGCCCGGCAGCATTGCTATCGGCAGGGCGAGTATGATGAGGTCCTGAAGAATGGCGAGAGCTGAGTTGGCATACGCCAGTTGGTTAATGTCGAGACAGCCACCGGTGTGAATGTCTTTGTTCCAAAAGAGTTCAATCGGATGGCACGAGAAGATGGTCAGAAATCCGATAATGACCTGGCCCAGCACAAGGAATGCAATCAAAGAGTAGGCCGCCATCCGAAACCTGGGTACCGTAAATATGCGGAGGTAGAACGTGACCAGAGATAGTTTCGCGAACAGAAGCACGAAGACGTAAACGATCTCGGCGGCATATAACAATTGCAATATTTTCGTCAGTTGTCCGGACTGCAGGTCGTAAAGATGTGTCCCGAATCCCATCGTAGCCACTGGACACTGTCAGCACCTAAGTATATGAATCCCAACCGGGGAACTTACTTATGATCACAAGAGAGAACGGCGCAATCGCAATGACCTGATATTCTCGTCAGCTCGTGATTCTCAAGCTCGTCAACTGCTTCTCGACTTACAATGGCAGCAACAATCAAAGCATCATCTGTGCTCCATATCTTTGCAAAACTCTTCGCGATAAGTCGTAAGCCGATTGCAATGAGTGCGGTAACGTAGACTGTGACCAAAATGGCCAACATCTTCGTGGTCTGGGATTCGTGCGGCAGGTTACATTGCCTGGCTTGAAGCTTTGCCAGATCTGGAAAATGTTAGCTTGTAACACCCCTCTACACCGAGTATCATCATCATACCTAATGAGTCCTGCATAGTGCAGTTCGCGATCAAGCAGCTCGCGGCGAGCTGGCCAAGCTGCGAACTAGCACATGAACAAGTCGTGTTCGTCAGGTCGCAGCCCGAGCCGGTGATGGACTGCACGAGACAGTTCAACTCGATAGGACGTTAGCAGTGGGTTTGCATATTCTTTCCAAGTGATACTCACGCCGCATGTTGAGATGTTACTCAGATCTGGTAGCTGTCGCGAAACCAGCTGGTGCTCAACAACATGAAAGCCTTGTCCGTTCGCCCCGACGATACCCAACATCGAAAGCGCAAACAGTATCCATCCCAGGCCATTCAAGGCCTTCGACGATTTGGAGAGCCGCATATCGACCGGTATTGATCTGCTATCGCCACTCGCTCACCACTCCATGTAACCAAAGAGTCCAAAGAGAGTGGGCCCCGTTGGCTGCGTGCTCGAAGTTCGTGCGGGCAGGGGAGCTAATGTCGCCAAGTCGCCGCTCCGGGCGGCATGTAACTTATTTCCCCGGAAGTTGGTAAGGATCGAAACCTAACGCCGTAGATTGAATTAAGGATGTTGACGAGCGGAGACCTAAGAATGCATCATGAGTGGGGAGGGTAAGTCGTTATCAACCCTTCCCCCGGACACCCGTTCGCCTTCGAGCCTTGACACGTCAAGGATAACTGGTCTTGCTTCAGATGCCAGATGGGCTGCATACTGGTGGGCACTAACGGAAGGGGACACCGACAGGGAAGGACAAAGATCCTCTCTCTCTCACTCTGCTCTCCTCTACACCTTCAGCAAACGTATTCGTCCAGGTTTTGGGGGTTTGGAAGTTATGGGATGAGATGGGATGGAAACTCGAAAAGCGGTAGATGTGTGTGGGTGATGTGAGCACGAAGGATGCGTGTGCGCTAGTGTGTCTCTGTGCGCACATTGTCGAGATGGTGTGTATGTGATTCGTGCCTCTACACCAAGTTACCATACGAATGACTACCGTTGAGCATCGCCGCATGATAGTTGCCTCGCCACTGCAAGATAGGTAGCCAACGCTCGGCTTGGATGCCGGTACATCGCCAATAGGGGAGTTTAGAGTTCGGACGTGCGATTCTAGCGTGCATGCAGCAACCATGGTGTCGGTTGTCATGTTTCACGGGAACCTGAGCTCTCCCATCTCCCACTGGGCCGATCAGGAGACGAGTTATCCAAGCGAACCGTGCGTGCCCGTCATCTTCATGAATACTTACAACCTGGTGTATAGCTGGACATATTGTGCGTACTGTCTGTGGTTTTGGTTGGTACAGCGTCAGGTATGTTGGTCCCGGCCCAGCTTCCCCGCTCGCGATCCTAGTCTCCATCCGGATGCAGCTCCGGGGTGAACGCTGTGATGTTTCACACTTGGTGTTTTGAGACCGGCTTCGAGAAGGGCTGCCAAGCACACCTCGCACTAACTACCGACCACACAAGCGTCCGCGCATGCGAGTTAGTCCTGCAGGCAGTATGTAAGCGGGGTCGTTTGGTCTGTGGCTCAAGCAGAAACTCTATTTAGACTCCGCCATCTTCCCGCATTCTTCTTCTAGCTCTTGTCTGTTCTCGTCAGCCAACTATCCTCTCAGGAGCCGTTTCTGACGAGCGACGAAACTGACGCATCCCAACGGCATTGGACTGATATTCTTCTTCCCTACTCGAAACCGCGCTGTCAATGTCCGCATGCACCCATTTCCTATTCGCCCTGCTGATCGGGCAAAGGGGTCGATGACAAGCCCGGCTCACCTCCTGCTCAAGCCTTGAGTATGGCCTCCGCTTCACTAATTTGCCAAGACGCTCTCCTTCCTCATCCATCTGGGCACAAACATCCCGATGAACTCAACTTACGCCATGGCATCCTGAGCAAACTTCATGACTCCTGGAAGAACCCGGTCTTCATCCCGTTCTCCAGCCCTTCTGGAAGCCAAGCCCACTCAACCCGACGATCACAGATCTCGTAGTTCGTGGCTTTCGGTGATGTGGGGGCAGAATTTCTTCAACTCCGAGACGATGCTCCATGCAAGCTGCGGAGGCTTCAGCACCGCACATGCTGGGCCGATGAAAGTCCTCGGAGGAACAGTTCCCCTTTCGTGAGCATTTCCGACGGACTTGGCTGCCTCCGGTGTGAATATGCGACAGCATCAATTCCCAGATCGCCTTATTTCTGCATATGAACTTTGAATTCTTGTGCGATCTCTGAGAGCTGAGTTCGTGCGCGGGATCTCAGGTTTTACGATGCAACGGTGAATCAAGTCTTTTTCGGTCCTGTCAAAAGTCTTGTGTCACAAAAGGCACATCAGAGTATGAATAATGCAAAGAGAGGCTTGTTCGCCGAAAGAGTCGAGAATCAGTCGAGAATCACGATGACATGACTTGACGGGTGAATTTCCCGCCCTCCATGCCGCACGGTAAAACCATCGAGCAGAATATCTCCAACCGTTGGCCAGGGCTTCAGGGGCACGGACAAGAAATGTTCAGGATGTCCCCCGACAAGGCGCAGCCAACTTGATGGCAACTCGGTCATGGGGATCTGAACAAGGTATGATCGACCCCTTCTTTTCACGAGACAGCCACTTATACGAAATTCCCTCCCATCCTCCATGTTGAAGATTCAACCAACCATACTGCGTCAAAGACTAGCGGCGATTTTTCGGGCATAAAAACTCGTGTTATCAACTCAAAGTCGGGTGATGAACGAAAGGAATTTAGAACCTTGATGACATTAGATGGCTTAGACTTCCCGGCTCCAATGAGCTTGAAGCTCCTTCTGAAATACGAATACATCGCGGAACTCTAGTTGCCATTGCTAGCCCCTCGTAGCTTGGCGATCCTGAACTTCGTCTTCTCAATGACCGTCTCCTCATCCCAGATGTGAGTAACACTGGGAGTCTTATTCACGGTCTGTGCCCATTTGTAAAAATTAGGGGTCCTCTTCTCCAGGGATGTAAGGAGGCTCGGCGGGAGCAGCTCATGCTGGGAGAATGCGAAGAGTCTTAGGGTGAACGATCCAGTCAAAGCCTGTATCGGTACGTTAGCATCTCTCATATGACCAGAAAGTTCCCGCCTCAGGGAGCGTGCTGTCGTCAAAAGTAGCCCCGAGCTGCAGATCTGTAAAACTCACCTCAGCCAGAGTAGGCTTGTCGCTGCCACCAAAGTAGGGCGCAGCATCCTTCAGGAGAGGCTCAACCTCCTTCGCAATAATTTCGACGAAGCTATTGGCGACGGCGTCAACCTCGGCGGGTGACTTGGCCGTGTACACCTTGAAGATGAGCGGATTGGCCTTGGAGAAGTACGCATCGACGAAGAAGTTGATGCGGGCGCGACGGAGGGCGCCGTCCTTAGAGTTGGATGCCGGCAGGAGGTGCGAAGGGTGGGCGTCGGCGAGGAACTGGGCCACAACGGCTGACTCGGTGATGATCTCGCCGTCGTATGAGAGCGACGGAACCAGGCCGCGGGGGTTGACTTTGAGGTACTCTTCCGTGCGGGGAACGGCGAGATCGATGATTTCCTCTTCGTAGGGGAGGCCGAGCTCGATGAGAGCGATGTGCGCACGGTGAGCCCCTGGGTGGTTGGTTGCACTGAATCAGTCCATGATCTTGAGTGTGTGCCACCCCGTCTCGTGGGACGGGTCATGCTTAATTCATCTCACACGAGGGTGTTCAGGTACGTGAATAAGGGGCTTGTGCCAAGTGACGAGGATGATAAGAGTTGCTAATCGACTAGTGGTGTGAAGTTCACATACATGGGCAGCCGTGGTTGGTGTACAGCTTGATCTTGGGCGCGGAAGACATTGCGGGGTCGTTGGTGAGATATTTGGAGAGGTTTACGAATCAATGAGCTATGTCGATACTTGGATTTCGGAGCTTTAGCTGACCGACGAAGAGGTCGATGGTGAGGCAGCTCAGTGTTTTATGGCATCGAAGTTGAATAAGTGATTACCAATGACCCTATGAGATAAGACGTTGCACCATTGGAGAATCGATGTCGTGATGGATTTCTTCACATGAGGGGAAACCCCTCTAGGAAAACCGCGGGGACGCGGGGCCGGCGATTGCGACATGGTAGGCTTGGCTTAGAAATCAGTCGGCGGTCGGTGCTCGATGGGAACCGAGAGGCTCGCCCAATAGCCATACTTTGTTATCTGTTGGCTACTGCATAGCACAGCTTTCCAAGACACCAAGACACCCTTGCATGTGCATTAAAATGTCCACCTACCAAGCCGATGCAGGCGAGGTTTCCCCGAGCCGGATAGACTGGAAAGACTTCCGCCGTTGCGGTGGAAATAGCATCCGCATCCGTGCGTCCCGTCTGGAATGGCAGCGGTCTGGACCCTCCGAGTAGGGCTGAGGATCCCTGTAGAGACGACAGCAACCCCAAGATCTCGAGACTTGAGAGTATCGATCTCCATCGAGCCGCAAGGATGTTTTTACACAGTTGCTAGGCGTTAGTGGCGGAGCACAGAACGCAAGAATGTCAAGACATAACGAAGGCAATGAAGTGTCAAGACACGGACCCAAACTCTTCCCAAACAACCAAAGGCTGAGAAGTTCTGCGCTATTACTCGCAAAAATCAAAGGCTTCCTACTAACGACCATTCGTCATAAGTTCAAATATTGTTTAGGACATGTCGTCGAAGTTTGGTCAGCGCTAATGTTGCGGCTCATAATTACCTTGGTCATCAGCATGCAATCACCCTCATCTAAAAATTAGGTAATATCGCAAATGATGTCAGGTGTCCAACAAAGACTATATGCACGATATTGCGAATAAGTCGTCACCGTATCAGAATTTCCAGTCTAGCAGCATCAAGACAATAACATCCAATTGATACACAACTCCACTGTCAAGATACAAGGCACGAAGAGACACTTTGCTGTCGCTCCAGACGTTACAACCGGAAAGGAAATCCATACATCAAAATCAAAACCAAAGTCCACCTTCCAAAGTCCAACCCCAAATCAACCCTTCCTCAGGTCACTTACGCAACTTCCTTCATCAGCACCTAAGCAACCGGCAACAAACATCTGACTTTTGGATAGTAGACAAGCTGAGGCAACCCGCCACAAGTCTTCGGACCGTTAGACTGCTCATCCTTGATACAGTCAAACGAACCAATCCCATCGCAGACGAAAGTTCCCGCACCGTCCTTCTTCTCGTTATACCTACATTGCTTTCGGCCAGAAATTTCCACCCCGGAATCAGCCTCAAAAGTAGGAGGCCACGATAAGTTGTCGGAGGTTTTTGTGTCGCCCGAATCTTCCAAAAGCGGAAGTACTGTGCCAATGGCCTTCAGGCCAATCCTCTTGTCGTCGCACTCTCTGCGGCTTGCGTCGTCTGCTTTCTTCAGGAACATGACCCAGGAGCCTCTCGAGTTAGGAATTTGGCCCGGCTCGGACGGGGTAGCTTTTTCCAACGCAAACTCGATCAAAACCTGCTCGGTGGGCTTCGGCGGCGGAGGCTTGGTTGACGTTGTCGACTTCGGTGGAGGCGGAGCCGTCGTGCTTTCCTTGACAGCCGGTGACGTTGTGGTCTTCGCGGGCTCCGGCGACGAAGTAAGAGTTTCCATAGGTCTAGTTGTCGTCGGAACAGTCGTCGGAACAGAAGCAGGCAGGCTCGTCTGTTGAGAGGGCTCCGACGAAGTACCACCGGGAGTCGCTGATCGGATCGGGCAGGCCTGTCGCTTGGCTGCAGCTCCGCCAGCAGCTTGGCCTTGAAAGATTTGGTTGCTCGCAGGGTCCCAGCTGGCAGTGCGCCCTTCCAGCGGTCTTCCTTCGACCCACATTCGCCAGCTGGCCTTGCCGGTGCAGTCGGGAGCTGGTTGGTACTGAATGAGCAATTTACCGCGTGATTCCGTGATTTCTAAGTCGAGCAACTGTTGAGGTGTACCTCGAGTTTTGGGGGCATAGTCAATGACGTCTACTCTCACTTGTGTCGAGGTTGTCGAGAAGGTTTTGTACAAGTCATCGTGTATCTGCGCAATCCTTGGGCCGTACAGAATCCCTCCTGCATTGTAGCTGGGATCTAGGCGGGCTTCATCCGTCGCAGACTGTGTAGGACGTTCGCGTGGTGTGAAGATGAAAACCTGAATCGGCAAATTGCTATCGGCCGGCGTGCCGTCGCCGAAGATGATACCGCGGTTCCCGGCATCCGGTTTGTCTTTGAGGTCATCCATTCCCCACTCTCTATATTCGGTCAATATGTTTGTGCTTCCGACTCCTGAATGGAGATCCCTGATGGCTCTGAAGGTGAAGTCATTCTCGATGTGGCTGGTGAAAGCCTTCTCCCAGATATGGCTCGCCCACGCACCTCTCTGAGACAATACCACAACAGAAGTGCACCCGTAAAGCCCATGGACAGACAGGGCTGCTACTTTGTCATCGAAAGAGACCCAGTTGTGACTAGTCACGTGGTCACCGTGCTTAAAAGTAGTAAGTTTAACCTCCTTGGCGTCGTAAGGGGGTTGCATTTGGACAATCTCCCAGGTCTCCCCAGCCATGAATGCGTCTTGATTACCTTCATAATCACTCGGGTCGGGCCAGACGCCTTGCTCAGGGTCGCCGCGCTCTTGGAGTTCACGAGGCGCTAGCTCACGACTTCTCTTCTTCGATGCCGCGCAGTCCGCGTCACCGCAGGTTGACGGGTTACACAACCACTCTGTCGGGGTGCTCAGCTCCGACGTGGAAGTGGTTGCTGAGTTTTGGCCGGAACAGCCAGTGACTGTGGTAAACGCGGCTGTTGAGCACCCGAGAGTCTTTGTTGGGCTACCATCCGTTGGCGATTCTGCTATCACCATCAGTGAGATTGATCATTGGATGTACTCAGGAGCAAGCCGCTGACCTTTCGTCACAGAGCAGAATACGCTCTCGTGTGTCGCAGTAATAGTGGTGGTACATGACGAAGAAGTGGATGTAGTGGAGGACTGCGAGTCTGATTTCTGATCCTCATCGTTGTCCCCGTCTTTTCCGTCAGTATCTGAAGACGGAGGACAACTGCCAATGTTCAAGCCGAAAAGCTGGATGCAAAACTCCGGCACGCTGATAGCGATGTTCGGAGGGAATGACAAGTAGCAGCCAAAACATATTCGGGGCGGGCCGGAGAAGGGAATAATCACTATTGACAGGAATCAGCTAATGTTGGTTTTGACTTCGACTGACCATTGGTTACGTACCTGGAACTATCGTGGGTTGATCACTTCCGGGCGATGTTGTTGTGATGTACGTCGGTGTTGTGTAAGTCACATCGGTGAGGGTTTGGAACACTGCAAGCTCTGGAATCTTGGTGAGGGTTGGTGCCGTATCTGTCGTGAGAGGGGTTTCGAGTCCGGTGCTGCTGTGAATCGGGGTCGACACAGTGGGAGTTGCAGCTGTGTGTGGCACTCCCGTTGGTGTTGTCGATAGCGGAGCTCCACCAGCCCCAACATTAGCTGCCGCGCTTGAGATATCTGCTGCCACTTCTTCCGAACCAGATCGGACTACTGTGGTGGCAGAGTCGATTTGTGACGGGTCAGTTGCGACGAGACCTGTGCCAAGACCGCGGAGAATGTCGAGCAGCCTGCACATAAGGAAGCTTAAGTTCTGCGCCAGGCCGCTCTCCTCCGAGGACATAGCTGTGCAGGTTGTTTGGATGACTCCTCCTGGAACATTATTGGTAAGGCCGCCAACAATCGAGACGAGAGGCTGGACAGCTTTGATGGCTTCCGATGCCCGCGGTTGCTCCGGTTGAGTGAGCCAGGCGGTGACGGTCGATAGAGCGATTGAGACATCTGATGAGATAGAAGATACGCTCGACCTAACCTCTGGAGCAGAAGGATCAAGCTTGGTGGGCAATGGGGCCGGGAGGGTTATAGGAGACGTGAGAGGCCCTCCATTGATAATGACGACTTCTTTGGTGACACCGTCATGGACTGTGGTACTTGTCGTCAAGGCTGGTTGCGCAACAACAGAACTATCCCAGGCGGCAGTGGTTTCCACCGGGGTGGAGGGCGGGCCGGTCTCTCCTGCGTTGGGCTAAACCTCGTCAGCTCCTGAGCGTGCAGCAGAACAATAGAATCAGACACCGCCTTCGGAGAGCATTACCGTTGTAGTGATGTGAGTCGGGACGCCGGTTGATGAACCGCAGAGTCCCAGCTCTTTCTGGTGCAAGAACTGGCAAGTTACAGCCTCATTTGCCGCAACTTGTCGAATGACATTACTGTGATGGTCGTTTCTGAGTGCAGCATTGCCGACAACTAGCAGCCAAGCCACAGAGCTAACAGTGTAGAGCAACATTACTGCTGCAAAGTCTATACAAATTGATTCAAAGATGGAAAACACAATGTTGAACTTGAGATGTCTTCTGGCAGCGAGACGAAACAGACAGTAGGAGGCATTCTTGCGCCCTTTTAAATCTTTTTCCTGGCCCTGTGAATTGTCACATCACCTAATCTCGAATATCCTTTTTCTCGTTTCTCTCGATTCATCCTCCAAAGAATCACCGACTGGCGCTCGGTTTCATGTTGGTTGGATGGGTTGGTTGGGTGAAGAATGACATCCCACTAGATGGGGGATATTGGGGGCACCGGCCACTCGACGGCCAAGCCAACGAGGTCATTCGTAGGTACATGTATGGGCCAGTTAGGAGTATGCCCTCTCTACACACGGTTCAAATGTGTCAAATTCCATGTGCGACCTTCGAGGGAACCGGGTGGTGACTTTCATGCTTGTTCCTGCAGACTGCAGTTACCTGCACGCATCTTGCTGGACTTGCGGCGCCTAAGTTTTGGGGGCCAACAAGCTGGCAAAATCAAGGAAAGGAAACCACGAAAATCTTAGTCTGGGGGTTCTTGGGGGTGCTGAACATTTTTTGGGGGCGCCGAGATGAAAATGGGCTCGCATTTCCTCGAATATGATCTGATAATGCAAGCCTGGTGGCATTGGGGGTTTTCTTTCACCAATGTCCCAACCAACAGCACCAATAAAACTGTCGATTTGAGGAGTGCAGCATGAAACCAACGGTCCAACGGCATATCAGACCAAAAATGGGACCTTTCTAAATATAACAGCCCGTCCATTTTCTGTGAGTCCATCACGTTGAGTGGGCTATCACGTGTCCTTCCCCGCACCTCTGCTGTTGCCTATCTTCACGACATCGTCTCTCGTTTCCTACTTTGAAAATTACTCGCCATCGTTGCTTTTCTCTGCATCACTGCTTCAAAATTCTGTTCTCCAAACTTGACATCCGAACAGCCCGACTCTACGTTTCCAACAAAGTCATCATGGGTAACAATTTTGTGACGACATACGCGCAGGAAATTGAGCGCATGAAGCAGCGAATCTGTCAGACGAAAGAAGTCAACAGGTTGCGATACCGTATCAACCCTCGACCCGTACATTACGAAGTCGATCCCACGCCACTTTGTCCCGGGGCTCACTTCCCACCTCTCCCCCCGAAGTTACCACGGCCTAAATATACCTCCACGGCGAATCTGATCAATATTGACGCCGACGACGAAGTCCACTTCTACGTGGCCTGCGAACAAGGCCTCCTCGACCGCGTAGTCACCTTCATCCGCGAAAACGAGCCTAGCGAGGCAGTCTTGCAGTTCGGCCTCGAACAAGCTTCCTTCGGGAACCAACCGGCCGTTGCCCGGTGTTTGCTGGAGCGCGGCACTCTCCTTCACAACAATGTGTTTGGCCGGGGCGAGTTTGACAGACACTCCAAGTCCAGGTATCCCAATGATGTCACGATATTTGACAAGTCTGAACCGGCAAAAGACCTCGTACCTCTCATCCAGGTCTACCTCGATTGGGGTTGGCACCCGAACCAGGCTTGGTGCCGCGCGCTCGAAGATGAAGGCCAGACGCCGCTCGTGATCAAGGGGTGCCTGCTTAATCGGCCGCTCGTCGAGCTGCTCTTGAAGCACGGGGCGAACCCGGACATTGGAGAGAATTCCCTATTGGCAAATGCAGAGGAGCTGCCTTTAAAGAGCTCAGGGGGGGATGCTGTCAATTTTGCGGCCCAGTTGGGAGACATCTCCCTTGTCGACCTCCTCTTGGCTTCCGGCGCCGAGCCACGGATCACGAAACCGTTCGTCAGCCTCGTCTCTAGCCAAGTGGTTACTGAACAGGCCGATTTCGGCCGAGTGCCATTCTCCCAGCGCCGGTCGATGGCTGAACATGTTCTCGCCGCGGGCATCGGCGGTGTCAACGACGTGAAGTGGGTACTGAACCGACACGGTGGCGTTGCGTACCAGGTGGGGAGTGGTTATGACACTACGGCCTTTGCGCACGCTTGCGCGGCGCAGGACTGGGAGTATGCGGAGTGGTTGCTAGAGAAGGGCGCCGACCCTGAGTTGCTTGACGGCCTGGCGCTTAGAAAACAATGGTGGATAGACGGGCTTATTGGACCGAACGATCCCGAGACTGTGAGAAAGCTGGTGGACAAGGTCAAAGGCAAGCGCCTGGTTGCCCAGTGATCTTGGGCGATTGGGTGTAAGCGGAGGATATTCATCCTGCATAGCCAGGTCAGACGAGGTGTGACTAGGCTTTCATAGTTGTTCAATTGAAGTCATTGTAGCGCATTGCATTCAGATCCTATGAGTAACCCGAATAGCCGCGTAGGTAATGCTGATGCTTGTTAGTATCTTCACCTAATGCTTTGTTTTGAGCAGCGCAATATTGCTCTGCTCAATGCAAAGCAGACAGCGTATCACCAAATATCAACCACGATGTCGAATCTCTCTGAAGTCTGCTTGATGTGTTGCCGCAAGCTGCCCAGAGCTTGGGGCTGCTTTCACAAACGACAAGAATCGGGTATTGGAGGAACAAAACCAGCAAGGGGATCGCCGAGGATGGCGGAGAAACTTATTGTCTGCTGAATAGATGCGAACGAGGGCTGCTTGCCTAGGACTTCGTAGAAACAGAGAAGTCTTGAGGAGGGCAATTGGTAATCAAAGTAGGAAGTGAGAGCTCGCAGCGTGTCGTTGCATTGTTCGTTATTTAGTCTAATTTCAGTATGGTCAGCTCCATGCAATTGCTGAGTCTGTAGATATGACTCAAACCGTACTTGCTATGATCTTGACGGCGAAATTGTGCAGGATCAATCCTGATACTGTACAGAAGTTGATGGTCATTTCGTGGTGCAATAATTCAAGCAAACCGCGCCAAATCTAGCGCTGTGGTTAGTCGATACCTTGAACGCGCATGGCCAAATCGACGCCTTGGATAGTTCTCGTCTTTTCAACGCGGGGGGCTTTGCCCATACAGAGTTACACTTTTCAATCTGGGTGTCGGTCTTTTGCAGATGATGTCTGATAGAGAGAGTAGGTAGTGTAGCTCAGAGACACAACACATCCAGGGTCCGGATACCCGTCGGATTTGGCTTCGGGCCCCGGAATCAACGAGTGGGAGGCCGATGACAGCCGTGCGTATCGCATCGGGACTCATACACGACAATGACTCGGTCGCGTCACTGGCATGATCTGTACTTCGTCTACTCTCACCGTCTACTCCATTTCTCGAATGGCCTCCCGCGGTAACATAGGCGCAGCGACAGTTGTCAGGCCTGCATCTCGACACGGCATCCCACTCACATGGGCCTTGCATAATCGCAGGCCAGTTTAGACAGCCTGCACGGATCGCCCGCTGCTAACTTTGGCAGCACCGGATTTCCCTCCGATGGAAATGGATATCAGGGTGAGCGGTTTCATCAAGCGAGCCATGCTTCCGTCCATCGGACGCGGTTTGTCCGACAGCATGCCATTTCCTGCTGCGCCGCCTGATCGTAGACCGGCTTCCTTAGTCATAGACCTCTCTCGATTTAGCATCAGCCAATAGGCGCAGTCCGCAACAGCATTTACTAAAAATCGCTGGACGGATAGCTTTTTAGAGAGATAAACCTTCAATTGCATTTTGTTCGATATTGTCGCCCATGACCGGCTAAAGTGTAGACGACTTTTCCAGCTTGCATAACGAAGAATTTGTTTCTGGCTGCTTGCCGCGGGGTTGCACGGAGAGGCGGTACTGTTAATAAAGCATGGTGGTATTAATCTCGGCTGGATGAATATCACAATGTCTTATACCAACAACACCGCCGTTACACACACAAAAAGCAAAAACATCGAGATTTCAGACGAAGGCGGTCAGCCGGTTGGTTGTGCCCTGCTCGATTCATCCCAAAATTCAGAGTTTTTTATGATAGGAACGCTGTAGGGATGATCACACTAAACGCATATAAGCTCAACCCGCAGTTCTGGAGATGCGGATGTGCACGTTTGACTCGCTGACCTGATCGTCGAGATCTGCTGAATCATGCTGTCCGTGTTCGCTGGTAACGGCCACTCGAGAAGATTTCTCTTGGACCTTTCTACGGAGCAAACCCCCAGCTGGCTTTATCTCTCTATCTTGGGGCTGGATATCTCGGCCAGAGGGTGGGTTTTTGTGGTTGATCATCGCCCTCTTCTCGGTGAGCGAATTATCTGGTTGGGTGCGCAAATTATCGAGGAGAGAGAGGGTTCCCCAAGGTTTGGTTTATTTTTGGGGTTTGCTGCAACCGACCTGTCGATCTTTCTGATGGTGGATCGCAACGGTGACGGCTAGTTAGCTTGGTGAATGTGAAGAACCGGCGAGACAACACGAGGTGGCGGGAGCTCACATAATATGACTACTAGTGTGAAAATTCGTCCTTCAATGAGACGTCAATATGATTCAATGGCATACCACGCAGGGTAATTCCCCCGACCGTCCAACCTTCTTCTCGAAAATTCCAGACTCGCCCTGAGCTTGTCTTCTGTTGACCTCGTCTCCACCGAAAAAAACCGAGAGACAAGAAAAAAACAAAAATAAACATCAAAGTGAGGAGGAGCCGAGGAGGTTAAACTGGGGACGCGGGATACCCAACGGGTCCCTCCGTGGAATTCCCTCCCCTTCTCCCCTCTCCCCATGCCCGTCCCAACTTGAATTGTTCTGGGGACAGCCAGCAGATCGTCCGAAGGCGGCCCCAGGGTATTTGATGGGGCTCAAATCAGACCATATCGCACAACAGGTGTGAATACTTGGAGTGCTGCAGGGTCACTAGAAAATAGGGACGACCCAACGAATAGGAAACCAACTTCGCGCCCATCAGCCGCACTAGGGGTTTAGATACCCCGATAAAGGTGTGTTTCCTGTAGAATGGTTCCAGCGGGTAGCGCAGCGACGATCTGGCGGGTTTCCGAGGAAGCGCACGACTCATGGGAACAAGTCGCCTCCAAGCTTGCCGTCAGCCGAGCGCGACCAGCGCTTGTTAGGCCACTGGAGGAAACACGACATAGCCTCTGCCTAGCATTGCACAGCAAAAAAAGATCTGGTCAGCAGTCACTCTAGGACGTTAAGCGCAGCGATTGTCGGGCGACGGTTCCGCCCGCTTTTGTGACTCGGGCTATTAATAGTTAAGGTTTTTCGGTTCGGAGTTATCGAAGAAAAGGCAGAAGGCAGGGCACGACAGGGCAGGCACGCAGGGGAGAAGCCCGCGTCAGTTTCACGTAGAAGAGAGCATTAGCTCACGCCGTGATCAATCTAGCGTCTGGACTCTGTTGCCTCCTTGCCTCGCCCCAGCCCTTACTTGACGTTCGATATTGGCTCTGTTGTGAGTGAAACCGCGGGCAAGAAGAAGAAAAGAGGCGGTTGTCATGTTGGGCATGCTACGTTACCCCCCTTAATCTAGCGTCGAGAGAGGGACCCTCTTGGCTAAAATAGGGGACGTGGGGCTCTTTTGGTCGTTTGTTTGTGACATCACTGCCCGAGTCTCTGCCCTATGTTAAGGAAATGGCGGCAGAGTGTGCTGTGCGGACTAACATGCGAGAACCCGTTCTTACCGTGTCTGTTAATTCTGGATGCTACGCTACAGACACAGAGTTGAGAGCAAGAGAGAAGAGAGGGCTGGGGGGCGCAGTTTGTCTTTGCAGTGCCACGGCAAACCAACCAACCACTCCAATCCCAATCGTCCCGTGGGCCGTTGGCCTCCAGAGAAAAGAAGGTCTGGTGCTAAATCGAGCAAACCGAACCAATCGGCGCCCCTCGCGGCGTGCGGCTTCCGAGGCCACCGGCTGTCCCGTTCAGCTGGTCTCTCTGTGTGAACGGTGTACCCCGTTCTCCAGTTTGCTGTGGCTGGGACGGCAGCCAGTTCATCGCCAAGAAAGCTCAGCAGCCCAACGCACATGAGCCCTGCAGCGGTGCAGCCCTTGTGCCCTTGTGAGGCTCCTCTCGTATTTGTCCGGCTCTCCACTTTGTCAACCAAGTGAGGCCCATGATGTCAATCGGGCTCCGCAAAAAGTGACCCCGGTCGGCATTACGAGAAGATCTTCGCCGCCCCCGGCAGTGCTGGTGCTGTGCACTGAGTGGCAGTTTGCCTCTGGCAGCCGGTCCCCCGATGTTTACGAGATGGGACTGCTGGCCAACGGGAGTCCCCTGGCTAAATGAAGTGGCACACCGGCCAACAGGTAGAAGTCTTTGCCATCGTCAAGTTGGTATATAAGGTGACAGGTGAATCCTCCTTCATGAATGAAAGAAGAACATCCTCATCACACACACACTCACCAACCAACCATCTAATCAAAGATAATCTTCCGACCACTACAGTCTTTCCAGAACATCATCAACTCACCACAACCACAACTTTCCTACACCTTTCTTCTTTAGAACCAACCACCAACCAACCGCCAAAATGCAGTTCAAGGCCCTCACCGCTCTCACCTCCCTCGTCGCCGCCGTCTCCGGCCTCCCGACCTTCTCCGCGACCAACGGCACGGCCACCAACAACACCCTGCCCGCCGACGCCAAGTTCCAGCTGATGGCCCTCCGCTCCGCGTCGCCGGTGCACTTCTCCACCTTCCAGGCCGCCAAGTCCTCCATCTTCCTCCAGCTGCCGTCCCAGAACGCCACCTGCGACCAGCGCAACGCCACCGAGTCCGCCACCTTCACCCTCGGCCAGGACGGCGGCCTCTACCTCTACGCCGCCTCCGCCACCCCGCAGCAGCTCTACGCCGACCGCTCCGGCATGGGCCAGGGCAAGCTCGGCTACACCACCGGCGCTCAGCCCGCCCCCCGCAACGGCGAGCGCACCGGCTGGACCATCGACGCCTTCGGCGACCTCACCCTCGACGGCGCCGGCTTCCTCGCCTGCCCCAACAGCATTGAGGGCGCCTGGTCCATCTGGGTCTCTTCTGGTGTCGCGAACCCTGCTGGTAACACCGACTGCCTCGGCATCTCTGTCCGCGCTGTCCAGGCTGTTGTCCCCAACAGCTGTTCTTACACCTCCAACTAAGGGGTTGGTGAAGCATCTTTTCGGCATGGATTCTTGGTAGATTAAAATTGGCATGTGGGACACGATGAACAACGTCCCCGGGAGATATCCTATAGAATGGCGCAACTTGTATTTATGGCATACCCTCTTTCCCCCAAGACACCGAAGGGGACTGTACATCGCGGATGACGCGACAGCAATAACTTCTCTGTACATGAATTAATATGTCACTTTTTCAAACATTTGCTCGCCTGTTTGTTCTGATGTGAATGTGACCAACTGCTTCTGATCAATATCAACTCATGAAAGAAATCAATTTCTATGCATGCTTTAAACTTCTATTGAAAGGGATATTTATACCAGTCTCTAATCTGCCATCAGCCCTCGACCTTGTTGATACCCTCCGCATCAACCACCAACCCCGCCTTCTTAAACTCTTGGTCATTCGTCGGCAACTCAACCCGCCACTGCGAAATCAGCGCAGCCGAAATCTCAACCTCGCCTTCCGTGCCAAGGGCCAAGATGTGCCCACCTTGCGTGCGGTCCTCAGTGATGAAATGCATATGGTCACCCGGCACGCTGATGCCCTGTGTGTACTCTGGCGAGCGAAAGCCAATGACAGTGCCGCGGACGGGCTCCTTGAAGGTGTGGGAGGCCTGGTTCGCGCCGACCTCGCGCATGCTCTCGCCGGGCTTGCTCTGGCCGCCGGCGGTGCGGACGGTGACGTTCTTGAAGACGCCCTCGATGCGGATGGCGAGGAAGTAGTTCTTGGAGTCGGGCAGGCGGCCGGATAAGTGGGCGAAGAGGCCCTTCTTGTCGTCGAAGGCGCCGGTGATGTGGGTGTCGGGGCGGAAGCGGGTGACCATGGCGAAGGGGGCGACGGCGTCGCTGGCGGGGCTGGTGTCGACGGCGGTGACGGTGTTGTCCGACTTCATCTGGTACAGCTTGCCGTCGAGGATGATCATCTCGCCGTTCATGTAGCGGAAGGTGCCGAGGCCGTGGTCGCCGTGCTGGATGAGCTCCGAGACGGGCAGGCCGGTGGAGGCGATGCCGTCCATCAGGGCCGAGATGATGGAGTACTGGTAGATTTCGTTGACCGCCATTGCGATGATTGGTGTTTGAAAAGACAAAAAGAAAAGTTGTCTCGGTAAGTGATGCCAAGTATGAGATGCCAAGGTTCGGATGTCGAAGCTAAGACACAAGAAGATCGCGGTGGTGGTGGTGGTGGTGAGGTCCTAATTGACTTTGGACGACGGGTGATTCGCTGACTGCAGGAAACACGTATGCTTACTTGCTGTCTTTCTCTTTTCCTTTCTGATGGATCTTTCCTCTTGTCTCGCGGCTTGCACGGGGAACTTTCTTCAACAATTATGGAGGAGCTCCATAGCGAAAGTCCCTATCGTGCGTTGCATTTGCTGCATGTTTTTGTTGAGTCATCATCACGCGTGCAGTGTCACTGGATAAGCTACTAACAGCAGTAGTTATTAGTGGTATGGACACTAACAGAACACTGAGTGAGGTGCCTGCGCTTTGGGTTCCACCTGGCGGCGCTGACGTCAGTTCGACGTGCTTGCGGCATCGCCGGCAGCTTTTGGAGCTTTCAGAAGCAGCAGCAGCAGCAAGCCTTCCACAAAAATGAGGTGACTGGGCGACCTGGCGAACGAGATGCCGGCGGGAGCGAACGGAGCGCGCTAGGGGCTACTGCGGCCTTTGTTTTCTCCACTCCGGCGACTGCATCGTGAGAGAGTCTGTATCTTACCCAACATTCCTCTCCCGACATCCTTGGCACGTTGTTGCGGCAATATCCCTCTGCCTCGATGAAAACAGCCTGAGACACATCTACAGCCCTGCTGCTGCTTCGGTTCTCCTACTTTCTCATCTTTATCACCACCTATCACCGACACTCTACAAAGAGAGCATCCCTTAATTACCCCTCACCATGTCTACAGAAACCGTCGACGTCGTGATAGACTCCCTTATCGCCGCCGGCGTCAAGCACATCTTTGGCGTCCCCGGCGCCAAGATCGACTCCGTCTTCAACGCCCTCATCGACCGCCCCGAGATCAAGCTCGTCGTCTGCCGCCATGAGCAGAATGCCGCCTTTATCGCCGGCGCCATCGGCAGGATCACAGGCCGCCCGGGAGTCTGCATAGCCACCTCAGGCCCGGGAACCAGCAACCTCGTCACCGGACTCGTCACCGCCAACGACGAGGGCGCGCCTGTCGTGGCCATTGTCGGGGACGTCAAGCGTGTGCAGGCCGCCAAGAAGACGCACCAGAGCCTGCGCGGCGTCCAGCTGCTCCAGCCCGTCACCAAGAAGGCCACCGGCGCCGTGCACCCCGACCAGATCGCTGAGATCATGCTGGACGCCTTCCGCACTGCAGCAGCCTACCCGCAAGGCGCGACTGCAGTGAGCCTTCCCATCGATATCATGACCGCGGGCACCAAGACGGCCATTCCTGCGCTACCTGAGACGGCTTTCGTCCCGCCCGAGTATGGCACTTCACCGTCTGCATCGCTGAGCAGAGCGGCGTCCATGATCCAGAACGCAAAGTTTCCCGTTTTGTTCCTCGGGGCGAGGGCAGCTACGCCCGAAGCTGTTGAGGCGGTTCACGGCTTCCTTCGAAAGCACCCTATTCCTGTTGTCGAGACTTTCCAGGCCGCGGGATCCATCAGCAAGGAGCTGGCACATCTCTTCTATGGACGCATCGGCCTATTCCGTAACCAGCCCGGCGACAAGCTTCTCTCTCAAGCCGACCTGGTCATCGTCGCTGGCTATGATCAGTCCGAGTACGACGCCGACGCCTGGCACAAGAACAAGGATCTCGACATCCTTCACCTGGACTGGATCCCAGCCGACTACGGCGCCTTCTACAACCCAAGTCTCGAGCTGGTGGGTTCCATCGCAGCCAACATCAAGGCGCTCCAGAACATCCTCGCAACCGTCTCCAGACCACAGGAGCTCGACGTCTCCAAAGAGATCTTTGCCGAGTTCCACGCGTGGGAGCAGAGCCCCCAGGCTCTGGGCCAGACCGGCGACGGCCCCGTCCACCCGCTCCACTTCATCAAGCTCATGCAGGGTCTGCTCCCGCCATCGCCGACCGTCGCCTCGGACGTCGGCAGCATGTACATCTGGCTCTCGCGCTTCTACTTCGCCTACAGCCCAAAGTCCTTCCTCGTCTCCAACGTCCAGCAGACCCTCGGCGTCGCCCTCCCCTGGGCCATCGGCGCCTCCCTCGCCCAGGAGCCCCCGTGCTCCCGCAAGGTCGTCAGCATCAGCGGCGACGGGGGCTTCCTCTACTCCGGCCAGGAGCTCGTCACCGCCGTCCAGCAGGGCTGCAACATCACGCACTTCGTCTGGAACGACGGAAAGTATAACATGGTCGAGTTTCAGGAGGTCGACAAGTACGGCCGCAGCTCGGGCGTCGACCTCGGCGGCGTCGACTTTGTGCGCTACGCCGAGGCCTTCGGGGCCAAGGGCTTGCGCGTCACCCGCTCGTCGGAGCTGGAGGGCGTGATGCGCGAGGCCCTGAGCCACGTGGGAGTGTGCGTCGTGGACGTCGAGATTGACTACTCGCACAACCACGAGCTGATGAAGAATGTCATCCAGGACTCTATCAGTTAGACTTTCAAGTTTTTTGTCGGACGGTTGGGCGTTTTCTTGCGTAATACTTGGGCGAAAGGGTCTGTGGTTTAGAAAACGTTTGCTTTGCGCGCCAAGGGCACGGGATTGTATCATTAAGAATGCCAAGAAAAGCTTGTGTTGTTGCTCTCTGACCCAGAGTAGGAGTGAGCGTCGTTGAGGATGTACTTCGGTCGTCTGATGAGGGCTCAGATGATTGGATGAGAGAAACGGTTCCTGACCACGTTGAAGGTTGTGTTAGTCTGTGCTGGCTCGGTCTCGGAAAACAGAAGCAATTCAGAGGCGTGAATATCATCAGATCATTCGAACAAAGAGGTAGCTGGAACTAGCACTGCCAAGTTTGTCGGGCTGGAGGAGGAGTTGGGCTCTCATTTGCGATCTTTCATAATCTAATAGGCTTCAAGAGTATCTAGGCTGGCAACTAACAAGACAATTACACCTTCCTCCCTTTCACTCTTTCGATGAGCTCCCTCACAACCTCGGGCTCAGTCGGTCCAACCCACGGCTCCGACCAATACTGCCGCAGCAGCGCAAGCCCCATACACAACCCCGGATCCGCCCCCTTTTCCAACAGCCACTCCGCAAATTCTCAGTCCTGTCCCGCACACGACCGCGCAAACGCCGTTGTCTCGTAGGAATCCCCGCGCTGGCGGTCCAAGATGTCGCAGTACAGTAACCGTCTCACGTCATCAACCCCCGCGGCGCCGGACTCGAGGATGTGTGCCGCCATCGCCCGCCGGCGCGGAAGAAACGGCGTCGAAGCGAAGCTGTGCGCGTCAAGCCAGCTGCCGCGCAGGTCTGGCGGCATGATTTGGCACGAGACGATGCTGTGCAGCGGGCTGGCGAAGGACGGGTCGGCGCCGTGGGAGAGGAGGAGGTTGAAGAGTTGCGTGTCGCCGAGCCGCGCGGCGCTGTTGAGCGCGTCGCCTCCGTGGCGGTTCAGCGGGGGCTCTTCGCCGTCTGGGCTGCGGGAGTGAGCGGCGATGTTGGGGTCCGCGCCGTGCTGGAGGAGGAGCTCGACGAGGGGCGTGTTGGTGATGCAGCCTTCGTACGGCAGCGGCGTTTTGCACTCGTTGGAGGTCGCGCGGCGCCACGCCTGGTTTGGGTGCCAGCCAAAGTCGAGGAAGACGCGGATCAGGGGGATGAGGGTGTCTTCTCCGCCGGTCTGTGTTCTGTCGAAGATGGAGACGTCTGCGAGGTAGGATCTGTCTTTGGTCTTGACGCGACGGGCGCGGCTGAAGACGTTGCCGTGGAGGGATGTGCCGCGCTCTAGCAGGTACCGCGCGACGGCTGGCTGGTTCCCGAACGAGGCCTGCTCTAGGCCGTGCTGGAGGACCGCTTGGCTTGGAGTGGAGGTTCTCTGGATGAAGGAGGCGACTTCCTCGACGGAGCCGTCCTCGCAGGCTACATAGAAGCGGACTTCTTCGTCAGCGAGGCTGATGAGATCGGCGATGAGAGAATACTCTGGGCGTGTGAGTGTTGGAGGCAGCGGAGGGAGATGCGCGAATCGGGCTGCCTCGGAAAGGTTGCGTCTGGTCTTACGATCATCGATGGGGTGGGTGTTCTGATAGAGAGCTTCGTTTACCGCCTTGAGGAGTTGGATTCGCTCCTTCATCAGCCGGATTTGTTCTGCGTGAGCCGACGGCGGAGAGTCAGGCAGGGTGGGTTTCATAGCGAGAAGTTTATGGGGCTTGTTCTCAAAAGAAAAAAAGAA
The DNA here is from genome assembly GCF_013390195.1 of Colletotrichum siamense. Lineage (NCBI taxonomy): Eukaryota > Fungi > Ascomycota > Sordariomycetes > Glomerellales > Glomerellaceae > Colletotrichum > Colletotrichum siamense. The sequence continues at coordinate 5,494,841 of NW_023501016.1, read as the reverse complement.
GTTGAAAAGAAAGACCGGCGAAGGATTTCCCGATTCGATGGATCGTGGCGAGCTGAGAGAAACGCGGATATGGTGGGAGGTCAAGGTGAATAGGTGAATGGGTGAACAGGCATCAATCGCGGAAAACGACGCCTGGTACTCAACTCGTCAAGGCGACTATTTCCGGCCAACAAATACATTTACTCTAAAGATGTAGCTTCACGTGACAAATCTCTTGTATGGTTGTGTGGTTCTGCTTGTTGGGCCAAAGTGCGGTGTTGGTTGGAACCCCGTGAACACCGCCGAAACCCCAACATCATGACAGCAAGTCCATCGGTCCCGCCATGTAATGGCATCAGTCTCGGGACAGACGATGAATTTTTAACAGTCATATATGCTAAAGTTCAATACATGTTTGTGGTTCATGGCCTCATGGGGCTACGGTCAAAGCCCGCTCAAACTCTCCTTGCACAGTACGCCCAAAGGCTTCAACAGCCGTCTCCAACGCGGCCTCGGGAGCCGCTACAAACGTCAACCGAAGGGAGGCTTCTCTCACGTCCTCCGTCTCCGCCGCGAACCAGCTACCCTTCGTCACCAAAACCCCATTCACACTGGACTTCTTGTAAATCCTATCCTCGATATCGAGGATAGCAGCCGATTCAAGGGACTCCAATGGCTTTACCGCAGGATGCTTCGACCCATCCAGCCGTACCAACAAGAACATGCCAAACGTGGGGACAGTCCAACTGCAGACATCCCGCGGAAGATGCTCCTCACAAGCCTCAACGAGAAGGTTGCGTCGGCGGCTGTACTCCAGAGAGATGTGGCTCAGCCAGTCAAAGAATCCCCGATGTCCCCACGACTCGGCAAGGAGCTTGTACATCATGACTTGGGACGGTCCCGCTGGGAAAGCAGAGCTGATCTCCGTGTTGGCCACGAAGATGCGGACTATCTCGGCGCTGGCGGTGAGCCAGCCAATACGGAGTCCCGGGGCTAGGATCTTGGAGGTCGAGTCGAGGCGGATGACGCGGCCTGTTCTGTCGAGGGATAGATACGAAGCGGGCAGGTTTTCCAAGTACTTCTCGGCGGAGAGCTGAGCGTTGGAGTCGTTCTCGAGTTGTAGGTAGAAGTACGGGTCGTCTTCGATGATCAGGAGATCGTGCTTCTCGGCGACTTCGTATATGGCTCTACGGCGCTCGGTGGGCTGCGTCACGCCGGTGGGATTGTGGCCGGAAGGGATCGTGTACAAGACGAACGGTTTCGGTGCCCTGGCCTCGTCCCAAGTGCTCAAGACTCTGTCGAGTTCCGCGGGTATAAGGCCCTCTGTGTCCATGGTGATTCCGACAGGATTGAACTTCTGCGCTTCCGCAATCTCAATAGTAGGCGGGTAGGTCAGACTTTCAAAGAGTACTGAGTCGCCGGGCTTGACGAACATGCGGAAGATAATGTCAAGAGCAGAAGTTGTCCCGCAAGTCAGACAAGTTCGCCAGTCTTCATACTGAGGCTTGTGGATCAGGTCAACATGCTCAGTAACGAAGCGAATCAGCTGAGCATGCCCAGCTGCATCGCCGTAGTTCAGAGCCTTAGACAGGTCAAAGCCCTTGTCTCCCACAGAGCAAGATGCGGGTGTAGTGTCATCTCCAAAAGCACCGTCACCCTGATGCCTCTTCCCATGAGCAACGAGCGAGTCCCAGGGGAAGTACTTCGGATTCGGCCGTCCGGTTCCCAAGCTGATCATGTTAGATGACTTGAGTGTAGCTGCCGCCGCCTTGAGTTTGGACGGCATACGGGCCTCGAGACGATGGCTCCATGACTGGGCTTTCGGCTTTGCCTCTGTCTCCGTGGCGTGTGGCTTGAGGATGTCGGGATTGCTTGCCGCTGCGGAAGTTGAGGCTTGAACTTGGGGTAGAGCCCGAGCTTGGTCTAAGCTGGCTAGCGTTTGGAGAAGCATTGTTGAGCCGAAGTTGCAGGGTTGAGCCGAAGTTTGCCGATGGCGGTGCGCCTTGACAAAACTCCTGCCATGTCTCAAGGTTTCAACCATCTATTTATTCATCATGCAACTACAGGCTGCAGTTCAACACTCCGAAATTCGGCATCGATCACGCAATTGTCGTGATAGGAGAATACGGCGTGGTTGGACTCTCCGGCGTCGCCCATCGGAGTATCGGAGAGAGTATCGGCGAGGCCCCACTATTACCGGCGTGTCGGAGTAGCGGCACATGAAGAGGGGGTCTTGCATGATGATGATAAAGCAGCTCAGCTATTCAACAGAGTAAAGACGGATAAACGCAGCACATAAAGCAAGAAACCCAGACGCATTATTGAAAGAAAGAAACACCAGTAACACAGCATCAAGTCAGAATGGGTTCCGTCAAGGACAGCAGTGCCCCCACTATCAAGTTGGCCGAATACCTCTTCACCCGCTTGCGCCAGCTAGGGATAGACTCGGTCCACGGAGTCCCTGGCGACTTCAATCTCCACCTGCTCGACTATGTCAAGCCGTCCGGGCTCCACTGGGTCGGCAACGCCAACGAGCTGAACGCCGGCTACGCGGCCGATGGGTACGCCCGTATCAAGGGTATCGGAGCTCTTATTACAACCTCCGGCGTCGGAGAGCTCTCGGCCATCAATGCAATTGCCGGAGCGTATGCTGAGCGCGCCGGTGTCGTTCACATTGTCGGGACCCCATCACGGCATCTGCAGGACAACAGAGTCATGCTCCATCATGGTTTCAACGATGGAGAGTACAGACGGTTTGCGCAGATGCATTCCCATGTCACCGTTGCGCAAGCCAGCTTACGCTCTGCGAATGAAGCTCCCGGTCAAATTGACGAGGTTCTGAGGCAGTGCCTGGTGCAAAGCCGGCCGGTTTACATCGAGGTGCCTCAGGATCTGGTCTCCGTGCCCGTCTCTGCTCAGAATCTCGAGGCTCCCGTCTGGACACCCAACTACAAGCCCACATCTGCAGATGAAGCTGCTCTGGCAGCCATTTTGGACAGGGCATCTTCTGCAAAAAAGCCCTTGATACTCGTGGACGGCGAGATAAGACCCCTCGGAATCGTCGAAGACGTTGAGAAGATTGTTGCGTCTACCGGCTGGCCCACGTGGACAACCCCTCTCGGCAAGTCCTTGATCGATGAGACGCTGCCCAACTTCCACGGCATCTACAAGGGCAAACATGCCAATTCGACTGAGAAAGAGCTCTTCGACAGCTCTGATCTCATCTTGTACTTCGGCCCACACCTCAGCTCGACAAACACCAACCATTTTTCCATGATCCCCAGACCTGAAACTTCTATCCTCTTCACCGATACCGAGGTCAAGATCGGAACCCAGGTCTTTCGAGATGTTACAGCAAGGGCCGTTGTCCGTGCCCTATCTCAACAATTGAAGACTTCCAAGATCCATCGCTATGACGTCTACCCAGAGCTGCCGAAGGACTTCAAGATCTCTTTTGCGGACATTCCGCGCGACGGCAAAATCGACCAGTCCAAGATCTGGCATCTTCTGGCCAACGTCATTCGACCGGGAGATGTCGTCCTCGGGGAAACGGGGACATCCGGGCATGGAAGCCGGGTCTTCCCCATGCCGCAGCATTCCAGGCTCTTCCTTCCTTCTACTTGGCTGTCTATCGGTTACATGCTCCCAGCGGCGCAGGGCGCAGCATTAGCCCAACGGGAGCTCATCCAGTCATCCAAGTACAACCACATCGGAAAAGCCCAAACGATCCTCTTCATCGGTGATGGTAGCTTTCAGATGACGGTGCAAGAGCTTTCAAGCATCATCCGCAACAACCTAGATGTGATCGTCTTCCTAATCAATAATGACGGCTACACCATCGAGAGATGCATCCATGGTCTCGAGGAGGGATACAACGATGTTGCACGTTGGCGATATCTTGAAGCCCCAAGCTTCTTTGGCGCAAGCCAGGATAGTTACGTACGCTCTGCCAAGATGTGGGGAGAGCTTGAAGACATCCTGGGCGATGACAAGCTGGTAAATGGAAAGGGATTGAGAATGGTGGAAATTTTCATGGATGTCGACGATGCACCGGAGGGAGCTTTATTAGATCTTATGAATGCAGAGAAAAAGAGACTGCAGACCATGTAATGTAGAATCCCTTTGATATTCAAGATATTCGTCGTCTCCAATGGTCGTGTTAGTGTGCTTCGCGCCCGGCATCGGCTCACCCCTGCGCTTTCAGACAGCGCAGAGCTCAACGACTGGCTTTCAACTCCATCAACTGTGCACGCATCTTGCCGCCATCTTCTTTCTTTTCCTCTGATTTTTCAGACTAAAATAACAATCGAAACAAACGCCAGAGTCCCCTCGGCCAGCGACTTCAGAGTCCCACTTTCTCCCACGAGCGCCTAACAAATGAGAATCCCCAGGTTTCGCTAAGCGCCCTGTCCCAGGGCGGCAAAGCACAAACGATTGGGGGTTGACTGACAGGCAGTCAGACGCCTGTCCCCGCCCTACGAAGACCCCTGCAGGCGGTTTCAGCCCTGCTGGAGTCGGTTTGATTGGCTGTGGAATTCCCATCATGAGATCCGGCCAGGGCCAGCGATCAAGGGTCCGGCTTGCCTTTGGCGTCAGTCGGATGCGACTCAGCCCTTTTGTCTCGTCAACGATGAGTGTCTTCATGTCTTCTCTTTGTCTGACGGGGATGGTTATAAGAAACTGTTCACGGCCGTCCCAACGTCCTGAACATGGTCACTCTGAATCAGTCCTCACCTCAGCATCACTGCAATTTTATGTCTGCGTTTTCCTTGAGTCTTTCTTTCTGCATCACAGCAAGACTTTCTTTCTTTGCATACTGCTAGACAGTTTTAAATTCTTCTCAGTCTCGCATCACCATCGCAGTTGAGACTTGAAACGCATATCGCATCAATAGCCCTCTTCAGCATAGAAGGAATCCATCTCTTTTTTCATTTTACAATCTTTGCATTTACAAGATACCCCCCAAGACCTTCACCAAAATGGGTCAATTCTCAAACGCCATCAAAGCCGGCCAGACCGTCATCGAACTCGGCCGCAACGCCCAAGGCCTCGCCGGCGCCGCCAACGAATTCCGCACCGCAGACAAGGGCGAGATGGGCCGCAACGTCGGCCGCGCCGCCTTCAACGAGGGCGCCGACACCGGCAAGACGATGGGCAAGACGTGGCTCAAGACTTTCGAGGTCATCCCGCGCCTAGTGTGCCGCGGCCTGCAGTTCCTCTTCGCCCTGATCGCCTGCGGCTTCTACGGCAACCGCGTACAAGCCGATGACAGGGCCGACAACGGCTTCTCCCCTGAGTGGATTCTCGCCATCACCGTCGCCGGCGCAGCTGCTGTCTCGTCGGTGCTTTTCGTCCTCGCGACACCTCTCAGCGCGATTCCCTTTATCGGTAGCAGGGTCAAGCTGTTCAAGACATACCGCGCCTTCGCCTGGGACTTGTTTCTCTTCATCATGTGGATTGTGGTGTTTGGAATCTTTGCGGGCATCTTCCTCAAGAGGAGCAGCGATGACAAGTACAAGGGTGCCAGCACCACGGCGATGAAGACTGCCGTTTGGGTGGATCTCGTCAATGCCATTCTCTGGCTCATCTCTGGCGTTTATGGGTGCATCAAGACTTTCCTGGGAGACAAGGTTGATCACCTGTCGGACAAGGCTGGAAAGAAGCTGTTTGAGAAGAAGAAGCCGGCGCCGGCCAAGGATGGGTACGCTGAGAGCGTGTGAAGAGCGCAAGCCTTTCGTTTTCATTATGTAAATTAGATAATTCCGTTTGGTTTTCGGTTTGTCAGGCGTCGAAGACGGCATCAGGAAGCTAATATTTGGCGCAACGGCCATGGGACTCACGGGACATACGTATTTCCAGATCAACAAATGAGCAAGCCAAATATGCTTGCATTGCTTCACTCGTCTTGCCACCAGTAACTATTTCACAGATTTCATTGCCTGATTGTTGAACACCCAAGGCTCAGTTTGCTTTCTCGATAATCTATGAGCATTCAGATTGGCACGCAATGTAGGTCTCCGTTTATGCAGTCGGCAAATCTCGACATCACCAAGCTCTTGATACCAAATTTCATGGCCCTTTTGAATGAGCAATTGTTTCTTTACTGTCGGTTGGATCCCGCACGTTTCTATAGAAGCTTATGTTCAAGCAATTATCTACAATCAGACGTGAAGGATACCCAATTGTCGCATACGGCTTCGTTTGGCATTTTGTCGGTTATTTACCTTCCCTTATGCAACAGACCAGTGGTCGAGATGGCCATAAATGGACGAAACTAGAAAGCCATTCTACAGGTATTTAGGGGCGCCATGTTCCTGGTAATTGGCTTTTCAACGCTAAGCACATGTTGTCAACTTAGTGTCTGCGGGAACAGCATGAAATTTCAAAACCCTGTGCCAAGCTCGAAATCATGATAATTAAAAACTACAGATACTAAGCTGAAGGGTCTAAGAATAAGAAATGTCTAAATGGGCATGGCCCGCATGTCTCGAACTGATATCTGCCATCTTGCTACAAGTCAACATAATCATCGGGGATGACAATTGTGTTTCTAATGTGAAGACTCCCTTGTTCTTTCGTCATCCGTCAACGGGAAGTCAATGCTAGTCAGAAGAAAAACTCGATTATCTGCCTCATTGGCTCAATCTACTAAATTCCTTACCCGTGTCATCAAAGCAATTATGGTGAAATTTAGGGGTTACTTCCATGGGAGTATCGCGGTCAACAAAGATATCAGATCACGTCGGAATTGTGTTCTCAGGCCTCTGTAAATATCTTGTCAGTGTCTTCAATCGAGTCTAACTCCTTGTCATAGAAGTTGTGTCGGGGGCGGACTAACTTCTCTGACATCCAGCAATATGAGCCGAAGTTGATAATCTGGGCATAGGTGTGCAGTAAACATCGCATACTGTATCCAAGAAGCAATTGCAAAAGAACCAACTAGTAGACTATTTGTCTCCACTGCCGAAAGCTGTCTAGCGGATTGAAGAATATTGATGGCTGCTTGTAAGGTGATCGGTGCGGTCGGACAAAAGCTCTTCGACAGTAAAAGCATGATTGCAGAATGACCGCTGCACTTTCGAACAGGGCATCCTCTAAATAAATTGAAATTTGATGTACCAGAGCTCGAACCTGTCCCTACTTTTCTGAATTCTTCGTAGCTTAGAACACCATGCAACTGGTCGTTCGGCTTGCGCGAATTCGCTCCCTCCACGCACATGGTCAAAAGTGAAACGCCGATTTTGACTACGAAATCCAGATAGTCCGCTTGACAGCTTCTTGCAACCAGAGAGGTTTTTCGTCGCTGATTGTGACGTTGTCGAGGGGTGTGCCTTCAGTGTCCGTGTAGATTATGGCTGGATCACAGTTCCCAGAATTCCCGGCCGTGGCCGCGCGAGTCAAATTCCAGCTATGAACCCTGACAAGACCAACTCTCTCATGGTGATCCCCGCTCTTCCGTAGAAGTAGAATGGAGTATCTCTTTTGTTGCTTTGTTTGGAAAACAAGTCCTAAAAGTCCAGCTTCCAGAGGTACGTTGTCGTAATCCATGTACGCGTAACACCAAGCCGTGAGGCCTTCACGGATTGGGAGGACAGCATAGTCTCCACCAGCAAAGGTCATGCCCACTATCTGGCTCTTAACCCCGCTCTTCTCGTTGAGACCTATCCAGCTTTTTCTAGCGAAGTTGACCCAGACTGTCACGGCAGAGATGCCTAGCACTCGAGGAGCATATTTGATCTCTGAGGTGGCGCTTTGCTCCTGCCCGCAGAACCAGTTCTGTAGCGGAATTGTAGAACCGTCTTCTTTCTTGATCTCGATCTCTTGATCGTCTGAGCTGCAGAAATCAGGCTCGCTCATTTGAATGCCACCTACCCAGCCAGCCCAGCTCCAGCTTGGAAATGGCAGATTCCTCAAAGCAACTTTCTGATGGTGCCAGGCAAGAGAGAAGATGTATCGAGACCGATTCATTGCGTCAATCCGTCGAAAAGGTATTCCATAATATTGTCTAATCATGCTGGTTTCCAGAGCACGAAAAAGTCCCCGTGCCGCGTCGATAGTGTCTGACCTTTTGGTCAATTGACGCTTTGTATAGTTCGGCAGCTGCTTCTGCTTGAGCTGATTCCACCGCAATTCTATTAGTTCGCCAGAGACTCCGTGTAAGCTTGACTGGCTGGGTATGAGTTCCAGGAAGTTGGAGGCGGTGACTGTCTTCGTAAGTCTAGAGTATGATAATGGTTTCTTCACAGTCTCGGCATGGTCCATCGTGTTGCACAGGTAGAAAACCTCGTGCTCAGTGAAAATCAACCTTCTGGTGGACAGAAAGCACTCTTGATAGGTCCAACCCCGCGATGCCCATGTCGACCGAAATGTTTGAGCTGATGTGTGTGGTAGCATCCTGATAATGGCGATACTGTTGAGAACGATTCGTTGCAGTGGCCGACGTGGTCTTGATCTGATTCCCGGTAAACCATACGAGGCGTCGGCACCAGCCGCAGCTATTAGCGTCAGATGCGCGCGAGAATAAATATGATTCATCTGAGCAACCTGCGCCCTTTTAATTGTCTCGTCTTCCTGGTCAATACACTATTGATACCATTAGTTCAACCGTTGGGGCTCTGACACAGAATTCAAGATTGCACATGTGTATAATGTCTTACCAACTGATCAACCCATAGATATCGCTCATTGAGTGACCGTGTCACCTGAATCGCATCGTGGACCACTTGAGGGAAATCGGTGTCTTTTCCTTCTTCTTTGGGTACAGCAGTGTTTCCCCATACGTATGACAGAGCGACGTATTTGCAATTCTCAGGCGCATCGATGGCCCCTTTCGAATTGGGATTGAAGCAGTCAATGACCTTCAATCCTTGCGCCTGACGGCTGCTACCGGCAGCGAATCTGCAGTCATCGCGGTGTTGCGTCGTGCAATGATTGAGCCAGCTCCTGACAAGATCGAAGTCGACGAATGAAGAGATCTGCCTCGGCCCGATCTCAAGCGACCTTTCCTGATCCCCTGCTTTCACAACAGCTAAGCAACCTCCATCCTGCCAATCCGTGTCAGTCTTTCTCCCCTCTGTCCCTTCTTCAAATTTAATCTTGGGCACAGGAAAAAGCACCGTGCAGTCAATAATCCGCTTTCGTTCAGCTGGAACTTTCTTTGAGCGGTATGGCCCCAGAACTGTGAGCGAGGACGACAATGCCTGGAGCAGGCAGTCCTCGCCGTTGAGATGCCGGGGTGTCACCAGAGCCACCATCCGGCAGATATCACAGGAAGACTGATCGAGAGTATCGCGATCCATATCGGGAAAACTTGCCACCTTCTTTCCTCTATCTTTTGATGGCCGCCATGAAGCGATGTGGTTCCAGTCAATTTCACGACATCGTTGACAGAGAACCACCTTCACCTCCCCGGAGCTAGTCTGAAACGGCCGTTTTCTTGCCGAAGCGGAATCCTCATCTGCAACTCCTCTCCGTTTCTGAACGGTGCGTACTGGCTCAGGATCTCCCATTGGTAAAGTAAAGTTGATGAGTGATAGACTTGCTGTCGCACGCAGCAGTACGATTTTCTCTGAAGCATTGACGGCAAAGAAATGATGATGTCTTCTGCCACTCTATGAGAACGCGCGATCCGCGTCCTTCCGTACACTTATGTGTTTTCTCTTGTAAGAACACAGACACGTGGCAGTGAGTGATACGAGACTGGTGGAAATGCAGATGATGATTATTGGTTGCAAAACGCAGGTTTCCAACGGGGGATCGACAGCTTTGCACAAGCAATGTCCAATCGGATAATGTGATCGGCAGGTAAATACTCCAAATCTAGTACAAACGAATTATTTACGATCTGATGGATCAGCTTCTCCGCTCTAATTTGTCCTGCCGATATTGATCAGTCAAGGCACTGCTGCACACGATGTTGCCCAAAATTCTGATACTCTGACATTTCTTCACGCATTGATTTCAGCTGCTCTTGGAAAGTCCCATGGGTTTATTGGTGTCATTCATAAATAAATCACACCTGTTTCAATACGACTTGATACTCATCAGGTCGAATATATATTTACCTTTCCAGCCCACGAGTTGTCTCGCGGTCATCCTATTTCCTCTCACATAATTTGAGATTTCCCCCATCGACTCATATCGACTACGTTCTCATTTCTCTTTTCTCTAAAAGCTCTTTGAGGGGTTAGCCTAGACTCTGGTTCACTCAGGCGTCGAGTTCGCCTCTCGAACTCCTCTGTGTCGGTGTTGACAGAGTCGGGTACGATCTCTTGTTAGTACCAACTCCAAGGTTTCCGATTCAGTAGGCTCGCTTGGATATTCTTTTACGTGAGCCCTGCGGCTACTGCCAGCAATATTACCATAGACACTAAACTTTGCTTGGATGTTTAGCTGCTCAAGAGCCAGGAAGGATGCTTTGTTGGAGCCACAGACAGAACCAGAGATTGCAAGATTATCAGCAATAGGAGAAGTATTAACCTACACTAGTACGACTTGCCAGGAGTGTCCATGGAGACATTGTGATTTTTGGACTCGATGAAAAAGGGGTTGTGTCTGATACGGCGCCACTTCGATGCGCAGGCAGCCTATCATCGTCTCTCGTCTAAGGGGAGCTTCCCTCAGATTTGTGAAAAGGGGATGGCTATATGGGAGCAGAATGAAAATTGTGAGGTACCAAGGTTGGTCTTGTCTCCGGTTGGCAACCTGGCCAACTCTTTTGCCTGTCCATTTCGCAGCGCGAACCAGCCTACGAGAGGTTGCTCATCGCTACGTAAGTCTTGCGAGATTTATCTTGAGCGAATGAAGTTTCGTGCTGTTCTATGTATTCAGGGAGAGAATGAAAGCAAATCGGACAGCAAGCCCTGTCGGTCGAGCAACGTTGATTAGCGTTCGGCATAAGCCAGACTAGAGCGCTTCTAGAGCCACGTTGCTGACTGCAGCATCCAGGGGTCTAGTAGACTAAGTGAGGAGCTTTGTTCCAACCACAAATGGCAGCGAAAGCCGTGCCCATCATCGTATCTTGTCAGACTTGCCTCGGGATGCTTTCTGAGCCTCGGTGCCAATGAAAAACGGCAACTAAACCTTACCCTACCCCAACCCTGGCATACGAATTACTTTGAGAACGTGGACGAAGAAAGTTTGAATTCTTTCATCGTCTCAACTGTGTACAGTGATATTATGGGACCTGCTTAAAGCCCGGCAAGAGGCGATCACAGCAGTCGACTTCAAGAGGATTACTATGGCTTCTTAACTCGAGGTTTCTTTTTACTTCATGACGTTATTTCTGGTGGCATTTGGTTTTCATAGGAACCAACAACCCGCTCTTCTAGTCATGGGCGTATCTTGGAGAGAAAGTAGGAAGCTATATGGAGCCCGAAGTGGTCCTATAGACACGACAGCCTCAACATATCTTTTAATCAATACTGAGCATGTTTACAACCTTAGCTTCATCGAGGGGAACTATGTCAAAGGCATTAAAGTGGATTCGCTCAGTCGAAGATATGTTACCTCGCAAAATAAATGTTAAGTTCCCTCAACCCCCAATGTGTTCGAGCTTCACCAATCGGGGGTTGGATCACCGTCTCGAAGAATAAGCGCACGAAGGCTACGGGGACCACGATACCATCCGTTGAATTTGAAAGAAGGAGAAAAGAGAAGGATTTTAAACCAGCCACAAGTCGATCTACAACCTCGAGATATTTTCATGTAGTTATTTGTTGACTTTAGCTTGGGCTCTGGCGTGCTAGGCGATCCCGTGTAGGAGGGTTCTCATAGCGACTAGACATTACTTTAAGCTCTAAATTGATCTCCATAGCTGTTGAACCGAAGAGGTCCGCTTCGACTACAACCGACCAGAGGTCACGGCTCCTAGTCATCGTCGATGGTTCCGCCTAAGCCGTAGCATTCGCAGGGGCGGAGAGACTTATCCGGGCCCTCGGCGCCCTGGGCCGCTTCAACCTTTGGCCGAGACCTCAAGAATCTGAATATGCGAAGGTCTTGTGGCCTCTCTATCGCGATTCCATCTTGACCAATGAATCACCGTCTCTTTGTGTTGCAGAACATGTGTCCGACCTTCGTCCACAAGCAAACCACATGCCCCGTCCCCATGACCAACCTCAACGGCAACACAAACCTGAACACCACACTTTGACAAGCAAACTACACCTCCTTCATCCATCCCATGAACGGGAAACAAACAGGAACCACGCAAACGTACGCCATCGCCGTTGTCCAAACGGCCATCCACCTCGCTCACGCCGGCCCCAGTTCCATCCCATCTCCCCGGAACAAACTCCCCGCTCGCATACCCGCTCCGTCGGAGGTGTCAACCCGCAAGCAAGGTCCCATCATCCTCATCAGCATCAAACTTCAGACCTTTCAACTCGGCACGAACCGAAAGCCAGCCATACGTACGTAGCCCGGATCTTTCCACGCGTTCGGCCACGCAAGAACAATACGCGGATCATCAGCCTGAAGAAGAACGATATTCAAAACTGCCGTTCGAGTGTACAAGATCGCCACGCTGCTCAAACGTCGCACCTCGTGTATGCGTCACGTAGCAGACGCAGCACATACACACACGCACACATATCACCAATGCGCCGCGCAACCAGCACCTTCGCAGAAGACGGCGTGGCCATCATACTTGAGTTACGGAAACATGAAGGAACATCGCAGTAAAGCCGTTGGAGCAAGAAGATCTCAGTCGGGTCTAACCCAGGCCTTCTGCCGCGGACCACTGACTCGGCGGGCCAAAACGGCCCGCCTCAACAAGCATCCTCCATCTTCACTGCCGCGCTCGCGTCTTTCTGCCCGTCGCATTGCGCGAGTGCGAAAAGATCAAACATCACATTGTCGGGGACGATAGCGATAGCGATCAAACAACTGTCCAAGAGAACAGATAGTCGGCATTTCATCCAATCCTCGGATATACACAACCCAAGTTTCAAAGTCGGAACATGCCCGTTCTACAACACAAATGCGATATGCGATATGGATGGCGATATGGGCCGCTTTGTATGCACGATCGCGCCAGGGTCGAAACTCCCCAGCACGAACGATATCGCCCTGCCTGTTATCGCCCTTCATCCCATATCTGTATCTTGCCCCCCTCCCTCCCCGGTCCCACGCGCGCGTGCGCCGTAGCAAATGTAACGCAAGGCGTGATAGGTAAACCGCCAGCGCTGCACTCTGGCCGCATTCCGTGATCCGCTGTCTGGATGATATCTTTCACGGTTCCCACAGACCTGGTAACGAGCAAGAGGAGGACGAGGTCCAGACCATGTCAGCTGCGGTCTTCACAAGACACGAACAGAAGTCCAAGGAGGGGCAGGGGGGGAAAGACGGCACGTGGGGGTGGGGGGAAACGCCAGCCTGCTCGTTGAAACCTGCGCAAGTGTGAGAGAGGCAGGCTGCTTTGCTGCTCGGCATCCAGTGTTCAGTTCCAGCCATGCCAACAGGACGACGTGTGTTTGGCAGCCTACCTTACCAAACACGCAAATTCCTCTCTTATCGTTGGCTAACCTTAGCTTGCCTGCCTACCCCGACAAAACGGTGCGCGGGGACATGGACCGCCGCCAGGAGGAGCACCGACGATTCCAAACGATGGCGACGTGCAGGGCACTTTGAACGTGACATGGCGGGGGCCAGAATGCCTATCTGGAATCAAATCGCTAGAGGGGCTAGACTACGATAGAGTCAGTCGTTCGGCGGCAGAGGTTACAACGCTCTAAACTGTCCCTGCGGTACAGCATTTCCCGCGCAGTCCTTGCTTGGTTCTGGATAAGCTAGATAGATGCCGATGGCTCGGATTTCCCGCACATACACACACACACACAGATACACCATAGTTTTATTCGTCGGTGAAGTTTGCTGCGAAGCTAGAGCCGATGGGCAACGTACATCAACTATTAGCCGCGGCAGTCCAACATCTTGGCTTCAAAAATTGGCTCTTTTCTTGGCTCTCGCACTACGGCTGGATGCGTGATGGATGGATGGAAGGTTGACAGACGGCATCCTCTCTTGTCTCACTGCCTTGGAAACCACGAGCCATGTGCTGCTGCCAGAGGTCTTGTCTTGGACAGCCCCCCATGATGTCAGCGAAGCGACTGACTGGCTTCTGGCACTTTGACCACTGCTGCATCCCACATGGGACTATTATTTCGTGCAGCATGCGACAACCGCCGGTCTCTCGTGAACAGGAGCAAACCTGGCATCAGACGACAGCGGCGGCCGGACTGAAGCTGCTGCTGCACCGGGTCGTTGGCCTGGTTTGTTTAGCCGGCTGCAGCATGTTGGGACGACATTTTTCGAGAACCCTTTCCCCGCGGACTTAGCGATAATAGCTGCTGCAGTGCGCGAGTCGCGGCAGAGAAGTGTGCTTTTTCGCCCCTCCCTCCTCGCAAACCCCAATACTGGAATTCGCCTGTTTTTGGTCTTGCTTGCTCGCTTAGAGGTGCGGTCATGATGCTGGTCAGCCTACAGGCCTGCCACAGGTGGGAAATCCGATCAGGATGGGCAGCAGTGCAGCGGCATGAACCTGTGGCGAGGAGGCAGGCAGGCAGGCAGGCCAGCCTTTTGGGGGATGAACCACCACCGCCGCCCAGATGGTGACACAGAAATCGTGATAACCCAACCCTTCGGCGTTCCTACCTCCCACATTCCAGCTTCTGCATAGAACAAACACTAGCTTCAAGCAAAAATGCGACCTGTTGGTGTGAGTGTGTGTGTGTGCACCGGAAGAAATAGGATGTGGTGCTTTAGCCAAGGCCCGGAAAAGCGCGCCCATCCATCCCAAGAGATCTCTTGGAGCTTCTCCAAGCCGGACTTGGCTCCAGAAGGGGACGGCGCGGGACTGACCGCCCCAGTCCAGCGGGTGAGGCGACAAAGGAAGTGCTGTCTCTCCTTTGGTCTCGTTCAACAGGCGTGGTCGCGTCGTCCACCACGGCGGTAGCTTCTTGGCTAACGGTGTGCCTCTACGGCGATTGGGCAAGCTGGCACCGTGGTCGTGGATGGTCATTACCTGCTGTAAGGGTGTTACTTCAGTGGCCTGTGGTTGGATGTGCCTTGCATTAGCGGCTACCGTGTATGGGATCTGGATTTTCGGCGACCACGACGAGGGTTGTCTGTCTTTGGAGTGCTGCTCAACACCCTTTAGAAGGCCCGAGGAGGAGGAGGAGGCCTGCCGGTGCGCGTTGGACGGTGAGGTGTGCATACCGGGCAGAGGGCCCATCACCTGCTCCTCTACCTGTTACCGGCCGGCGTCCTCCAAAAACAGGCGTTGCGCTGTCGCGGCGTCTCGGCCAATTGCTGGCGGCGTCGAGGTTGCATCGACTCGGGCATATCATTCTGCAATGAGGGAAATTGACCGAACGGCAGGAATAGTTGAACATCACGACCACCTGGCACCCCCCCTAGAACTGGAGAGGAGAGAGCCACCGAGCGGCGAACCACCGTTGATCAGGCCCGTCGGCGCTGGATACACGCACCGTGGCAGGCCAGACAAGCTTTGCAACTTGATTGTGCCTTGGCACGGAAGGGTCCCTAGCTTGCTCTTGGCGACCAGCGTATCTGCGCTCGAAAGGGGGAAGGGCACTGGTGAATGGGCGGGAACCACATGGTTGATGGGGAAGAGCATGTTGGAAGGACGTCAATGATACGAAGTTTCCTCCCGCGGAGACGACGCAGAGAGGACGGTGTGCCAAGTTTTCCTCCCCTTTACGAATACACGTATCCGCGATGACGGCAGAGATGATGCTCCCAAGGGATGGATGCGAATTGATGACAATGCGCCCGGGCTCGTATGTGGTCAATTATGATGACGATTATCATGTTGGGCGTTTTTTCTCTCTTCGTATGTGGAGAGCCAATATGTTCCAGCACCGCCCGGCTTGTCTATCAAGGATTGCGACTGCGATTGCAGAGTACGCAGTACGCGGGTGGAGGAACGAGAAACCGCGTCCAAGTTCCAGACGGCACAAGCCGCGCCGGGCGGCCGTTGAGCAAGTGGAGGTTGCGAGAGCGAGAACGAAACACGGGGGTGTGGTTTCTGTCTCTCTATCTCTCTCCTCTCCATTGTTTTTTGGTATCATTCTCAGTCAAGTCAATTTTAGAACAAAATGTGAGCAATGTTTAGATGCGACATTGACAGCCGACGCTACTGCGCGACTGCGTCCAACGGTACCCGTCAATCATGTCACTTTGAAAATCTGCGCTTTGTCTCTACTGCCGTCCCGTCATTGCACAGCGTCGAAAAAGAAAAAGGAAGCGGTGCGCCATTGCCCACGGTAAGAAAGTATTGACGCAGGGAGAAGGAGTCGTCAAGCGAGACAAGCGAACAGGGCGCAACTGGGGGCCGTAAACTGAACACTGGGTCTGGTCTGCCTCATCCAGAGACAACGAAGACGTAAAGTCCAGGGTTGTTTCGCAAACATGATGAACATTTCCAGTCAATGCGGCAGAGTCATGGCCATGTCAAGGCAGAGCGGAGCAGAGGAAAAAAAGACGGGTGATTGGCAGGGGCAAAACGAGTCCAACGACAGGAAAAGGGGTGCACGGTGAGAGAGGGGATAAAATGGGTGAATGGGACAAGATGGGTCCTGTAACAAGCGATGGGGGAAAATAGCAGTGCAGACGCGGCGGCAGCGAGCAGCAGGGGGACGGATTGGCTGCTGTCGCTCATGATTTCAATTTGGGGCGATATGCCGTGGGGAGAGCCGGTATGAACAGCAGATGCACCACCCATGAACCATGCCTGTTGGCCGCTGCCGTTGAAGCGGGACGTGGACGTAGAAATCACCAACGAGCCGGGGGGTAGATGAACGTCTTTGCCGTTGGCCACTTGCTCCGATTTTTCTTGCAAGATTTGGGTTTGAATGAGAGCGAGTGTTCGTAAACGAGTGAGACTGAGACTTGGCGTGAGACTGGTTGAGTGAGAGGATGAAGAATTGGAGCCTGCAGGAGCGCAATACGAACCCATGTGAAGGGGTAGACCAAGAGGAGGAGATAGGCAGTCTATTCGTACGTGTAGAGACGAGTAAAGAACGGGGGAAGCGTAGACTCGGCCGGATGGCCCAAAAGACCCAATTAGGAACCGAGCGTGCTCTTCAGCGAATGGAGAGACGACGAGAAGGGGCAGGCTGCAGGAGGATGGAACTCCCAATGCCATGGGACAGAATGCGCATCCTGACTTGCTGCCATCATTGTCGCGACCCTTCAAGCAGGGCAGAGGCGAGAGGTAGCCAGGGATTGTGCTCTTTTTGCGCCCACCGTGCTGCAGGCAAACAAACCGGGGTAAGGCTGTGTAAGTGCTCAATGCAACGAGCGTGAGCATAAGCATGAGAAAGCTGCCCTGGACTTGCGATGCCGATATGGAATGAAGTCATCCGTAGAACAGATGGCATATGGCAGATGGAGATGCATGATAACAAGAAAGAGGGGTCCGCCGTCGTTGATGTTTCCACGGGCAGGCTCAAAGAGGCATGGACTCGATGAGAACGGGTCTTCTATCCGTACTGACGGGGAAAATGGAAAGGCGCCCCAGCCCAGTTGCGGATCGTGCATCGCATCGCATCGCGGTGCTGCCCATAGCAGGTAGTGTACTGGGTTGCTGGGGACGACAAGACCGAGAACGAGAACGGGAACGATTGGGATACTCTACCGTGACGTTGGACTGTTCTTCGTCACTGGAGGTGGCTTGGAGCTGGATGGTTTCTTGTCCATCGTGCGACGGAGGGATCTGGTCTTGTCTGGGTTGGAGTTTGTATGGGAAGAATGTCTCGTCTGTTGCGTACGCAGTGTGCGTAGCCTTCACGCCGCTGCGGTGGCTTCGCCGTAAGCTTTTGACGGGTCATCTTGGCAGTTGAGCGGCGCAGACGATGACTGACAGGCGGCGGCAGTGGCTGGTTTGGCTGGGCCGCTGAAGTGTTGTGTAGGTTTGTTTGTCCATCTCAATGTCTGTGTCTCAGTCAGTCAGCCATCGCAGAGGAGGCGAACCAGCCTTAGTCTTTGCAGTGCCTCGTTGGAGGACCTGAGCTGTTGCGCACGTACTTCGTGGTGGCAGCCTGGGTGCTTGAATGGAGGGGTAGGTAGTGCTGAGTGTGCTGTAAAGGTGTTCTGTAGTCAGCCAGCTGCCAACCAGAGGCCAGGAGACAGCGAGATGACGACGATTCATGTGAAGAAGAGGGGACGGCACGAACAGGCAGGGTGGATGGAATTCTGAATTCTGGGTGGAGGAGGCGACGAAGAGGATGAATTGAATTGAGCGAGGCACTGCGACTTGTGCGGCTGACACTAACTGTGAAAGGCATAACTCTGGAGGGAGTGGGCCCGCCACCCGCACAGCACCAGAGGGACGGGGCAGATGGGCCAATCAGACGTGTTGAGATGCGCATGGAAGGTGCCGCTGGCGGGGGCCTTTCATAAAAGGAAGCCATACCAAAAACGGTAATGCAGATTGGGCTTGCACCTGCTGGGGGCAGGGGTGTCCATCCTCGAGAAAAGTACGTACCTGCCTCTAGCGCGAACCAGTCTGTCTGCCAGTCCAATCCACTGCAACCGCTACTGCAACCTTCTTCCCCAAGTGCGACCACCAGCACCTGCACCTGCGTGTTTGTGCCTGTGCCGTGCTCGTGCCTGTCAGCTGTGTCTTCTTTCCAGGCATTGAAGGAAGTCGCCATCCGCCATCTCGTCCGTCTCTGGCGTCGCCTGCCTCGTGCGTGGTGATCGAGACTGCGACCATGGCATTTGCCGGTCTGCTCCTGCCACTGAAGGGACTGTGACTGACCAGCATAGACCCGTGGCTGATGGCCTGCTGGCCTGCTGGCGGTGGCCCTTTCCTCTTTCCAGCTGGTTGCCGCGATGGACAGGTAGGCCGTGTGGCCGCCTACTTTTCGACCTGTCGACCGGGTGGGTGGTTTGACTTTTGGGCCCAGTCATCACAGACCTAACTCAATTCGCCCTTCAGCAGACCTGTGCGCACGAACATGAACATGGAGGGGAAGAAGTGAGAAGACGACGAAGAAAGTCTTGGGCTCACCGGTTGCCCCTCGTCGTTGCCCTCGTCGTCGCCAGAACCGCAGGTGACAGTCCAGCAGCACCAACAATACCCTGCAGATGCCGATTTGACTGGCTTGCGAGGTCACTTCCCCGCAAGCAAGCAGTGGGAGGTACTTGCGGCTAACTTGATTTGGCCTTTTGGGCGCATGGCGGGGGTCTGGCCGGCGCAGTCTGCCGATGTCGTCTTGGTCCATCATCGTCGCTAGGAGTCGTGGAGTCTAAGGACCAAGACACGGCCACTCTTTCATCTGGTCTGCTGCTGGTCGCGTGGACGTTGGCGTTGTGCTTGTCCGCCCCCTCCTCGGCTGTCGAGGTCTAGCTGCTGCTGTAGTCTGCGGCCCGTCACGCCTGTCTACCTACACAGAGACACTAAAGTAGATCAGCTCTACCGTGGTGGTGGTGACGGTCCTGCTTGCAGCGACTGACAGTGGCGGTCTGGACTGGTCGTCGCGCCTCTCAGGTCTGAGGTGACAATCGAAGAAGGGCACAGGGACAATGGACGAAGATCCAGCGTCGAAACCCCAGTCCAGCTGGACGACAAGCTCCATTATTGCTCGAACCATTTTGGAAATGGATGCGCATCCACTGGAGCAAACAGCCAGCACTTGGGTGGGATAGACGAGAGGGTACGTATCGCTGTCGAATCCGATTTACGGGAGATGCAGAGAGCAGGTGGTGTGTCGGTGGCAGCAGCGCCTCAGGAGTCAGGCAATCGACCTCTATTGACAGGGAAGCAAGGAAGAAAGTTCACTGGCGTATTCCAAAAGCTCAAAGATTAGCTAAGGCGACGAAACCTTCCTCAGGGCTAGCTGGGAAGCAAAATAAAATAGACACGGCGACTTCTCAGGTACAGAAGCTCAAGCCGAGGCCAGGCAGACTGCACAGATACGGGATACTCGCATCGCATCACATCAGACATCGCATCTCTCAGCTCAGCTCAGCATCAGTGCGCGTATTCTCGACGTATTCGCTGTCGCCGCACCAGGAGGAGGAGTCCAAGCTTTTCAACAACAAGGGCCCCGGAAAATTCCACGAGAAAAAAAAAGAAGAGAAATCAGTCCAGAGGGGAGCCACCAGGTCTTGGCCTCCCGTTGCATCTCCCAATGTCTTTGTGCATCTGCTGGCGGCCGTGGGTGTCTAATTGCTAGTGCACCGCCCGTAAGGACGTGGACGTGGACTTGGACATTGCCAGCTGCCGCCAGTCCTAACAGAGGAGGGAGAAGAAAAAAAAGACAAAAAAAAAAAAAAAAAAAAAAAAAAAAAAAAAAAAAAAAAAAAAAAAAAAAGAGAGAGAGGGCGAGCGACTGACAGAGAGAGGAGTCCCCTGCAGATGCAATCTTGGCTCCATTCACATCTTCCCACTCCCATTGAGACGCCCCCAGCAAGCCCCCGGCTGCCACCCCAAGCGAACAGCGGGGCCACCGCTGTCCCCGGTCTGGGTCGTGGTCCATCCACTGATCCAAGGGCCACAGAGAGAGGGACCACCTAGGCAGGTACGTACCCGACAGGGTATGGTGCATCCACAATCTCTCTCTCTCTTGCTCTCCATCCCATGTCTGTCACTCCACGGCCCTCACCCTCACTCTCTCTCTCTGCTCGGCGCACTCTCTCTCGCTCGTTCTCTCTCACACCCGTTTCTGGTTGTCTGCCTTCCCAGGTTTCAGTAGTCAGTCGCTCTATCCCGTACTCGCAGTGTCTCTGCCTCTTACAGGCGTCCCCAACAGCCAAACAGCCATATCCATCGCACTGGAGCTTGTATTCGTGTACCTGCTGCCGCCATGCGACTGGCACTAATCCACTCACTCCCAATGTACCTACCATGCACTTCACTATGCTATGCCTTCCTCATCCACATTCACATCCCCAATAAAACCATCGTGACACCCTCCCCTCCGTGCACGTTTGCTTTCCTATTGTTCCCTCCCTCTTCCCGTCGCGTCGTCTCTTCGAATCCGCCAAGTTCTCGTTGAAGGTCGTCCCGTCCCAACTGCCCTGCACTGCTGAACGGCCTTGCAGTCTGGTTTCAACGCCCCCCAGTCCTCCATCCACATCAACCGCCATCTGGGTCGTGCTTGCACACAGTCCCTTATTCGTACAGGCACACCCTTCAACAAGGCAGCTCTTCCTGCTTGTGCTCGTCGTCGGTCTTGCTCTCGTCCTCGACCTTCTTCAACACCTCTTTCCCTCCATCCTCAGCCGCCTTATCGACCTCTCTCCCCTCGACATCTTCCTCCCTTTATTCTCTCTCTTGGGTGCTTGTCTCGCATCCTCCCTTCCAGCGTGCCAACCAGCCCCCGGTTGACATCACAAGGCCCCTTCCGTAGGCCTTGACTTGGAGAGAAACACCCGTCATTGGAAAGACAATTCGCCTTGGCTCCTCGCCCCCGGCCGTCATCTGCCTCTGCGACTGCAACCGCGCCGTCTCCTCACCTTCTGGCTGGGACCATTCGAGTGGGTTGATATCAGGCCATCGCCGCTGGACTTGCGCTGCTTGAGCACCGTCTGCCTCTCCTGCCACCAGAAAACAACCACTCCGTGTTCCTCGAGCTGTTGCAGAGTACCTGCCGTGTCTACTACTGTACGTCACCCAATCCTCTCTCCTAATTGGGTCTGCGTTGATCTCAATTCCTGCCTTGCATAACCTGCCTCCCCAAGAAAACGCCTCACCCTTATCCTGTTGTGCAACCCAACCTTTCCGCCGCTGATTCATACTTTAACCTCGCCATGCCCTGACTAACCCGCCTCCCAGTCTGCCCAGCAGCGTTTTCTTGGCAATTGTCTAGTCTCCTTTTCTTCAACAACGGGACAGACATCTTGGGGTGCTTGAATCCTTCTGTCGAACACCTCTACACAAGCACAGCACCACCGAGTATCGTATTCTTAGCAGGCTCGCCAGCTTCTCCCCCGAGCAATTCGCAATGGCTGCCACCGTCGAAAAGACGACGGTCGACCCGACTGTCGCAAGCATCTCCGTCCCCGAGAAGGCGGCCTTCACCACCACTACCGAGGGTATCCCTTCTGCCAACTTGACGCCCGTTCCCACGACGACCCCCGAGAAGAGTCTCGACCTCCACCGCGACAGCAACCTCTCCACCCCACGATCCTACCGCAATGAGAACCCTTTTGACACCGATATCGAGGCCATGATCACGGCCACCTCCTCTTCCGACCCCTACGCCATGAAGACCATCACCACTACCAAGGCAGACTGCCCCACGATATGGCCGGGGAAGCAGGACTGGAAGGCTAGGGCGAAGGCTGCCAAGCGTCAGAGAGATCGCAGCTCCTGCGCCTGCATGGCGAAAATGAGCAAGAAGAACCGCATCATCACCAAGATCGCTCTCGGCCTCCTCGTCATCGGTGTTGGCGTCGGTGTTGGCTTTGGTGTCAGCAAGCCCCTCGGCGCACCCATCTGGGGCGATACCAGCAGCAACAGATAAGCGAGGCACTTGCAACAGCAACAAACCTTGCCCACGGAATGCCCACGGGGTGCGGATCATCATCTAACCAACCCACGGATCAAGCCGAACATACTCGGATAATACCCAGTCAAAATCCGACGCCGTACATTCGAGTCGCCTTCCCTTCAGCTTGTATTATATACAACGACTTCTACACTTTCACCAGGCCCCGACGGCCACATCGGGGGCTTTCTGTTTTCATTCTTCTATTGTCGAGCCCAGTCACCAAAGAACGGGCGGTAACGGACCAACCATAATGAACAGGCGTTTTCGGAGTCAATTGCATGGACAACCAACTAGCGAGCGAGCAGCGGCACTTTTCGATTCAGTATCCTACAATAAGGGAGCAACCCACCCTTCTCGTAGCCGTGATACGCGCGACCATGGGATGGGCTATTGGGGCAACTGGGCGCGAGACACCACCTCGTGTCCGCGTTCGCAGGAGCAGGAGCAAGGGCTTTCCTACTTCAATTCTCAGCAGGGGAGAACAGCACCAGCACTTTTTGTACAAGGGTATTGGGGCGCTTCTACAACAGCGTTTTTTGGGAAGGAAGCATGCAGTTTGCGACAACTGCGGTTTGTGAGAAAAATGGGATTATTGCGGAATGGGATCTTATTGTCCGGCTACTATTAGACGGCCGCTCTATTGCATTAGGGTATCAGAGAAGAGCAATCAAAGAGTTTCAGAGGGCAGCCCGCGGTCGAGAAGCGCTCTGGCCGACGGGCTGTTCCCATTTCTTGGTTAACACACACTTTTCCTCACGCTGCACACCACTCCCGATGTTTGTCGTCAGGGTCATCCCTCCTCTGATGTGTTTTGGCCAAAGTGATTGACTTGAAACAACGCACGTTTATTGGGGTAGACCCTTTTCCACAAAACAATAGCTGACAGTTGATAGGCCACTCCACCTCGGCACTCGCCCATTCATGCTTTGATCTTCTGGGACGCACCCAGCGGACGGCATCCCAACCGTCTTTCCGTCCTTCCAAGACAAGATTTTGAGTTCGAGTCTTCCCTTCCCCTTACCTTCCCGTCTCAGAGTTTACGGGATCTCTTTCCTTCATCCAAGATCTCGGAAAGGGAAGGGAGAGAAGTATAACGACGAGTGTTAGAGGATCCGCGGTTCGTACCCGATGGTTCTCACGCTGGCTGGCTTCCGCGGGGTGTTTGCCTGGATCTTGATTCTCTTTGCTCTTTGCTATCTTGCTTATCCCCGTCCAAAGTTGTACAGTGTAGCCTACAGATGCTCTCTCTCTCTCTCTCACCCCTGTCTCCCTCGCTCATCCAAAGTACGAGGACGCATCGTTCTTCCATCTGCGGTATAGTTTGGGTTTCTCCCCCATCTGCGACAAAAGCGGTAAGCATGGTAGATGCGCCTGGTCGGTGCTCCTGCCCACCTTGGACAAAATGCAGATGGAACGAGCCAAGACGGACGGAGAGATTTCGAGATGCGGCTCTCTTTCTCGCACACGCATGACAGGGGTAGGGATGGCGGTTTGTTGCTCCTCTTCCCTCGTTCTGCCGGTTTCTTGTGTCTGTGGGCTTGGCCTTTAGACGACCCGTCCGCAGGAGGTGCAGAGACGGGGCCACTCGATGAGCGGCCACGCCTTGCAGGTGTCGCACCGGGGCGGGAGGTTCTTCGGCGCGTCCGCGGACTGGGATGCGTCGGTCGACGAGGATGAGCCCTCGCCGGCGGCGACGTTTCTCGGGCGCCGAGACGTCGCAGCCGTGGTGGTGGTGGTGGGCTGGCCGGTGCCGGTGGCGGCCGCGGCTGTGGTAGCCTCGTTTCTGTTACTGTTGCCACTGCTGCTGGCCTTAGCCTTGCCCTTCTAGGGCTTGGCGGGCAGCTTGCCGGCGGCTTTGGCGCTCATGCCAGGCGGGATCATATCCACGTCGGCGACGGAGGTAGAACTGCAGGAGGAGACGGAGGACGAGTAGTTGAGGGTCGGGGAGCGGCCATTGTTGTAGTACGAGGGGATTCCGGCGGCCCAGTCGGGGGTGGAAGGCCGGGAGGGCACGAGGTCGGTCTCGGCGGCTGCGGGGGCGGTGTCGGTGGCCTGGGAGGAGGGACAAGAGTTAGTTGGGAATCGTCTTGGGGTTTGGCTGGGGGGCGGGGGTGGATGACGATTTGGATCACGCCGTCGGCGTCACGGCCCACGATCAGGCGGCGCGAGTAGACCTCCCCTCCTCCTCCGTTCCGCCCCCGTCTCCTGACCTCTTGTGTGAGAGGCTCGAACTTGAGCCCGAGGCGAGGCCGGGACGGGTCGAAGGTGGAGGGATACGAGCCGCACTCGGAGAAGGTGTGCCGCCTGCCCCAGCCCGGGAGCGTCCCGTGGGGACGGCCTTGGCCGCTGCCGCGGCTGTACGGCCACCAGGAGGCTGTCCAGAGGGAGGGAAGGGGGATAGGGGGGCGCGGGTGGCAGAGGGAGTTGTAGGGCGCGCCGCGGTCGTCGGTGTCGGTGCTTACCTGGTTTGTGACGGTGTCGTCCTCGAACCACCAGTACTGGCGCAGGGGGGCCGCGGGGGCGGTGGAGAGATCCTGGAGCTCGATGTCGCCATTGGGGTGGTTGCGAGGGGCGGCGGCCCTGGTGGTGGTGATGTTCTTCTGCTTGGCGTCGATCTTGCGGTGGGTGTAGGATTCGTAGGCGCATAGGATCATCACTAGGATGGGGACAAGGGCGAGGATGTAAAATGTGGGAGTGATGTCGCCTCGGACTGCGGGCTTGTGGGCTGGTCTCGAGGGGGTAGGGGTGGGAATCAGAGAGGAGGGGGATGCTGCGATGGTACTGAGGACGATGCTGCTAGAGTTGGACGGGGTGTCTGTGACGCGGAGTGTGATTGTGGTGATGGAGAGGGTCCGGGAGGGGTCTTGGAGGGAGGCGGTTGTGATCGAGGGAGGTGTGCTGGTTGTTGGAATGGGGGTGGAGGGGTCTCTGGTGATTGTGGTGGTGAGTGTGAGGGTCGCATCAGCGGGAAGCGGGAAGGGGAGGTACCTGAAGTCGGACATTGTGATGGGAGTTCGCCTCGAGTGAGGTTGGTTTGGTGTGGTGTGTGGTGAGGGTATCGCCAGATTGGGTTGGTTTTGTGAGCAAACGAGGCGCGCGCGTCCTCGGTCTGTTGTTCAGGTGAACCACTATCCTGGTCTGAAAGCGCTGCGTCTGTTTTTCTCAAGTGAGAAACCACGTTAGTTTGGGAGATAAGATAAAAAAGTCACTTACTTCTTAGATTGCGTCGCCGATTTTGTGATTGTTGATTTTCGTGTGGGATAGGAGGAGGGAAAGGAGAAGTCTTCCTTTTGAGCGCTGGCGTTTGCGCGCGGATGGATATATGCGCTTTTCTTTTTGTCACTACTCACAGAAGGCCTAGAGCAGGTCTTCGAGGGTCGAGGACTGAACAACTGTGAGTCTGTTCACAAGTTCGAGAAGAGGTGAGATGCAGGTGGGACAATAGCTTTGTTATGGGTGGGAAAGTGCGGGAGCGAGGCTGGTGGTGAACAACCGAGCTGGGTCCCAGCGCGGTCTGGTTCTTCACAGATGGCCTGTGACTAGGCGGGCGGGCTGGCTTTGTGAAGATATTGAAGGGGAAGAAAGAATTTTGAGTAGGGGTCTTTGTGGGTGGTTTGTGTGGGATCTGGGGTGGTGTTTGGGATGAGGGTGCTTTGTTTGTGGGTGGTATTTAGATGAGCTGATGGTTTGGGTGACTGGGAGGAGAGGAATGAGGCAAACTTGGTACCAGACGAAAAACAACAAACAAGGATTTTGAGAATCTGGTATACGCAGGTATTCGACAAGTTATTCGACTTCAGTATTCTGCGATAAACCACTCACGATCCACTATCACCAACATCGCCAGATTCAGGGGCAAACCCGATAAACCCAGCGCCTCCACGAAATAAACCAAATCATCATTTTTATATCAGGTGAGTCAAACAATCATCATGGAGACTCATACTCGTGCCGTCGTTGCCATCGTTAGCGTTGCTGTCATGGTCGTCATCGGTGGTGCTGCGGCGATACTATTTGTCTGGCGGGAAGACGCGCGCCTTCCGAAGGAGGTCCGGGAGGAGATCGAGTCTAGACCTTGAGAGTGCCTTCAATATGGGTATCTGAGGAGCAGCTGAAGAGCCCTGCTGCCGCCAGTCACGACACGTAGAATCTTGGTTTGTAAAATTCTGCAATCATAGTATGTTTTCGCACATCTACACGTATATTGTCTTCCATTCGATGGACTTGTCTTGATGCCATCATTGCTTTCCAGGAATTGTTCCCGAGGGGGGGTTGGCTTGGGTACTGGGAAACGCCGCTAGGGGTAACATTGTCTACAAGATCTTTTGAAAGGCACGCGCGAGGCCGTGGGCTTGCATATGGGCATGTCTTCAAAATAACTGAAAGAGTCTCTGTGATGTCCGAGACAGCGGCCGAGGGACCTCAAGTAAGCCACTTTGGCGAGTAGGGTTGGGCTGCATCCGTGAACTGGAAGCCACTATCACACTGCACCGAGGAGTTCTGCAATGTCAACTCGATAGCGATAATTCACGCGCATGTGTCTCACTGTCTTTCTCACTGGAGCTTGACGTTTCTCGACATGGCCCATGATTTCCGTGGCGATCCCCGACCATGGTTCACATACCACGGCCGTGCAACATGAATGGCAGGTCCAAATTGCCGAAACGGGATTTGACTCTTCTCCTTTCCAACATAGCAGGTATCATCTGGAATGCCTTCTCGGATCAACTGGGCTGGGCTGGGCTGGACTGGACTGGACTGGGCCAGCCCAATGTCAAGGAGGCAAGCTGGATGTGTGGAAGAAGGCGGAAGGGCTGAGCGCAGCAAGGACACCGCCCCAGGAGCGGATTCCAAGCAGGAGGTCTCGCGATGCAGGAGAACGCAGAGTACCTTAGGCGCAGTGGCTAGAGGGACTCTCAGATGGCTATTCTGGTAGTTACCGAGAACCCTCCTGCCTTTGGCATCAAGAAGGTAAGGCACTTGGAAAGTGTTTCTTAGGCTCACCCATGACTGCCCTCCTAAGAGATACGTCCACCTTCCACGATGGGTCACTGTTTCCAACTTCCACTTTCCCATGGGACCGAGACGATGCAACGACATATACCCCATGAGACTCGGGTGCCTTCCCACCTTGACAGGTTCCTATCGCTTCACTCCTCACGGCAGTCGCTTCTTGCCTTGCCATGGCCAGTATCGCCAACGCAGTTGCTCTGGTCGATGCCCTCCTCCCCCTTTTCCGTAGAGTGGCTCTTTCCTTCAACCCCGTGATCACAAGTCTCTCGGCCGATCATCTCTCCACTGGTGATCCTCGTACCTTGCTGTCGGCGGTTTCTCTGCCTCTTCCAACGTCATGATGCCTTCCTGGAAGCCTCTCGACACCACTCATGGAAGGCAGCGTCAGGCTTCCTACCGCAGGAAGTCTCGCCGATCGTCTGCAACAGGCAACCGCGAGCCCCCTCGACGGCAAGGTGATGGATTATAAATAACCGCCTTCGACCCCGCCAGTGCCCAGATCTCTTCAACTTCATCTCTCACATCCCCAACCATCATACCTTTTTGCAGCATCAACCACTCAACAAATCTTCTATCACAGCAGCTTCGTCTTCCAAACTTCGTCTGCCGGCCCGCATCAGCCGAGGCCTCATCTTCCAACCCTCTTTTGCCCAACGTCTGCTTCCAAGCTCCACAGACGGCAGCACGGCTCTTCAAGCATCACCCACACAACGCCCACCATGGTCAAGCTCGCTCTGTGGATGCCCTTGCTCTCGCTTGCAGCCGTCGCTGTAACAAGTCCCGTCCAGAGTTCCCCAGACGGCAGAGACTTGAGGTCACCAGACAGCCACGCTGAGAGCCTTTCCGAGAAGAAAGAGCGTATCAAGTCCACGATTTCAGAAGGCATCATGTTTGTCTCTGGTCGCACCAGCAAGGCCATCGACTCGTTCCCTCAAGAAATCACCGACCTCGTCTACACCACCCTCGACGACTTGAACGTCGCCGTCAACCAAGATGACATCGACAACAGTGACCATGCGAACGAAACGGCTGACTCTGGGATCAGAGACTTGAAGTCACCCGACAGCCGCACTGATAACAGTCCTGACAAGAAAGCGATCATCAGGTCCACCGCTTCACACTACATCGGCGTCACCCATGATCAAATCAACTGGGAAATCGACCAGTTATCTGAAAACCCCATCGACTTCATCGATGATCTACTCTCAGCCGTGGATTGGCTTCAATTCTTGGACCTTCCTCAAGGACTCCTCGGCATCATCTCTGACATCCAAGAATACATCGCCAAATTCTTTGAAATTGAAAAGACTTCTACCGAACACGATTCCACCCAAGCCCCACCGTCCGAAACATTCAACAGGGCCACGGAATTGATCAAACAAATGATCGCAAGCAACTTCGGGATCGACTTGGCACAGGCGTTCAACGAAGCCATCCCTGAGGGCGTCATGGAGAAGTCCTTTGCAGACTCCAACGACAACAACGACACCCGCGAAGTTGAATTCACCGCAACGGAAGCCACCTCTTCATCCTTGGTGGAGGAATGTGCGCCCGGGCACAAGCTGCATGACTCCTGCGCGTCAGAGGGAAGGCGGTGTCTCGGCTGGGATACGCGAGGGCGGTGCGTAAAGTGGTCTTGCCACTGCGTGAAGCAGAATAGAGGCCTTGTCGACAGCAACACCCGCACAGATGAGATCGCTGCAACGGAAGCCCACTCTTCATCCTAGGTGGACAAATGCCCACCAGGAAGGAAGCTGCATCACTCCTGTGCGCATAAGGGACTGTGGTGCGTACAATTTGATTGGCGCGGGCATTGCATGCGTTGGTCTTGCGCTTGCGTAATAGAGGACGGAAGCGCTCCCGGAGGCATGGCTGAGATCGACACAGGCAGTTCCACCAAAGCCTCCCAAGAGATGATCACCAACGGCCTTTTCGGCAGCCTCAATCCTTTTCACGTTGAAAAACCGTGCTCTCCTGGAGAATATCGACCTCGGCTCTGCTTCTGGTCGAAATGTCTCGCCAAGAGTTTTTGGGTTTGCGAGGAATGGGGATGTCCTTGCGTACGCAGGCCTTGATTTGGCGGTTGGATGTTGCGAGGGTGATTGCTCGAGTATCAGCAGGGACATTATGGAGAGACGATGCGCTCATGACCTAGGAAACCCGTAATTATTAATGCAATCATCATTTCCAATCCTCGAAACCATGGTGACCCAAAATGTCTGAATGATGCTCCTTCTTCCAAAAAGAAACCTTGAACTGTTGTTGCAGGTGACGTCTGGATCGCTGAGCTTGCGGCTGCAGGCACCCCTGCTCGGGATCTGCCGAAGGGTGGGTCCATATGGAGCTGAGGTCCGGCGTCAACATCAACACCAATTTCAACCTAACCAACTCCTAGTCCTCGCGAGCAAACACACATGTGCTTTGAAAATCCGCAAAAATAGCCCAGTCTATAAGATCAACCTGCAATGGTTCGTCGAACTTCCCCCAAACTCTGCAGACCCCCTTGCCGAAAGACTAACCCGTTCGCCCTCTCCCAACCAGAACAAGGACGCAAGCCATACGTACGTGCACATGCACCGCGCGCGCGACGCCGACCTGTTTGAGGACTTTTGCAAGGACAGGCTGCCGGACGACGAGGTGTACGTGCCGCCGCAGCACCAGCCGATCAACCCGGAGGACGAGGACGACGTGGTGCCGGACCAGCACGCGGCGTTTGGCATCACCAAGGCGACGCAGCGGCAGAAGGAGGCCGCGTGGAAGGATCTCGGGCTGTCGGGCTTGATGAACCGCGGGCCGCCGATCGTGAAGGGCAAGGGTGCTGCGGGAGGTAGTCGGATGCCGCGATGAGGGGGTAGTGCTATGATGGCGAGATGATGGGGCGGGTGGTGGGATGGCGTTATGGTATACCCGGGCATTGTTTTTGAGGGTCACGGATAGAGGATGGAGGTATGATGGCAGAACTCCCTGTGCAGTGGCTTTCAAGAGGGCAGATTACGCTGCCACGGGCAGAGTTAGAGATTGAACAGTTTTATTCATCAACGCAGAGAATATGCTACTCGCGACCGTACGATTCAAATAACCCCAGTGATGATGTGGCCATCTGCACAAGTGAAATAACAACGCGAAACCCATCGCCTCAAACGCCGCCCATGCCCCATGAACGCCGTCAAAACAACCATACTTCTCTTCCTCCCCCAAGCACCACCCGGCCGATCTAGCTCTTGCCCAAATATCCCTCCCTCTCCAACACCTCGGGGCGGAACTTGACCAGGAACACGGTCATACCGAGCCACATCTCCTTGTCGTCCTTGAGGTTATGCGCGCTCACGCGCGCGGGGAAGCCGGCGCCGTCGCAGAGGCCCTCGACGATGCCGGCCATGAAGGCGGCGCAGTTGAGCTGGGACAGCTCGCGGGGGACGCTGACGTAGGCGTTGACGAGGGGCTCGTTGTCGATGATCATGTACTCGTCGGGCTTGGCGGGGTCGGCGCTCTTCTCGAGGCGGTCGGCCTGGCGGCCGAAGAGGTGCTGCCAGGCGGACTGCTTGATGAAGTGCAGCAGGTTGATGATTGTGAGGGGCCGCAGCTGCGTGCGGGGCGCTTCGCGGAAGAGGAGGAGGTCGAGGAGTTTGAGGCCTATTGAGTGGCCTTGGACGTTGAGGCTGGGGGGATGGGGGTGTTAGCTGTGCTGCGATGGAGGAGGCGATGGGGATGGGGACGAGGAGACAGGAAGGGGAGGCAGGGCGTACCGTTGCTCGAGCTCGGAAATGTCCTTGACGTTGCGCTGGGCGTACGAGACCATCTCGCTGAAGAGGTAGGCGAAGCTGGCCTGGCTGAGCTCCGCGGTTTTCGTGCGGTTGAGGGGGCGGTGGTAGATTGTCTTGCCGTTGGAGGGGTACCGCAGGCCCGGCGTCTCCTTGCCAGGTACGCTCTTTGTTGTTTGGATGTTTGCCATTGTGTTTTATCTGGGTTGTTGTTTCGTGGACGATTGCTGTTATGGAGGTGGCATTGGGCGTGTCGTGTCGTATCGTGGAGGTTTATTGCTTGATGCGAGCTGTCCGGAAATCTGGACTTCGGCAGTGCGCTCGCGCTAGGAGTGACGTTGGAAGGCTGCAAGGGTTTTTGGGGTAGCTTGTGTCGTGGCGGTCGGGCGCGCTGGGGAATTTGGGGCGGTTGATACAGCCTTATCGGCGATTAGATAAGAGCTGGGGTTTCAACGTCTCACGTTGAATGGTGACAGTCCATTCGAACGATTAAGACGGACATTAGTCGGTGACACCGCTATTTCATGGGTTATAACATTTCGCAAGTTAGCGCAAGCTGGCTGTATCTTTCAAGAAACTTTGAAACGGTTCTTTTGATTTCCCTCTACGCATTACCCCAGGCGTTTATCGCCCTGTCTATAGATACTGAATACTACCAAATATATGACTGAAAGAAGTTCTGTCCGTCCTTTTGAAATATTGAAGAAAATCAAGCAGCAGCCTTCGTCTCCGCCGCCTCAGCACCCACGCCCTTCTCGGCAGCACCTCCGAGGTAGTCCTCCGACTCGCCAATCAGCTTGCCGCCAGAGACCCAGCGCGCCGTCCTGGCTTCGCGCTTCTCCTTGCACATGGCGTTGAGGGCGGGCCAGTAGACGTCGTGGTCGTACTCGAACTCGAGCTTGCCGTCGCTGAATTCGGTCCACAGCTGCTCCTCGGGGACGTACTGCTTCATGTCCTCGTTGAACTTGAGCTTGTCGCGCGTCATGGGGTCAATGAAGGGCGTGATGAGGCGGAAGAAGCCATTGACAACCCATGGGACTGTTGTTTCTCGTCAGGTACACCATACAAGATAAGAAATGACTGAACATACCGTTGATGATGAGGGCCTTGCCGAGACGCTCGGGGTAGTGCGTCTGCAGGATGTGCAGCACCTCGCGCGCGAGGCCGATGCCGGGGGCGGTGTTGCCGCGGCTCTTGGAGGTCTTGAAGTTGATGAGCAGGGCGAGCTTCTCCTGGCCGGCGGGCATGACCTCGATGACGCGCTCGAGCATGAAGACGAGGTGCTGGACCTGGCGCGGCGAGGGGTCCGTGTTCTGGCGGCCCGGGTTGAGGTAGTGGCAGGGCCGGCGCTCCTTGTCGAAGCCGAGGATGATCTGCTTGCCCGTCTCGTTCTCGGGCGAGATGTGCTCCGGGGTCAGCGCCTCGACGCCGTACTCGCGGCGCCAGGCGAGCGTCTCGAGCAGGCGCTTCTCGGCGTCCTTGGTCACCCACTTGGTCGCGCGCAGGTAGCGGAGGAGGCACTCGCGGGTGAGCCACTGGCGCTCCGAGTCGGTGAGGGGCCCGGACTTGTCGGCGTGGGCGGCGGTCGGGCACTTGACCTCGGACCAGGCGCGGGCCTGGGCGAGGAGGGCGTCGTACTTGGACTGCTGGTCGGGGGTCAGGGGCGTGAGGGCCGCGGTGGAGGAGGCCGGGACGGGGGCGGCGAGGGGCGTCTTGCGCGGGCCGGCGACGGGCGCGGAGGATTTCTCCTCGGTGCCGGGGTAGGCCGGGGGTGGTTGATCGGCGACGGCGGCCATTTGCGGCGAAAGGGGGGATGAGTGCTCGGGGGGTGTTGCGGTTGTTGCGGGTTGGGGGCGGTAGTTGCTCTGTGCCGCAAGGGGGTACCTCAAGGGAAGGGTGTGATCGGACGTGTTTGACCCGACTTTGACCTGACTTTGTCTGTGTGAAAGGGATCTGCGGGGAGGGGAGGGGGGCGTGTTGAGTTTGCAGAATGGCACGTTGCGGTTCGTGTCGTGTCGTGTGGTGGGTGAGTTGCTAAATGTCGCTACGTTGATGGGAAAGGGGGGCGCGGACCGAATGGGACTAAGGGACTTGTGTACTTGGGTAGGTACTTTTGAACTTTGTCAATCCTTGAGGTCTTTAGCAGGTCTCAGAACTCGGGAGGAAGAGGAACAGAGAGAAAGAGGTTGGGCGTTGACTCTGACTGAGTGAGATACTTTTTGGGCGCTTCTCACACCGCCAGAATTCAATTCTAGATGGATTTTGTGCTGACTCGGTAGTGATTTCCGGTGTGTTGAGATGAAATGAGGTGAGCCCATGCCGGGAAGCTCAGTTCCGGGCGATAGTGTCCGCACCAAGAGCCCAAGGGTCCCGCTGCCGTGCCTTGCGTTGCCCAAAGTTCCTCTTTAAAGAGTGATACTGTGACCTTGACGTGCTGAGGATCGTCACTGGAAAACGGGACTTGGGTATCTCAGAGGGAATTATTGATGCATGATGGATTGGGTGCATCTGGGGAAGAAACACTGCAACCTCGTGTGCTCTGACTAAGATGATCCTTCCAATGGTGCAGATGGATGGACTTGTGTTCTCTAAGGTGCAGCCTCTGCTGTGCTCTGCAGATGCGGCCGCCAAGCACCAGCTCAGGGACCAAAAAACCGTTGAAATCTGATTTCTGGGAGGTGCAGGACCCTGTTGTCGCCTGCTGCAGCTGCAGCTTCTCGGCAAACCCCGCGCTAGACCGGATAAAGAGGGCACCGGTTACAATGTTGCTGCTGGAAGGAGTCTGCTGAATGAGATAGAGTCCTTCCTTCCTGAACTGAAGATAGAGTGGTGATTCGGTACGTACTTGACCAAAGATCCAGCCAATGACGCCGGCGGCGAGTTTTGCGGAGTGGTCGCGACTTGAAACCTCGGATCTTCATCAACCTTCAAGACAGCCCGTCACCCGCAGGCCTTCCGACGACGGACGAGTGCCCTTCCTGTCTCTCATTGAGTCATTGCAGCTGCCATCTTCTCGCAGCCTGTCAATGTCAACAGCACCCAAACCAAGGACATCCAAGGCCAGCACCGTCTGTCACTACGTACGGCACATGCAGAGACGAACCTACCCACCATCACCACCACCACCATGATGGCACATCCACCACTACCATATCACCACCCATGTCCGATATGATGGCCATAACGACACGGCATACACTACATCCTCGCTGTACATGCCACGCAGTAAGACATCACCACCAAAAACATCAACAAGCACAAGCCACCGACCACTTGCTTGGGTCCAGCAGGCGTTCTCTGCCGCTTCCGCAACCCGCAACCAAAAGCCCAACGATCGTCCGCCTCCCCGCTGGCCGGCTTGCCCTCGCGTGGTTTCAAGTCAAGAATAATCCATCTCGATGAAAAGGTGGAAGCCGCAAGAAACAGACGTACCATTGGGTCGGCCGGTCCCTCGGGCTTCCGTGTCCGTGGCTGGGCGATTGATCACGCTGGCCCTTCCCAACTGCCCGGAACGCCAACCATCCGAGCCTGTGGCTGCAGCCGAGCGTCTGGCTTCTCTCCCTCCCGAACACCAGCGCATGCGGCCCTTGTCACGTAGTGTCAACCGCCTGCCTTGCCTTGCCTCCAGCAGCAGAGGTGTCCCCACTACCGTCCGTCCCTCCCTTCCCGAACGGTGGAAAGCCTGAACTCGGTTCTTCGTTTCCGAACCATGGGCCATCCCTCCAAGCTTCCACACCACATCAGACACACCACCACCATAACGACTTCCACCTGCTATGTACACGACGACAACGGATACACCAAGCAACAACAAGCGTCGTCTAGCCCAATCACCCTCCCGCCCAAATATGCATCCTACACACAAACCATGAACTCATCCCATCCGTGCGGGCACGCGCCGTCGTCCCACAATGCCAGAAACTTTGGATCCCAGAGACCACTCCTCCTGTGACTGGCAACCGCCCTTTCCGTTCCACCCTTCATCGTAGTCGCATCCGTTCTTAAGAAAGACATCTCGGGAGAGCCCTGTCTACCTCTTGTCGGCTCATGGACGGATCGTCGTCACATCAACCCGCCCCCTTCCTCACATGTCCCTCCCCGCCGACGAACGAGTCCTTTTCAGCCGTTGTAGCCCCTTCGGGAATTTGAATGTCCATCACTGATCGACGCGGCTCCCGGTCTTGAAAAGAACCGGTACCGTAACCTCGCCGCAGAGTATATTTCCCGGATCGACCGCCAGGATTCAACCTCTTTTTGCATCCGGATGTTTCACCGCCCCAATCATACCTCCTTCGCCCGTCAGCTCCAAGTCGCACCGAGAGAGAGACTCAGAGACTGAGAGCTTCTTAAAGCAACTATGGTCACCCTCCTCCCCTCCCTCTGGCCATGCCCAGATCTCAAGAAAGTCTCTCTCCACGCCCCCGAGAGCCTGTCTTCGTGGTTCAACATGCCGTTCTCTACCTACCTCGTCCAGGCCTCCGTCGCGGCCCTGCTCGTCGTCCTCGGCGTCCACATGCAGACCACCGCCGCCCAGGTAACGCCGCCGACCTGCACAAACGTCGACCAGCCGAACCCCCTCTGGGCCCAGCACCCGAACAACGCTACCGGCGTGCTCAACGTCACCATGGCCATCTTCCCGATCCCCATGGCCGCCGCGCGCCAGATGGTCCCCTTCGCCATCTTGGAAAACAACCTCCGCGCCGTGATGCCAGACTTCCCCGCCGGCATGTACCCTGTCGTCGTCCAGGCCGGACACGACCACGACATCCGCTTCCAGGACTTTGGCATTCCTGACTTCAGTGTAAGACCTTGCCTGGCCCCCGAGACATTCTTCTGTAAAGCCACTCACTGACACACTTTGGCGCACAGAAAGCTGGATACGAGTTCCCCTTCCTGGACCTCCTCGGCGACGGCACGTCCAACTTCCGCTGGGCCCCGGAGCAGCTCATCTCGGAAACCAACCCCGCCGCCGTCACCGGCTCCCAGGCCTACGGCACCACCGTCCACGCCGCGACCTTCGCCCCGGACTGCAACGCCTACAGCGCCCTCTCGACTTGCACCGGCAGCACCTACTTCAACGGCTCCTCCGCCGTCGGGGACAAGCGCATCTCCCTCACCATGCGCCGCGCCGCCGACCAGATCCCGTACACGCTGTCCATGTTCGACAGCATCATCAACCAGCCCATCTTCGCCAACGGCACCGCCTGCGATCAACAGATCCGACTCTTCAACACCTCCCTGTCCCAGGGCGCCTTCGCGCCCGTCCCCGTGCGCGGCTCCGTCCGCTCCAGCCTGGGGCCCTTCCCCGCCGACGCGGCGTTTGGGGATGTGGCCGGCTTCCAGGTCGCGACGCCGTTCATCGAGAACAACTACCTCCCGTGCGATATGTTTAGAGGATACAACCCGGTTAAGACCACTTGATACCCCCTCACTGCAATGTTTAATGTTTTTTTTTTCTGCCTGTTCTTTTTCGGAGTTTTGTGTTGGGCCGACCTGAGAGTCGAAAGACGGAGTGGCCCGGACCTTTTATGAGCTCATGATGGATATGACCCCGTATATATTCATACCTACACATATAGGGAGCTGGGACTGCGCGCTGCAGCTGCTCCCATGGAACGTAATACATGAATGCAGGCCTGATGGTCTTGCTATTTCTCTCCACAAAGGTCTCTTGAATTTGTGAGAATTAACTTGGAAGGCTGTGGTGACTTACACAACCGAGGCAAGCTTGTCTTCTCGCTTGTTTTTCAGGAGACACCGCCCAAATACCTAATATGTGACATTCGAAATCTGATCAAGTAGGAGAGGGCTATCGCCTGTGAATGTGGCTGACATTTACGCAGATGTCATGCCCGCTTGTGACCTACCGCCACAAGACCTGGCACCAAGCCGTTCGAAGGAGATGACCTCGGCCGGTTGAGGCGGTATCTTT
Organism: Colletotrichum siamense; assembly: GCF_013390195.1. Classification (NCBI taxonomy): domain Eukaryota; kingdom Fungi; phylum Ascomycota; class Sordariomycetes; order Glomerellales; family Glomerellaceae; genus Colletotrichum; species Colletotrichum siamense. The sequence continues at coordinate 5,457,633 of NW_023501016.1, read as the reverse complement.
GGCCCATCGTGTCACTCCCAACTTTCAAACCTGGACTCACGTGCTTTGAGGCCTCTTGCGGGCAATATGAGGTTTACATGGTATGGACTCGTGCCGTACCTCACGAGAGGTGTGTATTCACGTGTAAGCGGCATTGGGGGGGTTCTATTAACGAAGCAGGCAGGCTATTGGTGATTGCAAGGCGTCGGACTGGCTTAGAAGATGGGACCCAAGTTCCCGAATAACGAGAATCAACTCTTCCAAATCCGGCAGGTTGAAGACTTCCACAGTTTCTGTTGATGTCTGACACTCACGACTGCCGCCAGGATGAGGATGTCGAAGGTGAAGGATCATGGGTCACTGATGGAGTTGAGAAACGCAGTGAGCTTGTTGGCCTTCGCCCGGATATGGTTCAAGTGGTGTTTTCGCTGAGATTAGTCGTATCAGTCTGAGAATGCCACGCAAGGAGATGATCAGATAATGGTTATGCAATGCCGCGAATGTCGTGCTGCTGACAGCCGGCCTTTTCCGGGAAGGGGAGAAGAGACGCTGCATCAAGGAACAGGACGGCAAAGGGCTCGCATCCTAAGATTGAATCGACCCAAGAAAACAACAGCCGTTTCTTTCTCTACTTCCACCAGGCAGCAGTGGTTCCGTATGATTTGCACAGAGAAGGCTTTCGAGAACTGCCACCGATCCTGATTAAATTCAAGGGTCATGAACTTGAATTGAGAGAGTCAATGGACTCAGAATTAGTTTTCGACATCACTTGCCATGTGTCGCCATGCTTGATGTCGACCACAGCATCAATCGATACTGTCCACTGCCTCTAGACCAGCCTTGTCTATTGGATAATGCATTTCTCCAGACCGACCGGGGGTTTGAGCCATCAAAGCTGTCAGCCACAACCCGTCGCTTCAACTTGCGCATCTTGAGATGATGTGCGCCTTGGCACTGACCAAGATCGATGGGGGGTCGCGCATCATCCCATTGACTTTTTCGAGACAATGAAACGACGTCACACCAATCCCTTTTCTCCTCGCACGACGGCCCTTTTTTCGACAATTCCACAACTTGTCGTCACCATGCATCCGGCCGAGAATGCTTAAATGAATTTAGAGTCAAGCCTCGCCCTCTTCAGCTCGCTAGACGTCTTCATAAAGATAAGATGGGTTCATGCACGATCGAGGTGAAAGGGCGGGATGGGGGCAGCTAAGGAGCTTATTCGAGATTAATTTGTGGGTGTACCCAAAGTTGCCGCTGCGCGTGGGGGGAGCAAAAGCAAGCTTACAATCTATTTTATCCCCCGAGGACACTGCCATTGGTAAGGTAATTAATTAAAAACCATGCGCAACGAATCGCAGCACGGCAAAATCGGAACATTTCATCCCAGCATGCGTGTGTCACTTTTTGGTCTTTGGTCTGAAAGAGGAGCGGTAGGGCGGAAGGGCGGCAAGTAGAGACGAGGGGATCGACGAATAGGGCGCCTCAGAGGTCCCGAAGCGGCCACCTTCGGACGGATTGAAAACGCGACTGGAAACACTCGACCAGGAGCTGCAACGTCGCTGGCGGTGGCTTGCGGGGGCCGCTTGGCGCTTTCGGGGTGGGTGAAACGTCCTGATGTGACCTCCCCAGGTCGCTAAATATTCCTTACCACACAGTTCCAGCCACTGCAGAGCCTCCCACCTCCATCCTCCCCCAGACTCCAACAGCGACATCCCCTGTCCTGAAACTTCAGCCTCAGACTCTCGTTCGAGACGGGACGGGGACGATGTGGTAACGAAAAGGACTGGCGAGATGGGACGCCACCATGGCCACGGCCGACTGAACAAAAGCACCACAGAGCCAGGCGGTGTTTCCCCTTCGCCGTACCTTTCTCTCTCTTCGCCTCTTCCTTCTCTTTCTCTCCTTGGCGCTGGCGCATTTGCTCGTTGGTCCTCACTCATTGTTCGGTCAAGTCTGGCATCGTGACCCTCTTTTTTTTTAATAACATCATAAGTATCTACATTCATTTCTCCAAAGCGGTAGATCCGCCTTACCAAGCCCCAAGCAGCAGCAAAGATGGACATGTCAGAGGCAAAGTACGCCAACCTCCACCTCGAGGACGACGACCGCAGCAGCACCGAGGTCGAGGAGTCGCTCATCGGCGGCGGCGACGACAAGTACACCCGCGACTTCGCGAGGCCGCAGAAGAGGAGGAACCGCTGTCTCAGCATGCTCAACTCGTCGCGGTGGTTCGTCGACACGATACTGCTTCTCGTCATCCTCGGCCTGCTCGTCCGTGAGAGGATGGACAAGCCCCCCGTCAACCCCTGGGACTTTGGCGGCGACCTGACGGGCGTCAGCGGCCACTTTCCCCAGCAGATCAAGAAGTTCGAGATGGACTACGAGGGCAAGTACGCGCCCAACGACACGTCAAAGTTCTTTACCGACGAGGTGCTCAACAACTGGAACGAGCTTATGCCGAGTAAGTTGGAAACTTCCTCAAAAGGGGATGAGAGGAGAACACTAACAAAGGGAACAGTTGGCATGGGTTTCCAATGGGTCAACGACACGCACAAGTACCACGACCTGCCCACCCCCATCGTCTGGCCCGAGAAGACCGTCTTCACCACCTCCATTACCCACCAGCTTCACTGCCTGGTAAGATCTCACTCACCTGGACTCATGATTGCATCAAAGCCAGGCTAACAACCATCTAGTTCGCCGTCGTCCAGACCTACTCCGGTCTCAAGTCCGGCCACGAGATCCCCGACGACCACCACTGGCACATGATCCACTGCTTCTCGTACCTCAGAGAAACCATCATGTGCAGCGCCGACATGGCGCTGGAGGGTCTCGAGACCACCTTCCCCGACCACAACGGTGGCTCCGACGGTTGGGACTCGAAGCACGGTAAGTCTGCGTTACGCCATCGAGACCTTCCAATACTGACGATGCCCTCACAGTGTGCAAGGATTATAATGCGGTCAAGACTTACCTGGAGAGCGTCAGGGCGTACGACGATAGAGAAATCTTTTAAGCCAGCACTAGGCATTTTCATATCAAAAAAGAGACATATTGGGCCAATTATTTTCAACCTTTGAGGGCATATTCAAGCATCTAATTTCACAGACATACCATACAAATAAAACCTACCAGACTTACCTTTCAAGCATTCCAGTCTTCCGTTGCATACTTCTTGAGAAGCTCATCATACATCTCGGCAGGCTCACGCAGCTTTCTCTCAAACTCCAGCTCCGCCTCCATCTCTTCAGGCGTGAATAACTCCCACTCGAGCTGCAGATCCTTGGGCAACGGCAACGGCGTACACATCGCACATCCTTCCCCGACATGGCAGTAGCACTCGTTCGGATCAAGCCGACCGGGATGCAAATACCCCTCCCACCGCGGCCTATCCGCCTCCGGCCCCGTCCAGATCAGCCGCAGATACCGCCTCGGCGACCGCCACAAAACCGCCCAGCTCTCGCCTTTCGTGCGCAGGACCGGATTGATGTCGAAGAAATCGTACCGCAGCTCCTGCTCCCGGAACCGCTTCCACGCGAACGGCGTCAGCGCCCACTTGTCCCACTTCCAGCTGTTCTGGTTCTGCAGGTTTGTATCCTGCCAGAGCCGCCACCCGTGGTACCAGGGGTCGCAGGACATCTCGTACGTCTTGAACAAGCACGACAGCGTGACGCAGCGCACCGCCAGCTCGGGGAACAGCCGCGGCTCCCTCGTGTAGTCCCAGTGCCGCGCGTCCGATGCGTCCGCCGGCTTGCTCGACCACGCGCGCACCTCCCCCGAGAAGAATAGCGGCGTGTGCGACGCCTTCATCCGCGAGATGGCATGGTACATCGTCTTCAGAAACCGCCGCTTCTCCTCCCGGTCCATCTTTATAAACTGATCCAGAAACTTGAGCGGGAGGCTGCACAGCACATGAAAATACCGCGCCATCTCCTCATCCGGCGCCGCCTCCGGAAGAATAGGCTTGTCTTCATAACGCACGCCGTAGGGATACCACGCCCTCTGCACGACCGACGACCTGAAAATCGTGCACCCCATATCATCAAACTCGGCGTGCGACAACGGCAGCAGCATCCTCCTCTCATGGTCCTCCTGCATCAACCGCTCATCCCACAACCGCTGCCTCATCTCGTAAAACTCGTCGTCCACCTCCTCCCCAAACAGCACCTTCTCCCGCTCCTCGTCGTCCCAGAAGACATTGCGCTCATACTGCAACCCCACCGCCGCCGCGTCCTCCTCGATCCCCTTCTTCCACGCATTGTTCACCTTCGTCGTCCAGTACACGTCCGCACAGGGTATGTGCTCCCTCTCCAGCGCGTCCCCGAAGTCGCGCAGCATCGCGTCCACCTCGACGGCGTAGTGATTCAGCGTCGCCTTGAACGCGCAAATCACCTCGGCGAAGTCGCTCTTCGTCCACCCGCGGAACACCACCTCCGCCCGCGCCAGCCGCGTCGCGTACGTCTCGCCGGCGACTCCCGTCGGCGCGCCGTTCACAAACGTCGCCTCGCGCGTCTGCCACCGTGCCCCTCGTGGGAAGAGCGGACGGGCGTAGTACGCCCTGCGCAGAAACTCAAGCCGGAAGAAGGCGCGCTGGAGCCGCGGGCGGGTGTCGAGCGCCTCCCCGTCCTCGTCGACATCCACATCGACACCTTCAAACAGCAGCGGTCCCTCTCTCAGCCCCGCAAGCCGCTGGAACGCCCACCTAAAGTTCTCGGGATCCTCCCCGCCCTGGTCCCTCTCCAAACCCCTCCTCTCACCCAGGGGATGCCTCTCAGGCTGCCCCCTCCACCGGAACGAGCGCCCGTCGCGCCAGCCGTCCTCCCAGTCGGCGATGCTGTCATAGTACACCCCGGGGTTCTCCCCATGGCCGACGTCGCCGATGTGGAAGAGCAGGCCATCTATGATTCCCACGAGAGCACAGAGGTCGTGGAGGTCCCAGTGGGCTGCGTTGCGGGGGTCGGCGACGGCGTCGGCTGCGAAGTCGGCGTCGAAGGCGGCGCGGTGCTTTTTCGAGAGGAGGCGGCGGTCGACGCAGGAGAGGGCGATGGGCCAGGCGGAGGGGGCGATGTGGTGCTTGAGGATGGTTAGCAGGTTGTCCTTGAAGGCTTGGGATAGGGGTGGGGATGTTTTGGAGAGTGTGCGGGCTGAGGCTATGGAGGGCTGGGCGAGGAGCTGGGAGAGGAGGTCGTCGGGGGAAGGGGTTGTCATGGCGATTGTGCAGGTTTTGAAGAGAAAATCGTCTCGGGGACGAACTGGGAGAGAGTCGCCGCAGAAGGAGATGAGTCGTCCAGCTTCTGCTGTGAGCAGGACCCGAAGGCGTGGTAAGGGTTTTGAGACAAGGGGCCGGTTGACGATATTATTCGACGTGGAGATATCAGAATGGCGGAGGGAATTTTGAGTTGAAGTGATTGAAATCAGATATGACGACTCAAGCAAAACTAGGAGCAGCGACGAGCATTATCAAGTGCTTCGGATACTTATGTGATGCGATACAGTTCATTGAACAACAGTGAAGCTATCAGACAGGTACTTCCCACGCTACTGCCAACATCCTCTGTTCACACAAGGGCATGGTTTCAAAGCTCCATTCTAGAACCAGGTTGAAGACCCGATTTCACAATGCAGAAAGTTGATCAAAGGAGTTGTATAACAACAACACTAACGCTGCTCAAACCTTGTCGGCACTCTTTGTCTCAGCTGAACAAAGTTTCGGTTCCCGCTCCTCCCAGCCAAAAATCTTTTCGGAGATTCAAACGTGACGTTGTGAAGTCACAACCAGTCGACTTACACGATCATCGTCGCCAACCCAACCCCACCCAACACCTAAACCCCAGACTCTCAACTCCACAACATCTCCACCGCAACGTAATGAGCTTCTCGTCATCGTGGTTAGTCATCAATCAAGGCCTTGTTGGCTCAGTGGTAAAGCGCCTCACTAGTAATGAGGAGATCGGGCGTTCGATTCGCCCACGAGGCAACTCAACAGCTTCTAGCGGACGGGTACTTCGTCCCTGGTTCTTTTTGTGTTTTTGAGACTTTTGGTGTTGGCTAGTGGTCTTTCGTCTATGGAATATGTTCCTAGTTTCCTAGTTACATAGCATGGATGGCTCAGAAAGAGACTAGTATTTGCACGAACTTATTGACATCCTATGACATACATAGTAGGCTTGAAGTAGGGTTCACTTATTGAACTTGGACTCAAATACTACAATGTCCCGCATATCAAATCAAATAGCATGGTGCACGAATCAATACGTCCTCTAATTCATTACATCAGATGTGCAACATAATCCCTACCTTACTGGCTATTGCGCCCTCAGTGTATATAGTAGATTTGACAATGACGGAGCTGCAGCCCGGTGCCAAGTTCTCAAGCGGAACAAATTATTTTACGGAACAAATAGCGAGTTCACTGCAGTTAAAAACCCCCCTGAAGGACATCTTCTCAATGACGAACATTCCAAACGGGCCACAACCGCCTGGCAGCGAGCCAGTCTGGTTTTCGACCGCGATACTCACCCAAAGCGCATGCTTTTCTTTTCATCCTATTAAATGAGGAGGGCAGTTTCATTTCATCTAAGCGACCTGCAACAGACAAGGAGACGCCCAGTTTCCCCTCTGAATCCAACCTGGTAGCAAGACTGCGACGTCTTCCAGCAGCCACAGGATACTGAATTCTCCTTTATATTCCGTTTTGGTTGCATGATCAAAGGTTTGTAAAGGAACTCAACGTTGAAAGCAATATGGCAAGTCCTTAAGGCGACTCAGTGAGATTTTTTTCGTTGGTTCAGCGCCCTCAGAAAACTGTTGGGCGACCCTTCACTGCAATCTGAACCGCCCCCGAGGGCACATGGACGGCTGCAGTTGACGCCCGACGTCGTTCTGCGTGAAGCCTGCCCCTTGCTATCCATGCAGGCGGCTGCGAGTATGCGTCACTGTTGGTCAAGATTATGTGTGCATTACACGGTCGAGCCCTGTCGTTTCCATGATCTGGTCCTGAGATGCGTGTCTTACTCGTGCCGAAGTGTCATCGTGGAGGCAAAAGCAAAGTATTCATGCATGAGAGGATAGTACAAGTATTTTTCAGGACACTAGATATGTCTTCTCTCCGAAGGTTTACGCGATAAAGCCAGCAGCAGAGGAGTCGGCACTTTCAGAAAGTTGACGTTTCCATTGCTGTCAGGAAGCCTGCCTATCCCTTCACAGTTGCCCACTTGACCCTACACCAGCAACGAAAGCATTCAGACCCCAACTTAACACCGGACGTGTGGTGTCGTGGACTTATACTCAAGCATTCACGTCTTCTGGGCATTTGTTTTTCTTTGGAACTAACTTATCATTCTTCCGTTTTGTCAGGGAAGCAGGCAAGCCATGGACTCTGAGCAGGTCTTCCTTATCCCCCTTCCTGACTCCTTCTATGGACGCCGCCGCCGCAGTGAGGTGCTGGCGACAGTCTCCTTGTGACAGCCTACCAGCAGATGTTCCCTGCGTCCTAGGTGAGTAGCAATGCGATGCAGCAGAACGGCTAACCCCAACTTTTACTCTCACCCTTGCAGCTTTCGTCGACAGATACCCCAACTGCACTGCAATTTCATCAACCCACAAGGGAGTGACTACAAGAGGGCGAAGCTGATGACTACCACACCACCTTCAGAGATCCTCTGCAGAACTGGAATATTCTTCGCTGCGCTCTCCACGCCTTGTATCCCGACCAACTTCTGTCTTAATGTTCAACACTCAAGTACGTGACGACCATAGGCTTGTCTCAACACTCCCTTCACGTTGATCTAGCAGCAAGAATATGACTTGTCCAGTGGACCAAAGATATTGCCATTCCACCTAAGTCTTTGGGTTAGTCATAGAGCGAAAGATTCTTTCGTCCAGAATCGGCTTGTGCCAGACAACTTCAACGTATGAGGCAGGGCTGCGGATCCCGGTTATCTGAATGGACAAAAGCAATATCCAAGAGTGAGACACTCACTCGGTGGCTTCGCTGAGAAAACTGCATATCTGTGCGGGGATTGCAAGGCTCCGAGGATTCGCTGCAATTTGGTCCGCCCCGGAAAACATATGTCTGCAGCTGACGCGCCACGTCAACCTGCATGGCTTATGTCCCAGATAGGCAATTTGTAGGCTTGATCAGATGAGGCGAGTTCACTGCAATCTTAACCCCCCTCGAGAGGATGGGCAGGTCCCGTAAACAGTAGCCCAGAATTAAGGAAATGTCGTTGTCAGAAACAGAAACACAGAGTCTCCGTGACTTCTCTGCGATAATTCACGGTCCACGATAAATCACAAAAAGGATCTAGTTTGTAAACAACGAAAAATAAATACACGATGATGTTGCGACTTCAACATGCAAACAAGGTGTCTCCCCTTGAGCGAGGTTTACGTGTCCCTTCACAGCCACCGGCCTTTCCCTACTTGTAACTTGGAAGTCTTGGGCAGAACACAGGTCCGTGTATTTTCATGGACTTTCGTCATAATTCTCATGCCGTCGAGGTTGTTGTTCTATGGAATCGGCCTGTGAAACTAACATACGGTTCACAAATAGTGATTGTTGAACAAAAGGACATTAGAATAGAAGCTTCGTAACCAAACAGCTGCAACCTGCCGTTGCACTTGGCGATCTTGGTCCTCACGGTCCGAAAATCAGCATGGCTCTCTGTTATACGTTTACAATGCAAAGCAGGCGATGACATATCCCACTCTACGTTGAAGCGAGGACAACGCTAGCAATTAGCTAAGCTACTATCATTCTTTCAGTCTTCGACCCCTTCCTCGGTCTAATCACCACATTGATAAGGCAGATGAATAATCTGCTTCGTTAGATAAGGTTGTAATCGATCCTGCACTTGGTTATGCACTTTCGCCTTAGAAATATAGAAGAGCCTATGAAAATTCAGAGTCCGGTGGCACTGCAGATGCTACTGCTGGCCAAGCAGTTGCACAAAACCATCTGAGCCAATGAATGAAAATGAGGCAAGAACCAAAGTCAAACGACTGCCACCCGTTCATTTCACTGCACTCTTAACGCCCCCCAAGGGACTGTACGTAGGATAAGCAGGTAGAAGGTATGAGGGACCAAAAGAAACAGGGCTTCGTAAGATTTGGTAGGCTTCACTTATTTGATTATGAGACGTCTAAGGTCTGCATGAAGCGGGAAAGTTTGAATTCGTATAGTTTGTTTAGATAAAAAGTAGATCAAGCTCCCAAGCCTACCTTCACGTACACTGGTGGACTACAGAACTGACCGGCTTCGGGATTGCTAAGCTCCAGTGAATGAGTAATTAGGTGTAAGATGCCATACTCATCAAGCTACTGCTGTTATAAAATACAATTACAACATTAGCATGCTTGCGCTACAAAGTACTCTCGAAGCTGTTGTAAGGTTATCGAGATTCTGGTATCCGGGCATCTGTCTAAGATTACCGCTGTCAAATAAGCGTTTCGGTTATGCAACTTCAATACGAAGACTTCACTGTGTTTCTTACTCCCTCGTGGATATCTTCGCAGAACCCCAAATACCCCCTCAGCCAGAAACGCTTAACGACTACCGAGCAAGACTTCCGATCGTAGTATCTACACAAGTTGTGTGGCAGATACTCCCTTTATTGTCACCGACGATAGTTGAGCAATAATCGCGCTGCAATGTTGGCCCTTTTAAAGTTAATAAACTGGTCCAGCGAATTTGCAGGTATATATATGCCTTCAAAGATTGACCACTGACAGTCGGGGTAATTCATAGCGATCTCGTCGTGATTGTGAAAACTCCTGTGGCTCGGGGGGAGCTCACCCGCTCGACCGACTCAGTCCGCTTCACTTTTAGTCCGCCTTTTTTCAGCCCGCCACCTTTTTTTTTTCTTCACTGCATTCTGAACCCACCCCAAGGGAGCAACGGCAGCAGCAGCGGGCGAAGTTCCAGGAAATGACTCAGTCGTCAACCAAGAACAAGAGTAGCATTCTGCCGTTCATTGCAGTGCAAGCTGTGATAGCATGTTCTGCTTTTCGAGAACGCAACCACACTTGCAATAACGGAACAAAACGCCATTGTCTTCTCTATTTTAAACCTATTTTTCGATCTAATCCCTATACTTATCAATAGTGCCAATAAACAGTCTGCTATTATATTCTCAAACCTATAACTAACCCTACACATGCTTGTGCTCTTTTGCCTTAATTATCAAATTGATAGTAAGGCCCATAAGAATCGAGGGTCTAACAGCACTGCACCCGCTCCTGCAGGCCGTCTCACTCTTCTTGCGTCCTTCGCTGCATTTAAAGCCCTTCCCAGGGAAGTAAACACAGAGAGCAAATCTATTAAACATGTTGGGGGGCACGGATAGGGCTTACTGATAGTCGACAGGAAATTGACGTACCATTTTGAAGCGACTTCATCTGCAACGCCAGCAAGACTTCGACCTTGTCCGGTAGCCGTAGAAGGTGACTTTCTCTAAACCTGTGGTTTCGGCCATAGATGCGGTAGGTTTTCCAGCGTTGATGGATCCCGGAGTGTTCCACTGTGGGAGGCAGGCAAGGGTCAAGACAGCTGACGCCCAGCGTCGTCCCGCATGCTCGTTGCTGTTGGGCAACCATGCATGCTGCACGGTCCCAGGTTCTGCATCATGTATCCGGGTTTGCATATGTACGTGTTCACTGCAATCTTGACCCCTCTCGAGATAATGAAGTGGTTCTCTGGATGAAAGGGGTGACTTGGGGAAATGTTATTGCTAAGGCAATCCCGAAGACTTCAGAAGAACAGAAAAATATAGTCTCGTAGTCCGTTTCTGGTTGACCAGAGATAACTTTTCCATGAGGCCCACGCTAGGTATACCGTCAACGACACAAACAGAGATTGTGACGCAGCCAATCCTATGCAAAGCCGAGGCGACCGTTTTCAGAACAAGCCTGCTTTTCCAGTTGACACCTGTTGAATACGCGCCGCCAGAAGCGTACTCCTGGACCATCCGGTTTACCATGATGTAAATACATCCTTTCAAGTCAACCACAACAACCGCGATGTCCCAGTTCCAGACCTCTTCCTCTGTATTTTCACTATATCAACATAGCGGACGGATGACCCGCTTCTCTGGTTTTCGAAGTCACAATCAACCTCGCACATGGTACACACTTGTGCCTTGGGGAGGTGGTAGAAGCTATGAGAATCATGATTTCAGCGGCACCACTGGCTAACAATTGGGCAAGAGTGTCCGAGCTAATGGCTGTGATATTGCAGTACTTTGTAACTCAATTCGCCCATGAGGGCAACCATGAACGGCTGCAGCTATCCAGACCTCACACGTTGAGGCGCAGACATGCGGCAATCTTACCTGCATTGCACTGCAATTTCATTCTCCTTCGAGCCAACGGGTTACTTCTCGAGACTATGGGTCAGACTTGAAGAAGTGAATTAACGGCTGGCGATTTACAGAAAATGAATGTTAAGCCTCATGGTTTACAGAAAAGCTGGTTGTTGCTGCCTTACGATCATTAAGGTGGGATGTTGATATCATCAACGAGGTCAACACACTAATGCCTACCTGCGCACTATCATCTTAATCCCTTGGGAAAGTATCATCAGACTGAGAGCATCTAACAACATAGCTACAGAGGCTTAACCAAAATTACCAACTCCTCTAATGACGAAGAACCAAGTACTAGAGATCGACCCCAGTTGAACCACCACATCAGCAGGGCGGACGGAGCATCTCCTCCTCGCCGAGGCCAAAATCGACTCCGCCCAAAGTAATGCACTTTTGCCTCGATAATATGGCAGAACCTATGAGCATCTCGAAGATGGTGGCACTGCAGACGACTTTGCTACCAAGCAAATGTGCAGAGTATCTGAGCCAATGGATATGGTATTGTAATTCTGACGTGCATTACATGGTGGAACTGACATTGCACAGCCACCTCCAGGCGACGATTCACTGCAATTTTAACCCCTCTCAAGGGAATAAGTAGAGCAACCAGACATTCAGTATACGCAGAAAAGGGTGCGAATTATGATCTGCTACTACGCCTCCAAAGTGGCTGGATGAGGCCGAAAAGTGGGATTCTCTCGTAGTCGCAAGTCTGAATATCGCGAACAGGCCAGCGCGCACTTCAAGGAACCAAGCCATACGTGATCATTAAATTGTACCAGAGCCTGACAAGTATCAAAACGCCATTTCAACACATTCTAGTTACCCTTCACCGTTGCCCTTCTTCGCCTTCCCTCACCCCGTCTTTCCTCACCTCCTTCTCCCCCTCAACCTTCTCCTCAACAGCAGGCGCCGGCGCCGCAGCCGGAACAACATCCCCAGCCGCAGCCTTCGCCGCCTCCGCATCCTCCTTCGCCTTCTTCCTCGCCTGCTCCTCCTTCTTCACACTCTTCCACTCCACGCCCGCCGTCCCGATAATCACCGCACAGCACAAACTCACACCAGCAATAAACACCGTCCTCAACGACTCGTTATACGCCTCCAGCGCGGCCCCCCTGACGTCGTCCGGGAGATTAACCACAGTCGTCGCGCCATCCCCCCTCAGATCCACGCCCTCGAGCCCAGGCACGCCCCTCAGCCTGCTCACGAGCTCGTTGCTGAGGATGCTCTGCCCGATGGAGTTGCTCACCGCGCCGCCGAGGGTCTGCATGAACATCATGATGCTGATCCCGATCGAGATGTCCTTGAGCTCGAGCACCGTCTGCGCGACGATGTTCACCGTCGGGAAGATCAGCCCCATCCCGACGCCGTAGATGACCTGGTACCCCGCCCACGCCGCCGCGCCCGAGTTCACTCGTAAAGTGGTCAGGAGGCCCGCGCCGATGCACATGAGGACGTTGCCGGCGATCATGACGGGGCTGTAGTAGCCGATGCGCGTAATGATGCCGCCGGTGATGACGGAGAAGACCATCATCGTGAGCACGAGCGGCAGCGTGCGGATGCCGGAGTCGACGGCCGAGTAGCCCTTGATGGCCTGGAACCAGATGGGGATGTAGTAGGTGAACATCATGGCCTGCGCGCCGAGGGTGAGGGCGGCGAAGGCCGCGAAGCCGATGGAGCGCTGGGTGATGATGCGCGGGGGCACGGTGGCGGTCTTGGGGAAGAGGATCTGGATCGCGATGAAGGTGATGAGGAAGACGCCGGCGAGGACGAGGAGTGCGATGATGCGAGCGCTGTTCCACTGTGATATTATTAGCTGGCATGTCTCTCAACACGGGGGAGGGTTCATGACTTACATCGTACTCGACGCCACCCCACTGCAGCGCAAGCAGCAAGCACACCGTCCCAGGCACAACGATCGCCGTGCCCGCAAAGTCCAGCTGCTTCAGCTTAGCCTTCAACGGCAACCCGCCCGCCGGGCCGCGTCCGGGCGCCTTCAAAATGAAGAAGATGACAAACAGCGCCGCCACGCCGAGCGGCAGATTGATCCAGAAGCACCACCTCCAGGTCGCGCTGGACGACGTGAACGCGCCGCCGAGCAGCGGGCCCGCAATAGAGGCGACGCCAAACACGGCGCCGAAGAGGCCCTGGTACTTGGGGCGGCGGTGCAGCGGGACGGAGTGGACCATGACCATGGTGGCGCCGGAGCCGATTCCCGCGCCGCCTACGCCGGCGATGGCGCGGCCGAAGATGAAGGCGACGGAGTTGGGGGCCGAGCCGCAGATGGCGGAGCCGACCTCGAAGATGACGACGGTGATGGTGAAGACGGTCTTGATGTCGAAGAAGGCATAGAGCTTGCCGAAGAGCAGCTGGAAGGCGCACGAGGTTAGGAGGTAAGCGGAACCGTACCAGCCAATGTCGGTGACGGAGTGGAAGTCGTCGGTGATTTGGGGTATCGCGGTGGCGATGATGAGGCGGTCCTAAGGTGTCTTCTGTCAGTATTGAGTGCTTGTGACTGTCTGAGGGTTTCCTTACCATTGCAACGAGGAACATGGACACCAGGAGCGAGAACATGATGAGGAACAGCTTGACGCCCATGGGATACTGCACCTCCGGCGCCGCGGGCTTTGCGGCGGCATCCTTGGTCGGCTCCTGCTGCGCTTCCTTTTTGAGGTCATCGTTGGTGTTGCTCGTTCGCGATTCAGAGGCGGGCTGGTCGACCGGCGGAGAGCCGACGGCGACCTCTTCTTTGCGGCGCTTCTTGAACAACATTGCGGCGCGTGCCTTCGTCTTATAAGTTTCGTTTGATGATGGCAGATCGAGTCCGCCGAGTGCTCGTTTTGTTGATTATTCTGCCGTCGTTCGTATATCAATGTCCGGCCTAGGGATGTCCCAGGTGACTCGGTGCTTCAATAACAAGGTTCGCTCTCAACATTGGCAGGAACCCAAAGGAACTGTAGTCGGTGATGGACACGCTGCTCCAGGAAACAATCCGCAGAGACGAGCCGTCCCTGCCCTGTTATATCCTTCGATCCCTCCGTCGTGAAACCCAAACAAGGGAATATTGAAAACGCACACAGACGAATTTCGCCTCCCTGGACCCAAGACAAAAAAAAACAGAGCCTCCAAACTTGGCTCCCGCTGCACGACACCAACGCCAATCACAACCAAAGTCCCTTCAGAAGGAAGGAAGGCACCGACCGACTCACTCGCCGCTGCTGCGTTGCCGGGGTCTTGCCACGGTCCTACCCTGTTTACCCCACTCATACCCGTCCTTCAGAGGCTTTCCATTGGCCAATGCGCATTTGCAGCACCTTCGGCGAGCTGAAAAGGGAAATCGTCCAACTCGTCCAAAGAAAGAAGGGACGGGACCTGGGCGGCCGAACCTGGCTGCTAGGCTGTCTTCCACTTGCTGTTTTTATTTCCCCGGGTCATTTCCGTGTGTTGCGCTGAGACATTGCAAATTCGAGCGTGCCTGAGATTAACCGTCTGGTGCAGATGGTTGCAGATGCCATCTCGGCGAGCGTATTAGGAAAGGTCGCGGGTTCCATCTGCAAGGCGGCTTGGCCCTGCAAAGCGGGATGAGCCTGCCCGGGTGATGCAATTCTCAGATGGACAGCCACTTTGACAGAGGCTCAGTCTGCACTCAGACCCGGACAGATATTCCTTATATCAGCCAAAGTCCCTTTTCTACACCAAACCGAACATGAGAACGAGGAAGATGTGGAGTACCGAGGCTTGCGTGCTTACTTACCAGGCCAGAAAGATCTCGCCGAGATCGACAGCTTACAGCACAGCCAGCGTTGCCTCTCTCTGAATAGAACAGGGCGAGTGAACGGTGAAATGGTACTTTGGTATTGCGATCCACTGATATTGGTCATCACCAGTCGAGAGGGTTTCATTCCCTCAGCCCTACAGCCTCGAGGCAAGCTCAAACTCGAACGTCAATCCACGATTAGACCTAGCCTTCCCAATTACCTGAAAGCTGTCTTCTGGTCTTCCCACATCACCTGCTAGTTCATGACATCCACTCCGTGCAGTATATCTGGATTTTTTATCAAACAACCTAGACAGAGGAGATACATGAGAATGGATACATTCTTCACTGGATCGACCTCCAAAAAGCTTGTTGAAACCAACTAGCAATAACATTCATCGGATGACACCGTCATCTCCTGGACTCGACCTACACCCGAGCTGGACTTCTGGATTTCTGCCACTATCTTTGCAATACTGGACCCCTAAGAATTCCGCTATATCATCACATCTCGAATCTTTCCGCCCGACGCTCCACCTCTCTGACGTCGCATAACAAGATCGCAAAAAGCGAGGTCGTCCAGCAGCTCCGCTCCCTCAGATAGACCTGGCAGCTAGCATTTCCAGGCTAGAATGATTCTCCCTTCGATAAGTGCCGAAAGACCTGCGGTGACATACTCGGTATACGAGCTATTCATAACATCGCGAGTGCTTCACGAAATTTGAGAGCAGCCACGGAGCGCTCGCTTCCGCTGACAACTCGCATCTCATCCAGCATCACTCGACGCAAACAAACTTGCCCAAACACCTCAAAAATTCAGGGAAACGTAACCTATCTAGACAAAAATCACCAACCACCAAAACCCCCCAATCATCATCACCACCCCCGTTCCCCTCGGTCCCGAAATACACGGACTCCACACCAAACCCCCCGTCCTCGGCCATCTCATCCCCGAACGCAAAACTCCCCGATACACCCGAACCCGTCCGCCTACCTCACCCAATTGGCTGCCCGTGCCGCCATCGAACCACCCCCTTTCTTTCTCCTCCTAATAGAGTAGAAAAGGTAGACCCCGAGCCCGAGCCCGGTTTCCCCCCCTCCCCGTAATTACCAACTCTCCGGACCACCCCCTCCCCAAAATCAAGAAACAAAATTGTACGAGTCCTACATATACTCGGCCGAACTAAATCTTGCTTGCCCACCTCTTGCATCCCGGTTTCCCGCGAAAACAGGTCGGGGTCGGGGGTCGGGGTCCGTCGACGCCGGTGGTATCCTCGGCGGCTCCCGGTAGAACGAGCACCTATCACGTCACTTTTGGTCTTCATACCGACTGCCAGGTTGCGCAAGACAGATCTACAGGTTCGCGAGGATAGAACACATGGCTTTATCTGATTGAAGCATGTCATCTCAATCTCCGTCATGCGACTTTCGTATTGACCAGGGTCGCCTAAATGACGAGTCACCTCTGGCGCCCCCCGCGTCGTCAGCACAGGATGCCTCCCGCGTCGTAACCTCTAGGCAATCATGCGGACGTGTGTTGCCTGTATGCTATGACAGGCCGCCAAGCAGATTCCTAAATCTGTCTTTAGCCAGCGCCCCATGTAGGTTGCATGCACGATTCCTAAGACTGATTCATGAAATCCCTTTCTATTTACCATTAGGTAGGTTTCGTCATCTCATGACAGTATCGTTACAGATGTTGGGAGAGTTGTCACTTTACAACCGGTGTGAGAAAATCCAATACCCATCCGAGAAATGCCCCGCGCCCCTCTAAACAGCCGAAGACGGTCCCTGTCTTTGCGATTCCTTCCCCCTTTTTCCAGTCCCATGCACCGGACGATGCAATCCGTGACGTTACCATCTACCCGTCGGTGGTGCACCAAAGTTGCCAAATGTCCCAAACATGTTCGCTGCGGACTGCTGGTTCATGTTGCCGTTGGGAACACCCAGGTCCGCCCACATGTCTAGATCGTAGAAATTTGTCGTATCGAGGAAGTTGCCCAGATATTGGTCCATGGGCTGGTCTTGTCGTGGAGGAACCTCCATCTTCATCGGCTGGGCGGGGGAGGGCCCGGCTGATGATACCTCCGAGTTCGACTGCGGTACGATGTCCTGCAGTCGGGGTACTGCCAAGGGTGTCTCGTAGGGCATACCAAGCTGTACCAAGGATCTCTCTCGGGCTCTCCACGCCTTGAGCATGTAAATGCCCAATTGCACGTTCTCCTTCCTTGACATGTCCCACAGCTCCTCGTGGAACTGGTATACCCTGTCAATAACCTTCCAAGCGCGGTCTGCAAGCCTGCCCGTAGGTCGCTTGTAGAGCTGTCCGGCCATGACGATGAACACGTCGATCTGGAAGTGCAGCTTGAAAAACCACACGAACCCAGTATTCTCCATAAACTCGTATAGCTCGACGTTGTGCTCGTGGTGCATCAGGGATATCCTGAACATGTTATCTTGCACATTGAAGATCTCGGTGCCCCATTCCGGTAGTTCGCGCATCGGAATCATCATCGTTCGCATCTTGTCAATGATCATAGACCGGATCTTGGTTGCCACGATGTGAATGTTGCCTGCCAAAGGATCGCAGTACTTCTTCTCGAGGGCAATGAGCTTCGAATCGAGATTGTCGACAAGTGTGCGGTACTTGGCCAACGTCGCAAGGTTGGTCGCCTGAGACTCGGGGGACTCGTTCTCCATGGCGCCTAGCACAACTGCCTCGAAGTCGGGAATTCGGTTCTCGACGATGAATCGGCCAACCTCGTACAGGAGCAAGCAGAAGGCCATCTCAGTCGGGCCCTCTCGGGGCTGGACGGGCTCCGTCGAGCCGGGGAAGAGATCGGCGTCGTTCACGTTTTGCGGCGTTTTCGTGTCCCAGTTCCATGGCAGAAGCGTGTCGCAGAATCCAGAAACCATCGCATACTTGGTGTCCAGCATGATAATCTGCCACCAAAGCCTTCGTCGCATTTCGGTTTCGTACGGGGTCAGGTTGAGCGAGTCTCCATCACGGTGCAGACCCATCTTTTGCGCAATTCTTATTAATACACCGCTCAGCACCCAGGCGGCATGACGGTTGTAGCGGCCTTGGAGAGAGACCTACACGATGTTAGCAAGTTTACCCTTTTGGCAATACAGTCAGAACAGACCAGGTAGAGGATAAGAGACTGCAGGGTCATCATGTCGTGGTTCTTGAGGAAGTTGACCTTGGTCAGCGCTGCCTTGACACCCGCGGTGAACTTCTTCAGCGCATCCTCCTTGGAAGAGTCGAGCATCTGCCTAGCTTCGGCTTCCGTCATGGTAAGAGTCGCAACGAGGTAGATGGAGAATAACAGTGCCTGAGCGTTGTTGGCGACATTAGAGTGGTTTGCTGCAGCTTCGACTACTAAAGGCTGCAGACTGGGGACGTGAATGAGCTTGGTGATTGGGTTGACCCGCTCCAAAAAGACCTGCCAAAGTCTGAAGATCTGAACAGGCGACGGAGTGACGTCCTCGAGGTCGATGGCAGCGAAGTCGTTGAGCAAGAGATCCACGTTGTCGTCGGGGGTAACGGCATCGGAACCTAGAACACTCTGCTCCTCCTCTTCTGCTTCAATGATTTGTCGCATAGCTGTCAACTGCGAGGGGTCAGGATTCTGTTTTGAGCAGAAGAGCAGGCCATGAGCTGCCCAAACGGCGAGACGCTACGCACCTGATCATGAACGGTAGCCCACAGATAGCTGTCCATAAACCTGACGCTGCCATCTTCTACAACTACCTTGCCGGCTGGCTTCCATTGTGAGGTCGCAGGCGAGCCAATGTCGTCGAGAATCGAGGCTGTGCCTGTGGGCAATGGAAGCTGCGTTATACTTGGGGACGGACCTGCTGTTGAAGAGGGGGTGGGTTGGGTTGACGGAGAAAGAATGCTCGAGACGGTGGGAGGGCCGGCGGGAGGCGTCGTGGAACCGGTCGTAGCATACTGCTTCAACAGTGCTTCACACCTGGCCAACCTCTCCTGCAAGTCCTGATTTGGCCTCCGTCTCTTGCGCGCAGGAGCTGGTGTGGAGGGAGTGCATGTGACATTGGCCTATGCGAGTCAGCGGCCAGAATACTAGATAACTTCACGGTCTCGGCAGCGCACCTTGATACAGTTGGAGCATGGGGTATTGCGGTCGCATTTGATCTTGCGATGTTGGCAGAGCACGCAAGCCAGAACCCGCGGGCTCTTGTGCTGGCTCGAGGTGGTGCTCATCATTGGTAGGGCTGAGGCTGAGGGGCCTATGGGGATGCGATAGTCGCCACAGAAGGATTTTGAAACAGGACGAACTCGTCCATGTATTGGGGTATCAAACCCGCAGACTCGGAACGCGTGGGCGCGCGGCCCTTATGATCAGTCCCTCACGGGAGCAGTCCGACGACGACGACAGAGGAGTTGCAGGGGTTCTGGTTTAGCAAAAGGGAAGTGGAGGAAAAGGTGTGGCGAGCCCAAGATCTGAGACCTGAGAGGTAATAAATGAAGACGAGGATTGATTGACGCGACCCTAGTGGGAATAAAGAGCCCCCCCTTTGACGAGGATCGCAGGTGGTCGCGCACTTTGGCGCAGCGCAAAGTAAAGTTTTTGGCTTAGAAATTGGCAGAAAATGGGATCCTGGGTTGCGTTTGGTTCGAGGCGGCGTCGATGACCAACCAAAGCGGGGGTTAGCGCGAGAGAACGGCTTTGGATCGTTATGCTTCCCCAGTTGTGCACCTCAGTGCGGCGGCGGATGAAGATGGTGGGCGAGGGCGGTAGAGAGGGAGTTGGCGGAGGCAATACGGCTTTGGTCGAGGGTTGATCGTGGGCTGGTCCGGGACGAGCGGACGGGAGGCCTGGCCTAAGTAGCCAGGGTTCGAGTTGGCTGAAGCTGCGAGCCGGGGCGCCTTGTTTGAAGACGCGCGTGCGGTAATGATGGTGAGCAGACGGGTGACGGGTGCCTGGGATTGATATGTGCGATGTGAATCCTCAGGCCTGTGCTGCTGCGTTGCCGAACCGCAGACGCCGTATCTTTGTTGTGCGGGATACGGTGGGCGGGATGGAAGGATTGGCTGGAGGGAGAGATAGGTACCAGGAGGCGGAGGTTGGAGTTGCGCGATGGGTGTGGGTGGGTGTCCAGATGTGTGTGTGTATGTGTGTTTGTGTGTGTGAGAAAGAGAGAGAACGTGGAGGACGAGGATGGGAAAGAGGAGGCGCAGCGGCGGAGAATGTGGGAAAGCAGCAAATGCAAATGCAAGAGAGGAGGACAAACAGCTACCGGGCAGGCAGGCAAACGGCAGTCAGTGAGTGTGAGACTGAGTGGTTTCTGCTGACTGGACTGGACTGGACTGGACTGGCTGGTCTCGAACTGCTTGCTGCTACTGCAGTGCTGATGAGGCGTTCGGCGGCGGCGGAGGCGGCGGTCCAGAAGAAGTATGAAGAATCAATCGAATGCGGGCGCGGGTCACAGTTTACTCGGCCTGACTCGTCGGGATTCCAGGAATTCCGATGCAGCACTACCCAGCCAAGAGCACAAAAGGACTGACCGGTGCTGCGGGACGTGTCGTGTGCGTCTCACTGGGTTTCTCCCGCTTGCGCCTAGCTGATCTTCTGGGGCCCAATATATGTCTAAGGTAAAGTCGGGTGTGTGTGAACTCGAGACTCCAGTTGTCCAGTGCTCCCTCCCTACACTAGGTGACTAGGTAGAGGAATGGAGACGAGTGGCTAGGGAAGTGGAGGAGGATAGGATAAAGTGGTTACTGTACCCCTCCAAGGCTGCGGATGTCTTTTTGACGCCCGAGAGATTCCGTCGCAATTCAAACAGGGACGACGTTTGTGTCGCAGGTTGCCGTCCGGTTCAGTTGGAGCAGAGTTGGAGTACCCAGGTGGTGGTACGTCGCAATTATTAATAGGCAGCAACTGCGGCGACAGGAGGCAGAAAAGGCGGGCAGTTGACAGAAAGCTAGAACGTGGAAGGGAACAGAGAAGAGATAGGGCAGCAGGTCGATCAATCCAAGCAAGACGGGACTCAGAGACTCAAGTCAAGAGGGGGTGAGGTCGCCGGAGGGAACGGACGAAACGGACGTCGGGCGGACGAATGACGACAGGATGCTGGCCAACTGGGTGCATGTGCGCGGTCTAGCCTCGAGCTCCTCTGCGGCGACGGGATGCAAGGTAACAGAACCCTGGCCCTGGGACGGAGTTTGGTGTATGTCTTGTACCGCGTAGCAGTGGCAGCAGTGCGGATATACTTTGGACGTTTCCACCGTCGTAAATCTGGGCTGAACCTCGATGCCAAAGTCCGCCGAGGTTCGGAAGAGCCTACAATGGGCAGCCACGTCTGGTCGTACTAAGTAAGGACTAAGCGGATGCTAAGGGATGGATGTGCGGTCGAGAAGAGAGAACAGGCAACAAATAAGTGCGATCAACTCCAGGGTTCAACGCGATGTGAGGTCAGGAAGGCAGGGTACGGCAGCGGCAGCGGCCATGCAGGGCAAGGCAAGGCAAGGCCATGTACCTACTGCGGAAGGTATGTAGAGCAGGGATGGACGGGAGTAGGTAAGGTAGGGTAGTTAGTTGGTTGATGGACAGGGAAGCGGCAGAGAGCGCAACGGGAAAGGACGGTACCGAAGGAGTTCGGGAACAAGTGGAAGACAAGTTGGAGGTGGTGGTGCAAGGTAAGGTAGGTAGAGGAGGGGATGAGATGTTGGAAGAGGGTGGGTGGGCAGAGCAGGGACGGCGGGCGGACGGCGGGGTGACGGTTGAGAGTTCCTGACAGAATTCAGAATTCACGTCAACGTCCTTGCGCAAGTGCAGCAAGGCGGGGAAGAAACACTGCAGCAGCCACCAGTGTGTAGCCGTAAAAACGATGTGCGAGAATTGGATGGAGGGGGATGGAAGATGGAGATGGAGATGAGAAGGGGTGAAAAGAGGTCCGGGCAACGCAGAGTCTCGGTAAAGTGAAGGTACCTCACTCATCAGGCTCTAATGGAACTCCTCAGCGGCAGGCAGGTATGAGCCACAATGAGCCAGCTGGAAGCGCAAATGAGCCTATGCTGCTGCAGCAAGGGGAAACAGGTAGGAGGAGACAGACTGTCACTTCCCCGACCCCAACCCCAACTCATCCCTCACATCAGCATCAGCACCAGCACCAGCATCAGCATCAGCATCAGCAGGTGGGATTTATTAACCGCGCGTGCACATCATCTTAGCACTTCCTAGGCGCTGTTAAAGCGCAGGAGACACTCATGAAAGTCCCCGCCATCCCTCGTTCCCCTCGTACTCATCGGATCAGTGACATTGCGTCAAGGCATTGTACAACGCCAACCTAGTCTAATGCTGGCATAATGCACCCAACCGGTGGCACTCTGCCGTAACCAGGAAACTGCGCGCGCGCACAACTCTCTCAACTGAATGTCCGTACTTGCATACAGTTGTTTCTACTCTGTCCCGTACTCCGTACCAAGTTGGACACGTGGAGCAGATCCGCCAGATAGACACAGGGTGCCTTACCAAGACCGACTTGTGGTGGGCGAGGTCGGGGGATAACAGGGCCGACCCTTACGTATCTTGCACTAAAACGCATGCCTGCCAAGATGCCGAAGTGCGAGACGATTAGCGTGCAAATGGGTTGCTTTCTCAGGTTTTACGACGGCTGCATCTTGTGCAAAAGGCTAGCTGCGGCGGTGGTTGCGTGCGGCTCATAGACTTGTGCACGGATAGATGTTCCCGATCTCATATTATGCAACTTATACAAACCTTATGACATCCCACGGCCTCCTCAGCGGCATCGTGACCACACTCTCCTCTGACGGGCCCTCCACCTGTTCCACGCGCGTGGGGCCATGCCGGTCGGCAGATGGAGGAGCGGACTGATGACTCAACTCAACAGCGTTCACGAATCCACAATTCGACGTCTGAAGTTCTGCAGAGCTCCGCTGGAAGGGGCTGTTGCTCCGCCCAGCCGGTGGTAACCTGAGCCCGTCCTTACCTCCGTGTCCCGATGGCCGGCCACTCATCCCGCCGTCTTCCGTCGTATTCGGCTCGTTCCTTTTTTCTGCCCTGGTCGGCCGTCATTCTGCTGCAAGTCGAGGAATTGGGGATGGGGGCAGCATCCCACCTGTTCCTGTCAACCCCAAGCGGCAACTTCTACGTTATCAGATCGCGTAGGAAGTTGGGATAGCAGCTGTTTATGATTTCACCTCACGAATATACAGCAACTGCAATTAGACGACGAAACAAGCGCCCAGTCAATGGTAATCATTCAATGACATTCATCACGACTTCAAGTCTTCGGAGCTGCGCACGATCTATAGCCAATCATGTCGCTTGAAACGACTCAGAGTGGGCTTCACAGCGCAGCGTGCCGTTGGCTGTTAGATGGCTTCAGCCAATCACCAACACCCTAATGCTGATTTCCCCAACAGGCCAATCAGTTTGCGGGAACCCCACGTCAGCGCAATTCCTTCCCCACATGCTCCAAATTTTTGGCCGGAGTCACAACCACCACTGCCGACATCGCGACCGACGCCGAAAAAACAGTGACGAGCAACCTCAAATCGCCGCAAACCTCCACCACCACCGTATCCCGAGTTGCAGACGGCCGGCCGAAGGGACTGCAACACGTTACGAATCGATCCGAACGGCCATTGGCCTCGAAATAGCAGCACACAATGCTTCCCATTGTATGTCACTCTGCCGTCTCCGACCTCGCTGCTGCGACTTCATCGCTAACCTGCAACCCCTGCTCAGAGACGAGCCGTGGCCTTCCACGCCGCGAGAACCTGCCGCCAGTTCCTCCCCCGACACGTTGCCGCTCCGCGACCGATCCGATCGAGCCTGTACACGACTTCTGCCCGTTTGCGACAGAATGCCTTCCACTCCCAGCTCGAGAGCCACGCCGCCGCGGGGCCTAGCGTCATCCAGAACCCCCAGACTATGACGGAAAAGATCGTACAGAACTACTCTGTCGGTCTTGCTCCTGGAAAGAAGGTTCGCACGGGTGACTATGTCACCTTGCAACCGCACAAGTGCGTCGTCTGGGAGCCTGTCAATGTTTACTACGACTAACATCATGCCAGGATAATGACCCACGACAACAGTTGGTACATGGAAGCCTATAAGCCCAAATTTTACGTTCTTTCTGACAGAGAAAAGGCCGGTCGCTCTCAAGTTTATGGGCCTGGGTGCTACGAAGTTGCATGACAAGGATCAAGTCATCTTGGTACGACCAACACCACCCACCCTCTCACCCTCTTCTTCTCCCACCAAACAGGCAACAACAACACCAAGTCCAACCATCGGGCAGTTCAAAATGAGATGTTTTTGAGAAGACTTAGGCTGACTCCACTTTACAGACTTTGGATCATGATGTTCAGAATAAGAGCGAGGCCAATTTGAAGGTTAGTTCTTCACCATTCTTGAGTGTAACCCTTCTAACACGTACTCCAACAATGCAGAAATACAGGTAAACTCGCGATCTCATCTACAGTCATGACTCCTTCTCATACAATACAGACTCATCGAGGAATTCGGAAAGAAGCAAGGGACATTCTTTTCCGGAGCCGGAGATGGCATTGGCCATCAAATCATGATTGAGAATGGATTCGCCTGGCCTGGCACAGTGACCGTGGCTTCGGACAGCGTTCGTCTTTTAGTTTTTCTTATGTCTAGAATGTGGATGTTATTTCTAACTCTTGACTATTATAGCACAGCAACATGTACGGTGGAGTCGGCGCTTTGGTGAGTTCTCAGCTGATGCTCCCATTGTATCTGTGGGTGCTAATTTCGACAGGGAACTGCGCTCGTACGAACTGATGCTGCAGCCGTCTGGGCTACTGGAAAGACTTGGTGGCAGGTGCCCCCGATCGCCAAGGTGGGCAGACGAATTATGTTAAGAAAATCTATGGAGATACTGATCGCGTGCATAGATCACTCTCACTGGAACTCTGCGCCCAGGAACTACTGGCAAGGATATTATCGTGGCACTCTGCGGTCTGTTCAACAAGGACGAAGTTCTGAACCACAGCGTTGAATTCGTCGGAAGCGAAGAGACCATGCGAAGCATCCCAATTGACGACCGATTGACTGTTTCGAACATGACCACCGAACACGGCGCTGCGTAAGTCTTCAAACAAGAGTTTTGCCGTCCGGCGGTGGTTTTGGTTGACCGAGTGGGACCCACTTATCTCAGCCAATCAATTGTGCACAAGCCAACATCCTGCACAATTATCACGAAGTCGTCAACTTGACTAACTCATTTGCAGTGCCGGAATCTTTCCCATGGACTCGGTCTTGAAGGCCTGGATGACAGCCAAGGCTACTACGAACGCTATGCTCAACGTGGAGGGGCCCGCCAAGACAAACTTCACTCACGAGCGTATCGAGAAACTCTTCGAGAACCCCGTGAGAGCCGACCCAGGCGCGGTCTACGCCAAGGAACTGTACCTGAACCTCGACACCCTCTGCCCCTTCGTTGCTGGGCCCAATTCTGTCAAGGTTGCAACGCCTTTGCATGAACTTGAAGCTCAAGATATCAAGGTCGACAGGGCATACTTGGTTTCATGCACGAACTCTCGTGCCTCGGACATCGCAGCTGCAGCTCGCGTTTTCCGTGAGGCTTCGGAGAAGGGCTCACCGGCTAAAGTAGCTTCTGGTGTGAATTTCTACTTGGCTGCTGCCTCTCGCGCAGAGCAAGCAGCTGCGGAAGCTTCCGGAGACTGGCAGGTCCTCGGTATGTCCCCCTTCCTTCAGAAACTAGACGAGCGCCATTCTGATGCGTTTATAGCCGATGCTGGAGCCCACCTAATGTCCCCAGGCTGTGCGCAGTGTATAGGGCTGGAAAGTGAATTCTTTTCCCCTGAGTAGAGAATATTTACTAACTTCTTCTTATAGGGCACCGGTCTGCTTGAGCCAGGTATGTTCGGACGTAAACGTTCATTTGACGATGTACTGACACCTCCCCAGGCGAAGTCGGAATCTCAGCCTCTAACCGCAACTTCAAAGGCCGCATGGGTTCGACTGACGCTAAGGCCTACTTGGCCAGCCCCGAAGTCGTCGCAGCCAGTGCATTGCAGGGTAAGATCGCCGGGCCGGGCTGGTACCAGAAGCCGGAGGGCGTCGACAAGGTCATCATCGGCGAGGGTGTTGGTGACATCACCGCCGACATCTCTAGCAGCATCGAGGATGCTCTTGAGAAGCTGATCTCTCAAGCCGACGACCTTATTGCTGAGTCCGAGAAGGGCTTGACAGGCTCCCCTGAAGGCGAGGCTGCTGCCGCTGATGGCGAGGAGACGCTGACCGATGTTCTCCCCGGATTTCCTGAGAAGATTGAGGGCGAGATCGTTTTTTGCGATGCAGACAACCTCAACACTGATGGAATCTACCCCGTATGCCTCCCTCTGACCCGCTTGTTGGCATCGAATAGGCCTAACCCGTGCTGCAGGGAAAATACACGTACCAAGACGACGTCACAACCGAGAAGATGGCGGAAGTCTGCATGGAGAACTACGACACAGAGTTCCGTCATATTGCCAAGGCAGGAGACGTCCTTGTTTCTTCATACAATTTTGGTACCGGCTCCTCGAGAGAGCAGGCCGCGACCGCCATTCTCGCTAAGGGCATTCCCATGGTCATCGCCGGCAGCTTTAGCAACATCTTTAGTCGTAACAGCGTCAATAACGCGCTGATGGCACTCGAGGTCCCGAAGCTGGTCGAGCGTCTGCGCGAAGCTTTCAAGGGTGAGAAGGAGAAGGTTCTTACTCGTCGCACGGGATGGAAGGTTCTTTGGGACGTCAAGAGGAGCAAGGTTGTTGTCACAGAGAAGGACGGCGCGAGCTGGAGCGTCAAGGTGGGCGAGCTGCCGCCCAACGTACAAGGTATGGAGCAATCAACCCCGCAGCCTTTTTTGCGGAATTAGTACTAACAACTCACAGAAATCATCGCCAAGGGTGGTCTTGAGAAGTGGGTGAAGAGTCAGATTTGAAAGATTCCCATCACTACATACCAAAAAGGGGGCGGGTTACGGCACCATAAAACTTGTTTTGAGTACGATACTGGATCATGGACGGGGACTTCTTTTTTGTAGATATGGGTTCTGAAAAAGTACACGGTAGGCCAAATTTTATGTTTCTTGATGTCCCTTGGCTTCACATTCCGCAAATCGTGTGGTTATGGTCATACTTAGGCACGTCAATCTGCTTCAAGACTTCGGTCGTCGTTTCCCCAAAAAGCACGGACTACCTACAGCTGCCCCACCTCTCCGCCGGTTCAGGACGGGGGACGGTGTTGAAACTCAATTCATTCACGACCATCCGTTCCGCCACCACGCCCACCCGAACCGTTCAGCGGAACGGTCCTTGATTCCAAAGTCCGCAACCCTTGCCCAGGGCAGAGATCATGCCATTCATCCCATCCCATGATATACTATGGTCTGTAGTAACAGGCTAAATTGGTGGTTAGTTGGCGTCATCTGCTACCGTTACCGAGAACGAGCCGATGACGAGAACGAGGCCGAGAAAGACTCTACCCTACCCTGTCTGTCGATCCGTAAATCGGGCCATGGCAATATATCTTAGGCGTAAGGGACGATAGGTCGGATGATTACATTTGGAGATGGCTTGGAATCACGGGTGAGCTGGGTGTTGCTCAGCCTTGTGATAAGCTTAACGCGTTGTGACGCTTGAAAGACTTGGCATCTCTCGGCAGGCTTGTGTGGGTGGCAGTCGCTCGGGAGGGGTTAAAAACGCAGTGAAAGTGGTATGCGAAGCACGCGAAGTAAGACTAAGGGCTTCGCAACACATCTGCTCTGCGTGTGAGTGACACGCAGTGTACCGCGGCAACCTGCAAGTCTCGTGCGGGAGCAGAACAACTGAGTATGAAGCTGATGGCGCCTAATCCGACTCGCACCATGCACATTGTCAACAGCATCAGTCAACTCGATGCCCGGAGTCGGATCGCAGCCGAAAGGCAGACTTGTGTCAACAGCTCATGTATCTTATCCCAGAAGACGTCAAGATCATACGTCACAAGAGCCTGTAGAAATCCACCCGCTCAACCTGTATCACCAAACATCCCAAGACCCGTCAACCCACCACAAGCACGGCCCGTAAATACATCCCACGTGAAAAACAAAAAAGATCCGACAAAAGACTTCTGAATCCCGATTCCTGAATCCCGTCCGGATCGTCGTCCTGCCCTGTTCGAGAACAGTACTAATGGTTGTGTTGGTAGGTCTCCACAGCTCGTTCAGCTCGGTTTGGGAACACGAAAGCGAGAAGCGAGCAATGCGAGGAACGAGCAGCCTGAACTTACACCTTCTTCTCCAACAAAGGCTATCGTTTGCGAATACGCGCGCGAGTAATGGGGGCAAATACGCGGGTTGTGATACCTATGAATGTAGATCCGACGAAAGTCTAGAATTATGTTGTATAAAGATGGGTTAAATGGGCTTGTGATAAGGGCGCAGTTATACGCGGCCTTTGTTGTTGTCAGGTGATGCATTTGTGCCGGCGACAGGATGAGCCGATATGAGGGGAGGATGTGAGACATGTCAGATGAACTCCGATGCGGCGCGGCAGGAGATGAGCAAAGTTTCTTTTCTTTGATTTAACGGTTTTATGACGGCTCCTTGAACATGTCTAGGACACCTGCCTCTGGACTTGAGGGTTTTTCTACGGGTTCGGCGCCGACAGCTTCAGCTTCGACTGGCACGACAGCCATGGGCCTCTCGGTGGCTACGAGAGCTCTCGCCTTCTTCTTCCTGACAAGCACATTGTGGCGCCTACTCTTAATGTGCTTCATCCAGTCCTGCTCCGTCACGCAGGTCGTCTGGCAGATATCGCAGGTCTGACGCCGCTGCGTGACTGTCTTTTGCGACGCGACCTCCCGCAGCACCGCGCCTGCTCTTTCCGACGTGCTCGCCGGCTCGGGCAGACCGTCGCCGTCGAGAAAGCTCCGCGCAATGTCGACAGCTGGATCGATTACGTTGGACGACCACTGGGAGATGTCGGTGCTGTCCATGACGAAGAGGTGGTCCATTGCGCCAGGCTGTTCTTGGAGCGGTGGGACGGTCTTTGTACGGATCCAGCGGGTTTGGTACTTGGCGTACTGGCGCGTCGAGGCCTTCATGTCCTCGAGGCATGTCCCTTTCAGAGACTCGAGAGCGGCGGGCTCGGTGGTCTGGTCTGGGTTGTTGAGTGCTTTGAGGTAAGGCTCAAACTCCTTAAAGCCGATTGACTGCCAGATGCCACGAGTGTAGTCCACCTCCTCGCCAGCGGCCTGCTTTTCCTGGACATACTCATACATCGACTGGGTCTCGTCGTTCAGACCGGCTGTGAGCATTTTGTCCACCCGCTTGTCGAGGCGCTCTTTCAGCACCTCGGGATCCGAGTATACCCAGAAGAGTAGCGTCTGCCACGCACCAGCACCGGACGCCTTGGTCTCGGCCAGCTTGCGCTGGCTCTGTTCGGCGTAGATTTCGGATGCAGGGCGCCCGTTCTGAAGGTAGATCTGCAGCGAGCGCTGGATCTTGCGCCGGTCGTTGGGGTGCCAGCGGTCGGCCATGACGGGGTCGACCTCCCTCAGCTTCGCCAGTATCACCTCAGTCGGCTCGTTGAGGATCGGGAACGACTTGCCGGCCTGCTCGTCACTGACTTCGGCATCCTTGGGCTTATCGCCCTCCCCACCGACGAGGGAGTTTGCGAACAGAAGCGCATTCGTGTAGTAGTGCGTCCCGCCGACGACGATGGGCAAGTTGCCCCTGCTCCGGATCTCGCTGATGACTCTGTTCGCCTCGCGCTTGAAGTCCTCGATAATCCAAGTGGGTTGATCAAGGCCGATGTGGTCGAGTAGATGGTGGGGCACGCCGCGGCGCTCTTCGTCGGTTATCTTATTCGTGATAATGGGCAGGCCCTTGTACATCTGCATCGCATCCGCGTTGATAATTTCGCCTTTGAAGCGAGTCGCAAGCTCTACAGCAAGCTTTGAGGACGTCAGCCTGGGTCGCAAGTGCGCGGGGCATCGCCCGGTCGCATCGAGGCAGCATGCGCCGCGAGAGGGGTGATGGTGCTCACTTCTGATTTTCCTGTGCCGGTCGAGCCCAGGATGACCACCAAAGGGTCCGTGGGCGCATGTCGAGCTGTCATCTTGCCAGCAACATTGTGTAAGAACCTTCGGCCAAGTGTTGACCGAAAGATCATACCAGAAAGAATGTCCTGCCTAGCAATGACTCAGAAGGATCACAGCATCGTGGCCGTCAGAGGCTGGGTCTTGCGTCGTGCAATGACAGGTTTTTCCCGGTGCGTGTGGTGTGTCCGGATCGCGGGGCTGGCGTCGGTCGCCGTGGTTGGTGTTGTTGCGGATTTTTGGTGGTTCCAGGCTTCTCCAAATGGGAATGTGGCATCAGAAGGCATCGGAACGCGCCAGAAGGCCTGGGGGCAGCCACCCGCTTCCCTGCCCTGTGCTGTCGGGTCCCGTCAGCTTCCCTTCCAGGCCCCGCGTCTGGACCCCTGAGGCGAAAAGCACTGAAGCACGCTTAAAAAAGGGCGCTGGAGGATTAAGGTAGCGTAGCATTGCCATACCCAGCAGCGCCTTCAGTAGACCCCAGCTCCTTACCCAGTAAAATTGCAGCTTATGTGACGGTCACGTGTGTCCCCAAGCTCCACCAATTTTTGGACACATCGACAATTTGGCGTTTTTGAAGCCAGATCGCAGCCGACCCTCTTTTTTGCCCCGAGCTCTTAGGTCCTCCTCCTCCTCTCCTTAATAACCTCCCTTCTCCCAACACCATCACCTTCCCCTTCGCCACACTTGGAGCCATTGTCGCTCTCTACCTCTTCCTTCTTGTCCCCTTCATCTGGATGATTTAGATCCTTTGGTTTTTTGTTCCTTCCCGTGTCCCCCCCAGTGTAACAGCCCATCATGAGTTCTCGTAAGTACCTGATCCCCAAAAAGACCACCTCGACCAGCCCCCAGAATCGCGTGCTTTGCCGCCCTGTCGCAAACCTCCCGAGAGGACACGCGCGCGATATTTACGACCCCGGTCGCGATACCCGACTCTGCCTTACCAATTCGCATCAGGAGAACCACAATGGCTAACATTCGCGCTTCTCTCCCGCAGTACGGTTCCTCGACCTGGTCAAGCCGTTCGTGCCGTTCCTCCCCGAGGTTCAGCAGCCGGAGACCAAGGTCCCCTTCAACCAGAAGCTGATGTGGACGGCCCTCACCCTCCTCATCTTCCTGGTCATGAGCCAGATGCCCTTGTACGGCATTGTCTCCTCCGACAACTCGGATCCCCTATACTGGCTGCGTATGGTCATGGCGAGTAACCGTGGAACCCTGATGGAGCTGGGTATCACTCCCATCATCTCCTCCGGCATGGTCTTCCAGCTCCTTGCCGGCACCCACATGATCGACGTCAACCTCGACCTCAAGAGCGACCGCGAGCTCTACCAGACCGCCCAGAAGCTCTTCGCCTTCATCCTCTCTGCCGGTACCGCCACTGTCTACGTCTTCACCGGTCTCTACGGCCGCCCCTCTGACCTCGGCGCCGGCATCGTCTTCCTGCTCATCCTCCAGCTCTTTGTTGCTGGCATGATCGTCATTCTCCTCGACGAGCTTCTGCAGAAGGGATACGGCCTCGGCTCTGGTATCTCTCTGTTCATCGCCACCAACATCTGCGAGTCCATCATGTGGAAGGCCTTCTCCCCCACCACCATCAACACCGGTCGTGGCCCTGAGTTCGAGGGTGCCGTCATTGCCCTCTTCCACCTTCTCCTCACCTGGCCCAACAAGCAGCGCGCTCTCCAGGAGGCCTTCTACCGCCAGAACCTCCCCAACATCATGAACCTGCTGGCCACCATTGCCGTCTTCGCCGCCGTCATCTACCTCCAGGGTTTCCGCGTCGAGATCCCCGTCAAGTCCTCCCGCCAGCGTGGTGCCCGCGGCTCGTACCCCGTCCGCCTGTTCTACACCTCCAACATGCCCATCATGCTGCAGTCCGCTCTGTCCTCCAACATCTTCCTCATCAGCCAGATGCTGTACTCCCGCTTCTCCGACAACCTCCTCGTCCGCCTCTTCGGTGTCTGGGAGGCCAAGGACGGCTCCGCCCAGCTTTCCGCCATCTCCGGTCTGGCCTACTACATGTCTCCTCCCTTGAACTTCAAGGACGCTCTCCTCGATCCCATCCACACTGTCGTCTACATCGTCTACATGCTCGGTGCCTGCGCCATCTTCTCCAAGACCTGGATTGAGGTTTCCGGCTCCAGCCCCCGCGATGTCGCCAAGCAGCTCAAGGACCAGGGTCTCGTCATGGCCGGTCACCGTGACCAGTCCATGTACAAGGAGCTCAAGCGTATCATCCCCACTGCCGCCGCTTTCGGTGGTGCTTGCATCGGTGCTCTCTCCGTTGCCAGCGACCTCATGGGTGCCCTCGGCTCCGGCACCGGTACCCTTCTGGCTGTCACGTAAGTTTTTACCCTGCAATGGATACCATTTGGAACTTCAGCTAACATCTCGCCAGCATTATTTACGGCTACTTCGAGATTGCTGCTAAGGAGGGTGACCTGGCCGGTATGAAGGGCATGATTATGGGATAATGTTACCAGTCAACGAGAACGACATACCCCTGTTCAGATATAACGAAGCTTCTTCATTTGTTCATGCGAGGCTTCCAGCAGCCGCTATACGGTGGCTCTCTGTGTAATATCACGGCATACATTTTTAAAAAGTCATGACGAGGTCTTTAGTGTCCCTCGTGAAGAACAAAAGCAATGGATTTCCATGGTGATGGGTTAGGTTGCATTGGGACAGGGGATTGTCATCCCCACGCGGGGTTCAGGCGGGAGGGTTGGCCCTTGGTGGAAACATCGGGTCAGGTAGTCT
This sequence comes from Colletotrichum siamense, assembly GCF_013390195.1. NCBI lineage: Eukaryota > Fungi > Ascomycota > Sordariomycetes > Glomerellales > Glomerellaceae > Colletotrichum > Colletotrichum siamense. The sequence goes on along the minus strand of NW_023501016.1, from coordinate 5,424,661 downwards.
TGCCATGGCCGTCGAGAACTCTAGCAGGGTGTTGTATTTAAGACCATGTATGCGAACAAATCCATTTCACGCGCCCTTTCGTTGCGTTCCATTCGATGGCTTGGAGGCCCCGTCTCCAATATACACACGACTATGTTGGAGACTTGCGTCAGCAAAAGATCAAGGCGTATATGTTCCGGATGATGAACGCTGAAGCCGTTCTTATCTCCCACGATAAAGAGACTGCTTCTCAGGGAGTCTTGTCGATCATGGGGTTCTCCTATTGCCTACCTTGCGCAACTGCCTAGCGCCGGTTGCTTGTTGCGGGTCATCAGATCCCTTGATCAGCGCATTCGCCGGTCTTCGTCCTCGATTTGCGCATATACACAAGAATAAGTCTCGACAATGCTCCTTGCACGTCATGTCCATCAGCTTCCACGGACGTCCTTCTCGCACAGTACCACGCTGTCCTGGCTACCAAGGGAAACCAGGCCGATACCCAGGTATGAGTGCGTCGTTCACATTTGCTGTGGTCCGTATGTGACATTGTATCCCATATTTAAGCGGCTCACCGTGGCCGTGCGTGGTAGGTGTGATGAAACTTCGAGGACCACGTCCCGAATCAGGTGCTAATCGCCGTAATATACATTACCTATCTGCCAGTATAAATTAGACGGGTTTGGAGATCATGATGGCGCGGCACAATTTGAGTGCCGTTGCACGATGCCGACTTCATCGCTGCTGTTCGAGATTTCTTCTCATCGTCCCACTTCACAGGAGTTCGACACTACCGTCTGACTGGTTTGCTTTTGTCGTCCTTACTTGGTGTGTGTACCTGAAGAGGAACAGTTGTATTCACACTGCTTGACGTATTTGAGGGGTGTCGCGGCATTCATTCAATGGCACTAATATTTCTGTCTCATGGGCCAACAACATGCCGATGAAAGCCCCTGCACCTTTAGTCCGTCCTTTCAACGGCTCTCTGATCGTTGCCCTCAAAGTGTAATCAGTTGCCCAAGAAGTCGGGTGCCGTCATCAGTCAATCAGCGATAACTCAATAGCCAATCTTAGGACCGCCGAGTTGAGGATACATAAACGCAGGTTATGCCTCGTCGGTGCTAGATTTCGTGTCACAGATGTACGGGTTGCACAATCTCATGACTTGCAAGAAGACAAAGCCCAAGCACAAGGCAGTCATGTAACGAATGTCATATCTTACATGAGAGACAGGGGCATCTCATGGGTTCGTCTTTGCCCATCCTTGTCTCTGCTCGTTGACGATACGGCTAGGAATAATGTCTGGCTAATGTCTTCACAGCTTGATTCTTTCCGTGTGAGTTTAGCATTAACCAATCGAATCACCTTAGAGATGAGGTCTGTTTGCGCTTTTGGAAAGACGATCTAATTCGCTCGGTTCATTTGGCGTGTGTGGTTTTGTGAAGGCTATATATATCTTAGCATCTAGCTTGAATATAGTTCTAGCAGCTTGCCGGACCATCTACCAGAGCATCCTAGAAAACGACTGACCAGCCATTTGAGCAACTTGGGAGTATCTAGCTTACTATAAATAAAGTCTGCAATGCTTCTATACTACGTTACAGCACACAATGTCGGCGAGAAGGTGTCAGGAGTTTGAACAAGGCTGGCTTCTGACCAGGGTTTCTGAGCGTCACCAGGTCACCAGGTGGCTTGCGACGGCTCTTGATGATGCGCAAGCCTTCGTCCGTACCCGTCTCCCTGGGTCACCTTTTTTCTTCGTATATTCTTGGTCGTGATTCTAGATACTGTAATGGCTGCCTCAGTCCTCAGTTCAGTGTTGTTTCGGTGGATGTAGCAACTACAGCATTCCGAGATGAACTATGTCAGTTGCCCATCCCCTATCAGCAGCAATATCATTACATCAACCAGGAACAAAGACTGCGACTATTTCATCTTTTGGGTGTCTTGATTCTACATCACCCAATAGCCATTCTCATGAAGAGTTTTCTGACATAGCTTGAAGGCCGTCGTTTCAAAGAGCTCATGTACACCCAAAACCTGCGAATGCTCGTTCTCATAGAAGTCTACTAGCCTCAGTCACTGACGGAAGTCTCTGCCTTTTCTCGTAGCACGTTGTTCTCGCCATACCCCAGCTGCAATGTGAAGCCGCCTGTCAGATTGCGCCTCTACCCGGACGCATCGCGTCATCGGCAACAAGAGTATTGAAGCATATATTAGATTACGAACCATTAGATGGCCTCGAGTGCGAGCATGATCGACTTTCTGCACCAAGAAATTCGGTCGTGTCTGCGGGGAAGAACCGTCAAGGCTCCGCTGCCGTGCTTCGTGAACGTACGCCAACCCGTGTATACATACTTCCCTGACTTTGTATACACGAAGAGAGGAAATGAAAAGAAGTGCGATGACCAGAACTCGAGCTTACGGCGCATTCCGGGGTGATTGTGGACCGATCGATGCTTTAACTTTACATCAACCGATAGTGATGCCCTCAAATGCATAAGCCCACAATGCCTCGAGATCTCCAGCATTGTGGGGAAGAAATGGGAGAGAGCAGTAGACTGCGTCAGAGTATTTAGATGTTTTCATGCTACCAGCTGAAAGCTCAGTGCCTGGTTTGAGAGTTAACAACTTGAACTTCGTCGGCATTGTCTGCAGAACGTGACAAACCTGGGCACCTCCGGAGCATTGTACAAGAAACATCCCTCGCCAATCTTGGATACATCAATGGCGAGGTCGAGTGAGTTTTATCCATTCAAAAGGGCCACGAGTGATCCGTCTGTGTCGTGGTCATGGTAAAATAGTCTTGGTCCCGCTCTTTAAAGCAAGTTTTCCTCCAAGCTGATTCCACTCTGAAGTTTATGACGCATAAGTTGAAGCTATGCAGCAACTTTAGGTACTGAACAACATACAAGACCGTAAAGAATGAAGTGGTCTGTGTTCCGACAGCAATGCGTCGATTTGTCTTTAGAGCTACTGACGATGAACTTTGAGCCGTAAACTATTCCCTGCCGCTTCGAGCGAGATTCAAATGTTGTTCAGAAGCTCACCTCCTTACTGCCATCGACCAGTACCATTTGTTATCAGTCGTATCCTGCGTTTATTGATATTCGACCCGAAGTATTCCTAAGATACCTTATGTAGTCGAACAGGAGACGTCTGTAGGGGAAACACTGTTCATTTCCACGAACGGCGGTAAAGACCATTGAAGTAATCCTTCCTAAAACAGAGGATAAGACAAGTTCCATTTGGGCAAGTATGAGAACTTCTAGGACCACATTCAAGCATTAAATGGGAGTCAAATTTCCAGCATACCCAAACCATCTCCTTCCGTGTGGTCGGTCTATGAGCCTCTACCTCAAGTACCGTATAGAGACAGCATTTCAAGCTAAATACTGGCTACATCAGACAATACACCAACGTGATCGCCAGAAGCTTTTAAGCCCGTATGTGAAGACCCTCCTCGGCCATAAGTTCCCATCACGGTGCCTGGTTTCCGTCCAGCCTTTAGTACCCTCGTCTTTCAGCGTCCTTGTCACCCATGCTGCATGAGGCCTCAAATTAACTGCGTATTCTGTTCGTAAGATTTCGATTGCATAGCTTGTGGGCCATAAATTCGTGTGTATCCGAGATGCTGTAAGGTTGTACGCATTCAGCCTTCTGACTTAGAGCGCCACGATGAATATCATCACCTGGCGAAGCATATCCATTTCCCCTGTAATTTCTGTCCGAGATGATCTGACAAGACCGCGCTATATATAGGAGTTGCCTCAATGCGGCACGCAGAACCAAGCACCGAAACCAATTGACCTGAAGCAAGCCGCAGAAAAAAGCCTGGACCACACCTGTCAGCGTCCTGGGTGCGCAATACGACGTGTGAGTCCGCTGTGCCATATGCCAATGGATAATCTATATATGTCCTCGGAAGCCCATCATTCATCTCCGAAAAGCAGTAGCATTTTGAGGAGCTCCTCATGTTCAGTTCCCACCCATGTATTCAGGCTGTCTCTGTGCCTGAACTTACATTCAGCCATTCATACGTAGGCACGAGATCACGCACGTCTCGTCCTTCGTCATCACGCTCTTCAGCTGAGTATACGTCAAAGCCATTGGAAATGGGTATGTCCGTTCCAGCCACGAGCTAAGCTCAAGCTCTTTTTAAATTGCCTCTGGCATCCGACGCAGCCGCCTGATGAAGCCACTGGCCAAATCAGGTATGTAACACAAGACTGCGAACGAAGATTGAAGCAAGCAGTTTAGACCTGCTACCAATAGGTTCGCCGTTACCCAGCCGAGTTTACACGGACCCAAATGAGAAATCACCAGTCATCGGGTGCTGTGTTCAGCTTTCAGCAACTCATGACCCGCGACGGACTACCCATTTTCCGTGGAAGAATAAAAAGCCAGCCAGCTGTTCCACTTCCGACACTCTGGTTCACGGAACGAAATCTGCTAAAAAGCGACGAAAGTATTCCAGCTGTCTCGAACGATCCAAGCTCATTTGTACACTCCCCCAACATCCGCATCGTCGATGTGGCAATACTCTCGTCGCAGGTGCCAATCGTAAGGGTCAATCTTATACAACATGAATAATTGCAGACCAGAGGTGACGGCAAATGTTGATCAAAAAGTGACAATAGGAGCCGTAGGAGTCCATACTTCACCATCTCCAAAGGTGTCGTCTGCTCAGCTTCAACGCAGAAGCCCAAGCGCAGTCTGGACGCTGCTCAGTCAGGCGTACGATTTGTCGGTTTAAAACTTTGCCTTCAAGCTCAACTTACCGTGACTTTATACTTGAAGGCTTCCACGCCCACCTATCTCAGACACGACTGATCGAAAATCAAAGACTATAGTGTCAGTTCTCATGCAAACAACACCGCTTCCCACGGAAATCCCAAGCGCGCCGGGACCGGAATCGCTCCTCAGACCAATGACAGGAGAGGACCAAGGCACATATAAATAAGAGCTACGATGAGGGTTATCGGTTTATACGCCAACCAATATTCCGACGGCTCGTGTTCGTGAATACCATGTGCTCCTGTGAGCATCGAGACTGCCGAACATGAGTAGCTCCCATACAGCCAGCTTTCACGCAATGGAACAAGAGCAATAGCCGTCTCTGCCTATCGTCTGTGTTTGTCGTGTATTCGTGGTCCAGAGTAACTTGGTACTCACCAAAAGCAACTACGGGGTTGAAAGATAAGCACATGATCTTCAATCTGGCTCTTGACGCACGATGAAAGCCAATGTTGTCACCTCCGATTCGGTTATCAGGTTCTATCCAAGTTCTCGATGCCAGTGGCTTTTATGGACCTCTGTACCGTCCACAGGAAGCTTGAGTCTGTGGCGGTTCAAGTGGCCCTCTCAGCCACACAGCAAACTGTATGTGGATGAAGACCAACATATTTCATAGGGTATTCGGCTACCAGAAAACTTGCAGTCGCATAGTACACCTTCACCTCAAACACGCGAGCATTTCAATCACATGAGAGGCGGCAGCAGCGGCAGGCCATTTTCTCAACCGCCGCTGGCGGTGTTCCCTCACCCATGTCGTCCATGTTTGCTTACCCCCCAGACACCCAAACAAACGGTGAAGGAGGCTCGCGAAAGGGTCTCTCGCATGCGCGCTGACCGTTATGAGCAAAACCTCCGGGGAGCCTGCATGTTGTCTCTCAAGAGAAAACGCGGAGATACTGCCTCTTCTCCAGTAGGCTAGAGGACTACGCGGTACACCGACGTCCAATGAGGGTGGAGGGATGCTGGGTAAGGGTTGCTCACGTCACTTGCCTTTGGGGGTGGAGCGCTTACGAGCTTCAAAATCGTTCTTGACCGGACCGCTTCAAGCGGACATCTATTTAGGGTCGCTGACCGTTCTGATGATGTTGCCTCTAGTGTGGTCCGGGGTCATAGTAGCTTGAAATCCTGCTGCAGGTTGAGTGTAGGGAGGGGGCCGATGTGGGATGCCGGACGCGGGAAGACTGGACAAGCGCAGGATGAATAGCATCCCACGAATATTGAGATAGAGTAGTTAGGAAGGAATCGGGAACCACAAAAGAATAGCATCCCACAAAAATCTCGTAGTGTTTCTGCGGAAATTCAGTCAGTATCGCACGTGTCCATTCAAACAACAAGGCCCTGATCGGCTGGACGCAGCCCAGGATGTCCATTTTCTGAATGTAAGTCAAGTTGCAGTGCCATTGGCGGAGTCGATACCGCCGGACCACCCGGGTACCACTTCCGGGCTATTATCTTCGCCGGAGACCATTCCGATATTAAAATTTCCCGCCTTGATTTGACAAGCGTGTTGTTGACCTCAATCACGGGATACGGTCGGTTGGGATTTCGCAGTTGTGTCGGTGCATGCGCACGAGAGTCCCGCCCTTATCAGGATAGAAAGAAAGGTTCCACGGTACCGGCATCGTGTCCGGCTTCCCCACGGAAATAGAACGCTGGTGACATTTGGAAGCCAAGCAAGGGGGTTGCCGACTACCGACGCGCGGCGCTTGTCTTGGTTGAATGATGATGTCCTGGAGACGAGTCGTGGGAGATATGAGCATTCCTGTCTCAGATTCCAATTGAGGCATCCAGAATTCGAATCTAGCATCACATTGTAGAGTTTTACGATCCCTTGAGAACACGCTCATTGAATGGCAGGACGCGGTCAATCTGACTCCCTCGTCTCGTTCCTGAACTAGGACTGACTCTTGGATGATCGAGATCCGACCCTGGAAAAGAAGCAAGTGAATGGCGCTCATACACACGTGATGCCTGCCAACGGCTTTCTTGGCAAGCAGGACAACATGAGATGTGTCCATAAGGTGAGCCCTTGGAGGGGAGATTATCTGATTGATAACGGTTCCCCTGGCAAGAAAATGGTCCAACAAGAAGCTCAGGATCCAGGGTGGCACTGACAGAGTATCAAAATGACAGAATCTTTGGTCACCTGTGGGTTAACGAGATGACGGCAGAATCCTTCAGAGACGGTGATGGGTCAGGCTGTGGTTGATTTTATGGAACGAGTGAACTTCAAAATGCAATTGAGCATCTAGGCGCCATGATCGACACTCGACTTTTGAAGAGCTCGAGAACAGGTGGTAAATGGCATGCCATGAGGTGGTTTAGAGTTCCCCAGACATTGGCCAGGCTTTCAGGCTGCACCTGCGCTGCAACGTCGATTGGGAGACCGAAAGAGAGGGCCAGTCCTGTATCCATATCCGTAGTTGCAGGGAGGGGACAGCTCCCCGGCGCACGTTGCATGGGCTTTGGAAGTGACCGTGGTGCGTGCGTGGAGTCTTTCACTCTTGCAATGCCCCGAGCCGCCCCGACTCCGGCATCACCTGTTCGTGCCGATTTGCGTGCTGCAGGCCGTAGGATATGGATTACGCGATGCCTGTCCTTATCGAACCGCAGCGGGGCCAGCCAATAGTTTCTGGGGATGGTGATGATGATCGGTTTGCAGCACTTGGAACCCCGCAAGCCATCGTGTGCCTCTCGCCGGCTGCATGCACGCACAGGGCAAGGCCAAGATACCTCTTGCAATGCTGCGGGCTTTTTCAACGGCTGCAGCAGTCGGATAGCAACTTCCTGCCGCCGGTGCGGCCACGCGCCAGGGTTTGGTCAGCCTAAGATGTCATGCAGTATCTGTGGTTTACTGAAGGTGTAGTGTCTTCGAATGGCGGTGAAGGTGAGTCATTGGCCGATGGCAATGGCATTGTTGGCCGAATCCCGCTTTGGGGAGATGGGATGGACCATGAACGGGGGCTCAAACAGATGGATCTGATTCCCGAGCAGTGTCTTGCCCCAACGGGAAGGTCGATGATTAGCAGCAATGGTGGTGCGGATTCGACGTTTGAGGGTCCAGTCCAGTAAAGTCCAGCCGAGGACTTCGTTTGTGATTCGGTTCTGAGGAGAGCTGAGCGACCTCCAGAATATTGAAAATGAGGGGTTCTGCGTTGATCAACCGCGTGATGGAGGGACGGGCGAATCAATTGACACAATTGGGCGTGTCCTGGAGGTCATGAGGCTTCATGTTTGTCACCCATCAGTGGTATCTGGAGTGCGTCTATGTAAGCCAGCTTCCATCCATGCCACACGCGCATGCAGGAGAGGTACGAATAGAGCACGCAATGGAGCGTATGGCGTGCGATTCAGGTTTACCTTGGTGTTCCAGGAGAGCGAGGGGTGTGGATGGCCCAAGGCAAGAAAGCAATCTCCCTCATGCCGACAGTCGAACGCCTATCGGCCTGCAGCAGAAGTGCTTGAATTGGGTGGGGGAGGAAGTCGCATCCAGGATCAGTTCTCTTATTCGTTATCGCCGCTTTGCAGGTGCGGCGCCGTACGTGAGGACGGGCGGGATACTCAGAGTCCCGTCTTGCAGTCGATCGTTACGTACGACCTGAGAAAAACGTTGGCGTACGACTCAAGCAGTTGCTGTGTCAGACGCAATGCAATTGGTTCAATGTCGACGACGTCGAAGAGTGAGCCGTGCGCGTTGTACACGATGGGAATGTGGTGGTTGGGAGTCGAAGATTGGCTTCTGACAGCGCACCAAAAGGCGGAGGGGTGCGGATGTTCCTGAACGTTGGGAAACCTTGAGCCTCGTGGCAGCTCTTGGATCCAGAGGCTAGCGAGCTGGTGCTTGTGGGATGCCTTGAGTGGACGCCTTTGAGTCTTGTAGGGACGAGGGAGCGTCAGCTCAAAGCATTGTTCGACGGTAAGACATTGTTGATGGTCAAAGCCTAGCAAAGCAGCTTGAGCTCCAAGTGTGTAGGCTAGTCGGCGGTTAGGAGACGGCGCAGGTCCCTCTTGCCAAACACCCAAAGGACGTTCGTTGAAGGACAGATTTGCAGGAAGTCAGATTGACGAGGCAAGGTTTGGCCGTGTACTTCCCAGGCATCTGGGAGCAGTGCTTGGCTTGAGACATCATTCTGATCTCATGGGAAAGTGTGTCGCATGTTGCTGGCAAGCCATCTGTTCTTCATCAAAGGCAAAAACAAGGAGGGACGCTGCCGATGGAACGGGTGTTGCCTATGCCGCTGTTTCCTGCAACAATAAACACTGCGGGCTGCCATTACCAATGCCCATGAAAACACGGTGAGGTGAGTCGGACGGCGAGAAGCAGGCATTTGCTTGCGAGAGGGCCAGGTTCTCGGGAGCAACGCTTCAAGGATGCATTGATCCGGGTGGAAGGTGGGTTGGCAGAGGTGTGGTTGGCGGGTGAAAGAGAGAGCGACAGAGTGAGGTGCTGCTGCTGTGGGCTCACGATCCCTGCAGACGCGCTTTCCAGAATCCATCCATGTGCAAGCAGAGCCAGAGCAGTTGCGTTGCGCCTTCACTTCCGGCACCTGCCTGCGATTTTGAACCCAAGCAGGAGCTACAAACTGCAATTGCACTTGCACTTGTACTTTCAGTTGTACTTGCGCTTGCTCGTTGCGCCTTTTCGCCCTTGCCATTTCTAGCGTGGTATGGCGTCTAGCCCTGCGAAAAGATAGATACGTACCTCTTGTTTCTCTTGCTCAGGAATTTTTCATCATCTATTTTTTCTTTCTCCTTCCCTCAGAGATCGAGCTCTCAGTTGCTCATCGGGTACGTACCGAGACCTGCCGCAGTGGGGAAGAGGAAACCGAGCTCGCCGACGACAAGGTGCTCGGTCGTCATGGGCGTTGAGCGTTCTGGGCCGAAAGGAGCTGGAGCTGGTGGGTTTTTCTTGATGTTTAGATTGGGGAGCCTTACATCATTGGGTTGGTGGAATGAGAGAGGCCTTGCGCAAGACGCTCCAGCGACATCTCATTTCTGGGAGAAATGAAGCTGGCCGGCAGGTGACTCGATGGTTTTGAGGTAGCTACTTCACATGGCTATTTACCCACATCGCTCATCCATTGATCTGTATCCTCATGGCAAGCAGCAGCAACAGCAAGCAATTAGTTGCGCACGCGTTATCTTCCGGCGGGGAGGTAAGGTAGGTCAACATAAAACCGTACCTTCAGTCCTTTTGCGCCCTTACGGAGCACGCTTGGTGGAGCAGAAAGCTGCACGCTGAAGCAGGGCGAAAAGGAGGCTTCTGGAGAGCGTTGCTAGCGAGCACATGCTTGTTGCAATTGAAGCTTCCCACTGGACGGCTTGCTGCTATCGTGGTGCAGCTGGCGGGGCACGACCCTGGCCGCCTTGGTACACCCTGGACCTCCGGACTGCATCTGACCTTGCCGGACGGAGCCTGCGCCTGTGTCGTGTATTCCGACTGCGTCGTCCAGCACTCCAGACTCCAGAGGCATGGCTTCGGCTCCCAGTCTAGCTCACAGTGAGGAACAACGCCCGAAGCTGGGTTCCGGGGTCGCCATTCTGGGTACTTTGGAGGGATGGAGGCTCCGCTCTGGCCAAGATCCGTGGAGACTGCGTCCTTCAGGTAGTGTGGATGAGGCGGTGGAAACCTCGCCGTTGTTGTTTCCCACCTCAGGTCTGTGAGCTGCTTGCCGCGGATCATTATGCTGCTGCTCCGGCGACTGTGTGCTTCGTATTTTGTATGTGTCCAGTGTGTGTATGTGTAGGCATTCGGCCCCCGAGTGCTCCGCAAGGACCGGGTCCCAAAAAAAAAAAAAAAAAAAAAAAAAAAATAGCGACGAAGAAGGAGGATAGACAGGCCAGGGCACCGTCGTCAGTTCCCCGTGTCAGTCAGTCAGTGCCATGGAGTGTTGTTAACCAGACGCCAGACCAGACCAGACGGGACCAGAAGTTAGCTACCTTTACACCTTCCCCCCACCCCCAAAACTCATTCTGGATTCTGCAGCAAAGGCGTGCCATCCTCTTCCTCCTTCCATCCCTCTCTTTCCTTTTTTTCTTTTTTTGTTTTGCTTCTTCCCCCGACATCACCTGCCTCCCAGCAGCGTGCACCCGACGGAAACTCCCTCTGCAACGCCTAGGTTTTGATCCTCTCTCTCTCGGATGAGGTGACGTACATACAGACACCCGCCCTACCTCGCCTTCTCCTCCCTCTCCAACAACAAAGTCCGACGTCGGCTCCCGCCACCGCTCCCTCGACTGGACCGCTGCGAACCGATCCGAGACGCCGTTACACTTCCATCCATTCAGCTTATCTTACCCCAACACCACAAGCTGTCGGAGCTCGACCATTGATCGCTTTCTTTTGGGCGTTTCTCCCCGCCATACGGGAGTGGGGTACTAGCAGCAGCAGCAGCAAACATGAGCAACTTTGCTCAGTGTAGCTGGCCAATATGGCAGATCGATGATCTCACGCCGTGTTTCCAGCAGGAGTAAGTCATGATCCCGCCCTGTCTTGTGCTCCGTCGCATCCTTCTCAGTCGCACCGCGAGCGCATCGCATCAAAGCGCATGCACCACCGCACCACATCCTTCTACAGCTGTGCCTACGGTACCCTTGCGCCGACAATTTTTGCGCCGGATAGAATGCGAAAACTAATCATTCTTCTCGTTGCAGCTATCTGAAGATTCTCTTCCCTCTGATTATAATAGGATTTTCATTCCTCCACCTCGCCGTGCAGACTCTTCGAAGCATCTCCAAGAATCGCAAACATGGATACGAACAGGTTTCTGACGAACATCACCACTCGCATACCGAGCTTCCTCCCGACGAGACCGCCGACGACGATGAGGACGACGACGAGGCACTCACCATGAACGGTGGCGGCCGCTTGGCTCTGGTCAAGACCACCACCAAGGGATCCATTGTCCAGGCCGACAGTCCTCACGGTCAGAACCTGTCCATCGTCGTGGAGGAGCTTGCGATTGCTGGTCTGATTGCCATTCACATTATTTCTTTGGTGACTGGCTCTGTTGCCGGCGGCCACGGCTTGATCGTCACCATCGTCGGCCTCGTCAACTGGGTTTACGTTGCTATCCTTGTCACACTGCGCCTCTTCTTGGGAAACACAAAGTGGCGCGTGCCTCGCATCTGGAACCACACGGCCTTCATCTACCTCTTCCAGTGGCTGTTTACCGTTGCAATCTTCCGCTCCGTCATTGTCCACCCGCCTCCTCAGCTCGCGCAGATCCTCGTCATTCTCGAGTTTGCGTTGACCACCCTGCTGTTTGGCCTTGCTGTCACGACAAGGAAGGGCAACAAGACGGTGCTGTTGGAATGGGAAGATGGAATTGAGCCCTCTCGCGAGCCTTTGGCCTCCCTCTTCTCCTTGGCTACCTTCTCCTGGTTCGACCCCTTGATCCTGCGCGGATACAAGGAGACTCTTGAGATGAAGAGTGTCTGGAACCTCATTCCCAAGGAGAAGGCTGCGGCCGTATTGGCGGACTACAGAACACTCAAGAGGACCGGGGCCCTGTCATGGCACTTGATCAAGTACTTTAAGGCCGAGCTTCTAAGCCAATTCGCCTTGGCAGTCCTGGCTGGTATCTTCACTTTCGCCCCAACGATGTTGCTCAAGGCCATCCTAGAGTATGTGGAGCGCCCCGAAGGAGCTCCGATCAACGTCCTGTGGCTGTACGTGATCCTGCTGCCCGTTCTCGACATCGTGAGATCGTTCGCCGACGGCATGGCTCTATGGATTGGTCGCAAGATTTGCATTCGCATTCGTGCCATCATGGTTGGTGAAATCTATGCCAAGGCCCTTCGTCGCAAGGCCGCCGCAGGCAAAGATAAAGAACTCGGCATGAAGAAGCCTTCTGGTTCCGAGAAGAAGGGCTTCTTCGCAAAGGTCAAGTCCAAGTTGGGTTTCAAGAAGGCCAGCGACGCCGAGTCCGCCAACGGTGCCGCAAAGGACGCTGAGAAGAAGGACGACGAGCAGGCTAACCTGGGCACCATCATCAACCTGATGTCCGTGGATAGCTTCAAGATCTCTGAAGTCACCGCTTACCTCCACTTCATCTGCGCATCCGCTCCGACTCAGCTGGTCATTGCAATTGTTCTGCTGTGGCAAGTTATGGGTCTCAGCGCCATCCCCGGTCTCGTTGTCATGGCTTTGCTCTTGCCCATCAACTACAGCTTCGCCCGAGGCTTTGCCAACACGTCGAAGAAGATCTTGGGGGCTACCGACAAGAGAATCAATGTGACTAACGAAGTCCTGCAAAACATCCGCATTATCAAGTACTTCGCATGGGAGGCTAAGTTTGGCCGAATCGTGGACGAGAAGCGTGCTGCGGAGTTGAAGGCTCTCCGATCCCGCTACATCATCTGGTCTTTCGCGGTTGCCGTTTGGAACTCCGTGCCTGTTCTCATCACCTTCTTCTCTTTCCTGATGTACACTCTCGTCGAGAAGAAGCCCCTTTACCCCTCCGTGGCCTTCACTGCCATCTCGCTTTTCATGCTTCTGCGTGTTCCTCTCGATCAAATGGGAGACATGTTTGCTCACGTTCAGGAAACCAAGGTCTCTTTGGACCGTGTTGAGGAGTTCCTCACCGAGGAGGAGACGGAGAAATACGAGCAACTTGGCGAGGACAATGTGGACGAGAACGGCAACAAGGTTATCGGCTTCCGCAAGGCAACTTTCATCTGGGGTGGCAAGGACGTTGTCGCGGACGATGGATCCCTGGCTTTCCGTCTCATGGATATGGACGTTGACTTCCGCATCGGAAAGCTCAACATCATTGCTGGACCTACAGGTTCTGGAAAGACATCAATGCTCATGGCTTTGCTGGGAGAAATGACTCTGGTGGATGGCAAGGTGTACTGCCCTGGTGGTCGCAGCCGTGAGGAAGTCCGCGCTGACCCCGAAACCCACTTGGCGGATACGATTGCTTATGTCGCCCAAGCTGCTTGGCTTGTGAACGCCAACATCAAGGAGAATATTCTTTTCGCTGCACCTTACGATGAGAAGAGATACCGAGACGTCATTGTCGCTTGCGCCTTGGAGCGTGATCTGGAGATTCTCGATAACGGCGATGAGACTCTGGTCGGTGAGAAGGGCATCACTCTTTCTGGTGGCCAGAAGCAGCGCATCTCTCTTGCCCGCGCCATCTACTCCAACTCTCGGCACATTCTTCTGGACGATTGCCTCAGCGCCGTGGATTCCCATACCGCGCAATGGATCTTCAACAATGCTATCAAAGGTCCTCTCATGGCCAACCGAACCTGCATTCTCGTCACGCACAACCTTACATTGTGCGCTCCCTCATCCCACTACATCGTCACTCTCGAAAATGGCAGAATTGGTGCCCAAGGTCCATCGGGCGAACTCATCGCCTCCGGTAAGCTCGGAGAGGAGATCCAGAAGGCCGCCATCAACTCCGCCACTGTCTCCCGCATTCCGTCCCGTGTACCATCTAGCGTCGGGGAGGATGGTTCCGAAACCGTCGTCAACCCAGGCGACGAGAACACCACCGATGCCCGATCCAAGAAGAACGACAAGAAGAAGAAGGAGACGAAGGATGCTATGGAGGAACACAAGGCGGAGGGCTCTGTCAAGTGGCCTGTCATCCAGTTGTACTTGTCATCCATGGGCCCTTGGTGGTTCTGGATCGTTGCCCTCAGCGTCTTTGGTCTTCAGCAGCTTTCAGGTGTTGCAACTAGTTGGTGGGTGCGGGAATGGGCCAAGCAGTATCTTCAGACAGAAGAGCAGTCCATGACATTCTCAACGTCATCTCACAGCTACAGTTCTCAGTCGTTATCTCCCACCTACTTCGCCTCCATCGCCAATATTGGGGAGAGAATCAGCTCGTCGTTCTCCACCACCGATAACTCCGACGTCAACGTTACTTACTATCTGACCATTCTTGCCATTATCGGGGTTGCAGGCTCGGCCACAGCCTTCATCAGAGATATCTGGGTCTTCTACGGTTCTTTGACGGCCTCTAAGAAGATTCACAACGATCTTATCTCCCGCGTCTCAAGGGCCAAGTTCAAGTTCTTCGACGTTACTCCCTTGGGCCAGCTCATGAATCGTTTCAGCAAGGACCTTGAGGCAGTCGACCAAGAAGTCGCTCCGATCGCTATTGGCGTCTTCGGATGTGCTCTTGGAATTCTAGTCACTGTCGTCCTGATCACTGTCATCACCCCTGGCTTCCTCATCGCCGGTGTCTTCATCACCGCTGCTTATTGGTTTGTTGGCTCGTTCTATCTCCGAGCTTCTAGAGACTTGAAGCGTCTGGAATCCGTCCAGCGAAGCCCTCTATTCCAGCAATTTGGCGAGACCTTGTCGGGAATGACCACTATTCGTGCCTATGGCGATGAGCGCCGTTTCATCCGCGAGAACCTGACAAAGATCAATGTGCAGGCGCGTCCTTTCATCTATCTTTGGGCTGCTAACCGATGGCTTGCTTTCAGAACTGATGTTCTTGGAGACATGGTGTCTTTCTTTGCTGGAGTCTTCATCATTTTCAGCCTTGGCACCATCGAGCCTGGACTTGCCGGTATTTCTCTCAGCTACGCCATTGGATTCACGGAGAACGTCCTGTGGCTCATTCGCCTTTATGCCATCAATGAACAGAACATGAACTCAGTGGAGCGTATCAAGGAGTACCTGGATGTTGAGCAAGAGGCTGAGCCCATTGTGGAGAAGAACCGCCCCCCTGAGAACTGGCCCAGCCAGGGATCTGTCGAATTCATCAACTACTCTACGCGTTACCGCCAGGATCTTGACCCTGTCCTGAGAAACCTCAGCTTCAAGATCAACCCCAAGGAGAAGGTCGGCATTGTTGGTAGAACTGGAGCTGGCAAGAGTTCGCTAGCCCTGGCCATCTTCAGAGCTTTGGAGGCCGACGAGGGCAAGATCTTGATCGACGACATTGACATCGGACTGATTGGACTTCGCGACTTGAGAGAGTCAATTACGATCGTCCCCCAGGATCCTACGCTCTTCATGGGCACCATCCGCAGCAATCTCGACCCCTTCGACGCGTACACGGATGAGCAAATTTTCGAGGCCCTCCGCAAGGTTCAGCTCATCGGACCTAACGAGTCGACGACTAGACCTACGACACCCTCTGCCTCTTCGATGTTGCCAGCCACGCCCAACCTCGGCCTCATTCAGGGCGAGACAAACTCGAGCCCTGCTTCTTCCATTGCACCTACGAACAAGAACGTCTTCCTCAACCTATCGTCGACCGTCTCGGAGTCCGGCTCCAACTTGTCTCAAGGCCAGCGTCAACTGCTGTGCCTCGCCCGAGCGCTCTTGAAGCGCCCGAATGTGCTGGTCATGGACGAGGCAACGGCCTCCATTGACTACGCCACCGACACCAAGATTCAGGAGACGATTCGCGAACTGACCAGCACCATCATCACCATTGCTCACCGTCTGCAGACAATCGTGGACTACGACAAGGTGCTCGTTCTGGATAAGGGAGCCGTTGTCGAATACGGCCACCCATACGAGTTGATTCGCAAGGAGAACGGCAGCTTCCGGGGCATGTGCGATATGAGTGGAGAGCTATCTATCCTGATCAAGGCCGCCAAGAAGAAGTGGGATTCCGGAAGGCTAGTCGACATTGACGACGAGGAAATCGGTGACAGCCAGGCGACAGCCGTCGAGGATGAAGCCCAGAAGATCACCGAAGAGGCCAAGGCCAAGGCTGATGAGGAGGCTAAGCAAAAGGCCGAGGAAGAGGCCAAGAAGAAGGCTGAGGCTGAAGCCCAGGCCAGAGAGAGAGCGGAGCAAGATGCCAAGAAGGCACAAGAGGCGGATGAGGAGGCGAAGAGAAAAGCGGACGAGGACGCCAAGAAGGCGTCTGACGAGGAAGCAAAGACGTCCGAGGAAGAGGACAAGCGAAAAGCTGAGGAAAAGGCAAAGGCCGACGAGGAGGCCAGGAAGGCTGGCGGAGGATAGGAGCCTGACCTGGACGACTTGGCCTTGTGTATTATGTCTTAGCGTTGAGCCGGGGGTTGGTATTCTCAGCTATCGCCAGCGTTGTGTTTTAATAAGGTAAAGGATAGTTTAGGTTCGGTAGATACAGGAATATTCTCTTTGTTCATTCATCTACCGTCTTATTGTTACGTCTGGTGACTTGAAATCACGTTTACGAATATTCGACCCGGCGACGCTACTGCCGTGTTAGATGTGTTGTGATCCAGCAAGTCCAAGTTTTCCATTGGCCTCGTTGAACCTTTCCCAGTCTAGGCACACACGTCTAGCTGGCCTATCGCGAGTATACGAGAAGCTGCTTTCCCCTCACCAGGCAGGACCAGCCAATGTGACCGATGACAGCAAGAGTGGTACAAAGTCCAGTGCGAGCGAATGCTTGTCCCGTTGCTTAGTCGTGGTCGAGGCTTTGTCTGTATGAGCAATCTCGTAGATGATTGCGGGGCTCTGGATTGGAAGTATACCAATGAATAATCTTCCGAGGGTGGGCGACGGAGGCATGGCGGTTGTGGAAATGTGAGATGGATGGTGTCGTGAGGTTGAGGACTTCACCTTGGATCGTAGTTAATCGTTAGCTCTATTAAACTTACGGACAAATCATACAAGACTTTCAATTCCTGTCTGGTTTCATCCCACTAAGACCAGCATTCTAGAGCTTATTATACCCTGCGCTGTGTGGGCTCCAGGTTTTGGAAACAGAGAGAGTAGTGCATGATACGCGGCAGCCTGCCTCCGGATCACTGGCTGACGGGCAGAAGTATTTCTATGCTGAGTTATTAAGAGAAGAGATATCTGATTCTTCTAATCATCAATGTGGCCACTGCAGTAACGGTTTTCAAATGCCTTCGAAGGTGGACGGACTATGGTCTTTGGGCGAGTGCTTGCGATGTTCATGTCTACCTGATTGATCCCTTGAGTTATGGCTCTGTTTTTTGAACGGTCTTTCTCTTGTTTTATTTAATTCAGGAATACACAACTATCGAAATGGAGGGTGAAAGGCGAGACACAGTGGTCGTACGCGCTATGTTCTTTCGACCTCAGTGAGCAAGGCCGCGTGAAGTAGATTGGCTGGATGTGCAATATGCCCACCAGCTAGACCGCATCTACCCTCGCATTTTACCCAGAGTCATGCTCCGAAGTAACCTTGGGCCAAACACATACGGTCTACGATTTTTCATAGCTCTTTTATCGTGGCTGTTTTCTCGGCTGGCGAAAGTGTCTGGTAGTTGTTGAGCTTGAGTTATATGCAAGAGCTTTGCATCCTATGATCAATGGAAGAAGTTCCACCCAGGTATAAATAGAACTTGGTATTCACTTTTCAAAGGTTTGACACACCAATTATGCATTGCCTCGGTATCAACTTCCAGAGGAACCTGACCCGCCTGGCAAGCTTTCCATCGCCTAAGGGTCTCCCAAAATTCACGTCTGCGATTCCAACATCAGTACATCACGCACCAATATGACGTGCAATGTTGGTTCTCTTGTTGATCTCCACCTCTTTTCTTCCCGTATTCATACGTTTCATCATCTCATTCCGCCGCGGTCTATGCCCACCACATGGAACGGCAGATAACGCGGTCCTGAACGGCCTAGGAAAAAGCATTTGGTCATCTGCAATAGCCATACCCAATCAACTCGGCGTACTATTACATTGTTTTGGTTACAAGAGAGAATGTCGAAGTATGGATCGTCTAGCTTTAATACGGCTACTATCCTCAACAGCCGGCGCAAGCGAAGGATCATAAACAACTACTCCTTACCACGATGTTATGTGTACGAGTGCGACGCCTCACTTCGTGGCTGTAACGAGCAAGATCTGATACTTCTCCTACTATTTCAAGGACATTATCTCACTGATCTGATCTGTCCCCTCGGCAAATTAATCTTACAATTGAGAACTTTGACGCCTTTCGACCAGACTGTGTGACAAGTACAGCACTCCGCTTCGGATCTCCATCAACAAGTTTGCTACTAGAATTACGATGTTCTGGACTTCAACTCATACGGGCACATAAACAAGAGAGGAAGAGATTGGACGAAGACAATTGAATCTGGTTTTGCTAGGGATTTGGCAGGTAGTAGCGGACTGGAGGAGCTTTGAACTCTTTGGCTTCCAGAGAAGCGACACACCGGCACCCTTCATCAGACCCCATTCCTGTCGCGCGAAGAAACTTCCCCGAACCCGCTACTTTCCCTTTATGTATCAATGGTCTACCCTGCCGTCCTATCCCTTGGCCAAGTATGGTGTTCATTAATAGCGACAAGGTAGCCGGCAGCCTCTACTCAATACTACATGCACTACATTCTGCGCTGTCTCTGTTCATTTTCAAACTTCTATCACTAACCACGCATATAAAGAAGAGGTCTCTCCGCCGAAAACATGGGCTGACAGAGCACACAATGCCGACCGGGGTCGACTTAATCGTGCCATGGACAGTTGCGAGCGAGGCTTCTCTCCGTCTCACTGCAGATACACTACCGCCACTTGGGTTACGATGTTTACTTCATACAAGCCATGCATCTTTGGAAATACTCTGGAAAGAGTGAAGAGCAATGAAAATAAGACAAGGAATCAGAAACGCTGTGGATATTAGCACTACCTGTGTCTAACTTCTGATTAGGACACTGGAGCTTCCTGCAGCTTCGATTATTTTCACCAATAGAAGACAGTTCAAGAAGGGAACTTATCGTGTTTCTTCCTGAAGGGGTTTCGTTGCTGGCGCTCTCAGTTGGCTCTAATATAACTGCTCTTTTGGAGGGTTTAAAGGTGCAGCAACCAAAGAGCGGTCAGAGGAGGCCCGTAAACCGGAACAAATGAGACAAGGTATGGTCTATCGTTCTGGTGATGATGGAATGTTCCTATAAAGACTATAGTATGCACCATGTGTGTCCGTCACGACGAAGGCAATGATGTGGCATACTTCGCATTTTGGCGCATTAGGCCTGTCACTGGACAGTTGACGTACCGTCTAAAAAATTAGACATCTTGTCTGGTCACGCTGAGCCTCATTATGTGCTTTTGCCTGGCCCCATAGACATCGTGTTCCTTCATCTTTTCCATGGGGTTCCCACGTATTACTACATCTCGGCAACCTGACCGAAGACTGGATGCTGAAGATTCCCTGATCGTTTAGTCTATAAAATACTCGTGATCATTTCATGAACCTTCATCAAGATTGACAAATGACCGCCTGATGAAACGCCCCATTGGCCTGGAAAGAAGACCAGCCCTTCATCTTAGATATGAGACTCATTTATACTCGGCGGATGACCAGATTCAAGCAGCATAGCGAAGGATTTTCAAGTGGCATTGTTGTGCATTGGCACATACTTCCGGAGCCAATGTCGCTCAACCAAAGGCTATGGTAACCCAACAAGAGTTTGCAGCCTAATATTCGTGGCCGCGCTGATAAGTAGCGATCAGAATGGCAATATGACTGCCACTCGTCCTGAACGGCGATGCTGGTCGTGTTACATGCCCAATACATGGGTACGAATGGTAGACGGGGAGACACACACTTCGAGGAGGTAATGAACGAGATAAGATCAAGCGGTGCAATCAGGTTTATTCTAGTACCGTGGTCACCAGCGCACCAAAAGAATCGACAGGCTCCATATATTTGTTGTTGTGTTGCATAAGATTCGAACTCTTCCGTTGTGTTTAAATATACACCTTCTCATTGACGCCTCGCTCTCTCAGCGACCCCGCTGAGATATTGATAGCGAGACCTCAAGCAAGACATTTTGCAATCATACTTAATGATCCAAGACTACCTGGTCAGTTTACTCTCAACAGGAGAGATACCATGTCTTTTTCGAAGTCCGTCTCCATCTTGGCAGAGAAAATGACCTTCGTATCGGTGGTAAAAGTCCACAGCACTAAGCTGTTCCCGCAACTCCAACACTAAACACGTTCTCTTCCTTCGTCCACGGCCTCTATGGTACGAGGCGTATTCGCGAATAATACTGGATTTGATTGTGGTCGGATCCAGCTGCCATTGAGCGGACGACGACACTATTGGCCTCGCATATGGAGTCGGGAAGTGTAATGATGTCCCTACCGTTCGATGGCACGTACAGCCAGCAAACACATCCCGGACTTGAAGAGACTATATTGGCCCTGGACCATCATCCAGTGAGCTGACGGCGACGGTTTTGAGTTCCAATCGTGGTTTGAACACCGCGTGATGACACCAGCTTCCTATACGGGTCAAAGACTAAGGAAATATGAGGCAAGATTTGTAAAGAACAATCACAAACTCAAGATAGCTGACGAAATATATGCGTACGATTTCTCTGGATTGGTGTCGTCATGAGGGTCGAATTAGAGATAGTAGATTTAGCTCGTAACAATTCTATTCAGTGAATGTCAAGAACGATACAGACGGGTTTGTGCCTCTCGTCATGTCCGCCGAACAAGAAAGTTGGCTTCAGATTGCTCTGTCCCTAGTTTCATTGGGAGATCTTGGCGCGGTCATGCCCGCCAATTGACAAAACGTGTTCGCCGACCGGGCCTTACACCTACTCATCTCATAAGTAAGCCTTGCCAGCCGGAAGCAGGCAACAGTGAAGCTTGTTCTCACCCTCACATCCAATCCCAGATATTTCTAGACGTAAAGGTTGGCATCAACAAGATTGATCTTGAGCGCCTTGGTGGATGGTGACCCAAGTTCTCGACAGTTGAGATCATTACGGCAGGAACGGTCATCAGAACACCATGTCATGTCAGTCTTGGCTGTGAATAGACTTTTTCAGCATGAAGAAACAATCAAAAGTCAACTAAGCAAACGAAAAGCGCCACACCCAGATGGCGCCGCTCATTCAGCCAGCTAAGAAAGGGGGCGCGGTATCGCTGACGAAGCCCCTTCAGCCGCAGCAGTCTCGCATCACAACATAATTTCGGGCCGGGAGGGACGTTCAGCGCTGCAACATGCTTCCTTCCTTCGGATCAAGCCGAAGGAAGACTCTTCACCGCGTCTTTGAAAATAGATGACCTGGCACGGAAGGGGGGGAAAGGGACAGGCAGATATATGTAGGTACACGTGCCAGTATGTTGCCAGGTTCATCGCATTGAGCAGGTGGCACGAGCGACGTCTCAACAGTGGGACGAGGTCCTGCAACGAGTGGCTGAGTGGCCAGCGCCCGGTTGGATGTTCCGTGTGGAGATGGCGGGGGCGCCGCCAGTGACAATGCAGAATGACCGCCATCCGACACCTGACTGGCCAGAACTTGGCGTCCACGTCGCCTCGCAGAGGAGGAGAAGAGAGGAGAGGCCCGTGGTGAGTGGCCAGTGGCCAATCTGTGGCGCTCAATCGTCTCTCCGCACCAAATATTTTTTTTATTGTCTCTCTGGCCCTGTCTACTGCGTACTTTACCTTCAGGTACCAGAAGGAGCAAAGGGAAGAAAAACAATTATGTGTGTGCGTGTGAGCTGGCCGTGAGGTTGTTAGGGTCCTCCGCAACACCAGGTGGGTGCTGCTGCGCCGCAAGACGAAACTGTTGGCCGTTGATTCGTGTATGGCAGTAAGGGTACCTGGATGCAGCGTAGTAAGGTAGCTTGAGTGTGAGGTGTTGTTGTTTTCGTTGGTCACTTCAGGGTCTGGTGGCCAAGACGTGGATGCAGATTCCGGGCCTGGAACCTTGCCCAGACTCCAGAGCGACGGCAAAGCCAAAATAGCGACCCGGAAAGACCATACCTTGTCTTCCTTACCTTTCCTTTCGCTGCCTGCGGCATCACCCCATCCATCCCTCTCCTTCATCCCCTCACTCAGCACCGTCCTTCGTTTAATCTTTTTTTTTTGTCTTCGCGTTGATTCCTCGTCGGTTCTCTCTACCGCCGTCGACTTCCATCTTTGCGGGATCGAGTCCTCCTCTCCCTCCACCCTCCAAGATAGCGACAGGGAATATTCAGTGTTCTCCACGTCCTTAATCCTCACCTCCACTCACCGATCTCTTCTCCGCACCCTGCAGTCGGCCAGCCACTCTACCCGCAACAACACCAACATTTCCAAAATGTCGATGCCAGGCGCCTTCTCCCCGGAGCTGCCCCCTTCCAAAGCAGCCCCCGAGGACGCCAAGTCCAACAACCCGCCACCCCTCCGCCTCGACCAGCCCAACGACGCATATTCCCTCCACACAAACGACCCCTACTTCGACAACCCGGCCGCCGCTTCTTCAAGCGCCGCCCTAGACCTGCCGCCCTCCTATACAGACGACCCTGCCGCCGAGCCCCCGAATCCCTCTCTCCTGCTCGCAGACGAACACGCCGCCCCGAATCTCTTCCGCAGAGATCCCGCAACCGGCAACGAGATCCACATCTCCAACCGCCTCGACACAGACCCCGCCTACCTCGAATCCTTCATCACCTCCCTCGCGCAGCTCCCTCCACGCCCGTACGTCCGCGTCCGCGGCACCCACTCCAGCACCGTCCACAAGTCGGAGAACAAGACCGAGTCCAAGACCGTCGTCGACTTCGACGTCAGCCTCGACCTGACCCCCTTCCTCTACCGCGATATTTCCGCCCGCCAGTCTTGGCGCGACCTGCGCACCGCAGACAACTTCTCAAAGGTCCGCCGCGGCACCGTCTTTCCCACCCGCGCCCCGGGCTTCGGCGGCTCCTCCTCCGCCGGCGGCGTCGTCGAGGGCAGCAAGCCCCCAACCCTGCGCGAGTGGTGCCATCGCTACTGCGCCTCCCACGCCGGTCTGAAGACCTTCACCCTCTCCCGAACCGTCACCGGCTTCGACGATGACGAGCGCCTCAAGGGCCGCCTCGAGGACCTCGTCCGCTCCACCCACTACCGCGGCCGCATCGACGTGAGCTTCCCCGTCCGCGACGAGCGCGTCGACGTCTACAACACCTGCCGCGTCAACCGCTGGCGCTTCTCCAGCTGGGTGCGCTGGCTCTTCTACCTCACCTTCCTGTGGGTCTTTGCCTGGCCGTACCTCTTCTTCCGCACCAAGCGCTTCGAGGTCGTCGAGGCGGAGTGGCCCTTCTCTCGGCGCAAGCGGGACCCGCAGACCGGCCGCGTCGTCGGGAGGGAGTACGTCACTGTGTCTGAGGACCAGTGGTACAACATGTGGGCCAGGGCCATCCACCGCGCCGTGATGGAGCGCCGCCAGGGCGAGCTGGACCAGCGGGACCTCAGGGATGCCGAGGGCCGCCAGGATACCAGCTTCGAGGATGTCCTCGCGGGCATGGACGACGAGAGAACCAGGGGCATCGTCAGGGCTGGCGTGAGCGCGATGAACGTCGTGAACCGTCACTTTGGCTGGGGCGGTGATTGCTAGGCGTTTTTACTGTGTACTGCATTTCTTTTTGGGTTCCGGGTCTTCTCATCTCAGCTTGGATTGGTTTCGCTTGGCTTGGCTTATTTCCCTTTTCTCTGATGCGTTCATGGTCGGCTGGTTCGGAGGGCGTTTCATTTTTGCATTATGACGATTCCCAGACTGCACGTTATCATGATCGTTTCCGACTCTTTCTTCAGAATACCCCGTTCTGCATGGGTAGCGAGGCTATAAAAAACAGTTGTTAGCAGAGTGTTCGCACGCACCTCACCTCTTCAATACAAAAATTGATACCATTTCTCACTTGTGTAGTACGAGTGCAACGTGTCAAGTGCAGAGAAGATGTCCAATGTGTGAGATGCTGAAAGAAACGATGCCCGTCCCTGGTGGTCTTACACACTGGAGCGTTTTCAGGGTCCGTAGCATCCGCTCGGCGCCCCGCACCCGCTTAGCGCAGGTCCCGCCCTCCGGCGTTTAGGTAAGCTGTGACCCCGTCCCGATACTTTGGGCCCCAAACTGTCACATCCAACCTCTCAATGCTGCATTCCAGTCCACGTCAGTTCACCAAGCTCATAGAAATATACACACAAGCATGGCGGAAGTCTCGAATCCGCGCCGATTGCTGGCCGTCTCGCTGGCCGAGTCGACGCAGCATCTCAGCAGAGTAATCAAAGGTGCGCAACCTCGTCCGAAAACAGCTTATCTTATCACCCCGCCATGGCTCAAGTGAAAGAGAGAGCTGGCACATCTGAGCTTCACGAGACACACTGTCAGATGGTTGGCTATGAGGCATAATGGCTGATACACATCGCAGACCTCACCGGCGCCGTACCGGAACCAGCCTCAACATCCCTGGCCGGCACGACGCATCTCCTCGACATCAAGACGAGCTACTACACCGCCCAGGTGCCCATCTGGCTGGACCTGATCACCTCGCCCGCCGAGTGGTCCGCCTCCTTCCTGTCTCCCGAGGCGAAGGAGGTCCTTTCCGTGTTGGGAGGTCTGGCAGTCATCTTCGCCCTGCCGCCGCCTTCTTCTTCTTCCACGACAACAGCAGCAGCACCATCATCATCATCACCGCCACCAGCCGCAGCCGCAGCAGCAGCTCCCGCGCCGCCGCCCACCGCGGACGAAACCCGCGCGCTCATATCGGAAGTCGGCAAGGTCGTGCGCGAGGGGCTTGGCGGGTGGGCGTGGGACGGCGTCGGGCTGGGCATCGGCGTCGGCGAGGGCGATGCGGAGGAGTGGGAGGAGCTGTGCGCCGAGTGGGGGCTGGAGTTTGTGCAGGTGCGCGGGGGCAAGAAGGATGACGGGCGGAACGAGTTTGGAGGTTTGTTTTGTCCTTTCCTTGCCACCTATCCTCCATCAAGGTCAGAAAGCCAAAGACTAACCAAAATCCCTAGAAAAAATGGGCATCCCACGAGTTCTCGAGGCGCTGGAGTCAAACGACTGGGCCGCTGACGCCGGGCCGGACGTCGACTCGGACCTTGAGGACGTCGAGGCGGAGATGGCGGGCCTGCCGCGCAAACCCAGACCACTCGCTGACGGGGACGACGACGAGTTCGACTTCGACCCGGAGAGTCTCGATTTCGGGTTCGACAGGGCTGATTTTGAGGGGCTGAAGAAGGCAATCTGGAATCTGGAGCTGGAGCAGCAACAAGCCGATGACGAGGGTGAGGGCAAGGATGGTGACAGGAAGAAGGATAGCGATGGTGCAAATAATGCGACGAAAAAGGAGGCGGACGACGAGGAGGAGCAGCTTGATGCCGAGGAAATTGAGAAGCTGGAGGGGATGATGCGCAAGTTGCAGGCTGTCAGGGATATGAGCGCGGGGTTGCCTGAGGAGCAGAAGAGGAAGATGGCAAAGAAGGCTGTGAGTGAGGTGATGAAGGAGTTGTGATTGTGGTTGGTGATGTGGAGGGGGCGCGGCAAGTCGTAGTGAGGAACACATGGTTTGCTCTGACCATGATAGAGAACAATCATACATGGAAAGAAAGTAGCATGAAGAAAATGGCAAAAGAGCGTTGGCGATGGCACAGCTGTGATATGAAATTTATGCCATCCTTCGCTCAACAGGTAAGAATCTGACCGTAACACGTCAATGTATGGAGCCTCCCGCAGCGTCAACTTATTGACGAATCCTTCGACAAGCTTATTCATCGTCGTTGACTGTCTCTTTCATCTACAGACAATACTTTCAGTGCTACGTCAACACAGCATGTCTTGCTTGTTCCTGTCCAGTTCTGTCTCTGAGATTTGATCCCTCAGGATTTCAACTAGTTTAGGCGTTAATCAAGTTTAGTAACTATCTCTGAGAAAGCTGGAGACTCTTCAACACCCCATTCACCAAAGTTGTTCCCTACATTTATCACACTCTCCCCATGTGAGACTTTCCAGATGATAAAATAGATACACCATGGACGAGATGCTTCTTGACCCGCCAAGAGAGTATAAAATAGTTCACAGACCCCATTACAAAGAGCTTTTGAGAGGCCAGGAAATCGGATGGCTCTCGGGCGTCTTGAAGTGATCGATTGCCCTGGCGTGAACTGAAATATTTCAAGACGTGCACAATAAGGAACAAGTTTTGAAGGCGCCAAGATTCTCAGAAAGATCAAGATCAAGACAACCCGCGCGTATTCAGATCCCTACCCAAACCACACGCAGTGAATACCTCCGAGACGTCGGAGCCGCGAGGTGACGACGATCAAACCCGGACAGGAGTGAAATCATCATTATTGCGAGGAGGCTGAGGAATTTGTCGACAACTGATGTCAAAGTTGCAAAGCTCATTCGCAAGTACCCTAGGTACACCTAATCACCGAGATTGTGACTTCGCAGTAACTAAAAGGTCAGGCTAGGCTGTTTAAATACCAGACATCCCAACGCCCACCCCTTTACGACGCAGTCCAAACATCTCAAGACCTGTCTCCCGTTGACTAAGAGAAGAGCCAGTTCTGACCATGACAAGTATGCGTGCTCATGTGAACTCGTTTAAGTCACATTACACACCATTTTCGACAGCAAAAAAGCACCGTATCCAGTGAAGCCGCCGCCGCCGATATCGAGGACTACCTCTCTCATAAGACAACCGGAAGACTAGGTCCTTGCTGGCAAGATTCAATCCAGCTCATACCGCACGAGACCACCTGAGCTGGAACCCTCAGGGCAAAGAATGGTTGCTAGATGAGCCAGTTATCGCAATGAGATAGTTGGACAAAGGTAATTTTGAGAAGGCCAGGCCCAATTGCAAACAACGTCCTTTTCACATTGTTTAGTAGGCAGGTTTATGTGGCATGGCATCAAGTGCGAAGAACTTATTATCATAACTTATTTCACACATCAATCCTTCTGGAACTTCATAATGATTTGAAGGAAAGATGAGCTGCTGGTATTTTTGACATATCTGACGTTTGCGCCGACATAGAAGGACGAGGTTCCAAGGCTCACAAACGCAATTCAACTCAACCGCAGGCTAGGGCTGTAGAGTTGGCACGCTCCGCTGGATGTCAAACTTGCCCTTACGTCTGTAGTCCACAGCGCACACATACTCATGAGACTCATCTGCCGCTCCTCTTCATGCTCACGAGTAGAAAGAATCAATGTTGTGATGCGGAATCAACCTACCCCAGGCCATACTGAACTTACCATCTGGGCGTTTCACAAGTAAACTTTGTGAGTTCCATTCGTATTGACACTGCCCATGGTTCACAAAAAGGAGCTATCCGCGTAGATGCCGACGTGGCATCCGCGCCTCTTTGCCCGCCCGCCCGCCCCCTTGGAAGACGTCGACAGTGCCGAAAGCCAAAAGCCCGAAAGTCTCGCATTGCCTCCTAAAAAGGTCGAGAACGATACCCTTAATACACAACCTTATGCCAGGCCGCAATCAACGTGCCCACAAGCACCAATGGCTCGGTAGGTTCCGAGCATCTCAGACTCCCTTAGGCCAGCCCCATCCACTATAGGGCTTAATGTAAATGCCAATCAGTCATATATTTTGTTGGAGTTCGGACGATCTCATCGTGTTGGGGGCAGCGCAACAGACCCTCAAAAGACCCGGATTGTAAAGAGGCAAAGTTACGGTTGTCCTTGTTGACCTCAATATGTAGGGTGATCCACTACTTGATATATCTGAGAGTTCGGCGGACCGTGTGTCGGGAAGCCGGGTGCATCATGTAACCTGACGGCCGGGTCAGTCATCGTCACGTCTCTTTGGTTGGGACCTGTCCAAGTGTATATGAAGGAGTGGCGCCGAGTCAGTGCCAGGAGCGTGTTCGGACGATTCGAGTCGGTCAAGCTGGGTTAGCCCGGAAGGAAAAATCCAGACCGAAAGGCCCTCTCCCTTCGGCGAACAGGCTCCGTCCCGGTAAAGCTGTCATCGGTAGACCGGCCAGGGGCCCCGTCTCGGTGAGGCCCGGGAACATCAGACGAACGCTAGCGCCGATCTTTGGCAACCCCTTGTGCGATCTCGTACGGATGGAATGGTGCACGACGTCGCAGACAGAAAGCGAGCAGGGAGGGTTCCGGCATAGCCTTTGCTGAGGGGCCCACCGCCGCAATGCCGATGTGTGGTTCCTCCCTCTCTTTGTCATGCTGGAGGCCCAAGCACGGCAGAGGAGTCGTGAAGTGTTCTGCCGCCACGAATCGCAAAAGACAATGCGGCGGAGCGGTGTCGACGCATGACTGGTGCGTCTTTCCTCACTGATTTCTCTCTCGCAGCGGGGTGCTGGGCTCGCTCGGAAATTTCTCCGCGATGCCTGCAATGCTTGTCAAAGAAGCGAAGACCCGGAGCAGTTTCAGCAAACTCAATTGGGAATGCTTGGCCCGGTGTCACGGCAGTTTAGGTGGCCCTGTTCGATTTCTTGACGCTGAGGATTCCGTGCGCGACTGAGATGCTGCCATGCTGCCACGTCGATTGCCCGTAGATTGCGCATGAGGCTTCGCCAGTTTTCTCGGGGTCGAGAACCGAGCGACCCCAGAACGGCACACTGACCATACGCACGATGCCTCAGATCGACCAGGGCGGCGAGTTTCGTTGTCTAATGTCTTCGGAACGACGAGAAGATGCATCTCGTCACGAAGAAATCGGATACATGTGCCTGTTTACATAGATGTTTCTGCTGCAACCGCTTTTTCGTGCGGAGAGAAAACATAGAAACGCGTCCACACGCGTCTGTTGATGGAAGTGTCGGAGGGCTGCGATGATCATTCATGCCTCCACGAGTGGCCGGGCTTCAGTAACTTGCTCATTGGATCAAGTGTGGTCCGTGGTCATGCAGCCCGGGGGTAGGGGAGCGGACTGCATGACAGTTGGGACGCCATGTTTTCTTGGCCTTGCAATCGATATTCGCGGTTTGTCTACAGAGTACTTCATGCTCGATTGTGTTGTCAGTGTTACTTCGTAGTTGCCTGCGTTGCTGTGTCAAGGGATTCGCTATCGGCCGAGAAGTGGTGCTGATTCACGTTTCTGGATGTCAGCTGTAGTGCCAAACGAGAGGCAAGGCAGACACCCTAAAGTTGAACATTCATGATGACAAGCTCTCAACGGTCGACCCTCACAGTGTCTGACGTGACGGATAGTTGTGCCACAGATGCTGCGACACATGATGCTAGAGACACATCTCGCCTATCCATCGTCTCGTCTACCTCGTGCGGCAATCTTGCGTGTTATCCATGAAGGGTCCAGACAGACGAGCCGACCTTTCAAGGGCTCCTGGCTAGCGAGGTGTCGCCCAGCAGGGCCCTCAGATAGGGGGAGGGGCACACTAGGGCAGGCGGCCAGGGACCTCAGGTTCGCAATGTTCGATGATTTTTCTGGAACATTTCACCGGACAGGCTACGAGAGGTTTGGTCCGGTGATGCTGGCGACGGAGGCAACGGACCCCGGACACCTTCTTTGAAGCGTCCCGTAGCGGTTTTACGAATTTCAATCACGACGGGCGGCGGGTCGACAGGCCAGGTAGGCGGTGGTGGATGCTGCTAGGAAAGCCGGTCGGTCGGATTCATATGCGATGACTGACCGTCGTCGGAGCTTGTGGCTGAGTCAGTAGCAGAAATGTTTGAATTGTTTGGCCCCGAGGCCAGCGGGCTGCAAAACGACGATCTCCCACCAACAACGCACGGTACTCTGAATGCCTCTTCCCATTGTGTTGCTGTTTGCCCTTCTCCTTTATGCGGCGCCGCAGTCCTGTTTGAGCGCTAGCCGCCGTATCCCGTCTTTCCCCAGGGTGCTTGGCTGATTCTCTGCGGAGGAAGCCCAGTCGCTGTCTAGTTTGACAGTTGTTAAATGGGGCCGGACGCGGACCGGAACTAGGTACAACTGGAGTCGAGAGCCAGAAGCGGGAAGAGAAAAGATCAGATGAAAGAAGCACGCCGGAGCCTGACCAAGTGGATTTTGAGTGGGAGACAGAGGCGTGGGAAGCGTGGAAGACAGGGGGGAGGCTCAACGAAGTTTGAGCACCACCCCTCCGTATCTGAAAGTTCCCTTTGCCTGAGGTTCCTGACTGCGGTAGTGGCCCCCCTCACTAACCCGACGAGGCATTGCATCGGCGATCTTTGGCTATCCCTATTTCAGCCAAGCTCGAGCGGGATTGTCCAATGATGGGCTTCGTTTTGTGAAGATCCTTGCAAGCGACGCGAGACTGGCTGGGTTAGCCGCAACGCCCTGCAAAGCTGCAAGGTACCGACGCCAACGTTCAGGGGTAAAAGCGGGCCTTGTTGAAGACAACCTGGAACCCTGACGCTGACTGACTTCGAGACAGTTTTCAACATTCCTCCAACACTGTGTTGGCTGTCGCGCGTTATGCAGATCCGCGAGACTTATTGTGGAAAACGGAGCCGATCCGTCATGCGCGACGGACACAGTGCCCGATGCGTATTCTCTTGCCTCGAGAAGGAGCCTGCTCCGGAACCTTGGTATTGTCGGTGTGGCGTCGATGAAGGCGAGGCGTTGCCTGGCTGTGACCAGAAACTCGAAAATTGACTTCTCTGCGAGTCTCGCATGCTGGCAAGCAAGATGTTCGTTGCCCGGTGAAAGAACGTGAAGTTTAGGTGAAGGTCATGCAGCTGAGTTGACCGGGGCTGCGCAGCTTAAGAAGACCGGTGGCTAAGTCAAAACAAGCGGGCACCTGCGGCTGTGATGCGATGATTGTCCGCCATCTCGAAACTCATGTTACTATTTCGGGCATCGTGAAGCACCTTGCGACCGCCTAGAGCAACCAGCTCAAAGTTAGCGGCGCAAGGAGGCGTGCGCGAAAGGAATGTTCCGCCTGCAAGTACGGACGCAGTCGAAGAGGGGCCGGCGGCTATGGGCTTCGACGGGTTGCTTAGCAAATGAAAAGTTCGTCCGATCTTGACTTCAGTTGGAACTAGTTCAGCGCATTTGACATCACTCGCTGTGGTCAGACCGAATACATTGTGAAAGCCCAAGCTTCTCGCGATGCCAGGCTTGACTAACACTGACAAGAACCATCGACTGTGCCGTGCAATGCGATGCCAGTCCGTTCGTTTTGGCCTTGAGAGATTTTGGACCGTCTTCCTGTAGGTGCTGCTACTGAGGACCAACGGGACTGGCCCACCTGTCTCGAATGGGACTTGGTAAGATGTTTTGAATGGAGCCGGTTAAACGGTCAAAGATGGTTAGCGTCGTGTCACAGTGTCTCTGGCGCATGTGGGACACTGGCGGTGTCCTAGGTTGCATGACGCTTCTGCAGGTACGAGGCAAGAAGTGCTGCAACAGCAGCACCATTGACCAAGGCCGGAGATGCAAGCTTGCTTGAATGACGATACATGCAACCTGAAGCCTCGGCCGTTGACGGAGGACGCGGGAGCATCGGAGGGAGAAAAGGTCAAAATTCCTGAGCCAGCCGTAAAGTTCTTTCCAGATGCTGCTGTTCAACACGCCGTGGGCGCGATGCTCGATAGGATTGGGCCTGGGATTTTTGTTGGAACGCCTCGACGTGTGTGCGAGGTCTTCGAGCGTGTAAAGCAGTCTTTGTAACGCCCAACAGGGCCTTGTCTGAGACATCCCTTTCGTTGTCGATTGCCCGGGAGGAATGGCCAGACGATCTGTTTCGCGCGTTGTTATTCGGATCCCAGCAAAGGACTCCGTACACAAGATGTAGATTGGGCGTCCAAGGGAGCCGATGAGCATTCGCATGCAGTTTATACGTAATGAAGCGGAAACAGTTGGTCTCTAGTTTGTATGTGAGGATGCCCAGCGACCCCATCACATTGCATCGCATCACAGCCCATCCCTTGAGAGGGATGGTTGGCTGCAATGTTTTCGCAGTTCGATGGCGTGGACGGGTCGGACGTGAGGTCAGCGTGGGCAAGTCCGCTTAGGGCGGGATAGGTCGGCTTGGCGTGACCCCTTTTCCCCGACATGCCATTCGTGGAAGTTGAGTCCTGCCCATTGGTTCCGGAACGCGCCAACAGCTTGGAACCCTTCCAAATAGACTTGCTGAGGTCTTCATTGCCGGCACTCATTGTTGGAGTGCGGCCAAGAGAGTGAGAAAGGGACGTGATGGCCTGAGAATTCGGCATCTTTCCGGAAGATATTAAATGCCTGCTTTTTTGGCGTTGATCGAGCATGTTCGCCATGACAGGAAATTTCCCCATGGCATTGACAAAGTCAAGGAGCCATCAATCATTCAGTCAAAAAACGCCGAGCGAGGCCAGAGGTCGGGGCGGGCATGGGCGCCGAGGCCTGCCCGTGGCCCAAGTGGGTGGCGGACAGTTGAGCGAATCCCAGAGCTGTGAATGGGCTGCATCTGCATGGGCTGGATAGCTTGTCTGCATGGCGCGCAAACCGCCGTCATGACCACCTCAATCACTAGACGGGCATCAAGCCGTTGAGCCGGTCGACGGAGATGCTGTGTGCCGGGCAGTCGATATGTTGACAGACCCCTGTCGTCCAAACCAGTGGTGGGCCGCGTTCTGCACCTTTCGCTTTACGACTGAGATGGTGGTTTTGGTGATGCTGGGTTCTCTCATCATGAGGGCTAGTGCGAGGCTGGCCTCTTGAGCAGGGCCAGAGGCTAGTCCCGAATCCGAAGAACCGTCGCAACGTGGAGGCTCAAGAAGGCAGGACGGCGGCATCAGAGCGGGCGCCTGACTGCTGGCAACGTGCAACGAAAGCAGAGGCTTGACCGATGCCGAGCTGCTGTACAAGGCACAGAGGATTGTTTGCCGCGCGGGCATCGACGAACCAGCAGAGAGACGACTTGCCACCATCGAACCCCCTTTCCAAGACCAGGACGGCGAGGACGGAAACATGCAGATCCAAGTTGGGGAAATCGACGTTGGAAGGAAGGCCGCTGTTGGTGGGTGGCGTATCCAACTATTGGTATGAGAGGTACGAACACAGCAGACGGAGGTGTGGTACCGTGTAAGGGGGGATCAGGATCAGGATCAGCCGGCGCAACGGTCCACGACAGTAACTATACCAGGCGACGTCTGTCGTGGGTTTCCGGGATAATGGCTGTTCAATGGTTCAAGACCAAGCGAGAGGTGCATCGCGAGACCCCAGACTCTGAGCCAGCGTTGAGAGGGTTACGTAGCTTTGTTTGAGTTTCCAGGTTTGCCGAAGCACAACATGACAGTCCGGTGTCGTCTCGATCTGGCGTATCGGCAGTGTACATGACGCCGTTCTATTTGAGCAGGAAACGCGTCTCGGGGGTACAGAGCTTTGTTTAGACTTTTGTTGGAGCGGCGAGTGAGTGAGCCGTCGCCGGTGAGAGGGAGGGGCGGAGAGGTCAGAAGGGCGGCATGGATCGCCAGGAACAAGAGACATTGTGCCTTCAGAGAGTAGACGGAGCCGAGACAGTGCGAGCAGCGAGGCTTGCGCCGATGTGTGGCCGCTGCAGGCGCAAGTGCAGCTTCCACACTTTTTTTTTTTTTGTGAAGTTGAGGGGTGCTGCAATGCAAATGCAATGCAGGCAGGCACTTGCGAGTTGGAGTTGGCGGGGAGGGAGGCGCGACTGGACGACGCGACGTAGGTACCTGTACTATGTAAGGTACGGATGGGTAGTTTACCTTTGGAGGCGGACGGAAGACTGGACGAACGAGCAAGGGCCAGGGTCCGACAGTTTTCTCTAGACCCCACCCAGTCAGTCAGAGCATCGCTGCGGCAGTCTTCTTTGGTGTGCGTGCAACGGATCGTTCACAGTGTTCACTCACAGCTGTTTAGTGTTGGAGCTCCGCAGGTCCCAGTCGTCGTCGTCGTTTTCGGTCGGTCGTGTCGCTCTTTCCGCCGAGGTGGGTGAGGTGGCACGGTGGATGGAACGCGCTCCGTTGACAGCCGATCAATGGTTCCGTTGGCCGCGCATGACGAGTTCTGGTCGTTCCTCTCCGGCTGATCTGCTGATGTGCAGGTGCGAAGGACGGACGGGAGGTGCAAATGGCAGGCATATGGCAGAGTAGCAGCAGCAGCAACGACATCAGTAAGGCGTGCCTTGCCCTTGCCTAAGCGAGACGGAGACGGAAGGAGGACCAGCCCAGGAAGGCACAGGAAGGCAGAGGAAGGCAGGCAGGCACGTTAACACCGCACGGCTGGATGGTAAGATGGGATGGTCATTGGAAGGCGCGGGATGGAATGGAGTCAGAACCTGGAAGGAGGGACGATGGATTGGCCGGATAAGATCTTCTAAGATGGAGCAGCAGCGCGTCACAGCCTTCCCTCCAAGTAAGGCACGCCGCACCTTACCTTCCCGTCTCTCACAGACCTTGCGTCTTAAGTCGGGACGAGATAACGGTCGGGATTTGGAACTTGGGATGGGATGGGATGGGATGGGATGGGGGGAGGAGGGGGGGATTGGCAGACTTTCAAACTTGGGACGACAGCAACGTGGAACTGACGGTGGACGGTGGACGGATGGGATGACGGGACAGAAAGCCCTTTCCCTTTCCACTGCTGACATGACACTCCGTTGGTACGGGATAAGGTACTTGGATGGGACCTGTAGAAACAAGCCCCTGCTCAAACGGCTCCGACAAGACGGCCGCGGCTTTTGTGCATGACAAAGACCCCGGCACCCTCGATTCAAGAGGTATCCGCCTGGTATTCAGAATTTCAGAAAACGTCAGCCCTCTCCTGTTCCCCTTGCCGTCTTCAACGTGACCTGTTCTGGAGACGACGCAGGGTATTCCGTACCCATCGCCCCCCTCCAGTGTCCCCTCCCTCCTCCCAGAGTCTGTTCAAAGTCATCCACCACCCATCATCCCTGTGTGCCTGACAGGAACCCACGGGTCCCAGCATCAATCCAAAGGTCCATGCAGCCCACCCACCAACCGCAGGCAGAACCCCCAGTCGCTTTCACAAGTCGCGCTGGACCTTTCGTCCATCGTTCCACCGTGGGCTCTTTTTCGCTCACTGACGCACGAAAGCAAGCGGGCTGTCTCTTTGGCAGCCGCGCGATGCCCCATGTGTCAGTGGCAGCGGCAGCGTCAGTGTCAGTCTCTGCGATCCAATGCCGTTCCTGTCGCGTCCGACTGCGAGCAGCGGATGACTGGAGCCCTTGAACTTTGAAGAGGTCCATCACCCCTCCGCTGCCGACGCCTCCACGAGGCCAGTGTCGCGTCGCTGCTCGGCCGCCCCCAAAAAGAATGGGGTATTCGAGAAAGTGTACGAACCTTTTTGCGGATACCTACCAAACGCGACCCTGCCACCAGTGCCTGTGCCTATGCCTGTCCACTAGCCACCGCTCTCGTGCCTGCGTCCGAATACCTGAAGAGACGGTGAAGACTGGACAGGGCAGGCAGGACAGGCAGGGCAATAAGGATAGGGCAAAAGCCGAGGCGCGCCGTTGATGTACGGAGCAGGTGCGAGGGCGCGCGTTGCTCAGAATACCAGACCGACGCCTCTTTTTCATGCTCATGCTAAGCCGACAGTCCAGCATAAGGTGCTATGCAGTACACAGTACGTTAGTCTCTCAAGCTCCGGCTCATGTCGCCAGGTACGGACGGGAGTCTCCCCTTTCCATGAGTCTCGAGGTGCAAGGATATGCTTTCCTCCGCGTCGCTGACTTTCCACTGCCGCCGATGTTTCTGCTTCCCCCACCTTTTCTTTGGAGGATGGCCGCTGGACACCAGGAATAGCCCGGCATCAGCATCGGTCATCCTCTGCATCTGCATCTGCAGCAGGGCTCTTGGTTGGCTGGCATATCTATCTCCTATCAGTTTCTGTCGACCGAGGACCAACAGCGGTGTGTGGGTGTGTGCGAGTGGCACTTTTGACT
Source organism: Colletotrichum siamense (assembly GCF_013390195.1). Lineage (NCBI taxonomy): Eukaryota > Fungi > Ascomycota > Sordariomycetes > Glomerellales > Glomerellaceae > Colletotrichum > Colletotrichum siamense. Next base: position 5,388,388 of record NW_023501016.1, on the reverse strand, counting down.
TCTCAATTGGGGTGCTGATGCGGCGCGGGCAGAAAAAAAGAGCGAGAGAGAGGCCAGTTTCAAGATTCGGAGCCACAGTGTGAGGCTGCGAGGGAAAAAAGGCACCAGAAACTAACAGCGACCAGGGATGCCACTAGAGCAGGGCTGGGCTAGGTTAACGGATACGTATACGTACTGCGTATCGTTCGTCCATCGGCCGCAGGTCAGGTGCGGACGGTACAAGTGGCTTTTGCTTGGCCAATGAGAAACGGCGCGTACCTGACGTGACCCCCGTCAACCTGTGGAAGCTCCAGCCAGTCCGCGTCGTGGCTCTTCTTAGAGTACCTGCCCCATCCCTCCTCCCCTCTCGTGCTGTCCCCTCCACGTCCCATCCCACACCTCCAGCCCACGATGCGCCTCCAAGTACCTGGCCCTGGCTCTCGGGGCTGAACAGGGCGGCAGAGCAGGATAAAGTACTTACGTGTACATGCCATGGCTGCATGTTCCACTGGCCACTGCTGAGCCGCCGCTGCACAACTCGTCCGTCCCATCCACCCACAGTGCATCCAATCCATCCCATCCCATCCATCCCATCCATCCCTCCCCATCCCTCGCTCACCAGGCACAGGCACAGAGGCACAGGCACAAGTAGTGTACGCAGTACGCAGTGCAGACAAGGGTATCGCATCTCCCCCGTCCCAGTCGGGCCCATCCCCGTCGAGGTCGTCCACGACCTTACCTCCAGTGTCTTCCCAACTGTGTGAACTCCACACTCACACACTCTCTCACACGCCCCCCTCGACCCTCGTCCACACCACTCACGCACACGCCTCACTCCTCTTCCTGGGGCTCCTGGCTGGCCTCCTCTTTCGCCCGCCCGCTCTCGTTGGACTGGCTCGCTCCTGAGTAGCCCTGGCCCCAGGCCCTGGGACGTGGACGGGACTGGACTGGACTGGCCTCTCTGTGAACCGGCGCCTGCGCCTGTGCCTGACTGAGGAGACCTCTCTGCGCGCTCTCTCTCGACTCCCTCCTAGCCCAGAGAGGAGCCTCTGGCCTCTCGACAGGGTGGGCTGCCACCGGTTCATTCGTTCGTTCGTTCGCTCGTTCGTCTGTTCCCTTTTTTTTCTGGGCCCGCCGCCTCGCCCGTCCATGTCTTTTCCTTTTTCTCCTCTCTTGCCCCCATCCCTCCTTCTTCTCATCATCTCCTCATCGTCATCCTCGTCGTTCACGACAATCCCTTCCTCTCTTCCTCTTATTCCCCCACTCCTTTTTCCTTTTCACAGTCACTCTCTTGAATAATTCAACCATAAACTACTTCTCTGAATCCCGTCACTCCTTTCCGGGTATTCCATTACGTTCCTTAAGTCTGGTTGAATTTCGACATTCGTTCGTACCGAACCGACACTATTCACACATCCCAAATCTCCTGATCCCCCTGCTGGATTCTGGACCACGCTCCTTAGCAACCTTGCCTTAAAGCTCCTTCTTTACCTTCCCTAGCCTCACAGCAAACATCCTTCATACCTATTACCTACCATCAAAGAGGAATCCGTCTACACGACACCATACACCCCGATCACTCCGTGGACGCGACTTACACCGAGATCTCTTGACCCTCGAGCTTCCGTCCCTTGATCACAATCGCACCACACCACAGCGATACTACCTCGCCTTTGCTCCTTTATACCGATCGATATCACCGATTAGAAAACAAAGAAAGCCATGGCTACTGAGGTGGAAAACCCGGTGGCTCTTGCCCCCAGCGCCGCGACGCCCGGCTCGACCACCGCCCATGAGTCTATTCAGACTCCCGGTTCCGCCAACAGGAACTCAACCCCCTCCCCGACCTCCGCCAATGGCCAGGCGCCCTCTTCGCAATCAAGGCGCCCGCCTCGCAAGAGCACCCTCACCCAGCAGCAGAAGAACCAGAAGAGACAGCGTGCTACCCAAGATCAACTCACAACCCTCGAGCTGGAATTCAACAAGAACCCGACTCCCACGGCCACCGTCCGTGAGCGCATAGCGGAGGAAATCAACATGACCGAAAGGTCTGTTCAGATCTGGTTCCAGAACAGGTGAGAAATTCCGACCCCTGAAGTCGCGTCCCTTGAAATCGTAGCTGACCCCTGGAAAGACGTGCCAAGATCAAGCTTTTGGCCAAGAAGAGTCTCGAGACTGGTGAAGACATCGACTCCATTCCCGAATCCATGCGTGCCTACCTCGCCATGCAGGCGATGGAATCCGGCAAGGGACTGGGCGGTCCTTTCCTCGGCCGCACCGGACTCTTGCCCTATGGACACAACAGCATGCTCCTCGGTGGCGACCAGAGCGGCCAGGGCAAAGTTTGTAAGTACTTCCGAAACGTAAGTCAAGCTTAACTAAACTAACTAGCTTCAGTGATCCATCACTTGACCTGTCGTTCTCTCAGCATCGGCAAGTGGACTCGCGTTGGACAGAACACGATGGATCTCATCATCTTCTACTCCCCTGACAAGTGCACCATGACCTACTACATCAACAATGAGCAGGCTGGTTACAAGATCGAGTACCCCTTCGCCTACATCAAGAACATCTTCCTCGAGAACCAGGAGGGCGACCCGAACAAGCCCGGCGGCATTGTCATCGAGCTTAACCGCCCTCCCAACTTCTTCATGGACTCTTCTCCCCAGACGAGCGGCTTCTTCCAGTGCGGCGACTTCACTGAGGACCAGCAGGCATCCCAGTGCCTTGTTCACCACCTTGGCGGCAACCCCAAGGTCCTGAGCGGTCAGCTGGCGAAGCTCGTCTCCCTGGAGGCATTCATGAACCGCAACAATCCTCACCCCTTCATTGACCAGCAGCACGCTCTTTCCGTGTCCGCCCCCGTGTCGCCCACCGGTCGCCCTTCTTCGCAGCCCAACTTTGCTCAGCCTCACATCGGTATGTTCCAGGAGACCTGGGGCATCAACAACATGCACCCTGGCATGCGTGGTCCTGGCCACAAGAGACAGCGTAGTCGTTCCGTGCCCATGGCCGTCGACTTCTCCATGCTCCAGACGCCCATGCCCTCCTTCTACATCCAGCAACCTGGCGAGATGCAGGCTCCTCAGACTCCCGGCCCTTACCTCCACGCTCCTGTTCCTCAGCAGCCTGGTGGCCTCGGCCCCAACCTGAGAATCGACACCCAAGCCGGCTTCGGACTGGATATGCGTCAGTACCCCATGTCGGCCACGACCGCTTCTCCGTCCGAGTTCCCCACGAGCCCTGCGTTCTTCTCTCAGCCCCCTGAGCCGAGCCCCCTCCCGACCTCCAGCTACAACACTCCCTACGGAAGTGCGTTCCTGTCGCCGATGGCCAACCCGTCAAACAACATGATCCCGCCTTCCGTCTCCCCTCTGTCATTCGGCAGCCACCACGAGCCCTCCATTGTTGAGCAATCGCCTCCTTTGTCCATGCTCGGCAGACCCGCCTCAGCCGACATCTACACCCAGGGCGACAGCGGGTCCTGCGCCGTTTCTGACGACGGCACCGGCCTGAACGAGATGTACTCGAAGCACACCATCAATTTGCCGATGCACCCTCATTCTCCTGCGTTTGTCGAACAAGGCCAGGCCGATCTCGACATGAACCAGCTGGTGCAATTCGACAACGTTGACCCCAGCTCATTGTCACCCGAGTCCATGTCCCATGTGCCTCATCAATGAGCGCCTTTGACTCAGGCCTGCAGTGCCTGAAGTCAATTGGCGTTTGGGATTATTCCGGACAGGACATGGCGTACATAATACAGGCTCCGGCGTGCTTCGAAAACCTTTGGGAGGAGAGCGGAGTTGCTTTGCTTTGATTATTCACAGCTGGCGTTGAGGCGCTCGATATATACCAGATGGGTTGCGCTTGGTCTACTTTCGACACACCGATGACTACGATGCTTGATTCAGTTCTTGCTCTACTTTCATCCATCGGCCACGACGAATCTGCATGACGATACCTCCATTCGTATCTCGATCATGCGTGTCCGGCACAAGCGATCGTACACTTGCACTTTCTTGGAAATCTACTTCTACCATTTTTCGAGTCATTTATTGTCGCGAACAAACTCATTTTTTTGTTGCGAAGGGGGTAATCTTCCGATTTTCCTACCTCGTCATCACAACCGTGCTTCGCCGTATCGGTCCGCGCAGAGACCCGACGATATGGCACCTAATAATCCTTTCCCCTTCAAATCTTTGGTTGGCTTGCGCTGCACATTTTGTTTATTTTAACTCGATTTCTTCTGTCATCGTTCATGAGTCAAAGATGTCTTGGCCGCAGGTCTGGAGATGAAAATGGGGGAAAAGCCCAGGTGGCTTGGGATTTTTCCTGGTTCTTAATCAGTCACAAACCGAAATTTTCTTGCGCAAAGATATACACAACTCCGACACACAACAACTTTTTTGGTCTACCTCCTCTTGTGGGTATTTTTTATTGGTTTGATGGGAATCGTGGGGGAGCAGGGGAAATCTTGGTGGCTTTTGTGCGTTGGATGCCGGGGTACAACGTTTGGGGGCGGTTTAATGGGAAAGAAACCGCGCCGCGCTGTATGGCTTCGGCAGCGAGAGGCTGGGGCCGGCCGTTGCTCGAAAGAGGCGGTTCGGCCTTGTAGGTAAATGACATAGAGAGTCGAGAGTTGAGAGAGACAAAGAGAGAGGGCGTCAAATCCCTGTTTTCCCACTATTACAAGACTTGCAAGTTCCCATTCGGTCTAGACTGTGACACTGTATCTGTAAAGTTGGGTGATTTGCAAAACTAGCGATTTTGACGTCTCCACGGCCGGCGGCCAGGTTGCTTGCCTGCGCCGCCTCATCGTCATGGGGTGGAGGCTGAACCGATGTAACGTGCATGGTGAGAAGGCGATCCCGATGTTTTCTGGAAAATGATGTTACCGGCGCCTACCGAAGCGTCGTTTCCTCTTTTTTTCTGGGTATCTGCTGGCTGCTCTGGGGGATCTGCTGGGAGGGATTATGTATCGGATGGGTACTGCGTTTGCTTTTTGGGCGAAACGGCGTCGTGATGCGAGATTGCAGAGTCGGATCGTGAGCCGGTGGGCGAGGCGAGGCGAGGCTTTGCCACTTCTGGGGTCTTGCTGTGGGCGCTTTTGGGCAGTGGACGGGGCTAGGTAGGCTAAGGTAGGTAGGCTAGACCAGGCTGGGCCACGAGTACGGATAGAGAACCAGACTTGTTGGTTTCTTGGATTCTGTACCGGCCGGGTGAGTGAGTGATGGCAGACGGATATGAGACTTTCTGTTTTTAGACGGCTCTTTGATGAGAGCCACGTGGAACATGCATGGGGGCCGGGTAGGATTACGTGTGGGATCACTGAGTATTTGGAGATGTGAACGCTATGTACTCCTCGTTTTTGTGACGAGGCTGAACTTGGATAAGGAGGTACGGATAACTGCTGATGACTCTGTGGTGGTGGGTGATAGTGGACGTTACATGTTACACGAGAGACACGAGGGACGGGGCGCAGCCGCGCAAGTGCTGACGGGCAATGCTACCTGCGTGTAAGCTGGCTACTGAGAATCTCTGTGCTGCTGATGCATCTGTTGGCATTTCGCCTCGAGCATTACCGCCGGCTTTGCTTGAGTTACCGTGTCAGAATACGTCTGCCTACCTAAGTTAGGAAGTGGTAGTATCAAGTAATCCCTCACAGACCTACGCAGGTAAGGTTAGGTTGGATGAGTGAAGATGCCTATTGTATCCGGAGGAGGAATCTATGGCTCGGGAAATTCGAATCCGACTTGCTGTCGGCGTTGCATTAAGCAAACGCTAAAAGGGGTAAAAAGCATCTACTGTCGTGCCATCCTGCGGCCCCCTTCATGTCTGATGTGTCTAGCATGAAGTTCTCGATGTCGAAGTCGACGTCCTAAAAGTGTGTGGCGTTGGACAAGCTCGAGACGGTGTCAAAGCCGCGGGGGGCCGAGCCGGGGAAACGGGGGAAGGGGGCGCGAGGTGGCGATGGGTGGTGGCCCACTAACACGAGGTCTGAGGGCGCTCTCTTTCGACCTTACTCAATCACAGGGTGTGTTTGTGTATTTTGTTCCAAGGGGATTTGTTGGGGGCCGATGATGACTGGGTTTCTAGGCGTAGGGGTGTTCGTATGTTACTGGGCATATGTTGGGAGTGGGATCAAAGTCCGAGGTGCGGAACTGAAGACGGCATTGTGCGGTGAGGACGGCAGATAGGCCAATTCTCCGTGCCGTGCCCACACTTGGGAACCGGAACGTACGGGAGTTGTGAGTCGTGTCGTGTGCCTTTTCCTTGCATGCCGTCCAGAGTGCGTCTGTTAAAAAGAGAAAACGTACTCCGTACTCGCCTGAAGAAGATGATCTGGAAATGAGACGGAACGCGGATGTGTGCAATGTGCAATGCGGATGGATCCCGTCCTCTTGGTGGGCGCGGGCGAAGTTTCCCTCGCCGTCTTTCTTTTTGGTATTAGAGTTTGGGCCATCCCATCTTTTTGCGTGTGGTAACGTCCCACACCTACTTCCGGACCACCCCTATATCCAGACTACCTATTTTTGATACCCTTATATTTATATATATTAACTTCAACTAATATTTATATATATTATAATATTATAATAATATAACTTTTGCTATTACTAGGGTTTTTAGACTTATTAAATTTATCTATACTACTTTTAAGTTTACTTACTTTAATTTAAGCTTTCTAAATAGCTTTAATATTAGTAAACTTTAAATTTAAGCTTATTTTAACTTTCTTCTATTTCCTAGCTTTACTAATATTAACCTCTATTTATAGTATTTTAATTTTTTATTAAGCTACTACTAATTAGTATACTTTTTTATTAAAGCCTTTTTAAACCTTCTAAAAAAGTAAATACTATATATATTTATTATTATCTAGCTTACTAAATAGGTTAAACTAATCCTAAAACTTATCCCTCTTCTTAGAAGTTAACTAAGGAACTACTAATATATCTACTACTTATTTTTTACTTTTCTTACTATTAAAGAGCTTTTTATAAACTTAATTAATTAGTTTAGTAGGAGTTAAAGTATTCTTAAGTAGTAGAGGGTTTATAAAGGGTTTAGCTATACTAATAAGCTATAAATTAGTCTATTTTTAGCTACTAATAATATTCTTATTTATTAAGGTTACTTTATACGCTTTACTATAATATATAATAAAATTTCTTTTATTTATAACTATATTAATATCCTATTTAGCTAGTAATTTAAGCTCTTTTTTATATACTACTTTAAAAAGCTTAAAAACTAATTAATTAAGTAGCTAAAGGATATATAATATATATACTAATAAGAATAATAAGTATATTTTATTCTTAAAGTATATATATATAAAAGTAGTAGTTTTATAGTTTCTATAACTATCTAAAATTAATAATCTAACTTCTAAGAGGTCCTCTAGCTAAGTTAAAGGGATAAAAACCTCTATTAACTACTTAATAGCTATAAAATTTAAAGTTTACCTATTTTCTATAGCTATAAACTTCTAAGATTTATATAGTATTAAATCTAGAGAGAACTATTACTACTAAATATTCTTACTCTTATATATAATAAGTAGAAGTAATATCTTACTAGTTATAGAGATATATTTAATTAAAAATATTTAAATATATAATTTAAGCTATTTTTTATAAATAGAATAAGTTTCTAATAATCTAAAAATAAGCTTATTTAATTTTCTACTTTTTAAAATATTAATTTTATTTATATTATATTAATTAGAAGCTTTAATAGCTATAATCTTAGGTATAATAAGGTATTTAAACTATTACTTAATTATATTAGTTAAAGTTTTATTAATATACTAAGAATTAATTACTTCACTTTTTTAGATTTTTATAAATAAGTTTCTCTTAATAAAAGTTTATATTTAGTTCTTTCTAAGAAGCTAGGAGTTTCTATAGATTTATAAGATATATTTAGTAAAATCCTTAAGTTATTAATAAGTTAGAGATAAGCTTAAAGTAGTTTAAATTTAAACTTATTTAGCTAGATAGCTTTCTTAGGTTAGAGAAAGCTTTTATAGATTAAAAAAAGTAATATCTTATAGCTAAGCTTTTTAAATTTAATATAGTAAAATAGTTTTTAGTATATTATACTATAATAAAGCTTTTTATAAGCTAGTATTAGTTATAATAGTTTTAAATACTTAGGAAATTTTATCTTTAATATAATTAACTATTATATAGTTATTATACTTTATAGAAAGTTTAGTAATAATTAAGTTAAAAATAGTGAAGTTATTTAAGTTTAGAAGTAGTAGTATGTATTTTCGATAAGGCATTTTGGGGTGGTCTGGATGTGGGGGTGGTCTGGAAGTAGGTGTGGGACGTTAGGGAATGCCCTGTGAGAATGGAGGCTGGCCACGTTCGTCCCAAGGAGAGTGCGCCCATAATAATTGATTAAATACTTAGAGCACGCGCCCACAGATGGGCTGTCGTCTTCTAGCGGGCGGGATGCAGGACGGTTTGGCGCCTTTTCCAATGAGGCGGTCTGTATCCTCGAAATAAGTCTTCCTGCGACCTCGATGGAGTCAATGCTCAAAGAGACAAGATGCCGTGTTTGCTGGCGTTTCAATGGCGGGTCGAAACATGACCCAAGAAAGTGTGCTGAGCCAAGACAATGTGCGTCTAATGAATGGGTGGGTGATGTTGGTGGGTTCGATGGTGTTCTTCTTGGGGGCGAGTCCAAGGGTACAATGCCATTGACAGCTGGGACATTGGACGGGTGCCGCGGGCGTTCAAGTACCGCGTCGTGGCACCTGCGGTTTTTTTTTTTTTCGGGCGTCTTGTTCTCTTTCTGCAGGCAGTTTGCAGTTGGCACTTGCCCTTTTCCTTCACCAATGACGTCGGGTCCTCTGATTTTGCGGGGGCAGACCGAAGAAAGTGTGCTGCCACCAGCTCGAAAAAAGGCAAGGCTCACCCCCTTCCTGTGGTTGGGTCTTTCCCCGGTGTGTCTCTCTCCTGCTTGCTTCCACCCTACCGCAGTAAGGCTTCCTTCCGTGGGACTTCAGACCGACCAACCAATCCATCATCGAAGAGATCCTCCTCCTTCGTCCATCCATCAGCATCAGCAGTGCAATCAATGTCTTGGTATTCCCGTCGGGCAATGGTGGCAGTGGCAGTGCAGAAACGTGCCAAGACGCGCCAGAGACACGCTCTCTCCCTGACCTCATGATTGGGGGGGCACCTCCAGGTCGATGCCGACGCCATCCACGAGTGGTCTCCACGGCCACTTACTGGCCCCCGTCGTGACTTTTCGCCAAGACGACTCCAAGAGCGAACGCCGCTCCTGCTGTTGCGCGTTGCTGGCGGCGCAGCTGCTGTACGCGGCAACCTTCTTTGCGCTTCTTAGGAAACAACTTGTGTGTTTCGCCTGTCTTATGGCTGCCGTGTGTCTTGTCTGTATCTGCTCGCGTATCTCACTCTCTGCTGCCATCTTTCCGCCCAGATCAGATCGACGCAAGGCTCTGTCCATTTGTCGGGTTGGCGGAGTCGCTCTTCTTTCCCGCCCGGCGCTTCCTTCGACGTCCGTCCTTTTTGGGAATCCAACGCCGCCCGACTTCTTGTGACCAATTTTCTCTCGACTTCTCCCTTTCTCATCTCCTTTTCGCACTTGTTTTTCACGTATTCATTCCAGCATTACCACGGGTGTTCCATTCACTATTCGCCTTGTATCGTTAACCCCGGCGTCACCTAATCGCTGGCCCGAAAAACTTCAGTTCCTTCCGCCAGCACCCGTGACGTCGAAATCGCTGATCTGACATCTCTTTGACGCCCACCGCGACGCTTTCAGCCCTGCGAACCCAGCATTTCAATCTGTATCCGTATCCCCGGCTGCTTGCACTGACCACGACATTGGCGTTCCCTCGCGTCGCAGTTCGAAGCCACGCCAGATTTAGCAAGGAACGCGCCACAATCCTGGGTCGAGACCAATGAAGACTACCACGCGCGAGCCACTGTGGTGAATCCGGCCCGCCAGCAAGGGGAACCGTCTGGAACAAGCGTCATTCTGCCGTCTGTCTAGTCGTCAAGCTAGCTGTTCTTGCTAGCCTCTCTGCGACTAACCCCGTCTGCGCCAGGCACTTTCCATCTGCAGCGTCTGCGGTTTTGGGGGAGAAATCTGGGCCTGGACTGGCCAACACAGCCTAGACAGAAACCGACCAAGCCTCGCCCCTTCAAGAATGGATAGCCGGGCCCCGGGTGACGCCTCTTCCTCTGCTGCTCCCCAGCATGAAGACCCCGACGACCCCGCCTCGAGTCCTCATCTGCCGTCCGCAACGTCTGCAGCAACCTTCGACACTGCTGATGACATCCCGGCGCCCTCAGCGAGTCCCGCGCCAACTCGCGCTGCTCAGAGAATACAGCCGAGACGAGCCATCACCGATCCCATGGGCAGTAAGGGCACCCTCGACGGCGGCCACGTCCGCTTCTCGGATGATGTGCCGCGTGAATCCATGCGTGGCTTCGACCCGGCGGACTCGCATCTCAACCCAAGCAGTCGTCATGGTCTTTACACGATCCCGTCAAGAGGAGACTTGGAAAGCCACATCTTGCCAGAGCCGTCGACGTCACGCGCCCACCCGAGCAGTGACCAGAGCTCTGTGCAACATTCAGAAGAGCTCAAGTACCCCATTTATCGACCAGAGCCAGGGAAGCGCGCAAAGTGGCTTGTTGCGAAGGAGACGCTGCCTGAGCAGCTGAAGAAGGCGTACAATGTGTATGTCGTGCAGGGCTTGTTGCGCCAGAAGCCGCTTCCACCGAGCGCTGATGGCAGGCATGTTCCTCTGAACACGGCGAGAAAACGAGACGAGGCCCTCATCGATGAGCGCACTAGGAAACCGTACATCAGCAACTTCATTCGATCCAGTCGCTACACGATATTGAGCTTCTTGCCGAAGCAGCTTTTTTCACAGTTTAGCAAGATGGGCAACTTTTACTTCCTGGTCGTCGGTATTATTCAAGCAATCCCCGGCTTGAGCACCACTGGACGATGGACAACGATAGGGCCCCTTCTCGCCTTTGTTTCCCTGTCGATGGCGAAAGAGGGCTATGACGACTACCGGCGATATCTGCTTGCAAAGACTGAAAATTTGAGTCGAACGCTGGTTCTGGGAGAAAGATCTAAGAAAGCAACTGCCAGCATGAAGAGGCACAGCAAGGCAGAGGATGCAGAGGCGTCGCTCAAAAAGAACTCGGATAATGGTTGGACTGAAACCGAATGGCAGGATCTCAAGGTCGGCGATGTCATCAAGCTCGGACGAGACGATGATGTTCCTGCTGACGTTGTGCTGTTGAGCGCGTCCGGGCCCAACAGCACGGCATACATCGAAACGATGGCTTTGGACGGAGAGACAAATCTCAAGGCGAAAAGAGCGTCTCCACTTCTTGCAGAGAGCTGTTCAACTGTGGAAGGGATCAAGTCATGTGAGGCCATGATTGTTTCCGAGGACCCCAACCTCGACCTTTACAGATATGATGGTCGCGTGACCGTCAAAGAGGAGACGCTGCCTCTGTCGCTGGACAACGTCATCTACCGTGGATCGACTGTGCGTAACACGACCGAGGCGATTGGGCTCGTCATCAATTCCGGCGAAGAGTGCAAAATCAGAATGAACGCTCACAAGCATGTTCGAACCAAGGCGCCAGCAATGCAGCGAGTACTGAACAGAATCGTGATTTGGCTCATTTTTGTGCTTCTCTGCCTGAGTAGCGGTCTTACTCTTGGCTACAGCCTCTGGAAAGACGCGACGGAAAGGAAATCGTGGTATTTCCATGGAGACACGTTGACGCTTAGGAAGATCTTCATTGCCTATGTTCTCATGTTTAACACACTGATTCCACTATCACTCTACATCAGCTTGGAGATCATCAAGATCATCCAATTCTACATGATGGGAGATGTCGAGATGTACGACCCCGTTACCAACACACCAATGGTTGCGAATACGACGACGATTCTCGAGGATCTTGGTCAAGTAAATTACGTCTTCTCAGACAAGACCGGTACCTTGACAGAAAACATCATGCGTTTCCGCAAAATGAGTGTCGCTGGCACCGCCTGGTTGCACGACATGGATATCGAGAGAGACGAGCAGGCCAAGCAAAAGTTGATCGAGTCAGCTCGCAAGAAGCGAAAAGGCAAGGGCAAAGACAGGAAGAAGGCCGCCGATCAACCCGACGACGGCGCGTCGCAGCCCTTATCAGCTAGAGGCCGGCCCTCCGTCAGCTCATTTGCGCGCGGGAGATCTATCAGCAGGGCTCCAGAGTCAGATCCTGAGCTCAAGACTGAGGATCTGCTGGAGTACTTACAACGAAAGCCAGACACTGCTTTTTCGAAAAAGGCAAAGCAGTTCCTTCTTTGCATCGCCCTCTGCCACACTTGTCTCCCCGAGACCTCGGACAATGGCGAAATCGAGTACCAAGCTGCTTCTCCAGACGAGCTCGCGCTTGTAGAAGCTGCGCGCGACCTGAGGTACATCGTCATTGATCGGCCGGCGCAGTCGATCCATCTCCAGTTGCCAGGTGCCAATGGGTCGATTATCAAAGAGACGTACCAGGTTCTCGACGTGATTGAGTTCAGCAGTCAGCGAAAGAGGATGTCAATCATCATCCGCATGCCAGATGGCAGAGTCTGCGTGTTCTGCAAAGGCGCCGATAATGTCATTTTGCCTCGTCTAAAGCTGAGCGGGCTTGCCAGTCAAAAGGCGGATGCTGTCCAGCGAAGAGCCTCGATCCGAAGGAGTGTTGAGAGGGAAAAGGCTCACCAGCGCATGAGCAACGGCGGTACGCCTCGCAGCAGCATGATGCTTGCACGAACATCCGTGTCGGACCGTCGCAGTTTGGCGATGAGGCGTGAAAGTCTGAGAAACTCTGGAGATTTACACCGACGAGGAAGCGCCGTTACTGACGACGCCGAAATGTGGTCTCCGCAAAGAGTTTCACACGACGTCCTGTCGCCAATGAGTCCTCAGGAAATCTGGCCCTCTCCACGGCCCAGCATGGCCATGAGCGAGAGCGAGATTGATGAGTTCATTGATGAGTCAGTCGCGCTTAATGAGGGCGCAGTCTTTGAGAGGTGTTTCCAACATATGAACGACTTCGCATCGGATGGTCTGCGAACTCTGCTCTACGGCTACCGCTACATTCCAGAAGATGATTATATCTCGTGGAAGAAGCTCTACCAGGATGCTACAACTAGCCTAGACAACAGGCAAGAGAAGATTGAAGCCGCTGGTGAGCTGATTGAAGACAAATTCGATCTCGCTGGTGCAACAGCCATCGAAGATCGCCTGCAAGAAGGTGTACCCGAAACCATAGAAAAGCTTCGTCGAGCCGAGATCAAAGTCTGGATGCTCACTGGAGACAAGCGAGAGACCGCCATCAACATCGGACACTCCGCCGGTCTCTGCAAGCCCTTCTCAGAAGTCTTCATCCTGGACGCTTCAATGGACAATCTCCAGGACTCCATCCTATCCACTCTCGGTGAGGTCTCTAGAGGTATGCTTCCTCACACGGTCGTGGTTGTCGACGGTCAGACCTTGGGCACCATCGAGGACGATGAGGACCTGAGTTTCCTCTTTTTCGACCTAGCGGTTAGAGTTGATTCCGTCATTTGTTGCCGTGCCTCCCCATCTCAGAAAGCTTCCCTTGTCAAGCGTATTCGCCGACAAGTACCGCATTCTCTGACCTTGGCTATTGGAGACGGCGCAAACGACATCGGTATGATCCAAGCCTCCCATGTCGGCATCGGTATTTCTGGCCGCGAGGGTCTGCAGGCCGCCCGCATCTCAGACTACGCCATCGCTCAATTCCGTTTCTTGCAACGCCTTCTTTTCGTCCACGGTCGTTGGAACTATCTGCGAACTGGCAAATACATACTGGCCACCTTTTGGAAGGAGATAGTGTTTTTCCTCCCACAAGCCTACTTCCAACGTTACAACGGACACAGTGGAACCTCTTTGTACGAACCTACGAGCTTGGCAGTGTTCAATACGCTTTTTACTTCCCTCGCAGTCATCCTTCTGGGTGGTTTAGAAAAGGATTTGCAAGCGAAGACGCTTCTGGAGTATCCTGAGCTTTACACCTACGGCCATAGAAACAGCGCCTTCAACGTCAGGCTTTACATCGGATGGACGATCATGGGCTTGATTGAATCCGCAATCATCTACTGGGTGATGTTTGCGGTGTACGAAAAGTTGCCTTTCGATCTGAACACCGGCCTCTACGCCATGGGAACTATACCGTTCACCGTCTGCGTAGTGTTCATCAACATCAAGCTGTTGTAAGTAATGATCGTATCTCCAGGGGTGTACACATGCTAATTAGTAAAGGATCCTTGAAATGGAGAACAAGACCCTGATAATTCTAGCTGGCTTTCTGCTCTCGGTTGGCGGTTGGTTTCTGTGGTGTATCCTCCTGTCCGTTATCTACAAAGGTCGGACTGGGATTTACTTTTTGCACAGAGAATTTCTCGACAACTTCGGCAATACGCTCAACTTCTGGGCGGTGCTCTTCATCATCCTCTCAGCAGTCATTGTGTTTGAACTGCTTTTCAATGCTATACGACGCGTCTACTTTCCACAAGATGTGGACTTCATGCAGCGCCTTGAGAGGGATGGTAGGAAAGGGAAAGGTGGGTTGGAAACAGAGGATGAAGCAACAATTCTGGAAGCCATCGGGCACAAGCAAGCCTTGGGCGATGGCCAGGGCGGCCACACCAACACAGAAGGTGTGCCCAGGAAGAGCCACCATTCTGGCCGGCCATCACATCACACGATCCGCATGTCGCGCAAGTCAAGAGACGAGACCGCAGCACGGGCTTTCACACCCCCTATTGAAGAAACCAGCGGTAGTTTGGAGCAGGTGGCAAGTGGATCTAGGCAGTCGAAAAAACCAGTGCTCTCTGTTGCGACAAGGTGGCTAGGTAACACAAAAGGCGGTCGTTCTGCCAGCCCCATTGAGCTGCGGTCAACCGGGCACAAGCAAGCATGAAAGACGAAGGGGCGCTCAGAACAACAATGGCATTATGTCTTTCATGACAAAAGGATGAGGTTACAGAATAGTGCTACCGGCATGGAGCAGGTGGTGCATATGATGAAGGGGCCTTTGGCTTTGGAAAGCCAACACCAATATCCCGGAACAGTCCTTTTCACATTTTGATACCACAAGCATGTTGACTAGAAGTCAGCATACGGCGTTTGAGCATCATTTTCCAAGCATACAATAAACAGTAGAAACACTACTGATTCAAGCATTGTGGATGCTCCATTTTGTGACAATTGACGAAATGCTTGTAGAGCTACCCAGTAAATTATGGATTAGGACAATAACGAAAAGAGTATGTACATGATCCTGGGTCTCGTGTGAAGTTCCATCCGTACCCAGCCATGCTCATGAATCCGATCCTCGTCAGTCATGAGTGCTGGTGGCGCAAGGTTGGGGCGTCAGTTGGATATCAAATAGGGAAGGGGAGTATCTAGTTTTCCTCCTTCTTCTCCTCAGACTTCTCCTCAGACTTGCTCTCCTCCTGCTTCTTGTCTCCGTCGTCCTTCTTCTCATCCTTGGGCTCTTCAGACTTCTTGTCCTCCTTGGACTCGTCCTTCTTTTCGTCCTTGGAGTCCTCAGCCTTGTCGTCAGACTTGTCCTCGGACTTGGACTCCTGCTTAGGCTGCTCGTCGGCCTTTTCGTCCTTCTTCTCCTCGGGCTTGTCCTCGGTCTTCTCCTCCTTAGATTCCTCGGACTTCTCCTCGGGCTTGGACTCCTCGGCCTCCTCCTTGGCGGGTGCCTCCTCGTGCTTCTCCTCGTGGGCGGCTTCGTGGCCGTGGCCGTGAGCGTCGGACTTCTTCTCGCCCCAGGGGAGGATTACGGCGAGACCGGCGACGGTAATGAGTGCCGAGCCGAGGGCGCTGGGTGGGACATTGTCAGCAATTATTCGGCCAGAGGCATGAGCATTGGAGTTGCCAAGCGGTAGGGAGCCCGGCCGAACTCCAATTGGGCATGGAAGAATGGAAATGCTTACAGAGGGAGCTCGCTCTGGGGCTTCGCGGCGCCATGCTGGCTCGCGTAGGTCCTTTGCGCGAACTGAGGGCGGAACTGGGGACGGATCGTCCGGCGCGCCGAAAGTCGGAGGGCGGAACGGAGGGAAGCGACTCTGGAGAAAGACATTGTTGGCTTTTTTTGTTTTCTTGTAATTGAATGACAAAATTAATATAAAGACACAGTATAGTACAGAGGGACTTTTGGGCAACCCAATTGAGTCGTTTTTTCTCTTCAGACGTGGCTTTTTCGTGAAGTACCGGAGAGAGGGAAGGGAAAAAAAAGGATCTCGGGTGGCTTAGGAAAAAAAGAAACACCAAAGAATCCAAGGGGTGATTCGGCAAAGGTACCTGCTGTGCTACAAACGGAAGTGTTTCCCACTTCACAGGCTGCCCGGCTGCCGTCCGAAGTTTAGAGCTCGGAGCTGCGAGCTGCAGAGCAGCCAAAAGCACTGGCGCCAACAGCTGGGGGTGGAACCGGGAACGAGCTTCTACGGGGGCCTGTAGCAGCAAAGGCCCTCCATTGGCTGGCGAAAGAGCTGGATGGTTCCAGCGTGCCGGGGTGAATGGCTCCCGAGTCCCCACAGCTTCTGTGGTGACGACATTGCTGGGCCTGCACGGACTGTTTCCCGATGGAATGCGATGTTCTGGCTGTCTGGACTTATGTAATCTCGGCAATGGATTTAGCTTTAGTCCGAGAATCTCGAATTGAAGGCACCTATCCCCTCGCACGGCCGCTGAGTGGAGGCAACTGCGGGCAGTCACAAAGGGTGGGGGTCCACTTTCGCGGGGCAAGACCTGGAACGTCCTGGGAGCAGCACCTCTTAGGTCCCCGACAACGCCTTCCTGCCTAGAGCTGCCAACCCCACCAACAACCTACCTCTCTTCACGAGGGTCTCTTGTTGTCGTTTATCATAAAACACAACAAACCAATCTCTCTACGGCATCATCTTCTAGTCTATTTCCAACCTATTGCAGACTACGCGGGCCGGTCACTCTTTCCCTACTCTCTGCATGGTCAGAGCCACCGCTTCCCGCTAACACGCCATCTGCCGCCTCTCAACCTCTCCGTCTTCCTTAACCCATTCCCCCCCCGATCAAAGCATCAATCAACCCGTCAAGATGGCTTCCTCGAGCGTGCCCGCGAACCCGACGCCTCAGACCGTGATTGGCCTCGTCCAGAAGCTCGGCGACGCTGACCCGGACTTCCGCTTCATGTCCCTCAACGATCTGCTCCAGGTTCTCGCAAACGGAAAGCCCGACTTCCTCCACCATGACTATAACGTAGCCGCGCGCACAGTCGACAGTATCATCAAGACCCTGGACGACCAGAATGGAGAGGTGCAAAACTTGGCCATCAAGTGGTGCGTGAATCCCTCCTGCCCCCTTCTGAACCGCAAGAAGCACTCGCTAACAGATGGGTAACCAACAGCCTCGGCCCCCTCGTCACAAAAGTACCGACCCCGATCATCGCGCCCATGATCGAGAAGCTTTCGGCGATAAAGCTTAAGAACTCCGTCGACAACGCCGTTCCGTCCCTCGCGCTGCGCGCCGTCATCATGGCCCTGCCAAAGCCCACACCCGGCCTGCCCCCGTCCAAAGAGGTCCAGGAGTCCTATGTCGCCGTGAGCCGGGTGCTGATCCCGCGTTTGCTGGGTCCTGGAGGCAAGGTTCAGGCGCAGTCTGGCTCTAACAACATTCAGCTCCCACCTGTGCCGCCGGGTCTGTTGAAGGTCGACAAGAACCTTAGCGCGGAATCAGTTGACATTCTCATCGAGGTCGTCAGGTGTTTTGGAGTCATGCTCTCCCCGCTTGAGGTTGAGGCGATGCAGGACGCGGTCATCAGCTTGCTGGAGAACGACAAGACATCTTCCGTCGTTAAGAAGAGGGCCGTCGTGGCGATATCTATCCTGGCGGTTCACCTGTCGGACGACCTGCTCAACCAGATGGTCACGCGCATGGCTAACAACCTAGGCAAGCGTGATATCCCCGCGGTTACGCGCCGTCTCTACATCTCCATTACCGGCTCCATGGCGAGATCGATCCCCGCACGATTCGGCACATATCTGAGCACCCTTGTGCCTTTCATCATGCAAGCTCTTAGCGAAGGCGAGCTGGAGCAGCACTTGGAGGAGATTAGCGACGGAGACGACGTCGGTCTGGACTTTAACGAGGTTCGCGAGTCTGCTTTGGTGGCACTGGAGGCTTTCCTCGCAGCATGCCCAACAGAAATGCGCCCCTTTACCGAAGACACTATCAAGGCGTGTCTCCGATACCTCAAGTACGACCCCAACAACGCTCAGATGGACGACGACGAGGATATGGAGGTCGATGAGGAGGAGGAAGAGGAAGATGCCGACGATGAGTTTGATGACGATGCCGGCTTCGATGACGATGATGACGCGAGCTGGAAGGTCCGTCGCTGCGCCGCGAAGGCTCTGTACACTCTCATCTCGACCCGCGGAAGCGGCGATTTGCTTGAAAATGGCGTCCTTTACAGCCAGGCCGGCCCTACTCTTGTCAAGAGATTCGACGAGAGAGAAGAGAATGTTCGTCTGGAGGTCATCTCCTGTCTGTCCCTCCTCGTTCGCAAGACCGGCGAGGGCATCTATCCCACCGATTTGTCACTCGACGACCAAGAGCAAGAGGCCCCGAGCCTGATCCCTGTCAGCCGGAAGCGTAGGCGCCAGAGCAGCGGCGGTGGTTCCATGGCTGCTCATGTTGCGACTGGTCTCACATCACCCACTCTCGAGCGAATTCCTTCGACCGGCCCTCGCGCCGACTTGGCTCGCTTCACCCCTACGATTGTAAAGGCGTCCACAAAGTTGCTCAAGGGCAAGGTTATTCCCACTAAGCAGGCCATCATTAACCTCCTTGACGACATAATTACGGTGCAGCGCGGAGGTCTGTCTGACTACTTCAACGATGCCATTGGCCCCATCATCGAGTCGATCAAGCCTACTGGAGCCTCGGCTCTCGCTTCCTCCTTGGCCGCTTCTGGTGGTAACGCGTCTGCCACTCCCAGCACACTACGTGTTGCGGCCCTGAAGCTTACCAGTGACATTGCCAAGACTCACTCTTCAAGTCTACTCCAGCCTTACCTGACCAAGATCGTTGCTGGTGTGGTGGCGGCCGCCAATGATCGCTTTTACAAAATTTCCAGCGAAGCCATTGGCACGATTGAAGAGCTGGTCAAGGCTATTACGCCTCCTCGTTCCAAGATGACGGCGCAGAAGTTCAAGGGCGAGCTGCAAAAGCTTTTCGACACGATCATGGATCGCATCACCGCAACTGATGCCGATGCCGAGGTCAAGCAACGGGGTATTCACGCTTTGGGCGTCCTGTTGTCGAGAACGTCTGGCGCGGATGGTGCTGGCTTGATTGCTGCTGACAAGCGTCAAGCCGCCCTCGCCGCTCTGCTCGATCGTCTCAAAAACGAAACCACTCGACTTGCCGCCGTTAGAGCCGTCGATAACGTCGCCGCCTTTAGCACCAGCAGCGGGCAACTCGAGACGGCTTGGATTCGTGAGGTGGCTCTGGAGCTCGCCGGCCAACTGCGTAAGGCGAACCGATCTTTGCGCGGTTCTAGCATCCAGGCTCTGAAGCACTTGATCGTGTCTCCCACGTCCAAGGGTCAACTTGATGCAAACACCATCCAGGGCCTGGTCTCGGCTTTGGTTCCTGTAATCAGCAATCACGACACCCACCTACTGGCCCCCGCACTGCTTATTCTCGCAACTCTGGTCGAGGAGAACGCAGGCCTTGTTGTGAACCAATCCATGGTCGCGACTATCTGCACTCTTCTCAAGTCGAGTTACGCAAGCATCGTTCTGGATCAAATCTTGATTCTCGTCACCAAGGTTGGTGAGAGTGGCTCTGGCCAAGGTCTCATGCAGGGTATTCTCAAAGAAGTTAGTATCGAAGGAGACCCGGTCGTTGTTGGCAAGGTCATTGGTGCTCTTCTCGTAGCCAGCGGAAGCTCGGCTGGTGTCACGATTGATAGCTTCATCTCCGAGCTTCAGAGCAGCACGCAGAAGAGGGATGACGCTAGAATCAGTCTTGCCTTGGCAGTGCTTGGTGAAGCCGGTCTGCGACTAGGACCCAACTCTCCTCTCAAGGCGGATCTGTTCCTGAAGCAGTTCCATGAAGAGCCCGACAAGGTCTCTATCTCCGCCGCGGTAGCTCTTGGCCGTGCTGGTTCGGGCAATGTGTCCCAGTACCTCCCGGTCATCTTGGACACCATGCAGAAGGGTGGCAACACGCAGTACTTGCTGATTCAATCGATCAAGGAGATCTTGCAGCAAGTCACCGTTCTGTCCGCCGAGGTTTCCAAGTTCGCCGCGCCAATTTGGCAGCATCTGCTTTCGGCGTCTACTATCCCCGACAACCGCGTCGTCTGCGCGGAGTGTGTTGGTCGCTTGACCATTATTGATACCCAGACATTCATGCCCCAGCTCCAGGTAAGTGCTCAAGGTCACCTCTTGAAGCATTCTGCTAACAGCTTGTAGTCCCTCCTCAGAGATCAGAACCCCGACATCCGTGGCATGGCCGTGCAGGCTGTTCGATATACGCTGCCTGACAGTGACGACGCTTTCGATGCTATGCTCAAGAACGTCCTCGTTGACATGCTCCTCGTCATGCTTCAAGATACGGAGATGGACAACCGTCGCTTGGCCATGTCGACGTTGAACTCGGCAGCCCACAACAAGCCCGATCTCATTCTGCCCCACTTGGGCGAGCTGATGCCGTATGTGTTGTCCGAGTCGGTCATTAAGCCGCACTTGATTCGTGAGGTGATGATGGGTCCCTTCAAACATATGGTGGATGATGGCCTGGAAGTCCGCAAGGTAAGTATTTCGTGCTTCTCATGGGATTACGCTAACTCGCTTTGCAGAGTGCCTACGAGACGTTGTACGCCCTCATGGAGACGGCATTCTCACGGATCAACAACATTGACTTCTACGACCGTGTTGTCGCTGGTCTTAAGGACGACAATGACATTCGCAGTCTGTGCAACCTGATGGTTTCCAAGCTCATCGTGCTTGACCCTGATGAGACGGCTCGTCGCCTCGATACGATCGCCGAGGCATACCGAGCGATCCTGTCGACCAAGTTGAAGGATGGTGCTGTCAAGCAGGACGTGGAGAAGCAAGAGGAGGCCAACAAGAGCGTCCTGCGTGTGACCCTCCTGCTCGGAGACAGGCACAAGAACAAGGCGGGCTCAGGTAATGCTGTGGCCAACGCCAACGCTGGAGGCGGAAGCCAGGTGTGGAATGCTTACTGGGAGTGGGTGAACAAGGAGTTCCAAGCGTCGCTTAGAAGTCTGCGCGAGGAAAGCAAGGAAGCCCGCGTATTGTAAGCAGGGGATCTTTTGGCCGGGCTGAATACCTTCTGGCGTTAGTGAACATGGAGTAGCAGGAACTAGAACAAAGCATTACTCTATGATCGGGACTCGAGTTATCTGGGAACTATTCGTGCTGCTTCGTGAGAAATCCATGAGCGACTGAAAAGATATCCGCGCTAACCCATCCGTAACGTAAGGCTGCATCGCTGTCCGTAAGTCAGTCACTACATAATAACCGAGACAAATCGGCGAGATGCTGTGTAGCGTAACAAGCTGTGATCCGCGACATTCCGATTAGCCCCACGCAGGGCACCGTCATATTACACAAGTAAGGCTGATCGGGACAGATTTACTGTCTTCAATGATGGCGTGGGTACGCGATTCCTGTTGGGTGATGGTGTAAGCCACGCGCTTGGCGGAAAGTCATGCTTGAGCGTTATGCTGGGGCCGGCTTACGTCCATCTTCACGGGCAAGGGTTATGGTGCTCACAGGATGGAAAACTTATAAGATGAGCTACATGTTTCTAGACAAATGGTTTGGATTTAGAATAATAAGATATTTCAACTCGGTATTTTCTTTACCTTAATTGAGTGCAGCTCCTTACACAACAAATCTGAACTACTGAACGAACGACACCAAGGCAATCATCATTATTACACAACTTCAACTTACACCATCACCATCCTTCACAACACCACAACAACCAACAAAAAATCAGCCATGGCAACCTCCCGCGCCTGGACTTTCACAGCCCGTGGCGCCCCCCGCTCCGTCCTCTCCCTCACACCGCGCCCGGTTCCCACGCTTCCGCCCGCAGCCGCCGTCGTCTCAAAGTCCAAAGACAGCAGCGAGTGGCTCTCGATCAAGGTTGCCTACGCGGCTCTCAACCCAGGCGGGCACTTTTACGTGAGCATGATCCCCGCGGCCGCGAGGGCGAAGACCGCCGTGCCGGAGATGGACCTGAGCGGCGTCGTGGCTGATGTCTGGACCCCTTCTGCTTCTTCGTCTGCGACTGGAGCGAGATTTCGCAAGGGAGACCGCGTCGCTGCGTTCATCCCCGTCTCGTTCGGCTGGGCCACGGGGACGGGCGCGCTGGCGGAGCACGTCGTCCTGCCCGCCAAGTACGCCGTCGCGGTGCCGCGGGGGGTGGGGCTGAAGGGCGCCGGGAGCGTGTTGACGGCGGGGTGCACCGCGCTCACCACGGTCCGGGCCGCGGGGCTGAAGAAGGGGGGCAGAGTGCTGGTCAACGGGGCCAGCGGCGGGGTTGGGAGTTTGGCGGTGCAGATGGCGAGAGACGCCGTCGGGCCGGAGGGTGTTGTGGTTGCAGTGTGTTCGGGGAGGAATGCCGAGATGGTCAGGGGGTTGGGGGCGGACGAGGTTGTGGACTACACCGCTACCGGCAGGGTTTCTGATGTGTTGAGGGAGAGGTTCGGCGTGGAGAAGAGATTTGACGGGGTTGTGGATTGTATCGGGGTGCAGGATGTGTACGCTTCCTGCGCGGCGTATGTGGTGCCCGGGGGCGTGTATGCGGCGGTTGGGATCAAGCCGGCGGCGCAGACGTGGGGGAGCTTTTTCAAGGCTGTGTGGACGATGCAGATGAATGCTGTGTGGCCTTTGGCGGAGTGGCTTGGGGGCGTGGGGAGGGTTTGGAAGGGGACGACGATGATGGACCCTGGGAGGACGTTGATGGAGGATGTTGTGGGTATGTTGGCGGATGGGAGGGTGAAGGCTGTTTTTGATAGGGAGGTTGCGATGGAGAATGTTGTGGAGGGATATGATATTGTCGAGAGCGGGAGGGCTAGGGGGAAGGTTATTGTCAAGGTTGGAGAGGAGTGAGCTGTTGTCATAGATGGATGTGTTCGATGATTGTTTAGACTTATTACACATTGTTTATTTCTGATTAGTTGGTTAACTTCTTAGCTTGAATGAGAACTACTCTACCAACTTCATTACCCCTGTTCCTTGCGCGCGCTCCAACTTTGGTGATACTCCGAAGAAGCCTGTCAATGTCTACCGTATGACGAAATATCAACGACAACTGATTCAAATTCCTACCTCGTCCTCTTCAAACTGGTGAACCAACGTGTTTAAACCGTTTCAGCAGCTTCCTTCCCGCGTGGCCCCGTTTCTAACCTTACACTCCGTTGCGTTGACAGCGTCCACCCCGCAGTTTTTAGCCCGAAAAAGGCAAAAAAAGGGGCTTTTTACCGAAAAACCACCAAATCGCCCTAAACTTCGTCTACTAATACCTCTATGCGTACGCAATGCGCGTAAATAAAAAATATATCAATCGATAGCCCTCGATTAGGTAATTATAATAATATCTTTTTTATTCTCGCGCATTACGTACGCATAGAGTTATCTAAGTGTGAAGTTAAAGCTAATTTTGAGGGGTTTTTTAAGCGGACAGTTCAACGCAACGCGCCGGGGGTTTCGTTTTTTCTTTTTAGCGTTGCGTTAAGTGTCCGCTAACCTAGAAACCCCCTTAAAACCCCCTAAACTTCACACTTAGATAACTCTATGCGTACGTAATACGCGAGAATAAAAAAGATATCATTATAATCACCTAATCGAGGGCTATCGATTGATATATTTTTTATTTACGCGCATTACGTACGCATAGAGTTATTAAAACGTGAAGTTTAGGGGGTTTTAAGGGGTTTCTAAGCTAGCGGAAAATTTTCCTTCCGGGTCAAACTTGGGGGCGGACGCTGTCAACGCAACGGAGTGTATCTTCCTCTGCCAGCGTCTGTCCACGGAGGTGACGAAAGAGGTCCTGATCCGCATCGACATCAACACACCAGCCCCTGGTTATGTCTATAATCAAAAGCCACGACTACAGCCTTCGCGTACGCGAGCGCTGCGGCAAGAACCTGAAAGTAATTAGCATCTTTCCCCTCCAACTTGCACACACTCCTTTCGCATCCAAGGCTTACCATTATATGCATAATCTGATGACTGGCCCCAAACAGATCAAACGTCCTCGGGAACCACAACTCGGGAAACTGCCTTTATTAGCGACCATGCTCACTTTATCAGGTGCAGGAAACAAAATCTCACCTTGGCCCAGTATACAAAGACCGCCAACGCATTACACCCAGCCGTCGCCAGTATCCACGGGCCACCGACCCGCGCCCACTCTTCACCAGCCCCAAACACCAAAGCACCATGCCCGATCGGCAACACAAACGCCGCAGCGCCAAACGTGGCAAACAGCGCGGCGCGGTGGTGACCCAGATGCACGGCGCCCAGGTTCGGCCTCGTCGTCGCCGCGGCGCACAGAGCGGCAAGCGTGCCCGTCAGCAGGACGTAGGCATCGCGGGTGCGCGGCGAGCAGGGGAAGGTGTAGTGTGCCAGCGGTGCCGTCGAGCTCCACATCAGAGCCAGCACGCCGTGAAAGTCCGCTTTTATGCCGGCGAGGTAGTAGGGTTCACTGTGAGACATGAAGGTATGGAAGCTTGAAGGGGAGATGTGTTCGTGTTAGTGATGTGAGTTTAACTGTCAGGTGGATATGTGAGTCAGTCATTGGAAGGCTTTTACGTACGCAGTTGAGAGAACGAAACAGACTGTAACACCTGATGCGTAGATACTGCAGACGACGATATCTGAGGTGGAGGCGGTTGTCCATCTCGGGGAAATGGGATTGCCGAAGATGAGGAATGGAAGGGACATGAAGAGGATCGCCCCGATTATGTGTGAGTAGATGTTGACTGTCCGTTGGTTTAGTCTCAAAGTTGTCACTTGTCGTTGATCCCTGGGTTTTCTCACTCGTTTCATTGTGAACATATGTCCAGCTATGAAAGCACTCCCAGACTGAGAAGCATGCTGTTCTATGGTGGATGGTTAGTATCGCTCGAAGTTCCGGTCATGATACACACGCCAACTTACCGATAACCCGTCTTGATGTGTTCACTCCCACATCTCATACATCGTTAGCTGTCGCTTGAAGGAATGAAACAAACTCATCATGAACTCACTGCTGCCATTCCGCTAGAAAACTTGTCAGCAACTATACGCCCAAGTTTCGTCAAACGACAAACTCACGAAGCTCTTCCCATCTGAGCAGCGCGCTCACTTTCGTCTGCTTCTCCGGTGCCTCAGCCTGGCCGCCCCAACTCCGCAACCGCCTGCCGGCGCTCTCTCCGCCAAAAGCCTTCTGCAGCCTCCGTCTCAAGGCAGATGTCGAAAGAAGGGCCGCCATTTCAGTTTGAGAGAGAGTTCTGCCCGTCAAAGTCGCCCACGTCAACGTCCTCCAATCGTTCCTTACCCTGTCGACGAGAACGCAACGCAGCAATTGCGCAAAGTAATCGATCCGCAACTGACAGACGACCTAAAAGTCATCAACGGGATCCGAAGCGCTCAATTGTTTGCAAATATCTTGTATCCATCAAGCGTAAATGACTATCGCGTCGACAAACATACTGCGCAACCAGAAACGAAAAGCTTAGACATGAACGACGTTCGTCACATTTACTCCTCACCTCAAAACCCAACAATCCCCGTGCTGTTTCCTCCATGTCCCCCCTGCCGCCGCAGTCGCCGAACCAAATCCACCAACACGAAACCCGCCCCGGAAGCGCGCCGATCCGGTGTGTGTGTGGTCCCGCAGCATCGTCGCATCCGACCACCCGCTAAAAAATTGCGACGACGCTGATGCAGGCCCATGAATAATGCGCATGGCAGAACCAAGCGTGCTAAAGAAAAGAAACCAAACAGAAGAAGTCGGTTGGACAGAGCCTAAAATGCGCTAGTTGAGTTGGGTTGGGGCCAGCAGGTGGTCACTTGACGGGAGGGTGATGCGTTGCAGGGAGGGACCCTGAGTTTTTGGAGAGACCGTTGTTTCTGAGGTTCATGGTGATGTCGAAAAGTTGCGGTGTGTAATGCTAAGTCTCCAGGTTGTGGGAATGTGTTGTTTGCTCGATAGCGTGTGTCATCCGCCTACCGGGTTATGACTTTTGAGGTCCGCCTAATAGACCATGGAATATTGAGAAGAGCATTTGGAAAGCAGAAAACCAATTGACACATCAGCTCTTCCTTGAGGAACTGCTACTGAAGCCAATAATGCTGGAGAGCATTCATCTTCCTGGCTAGTGTTATTGCCCAAGCTGGGCCAGCATGAGCAGAACTGCTCACCACAATGAGACGAGGCAAATGAGTGATGCTTCTCTTCTCGTAAGAACGACTCAAGTCTGCATAGTAGACATGGTCTCATGGGACAGAAGGGCGTTCGTGTTTGGTGCCTGGTGCAATTGTCCTCGTCATCCCACATGGTCGTCTAATCAGTCGAGAATACCCTCAAAATACTCCCACAAATGACTGATGCGGACAGGTAGTCCCTGGCTTACTTCAGGATAATCTTCGTCTCGAACACGAGAAATGCTTGAGCTTACGGACATTTCAGAAATCCAAGAATAAAAAAAGTGAGAATAAGGATTATTGAAGCCACATTGTCTTTGCCGATGTGCGATGAAGTAAGTGAACTCGGGTCTTTTATAAGAAACTGAGCGTAGAATTTCCCACCATCCATGGAATGATGCCTCAGACGAGCAGCAGCGCGAAAATAACGAAAAAAAAAAAAAAAACCCCGCATTCGTTGATCTCTAGATTTGGTCTCCCATGTACACTCCATGAAAGGAAGGCATCGCACCTAATCAGAATATCCAAAAGCAAATGACTACTATTCCATGATGTCCTTACGAGGCCCATTCCCTTTGGGAGCACACTTCTTCAGCCATGTAAGAGCTGAAAGATCCCTCGTCGCTTCTTATACTTTGAAATGAAAGAGTACTCAAGACGTATAGAACACCAGCTTGGGACGCCTGAGGATGAGGCCAAGAGTCTGTCCTTTGCTGTTCCCTGCTGCCTCTGTGACTCAACTTAACCGGCATTGATGATCGGTACATGAAGACCTCTTCTGGCAAATACCGTTCTTCGAGAGCCTTGTAAATGTGTCATTAATGCCGAACGAGACATGCGGAAGCGCTGAGTATCTTGCTGACCGAGACAGATTGGTCTTGGTTGTTGTGACGATGTAGCCAAACCCCCTTCCTTCTTCCCCCAACCCCTTGTACAAAAGCACCTTTTAGGATACGATACTAGGCAATGAGACACCGCAAGAGATCAGTTGATCTGTGTCCTGGAATTACAACTCAGAGACGGCTGACAAGACTTACAGGCAAGAAGTAATTGCAGTCTACAGCATGCCATCTTTAGAGAGCATAGAATGCGGTCTTCGCGAGACTTGTCCTTACCCGCTGCCCGCTCTTCTATAGTATTCCATGCAGTAACATATTTAAAGAGCTGAGAGAACGCCCCTTGATAACAACAGTAGCTATGGGCTCTTCTCAGACACAAACAACGCCTCAAAGGTCAAAATGCTGTGTTTGCAGAAGCATATCCAAAAGTCAAGCTGGATTTTCTGTGCTCCTAAAGAAAGGCACCCAGCACGCATGGTATCCCAAGCCCTATTTAGAATTAGACAATACAAGACCCGTAGCCAAGCCAAGGTCTCCTTCATCTTGTAATAAGAACAGCAACAATACCAACGTAGTTTTACGTATATCGGTCTATGTAGGTGTCATGCCAGTCTCAACAGACCCAAGCAATCCTTTCAGCCTGTCGCTAGTGGCTAAGCTTCAAAAAAGAATCTTAGAGTCAAGATCAAGTGTCCCCTTACAAGGCTGGCCAGAAGAAGTTCATGCGAACAAATCTTCATCCCTCTCAGTCGCCTACATCCACCACATATACTCAATGAATACACAGCGAACAGCTTCTCGCTGATTGAGTTATGCACTACTACAAAAGCAATTGAAAGGGGAACTACTTGACAGCAAGAAAACCACTACAATTCACAAGGCCCAAAGACAGTCACGCCCAGTAAGATTTCGTTGTCCAGAGGCCCGAACCTCTGCTGCAAACTCAGGCTGCCATCACATTACTCACAGTTCACATCATATGACTCACAATTCACACGGACACCCTCCGTGCAACTCTCTATTGTCTTACGCTGCCATCCAGAAAGTATTACCCTAGAGCATTTGCAGTAATCGCGCGATATGCCCATCACACCCCAAGCCAGCGCTTACACGTCATAATCGTCATGTAGCAAGCTATCAGAAGCACGTAGAATGCAGTGTCAATCACCTATCTGGGTTAATGCCAAGACATCGTCACTACTCCAGTGATAATCTAGTCCGCCACGAGACCACAATACCAGGCAATACTTCCGAACCAAAGGCGGATATCGATCACGTCCCGGCCAGACTCGCCTGGTCTTTGATGTCTAGTTTCAGAGGCATCCTTCTCTGTGTAACCTAGGCGCTGAGCATTTCAAATACCAGGGTACGGCCCCCTTTTCTGTGCCCCCTAAAACCCATTTGCGGGAGACAACAGACAATGATAGGTGACCAAAAGCGGCCAGCCCCTTGGACATAAGCAACGGGAATACCAGGGCTTGCCCACGGCAACGAAAACATCCAAACAAGGGGAACGCCGCGCCGTTGAGATTCCATGGCAGTGGTACACTTCTGCTTCCGGTAGGGCCCTGAAAGACGTTCAGAATCTTGATATCGACGCCTCCGTTCGGCTTGGCAAGCCTCTCGTGTAAGAGGCTCAGGCTTGACTGCGATACGCAACTTGTAACGGTTGCAGATCAGATATGTCAAGCCACCAACAGCCAGAGACCGCTGGCCAACAGTCTAGAAGACGACCTCGTGGACCAACTTTTGACTTCTGAACGCAGGCGTTTGCCAGATATGGAAGAGCTCGCCCCTAGGCGCATGGCCAACGGCATTACCGGAGCAGTGACGACGCTCCCAGACTTCTGGAACAGCACCATAAGCCATTGTAACGCTCGACTTCGACGTCCAGCCCTGTAAGGTGGTCAGCAGCGTGAGCGGGAAAACCTCACCCGCTGACACAAAGCAGGGGTCGGCCGCCGCGAAGGGATCTCAGCCCGGATGCGTGATGAGACAAAGAAATACTCTTATCAGATCCTTATATCATCTCGAGCAACGCTGACCGGCTCTGACCATCAACAACTCGGAAGATGCCCCGGGTCTAGCAACGCCCTGAAGACATTTCCCCGATCTCAAGGCGGCCGCCGACCGCCTCTTCATCTGAGAATCGGCTCGACGGGACCCAGGCCGGGCTCAGACCGTGTATTGTGGATTCGAGCGCTGCCGAAGTCGCCCGCCTGACTCGCCATCGGGCCGGGCCAGTTGGCGAGCGACTCAAGAGGCCGGAAGCAGAGAGGGGACGCCAACACCGGGTTTCTGGGATTTTGATTAATGACGAGAGAGGGTTGCTTACGTGCAGGGTTTGTTGCTCCATGCGCAGAGGTTGCCTGTGGAGCGGGGAGGTAATTAACTCGTCCAAGGAGACGAGACTGTAACCTCAAACCTCGCGATCATCCTTCGGTTGGGGTTGGAGATGTCACTGTCCACCCGCAAAAATGCCCCCAAGACCCTCTCTCGCGGGAGGATCAATTTCAGGCACGAGGCGAGGGGTGGACTTTGCGTAACGGAACCTTGCCGATCCATTCTTCCGCGGCTGAAGCTGTGTTCCGTTGAGTCGAAGGAGAAATCTTTGGCCGACATTCTAGAGCTGTCGTGGGCGACACAGACCGAATACCTGGAATGGCGTTTGGTGAAGGTTCCTCAATGATGTGCAACGCGCCCCCAGCTCCTGTCTCAGACATGTCAGCTGCTAGTGCGACCAGCTGCTGTGGAATCATCCAGGATGAAATGCCCGTTTGGGTGATTTCCGTCTTCTGAAATCTCAAGTGTAGGAAATGAACCGGTGGTATGATGGGAAAGAGGCGAGCGCCCACAGTTTGCCCATCTTCTGGTGTACTGGGCCGCGAGTCAAGACCCCCCGCCTCTCCACGATTGGAAGGAATACGATGCCCCCAATGCTACCGTGGTTTGGTCTGACGCTAAGGAAAAGAGGTTTGTGCTCAACGGCAGGGGAAAGTGACTCCTACGATGACGGCGACGAAGAACCGTTAGAACGCGTTGCAATCGCATTCGTAGATGTGTCTGAGACATTGTCGAGACTAACGAAATGGTGGACGAAGACTGCGCGCGGCTGGGCGGGTGCTGTATCCGGATGATTGAAGACGGAATCATCCCATGCTGGAAAGCAACGCATAGCTTGCGGCCAAAGAGGGTGTGCTGTCGCTGGTCGATCATCGTGACTTGCGGCCTCGGCGTGGGCTTCTCATGCAAGAATGGTGGTTGCGTGTGCTCGGGCTGGTAAGCCTGTGTTGCATCAGGAAGGAGCAGGAACGTGTCGAGTTCTTGGGCCGAAGCTATTGGTGCATGTATGTAAGCCAGCCACACGAGAATGCCCATGTTGGTGTACAAGTTGGCGGGACAAGCGGCATCGCAGCGGTTGCGCGGATCAGTCCAAGCGTGTAGTAGTAAGCTGGCCGTCGATTTTTGTCTCGTCCGAAATTGAGACTTGTAGGTGCTTTACGCTTCGCCACGCGATTGACAAGTCTCCTACGCAGATTCAGTTTGCTTAGCCGCGAGAGGAAAAAGAAAGCGAACAGCTTAAAAGTGTGGAGACCCCGATTCCACGCAGTATGACGGATCAGGGGGTGAACGAGGCACGACTAGACTTCTGGTAGCCGCAACTCTCCCCTTCGCCGTTCTTCAACCGTCTCAGGGCGGCTGGCAAGCCACATCACCGACGCCGAACAAGATGTGCAATGGGTAAGATCCCAAGACCATGGGTCGAAAGCTTCGTCTGCATGCACCCAGGCTTGAAACCTGTGAATGTTGGCTGAAGATGATTGTTTGGATAGGCTTGTTCGGACTGATACTCCATCTTGAATCGGGGTTCGGAGAAGGCTGACACCTCGGCGGTACATGCCAGATTCGAGGGGTGATATTCTCGTGATTATTGGAAGTGCCTTTGGGAAAGGCGGGAGGCTGGCGTAAAGGCTTAGGCAGCTGGAAGCGATTGCGCTTGGGAGCAGCGCAAACCCATCGGCGATGACGATACCGCCACTGATGGGAATGGGCAGCCTGGTCTGGCGTCAGCATGAAGGAATACCGTTGACACCAGGCCGTCATTCGGCCCCGGATTGGGGTGCTTTGTCCGCTCCTTAAACCCGTCTCTTATCAACCCTGATCCCAGCTGTTGCTGCTGTTGTTTGCGCTGCAAGATTGGCGACAATAGGTCAGGGGCGCATACGCTAGATGAAGCAGAAATATTACATTCAATGATAGTGCGTTTTGATTCGCAACGAGGGTTATGTTTGGGCGAGCAATGCCACCATCACTCTGGGCGTTGGCAGAAACGGCAACGGCAGATGGTGAGGGGCGAGAATCGTTATCAAAAGGCGGCGTACGTATTCATCGCAGCAGATACGGAAACCGAGATGACGCGAGAGCATGGCAACCAAACGGCCGGAGCAACCAGCTTGATGGCTCTCGGGGTGCTCCCCTCGCACGGAGGCACTTTAATCGGAATCGGGCTTACTGCCGAAGGAGAGGGGTGCCTTGGAAGAAAGACCAAACTTGCTCCCTTTGGGAGTCGACTCGGTTAGTCTTCCGCGGGCATTTCCAATTTGAAGGCGACGTCGGCTGCAACGGCTTGTCCAAAGCAGGAATTGGTCCGCAAGTGATTGCCGGAAGTTCTGCAGCAGAGTAAACAAGTCGACACCATCTCTGAGGTTTGAGTGCTGAGAGCCCTTGCTCAGTTCCGCACATGACCAGATATTTTTTGCCCGACAGGCCAGCTTTTGCCAGGGACGCCAGGGACGAGCGGCGTGGACTGGTCTAGCTCAGGAGGTGCGGATTTCAGGGCAAGGCACATTGATGGGGCCTCGGAGGTCTTGGTGCGCCGCATGCATTGCGATCTCCGCAATGGTGCAGAACCATGGCGAAGGAGCCGGCGAATCGGCGGAGTCAGGAACGGTTTGGACTGGCCACGTACAAATTTCAACCAGGCGTCGACAAAGTAGGGCCTTAGTCTATGACGGTGACTAATTGGTCAGTCCGGTCGGGCGCGGTGCGGTGCGGTGCAGGCTGAAAGTCAGAGAGGCCACATGGGCTTTAGCTTGGGTAGAGGTTAGCGTCGATGGATAATGCGATGCAACGCAATGCCATGCTAGGTATGTATGCCATGCCATGCGATTGTCTGCATGAGGTGCATATTTGAGGCGCCCGCCCGACTGCAGCGTCAACCGAGAATATGTGATTGTGCCGGCCGGAGCTGATGTTGGAATTTGGCCGGAGCTCCAAATACAGTACGCTGCAGAGTGCAGGCTGCACGCATTGCCTGCAGCGAGAAGTGCGTTTGCGTCTGCGTTTGCATCTGGGGTGAACTGATGTTGGAGGGGAGCGGCGGAATGTGTGGACGACAGGTGGGGATTCAGAAGGGACGGTTCGGTCCCTGAGATCCGCAAGGTCCGCAGGGAGGGCTTATCCGCACCTATTTCAACTTGACTGGGCACGGCCGAGGCGAAGCGCGACGTTCGTTAGGAGGACGTTTTCTCTGCGGCGGTACGAAGAAGGAATGCGAGCGTGCGAGCGAGGGGGCGACGCCAAGCTGATCCAGTATGGTTCGATAGTGATGTCTCTCAAGTAGCGGTGGGGGGGGGGGGAGCACGTATGGGGTTTCCCATCAGGCGATATGAAGGCATGTCAGTCTCTCCGACGACGGGTGGTTTTCATCGTGTCAACTGGCAAAAGGCTCCGAGAGCCCCAGTTGTTTGCGTCTTTCCCCCTTTCTTCCCGGCAGATGAGTCCGCAGGACAACGATCCGCGAGTGATATTGTGTTGCATAACGGACAGAGGCTCGTGGACTCGGATGAGGCAGACTAATACAGTATTGCGCAGTAGGCGAAGGACTAGCGCAGAGGAGGACGTAAGATCAGGTAGCAAAAGCCAGCAGCCGCGCTGGCCGTCCCTTAGCTGATGCAATGCGATTCGCGAACCAGAGTGGAACATTTTGTGGTTAGGACAGAAGAAGGGAAGAAAACCCGGTACTTCGTACAACAGAATTTGGACTCGTGCTACCCGGGATGGTGGGAGTGTCGCCCGTGCCGCTCTTTGGAAACGCGGGAGGCCCTGAAAGACGGGATGAGGTCTTGGGATGGCGGTGGGCGGGCTGGGATGATGTGTTGGGCGAAGCAGTTGATTCCGTCCTCTGGAGAGCAGGGAGTATTCGTATCTCAGGTCTATCTGTGTCTGTACCTGACACTGACGGACATGGCCCTCGTCGAGGTGAGGTCCAACGTGGAGCAGAGAGGCGAAGGTGAGTACGACTCCACATGTATCAGGCCTTCCCGCGGTGGTGCAAAGGCGCCTCGGTACCAGCCCGGCGGCGATTGATGGATGGTGTCGAGGGCGAAGAAGAGGGGAGTGAAAGGCAGCGCGGGTGTCAAGACTCCTTTTCCAGATGCGGTTCCTGGGACAGTGTTGTAGAACCAAGACGCGGGCAGCGTCCCGCTTCCCGAGATGCACTTGTCTTGTCTTGCATAGCATGGCATGGCGTGGGAAAGCAGCCTGAAACTGTACGACGGACGGTGCCTGGATGGAAGATGGAATTCAAGAAGGCAGAGACATACGTCAGTTGGGCCATGAGACGGATGTTTGGGACGATGCCATATGGGACGAGTGGTATCCGTCTTGGCCTGCCGAGACAACAAGGAGAAGTGAATGGCGCATACGTTTTAAAAGGCGTCGTTTCTTTGGCGTTGGGAATGGAGACAAAAGACTCGCAGTTGGATGAAAGGAACACTGGCAGGCTCAAAGAAGACGGCGACGGGTCGGCGAGACATTGCATCGGGTGGATCGTGGAAAGATGGTGGTTGTGTGCTGTTTTCGGACAGTCTGAAGGACGGTTGGCGCTGTTTGCAGAAGAGATGGGATAGTTTGACGGGACCTAAGCTGCTGTGTGGTCAGTGGCGACTGTTTAGTGATGAGTACCGTACGTTAGGTAGGTAGTAGTTCGTCGTCGGTCGGTGTCTGGTGATGGAGGGCAGAGAGAGGGTAGGGGGTGGGGGCTCCGTACCTGGGCAGGGACCCTGGGGGCCTTGTCACTCCGGCGCAAGAAGGTGAGGTAAGGGCCCAGGGCGTTGCATGGGGGCGGACAGGACCAAGGGCAGGCTAGCGTACCTGGCATGTTTCTCTTTTAGCGATGGAAGTTTTCGAGTGTTTCCGCCCCTCCAGTGGAAGCGTCGCGATGCGGCCCTTGTGGTTCCTCCGAGGTGGAATTATGGGTTTGCGATGGAGCGGCAGCCAGGTTGTCACTGATGAAGCCGCGTCCTCGTCGCCCTCGCCCTCGCTTCTGGAGACTGACAAGCCCGCCCGTGACAGGGTAGCGAGAGTGAAGAGACAGGTTTGAGCCGTGGCAGTGGACACGGGTCGAGATGTCTCCTTGGGCCTTCTCCATTCTAGACCCCCGATATCCATCGTCATTGGGCAAGAGGAAATGGCAGTCGAGGCTGCCCCAAGATGCAGGACAAGAGGAGGAAAAAAAAAAAAAAAAAAACGGGCACTGGCACTGGAAGCAGGAGCCGCAGGGGGAACCCGGTACTTGCGGGCTGCACTTGCCGTCGCAAGTACTATGGTAGCAGCTTTGGCGCAGGTACCGTTCGTTCCTTCCTACCTTGCACGTTTTTTCCTTTCCTTTCCTTTTTTTTTTTTTCTTAATTCTTCCCGTCCCCTTCCCCCCTTCCCTTCCATCTTTCTTGCTGACCCGTCCTGGCCCCCTGCCCCCTGCCCCCTGCTGCCATTCATGGCATCCCGAGTCGAGCGCGGCGAATGCACCTCGGAGGGGGGTCGGCCAGGGGTCCCAACTGCGGCCTGCACCTGCGCCTGTTCCTGCACCAGGACCGGACCTGGACTGCAGCAGCCATTGATTGTGTTTGCAAATGGGTGCAAGGACCTCCATATCTGTAATTCCCCAGGTGCTACTCTGTTTTCTGTAAAGTCCTAAATTAGGTACCTTAGCACTCCGATAGGGAAAGGAGACGAGCCCAGTGCATATGCGAGGAGTCAGTACCTTAAGGTAAGGTAGGTACGCAGTATCCGTAGACTTGCCTACTTCATCGCAGGTGGACTTGACTTGTTACTTCCATTGGGTGCAGCATGTCTGGCTCGAGGTAATTTCGCCTACTGCATACTACCGCCGCTCCTGGACCAAGGACGACGGCCTTGTACCTCTTTTCTGCTCACGTCTATCTCCTGCCACCGTCTGCGACTCCATGGAGTCCATGCCATTGCGGATTGTGTGTGGACTGTCTCCTCCCGTCTTCAGTCCCTTTGCCTGGAAGCGTAATCATACCGCGCCCCCAGATCTCTACCCACTTCATTCGCCGTTATTAACGTCAATTTCAAACAACAAGATCCCCCCTCCCCTGCCTCTGCCTCTCCATGCAGTGCTATTCGTAGCTAGACTCTGTCTGCCTCTAGGCTCAGGCTCAGGCTCAGGCGCAAGCTCTCGCTCTCTCACCGACAAGCCGCTTTCACCTTACCCTCCCGCCAAACCAAAAAGGGCCACCGCAAGGCAAGGTATCCGTACCAAATCCCTCCCAAGGGCGCCGCCGTCCGTGACGACGATAATAATACCACCACTACCTACCTAGCGGTACCTTATTACTTAGGTTACCTGACTGACAGAGACACACTGACCGTCCTTCCTGCCTCTGCTTCACCTGTCCTCACCTCACCTCCTCTTCCTCCCTCACCAAAAAGGAACCAAGTCACCGCACCGCACCGCACCGCGCCTTGCCTGCCTTAGTAACCCTCACTTATTCCTTCCACCCACCCCTCCATTGTTGGCGCCGCCCCCCTCCTTCATATCCTTTACCTACCTGCCCTACGCCATCTTCTATCTCGTTTCTTCTTCCTCCAAGTCACCCGTTTCTCTGTTCCAACGCGAAGGTTGTTCATCCACGCGCAAGCCGGGGGCGCTGGGGAGATATTGGGAGCGTTTCTCTGTTCTATCCGGATACTGGTCCCTTGTGCAGAATCCGAAAAACAAAAGACGAAGAAGAAAAAAACAGCCAAACACTTCGACAATCCCTTTTGCATGCCGACTTCTTCGGCCCCGTCACACACGCAGTACCACTTTCTTCTGTCACCTGTCAAGGTACCTCACTGCATGCGCCATCGCTACCCTCTCGTCAGACACTCGACACCCACAAGGCTCGTCGGCCTCTGAACCATTCAACCACGACAGCCTGCTCTCAGGATGCCTCTTTAATCCTCTACTTATTTTGATACCCAATTCTCTTTCTCTACAGGGCGACAGTGTCCCTTCCTACCTCGCTTCACCATCTCACCCGCCTCA
Source organism: Colletotrichum siamense (assembly GCF_013390195.1). NCBI lineage: Eukaryota > Fungi > Ascomycota > Sordariomycetes > Glomerellales > Glomerellaceae > Colletotrichum > Colletotrichum siamense. Next base: position 5,351,707 of record NW_023501016.1, on the reverse strand, counting down.
CCTCGACAGGTTCCTCCACCATGGATACCTGCGAGGGGTTTCTTCTAACTCCTCCTGACCGAGGCCAAATACTGGGTCGCGCCATCTGGAAGGTATGTCTTCCCACACTATCCTCTTTGCTTTCTTTTCCCATATTTGAACATGCCTAACACCCTCGTCTCAGCCTCGATATGTCGTTGTCGGGGGCCGCAATGTTTCAAGAGAAGGCGTAACCAGCCCGACGTTCCCTCCAAGCGGCTCAACCGGCCGTATGAATGGCGCCCCTACCAAGATCCCGCCGAGGCCGATCGCGATCGACGACTACTACATCACCATCTTCAAGTCAAAGGTAAGAATCAACACGACAGAGTTCTCCGGCCAAAACCTAAGCCTTCCGAACTTGCAGGACGACTGGGAACCTTCCTATCAGTATCCCGTCAGCTCTGTCATCGACTGCCAGGTCCAAATGCTCGCCCACCGCAAACAGGGTCCTGTCTTGCCGACCCTTGTCATCACAATCAACGATAAGGAGAAGAAACGTCGTTCCAGCAGAGCTGCCGGCCTGATGTCCAGCAAAGAATCCTCAGCGACCACGTTATGGTTCCGGACACCTCCCGATGACCATCACATCAGCCTTCACGAATGGGCCCGCTTCATCATCTCGAGAAAGCTGCCCATGAGCCCCGAGGAGAGCCCGGCATCCCCTTCTTTCACGAACCCATTTTCGCCCCAGCAGCGGTCCAGAGATGCTTCCGATTACTTCCCTCGTCCACCAAGCGGAAACCCAAATCCTCGTACAACTCTGCAACACAAGCCCTCGACTCAGACTTACTCGAGCCGAGACCGTCCCGTTACCTTCAGCTCCGATTCACCGAGTCTTCGCTCAAAGGCCAGCGACGTTTCATCTCCAACCAGCACCCATCACCCGGCTCACATGGGGTTTGCGCTGCCCGATCCTAACAAGTACACTACTGTACTCCCCTCCGATATACCATCTCCTATCACCACAATGAGCGACTACCAACAGAGCGACTTCATCGAGGGTTGGACAGCTGCCCAGGGAAGGTCGTCGACCGTTAGCTCTCCCATCCGCGGACGTGGCAGCGTGAGCTCTGGCGGGCCACAGCCCTTTCCTGGAGCTGACTCTAGTTCACCGCCTGCACCACGGGAGACTATCCTTGACAGGGCATTCCAGTTGAGATGCATCCCTGGATCTGAACAAGAAATCCCCGGTGAAGAGAAGCTCACGTCTTTGGCTCGCTTCGATGCTCTCATGAGGGAGGCGGACTCGAAGAGACGGGAGCAGGTGAAGAAGGCTGAGGCGGAAAAGGCTGCCATGCAGAGCGCTTTCGATATGGACGAGGATTCGTCTGAAGAAGAGGAAGATTCGGACTCAGATGACCTCGAGGGATCTCAGGACGAGTATGCGCACGAGGGAGACGTAAATGGCAACCGACACACCTTGATCCCCCCGAATGCGGCGCACGCCCTTGCATTCCTATCCACCCAGCCCGACGACATCACGTCACCTCGCTCACCAGTGATGAGGAGCTCGCCAGCCAACTTCAGCGTTCCGTTGCAGGCGCCTGCGCGCCCGCACACAGCGCACTCCAGAATGCGGCCGATGACGACGCACAGAGCATACAGCCAACCTCAGCCCACGGGCCCAGAAAGGCTTGACGTTCCAACCTCATCATCCGGTAAGATATCCGAAGAAGCTATCTTCCGAGCCAACGGGGAGAAGCGGACGTCCGGCTCCAGCGCCAAACGACTCAGCTTCACCGAGTTCACCAAGCGTCTCTCCAGCACCAGCAGCTTACTTCTCGTCCAGACCAACACGAGCGGCGGGAGCAGCTGCGGAAGCAGCGAATTCGACCCAAGTCCCTCACAGGCACCCAAAGGTACTTTGAACGCTAGAGGCGTTCCGCCGCGGCCCCGTGATATCGAGAGGGAGGAGCAAGAACGGCGCTGCGGATGGCGCACCAGCGTCGGGTTCACCGAGGGTGGCTTGATCTGATCGGCTGCCCTGTAAATCCGACCATCGACACAGTCATCTTGTTTTTTTTACTACTTTCGACTCCCGTTCGACTACTGCGATATCGGACTCGACCCAGACTTCTTCTAAGCCACCCTCACCAACTATCGATTCTATGCCCGACTCATTCACGCCGCAACATAGTTGATGTACATGTTGTACGATTTTCGATCAGACGATACCATTTATTTGCATCTCATAACGACTTATGATCTGGGTTCCATAGTCTAGGACCTGGCGTTTTTTTTTTTTTTTTTTGATATCCGTTCTTATTCGTTGTATTGCGAGAGCAATCAGCCTTTGTACATTGTTTCTGGTGTGGAGGCATTTGCGGAGGAGGCAGCATCGTCATGATGCGAAAAGTCTGTGAGACGTCATATCACGAAGGCCTGATTTATATTTCTTGAAGTAATTTACGCGTTCGGATGAACATATAGATACGTTGTAGTACAAAGTGAACGACACACTTGAACGAAAAGCTAATGAAATATGGCTCTTACCAAAAAACACAATGATCTCGCCCACTCATGTCATTATCTCCCTTGGCAACCGGGAGCAAAGTGTCCTTCATTTCACGCACCCTTTTACTCGACTCAAGTCCCCTGAAATTGTCATCAACCAGCGTTCCCGGGCATTACAGAGCGGTCAACGGCATCCTCCGCGCCTCTCGACCCTTCCAAGTTCTTTCTCGGTAAACTGTTCGCCTGCCGCCCACTCTGCGCCCTGAGATCACCGGCAGCCCCAATTCCCGTCTCGATTCCCGCAGATCGACAACCTCAACTTCCCTCTTTGACCGCTCCTGTTCCCACTGGCCCAGTGGCCCTGCTCATCACCCGGGGGAGGGAGGGCATCGGACCTTGTCCGTTTTGTTCGTTCGAGAAAGACCCCAGGAGTTCGTCATTCCAGTGCAGATACCGGTGACGAGGGGAGAGGTGGAGGGGCGTGATGAGCAGCGGGTACGGATACGTAGGTGTTCATCCCATGTTTCTTTCACGATGGAGGAGGGCCCAGACGTTCTGGTCGAATCGTCAACTACATTCCCAGGGTGAGCGAGAGAGAGAGTCCACGTCCCCAACCCTCCATCCAATCACGCGGAGCCTATAAAAAATCTTTGTACGGAAGTACGGAGCACCCTCCCTACACCGTTGTCGCTCATCGTTCGCCACGCGGTCTAATATCGGTGGGAAGAAAACTCTTCCCTTGGCCAGCCAGCCTGCTTTTCGACTCGCGTGATGGCAGAGAAGCACGCGCCTCCTCTTCCGCAGACCTGCTCGCACTCCCTTACCCGGTCTCGGAGGGCCGTAATTGAGCCCCAAAGCATTTTTATGCAAAAAAATGTTTGAAACTACCTTATCGACGGACGCCTTGGTCGGGAAACACGGGTGAAACGGAACGAATATAATCAATTTGAATTTTTACACAATTCATTTCTGGTCCGCCCCCCCCCTTAAACACTCATAAACGCAAGGCCACGGGAGAAAACTTCTAGAACGACGGGTTCCCCGTTCGCAAGCAAGGGACACCCGGGACGATGGGTATCCCGGGATCTAATGGATTTATGGATCGGAAGCGGTGTAGAGAAAGTACGGGACTCCAGCCAGGCAGAAAGAGACTTGTTGGGAGAGTTTTTCTGGAAGACCCGACCGACGTACGGACCACCACCGTAATCCGTACATGCGAATTAACACCCCCGGCCCCGGCCTATAGGTGCGCCGAGCGGGTACGGCCGCGGCCGGGGCCGAATGTCACCCTTCATGCCACGATGCGAGCGTTTACGTGACTGGCCGGGGGATGCGGATAGATCATGTTCAGCGCATGACGGATTCATGGATCTCGTGTCGTTGTCTGGGACCTCGGATGGCTGGCTGGCCTGTGTGGGTTTCTGGGGTAATGATGGACCGGCCGTATGATATGAGCGGTGAGAGATGCAATGGCATGATGGACATGGGCATCGAGGATCGGGATGCCGCTCATGTTGACTCAAAATGAAATGTTGCTTTTGTCTTCTCACAGCTTGCGAGCATATGACACTTGTCAGCTGTGCGTGCCTCTATGAGACTATCTTGTGATGATAATGCTTTCGGGCATTTGGCTTTGGACGATTATATGTCGTCTCTAGGCCTGCATCCGACGATCTATCTGATCGAGCTTCTGATGTTCCTCCAACGCATACGCCTCATTACGTCTTTCCTAAGCGAGCTTCCCTGTCCACTCAACTCCCTTTTTTCCTGTTCGACGACGCTATCCTGCGCCTTTTGTCCCGCCCTACATTGTATTCGTCAAGTTCGCTCAAGCCTACTGAATTGGATGCCAACTGCCCATCGAGAAGACAACGTTGTCCGGTAGGCCCATTCCACCGCTGGGTAACGCCACCTATTGCAGATACTGCTGCAGTGCCTGCTGCTGCTCCGGCGTAAGACGCGTACTTATGAAGTTCACAATGGCTCCGTTGTGGCGCTGGTTGGCAGAGCTGATGTACGCGCTGACCCACGGCGCCACGGCAGTGACCTCGGGATAATCGTCACGCACAATCGGCTTGCAAGTGTTGAGTGCGGTGTACGATAGTCCGAAGCCAATGTCATCAACGTCGGCCTCAGCAATGATCTCGTCGCCAAGACCCGCAGTCATCACGGGTGGGTTCACAAGCAGTGCGAGAAGAATCTTGCAGGTGTTTGCCCAACCCTTGGCGAACTTTTGCGCAAAGGCCTGAGAGTCGCAAAGAACCTTGGTGAGAGAGATCACAGCAAGTTTGCGGTCGACAGGGCGCGCCAGCTTTTCCGTCTCACCGAGAACGAAAGTCGGGTAAACCTTGGTGAAGATGCCCTCTTGGATCTTCTCCGAGTGCTGCATGAAGTAGTCGGCGCCGTACCCGGCCTCAAGGCGGGCCGAGACGAGGTGGAAGAACCGAGCGAAACGCAGCTTCAGCGAATCGGGTGGGTTACCCTGCAACTTGGCAAATGTGAGATTTAAAATCGTGCCAAAGTACTGGTCGAGGACGCCGCTGCATTTTGAAGTTAGCGTGATTCATATGGATTTGAAGGGTCCAACGCTTACGGCTCGAATGACTTCACAACAGCCTCCAGAATGTCAAAGGCGTACAACTGGTACTTCTTGAAGTTGAGGAGGCGCTGGAAGATACCAAGGATCGCCTCGAGCTTGTTCTCCGAGACGATGTAACTGGCAGTGGCGGGAATGACGGCTGACAGAAGTCGTGTGCAAGCAGGCACGTTACCCTTGGTGTCCCACAAGCCTGCCTCGAGCAACGGGCCCAGGAAAGCCTTGTAGTTGTCGGAAATAGCATCACGAGGGCTGGACTCCAGGAGCAGCGCCAGGATCTGGAAAATGTACTGCAGAAATTCTGCGAAAGAATTAGCAAGGCGTTAAGAAGCATCATAGGGAATATCCTACCTGAGACATCTTCCACCAGAATCTGGTTGAAGGGCTCCCACAACTTCTGGTTGAAGAGTGCTGCGCTCGTTGAAGAGCAGTATCTGACAAGCGCGCCCAGTGCCTCAAAGTGGTAGTAGTAAAAGCGCGGGTTGCTAGGGTTCTGCTTGATCATGTTGGTGATAGCAATCAAGTGCGTGAGGATGCCCTCGACGAGAGGGGCCGCACCGTCCTTAATGACGATGAGGATTCTCATGACGCATCTCATCAGGAACTCATTCTCCTGCAACTTCGCAGGGGTTCTCTCCTTCTCAATCAACTTGAACAGGTGGTCGAGCAGGTCCTTCGCGAAAGGCTGAATATCCTCGCGAGGGAACATAGCCTTGCCAGAATCATCAGACAAGAAGAGAAGGCGCTCCACTGCAATTGCAGCGTAAGAGTAGACAACGTAGTTGTCCGAGGCCAGGTTCTGGATGAGAGGAGGGAACGCCAGCTTCCATTGCTCCTTCGTCAACTGGCTACGGAAGGTATGCAGATATTTGATGGCGTCAACCTTGGAAATGGGCTCAACGCCTGCGCTGGCCATCAGGTCAGACGCAATGTGCTGCTCGAAGAAGTCAACAACGTTGACCAGAGAGTTGACGGTCTTAACACCCTGAGCAGAGGTGACGGAACCCTTGGCGGCGACCGAGATGAACAGGTAGACAGCAGTGTCCTTTGCCTTCCAGTCGGTCTTGCCCTGCTCCAAGTAATGGTTGATGTACTTGTAGACAACACCAGTGACCAGTTGCTCGTACTTCTCTTGAAGCCTCCGGAGGAAATCAGTGGCAGAGCGGCGTCTGGAATCGGTGTCGGAGCCCTCCAGATCGCGACGGATAAACTCGATGGGCTCATCCTCGAAAAGCTCCAAATCAGATTCGCGCAGGGCGACGTTGGGCAAAATGACCTTCTCGACCACTTGGCCCAGAACTTCCTCGTTGGCAAAGACACCAGAATGCTGGGATGTGCCTGCAACAGCGGTCAAGAAGTGCAGGGCCTTGCTGACTAGCAAGTCGTACTTGGTCTCGGCTCCGACATTGGAAAGCAGGTTCCAAGCATTTGTGATGAAAGGCTCGGTGTACTTGCTGAAGTCCTCATCGTACTTGAGGGTGTAGAGCTCCAAAGCCTCGCAAATGTCCGCCTTGACGGTATCGACGACACTAACCTCGGTATCGTCATCGGTTTCGAGGATTGGGTTCGCGTAAGTGAGGTACTTGTGCAGGAGCTCGGAGATGGACGCCAGATGTTCTTCGAAGATGGGAGGCATGTCGTGTGACGAGAGATCGTAGAAGATCTTGATCATGAGACTCAGAGCATCGAACCAGTTCTTAAGAACGTCCTTGTTCTGAGCGTTCTTGGTGATCTGCTCGTCGGTTTGAACCAGGAGACGCACGAAGGGCTGGGCAAATGTGCTAATGACATGGTTGATTTCCGTGTACAGCTCGTCGGTTCTGAAGAGGGGTCGCCAGCGGACAAAGATAGAGTGGGCGACTTCGAGGACACCGATGTTGATCTTGGGATCGACGGGGGAAAACTTCTCGACGAGCTCCTGCGTCAGAGATTGCCACCGCTCCCAGAAGTCGGAGTCGGCGATGATGCTAATGGCATCGCCAAGCTGTGTTTGGATGGCGGGAGGGCAGGCAATCATCAGCCCAATAAGCTGAGACTTGATGGTTTGCACCTCATCGGCGGGGAGCTTGTAGTTTCCGTCGGCGTCAACGTAGTTGGAGCGGATGAAGTTCTTGAAAGCCAAAGCAGCAGCCAGACGAGTCTTGAGGGGCAGAGGGTCGGAAGCAACGATGTTGAGCAGTTGTAGCGAGTATTGGGGCTTGCTTTGCTCGGCCTTGAGGGCATTCTCGGCTGTTGTTCCGTTTGTTTATTAGCATGCAAAGCAAACAAAGTTGGCGGGGTAGGAAGCAACGGGGATATTTAGGTACCTTTCTTATGAGTGCTGGGGTCTAAAGTAGCGTCCAGCAGCTGGGCGATGGTGCCCATTTGGGAGGCCATCTTGACAGAGTTCGCAACGTCGAAAAGGTGTGTGGATGACGATGTGTTGGGACTTCGGACTGTCGTGGACTCTGCCTGTTCTGAACTTTTTGGGGATGGGATGTGTTGCTGTGGGGGGCGAGGCTGCTAACGGCTGCCATTTGGAAAACAGATGGAAGGTGCTGTGGGGCAACTGTCATTGGTTGGAGCCTGCTGGTAGGCACCCAGAACAGCTACATAGGTAGCAGGAGGCGCTTGGGCCGGGGGAAGACGCCGGGTTGTGTTGTCGGAAAAACCACGGCCAGCGACGGGGCGGGGTTGGCCCGTGCTTGGTGCAAGACAGGAATAGGAGCCACTTTCAGGGTTTGCTGCAAGAGAGACAAAGAGAGGAATTGCTGAAGAAACTTCCCTGGAATGAGGGAGGGTCTTCTGACGTCGTCCACGAAGGTTGGTTGGTGCCGTAGGCGGGAGCGGCTTTGTTGAGCGTGGGCTGTCTTGGAATTAGGGTAACAGGGAGATCAGATTACGGATGCTCCTGCAGAAATTACTACTGCAATCCTGTGAGACAGAGATAAGGCATATCAAACCAATTGGTGCAGTCATCTCATGTTGCCATGACTATCGTCTGAATGTATCTACTAGAGCTATTGATCTCTGGCTAAGTACCGGCCATCAGCCCCCCGTGACGTTTTGATCCGGGCCGGCGCCGACAGCGGGTCGTTCTCGGAAGGGTGGATGCCCGCCACGGAGAATGACGCCACGGCCACCTCACAGGGCAGATGACGGAATAATGTTGGTGCGAAGACACTGTGCCCCGTGGACCAGGGCCATTAAGAAGGAAGCATCCATTCCACGAGTGTCATTGGATGAGCATGAATCTCTGCGCCCGCCAGGACCTGGGACTGGATCAGCTGGCCATGTCAAGTGGGGGCATTTGACCACTCTACCGTAGACTCTCGTTCTACTCAGAATCCGCTGCCGCAGGGGTCAGTGATTGGCTACAGGCATGAATACTGTGTACCGTATATACTCAAAAAATCGGTAATCCGCACTCCCCCGGTCGACCGGGGATCAATTGGTTAGGTCAGCATTAAAACAGCGAGAGGGTCCGCAGCAGAAAACTGGATTGGCTTGACAGGGGAGGGTGCGGATTACCGATTTTTTGAGTATATACGGTACTTTGCCCCGGCTTAGCTTCTTTTAGACCCCTACACACGTCTAGTTCTAGCTTAGCTGCTCTTTGCCAGAGACTCTATAGCCAATTATATCAGTGTAATAGGCCTTTTATGGGGGCGCGGATTCTGAGTAGAACGAGAGTCTACGGTAGGACTCTTTGGCTTAGGTAAGGCTGGTAAGGTAGGTACTTGGCAGGAAACCTGCAACTGCAACGGGAAAAGAGATGCCCTGCGCACGCACTGCATCAGGGAGCTCACGAACTGTTGGTTCTTGCTGCAGGTACTTGTCGCCTTTCCTGCCCCCTAAAAAACCTGCACTACCTCCACCCCTACCGCCCCTGACCAGTGAAGGTACAGCAGCAGCAGCCCCGCCCTGCACCGACAGAGGGGATCAGCGTCCAATTTTCCTCGACGCATTTTTCTGCTGCTTCCAGATCTCTTAGTTGCACCACCAAAGAACTTCAACAGTCCGATGCGCAAGACTATGCTGTGAGAGCGCATTAGCACCTCCCGAATCCTTGGCACCGCAAACCACAGACAATCGCCGGACTGAAACCACCACACCACCGGCTCTCTCGCCTCTCAACTCACGTCCCATCGACGGTCGTTCAGTCCCCCCCCTGGCCTGACTGAGGTGGTGGTTCCAGTTGCGCCGGGGGCCTTGTTGCTTGGTGTGCGTGCGGCACCCCTCCCACTTTGTCCAACTTATTGCTCTCCCACTCCGACTCCCACTTCGGGGCTATCTGGCCTGCAGCTCGCCTCGCCGCCGTGGATGGGGTTTTCCAGACCTTCCCAGCTGAGCCGATAGCAAGTTTGCCGTAAGTATCGTCTGCAGATACCTACTTCTTGCTTCCTTTTCCCTTCTCCAGCCCACACGTCCTAGCCTGCGTACCTATCCATCTACCTTGCTCCGCAAACTAAGTTTCATCGTCATCTCCAAAGTTGTGGACCCCCATGAGGCCATCATCGTCATTAGCGATTCGAATGACAGCATCACCTCGCTCTCTTAACTACCTTTGACCACTACCACGCCGATATGAAGCACACTGTGCTACAACTCGGCTAACATGCTCCGTCGCATAGTATCCTCCAAGAACATCCCCAGCGAGTCCGACCAGTCCGACGAGCACATGTCCCCTTCGCCAGGAGATGCGCCTTCATCGCCAGACTCGAGTCGCCCTGGCGGCCTGGCGAGCGTCTTCAAAGGCTTGACGGGTGCCAAGTTGACCAAATCTCCTCCGCCGAGCCTCAAATCTACCTCGTCGATCCTCTCTCCCATCGCCGACACCGTGAATGCCACCCGCACTACCCTGACTCTGTCGCCGAACCACATGGAGTCCTTTGAGTTGCTGAAGAGCGGGAACGGCACCGCCGCCGATCGCGTTTCTGCCGCAAACTCCCTTCGATATGCCGTGTCCGAATATCCCATGAACCCTGTCCAGGATATCTGGTACGCTGCGAAGGACATGATCGATGCGACAAAGACAGATGCGGAACGTCTCGCTGGTTGGGAGCTTCTTTCAGAATGCGTCAAACACAAGGAGGCCTCGGACCTCGATCGCAAAGAGTACTTCCAAACTCTCACTGCACCCGCGAACCCGGACGATTTCCACCTACAACTGGCTGCTGTCGTGGACCTCACCAAGCATGGAAGACAGCTGAATGGTTTCGATTACGATGTGATACCTTTGCTACGAAGTTGGCTTTGCGACGCCTACAAGGCCGTCAAAGCCGCAAGGAAACAAGCTAGTCGAGATGCGAAGAAAAACACCAAATCCAGGGTCTCTGTGGCTGGAGAGGAAAAGAACCTGCATCAGCTATTCGTTTTCATCAGCGAGGTCATCAAGTTTGGATCCAACGTAGCCGATGAGGCTGCAATGTCCGGTTTGATGAAGGCGCTGGTCGGCATCTGTCTCAGCACAACTATCGAAGACGACCTACGGGCTTCAATCAGCGTTATTGATACTATTGTGACGTTCGGCACCTTGCCTGTCGAAAGCTTCAAGGAGTGTGTACTTGTGCTGGGCTCGATATTCTGCCTGGTACCAAGCCTATCCAAGACCGCATGGCACACCATATCCATATTGCTGAAATCGCACAATGGCCCCGCCGCAGTGAGAGTATTAGTCGACCTGTTGCGTCATCTCCCGCCGGACGGCACCAGCAAAGGAAAGGACACCAGGGACATCCGCGGCGTGCTCGCTGTCTTGGAGAAACTGCTCACAAAAAGCACTGAAAAGGGATACCCGCCTGTGCCCTTTGCCCTACTCATCGATGGGTTGGTTGCTGCGGTCCACAGCACGGACTCAGGCCGAGTTCACTGCGCAATTCTGAAGCTCGTCAACTCCCTGTTCCGCGACGGTGATGGAAAGCTTCATAATCTGATCATCGAGGAAGACTGGTCGAAATTACTGGATGTGGCCATGGAATGTTCAAAAAAGGCCTCACCAAACATGGTGACCGGTATCGGTTTAATAGCCCCGGAGACAGAACCTGACCGACCAGACGAAGCTATTGGCCTCGAGCTGTTGAAGCTCATCGCGCGTCTAGAAGAGTTGGCCACTAACAAGTCCGGCGATTTTGTTCAGCGACAGATAATCATCAGATTCTTCACCAACATTCATGCCCGACTTCCAGATTCTGCGGCACGGGTTGTTCTCACATACTTCCAGGAATTCCGATGCTGCTCTCCTTCGGATCTGCAGTGGGAAGAAAACTTATCTCTGGTCCTGTCGGAATTCTATGCCAATCGGAACCGAACTTCTCAGACTCGTCTTCTAGCCCTTCAGGCTGTCACCGAGTCTTACGACATGATGGACCTCATTGGAGAGGGTTTAGGCGATGACATCGTTCCGAATCTGATTAAAGACCTTCTGAGAGACATAGCTGATGAGACCAACCTGCTGGTTCTTGAGGCAGTCGTCTCATTTATGGTTTCTGTCTGTGTGTCTTCGGATCGTGAACTTTTCGACTATATCACAGACACGTTGAGAACAATTGTCATGAACGAGCGGCTCTTGTCGCCAATACCGTCGTCAACGACATCGCGGCCAACAACCCCGGTCATGGCTGATGCAGGTCCTGTCAAGAGCCATACAGCTTCTGGTGTTGTGACAAGGGGTTATGTTAAGCTTTTCATGCGATGCATGAACTTGGACGGAGCCAAAAGTCTCAAACTTTACGACGCACTTGTCAATATCGCGAAAACAAGCTCTGGCAAAACGGATGCTCGACTGGTAGCGATGAAGCTTTTGTTCCGTCTGAGAGCCGATTGGGCCAACAGGGTATTCTTGATCCAGGATACAGAGTCAGAAGGCTTGGCGGCGACATTGCAACACACAGGTTCGCTTCGAGGACGAAAGAAAAGTGAAGATGCTCAACCTGCTAGAAACACGAGAGCAGACCATGGCGCCGTATCCCGTACTACGAGAGGAATTTCCTTCAGCAGCTCGTCAACGCAAGACAGGAGCTTTCCCATGCGCTCTGCCAGCGGCGCCAAACAGACGCATCCTTACAAGCAGCTATGGGTCCTGCCTGATCCCGAGGCTTTGCCTGAGTCTCCATCTGCAATAGCAAGCCCTATACTGGTGTCTCATATCGAAGATTTGGATACGACGGTCACTGAAGAAGGCGAGACAACTGTCGTGGAGACGAAACAAATTGCATTGAACATGGAAGTATGGCTTGACGCGATTGTTCACATTGTCGAGCACGGAGGCGATTGGGAGGTCTACAGCATGGTATTGGTGCATTTGCCTTCACAACTCACGAACCATGCAATCTTCCGGGGAGCTGTGCCGCAAATCAAAGAGCTTCGGCGCGTGGTGTGTGAACAGATTCGGACGAACAACTTTCAAGAGCCGCCCAATTGTACCAGTCTGCGCCGCGCCGATGTCGCCATCTGCCTTTTCCACAGCCTGACCATGATATTGAGCTATCACGAGTTCTTCCTCAAGGACCAAGAGGACGAGATTGTGCAAGCCTTTGTCAAGGGCATATCGACTTGGGAAAGGTGCGCCAAATACTGCATCCACGCTCTGTCAATCTGTTGCCACGAATTACCTCTGTCCACCAGCAAGACTCTAGTACAAATGTTGCAGAAGATGGCGCAAATCATTACCCAACCACATGTCGCTATGCACATTCTGGAGTTTCTTGCATGTCTGAGCAGAATGCAAAATTTGTACGTCAACTTCAGGGAAGATGAGTATCGCATCGTATTTGGTATTTGCGTCAGATACCTACAGTACGTACGAGACAAGAAACAAACCCAACGAGGCAGCCTCCACAGCGAAGCAGCAACGCCAACCGGGACCTCAGCGCCAGATATTTTGCATCCAAACGCGGCAGATGACCTGCCTCAATATGTGTATGCTTTGGCATACCATGTCATTACTTTCTGGTTCTTGGCCCTGAAGCTCCCGGATCGTGCTAACCATGTTGGATGGATTGCCAAGAACTTGCTCACGGATGTCGACGGTGGACAAAATCCTGAGGAACAAGCTTTGGTCACGCTCGACTTCATGCAAAGAGTCGCTTTCGCCGACGCCGATGAATCTTCGGAAGATTTACTCTTTACGAAAGAAAGATTTGGAGAGATCCTGAAGCGCAGATGGCTCATGGGTAATAGCATCGTGACAATTGAACAGTCGACGACCACTGGGTGGTCCCAGATCACTAAGCGGCAACCTTCTGGGACGTCATCTTACATTGTCCACGAGAACTTCCGACCACGTCCGGCACACCAAGCACAGTACATATCCGATGTTTCGAGAGACGGGCAATTGACCAACAACAACATCCTGCCTAGCCACTTAATGGTGCAGTTGATGACCTCAACCCCGCAGACCGCCGACGGAGCTCGCCCAATTCCCCTTCCCGATGATGAAGCGGTGCAGAGAGCCATGAGGGTGTTTGACCGCAATTCGACTGTGGACGGACACAAGGTCGGAGTCGTTTACATTGGCGAAGGTCAAACGCAAGAAGCCGAGATTCTTGCCAACGTCTCAGGTAGTAGCGACTACGTGACGTTCCTCAACGGCTTGGGCACTCTCACAAAACTGAAGGGTTCCAAGTTCAATTCACAGGGCCTGGATAGGGAATACGACACTGACGGCGAGTACACATTTTGCTGGCGCGACAAGGTTACAGAAATGGTCTTCCACGTCACTACGCAAATGCCCACGAACCTTGAGCGAGACCCAATCTGTATCAACAAAAAGCGACACATCGGCAACGACTTCGTCAATATCATTTTCAACGATTCCGGAACGCCCTTCAAGTTCGATACTTTTCCTAGCGAATTCAACTATGTCAATATCGTCATCACTCCAGAATCGAGAGCAGGATTCCTCGCCATGCGAGAAAACCCACCAAGCGAAAAGCACCCGCCTTTCTATAAGGTGCAGGTCATGAGCAAGCCTGGTTTTCCTGAAATCTCACCAGCGTCTGAGACGAAGATGGTCAGTTTGAGAGCGCTCCCAGGTTTCATACGCTTGCTAGCGCTCAACGCGTCCGTTTTCTGTCTGGTTTGGGCAAACCGCGAAGTCGGCGAGCATATCAGTTCTTGGCGTAACCGACTCAGGGAGATCAAGCGCCTTCGTGAGAAATTTGGCCCTAAGAATGCGCCAAACACACACGCTCCACTCAACCACATCAACAGTGCCTTGACACCATCACCACCGCCCACCTCACTAGGCGGCGCTGTCGTCGGCCCCAATCCATTGGGACCGGATGCCAAATCAGCCAGCGTGCGCGACAGCTTCAGCAGCCTCCGCCGATCCTCAGTCGCCACCTTCTTCACGAGCACGAGCGAACAAACGAGCCACCGCAGCTCAATGCTCTCCACCACAACCAACGATACCGAGATTGTAACAGCCAACGGACTGGACTCTCTCGTAGAGTCGGTAGACTTTTCTAAATGGGCGTAAATACGACATCGCAAACACCATCACTCTTTTTTCCACAACGTAGCAAGCGACATACAACAAAAGTTCGGCGTGGGCGTGTTGGGTACCTAATGAAAGAACAAAAGACGCAAAACGATGTATTAAGTTCCTCGTCATATGGCATCTTTTAATGACACTTTTCTCTGGACGGGGAATGAAAGGGGCAACCATGGGGGGAAGGCGGCGGGTTCTTCGGAATGAATACCACTAAAAGTTTTCTGTTCTTTGTTTTTTACATGGATGCCTCAATCTGCATTGTATAGGTCGTGACGAAAAGACTCCCTTCCGCAAGACGTTCTTGATTTGTCTCCTCTGCAATCTTTATCCACCGTTTCAACGTCGCAATCGTGTTACCGTCGCCTTCTGAGCTCGACAGTCAATTCGGTGGACATTTGGATAGTTTTGATCACAAGCACTCTCAACCAAGTCCTTCCATCGTTGTGAGTCCAAGAAATGCTTCAATGAACGTATATATCGACAGTCAACAGGCCACCCATTCAATTCGACAAATAGCCTCAAACGGACTCGGTCGCCATGCTTAATATTTGTCTCCTTCACCTGGCTTCCGAACCCAAACACACAAACATAGCGTCGACACCCAGGCTCCCTGCCCGAGATACCCAGAATCGAGCGCGCACACAATTTGCGAGGGCATCCCGCGATTTCGTACATTCAGGAGAGCTGACTTTCGCGACACCCGAGACGTCGACGGCTAAGGACGGCGAGATCTTCGTCCTGATCCACTTACGATGGCATGTTGCTTGGTCACAGACTGTAAATGCACGATTTCTGTCACCCAGTCGATGCCGCCTCGTCCTCCTCGATGTATCCGGCTGCCACTGAGTAGGGTAATGAACGATCGAAGATTTCGACAGAACACTACCTAGACATTATCCCTTTCAAACGCCCAAGAATATAATTGAGCCTCTCGCTTTGGCGACGAAGTTCCGTCACTGGAGGTTCTCAACTACTCCTCGTCCTGCGACGGCCCATCCCCATGATTGTACACCAATCAACTGGACGCCGTGGCCACAGCTGCTGTTCGTAATTGTCTCCCTTTAGATAGTCCCCCAGTATCACTGCTCTTGGAAGACGGGCGTTGTAGTTTCTGCATCAAAAGTGATGCAAGTGGACCGGCTGGATTTGTACGCTGTCATCTGCCTAGAAATGGATAAAGGCCGAACGACGAAGTTGCTGATGGCCTGCCGCAACAGTGTGTAGGAACACGGCCGTTCTTGTTTCGCTGAATATGAGCTGCCGATACAGAAATAGTTTCTCCATTTTTATCAGCCTTCCTAAACAGCAGATCTGTGTGCCGTTGATATTACCTGCTTGCACCATCAACGGAGCCATCGCCACAACCTGTTCCAGCCTCTGTACACTTTGACGGCTGCGCAAATTCAGCTGCATCTTTTATAGTCGTGCATGTGCCTCGAGACCATGGCGATGCCTCAGCTCAATATCCTAATTATAATAGAGTCTTAGCGTGTAAACACAACTTTTATCTCCGCTGATGACTATCATCGTGACTTGATGGCGGCGATTCCTCTACAACAGACAGTCGTGTCTGTTAATCATTACTGAACCATATCAGCCCAGGAAGCTCGGGCAAGATCATCTCTGTTCAAGAAATGAAAGTCTAATGCTTCGCTTAAGCTCTCAGCAACACAGCTTTGGTTAAAAGATTGGCGATGATTGCGAGCCCTTCTGAACATGCTTAAAGGTCTCGGGCACAAAAGCAGACCACTTCAGAGGTGCTTTGGGTGCCATTCCGCGATCTCCCTCATCATTCTGTAGAAACCGAAATGAGTGTGATGCAATGATGTGCTTGGGAAAAGTATACAAACAGTCGTACACTCGAGAGGTCAAAGTGACCTTCTTCGTGCGGTAGAGGACATCGACAAGAAGAAAGTCCAATCGCAGCAGCTCCTCATGACTCGCAGATGAACGGTTGGCCTTTTGTCTACGTCGTTCAATTTCGGAGTTCCTCCGCGGCTCACGGTACATTCGATCACAGCTCGTTCAACTCTTGAGAACTGTATGCCAAAACTTCAATCACGGCTGCGCCTAGAACACAAGAACAATCAATATCTGAACACACCAACCTATAATTCTCTCCTAGAGCCCGACTGTACACTCAAACCTTACCCCTCTCGACTAGTTTCTTCTACGACTATCCCGCCTATCCCGCGTATCGTCCACCGCACCCTCCCGACTCGGCGAGGCCTAAACACCTCCCAAACCGGTAATTCTCCGAAACCTTGCAGCATCGTGGCTTCCACATCCAGAAACCAGGCAACTCCAAACGGGCCATTTGCTCCTAAGTCTCAGACCCCAATCTAAGCACCCAACGCCACACAATTCATAGCAACCAATGGCACTGCCGCTTTCACGAAACCTCAATGCCGTAGACCGCTCCAGATCAATAGGGCACAGACAATCGAAAGCCGCACGTAAAGAGTATATCTTTTGCCCTGCGTTCTTGTCGGTGGCCAAATTGTCTAAACGCGTCGACATTTCTATAGGCCTATATCATAGAACTGTCTGAACTCACCAATATAGCTGCTAGACATCCGTTTCGGCGGAGCCATGTTGGGAATTCGAGAGGCAGTTTTTAACGGAGCAGAACAGGGGGAGCCAACGAGATCCCGTTCGATGATAGGCCGATGACCACGACCATGCCAAGAACCAATTTCCAACACCAACAATCTTCACATACCCTGTCCCCTTTCTGGAGAAACGTTGCATGTTGGACTACTCCCTACTCTGTACCTTGTCGATGTTCACAAAACGACCTAGTCCGCGACGCCCTGCATGTGTCGACGTCAGCCCTTCTACCATTTGATAAGCTGGCGCGCCTCTATCTAGCCGTGCCCATTTCCTATCGGAATTTCACCACGTCGAGGACATCGAGCAAAGACAATGGCTCAAGCTGCCTGGGCAAAGCATTCGTCTTGCGGGATTATAGTTGACCAGAAACAGATAGGTCGTGACAAACCCTCATCAAAGGGTAACGTTTTGGCTTACCAGACATTACTCGATCTAGGCCA
Organism: Colletotrichum siamense; assembly: GCF_013390195.1. Classification (NCBI taxonomy): domain Eukaryota; kingdom Fungi; phylum Ascomycota; class Sordariomycetes; order Glomerellales; family Glomerellaceae; genus Colletotrichum; species Colletotrichum siamense. The sequence continues at coordinate 5,334,108 of NW_023501016.1, read as the reverse complement.
TAGAATCCATTAGAAGCTGTTGAATGGAAGCAGAGTTCGGTATTATTTGAGCCGTGTCAATCCGACAGCTCAGTCTCGCAATTATATCATAACGTTACACCGGGCGTAAATACTACCAGCAGGTATACACAATTCATCACCAAGCCCTAAGAACACACCTTCGCGGTGCCTCTTTTTCAATTCTTTAACTTCAAAAGCCTCAAGTAGTTTCTGCATATCAATATTCGTTCTAAGGCCCTAGAAACGCAAATATGCCTTGTTTACGACAAACAGTTCACAACCTTACCTAAGGCCAATCGCCATATCAACATGTTTACGCAATCCCATCGCCAGACGGAACACACATAGTCATCACGCAATTATCAACCCACCGATCACATTTCTCACCTACAATCTACGTCACAAAGACGTAAACCTCAACCCCACCTCACCCTACGGACTAAAAAAAAAAACAGCCAAGATGTCGTTTGATCTTTTGCGCAAGCGCATCTGTGTCTGGGAGGGGGGAGTAGCCCGGCACACACAATTTCAGCAATCATCAACAACTGGAACTACAAGGTCTGCCCTTCCTTGCCCTGTAATCGCCTTGGCTACCCTATTCGACCTGGGGGCCGGTGACAGAACGCACATGTACCTGTATGCAGAATGCCTTGATTGCATCCTCGTCACGGCTTAGTCACGGCTTAGTCTCAAAAGAAACGTCGAGCGAGCCATATAGCCCGCGGTTGAGTCTTGGCCCGCAACTCGCTTCTTCGGCCCACGGCATCCCGAGATGTAACTCGGGACTGCCGAGCCGTGTTTGACGAAAGGAATCCCACAAGCCAGCATATAAACACGAAATTAATACACACACACACTTCAATACCTTTTTCGCCTTCTTATCGTTTTTGGCTGCTGGCAGATAAAGCAACCAAGCAACCAGGACAAAGACTTCACCGATAGGTAAGCTACGTCTACCGATGTCTACACGAAGAATACCGGAGAGGATTCCGCGGATATAGATTCCGAACCCAGGCGGGGATCAGCAGCTCCCACGACCGCGGACCTTAACTCCGTAGCGTGACGGAGCACAAGGAAGGGGGGACAAAATGAAAAAGACCGGAGAAATTGGCCGGTGAAGCTAGCTGGGGTTCCCAGCTCCTTGGGTTCCCAATCTGTCTGCCCACGAAAGGGCTTACGGCCGACAAGATGATGGGTCATGATGTAGTTCCACTGAGTGTTAGTTCTCCTGTGCGAAAAGCCTACACAGTGTAAGTCAACCGATGGGAGTGTCAGCAACTATTCTGCCGGATGGGCGGGGGAGATACCTTCGCAATGGATCGTTGTTCTTTCCGGTCTCCGCGCCTCATCATCGAGGGGTAGGGGGAAGGCGTGACATCTATTCTCTATTCAGTCATCATTACCAGTCGATATAAAAATCCCCCAACGAATCAAGAATTGGCGTACCGCCCGAAGCGCCAGAACAGGTCGATTTTTCCACGACATGAAAAAACACCGCTCCTGCTCCTCATTCCCCCACCAAAGAGTCTTTAATGGTGGTTGGTGTAAATCAATACGTCTGCACTCTCGTGGCACACACGCTCTCACCCAAACCACCCCTGTCCTTGTCCGTCAGCAGTCCCCCCCGCTCTTCCTTCCAACAACGTCCGCTTCAATAGTTCACTTTGCGCGTCAACGTTCGTTGGCCGGCGACTACTTTGTGCGGGCCGTTAGATGGGTAACGCGTCGCCCAGGCGGACTGACATCTTTTCACAGCGGCCGCATTTCGTGCGTGTGTGATGTGAGCCTTTCCTCCGAGGGCAGGTGGGCGCAAGCAGCGAGAGAGCCGTGTGCCGTGAGGGAGAGCCGGGATTACACTAGCAGTGACCTTGGCGAAACGGAGAAAAAAAAGTAGCTAGGGTACGGTCGTGTTTAAACGGTGCTGCTCTGGCAATATTGCACGGCTGGATTGGAAATCTTTGATCGCCTTGCAGGCTTCTAAGAATCAGCGCCAGTGCCGTCAATCATCAATGACGTTACATGGCACCGGCTCGAAGTATTTTCTTCGAGAAGAATTGCGCGAGCGCCTTCGAAAACGTGTGTGGGTATCCGGCACGACAGAGTGGAACCGTTATGCCCCTATCGAACGGGCCGGTCAGTCGATTACTCTCTCTTACTGACGTCCTGTCCACATGGCGCAGGTCAGATGAGAGTCTGACCGGCACAGATTGACAAGTGAGGGGTGATCCCGTACAGCATCTCCCAGCATTCGACCGCAGAAACCGCTGCTCAGGTGCAGCCTGCTTCGAATCAAAGCTCATCTCAGCTTCCACGCACAGGTTTTGGGGCAGACCAATAACGACATTTGTGTGATTCAACCTGCATCCTGCTCTCTGTGGGATAACGCAGCCGAGCAGGACGGACCTGCGACCAGGGATCTGGGGAACAAGGATGGGACCGTGTTATTGGAGAGCTGTTTGGGTCAGTTCGTTGGCTGGGTCGCACGGAAACTTGAAAGTGGCAGCACGGAGATAATCCCGGCGATGTGACCGGGATGCCGGACGCTAACAATCCAGTGCTAGTCGGCGTGGCTCGGCTGCTCCCGGCCACCCGGCCACAGCGTTTGTTCTTCCTCCCCTAGTCTAGACGGATGGTCCGCGGGTGGTTCATGGCTTCGATCCCTGGCCACATGGGAAACGTTAGGGTCTGTGTGTAAGCTCTGCATCAGGCCATTGGGAACCCCCCTTTTTCAAACTTGGCAGCCATCGCCCAATCTACACGAGACAGTTCGAGTTGCGATATCGACCTGCCTGATCGGCGGTGCTAGAATCGGTTTCTCTTTGGCATAACCTCGGGAGTGACAGGGTGTGTCTGACAAGCTCGGGGCCGAAGGTTGATTGATGATCGTCGGTTGGGCTCCAATGACTTATTACTTGTTGCGGCTCTTAACAAAAAGATCGGGGTCCTTCACCAAATGTCTCTCCATTTACATGTTTATCGACATTTTCCGTCCCCATGCTGGTTGGGCTCGCAGAAGTACAGACAACTCCCCAAATTTTGTCATTTATGCTCAGTTGCCGTCCTCCCACTCCGGTTACTGCGGAGAAAAGGGGCGTTGAGGTTTTTGAATGTAAACCCCTTGCAAAGAAACCCGTTCGCGAGGAAAAACAGGCCTCCAAACCGCAAGAGGCAGTCTAAACCTGGCAAGCAGTGCTGTTGGTCATGGCAATCTTACCTAGGTGTCCACCCCGGGCCCCTTGCTTATGCCGGGTCAAACCCAAATTGGCGGACATTGTCTGGCTTGTTCCTCCTCAACGAGACCGAGCACAGAGGCCATATGTTAGCGGCTCATCCTGAAGAGGAGAGTGGATGTTCGGGTTCGTCAACCCTTTGATAGCATTTTGATAGCTACCCGATAGGGGAGATCCGAGGCCATTGCAGAGTATTACCATACATCGCATTGCTGACGGATGATGCCAATGATAGGTGCCACGACTGTTCATCATGTGTTCTTGTCGGACATGGTCAGCAACACAGAGGACCGCCATTGGAGCGCTCTGCTTACTGTCGAACAGCCCCTGTCTAGTGCTGCGGAGGGGGACAGCCACACTCCCAAGCAAGGAGGTTTTGTGCTGCGAATTTGACACGCACTTCAATCTTTAGGGCTCCTGGAAACAGGAACCAGGTGGTACTCGGAGCCGATGTATACAGCCGTCACTTCTGGGATAAGAGCCAGCACTAATGGTCGGCTGTCAGCCAACGGAGGAGGCACCCCGCATCCAACATGGAGGGAGCGGCCCCGGCATGCTGTGTTCATATTTTGAAGGTCATACAAAGCGACTTCATGGCGGTGAAGATTGGCGAAGGAATCGAAAGGCGTGGGTGGTGCAAATTAGCCCAAAGGCGTCGTCGGCGATTGGTATCATCTTATGTACGTGAGATCTTTGTTCAGATCTTTCGCCAACTGTCTTTGTATCTTGCCCACTCTCGAAAACCTTCGCCAGCGCGTTAGATGGGAACACGAAGTATTCGAAGGTTCTGCTTACCTAGACTTTGAAAGCCAGCATTGCCCCCTTTGACACCATCGATGAACATTTGCTGCATACCTCGGTCGGCCAGCAACTTGACACAGGTATCTAGCAATCGAATCATAACCGAGTCCCGGCTATTCACCATTTCACGATTATCATCTGGAGCGCTTTGAGTGAGCCACTGACATCGCGAGATCCTGATGGTGTTGCCACAAACCTGTGATGCAAATGCATGTTACGCCACCGACATCCGCGCCAATGGTCTTGGCCCACGGTAGGTCGTCCTCGGTTGGGCTTCCAGTGTTGGGAATGTACGTCAAAGCGACAGCCACAATAGTCTCGCCCTCTAGACCGATGACAACGTCCTCAATGTTTGGAGTGCCGTCCAGCCTCGCATATTGGTCATACCATCCCATGTTTCCCTTTCGTATCGCGTCTCTGTCTACAATTTGCAGAACTTGATGGAATTCCATAAAGTCGCACCGCCGAAAAGTTAGTCCTGCTGAGGATAGACTGGTTGCTGGCATATCGTCAAATCGGAGAAGCCAGTCCGAAACCTCCTGCCCATGCATCTGCCAGCCTCGGCGAGCAAACCATTCTTTTGCAAAGAAGTCCGACGGGACCCCGTACAGTAGGCGTGGGAAAGCCGTCCCTAGCTGAAGCCGTCTCACACCTCGAGTTCTCTGTAGCATCTTTAATGCATTGTCGTGTAGGCTCAGGCCTATACCTCGCCCTCGATACGAGCTTTTGACAATCAAGACGGCCAACGAGCCTAGAAGACTCTCCTGGTCACTGTCCGTAAATGTTGTGTATGTCGCACAGAAACCAACAATCTCTCGGGTATCGGGGTCTCTCACGACGTAGTTCATCGTATATCCATCCCGTTTAAGAAGGAGAACAAGAGCAAATTGAGGCAGGTGATATCTTGGCGGTAGACACTCTGTCCAAAGTTTGTGTATTGGCGTCATGTCCTGACCACAAACCTCCACAGGCCAATGTCGTGCTGCACTGATGATGAGATTTTGCACAGGTACGGCATTGACGGGCGGGGGTCGTTGATCTCCAAATATGATTGAAGCTGCGCTTTCGAGGTCCGATGGTGTAAATCCCCCGACTTGTACAATCGTGGCAAAGTTTTCGAGAACATCCGGATTTGCCTTGACGTTGTAACATGCCACTAAAATTTGTGGACGTTCCTCAGCCAAGGATCGCGCGGTTTCCGCCAGCTCGACCTGCGAGACATCGCCGTCTAACGGTGGCCCGGAGATGACGAAAACTATCGTTTTCGCTCTCTTTATGAACTCGGAGTGAATATTGTTGATGCCGCCTCGTTTGGTATAGGGAACATGGCGAACCATAGAATGCCGCGCAGCAATCGCACGGCCCAGCGGTTCGAATGGATCTCGATCATTTTCGGCGTTTCTGCTGTATGGGACGACAACGGGCGTGAGGAGTACAATGACATCGTCTTCCGACAGACACCTTCCAAGTGGGATACAATCCTGCTGATCCCGTAGCAACATTGCCAAAGCCCCTTGATTCGGTTTTGGACTGCTCCTCGAGCCGACGAGACGGTCGATTTGCATGTCAGGGGAGTACCTCATGTCGAATATCTCAGACACCTAAAGATCGAACTCCAGCTCATCCCTACTAAAAGGTCAGCTGAGGTTACACAACGGTTCAGGACCAATGTTGTATCATGAGTATGCTTGAATGAAGCGATGTCAATGACTGAGCTAACCTGTACAGTGAATGAGATGCCTTGCACGGCATGAGGAGCCGACAGTGCCGGCAATATCGTCCGTAGAACTGGCTGACTGAGCCTCACCAACTCGATCGAGAAGACAACAGCACTTGTACAGCCTAAAGAGTTGTCAACATCGACAAGTTGATGCGTGCTCACGCAGTAATCGTGTGGTAGGTAGCGGGAAAGGGGTTCGTCAATCCTAAAATAGCTGTGATTGAAATGATTTCTGGGCCCGGGCGCTTTTGAATTATATGCGGTATGATCGAATAGACTCAAACCTTCGCATACAGGGTTGTCCGAGGAAGTCAATAATGACTACCACTGCCGATACCGCTGAGCAAGTTGACGAGACAGGAGGCTCATGCCGAGGCAGCGTCAAGCCGAGGATGGAAGTGAGCGAATGATGCTGCCTGCTATTTCAAGTTAAAGGGCTGCGTCAGCTAACTAAAGATGATTGAGAAACGAAGTCGAAAGAGACGCAACGGAAACAGAAGGGACCCGCAAGTCTAAATGTTGACACATGCATCGTGTGGGAGGAACAGGAAGGTTACACATACCGTGACGAGCTAGCAGCAGAAAAGAGTCTAAGAGACGATGTCCTTTGGTGAGCCCTTTATCCTGATAGGCGTGGGAAGAGCACTGCATAAGGCCAGCAAAGAGTGGGGTGTGTACAAAAGGCGAGCGGCGGAGGAGACAGGGTCAGCCAGGCTGCCGGGTAGACTGAATGGAGACTGATGGGCAACGTGGATGGAGAAAATCTTGAAACGACATGCACACGGACATCATCAGCGGATTGCATAAATCCAGCGCTGAGCGACTGTAAGAAGGTAATAGCATGGTACTGTGGATGTAGGTAGGTAGGACAAGACGAGCAAAGCGCGCAAGCGGCTAATGTCCAAGGACCTCCACGCCTCATGCTGTGGGTGGTGGGTCGCAGTAACAATTAATCAATGAAGAGCGACGTGGTTCCTGGTCCGGGGGGCATCTGACTGATACAATAGCAAGTTGGCTGTGTGCGTATGCTTGTACGGACATAAAGAGTGTGTGGCCATGGACAAGATGAGGATGGAGGGACGGTGGGAAGGATGGATGGATGAACGGGTGTATCCCAATGCAACCGCCGCGGTACGGGGCGGTACTAGGTCCGTTTGCTGGGGGTCAATCTATGGATAACGGAACAACGAGGAGCGGTCTTTTACCTTGATATGCTGACCACCGGGCAAACCATGCAGCTGCCACTTAGCAACACGAGGGGCTCACATAGGTTACACAAAGTAGCTGCAGATGAATTGACTCCGGCGGGTGCAAGGTGAGATGAGAAAGGAAGGGTAAGCAGACGCCAGCGCATGACGGTCGAACGTGACACAGAGCCAAGATGATGACAGGAAACTGGCACCAGACCTCGTGAGACTTGCTGCTCGATCAACGCAGCCCCCAAACCCCCCACGGTTGATGGAGCAGGAGACTTGGAAGACTTTGCTTCAGACGTAAGTGAAAGGGTGAGGTGTCTTCTCGATTTGGGCATAAGAAGCGGGCACTTGGTGCACGAGTACCGTCGTTGAGTGCCATTCCAAGACCAACCGCAGTCTTGGAGCTCTCCAAGTACCAAATGCCCGGGGTCTGCATACAGAAAAAGGAAAGTCAAAAACGAGATTGCCGGGACAAAATAGCTCAGTCTAGGCTGTTGGTGGTGTAACTGGTGTTTGTCAGGGTGAGAAAAATAGGGTTTGCCGGGAAAATCCTACCAACAAAAGGCAGGAGAAGGAAGAGTCGGCACAACAGGGGCGGGATAATGGTAGATGTTGAGTCTCAATCGGGCGTCTCTCGGCTGTGGAGACGTCGGGCCGCGAACAATGGCACAAAACGTTGGACCCTGGGTAGGACCGGCGAGGGTCCTCGGTGACTTGATCTGGCCCTAGTATGGCAGTGATGGGCATAGGTTGCAGTCGATGGACATGTCGACAGCTGGACTTCCAACTTGCGAGATTCAACGGCGATGGAAGCGATCGACGCGGCCTGGGGGAGACAACAAGGGACGATTAGACCAGGGCTTGACATAAACGCACCAAACCCGTACCGTGGGAAGGAAAATGAAAAAGAGAGAAAAAGCGGCGTAAGTGGTAAGCAGGCTACATCACCTTGCGCAGCGATGTGGAGGCGAAGAGAAAAGGTGGTTTGGTCTGTCATGGGTGGAAGTGACGGAAGGATTCTGACGAAGCATTTTGTGTAGCATGTCTGTGAAACAACGAGGTCGGAAGCGGACGTCAGTCGGTTTCGACCCGGCTTATTGGCAAAGCAACAAAAGAGAAATACCGTTCCTTCCTGTCCACACTGTCGATTGAACAACTTCCATGCGATGCGCCAGGAGCATTTTGATGGTGTCGGAAGACGGCGGATAGTCGAGGGAGGTATGGTGCAGTGTGAGTGGAAGGAGTTGTAATACGGATACAGTTGCGGGACCAGGGGGTAGGCATCAAAGCGTAAGGTAAGGTAGGTAAGCAAGGACTTTGCTATGTGCTCCGCACCCGACGTTACGGACGGTGGGCGCCGTTCCCCAGAAGCACGGTGTAAGACGGGATAGGTGTGGGAACGGTTCGTCACCTTCAGGCTTCCATAGGTTCGGGCAGGCGCCAGTGCGTCAAAATGGACGTCCCGTCAGATACGGGCGCAGGATGGCACCTTACCTACCTTACCTTACCTAGGCACGGATACCTTACCTACCTTACCTTACCTTACCTACCTTACCTTACCTTACCTCACCTGCGGATACGGATGGAAACCCTCTTTCCTTTGCAGAACAGGTGCAGATGCGGATAGATGAGAGAAGAATTGAGCAGGCAAGAAGAGCCTAGGGAAAAGTCCGATTTCCATCTCATTTCCTTCCTCGGCATCGACATGGAAGTCTGACGTCTGCGTCTGCGTCTGCGCCTACAACACCAAGCTTCCTTGTCAATGGCCCGCCTTGTGCAACGCGAGGTGAGGCCACGACTGGGCCCTTCCAACCCTTCTTGTCGCCGTGCATCTGCTGGGAGGAGAGTCGTGCTCCTCATCTCATCTAAGACAGTGAGGAGAAATGTCCATCATCCCGAGCGCTTTCTCAATTGTCCGTCAATGAGTCGCGAAATGCCGGTACGCCTCACATATCACAAAGCCCAACTTGGACCCCAAATTCATGGCCAACTTTGGAATAAGCCCGGTCGAATGAGCGCAGGTCATGGCAGCCAAGACGGCTTGTACGCCGCTTACATACCTTTACCTGGGGTCGGTTTCGGGGCCGCAGCACGCAGCACGCAGCACGCAGCACGCAGCACGCAGCACGCAGCACGCAGCACGCAGCAAGCATTCAACGTAAGGTAAGGTAAGCAGAGCAGCATCCGCACGCATACGAATACACACTCGATGGCAAAGCCGGTGAGCCCTCTTGTGCCAATCTTGCCCTACCATCTCTTTGCCTGCAGCTCATCTCATCATGGCCATCTCCTTTCCGGTGTCACAGTGCCAATGAGCCGCGGTCAGCCAGATGCGCAAATCGGGCATGATGCGACTTCGGACCCCAATCATCAAACATGATCAGATGCTCGGATCATGAGACATATTTGCCTTTGTTTTTGCCCAGTACCTGCCAGGAGTCGCAGGCGAGAAGTAGATTCTTGCCAAGAATCTCGCCTAGCTGTTTCTCACCGAGCAATGTTCCCATTGGCACCTACCAATTTCGTGGTGTTCATGGATGGTTTTTTACCGGTGACCGAGGAGACCCCCACCCATGCTCGCCCAATCGACGGCAAGCACAGGCTTATGCTCGCTCACCCTCCCGACTGTCTTTCGTGCACCGTGCAGGTCCTCCGCGGGCCTCCTCTCCAGCCCGATTGCAGCCGACAGGAGCTCATTCCGGTTGCTGCACTGGGCCCCCGGCCGCTGAGGAACCGCAAGTGGAGCTCGTCCGGCCATTGACATCCACAACACTGTGAACCCATGCAAGGTGTGTGCGCCACTTTTTTCCCGGTCAAGGAAGACGCGCTCACCTTAGCTAGCTCTCTCACCCCGCGACGCGTCCACCACTCCGTTATTCGCGACCGAACGAGGACTACACCACCAGCCCGACCTCGGGACTGCACCACCGCTCACGGCGTCCCTGCATCTCCTGCGGTGCATTGCTCCGTTAATGCATTGGGGTTTTCCAAGGAACATAGGATACCGAAATGGCTTCACCCACAGACGACATGTCTGTAGATGGAAACAACGACATAAACCAGCTTGTAGAGGACATCGTTGAGGGTGAGTTGCACTTGCTGGATTTCATGTAAATATCAAAACACTGATCGATTCCAACTCCATAGCTTCCAAGTTACCGGCCAAGAAGCGAGCTACGGCCATTAGACCTACCGTGGACAAGGTAGCTTCATCGGCATATGAAACCGGCCTGTTGCCTGAGCCACTCAATGAGCTCATAGATCTTCTCACAAGACCAAGCTATCTGGACCAAGGCAGCCTCAACGCCTTGCTGAAGAGTCTCTACCCTGCAACCAAGCTATCAAACGATGTTGTGTGGAGGGTAGTGGGTTGCCTGGGACACGGAGAGCTCAAGCCTTCGCTGAACTTGCAGTCAAATCTGCTCAAATGGCTGATCATGGCGTACCATGTTATTGAGAATCCAGCAGTATTATCGCAAGCATATGCTGTTCTTTTCAACCTCCTCGATACAGCCGCCATCAGGTTGGATTCCCCTGGCTCACTTACTGGAAAACTCAAGGCGCTGACGCCATCCAGGCCACAGCTCTGTCATCTTCTTGCTCTCATAACACGGAGAAAGCACGTTCGACCTTTCAGGATACAACTCGTGTAAGTATGCATCGCTTTGAAGGGCGCAGGTGCAAGACTGACTTAATCGTCAGCCTAAACCTATCTCGAAATACCGGCAGCGACCCAGCTTTGACTGGTCTCCTCCGGGTATACAAGGACTACTATCCCGAAATCATCGTCAGCGATGCTCTCAGGGGCAGAGCGTCGGCGTTCAAGGTACAGCACGGTTGATTGTCCGTTTGGAAGCTTGTTCTGACACTCACAGCATCCCGACATGGAATGGAGAGAAAGATTGGATCAGATTCAGAGAGACCATTCCCAACGAACTGCCGATGTTACCGGCCAGCCTCGAAACGGCTTTAGCGTCAATCACTCTGCTTTGAGAGCTCGCGGTAGGAAGGGGACGCATCTCCCCTCAGTTCATACCTCGGCCGCTACAGAGGTGAGACCATCATGTCCGGGCAAAATGTGGTGCTCCCATGAGACTAATTTCTCCAGAACTCCGTCACACTGGAAGAGATTGATAGCGCCGACCGGCTCGCCCAAAATATTGAGAAAATCGAGCTTCCCAACCAGCTGGCAGCAGTCCTGGCAGACCCCTTGCTTCAGAAGTTCATTGCTTTGAAGAAAGATGATGCCGCCTCGAGACGTGTGATCCATTGGGTGGATGCTATTCTCGAGGACGTACTGAATGGGAATGCCGATGATAAGCTCTTCAATGAGACGATGGAGATCTTGGAAGACTATGTCACTCGGGTCAAGGTATGTGCTGTCATAGTAATCGAAGCAAACCAGTCTGACCATACAGGAAACCCCTGCCGTCGTCTTGAACTTCCTCGCTAAGCTCTTCACAACCTGGAATGGGGTAGATGCACGAGGCCCCGTTCTCAACATACTTTCATACGCACCACTCGCTTCCTTTGAAGGTATACTAAACCCGATAGTTTACCCAGTGCAGCACTGACGATTTCAGAACTTCGCAAATTCCTTTTCCAGCCGCTAGAAAGATGTCTACCACCAACGCCAAATGCCCAGCTTTCTCTTCTCAAACTCTACCAAAACCTCATTCGCCGCTGGACCTTTGTTCTCCGCTCACTCGATCCGATTCCCCCTGAAGCTCCAGTCAGCGCTTTTTACGACGTAATGGAACACGCAGGCATCATCGCTCTAAACCTGGTGCAAGCTACACCCAGCGTTGCGGTCCATGGTGCTGTGTTAGACCTCTACGAGCAGGCGGCGACCAGCATCTCCGATCCAACTCTCCAACCCCTCCTCCGCATCGCCAACCCGCCCGCGCAGCTCATATACCTCCTCTTCTTCGGCCACTCGCTGTCTAACGTGTCACGTCTATGCGCCGTCCTTGCAGTGTACAAGAAGGGTTTCGAGACCGCCATGTCCCGCCGCCAGCCGACCACGTATCAGCCCAGCTACGTTAACCACTTTAACGGCTTCCTCATGGACGTCTGTAACTGTCTCTGGCGCGGCAAGGCCTTCAATGACGCGGACAAGAATGCCCTCGGCTGCCTCAGTGCCCGTTCCGTCACCTTACGTTTGCAGCGCTACGTTGAGGATCTGGGAATGGACCTCGCGCTGCCGACGCTCTTCGGCTTCTCCTACTCGCCCGTGCTGAGTCTGCAAGCTATCGACTGCATCCGCGAACGGGAGGACAGGGCGCTGGCGGAGGATGAAGACGCCATTGCCACTAGGCACGGTGGCCCTGTCACGGCCAACAGTCTGGCGAGGTTGGCTGAAGCCCGCGGCATCCGCGTGACGTGGTCCGAGTATAGAATACAAGTGCTGCACGCGCTGGAGGGCAAGGGCTTGGGCGGCATCCCGGCGCTGATGAGGAACACGATGAAGGTCCTTATGGGCTCTCAGCCACCGAAATGAGCAAACCGCGAACCTGCATCAAATCGGCAAAGGTGTTGAGGTGCAGAGTAGTTGTGATACCCGCCGCGAGCGACTCGCAGCATCAATCGATATATGTGTATTTGATACAAAATGTGAGCGACGTCTAAATGTCTGTCTAGTTGAGTCGACGAGACTTCTATCGCCAGAGATGTAAAGCCCCCTTCTCGGTTGAAGACGCAGGGTATTAAGAGCCGTGAAAATCCTAATAGAAAAAGCCCGGGTATGCTGTTGTTGAACATTTATGCAACCAAACGCCATAGGGCGGGCAAGTTGAGAATGCCCCCCTTTTGTTTTATAACCCTCCTTCCTCTTGTGGTTATCCCTCTGGGTGTCGTTGAGAGACACCGAATGCCGCCATATGACCCAATCGTCATTTTCATGTTGAAAGAAACGCCCTTCATAATGCAGTTGAGTGCCGTCTACGCCTTGGCCCAAACCCATCGATCCTGTTGAACGCGAGAAAAACAAAACGAAACCACCTCTCCAGGCCCAATTGCAAGATTTATCGCTTGCCAGACTCGTCACCATAACCTCCGTATCCACCAGCGTCGTACGTCTTGCCCTCAGGCGCGACGCGTCCCTGGCTTCTCGGCCCACGATCCTTCAGATCCTTCCTCAACCACCCCAGCACCAGCTCGCCCAGGGTGCTGTTCCCAGTGCCCCCTTCGACATCCTTCAGGAACTTGCCCGCCGTGTCCCACTCCCTGACGGTGCCCAGGTGCATGTGCACAAGATGCGTCGGCCATCCGGCGAGGTTGTCCAGAATGTGCGTGGCGTACACGATCGTACACTCGCGGATCTCCGTCTCGCGCTTCAGCCAGCCCAGGAACTCGGCGCGGCTCAGCACATCGAGGTCAACCGTGATCTCATCCAGCAGAAGAATCGTCCACGGGCGGATGAGCCCCATGGCAAGCTGCACGCGGCGCCTCTCGCCGTCGGAAACGGCGTGCATGCGCCAGGCGGTGTCAATGTCCAGCACCGAGACGAGCTCGTCGCGGCGGTCCGGGTAGGCGTCGCCGCCGACGCTGCGGAGGAGCTCGACGACGCCGATGTCGGTGCGCACGATGGGGTTAAGGACCCATTCCAGGCCGAGGTAGGTGACGCCCTCAAGGCCCTCCTTGAAGGGGTCGACGCCGCCGATGGAGATGCCGCCCTGCGGGGCGAGGCGCTTGCCGGCGAGGAGGCGGAGGATGGTCGTCTTGCCGGCGCCGTTTGCGCCGATGAGCAGGGTGCGCGAGCGGGCAGGCACGGAGAGGGAGATGTTCTCGAGGCCTGACGAGGAGTCTGGGAACTTGTAGTTGAGGTTTGTGACCTCGATGGTTGGGGGACGTTGGGCGGACATTGTGGGCGATGTGCGTGGTGGGCGGATGCAATTGAGACTGACTGATGTTGCAGGAAGTGGGGAAGAGAGAAGTTGTGGTGAAGGAGAGTATATGCGACGAGGTTGGAAATTTTATGAGGAAAATTTAGAGTCACGATACACACCGCCCTGCAACTGAAGGCGTCATGACCCGATGGGATGAAAGGTGGGATGGTCTCACCCATCCCGAGCTAATCCTGCCCTCGTGTCGCGGGACAAGCACAGCTAGAACTCAATTGCCCCTCCATCCCAACCCCGTCGTGGCTGGGACCGACCGCCCAGGCCGGGGACCGCCGCGCGAAAGCCACAAGGGACGCAGCAGGGGATGGGCCCCTAACCCATGGCCCATTTACGCCAAAAGACGCGACTACACCAGCCCCAGGTCCTTCGACGCGTCTGCGCATCGTAGCAGCCAAGCTTTGTTCCTGCACCCGCTGCCATTGACACCCCGCGAGAGCTTCTCCCAAACCATCACCAACTCGATAATACGCTCTCGGGTCTGCAGAGTCACAGCCCCAAGATGGTGACCCTCGACGAAGCGACAGCGCTTCTACAGAAGCCGGCGTAAGTCCTCCCACCCTCCCTCTGCATCACCGTTTCATCACCCCCTGCCCAACACTGCCTTTTCATGATATCGCAACAAACGACTAACAAAGTCACGATCCAGCGACGCAGCCTCAGCCTCTTCGACCCTCGTCCGCGCCCCCTCGCAGTACAAACCTCTATCGACCTTCACCCTTCCAAAGGAGCGTTCCTACCAACAACAATATGCCGACGTCTACTTCCTGCGCCTCACCTCGATCAAACCCGCAGTCGACGCCGTCGCCGCTGAAGCCTGGGACGGCACAGTCATAGGCGGCGAGGAAGCCCGCCATGTCAACCGCGTTCTCGACGTCCGCCAGGGCGAGCTGTGTTGGGTCACCGGCACCGTCTATATGGATATGCCCCTGAAGCCCAACATTCTGGAGGACGTGTCGAAGGACGTACGTATCTCTCACATATACCAATCCCCTCTTCCTTGATGATTCCCTATGCTGACAATCCTCACAGCGTTGGATCTCCGCCCCCATCTCCACAGACCGCTACTACTCTGACGACGTCGAGAAGGACCAAATCATGCTCGAGGACGACTCAGGCCGCATCCGCCTCGTCGGCGACGTCCTCAAATCGATCCACCTGGTGACGGGCTGCATCATTGGCGTAATGGGCACCGAGAATGCCAGCGGCGAGCTCGAGGTGATCGACGTCAAGTTCCCCGACCTCGCACCTCAACCTTCCCGCTGGTCCCTCACCCAACCACCTCCATCCTCCGAAGACCACGACATGTCCGGCACAACGCCCTCCCAACAAAAGCCCTCCTCAAAGATCGCCATCGTCTCGGGTCTGTCCTTCTCCGGCACAGACGCATCCTACGCCCTCGAGCTGTCCCTGCTCCTCGAGTTCCTCCTCGGCGAGGCCCTCTCTCCCGAGACGCAGTCCCAAATCACAAACATCTCGCGCCTAGTCATCTCGGGCAACTCCATCTCCACGACGGCCGCGAACCCGGCCCTCAAGACGGACGACGCTACAAACGGCAACAAGAAGGCAACGGTGAAAAAGTACGGCTACGATGCAAGCGCGTATAACCCCCTCCCGAGTCAGCTCTTTGACGAGTTCCTCGCGGACCTGCTGCCCTCCATGCCCGTCACCCTCATGCCGGGTGCACAGGACCCTGCCAACGCGAGTTACCCCCAGCAACCGATCCACTCGGCCATGTTCCCGCGCGCAAGACCATATGCGGCTGGTCCAGATGCCAAGGAGGCCGGCTGGTTCGACACCACGACGAATCCGTGGGAGGCCGAGGTTGACGGGTGGAGGATGCTGGGCACGGGAGGTCAGAACGTCGACGATGTCTTCAAGTATGTCGACAGCGACGACAGGTTGGGTATGATGGAGGCCATGTGCAGATGGCGATGCAGCGCGCCGACGGCGCCGGATACACTCTGTGAGTCAACACCCTCTTTGCGACCCAAATATGCGTTGATCATATCTCATACGTTTCCAGGGGCATACCCATTCCAAGACAATGACCCGTTCGTGATGAAGGACGCTCCCCATGTCTTCTTCGTCGGCTGTCAGCCAGAGTTCGGAACAAGGGTAATTCAGGGTGCTGACGGCCAGACAACGCGGTTGATCACCGTTCCATCATTTTCAAAAACCAAGGAGATCGTTCTCGTTGACACGGAAACGTTGGAGGTCTCCAAGGTCAAGATTTCGGCGGCATCGTAAGGGAGAACAGGCAGCATATGTTGAGCACAAGACGGTCATGATTAGATATACCCACTGAGCTTAAGAGGATGAGGTGAAAAGCAAAAATATTGACGCTACCTAGAAGCTAGGCTCCATGCAGAAAAGCAAATCGCTGATGAGAAGACGTCCCCAAAGATCGTTACTCGCCTCTCCTAATCTGTTGACGGCGATATGGCGTGCCCCTGTGCCACTCCCGCCAGGCCAGATTGGCCTCGATCCAAAGCAATCCTTGATTCCATGACGCCCAGTAACAGAAGCAAAAGCAGCGCATCACATCGCCCTCCTCTCGATCATTATCCTGCCCCCAAGAAACATCAAAATCATCTGCACCCTCAGTCATAGTCCTGTCCCCAGAGCATATCGTCATCCTCATCTTCTTCGTCATCGTCGTCTTCGTCCCCTTCGCCCAGCATTGCCGGGCCTTGGGCCTTGTTCTTATCCTTGGGGCCGTCCCAAAAAGCGCGAATAGATTTAGGGATATTGTCCAGCTGCGCTTGTGCCTCACCGGCCGCATTGATCCTGTAGTTCTCCATCTGCAGATCACCCTTCCACGGGTCATCCTCGCCGCGGCGGGCACGTCGCACTTTCGCAGCGTACTTCATGTTGACCCGGATGCGCTTCTGCTCCTGCCTGTCCGATATGTTGACGATGATCTCGATAAACTGGCAGGGCAGACCGCGGAGCGCCTTCATCACCTCGGACGTCTTCTCGAAGAAGTTGAGGAAGGTCAGGTCGCCGGTCTCGCGGTCGCGCGAGGGCGTGATCTCGATCTCGATGGTGTGGATGCGGCACTTGATCGGCTTGAGGTTGCGGAAGACGGAGATGGCGTTGGCCATGCTCAGGAGGTAGCCCTTCTCGGTGCGGTTGGGCTCGGCGAGGATCTTGATGTGCCGGAACTTGTGGCCGTACCGGTGGATGTCGATCTCGACGTGCGGGTTCTTGGATGCGCCTGGGAGGGGCATGTCGTCGTTGTACTCGTCGTCGTCGTCGGCGTCGTAGTCGGAAGAGTACTCCTCCATGGGCGCGAGAGGGTGCTGCACCACGATCTCGTCCTCTCCATCTCCAACCTCGGAGACTCTAGCAGGCGCCGTCTCTCTGAGGAGGTAGAGGAACTTGTTCCCGCCGTAGAAGATGTCGATGGCCTCTTTCCAGATTTCGTGGGAGGTGCGAAGGATGGCGGTATCAAGGCAAGGGCGGTTTCTGGGATAGAGCGTGGACCAGCCCTGGCGGACTTGCACGGGGTTGTCGGCAACAAGAACATATCCGTAAATTTTATCCCTGATCTCGGGAGGGAATTTCATGAACCAAATCTTGCCCGTTGGCATGTCTTGATCAGTAAGGTCAATGACTGAACCATGCTTCGGCTTGGGTGGAGTTGGATCCGGACTGGGAGGACTGTAGATATCATCATCGTCGCTCTCGTCCAGAAAAGGCGTGGCACCCTTGGCCTTCTTCTTGCCCTTTCCTTTGCCCTTGGCATTCGTTGCTGCAACAGCATTCTTGGGCTCGGGGGCTTTGAAAGGAGGCGGGGTGAAAGTCATCGGAGCACCCCAGGTGTAATGAGCCGTCGACTTGGCAGCGAACGCGGCGCCGTAGTCTCGAGGGATCGGCATCTCACGCTCAGTAAAGTCATCCCATGTCTTCTTCTTGGCAGCCTTCCTGCGCTTTTGAGGGGGCTTTCGCATACCATCGTCGTCGCTGTCCGTCTCGGCGAGCTCGAAGCCGCGCTTTTGGGCGTACTTTAGAACCGCATCAGGTATTTGACGCTTGGGGGGTTTCTCAGCAGAGGCTCGCTCCTTCCCCTTCGATGACTTGCTCTTGGACTTGGAGGAACCGGTAGGAGCGGACTTGGACGAGCCAGCCGTGACGAATCTTTTCTTTCCAGAGGAAGAGGATTTGGACTTATTCCCGGGAGCCATCTTGAAGGTTTTGTTTTGTAGCTTCTGATTGTATCAGCGATTGTTGCCAGGAAGATGTCAGAAAACTTACTCAGATGAAGGGGGGTAAATGATAATATTTGGAACCGCTGGATTATATGGCCAGTGTAGATGTCGCAGTCTTTGAACCCCGTGAAATTTCACTTGCTGCCTTGTTGCTTCTTCATTCGTGAAATAAGTCTTTGTAGTGGTTTGTCTCTTGTGTTGCAAGTAAGACACTTCTGCAACGAATTAATGTCAAAGAGAGGGATATATCATGAAGGTGAGATACGAGGTTGCGACCTTCCCAATGGGTGAAGCAGAGGAAGTAGACGAGAAACTTCTGGGGCAATTGTCAACTCTCTCCAGAGTTCATGCCTCTGGTATTGGCAAGTACCTACTTGCCAAACGACCAGGTAGTTGACGAAATGAAGGAGCAAACTCCACAAACATGTATTGTAGTTTGGTGAAACTTGTGAGCCACAGACGAAAGCTTCAACGTCACAATTCAATGCCAGGAGAACGAATGAAAACCGCGAAGAGACTGACGAGGAGTGTTGTGTTGGTGGAGGATAGAGAAAGGCAAGATCCACGCTGGAGTGATAGTGTTGATATAAATGCTGGCTCAACTCCAAGAGGCAGCTTCAGAGAAGTGATGCCTTCCGTTTGCGGCCGATGTAATGACAGGAAGAGGAGGGGCGGGTGAAGTGGTGATTAGAAAGAAACATGATTCCATCTTTGGCTTCTACGATGCCAATATTGGTTATGGCAGGAGGGCCTTTTTTGAGTGATCATGGTCTTTCTGGATTCAGTTACTAATATTCACGATTTCGTTTCGACTTGTTAACTATAATACAGTCGAAAATATGGGATATGCGTTACAACTTTTATTTCAGATCGCAACAATGATCACACATTCGTTGAGATGAGGCCATCATGTTAGTTCAAAAACAGCGAAATAAAAACAGATTCGCTGGGCAAACCGAGAGACGAAATCCGTTTGCTGATGTACTGTTTATCTTCAAACGGTGAGGATGCCACGGGCTACTGTAGCCACGCAAGTCATGAAAATACAATGAACCCAAGTTGTCATACGAAAGGTGACATAACAACGTTGGCAGAAAGGATTCCATCCATCATGTTCCATAACGATCCACGTTGTCTCAAGGGCTGACTGCATACACTAGTTGGAGTTGTTGTTCTCTCATCCCACCGGGCGGCCGCTGCGACCCCTGCGAAGACCCTGTACAAGTTTGACATCCGCGCCCTTTGGTCTTTATGCCCCTCATCCTCTAACACGGCGATCCACCATCGATTACGACGCGGGGTTCTTTCAGATATCGAAATAGGTCTTATTAATTAGGAGCAATTGACCAATGATCAGAAATGATACCTAGTACCTGAATTTCGATCTAAATGTTCCGAATACGCGGCTGATTCAAGAAATCGTCCGAACTATTGTCGATCCTGGCATCGGAAGCACTTCCGCTCCCCCACCTCGTAAGTCTGGATTTTTTCAATGTACACCCGAAAGCGAAGTTCCTTTCTCTCTTCAACCATCATCTTCCATTTCGCAGATTTCTCAATGAATGCTGTTTTTGCTGTGGTTCTTAATGCGCAGTAACTTCTGATCCCCTCGTTGACTCAATTCCTCTAGCTTGAAGGATCGCCAAGTCTCCACATCCGTCACCCTAGTGCCGTAGACTCGACGTTTCCTATAAACATCGTGTCTCTACCTTCTTCGATGAACTTGGCTCTTACTTTCGTCACCGAACACAAACCACCAAATCACCTTAGACATCAACCACAATGGGCTCGCTCGATTCAGACACCAAGAAGCCATGGATCCAAACACCGTGCATTGCATCTGCACCCCTCTCTAGGATAGCAGGATGGTACGTTTCAAAAGCACCATCAACCCAAACCAACTAACGGAATGTCTCCAGCAACATCTTCCTTAAGCTTGAGAACCACCAGCCTTCGGGCTCCTTCAAGTCCCGCGGCGTCGGCAACCTCATGTTCCGCGCCGCCGCCGCAGCCCCCGGCGCAGACGTCCACTTCTACTGCTCCTCCGGCGGCAACGCAGGCCTCGCTTGTGCGACCTCCGCCATCGCCCTGAACCGCAAAGCCACCATTGTAGTGCCCATGATATCGTCGCCGCTGATGATCTCCAAGCTGCGTCTGCTGGGAGCCGAGGTCCACCAAGTCGGCGAGAACTGGCCCCAGGCCGACCGCTACCTGCGCGAGGAGCTGCTCGCCAAGGACCCTGCCGGCGTCTACGTCCCGCCCTTCGATCACCAGCACGTGTGGGATGGCGCATCGACCATTGTCGACGAATTGGTATCTCAGCTGCCAGGCAGCGACATCAACGCCATCGTCTGCTCCGTCGGGGGCGGCGGCCTCCTCAACGGACTCGCACAGGGCGTTGAGCCGGAGCGCTGGCAGGGGACGAAAGGCCGGGAACCCCGTCTTATGGCCGTCGAAACGCGGGGAGCCGACAGTCTGAATGCGAGCGTGTTGGCTGGCGAGCACGTCACCCTGCCCGGCATCACTTCAATCGCCTTTTCTTTGGGCGCCACGAGGGTCTCTCAGAGGACGTGGGAGGTCTCGCAGAAGACGCCTGGTTTCCGGAGTGTGACGGTCAGTGATGCGGAGGCGGCCATGGCAACCGTGCGCTTCGTCGATGATGCACAGCTTGTGGTTGAGGTTGCTTGCGGCGCGACAATAGCTACAGTCTATAACGGCATGTTGAGGAAGCAGCTGGGCTCGGGCATGTCGGATGAGGAATGGGCGAAGCAAAACGTTGTGCTCATCGTCTGCGGCGGTTCGAACAT
Organism: Colletotrichum siamense; assembly: GCF_013390195.1. Classification (NCBI taxonomy): domain Eukaryota; kingdom Fungi; phylum Ascomycota; class Sordariomycetes; order Glomerellales; family Glomerellaceae; genus Colletotrichum; species Colletotrichum siamense. Next base: position 5,313,241 of record NW_023501016.1, on the reverse strand, counting down.
TACACTTGAGATGTTGAATGGGTACCGTGAAAAGTTCGGCGACGCATTTGAAAGCGCATGAGACAGAAGACGATGGTCTCTTTTTAGACGATAAAATTAGATATACACTGCCAAGACATGAAATAGAAGCTGATAACCAGTATGAGACGGTGGCTTTGCCGTTCTATGTGTCTTCTTGTGTTCTATCTTCATGTGCTTCGTCTATCTCGCATAAGCCACCTCTCGCGATTCCTCCGCTGCCTTCAACCCAGCAGGAGATGCCACAAACTGACCCAAGTCATTCAGCACCATCGTGACCTCCCCAAAATAATTGACTTCTCCTTTCTGCGTGAAGCCAACTCTCTTGAATAGCGATATGCTCGCTGCGTTCCCCTCTTTGATCTTGACCATCAACCCCTTCAACTCAGCCTTTCCACTCTTGCCTTCGCCCTCAACATACTCCTTTAGTATGCGCTCTTGGTTGCGGTGAACATACAGCAGCAACGTCGTGACAGCAGCGTATCCTACACCCTTGCCGCGGTGCTCCTTCGACGCCACCATAACGTCCACTTCACCGACATAGGCCCCCTCGCCCTCTTCCTCGTCGTCGTGTGGATAAACGAAAAAGTTGATGTCGCCAATCATGCGTGCCGCCGCATCAACCTCACCAGCCTTTACGCTGGCTGCATCAGAGGCCGCATCCAGGGGTTGGCAGATGATGAAGGTGAGCTTGTCATGGGACGTCCGCCACGATTGCTGGTTCTCGTATTCCTCCTCCAGCGTCAATGGCTCAGAGGCCGTCGCTTCTTGGATATCCTGTCACAAAAATAAGCATGTGCTTGGACGAATCGGCGGGTACTTTGGTGCGGCGTTCTGCTGACCGGATCACTCATCCACTCATGATAACGCTCCACATGTCTCGCTTCGTACGGCACAAGTGTCACCGCCGGCGTCGCGATCGCTGTGCTCTTGTAAGTCCCTCACATCCAAACGACCAGCGTCAACCAAATCAGACAGTGTCCTCAAAGTACATGCCTGTATTCTCATTCAATCTCATCGTGAAGTATGCCAAGGGTGTCCGTCTCAGGCACCAGATCCCCCACTTGCACCCTCGTCACAAAAACTAAAAATGCGAGCGAAGCCGGTGAGGTGGCCAGCGTCCCCGCCCTGCGCTCCACGTCTGCGTGCTGCCGCTGTCCGAAAGGGGCAAACAAACGACCCCGTCCGCGGAAGCAGACGCACGATGGCCGCGAGGTATGGACCCTCCGAACCCCTGGAAGTCCTCAACAAGAACAAGTGTCAAGGTGCCAGAGTGGTTAATGGGCTGCCCTGCTACGGAGTGCCTCGGTTTACCGAGACAACCTAGCTGCCAGGCAGTGGCTTCGGTCGCGCAGGTTCGAATCCTGTCCTTGACGTGTTTCCTTTTTGCGCTTTTGAGAATGACCGGTTGAGTCACTCGGTGGTGTAAGTTGCGAGCCGAGTTTTTGGCTGAGGCGGAGTTAGTGCCCCGAGCTTGGTGAGCTTGGGCTTGAGTGGGTGGTCGGGTGTGTGGTCCACTAACGTCGCGTGCTGAGGTGGACAGAGATTGCGGGGTACTTAGTGGACATTCCACACTTCCAAATCCATCAACAGTCAAGGTGCCAGAGTGGTTAATGGGCTGCCCTGCTATTGTCCCTAGGATAATCGTTGTTCAGGCAGTGGCTTCGGTCGCGCAGGTTCGAATCCTGTCCTTGACGGTTTTCTTTTGATCTTCTTGATGAATCCGAGTGGCACATTCTTTTTAGACCGGTGCTGCTTTTGCTGGCCTTGCTGCTGTGTGCAGCAGGTGGTGGGTGTGCGTACTGTTCAGGACCGAGCGCAAGCCCTCGCATCTACTTACAACGAATTAATACCTACCCTATCTCGAGATATCCTGTTATTTCTGCGCAAGAAAACGTCTCATTATATACTGGCTGACTTAATTACCACCCGCTGATTTCAACAAATCAAGTTGGGAAGAAGAGACGGCTTAGTTTTTGAGAGCAGTCACGCTTTACGCCCGGCTGACCTGGAGACCTTCTCCATCGTTCATCATCATATAATTACAACATCTTACATTTCCACCAGTGATGGGGAGATTTTACATTTACATTCAATTCATACAGAACATGGAAACGCCTAGACTCATTCCTCAGCGGCCTGCGGAGGGAATAAAGCGTTCCACTTCCCTTCCTTGCCTGGATCGCGCACCGGGACACCGTATGTCAAGTCTGCGCCAAAAGTCGCATCCTGGAAGCGCCGCTTGCCGGCGTCAACACCCATGGTATCCAGCAGAAGCCCCATCTTGGTCGGCATGACAGGCTGGAGCAGAATGCCCGCCACACGCGAAGCCTCCGCGGTGTAGAAGATGCACTCGTGGAGCGTGGCTTGGTCTTTGGGATCCTTCGACTTGACCAGCTTCCACGGTGCCAGGTGGGAAATGTACTTGTTCGCCTAGAAGCCTTATTAACATATTTTCCGCAGAGCATTTCCAGGGAAGCGCGCTTACGTCGGCGAGAACATCCAGCACACCACGGATGGCAGCATTGGGATTCAACTCATCCATGCTCTTTGACATGTCAGACGCCATGCCGTTTATACTTGCTTTCAGCTTCTCACTGCTCAACAGAGAGGTGCTATCCTCTTCCGCCCACACGACAGAGCTCAACAGAGAGGCGCTATTCTCTTCTGCCCACACGACGGAGTCCCTGAGCTTCCACGTTTTGCTCTTGGCAACCCTGTTCATCAAGTTGCCCACGGTCGATTGAAGATCCTTTTGATACCGCGCCACGACCAACGAGTTCTCGTAGTCAGCATCCTGCTCGATGCCGCCGTCGCGCATCATGAAGTACCGCATCGTATCCAACCCCCATCGGTCGACGGCAAAGAAGGGGTTAACCACGTTTCCCAACGACTTGGACATCTTCTTCTTCCCCAACGTCCAATGCGCATGGCTTAGCAACTGCTTCGGCAGTGGGAGATCCAGCGCCATCAGCAGCGCGGGCCAGTAGATTCCGTGGAACCGCACGATATCTTTTCCGATGACGTGCACATCCGCTGGCCAGCCTCCCTCGTGCTCTTTCCCAGGCTGCCATGTCGGGAATCCGGCTTTCGTGAGGTAGTTGATGAGCGCGTCCACCCAGACGTAAATCGTCTGCGAGGGATCGTCCGGTACGCGAATGCCCCAGTCCAACCTCTGTACGGGTCTTGATATCGACAGATCCTCGAGGTTGTTTTGTACCCAGGCGATGACTTCCTTCTGCCTTGCCCTTGGTACGATCCAGTCCGGGTTCTCCTCGTAGAACTTCAGCAAGCGGTCCTTGAGCGCCGTCATGCGGAAGTGGTAATTCTTTTCCTCGACCCACTCGACCTCGTTGCCCGTCTCGATCGACGCCATCACCGTCCGTCCCGTCGACGGCACCAACGTCCTCTCGACCTCATTCGCGGCGTAGAAGCACTCGTCGCTCACACAATACCACCCCTCATGCTTGCTCTCGTAGATATATCCCTTCTCCTTCAGCAGGAACCAGAAATGCTGCACAGCCTCCATGTGGTCCGGGTCGGTGGTGCGAATGAAGTAGTCATTGTCCATGCCAATCACCTGCGCCAGGTCGCGGAACTTCTCGGCCGTCGAGTCGCAGAACTCTTTGGGGGCAACGCCCTGTTTGGCGGCCGCCTGCTGGACTTTGGACCCGTGTTCGTCGGTGCCGGTGCACAGGATCGCCGGCCTGCCCTTGAGGACCTGCCAGCGCTTGAGGACGTCGGCGAGGAGCATCGAGTACATGTGGCCGACATGCGGGGCTGTACATGTCCTCATTAGCTCGCAGGTCTCAGTGATTGCATCGGAACATCTTCACATACATGCATTGACGTAGAAGATGGGCGTCGTCACATAATACGGCTTTACGCTCTTGCTGTTAGAGCTCGCGAACCGTCGCAATGTCGGTCCATAGCTGCACGAGGGGCAGACCCAGGCCGGTCGCAGCGCTGGTGCATAGCGGCGAGTGCGGAAGGCCGAAGCTGCAGGTAGTCTTAATTGTCTCATTGCGGCTGTGTTCGTCAAAAAGCTACCTTTGGGAAAGCATGTCGCCGTCAAGCATGCAGGTAGATCATGAATCGAAGGGTGCGACTGATCACTGCCTCTCGAAATGTTGTGACTTTCTGAGGGCACCGTACCAATTGAGTCGGGCGATAACGGTAGAGAGCTCTTATCGGTGAAAGATCCCTGCACCCCGCCGTAATTCTGACCGAGTCCCCTTCACCTCGACATCTTTGCGACAACCTCGAGTAAACAACAACGCTGCGCATTCGAAAAAGCTCGACGTCCTATTCCACAAAACACAGTCGAAGACAGGACAACACAATGTCTCTCCCATCTCGCGAAACGGAAATGAGGGCCTCCTCAGACGGTGCGCAACCATCCAGCCCACCACCAGCAGCACCACACTGACGCAGGCGCCCTCCCCCAGCGGCCTCAAACTTCGCAGATGCCTACTACGACGCCCTCAACCGCCGCAAGCTCAAAGGCACAATGTCGCAGTTCTACACTACAGCCTGCTCAAAGTACCCCACGCCGCCCGACATCTCCGTCAACGGCGCCGTCCTCGCCAGCGGGCCCGACGAGTACACCACCCTCCTCGACACCCAGGGCCCCGATGTCCGCTACGAGATCGAGTCCCTCGACGCCCACGTTGTCAACGCGGACTTCTCCCTCGGCTGCCCCGAGCACCTCCAGGGCGGCGACAAGAACGGCGCAAAGTGCAGCGTCATGGCCCAGGTCACCGGCCGCGTCTACTACGGCAAGGGCCGCGACGCCGCCGCCAAGACGTTTAACGAGGTCTTCGTGCTGGTGCCGAACTGGGACACCTTTGGCAAGAACCCCCCGCGCGGCGTCAGGCGATGGTTGATTATGAGCCAGAACTTTCGCGCGCTGTAAGGTTGTGGGTGGATTGGCGGGCGGAGGATATACCCCAGAATGAAGACATGTCGAGACGACCTGATTGTTTCACAATTCGTAATGAGAGAGGTACGGGTAATGACATACCGGTTGCTAGAGAGCTTGCTAACTTGGCGGCAGATTTGGATTATGGACAAAAATCGGAGGTACGGGAGATCCCTGTCACTTTTCGGCAGCATGAAAGCGAGGATGACCGTCTTTTAAGAACATCCCATAAGCGTATGTCTCGGACAAGATAGCTCAATAACACATCAATTATCACACAAACGCGCTACCTATGCAAGCTGCTGCTTCCTGTACTTCCAGTATCCCGCCCTCACGGGATCCCACTTCTCCGCCAGTCGGTCGAGGTACTTGCCCGCCTCCTCCTTCTGGCCCTTCTCCGCGTACACGTCGGCCAGGAAGTCGAGCGCATGCGTACTGCGCACCTCCTCCTTGTCCTCGCCCTCTCCGATGTCGTTGACAAACTGCGCCGCGAACGCCTCTGCGGTCTCCAGTTTTCGTCCGCCCTTCACCAGCACACCCCTAAGATAGTTCCACGCAGCCTGGTTCTGCGGTGCCAACAGCGCCTTCTCCTCGACGTACTTGACCTCCCTGTCCACGATGTCTGCGGGGACCTTCGGATCGTGCTCCGTCGCGTGCGAGCCCTCCGTCGAAGCCGCTGGGTCGGAAAACACGAGGAAGAACCGGTGCGACCAGGCCGAATTGTTCCTCACGTCCTCCTCGATCCAATTCTGCGTCGACAGCAGCTCCTGCAGGTTCCACAGCCCCAGCTTGCGCACCAGGTACTGCCTGTAGCTCCACACGTGGTAGTTCTTGGTATCCTCCTCGAGCATGCGCGTGAGGAACTCCGTTTCGGACCTTCCGAAGCGCTTCACCTCGTCCGGGCTGCCCTTGATGTGGTTGTAGTGGTGGTCAAGCAGCAGCTGGCGGTGGTGCCAAATCTGGTAGTTCTTGATGTGCTCGAGCGACACCTCGTTGAGCCACTCGATCTCATCGATAACGGAAATGTCGAGCGCCTCGACGATCTTGAACCGGTACAGCCATACAGTGTAGTGTGCTGGGTTCATGGAGATAACGTGGTCCGTCAGCCGCAAGCACCGCGGGCTGTACTCTTCGGCGACCATGACGGCGCGCAGGTAGCTCATGACTAGAAAGAACGCGCACAAAGTCAGTGGGACATGATAGATGAGCAGAATCCCCGAGGCCACCATTTTCCGAAACAAGACACACACACACATCGGTGCAAGACACAAAAAGAAGAAGTGAATTATTTACCCTCAGCATAGTCCTCCGGGTAAGCGATCGTAGCCAGCGCGCCCTCGGGCTCCTCGGCGGGGATGGGCACGACGTCGTCCCACTCCGGGTCGGTCGCGTATGGCCCCATCTTCTCCCCGTAGAGCTCCTTCCTAAGCGCCGCCATCTCCCGTCGTCTCTTCCTCTCTTCGTCGATGTCCTCCTGCGTGATCTCTGTGACCTTGCCCTCGGCCGCGTCCGGAACGCCGTCTCGCGCAAACTCTCTTCGCTGAAGAAACCTGCGGTGCAACACTTCGAGCGCCGTAAGCTGCGCCTGTTTCGCGGCCCGAACGGTGAATTGGTCGATCGGGTAGTCGCCCAGGTCGCGCCCGTTCTTGTCCTTGCCCCAGTCGTAGACGACCTTCTGCTCGGCGCTTCTCGGCTTCTCGAGTCGGCGGATCGGCGGCGATTCCCTGCTGATCTGCTTCCAGAACTCGCGCTCTGCCTTGTTGGTGAGGAAGAACTCTCTGTTGGCTACACGGCGCACTAGGCTCGCGTTGACCCAGGACTGTCGCTCCGCGGGCGAGAGGGCGTGCAGACCTCCGGCTTCCTCACGTCGTCGCTCGTGCGGGTTCGTCTGGTGGTAGCGCTGGAAAGACCGCTCGTTGATCGTCTTCGGGGGTTGTTGGGTTTCAGCCGCAGCTTGCGTCTGTTGTTTGCCTATGATGGAGGGGAGACAGTCAGCTTTGGAGAACGCCATCGAATGGGATTGATGCATCAGGCCACACAGGAGCTGTGCGGCCTTGACAGCAACGTAGAGGGATAAACATCACTCCAACGTACTCTTGTTCTCAGCGTCCTTGGCTTTGGAGCTGGCCTTGGATTTGGCGGGCATGTCTGCGGCTGGCTTGGTCTATGGCGGGGTTGAGCTGGCGGCGAAGTATGTCCCGGACATGGAAAATGTTCGCCCATGGCTGCTACCCCACCACGGGAACGCCCACCTGAGACCCTTTGATCTAGCGAAGCCACCTTGGATAGCTCTGTTGCACGACATCAGGCACGACAGCAATGTTGACACAGAATTTCCGTTTGCAGCTTCAGAATAATAGAATTAAAAGGAATTTAGCACCGCAAGGTGGGCTTCTAAAATTTGCACGCCGATTATATCTGATACATAAAGCCCCCTCTCATATTCCCGTCTCCTGCGCCATTATCATGTCGTACAGCGAATAAGCTGTAGTATCAAAAACTTTTCCCGATTCTGCGCCCTGGCAAAGCCGTGAAAGTGTAGAAGCAGATTGAAGAGAGTGAGTCGCCGTGTTCTTTACCGACTCTCGACCCTCCAGAACTTCCAGCCCTCCCTCTCACCTGCACCACCGTGGACGCCTACCAGCTTCTCAACGCCCTCGTTACCATCGGCATTCAAGAAGCTGTCCAGGTCGATCTCCATACCACCTTCGTTGTCTTCCACGCCGTTCTTCAGAACAGCAGGCCAGAGCACGCCAACGCCATCGCCGCCGAGAGTTGTCTCAAACTTTTCGTAGCCTTCGTCCTCGAGTTGAGTCTCAAGCCGCACGAGCTTGTCCTTGGGCACATCGGGCTTCAGCAATGTGATAGAGCAACCGCCACCGCCAGCACCAGTCAACTTCGTCCAGCCAATGCCTTCGTGGTCGACAAGCTCTCTTATCCGCTCGAGGCGAGGGTGTGATACGCCCAAAGAGACGAGAAGTCCATGATTGATGGTCATGAGTTCTCCGACCTGTTGCAGGCTTTCCTCACTCTTGTTGTCGAACTTCTCGTCGCCGATAAGGCCGTCTGCCGTATTCGTCACCTTATCGATGGCGTCCAAAATGCTTCCGACCAATTTCGGGTGGCCGCTCTTCAACTTGGCGACCTTGGCGACCTCAAAAGCAGTTGACTTAGCCTGCTTGGTATCGACCAACAGAAGCGGTAGCTCAGGGAAATCCCACAGTGGGCGCACTGCTGGAGGCTTGTTGTAATCTGTGCGCTGGAAGACCACGGCCTTGCCTTGGGTCGCAACAGTATTGTCCACGCCTGAGGGGTTTCCGTGTATGCACATCTCGCACACGAAAGCCCATCTGTTGATTCTCTCCACTTGCAACCTAGCCTCATCAGGAGGTTGGTCGGGATGTGGGCCCGACAAGGTACGCAATTGCAAGAGAAGAGCGGCCGCCAGGCACACCGCAATGGAAGCGCTGCTACCCAAGCCTGCGCCGATGGGAATTGTTGATCTCAGAGTATACAAGCAGCCCGTAAACGATCGGTCGCCGAGAGCCAGGAAGATGTAGAGGAACGCGGAGGCCGAGTTTTGATGCACTTTCCGCACATCGTCGGGCTTGTGTGGTGAGACCTCGTTCAGATGTGGCTGAATGGCTGCGACAAGGTCTTGATCGAGCTCCGTAACCAAGTCATAGTATGACTTCTTCTTAGAGGGGTGCTGGAACGCCGCCCACGGGAGGTCGTCAATGTTCCATGTGTGGTGCAAGTCGATGTCTGGGAAGCGCAAGGAGACAGTTCTCCTGGATTTAGATAGCGAGGTTACAAGGAGATACGATCGTAGGGAGATTGCTGCGGCGATTGCGGCCTGTTGGTTTCTTAGATGTCAGTGAATGCGCCAGAAATTAGGAAAAGGGGGGGTTTCGCAACTGACCTTGCCGTGAACGACAGCGTGCTCACCAAAAACAATGACCTTGCCAGGCGCTGAGACCATGAAGGCGGGCATCATAGGACTTGATTGTTTGCGATCCATTTTGAGGCGATGGGATAAGTTGCCGTTTCCGTTCACAAAAGAGGTTGTCGGTACACCGTTGACGGCGACAGCATCCAGGGGGTTTCGCATCTCTGGAGCAAAGATAGCCATGAGCGGGTTGCGTGTGTTGAAGCTGCAACAGCAAGATTATTTGCGTGCTGCTGGAGGGGATCCGTTGTTGTCGTGCAGTCGTGGAGGAGGCGTGTTATCGGCCAAGCATAGTATCGCGGCTCAGGGTCCTTGGGCGCGGTCGTCCGTCTCTTTGGTGTAAAGAGGGGTCAATTGGTGAGTGGCACTAATAGCGGAGCGAATGGAAGGCGCAGAATGGGTCGTGATGGAGCGAGTCGGCGAGTCGTGTGGTTGTGCCAGCTCAGAAGTGAAAGTGGACGTGCCGAAAAGTCTATGGAGAAAAAGTGTTGGGAAGGAGAGGAGGGTGCAGGTGCGGTGACGGGTGACGGGTGACGATGGCGGCGCGCCAGGCGGTGGTAGCGGTGGCAGCAGCACTTAAAGGCGTAATTTGGCAAGTGTGTAATACAGTAATACAAGCACTTTTATTAGAGGAGGAGCAGGACAGGAGGGACGGGACACTCGATTCAGTTAGCCAATTTAGCTTTCCCAGGTTCCGGGGGGTGGCCGGACAAATTGGACAACGTGGTGGTGGTCCTGAGCCTGGAGATGGAGGATGGAGCCCCCCTTATCAGACAGGAAACATGGGGAAAGCAACTCAGAGAGAGGGTAGAGGTACTTACGGATACGGGAAACAGGAGTCGGGTCAATAACAAGCACAAGCTGGGCGTGATGTGGTGGAGGAGGGGAAGGGTTGGGGCGGTTGGAGGCGTGTTTGTCCAAGACACAACGACGGTAAATAAGGGTAAGAGGTCTTGGGTTTTTGCGGGTTCTAGCCGTTCTTTGTAATGTGGGAATAAAACGTGTCGCAAGTGAGACTTGATTTAGATGAGCAGAGGGGAGCGCCGGGGTTCAAGTCTGGGGGAGGAATTCTGTTGTTCAAGTCCACCGCCGGGAGGTTTTGGGAGCAATGCAATGGAAGCTCCGGTGGAGGCTTTTCGTTTTCGATGGACGGGGGAAAAGTTAGGACGAAACTGGTCGCACTCCAGACCCCAAAAGGGGGAGCAGTTGGTTCTATTCAGGGATACTGCGCATCACCAAGAAAAGTTCTTTTTTTCGGTGATGGAAGACAGGCTGCATTACGCAGAACTGATATCTGAGCCCCAGGCACTGCATATTTTCTGGCGGCCGCGTGATGTGTGAAGTGAGAAAGAGATGTGCCTGTCATCTTACAATCATCTTACTATCTGTCATCTTACCTAAAGGTACATGCTGTTGCCCCAACCAACAACCAACAGCAGGTCCTGATCGCTACTTCAAGTTGTTCCTCTAGGTACCGCCTCATAACGCGTTCAACTTGCAGGTACCCTCCATGACTGCAGCTAGGCTCCCAGGCGGCCGGCCCTCTGCGCCTTACCATTGGCCCTGCATGTTTCCCCTGGGAGACATTCCCGGTCTGGCGGGTGTTTCCCGGCAAGCACCGACCTGCGGCAGCAGGGGTATCTGCAGGTGAAAAGGGTGGCCGCCCGGGCGGTGTTGTTGTCCCTCACTCCCTGTCGAGCTGTGTTGCGTATTGTGCGCCTTACTGGGAAGAGACAGGTACTTGTGTGGCTTCCTCACCTCGGACTCTACCTCTACTTGGGCACTGGTAGCTAACCCAACACGCAGCTTCGAGAAGCAAACATCGAAAGTTCCAAAGACGACATTGGTGATTTGTTAGGTTTTCGACGGCATGGAACCTTTTCCCATTATGTGCGGCTGTTGATTGCTATGCAGTAAGCTTGGGTTGGACGAAAGCCACCGACCACGCCGTTAACGCCATCCGCCGGCAATGACTTGACAAGCTGTCAAGCTGACAAGCTCAACCATCACTTCCTTCGTCCGCCAAGCCCGTTGCTTCAGAACACACCTTACTGGCTCTTCTGGCCTTCAGCACTCCTACGAGATTGCTTCGACGATAAGATGCTGACCGGCTGTCTGCTACCGCTTCTGCCGCCCAACCCACAGCAAACATGGTCCAATTGTTTGCTTTATTGAAGAGCGAATCGCGATGACCAATGGGCGAGGGAAGCTACAGCCAATCAACACAGTGGACGGACAAAGCGGCTACCAAACCTCGGCTGGAAAGCTGCTATACGGCAGAGCTCCGTGCTTTACGATGAGCTACGGCACGAGTACCCAGCAGTCTAGATACCTTGCGCTGCGCACGCCAGCAACCTGACACATCCGTCCGATCATGACTTTCGATCATCAACGACATTTCGCCATCGGTGCGACCGAGCGTCGTTTCGTCTGAGCCTCAACGCGGGAAGGGCTGTGTGTTACTGGCTCGCTGTGTGCCCCCAACTGCTACCCGCCTGGTAAGTTGGGTCGCCTGGTTCCGTCTGGCGGTTTGCTGGTCAAGTATTGGGCAGTCCGATGCGATAGCTGCCTGCTCCCGCCCCCGACAGCGGACTCAGCATGCAGACACCGAGCAAAGCGGCTGCACCTCCGCCGCTGACGGCACCTTGCATCACGAATTCTCTCTTGCGGTTGGGTTCCAGGCTGCACTCTTGACTCTTGCCAGTTCGAGGCGGTGAAGCTGCCAGGTTTCCAGAGGAATGGCCGCCTAACTAATACCACGTCGTCACATGAGCCCTGAATGTCTCCAACTTGTCTCTCGAGTCAAGACTCGACTAGAAGAATTCCGTAATCTCATTTGGCAGCTCCGTGTCTCGGAAAGAGAACAGAACCGTTTTCTGCTGCGTACTATCTCCGACTGTTCACACCGAAGGACTCGTTTGGTTTCATGAGCCCCAAGTTGCTCGTGGAGACACAGCTATGCACTCGAGCGCCGTGAACCACCCGCTGGGATGATGAGGAACTCATCTGCAGGCGGCTTATGCCCCAGGCGGCTTATCCCCCTGCCCTACAGCGCGGAGCCTACGGAGATTGCCTTATCGATAGCATGTTGCTCCCAAATCCCCTCAGCTCGGCGAGTGAGGCGCAGGTCGCCCAGCGCATAGCGGGTCAAACCATCCGCACTCTTCTCCTTATCGTCTGGGCAGACGACTTGTCGTTGATCATCGGGACCAAGCAAACACTTGGCAGGGGCAGCGAGGTTTGAAGTAACCGTCCAGCGTCGCCGATGTGTGCAGACTGCGAACGACACTTTGGAACCAGTCATCGGGGAAGCTACCCCAACCTCAACCCCGAGTTCCAAACCGACGGGTCTCTTAGTCAAGGTTACATCCATCCTCCAAATGTTCGCTTTTGAGGGCAATCAAATCTCAATGTAACCGGCCTTCGAAACTGGGCGATTTCGGTTGTGGACTGAACATATGACCCAGCGGCATCCAGCAGGAGAACATGAAGGAAGGCCCCGAGCATCATGAATGTCGCCTTACCCACAAGCCCCTCTGCTCCTGTACCTGCGGCGCCCGAACACGACGGCGTTGCGGCTTAGCGCCAGACGGCTTTCATCTCCGTCCATCGTGGGTAATCAAAACATGCCGACGGTTGACGGGCGGTCGAGCTGAACCTAGTTATGTCTCGCAGGCTGGACAGAAGTTTATCGATAAAAACGAGGCAGCAAATCAGGGACACTGCAAAGCGGTGCGGGGTCGACCGGTTGCAGCCACTATCCGAGTCCATCCAAGTCTTCCTGAGCTTTGGCTGGTGTCTTCTTCAGAGGGGGGGAGGGGGGGGCAGGCACAATGCGACTCGAAGTCTGGGCTGTCAGACAATAGAGCTTATTAGCACCGCCCTACCTTGGGTACTTCACCTTGGGCTCGGTCTGTGCCGCAGCGCTTGTTTGTGGTCGACGTCACACCCAGACCTCTGGCCTAACGACGTCGAGACTGCAGCCTTACTGCCCCGCTGAGCTGGATCTATGAACTTGCAACCGGAATCCCTCGGAATATCCGACTTCAAGCTTCCAGTCAATAAAGGAGAATCCAAACTCCAGCTGAGCGCCGCCATTCTCTCTGCCCCAAGTTCAGATCGTAGACGAGCGATCCCAGTCACCAGCCAACCGGACTCAAGCTCACACCCCAGTATTCCCGGCCCGCACCGAACCCCGCGCGCGAGCGAAAGCAAGCTCACCATCCTAAGCCCCCGCCTAGAGCCCCAGATAACGCTCTCCTATTCCTCAGATTCGCAGCTCGAAAGACACCAATTCCTGCAAATTCTCGATCGCCTGCCACCCCACCCATCCGACAAAACATTCTGCCAAGATGGCCGTCACAGAGCTCGCACTCCTCCAATTCAAGGAGCTCCCGAACGAGGAGACCAAGGAGCTCCTCGACTACTGCCAGACGGTCCAGGACACCTGGGTTCTCCGCCAGAAGCCCGGTCTGCCGCCGAAGCGTGTGGAACGCGGCACCGCCATCCTCCAGCAGGTCGAGGACCCGAGCGTACTGCTGCTGGCCGCACAATGGGATTCTCCTGAGGCGCACCACGAGTGGATCGTCTCGCCAGAAAACCAAAACGTCATGGGCAAGCTGACGCCGCTCATCCACCGCGAGGGTCCGCGGGCAGTGCTATTCTTCCACATCGATACGCCCATATTCGTCCCGGGGCAGAGCACGCCGGCAGCAACGGCGGATAGCGAAGCAAAGACGGGGGGTGATGAAGCGGCTGCTGCCGCTGAGTCGGCAGAAGCGGAATCGAAGGACAAGGAGCCGGAAGCGCCGGCAGCTGCAGAAAACAAGGCAGAGGGCAAGAAGAAGGCCGAAGACGAGCCGCCTAACTTGTTGACGGCGCCGGTGGTCAGCGTTGGGCGCTTCGGCGTGCGGCCTGAGCGCAAGGAGGAGTTCGTCAAGAAGTACGCCGAAGCGAAGTGGGTGGTTGAGGATGCCTCGAAGCCGTACCCCGTGCGCGGCGGTTGGCGAATCGAGCGGGCTGTGGACGGCACAGAGGAGTTCGTCATGTACTGCGGCTGGTCATCGGTCGAGCAACATAAGGCAATCGCGCAGCACGAAGGGTTCAAGGAGTGGGCAGGCATCCAGGAGTTTGTGACGGGGACGGACATCTGGCACTACAAGAGGATCATGTAGAGACGGTCTCCCTCGGTATGCTCGTTTCGACAGTGGAAGCAAGCGGGCTGGAGTTCAGCGAGACGACAGGCCATGGCCCTTGTTCCTGGGATAGACGGGCGAGGATCAGCGGAATCAACGGCGTCCTAAGAGGGCCAGGCGTGCACGACACACGACATGGAGAGAGCCCATCAGCACATGAAAGTTTCCCCGTCTTGCTTGTTTTTGGTGTGTTCAATGGTTGCTTTTCTTCATTGGACAAATGTCTGCTAGTAGACAGGAGACAATCCATCCATCATTGCAATTGCCTAGGTAATCCCTCGACGCCATATCGTTTTGATGCTACGGTTCTAGCTTCCTTTTTCACCTCGTCATGGTCTCTTTCGGGACATGAAGACACTCAAAAAAGGACAAGAAACCGCCTCGTTCCCAGACCGACCGGACCCAGTGTTGTATGTATGCGAATACCGGAGGGGGACAAATCATTCCATTGGACCTCAGTGTCAGGCTAACTGACAAAGTTCTAGCAACTCCGCCCCATCGAAGACATTTTTAATCCCTTTTTTTGTGTCAAGTTATTCGGCGTTTTCGACTCGCTTATGCGGAGGCCTTGCCGCCCTTGGGGTTCTTCTTGGGAACGTCCTTGATCTGGAGCTCTGTAGGAGGGGGGAACCCACGGTCAGCTTGCGTTCTTACAATGGTAGTTCGTCTTCTTCGATGCCCGTTCGAACCAAAGGGGGGGAACGCAACAACGCGCCAACTTGTGAGGCCGGGTAGAAGAATGCGACGGGAAAGACGTACGAGGAGGGAGGGACTGCTTGAGCTTCTCGGCCTTGTCGTTGTCCTTGAGGACGAGGGTGTACAGGTGGCGCTGGCAGCGGACCTTGAACTTGATCTGGGAGCTCTTGCGGTTACGCTTGATGCGCGCGGCTATTTTTTTCAATCGTTAGAAATCTCAATTCCCCCTTTTTTTTTTTTTTTTTGCAATCATGACACCCAGGTTTCCGCTGTCCTCCGACAACAAGACTCGTTCTCGTCGGTTCGCGGGCGATGGTGGTCAGGGGAGGATGTGGGAAAATGCATACAAGAGGCGTCCTTCCTGCGGGCAATCTCAATGAACTGCAAAACGAATTGTTAGTCAAAACTTCCCCTGGGAAAATGCATGGGAATTGCCCAGCATGGCAACGTCGACCGTACGAACCTTCTTGATATCACCGATCTCTTGAGGCATCTTGGCGGTATTGATGGGGGTTTTTGGCGACAACGAGGGGGTCTATGTCTGGTCGATGGGTGGTTTTGTCGTGGAACACTTTCGTGGGTGGTTTTTTGGTGTGAATTTGATTTTGTGGGATGGACCCCTGGCGCCGGACCGCGCGAGCTGCCAGGCGGGTGCACGGGCCATTTTAGTCTGTCTTTCCCTCCTGCTTCCCCTTCTGGAGCATTTCCATTCCTGCGACTGCGTCGGGAGATTTGCACCGATCGTGCCGACGGGCTCTGCGTGGGGCCTGACTGTCCCGCCACAGGCAGCAGCGGGTGGTAGTCCCACGTCACTGTGGCTTGACGCGTCACCCGGAGCTGTTCGCCCAGACATACTCGGCCTGTACCTTGGCACGAGTTGACGACGCTTCAACTCAATTCTGCTTGCTAACACGTTGCTATTAGCCTATATCTACGTGTTATTTTTCTCATATAAGTCTAGCCAGAGTAAATCTTGCAACAACCCTGAGGTTCTTTCAGTTTAACCAGCAAACGCACCGCCACACCTAGTTCCCAAAATGCCCACCCCACTCGACAATGCTATGAAGTCAAAGGTGAGTCTTCTGGGCCTACGTGTGTTTGTATTGGCTAACATTTCACAGAATGCAGTCCTTGGTTAGTTCTGACGGGAATGCGTATGAGAATTCTTAACTAACGAACAATGAAGCATTCGGAGGCTTAGTTACGGCTGTTGCCGTATGGGCCATCTACGGCGGGGACATGTTTCCGGCAGGCGCCGATCCAACTGGCAACCCCGAGGAGTGGACAAGAGAAGAGATGAGGCGATGGCTAGCGGCAGTACGAAAACTTCTTATATCTGATCGCTGAATTTCATGCTGACCTGTCGTTAGCGAAACTTATTTCCTGGGGAGTCAGACACGAGGGAAGAGTTGCTTGCAAGGGTCATGGCCAACATGAGGGCCCCTAGGCGCTGATCGTGATGGAAGCATTGGTTTCAAGTTGATGGATTTTAGGACAAAAAGGGTGGAACTTTGATAAGCGTCATGATTCAACTACCTTCCTCCTTGATGGAGGCCAAAACCACTTGCGCAAAGTGGGTAGTATAGTTATTCTACATGATATTTTGTGGAGTTTTCGCTCCAGCATGGTGTGGCATGATGCCTCTTTGATCTAATGTTCCAAAACCGCCTACAACTCATCTCTACCAGTGGTCGTTCCGACGGTGGGCTCATCCTTGGTGACCTTGCCCGTGGACTTCCAGTTGAGTGCCTTGAGACGCTCGGACAGATGAGGGTGAGAGAAGTGGTACGTGGCGTAGACCCAGTCGGCATCCATGGTGCTGAGGTTCTGGATCTGGAGCTTGAGCAGGGACTTAGCCAGCTCAACGGAGTAGCCAAGCTTCTGAGCAAAGGCATCAGCCTGGAACTCGTACTTGCGGCTCAGGATGTTCATCAAGAGCTTAACAACAGTGTCCATGGGCGAGAGCGCATCAGAGAAGAGGATGAAACCGATGATGATGGGGTGCTCCTTGAGGAAGCCAAAGTCGGCGTACAGGGAGTTGTTGCTGATGAAGACCGAGAACAGAGTGAAGATGTACAAGAAATGGACCTGGAGTGGATTAGTTGCGGGGAACATGCTCGTGAACGGCTTTGGGAACATACCTGGGAGATGCCAAAGAGACGGGTAGTGTGACCCAAGCTCCAGTGACCCAGCTCGTGAGCCAGGACAGCCACGACCTCCTGCGTCTCGCTCTTCTCGATGAGGGTGTCGTAGATGACAATGTGCTTCTTCCAGGGGAGACCAAAGAAGTAGGCGTTGCTGTGGGCGCTGCGCTTGCTTCCGTCGATGACGTAGAGCTCGTGCAGGGGGAAGTTCAGGCTCTTGGCGAGGCTCTCGACACCGGTCTTCAGCTCGCCCTCTTCCAAAGGCGACAGCTTGTTGAACAGGGGCAGGATAGCAATCGGGTAGATGGTGATCATGAAGACTTGAAGACCAGCGGCGAACAACCAGAGGTAGAAGAAGAACTGGTTGCCAGTCTTCTTGACAATGGAGAGGAAACCGGCGAGAATCGGGGGAGCGATGACAAAGGCGAGCAACTGGGACTTGATCATGTCGGTGATGAATAGCTTGGGCGTCTGCTTGTTGAACCCGAACTTTTCCTCCAAGACAAAGGTCTGGTATACCGAGCTGGGAAGCGAGAGGATCTGCTGGATGACGATGAAGGCCAGGACGAAGACGATGGAGTGTGATATCTCGCCGGTGAAGCGCGCCGGCGCGAACTTGAGCAGCAGGTTACCGGTCCAAGACCACAGCTTGGGGAGGACATCGTATTGGATAAAAGCAATATTCTGGATCTGACCCCAGAGACCGTTGACGAATTCGAATTGAGCTTTAGCGCGACCGTAGGCTTGAGACTTGTCGAAAGTTTCCTGTGAGATTTCTTGTTCGAGGACCTTGGGGGGCTTTGTCTTCTTGAGGACTTGGTACTGGCGCAGCGAGAGCAGGCTCTCGAAGACGAACTGGCCGACCGAGAAGCCGAGAATGAGACGCTTCCATGGGAATAACGGGCGGTCCAAGAACCGGGCTAGGCGCTGGAGGAAATCCATCTTGCTGCCTCCGTCCTTGCTGTTGAAAATATGGCAAAGGAGGGACAGGAAATGGAGGTGTTGGTTTGAGGAAAGAGGGACAGGCTCCGGCCGTGTCGCAAAGCAATCAACCCGGTCAGCAGCAGGCAAGCTGTCCACAGTGAGCTTGGCCCCCAGACAGCCCAAGTGGGGTCCGCACAAGCTGAAGTTCGGAGCTTGCGGGAGTCGGCAGGGGTCATGATTCGCTCCAAATTCTCCAGGTTCTTTCTGCGTTGACTGGCTGAAACACCTGGCGAACGCAACGTTCCGCCCCGTTTATGGATAGAGCCCCTTTAGGTGCATGGACTACGGCAACTCCCGTCAATCGCAAGAAAGTCGGCCGCAAAATCTCAAGCAGCTCGATATCGAGACGTGCGAGATCTACGCCAGCAGCACGGAGACAGCACAAACGCTG
Organism: Colletotrichum siamense; assembly: GCF_013390195.1. Lineage (NCBI taxonomy): Eukaryota > Fungi > Ascomycota > Sordariomycetes > Glomerellales > Glomerellaceae > Colletotrichum > Colletotrichum siamense. The sequence goes on along the minus strand of NW_023501016.1, from coordinate 5,294,943 downwards.
CCAAAATGATGCGCCAATCGGTCACAAGCCTGGCGAGGGCTTTCCTCGCCCGCACAACTGTGCAGCCCGCCCGTGTGGCGCAGACTGTCTCCCAAAGGTGACGATCGAGATATATCGAATGCCCTCCAAAGAAGCAATAAGGCTGACAGGGTGCCCCTCCAGGACATTCTCCTCTCTCCCCTCCCTCCGTCCTTCAATTACTCCTCTCACATCTGCCTTCCGCCGGCCAGCGATCACGCCGTTCGCTCCTTCAACAGCCAATGCCGCCGATGTCGTCCCCACCAGTGCTGTCACGCAACATCCTGCCCTGGCCTCCATGCAGCTCTGCTTCGGCCCCCGTAACACCATGAACCGAAACACCCGATTGATCCAGAAGCGAAGACACGGATTTCTCTCTCGCATGAAGACGAAGGACGGCCGCAAGATCATTGCACGGAGGAGGGCGAAGGGACGCAAGAAGTTGGGTTGCTAAGACTGTGCGCCACCTGGAGTTTTTGCGACTGTGACCGAACAAGCGAGGAAAGCAGGACGCCGGCGCATGCTAGAGAAACAGCATCAAGAACACAACCTCGTCCGTCTGGCGGGATTTAAGCCACGCATGCAGCATGTCCGCGCGGTGTTGGATGCTGAAAGGGCGACTATGACGGCTCAAGATATAGAGTCGAAACTTCTCGAGAAGCGGGAAGTATTCAATATGTATCAATATGAATTCAATGTACAACAGCCATCCCCACACGCTTGCTGTACACTGGCAATTGGTGCCGCCTTCAGTTGGTTCAGGTCATCCAGATCAGTGTCAATCACCCCAGAGCTTAACCCAGCGATACGTGGACGCTCGTCCCTGAGTACATCGAGAAAAGGCACATTGAGATTGAGGCGCGCAACGTTAAACCATGCAGCCTTCAGACTTAACGGTCTATCAGGCTCCTAGAGCAGAATCGCTTTGCCGGTTCTACCTGAGTCCTACGTCTACAACTAAGCACCAGGTCGAAAACATTGGAAGGAGAGAACCAAACAGCATCACATCCTAGCCTTCCATACGAGACCGTCTGATTTCCCCATGTCTGCGCGGATGCATTCTCTGGGTAATGACTTCGGTCAAAGACAATAGTAAATCAGTATTAGGGACAACGACGATTTTGACGATCCAAGAAACGACGATAATAGCGATTGTAACAACGATAGAGGCGATTGGAGGCGACAGCTAGCATACAGGAAAAGTAGTAGCTCTAGCACGGAAAAATAGGGGAACTCAACCATAAAATGTACGCCAACTGCCCGGGGGTATCAAAAAGCACATGCACGCTCGTGCGCCTTATGTTCGTTAACGTCTTACTGCATGTTCCAGAGTACTCGAATGTTGTTTCCCGCATCTTCGGTCGGTAGCTGGGCCCGAGAAAGAGGTCGGCTTATGCAGCCCTACCAGGGTCTCAACATAAGCGATGTGCGGATGGCTCACAGCAGCTTTCCCCAAATGGACAACAGCTATCGGCAATTTCCAACCCATCTTTAAACTTTGATATCCTTGACCATGATCATCAATTGATTTCTCGAGGAATATCTAGAACACTTTGGACATGTTCGCATCACATGATCCGACACGGTCAGGGATTAAAGGTCCACGGCTCGAAAAACATTTCGTCATGGCAGGATGGCTCGATGCGTTGATTCGCGTCGGAAAAGCAATTAAGGGTCCTGGGGTGCTATCTACGTTTGACTTTAGGGGCGACGATGGTGGTTACCCACCTGCTTCAGACAAGAGGAGCTTCCAACGCCTTTAGATTTATCAGCTTTCCTTCTTCCGACGTTGAACGGTTTTTGTCTCTGTCCTTGACAACCCATCCTTGCCCATTGACTTAGACCGTTATTCTTACCCAACATGCCTCCCAAGAGACGTTCAGACGCGAGCGACGTCTCGGACTCCGCGAAGAAGACCAAGACGGCCCCGGAGGCGTCTTCCTCTTCAGAGAGTGAGCCTCCGCGTTGGGCCGCCAAGAGCCGCTTCACCAAAGTCTCCAACACGCGCAATTCAGACCGCGACTACAAGGAGAAGATGGCGGATGCCAAGAAGGCTTTCGAATTCATCTGCAGATGTCCCTGGGGCACTAAGCGTAACCTTGGTGGTGAGGAGGAGGAAGAAGATGAGTGGGAAGACGAAGACGAGGATGGCGAGGATGAAGGTGAGGAAGAGGGCGACGGGCCCAAGCCCAAGTGCGACCTCGGCAAGACTTGTCTCTGCGAGAAGCCCGCTGCGGACCACCCTGATGCTCCCTATGTCATCATGCGTGCCGGCTACTACAAGCTCATGAACCAGCAGCCCAATGTCCAGGTCCGCGACCCGGACTTTTTCGGCATGTACACCTACAACGACCACCGTGCCTACGGCATTATCGAGATCATTCAGAACCTGGTCCTGGATTTTGATGAGGCCAGCGCGAACTGGAAGGAGCAGTGGGTCATCTGCGAGGCTCTGTCTCCCTTCATCTGGTACCTCTCAGGGGACGACTTCGCGATGTGAGTTTCATTCGCAACCATTATTGTTCGCACGGTACTAATCTTATGATAGGTGTGATGACGGCGACTTCGCCAGCCTCACAGCCAAGCTCGTTGGCACTCTCTTCTTGTCCATGCTCGCCCGTCTCGAGCGCATGGGTCTTTTGAAGCCAGACTCCGAGGTCTGCGACCTCGGCATGGTCATGGCCGGCTTCATCAAGTGTGGCCAGGCTTTCCGCGGCTACTCTCTTTTGGAAGACGATGACAAGACCCGCAAGTCCAAGGCGCGCCCCTTCGTCTATGTGCCCTCTCACTTCGACAGCTACGTCGCCGCCTATGCCGCAAAGTACAACATCAAGTTTGGTGGCGTCAAGGGACTCAAGAGCCTTCTCGACGATGTCGACGAAGACGTTGACCTGCCCACGGAGAAGGACGGCGAGGACCCCTGGGGCTTCAAGGCTGCCCTGAAAGAGTACAAGGCCGAGCGTGGCGGCAAGATTGGCGGCGACTCTCTCGACATTACCGGCTGGTCGTCGGCGGAGCGCAAACAACATGCCTTCCGCAAGAAGGACCCGCTTCCCAAGGACATTCTCGACGGTCTCAAGGCCGGTGAGGTGATTGGACTTGCCTGAACTTGAATGCCTCTAGTGATTGCCTTTGTATCCTTATGTTGAGATTGTGTCGTTGTATGTTGTTGCAAGCGAAGGGTACCACATCGAATTGTAGATTGTCTTTTTGGATAAAGATTATGGATTGGAAACTGTATTATCACTTCAAGAGTCAAAAATTAGACAGGACTAGTGAGACCTCCCTCGCACGACTTGGAGTCGGTATAACACGCCAAAAACAAGCGGTCACTCGCATCACCAACCCAAATCTTGTACCTGCCCTGGGTGTTGGGGATCACCCAGTTCTGGCTGACCACATCCCACACGCTCAAATCCTTCCTCGTCAACTGCAGCTGCACCGTGGTGCTCTCACCAGGCGCCAGGTTCTTGGTCTTCTCAAAGTCTCTGAGCTGAATCACCGGGGTCTCGGGGCCGCCGCTGGGGAACTGCACGTACGCCTGCGCCGAGGCCTTGCCCGAGTACTTGGTCCCTGTGTTCGTGACCTTCACGGAGACGGTGAACATCACGTCGTACAGCGCAGGGTTGCCGCCCTGGGCACCGCCAGCCGCGGGGCCGGGCTTTTGGGTGGTGCTGTAGCCCGGAGGGTACGGGTACGTCTTGGTCTTGGCGTCCTCGACGGCCTGCTTCGCCTCGTCCTCGGTGCACCAGGAGTAGATGTACCGGAAGATCTTGTTGAAGCCGGAGGGAACGACGCCCTCGGTCCAGTCGGGGATGGGGGCGTCGTACACGAGCACATCACCCTTTGCAGGGCGCGCAGGAGGGGTGGCGCTGAGGGCTCCGACGGAGCTGATGGTTGCGTCGGTGAAGGAGAAGTTGGTGTAGCTGAGCCCATGGCCAAAGGCGAAGCGCGGCTTGATGCTGTTCTTGTTGAGATAGCGGTAGTCGATGTACAAACCCTCGGTGTACGTGTCCTGGGGCTGGCCGGTCGAGCCGCCGGTGAGCTTCGTGACGGAATCGGGGAGGTCGGACTCCTGCTTCGTCATGCTGTAGGGCAAGTGGCCGGAGGGAGAGGCGTCACCAAAGACAACGTTCGCCAACGACTCGCCAGCCTCCTGGCCGGGGAGGTGGGCAACGAGCACGGACTTGACGCTGGGGAGGTCGATCCAGGAGTCGACCACGATTGGGCCGACGGTGTGGATGACCACGACGACGTTCTTGTACTTGGCGGCAGCGTCCTGGACGAGCTTGTTGCCGTTGTGCCAGGCGTCAAGGCCAGATGAGCTCCGGTCACCGTTGTTGCCTTCGACGACGTACTGGTTCTCTCCCGAGTCGGAAGTGATGAAAACAAATGCGACATCGTTGTCGGTGGGCGCAGGGACTGACGGGAAGCTGTCGGTGTTGTAAAATGTGACGTTGCTGGCTCTCTTCTTGAACGCAGTGATGGGGTCGTCCAGGTAGACGTAGTCGACTGTTCCGGAACCCCAGCCAATACCGAGCGTGCCCTTGTTGCAGCTCCTATCGGCACAGGCATTAGGTCCGTCAGAGTTTGTCTGGGCATCAGTGCCGAAGACCTTGATCGGGGCGGATGTTGTAATGGGGAGAAGGCTATCCGCGTTCTTGAGCAAGGTAATGGCCTCCTGAGCAACCTGCCTAGCAACGAGATAGTGGTCGTCCTGGACTTGGACCATCTCATTAACAACGCCGCTGGGGCTGAAGGGCCAGGCGCCCGGATACAGCGGCCCCTCGCGATCCCGAGTGCCCGTGGCGAAGTTTAGCTTGGGGAAGCCCTGGTCTTGGCCCATCTGGTACCAGGTTGCCACGATTCTCGTGGTCATGTCGTTGAGACGGCTCATGGGGACAGAGCCGTTGAGCACCGACCTCGTGAGGTCGTACATCCAGTAGCTGTAACCGAATAGGGGGATCTGGGTGTCGCCAGGCATGTTCAGGTCGAGACCGGCGAGAGCAGAGTCAACTCCGGACATATGGGCCAGCCAGTCAGACATCACGGTTCCTTGGAAACCGAGCTCGTCTTTCAGGATGCCGTTGATCAGATAGCTGTTCTGGCTGCAGGCGGATCCGTTGACCTATGGTGTTATTAGTTGACGTTGCCAACATATGACTTTGCTACCTGCATACCGCGTTATAAGCCGTCATGACGGCGCCGACTCCTTCTCGAATGCCGTCTGCAAACGGCCAGAGGTACAACTCATGCAGAGTGCGGTCGTCTGTTAAGCCAGTCAGCATCTAAAGTCTGCTACAAAGCCAGGTGGTCAACAAACCAATGTTGGAGCTGTAGCCCTGCTGGAGCGTGTTGTACATGCGGTACATCTCCTGCTCGTTTCCAATAAGATGCTTAATCGTAGCAATAACACCCTGCTCCTGGACGCCCTTGATAGTCAACGCAGCGGCTTTGCCCTGCAGGACGGGGTCGGAGCCGAAGCCTTCCCAGTTTCGACCGCCCCTCGGCTTGCGGCCGATGGGACCCACGCTCGGCCCAAGATATATGTTGGCGCCCTTGCCACGGAACTCCTTCCCCATGGCCACTCCTCGAGCGTACATCAAGTCCTTGTCCCAGGTGGCCCCGGTGGTTATACCGGACGGGAACACCGTGACGTTGTCAGCCTGACGGACGCCGGTTGCTGAGTCTGCAAGGCAAAGCTGAGGAAAGCCGACACGCTCGGCGCTGCCCGTGTTACCAACGCAGCGACTATGCAGGTTAGTTGATGTTCGCGATGTAGCCTCTCGAGTACGTACCCTGCGATGTGTTAGTCTAGCGCACTTCACGTTGAAACTCTTTCACATCTATCTTACCCATGAAAATGCCGGAGCCAGAGGTGATGTTGGTCTTCTCAGCCAGCGTCATCCTGTCAACGAGAGCTTTCGCCCTCTCATAGCTGTCCGCCCAGTCCGCCGTCCAGCCACCGAACGGCGCCGGGTAGTAAGACGCCGCAACATAGCCGGCGGGAACTTGCCTGACATCGATCGCAGCGGCATCACTCCACGACACCTGGCTCGCAAGCGCGACAAGGGCAAGAGACTTGATGCCGGCCATGGTGTTTGCCGACTTGTTCCGAGCTGGTGTGCTGAGAATAGCACTGGCAGAAACACACGCACAGAAACAGCAACTCAAAGCAACGGGGGAGCAGCAGCAGAGCAAGCTGGCAAAACACACAAACACTTGCGAATGGTATCGCGGCCATTACTACTTAACTTATACAAAAGTCGGGCAGAGTGGACACACCCACTCACGCAGATCTCCGGGCGCCCGTGCCAGCGCAAGATCCGGCGCCCTGCTTTCAATCTTTCAATACCATGGTTGCATTGCACTTGGGGTAGCGCCCATCCTCATGACTCTCCCGTGGGCTCACATCTCAGAACGCTTCCCCTTGCCTGTCACAAGGGAGAGCTGGCAGTGGGCAGCAGGAAAAGGGGTGGCCCGCGAAGCTGAACTGCGACAAGCAAGCGATCACCGCTTGGCGACGCATCAACGATGTATGTGACTGACGTCGGCCACGAAAGCACACAGCACACAGCACACATCCGTGTATGTGTGTGTACCCGAGCTGTTCGGGGGCGGAGAGAGGTGTAATGTCACGATAGCAACCGAAAGGGTCCATGAGCATCAAGCAGGCACATATAGGACAAGTCAAATATTGCAACGCATCAAGGTTGCGGCCTGTTCCTTTCGGGCAGCTGGCTTGGCCGTGAAGTCGGGCCTATGCGTGACCAAGAGATAAGTGTAGTGCGGCCGATCAGCATATCGCGTAGAGCGTAGCGTTAGAGTCGAGACTAGAGAAGAGTCGGTAAGCGGTATTCGCAGAGGGGTGGGCAAGGGACGTCTGGCAGAAGGCGGGGAAATGTGACCCATAGGGAACCATTCAAAGACGTTTCTAGAGCTTGGTATTCAGTCGGGTGAGGGACCGAGAGCTGCTGATTAGCTGGCTGGTTCGCTCGCTTCGGGCGGGAGTTGGTGTGTGGACTAGTTGGGGGTTCAACCTGGAAGCGAAGCGGCATTTCGTGTGTGGACGTTTGGGGGTCGCGTTGCGTTGCGTTGCGTTGCCAGTGACCGGAGGAATCTTCAAGTCCGTTGGGAAAAAAACACACTTGGGAGTAATGCAGTGGATATCATGAGATTAGGGGAACATGGACAGACGGACCCACGACCGAGGCCCAAAGCGATGACAGGTCCGGAGACGTTAACCGTAAATGTCGACATACCCCGTAAGGAGTGACAATAATTGCAGATCTCCCTCATTGCTGGAGAGATGCGAGGAATACGTGCAGCGCTGAGCGCACGCAGCCGGCTGGGGGGATGATCATCGCCCATCGAGCGGTCTGCTCTAGGAAGGCCGACCTCTGATCCGGCTCGGCTCCGAAGCGGGGAGGATGGAGTGGACGAAAGGTCGGTCACTGTTAAATCTGCATGCTGGTGTCGCATTGCGGGCGTGATCAACTGAGCAAAGCTGGCAGTTTTTCTTGATAATAGTGCATGCGCAATGGCAGAAATGGGTGTGTAACGACGGCGGTAGAGGTGGGAAACATCTTGACGCGTGACCACCCTTTTTTTGCTTCCCATGTCTTTATGGTCGGGCATACAGCTCTAATGAGACTAGAACGACTTAGAAGCGAACGAAGCGAAGAGCTCCAAGCGGTTGGAACCCCCAAACTCGGTCCGGCAGCGGGGACCAAAAACAGGGAACAGGGATGACACTGCACATATTTCGGCTCTTGACTGCACGGCAGACCAGGTTGATTGGTGTCGATACCGGCGGGATTCACTCACTGTGTGTTTTTTGGTGTTATTGTCGCGCGGGATGAAGAGCGAATACATAGTATCATCGAGGTGTTAATTATGGCGTGGCATTGGTGTTCTTGAATGCGACATATGACAGCGATTGAGGAGCTGTCGTGTGGTGTGTGAGTGGTCACCAAGTCGGCTGTCGGTGATAGTATTTGCAGATAATTGACTCAAAGATTGGATTATTATTGCAGGGGAGATCGGGAAAACCATGCCGGAGGTCGAAGCAAGATTCAGTGTGTAACGCTCAGATCAAGCAGCTAGTCGAGGTAGCTGTCCGTCAAGTTCAGATGGCTTCTAACCTCGTTGAGGCAAGACTCAGGGCGAGCAGGCTGAATGTCTCAACCCCGCGTTGTTTTTGGTTACCTCGTGAGCATCTGATCTACAGGCACCGGAAAGAAGGATGGATGGGAAAGTCAGAGATGGGTGACTGTAGAAGAGGGTTGATTATAGGTAGGCGGTGGATGTGACGAGAAGGAAGCTTCAACTGGCTGTGAGATAAAGCGGTAAAAGCAGGATGACATAGCTTTGCCGCCGAGCCAAGCCACTACTAACCTCTATTTCGCGCCGCTCTCTCGCATTGGCGTTGCATCTGCCACACTTCTTTAGCTGCTGCGGCTTCCCGTCTTCAGCCAGATATGCATACCCTTTGCACGATCCAACTTGGCGTCACTTCTCATCAGGCATTCTTGACGGGCAACATGCTCAGCTCACCGAACGCCCGACCTGCTTACTCGAATCGTCGGAGTCCGATATGAGCGCGGTCCGCGTGATGGCACGAGAGTGACGAGAGGGGGCCCCCTCATCATCGAGGGCGCTACCATAGCACCAATACACCGCAACGAAACATGCAAAGAGGGGTGAAGGAAAAACAACGCGTCGGTATTACGGCTCTTTTATTGATTAGTCTGATGGAGACATATCGAGTCTCGATCCGACTTTGATGTAAACGGCAATGATTTTGTTGAGCATCGGCGGGGACCTCGTCCGGGGGAACAAGTGACCACTGACGACCAGGACCAGCACCAGGCCAGGGATCGATGATGGATCGTTTCTTCTAGCCAGGAACCCGAACAAACAGCCCGCCTCGTTCGACCGCAAAGGGCCACCGGTTCGCCGTTGACCAGGACCCGGTGCTCCAGCTTTTGCCGTTGGCCTCGTTTTTTACACCATCGGTTTGCACGCTATTGTTTCGACGACACCCAACAGAAGTGGGAACTGCCCAGCTACACCCCGGTTTTGCGCTTCGACGAGTCCACCACCTAATCGACGTTGTTCAATAAGCGGCAAGCCCACTCACCGCGCTGCTTGGCTCACCTTGGCTCACGTGGCGCCTGATGCGACCCCGGCTTCTCAGACTGATTGCTCGAGGCAACTTTCTTTCCAAGTTTTGGCCCTCTGCCGCTCTCTCTGGCACACTCTACCACTGCTATTTTGAAAAGAAGTTCAAGGGGGCTCTTGGACGGTTGAAGGTTCGCACGGGCGTCTTAGTGTGTGTTACCATGTTACCGTCCCTCCGTCTCCGCGAGATGACATCCCATCTCGCCCACGTGGGTTGCCTCGAACATGATTCAAGTCAATACTATGGTAAGCAATTCTCCCTCTTTGGGCACCGAGTTCTGCGTGCTTCCAGTTCCACAACTGTGGTTAATATTGTTCAGGGAACAAGGCCTGATACGCCTGCCATCCGATTGAGGGCCACCTGATGGCCAATGCTGTGTCTCTCCCGCACGTTGGACCCCAGCTCAAGCCTGGGACTGGGACGTCTCGAGCCCGCTTCCCTGCCGATGGAGGCGCCGCCTCCAAAGACGCCAGCCATTCCCATCACCTCTCTCCAGTCTCCAGTCTCCTCCCCATCGCGACTGGCGCTTGCTTTCCCAATGCCGATTCCCGTGGGGACCTGTGCCTGGCGCGATCTCTCCAACATGCGGAGGACTTGCCGGAAAAGAGCAAGGTCTGGCGTATTGTTTGCTCTAGTGCGAGATTTTTGCCCATCTCCCCCGGCGTCCACGCAACACCGATGGCCGATGTGATTCGGCCACGAGGCCCAACCTCTCCGGGCAACCTGTTGGAGGCAGAGTGGATGTGACTACGGAGAACGGACTCTCACCGCAACCCTGACAAACTGCACCAGGGGTTACGACTCGCTGTCGATCCACCATGGCCTCTACACCCTGTTGGCGGGCTTCTTCAACGGCGTCTTACCTTACTTCGAATGTATAAGTTGTTTGCGGCTGCATCATGAGGGTGCAGATTTCCCCTCGATCTCCTGTCCGGTGTGCCCTACGAGCGAGTTCTCGAGAGATCCCATCACTGTTGCCCTGAGTCGTTGCTCTGTCCAGCCGTCACCATGTTGTCCAAGTTGGCCCTCATTCCTCTTCTGTCCGCCGCCGTCTCGGCATCTCCCATCGATGTCCGCGCCTCGGTGACCGACCTCAACGGCAGAGGTAAGCTCCCATATATCATGATGCTTCTTGCTCTTTCAAACGACCAACAGACTAAAAAAAAGCAGCCGTTTCAATCACCTCTGAGGACTTTGCCAACCTCGAGTTCTACACACAAGTACGTACAAACCTCCCAACACGTTCACCCCAGACCCCGAGTCTAACACACATGCGTGCAGTATGTCCAGTCGACTGGTTGCAACAGCGACGCCGCCGCCGGCGCGAGCATCGTCTGCAGCTCCGACGCCTGTCCCTCCGTCGAGGCCAACGGCGCCAAGGTCGTCGGCACCTTCTCCGGCCCCGTCTCCGGCGTCGAGGGCCTCGTTGCCACCGACCCCGTGAGGCAGAACATCGTCGTCGCCTGCCGCAGCTCCCACAACGTCCGCAACTGGATCACGAACCTCCTCTTCGGCTTCGAGGACTGCGACTTCGCCGACGGCTGCAAGATCCACTCGGGCTTCTCCAACGCCTGGGACGAGGTCAAGGACGAGATCATCGCCTCCGTCCAGGCCGCCAAGGCCGCCAACCCGGGCTTCAGCGTCGTCGCCACGGGACACTCCCTCGGCGGCGCCCTCGCCACCATCGCCGCCGCTGAGCTCCGCCGAGAAGGCTACCCGACCGACATCTACACCTATGGCAGCCCCCGCGTCGGCAACGCCGCCTTCACCGACTTCGTCACCGTCCAGGCCGGCGCCGAGTACCGCGTCACCCACGTCGACGACCCCGTCCCCCGCCTGCCCCCCATCTTCCTCGGCTACCGCCACACCAGCCCCGAGTACTGGCTGTCCACCGGCAGCACCACCACCGTCAACTACACCATCAGCGACGTCAAGATCTGCGAGGGCGACGCCAACACGAAGTGCAACGGCGGCACCTTCGGCCTCAACATCGACGCCCACGGCTACTACTTCAGCAAAACCGGCGCCTGCAACACCGACGGCTTCGAGTTCCGCGAGAGGGAGGAGGAGATTTCCGACGCCGACCTCGAGAACCGCCTCAAGACCTGGGCGCAGATGGACGTTGAGTTCTCCAAGGGTCTGGGCTTTTAAGTAAACAACACGAGGAGTGACGACGAGTTGAAAGGGAGCATCAGGGCAACATCATGACCGCGTTATGATCACAAAGGGCAGGCAGGAAGCGGGCTTCTGGAGTTTTTGGGAAGGAAGCAAGGACCTAAAAGATACCACTTGAGGACGCGGGGGAAAAGGGATGTAAACGTCCTCGTGGCCGGGGCATTATCATCGTTCAGATGATGCTATTCACGTATATAATTATTGTACTACATAATCCAACACCAAACAATTGCCCGGCGCGCTCACAACATATTTCTCCCATCCTCCTCCCATCAATCAACGACTTCCACCGCGATGTGGTCGGTCCCAACGGGGTCCCGAGCCTTCCACTCGCTCACATCAGGCTGCGCTTACGAAACGCGCCGTCGGTTTGGTTCCGGGGCAAATGCATCTGACTGACTCGCCACAATATTGCGCAAAGAGGCGAAAGCTGACGATAAGACTGGGGTCGTCGTTACCAATTGAGCGCGGCTGACCTAAATCAGGGTCTTAACAAGAAGAGTAAGTGTTTCGTCTCCTAGGGTCCCAGAAAGGCATGGCTTTTGTTCCATGTAAATGAGCTGCAACGTCCTGCGCTTGGCAAAGTATTGAAATAAAGTTGCAACCGTTCACCTGAAGGTGTGGAACCATCACCAACACAATCCACGTTCATGGAGCACTTGATGCTACCTAATAACTGGACCCGTCGCCCAGTTTTCCATTGTGAGATAATGTAGAAAGCGTCTTTGCTAAGACTCTATCTAGCTGAATGCAATTCTGAGAGTCATACTCATACAGGTTTATAAAGTGCCACTCCATGATAGCAGCCATAATGCTGCCGTAGAAAGGGGTATAACGAAAACGACGAATGCTCGATCCGGGTACGCCCCAGCCGAGGCCAATTCAACCTTTCTTTCCTAACGCCCCATAGAAACCCTAAAAATAAGTTCTCAAAAAAGAACACTGGAAAAGAGCTGTAAGCCACATCATCTAAGAGCCTCGGAAAAGGAACTGCATGTCCTCCGGACTGAGGGACTCCATTGCTTTCTCGTCGGAGTTGACGGTAGAGTTGATCATGTTTGTCTTCTTCTCCTGAATCAGAACCATACGACTCTCAACAGAGTCTTCGATGCAGAGACGAGTGATGGTGCAAGGACGAGTTTGACCGATGCGGTGGCAGCGGTCCGCGGACTGCCATTCCGCTGCAGGGTTCCACCAACTGATAATCGGCAAATCAGCAAAAGCCAACAAGTCGGGGCGAGGGACAAAAAACTTACGGGTCAACGATGAAGACACGGGATGCCTCAGTGAGGTTCAAAGCCACGCCACCGGCTTTGAGAGATACAAGGAAGCATTCGACCTCGGGCTTCGTCATGAAGCAATTGATGGATGCTTGACGCTGCGCGGGGCTCATGCTACCGTCCAGCATCACAGTGGTAATGCCAGCGCGACGAAGGCGCCACTCAATCAACTGCAGCATAGACGAGAACTGCGAGAAGATGATGGACTTGTGAGAGGCGTTGTTGGAACGCAGCTTGTGGAGCTCATGAACAAGCAGCTCAATCTTGGAAGAAGATGTCCAGTTCTCCATCTTGATGCGGTTGATGATGGACGACTTCTTGACTTGCGTCTCATCCTGCTCGATTTCGGGCTGCTCAAGATCGATCGCCAAACTAATGTGGCACTGCGGGCAATCAGGCTGGTCAGACTGCATAAGATAGCTTCTAGCACACGCACGGCAGAAGTCGTGCTTGCAGCGGCTCCTGACTGCATCTTCGGCAGCCTCATCACAGATACAGCAGACGAGAGTGTTCTGGCCACCCTCGGCGTTCTTCTTGAGGATGAGATCGGGGTGATCGGCGACTTGGCGCATCTGCATAATGAGTCCGAAGATGTTGGCGTAGTTGTTGAGCAAAACACCCTGGGAGACGTACGTCTCGAACTTGCGCTGACCATTGGTCATGATACTGTTGGCGAAGTCATTCTCTACTTCGCCAAAGAACTGTCGGTTGACGTAGATCTCCTTGACGGGAAGCTCCATCGCATTGGTATGATCCTTCTTCTGGCGACGAAGCATGATACGACCGGTCATTAGACGAAGCTTCTCGAAAGCCTCGGCCCCCGGGCCATAGTTGCCAAACTTCTGAATGGGGTTGAGAAGCTCTTGGTTGAAGACGGACACATGCTGCATACCAGCATGGTTGCAGCTCTTGCAGCGGTGGTCGTCATCCAGACTCCATTCCAAGCCAGCACAAGGGCACTGCTTGCACAAGTAGGATGCGTATGGCGTAATTTCGAGAAAGCGAATCAAAGAGAAGAATTCGCCGATGCGGTTCTGGAGGGGAGTGCCAGTCAAGCACCATCTGTACTGCGTCTTCAGAGCGAAGCAAGCCTTGGCCGTCATGGTGGTTCGCACCTTGATGCTGTGAGCCTCATCGAGAATAACGCGGTGGAAGTCGATCTGGTGAATCAAGCTCTCTTCCTTGTGAATGCCGTCCTTGCGGGTGAAACCCTTCTCTTGCTTGCGGAACATGGACTCGAGACTGTTGTAGGACATCATGATGACATCAAACTTCTTAAGCTCTTTGAGGGTCATCTGCTTTGCCTTGGCGAGGGAACCATGGTAAACGAAAGTCTTGAGAGTGCCGTCGGTGTAAGAGGCAATTTCAGCCTGCCATTGCATCAAAGCGACCGGTGGGACCAGAACAAGAGAGGGCTTCTTAGCAGGATAGTCGGACATTATCAACGACACTGCTTGAATGGTCTTGCCAAGGCCCATCTCATCCCCAAGAAGACCACCCTTGTAGTCCGTCTTCTCCATGGCGATCATCCACGCGACACCCTCGAGTTGGAAAGGCTTGAGTTGACGAGAGATTTGCGCTGGCTGGGCGATCTTCTCAGGCCTTATGGGAGGAAGGGCCCGAAGCTCATCCCACATCGTCTTAATCTCTGGATGGTGCAGCTCGAGCCTGTTACGCTCCATCCTGCCTCGGCGACGAGAGCCGTGCTGATAAGCGCGGCGGTGACGAGACTGTCTGGCGATGGCGGCTTGCAGATCACCATTGTCATTGTCGTTGTCATCGCTCGACTCAGTTGTGACAGAGGCCTCATCCGTGTATTCATCCTCGTCGATGCTGGATTCTGGAAGCATTTGAGGAGTAGGACGGCGCGTGGACTGTCTGGCAGGCTTCTTAGCCGACTTCTTGACAGGTTTCGATGTCTTCTTTGGCGGGCCGTAAATGTCCTCCGAGTCGCTATCTTGGTTGGACAGTGACAATTCCGACAGAGAAGAATCAGAGTCGTCGGCGATATTGGAGGTCTTTTGCTTCTTTATGGCAGGCTTCTTGGCGGAAGCTGCGTTCTTAGGACGGCCACGACCTCGTGCAGCAAGAGGCTCGTCATCGGAATCAGCCTCACTAAGGCCAGCAGCGGAAGACTGGACAGTCTGTGACTTCAGGTTGCGTCGACCGCGCAGCGAGTTACCCACCGCCAGCGGAATCTGAGTGTACTCTTCTTGCTGCAATCGCAAGGCGAGATCAGCATCAGAAACTCCACTGGTGCTCTTGGCACCGAGCTTGCTGTCTTCTTCCTTCTGGAGGCGGCCAGCAACAATGGGATCAGGAGAGCCGTCTGAATAAAGTTCGTCGTCTTCGCTGTCTCCAAGCTCGAAATGCTTGCGCTTGGGCTGGGCAGAAACACCATTGGTGCTCTTGACATCGAGCTTGCTGTCTTCTTCCTTCTGGAGGCGGCGAGCGACGATGGCATCAGGAGAGTTGTCTGAGTAAAGTTCGTCGTCTTCGCTGTCTCCGAGCTCGAAACGCTTGCGCTTGGGCTGGGGGTTGAGTGAGTACTTGCTATGTCGCAGAGCGCGCTCGCGAGAGAGATCCGCGGCAGTTGGGAGTGCTATCTCGAAATTTGCAGCCGACTTGCGAGAGCGCGTGGTCTGCCTCAAACCTCCACCAGCTGCTACAGACGGAGCCGGGGTAGCGACATTGCTGGTG
This sequence comes from Colletotrichum siamense, assembly GCF_013390195.1. Lineage (NCBI taxonomy): Eukaryota > Fungi > Ascomycota > Sordariomycetes > Glomerellales > Glomerellaceae > Colletotrichum > Colletotrichum siamense. The sequence continues at coordinate 5,279,586 of NW_023501016.1, read as the reverse complement.
GCGGGAGTCGAATCCTCGCTAGCTGAAGTAAAATCGGCAGAGGCCGCAGCAGAAGGGGCCGAGGAGACGGACTCGGCGGTGGCAGCAACCGATTTGCGAGGTCTGCCGCGACCTCTAGGGGCAGCAGTGGGTGTCGAGGTGTCAACCTTGGGAGCTTGGGGACCTGGCAGATTCTTGGATGAAGCAGATCTAGTGAGACGACCAGTAGTGGAGGCCAGGTCGGGGGAATCTGAAGACCGCGTTAGTATTTCGATACTAGCATTGCCTCTGGTCGCACGGCAGCATCTTTTTGAGATGGAAGATGGAGTTGCGATTAAAAAAAAAATAAGAGACTCAGATCGGGGTACTCACTGGTTCGGGTGGAAGCCAAGCTCTCAGCAAGAGAAGGACGACCACAACCACGACAGCCGGTCATTTTTGCAGCTGTCTTTTTTGGCTCGGACTTCCGGTCGAAGAGGAAGGAGATGATGAGAGTCGTGATCTCACAAGAAAAGGATGAAATAGCCTTCTCAATAGTGTGATTCACGCGGAGGTGAAGGTTTGACACCGGACAGACAGAAAAGTTGGGATGGGGGAAGGGCGGGACAAAGCTCGGGATGTGTGTGTGGCAAACCGTAGCGTCTCAGTCGCTTATCGCCGAAAGTAAGCACCCTGGCTGGTACAGCTGCCGGTTGACAGATTGGGCAGTGGGAAGGGGAACTGTGACGTGAGCAGCAGGAGCAGGAAATTGCTGCAGTCTGCTGTGGATGCGAGAAAAAAGGAAGAAGAAAAAAAGAAGATGGGTGACAGAGAAAAGTGAGTGGTGAATGGCGATTGCCACCTGTCTGCTGCTACTCCTTTTTGTCCAAGCTGAAAGGCCAATCGCAAGAGGAAAGTGGGAGAGAATCTGGAACGCGCTGAGAGTAACCCCAAAAGTCGGCCTCACGAAAAAAGAGGACCCTCTACGCGCAGTCACATGACCTTCCCGAGGTCCTGTCAAGGGAGGAAGGCGTCTAGAAGGTGTGTCTGCCTGAAGTTTGGGCTTAGAAGGGTTAGCTGGTGTGCTGGTCTCTTTGAGCCTGCAGGGTGCTTTGAGTACCTACCTACCTAGGCGGGCGAAAGCAAATGGAAGAATGGAAGCATGCAAGCACTTAGACAGCCTCCGCTGGGTGGATACTGCCGGACTTTTTACAATTCAATTGCCTCTCAAAAATTGCAAAAGGAGGGTATTTTTGCATTTCAACCTTCTCATATTGTAATTGCAGCAAGAAAACCTTCAGTCGAATAGCCTGCTGCCAAAGAGTGATGACGCTTCAAGCTGCAGAACAACCTCTCGATCTCCACGCCCCTGAAGCTCCAGCGAAGCAGTTCGATTTGGGGCGATCGATCACCCCGGCCGGTCCCCGACGTCTCCGGTGCAGTGGCTCCTGCCCCACGCCTTCCCGTTGACTTGCCTACCCCACTTCAATTAAACCCCCTGGCAGCTGCCTGGCGTACGGTGTGCATCTTGCAGCTAGAAAACCACTTTACACGGTATGAGTTCACCACTATCCTCTGTAAAGTCGCCGAATGGATAAGATTAGCGATCAATTGCACAGTGTGACTGCAAAGTGGATCCCACCAGAGGCCGAAGGGATAGACGGCAGGTAGGTATCTGGAAAGAAGGCCATCGAGAAGGAAACCACCCCTTGGCCTGTCTGTATCGACGTCTTTGTCGCCTTCCCAATTTGCCCCCCAAGACATCACGATTTTTTCCCCCTTCAGACTCGCCCAGACGCGTCTCAAGGCAGTGTAAACACAAGGACGGCATTGACAAACACCATCCGACTTTGCCATCAATTTATCCATTTGAGGTTAGTCTCTCTCTCTCCCATCCCCTACTTTCCGCCCATTCGCAATATTGTTTGCTTCCTTCGCCACTCTGGAGGCACTCACCTAGAGGCACTCACATCTGGAGGATCTTTCCATCCACACCAAGTCTCCAAGTCTTCAATACTGATTTCTCTTTTCTGTCATCCACTGCAGGCTGTCCTAGCTGCGGAATTTATCAAAGCAATCAAGCATTTGAGAAGACCATACGCTTCTCTGTTGCAAACAGCTAGATTGAGATCAAAAAATCTCACAGCTGCTTAAGCAACACCATCCGGTATGGCGCGGCCTTCTCGTCGTAGAGGTCAGCAGGCGAACCAGCCTCAGCCTCAAGCACAGGGTCAGAATGGGAACCAGCCCCAGCCTGCCCAGCAGAATCAAGCTCCTCAGCAAGCCCAACCCGCTCAGCAGAACATGGCACCGGCTAATGTCCGCCGCCACATCTCTGGACCGTGAGTACTCACTCATTGTGATCTTATGTTCTTAGTTGCTAATGTTTTTCACAGGCAGTCAGCTTTGACTGATTATCTGGCCGTGAGATTTCCTTTCATGATTATCGCATGGCGCATACACTGACCACTGCCACAGTCTCACAACATCTCTGCCAACCAGATCCGCCGAGATGCTGATCGTCGTCGCGCTGCTGCTGCTGAAAGCCAGCAGCAGAACCAGCCGGACGAGGAAACTGACGAAGAAGCCAGTCAACCTGCTGCAAGTACTCGCAAGGAGACAGAAGCTGAGAAGAAAAAGCGCCTTCTGAAAGAGAAGCAGGCCATTGCCAAGATCAAAGCTTCCAAGAAGTTCAAGAAGCGGAAGCGCGACGCAGGCGATTCCGAGGACGACGATGACATCGCTCGCGCCTTGATGGAGCAAATGTCTCAGCCCCTACCGGGCCAGATGGACAACTGCGAAATTTGCAAGAAGCGTTTTACGGTGACGCCCTACTCCAAGACTGGCCCTGACGGTGGCTTGCTCTGCGCCAAATGTAGCAAAGAGGCTGCTGCCAATGACAAACAACCAAACAAGAAGCCTCGGAAGGCTGCTGCAGGAGGCGGAGGTCGCCGAAAGGTCCAGAGCAACATCCTCGACGGAACTTACCACACTGGCGCGAAGAGATTGACAACACTCTGCATAGAGACCTTGGCCAAGAATGTCGACCTCGCAGACAGCCTCGGAGAGCTCCCTGACCATATCGTCGATAGAATCGCTCGATTGTTCTCCAAGCGTCGGCTCTTGAACCCGCAAACCCTGGCACTCTTCCTACAACCCTCTTCCTCGTTCATCAATATCTATGATGGCGCAAAGCTGGGCATGGATGATTACATCGGAATCTTCCAGGTTGCGGCGAACCTGAAAGGATTCAAGGCGCGTAATTCGATTCAGTTCAAGGATGAAGTCATGGAGTATCTTCTCGAGCGCGATACGCAGCTCACATCTTTCTATCTCCATGGAGCCAACCTGCTTAGCGATGATATGTGGACCAGGTTTATTCAGGAGAAGGGTGCTTCCTTAGAAGAACTTCGCGTCTACTACACGGACAGACACTTCGGAGACGAAATCCTGGCTTTACTCCCGAAGAACTGTCCCAACCTCACCAGACTGAAGGCCTACCACAACCAGAAGATTACCAACGCCGGCATTAAGGAGATTGGTGAGGTCAAGAGCCTCCGGCATCTGGGCCTCCACCTGCAGAACCGCATTGATGCCAAGGTCATGGCGTCTACGATACTAAGCATTGGAGGAAATCTGCAGACGCTTTCTCTGCCATTGTTCCTCGACGCTACGGACGAGGTCTTGGCTGCTATCAAGAAGTCTTGTCGTTCTCTCAGAAAGCTCCGGATCAACGACAGCGATAAGCTTACCGATGCTGGCTTCGTTGATCTTTTCACCAACTGGGCCAATCCGCCGCTCGAAAAGATTGATTTTCAGAAGTGCTGCCATGTTGATTCCACCAACCCGCGGGAGAACCCAGAGAAGGTCGGTCTTTGCTCTGACGGACTTCGTGCTTTGATGAAGCACTCGGGTCGCAAGCTCAAGGATCTCAACATTCACGCCTGCCGTCACATCACGCGCGAAGCTCTGGAGGACGTCTTTGGGAAGGACAACCAATACACAGAACTGCTCAAGCTCGAGATCAGCTTCGTTGAGGAGGTTGACGATTACATCGTCGGCTGCATCTTCCGCAGCTGCCCCAACATCAAGGAGGTGAACGTATTCGGTTGCATGAAGGTCAAGGACGCCCCGGTACCCAGAGGCAAGGTGCTCGTTGGCGTCCCCAACGCTGTGGGTATGGTTACCGAAGGCAATGCGGACTAGATGCATACTGGGGGGGCCTTTTCCTTTCTGGAAAGTGTTTGAGTATACTACATGGGTCGGCGGAGAGGCATCATTTGGAAGATGCATTTTGCACAGGCGAGGACTCTATACAAGCAGGCCATGACAATTCGCAGTATTATACCCTTCTTTCAACGAAGGTTCATCAGAGAGTCGGTGGTTACTAGTGTGTTCCTGTTCATTAGCAGGCGTTGGGGGGACTTCTTTTCTTTGCTCTGTTCAGCTAGGAATACCCTAGACACCAATGAAGAACAAATCGTACTTGACAGTCTGATAGCTCGGCTCGGCGTAGAGAAACTCGGCGTTTCTGCGTGATGACTTGCGCTTCTCGGAACTGACTCTGACAGTAAAGCCGATACACACGGAAGAACGCAACGGGACCGTTTCTAACATTCGGGGTTGTGGCACCAAAACACACTCGCAACAGACGGGAACCCGGGCTAAGGTTGGCAGACTGGATAGGACACAGACACCGCCACGAATCCACCCGGAGGCGGTAAAGGTCAGCTTAGCTCAGCCTCAGCTCCCTGCGTAAGGCAAGGCCCAAATGTAACGGGGCAGCGGCTTGCGGGGCCTTTGACTGCAGCGTGCTGCGTGCCGTGCTGCGCGAGCGCACCCTTCGTGCTGGCGTTGAGTCTCCACTCTGAGTCCCGGCACCCTGCTTCGTGGTGGTGCTGGCCTAAACTTCCCCTGATTATTCGTATCCAACCAGCAAGCAGGCCGGTCTGAAGCAGCGCACCACTACCTACGGGCCGCCCCTTCTCGCCCACGACCTGCCAGGCATTTGCCCTTTCTCGAATCCCTCCCCTGCCGCCCCCGACCGCCATGATATTTCTTCCCTTTTAGTCTCTCTCCGAGTGAATTGGATGGATCTTGACCCTCCACAACCGTCGCCCGAAAACATGTCTCGACGCTGGGCGCGAAAGGTCGAGCGCTGCTGCTGCACCTTCGCGACCTACATCCCCTTATTCTTCGTCTACAGCTTGACCACATGGGCCGTATGGGTGGATGTCACCATCGGGTCCGCGCCCTCTAAAGCCACTTGGCTAGGTAAGTCTATACCGTGACGTCGGTCGCGTGCCATTCCCGCCCGTTCCCTTCGTGACGAGAACTGACGCTCTCCTCCTCTTCACAGGCACAGGTTCCTCTACCCTCGCCGTCCTCCTCTATGGCCTGCTCAACTGGTCCTACACGACCGCCGTCTTTACGAACCCCGGAAGCACGACAAACGACAATGGCTACAGCACCCTACCGACCGAGGCCCCTCCACCGGCCACGTCCTTCACCGTCAAGGCTAATGGCGAGATCCGATTCTGCAAGAAGTGCCAGGCGAGGAAACCGGACCGCGCCCATCACTGCTCCACCTGCCGTCGATGCGTCTTAAAGATGGATCATCATTGCCCTTGGCTGGCGACGTGTATCGGCCTGAAGAACCACAAGGCCTTCCTGTTGTTCCTCATCTACACGACATTGTTCTGCTTCTACAGCTTCTTCGTCTCGGGAAGCTGGGTGTACATGGAGGTCATCAACAACACGACGTACGTGGAGACGTTGATGCCCATCAACTACGTGATCCTCAGCGTCATGGCCGGAATCATCGGCATTGTCGTCGGCGCGTTCACAGGCTGGCATATCATGCTGGCGAGTCGCGGACAGACCACTATCGAATGTCTGGAGAAGACTCGCTACCTGTCCCCGCTGAAGAAGCAGATGCAAAACCAGTTCGTCGCCCAGCACAATGGCGAGGGCGTCCCCCTTCCAGCTTACGGCCAGCAACTGCTCGACATCCACGCCAACGCACTGCCAGGCATTACGCGACCCGAAGAAGGCGAAGAGTTCCGTGGACACCCTGGGGCTTCGAGGCCAGTACACCAATCCTACGAAGAGATGGAACGCGATCGCGCCAAGAAGCGTTACGAAGAGTACCTTGACGAGCAAGACTCTGAGAAACTCCCTAACGCCTTCGACTTGGGGGCAAAACGCAATCTCTTGCATCTTTTCGGACCTAAGCCGCTCTTTTGGTTCGTCCCCGTCTGCAACACCACCGGTGATGGCTGGTCATGGGAGCCCAGTCCTAAATGGATTGCCGCGCGTGAGAACCTGGCCAGGGAACGTGAGGAGCAGCGCGCCCGCGAGATCAACGCCGGCTGGGGTACTGACGAGCCGCCGCCGTCTTTCATGCGTCCCGCACCCACGAAACCCGACGGTGCCGGCCGCCACTACCTCACCACCCCGCCATCACCCCCGCCGCCCGCGAACGGTAGCCGCAACGACGCGCGTAAGATGCCGTCCAAGGCCGACCGGGTTCTTGGCCGTGATCCCAACCTGTACGCCGATGGCTTCCAAGAATCTATGCCGATGCGCAAGCTTAGTCCGCGCGGTACGGCGCTCGAGGAGGAGCTGACGGACAGCGACGTCGATATGGATGACGCGGCGGCGGCGGAGCACCGTGCCATGAACCTCGTTACCAACGGCGGATGGGGGAGGAGCGGCGCAAGCGGACTGCTGCGGAAGAGCAGCCCCACCTCCCCATCCTTCAGGACATCGCCGTCTAACGACGACACCGTGGACTAGATTAGAAATGCGACACAGGAAAGAAACCGGGAGGTATGTGACAAAAAATGATGATGGCGGGTTAGAAAGTGATATCCAACGCATATTCTCATCGGCGGGTTTGCAACGGCTCAATGGGAGGGGCATGACTGCGGCGTCGCTAGAGTGTATACGCATCCATGTACGATTTTTTTTATTGCAAAGGCGGGGGAGGGCCAAACCTCGGAAACTCGACGGATGGAGCATCTCAGAGATGTATATCGACATTTGTTTACCATTGGTGTTGGGGAGTGTTCGACTTTTTTTTCTTCACTGTCAGATTCTTTTCGCCTTCACGGGGCATCATATCCGATGAGGGACGGGAATGATAATGTTCGGTAGCATTGCCGTCACGAATTACAAGACATGTCTTATTAGTTCACTTGAATCTTACCGAAGAGTAGAGCATGAGTGCTTTGTTTGCTGCGATTCGGGAAAGTGATGTTTATGAAGGCTGTGTAAACTACATCTATCATTCCTGATCTCTCTCTAGTCTACCTCTTTGGCCAGATCACTCAGACTCAGAGTCGCTATAGTCACCCTCGCTACCATCCTCCTCATCATCATCCTCGTCATCTTCGTCGTCTTCGTCATCGTCGCCCTGGAATCCGTAGTCGTCGTGGAAGTCGGCCAGGGGCTTCACCTGGGTCTTGTATCCCATTTCCTTGAAGGCCTTGTCGATGTTCTGCAAGAAACATGTTAGCGTTATTGTCATCTCGACTTCAATCCGGGAAAGAACATACCTCTTCAAGAATCGGCGCGCAGGTGATGACGACGTTGCTGGTCTTGGGCTCGAAAAGCGGCATGATGAGCTCATTGAGCACGGCCTTGATCTGGTCGTTTGTGACGTCGCGGACGTCCCGCATGATCTTCTTGTGCCAGTCGAGCGGCAGGTTGCGCACGACGCCGAGCATGAAATTCTGCGCGGCCGCCGAGGCCATGGTGGACTGCTCGTCGGCGAACTGCACGACGACCTGGCTGATGGCGCCCTCCTTGAGGTGGCGGTCGATGGGCGTCTCGCCGTCGGCGATCTTGCGGATCGTCTCGCGCGAGGCGGCGAAGGCCTTGCTCGCGTCCGGGGAGCGGTAGACCTTGTACTGAATCGTGCCGGCGTCGAGCTCGCGGCCAAAGTACGAGCCGTACGCCAGGCCCTGGCCGCGGACGGAGTTCCAGAGGGGGCCCTCGGCGGACTCGAGGTAGCCGATGGCGACCATGATGGCGGGGAGGCGCGGGTCCTCGAAGGAGGTGATGCCCTTGGCCGTGCTGACGCCGAAGGAGCTGTCGGCGGTGGTCATGGGAACAATGACGGCGCCAACCTTGCCTGGCTCCTGGCCGTCGGGGGTGAGGAGGGTGTGGGGCTTGATGATGGGGATGAGGTCGTTGGAGCCCTTGAGGTTGTTGCTGAGGATGTCCCACGCGGCGATGGGTTCGGGCAGACGCGATACGTCGGCGGTGACGAGAACGCGCACGTTGTTGAAGGTGAAGAGGGACTTGCGGAGCTGCTCGAACCAGGAGAGGACCTTCTCCGGGTCCGAGGCGATGAGCTTCTTGAGGCGGCGGAGATAGACGGCGCGGACGAGCGCGCGCTTGGCAACCGAGTAGGATTCCTTCTTCTGGTGGATGGACACGTCTACCTCGGAGGCCATGGACCTACCGTCGCGCTTCATCTCGGGAATGTCGGCAAGGTGCTTCTGGACGCCAGCCTTAAGGCGCTGAATATCGAAGACGCTGTCGAACATCATAGTACGAACCCAGTTGATGACCGTGGAGTACTTCTCGCGCTCGATCTGGAATTGGATCATGACGCCGTCTGGGTCACCGTAGTCTCTGGTGGAGCGAAGGCCATAGCTGATGGTATCCTGTTCCAGCTCCATGACCACCTGCTCGAAACCGACCTTCTCTCCGTCGCGCATGATGGGCGTGTTGAAGAAGTTGTCGTTGAAGATGGGCAGCAGGGGCTTCAGCTCAAGAGGCACCTGGGACGTGCCCAAATAAATCGTCAAGTGAACAAAGTTGGTCGGGACGCTCTCGAACTGGATGAAGAGGGGGTCTTGACCTTGCTTGGAGCCATCGATGACCTTCTGCGCGGCATTGTTGGGCAGTCCTAGGCTCTTCGCCTTTCCGGCTCTCGCCGTGTCGGACTCGATAAAATGGATGGATTCAGTGCCGGGAACAGGCCATTGGTCGACGACAGCAGCAGGAATAGGCTCATCGTTCTTGGCCTTGGCAGCCTCGAGACGCTCCTTGAGCTTGGCCAAGCCCTCAGGGCCGAGCTTCTCCTTTCTCTCAGCAAGTCTCGCCTCCTCCTCAGCCTTCTGCTTCTTCGCAAGCTCGTGGGACGGCTTGCCAAGGATGGAAACGTGAGGGGCATCGGAGATCCACTTGCGGAGGAAATCCCTCCACTGCTCGTCCGTCCACTTCTCAAGAACATCGTACTCTGACAAAGACTCCAGCTCCTTGAGGGTTGAGCCGTCACGCTTGCCGAAAAGGTAGTCCGTGATGATGTTGGTGGAGTAGAAGCTCTCTGATTCTTCAGCCTGGAACTTGACCTGAAGGCGCTCGCGGTGAATGCATGAGGTCAAGTACTCCATATCAAGAGGCTTGTCAGCAACCTCCTTGAGAAGGTCGATCAGTCTCTTCTCGACAAACTCGAGCTTCTCGGTCTCGACACCAGTCGGCTGGAACCAGATGACAGAGTTCGGTCTCGCATCCCACCAGTATGTAACTGAGCTAGCGAGTTCTTCTTTTTCGACGATAACATTCTCGAGGATAGAGACAGACGAGCCACAGAGATAGGTCAGCAGGACATTAAGTGCCGACGTCGCTATAACGTCGTTGCAGTTGGGGCCAAAGAAGGCCACAGTAATTTCGCCAACCGACTCGTCTTCTTCAGGGAATTCGGCCGTCGTAATAATGGACTTCTCCAGAGCTGGAGGCTGTGCAGAGTCGATCCACGGTCTGAAAACACACGTCAGCATGGCAGGGTTCTAGCCGCCTGATCGTCATCTTACCTCTTGAACGGCGCGTCCAGGGGCGGCAAATCGTCCTTGATGCTCTCCTCGAACTCATCCAGAATTTGCAACAGATTGTCGTGGTCTGCCTCGCCGATGATAACGACGCAGAGGTTCTTGGGCTGGTACATCTCGCGATGGAACGAGCGAATGCGGTCGTTCGTCAGGACACGCAGCGCATCAGTCATCCCACCGGTCTCGTAACGAAAGCCAACGTTCTCAGGGTACAGGAGTCGGCGGGCCTTGAGATCCATGATCTCTGCGCTCTTAAACTGGACCGCCTGCATCTCCGAGTACACGACACCGGCATCGTTGCCCTCTCCGTCAATGTGATGCACCTCAGTCACACATGCCTCGTCAGTGAGAATGGGCAGGACGACGTGCTCGAGGTAGACGGGAAGAATCTGAGAGAAACCTTCCCAGCCAGCGCTCTCGAGAGTGTAGGCTGTGTGATCTGTTGCGGTCCAGGCGTTGGTCCCAGAGTAGGCTCGCGACGCCAACTTGTCGAGAAGGCCCTTGTAGCGGTAGTTTTTGGAGCCCATGAAGATCAGATGCTCGAGGGTGTGGGGAGCGCCGGAGTCATCGAGGATTTCGGTTGCGAGAGTGAAGTAGCCGTTGGTCTTGGGACCCTTGCGATCGGCCACAATGACCTGCATTCCACTTCGTTCCGATACATACTGGCTGATCGTACAAGGAGCATAGTCGGTCTTGAAGCTCTGGATCTTGCGAAACCGCGGCTGCGGCTTTGCTGCGGGCGACATGATATTTGAGTTTGTTGCTAGCTTAGAGTAATAACTTCTGTCCGGATGTAAGTAAGTATGCCTAGCAATCTCTTGAGGTAGGCGAGATTTCTAGAGAAGACAAAAGTCCATATTATAAGGGCGGGGAAGTGGGTGAAAGAGGAAGGTAATCAATGAGCCGGGGGTGTCATCGGTAAGGTAAGGTAAGGTAGTCATAGGCAAGCGCTTTCAATACGCGAGGAGTCAAAACAGACAACAAGCAAAATATTGTGACGACTGTCAAACAAATGAGAAGACAGCTAGAAAGGGTTTTCCAATCGCACAGGGATACGACCGGCCGCCAAATGGGCCGTTGCGTGCAGCGAGATGATGAACGGACGGATGCAGAGGTTTGTAACACAGTGTTGGACGTGGGTTGAATGTAGGTTTCAGGGGTACGAAATCTGTGTGCGAGACTGAGTTCAACTCGCAAAACAACATACGTTGTCCAAAAGCTTGGCAAGCTGTAATCTGGTTCGTGGCATGCGTTGTAGAAATAAGCAACTATTACAGCAACGGCAATAGCAATAGCCGCTTGGCCAGCTTTGAAGCTCGACATTCTGGCAACGATAATAAACGCAAGGTGCTTTAGGAATTTCGATTTAGATCAAAGGAGCATGCTGATTGAAGAGCAAGACTCTGTGCAGCCTTCTTCCAGATGCCATCGCGACATAACCAAGACCGGGAAGGTGGGGGATGAGTGACACAGAAGAGGGGCCAATCGGGCTCTCCATGGTAAAATTGATGCCTAGAAGACAGAGGAGGTAAGACGAGTAGAAAATGCAGCTGCTTACCTTACAGATAACCGCTTTGCCAGCCTGATGGACAGTGAAAGAATACACCAATGGGGTTTTTCCAAAGACACTGGCCGGCCCGTGATAGCACGAAGTAGCGGTTACCTCAACCGCCCGCCACAAAAGTTGCGAAGTGAGGTAGAAATAAACGACAAGCCGTGGATGTGCCGGATGTCGATGGCTTGAGTCCTGCAATCGCGACCCACGAATTTGCTTGACTTCTGTTGAGTTCTCCGTTTCCAAGTTCCCACAACTTCCAGGTTCAATGTGTCGTCGCGGGGCACGGGAACAATAGAGATGTCGGGTTACCGAAGAGGTCGATACAATGAGAGCACTGACCTAGTTGCCCCTCCATCGGCCAGGGCAGGGGAACGGTGGAGTTTATCTTCCCTAGCTGCCTTCTTTTTTTTTTTTTTTTTTTTTTTTTCCCTACCGTAGCACGTTTGGCGGAAAGTCAGGCTCCGATTGGCCTCTTGCTGCCCTTCTCTATCTTATCGTATCTTATCGCCAGCGGGCCGCTCGGCTGAACTTCGGAGAAGATCACTCAATACGTACCGTTCCGACACGGATTGTGACGTGGGTTGTTCAAGGTGGTATTCGGGACAGCTATGCCATCGGTGCCAAAACTGCCCATGGTTCATTGCGACGATGCAATGCCCTCTTGCTCATTAACAGATATGAACGCTCGCTAAGCGTAGAAATCTCGAGAGTCTCAAGAATTACCGACACACTACTTTCTTGCACGCACCCGATCACCATTTACTACTCGACCTCGAGCGCCATCACACCGACCTGACCCAGCCCCGCGACGATCGAGCTCCACGAAGCTATTGCCACAGTTCGCGCCCAACCCCGGATCGCAGAAATGGCGAGCGCGACCGAGGCGCAGGTATCTGCGCAGCTTGGGGACGCCATTGTTTCTTTTGCTCTCGAGGGAAGCTTCCCAGACGAGCAGGTGTCGTCCCTTTCGCTTTCGTCTTCCGATCTGTCACCGGCGATCGATGCGCTGGAGAAGGCCAAGGGGGAATTGGAGGTATCTTAGGGCCCTGCAGCGGACTTGAGCGACGGCCCGCTGATGTGTGTTTAGACCGAGATCCATACGATAAACGAGGAAACAAAAGGGGACGTTAGCTCGTGGGTGAGCAACGCAAAGTCGCTACAAGAAGACATCCTGCGATCTAAGAGGCTGGCCGATGATATTGTGCGACAATCAGAGGCTCCACAGGTCTCAGGAAAGGCCATTCAAGATGCCGAAGAACACATACATTTTCTGCAAAGAGAGGTGATGTATACGGAACAGCTCCACGATGCGCTCAGGGGTATCCAGCATGTCAATGAGCTTTTGGGGGAGGTTGAGCAGGCCATGAACGAGCGGCGCATCATCGACTCGCTGCGGTGGTTGGAAAGTACGGGAGTCTTGCATCGACGCAGATATGGATAATGCTAACAGGCAACAGAGTCGTGGACCGAGTTGGATGCCGTTCCTGTCAACAAGAAGACTTGCAGAGTCATGAGGCTTCTTGATCTGCGCGCGTTCGAGCTCAAATCCAATGTTCATGATGTCTTTGACCATGTTTGGGCATCTCTTGTCCATACGGATTTACAAGCAGGGTCCCTCTCCATCTACGGAAAGCTAGAAGGTAGGCCTGCCACGAACACGTACAATAAGTCTGCTTCTAACAGCACCAGGGGAGCAAATGACCCTTTCAGAAGCCATCATCGGGCTTCAGGCCTACAAGGAGGTCGAAGACAGAATGTCCAAGCTATGGCACGAAGTTGACCAGGCTATTGTGTCGCCAAGAATGGATGCTGAAGCTTCTTCTCTTCCTTCGATTCGTGCAAGCGAGGTATGCACTCACTGGAGTCCGGTATCTGGCCCCTCTAATAGCTTCGCAGAATGTAGTGGAGTTGAACGGCGAGGCCGGCCGGACAATAGACGAGCTATTTACAGACCTTCGCAAGCTGGTCGAGTTCCTGGCAGCTAGATTGACCCCCGACCTCCTAATGTTCTTCAGCCCGATCATGATGAGCGACCTGGTTCCGAGACTGATCAAGGTCTGGCTGGACGGTGCGGTTCCTGCGACACTAAAGGACATCGACCGGTTCCAAGCCGTGATCCAATCTGCGCGAGGTTTCTGCGAGGTTCTCGAAGAAAACGGGTTCACAGGCTTTACAGAGCTTAAGGAGTGGGTTGGAAGCGCACCATCAATTTGGCTCGCCAAGTGTAGAGAAACCGCACTTGACTCTGTCCGCAACCAGCTCTCGAATGGTTTGTAACACGATTGCCAAATTCACCTCACTTGCTAATACGTCTTAGGTCTGGGCGCACCCAAGCAAGTCGAGAAGGTGGAAAAGCAGATGGTGTCTCGCTCAGAGGGCAAGGAGTTGACAGCAAACAACGCAGCCGCCGGGGCTGCAACAGACGATGACTGGGGTGCTGCGTGGGGGGTCGATGACGAGCCTGCCGATGAAAAGGACACAACCCAGCAAAGCCAAGAAGAGGACGACGGAGCAGACGCCTGGGGTTGGGACGATGAAGACCAAGGTGCAGATAAGAAGGAGGAGGAACCAGCCCAGCCAAGTCTGGAACCAGCAGTCGCGGACGAGGACGACGCAGCCGATGCCTGGGGCTGGGGAGACGAAGACGCGACAGAACCGGCGCAAGAGCCTGAGCCTAAATCACAGCCCAGGAAATCGCCCGCAAAGAAGGAAAAAATGGCAACTCCAGCAGGAGACGAGAGCAGGGAAATGGTGCTGAAGGAGATCTATCACATATCGTCCATGCCAGAGCCAGTACTGGAGCTCATCCTCGCCATATTAGAGGACGGTGCGGCTCTTACTCGGCCAGAGTGAGTACTGCATTTTACCTATCGAGACATCAAACTAATGGCCCTAGATACGAGAACAGTCCTGTGGCAGCCGCGGCACCGGGCCTGTTCAGCTTACCAACATTTGCACTGGCCATGTTCAGAGCCGTTTCACCACACTACTACGCACTTGATATCGGCGGAAACATGTAAGTCTCGGCCTCGCCAACAATCCTTTTCAGTCTAATTAAGAGACAGGTTCCTTTACAACGATGCCATTTACTTGTCCGAAAAGCTAAGCGAGCTGGCGTCAGCGTGGAAGTCGCGTGCAGACCTGACGACACGTGCACAAAACATGTTGCGCATAGACAACGACATCAAGAGCCTGCAAAACTTTGCGACGCGCGCATACACTAATGACCTCGGGGTGCAGAAAACGGTCCTTCGAGATCTGTTAGGAGGTAAGCAACATTAGGCTGGGCTGATGATTACCCGTTCGCGCAGTAGTACCAAATGCGGGGCTAACGCGGACGCACAGGCGATCAAAGTCTGATGCAACAGGATGAACTAGACAGCTGCGTGGACTCAGCAGTAGCGCGGGTCAGATCCCTGGCAGTGACATGGGAATCGATTCTCTCGCGCTCCGTGTGGTACCAGGCGGTGGGGTCCCTCGCAGATGCCATCTCATCAAAGATTATCAGCGACGTGATGGAGTCGTCTTCCATCGGCCAGGACGATGCTTACAGGATCGCGCAGCTCATTGCCAAGATCACGGAGCTGGACGACCTCTTCCTCCCGTCGCGGACGGCAGCCTCGTCGGGGTCCGGCAAGGACGAGATCCCGACGACGGCGCAGTACGCCGCCACGTGGCTCCGGCTCAAGTACCTCAGCGAAGTCCTCCAGTCCAACCTCAACGAGGTTAAGTATCTCTGGTGCGACAGCGAGCTCAGCCTGTACTTTTCCGCGGACGAGGTGGTCGACCTCATCGAGGCTAGCTTTGACGCTAACCCGCGGATGAGGGAGACCATCCGGGCGATTCGGGAGAACCCAAGCCCCGTGCTCGCCTAGGGGACCGGACGGGTTTGCCGGAGGGCCCGGGCGGTCAGGCGCAAGTCCCGGCGAGTCCCAGTGGTGTTGACATGGACGTTTACAGATTAGGGACGGACGTAGCCTGTGCATGTAACTGAGATGAGGAACGGGGCGACATTGGAATTGAAGGCAACACACGCGCGCACCAAACGTAGTCTAGGGTTTCTTGTGTATTATTCCATCGTTCTGGCGCGCATCAATTCGTTCCCCTCCAATATCGAAACCTCGAGTATACCACCCCCTTTCCTGGAACCCGTAAAACCCGTCTTTAATCCAACCCAAAACGGTGCATCTCCATGCCTTTTAGCACCACACCGCATGCTTCGACCGCGCACACCCACACCCCCCTGGCTCGCAGCTCGCGTCTTGTTTCTTCCCCGCACGCACGCCCCCCCTTCTCCACACTCTCCAACGCAACGACTAAACCCTGTCGGCCTCGGCACCTTCCACCCCAAATCTCCACTTTGAGGAATTGGAGAACATTCTGTGTGCTGCACTGCTCCCCCTCATTGCCGTCGTTATTTTTGATTTTATGTTGTCCATGTATCGCGAACCAACAGTGTATCATCTAATTTAATCTCATCACTTGTGAAGTTTCTCGCCTCAATGATGTTGAGTCATCCCCTGGCAAAGAAACCCGGGGATATGAGCCGGATGCGACTCTGTCAAATGTCACTTCATTAAAGACACGCGTGTCCCTTTGCTCAAAATTATCTCATGGATCGCGATCTAGACCGTCGCCTCCCCTTTCCTCAGTGTACTGCGTAGTATGAGAGCAAAAAAAGCCCGACGAAATACTACCAAGGCAGAAGAACACCGACAACCTTGGAAAACTTAATTCCCCCGGTCGATTCCTTACAGTCCCCATTCCAGCTTGGTTTACACCCCCTTTTCCTCCCCCTCGTCTTCAGGTTTCTTGATTAATCTCCAAGCTTCCGAAATAGAGAGAGACTTGCCGTCCTCACGACACCTTTCCGCGGCACGCCGTACACCACCCGCAATTCCTCCCGGAGCAGTTCTCCCCTTAGCTCCAAACTCTACAATCAAAATTTTACACGTCAACCTTGTTTGTTCTCATTTCTGGCTGCTCACTTGGACCCTTCTGCCAGCCGCCAGGGGCGAAGGAGCCAAGCAAAAAGAACGACGCCCCCCTTCCGAAGAACACAAAACGAACGTTCCATGCATGGGCGGTCAAGAAGGAATCGCGATGATCTGCCCTGCCCGTCAACATCCCTACCCTGTCCAATTCCGCCCTCCGGGTCGCCCGTCGCTTTTGTGCATTCCACCGTCTACATGCTTGTACAAATTCCCCTCCTCGCATTCTCATCCCAGACTGCGTTTGTCAAAACAGGCCATGGTAGTTTGCCTCACCAGCCTGGCCCGTTACCAAATTCCCTCAAAACTGGTCATGTGGTACACCACTGACAGAAAAGAAGTATCCCGCAGTTCAGATACTTCTGCGACGTTGACGTGACATTGCATCCGGCACATCCTTCTCCGCACAAGCCAAAATCCATGCCAAGCAACCGTTCAGCAGAGACATGCCCGCGCCCAGCTCTCGTTCTGGCCCTCCCGCAATTGATCAACCCCCCGCACCGCACCGCACCGCACCGCGCCTCGCATCCATCCATCCATCCGTTATCTTTCATCCAGTGAAAGACCAGTTCTCAATTCTGCCTCTCCTCGCATCCGGGCTCTGCATTCGCTCACTGCGCTCCTTTCTCCCGGAGCTGCCTCCGGATGCCACGGCAAAAACGGGATTGGCGGCTGGTCCCCAGTACCTCGTTACGTCAAATCCGGCCGCCAATTGACCAATGCCCTTCGCCCACAGTCACCATCATGAACGCAACGTTCAATCCGTGTACCTCTGCCGCAAGTCCCGTGCTTTTCCTTCCCCTCTTCAATCGCGAACTTCCAATCGCCCCCAATCACCTGACAACGGCCCGACTGAATATCTCGACCCATGCTTCCTCTAGAACCCTTGTCCGCCTAGAGATGACGCTCTATCAAGCTGGAGGAACCTCATCGAAATGTGAGACAATCGTCGTCTTCAACCCCCGGTCCCAACGCGGAGATTAAAAGAAGCGACCCCCAGCTCTGGGAAAACAGCAGGTCCGCTCCCAAAGTCCTCTCCGGAGGAAAAATTTCCACCTCATTCCTATAGAAATCCTTTAAGCCAGGCCGAAGCACAGCCCACAGCGAGGCATACTTACAACGCCCAAATGGGATGGGCATGCTTGCTCGTCACTCAACTCCAAGACTTTTGCGTTGTTTCCTATACCTTGTTGTGTACGAAACCTCCCAAGACAAGATAGCTTCCTCGGCGATATTGAATTGAGAAAGCTCGAAATGTGAAGCACGGCCCAGCCCCAGCCCAGCCCGCCATGGCACCACTTCGCTCTTCGCCAGAAGAGGGGGATGTCTTGCACCACATCTACCCCCTCCCCCTGCTTCCTAGACACCCCCACTAAGCCACATGTTGAGGCTGGTAAAATGATCGCAGGGTGCACATCTGGAGTAATCACTGCTCGCAGCAATAAATGTATGCGTAGCCTTTGCCGAGTGTGGCTTCGTGGGTGTTCACATACACAGAGCGTGGGCGTGGTTCAAGACGCGGGCCCCCTAAGCAAAAAAAACCGCCCCCAAAACCTTAAATGTGGGAAAGACGATGATACAGCATGGTAGAAGTGCCCCCCGTTCCCCCGACCCCACGCATCAAATCACCTTTCAAAAAAAAAAAAAAAAATTGTCTGATCTCGATCGATCCGTGCTTGGCAGACGGCCTGGAAGGCCTGGAAAGGGGGAGGAAAAGGGAGAGCAGAGAGCGTACACGTATTCGCAAACGGAACAAAGCCCCCAAACTTCAACACATTCGCGAAAAGATACCAACACACACAGAGAAACTCGACGTCTGCCTAGCTGCTTGGCCCCCCCGTAATGTCAAGACCAAACCTTGACAAACCCCCAAAGTCAACTTGCCCCCTCTCCCTCATGAAAATGCAATGTTTGAGACGCCATAACACGCTGTTCCTTCCCCCCCCACCCCCCCCCCCCCCACGGCCAATTTCTACTCTCCATCCTGCCTAAACTTCCCATAACCAAGCACACTAAAACACACCGCCAACCTCAAAAAAGAGAAGCAAAAGTACCTAACTTGCCTTAAAACAAGCTGTCCTGACGAACGACAGACAACCCGTAGCCATAATTAAACAGACTTTGCCCACCCCGAAAATGACGGGATGGGAAAGAAAAGGCCGCTACCGAGGAGAAGAGACAGACCTCTTCCCCTCATCTAATCACAGCATTCCCATGCCACAGCGGCCGTAAGCGAGGATGGATCCCCCCATTTCCCACCGAGGCCCCATCCCCCCAAAAGCCAAACACCTCACAACGGCATCACAATCTCCCCATGAACAGCAGATAAATACATCATCATTGTCATAATGAAATAAACAAAGGACAAACCTGCCCCGCCCCCGTCCGGCAAATGTTTGTTTGCCCACGGGTTGCAGCACAGCTTGCCTTCCTTATTGAGTGTCTCATAAGCTTCGTCAAGATAGCAACAAAATATGCTCATAAAGTCAAAACGCCGGTTCCTCGTAGACCTGGCCATCCCGGCCGGGCCACGCCAAAACATGAATGAGGTCTCTCTTTTCTCCCTCACATGGTTCTCTGGGTTCGTCCGTCCACCCATTACCCAAAGAACAAGAGAGAATTCCCCGCCCGGCCCATGCCATTCCACACACAGATGATCATGCTTCACGTCAATGCTAGATCCTGCCATGCTCCCCCCGGCTTGCGGACATCAAGGCCCTCCCGCAATGCTTATTCTCCAACACATGCAATTGCCGCCGATTGCCCATGCTACTACCGGTTCATGTCCAACGCCATCAAGAAATCCATGCCTGTGTAGAGATGAGCGAATGACACTTCTGTTCCCCCCCAATTGTGTGTACTGTGATACCATTCATCTTGAGAAACAAAAAGAAAACTTTTTTTTGCCTATGGTCTTTTCTCGACTCTTGCTTTCATCTCATGTCGGATTGATCCCAGTTCTATGCTCCTTCCCGTCCTCGACATGTGGTATATGCTGCTGTCCGTTCCCATTCAAAGTCAACTACCCGGCTCCTAGGCTCTCGGGGTGACACACATGCCCATATTCGCCGTCCCAGTGCAATGATTATCCCATACAAAGGAAATTGAAATGCCCGTTGGTATCCCTAAAAAACCTCGCATCCTTCAAGGAAAGCGGGTGAGCGAAAGAAAAATAGTCGTAGACTACACCAGGAAGTTCTCATCCATGCCAGTTGTACGCCGCAGTCGAATGCCAAAAGGGGTATTGATCGCACATTAGATCCAAAAAACTGGCGCGCGCTGTGGGAATTCTGTCTTTTTTGGTTTCGGCCGTGTCATTTCGTCCCGGGGCTGCGAGCCCGGGGATGTTGTCGTTAAATCTCTGTCGATACTGATACAAAACTTGGTAGAAAAGGAAACGAATTTATGCCAAGAAGTGAAAGTCGGAGGGTTGTAGCATGGTACAGAGAGGAACGCATTTGGCCCAATCAGAGTGGGCGATTAGCCCAAGGAGCCGTCGTAGCTCGATTTGTCCATGCTGGACTTGGGGCTGATGTTGTTGGAGCGAGTCCCAAAGATATTGGAGACGCGTCCGATGCCTCGCGGCTTGCTGTTAGTGCTAGTGTTGTCCGCGTTGTCTTCGGGGTTCTCAAAGAGAACCGTCTGGACAGAGTCGACGCTGACACGGGTGAATAGTGTGGAGAAGAGGTACTGCTCGCCATTATGATCAAACAGCGGCAAGGTGCGGTAGCCACGCTTAAGGCCACTGAGCTTGGCGGTGTGCGTCGCAATTGGAGGCCGATCATTGTAGCTCTCGCCGTTGTGGGAGAGCTTGACCGACAGACGTACGAAGATGAGCTCGGGAAACTTGGTCGTGACCTTGAACGTGAACTTGCCGTCAAAGATGGGGTTGAAGCCGTTCTCCTGAATGATCTGGGTTCTGTACTTGAGAGGCGAATCCGAGACCGACGCCATGGTGGGGTCCACCTCCATCTTGTCCCTCTTGTCGTTGGGGTGGAATACTTCAACCTCGACGTACGGGTCAACGGGCTTGTTGGCCGGCATGCCGTTGGGTCGCATGAGTTGCTGCGCCGAGATCACGTCGATGCTGAAAGTCACCTCCTTGCGCTCTCGCTTGCCAGACCATTCCTCAGGCAATCTCTTGATCTCTCGGAGCTCAGTAGGCTTCAGCACATATCCGGATCTGTCGGTGCCGCTTTCGTACATGGCCTGGTTGATTTGCATGCCGAGGTCGAATGTCTGCCAGTTGAGAGCCGCCATTTGCACACCCTTGCGCCAGTAGCTGATCGGGTTGAAGTTGTTCGAGGTGATTCTGGTGCGATCGGGGTAGACACGCATCATGTAGCGCATGTTGTGTCGGTCCATGGCTACCCTGTCCTCCTTGAGACGGCTGTTTCTGAAGAAACTCGATTCCATGAAGGAGAAGATGTGGTTGTAGGCCTTCGCATCAGCAGTGTCGAATCCACCGAACTTGAGTCCTGCACAGTAGACACCCAAATCTCCAAGCACCTTGACCGTCTTGTTCGAAGACCTCTTCGCAGGCACACGCTCGCCGGCGCTGTCGTTGTCGCTGGTGCTACTGCTCAACGCGTCCTGGACCTCACCCTCGGTAATGGTGTTAACACGGCTCTTGCTGACCAATCGTCGAGTGGAGTGGCTCGGGCTGAGGATCGGGCTCTGAGGAAGAGATTGCGAGGGGATGACGCTGTTGTCGAGCTGTACAGGCTTCGGGTACGGCGAGGTAAGGCTATTGCCTCGTCGACGACCAGTGATCTCCGCCGGCTTAGATTCCTCCTTTGGCTGAGGGCGCTTAACCTTGATGAGGACACGCTCCTTGAGCTGCTCGGGGGTCGGAAGTCTGTCGGAAGAGGCGTCGAGGGGCTCGGTGACAAGTCGGGAACCGAAAGTCTCCTTGATGATGCGGGCCATCTCGGCCTGCTGCGGCGGGGAGCAGTGCACCTCCAGGGAGATCCAAAGGGGGTAGCGGGTTTTAACGAAGGCGTACTTGTTGATGGTCGTCATGGTTTCCTGGAAGCTGATCGAGGTCGTAAGAGTTCTGCCATGGTTGACAGTAGGCTGGCCATCGGCGCCGTCCCAGCAGTCAACTTCGACACAGCGGCAGCCGCGGGCAAGGGCTGAGATGTAACCCTCGACGCTAGACAGACCGGCAACCTGTCGGCCGAGCAGGTAAGTGTTGTGAGAGCTAGAGATAAAATACTCGTTCAAAGGTCGGTCCAGGGTATACTCCTTGGGTTCCTTGTAAACGGGCAGATTGTAGGTGGAGGTCAGGAAGGCGGCAAAGGCGGCGTCGCCCATTCGGAGGCCATCGACGAGGGAAGCGTCAAGCTTTTCGGCATCTTTGGTACGGAACTTGCGCGAAAACTTGGCGTACAATGCTTCCCAGGCGGCAAGGTCACCATCGATGTTCTCGCGCTGGACTTCGCGCAGGAAGCCGAGAAACTCCTTGAGGGTAAGGCCAAGGTCTGGAGAAGCCGCGATCTGGTTGTAGATCTGGCGAATGTCGTCACGACGTTTCATGTAACCCACAAAAGTCTGGAACTCGTAAAAGTTCAGACGACCCGTGTTGGTGACATCAGCCGCATGGAATTTGGCACGCAGCTGACTGGGCGAGGCATGGATGTGGAGATTCCGGCAGACCCGCTGAACCCCGTCAAAGTCAATGTCGCCTTCTTCAATAGGATTCGGGTGCTTTTCGCCGCCGAGGCACTGCTTGTTCATCTCGGTTACCCAGTAATCGCGGATCGCACGGTCATTAAACGCCATAAGCGAGGCCATCATGTCTTGTCGGTGCTTGGAAATGGCCTCAAGTGTGGTGACCCAGTTGTAAAAGGTGCTGTCGTCGTCGGCAACAAGATGCATCATCTTGGTCTTGGACTTGTCGGGCACGGCGTACATGATGGAGAACCACCGGCTCTCCTCAGATTCCGGAACGCCGTAGTCAATGCGGTACTGACGAATGTCGGAGCCGGTCCTGATCTCCTTGATGTCGTCAATGTATAGGCACTTGTGGGGCCTGTTCTTGTCCCATGAAATCTTGGCCGCTTCTTGATCGAAAACGAGGACGAAGCGCTTCTTCCAGTTCTTCTTGGATACCTTCCTGATCCAGGTGCCCTTGAGCAGCTGGAATGGGATGACAGGGCCGGCAGTGGTGTTTGAAGGGGAGGTGGAGCCAGCGAGTGAGGCTGTTGTGCTATTTGAGGAGGATTCTCTGAGAGCCCCGTCGAGGCCGCCGATCAGAGACCGGAGATCGTCCATCTCATCGACGAATTCATCGTCCGAGTCGCTGTACGTGGCAAGGTCGGGTGGGGCCGTGTTGTTGCTGTCGCTTCTGCGCCGGAGCATGCCAGGACCGACACTGCCATCACGGCTGTTGGGCGCCGCTGAGGACGTCCTGCGCCGAGAGAACCTGGCAGTAGCTCGGTTGGAGAGGCGGCGGATGATGTTGTTACCCTTGCTCACGGCCTCTGACATGGCACTTGGACTGCCCACCAGGGTCTGGCCCAGTGAGTTGTCACTGGTTTTCCTTGACAGAACCGACTCTGGTAGTTGAAAAGAACCTGTAGAGAACTGGTCGTCTACAAGCTCTCGTCCCCTGTGTTCAGGGGATGCCTGGACGGAGCTGTTGCTCGTCATGACGGCAGTCTCTGGAGACATGATGGGTGAGCCTTGTTGTGAGCTTGAGGCCACGGAGGAGGAGCTAATGGCTGAGGCTGGTATGGTAGACTGTGGTTGTGTTGCTGTTGCTGTTGTTGTTGAGGGGAGATTTGTCTGTACACGGCTTGGGCGTGTGCGCCTGAGCTGTGAAGTCTGAGGTGTCATGGTAGGTTTGCAAAGGGGAGATGGCGCTGATATGTGTTGTGTAGGAGTTGAAGTAGAGGACATGATGGTCGTGGGGGTAGCGTTTGCTACTGAGGAGCTTGAAGAGGTCCCGGGGGAGATCCAAGGCGGACGATCTGTCGTTTATATGGAAATGGTGAGTGTTGGAGACGGCATCCTTGGAGAGGTGGTCGTGTGGAACGGCCCGTAGAGGGATAGAGAATGCGGGGAATGCGTGGGAGAAGTCGATCCTGAGATATAGAGGTGGGCGTTCCACACACACGGGGCCTATCTGGCAGGCTGGGATTGCTCAGGAGGGAAGCAGCAAGCGTGGGGAGAGCGGTGATCGTCTGCAGCGCCGGGCTGGGGTCGGCGGCGCGCTGTGCGATGGGATGCGATGCGGCACACTTAAGACGTGACGAGAGACCACGCGGGTGGTAAGGTATGGCGTGGAAGGTCGTCAACGGAGGTCGTACAGGGTACTGACACTGCAGGAGACGAGGCAGGCGTGGCAGGGCGGACGGGCAGTGTAGGATGGGCCAATTGTGGCCGCAGTTGTGCGTCCTTCGTCTCGGAGCTCCTGTCTCTTGTCTTTTGCTGTAGTGGCCTAAAAGCAGCACTGCAGAAGCTCACGGCAAAAAGACGATCGAGTGATGTGGCAGGCGGTATGCAGGTCGCTGAATGGGGCGTATGTCCAAGTTGGGGTCGAGGGAACCGACAGCATTGGCAGGCCGCAATGCAATGTTTCCGCAGCGGATGCTCGTTCGTTTTTTTTTCTGGTCCCCCTCTACAGTCTTCTCCGTAAGTCCCTTGCCAGCTGGTTGCTGGAGTTGCAGGTTCCAGATACAATCCCAAGTCGGGCAGGGTCGTGTCCGGCAGAGAATCGAACGTGAATCGGGTGGAAGGTGGTTCGGCGCAACAAGAGTATGGTTGCTCGGGAGGGTGCGCGCGGGCGCAACACGCGAAGCAGCAGTTGCAGATGAGTCAATGGGGAGATTCCTCGGGTCGGAAAGTCCCAGTCTGTTGCACACAATGAGTTTCTCTTCTGATTTTGAATTTGTCTTCTCGCGCAGCAGTATGCCGTGTGCGGGTGCGCGGGTGTGCGAGTGCAAGTTGAGAATGGAAAATGGTTGTGGGTGGTTGTTATGTAGTTGGACCAGCAATGTAGGTATGTGTAAGGCCAGTCGTTGGGCAGTGGTGGTGGTGGTGGTGGTGGTGGTGGAGGTTTATGAGTCGAGGTGCAGTGGGTGCGACTTGGACTGGCAGACTGAACACGGACGGGAGTGCGTGGTGGCAGTCAAGTCTTATGTGGGTGGGAGCCGTAGTTGGGGCCGGGAAATTATGAGTAGGACGGAGCGGGAAGGAGGCATAGCCAAGAGCTTTATTTTGGAGAAGGGCAAAGACCACCAGGAGCAAAAAAAAGATGTCAGGGTCAGGAGAGGAGAGAGGGTGGAAACGAAGGGAAACGAACAAGTCCAGCGCCGGTAGGGTACGGATAGGTAAGGTAGGTACCGGCACCAAAGACGCCCAAGCCAGCGCCAGCACCAGGTGGTCAAGTCAAGTCAAGGAGAGGTGTGTGTGTGTGTGTAGGTATGTGTGTGTGTAAGGCAAGGCGAGGCAAGGTACCTTACTTGGACTACGTAGCGCGTGCCGGGTCGAGGTAAGGTATCCGTACTCTTGGTGGAGGGGACTGACTGATTGAGAGGTGAGGTACCTCCTCTGTAAAAAGTAGCGTAGAGCAAGTTCTGATTGCGAGAGCCGGGAGTCCCATTAGAGAATCCAGCGCAGGTGCCAATCCCATCCAGGTCCCCCGGGGCAGTGACAAGGAACGACAACCCTGGTCCGTCAGTGAGAGACACAGTGGACGGGTGGACAGCGCAAGGCATTCGAATTGGGGGGACAAAAACACACACAGAAAGACAGAGAGACAGCGAGAGAGCGAGCCAGGGGGGGGGGGGGGGGGGGGGGGGGGGGGGGGGGGGACTTCCATAGAGCTGTGCTTGCAGGGAAGGTGTGGAGGCAAAACGGGAGCGAGCCAAGATGGGCGCCCAGATGGATGGGAAGGAGGATGAGGAGGGAAGCAGTACGTACCTGGGTTTGCAGTAGCGCCGTCATGTACCCTCAGGCGCGGCGCTCATACAGAATTGTAAGGCAAGGTACGGATGCGATGCGCTGCCCTGCCCTGCGGACTTGAATGTGGAGGGGGTGCCGGGACGAGAGGGGAGCCAGAGGAGGAGGGCAACTGAGGGAGTGCGACCTGGTAGTGGTGTAAGGCCAAAGGCTCGTGGGTACGGATATTCATTCGCAATGGGCCATCCAGCAGCATGTGTAATGTAGCCAAAATTATGAGGAGGAGCACCAGGACCGGACGAGGAATGCGGAAGACACTGCGCGCGAGCGCACACACACACAACGCACACACTGATCATATCTCTTCGTACCTCGCCCTGCTGCTCATACAACACAGACATTGACAGACAGCTTTGAGTGTACGGGGAAGAGCGGGAGAGAAAGGGAAGGAGGCCCAGAGAGTGCGAGAGAAGCAGAGAGCAAGACGGTACAGAGTACGTACCGCTCCAAACACCACACAGCGACACACAGAGAACAGAGAACAGAGAACAGAATAAAATAAGTGAAAAGCGGACACGAAGGACGAGGGCAAAATGGGGAAATAGGAGGGCAACGGGGCGTCAGTCGGGAGAGGCGCTAGTCCGTCATGGGCAGGATACGTACTGCCCAAGGTAATTTAGGTCTTCTTCCCTTTTCTTCCGTCCTTCACTTTGACAAGGCTCAAAGGGAAGAAACAACCCCATGTCCGTCGCCATCAAGTGAGAGCCAGCCATATCCACCATCGTCTCTTATTTTGTGTGTGTTTCTCTCGATTTCTAGCGTACCACTCTACAAAACTACAAAGGTCGACAGGCGGAGCCAATGGGCTGCGTGCCGACCTGGGGGAGATGGTAACGCAGAGTCGCGCGCAAGGCCGAGATGGAGACGCCGGGCAGCGTAAGAATGGAACATCAGAATGGAACATGACCCTGGGGGACAGACAGCGTCTGAACCGACAAGGGTAGGGAAAGGTACGAGGTAGACAGCGGCACGGGTCAGTCAGGTCCCCCTCCCCTCCCCTCATCCACCGCGCGACACTGCGAACACACAGGAGAAAGACGTTGAACCACCACGACAGCTCAGGGCAGTGAGAGATACATTCGAAGATGGGGAAGCTGGGCAGAAACAAGGGAACCTCGAGCCGGGGAGACAGAGGTGAGGACAAGTGAGGGCAGGGTGTGTCGTCATCGGCGGCAGAAAAAGGGGCGTGCTGATAGAATGATTGACGAATGAGCGGACAGGGGCCCGGCAGCAGACAGACAGCAGCGAGCAGGGAGAAGCCGAAGGAGGGTGCAGGGGCCAAAAGCTGGTAGAAAATAAAAACACAGAAGAAAAAAAAAAGAAGGAGAAGGAAAAAAAAGAAAAAACCTTCAGGAACTCGGTGTCCTGGATCCCCGACCAGGGGTACCATCGTCCACCAGGGGAGCTCGGAATACGTATCTTTTTCTGCCCCCCAGTTCCGGGCTCGCGATACGCAAAGGGGCTCTGGGGAACCCAAGGGAGGCCTGAAGTAGAAGGGAAAAGAACAATTCCAATCCCAGGAACGGCTGTGAGTAAGGATCATGGGTAGTCCAAGGACGGCCCAAGGTACAGTACGAAGCAGGTACAACGCCATGTGCACAGCTCTCGATCAGACAGGGATCCCGCTGGCATGGGAAAGGAGGGCGAGTGAGGAGGGCGTGTGAGTGAGTTCCTTGGGCGTACGGAGTACCTTAGCAGTCAGTGTCAGTGTCTCTCTGTCTCTGTCTCTGTCTCTGTCTCGTCTCTTGGAGAGGCAGCGCCAGCCAGCCAGCCAGCCAGACACACTCGTCCGGCAGTGGCTTCCCTGTGGCACCCGACTGGCAACAGCACGTCAGTGATGGAAGTGAAGTGACACTGGCCGGGCAGGGCAGGGCACGCCGAGGACATTGACGCTGGGCTGGCAATGGCTTGCTGCAGCCCTGGACGGCGCCGATGATGAGCTGTGCTGTGCCTTCCACCACAGCACAGGACAGGCTTCCACGCCGGCTGTATCCTCCTTCGTCTCAAGGTCGAGGCCATCTCAAGACCTCATATGCCTCTTCAGGGGGCGGGCTGTACAGCACAGCACAGCACAGCACAGCACAGCTGCAGTCGGCCAACAAAGGATGAGGTGTGCAACGGTAATAATAATAATAAACCTGATGCCGGGCTGGGCTTCGTCGTTGCCTTGTCTTGCTCTGCCTCGTCCGTCATCTGCCTCGCGTTGCCTTACCGGCTTCCTGCTGCTTTGCCCTGTGTTGTGTAACGATGACTGCGCGGGTGGATGCCGTTGCAGTGGTGAGATGGGATATGTCTTGGAATGGTGACGGCGGGAGCTTGCCTGTCTGGGTAGGTAGTTGGCAGATGGTGGTAAGTTGGAGGCGACGCTTTACACCTCAGCGGTGCAGAGCAGAGAACCTGCCTACCTCATACTGTCTGTCATGTTTTGTTTGCGGTGTAGGTACGTATTCCCAAAGACGGTAGGTACGGTGAGAGCTTGAGCAGCTCAGAGTCAGCGGGACGGTGAGGAAGGAGGCAAGCATTGGAGGGGCTGCATGGGCTGCATTCGTTGCAGCTTCCTCGCTGGGCAGATACTGGCAAGAGTGAAAGTGACTTCCAACGCCCTCAACTTGTGACGATGGCGAAGTGAGGTCAGACTGACATGATCCAATCTCGTCCTCCGCTAAAAGCAGGTGCCGACGAACCGTAATTGGTGTTGGGTCTGGCTTCCTCTAGATGACGGGAGGTACTGGACGGTAAAGGCAAGTACCAAGCAGCGAACCTCGACCACGTTCACGGCCGCACCACGTCCGTCCCGTCCTGGCCTGCTGGCCTGCTCTGTCCTGTTTCTCCCCCAGACCATTACGTCGCTCGGCGCCTTCCAAGGCCCGTCCTCTGACGGCAACAGAGCAACACCCGACTGAGGTGAACATCAATCAATCTCGCCTTCCAGTTGCCAACAATCGACAACTGCCAGTGCCAATCCTCCTCGTCCCATTCTCCTTGCGTTTGCCTCGCGTGCCGAACCTCCGTTGCTGCCGCCGTGCTCATCCTCGTCCATCTTCGCTAGGGAACATTGACTTTTTTTTCTTCGTCCCAGCTTGTCTCCCTTTGTTGTGTCCAGCTGACCTCAACCTTTCTCCAGCTGCAACAAAGTCAAAAACATGCGGCTGCAACTTTTCATTCGCTACACGGCGGATACGCTCATTTCGACACACGATCGGCGGTTATTTTCTGCTCATCACCCCTCCACCTACCTGGTTGACCCCGTCTTATTCCAACGTTGGCCAACGCTCTTACCAAATCACTGCCTACCGGCCTTATGTCGTTGCTGATGATCCATCCGTTCAACCGCTTCAAGTCTATGGAGTACATGGAGTTCCTGTGTACTGTACGCAACCAAACTTCTCCGACAGCCGGCCCAGCATTGCCTGCTCTGTACAGACTCGCCTTGCGAACCTTGCGCTACCCGCACTCGGACGCTGGTGTGGTCAGCCGGTCGTCGCATGCGGCCGTGGGGGCGCGAGCGACATGCCCAAGGCATATTCGTACATATTGCACCAACCAGCCAATATACGGCCTTTTTACACGCGATACCGATACCGCAAACTGACGGTGCTGATTAGTGGGAAAGGGAACGGATCCAAGCTAGGTATCGTCGTCGTCACTCAAAGTAGCCAACCGTCAACAACGACCGCTACCTTACCTCTCTGTGCCTCATCCTCAGTACCTACTCTACCTTAGGTGCGCTGCCTCTGCCAAGGTACCTCACACGTTCCTCCCTTCCCTCGCGGCTCGGGACTGCTGCACCAAACGGAAACAAGCCAGCCATTCGCACGACAACTGCCTTCAGAAGGCACTCCTCCACTCTGGCGATAACGCCGCTGTGGCTATTACTGGACACCAGAGCTCCATCCATGATCCCGTCTGCAACTGTTCTGACGAATCTCCCATTGCTGGCCCTGCAAGCACAGCTCGACAGGGATTCTCTCTCGAAACCACCGAAACCAGCACCTTCCCGACCACTGCCTTCAATTCCAGAGGTACAATACGGAAATACCACACAGCTGCACACGGCTCTCGGAGGAGCAGGCAGCACATTCGTCTCTTCGCCTCACAACATACCTTCCACCGGCACTCTTTTGCCTCTTTTGTTCTCAAGCTCAATGTCCCAAACAAACGTGCGAGGGAAGATGCCATCTCCAAAAGATACGTTGCAATCACCAGGCCGCAAGGGCTTGAGTCGACCAAGGCATCAATCTCTATTATTGCTCTTGCGGCAGGGAACATCGTAACGACACTGGCACCGGATGTCATGGACCGTCATTCACGCATTGCTCGTTTGCCTTTTCTTGCTTCGCAGCCACAGCGATCCGCCATCGACATTCAGTGACACACCCTTTTGCCATGTTGATCGGCGAAATCCCATGGGGCGACGCCTGTCGCCGGAAGCTGCGTGGCTGCTCCGGCCCCCCAGAAACCACGTCCAAACAAGATGGCACCCCTGGCCGGGCCCTGGAGCGGCTCTGTTGATCAGGTCTCACCGTTTCTCAGCCGGGTAAGTCAGGGTCTACAGAGTACGTCAACAGCGACTCATTGCTATATTGGTAATGAATGTCACTGACAGGCTTGATCTGACGGGGAAGGATTGCCAATCAAACAGCGCGGGCTTCCCTCGGGCTCACAGATGATCAGGGCCCTTTCTCATTTCTTGCTGGCGCGTTTCCAGCGATAACCTACGTGTGCCACGGCCGGCCGTGATCAGCCACACGCCATGCCACACAGGATGCTACACGGGTGGGTTTTTTTTAGAGTTCTGCTGGGTCGTCGTCGTCGTCTCAAGGTCCCAAGGTCCCAATGTCACTTTTCTTTGAAGCCTGCAACACTGTGGCTGCATCTCAATTGGCCGACTGCGAATACCCAATGCTCATCACACCTTACGTACGCGGCCACTACGTATGCAACGGCTGGGACTGGCCCCAAGATACCATGCCGACGCAAAGAACAAGCACTTCATCAGACATATCTTGCTTGAGTCGCTGGTGGTTGCCGAGATCGGGTGGTTCCAGGCATCTGGGCGTACTGCATCAGACTAGCCTGCTCATCCTCCGAAGCTCCCATTCCATGGGATGACTCACGAGTGTTTCTGTTTATTTTCCCCCATGTTGTGGGAGAGAGTCACCAACGACGAGCCTTACAACTTGGTGCCAGTCTGCCAGGGGTGGTTTCTTAGATGCGTTAACCCTTCCGCTTTACCGGGACCATTGCTCTGATGCGAGGCCTTTCACTCTCCAGCTTGGCTCCATAAAATGAATGAATCCATCTGCCTGGACATCCATCGTCGCCCGGGCGCCGTGGGATTCCCGCGTGCCAGGACAAAAAAGAAAGGCGGGAACAGAAAGGGGCCCCATAAGCCCCGAAATAACCTTGAGAAATAACCCAAAAAAAGAAGGCAAGAATCTTGTCATGCACCGCATGCAGTACGCCCCGAGACGCTGTTGCCCTACACTGCCATCATCCTCGTTCCTCGTTTTTTTACAAGACAATCTGGGGGCTAGGTAGAGAGAAGGCATCATCCAGCGAGTGACGTGGCAACTGCAACAGCTGCAACAGGTTTAACTCGGCTTCTCTGGACATAGTGACAATCAAGGCGGCCCAACAGGACAGCCAACGTCCAACAGCAGGCCGTTTTCCCATGACCCGAAACAAGACGTTGATTCGGACCGGAAGCTCAACGACAATAACAACAAGCCGGCGAAAGCATGTCGCGTCGTCCTGGCGGGATTGAGCCTGCGCAAACAGGAAAGTAGTTGTACCCTGCTGGGTACGGTAGGCAATTGCGTTATCGTCGCCAATCCGTGGGATGGGATGTCACTGAGGTGCTGTCAGCCACTGCCACTGCCACGGCAGAGTCGCAGTGGCTTCGTCACTTTGTACTTTCGGTACATCCAAAAGGTACATTGATATTGCGATTCTGTCATTGTATCATGCAGCGCAGGTACCTCGGTAGGGAACCGTGGGAATGCGAGTTGTGGGGTAAGTAGCATCGCACAGAGGCTCCGGAAATGGGGGAAAGGCACTCATAATGAGAGTGACTCGTTGGAATTGGCCCTCCTCCCAGACATTTGCAGAAATGAGAGATTTGGACGCGGGGGGGAAGACGGCGCCATCTTTGAGAAAGGTCACGTCAGAGCCCCTCCTCCCCTCCCTTTAAGCATCTCTGTCAGTCGCCTTGTGTTGGTCTGACTGTTGGTTGTTGTGTCGCTCGCATCCGTACGTGGGGAACACTTCTTTCGAGTAAGAACTTGGTTGACTAGAGCCAGTCAAGCCACACTTGCTGTGGATAGACTGCGCCGGACAGGCGTTAGCATGACTGATCAGCACGAGCTGCTGGCCCGTCCGGTTGTCCGCGAAGGCGGCGCCAACGCCGCAACCTTTTTTTTTCTATTTACTGTTCTTCCTCTCAAAAGCACCTTGGGGGAGAGAAATGGCATCGATAGTGGGGACGGTCGTCATTTCGCGTTGGCGTGCTCGGCGTACGTGCTGCTGTGTCTTGGTCTGCCACAACTTGCTGACGGAGAATGTTGCAAGAGACGAAGGTGCAATCTTGGTCGGATCCGAAACAGGAGCTCGACAAGCAGCTATTCAGCCCCAGGTCCCCGTACTCTATTCAATCTGAAAAGCTCTGGGTGTGTCTTTGTTGCTGTTCCCCGAATGAAAGGGTCGGATGCCCGAGGGGCATAGGGGGTGAGTGTATCCAGCCCGGTGTTCCTGTTTCAACGGGCAAAATGCGGTCGAGAAAACCATCGAGAATAGTGCTTGTACCTGTCGAGTGGTGTACCTCTGCTTCGCTCAAACAACTGAGTCGGACTGCTCTGCACGACGAAACCAGCCCAGCTCAGAAGAACGCCTTGCTAGGATGACTCTCCAAGACGAAGGATCGAAGCAGGCAGCGGAAGCAGACCTGAGCTCCAACTGTTCCCGTTGGATGGCTGACACCCAATCGCCTTCGTCTTGTTGTTGCGTTCCCGGTCAGCTTTGGCATTGTGCCGTGTGGCTGTTACGGTGGAATGCGAAGGTAAGGAACTCCACGGCTGCCTCTCCGTACAACTCCGTGAAATCCCTTGGGCAGAGAGCGCTGCAGAAGGAAAAGGCGTTGGTACCATGCGCTAAGCCGCCAAGAGAGGACTTTTGGTTGTCGAGGGTTGCACCAGTACCAGCGAAGCAGAGGTATCAGACTTGCTGCTGCTCCTACTGCTGCAGCAGCATTACATCTGGGGACGTTCAGATGCAGCCTTGTCGACGGGCCCCTGTCCAACCACGCAACTCCGCATCATCGGCGCCGTAAAAGCGTCACCTGAGCGGGCGGGATTGGCTGACTGGTGCTTGATGAGTCCTGCGAGAGCGGGTACACACATCTTGCAGCAAATCTGCTGTTTCTGATGCGCTGCAGTCGTCTGTTGCGCTGCTGGCACGTCTGAAGCGCATCTTGGTTGCCCTGTCCTGATGCGATGTGACGATCAAGACACGCTGGCTGACGAGTTTAGCGACCAACAGGACCTCCACAAGCACATGACAAACGACGACGACGACGAAAACACCGCGGTCATCCTCCAATGCTTGCTCGGAGACTTGGACCCTGTGCGCCTTTTTGCAGCCCTGTCCAACCACGATGCGTCCTCGAGACGTCGCATGTCGGTGACAGGCGGTCCGCAGTCCCTTGGAGTAGTCTGGAGCTGAGGCGCTAACAGTGCCAATCCCTCTGTATCACAAGTGGACAGCCGTTGGTACCGCCCAGGGACCAACATGGCTGCGCTGCGGGGTTCGAGGAAACCACTCGAGACCAGGGGTTGATTTGATGGACATTGACTTCCTTCAAGCCGCCTTCTGGCTGGACAATCGCAGACGGGTGCATCACACCGACATTTGGCATTGCGAAAAGTGCCCGGATGAGACGCATCATGTGGTCTCGTATACCATGTCGGCGGCATTTTCTCAACAAATCGCTCGCATACCAATATTACTGACCTGAAGAGAAGTTTCGCTGCTGCGCGGAATGTACGCCATGCCATATCCGCCTCGACATGCTGAATTTTTGTTGGCGCAAGCCTGGCGTACTGATAACCAGCTGGCGGCGTTATGCAACCAACGCTCGCTTCATGTATGTCATGGCACATGGCATGGCATGGCAGGGCAGGGCAGGGCAGACGGGTTTTTGCTTTGCGAAGACTATCTCTGCCTGTGATGAGATGAACGCGGTAAAGGACGGGCGTCAGGGTGCGTAGGGTGAGTTGCAGTTGCAACTAACTCTACGAGCCGATAACCGTCTTCGCTGCGCGGGCAGGGAATCAGTCCCAAACAGTCGGACCATGATAGCCGCCAGAGGAACTCTTATTTGCTGGTGATATTACGAATGGCGGCAGCCATAGTCCCCTGCAATAGCCCTTGCCAGAGGTCGCATTTTTGAAGACCCGACTCGCTGCATCTCCATATCTCCTTTTTCTTCTTGCCCCGTCATTTTTGTTTGATGAGCAAGAGACACTGCAACTGCAACTCTAGTTCGGTGGCTCGCCGACGAAGAACGTGGGAGAGAAAGACCAATCGGCCGAGAGCACCCCTGGCGACCGGCCGCCGACCAGGCCCTTAGTGTCCCTGAGCGCAACCGACTCGCATCCCACGGCCAGCGGGCAAGGAGTCGGAGTCAGTGGCAGGTCTGCTTTAAGCCTCTTTCCGCTTTGCTGGGAGACCTGTACGAACATAATGGTAGGTTACCGTCGTGCTTGTCTTGAGAGAATGCGACATGAGGGGCACGTTGGGCACTGTCTCACACACGAGGCCACCCCATTCCCAGCGGCGTAGTCTTGTAGCACCCAGCAGAGCGGGACAAGGGCAGGAAATGGCACACTCTGTTGGCTCTGGGCTTAGATCTGGGAGTTTTGGCGCGCCGATCTTGTCTCTCAAAGTAAGTGATCCGATGAAGAAAGAGTCACGGTGTGATGTCTTTCAAACCATGCATTTGGCGAAGCAAGGCCGTGGTTGGTCGGAAGTCGTGGTGTTTATTGCGTTCCCTGTATCTTGGTTCTGCTCACCGCCAGGCGTGTTTCGGAAGGAGGCTCTTTCAATCTTGTGCGCGGGAAGAAACACCACGTGAGTGGCCAGGTGGAAGGTAGTGTAGGTAAGTCGCTGGTGTTGTGGATGACGGAACCGAGTCCGACCGAGAGGTGTAGTGCAATAGCATTCGCACGGCGGTAAGGTGTAAGGCGAATGAATATGGCTCAGTGATGAAATTGACATGGTGACACCGCAGGGGCGGGATAGGAGGCCGGGGATAAGAGGGCGTCTCCAGGCCCCCATTGGACAAGTACCCCTGACGTGACGTAGTTTTCTCGAAGGTCGTTGGAAAGACGCAGACTGCAGCAGAGACGAGGCGAGGTGAGGCACGGCGAGGCGAGGCGAACAATGGGGAACAAAGAAAGATGCATGGTGGACCTGAAAGGCACCCGACGGTGTAAGGTATCCGCAATCTGGGCGCTGGTTTCTGGGTATCCGGTGCTGAGGAGCCCGAGCCCTGTCGCTGCTGCACCGTACCGCTGCCGGGGCCCCTCTCCAGCTTGAGCTAGTTGGGTGTGAGGTGTTGGGGTGACCCCGGGTCGCCCCTTGTCGCCGGATTTCAAGTTTTGGGCGCCGCCGCCGCAGTCAATTGCGGATGAGCCGACAATGAATGAGGTTGGTGGTTGGTGAGAGCCTCGGAGGTGGACGTGGAAGAGGGGAGTGGACAAGCCAAAGTGAAGTGCAGCTTAGGTAAGGCCACAATGGCCAAACATGGATACTTGCATATCCATGCCATTGGGCATCTTCAGCCCCTCCTCGGCCTCCTCCTCCTGCCTTTCATTCCAAGCCCAGCCCAGCTTCATCTCACGTTCGTTGCTTCCCAATCGATTCGAATGGAGATGGGTGTGATTACCCGGGTCCCAGTGCAAGTGCAAGTGAAAGTGCAAGTGCAACGGCGCCTCCGGACTTGTCCTTTTCGGACCACAAGTGGACAGGCAGGCACAAGGCACCTCAGCCAGAGCGATTGAGGTGTCCCAGTGTTCTTTCCCGCCGGCGTCCGTCCGTCCCTGCCGTGCCGTGCCTATTAAAAAATTGAAAATGGGGGGTCACGAGGAGCCATCCCAAACACCCCCGGCACCACGTATTGGATGCCGACAAGCCCAATTGCACCGACCCTTCTCTATCTTTCCCATCCTCCTCTCCTCCAGCCAGACGAGACGCCCGGACGAAGGGTGTCGAGTCGTCGTCGTGTCACCACACCTCCCTTGGGGCCTTCAGAAGATACTCACTTCTCTGTTCCAATCGCCAGGGGGCGAGGGAGGGGGTGCGAGATGCTCCATCTCCATCGTATGTATCTTCAGATCGAGTTTCGAGAGCTTGAACCCCTTGTTCCTTTCGGACTCAACTCAATTCGCGAATCACCCTTGCCTATTTCTTGATCTTCAGGCATCAAACGCCCTCGCCCAAGCCATGCCATGTCGCTTTGCATCGCATCGCATCGCATCACATCTTGCGCATCGTCACCGCCGGTTCCTCCGTCGAAGCAGAATGAAATTTCGATTTTGCCCCTCTGCGCGCCAGCGGGAGAATCTTGGCCGAGGCCCAACCCCTGGAGCTCTGCTTTACAACGTCTTCCATCGTCTCGACAAACCCAGCTGGAGGGAGGTGTCAGCGACGCCCATTGAGGCATGAGCCGGCCAACGATGCCGCAAAAAAATGGCGCGGCCCTGGCTTTGGAGGTGACCATCGCTCCTCACACGTCGCCTTTGGACCGCTCCAGATTCTCATCGCCGGCATGTTTGAGGGGTGTCCAGCCGCTGCACATTCTGTCCAATTCAAACTCTCATGCCGATGTTATTCAGATGCTGCTTTCACATACGCCCTTCCTTTGATGAGGATCACTCGCTTAGACAGAGTCCATTGCTGCCCGTGGTCAGCTGATGATGAGATGTCGTCCACCTTCATCTCCTATGTCGCACTCTCATGTTGAGCAGTCGATTTGCGGCTCGGCGCAAGACCCATACCCAATTTAGGGTTGTTCGAACCGAGTTCGGCGCCACTTGCTTTTCCCCGTCAACTGTTTCCATCATTTTCAGAGAAGATTTCTCCCCCTCTCATTGCCTCTCCCTACGGATACTCCTCGAGCCACAAGGTCTCGTGTGTGTTGTGGGGGTCAGAGACACACGTGCCCACCCCCTGGAATCAACCCAGTACTCGACACAAGGAGGCGGGAAGGGAAGCACATGTCGGCCAAAGTTACCAGGCTGTGTGCTGCTGGGGACTCTGCCAGTCGCATTCATGAGAATGCTGGAGCCTAGAAAGATGGAGTTGCGCGCCCAAACCCGCGGATACGATACCTGGTCTTCCAGTTGCCGACCAGCGATATGCGCGCATGCAACAACTCCCTCGGGACCTTGGCTGACGGATCAAACACCCATCGATTGACAGACACAGACACCACACCAGGGGGCCTCTAGCTGGCCCCAGCCGCGCAAACTCGCATTGGAACCCGCCGTCTCCAGTCCATTTCGCCTCTGCACTTTCCACTTTCCCGTCTCCAACTCTCCGATGTACACTACCCTGAGGTGGATTGCCCTCCACCGCGGGCACACAAAGCAGTGCAGTGCCTGTTCATCGGGCAATTCGCAAACTGGGTCCAGTATTATCAACCAAAAGCTGACAACAAGACCGTTTCACCCGCCCGTTGCCAAGATCGATGGCACAGGAGGACCACAGGTCAGAGGCAACAAGAAACGGCCTGAACAGCTGAAATGTGCTTTGTAACATCCACTCGAACGCCGATGGCGGCGGGGATGGGGCTTGTCGCCGAAAGAATTGACGACTCAACAGCCGTTTCTTCTGCCCTAACCACAGTCCTCCCTTGCTGTCTCCGCCTTCAACTCAGTAGACAACGTCGAATTCCTCGGAAACCTGTCTTTTGGTACTCCCGGGGCGCCTCCTCTCACTTTCAGCCATGCCGTCATCCTACTGGTTGCATCGGGTGTTGCCCGTCCCTCACGATGCCGGCTTGCCGTACCAAGCCTTGTGGTTGTGCTTACAGCCAAGGCCATGGGAGTGCAATGCGCGAAGGCCGTGTTTGCAGGCCACTCGCCCGCCACCTCGCTTGTGATTCATCTTGCGTTGGGCGTGTACGCGTTGGGGTTGCGGACTTTACACTGCTCCGTATCCTTTTTTTTTTTTCCCTTCCCCTCCCCCATTTGCCGGCCATCAGTCGTTTTTAATACGAGGAATTTTGTACTTGCCAGTCAATTCCAACGGTTCAAGACAAGGGACATGTTGTATCCGTACCCTACCCTACCCTACCTTACCTTAACCTTGTGCCGTGTCTTGGACTAAGGTAAAGACCGTTGACGCCCCTCCCCCGGCCGATCTCGTATCATTAGCCGCAGCCGCAGTATATCCGCACACACTCAATTTTGTTTGCGAGAAACAAAATGCGCAGAGGGGAAAAAAAAAGACCAAAAAAAAAAAGCTATTTACGGCCATCACAAGTACACCACAAGACACTCTCGCCTCATTTTCACTGTGCGCGCATTACGACATCCCTGTTTATACGCCCATGTTGAGTCGGACCCGGGGCACTTTTGCGATGCGCCGTTGCAAAGAGCCAAGTCTTTGACCATCCTTTTCCTCAGTTATCTTCTTTCAGGTAGACGCGGTGACACACGAATTGCAGTATGTTTTCTCCTTCACTCTGGCCAGCTCTTTGGATCCTCTCTGGAATTCCCCACGCGTGATAGCACTCTAGCGAGGGAACCAACAAGGGGCCTGAGGGAGGCTCTTCCGGCCTCGTGAGGTTGTTGCCGATCTTGGGTTGAAAAAAGTAATTGTGCGGCGCAACTGCATTCCCACATATCGTCCTGGTGCTTTTGATATCTGTAACATGATGCGGGACTGCGGGCTCACCGTCAGGACAATCTCAATTTCCGTCAGCTGACTCTCCGGACGGTCTGATGTTGCTGCAAGTCGAGTTGTCTCCGTCTGGGCGTTTCGAGCGGGCCGACAAGAGTCTCGGAGGCTCAAAAAAGTCTATACACAAGAGGCAGGCAGGGCTTGTAAGGCGGGTCCCAGCATGTTCAGGATGAGACTGCATGGGGCGAGGCACAGGCACAACAACGACGCTGCCTTCTTTTTTTCTCTCGACAGACACTTGGTCCGAGTGGTAACTTTTCTTTTTTGGCAGGTTTCTTCCGATTTTGTTATTTTCCCGTCTCCGGATCTGTCGGTTCTGTGGCCTTGTGGCATGGGAACCCGCAAGGCCATGCCTGCCAGTCACAGTAAACATGTTGACGAGCAGACATGTTGTGGATGTGTCTGTTGTCTTTGCCTGCTAGGACCCGCGGGTCCTGTTCTCGCTGATGGACGCGCATGAATGTTATTTTCCTTTTGCTGCCGTCGAACCTCTCTTTCTGGTCGGTGAGATTTGACGGCTGGGCGAATGCCACAAACTGTGTCTCTGCTGTTGGATCCTTGCTTGCCTCAGCATTGATGAAGCGACACTACTAATGTACAGTGCTGGATGGCCTGGGTCTGCCTTGCCTCATCTCCCATCACTACTTGCCTTCTCGCTGGCGAAGGCACCGCATGTGGCTTGGGAGTTCCAACATCTTACGCCTCATTACGGACATCTCTTGTCCTGTTGTTGTTTTTAGGGTTCGATGCCAGGGCTCAGAAAAATGCCCCGCCATCCTGGTTGGTTTGCTCCCTCCATGTTGGACCAAGTCATCCCTACAGTTGGGTTGAGTTTACTTTCCCTTGCGCCCTGCCTGTTGTCCTTGCTTGCAGAGTCGGAAAATGTCCAGCAAAGGCTTAGGCGGATGCCCGTCATTTCGGCTGCCCTGTCGTCCATCAGGGCTGAAGAGGCAGTTGCCAGTCGATTTGGGGGGTATGACTTGCATTCCAGCTCAACTTTGAGGCATCCGACTGCCAACAAGCCCGGCCTTTCTTTCGTTTTCCGTATCGCCCTATCCCTTGTTTCTTGTCTCATGGATCTAAGCTTCAACTGAGCCTTACGAAAAAAACAACCCGGCGACATCGACCGATGGAGAAGGGAAAACATCAACGCGACGGCGCATGAATGGCCTCGTCCGTCCCCAACAATGCCTCGAGGATCGACTTAATCTGCCGTCCCGCTCTGTTTCCCAGGCTCCATTCCTTTTCTCCGCGCATCCGAAACACCGACGATGACCATTTGCTTGCCCTCCTCGTCGGCGTCCTGCAACGTTCCTCCTGACACCCACCTCCGACTTTTACATCCTGGCATCGCAGCACATCGCAGCACATCGCACATTGCACCTTGGGCTTTCATCCTGCGGCCGTCGCCTGCATTCAACGTCCACTAACGGACCAACCAAGCAAACACGCTGGCTGGACGTCGGTTGGCTGCACAGTACGTTGTCTGGCTGAAATTCGCGCGTCTGATTCCCTCGCCAGATCGCGTCGTCATGCCATCTCACACACACACACACCCTGTCGTCCACTACGGATGGCTTGGGCTGAGCTGGGCTGGGTGCCACGGCCCATTAGTTCGTTGCCTTGAAGGCCTTTCTTTGCTTTGCCGGCATGATACAGCAATCCCACGGCTCATCTCGTTCCATCTCGAATCGGCCATGCGCGCGATGCGCGAGCTCGGCGTCCACACGACACTGATTTGACCAGCACATACATGCCTCCGAACGCCTATCCCAATCCCAATGCCAGTTCGCGTTCCCACCGCCCACACATGCCCTTCTGTGCTTCCTAATCACTGATCCGCGCGCGGGGGACGACCTTGCCCATGCATTGCTGCATCCTCCATGATGAATGAGGGGCTGAATGGAGACAGCCCCGGCCGGCCTATCGGGATGGCACCGTTCCTTCGGCGACACGCATCTCGGGGAGGGGTGGAGGGGTCGCCTTGTGGCCCCTCCCACACATTTTCTCTCTCTCTCTCTGTCTCTGTCTGAGGTCTGTTTGTTGCCCGCGTCCCTGGTTCGGTTAGGACTGGGGACGGAACGGAACAGTGACAATGACAAGTTGCAACGTCCTGCTGCTGCTCTTCAGTTTCCACCCTCACTGCATGATCCGTACCCATCACCAGCTCATCATCCAGGTCCCGTTTTGCGACGGCGTCCACGGCCACCTCCACCCTTTCGACATCGGCCAGCAACGCGGAGCCCACACAGATTGCAACATATCCCAGACCAGACTCGCGAATGAACAAAGCCGATCCCGTACGAGCACCTGAGATCGACCCGGTGTTCTTGCCTCACCGACGTTGTACGGCTGCAGGCCTTGATACCACGCATTGGTTGCGGGAAGGCCCGTTGTCTGCTGCTGCTGCTGCTGATGCTTACTCCGCGACCCGCGAAAAACGCCAGACGACGCCTTGTCTCGCGTGCGTGTGTGCCCGCTGCCACATCATGACATGGCAGTGACATTCGTTGACATGCGTTGACAGCGGCGGCGGCGGGCATTTTGCGACTTTGTCGTCACATCACAATCAAACGGCAGACTGACACTGAAACCTGCTGGGCAACAACACCCGACAGTGAGCCAACCGAGCCTCGCAATGGCACCAGCAGTGGTCCTACGTCCTCGAGGGATTGACCTATCGGTGGCTTCATGTCGTTTCTGCTCTGCATACCCACGCGGTACTGTCACTTTGCCGCTTGCTGTCCCTGATGGGCTGGCTGTTTCTGCTGCTGTGTGTACATCCGCGGGAGATTTCACCACTCGGAGACTGCGCCCGTCACTTTGTCATACACACAGCAGCAACTAATTGCATGCTTCGTCGCATGTCTCTGATCGGTGGCCTGTTACTGGAAACCAACCCCCCTTCAGCCGGACAAACAATTCCAAGACAACAACGCCTGCCGCCTTATCCTTCGCCATCTCGCGATTTGGTAATGCCTGCCCTATCGTTTAGCAGCACATGGCATATTACCATGGCATACGCCGAGGGCAAAAGGAAGAAGGGAAAAACAATAGACTGCCATTGACACGCGGTGTTGCGCGGCGCCACGGGAACTAAACAAGACCAAGCAGCGGTTCAGGTACCGCAACTGTAGCGCATTCAGGTGCCGGAAAGATCAAATGAACCGGTCCCTGCCAGGTCATTCCGGCTCCAGCCTCCGGCGAGGCATGATCCCTTCACTGCCAAACCCACGGTGGGGTATGTGTACAGCGTAGGTCCATGTCAATTGTCGTGAGAAGGGAGTGGGGGAGGGCATTTTCCCTCTTCCCCCTTCTTATTTTTCCACTGCAAAACGCGCGGGATGATTCCAATGACGATGGTCAGCCTTGGAAAGGGTCTCGTTGAAGGTCACTGCTGCTGCTGCTGCGGCTTGCAATCGACATGAGGAGACTTTTGTGGGGGTGGGTTGGTTAGCGATGAACACGATTGACACGATTGACAGATTTGACATCTGCAGGGCCACCAGTCTGTGTCACAATTCTGCTGCGTCCCAGACGTAATCATCACGCATATCTACGGCGTTCGATAGCACTTGCGCAGGTCAGCAGCAGCGGCGCGCAGGGCGGTCACAAGAGATAACGATGGCATCAGAGTTGCTGCTGCTGCTGCTGCATGCCACACCCACGGAGAACGCGGTTAGATGAATATTCAAAAAGACATGCGGATCGCCTGGATCCTTGACCTTGGGGGGGAGGGACAACAAAGCATGCTGCCTCCTGCACCTTTGCTGCAGGCACCGCATCGCATCACCATTGCCTTGGAAGCCATCGCGGGATCATCATGACTACCCTGTGTGCTACGCTTCTCAGCGCGTTTCACGCGGAAGTTAGGAGAAAGATACACACATTTTGTTGGGCTCAAATTGAGAAGCGTGGGAGACGCAGGTGGTGGCCCTGTCCCCCATGGAACTTTGAGTTGGCAGTCATGCGGCGCCGACTCATGCCTCTGCATGTAGACTACCGCGATCCTATTCGCAAGCATGATCGAGAGCTTTGATTTTGTCGTCTCCGAGGCCCAGCCCAGGTTACGCCTACGGCGCGTGATTTGAGCACATTTGCCCTTCTCTCCATTGGGGTTTCCATTCCAGCTGTCCCCTCGACATTGTAGTCACATAGGTTCGGTGACCTCCCGCGGCGGCGCGGACGAGACGACCAAAGGAAAATAACATGGGTGAGTGAAAGGGACGCCGACAAACCGTTTCAAACCGGCCGAATCGCTCTTGACTGGACGACTTGCCTGATTAGGACTGCGGACGAAGGATCAGCCTGTCAGAACGCTCGTAGGCCCGGCACGCTACATCTACCCCGTGTTATTAATCTGCCTTCCGTTAAGGAGGACTCTTTCTCTCTTGTAAGGGATTCAACCGTCAGAACCTCGCTGATGGGCAGGGTGTCGTGGGGCGTGTGTCGCTGATCGTTTGGCTCAGCCATGTCATTCAACTCCTTTTTTGTTGCTTTTCTCTGCCTCCAAACCACCCCCAGCGAGCAGCAGCAATTTTGCCCTCATTTTCTAAACAGTGGCCCCATTCCG
Organism: Colletotrichum siamense; assembly: GCF_013390195.1. Classification (NCBI taxonomy): domain Eukaryota; kingdom Fungi; phylum Ascomycota; class Sordariomycetes; order Glomerellales; family Glomerellaceae; genus Colletotrichum; species Colletotrichum siamense. Next base: position 5,236,734 of record NW_023501016.1, on the reverse strand, counting down.
AGAGGAACCACAATGTTTGCTTGAAATGCCATTTCTTACGGCGTATTCTCTCCCACGGGCGAACTCTATTCAGCGCGCTTGGACGTTACTGCACATCATTTTGCGTTTGGGCATGGGTGGCACGGCGCGCGAAGACGTACTGGTGATGGGAATGTTACCAGCGACCTGTGGAGATTGAAGTCGCCATTGTGATCACTGGACTCGTGCTGATTCATTCCCTGGCGCCCAGCTGAATGATGATGATGCTTTCTTGTTACCTCAATTCCCCCGGGGGAAGGGGAGGGGGGAAACAAGAGAGAACCCCCGCGGCTGTTTCAAAGTTGGCTTTTCTTTAATGATGATTGCTGCTGCTGCTGGTTGATGGACAGACAAGGGCCAACAGACAATGAGCTGCGGACCGAACTGCAGTCGATCGTATTGTTCCTGCTCCCGTCGTAATGTTCGTCGTCGTCTCCTCCTTGTCATCTCAACAGGCCAAGGCAAGGCAAACAGGCACATGACTTTTTTCTTCCCCAGGTTTCATCGCGCCAAAACTGTCGCCGCCCATCTTAACGCGCAGATCTGAATACTTGCCCAATGCGGTTGTTCATCGGCGTCAATCCGACCCTTAATAAACAACTACCGGGCGATGCTTTGCGCATTGTGGTGTCACTGGATGGGTTCCCCCTTGACTCTGGAGAGGGGGCAATGGGAGGCCGCAAGTGCGTATCCTTGGAGTTTTGCGACTCGTAGATCGCTCGTGGGAATAATGGCGGTCGCAGGCGAGCAAGCAATTGCCTGGGGCCGAGTGCCGATTGTCGCGACCACGGTATGTGGTGTAGCATTTGCACTTGCGCGGACATGGTTCAGGCTGAACAGAACAGAACACAACAACAGCGAGAATGGCCGCTTTGGCGCGGGTGGTGTGCCGGTGTAACGCGGCCAAGCAAAAGGCAGCGCAGCCGCGGAGATGCTCCGAGATGGATGGAAAGCCATCCATCCTTCAGATAGCATCCACCGCACTCTCTCACGCGCGCTCACGGGCCTTCTTCTTCTTCTCCGGGGCTGCTGCGCGTCTCATCCATCCCCCATCGTCCCGTTCATCCTCAGCTCAGGAACCCAGGGCGAATTGGAACGAGTTCCGGACGTTGACGCGGCGGCGGCGATGCCGTCAAACGGGCAGCGACGAAACTTCCGCAATCTAATTGACGATCCTTTTTTTTTTTTTTTTTTTATTGTTGTGTCTTTCTAAAGAATCCATCGTGGCGGAAGCTGTCTCCAGACTTCCAGGAATAGCATGTTGGCGCCTGCGCGTCTCATGTTGATTGCGCCGGAGTGGACTCCTTTAGCGATCGCAATTGTACGGTACGCAACCACACAAGGCCAACGAATGGTCGAGAGATTGATTAATCAACATTCTGTTAAGACCATGGGGGGAGGGGGTTGGTTCAAGGCTGTGGCCGGCCGGGCCCCCGGCGGTGCCTGCCTTGTCAGCAAGGCTCTTGCTTGACGCAAATTGTCACGATCATTCCACGACGACGGACGAGGACCGGGCTGACAATGTACCACATAGTATGTGGTTCGAGCAGGAGAGCAAGCATCCAGCCTTAAGAGAAGGGGTCTATAGCGTTCGACCTGACTCAACAAACAATGAGGCATAGCCGCGACGCGCCGTCTCCGCGCGCACCTATTCCCGCTTGGGATGGGGAACCACTCACATCTCTCTCTAACACGCTGTCGCCTTGTCCTTTTGCTCCATCACAATGTGTGGTAGGCATGAATGTTGACACAAACGAAGTGCCGTGGGGAACGCTCAGGAACTGGGAGATTGCCTGTTGGGCCATCTGGTGCCTGACGCTTGACAAGCAGCAACGAGCAGCGAAGGTCCCTGAGAAATGGCGTCTGGTCAGTTCCCATTGTTCCCTTCTGGACGGTAGCGTCGCCCTTATTGTCGCCTTTTGGGAAACCCGTCGTGTCGTTCCTGCGAGACGTCTCAGGAATATCCCCGTCGCGATAGAAGCCGAAGAAGCCGGGTTCGCTGAAGCTGCTGCTGCTGCAGCTACTGCTGCCGGGCCCTTGAACACCAGCTTTGCAACACACAACACACAACCACGTTGGTCAGGACTCAGAAGCGACACCCCCCGGCGCCTAAGCGGGTGAAAGAAAGATCCGCGCAGTCGAAACGGCGCGAGCGAGATGTGCCCTGGCTGCAATAGATTTGGGGAAAGTCGTCTCGTGTTCCTGAACTTGATGACCCCTGAACAATCCCCGCGGCCATCAAACAAGAGCACGCCATCCAAGCTTCTCCCGGGACCTTAGTCAGTCCTTCTAGAAGGCTTCTACTCCCCGTTGCAGCGGACGACAAACCCCATCCTCCTCCTCCCCTGAGGTGACCCGACCCCCCCATGCGACCTGAACTCGGTGAACCTTAGCTCCGGGCCCGTACCCCGGTCAGCTGGTGCAGATCACTCCGCAGGGCGGCCCTCCTGCTCGGGACTCCCGTTGTCAACGTTGTTTTTTCCCCTATTCCAAGGTACCGCATGGCATGTTCTTGTCTCCTCTCTCTCTTCGTCGATGAATATCAGAAGCTTTCTTTTCTGTTATTGAATGTGGGAACTTCTAGGCGAGAAGAAGAAAACAAAGCCGCCCTTCCCCCTATCCTGGTCCCTGTCTCTGTCCTTCTGTCCCTCTGTCTGCCTCTCCACTCGACGACTCATCATACGATCCTTGACCTTCTTGTTCTTCTCCCAGCCAATGTGTCGTCTCCGTCACCCCCCTCTGACGACCGAAAGCGGTAGGCGGGCAGCGTTTGAGAGCGGTGGAGTTGGTGACGTGCGGCTGGGTACGACAACAGCACGCCTCTTTTTTGGGGGCGGCCGAGGGTTCCGTTCGAACCTCGTCCCTCTCGCGTCTCACGGCGCAACCCAAGCAACACCGTTATCTGCCTACCTTATTTGCCTTCGCCCGGCGGTGGGCTTCTCGTCGAGCTTACCTAGTCCCGCGGCTGGGGGGCGCTAATGCGCGCTACTCAATGTTTGCGTCGTATTCTTCCTGTTGTTCAATATCGTGACCATCGCCATCGCATCTTACCTCGCAACAATCGACGATGGAGTCCCCCTCCTCCCTCACCCCTCCTCTTGTTGTTTTTGGATTCTGTGTACCAAGTATCTTTTCCCAACCATACATAGTAATACTATAAACGTAGTAAGGTAGCCTTGCCCATTGCCGATCTTGGCAGAAATACGCCCGAGATTTTCAGCAGACGATCCACAAGAGGCTCACTCAGTCCAAACGAGCTGTCATGGTGTTTTGCGTCCCCCAACCCAACCCCACAGAGCTGAAGTTTGATGTACATGCTGCGCAAACCTACCCGGTCTGTGTTCCTTGGTCGTATGTACGATGGAAGCATGGAAGGAAGCAATGGAAGAAACATGCAGATACTTTGCTGCGGAGCTGACGGGGCGGGTTGTGTTGCTAATTCTGGGTTGTACACGTGCCGTGCGTGATGCCAATCAATCCCCCTCGTTCGCTGATTGCACCGAAGCGGCGGCGGGGTCGGCGTGCTGCGCGCGATGGAATGGATGAGATTGGGGTTGGCGAATCTAAGATTCGTCCAGCTTGTTTTTTTTTTCTTCTTGTTTTGCTGTGTAGCGCCGAGAGGCCGAGAAGAAAGCCCGCCCGTGCCTTGGCTGCATCTGACACCTCTCACATGAGCCCTCGCGCTGTCCAACATGTCCCTTCTGCTGATGTTGCTTACCTTGCATCGTCAACCTCACGACATCTGGTGTAGCGACAACCCTCCACGATCTTGTTTGGAGGTCACATCGATGACGGCGCAAGCGAGTTATTTTGTCTTGACTTTCCTTTTTTTTCTTTTTTCTTTTTTCGGTCACTTTTTGCGCCTCGTGGAATGGATCTCCCTTCCTCCTGCTGTTACAATGCACAGAGCCCTGGGCAACTTTGGTCGATATCGACACCGGTGGGATGATTTACTCTGCAGCACGGCAGAGCATGGTAAAGTGAACAAGACACCCCTTCAGCACGCTCGTAGATACAGTTCAGTCAGTAAAATATACCAATTTTAGTCAAGACCGTTCGTTCCTGTGCACTCTCCTTCCCCCGCCGTCGCGGATACACACGATGGATCATGGATATTACCAGTTGCCCTCGCCTCGTCTCGCCTCATCTCGTCTCATCTCGCCCTGCTCTGCGCTGCCCTGTCGTGGCTTCACCACTATATTGCAACAACGACCATACATACGCCCACAAAGTCCACCATTTCCCACGATGCGCATCGAAGCGAGGCTTCAAGCCTAGTCTCGTCAACATGAAATATGGCGGCGGGCTGATCCCGGCCGCGCGGGCGAAAGCCACCGTCTAGCAATGCCGGGACGAAGGAGCTCGTTCCCCCGAGTTCCGGGTTCAAGCAGCGACACTTGTTGCAGTTCGTGGCGGCGGCCGGCGATATTGTTATGATGGGATGGCAGGGGGCCACGCTTCTTGCTGCCCCTAGAGCCGTGTAAGCGCGTGCGCGGCGCACGTCCGTCGAGCTTCGCTCCCTCGCAGAGGAGGGATTGGAGGCTAATACAGGAACCGTACGATCTGGCCCCAGAGCGTAATCAAGCCTCAAACGCCGGTGTCTGGCTGTGTCTGCGGATAGGATAGGATGGGACGTGATGGGGTGGGATGGAATGGAATGGGGAGGCAGCGATTGCTGACAGATTGGGGGGGATGAAATCCACGCCTCAGATCGAAAATCCCGCGTGCGAAGGAGCTGGCTGTCTGCAAGCAGCGAACTGCTACATGTCTATTGCTCTGTGGCGTCTACCATCATTCAGCCCAAATGCAGCCTCCGTCACGAGGGAAACCACATGCCACTCGCCCATCACTGTCTCTCCCACGAACGCCCCCAAATCCTAGATCCTTCACCATCATGAAATGGCCCTGACTGGTCGCTACCTAGGTGCATGTGCCTGTGCTGCCGGGCTTCGCGACTGCTGCACGAGTGCTTGGCCTCTGCGCCGGGCGCCGGCCTGGGCCGCCGAGGGCCAGGCCAAAAAAAGAAAGGGAAAAAAAAGGGGACCCGCTAATAGGGCCGCCTCCGTAGCGCCGAGTTTTGGAGGTGGAAATCTCACGATAGCCTCACGTCAAGCCTCCAACCTACACCATCGTTTGTCTAACCCTACCTCGCGGCCGCTCCCGCCACCAGTGTGTTTCGACGTGCTTCACACCCTCTCAAGGAGAAAGTCATTAGGCAAGCAAAAATATTCTGCTCCAGCGAGAAGGGAAAAATAAGTCCGGGCGGCTCGGACATTTGGACAACGTCTCACTAATCGCCACCACAGAGCTCGAAATTTTTCCATCGATTTGCTAGCTGCTGGGTGCTGCTCCAACACACCCGCTCATACGGCTGCTGCTACTGCTACTACTACTACTACCACCACTAATACTACTACGCCAACGCGCATGTGCGTATGTGTGTGTGTATGAGTGTCCCAACCACAAGGCGCACCCCTCCGCCACAACACACACAACCTTCCCCTTCTCCTGCAGCACGACTTCCCGGATAAGGCAATCGATGCCAGGGTCTCCGGCGTCCAGAAGACGGAGATCGGTACTCGGCTCGCACCACCGTTCACACCCTGCCCGGGCCGGCCCCCCCTTCCACCCTCCACCACCTCACCCATGGCTCGACGTTGCTTCGCTGGCAAACCCAGCCTTTGGCCTCGGAGCTTTTTTGCGACCTGTCACATTCCGTCTTCGTTCGCAATGAAGAAGACGAACGTCCGCCGGGGGGTGCAAGACGGCCCAGATGGCAAAGAGAACAGGCGAGCATGACAGAAGAGGGGGGTTCGTTACATCTCCCATCTGTAAGCTCGCCCCGAGTGGGCATCAGAAAGACATGTTGCTACGCCGGTCAGTCTTGGGAGGTGCAGCCGTCCAAATGCGGTCGGTCTCGGACGTCGTGGTGATGGCTCACTGTCGCCTGGGAGGGGGTGGTGAAGGGAAAGCAACGCCATAGCATGCCGCCCCAGGGCAAGGGAGTCGAGGGACGCGTCCTGCTTCGTTGTCATGAAGTGGCTCAGGTTGCCGTTGCCGTCGCCGTTGCTGCTGTCTCTGCGATGCACCGGCTGTTTGCAGCAAGGCAGCCTGGGCTGAGTCCGAGACGTCTCTGTTCCAGTTGCCCATCGGCGGCGGCGCGGCCAACGAGCGAGTTGTTTGCTGCGCCGTGCCCACGCCCGCCGTCCTTGCTGCTGCTGCTGCTGCTCACCGACAACGTTGCTGCTGGCTGCTCTACCACCCTGTCTCACAAATCCTCCGGACCTTACTGCTTTCTTCACCTCGTGCAGCTTGCAGGTGTACACCCAGGCGTCACGAGATCTCCCATGCTGATTACGCTATTTGATCGCAATTGTTCTTTTTTGCCGTTTTCTGGGCCACGCTATTACTGCACTTACCTTGCCTTCCGGCCGTTTGATATCACCCACACCCCCCGCCCCCAACGGCACGGAGAAAGGCCCATGGTTTCAGTGCAGCCCGGCAAGGTCTCGTCGGTGAGGCGGACGGCGTGCGTATCCTCACCGAATCACGCGTTGCTTTCTTTTGCGTTGTACGACTTGAGCTGTCAGCTCAGACTACCACTCCTTGGCGGGCAACCCGCATGGCCCCCGCGTCTCGTGTTGACGAAACCGCCGCCGCGGCAGAGAGATTCGAGATGTCGATATGTTTCTGAGCCGGCGTGCCTGGTCACCTGAGGTCCAATTTACTACCTCACCTCCGCGCCTACATGGCTGAGCACCCCTCATCCTCCTTGCTCCTTCCGAGCCCCGGAACGGGAGTTCCAATCTGACTCACGGGCGTCTTCCGGACGTCGAATGCAACACGGCACAATCACAACCCCATCTCTCTGCCTCGCGCGCATGTCAGCCAGCATATGGCGATGGCCCCCATGAGGGAGGTGCGTTGTGAGCTGTCACATACTACTCTACGCTCCAACGACAATGCGCGACAGCAGCACCCGTGGCGGAGAGCAAGGCTGAAAGAGGTTGATGACCGACACTGCAGCCGGCCTCGTTCATCAAAGACAGACGCGCCACCTGCCTGGGCAGGCTACAGCCGAATGCGCTCACACATGATGGTGATGATGGCGATGCCTGCCGGCGCGGTGCCGCGTCTTGGTACCGTACCCTCCGGTATCAGTACCTTACATTACCTTACCTGCTCGAGACAGCAGCAGCAGCAGCAGCAGCAGCAGCCGCCCCCTCCCTCGCCCCCTCGTCTGTTATTGATAGAAAGATGATTCAGGAAGAGGAGGCCATGTGCTGAGTGTCTGCCACGTCACTCCAGGTGAGATTTGACCCGTCGCTTCTTTTTGCTCTTGCCTGCCTGCATTCTCTCGCCCATTCCGCCTTGCGGGCTTCGCCTGGAGGCTCGGGCGGACGGTCGGCCGTTTAGATGATGCCCTTGAGACGAGTCGGATCTGATACTCGTCCGACTCGAGCGGGGAAAACGGCCAACAGGAACGACACGTTTGCGTTATCGCCCGCCGGAACACACCCCGCGCGAAGAGCCAACGCTGGATCGTTACACGTCTGCGATCGCCCACTGCAGGACCATATCACACAAGAGCCAGTCAATGTCACCAGCCGAAGCACGCGGGGGCAGGCAGGCAGGCCAACGAGGCAGCGACTATTTGCGGCCATCGACATATCTGGCGCGCGGCGGCGGACGACCTATCCCAGCAAGCAAGCTTACGCGATGTCCTGCTGACAGCTGCGGTCCGTTCAAAGGTTTTCCGTTCCCCTTTTTTTTCCTGTTCCGCCCCTTGGTTGGTGATTATGTACATATCAGGGGGGGCTGGATCGAGAGGTGGTCTCGATCGACTCCAGACGCCTGGGTGCTGGTGAAACCCCCCCTTCCCTATCTGCTTCGGGGGAAATACACATAGCCATGTTGCCTATCATTGGAAAATCCCGCCCCCAGCCACCTCGTTGAAGTGGCCACCGTCCCCTCCCCCCTGCCGATGGCATCCCGCACGTGAGCATGTCATACTTACCTAGGCAAGGGCAGCTGTTGGGAAAGGGTGGGAGCCAGGCGGGATGGATCCCGCTGTTCGTTTCTTCTTTGTCTAGTGATGCGGTCCCGTTGGGAGCGGAGTCCGACAAAAAGAACCCAGGAATGCTGCAATGCACTCCTTCCTGGTTCCTTGTTGATGCAGAGCCTCAAAAAGTCTGATGTGAGAGGCGGCGGCACACACATCATCAAAGTAGCATCGTGTGGCACCGGCTTCTGTGTCTTTCTTCAGCGGAACAGAGCGTGCGTGCGCAGCGTACGCGCAGAGGCGCAGAGAGGAGCAGCTGTGTGTCTGCCGGCTTACGCGCGGGCGAAGCCATATCTGGACGGCAAACACATATACGTGTTCCGCCAGGCAACGAAGAAAGAGAGCGAGGGAGGGAGCTCTCGTCCTCCTCCGCTGTAGTTCAGTGGCGGCAGCAGCAGCAGCAGCAGCAGCCAGAAGCGTTACAAGGACCCAGGGGAAGACGACCTATTCCGGCGAGCTCTGATGGAGGGCAGAGGTCGTACAGGGGGGTCGCGAGCAAGGGGCCCAGCAACGGTCTGCGGGCTGGTCCTTCTTTAGCGAACGGTCCCTAGTGCTTTCGTCAGATTGTGGCATTGGGAACCGCAGGGGGCCTTGCTCGACGTGCTGGCAAGGCTTGCCGAGGTGGTCTGCTTTTTTTGTTTTGTAACCCTTGGATGCTGCTCTTCTGGCGCGCGTCGTCGCGGTGAGAGGATACCTACCCAGCGAGGCCAAGCGACAAAAAACTGAGATTTGACCATCCGTTCCGCCCAGGCGCTGGATACAGGCAGGCAGGCAGTCAGCCTTGGGAGGAGGAGGAGGAGCAGGTGAGTCAGGTGAGCATGAGGCATGTTGGACGAGCAGCAAGGCAGAGGACCAATATGTCGGTGAGAGGTTACACCTGACTGCTCACCTTGGAGCCTGTTGGGACTTTGGAGGGGAGGTTGTTGGCGGGCAGGGGGTGGAAGTGGAAGTGGATGATGGGCAAGGGGGGGCCCCCGTCGTTCGGCACATGGGTTGCCCGTCCCCGTCCGCCCGTCCGCGGCGCCGCCTCGCCGGTCCCCACGTCGGTGTGCCTGTCCCTCTCCACGTATGCGGATAGCCCGGCGTCCTGGACGGAGGTATTTGGGGAGCATGGTCCACCACGTCTTGGATGAGGAGGAGGAGGAGATGCGACGGGGATGCACGTGGGAATAGGGCGGCGATATGGCGGAGGGAGTCGGGGAATACCAAGAAGTCACAATCAGTCAGCCAAGTCAGCCAGCGTGGTTTCGTGCGCGTGTGTGCAATGTGTGGGGAGCTTTAGGTGCGTGAGTGACCGGCCGGCATGATGCGTTGGTCCTGCGGGCTGCCGTTTGGGGGGTTACCTGGGGAATGCAGACGAGGGAGTGTGTAGATCGGTTGATTTGCTGTGCTTGAACCAAGGGGGCGCGAGGTTTGAATGTCTTTGGTAGAGCTGTCTCTCACGGGCATGGTTGAAGGTGGTGAGTGGGTGGATAGGTAGGTCGTTGTAACTAGGTGCGGTCTTAGCAGAAGTAGACATGAAGTAGAGACGAGGGATGGAGATGTTGTGGAGGATGTATTCCCAAAGTCACTCTTTCTTTGACGCCGTGATACTACCCCTTTTGGTCTGAGACGGTGGATGAGATGCTGCCTCGTTTGGACTGGTGTTTGCCTCATCAGGGGACATGGAAGATGTTTGGCTTGGCCCCCGGGATGTAGGGGTGTCGTTGAAGATGTTGGGCATACTGCAGGTCCAACCCTCGCAGCGGCATTTGCGTGGGTTTTGGCTCCTCATTGGTGATACTAGGCTTTACTTTTCTTGCTGCCGCGCCGTTTTCGTTATATTCTGTAAGCGACATGTCGGCCGTGTAAGCAAAAGACTCAGGTCATCCAAGTCATTGAGCCACGGGGTGGAGGGAGCTAGGCAAACCCCACCTTGTGGATGGTGAGCTATCAGGGACCAAGGTTGTGTCTCTCTCTCCCTGTGATATGTGAGGTGTATGAAGGATGAGGTGAGAGCTCTTGGTTCTTTTTGCTGTGCTGTAATCTTTGCTAAGCTTAGGGAGCCTTGTCCTCTGCCCGACTGGGGACGGGCGATCATTACGCGGGAGATGGACTGGCCACCAGATGGATGGGGGCAATGGAGCCCCCGGGGAGGGCGGGATCAGGCGGTTGATGGCGCCATCTAGGTTGGACGTTGTGAGAGAGCGAGACAAGAATTGAGTGGGAGGGTGATCATGGAGCCCACCGCGTGTGGGACGGCAGATGAGAAAGGGCGCTCTCTCATGGGGGATTGCAAAGGGGGACGACGTTAAGCGAACTCTCTGTCTTACTCGCTTCTCGCTTCGCTTGTAAGTTTGAGGGGGCGGTCGTGTGTCTATCTGCCTAGAATGGGAGTCTAATGTGGGCTACTCGGCCGTTGGAATGGATACACCAACTAGGAAGAGGGATGTTAGGACTTCAGATGATGGCGGCGGGGGAGAAAGACAACCACATGGTTCATGGTATTTACAGGCTATATGGGCAACGGTCGACGGTCTGTCGGATCAGGGACCGGGACGGCGGAACCGGAAGGTTTCTTTCAGATGACTTGTGCGGGTGTGGGTTCGTCTCTGTGAGGGCTTGAGAGACGGTTGAAGCATGTAGATTACAAGAAATGGGACGGACACAATTAGCACGGTTCGAACGGTCTGGAGAACGGTCCATGGGTTTAAGTTTGTCGCGATGGAGACTCTGGGCAGCAAAAGAACGCGCGGCGTCGACATAGAATCTGATATCGCCGGCGGGATATGGACACCCGGCGCCGACTAACACGTTCGCTTGCTTACTAGACCCGGGCAGATGGGTAATCGCAGAGGTCATAGCGTTTCTCGGCCGGAAGGTAGATGCTTCTTCCATTCGGAACATTTTCATTGCTTCTTTTTCTGGAGTTGCGAGACTTTCAGACCCTCATGAGCCGTTTGATCCTCAGGGGAGACGCAAAGAGTGGTGACAATGGTCGGTGGACGGTGGACGTCGGTGGGTTTTGGGTTCAGTTTTTGGTGTCTTGGTCCGCGTCTGCGATGGATGTGAGGCCGTTTGCGTATGCGCAATGCGTGTCTTGGAAAAACCAAAACCGTAGGAGGCCCTTTGTGCCTACGTAAGTCGACGCGTTGGCGTCGGTTTCCGAGACGCAAAGGGAGACGAAAATGTGGGAGATTAACGGAGTCTTATGTAGATGGAGAAACGGCGCCAGCGGGGGTCGGTTGGTGATTTGAGACGGGGATGGCTCCTCGACGGGATGTGGAGGCCTTTTGAGTGGTTCCCGACCTGGTGGGAGAGGCAAGGGGAGGGGGGTAATGGGGGGCGTGTCAGAGTGAAAAAATGAAGGGTTGTGTTTGAGAAAGATGAGTGTCTTTTTTGGAAAACGGCCGATGATGTGGGTTATCGTTGCATCGTTCTAAGAAGCTTAGTTGGTTTGGTGATGTGCATGTATTGAAATAAGAATGGGTGTCATTTGGTTGGTTCGTGGTGGAGCGGAGGTGTTGGTTTTGAGTTGACCGGGATTGTTGGGGGCTCTTTGAGACTACCGTCGTCTAGCACAGATAGGCTCGTTTCTTTCTCGTCGACTGACGTTGTTTCGACATCTGCAAAAATTCTCCGAGGATGATCTCGCAGAAAAAGAAATATGCGTGGTCTGGACTGCGGTCCAATCCGGCTACAACGGAGGCAGGGTGGCGACGGCGGCGGTTTACCAACCTTCTGTGATATCACCGAGAGCAACATGTTCAAGACTCAACGAAACGATGGTTGCATATCGTGTCTCAGAGAAACCTGCGAGCGTTTTCAGCAAACGTGTACTTGCGTCATTGTGATTTAGACAATGTGTTGGTCTACGTCGGTTCTGAACCAGGTTTCGTGATTTCAGCAAGGCTTAAACATGTATCAAAAATTGGAGCAAAATCGATTACCTGTCTAAGGGGCTATCATTGTGGCCTTGGTCATTCTCAACCGGAAGGACCAACGTACCTCACACCAGATATGTACCATTTGATCAAGGAGTTGACAGGCTTTCAGGGACGAACACTGGGATCTCAACGCAGCTGGTTCTCAAAAATGAAGTCCTCAACAAGCATGCTCAACGAAAGCCTTTCCATTATATTGGCCGGCTGAATCAGTAATTGGTATTGTCACAAGAGGGGCAGTGAGACGGCCTGTTGATGTGTGACGGTAATGAGCTCGATCATGTGTGCAATCTGGCAAAGCTGCTATGAACCGAGCTACGTGGTCTTGACCTCCAAACTTTCTCCTTAAACCCAACGTGTACTGTGCGGCAGGCCGTGAGATATTACTGGATCAAGTAAGAGAGTAGATGCATTTGTATTGCTCGGGGGGGTCAAAGGCAACAAGATGCCTCGAGGTTGCGACCATCGAGCGCAACATACACAAGCTGTAAAGTTTCTTCCTCCCACTTGGCGTCTCGAGAGTACTTTGTTCAGATGTACCAGGGATGACGATGTGTCTTTCCGATGCATCCTGAATCTTTGGCCGGATGCTCATCCCGTTCCAGATGAAAGAAGTCGATGATGGATGTTCTTGTCGTATGTGTATCATCTTCAACTTCGTCCGCCTGCTGTATGATCCATCCACGGGCCGCCATCGATGTTCTACTTTGCTCGTCAAAGCGACAGTCCGGATCTCTCGAGAAACAGATCGAGAAGCTTCTGATGTATGGTCTCTTTTCCAAGTCGGATTTGACAAAGTGTAATGATTCAAAGGTATGAAGTGTCCAAGCGCAGGTCAAATCGCAGGAAGCTCTTCTGGCCATGTGTATTTGAAGAGATTCGAGGCCTCCTTTGAATACCTCCAGTGGTTCTATCAAATTCCCGACGCACGAGATGCGCCTTGAGTCGCTCACCTGGGGCTTATAAGAACAATACCTCCATGGGAATCCCTCCAGACGAACGTGGCGGACGAGACTCGCATTGATGGCCCCGATCGTGCGGACGAAATCCTGCACCTGGATGCGATAGGGGATAGGTCGGGGGCCGGCCGAGGCCAATGCAAATCGGTTTTTCGAAAAGAATATGACGTAGGCTTCCTCGTAAACCCCCTTGCAGGTGAATAGGATAGACCTGGAGTCGCGCTCGCTGCGATCGGCGAACTTTGTTGAGATCGGTCGGTAGAAACCAGGGCGGACGAGAACTAGCTCGTAGATCCGCTCTCGAAGCTCTATGGGTAGCTCTAAGAGTCTGAAACTTCTTTCGTCCCTCCGAATATTCCTCCTTAGCGCTTCATCTTCCTTCTTCCTGATCCGTTTCAGTTTGTTCCTCTTCTTGGGTGCTTTCTTGAGTGCTGTTCGCTCCGTCTCTTCCGGTGATTCGTAGAAGGATGGATACCAGCGGTCAGGTATGAAAATGCAGATAGCCACGCAGGGGCAACAGAAAACGCAACAGACAACTGCGATAAGATCCTCGACAAGGTCATAGGAAATGAATCCTGGAAAAGATCTACTCATCTTGACGCCCGTGATGTTGCCTGGAGGACGGTCGTGACATGCTCATAGAAGCGTATAGAACTGGAAAATGGACAAGTTATGCTAGAAAACTCGTCTCACCAGCTGTCATTCAAATTTTTAACTGTTTGAGAACCTCACTGGGTTTGATGGCGGTTCCAGGCGCTCCAAAAAACTGGACTTGCGTCAATACCCTGCTGGAGCGTGGCACAGGACACGATCTTATATCGGATTCACTCATGGAAGTCATCCAAACCGCAATCTCAGGCTAATTGTGCTAGAAGCTCGGACAAAATTCAAATTTGGACTACACATCGGCTTTACAAGATAGAAGGGGAAGGTTGTCGTCGATGAAATGAAGCGTTCTTCAACATTTGAAAGTTAACAGACAACCTAAGCAATATAATATGTCTGTCATCCGAATCCGTAATCCAAAAAGCTTAAGAAGCATGTATGTGCTAACATCTCTACAGATCAACTTCGTCATCTCCATAGTATACACACTATTTGTGTTGCAACATCTTGAGCAATCTCCAGGACAACTCTCGCGGTTCCTCGAATACAGCCTAACAACCATCTTTGGATGACCGGTTCTGCAAAGAAACTCCGTGCTTCTTATAGATGTACTCTTTGTAGTGCAACAACTTGTACAGATCCTCAGGCAAGCACTCGCGAACCCTCAAGTCGACACCAAGCTCCTCTTCTATCCAAGGAAGCAACGGGTGAGTAGTGTCGACCTTGGAAGGCTCGCTCACTTTGATCCATCCGCAAAACTTCAAGATACTCCTCATCGAGATCTGCTTGCGATCCGCGTCCTTGGAAAGAGGCGTCATCTTGACAGAGAGTGACTTGATGCCCTTAATTCTTCCCATCGTGGCGTAGACGGCAGCGAGGAACGCGTAAACTTCGTCTTCGGGGTCAATACCCTTTGGAATTTTCCGATCCTCGTGAAAGGCATCCTCGATAATTTGGGGGTCTTCTGGAGCTCGCGACTGATTCGACTTTTTCATTGCCCCGCGCAAGCTCACCGCGGTGTCGTCGGGCATATCAATCTCCACGGAGTCGAGGCCGTGGGAGAAGTTTTGGAGGTGGGTGACGATCGGCTTCACGTTATTGCTCAAGGGCTTCTTGTCCTGCCACGCCGACCAGGGGAAGCCTCTCAGAAGGACGCGACGGATGACACTGACGTTGGCGCTGCTGGCGTGGTTGAAGAAGAACTCCATGTCGCTTTTGATCGAGATCGAGGGCTTGGGCTCGGGCTGGCCTCTCCAGCGAGTATCTGCTTTGGCGGCTTCTCTCTTTGCTCTGGCGGATTCTCTGGAAAGTCTCTTGGCTGTTCTGTCATCCTCGTTTTCTATTTTGCCTGTGAGGACCGCTGCCTTTGGCGCTTTCGTTGGCGGACCGGAGGGCGGGCCCCACGTCGTGGTGTACTTGGTGTAAAGGCCTGGCCCAAAGGCAAAAGTGTTTTCTCGATAGAGGACTTCAATGGCCTCTTGGGAGATCTTCTTGCATGTAAAAATGATGCTGCGCTTGAGGAACTCGCCAGGGGTGATGGGGATCTCGTTGGGGGTGTTGGGGATCTCGTCAGGGGTGAGCTGGCGTGGGCGTATAGGCTTTTTCCGGACCAAGAGATGACGATACACCTCCAGTCGAATCTCGCATGGCATATCGAGAATACCCAATTTGGATGATTTGGGTCGATTCATGTAGTAGGGGATCGAGCCCACCTCCACTCTCATTGTCTCCGTCGTGGTTGTGGTGGTAGATATGACTGTGACTGTGGCTAGCTGATCCTCTTGGTAAGGTACTTTTGTTTTTAGAATGTTGTTACTCTATGAGATGTGTAGATTAAAGGCAAAGATCTAAGTGGCATAAAGAGAGAGAGAAGGCATCATATATCAGCGCCTGCGTTTTCGGAGAAAGGAAATCACCATTGTGAGCCCGCAAAACTTTGAAGCTATCTGCGACCTGTTTGATCACACCGTAATCGAACGTAACCAGCCAGGTGCAGGAGAGAATCCGTACAAATCCTAGCTCCATATTGCATCAAAACTTTCGGTGTCTGAAACCCAGTTTGCTAGATATTGCATCAACACTTACTGGTGGTTGAAAGCCAGCTTAATAGTCACGGAGCCGAAACCACCACTCGGCCGCTTCCGGGGCCGAATGGGCGTCGGTTGTCGTCTGCCGGGGGCTCTGCCAGCCTGTAAGAAATCGGTGAGGCGGCGGTCAGCAACGATACAGCGGGGTATTGGTGGGGTAATATGCACTATCGTTACTTTTTCCAACGGGTGCGGCACCCATCCATCACTTTTCGCCTCCCCGAGCTCGTTGACATATGTGCACTTTCGTGGTTTGACTGGCAGACATGATTGTTCAACTCGGCTCGGCGTAAGAATATGGACAGCCTGCCTCGGACCCGATTGCCACATTGTTCAATCAAATCAGCCTCACTTGCTGTGTCAACCAACTAGGGGGCGACGGATCTACTTGCCTCTCGGATCTAGACCGCGAACGCCTCGATGACTCACATGCGAACTCGTCATCCGCTTGGTTATCGAGCGCATCCCTGGGCTATAATTCATTGGTTACTGCAGCCGAATGGAAGTACGAATCTGCGTGCGGTTTTGTTTTCTCACTCATTCGAGAGTGATAGGCACTCCGAATAGCGAGTCCAATCGAAGGCGATTCCGAGACGGGAACTACACTGCATCTTTAGTGAGCTGCTGATGACGTTGGCCGCGTCGACCACTGATTTCCGCTCGTTCATCCGGGGCTTATAGTCACGAGGCAAAGTTCCATGAGGGTTGCAAGAGACTTCTTAGTCTCTGCATCGCCCTCTTTTAATCGATTCGCCACCCAGGCAGTTCTCAATTACCCACTCCTACGAATTAGCCTGCCTGCTTCTACGCAGTAGTCGAAGACTCACTCCAAACCCACTCATCAGCTTACAAGGCTGTGTGGCGTACTTCTTATTTGATTGTGTCATGCATAGTACTTTCTTTTGAGTAATTGTTAGCCTTTCTGTCTTCATTGGTGTTGGTTAGGCAGGAACACTTACGCAGCCTGAACGCGTTACTCCCAAGTTGTCTTGGTTGCCTCTATTGCTTTCCAAACGTCGTCCGAACTAAGGTCGTCTTTGAAGTCGCCTCAACTGCTGCCTTGGATTGAAGGACTCATATAAATATAACCTACAAGAGCCTCATCCAACATCTTCCACTACTCCAACCGACGTCATTGCAACTTGGTCGCAAGATGATGGACTTGGGCAAAATGGACTTCGCAACATTGTTCAAAGGCAACTTCTCCGCCATGGCCGAGAACATGACCGGCGGAAAGTCCTACTCGGGGGACAGCAAGAAGATGATGGAGAGCCTTCTGCCCATGCTGGGTGGCCAGTTCAACCCGGTCGTCCGGTCTCTCATGTTCCTCTACCAGATGATCGGGTCCCATCTGGGCATCGACCCGACGCTCATCCTGACGTTGGCGGGTTTCATCTGGGCCGCGAATAGGGTCGCCCGGCAAGTGTACGGTGCCATCTTCCGAGTCATCCAGGACAACTTTATGAGTTCGATCCACGTCCAGAGCACCGACGAGATCTACGCGCACATGATGAAGTGGCTCGCACTGCAGCCACTGATGGCGAGCTCGCGGTCGTTGACCGCGGAGACTGTGAGCAAAACGGCGTGGGAGGAGGAGGAGGAGCTTGAGGCGCTTCAGACGATCAGGATAACAGGGAGTGGTGACGGAGAAGCCGAGTATCTCAACTTTTCTAACCAAGAAGCCAAAGCTGTGAGTTAAAACCCCCCTCCTTGTTGCGCAGCCCGTACTAAAACTGTGTTTAGCTTCCGAGATATGTACCGGCGGTTGGTGTCCACGGTTTCTGGTTCAAGGGCCGCTACTTCAGACTACACCGCAAGCAGCAGAATGTCTTCGACGGCCAGGAAGCTTACGGAACCTTTAGGAAAGAGGAAGACCTCATCATCTCCTGTTTCGGCCGGGACCCGGCGCCCATAAAGGAGCTGCTTCGTTTTGTCAAGGAGTTCTTCTACTCAGATCACTATGCTCGCACAACCATCAAACGCCCGAGTCCGCAGCCGATGCGCAGGTACGGAGGCCGCTATAACTGGTCGCAGGTGGCCAACCGCCCCGTCCGCCCCATGCGCACCGTTGTTCTCGACCCCAAGCAGAAGGGCCAAGTTCTCGCCGACATGAACGAGTATCTCCACCCGGCCACCCCTCGCTGGTATGCTAACCGCGGTATCCCCCTTCGTCGCGGGTACCTGTTCTACGGACCCCCGGGAACAGGAAAGACGTCGCTGTCCTTTGCGTTGGCTGGCGTCTTTGGCCTCGACATCTTCGTCATCTCGCTGCTTG
This sequence comes from Colletotrichum siamense, assembly GCF_013390195.1. Lineage (NCBI taxonomy): Eukaryota > Fungi > Ascomycota > Sordariomycetes > Glomerellales > Glomerellaceae > Colletotrichum > Colletotrichum siamense. Next base: position 5,218,804 of record NW_023501016.1, on the reverse strand, counting down.
AACCGACGTTGACGGAAGAAGATCTCGGCACGCTATTCAACTCTCTACCCCGTCGTTGCGTCGTCCTGCTGGAGGATATCGACACCGCTGGTCTGAGCCGTGGAGACGAAGAACCCGAAGATGCCAACCCAGAACCCGAGTCCAAAGACGACAAGGATAAAGACGACACCGCCAAGGACGGCGAAAGCACCACCAAAAAAGGAGACCGGCCGAGTAGGAGACAGACAAAAGACGACTGGAAAGTATCAGACCTCGCCCGCGCGCTGAAGAAGGAGGCCAAGGACGACAAGAAAGGCATCTCCCTCTCGGGCCTCCTCAACGCCATCGACGGCGTCGCCTCGCAGGAGGGCCGCATCCTCGTCATGACGACCAACAAGCCCGAGTCACTCGACGAAGCCCTCATCCGCCCCGGCCGCGTCGACCTGCAGGTCGGCTTCACCAACGCCACCCCGGCGCAGGCGACGGAGCTGTTCCAGCGCATGTACGAGGCCGACGGCGCGGTGCCCGCCAAGCGCGTCGACGGGCACGTCGCGCCGCCCTCGCACCCCGGCCCGAGCATCGTCAAGATGAACGGCTCGTCGTCGTCCGCCTCGGGGTCCGGGGCGTCCACCCCTTCGCCTCTGCGGACTTCCTTCGGACAGGGCGAAGCTGCGACTGCGGCTGCTACTGCTCCGGCGGCGCAGGAGGCGGAGAAGAAGCGCCTGTTCGATGCGGAGGAGCTGGGTCGGATCGCAGGCGAGTTTGGCGCCCTCATTCCCGACGGGCTGTTCAGCCCGGCCGAGATCCAGGGGTTCTTGCTGAAGCGGAAGAAGGACCCGCGACGGGCCCTGAAGGAGACGGCGGAGTGGGTTGAGGGGATGCGCTTGCAGAAGGAGAGCAAGACCAAAGTGCTCAAGGTGCAGTGAGACTCAAATACGTTTTATGATGGACGTTGGAATCCATATCCAACGCCACGTCCCCTCGTCACCGGCTGGTGGACTATACTCTTATAATTAGTCATTTTTTCATACTGTTTGATGATGCATGGGCATAAACAAGATACTCCCGAGGCATGGTTTGGTCTGAATCGCAGAATGAAAACATCAAATTAGGCAATAATAATTCTGACCCCTTGATATTGGGTCGTGTCTTGTGTGTGGCTTGATGTAGGTAGTGATGTGATAAACAGATTTTAGTTGGTTGTCCGATTCGGAAGACTGTTTGATGATTTGCATAAGACTGAGACTCATTATAACGGCGCAGAGGGGTACGCCCCCTCAGCTCGAGTCTCGTCAACGTGGTAACGCGGAGGCTCCGTCTGCTCAGGCAGTTCATCTCCTTCATCATAGTATGTCTCGTATCCTTCGCCTTCCTCGCCGTATTCATACGTCTCTGCATCGTCGTACTCTTCTTCCGCATAACCCTCCTCTGCTTCGCCTTCCAAGCCAGGACCAGGCGCAAACCCTTCGTCTTCTTGACCGAAGCCGTCGTCCTCATCGTCTTCATCCTCAAGACTGTCGTCTCCCGCAAGCGACATTAGTTCGTCCTGAACACCCTGCTCCGCGTCGGGGGTCTCCTCTCCCGCACCCATGGCAGTCGCAGCTGCAACACTCCGAGGTCCGTTAGCTTTCGTGACGCGATAAGCAGTTCCTTTCCTCTTCTTCTTGGGCTCCTTGAATCGTCTGCCGTAGAGCACCCGCTTCTCGGCATCGGTGAGCTCCAGGTCCGGCAGGGGGATGTGCACGCTCGACGACCCGGGCGGCGGAGTCGTATCACGGACGTCAAAGATGCCGGCGAAGTCCTCGTCCTTGAGCTTGCGGCCAAACTGGATGGCGATCATCTTGGTCTTCATGATCCCCTTGACCTTTGCCCAAGTGCCCTGGTGGTACCAGCCGCTGTTGTAGATGTCGACCTCTGACCGCTGCGGTGCCGTGGCGAACATCTTGGCGATCAACGGGTCCGTGATGTCGCAAATCTGCCAGACCTTGCCGTCGGTCCAGTAGGACTTCCCGTCAAAGATGTGGCTTTCGTGGTTGTCGCCCTGGGGCTGGCGCTGCTCCGTACGCAGGCTGCGGATGGCGTGCCACGTCTCGCCAATGTGGCCAGCCTGAAGCTTGCGCATATTGAAGATCATGGTCTGGTAGGTTTTGTAGGCCGGGTCGGTGCGCGGGTCGATGCCGTACTTGATGATGGCGTCGCGCCAGGGTCCGCCGCGGAACTGATACCCGACGTAGCCGACGCACCGCTTCATGACGTTGGCGTTTCGAACGATGGAGCCGAGTTTATTGAGGAGGGAGCGACGTGTCCAAATGGGTCGTTCCTCCATGGCTTCTTCCATCTTGGCTATGCAGGTGGTCACCTCCTCGTCGGTTCCGTCATATGGCATTTGCGGGCCTGTTGGGATGGGGTACTGATCTGCCTTCAAGAAGTAGCCAATAAGAGTTGGCAGTTGGGTATTAATGAGCTTTGTCTGTCCGGCGTGGTCGAGCTCAGATCGTACGTAGGGATTCTGTGAGTAGTTGTAGATGAATGGGAGCGTCATTGGCGTCCACACTGGTGGAGGGATGATATCCACGTTTGGTCCTTTGTCGACGCCGTCGACGAATTGGAAGTTCCTCATTTGAGTGACTGGTATAGCTGTCAGTGTGTTTCCAACATCGCAGACCGCAGGCAGACTCACTGTCGCCGGGCATAACCTGATCCATGAATCTCGAAATGAAAGGAGACTCTTTCAGGCTCCAGTGGAAATCTGCCATACCGCGGAACCGGTGAGTGTGCTTGATGACGCCGACGGCCTCCACGTCGTAATTGTCGACATTGTCTTGCATTTTCCGCCGCAGGACCTTCGGATTGTCCAGCCGCGACTTAGAGCAGATCTGCTCGCGTGGTGATCTGGACCGGGGCGCATCGGTCATTTCGACCTCACCTTCCCACGGCCCGTCCGTACCCCTCTTGCGTTTCCTGCCGGTCCGCTTCGGCACGGTCACCTTCAGCACGACATTGTGACTTGTAGCACTATGTGACATGATTGGCCTGCGGAATGGGCTCTCGGGGTTGAGATAGAAGGGGATTGTATTCCGCTCAGTGTCGAGGATCTGGCAGGTTGTCAGTACCGCCGGGTAGGTTGGATTTTCCAGTCATTGCCAAAATCTACGCACATTCTGGAACGACGAAATGCTTCCAAAGGCCTTCTCTGCTCTGTCCAGATTCATGACGATCATGGGAATCTCCACGGCACCCATGGACCGTTTGGGGATGGGGAACCGGGGCGCTGAGTTGCTGTCATGTCGATTCTGAGCGGTTGAAGATTCCTCTTGCGGCTCATTCCCATCTTCCTGGACATCTTCTGCAAGCTTGTCATTCTCTGTGCCGTCATTCATGTGTTCGTCTTCGGTGTCCATGGTGATGATTTCCGTGCGGCCGTCTTCTAAGACGCCTTGGCCTTGCGGGCGGTTGCCCAGCCGGTTGCTGTTGGATAATCTTCGATTGGCTGTAGGTGGCCTAGGATAACGAAACAGGTTATCTGAGACCGCAAGTCTTAGAGCGACTAGTTGACGAAGGTGGAGTTGCGACGATTTGCGGATGTCGCCGCGTTGAGCTCAGTGATACGTCGTTTGACTGGAATTTTAATTGCTGTTCTGAGCAACTGAGATTCTCGATTGATGCACGGTGCGAGATGTAGCACGACCTGAGGCAGGTGCTAGGTGAGTGGCTGTAGCGCAGTACAGTGTCCGAACTGTACGGGTAAATTTGCTGAGGATCTCTTCACTAGCATCATAAGGCAGTCATCTGGCGAATCCTTTCAAAACAATTGTATGCCTGCTGATTATGAGCCAGGACGACAAAAAGTTAGCTACAGCAGAAACCAGGCGACAATACTACAATGCACAGATTGGATGAGAACAGGACAGGCTGTGTTGGTTAATCTGTGATTGACATACACTGATAAGGTATGGTACGCACGCGACTCTATCTCATCCGGATTCACTAGTGACTCTTGTTCCAGCGAGACACAGTATCAGAGGAATGGAGACTGGCGCATTCGTGTTTCAGAATCCTCAGCAGATCAAGTCGTCCCATGTTGAACCCGTTCCCGAAGACCTGGGACGCTCCTGTTCTGTGATAGCCTGGACCCAGGGTGATGTGATGATGCCCACATTGTTTGGGGGCATTGAGCCCAAAGAAGGCCCTTGCAGCGGCTGCCAGGGACCTGCAGCAATCAAAATACAGTGCGTGTCTTCATTGGCACGGTACAAGCAACGGCTGCGTATGCATGTACGCTGCTGAGGTTAGGTGTGAAGTAAGGTCGCAGTCCTTGCTTTACATAGTAGTCGAGTGTATTTTGGAATAAAGCCATCTCCTGATGGAAATTCACTTCAAAATACCGAAGTGATGACTGAGTGAAGTCAGTAAACATCGGCCCTGCAGCTGCATTGTGCCGTCAGGAGATGCAGGTTTGCTGTGTAGGTATGGAGATCACATGTGGGGGCTAAGAATCCCAGGCCGAACCTCGACCTGGACGGAACGGGAGGGCAGAAACCTCCCGGATAAACCCTCTTGCCGACAAAAGAAATTGAGCTCCAGGGTCCAGCTTCGCTCGTCCAGTCGCAGACAGCGAATGTCGACATGCAATCCACATCAATGTCGAGGAGGGAGGCAGGAGCATGGAGGGGTCGCGGGCCTTATCTTACCTAAGACGCTTACCAGCCAATCAAAAGCTGTCGTATTCGCTGATCGGGCCCGTGCAGAGGTCACGGTCGCAGTCAGGTCCCTTCCACCAGGTGCAATGCAAGTGCCAGAACCAGTGCCCGTGCCAGTGCCAATCAGCGAGGTGCCATCCGTCAACACCCCCTTTCCCCATCCGTCCCTCCTTGGCTCCCGTTGCCTGCCCGCGTGCTGCTTGCTGTTTAGGTAGGTACTGCGTGCCTTACCTTACCTCACTGCTTGTGTCCGGGCAGCTGGCAGCTGTTCGATCGACTTGCAGCGAGCGCCCTGTAAATTGTAGGTGGTGTGTCCTCCTGCCGAGCCATGAGAGATGGGCGTTACAGAGCCCACTGTCGTTCCACACCCCGCCCACTTCAAGGCACACTTCAGCAGCTTCCACCGGTGCGCTGCTGTCGGGTCCGCTCCTGCAGTTGGGATCTCTCCTGGAGGTTGGAGCACCTGTCCCGGGCTTGACCAGTGTTGACGCAGAACCTTCCTTGGAAGGAGCCTCTTCACAGCCTCGACCTCTCCACTCAACCACCTCATCATACTGGACCTTACCTAGGTAGGCACCTTACCTACATAACTCCTTGGGTACGGTACCTTAGCTAAGGTGTTGACAGTTGTGGTTTGGTGTGCGTGTGTTTGTGTGTGTTGTTGTGCGTCTCTCACCTCTCCAACTCGCCTCCGGCGAATGCGTACCTACCACCTACCTACCTTACCTTACTTTGCCTTCGACAACACTCTCCAATCTACAACTCTCGTCCATTGACTTGACCGCTCGAGTATTCTTACACCCGCATCGACGCCTCCTCTCTCTCGTCTTGCTTTCGGGCGTCAATCTGTAAGGTATTGCTCTCACCCTGTCCATCATCTCTGGCCGCCCGCCCGCCGCCCCCCAACCAACCAGCCAACCCCGGGCGTCGAGGCCTGTTCCTGGCTGGCCGCCGCGCATCACTGGACCGTCCGTCTCCAGCTGTCGAGTCTGTCTTCTGCTGGGCGACGTGCTCTGGGCCGGACAACCCTCTGGCCATACCATACCGTGCCTTGCCGTACCGTGCCTCTTCGACCTTACCTTAATATTTCACCGCCGCCGCTAGCACGTTAGGGGAGACCGGCTGCTGGTCCCGCGTCGTCGTCTCACACTTCACACCTGGGCCCCGCAAACAACTTCAGCTTTACCGACGATCCAGAGCATCCCCCAACTTCGTCGCTTCTTGTCCAGAACATCTGGCTTTCTTCCTTTCGCTGCCCGATCATTTCTTCTTCCGCCGTTTTTTTGATGGGGCATAACCTCGTCGCAACGATCTCTCTCTCCAACCCGCTCCCCTAGCTGCTTCCCCTTGTCTGCCCATCACGAAGCGACGCTATCCTGACAACCCAACCCCAGCCCTTTCGCGAGCGACCGCCCTCCTTCATCGTCTCGTCGACATCGATCTGCCGACGCGCTTGCTCCAACCCCAAACTCGCCCTTAGCTGAGACCCACGCACGCTCCGTTCGCCGCGCATCGTCGAAGCCATCTCGAGACCGAGGCTGCGATAGCCCTTCGATTCCTTCGTCTTTGCATTCCATTTCGACGTCAAACAATTGACTCGATCCGGCCGATTCCAAAATCACCCCTGCTTACCACCACCGACGCCGACCATCCTGCGCCCGCAGCATATATCCTTCTCTGCCTTGGACCTCCGTCCATTGCGATTCACTGCTGCTCGCTACATTAGCTGAAGAGTCGGGCGATTCTGTCGCCCCACCGAGAGGGACTTCATCGTGACGTCCAAAATGAAGCGCTTCAGCCAGAGGGTGGTAAGTCACCGTTGCTACCCGGCCCCTGAGTCTCATCATCATACTGGACACCCTATTGACGTCCCAGCATGCCCAGCTCTCGCGCGGCAAAGACAAAGACCCCAATAAGCCCAAGAAGAATAAGGATTCCAAAGATGGGACTGCATCCCCCTCGTCGGTCGGCTCAGGCCGCGATGCAAACCAGTCGCCTAACCCGACTCCTTCATCCTCGACGACAAACCTCTCCGATTCCCGCAATAAGCCGCTGCCGCCTAACAACGCCGGCGCCCACGGCGGAGAACCGAACCAGCCGTCGCCATTGAGCAACCAGCAAGGTGCTGCCCCGGATCGCTTTGGCTCCACGGGAGCGGCCCAAAGTGCTAACGGTGGAGGTTCTCCAGCTCGCCATGGCACCCTACCGCCTACCGTCATCATCAGCCCCAGCGCTCCTGTAAGTTCTCAACCGGCACTGCTCATTCAAAGCTGTTGCTAATCTATCTCCAGCACGTCCCGCCCCCTGGTGCTGCCGAAACCATGCCACACGATCTCGCGCCTCCGAAAGCGGGCACCAAGTCGCTCATGTTCGATCGCCTCCACCAGACGCCCAAGGACGTGCCCGAGGGCCTCAGAACACCCAAGCGACAGCATTCGTCGAGATTCGATATCTCTGCTCACCGCGAGCTGGAGAAGCTTCCTGGATTCCACGAAGTTCCCCCCAACCGACGCCAAGAGCTCTTCATGCAGAAGATTGACCAGTGCAACGTCATTTTTGACTTCAATGATGCCAGTGGTGACATGAAATCCAAGGAGATCAAGCGACTCGCCCTCCACGAACTGCTCGACTACGTCGCTAATAACCGCCAAGTCATTACGGAGCCAATGTACCCTAGAGTTGTCGAAATGTTCGCCAAGAACCTCTTCCGACCCATTCCGCCCCCGATGAACCCCCAAGGAGAAGCTTTCGATCCGGAGGAGGACGAACCCGTCTTGGAGGTTGCTTGGCCGCATATCCAGGTTGTCTACGAGTTCTTCCTGCGCTTTATCGAAAGCCAGGACTTCAACACCAACATTGCCAAGGCGTACATTGACCATAGCTTCGTGCTGCAGCTGCTGGAGCTCTTTGACTCGGAGGACCCGCGCGAGAGAGACTTCCTCAAGACGACGCTTCACCGTATCTATGGCAAGTTCCTGAACCTGAGATCGTTCATCCGTCGCTCCATCAACAACGTATTCTTCCAGTTCACATACGAAACGGAGAGGTTTAACGGCATTGCTGAATTGTTGGAAATTCTGGGCTCTATTATCAACGGTTTCGCTCTGCCGCTGAAGGAGGAGCATAAGACCTTCTTGACGCGGGTATTGATACCTTTGCACAAGGTGAAGAGTCTCAGCATGTACCACCCTCAGCTGGCGTACTGCATTGTCCAGTTCCTTGAGAAAGATGCATCTCTCACAGAGGAGGCAAGTTTTGAATCCGAGGCTTCGTATAGTTGCTTGCTAACCGAACCAGGTTGTCCTCGGACTGCTCCGCTACTGGCCCAAGGTCAACAGCACAAAAGAGGTTATGTTCCTTAACGAGGTCGAAGACATTTTCGAAGTCATGGACCCGGCTGAATTCGCCAAGGTTCAGGAGCCTCTTTTCCACCAGCTGGCCAAGTCGGTTGCCAGCCCCCATTTCCAGGTTGCTGAGCGTGCTCTTTACTTCTGGAACAATGAGTACTTCTGCAACTTGGTCAGTGATAACGTTGAGATTATCCTGCCCATCATGTTTGCGCCTCTATACGAGAACTCCAAGGGACACTGGAACCGGTGAGTATTACCACAGAGTGCAAGCGCGACTAGTACTAATTAATTCCTGCAGGACGATTCACGGCATGGTTTATAACGCCATGAAGCTGTTCATGGAGATCAACCCTCAATTGTTCGACGACTGCTCCCACGATTACACCGAGCAGCAAAACAGCGCCGCAGCCAGAGAAGCCCTCCGCGAAAGAAAGTGGGCGTCAATCACCGATCAGGCCAACCAGAGACGGTCAGCCAACGGTGCGGGCGCTCCGACATCAGGTAGAGCACACGCTGGCTCCCTTTCTCGCGTTGATGAAGTCGACGGAACCGAAGACAACCAGAAGCGATTAGACTCTCTCAAGCTGCAAGATGGCGACCGCAGGGAACGTCGGCATGAGCAACAAGACTCGGTAGGATCAACCCGAAGCCAAAAATGATTTTACCCTGTTGCCATTACCCGCCTCTGTCTGGTTGTCAACCTGCGCTTGAGGATTCTCAATACCCTTTGAAACTTTGTTTTGCTATTTTTACAAAACTCACCCTGTCCTGTTCCTCAACATTGCCTTGCATCCCGCTTTAATCGCCGAATTTCAGTGCTTGTTGGAATGTTTGATTGACCAGTGTCCGATATAGGCCCCGGAACAAAACGGCGAGGAGAAAGCTGAGGCGACTGAGGAGTCATGACCTGCCTTGGCATTATTACCGAATGATTTGCCTTCAACGGGTTGAAGGACTCCAAACGGGAACATCATGCATGCGCTTAGGGATTCAGAGGATAACCGCCGGGTACGCTTCGGGTCAGGAGAGAGAGGACCACAAGCTCTAGTAGGGATGGGGCTTCGCCGCCCTCGGAACATACTTAATTTTCATGATGTCACTTTTATGTTTCCTTTCTCCTCGGCAAAGACTCAGACCTGAGCGGGACTCTTTGACTACTGGCATCGAGCCGCCCGCCCGCTGTTTAGCTGTTGAGGTGAAAAGAAACGCGGGACTCTTCTTTACTTTTTTCTACGCGGGAGGACACAAAAACGTATTTTGTCGGAAGAGGGTGACGGAGGACAGGCAAGAGTGGGTGGAAGAAAGATGGGGTGCCCCGGCGTACAGAGGCGAAACTCGGGAGACAAGCTCCTTTTTTCTTTCTGCGGCTCTCTCGGATGAACTTGACAAGAAAGTTGCGCCAGAGTGGGCGTGAGGAATGAGGGTTTTCCTCCTTGGTTTCTACCTTAGACGATGAATGAGTACAGACGTCAGACGTCACATTTAGACTTGGGTACGCTGATAGAGGTTTGACGAGCGGCTTTGTGATTGACATTATACATTGCCTTGCTACTACTGGTCTAATCTACAGTTGTCCAAGAGAGCAGAGGGAACTTTACCACCCGCCTCCTCTGCCTCTGTTATAGCCTCCCCTGCCGCGACCTCTGTACCCACCACCGCCGCGTCCATACTGCGGCTGTTGCTGGTATTGGCTGTGTTGTTGCGGCGGCGGCGGCGGCGGAGCGGGTGCCCCCCATCCGCCCATGTGTGGTGGAGGCGGCGGCAGACCGGCACCAGATGGCGGAGCACCCCAATTCTGCGGAGGCCCGCTGATGTAGCCGACAGTGGGAGGATGAGTAGGTGGAGGGGGAGGCGGCCATGCTCCTTGGAAGCCTTGAGGCGGCGGAGGGGGTGGTGGGAAGTGTCCGAACCCGCCGGCCGCGTTTGGTGGTGGTGGTGGGTACGGTTGGAAGGCGGGAGGACTATGGTGATTAGGGGGAGGAGGCGGCGGTGGCTGCGGCTGGTTGTAGCCCTGGCCCGACTCGTCGTTGTACCGGCCGCGGCCGTGGGGTGGAAGTGGTGACCTGCTCGAGTCGCCGCGGCCTCTTCTCCCGCCTCCTCGCTCACGAGATCGGGATCGGGATCTGTAGGGACTCCGCGACCGGGAGCGTGACCTTGACCTTGATCGGCTGTAGTCTCTGGAGTCGTAACGGCCCTTGCGTGGAGGGCTCTGTCGCCGATCGCGGCTGTGGCTTCGGCTGCGGCTTCGGCTGCGGCTGGGGCTCCGGCTTCTAGAATCTGGCGAGAGCCTGCGCCTCTTGAACGCGGGGGGCGAGTCGCTTCTACTTGACCGGCCGGGGGAGAAGCTGCGAGAGCGGCTTCGCGAGCTGGATCGGCCACGGCTGCGACTGTCGCCTCCTGGCTTTCCCTTCTTGCGCTGCTTCATCTTCTCGCAGAAGTTGCGCGACCAGCCGTAGTATGTCTCTCCCCCAATGACCTCGCCCGTGATCTCGTCGAGGATGACGCGCTCGCCCATCTCGCTCAGGTCCGTCGACTGCTGATCGGGCTGCTGGGGCGCCGCCGACTTGGAGTATAGTCTCTCGACGTCCGCGAGAAGGTCCTTGACTGCCTTGGCGAGAGCCTTGTCCGCGGGGCCTGGCGCGAGCTGAAGCGGCTTGATCATGTTGGGGTTCATGGCCTCCGTAGAGTTTGGCTCAAGATGCGGGAGCCAGTTGGCGGCTGGAAGGTCGAACCAAGGCGTATTCGGGTCCCCGTGCATCGAGGGAATCATGTAGGGCGTGTCCTTTGCAGGTTTGACAGCGAGGTTCGACCCTGTCTGGTTGTTCGCGCCCTCGCCCTCAGTAGCCTTGGTGACTTTACCGCCATGGGGGGCTTCCTTCACCGTCTCCCTCAAGTCTGCGATCGTGTGCGTCGAGATGTACTTTTGCTCGTCCCAGAGCGACAGGAGATCGTCCAGCTTGCGCATGTGTTTCGGGCAGTTGTGGAAGCTGGCGGCAGCGTGAAAGAGCGGCGGGAGGCTGGGCTGTAGCTCCGTCGCGAGGCGCGTGTCTCTGTCCCGCACGACGGCGTGGTAGAGAACGTCGTTGAGGATGTAGAGAATGTGCAGACGCTTGCGCTTGGAGGAGGGCTTCGTCTTGTTCTTCGCAGCACCAGCGGCGGCGGCGGCGGCGGCGGTAGCATCATCGCCTGGGAAGGATTTGGAGAGGGCGGCCAAGTATTTTCCAAGAGCGGCGACACGCGCCGGCGAGGGCGCCAGATTCTTCAGGATCCATCGCTTGCATTTCTAGAGGAGGCAGCAGGAGTTTAGTTGACCTGCGACATGTAGACACGACGGAAACGGCTATGCTTGCGGCAAGAAACACGTAGAAGAGAAGAAAATGGCGCGGAGAGAGAGGCCGTTTCAAGAGGGCATCAAACCTGAACGTTGGCGGGCGAGCACTGGTGTATCGCATCGTGAAGGAGGGTGTGGAACGTCTCGATCTCCGGCCTCGTGAGGGAGACAGGCTCTTTGCGGAAGAGCAGGGCGCTGAAGGAGGCCTTTGCTATCGCCAGCTCGGGTGTTGCCATTGCGCTTCGATTCGCATGCCTGCCGGCGCGCAGGTAGGTGAGCAGCGAATGTGTTGTTGTGAAGGGGCGAGTGGTAGTGTTGGGGATGTTGAAGTTGAAGCTACGAAGCGGGAGCTGTTAGAAAAGAGCTGAAAGCTTCATGCCAGCCAGGCACACAAAGCTGAATGCGCCGCGCAGGGCGTAAAACTGTGGCTTAGCACTTGGATCCAGCTGTTGGAGTGAGTCGGCTGGAAGTCGGGGTTCTGCGCGGCTTCTTCCGCAAAGGTGCTAGGGGACCCAGGCCGCCCAGTGCGGATTGCCACGAGGTCACTATCTTAGCGGGCAGCCCTCCGGCTACCCTTGAGGCCAAGATGCGGTAACACCTGCGGCCGGAGCGTGCGCCGTGATTTCGGAGGGATCATGGGGGCGGACTATTGCGATAGGCCATCGAGGGGCAAGTATCTACTTATTCATCCAATTGACGGAGCGATTTTGCTGGCTTGAAGCTGTTTGTGCAGCTGAGGCCTCTCGCTTGTGTTGGTGTTGGACAGAACCACCGCTGACGTAGGGCTAGTGTCCAATGATTCATTGACAGTCTGCCATCATGACCTCGTCCAGAAGACGCTTTTGCTAAAGTTACAGAAATGACCGCCGTGGCCTCCCTTCAAAATACAATAATCCAGAGGTTAATTGGTAGAGAGGCGTAAATTCTTTCGTGTCGTGCTCAATGATACAAAGCGCGGCCATAACCGACCAGGGTGTTAATTATAATACACAGACTCGGGTCCGGTCGGGCTGCTTCCACCGCCAAACGTTTCGCGCACTACGAGAAGCGGTCTCCCTTTGGACTCTTGAACGGCGTACTACTCTCGTATTTGCTCTTCTCCAATATTCTTTGTTGTTCCGTGGTCGGGGCATGGCGGGTCGGGGCGGGGTCGGAGCTGGACTCCTGGCTCGGCGAGCCGGCGGCATCGGTGCGCGGCTCTCCGCCCATGGTGGATGCGGAACCGGGCTGACTGGGGACGTTGTCGCCGTATTCCATGGACTGGGCCATCTGCTTGCGCTTGCGCTGCTCTTCAAAGCGAGCTGCGCGGTCGGCGTTGATGCTCTGCTTGGCGAAGTAGTAGGCCGTTCCGCCGGCTACATAAGTCGGCGTGTTAGCTACGGTACGAGGGCCAAGGCATGCTCAAATGACCACGTACCAACACAGAGAGAGCCCCATCCGAGCCTGCAAAACACAGAGTGAGAAGGTCAGCGTGACGGACGACGAGAGATGGTTTGCGACGAGTCAAGCGTACCAGAACGATTTGACCTGGGATCAGGCATGATGTTAGCCAGAGACTTGAAACCATATGCGACGGATAGGCTACAACTTACGGTGTTCATGTTTGCGGCAGAATATGGGGTGGACGATCAACTGGACAGATCTTGTCGCAGGGCTGAAGGGTTGGCAGGTTTGTCTGGGACGCAATGGGAGGCAGCGAGCGAGAAGAGGAAAAAAAAGTCGCGCCGTTCGGAGTTGTTTGAATGGAAGATCTAAACCTGGTCAATCGGAGCAGTTGTCCAACAGTCAGCACGCACTGTGGTAAAGTGGGATGGTCTGATAATGGAGCTCCCCGATTGCTTGGCCTTGAGCCGTGCACGCGATTTGTGGACCCCCGAGCAAGAGCGCAGGAAGGCGAGTGCAGCGTGCGGTGGTGGTTGCTCTCAATCGAGTTTAGCCGGCTTGAGGCGGTTGAGCCACAAGGTACGTACTCTTTTTGGAGGCAGCATCCAGTCACATTAGGTAAGCACGCTAGGAAGAGTCGCGCCTCACCAACGTTGAAGGGGGACAGAAGCTAGGTAAGAAGAGGATGGCGGATGGACAGCTGGGCCGAGGGAGGAGGGCAACAACGGCGAGGGCGAAAGTGATGTACAGGGGCCGCAGTGTTTACAGCGAGCGGCAGATCAGGCAGTCTGGCGGGTGTTCAGCGGGTAGGCCTAATTTCGGAACAATTAGCGTCCAGGTCCTGTCTCTCCATGCCCGTCGATTGGGTGTACGGTACTTGGTGCCTATGCAGTGTGTGCAGCATGTACGAAGTACCTACTTCGGGTTTGGTCTTGGGCAGATTCACTCAGGTACCAAGCCAGTGAACCCCGGGAAGCATGCATCCTCTCCTCCAATTCCATCCCCCTCCCCCAACCTTCTCGCAATTACTGGAACCCAGCAAGGCCAGGTACTTGGCGTGGAGGTACCTTGTCCAAGTACTATCCGTATGTGCGCCCAAATTACCTGACATCTCTTGGAAAGCAAAAGGTCGAAAAGGGCCCGCAGCTGGCTCTGGACGACCCTTGTTAGTACTGCATAGTACTCGCCGAGGGCTGGGACTCTGGAGGAGCTGGAGGGCTGTGGCAGACGACAGCCCAAAGAGGGACGGAGACTCGGCTTGGCAGGGCCATATGTCATTATGGATATTGCTACCCTAGATAGGACAGCGGGCACGGCGTACGTAGTGTACCTGACGTCGCCGTCGTAATTGAGGGCGGTGTTTGGATGGCGACGTCTCCAAAGGTCCCTCAAACCTTACGTACATGCCACCACGTACCTCCTGGCACCCGCGCAGAAGCCACTCGAGCGTGCGTGTTGTATTGTATCCGTATGTAGGATGTAGGTAGGCACATCCATCCATCGGTAGATAGGTACCTGAGCGGTTGTACCTGACGGCAAGGTACAGAGAGGTAGGCCAGCCGGTTGCCTGCGAGCAAGGTGCACCGCACCACACCCCAACCCGCACACACTACTCCATCCACAGTCCACCACGGTGCCGTCCCAGCAAAACGGCTGGGAATCTTATTGCTCCAAGGGGCCTTTGCAATGCCACTTCGTTGTCAATCACAACTTTACCACGGATACTACTGCCGCTACCTCGACTCGACCACCACCACCACAACAGAAAAAAAAAACATTCTGCCCTCCGTCCCCTCTCGCGCCTACTCCTGATCCACTGCGATTCTGACCATACATCTATGGCCATGCCCGCCTGCACGTCGAGGTAGCTTCGAAACGTCGCCCAGCATCATTATGCTCCCCAGCCCTCTTGCACGGCCTTCCATCCCACTTCGCAGAATCCCTCCGAACAGCCACGCGCATCAAACTATCGTCTTCGCTGACATACCCTCGCGATCCTCAATCCCCGACCGACAACCTCTACACCATCCCTTGACAAATTAAGCACGCCAGACTCGCCTTGTCCTAGCCCGCCGTTGATGGGCTCATGAAGATTCGTTTGAAGACGTGGGTGTAATGGGTATCAGCACCCTGAGCCCCGCCGTCCAGCTCAACTGTCATCATGCCTCCCCCCGATCAAAATGGGCCTGATGGCTCATCACTTGTTCGTTCCCCAAGCCGACAAGACCCCCTCTGACTTTGTGACTGACATGGCTGGCAGAAACCCGTCTCCTCCCTGAGAGCCAAGTTCGAGAACATGAACAAGGGCGAACCTGCGCCTGCACCTGCCCCCGCGCCTGTCCTTCCGTCGGGCCCTTCTCCGCCTCGAACAATCTCACCGGGCCCGAAGCCTGAATTCCTTCGAGATGCAGCCAAGTCTACCGAAAGCCTTCCGATACCCCCGAGACCGAGAGAACGTGGCAGCATCTCGACACCGTCTCTTCCTCCTCCGCTGCACGAGCCAGTCCCTCGATCGCCGGGCCGCTCCCTGGGCATACCTCCCACTCTGAAGCCGGAGCCCGTGAAAGCTCCCTCCGTCATGGTAGAGCCTCCTCAATCTCCTCCGAAGAACTCGGTTTCCAGATTCGCGCATGCCGAGACCCCGGCTTTCTTGAACGCTGAGTCCGGCGCATCAACTCCGACAACTCCCACTACCGCGCGGCAGTTCAAGATCCCGAGTCGGCCCCATACCCCCTCTCTCGAACCGAATCGGCGCAGCCCAAGGCTGTCGGCCTCCCAACCGCCCTCTCCCCCGCCCCCGAGAAGGTCTGGCGAGATTCGCAGAGACAACAGACCCGCCGTCCCACCGCCTATCAACCGTGCTGAAAAGCCGTCAATGCAGTCTCAGCCGAGGCCATCGTTTTTCGCTGATCATGTTGTAACCGCCAATAGACATATGCTGAAGCCGGAGACCTCTCCGTTCAGCAGCCCGCCTAGCAGCCCCGAACCGGCACCCCCGGTGCTTCCTTCGAGGCCAAAGGCGCCTGCCACACATTCGGATCCGCCGCCTCAACAGCAACGGGGAAGGACACTGGATGTTGGATTTGCACCTCCGCCTGTACACCACTCGATTATGACGAAGAGAAACCAGCGGGACCAGGAAACGAATGGATTTGTAAAGGGCCAAATCACGCCTCAAATTACTGGCGAGACCCGTCCTTCCGTACCAGCGCTGCCCGCGAGACCGCATACGACCGCCGAGCCACCACCACGGCCCCTTTCTATGACCATGAAGCCGCCTCCGCGACCCCCAAGGCCTGGTATCAACACACATCCAGTCTCCGAGGCTCAACCACCGCCCAAACGTATTGTTTCGACCCCCACAACCCATCTTCCGCCACCTACCCGGTTGCCTGGACGTGCCAATACGGTGACTGACAGAACATCAGAGAGGACCACGCCTCGCCCGCCGCCACCACAACCTCCCATCTCGCACCCTCCTCAACCCGTGCAACACCCATCGCCGCCGCCGCCGCCGGCCGAGACGACGACTGCTCTCATCCCATCGAGCAATCATTCAAAGGTTGATGTCAACGGCTCGAGCCAGTCCTTCCCGGATCCTTCCAACGTCAACCGGAGACCCCCCTATATCAAGCAAGGTATCCACGAAATCCAGACCAAGTACGATCCCAGAACATTCGACGTTTGCGGCGACCTGGTTTGCACCACTGGTCACTTGACCCGAGTTTGGAGTTTGCGGGATGGTGAACTCCTTATGAGCTTTGCCCACGGCGAGGGCATCAAGGCCACAGCAGTGGCGTTCAAACCTGGTAATAATGTCGATGAGGAAGGCGAACGCCTATGGATTGGTAACAACTTTGGCGAGCTAATGGAGGCCGACATTGCAACGCAAAGTGTGATTGCAAATAAGCCGAGTGCCCATGGCCGTCATGAAGTCATCAAAATCTACCGCCACTTCAACGAATTGTGGACACTTGATGAGACAGGCGGGCTTCTCGTTTGGGGTCCGGATGAGACCAGCACGCCAAACTTGACGAATAACTCACACCAAGCATTCCGACTACCGAAAGGCCACACCTTCTCGATGATAATTGGAGACGAGCTGTGGCATGCGACTGGAAAGGAAATTCGGGTGTTTGCTCCTAGTACAGACGGGCAGACCCAGTTTCAAGTTCTTGTGAGGCCTATGATGCAGGATACTGCTGGAGAAGTTACCTCCGGATGCCAAGTCCGGTCGCAACCTGGCAAGGCCTTCTTTGGCCATGCAGATGGCAAGGTTTCGATTTACAACACGCAAGACTTCGCTTGTCTCGGGATTATCAACTTGAGCTCTTGGAAGATCAACTCCATCGCAGGCGTCGGTGATTATTTGTGGGCGGGATTTAACACAGGTAAAGTCTGTGTTTACGACATGGCGACAACACCGTGGTCTGTCAAGAAAGACTGGCAGGCACACGACAAGAACCCAGTTGTGAAGCTCGTTTCGGACGCTTCCAGCGCTTACCGAATGGATCGTCATCAGGTAATATCTCTCGGTGCAGACAATGTGCTTCGCACCTGGGACGGCCTCCTGCAGGATGACTGGCACGAGACGGAAATGAAGGGCATGGACACCCAGTACTGCGAGTTCCAAGATCTCAAGGTGCTATGTATGACCTGGAACGCCGGTGCATCTACGCCTCACAGCCTTCGATACGCTGAAGAGGACGCGGAATTCATCAAGAGTCTGTTACAAGCAAACAGCTCACCCGATATCCTGGTGTTCGGGTTCCAGGAGTTAGTCGACTTGGAGGACAAAACCGCCACAGCCAGTAAGTTAGAACTTGCCATTCGACGAAACTTTGCTGATATTTCCCAGAACGTTTCTTGAAGGTCAAGAAGAAAGAGGGATCAGACCAGGAGCGAATGAGCCACCAATACCGCGACTGGAGAGACTTCTTGCTGAAGAGCCTCGATGATTACATGCCGCATGATTGTCTATACCACTTGCTGCACACTGCCACTCTTGTTGGCCTGTTCACCTGCATTTTTGTCAAGTCGACGCTTAGAGATCGCGTACGGAACTTGAGCGCATCGGAGGTCAAGCGTGGCATGGGCGGCCTCCACGGCAACAAAGGTGCCATCGTTGTCCGTTTTATGGTTGACGACTCCTCACTTTGCTTCATTAATTGCCATTTGGCAGCGGGTCAATCACAGGCCAACAGTCGTCACAACGATGTGGCGGCCATTCTCGAAGCGCAAATTCTCCCTCCTGAGCGAGACCCCAATATGCGTCTGGACAGCTTCGTTGGTGGTGGAGACGGTACTATGATCTTGGATCATGAGCTCTGCCTCCTCAACGGCGATCTCAACTACCGCATCGACACGATGTCACGCGATACCGTGGTTATTGCTGTTAAACAAAATAACTTGGCCAAGCTACTCGAGCGAGATCAGCTCCTCGTAGCAAAGAGACGGAACCCAGCCTTCAAGCTCCGCGCATTTGACGAGATGCCAATCACCTTTGCACCTACGTACAAGTATGATGTCGGCACAGACAACTACGATACTAGTGAGAAGAAGCGCTCGCCAGCCTGGTGCGATCGACTACTGTACCGCGGAGGAGGCAGAATAAAGCAAATCGACTACAAGCGCCACGAGGTCCGCGTATCTGATCATAGACCCGTCACTGGACGATTCAAGTTCACGGTTAAGAAGGTCCAGCCGAAGGCGCGGGCCATGGCGTGGGTAGATTGCGTGTCGAGGTTTGAAGACTTGCGACTGCGCGAACTCAATGATGACAAGTGAGTACTTGTTTTTCCGCCGATAACAAACACTTTGCTAACAGACGTAGGATATCCTATCTGACGAATGTTATTGGTTACGACGCCGCCACTGCTCAGAGCATTCTCAACCCGCAGAGCGAGGCATGAATACACCCTTGCAAATTTCACTACGGACCACAGCTTTCAACCGCAGGCTACATGATTGATATGCGGTAGGCATGGTTGATGGACAACTCTCTGGATGCGAGTTACGAATGGAGGGGTTTTACGACCGGGGGCAACGAAAAGGTTACGAAGACGGATAGCATGACACACGTTTTGAACGTCCAACAACGAATTGGCATTTGAATGGCGCAGTTTAGACAGAGAAAGATATTGGGATTCGTTTACCCACAACGCAAGCGGGAGGAAGACATACAACTATCCAGCCCCCAAAAACATGTCTAGCCTTCTACGGAGGCATCTGGGTTGTATGCTTTTTTTGACGAACAACGTGTGCTGGTCACCGAGTAGAGGGACCAATGACGGCCTGGAAGGATAATAGGAGAAAAGAGAAAGAGAGAGAGGGGGGGAGAGAGACTCATGAATGCAACTACATCTTGTAGAGAGCCAAATCGCATTGAGAATGGTGAAGAGGTGCAGATCTAGGCAAATGGTATGTGCTAGGGAATGCAAGGCCATGCAGGATGCGTCTCTTACCGCCCCTGCAGCACCGCCCGATGCGCGCGCGAGTCACGGCAAGCCAATACGACTGTGCCTTGCATTTTGCGCTTGACTGACGTAGATGCTGCATGGTTGGCGGCGAAAATGTCGCCGTTACCCAGTTCGCCTAGCCGTTCGTTGATTTGCGATTTACAGAGCTCTCTAGATCGATCAACTTGCCTCGTATGGGTGTTGGTGTTGGTGTTGGTTCATGCATGCACAATGAAAGTCACTCAAGTATCCGTTGACACCTATATGGCCCCAATCAAAATATGTATTAATCCCTTTCTCAGGGGCTCTCAAGTCTATAAACCATGTCTCTCTCTCTCGAGGTGTGAAGGTCTGGAAACCTCCCCACTAGATCGTTCGGAAGTGAATGACTACAATTCTAGCATTGCGTGCTGTTGGGCCATGTTTTTGTTGTTAGGTCTGTGACAAAAAAATCCGAGAAATCTCAACTAATGCCGTCTATGTTTTTCCCCCTTTGCTTTTCGCCGTCCAAATCTTTTTTATTCGTTTGTGTCGCCGCCGTGGGCAGTAGCTTTCAAGAAAGGGAAAGAATTTTGGTGTCCCCGCGCTTCTTGCTCAGATCTCGAGGAGGGCCTTGGCACCGGGCTCGCTGCAGACGTAGATGACGTCGTGGTTGTCGGTGAAGCCGTTGAAGCGGGTGGCGGAGCACTTTGTGTAGGCGCCCATGTCCTCAAAGTACAGCCAGTCGCCAACGTCGAGCTCGTGCTCGAAGGAGATGGTCTCGGTGATGCGGTCGATGCCGTCGCAGGTGGGGCCCCAGACGGAGTAGCGGACACCCTCGCCGTCGGGGCAGGCGTTGGCGGAGGGGCAGTCGTAGACGGTGGCGGGGCCGGCGCGCAGGACCTTGGCGACGGGGTGCTGGTGGTCGAACATGATGCTGGAGAAGTTGCCGTAGAGGCCGTCGTTGACGTAGAGCATGTAGCGCTTCTCGTTCAGAGAGGGCTCGTCGACGGTGCGGCGGGCGATGATGTTGCAGGCGATGGTGAAGGCGGCGGAGACGTAGTAGCGGCCCGGCTCGGCGATGATGTTGACGTTGCTGGAGGCCGGGAAGTACTCGTCGAGGGCGCCGCGGAGGACGGCGGCCATGTCCTCGAAGGTGTCGCCGCAGAAGCCGCCGCCGATGTCGAGCGTCTTCATGTCGAAGCCGTAGGCGCGGCCCTGCTCAAAGACCTCGTAGGCGTCGTAGACGGCCTTGTAGAAGGCCATGGGATCGGAGGCGCCGGAGCCGACGTGGAAGCTCACGCCGACGACGTTGAGGCCGAGGTCCTTGGCGGTGGCGAGGAGCTCGTTGGTGTCCTCCTTGGCGGCGCCGAACTTCATGCTGAGGCGGCACAGGCTGGACTCGTCGTCGGTCATGATGCGCAGGTAGAGCTCCGCCTCGGGGAAGAGCTTGGCGACCTTGCGCAGTTCGTCGGCGTTGTCAAAGGTCATCTGCTTCACGCCCATGGCCTTGACGTAGCGGACGTACGAGTTGGTCTTGCAGGGCTGAGCGTAGATGATGCGCTCGGGGACGACGGTGCCCATGTTGAGGACCTGGTCGATCTCGGTCTTGGAGGCGCAGTCGAAGCCGGTGCCGAGGGCGGCAAGGAGCTGGAGGACCTTGGGGTCCGGGTTGCACTTGACGGCATAGAACGGCTTGACGCGGGGCAGGTTGAGCTTCCAGCGCATGTGCTGGCGGTAGACCTCGCCTAGATCACCGACGAAGAAGGTGTCTTCGTCGCCGGGCTCACAAATCTCATGGTCGATGCTCTCGACGCGCTGGCGGAGAGCATCGCCAATCAGCTGCTTGGGGTTGATCACGCCATTCTGTTTGTTGTGATGGGCGTGTTCGACATAATGCGACGTCTTCAAGACGGGTTGGTGGTAGGTACTAGCAAAATTGATAGTAGCTGGGGCAAAATGCTCGATCGCGGCTGTTGCCATAACCATATCCCAAGCGGTTGATGGGGGTGTTTTGTTGGTGTTGGGTGGATGAGATTTGTGGAAAGTCGGTGGGTTGTTGTCTCGATACTATCGGACTCCTCTCTTTCGACAGTTGTTTGTGTTGTCGAAGGTGGTTGGTTTGTAAGAAGAAGTTGAACCTAGAATCGGCAAGAGAGTTCTAGGGTGGTCGAAAGCGGTAGCAGACAGAACCCTCAGTGATCTGACGAGGTCTCCTCGACTCCCCCTCGGCGAGAGGAAGAGGCGCTAAACCCGTCCTATGCGGCAGCTGGTTGGGGGAGAGAAAAGGCGTCTGGTGAAGCAAAGCGTCGAAGAGAAAGAACTCGAGCTTCTGCTTAGGCGACTTCAGCAGCGGGTGGCGGGATGGCGTTGACGATGTGGCGGGTCTTTCGGAGGCTGAAATCTTGGTCACTGACGAAGCTCACGGCCAGGGAAGCCGTGCTGGGCTGTTGTGCCTTTGAGTTGACCAAAGGCTAAGTCGGCGGTGGGAAGGGGTGATCTTTATACAAGATCTGGAGAGGCGGTATGGTTAGCGAGGAGCTTTCACTATGAGGGCTTTCTTGATGGCGTTGTCGACGATGAGACGGAAATGAGAAAGGGGAATGGTGAATGGCATGAATTAGGAGAGTGATTTTCCGTCGCAAGCTTTGCTGGGTGGTGGTGGTGAGGGGTGAGGAGCAGTAATGGCTCTACTTGTGTTGTTGTGTGTGTGAAGACACGATGACGATGCCATGTGACACGCGAGAGACGTGCAAGGTCAAGGCAGGTTGCGCAAATGTCTTCCGTTTCGAAGGGGAAAAAAGACGGAACTCACCAAGTTGTTGAAACTGGACGGAGAGGCGATGCTCGGGTCCAGGTAGCTGGTTAACAGTTGCGGTGTTTTGCGAAGAGCGGGAGCTGGCGAGCAATTTGGTTGACGGTGAACCTTTGGTTTGGTGTTGGAGGACCAAGGTTGTGGCGGGGGGTCCGTAAAGGCTTTTTATTGCGACGGGCTCTGAGGGTAGGTTTCGTCTTCTTTCTCCCGAAGTCCTTTTGGGTACCTTATTAGTGGAGCGGCGACGCCTGGCTGGCCACACCACACACACAAACACAGCTGCCCACAATTTTCAAAATTTTCCCCCTTGCCCAGCAAGGAGCATTGACTTCCAGCAAGAGCTGCGGCTACAGCCACATCACTCACTCATCACCGTTCCTGACCCGTCCGGCGTCTGCTCTCATCTCTCTCTCTCTCTCTCTCTACTCCGTACAGACCGCAAGCTTTCCTCAGGAGCCAAGGTTCAACCCGGCTCCATACAATGATGCTCGCCTGCTGAGTCTTCGGTCAAGTATCCCGGTGTACCCAGTTTCAATATCCCGTTGAACCCGCTGTCGACCACAAAAAAAGCCAACCTCCAAGTTGAGGCCTTCCACATCCACTAGTGGTGGAGAGAGACGCTCCCGTGGGAGAGACATGTACATGTGGTACATCGGGCCGCGTACCTTGTTCTGCAGGTTCCGGTGTCTGAGATGCATGGGTGATCGGATGTACTCCGTACATGACCTCACGCTGAAGAATGGGCGCAACAATTACAGCAAGTAAAGTACCTGAAGCTTAAAAGATGGTACCGGCCTCCTGTGCTCTGCCCTAGGCTCGGGTGGGCCGAAGGGAAGATACATTTCCATTTGGGCATGATTGTTGTTGCTCTTTTCGTTACGACGACGTTGTATGTAAGTATGTATATTTTGATGCAGAACGAACACCTACCGGCTTTGTCTTGGTTGACACGCATTCCTCCACCATTACGAACCACCCGCATACTCTGCGTCGTTACCGTTCCAAGTCGTCACCACTATTTGCAAATGACATGGACCGCTTGAAACTCCATCAAGTGCATCACCGTTGTCCACATTGTCCACAACGGGTGAAGCTAGCACAAGAGACGCCTGCTAGTTGCAGAAGTTGACAGTAGCGGATGCTGGAGCAGAGCACATGGAAGTTGGAACAAGAGGGGTGCCGAATGATTCTGTCTCTAGGCAGGCAAGACAAGACAGCGGCAGGCCATGTGGTGGTGGTACCTGGCCGGCTTCTAGAAGTAGATTCGGGGTGCAAAATTGCGGTCTGAGAATTGCCGATGTGTCAGCAAGATCGGTGATGCTCAGTGCTCCCGGAGACTTGGGGTGTGGCTGGAGACTGCCAATGATGCGCTGCGGTGTTGGCCCTGCATGCGAGAAAGACATGCACCGAAGATCAGAGACGGTCAAACAGGCACGGCGCGCCAGACTTGGACTTGGCAAGATGGGACAGGGCATTTTATGGAGAAGCAACGAGTTAGTAAACCCTAACGGTCCGCGTTGAGACCGACTCAGCCGTCGCCGTTCGCTTCATCGTCGACGACACAAGTTTCGGTCAGCACGACTCTGTCTCTCGCCCGTTGCCTCGCGAGGAAACGTCTCATCCCGTACCTTGCTCTGGCCCCCCGGGATTCGAGGCACGTAGCGTGAAGTAACGAGGGGTCTCCAGTCTCCAGACTTTCAAACTCCAGACCGCCGCCCGCCCGCCAGCCAGCCAGCCAGCCAGCAGCACCAGCAGTGCCTCTTCGCTTGTCCTGGCTCATCACACGGGATCCCGATAAATTCCCTCACGCATGTCCACTCGGACGGCTACCATAATTAGCCTGATTCCATGCAACTCTCACGCACCCAGCTCAAACGGGACGGGGTGAGCTTTGCGTGCTCCGCGCGCTGCTCTGGCCTAGCTCTTGTCACATTTCGCTGACATGGGCGCGGAAATTCGTCTGGCCAAACGGCCGCTCAATGCAATGAAAGAGTGCACAGCACCACCAGACCAGACCAACCGGCACGCATCGCCCAGCATGTGCATCTCACTTTTCTTACCCTTTGCCCCCTTCTACTGGCGCGTACTCGCGGCATTGCTCTTCCCTCCCACCCTCGGCTGTGTCCTCCAAGACGGCAGGTGACTAATATGTAAAGGGTACCTGCTGGGCTGCCTCCTCAAAACACCAGCCCACTCGGTTCTCGGCCTGGTGGTGGTGTTGGCGATGGCACAAGCCCTCCTTGGCTGGGCCCTCTCCGTGAGCCGCAGTGCCACCTTGACTTACAGTGTGTACGAAGTCTCCCATGTCCACCACTTCGTGCCTCAGTGCCTTGAATTGTGGCGCCGCCCCTGGGAGTGACGTATGCGGGGCACTCGCGCCGCCCTTTTTCGTCCAATGTTTGCGCCTTTTTGTTCTGTCACTCATCCGGCGTGTTTCCGTTCAATACTTATGCACTAATTGGCTCCATCTGATTGGTTGCTACATCTCATCCACCGATATCGCCAACTTCACTCTTTGGCATGTACTCTGCGCTTTAGTCCGACGACCCAATGCTGAGGATGTCGGTTCTGATAGAACGAGCTGGGCCGGTTATTGCGGGCAGAACCTCGCGATCCCCAGGCTCATCTTTCTTGATCTTGCGTCGTCTAGTGGTCTCCAAGCCATTGAGGTAGCAGGAAGACGTATCGTATCTGAACGCGTACTTTACAGGTAGGACATTGGCTCACGGTGACCCTCGGTTAGTTCGTTCATTCAGGAGTTGGGTATAATTACACAGGTTATGTGCAGCACATATAGTTACAGATACGACTGGTGGCGATGTGCCTTCCGCAGTCGTCATTGTACACAGGCAGCTCTCTTTCGAGTCAATGCCAAGTCTAAGTCATGGTATCGTGCGGCATCATGGGTGCCGTGACCTCTGTCCCACGACGACGACATCGAAGACGCAAAAAAGAAGCGACAAAAGTGGTGTCGGCAACCCTTCTTACTTCGCGCCGTTAATGTCCATCTCGTTGATGGACCAAGTGCCGTCTACCCAAGGGCGCTTCTCACCCAAGAAGGCAACCCGTTCCTCCTCCTTCTTCAGAGCCTCAACGATGTACTGCTGTGCAACGTCGCGCACTTGGTCTTTGGAGACGTCAAGAAGCTGCTCGCGACGCTTCTGCTTCATCTCTTCTGTGATGCCAGACAAGAAGCGACCCATGCCCTCGGAGTTGACCGATTGCGGAGCGTCCACACCTTGGAACACCGAAATTTTGGCCTCTTCGAGGTCGCGATCCGTCCACTCCTTGTCCCTCGCCCACTGGCCAGCGTTGCGCATAATCGACAAGGTGTTCTGGGGGTTAGGATCGCGGTAGGAGTAGAAGCCGAAAAGGCCGTCCAAGCCGCGGGAGTAAGCTCCGCCCCCGTATGCACCGCCCTTCTCGCGAATTTCGTGATGGAGGTGCTTGTGGGTGAGTAGCTGCGCCAGGATCTGTAACGGTGCACCGTCCGGCGATGTGTAGGAAACGGTGGGAACCGCCAGAGAACCATAGTACACCTGGTACGGCAACGGGAAGAATGACTTGATGTTCCTCTGCAGCGAAGCAGGCTTGGAAGGTGACAGCGAAGGCTGGTCTTTGGAGAGTGTTGACATGAAGCTAGTAAGGGCACTCAAGTTGGCGCCCGTGCTCTCGGACCCGCAAGTCAATGCCGTGCGGAAGTTTCCTCCAGAGAGCGCGATTTTCTGGATCTGTTTGAGCTTGTCAATGACATCCACCAGACCGTCTGATTCAGGCCGGTTAGCAAGCGATGTCACAAGCTTAACCTGAGAGAGACCGCCGATCTGCTGTCTGAGCCACGCGCTCCGCGTGAGCCCGGCCTCCGCAAAGCCGCGGGCGTACTGGTGTCCAGATGAGGCAATATCGTTAACAACGCCGTCGGCGGATGCTTGAAGCAATTGCCTGATGCGTTGGGCGGCCTCTGGGCTATCGAAATCTGTGTCCTGCACAAGCTTGCGCAATATGTCGAACATGACAGGCACATTTCTATCCAGGGCCATGCCAGTAAAGATCAGACCTTCGCTAGCTTGATGGAAGTCGGTTGGCGAAGGTGTAGAGTGGTAGCCTACAGACACACCTCCGGTTTTCAACTTGATCAAATCCTCGAGTTGCTCCATAGACATATCCCTCGTGCCGAGTCGCATGATGCTATCGGAGAACAGCGGAATCAACTCTCTTAGTTCATCAGGAAGGTTTTCCAGCGTGTTGATGGCTCGGAAGTACGTCAAGCCATTTGTGGGAGCCTCCCGCCACTGAATCTTGACACCGTTGGCCGTCTCATCGCGCACAACCACGGGCTCCTTGCTGCGAGGAATGTCCTTGACATGGACTGTGGGAAGGCAGCTAAGGTCCTCCGTGTTTGACTTGCCTTGTTCGACCAAAAGGTTGAGCTCGCGCTCCTCAAACTTCTTCCGAGCTGCAGCATTGCCGCCGGCTTCTTCGGACGCTTGCTGGATCTTGGAAGCCAACCTCTCCTTCTCTTCGCGTGCTAGGTCCTCGCTGAAGGTGGTTGACGGCGCCATGGTGAAAGACAGAGTGTTGTCATTCAGCAAGTACTTGTCAATCAAGCTCTCCAAGTAGCCACCCTTAGCAAGCTTAGTCTCAAAGGCGGAGATGGTATCGTTCCACGCAAGAGAGTCGAAGGGATCGACACCGGTGAACCACTTGGGCTTGAGCCTATGAAGCATGGACATGCCGAAGTTGGCGGTCTTGTGCTTCAAAGCCAGCTCCAGTTGATGGAGAGACCCGTCAATCTTGGTCCTGTCGAACCCCTTTTCGCGGGTCTCGCGAAGGATGCGCTGCAACTCCGCCTTGAGCTTAGGTACATCAGCCTCCTGAACACCCGTCAGACCGACTGAGAATATTCCCAACTTCGCCGAGCTATCGTAGCCTGCATTGGGACTGAAATCAGTTCCCAAACCAGCCTCGATCAGGCCGCGGTACAGGGGCGATCCGTATCCGTCCATGAGAAGAGTGGAGAGCAACGCCAGAGAGAAAGACTCGACAACATCGGTGGTGTCTCCCATAATCCATGAGACAGACGTCTTGAACTGTCTGTCGGGGTCCACCAGAGGATCGAGGGGGCCGTGAACAGTGACCTCCCTAGGGCCAGAGGTTAGGCTGATAGGCTGGTGAATTGTGGCATCCTCCTGTATCCTCTCGAAGGCGCTGAGCTGTGCATTGACCTCCTGAAGATGATCAGCCAAAGGCATGTCTCCGTAGGTGAACAGCTTTGCGTTGCTGGGGTGGTAGTGTTCAGCATGGAACTTGCGCAGCTGCTCGTAGGTCAAGTCGGTAATCTTTTGGGGATCACCGCCGGAGTTGTTGATGTCAGGGAAGATATGGTCCTGGAAACGAATGTAGAACAAGTAGCCAGCGTCGGACATCTGGCCCTTCATCTCGTTATAGACGACGCCCTTGAAGACAAGGTCACTTTCCTCGCCATTCGCCGCTTGAGGGTTCTCGGGCCCAATACGCCAGCCCTCCTGAGTGTAGTCGGACTCCTTCAACAGAGGATGCAAAGTTGCATCCATGTATACCGACATCAGGTTCTTGAAGTCCTGCGCGTTCGTCGTCGCAAAGGGGTAAAATGTGTGATCGGATGCTGTGAAGGCGTTCATGAAGTTGGACAGGGTGCGAGGCAGCATCTTGAAGAATGGGTCACGAATGGGATACCTAATCATGTTAGCGAAAGAGCTTCCCATGGCACGGAGAGCTTACCTCTGGCTGCCGCACAA
Organism: Colletotrichum siamense; assembly: GCF_013390195.1. Taxonomy (NCBI): domain Eukaryota; kingdom Fungi; phylum Ascomycota; class Sordariomycetes; order Glomerellales; family Glomerellaceae; genus Colletotrichum; species Colletotrichum siamense. The sequence continues at coordinate 5,191,032 of NW_023501016.1, read as the reverse complement.
GGTGGTGTGCTCCAAGATATGGGGCACACCAGTGTCGTCAGGGGGGTTGGTCTTGAAGCCGATGGAAAAGACATTGTTGCTGTCGTCGCGGGCAATGTGCAGGTAATCAGCGCCGGTCTTGTCGTGCTGGAGGTGAAGTGCCGTCAACTCCAGTTCGGGCACATGCTTGGTGCGCACGAGGGTGAAGCCGTGAAGCTTGTCACCAGGCTTGGGGTACTGGGAAAGCTCAGTGACGGCCTTCTTGGCCGTGTTGACGGCGTTGCGCAACATCTCTGTCGTCGTCGTACAGGCCGGATACTCGAAGGAAACCGTCCTATCCGGAAGAGAGTCACAGAGCTGACAAGACGATACAGAAACGAACGTCTGCGCGCGTGGACCGGGCCTAGTAATACTCGTTCTATTGTGGACCGGGAGGCGATTCGCAGGTGCTCCGGGCCTGCCACTGCTGTGGAATTTTTTTGGCCAATAGGTACCCAGGCACTAAGCGTCATCGTTGTGGGGTCGATATGCATCAAACCATCCTTAACGCAATTATCCGGTCTTCTCCATCGGCGTCTCATTCTCCTCCCTTCCACGGTGTACGGCAATCGCGAAACCCGGGCCATTGGTGTCGACGACATTTCAACCAGATATCGTCACTGGAGATCAACAGTATTCTCTTGAGCATTCTACCTACCTGCAGAAACTTTAGGCAACAGACCGCAGCCTGCTTATATCTATCTATGTAAGGCAAAACGACGAGCTGCGGGGAAGACTAGACTCTATAAGAGGGAAACGGCCCACGCACAAACCACACGCACTTCTCTGTTGGGGTATGCAGTCGAGGGGCCCTGCAGCACTACTCCTCCACCCGTTTTCTCGAGTACAGTGGCATTTCTAATGCGCACGCCTGAACACCAGGACCCAGCCGCAGGCCACGCCACTACCTAGGTCCGTATCGTTCTAGCCAGTCATCCCGTCCAACGCCCAAAATTCTGCGAAGGGGCTCAATGAAGGCATCGACACCCACTGGCAGCACGTAACATAACGTACCGCCGTTTTATTACTGTAGCCAGTCCGCCGAGGGGGAAGAAGAACTTGGGCCAACTTTGCACCCGCTTATTTTTGCGACGCCGACTCCGACCCGCACCCGCAACCGCACCCGCTCGATCGATCGAACACGAATGCGAAGACCAGGTCTTCGTCACGACCAGCCCGCCCAGAACGACGACACAACTGCCCCTCTCCTGCTTACCGAGGCATGCCCAGCCAGGCAGACGCCGCCATGTCCAACGGTCAAGACGCCCATGGTCACGCGCCCGCTGCGGGCTTGAAGAAGGGGAAGCAAAAAAAGGCGGTTGATTCCAACGAGTCTGCAAAACTGCTCGCACAGCGTATCTCACAGCTGGAGCAGGAATCTGCTGGGGAGAAGGACCAAGAAGCTGAGATTGGTGCGTAACACCTCCCACTCGTTGTTTTCCCATGCCGGACGGACCGGGCCATGTATGTCGCGTGAGAGTCAGCCTCACAGCACCCCTCTCGAGCCCCAATCTGCGAGGAAGTGCGGGCTGGTGCCAAGCATGCGCCGACTGCTATTCTTCGAGAACGATACGGTCCTTCCCCATCTTCTTGTAGAGTCGCATGCTCGTTTCCGGGTGTACATCAATCAGCTGGCATTGTATCGATAGCTGACTTTCGGCATGCAGAACGAGAGGTGAAGCGCGCAAATCGTGACCTGGCTCAACAAGTGGCGAAGATGGGAGATATGCAAAAGATTGACCATCTTACCCGGAGGTCTAGCGAACTGTTAGCGGAAATGCGGCGCGTAGAACGAGAGAATCAGAAGAACAAGAAGCGGGGTGACACTCTGCAAAAGGAAAAGGATGCGAATCGAACCGAACTCAGCAAGACCGTTGGCCTGAAGGAAAAGCTCGAGAAACTCTGTCGTGAGCTGCAACGGGACAACAACAAGTACAAGGTCTGCAGCACCTCTCGTCAACGAGGCTGAGGAGGCTCACGCTGACCTTGTCCTAGAACGAGAATAAAACCCTTCAAGACAACTTGAAGCACAACAGCACGGCATACGACGAGAAGCATGCGGCCCTGCTGGCTAAGTTGGAAAACATTCAGGAAGAGAAGGATCATCCTCGGAAGCAGGTAGTCGACATGAGCGTCGATACCCTGTGAGTTATCGAAGATTTAGCCTGCGCTCGATTTTCCTGCTGACACTAGGGAGGTTTCGTAACCGCTTCAAATCGTTCATCGAGCAGTACGAGCTTCGAGAGCTGCACTTTCATTCCGCAATGCGCACGAAGGAGCTCGAGGTGCAATACAACATGGCTCGCTACGAGCGTGAGAAGAAACTTGCCGAAGCCGAGGCAACCAGGGCGCGGAATCTCCAGGCCCAGGTCCAAACTTTCACCAAGACGGAGACTGAGCTCCGAAACCAGCTCAATGTCTATGTTGACAAGTTTAAGCAGGTACGGGCATGTTTGGCTGGAATTCGTCGTACAAGCTTTCTTACTGACACATCAAGGTTGAGGACACGCTGAACAACAGCAATGACCTGTTTTTGACGTTTAGGAAGGAGATGGAGGATATGTCAAAGAAGACTAAGCGCTTGGAAAGAGAGAACGAGACGATGAAGCGCAAGCACGAGGCCACCAACGCTAACATTATTCGTATGGCGGAGGAGCGCGAGCAATTGTCTAAGAAAGCGATAGAAGCGACAAGCAGGGCGGAGAAGCTTAGGAGCATCATTGAACAGATGCAGCAGCAGGGTCGCAAGGTTCCACCAGGAATGGCAGCTACGTTGGAAAGCTGCTACTCTGACAGCAACGGCCACATGGACGGCGACGGAAGCGACTACTCAGACGAGGAGGAGGGCGAAGAAGACCCTAGCGAGTTCGACGACGACACGGAGGAGGAACCTCAGCCCGCAGAGCCGGAACCGCCCAGGCCGTTTGGCCCAGAGCGGCCGCCAGTACCTCAAGCTACAACGAACGGTCATTAGGAATCCGGACGGAGGAGGTCAGAGGACAGCACAACGGGAGACACTCTTTCGGACAGCGACCTTGTTCTCAAGGACTCAGAGGTACATGCGGACGGGCAGGTAGACCGCAAGGAGCCAGCCCGTTTCTCTACACGTTTTTGGCGCGCCTGTCGATCAAAGATCAGCATGCTTGTCTCATCCTTCTTCAGGAGTTAGGCACAGAGGCTGGTGTTGACACTTTGCTGGAGTGCGCCGAAAGGCCACAGCAGGCGCGGCGGTGAAGAAGTGTATCGCTGAATGATTTCAGAGATTGGGAGTTTTGTTTGAACTGGTGTACTCTTGTCATATCGCACCTTGTTCTGTCTATGCTGAGCGGTTCTGAATACAAGCGAAATCTCCACAAAAAGCCGTTCAAGTCTCTATTGGATTGAGTTTTGGCCCATCAAACTCTGCTGGTGTTGAAGTGAGAACCCACAGAAGAAAGTTGGCGCAACATCAGGTTACTTCATGTGTGCTGTTTGACTAGATGTCCGCACGTACGCAGTGAGTCCTTGCGAAGAGAAGGAAAACTGGGGTCTGAAATGTGCATTGAAAAATGCCAATTCTCATCAATCTGCGATGGGTGACGTCGAGTTCCAGGGGTCCTCGAAAGACTAAGCCACAGCTGGCCAACACCCCAACGGAAGCTTCGCAATTTCCCCGGATCCACCCAGCAACCATCCATGCCTGAAGTGAACCACAAGAGGTGCCCAAATGCCCGCTGATTTGATGCACCACTGTGAATCGGTGGCTGACCGGACCTCACGCTCTGAGGAGAGAGTGCCACTGTCAGTGTTCCGCACCCAGCCACTGGAAACTGCAAGTAAACCAAAACAAAACAGTGAGGTGAGATAAGCAGGGTGCGCGCACGTGCCATTCCCTCCCGTCGACACCTAATCTGAAGTCGACTAGCACCTTGCTGCACCCGCAACGCAACGCACTGCACACCCGCACCCGCACCCTGCTTGCGCACCCGTCCGTCCCACGCCTTGTACCGAAGCGACCTGGAGCCACCAAAGGGAGAAGGAAGCACTGCGGCCAGCGGAATGTTGGGCCCAACTTTTGACAGCTGAGATTGACTGCGTTTTGTTTTCGGCGCACTTGAAACCAACATTACTCGCCTTATCCACGTTCCATGGATCCCTTCGATCATTGATTGCCTTCTCCTCCACCCGTTGGATTTTATTTCGGACAACTTCCTTTCTCTACGTCGGTTCCAAACCTCGAGGCCTCGACGCTACAGAAACAGCCAAGCTCGGTCGAGGCCGCGGTCGCAAAACGCCTTTCCTTCTTATGCCCGCGACGTCATCTTCACACGCCCTGCAGCCATCAACATCATGGCGACGCATTTCCTCGAAGACCCGCGACTGCGCCAGCGCTGGAACCAGATCTCCCACAATGCTGGAGAGGTGACGGAGAATGCCGCCGCCGGTATTTGGAGTTTCCAGCATCACTACATCAATCCCTGCCTTGCCGCCCTCGCCAGCTCATTAGAACAGTGCGCCACTCCCTGTCTAGGCGATCGAGAAGAGCGGGCCAGACGCCGGCGAGAGCGAGATCGCGCGGGAGGACGGGCAGAATACAGTTTCGACTTTTATGACGACTGGTACGCTGAGGATCAGGATGGCGGCTTCCTGGGTGGTTGGAGCAATGATGACTGGGATCGCCTGCTCGCAGGCACAGGGTCCCAACGAAAGCACGCCGGCGGCGAGGTGCAAGACCAACCCAAAAGAAAGCGAGGAATGAGCTACGGTACACGAGGCAGAAGCACCAAAGTGTCGGAATCCGATCCAACAATCATCCCAAGTACACAGCCCATTGGCTTCTTGGGCAAGCTGCCGTGGAAGTTGGGCAAGACGCTCCGATACAAGCCCAGCGCGGCCGATCTGCAAGATCATCCCCGACAGCATGACGAGATGGGTATGGGCGAGGCCGAGCCTCTTCTTGGAAACGACGACTCAGACGACGACATCTATCAAAGTCGCTTTGCCAAGACTAGAAATCGGAGCGGGACGACAGGGTCGGGGGACACGTCGGACTCGTATCGGTCAAGGGGCGACCTGTTCCCCAGTGATGGCGAAGGGGAAGAGGATGCTGTGCCGTTGGATGACGAGTTCATGGTGTTGGACAAGGTCCGAGACGACCGAAGCAGCAGCAGAACGAAGGCCAGCAAGGGCAAGCGCCGTGCAGACGGGCGCCCGATATCGCGGACGGTTTCGAGAGCAACAATCGACTCGAACCACTCATTTCTCGGCCCAGGACCTCGAAGAGACTCAATCAGCATACCCGACACCCCAGATACGCCTCGTGCCCCGTCGATGGAGGATCTTCAGCGGGAGGAAGAGCGCATCCAGCGAGAAGAGGACGAAGAAGTTGAACGCAAGCGGCGTGCTGCATCGCAGCTTGCATCAGAACGCGGCCTGCATGATAGCGGGTCCGAAGTGGTTTCTTCTGAGGGCATCTCGGAGGTGAAAACCGTCGAAGTGGGATATGCGTCAGAGGCTCCGAGTCAGGAGGCGTCGCCACCCGAACCGACGGTCGAAATAACGAACAGTAACGAAGCGCCGGTAATCCGGACTACGACGCAAGCAGGACAGTTTATACCAACCGAGGAATTTGTTCCCGCACGGTTACCGAGCTTCAGGTAGCTCACAGACGGAAACGCATGGGGTCATGTTCATGGACGTCGAGATACAGTTCGATCCCAAGCGCTGATTTCCGCTGGTGTTTTAATAGTCGGTCCAGCCGACGATAGTCATGTCATTTACGATACCAACGTCCTTGCGGGATATGAGCATTTCAATAGAGGAGCATGATCATGGGAGTACAGTTTACGATTATTAATCGCCTCGCATCGTTGTGTTTTTTGAAGAAGCAATCATGCGGACTGGAGCCACACTTAAGCCCCATAGCCACACCGGATCCCAAGGCATCTGAGCCAGCAATCGGACTTCGGGGCTGTTTTCTAGAAGATGGCCAGCTCACATGCACCTGTGGCGTATGGTTTCATACCACTCGGAGCCGGGGCCTACTTGGGCGAGCTGCTGTCCCAAGAAGGCAATTGCCTCGGTGTGTTTCCCCGCAACAGAGCTCCAACCCCACACACTCACCTCCCGGTATGATTTCCCCGGATTACCTAGGTAGCTTGCTCTCCAACCGCAAATCAAGTGATGTATTGAAGTTCCAAATTCCTCGATCTTGCCTTCTTCTCGATTCATTTTTTACATTCCTTAATTTTCCTACACTAGACCATACCGTACTCAAATTAATCAGTACTTCTACACTTTGCTTGATCCTCTCTACATCTCATTTGCAGCAGATCAGGCTCACCCAGCTACACAAAACAAGATGGCACCTTCAGGCCCAATCACCACGCCCATAACCACCCTTCTAGGGATCAAGCATCCCATCCTCCTCGCCGGCATGGCGCGCACGTCCGGCGGGCCCCTCGCCGCCGCCGTCTCCAATGCGGGCGGTCTCGGCGTCATCGGCGGTTTCCAGTACACCCCGGACCAGCTGCGCGAGATCGTCGCCGAGATGAAGGAGAACTTCAAGTCTCCAGACCTCCCCTTCGGCGTCGACCTCGCTCTGCCGCAGGTTGGCGGCAACGCCCGCAAGACCAACCACGACTACACGGGCGGCAAGCTCGACGAGCTCATCGACATCACCATCGAGTCGGGCGCTCGCCTGTTCGTCAGCGCCGTCGGCGTGCCGCCCAAGCATGTCATTGACAAGCTGCACAACGCAGGCATCTACGTCATGAATATGGTCGGCCACCCGAAGCACGCTGTGAAGGCATTGGATCTGGGCGTCGATATCATCTGCGCGCAGGGCGGGGAGGGTGGTGGACACACGGGCGATGTGGCGAACTCGGTGCTCATCCCTGCCGTCGTGGACGTTGCGAGGAGGTACAAGCCCAAGATGCTTAATGGCGCCCCGGCGATGGTTGTTGCAGCGGGTGGTATTTACAATGGTCGATCACTTGCGAGCTCATTGATGCAGGGTGCTGTTGGCGTGTGGGTTGGCACGCGTTTTGTGGCATCCGTTGAGGCTGGGTGTAGTGAGGAGCACAAGGAAGAGGTCGTCAAGTGTGGGTTCGAGGGAACGGAACGCACTCTCGTACTCTCCGGAAGGCCATTGCGCATGAAGACGAACGAGTATATTCGCAAGTGGCATTCGCAGCCGGACCGAATCAGGCAGCTCTGCGATCAGGGTATCGTGCCTATCGAGTTCGACTTCAACGAGGGCAACGACGTTGATCCGCCACATTTGATGGGACAAGTGGCCGGCGCCATTGAGAAGATCCAGCCGGCGGGTGAGATCGTCGATGAGATGGTTAAGGAGGCGGTTGACATGTTGAAGCTTGGCGGCGCCTACTTGGGCAACGAGCGTAGCAGGCTATGAGATTAAGACTGTTGTGTATATTGTGTGATGATGAGTGTTCTATGAGAAGAGACGAAGATTGCAACAAAAGAAAAGGGGTATTGTGGTCGCTCTCAGTAAAAAGTACGCCTCCCTAGCTCGAACATGTTCCTCCGTTACTTGTCCTTTATACAAATTCTCCAACACGGACTTCAGTGCTTCCCCATCCTTGAGCCAGGTCTCTGAGCTCCCCCTCTATCCTGTCAACCTCCTCATCAGAGAATCCCAGCCGGCCTTGCGTGTCCTTTGGTGTACCCAGCAGGCGAATCTCAGGAAACGGTACCAGATCTGATCTCATCGCACCACCAAGAACAAGCGTGACGGAGTCCAGACCCGAGCGGTACCGGCACTTGAGCCATGAGGCAGGGTTCTGAAACGGCTCTTCGCAGACAACGACAACGTGTCTCGCTCCGCGGACGGGAAAGCCGCCGCCGCCTTTTCCCTCGACCACAGCGATGCTGTCGCGCTGGAAGTCTATGTAGATCCTGCGGTCTCCCCAGGTGTTCAGTCTGACCAGGTTGTACCGCCTCAACGCTTCGTGTCTCGCCTCGCGGTTGACTGAAAGGAGCGTCGGGTTAGGCGCGTGCGTCGCCGTGAGCGTCCGCGGCTCCATGGCGAGGTTCCAGGTCTTGAGGCGGAGCTCGGGGGGCAGCCTTGAGAAAGGGGCGAAGGAGTGCTCCGGCCCGCGGACTTGCAGGCGAAGAGAGTCGAGGTGGTTTGCGATGGCGGCCGATTTGCGCCGGGCTCCTGTTGTGAGGACGTCGACCACGGTGTGGGCGAAGTGTGCGACGAAGACGAGGGGGATGAGAGGGAGCGGCATCTCGGTCTTCTGGCAAGCCATTGCTTCGGCCTTGAGTTTGTGGGAGAATGTGGAAGACATCGTGAAGGTTCTTTTTTTTCTCTTCGAGAAAGGATCTAACAATCAGAAGTATAGGAGTAGGATGAGAGACTCGTAGGTAGCCTCAAAGCGGAACTGCTCCGAAGGTAGCTTGTAAGTGGGAGTAGACGCGGTTGGTGGGCAACGCCGTGTGATGATCTCCGTTTTCTCTGCTTGGTTCCACTTAAGAGAAGAAAAAGCAGGAGCCGTCGGCTTCAGAAACTTCGCAGTCGGGGCAACGAAGACTTTTTAGTATTCTGCCGATGGTTCGATGAGGTGATTCGGCGAGTACAAGCGCCGAGTTGTTCTCGATGTGGCTGGCGACCCGAGGAGACGGTCCTGCCGGCGCGAGCGGGACGAAGACCAAACGTCCAGGCCTTTGCAGATTCAGGTCTAGATGGGGCCTCCCTCTCAACTGTTGAAAGGGCAACGCGATCCGATTCGGAAAGAAATCGTCAGCACGCACGCCACGGCGGTTCTAGTACGGAGGTTTCTCTTTGTCCTCGGTGTTGAAAGACGTCGGCGCGAAGTCGGAGACGGTGCAGATCGGGAGCAACTTTTTTTTTTATCCCCGACACTCTCTGGTTATGGTAGATTTGGAAGACACCTGGAGATCGGGGCGAGCTGAACCTTGGACTTTTTGTATGATGTCGGCGATGGCGGCGTTGCAGTGTCTCACTATGCCGTCTCGTCGATTTCCGTCCCGTGGAAGGGCCTATGATTCAAACCATCGTGGGAGGCTGGGGCGGTCTTTGATAGATATCAAGGCTTGCTGAGTACTCTGGAAGGTTGCGCATCTAGCGCCGGATGTGTTTCCCTTGTCCCAGTCGGTCCTTGGCATGAAAATTCATCAGGAATGCGACGACTTTCCGCTGTAAACGCGGCAGATCGGCTTTTTGAGGCTCGATGCCCACACCCCACCCAGGCAGACTGCTGTGCATCGCTGCCATGGAATTGTAGCGGCCGCTCGTTTTCTCGATATAATTACCAGTTAGACGTCAGGGTGTCTGAGACAGCGGGGTGTCGACGTTACGGATGACTGATGTCAGGGGGTCGGAACCTGCATAATCAAGGAAACGGGAATGGATGGCTGGGAGTGGACGTTGGTTTCTAATAGGCCATCGAACGCCTAGATCCCTATGAACCGAGACAAGCCTGGCATCATGGCCATGCCAACCTGACAGCCATGCGAACGACGTCCTGATATATCGGGGCGAGTGAGACATCGGCTTTGCGTGATCTTGACGTCGAGACATTCTGAGGACCGAGGGGCACATGGTTTTCTCATGTCTTTCTTTCCAGCCCCCACGGATAAATCGCTTCACGTGAGTTGGAAGATGGCCTTCAGCTGGAATGGCGAGGTTTCTTGCGTTTTCTTGGTCTGATCAGGGACACTAGGGTCTAGAGTTTCGACAAGCTTGACCGTCATCGAATCGAAATGACGAGCCACGGCAATGAACCGGTACAACATTTCGCTTACAATTCTTTCCGGGCGAAATCGAAGCCCCGAAAGTATACTCAAACGTCTCTGCGGAGAGTATTTTGAAATCTGACAAGCGTCTTGGCTCGCATATGACCTCACTTCACATTGTGCTTCCAGCTGGTTGGGTCGCTTACGCCGCGAAGAAATATGCTGCTTACTTTTGTACTGGTGGTCGCTGAACTACCTTGTCTCAAGTCTCCTGTGTGTTTCTAGTCTCTGGAGCTTCCTTGTTGAAGTTCTGTTTGATGAAATTACAAAGAGGCAGCTGTAGAACCGCATGAATCCGTGCGAGCTTGTCTTAATTTGTTGAAGGGTGGTTAAACTTGCTGCCTTCTCAGCAGCAAACAAGAAACCGTTTGTACAGGAATGAACCTTGCTTAGCAAGACATCAAGTTAATGAGAAAGAGTGATTGTAGTTCTTCTTTGGCCGTAGAGCATATTTTGTGACTACTGAAGAAGTACTCTGAGATTGGATCGTGATTGCCCTCGTGCTCTTTCTGGCTGTGCTTTCCTACGCCGACCTCATTTCAGTGTTACTGGGATGAGAAGTCAAAACAGAGAGGTGGAAAGCCCATCTATCAATCACACGTTCTGTCTTTTAACCCCATCGACACAACAGCAATGTCGATTTCTAAGGCACCCATTAATCAATAATCGACAGCTGCCAGGGAAACACCTCAGCCTTCTTCAAACTCACTGTTCATTCTCGAGGGTACCGAAGATATCCATTCGCCCGCCAACCTGGGAAGGCCCCATCCGAGAATATTTTCAATCCGCTCGGTTCCCTGAGAATACCAATAAGACAAATTTTCTTCCACAAAGTGTGTAGCTTCCTACCTCCTTCACAACTCGCACGCACCGGTTGCTCTTGCCTTCTAAACATCGGCAGGTGCCTACCGCAGAAAGCAGCGCTGCTCTGATTCCATTCCTCAGGTGAGCTCTGCCTTCCTAAACTTCTTCTCCTGCCTGCCTCGAATATTCGTCACTTTAGGCCTCACCGCATCAAAACGCTCCTGTCCTCTTCCTCCCATAACTTCTCCCTTCCAACACAAATAATCCGCGTCACTGGGCATCTACTCAGAGAATTTTCAAGATCGGAATTTTACTCTTCACCACAGCCAGGTTTACTTCACTTCCAGAAACTTGCCACCAGGCAACTGTTCTTCTCCAACTGCGTTACCGCGGAGCCACCTGCCCCTCGATTTTGACACCCATTCTCGATCTTCACATCGTCTCAAGATTCACCATCACCAACGACGCACACCCACCGGCTTTCTCGTCAACCTCCTGATTGCCCAAGATGTCTGTCAGCAGTGCCTCGATCAGATCCGTATCCCAGGCAGCCACAATCGGTGGCACGAAGCAGAAGCTCAAGGTACCGCCTCACAAGGCGATCTTGTGCCGTACTTGCAATGAGCTCTTCGACGACGAGGCGTCCCTGATCAAGCATAAGCTGTGGGCTATGCAAATTCGAGGCACCCACGCCCACTGCACCGTCTGTGCCATGGAGTTCAGGACCATGGACGCCCAGAAACAGCACATGATCGAGGTAAGCCCAACCCCAAAAGACCAACAGCACTTCTCCTACGGAAGGTGTTGCGGCCACCAAGAAGTCGATGTTGTTGAAGTGCCGACTAATGTGAAACCATAGTCCCACCCTCATGAGCAGAACATCATTTGCCCCGGATGTGGCAGTCGCTTCACACGTCTGGCCGGATTCATGAAGCACTTGGAGCACGACGAGTGCCCTGAGATCCGCCGTTCAGACGTGGACAGAAACAGAGCCGAGAAGCTCACTTTCGCTCATGAGCTCGAGAAGCGGAGCGGTTCGCAGTTCGGCGACTATTTCCCGAGGCTTCATCCGAGTGTTCAACAGTCGGCTATGAGCAACATCTCCAAGCCGCAGATGGCACACCCGTCTTTCTTCAGACCCGAAGATTTCCCTGCGATTCAGGAGGCCGGCGGAGCCTCTACCCAGGGAAGCTCTACCCAAGGAAGCTCCGCTCAAGAGGGCTCTGTTGCTTCGACGAACATTACGGCCCCAAGTACTCCGAATACAGAGAGTCTGGGAGGTTCCCAAGGAGCCTCGAAGGTCCAAGATGTTCACAACCCTCAGCTCCCCAACTTCGACGTCATGAAGTACCACAACCCGTACACTCGCAAGTTCAAGTGCCCCCATGGATCTTGCACGTAAGAAATTTGCTCTTGCTGCATACCGCGAGGTACATACTGACGAGAAACAGGAAGAACTTCGGTTCCGCAGCCACGTTGATCAGCCACCTCAAGGCCGGTTCGCACAACATTACGAAGCTCCAGTGCCCCGGTTGCCTGCGATGGTTCAAAGATGCGTCTTCCTTGACTGCTCACTCCGAGTCGGAGACGAACCGCTGCAAAATCCGGTACTCGGAGAACTACCGGGTCTACCTTGACCAGCTCACTGGAGGCATGGCTGACGTGGTCGGCAAAAATGAGGACAATACCATCCGGTACGAAGTCAGTACTGAGGCCATCATCAAATTTGGTCCTCAGCAGGCTAAGAAAGCCACGGAGGATCTCATGGCGAAGCAGGAAGCAGAGCGTCAAGAGCTTCGGGTGCGAAACCCAGTCTGGTGATTGGAGGGATGCCATGTTACGGAGAACTGAGTGAGGACTTCACTAGAAAATTGCGCCCTATGGCTTACGAGAGTTGCTTTGGAATGGAGATGCAGAGACTTCGTTTATTTTCTTAGCATAACTATTGGCATCGAGAACGGTCTATAAGATCACAGATTCTGAAGAAGAGAGCCCTGAAAGTTCTGCATTGAATTGGTGCAAGTGATTGTGGTGCATGTATTTAAGGCTTTCAACATGGCCTGGAATACTGAAAGGGGGGCTCCAGAGCCGTGCAAAGGAGACCAGTGCACTGTACATGCCCCGCACTTTGCACTTTACGCGCTACCCTTACCAGCGACGCGCTCAACGCGTCGCCCAAGATTGTCCATCTTTCCTCCAGAAGCCCACCAATTGACAAGCAACCACCAGGAACAGCAGTGCGTGATCACAACCAACGCCATGGCCGAAGCCGAGCTCAAGCAGCTCTTCACCACGGGTGACAAGGGCCTCGAGCCCGATGTCCTGTCCGAACTGCAGTCCATCATGCGCTTGCACGAGCTTTCCGCCGAGGACCTTTTCTACAAATGGGAGTCGTACTGCATCAAGATGGACATAGACGCCATGAACCCCCAGATCAGCCCTATGCGCAACTTCAAGAAAGATCTCCAGGACGCATTGGAGAGGGCCAACAAGCAACAGACACACATCAAGACCGAGAAGCGCGCACACGGTACCCCAAGGGCGAGAGGCGGGGATGTGTTCGGCATGCTGGATGGCTTGGTGCCCAGCACGCCGTCGTCCGGGAGGTTGAACAAACCGAGCAGTTTGCGGAAGAAGGAGACACCAACCATGTCAAGGATCAAGGCAGAGATTCCGTCTAGTTCTCCGGACTACAAGGGGTCGTCGAAGATGGAGGACCAACTTAATTCCATGCAGTCGTAAGTGGGAGCTTCAGGAGGGTCGCAATGAGTAAGAACTAACAAGTTCCTGCAGCCCGAGTTCCTTCAACGACAGACAGAATGCCGGCGATACGATTGAAGTGCTAAATGACCACCTCAACGCCCCCGAAGTCCCAATCTGCCCTTATTCCGAACCCCGCATCAAGTTGACGGCTGCATCAGACCAAAAGAAGCTTGCGTACAAGCCCCTTGCTATGAAACTGTCTGAAGCGTCAGAGATTCTCGACGACAGGATAGACGAGTTCATGGGCATCGTCCAAGAGTACCACAAGCTTGATCTTTCGGAGTTTGGTAATGCGGCATCCCAGAGCACTACGGCTGTAATTGCTGTCGGTCGCATTGCGTCCGATGCGCCGGAGGGAAAGCTGAACGCGGCGTCTCTGGTCCTGGAGCTGTCGAGGCGGATGGGTGGCGGTCAACGAGTCTCGTTAAATATGCGCAGTGTCAAGAAGGGCTTCAGCTTCTTCCCTGGTCAAATCGTGGCATTGAAGGGTATCAACACCTCCGGCAACGAATTTTTAGTCGAGGAAGTTCTTGAAGTGCCGCTCCTTCCCAACGCCGCCTCGACGCCAGCTACATTGGCTGCACACCGCGAAAAACTGCGAGGAGACCCAGACGCCATGGACACCGACTCGGACCCTGCACCGCTGAACGTCATCTACGCTTCCGGGCCCTACACCGCAGACGACAACCTCGATTTCGAGCCTCTGCATGCCCTCTGCGACCAGGCGGCCGATACGTATGCCGACGCTCTGGTTCTCACTGGACCGTTCATTGATAGTGAACATCCTCTGATTGCCATGGGCGACTTCGACCTTCCCGAGGAAGCCGTCATCGACCCGGACACTGCCACGATGTCCACTGTCTTCAAGTACCTTTTCTCTCCCGCACTTAACCGTCTCGTCTCGGCGAACCCTAGTATCACAATTCTCCTGATCCCCTCGGTGCGAGATGTCATCGACAAGCACGTCTCATGGCCACAAGACTCTGTCTTGAAGAAGGACCTTGGCCTTCCAAAGACGGCAAGAATCGTCACCAACCCCATGACCTTGTCAATGAACGAAATGGTCATGGGCATTTCTTCCCAGGATATTCTCTGGCAGCTGAAGCACGAAGAGCTTGCAGCACGCCCATCAGACACGAACCCTCTCTCAAGACTATCGCGGCATCTGCTCGAGCAGAGGCACTTTTTCCCGCTCTTCCCGCCTACAGACCGTCAAAAGCTGCCCAAGACAGGCACAGAGGAGGGCATGCCACCAGGCGCCATGCTGGATATCAGCTACCTTAAGCTCGGCGAGATGGTAAACGTTCGCCCTGATGTTTTGATTGTCCCCAGTTTCCTCCCGCCGTTCGCAAAGGTACGTCATACCCCTGCACACTTCCCTGCCTTTTGCTAACGTTTCCTAGGTCGTCGAGAGCGTGCTGGTAATCAATCCAGGCTACCTGTCCAAGAGGCGAGGCGCAGGCACGTATGCGCGCTTGACGCTGTTCCCGCCAAAGGTCGACACTTCATCAGACACCATGGTAAGCCATGGTATCTTTGATCGCGCGCGTGTGGAGGTCAAGAAAATCTGAGCATGACGTGAATGATGCTTCTATATGTATGAAGGCGGCAATGGTTTATTTGGAGTTCGGGTATATTCAGCATCGCTCTTTGGTGAGCCTGGTTAGGATACACTCTAATACAATTTGAGGGTCGGCCTTAGCTCGAATCCACGCGCCGCCGCTTGTCACTGTCATATCTCTCGCGGGAAGGGCTTCGTTTCCTCCGATCCCTGTAGTCGTCTCGTGAGTCTCGTCGCGGCGATCTCGATCTCGACCTGTCCCTGCGACGGTGATCATCCCGGGACCGATACCTATCGTCATCTCTGTCCCTGTCTCTCCTGTCTTTGTCCCTCCGGTCGCTTCCCCGATCCCGATATCTGTCATCATCCCGAGAACGGTCCCTTCTGTGGTCATCCGGAGAACCCGGCCTGCCAGGCGTCTTTCGATCACCCAGTGGTATAGCGTTGGCCCCCTGTCCACTGCGATCAGCGTCCGGCTGGAAGCGCTCGTCCACGCCATATCTGTCGAAACCTCTCCTGTCGCGACCACGATGGTCGTCAAACTCTCCCCATCGTCCCGTGTCTTCGCTCTTGAGATCCTTGTACTTCGTCGCGCCCTTCCTGCCAAGCTTCGTCATGTCGCGCTTCTGCAGGTACTCAGGCAGCGCACTCCGATCCTTGATATCATCCGCAATCCGCATACCCATGAGATCACGCTTGTCCAGCCCATAGGCCTTCGCCTCCTCGCTGTAGAAGGCGCCCTTGTGATAGTACTTTTGCAGGTACGACATCTTGCCACGGCCGTCCTTCTCCTCCTGTTGCTTGGCGATCTTCGCGGCGTCCTCGGCGTCGCGCTCCTCCTGCGTGAGGTTCTGTCGACGCTCGCGCTCCGCGTACTCGGCCTCCTGCTCCGCAATGCGATCGCGCTCGCGCTTGATGCGCTTCAGCTCGCGAATCTTCCAGGCGGCGAGTTCTGCCTCTGGGTCCAGATCGTCCGTCGTGTCCACGTCAGAGCCCTCGGCCTCCTCATCGTCCCAGTGTTTCTTGCCCGCCGCGCGCGCGGCGAGGTCCTTCTTGATCTGCTCCTCGACCAGCGCGTCGGCAGCCGCTTTGCGGCGCGCCTCCTCCTCTGCGTAACGCGCTTCTTCGTCCTTAGCTGCGGCGCCTGACGGGTCCTTGGCCGCGTTGCGTTGGTTCTTGGGGATGAACTTGGGTCGGATCATGAGGCGGCGGGGCGCTTCTTCCTCACTGCTGCTCTCCTCCTCGCTCGAGCTCTCTTCCTCCTCCTCATCGTCGTCGCCGCCTTCTGCCTCCTCTTCCTCCTCCGTCACGAAGCCTTCCTCGGCGGCAAGACGTTCGGCCTTTTCCCGTGCTATTCTGCGATCCTCCAGCTCCTGTGCCTGACGTCTGCGCTCGTCGAGGTTGACCTTCCCGAGGTTGCTCGCGATCTTGGCTGCGCTCGCGGCTTTGGGGGGCGGCGGGATGGTTTTGCTCTTGGGCGCGGTCTCGGTCTCGTCGTCGCTGGCGTCCGAGTCTGACGAGTCGGCCTCCGGTGCGGCGGGCTTGCCGGCACGGTAGCGCGCCGGCTTGACGGGGTTCGCTGTCATGCGCTTGGGCGGCATGTTGGCTGGCTGTTAGATGGAAGGATGAGGTTGAAGAGTTGACGTTGAAAATTCGAGGTTCGATTCGGGTTGCTTTGATGGGAGCAGCACCCTGGGCTGCATAGGACCGAGAGGCTGGCGTCGGGACGGACCTGCAGAAGCGTTTTCCTGCTGGGGGCCCTGTAAGTTTAGTGGCTATAGGTGGAGCTCAGCGCTGCAGTGATGACACTGCCAGGTGATGTACCTATGTACTAAGGGCGTGATAAGCTCTATGATTGATTAGGAAAATCGTGCTTCGTGGGGCTGTCGGAAGGTCTTTTATGGACACCGGAAAAACAAAATTGGGACCGCTAACCGGACTTAGCTAGTAAATTCAGTGTATAAGTCGGGAGTCGAGTTATGCAGATTTCTCTCCCCTGTCTACGAAGTACCTCAGAAAAGTGGGTCCGGTTTTACTGAAAATAAGCCCGATTTTCTGCTTTTTTTCAATCGTCGGCGCGTTCTCGTTGGTTGTGATTGAAAAAAATCGAGTAAAGATCCTGCTTACGTAAATATGTACAACGTACCTTATTTTCTTAGTAGCCCACATCCAGAAGTAACTGCCCACTTGATTTTTCTTGGATCAATCATAGAGCTTATCACGCCCTAAGGTAGACTTCAATTTCAGGGTATCTGTAGGACGAAATCGGTGCAGCTAAGATCTGAACCCTTCAAGCACGGTTATGATCTCGATATTATGCAGACGCGTAGTACTAGTCATTGGATGATCTGAACCAACATCATTAGGGTATCTATCATAAGTCTCATAGCGCTGCCAGAGGCGCAGTCTAACAAGACCCCTCTTTTGGAGCAATCCGATGTGAAGCGAGAAATGACAAAACTAGAGAATCTCCTCGTCGAAGTCGTCGTTTTGCGGCGGCGGTGGCGCCTGCACAGCGTCGACGGCTGGCGCATCTCCGTCATCAGCACCATCCATCTCCTCGTCTGTCTCCCATTCCTTCTCAGCGACGACCTGCTTTCGCTGTTTCCTCTCCTCCTTGTCCAGATCCTCCTCGTCGGGAAACTTCTTCTGGATAAGACTGTTCTTGTTGACGTTGTGCCAGTCTTTGCTGCGCTCCTGGATCAGACGCGACGACTTCTTGCTCTTCTCAACCTTGTTGGCGGTCCTGTCCATGATCGCCTCGGCGCGGTCCATGGCCCTCTCGTTCCTCTTTTTGGCCTTGGCGCTTAGCTGCGACTTGCGGTGGCTCGTCCTCTTGGAAACACCCGAGTTGTGTTTGGCGGCCAGGACTGACGGCCGATCGACCGCTTCTGAGGGGGGCTTGACATTCTTGAGAGACTTGTCGGTGTCGATGTCTACATCCGTCGCGCGCCTCGCAGCTCTCGAGTGCTTTGAGGGTTCTGTTCGCAAGGTTAGACAAGTTGCTACAAGCAAGTAGAAAGTTCCTTACGTCTGCTCTTCTTGGAAACGCCCGGCTTTGCCATCTTTGCGACCAATTGTTTCGTTTCGTTCTGGTGATGCAGGTAGATCTAGCATCAGCGGTCGGGTTGATTGTGGGGGATATCAAGAAAATTCCTTATCGGGTCAGAAATTCTTATCTTATCCCGATAAGAGCGGGGACAATCACAAGCCTTGCATCTCAGCACGTTGCGCACCGACCAATCCTTGTCAGAGAGTTTGCCCCTGGTGGAACCCTTGGTCCCGCTCATCGCCTCTGCTTAACGAACCGTGGAACTGTACGGACACCTCCCTCTCTCTCTCTCCAACCGTCTAACCGTGCAGAAATCTAGACATTCCTGAGCCTTTACTTTCTTTGATCACACGAGCTGCGCCCACCACTTCCTAATTCGCGACTCATCGCCCCCCTAGTCAACCCTTGCGATTAATCATCCCCGACATGGCAGCACCCGGCTTTTCGGTCTCTGTGTCGCTCAAGCTTGCTTAAAGCTGCTCGTTTCGTTTCTTGTCACGCCAACTGCCTTATTAGCAACAAACACACTCCCGCCAAACCCTTAGCAGTATGAATTCGCCGGGCTCGAGATATAAGGATCTCTACGACGGACCTGATCCTTACCGGCAATACCACCACTATAACAACCAGAGCTTCTGGACCAGGCTGAACGAGCCGAGCGTCGTCGTCTCCCTTTTGGCACTTCTCTTCACTGCGCTTTACTCCATCTTCGGCGCATCTGCTCTTCCGACCACCCTGCTCTCCCGCGCCGGTCAGACCCTCTGGGACATCATTGTTTGGCTTACGCCATACGACGCCTTGACCCTTCTCGAAGGCTGGCTGCATCCACCACTATTTCCCCAACCGATGCTTCAGAACCAGGCGAGAACACATGCCGCGAAGAGCGAACTCCTCCGAAAGATACTTGGCATGGACAGAGAGGGAGGCATCATGGGAACGGTCTCCCAGGCCGGCATCAGAGGCCTATCTTCCATGTCTGGGGCCATGATGAGTTTTAAGGGCTTCAGCGATCATCCTCCAGGACTAGGAAATCTCGACAACTCTTGCTACCAAAACAGTATTCTCCAAGGCCTCGCTTCGTTGAAAACATTACCTAAATACCTCGCCGACCCCGTCCAAGACCCCGAACTCGATCGACAGAAGGTCGAGGCAGTCGATACGTTACGCAACCTTATCGAAGATTTAAACAGCGCTCGAAACTACGGAAAGACGTTATGGACGCCGGGCTCTCTCAAGAACATGAGCACTTGGCAACAACAGGACGCGCAGGAGTACTTTTCGAAACTTCTCGACGAGGTCGACAAGGAAATTGCCAAGGTCGCAAAAGCGACGCAGAAACTGTCAGGGTTCGAGTCGGATTGCGCCAACGACGACACCGCGACGAGCCAACACAGCGATGATAGCGGTTACCAGAGCCTGTCGACTATTTCCAAGATCAGCTCCGCATCGAAATCTTTGCGCAACCCCCTGGAAGGCCTGACTGCGCAGCGAGTTGCATGCGTGGAATGCGGTCACTCCGACGGCCTGTCCATGATTCCATTCAATTGTCTTACGCTGAGCTTGAACACGGACGGCAACGACCACGATCTCTACGAGCTATTGGACGCGTATGCGCATATTGAGTCCATCGAAGGTGTCGAGTGCGGCAAGTGCACTTTGCTGAAGGCCAAAAGGCTGTTAACGGTACTCCTCGACAGAGCTGCGGGAACTACGAGTGAGGAGAAGTTGAAGGAGCCGAGATCGCGATTGGCAGCCGTGGAAGAAGCTTTGGAAGAGGACGACTTTGAGGACAAGACGCTCACAGAGAAGTGCAAGTTCCCGGCCAATTTCAAGGTGTCTTCGACGAAGACGAAGCAAGCAGTGATTGCGCGCCCACCTCAAAGTCTTGCTGTACACATGAACAGATCCGTCTTTGATGAAAACACCGGCATGATGTACAAGAACTCTGCAGGAATTCGCTTCCCACTAACACTGGATCTTGGCCCATGGTGCTTGGGTAGCGCCCCCAAGCCAACGACGGGCAAGCCGGTGGACGGATCAGCATCTCCAGCTCTCAGCGATGCGTCTGACGAGGAGCAATGGCTACTTGACCCAAGATCGTCTATGATCGCAGGTGACAAGCGGAAGTCATACATCACTGGACCCATATACGAGCTTCGCGCCGTCGTCACACATTATGGTCGCCACGAGAACGGCCACTACGTCTGCTACCGGAAGTTTCCCCGCAATGCGCCTCCTTCGGCTGGCGAGACCAAAGATCAAGGCGAGGACGACAGTGATGGTGCGAGCTCACCTATCCGAAAGCCAACCCCTGAGGATGATGTTGCCGATGTGGAGATGGATTGGTGGCGTCTAAGCGACGAAAGTGTCAGAAAGATTGACGAGGAAGAGTTGTTGGATCAACACAACGTGTTCATGCTGTTCTACGACTGCGTCGACCCCAACATTATTCCAGCATCCGAGGTCGCTGAATTGGAGGCAGCCATTCCTGCAAGCACCGACATCGCTGTAGACGACGACGAGACACCCAAGGTAGAGAAGCCTGCGTTCACTTGCACGGTGACAGAGGTGTCTGAGACGGATGATGAGGAAAATGATGCTCCTTCCGAGAATCTTGTCGTAACGGCTGAACCGCCAGACGTTGGCACTATGTCGGCCGTTCCTCTCCCGCAGGACGATAGCAATAACGCGGGAGATGGCAATAACACCCCCGAACGGTCGCCTCGAGTAATCGCGGTTTAGTTGACACGGCTATTTGGAAGGAGAAGAATGAAACGGGGTTCTGTTTAATCAAAGCATAGCGAAGGCGTTGGGTCCGCGGTAATACCATACAAACGTGGTGCGGCTGGAAAGGGGGGCTCCTTGGTCAAGTCGAGCTTAATGGTTGTTTTAATTCGTTTGGTAATGACACATAGTGTTGCATTCATATACTGAACTTGATTACCTATGATTCTGTCTCTCCAAAATCTTCTTTTGTCATGTCGGGCCAGAATTCCTTCTCAGCGAGCAGGACCTGGTTCCAAACCGCCAGCGCGCGCTTCTTCAACTCCTCCTCGCTCGCCTTCCCCGCGTCCACAGCCTCCGCAACGCCATGTTCGATAGTCACCCTCATCGCATTCACAAACTGCCAGAAGTCGTCATTCGTCCAGTTAGGGATGAAGGCGTTCCTCAGTGCCCCGCCATCCGCATCGTCGCTGCCGTCCTTGCCCGCCTCCAGCGCATCCTTTACGCCCGTCCACGCGTCCAGGTAGCACTTCTCCGTCGCGTAGAACAGCACCGCGCCCTCGAGCCACGGCAGGACCTCCTCGCCGGTCTCGAAGCTCGCGAAGAGCTTCTCGAACCGGTGCAGCCCCTCGAGCTTGGCGGTCGGCTCGACGACGCCGTCCTTGGCGGGCAGGTCGAGCGTGAGTCTGTATTCGGCCGCCGTTGTATAGAAGAAAGCCTGCTCGCGGTTGATATTGCACAGAGCGTCGGTGAGCCACATGGATAGTTTCTGAGGCGTTGTTAGGTCGTTGGGAACGAGATCCGGTAGGTGGACGGTGCTGAGCAGCCGGCCGGCGCCCCTGATGTAGGAATGGATGTACAGCCTGTCGTTGGAGAGCCAGTAGCTCAGGTGCGATTTCGGGCACGTGCCGGCGGCGGCGGCGGTGAGGAAGGGGGACTGCGTGGCGAGGCGGTAGCCTTCCGGGTCTGAGGCGATGAGGTCCTCAGTGAAGGTCATTGTGTGTGTGTGGTTGACCAGGGTCTGTCTCTGAGGAGGATTTGTAGCTGAGTGGTTGAGTTTGATGTAATGGCCCGTCCAGCTGAGTAAGATTTTGCTTTTACCCAAGATGAAAAACGTTGGTAGGAAGTGGGATCAAGCTTTCGGCTCAGCTGGTGCTTACATTACTTTACATTGCTTCTTTGCGCCATTTAGAGCGAGGAGGCGGGTGAGGGTATTGGCATGACGTTTGTGTTGGAACGCGGTGTTAGTAAGCCTTGGCTTGCAGAGTTCCGCGGTCCGCGATAGGATGATGCAGTCCCTTTGCTGGAACTGTGAACGCTGTCTGCATGTTCGAATCCACCGTCCTGCATAGCAATATTACAGAACGTACATCGTTCATGGTCATGTATTTCCCAAAGGCTATATCTACGCAATGCCTGCTCATGGTATACAATCCTCCTCAACACACAGGCGCCCTAATAAAACCGGGCTGGAGGAGCGCCATGAAACACCGACCGTCCGTCATTAACACCTTAAAATATTTTTCGTTTTTAGTTCCTTTTTTTTATCTTTCCACAATGGATCCAAAAAGTCTTTTGATGCATAGGTATTTCCAAAACTCCCCGCTTTGTACAGAATAATCCAGAAAGATACTTTATCGGCTAGAAGAGACGTTGCTCAACCAGTCCGCTGGCGCCGCTGAGCCCTTGTATGCGAAGCCGATGACGAGCAGCAGAGTAATGAAGACAAGCAGGGCGAAGAAGATTGCGCGGCGGACAAGAGGGGACAGCCGGCCCTCGTCGAGAGTCTGAGAGTTCCAGACCCCACGGACCTTGGCAAAGGCGCCCTGGCCCGAGGTCTTGAGCTGTTCCCATCCGGTCGAGTAGATCACGAGGCCGAAGAGCGCGACCGAGTAGCCGACGAACTGCATGAAGGTGATGCTGGTCTTCCAGATGAGGACGGAGGCGATGATGAGCAGAATGTTCTTGAGGATGCCGGTGAGGGTCATGACCAGGCCTGAGGTCTTGCCGATCTGTGGGGCCTGTTAGCGATACGAGTTGTGGGATTCGAGGCTGTGCGAAACTTACGAGGAACACACTGGAGACGTTGAGCATGAAGGCGACCGCGGCGTTGAGGAGGAGCATGCTGATGCCCGTCCTGTGCAGATCCTCAACGTTGAACTTGCTGAACTCGCTGGCCCAGGCAACGAAGAAGTTCATGACAGCGCAGACCGGGGCGTAGTAGTACAGGCTGACGAGGGGGTCCATCTTTTGCGCGCTCTCATCGCCCTTCAGCAGAACCTGAATCATGACGAGGCGAATGCCCTCGAAAACGATGCCGCCCATTTGGAAGATGAAGCCGATCCAAGAGAACTCGATCTCGCCGAACGAGGCGAGCGCCACACCGGCTACGATGAGAAGGACATTATAAAAAGTCTTCATCGAGGGTTCCGCGACGCCCCAGATCCAGCTAATGATGAGCACAGCGACGGGAGCGCCAGCCTTGAGCATCTGAATGAAGGAGACAGATAGGTAAAGGTAGACCAGGTTGGAGCAGACGAGGGAGCCCGAATACAGCAGACCGATGGGGACGATGGCGCGTAGGTAGACGCGACCGGTCATCTTGACCTTGTGGCGGCCATCGAGGAGGCTTGTGGTGCGCGCCAGCACCTGGGTTGCAAGAGTTGAAAAGACCAGATGCCAGAAGGTGAGAATGACGGCTAGATAATGTTAGTGAGTTGGGATGAGAAGCGCGTGCCAAGAGCGATGAGGTGGTCACTTGGCGATGAGAATTACATACGATATTCTACGTTGCGGTTAGCTCATGTTGAAGTCAGCAAAGACGCGTTAAACTTACTAAAACCTGCCGTGTCAAGCAGCCATTTGTTGAAGAGAATGGTCAGATTTGAGAAGAAGATCCAACTCCTACGCGGCGGTTAGATGAGTTGTCAAGACTACGTTGTTGAGGGCGACGGCGAGGGTGTCTAAACATACGCGATGAAGAAGGCCGGGTGAGCGGCCTTGGAGGCCGTGGGCTTCTCCGTTGTCGGGAGAGTGGTCATGATGGCTACGTTTGAGAGACTTCAACTACAAGAGAGCGGGATGCTGTGTCCAAGAAAGGCCAAGAGGGTTGGCGATCGGTGTTGTCGGGGGTCGGAGGTGGGTGAGATGCGGCGACGGAGACGGCGGATGTGGGCCGGAGCGAGTCGGGGGATCGGATTGCCCAGAAAAGATGGCGAAAAGAGCGGGCGCAGCGATTCGAACACCACCAGAGGAAAAAGGTTGGAAAGGAAAGAAAACGATGGTGGGTGGTGGCAGCTGTGAGGTTCACAATGAGCCGCGTTGAGAGGGAGTGGTAAGGAATGGAGGAAGAGCAAGGAGTGAGGACGAAAGGGTGAGGTAGGGTAAGGGAAGCTGGCGACAAGCCGGAGGAGGAGGAGGAGGAGAGACAAGAAGTGGAAGGCTTAAGGCAAGGTAAGCTTAGGTACTTCTACTCCAAGTCCTCAAGCGTTGGTTGGAGCCTGCTGGTGTCGCGCCGTCTGGTGCTGGAGCTTCTGCGGCGCAGGAACCCGAATGAGCCCCCCTTTCCCAGGCTCGTTTCTCGTGTTAGGTACCGGCAGTACTTGTCTCCAGGCACTTGGGTACCAGGCAATGCAGGCGGTACCTCTCTGGACAGCGGGCTGACGGGCACCTGAAAGAAGGGCTGGGCTGACTGAGGGGTAAAGGGGACTTGGGGACCTCTTTTTGGGAGAGGAGACGCTAACGTCGGGCGGCGGCGGGCACGTGGAGGGAGCGACGCCGACTAACACCAAAGGAGGCCTTCGCTGTTAAACCCCTGTGTCTTGGCCTTCTTTAAAGGTAGACCAGCTCGGCAAGCTGCAAGTCGTCGTTGGAGGAACCAGTCCACGATGCAGCAAGTATCCCGTTCTGGCGAGTGGTCTGTAGGCGAGCTGACACTGCAGTTTAAGAGTAATCAATCAATCAGGCAGCGATGGTAACGAGACATCCACCGTCTTCTTTGGGAGTCTGCTGTGTCAGCCTGTGAATATCCAATGTCAGTTTCGTCCTGATCGTCGACTGAAGTCGTACAAGGGGATGCCATGTGCGACTCAGACCCAGCCGTGGTGGTGGATGTCACTGACGGTTCGAATGCGACTTTAGAGTCAAGCAACTCTAGAGACGGGAGGTGTTCGGACGAGGAAGGGAAGTCAAGACGGGGTTGACAGCGGAGCGGCGGTCCAGTTCAGCCCTGGTGACGATCTGAGTGAGATCCGAGGGCAAGGTAAGAAGAAAGGTATGGTTGTACTTGGAGAAAAGAAAGTTGCCCGGAGCTTTGGGTGGTGAGTGAGTGAGTGAGTTCCGGCAGGCGAACGAGACACTGCACACAGGCACAAGACAAGACTCAGTGCTGCGATTGCACAGGCAGGGGGAAAAGGGGACACACAGTTTCCCCGTTCATCAACCAAAGAAAGTTTGTTTGACCGGGCCCCGCGATTGCATCGTATTGATGAGCTGGTGCTAGGCCAGAGCCTGTGCCGCTACACCCAGGTTGCCAGGACCCCGGACTTCAAACGACCAACAATAGCGCGCGCGCGCCGAGAGACCCGGCTTGCCGCTGAATTGCTTGCTGCTGCGAAGGCTGCTGGGGTCTCGGTGTCATGTTTTTATTTAATTTAAGCTCTGCGGACAGGGGTTGGAGGCTGCAACTAGCCCGAAATGGACCGGTGGGGATTGCTCTTCGCCTGTGCTGCACTGCTGTGCATTTTGCATGCCTGCGCGCTTCTCCGTTTGCGAGGTAGCGAAATTGGTACTTGTAGTTGTAGGCAATGAATTTCACTTGCAGCGAGGGTGAGTTGCGGCGTTGTTGGTTGACTGCATCCCGTCCCTAGAGACAAGCCTCGGACTCTCTCTTGGGGTCCGAATCATAGTTGCATTTCAGGACAAGAATGTAGGGCCTTTTCCTCTCTAAAGAGGAATGTCGCCCATGTGAAGAGAAGAAGCTTGTTCATATTGCCGTCCAGATAATGACTGCGTTGGTGACCTTACATTTGAGACGCCGCCCCTGAAA
Organism: Colletotrichum siamense; assembly: GCF_013390195.1. Lineage (NCBI taxonomy): Eukaryota > Fungi > Ascomycota > Sordariomycetes > Glomerellales > Glomerellaceae > Colletotrichum > Colletotrichum siamense. The sequence goes on along the minus strand of NW_023501016.1, from coordinate 5,165,301 downwards.
CCGCCCCCATCTTCCAACGCCAACAACCAACAACCCGAGGTTTCTCGTGTGTCTTCTCACGCTGACAGCCAACAACGGCTCTGGCTTCTGTCAACCACCATGGAAACCCGCCAAATTGACCTGCCACTTTCGTGAGATGGGTGTGTGGGGGCAGCCGTCGTCGGTATGAGATGCCTATTCTAAGGACCTGAGCACCCCTCTCAGCGGCTGCAGTGAGGCGATTAAATCACTGGAGAAGGGCGATGGTGAGGCACATCGCCAAGAGTTGACCAAGTTGTCTTGGTGAGTCGAGAGACTGCAAGGATTGTTACTCGAGCACCCAGCTAACCGTCACCAGGAGCAAAGATCGAGACACCAAGGAACGGAACCGGGCAGATAAGTCTGGTATCACACGATACAAGGGACGGCATGCATGAGTAGGTACCCAAGAATAATTTTGAGTTTACTGGCATTAATGACAACCCAAAGGACATGTCGCTGTTCCCGATGCCGACTTACGACGCCATCACTCTATCGCTGTCACGCACGAGGCTCGCAACGATGGGGTGGCTGAATCTCAGCTGCATGCTGATCTTGCACAGCCAAGAATGCGACGAGCCTTTATCTGATGGGGGTGAAATCTACTCATATGCATAGCTGGAGTTGGGAGCGTGGACCAACTCATTGTAGAAGTCTGATGTGAGCCCACGGCCCCCATCGAACCCTTCAAAGTTCAAGTACTTCAGGCCACACCCCTCATCGGCCCATGTATCTTGCCTCATATTTGGCTGGTACGCGTGTGTCTCTTCCCCTCTCATCCTCTTCGTCCGGCCTCAGTCGTTCCTTCTTTCATACCGAAGCTCACCTGGATTGAGCAGTGTTCGGGCGTTTCTTTCACTCTTTTACCACATTATATTGTTATAACACACCTTGCCCGTCATGAAGGCATCCGCTTCATCTCACCAGATCAAGTATCTGGCCTTTCTTGCCTCAGCCGTTTTCATCTGGTTCGTCTGGCGAGTGAACGCCCCTTCGGAAGTCGCAGACAGGGTGCGCAAGATCGCCTCCCAATACAACTCGTCGCCCAGCGATGGCATCGACACCAGCACGGGTCTCGCCAAAACCGAGATCCTCTCGCCCGAGAAGGCGGAGGAGTACTGCGACCACTACCGCCTCAAGTCCATGCCCGAGGACTTCGTCCGCAAGCGCAAGATCTACGACCTGCTCCTCGTCAACACCGAGATCGAGATGCTCGAGCTGCGCCTCGGCCAGATGGAGCCGTACGTCGACTACTTTGTGATCCTCGAGTCCGACAAGACCTTCACGGACCACCCGAAGCCGCTGTACGTCAAGGACAATTGGGACCTCTTCAAGCCCTGGCACGACAAGATGATCGTGCGCACCATGGACCTCGAGGCCATGAAGGACGGCTCGACCTGGGACCGTGAGAAGCTGAGCCGCAACGCCATGTACGAGCAGGTCATCCCCGGCCTGACGGGCGAGCAGGCGGCCTCGGAGGACGACATCCTGCTTGTTTCCGACGTCGACGAGATTCCCAAGCCCGAGGTCCTCCGCGCGCTGCGCAACTGCGAAGTCCCGACCCGGGTGACGATCCACTCCAAGATCTACTACTACTCCTACCAGTGGCTGTCGAGAAACGACTGGAACCACCCGCAGGCAACGCTGTTCCGCGGCAAGGATACCGTCCTGCCGGACGACCTGCGTTCAAATGCCAATGATCATCACTTCAACCAGGGCGGCTGGCACTGCAGTTACTGCTTCAGCACCACTGAAGAGATGGCGCAGAAGATCAACTCGTTCTCCCACTCCGAATTCAACAAGCCCGAGTTCAAGGACCCGCAATGGATCGTCAAAGTGGCTCGGTTGGGTCATGATATGTAAGTTCTCCTGTGAAGGCATCGTTCAGAGCACGTTATTGACAACATTGGCACAGCTTTGGCAGAGGCGACTCCAACTTTGACCGCATCGAGGTGAACCATGATATTCCGGACTACATCAAGCGCTACCCCGACAAGTTCAAGTATCTGGTTGACCGCGATCCCCCCAACGCCAACTTCAGGGACTACCAGACCAGTCTAATGGACTGAGCTCACAGCAGTTTGGGGCTTGTGAATGTAGAGTGATCTGATACTGGAAGGAGACCCAGGAAAGACGGGATGACAGGCGTTCGGGCGCATCATTGATATGCGGGCAGGCAAGGATTGCAATAGAAAGGACTCTTTACTACCATTATTTTTGAATATCAATTACACTACAGTCCCAGTGAGGCAATCTATCTCATCATCACAACTTCTGTAAAACTCCCATCTACCACTGCACTGAGTAAGCCCTGCGGGTATCGTTACACTCGCTTTCGCTCCTATCGCACCGAAAAGAACCAAAGTAGCAGCAGGAGACGTCCGAGAGGCCAAAATAAAGTTTCCCCAGACGGAACCGCCGGAAACTTCCTGAGACGTGACGCCCATTCAGCAACTCGGAAAGGCCCCCCACCTCCACATTCAGGCACTCCCATGACTCGGCGTGCCTAATTCCAGCAGAGCCCCTCCTCCCCTCCATCAAACTCGCGCACCTTCAAACTTTAGTTGAACAAGACGACCATCACCATCAAGTCAAATTAGTAGTGAAAAAGGTAAACCAAATGAAGCCAAGACAGCGAATCATAGAACGAATCAGAGAGGGTGGGTTTGTCCATCATTCACTTGTAGCTATGAAGAAAAGTAAAGAGAAAAAAAACTTCAAAAAGGGTGGCCCTGGAATACACTATTACAATCCTTATCTAACTTTACAGATCCGAGACGGTCGCAACGGTGACCTGCCCTATGGGTTTCAAGTCGACGAATGGGCTGAGGCTGGGGAGATTACTGCAATACCGGCGGGAGAACCTTGAATAATCATAGCCAAGACGGCACACACCAACGGCGTCCCAGGCGAAGCGCAGCAAATACTCGGATTCCAGCGGACGTTTTCAAGTCCATCTCTCCGACGCTGGAGGGCCATTCCTTGACTCGTGCTAGGCGCTGTCATCTGGAACCAAGGTTTGGGTACCCTGCCTTCGAGCAAGAAGGCTGCATTTCTCCCTGTGCTTGAAGCCCTGGGCGATGATTAAGCGAGAGAAATCATCGCATCATGGACTCGGCTGTTCGAGGACCGGGATTCCCCGCCGTTCGTTAAGCCCTATCGTGCGCCGTAGCCGCCCGACCATCCGGCACCGGCACCCGGCCCGAGCCCGAATCGTGAAGTGGGACCGGCCAGCTTTCGGCGTCGGAGCTGTGTGATGGGTCCTAACCTGTAAAACGTAGGACGATCAAGCATTGTGGGAAGCATCTTTAACAGTACCATGTGTTTTATACTTGTACAGTTGCTACTTTGCCATAGCTGGTATGAAATTGTGAATCCTTTGTTCAACCCATTAGAACGCCTCCTTTTCCCAGCCTACCCGTTCAGATACCGCGAGAAGCTGCGCTTTTGCTGTTGATTTCCTTTGAAGTCCGTGGGGTATTCAGACGCAGGAAGAGGAACCAGCGGCTTCTAGCGACTCCTGCTCCTTCTTCGACTGCGGCTCCGATCCCTCCGGTCCCGACGTGACGAGAGGCTCCTATCTCTCCTGCTGCGGCGGTCCCTATCGCGATCTCTGTCACGGTCACGGTCTCTATCCCTATCCCGATCCCGGCGATCCCTGGACCTGTCCCTATCACGGTCTCTCTCGCGGTCGCGGTCGCGATCACGGTCTCTGTCTCTTCGATCTCTGTCTCTGTCACGCTCCCTGTCGCGATCCTTGGCTCGACTTCTGCTCCGCGACCGGCTGCGGCGGCGGTCTTCACGATCATCACGCGACAGATCGTGCGGTCGCTCCCTGTCTCTACCGGGAGGCACGTACCGATCGATCTCGTCCAGATCACGCTTTCGTTTGGCTTCTGGAGACCGCTCGCCCGTACTCCTCTTGTCGTCGATTCCTGGGACGGGCATGCCCTTCTCACGAGCCTCACGCTGAGCGGCCAAGTATGCCTTGGCTTCCTTCTCCCGCTTCCGAACCTCGTCCATCTTTGTTGTCTCTCTAACCTCCTGTTCCTTGTCCAGTTTGGAGGCTGACCTGACTGCTGAAGAAGTGGGACGCGACCGTGACCTACTCTTGCGGTCGCGGTCTCGCTCCTTCTCTCGGTCCCTAGCCCGATCAGGAGATCGATCTCTTCTGGTGCGAGAACGACTGCGATCCTGACGAACAGACTCGCGCCTCTCGACTCTTGGAGATCTGCTGCGGTCTCGCCTTGCCGTGCGTGGTCGAGATCTTGAGCGGGACCGTTCGCGCCTGTCAGATCTCAAGCGAGAACGGCTTCTATCCCTTCTCTCCACCCGAGTGCGTGAGTGACTCCTTTCACGGCGCTCTGTCCTAGTTCGAGAGCGACTTCTGTCCCGTCTGTCATTGCGCCGATCCCGGCTGCGGTCCCTAACGCGAGATCGGGAACGGCTCCTGTCGCGACGATCGTGTCGTGTGCGAGATCGGCTCCGATCGCGTCGAGTTCTAGTACGGGAAGGAGAACGAGTCCTATCTCGCCTCTCTGTACGTGTCCGAGATCGACTCCTATCGCGCCTAGGTCTTGACCGGGAGCGAGATCTGTCACGTCTGTCGCGAGAACGATCCCGGCGGGGTGACCTGGAACGACGATCACGTCTGCGGCGGTCGTCGTCGTCTCTCGTACGACGCCTGTCATCGTCACGATCACGTTCACGATCCTTTCCGCCATCTCTTGACCGACTACGGCTTCTGGTCCGTGTCTCTGTCGTCTCAACCTTTGGCGCGGCAGCCACACTGCCATCTCTTGCTTCTTTCTTTACCACCGGATCAGAGGGCTTTTTGGATTCCGAGACCTTTGGCGAATCGCGCGAAGAGACCTTTTTGATAGGCATGATAGCAGACGCCGGTGCCAGCTTTCTAGGCGGGGGAGCCAACGCCTCATCAATTTCCATCTCGGGTTGCTTCGCTGCACCGTGGGTGCTTTCGCGCAAGAGATCCAAAAGGGCTTCCTCTTCGAGCCTCTTCATATCTTCCTGGGTGAGGTTCTTCTTGGCCTTCTCAGTCTCCTCTTCTCGCTGTTTGCGTCTCCGTTCCCTTTCCTCTTGCCGCTCACGCTCGCGTTCGGCATCGCGTTCACGGTCACGTTCGCGATCGCGGTCCCGGTCTCTTCGACGGCTGCGGCTTCGACTCCTGTCGCGATTCCGGTCTCGACTCCGCTCCCTGTCTCTTTGCCTGCGGCGTTCGTCTCGCTCGGCGTCTCGCTCAGCCTGAGCCTTTTCCCTAGCGGCTCTGCGGGCGTCTCGTTCTGCCTTGCGTTGCTCCTCCGCCTTTTCGCGCTCCTTTTCGACCTTCTTTCGCTCCTCTCTGGCGATCTTACGCTTCTCTTCCTCGATGGCTAGCTCCTTCTGCCTTAGCTCTTCGCGTACTCTCTCCCGTTCAGCTCTTCTCCCCATGGTATCGGCGTGGTATTCCTCGTCTGTTTTGGCGCCTCGTTGTTGCTCTGCGGTCGCTTCTTCCTCGCCAATGTCGGCTCGACGAAGCTGGCGCATTCGTTCCTCAATAGCCTTCTTATCGATGAGCTGTGTGATGACCTGCTCAGCCTTTTGGTAGACGCCAGATCGCTCGAGAGCGCCATCAATAAGGGCGGCAGCCTTTCCGCGGTCGAGTGTGAGAAGTTGGTGGGGGTTTCGTTGAACCTCGTGTTCGGCGACCTCGAGGATGGCTTTCGTAACTTGTTCCTCGTAGTCCTGAATCGCTCGTTAGCAGAATAACCGATGGCCAAATGAGAGTGCAGACGTACGCTGGCAGCGAACTTATCCCACACCTCTTTACGAATTGCGTCGTAGCCTCCCTTCTTCTTGAAGCTATGCGCCAGTGAATCGATGGCAGCTCGGGTGGCAGACGGCAGAGGAAGATCGGAGGCTTTGTACTTCCTGGGAGCTGGAGCATCGTTGGCGGCTGTCGCCCCCGCGGCCGCATCAACAGACGCAGATGCCATGGCGGCAGGTAGCGCCGACGTCGCCATCCTGCTGTGACCCCAGTCAGGGGACGTTGGTATTGATATTTGCGCCGCCGGGCGGTGGTGTCGTTGGTGTCGCAGAACAGCGTCGTTTGCGCGCTTCGCAGTCGATCGATGGGTTTGCCTGCACCGCGAGACAAATGAGATGTCTGTCGCAAATGCTTTCGCCTATCCCCTTTGGCGACGGCAACAACCTGATGCGAAGGTTGTGGAGCGAATGATTTGGAGGAAGAAAGAGCTCGAAACCCTTGCTTCTAGAGACGCGTTCGGAAAGCGCCCCAGACGCTGATTTCTCAAAGTCCAACAGTGCAAGCAGTTCGGTCGGTGGAGCAGACAAGGGGGCCACAAACTTTAGTGGCACCTCCATCCCTGTTCAGACCGGAATGTGGTCCGAGCGCTACTCATGCAGGCTGATTCTCAGCGGCTTCATTTTACAATTGGCAGGACTTCGGTGCTTGGAGGTAGCAAACATGTATTAAATTCCTGTATGGTCCAGATTGTTCTCTATTATTATGAGGTGTTAGTCCCATGGAATAACATACGAATTAAAGTTATACATAATGTGCGCTTTTAGTATGCATCGACGCGGCTTGAATAGATCTTTGGACATTTTGGTTCAACAAGCAGCAGAAACGTACCTTGCGAGTAAACTTACAACTAACCTATTTTTGATGGAAGTGTTTTGGACACTTGAGCAAGTGTCGAACCATTGCATCTTCAATATAATAGTAAGTACCTCGCTGACAACAGCATAACCCTTGCGGTTGTGCACTTATGCTGTACATCATGATACTTAAGGATCAGCTCAACCTTGTAGATCAACTCCTCGAGACCCCATCAATCAGTGAAGAACACAGGCCTCATCCACGAGAACAATTTGCAAAACCAGACAATAGGATGGCCATAAGTACCGGTGAATATGTATTAATGATGCTAGAGGACCAACTAAGCGAAACGCCATCAAAAAAGCCGCGCCTTTGCTTTCATAGTTCCCAGTCTTTTTACTCCTTGACCATAAACTCCTCGATATCCTTGTCTTCATCATCCTCCTGCAGCTCAGCAAGTCTCTTCTCCTCGGCGTCAATCATCTTCTTCAGGACGTCGCGCTGCCTCCTGCGCGCCTTCTTGCCCCAGTCGGTCGCTGTCGTGGAGCTGGGAGCGTCCTCGTCATCGTCGTCGCTGTTCTCGGGAATCTCGACCTGGCCGCGCAGGGTGTTGGGCTGGACCTGCGCCTTGGGGGCGTTAGGATCCTCGATGGGAGCCTCGTGCTCCTTCATCTGCTTGCCGCCAGCCAGCTTCATGAGGTAGGGACGGACGAGGCAGTATGCGCCGACGATGATAACGAGGCGGATCCACTTCTCGGGCGTCATGCCCTCAAGACTGCCGCGCAGGTTGGTGCTGAAGCGCGTCCAGACGGTGGACACAAGGTCGAAGATGCCGGCCATTTTGACGGTTTGGTGTCGCAAAGTGGGGGGATTGAGAGGCAAGCGGTCGTGTGGAGGAAAGCCAACCGAGTCGGTTTGCGCTTTGCGAGTTGGGAGGAAGTCGTGCGTTATATGTAGTCGTTGCAGATAGTTGAGTAGGTCGGGTCAGCCGGATGAGGTGGCGGCCTTGACGGAATAATAAAAGGAGAATTGATGCGGATGAGGAATCGCGGCTGGAGAAAAATGTCGCGACGTCGAGAGTCGGCCCGCACGGCGTCAAAATTGCTCCAAAGGCCCCACGTGGAAGAACCCGCTAGCTTCGGCCAATTGGTGGCACGGCATTGGAGAAACGCTGGAAGCTCACACTGGTGAAGCGACTTCCAAGGGTCCTACAGGGGGTTCGCCAGTGATGTCACAGCGCGTTTCTTCGCATTGCAAAACCTCAAGGTACACGCAGAAGTAATACCACTAGAACAGGACAAGAAGCCGCGAAACAAGTTGGCTATTGATCTGAACTCAAAAAAATTGCTAGTATTATTTGATAAATGTGAAATCTATAGGATATGATTTCAACATAACAACAATTTGGAAGAAGTTTCCCGCGAGGAAGCACCTGCCCAGCACCCCCAAGCGACGCTTAGTCATCAAACGCGAGATCATGTGATTATCTTCAGCATTAATGCAGCTTGGTTCATCAACTTGACCTGCAAGGTTGAAGGACCCAAACATCAGCTCACGCAATTCGTGCAATTTCGCTGCTGATTTGACGCGCCAAAACTTACCTTCTCGGCTGTCATTCTACTTTTGTTGGAAAAAGACAGCATCGCCGAGACTAGCGACGCGTCTGTCGCGTAAAGTGGTACCGACCTCAACGCACCCCACGTCTATCACCTTCACGATGGCTGAATCAATGGACGAAGAGCAGCGTGAGGTAAGCAGGCATCACAACTAGAAGCTTTAAGATTCTGGTCTAATCCGGCATTCAGCGCCTCAAGGCCGCACTCTGGTTCGCGGTTGGCAAAATCGTCGATGAGGAGTCGCTGAAGCAAAACTGCAACGCAACACCGCAGTTCATCGGTGCATTGACTGAGATGGTTTGGTCCCAAATCGGTAAGAGACATGCAAGTAAATGCCTATGTGCTTTCCGGGCTAAATCACCCGCAGAGTCCGTCGCCATTGACCTCGAAAACTTCAGTCGACATGCCAGGAGGTCGACAGTGCAGACAGAGGACGTGGTGCTTCTGGCGAGAAAGAATCCCGATTTGTTGGACCTTGTGAAGGAGTTTGTCGAGCAGAAGAAAGCTGACAAGCTCAAGAAGGGCAAGGGCAAAGAGAGGAGATGATCAAATCGGCTGGCGTTGTTCGCATTCCGATGATGAAAGAGGTCGTGGCATTTATGATACCCCAAATTTATGAATTCAGCAACGAAACAGAGCCATGCTTTGCCACTTTTCCCATTCAAGTAATGAGGTATCTCGTAATCCCGCACGTGCTTAACTCCCAAGACGCCATTTTCCCCTTACAAGCCTCAATTAAATCATCACCCTCTGGTCCATGTTAGGACTGTTCTTGTTGTCTTCTTCGTTCCTCGGCTGCTTCGGCCTCGTCTAGCTCGTTTAGTAACTTCCACTCTTCTTCAGTGAGGTGAAACCACTGGGCAAGGGACGTGATGATCGTCCAAAGTTCGCCAGCAATTACCAAGTGCAGGAACTCCAACCCCAAAAAGTTGGTGATGCCCTTCAACGTCATACCACTGAAGATATTGATCTCATGGATATCATCGAAAGGAAGCCTCATCCTGGACCTGTAAGACCTTGCGACCAGTCTGAGCGAAAGAGCCTCATACGGAGACACGAGCACGTAACCAGAGATGACTGTGAAAATGTCTGATGCGAGGCATGCAGGGAGCCTAGTCAGCATGGTGTCCATATACTGCACGGAGGCGTGGCCGTAGGCGCTATCTGGTCCTGTGCTTGGTCGAAGCTCTGCGGACCAGAGTCCTGGAGGCGCATCGGTGGAGTCAGTAGCTTCAACATCGAAGCTGATCAGTGTTGCACTGACGCCTCCATCCTCGTCATCATCGCTACCGTACTCGTCTCCTCTTGCTGAGAATGTGCTTTGGCGGCGGACTGCCTGAACTGGGGCACCGTCATTGGCCTCTTGGGGAACCCCGCCGAGTGCCTCAATTGGCACCTCCGGAATAGCTTCGTCTTGGGGCTGTTCAATTTCCGGCTCTGGGTCCGGTATCTCGGGGATCGGCGCCGGTGGTGGGGGAGGTGGGGGAGGCTTGCGATGATGTACTGTGTTTGGCAGTCTCCCATAGAACTCTTGCCACAGATGACCAGTCACTTCGGTCCAGATTTGTCCCCAAACGACAAACGAGACAAAGGGAACGGCGTTGATGCACCAGGCGCAAGCATACTGTGCTAACGACTCGACGCTGAAGTCCTTTGGCGGTTCTGGCGCTGCAATAGGCGAAGAAGGCGATCCCGGGACGAAGAAGCTCAGTGACGGGAACCATCTGCTGGATGGTATGATGTCTAGGCGTTGGAGAAACACGTAGAGCTGGAGGTGTACTCGGATGTAGGATAGACCCATGTTTAACCACCTATTCTTCCTTGGGAAGGGATAGAGGTAGTAAGTAGCCATTTTGAAGACGTGGCCCCCCAGAAAGGTCGGTAAACCAGTACCGAGGGCACTTGCGAGCGACCGATTGCCGATTTCATTCTGGAGCAGTTCGAAGAATGAAATGTCTGCATAGCGCTTATACAGAAGAATGCGCAGTCGCATACCGTTGATGCCCCAAACTCCTCCAATCTCCAGTGCTCGCCCAAAGCGAAGGAGCCGAGTGCCCACCGCATCTTCATAGTTGAAGTATCGTCGCACTGAATCAACCTCTGCCGCGGAGGGTGTGTTATCAGGCTCCGCGACTCCTATGACCTGCATGACTTCGTTATGGGATCGGACCATGTCCCGGTTCATGCGCTTGGTTTCGGGGTTGATCGGTCGGCCGCGGTTGTCGTATTGTTGCTCTGGCGCCCGAGGATCGGCTTCGCCTTCACCCTCGACAACATCGTCGTATGGCGACCGGCCCTGAGTAAACATATCAGCTGCGGTAGCCCTGGTGGGTTGCGGAGGTGCTTACCAAGGCTTGAGCCGTCAACGGGCCTTGTCTCGTCATCTTCGGGCACAGATGCGCTCCAACATATGTGCGACAATGTGGTTGACTTGAGTTGGTCGTCTCACTGTCGCTGCTTCAAAGTCGCTGGTAAGACCGTTGCCAGCCTGTCAACTTGGGGGCAAAAAGTGGCCCTGTGGCTGCTTTTCAGATGTCAGCAGCAATGAATGCGTTTGAGAGAATGCGCCGGGATGTGCTTCAGTGAAGCAGCTGTCGCTGCCGCTGTCGAATGGTGCCGGGGGTAGCTCCTGGAGCACGAAGTGGGGCTCGGATTAGATAACACTATCGATAAGCGCATCCCGCCGACAGAAAGAAAAATTTCTGGACTTTTCGCCCGGGAAATGCTTATCGCGATTGATCGTGTTGCTTCTACAACCAACATCATGGCGAGCAAACAACCGTTCAAGACCACTTTCGAACCGGAAAAGGTCATTCGACCTATCTTCACCGGAGGCTCTGTTGCATTGGACAATGGCGCCAAGATTTTGGCCACGCCCCTTGGGGAGGACGTGATCTTGACCAACCCCTCTAACGGAAAGCATCTTGCAAAGATCGAAGGCGTATGCGCCCCAGACCGCACTCAATTGACGCGATGCTGACCATGCGCTTCTAGGATGGCGAACAAATCTCGACTTTGACCTGTACGTATGCATACCAGCATCATTGAGCAACCTCTAACGCTGAATCTAGTGACGCCCTCCGGGTCTCACCTCATCATCTGCTCCCGATCTTTGTCCATGAAGATTTACGCTCTGAAGACCACCGAAGACGGAACGATCGAAGCGAAGTTGACGAGATCCCTCAAGCCACACGGCACCCCTGTCGTCGTTCTCGCTGTCGACCGAACAAGCACCCTTCTTGCGACAGGAGGAACGGATGGAGCGATTAAGGTCTGGGACATTGTCGGAGGCTACGTTACCCACACTTTCCGCGGTCCAAGTGTTCTCATTTCCGCTCTTCACTTTTTCGAGGTTGCCGCTCGTTCGAACGATCTTGAAGTAGAGAAGGTTGGCAAGAAGGGAAAGAAGTCGAAGCAGGTCGAGGAGCAGGACGATAACTCTACGACGACAAATTGGCGGTTGGTGTCCGGTAGCCAGGATGGAAAGGTTCGCGTCTGGGATCTCCACAAACGCGCCGCTGTTGCGAACCTCGACTCCCACGTGTCCAACGTCCAAGGCCTGGACTACTCCCCCGAACAGAACGCCATCGTGTCGGCAGGCAGAGACAAGACGATCATCTGGTGGGATGCGAGGTCTTGGAAGATCCGGAAGATCGTGCCTTGCTTGGAGCTTATTGAGGCTGTTGGTTTCGTTGACGGCGGTCGTCTGACCTACTCCGCGGGCGCCAAGGGCTGCCTCCGTATCTGGGATACTGACACCGGACGCGAGTTGACAAAGGAGCAGCCTGCGAAGGCTGAGGCGGAGGGCATCGTGAGCGCTGTCTCTCACCCCGAGCTTCCTTTCGTACTTTGCGTGCAAGTGGACCACACGCTCGCACTCTACAAGGTGCCCAAGAAGGACGATGTTGAGGGCTCTCTGCTCGAGCCATTTAGGCGTATTTCAGGCACTCACGACTCGATTATCGATCTTACTTACCTACTCCCCGACCGCTCGCTCCTCGCCCTCGCTACAAATGCCGAAGATATCCGCATCGTCTCCGTCAAGGACTCCGACGCCAACGCTACCACAGAGAACTCGACGTATTTTGGTCAAGATTTGGCGTTACTGAAGGGCCACGATGACATTATCGTCTCCTTGGACGTTGACTGGTCCGGATACTGGGTTGCAACGGGTGCGAAGGACAACACTGCTCGTCTCTGGCGCATCGACCCCGAGAACAACTCTTTCACATGTTATGCTACCTTCACGGGTCACACCGAGTCAATTGGTGCAGTTGCTCTGCCCAAGCAGCCCCCACAGGTGTCATCAGCACAGTTCAAGGATCCCCTTAGCCATCCCCCGCCATTCCTCTTGACTGGCTCTCAAGATCAGACTGTGAAGAAGTGGGATATTCCGAGGGAAGCTCAGCAAGGGAAGAAGGGAGGCCGTGCTGTCTTCACCAGAAAGGCGCACGACAAGGATATCAACGCCATGGATGTCCATCCTTCCGGTCAACTCTTTGCCTCTTCATCTCAGGATAAGATGGTCAAGATCTGGTCCGTGGCTGAGGGCGAAGTCCAGGGTATTCTGCGCGGCCACCGCAGAGGTGTGTGGTCAATCAAGTTTGCCCCTGCCCAGTGCCCCGCCATTCAGGGAGACGAGGGTCAGGTTGCTGGAAAGGGTGTTGTCTTGACGGGTAGTGCCGACAAGACGGTGAAGCTCTGGAGTTTGACCAACTACACCTGCATCAGGACATTTGAGGGTCACTCCAACAGTGTTTTGAAGGTCGTCTGGCTGAACATGCCAAAGCTCGAGGGCAAGGGTAAGAAACAGCTCCAGTTCGCCAGTGCGGGTAGCGACGGCCTGGTCAAGGTCTGGGATGCCAACTCTGGCGAAGCCGAGGCAACGCTTGACAACCACGAGGACCGTATCTGGGCCCTGGCCGTCAACTCCAGTGACAACACAATTGTCTCTGGTGACGGTGACTCCATCGTCACTTTCTGGAAGGACACCACTGCTGAGTCCCAGGCTGCCGCTACGGAAGCCGCTCAGAAGCTGGTTGAGCAGGAGCAAGAGCTTGAGAACCACATCCACGCCGGTTCTTACCGTGATGCTATTGTTCTTGCCCTCCAGCTTAACCACCCCGGTCGCCTGCTGAGCCTGTTCACTTCTGTTGTCAACTCTGCCACCCCCGAGCAGGGCAGCCTCTGTGGTCTGAAGGCGGTCGACAAGGTCCTTGCTACTCTCTCCGACGAGCAGATCTTTACCCTTCTCCTGAGGTTGCGTGACTGGAACACGAATGCCAGAACAGCTGCTGTTGCCCAGCGCATCCTATGGGCTTTGGTGCGCAGCTACCCTGCGTCCAAGTTCTCTAACTTGTCAGTAAAGGGGGCCCGCGGACAGAAGAGCTTGAAGGAGGTGCTCAATGCCCTCAAGGTATACACTGAGCGACACTACAGAAGGATGGACGAGCTTGTGGACGAGAGTTATCTGGTGGAATATAACCTGCGGGAGATGGACAGTCTCGCGCCCGCGATAGAGGATGTTGCCATGGACGACGCCATGGATGTAGAAAGAGATACCATCATGGCATCCTGATCAGTTGTAGTAATACTGGCACAGCAGAACACTAGAAAGAACTGTTTCTTGTGCGTACATACAATTCACACGAACGAACGAGTTTGATGGGATTTGAGATGATGCTACTATATGTCTTTAAGCTAGTGCGTCGTATAAATTACTTATAAATGCTCCGGTCAAACCCGAATGGCAAATGAACCCTTAGATGTTCCTTCGTCGGGCCTCCTAGACATTATTTTAGGTAACTTAAAATAATAGTAATAACTTGTATCCGAAGAGGGATTCTACTAGCTGGTACAATTTGGCCTTCTTGTGAGTCAAACCGAACCTAACGACTACTAAGAGGACCCTAGTTCACATCATTTCTATGTAGCTCTAGCCGACCGAATAACCGTGCCAGCATACTCATATACAATGATTTGACTAAACTGAGAAGTAGATGTATAACCTAATGTCTGGGAAGATGGATTGAACCCCATCTTACATATTTAAAACAGCTCTTTCAGCTTCTGACATCCGTCGATCCATTTTTACCTCCTCTTCAACGCGACCCGTTTCGTGATATATCCGAGAAAGGTCTTCGAAGGTAGTTATAGTGGTGGGATGATTCTCTCCGAATATCCTAATTCGAGCCTCCAAAATCTCTAAGAGTAGTCGCTCAGCCAGGACGTGTTGTTTTTGCTCTATATATATCCTTGCAAGTTTTGTTGTACGCATCAAGGTGGAAGGGTGCTCCACACCCCTTACCCTTTTCGAGAGCTCTGCAAGTGTTTCGCACAGCTGTTGTGCCTCTTTCAGTCGATCTCTAGAAGAATATACGTCCACAACTAAGTCCATAGCTCGTAGCGTTTTACGATGCTCTTCCCCCAGTATCTCTTTTGTTTTTGAAAAAACCTCCAAGCAAAGCGGTTCTGCCTCATCGTAGCGTCCTAAACAAGTAAGAGCAAACGCTACTAGCCTTTTGCGACTCAAAATTGCACCTATGTCTTCTGGCCGAAGTCTTTGGTCAACTTCCAGCACCTTCAATGCTATTTCAAGCCCTTCTTCTTCTTGACCCGTGTCAATATAAAGACCCGATAATCTGTCCATAGCTGCTGCTGTCCGTCTGTCCTCTGGTCCAAAAACTTTGCTGTACAAGGTTGTGGAACGGAGCTGAAGCGATTTCGATGTTTGGTATTGCCCTCGATAACCAAAATATTCACCGACATCGCGTGAAAGCCAGGCGTCCTCTTTGAGTGGCTTCTCTCTAGTAATTTCCGCATGCTCTAAAACAGCGAGGGCATGCGGTAGCAGTTGAAGACATGCCACTCGGTTTTCGTGACTTCCATCTGGAAACACTCTTTGCACCATTTGAAGAGCTTTTGTCGCAAATTCAGACATTGAGCCCCTGTCAGCAAGCTGTTTTCGAGTGACAAGTTGCACTAGTCTGTGCATGTCGAACAAGTCGTCACCAGCCTTGGAGATGAAGGAAAATGCCTGGAGAACCCCCAGGGCTTGGGTGACTTCCAGATCAGTGTTGATTTGAAGATCAGTTTCGGAATCTTCCCCCAGCTCTGGGTCATTGTCCAAATGCGACGCTTTCCGTAGTGTTTCATAGCAGAAATCCCAGATGAACTGCTTCGGTATAGCTTGACGGTCAAAGAAGCTCATCAAATAGAGCACTTTGCTAGCCATAGGTTTCTGATGCTCAATGTGCTTGAAAGAGATGGCCCAGGTGGCTGTCAATGCATGCGGTGTCTTGGTGTCTCGCCCGACTGCCTCAAATGGCTCGCTCAGGCGCTCAATTATACTGGAGTCGCTCTTGTCCAGGAGCCCGACGTAGGCCTTGATAGATATCGAGTTCGCAAGTATATAAGATGCTGCCTGTGCAAGAGCCAGGGGTAAATGCTCAAGACGTGACGATAGAAGCGACGCTTCTGCAGGCATCACCCTTTCATCTTCTAATAGTGTGCGCAATAGCTGAGTAGTTTCAGTCTCGGTCATCCTTTGGATTTCAACGGGCAGCTTTCCTCGAGTAAGCTTCAGCCCTGCCTGCTTGTTTCTCGTGGTGATCAGGACCGATCCGTGCGAACATTCGGGTATAGAATGCCCTAAGCTGGTTGTTCGACGATCGGCTTCGGCGGTGGAGTTTGTGGGGAAGAAGACCTCCGTGTCGTCGGCATTATCGAATACGAGGAGCCATCGACCTCGCCGCTTGTTCTCCAGCCATCCCTTGACAAGTAAGAAGATGTCAACCTCTTTGTTCTTGTGCCCAGGAATTTCGCATTCTCGAGCAATATCGCTGAACGCCTTCTGGAACCTTTCGACGTTACTCGCATGGATCCAAAAGACGGAAGCATCTTGGAAACTCTCTTTGAACCAGTAACAGTAGGCCAAAGCGACTTGTGTTTTCCTGCAGCACTTAGCATATAGATGTGAAGATGAACGGGAGGATTGTGTACCCGACTCCACCGAGACCATGTAGTGCCACTCTGGAGCGCGGCTTTCTGCCAGGGCGATGGTAAGTATCGCTGTGACCAAAAAGATCTTTCACCCGTTCGAGGACTTCTGAGCGGCCAACAAAATCTGGGTTCTCATTGTAGGGGACAATAACTGCCAAACCATCAGTAGAATTTCCTATAGAGTCACTCAGCTACTCACATGCTGGAGGTGGTGTCTCTATGGTGCGAGAGACATGTGTCGTGGCTGTTGTGTTTGTTGGTGATGTAGCGAAGTTGTACATGTTGAGAACGGCCTTGGTTGCGGAAGCAGCCGCCACAGCTGCGAAGCCCTGCCAGTTTTTGTTCTTGTGACTGTCGGCATAGTCGCAGACTGACTTGACGATTATGCAGGGAATCTCGTCCCATACGCCGGCGCCTTCCATCTCGAACGCAATGATACCGTGCTGCTGCGCCATCATGTCTCGATGTTCTCCGGACTTCATTACGGTATCTCCCGAGCCCACAGTACCGACGAATACCTGTGGCGGCGGTGAATTCGAAGTGTTAACAATAGCCTCTCGTTTGCTATTTTTTTGATATCGACTGTTGAGACGCCTTCTTGGCACTTGAAAGTCCTCATCGCATTGTAGATCTATGCAGGACGCATTAATTGCTTCGTCGCAAATGATATCCTCGGAACAACTGCAATTTGCCTCGTATTGGTGTCTGTGAAGGTAGTCCGTTTGGAAAAGAACATCTGCATCGATGCTGGGACGAATGTATTTTGACCAGTGCCCATTCACCACAGCGTTTCGTTGGATATGTTCTATCGTGTTAGGAATTTGATTGCGTAATTCATCGCGACCGAAATCCGTCTTCAGGCGAGCAAGAAACGATCGTATTTCCTTGATTGGCATCCCTAAAACATCACTGGCAGTGTTTTTATGGGCAAATTTCGAGGGATATTGGCGGCCGTAGTCGTACTGGACGACGTTCTCGCTGATGATCACGTCGCCCAGTAGAATCTCGACTTCGGGGCACGGATTGGGCACTCCACCGCAAATGCCGCAAAGGAAGGCTAGGTTGACGAATGGAAAACTATGTCGAAGGCTGGTCGTTGCACTTGATGCGCTCGTCTTGCCCATCTTATGCAGCAGAACGAGCACGGCATTTTGACTGCCTATTCGACCCAGAGTGTAAGAGTTGTGGTCGCCAGGTGCTTTGCCGAACTGGTTTCCTGGCCAAGTTTCGTCAAAAGCTAGCGCGACAGCATCAAATTCGATAGGGAGGGCACAAATCAGCGCCACGGTGAAGTCTTCGCGGCGACTTGGCCGTGGGCTCGCCATTTTCGATCGGCGTCAGTTGCTTCGAGATGTCATGAATCCGCCTCACGCTGCGAGGGGAGCAAAGTGAAATGCTCTCAAGAGATGCCCGGGATGAGGAAATAGGCAGGCTCTAGAATGAGGGCGCCTATCGTATTATTCCGGCTTAGTATAAATCAGGCTGCGCTCCTGCTGCATCTTGAACTCCTCCATGTAATTGGACCAGCGACCACAACGTCTGCATGCGCCACTCAAATGCTCTTGCGGCCCAAGTCGACGGCATGCATGTGGGAACGGATCTCTGAGCTGATGCCAATACGAAGCCATTCATTCTCATAAGGAGGTCTTGATATCAGTTGAAAGAGGTTTTCATAATGTGAAGAATAGTTCCGTTGTCACCTCGGCACATTGAGGTAGGGAACACGGAAGCTCTGGGCGTGGTTGCAAAAGTGGGGCGTGAACATATCACCCGAGAGACGGGCGACTTTTTCGAGCCTGCAAAGGCAATGGGGGCGCATCGTTGAACCATCCGCGCCTTATCCCAGCGTCACATACACTGCCTGCGAAAACTGCCAACCACAGTCCCAACACCCTTATATACCCCCACAAGGCAGCATGTCTTACAGGAAACGTCACGCAGAAGAGGCTCTCGACGAGATCGCAGGCATTGCCTCGCCTGCCTCGAAACGCTCGAGAACAGTCGACTCCCTAGTATCCAACGACTCAATCGAGCAAAACGGGCACGTCGCAGAGAGGGAGGAGGTAGCAACACCGACAAACGGCAATGCAGAGTCGGAAAGGAGGCAAGATGATGGTGACGATGAAAGCGACCTGGACGATGAGGCACCTGTACAAGCCCCCATCCGCCAATCCGCCCCGACAGACGGCTACGACGACCTCTACCTCGACACGATAGACCGCAACGTCCTCGACTTTGACTTCGAGAAGCTCTGCTCCGTCAGCTTATCCAACATCAACGTCTATGCTTGCCTCGTATGCGGCCGCTACTACCAGGGTCGCGGACCCAAGTCGCACGCCTACTTCCACGCCCTCGACGAGAACCACCACGTCTTCATCAACATGCAGACGCAAAAGGTCTACGTCCTACCCGAGGGCTACGAAGTCAAGTCCAAGTCTCTCGACGACATTAAGTTCGTCTCGGACCCGCGGTATACCAAGCAGGAAGTCGCCGCGCTCGACCGCACGCCGCTGCGCGCGTCATTCACGCTGGCCGGCAAGGAATACGCCCCTGGGTTCGTGGGCATGAACAACCTGAAGGAGAACGACTACCTCAACGTCATCGTGCAAGCGCTGTCACACGTCGCGCCGCTGCGAAATTTCTGTCTGTTGGAAGACCTGTCATCACGCTCTGAACTGGCGAAACGCTTTGGAATCCTCGTCCGCAAGATCTGGAACCCGCGCGCATTCAAGGCCCATGTCTCCCCTCACGAGCTGCTCCAAGAGATCTCCCTCCTCTCGAGCAAGCGCTTCACTCTGACAGCGCAATCAGACCCCGTCGAGTTCCTCTCATGGTTTCTCAACAACCTGCACCTCGGACTCGGTGGCTCCAAGACCAAGCCAGGCAGCTCCGTCGTGCAGCGCATCTTCCAAGGCAAGCTCAAAGTCGAATCGCAAGCCATCACCGCGCGCGCCGACGCCGGTGACCGACTGCGCTTCGAGGACGCGGCAGTGTCAGTAACATCAACACGATTCATGTTCCTGACCCTCGACCTCCCCGCCGCACCCCTCTTCCAGGACGAACTAGAAAAGAACATCATCCCTCAGGTCCCTCTGACCACCATCCTCTCAAAATACGACGGCATCCAGGCCCAGGAGCACCTGGCCCAACGAAAGCGCTACCGCCTCCTTCACCCCTTACCACCCTACCTCGTCTTCCACGTCAAGCGCTTCAGCCAGAACAAGTTCGTCTCGGAGCGCAACCCGACCATCGTCACGTTCGACCCCAACGGCCTCGACGTCAGCCCGTACGTCGAGCCGAACCCAGGCGAGTGGCCACCCGGCGAGCCCATCATCTACGACCTCGTAGCCAACGTCGTGCACGAGGCCGTCCGCGCGAAGGAGGACGTCGCGGACAGCGGAGAGGAGCGCAAGACGTGGAAGGTGCAGCTGCGGGACAAGGGCCGCGACGAGTGGGTTTCTTGCCAGGATCTGTTTGTGGAGAAGGTGCAGAGTGAGCTGTTGTACCTCGGCGAGACGTATCTGCAGGTTTGGGAGAGGAGGCGGACGCCAAAGGGCAAGGGCAGAGCGTAGGTAGGATTCCATACTAGATTGTGTATGAAGTTAAAATGAAGAAACAACGCGGAAGAGAGAGTACGCGTTTTTAGAATCTGTACTTTTTCCGCAGCGCAAGGAGCTTGGTGTGTATCATTAGTAGGTATGTTGCTGTGACACTTGAACATTCACAGCAAAACGGCGAGTGCCAAAAATCGTTTGACGCTCATTTCGTAGTCATTTAGACTATCCGGTCCAGGCCCTTCCGAACCGCGCAGCCAGCTCATGCCGGTGCTTGCGCCCGAGGCAGCAGTAGTGTACACCTCCCAAAGATGATAAGATGGGTTTAGCCAATCCCACAAATAACCGCTTGTGTGCAATCCATAAAACAACGTGACCGCTAAACGTTGACCGCTGCCCATTTTTTGCGCCCCTTGAATCGTATCGTTTCCCCCGTCTCCGAGGTTCGACAATAAACTCGAGAAGCACTTTCGTTCCCCCCTAGCCTGCTATGTTGGATAAAAAAAGAACAGCAGTCATCATGCCCTCTTTCGACCTGTCCTCGCTTTCTCTTCGTCTCCTCGTCCCTTCTTCTCCACTCGGTATCCCTATCCCAACAAGGTGTTGTTTTCGTCGGACTTTCGACCCGAATGCTATGAAGACCCGGATAACGGAATCTGATAGTGTACAAATAAACATCAAAGATGGCTTGGAAAAAAATGCAAGAAAGGATTTGAACTCGTGCCGGCGTTTCCCCCAGCATGATGCCCGTTGGAGAGGGTTGAGAGGGCATGCGTCGGGGTTCTTGGGAGGTGTGTGTTGGTGGCTCAGGAAGTGGGCTGCTTCTGCTCTTCGTTGGACTGCTTCATGGCGTTGGATCGCTTGTCGTGCTGCTTCTCGCGGCGCGACTCCTCGATGGCTGCTCTGTGCTGGATGCTCTCGTCGTGGGACTTGAACTCGAAAATCGTGTTGGGAGGGCACTTAAGGTAGCTCTTCCACGTCTCACTGCTTTTATGTTAGTGACCATCATTCAGCGGGGCCGACGCAGGTCCACTTACCGAATTCTCAGCACACGTCCACCGGTCGAGCGCGTCCAGATGCTGATGATGTCCTCGCCGTTGCGGACGCTAACCACACCTCCACAAATCTCGTCACTGCAGTCGGTGAAAGCCTCGCCAAGAAGCGCAAACACGGTGTCCTCCCAGTACCGGTCAACGATGCCCTTCTTCAAGCGCAGCACCCACTTGCCACCGCTCCTGTTCTCGTCATCCTCCCAGATGGGACGGACACCCCTCTTGAAAAAGTGGTATTCCCAGCCCACCGACAGCTCCGAAGGTCGCTTGAGATGCGGATAGCCAACCCAGAACTCCTCCACGCTGTTACAGTGGATCATGGGAGTCAGTGACTTGGCGTACTCCTGGTACGGCTGGCCCTTTGGCTGGGGCGGGCGACACCACGTCACCCACTCGTACTTGAGCTGATGGACGCGAAGGGTCTCAGATGATGTCCGAGTCGAGACTGGTTGCGAGCCCACCGCCTTCTTCCCCGCCGCATTCTCGGCGATGGAGGCCATGGACGGCTTACCCAAGGGATCATGCGACGACGCGCCGACAGCCTTGGCGCCAATCTTGCCCATAGCCATGTCGAAAGGGTTGCCGGGGGATTTCGGCGTCTTCGCAGACCCGAAGGAAGCGAAAGCGCCGGAGCCCAGGCCGAAGGCGTTGGAGGCAGTCGGAGAAGCCATGCCGCCGGGGGTCGTTACGCTGTTGAAGGGATTTGATTTGCCGCCATGTGAGGACGAGTCGCCGCCGAATCGTTTGGCGAAGGAGCCGTTACGGTTGGCGTCACCGCCCGGTGCGGGACTGCCATTGCCCGGTGTCGAGAGGGAAAGCTTGCCTGAGCTGCACGCGGGTCGCAATGTCAGCGATCTGGAATATACACAGCGCAGCGACCGGGGTGGCATCAAAATAGAAAGTGCATATCGAGGTCGACCGTGAAGGGGGAAAAAAGAGGCAACTGCACTAGTACCGTGTACTTACTTTGTGCGGCGGGTCCATAGGTTGTTATCCATGGGGACTGCTTTCGAAGACTTTTCTAGATGAAAAACACTTCTATCGGAAATTCGATCCCTCAAAAACTTCAAGGGCGGCGGCACCTCGGTTTACAATTCTGGTCGCAGTTGTGGCGGCTGGGACAGACGGATGAAAATAGGATGCGATGGTGGTCGGGATGGCGGCGGCGGCGGGCGGGCGAGCGGGCGGGCGGTTGAGAGGAGGGCCTGCAGGGGCAGTTTCGCGGCGGGAGGACAACACTGGAGACTCGAAGGTGGGAAAGAAACGAGCGAGCTTCGATTGGGAAGAGGCCGGGTCAGTGTAGGTAGGGTACGGATAGGTAGGTAGTATTCGAGGCAGAGGCGGAGCAAAGATGGATGACGGGTTGTGTTTGTTGGTATCTCGTGCAGGTGTAGTATTCTGGGGGTATTACAGACGGTGGAGGAAAATGCGAGATCGGTAAGGTGTGTGTTTTGGAGCGATGTTTGTGAGACGAAGAGGAGGGCGAATTATCAACTGATGGAGAACAATGAACAGCTTGAAGAGAAAAAAAAATCATAATGGGGCATCAGTGTCCATCCTTTCTTGACCTTAGTCGTCACCTTGCTATCGATGGCGGATAGAGCGATAGCGCCTCGCTTGGCTCACCCCTGATGACTCCACCACTGGCCTTTGGACCAATCAGAAGTCGCGGTGGAGGAGGCGGGCAAGCTGGAACGGCGCACCACAGTGAGGTCACAGCGAGTCCCGTCCCCTGGGGCCCGGGGCTGGAGACGCCCATGCCGCCCGCCAACCATTGCGTTGGGCGCGACAGCACAGCTTTTTGACCTGGAAGCCCGACGGGTCTTGGTCTTCTCAGGGTGCCTTAAGGTAGGTACTGTCTGCTGTCTGCTGTCTATTTTTCGCCATCTGCATTTATCGGATTGGCGTCCGGCGCTGTCCTCCTATGCGCATACTTTTTACCTAACACGAGCTTGGAGCTTCTCCGTCCTGCTGTTGGCATTATGTAGTGGGTGCTGCTGCCGCAGTCAATCCACACCGTCCATTACGTGCAGTTACTCACTTATCTGTCTCTTTCCCATGGAAAAGGTACTCCGTCGGTACATGGGAGGTATCCATCAGACCATTCGGCTCGTCGTTATGCGGCCAAAGTGTCAGATGCGTCTGCAACAGCACTTGAGATGGCCCCAAGTCGTTGTGCTGTCTGTCAGAGGCCAGGTCCAACGGTCGGATGGGGACTCGAGATGCATGGCCTGAAACACATGCCACCACCACGAAAAGCTACCTAGCAGGTTCGAATGCCTTCCCAGAGTCATGACATGCTGCATACAGCCCATGCCTGAAGAGAGCGCCAGCATCGGCGCCGGAGGCTGACAGATCAGGGACACTAACCTCAAGCTTTCTCGAGGTTGGGCGCAGCGGCAGGTGCTTTGCGGATATTTTCAGTGTCTAAGCACACGCCAGCCAGCCAGCCCTAGAATAGAAGAAGTCATTGCGACAGGCGTGCGTCCGTTGCGTTCCTTACCTTTAAACCGAGCCACGGTGACCTCGGCTACCCGGTTCATCCCACCTTGGCGTGGCCTCCGCTTTCTCGAATGCCATATTCAATGCAATAAGATCACCGTTTGCCTGATGGATAACGGCGAACATGGTGCAACTCGAAACACCAGTATTGAAAGCCACCAGAAAGAGGTAGGCAGGTACTTGACCACTTCGCGCCCACGTGGTGTGCCTGGGAAAAACGTCGTCTGGTTGGCCTACCCCGCCATTTACTGGATCCACACCCCTGGGCAGCAACAGTGCACAGTGCATCCACGTCCTGGTCCCTCCAATCCCCGGCGCGTCATCCAAAGAAAAGAAAGCCCAGGTCCACGACACGCCAGACCGCGCTTACCTCACCACCGCAAGTCGCGACACCTCTGATCGGCATCCCAACGGTCCAACGTCGACCTCACCGAGCCCACCGCCCCTCTCCGCCGCTGTCTCTCGGTCATGCTCCCGAATTAGCCACCCCGATTGTCTTTTCGGGTCCCCTGGCTTGAACCGCGTTGCCTCGCGACCATGGAAAAGTTCCTTCGGGAATGGAGGCAGGATGCCCTAAACAAAGCCCAATACGACTCCGCCATCTTTATCGGCGACAAGTTGCTGGCCCTGACTAGTATGTTGACCCATTGGTCTTAATTCAACGTCTTTCATACGAGCTTTTCTGACTTTTCTCTACCACCAGATGACGAGAAGGACGCCTTTTGGTTGGCCCAAGTACACTTCGCAACTGGCAATTATACCCGTGCGCAGACCTTTCTCGCCAAACAAGACCTCGTTTCCCGCAACGTCTCCTGTCGATACCTGGCTGCACACTGCCTAGTCAAGCAATCGAGGTTCGAGGAGGCATTGTCTGTACTCGGCGACAGAAACCCGACCCATCTCATCTCAAATGCGAGTAACAAGCGAAAGGCACAGAACACGGCCCCCTTGGGCAGGGCCATAGGGGCTCATGCGAAGGGCAGCTCCAGAGACAGACAGCTTCGCGAAGACGCAGAGGAAGAGGCCACAAACCGGAAATATGAAGCCGCCATGTGCTATCTCCGAGGCATTTGTTACGCCAAGCAAAACGCCTTCGACCGGGCAAAGGAGTGCTACAAGGACGCGGTCAAGATAGACGTTCAATGCTTTGAGGCCTTCCAGCAGCTCATGAACAACTCGCTACTGTCTCCTGACGAGGAGTGGCAGTTTCTCGAGTCACTCGACTTCGATTCCATCAGCGTCTCTGGAGATGTATCTTCGTCACAGGAAGCCGCAGAATTCACCAAGATGCTCTACACAACACGGCTGTCCAAATACAGAGAGCCTTCAGCGTTCACCGCGGCATGCGACACGCTGTCGACACACTACCACCTGGCTGATAACCCCGATCTACTGCTCGCCAAAGCCGACCTGCTCTTCACACAATGTCGTTACCGCGACGCTCTCGCCATCACCGACTCCATCCTGCAGGATGACAAGTACAACTTCAGCATCCACCCACTACACTTGGCTTGCTTGTACCAACTCAAGATGAAGAATGCATTATTTCTGATTTCCCACGACCTCGCAGATACCCACCCAGAAGAGCCTTGTTCCTGGCTGGCTGTGGGCATATACTATTTTTCTATTGACAAAATCGCCGAAGCCAGGCGATACTTCAGCAAAGCTAGCATGATGGACGCACATTTTGGACCGGCATGGATTGGTTTTGCTCACACCTTTGCGGCTGAGGGAGAGCATGATCAGGCCATCTCGGCATACTCAACAGCTGCGAGGTTGTTCATGGGTACTCATCTTCCACAAGTCTTCCTCGGCATGCAGAACCACGCTCTCAACAACATGACACTAGCCGAAGAGTTCCTAAAGACGGCATATGGATTATGCAAGACGGACCCACTGTTGCTCAACGAGATGGGCATCGTCAAATACCACCAGGATAAGCCGCAGGAGGCTGTCCAATTCTTCAGAGCAGCCCTCAAGATCGCAGCAGAAATTGATTCGGACCCTCAAGCATGGCTGTCGCCGAGAACAAACTTAGCACATGCATATCGCCGTTTGCGCCTTTGGAAAGAGGCCCACGTGGAATTCGACGAGGTTCTACGCCAGGGAGGCAAGGACCCAGCCATTTTCTGTGCGAAGGGCCTCATCTACCTCGAAGAAGGCCGTCCTGAAAAGGCGGTCATTCCATTACACGAGGCGCTTGCCATCAACCCGCAAGACGGCATCGCTACGGAGCTCCTTAGCAAGGCTCTAGAAGAAACGTCAATCATCGACGTGGCAGATGGCGACGACCTAGAAGCTTTCGAAAACGAACTGGATATAGCAAAGGCTGCAGGTCGAGATCGCCTAGCACAGCGAGTGGGCAGAAGACGCGATGCGAAAGGAAAAGCAAAGCTCAGCAGAGCGAGGGCGATGCTGATGGACGACGACGACGAAAAGGGCGAGAGCATGATGGAGATGACTGATGACGACTAAGCATCCCCAAGCCACCATAATGTTATTTGGATGGCGCGAAACCACACGGCGTCTGCTACAGGATTAGAGCATACATGGTGTATCATCAAATGAGCCCAAAGTGTGCAGTACAGATAACGCTTAATGACAAACTTAACAACTCAAGGATCGCGATGCAAGTGAAAGGCGGGAGCAAGGTGATGCGGCTGTTGGCCCACGCGAATGCTAGTGTATTCTCCGTCGCTTAACTGATTAGTACAACTGCTCCAACTTGTCCGTCGAACGCCCGCTGTTCGCATTCGGAGTCGCTAGCGCGGATTTTCTGGGGTTAGGACGCGGACAACAAGCCGGGCTGACATGTTCGGGGGAATTGGTGTCTCGACCGCCGACTGCACCCAGCGAGCTGAACGGCACCAACTGATTACGGAGAAGTCGGTCGGTGGCACGATAGGGATAACATATAAAGAGGCGGCCCGCCAAGCCATTCGGGGATTCAATGCTGGGCCCTGCACATTACAGTCTCTAATCGACATCGTAGCAAGCTCCCAACAATTGTACCAAAGTCCCATTTTCTGGAGATTCCCTTTCCTCCCACATCCTAATCCAGAACGTTTACGAAGGAATCATGTCCCGCTACTTCCCGCACACGGCTTACGCAGAAGACCAGCCCCTCTCCCACACGATTCTGGGCGTCCATGTCCTCACGAGGGGCTACACCACCGGCGCGATAGTGGGTCTCGGCGCCGTGTCCGCCGGGAGCCTGTACTCCCGCCTCCGGGGCGCCACCAAGCCCGTCCCTACCATAGCATCATCACCAGCAGTTGCAGCAGCAGCGTCTGCTACAATGCAGAAAGGTCTGCCGCGGCTCCTCCGCAAGACGGGCACAGCCTCCGCCGTCGGCCTCGGGCTCATGGGCCTGGCCCTCGCAGGGAGGATGCAAGGGCGCGAAGACATTGAGTGGCGCGACCGCGCGTGGAGATTGCTCGAGAACCCGGGGCAGTTGGAGACGGACGACTCGACGTATGGAGGTGCCGCGGCGGGGGTTGTCGCACTTGGGGCGTGGCGGCTGGCGGGAGCCAAGGGAGTCGGCGGGCTGAGAGCGGCTGCTGGGGCGGCCGGGCTGGGAAGCGTCGCCGGTACGGTTGGATATATGGTCTGGAGGTACGGAATGCACGCTGGGAAGTTTCCGGAGTATGTTCCGGCTGAAAAGGTTGAGTTCGGGAGGGTATGAGGTAGTGTCGTGATTTCGAAAACGGGGAGATCAAAGGAAGTTTATAGAGAGGTCTACGCCTGTAGTAGGTCTTTCTAGTCTAGAAAAATAATACCCATCTTTCCTTCTGTTTAACACAACATCTTACAACTTCTCCTTTCCGGCGAGCACCTCCTCTACCTTTGCGAACTGATAGTAGAAGTCTAAGCTCTGGGGGTTCAAGAGGGTGCCGCTGGGCTTGACGTGTGAGCCGGAAACGATCTGCTTTACGGGCAATTCGACCTTTTTCAGGTTCACTGTTGTCTGCACAGTCGTCAGTTTCCATCCATGTTGCACACGAAATTCGCATTCAGTACTTACCGGAATCTCAGGCGTCTCAAAGACGTATTTCGGCACATGCCTCTTGGTCAGCTCCCTCCTGATCGCATCCTTAACCTCGCCCAAAAGCTTCTTATCAAACTTCTCCCCAGGACGCATCATCAAGAACAGCATGACGCTCTCATCGTCGTCACTGGGTCTCCTCTGTCCGACGCATAGACTGTCCACCACCTTGTTCGAGAAGTTACGCTCAATGACGGCGTAAATCTCGGCGCTCCCGAATCGAATGCCGCTGGGGTTCAGCACGCCGTCTGCGCGGCCGAGGAACGCAATGTTGCCCGTCTTCGGGTGCACCTGGCAGAAGTCTCCGTGGGCCCAGACGTGGTCGAAGCGGGCGAAGTAGGCGGAGTGGTATTTCGTCCCCGGTGATGCGGAAGAGAAGCTAGACGCTGACGAGGAGGGGGAGGTCGAGTCGCCCCAGAGGAAGCAGGGGATGTTAGGGAAGGCGGCTGTGGCAACGAGTTCGCCTGGCTCCCCGTGTGGGACGGGTTTGCCGGGACCGTTGGGAAGCTGGGCGTCGAAAATTTCAATGGGGACGCCGAGCGAGGGGCCCTGCGTGCCGCCGACGTACACAGGTGTCAAGGGGTTTTCCATGCCAAAGCAGCCGGCCTGTTTTTTCAGTCAATATGAAGAACGTGTCAAGTTTCGAATGTAGCTTACAATGTCGGTACCACCTGAGATATTGGCCAGGTGGACATGCTTCGGGAAGCCGGCGTCGTAGAACCATTCAAATAACTGATTGGAAAGGACCATGCCTGTGCTTGTCACGATGCGCAGCGCGCTCAAATCAGTGACCTCCCGTGGGCTTATCTTGTTCTTTGCAACTTCGAACATCCACCTAGGGCTGATGCCAAGCTTTGTTACACGCTGCTCTCCGAGAATGCGAATGAATGATGTAAGATCCGGCACGAATGGCGAGCCGTCGTACATGACGACGCGGGCACCGTTGAGCAGAGCCGCGACGTTGGCCAGGTACATGATCCAGCCGGTCGTGGTGTACTGCAGGCATACTGATTCCGAGGACATGGACTCGTGTAATCGACCTTCCTTGACAATGTTAAGGATGACGCCGCCGACGGTGTGTACGATCGCCTTTGGGATACCTGTGGTACCTGAGGAGTAATAAATGAGAAAGGGGGCGTGGAAGGGGATTCGGACGAATTCCGGGGGCTGAGAAGAGCTTGCGGACTTAAAGAAGTCGTCCCATAGCTCCGTCTTGGGAATAGATGAGACGTCGTAAGGTTTGGCGAAACGGGGGATGGAAACGAGGCCGGCGAATGACGGGCATGATTTCATCCCGGAGACCGTCTCGGCCATCTTTTCCCGGAGGTCGACGGTTTTGCCGTTGTATACCGTGGCATCGTCAAAGAAGATGAACTACACGAAAGTCAGCATGGAAACAGGCAGAGTGAGACGCCATCCTCACCTTGGGGTCAACCTGCGTGGTCCGCTGCAGGATGCCTTTGACACCCATATCCGTCGATGAACTGCTAAAGATGGCACCTAGCCAGGTAGCAGCTGTAAAGACCAGTAGCGTCTCGATAGAGTTAGCTCCGACAAGAACAATTCGGTCGCCCTCCTTGACCCCCCGCGCCTTCATGGCAGCAGCAAGACGCCCTGCATCCCTGCGGAAATCGCCCCAGCTGAGATTTCGGACGTCGCCCGTGTTGCCCTCCCGGACCTCGGTCACGGCGTGCTTCTCATCTTCCTTGCCTACCACGCCGTGGTGATCGGGCGCGTCTGTAGGGCCGCGGGAGTAGAGAATGTTCTCGGCCCAATTGAGACGAACGCCGGGAAACCACTTGGGAATGGCGTCTATGGGGAGAGACTCATCGACGACCGAAGTTGGTCGGCCCTCGTAGATGAGGTTGGCGTAGTTGAAGAGATGGCCGTAGAATTTGGAGCGGTGCGCGACCGTCCAGTTGTGAAGGTCATCGAACGTCTGTTACCGTGTAAGTCGAATGCATCACGACATAAGGGGTCTGAGGCAAGGACCTTGAGCTTGAGTCCGAAATGGATGTTGACGGATTCCAAGAATTGGTACATCTCCGTACCCTTGGGGTCGGGGTGCTCCCAGAGCTTACGCGGTAACTCATCGGTGGCCATGACGTAGATCAGCACTTGGCTGGAGTTACTGAATGAGAAATGTGACAGATTATGAGCACCAAGCTGGAGGGTTCAGCTGCCTTTGTGCTGTGAGATGAGAGACTGAGATGAAGGGGGCAGCTCTAATGAGACTGTGTGAGGAGAAGTTGGGAGTTTGGGGTAATAGGTGCTTTTTGGGTGACGGCGCTTCCCCAACGCCCTGTTGGCTTGCCTCGGTCTACACCACCGGGAGTGCGGGGTTGGCGGACGGCCCGAGCCAACGAGCCGAGAGGGGCTTTCCGGGCCGGTCGATCACGGCCCCATTCTGTCAGCCGGGGGCGACCGACAAAAGTTGCGTTGAATTTTTTGTTTGAGGAGTTGTTATAGTTTATGTTCAAACACTGGTCATTGACTCCGTTGGCTTCATATGGAATGGCATTACGAAGTGCCTGAGCAAGCCGACTGCACATCGATCAATGTGGGATCAAGCCATATGCCGGTGCGACATTCCAATGGACGAGTCTGAAGCGGCAGTATCACGTTTGGACCATCATACTCATGTCCCAATGTGCGGTGTCGAAATAATTTTGGTTCATATGCACAAATTCTCTTCGATGGCTACACCGAACAACTTGTCTCAGACGGTACAAAGAGGGTGGAATCGAAATTCACCACAACTCATGTGAGGCACTGCCTCAATCTGCAATCTTCCGCAAATCTTCCAGCCCTGCCAATTATCAAGAAATTATCATGCTGTGATCATATCGATTGCCGCGGACCTGAATGGACTCTTCTGCGTTGTCTAGATGATCGCAGGAAGCTGTTAGCGTTGGGAAATCTCCCACAACAGCCTGCACCTATTCATTGAATCTTACCTGATGAGTTTTGCACTCTGAAAGCTCAAGATTTTCAGTTTCTTTCTTCAGCATTGAATTCCCTCCACTCGTGATTATCGATTGGGTCTCGCGAAAAGTCGTTCTCGGCATTGGGATCTTTGCTGTAAAAGCGAAAGAGGGAGACCATGACCTGACGAATGCTTTGCGGCCGGCTGGAGCTAACCGAGTCTTGGAAGCAGTAGATTCGGAAGCCGTGGACGGCACATGTATCAACAAAGTTGGCGCGCATTGAAACATGCTCCAACAATTGCGTTTGGGCAGCCCTGACGGCATGCGGGGGTCCAAGGATCTCGACTGCCGTCAAGGCATTGTTGTGTCGCACCATGCACTTCTGACTCGGTGCAAAGCGATTGATGAGAGGTTGTATATCTTCATCATTGAAGTCGAACTGGTTGCCCGGGATTCCGTGACGAAGATTGGCATAGATGGCGGCCTCATGGTAGGTGGCAATGCCAGCACGGGTGGATCCAGTTGGGTGAGGACGCGGAGCTACAACTAGGGAAGTCGATTGGTCGGCTCTATGAGGAGCTGGGCGACTGCCTTGCTGAGGAGATGGATTCTCGGCAGGCTCGGTAGGAGGAATGTTCTTGACGATCTCGACATCCATGACCTTACTCTGCACGGCGGTCCAATCGGGCTTGCCGGCATCGGCAGATGACTCTTGGGTGCTGTCTCTCTCGGTGGGCATTGCGGGGAGTATTTTGAGATATTTCGCAGGTCGTGATATCTAGATGCGGTTGTGTTGCGAGGAAGAATGTTTGGCGAGTTGAGGGGGCTTTAAAGGTTGGGAAGAAGATAAGGAAAGGCCGTACCTTAAGGTATCAAGAAGAGGGTGGGAAGGGGTTGAGAGTTGAGGTGAGAAGGAGGTAGCATACGGTCAAAAAGCCCGCGGCGTATACACGGCGGGAGAGAACCGACCGAATGGGAAAGAATCAAAGGGCGAATGCAAACGGGCTCACCTCCCGCGTCAAGTACGGGTGTAGGCAGGCGTCTCACCGGCCTATTGCCTTGCAATTCATCCCGGAGTACAAACAAGATTCAAAGGCACCCCAAATACGTCAATGTAATCTTTTTCATGAGCTTTCCATACTCTTCCAAATGCACAGCAAAGGCGTTCGAGCTGCAGGCATGGCAACTTGCACTAAGCTCGCACACAAGCAAATCACTACAAAGAGACAAACATATCCCCCTCCAATCCGTATTCCCTGTTGAGACGTCTGCCAATACGCCTGGCAAAAACAAAGGGCAGCTTCGAACTCGGATGAGGCTCATGGAATTGGATGCTGGTCTCAACATCGAGCTTTGTTGGCGTAAACTTCCACGCCGATCCATACAGCTTCTCCATGTGAAACCCAACACTCTGCATGGCATGGAGGAACTCCGTCCAGGGAATCTCTCCAGGCGAAGAAGACGTCAAGGGGTTGAAGAACATTGTGTTGAAGACTTTGAGAGCACGTTTGTCCACCTTGAATAGAGGTCTGTTTGCTGCCTGTGGTTGCTCCTGGTCTTGGACAGGGGTCGTCGCGGCAACCGGAACTGCTCCCTTCGTCTTCAGCTTGGTCTTTGGTCGAGGTGAGGGCTTTTCCTTCGGCGTGTCTTGCATCGACAAACCGCCAAACGGCGCAGCTAGACTTGGGTCTTGGCCCGCTGCGGCAGGCGCCTTCGCCTTGGCCGTCTCAACCCATTCTGGGGTCCTCTGAACGCTTCGTTGGAGAATGTTGCGCAGCCGAGATGAGATGCCGTCTCTTCCACACAAGCTCTGCTGGATATCGGCCCAGAAGCTATCGAGGGCACGTTCCGCCGCACGCATCTGATCGATGTTCTGTTTGTTTCTCTTCCTTTCCACAGGGTACTTAAACTTATCCCC
Source organism: Colletotrichum siamense (assembly GCF_013390195.1). Taxonomy (NCBI): domain Eukaryota; kingdom Fungi; phylum Ascomycota; class Sordariomycetes; order Glomerellales; family Glomerellaceae; genus Colletotrichum; species Colletotrichum siamense. Next base: position 5,133,049 of record NW_023501016.1, on the reverse strand, counting down.
GTCTGGAATGCCCATTCTTGCCGTCGCCAGGCTGATCTTCAAGTCGTTGATGGGTACCAAGCGACGTACCAACTCATGGAAGTCCCTGTCGATTTCTGTTTGGTTCTCGGCAATGTCGCTTTCGAACGATGCTGCCCATGGTTGAAACAAATCCAGTTGTCTTTCGCACTCTGATAGCACCGAGAGATCTGCAATTTGCGCTGCGACCCATCCGGAAATCATCTGTGAAGCAGCCCTGTCTTTCCTCGTGACTCGTTCCAGCTCGTCCAAGAGCGTAGGCAACCCAGTCAGGAACAACTGCTTCTCGTCAAAGAGAGTGTCGATAATCCAGAAGAGCTCCGCGACCGTTGCATCTTTGCTGCGATCACCAACTGATGTGACCTGGATGATTGTAGTCGTTGGGTCTGGTGGGGGCACACGACGGAACCAAGGACGCATTGGCGGTGATGCAGGCCATCCCATCTTCAAGTTGGAAATCGGGCCCGGTCGAAACATTTGTAGAAAGTGTTTCAACTTGCAGAATGCCATCGCGTAGTCGTGAGGAAGACTCTCATCGGGCTTGAAATTTCTGTTGCGATACTTTCGGTCTTTGAGATCGATGAGATGATCGATCTTCTCCGCCAAGGATCTGTACACCTCCACAGGAAACATGGCGCTCGATATGATATTTCCAATGAGTCGCTGCCAAAAGACATCTGGGGCGTGAGCATGGATGGGATGTGGCTTGCCGTTGGTGTCCAGCATCATCTCTTGTCGGTGCTCCTTCCAATCTCTCACCGTGACGCTGAAATAATCGGGGTCTTCTCGCAGAGCCCAGATATGATCTTCGGCCTCAGCTAGCTTCGACTTGATGATGCTCTGGAGGCCAGCAATATCGAGACGGGCAGGAACTCGGTAAGGACCTTCAAGCCGAGTGACTGCCAATGATGCAGCGATGGAGTCGTTGGAATTACCAGTCACTAAAGGTGGCTCAGGCGGGATGGTCATTGCTGGGTCTGTGAGCTCTTCGGGGGAGATGTCGTGAAGGATGCTCTTGCAGACGTCCACGAGAAATCGGTAAAGGCGTGATTGGAATTCCAGGATCCAGAGACCTTCTCCCGGATGGACTGCTGTACGTCGAAAGTTCCAGGTGCTAGCATCAGGCTCATCGTCCCATGAAACAAGGGTGCCATAAGTTTGAGGGGTGCATCTTCCGAGGAACAGCATTGAGTACAAGTTGAGAAAACGGGGCATGTCCATGGTCCTGCTGACCTGCCCGAATCTAGACTCTTCGACGTCATTCATGGCGAATACATCAGGCGTGTTCCGGCCGCGAGAGTTGATCAGTAGAAGAAGGGGTTCGGTTTTGCTGAGGTCTTCCAAGTTGATATGCGGCCACAGACAGGCTTCACGAGCTTGCTCGCCAGACCTTTTCTTCCTGAAAGCAGCAAAGTCCGGCCTGTGGTACTCAGACATGCCGGGCCAAGCAGCCAGAAGGACACCTCGGCGTTTGGATTTGGACTTCTTTATCCACCGGTTCTGGATGGTTGCCTCGTGTCTCTCCACAATCTTCCGGAGCAGGTCCCATTGCTGCAAGACTTCTTCCGCCATCGGCGCAGCCAGTGCGCGTACCTCTGCGGGTTTGATGAGTTCGGCTTTGGGCAATGAACCAGGGTCCATGCCCAAAGATGCGGCAATATCTGAGAAGTCCTCCATTGTGATGCCGAGTAAGGTGAGAGTGAGAGGTTGAGTAGATGCGAACGAAAGAATGGGGAGGTGGGTCGTCTAGTTTTCAAGGTAGTAAAGCGGGGTGCGGGATCGGACAATGTGAGTTCACCATCCGACAAATGAAGTGAACCTAACTGTCCTACAACTTCGGGGACACTTCAAGCCTCGGGAATGTTCAACATCAACGTGTGATTCGGTAGAATGAAGGCCCGAGCGTGGTTTTCACAAAAAATATTCCCCAACAGATTGCGAACTAAACAAGTTGGCAAGTAGAAACAGAAAAAGGAACGGTGTCTCATTAAATTGGGACAATGATAGCTCAAAGGTCTTTTACCACATGCCACTTAATCCTTCCAGCTCAGCTAATGAGCAAAGTGAATTTGATATAATCAGAATAACTGCAGCCTCATAGATGTTTGAGCTTAGCCATACCTGTCCGCTTGCCACAGAAAGTGGTTTCGAGACGTCAGGCAATGCTCTCCTCCGGTAAGTGCCCACGGTGCCGGATATGAGTGGGTCCCCGTGGCTTGCCCCATATTTACCGCACGCTCGGCTTTGACCCGGGCACCCCGTGGCACTGCCGGGCGATGCTGTTCGTTGATCAACCTGTCACCGCAGTCCCGGCACTCTGAGATACCCGCATCTCGGTGGATAACTCAATATATATAGGAGTCGCACCGACTACACCAAATCGCTGAAGAGCAGCGCAGGGCAGACCGCTTCAGATTCAGATTGATACGGAGGATGCCTAGGACCCCGTTCCTATTCCGACGGTTTCTTGGCCCATATGGCCCGACTTTGGATGTTTTAGTACCTCTATACAACAATTGGTTAATATCATGGAATGCAGCACTTACATGGGCCAATATCCATGATTTCCCCGATCACTGAGGTCCTTCCTGACCTCAGCGGCAAAAACCTGAACCTCTTCCTGCCGCCAACCGTGCACTCGCGTCATGGGCGCCATTATCATACCGGCTGTATTACTTGCAAGATTTTCACGAGACCACGAGCCGAGTTCTTTCAGGTAAGGGTCCCGGGGCCACGTATTGAGGGGCCAGATGAAGCGGCGGTCGGTCACTTCCACGAAGCCAGCCTCTGGTAAGAGGGATGTCAGAGTATCTAGCGGAATGAAGGGACATCCGAAGACTTCCAAGGCGGATGCGACGTAGGAGAGGCTTTTGTAGAATGCCCCGCGCTCGCATGTGCCATCGGCGCTGAAGATGTTGGACTCGGCCTCCTGGAGCTCGACGTAACCTCCTGGCTTGAGATTCCTAAGCACGAATGAGAAGAAGGCCCCAGACTTGGGGGATCAGAGCGCTCACTCAAAACACTTCTTCAGAAGTTCAGCCCAATTTCGAACGCTACCTGACATTCCCCTGATGTGGATGTAGTCGAATGGTCTGGAATAGATCCATTCATTGTCCAAGTCGTCCACCTCAAAGTAGACGTTTGGCGGTACACTTTTCACTAAGTCAATTTCCTGTAGGTTTTAATACGTACGCGTGAATTGGAGCTCACAACTCGGGCTGGGTTGCCGAAAGGTCGAACCCCAAGACCTCCGCGTCTGGGTGCTCATCCCCAAAGTCAATCGACCAGATCCCAGTGCCGGTTCCGACGTCAAGTACGCGGCCCTTCCAGTCAGGATCATTTGGGGGAGCATATCCCAACCTGTTATCGAATGTGAGAAGAAACAGGTGGTGTTGAAGGTCCAATCTGTTCGACTCGTCCTCATCGTTGGGTCCAAAGTATTCTGTCAACACATTTCAGTACTTCACTTCCAAGGCTAATATCTCCTCATGGAAACGAGAGTTGAACATTGACTTACTGCCTTCTTTATACCTGTGGTAAGTTCGCCCATTTTCGACTCGGTAGTCTATCATTGAACTACGGAGACTCGTGGTCGCAGAGAAGTCATCCTGGAAAGGGAGTGTGTGTTAGTAAACCTCTGAAAAGCACACCGCTGACTATGGCGGCGTTCATGGACACATACCTGTCCGAGTGATGAATCCGTGTCACCCTATCCTGAACATTAGCTTTTCTCCGCCATAACCGAGTCAGGACTCCGCAACTCCGATGTCGCGAATGTCACCCAGTACGCACAGTCACGACGGCCTCAGGAGGCACTTCTGCTTGAATATTCGTCTCAGCCATCTCGAGGCATGAGTCTGATAACTCCGAAACATCAAGAATGATGGTAGTGATGTTGTTTGTTAAGTTACGAGAGGCGAACCCCTCAATATTAGATGAGGGTGTCTCCTCGCTTTCGCAAACTTCGTCAGTTGGGGAATACGACCCAACTGGCCCAGGATACCCGGCCACAGCGGGTCCTGTATCCTGCTTTCACCGCATTTCTGCAAGTTTGACAGCTCCTTAGCGTCTCGAGAAAAGCGTAGTCCATTTCGACCTCGACAGCAACCACGATGCACACTCGATGGTCAGTGGACAATGGAGGCAACAAATCCTGCAAGCGAAATTGAAGAAAGAGAATAGAGACCCTTGTCTCTCTCCCAATTATTGAGAGGGATCGGCTTACATAACCGATCAGACCGGTTAGTTCCCCCGCGTTTGTTCCCTCGCGGAGGCTTCCTGCATTCTTATCTTGGCCAGCCAGTAACAGACCGGGGTCTCTCCTGCAAGCTGCCGGAGAGAGGAGTCGTTTCTTTTCTCGAGTTGGTCCAAGTCGCCACCAACATGGCCGGACTTCCAACAGACCCCGAAATCTTGGTCCAACGGGCTGGGAGATCGCCGCATTTCGTGGTTCTCAACATACCCCGAATTCACGAACCCAAGCCCACACAAGACAGCCAGCGTGCGCGCAACGGAATCCACACTCGCAACTCCACATCGCAGCCATGGCAGGCAACGGATCCCGGACCCGGGACGGATGCTATCACTGCCGGCAAAGAAAGAAAAGATGCGACAAGTACAAGCCCGAATGCGGCAAGTGTCAAAAAGACGGTGTTGCCTGCGTCTATCCAAGCCTGGACCCCACCTCAGAGTTGAAGTTCACAGAACCTTGGAGCGGACCGTGGCGAGGACAGCATCCCATTCTTCCTCTCAAGACGGCCGCCAATAATTCTTTCGTAAACATCGCGCGAGATGAGCTTGCCGTCATTTGCCAACAGTACATCGAGAATCCGGTGCGGCAAATAACCGCAGGTCGGCAACGCCAGCAGCAGTCGGTCCTGTCGTTGAATGAGTTGCCTCTAAAACCCAATCCGTCATGGCGACCCATGTCGAATACGGAATCGAAACTGGTACAGTATTGCAAGTCACATCGTCAATTGCCTTCGTTTCTCATTGGATACGTTCTAATCCACTAGCAGACTTTGAAGTCATCAGCAACAGCAAAGTCTACGTGGACACCGAAAGCAACATCTTCAAGTCGTCTGTCATGCCCATCCTTCTCAGCAATGACGGCCCGCTGCTATCGACAGTCCTTGCTCTAAGCGCTGCCGAATGGGATCGCAGAGGCGCTCACGACGGAGTCGATTATGGCAACAGCGCCATCCGATACAAGGGGAGGGCTCTGAGCCAGCTCAGGTCCAGCATCATGGCGGAGACCAATGCCGAGGAAAATGTTTTGACGTGTGTGCTTCAGGCTTCATTGGAGATCTCGGCAGGTTCTGGGCCGGACTGGCTGCTTCATCTCCGCGGAGCATTGGCGATCATGGAGAACCATCCTGGTTGTGTCAGCGCCAATTGTGCAGCTTTAGCTCTGCAATACTTCCGATTCCGATACATCTTGATGAAGACGACGGAAAACAGAGAGCCTGGTCGGAATGATGCAAAAACAAATTGCCCCAAGTCAGATCAGTGCGGCAATGCAATCGAAGCCCTCAACAGAATCTCCCTGAAGCCAGAGAGCCGACAAACTGTTCATCCCCAGACTGGCTGCTCGACTGAACTGGTGGAGCTGATCAACTTGATCAGTTTGACGGCGATCAACGATCAACAGCCGTCAACAGCATCCGAAGATGGCCCATCTCTGGAGAAACGCATTCGGGAGTTGGAGTTCCACGCAACGGAAGATTATCTCTTGAAAAGCGCGGAATGCTTCAGACTCGCCACGCTGATATACTTACACCTCAAGGTGTACCACGCTCCGATTCGGTTTCCGTCAATGTCGACCTTGCTGCAGCCGTTGATAGATTGTCTCGCAGAGGTCATCCGCGAAGATCTGCCGCGGCGGTCATTCCCGATGTGGCCGCTGTTCATCGCGGGGTGCACCAGCTGTATCGACGAGCATCGCAAAGCTGTGCTCGATATGCTGAATCTGCTCGACGACAAGTGGCCCATCAGCAACATCTCCACCGTCACAGAAGTCATGGCGACAATCTACAACTTCCGGGACCTCAACGACGGTTTGGCTGCAACTGTGCAACATGACTGGCAGCATATCATTGGCAAGTTCGGATGGAAGCTGTCTCTGTCGTGATCTCATGACTTTGAACAAAGGAAAAGAAGTACACACACGAATGAAATATCACAGTCGAGCCTTCGAAGCGGCCTCGTTTTCGGCAATCAGATCCTTCATCTCCCTCACGGTGCCGACTCGCCAACTCACCGAGTTACCCCAGTCATCGCTCTCGCCATTTGGCGTCCGCCACTGCCAACGCGGCAGCTCTTGTAGCCCGGTCTCCAGGAGCTGCCTGACCCATTTCCCAAACACCGGCATCATCTTGAATCCGTGCCCAGAGTCCCCTGAGAGGACGACCAGAGACCGCGAGGTCCCCGGCACGAAGTCGATGCAGTACTCCGAGTCCTGCGTGTCTGAGAACCAGCAGAACTTGCGGTCGACAAAGGGCCGATCAGCCAGCCACGGCAGGGTTTCGCGCAGGAGAGTCCGCAACTTGTGCTCGTCGTCGGGCGGAATGAAGTCTTGGGATCTCGCGGACAGGAACTCAGTCGGCGTCGACGTGCCGTTGACAGTGTTTGTGAAGCCGGCGCCGAGCGGGCAGAGCTTGAGCAGGCGCGTCGCCGGGTCGGGCTCGAAGAAGAATCCCAGGTCGCGGACGTTCGTCACGGGGATCCCGCGGAGGAAGTCGGTCTCGTCCTCGGTCAGCTGCACATGCGCCACGGACCAGCACCGGGCGACGGTGAACTTTGCGAGTCCCGGCACCAGCGAAGCGCCGTAGGCGCCGAGTGCGCAGACCGTCTTCGCCGCGGCGTGTTCTGTGCCGTCGGAGGTTCGCACTCCGGCGCATCTCCCGGAAGCATCGTACAGCAGGTCGGTGACGTTGCCGGCATCCCCAAGGAGAAACCGGACCCCTCTAGCTGCGCAATGGCGGTGAACGGCCTTTAGGGTGTTGCCTGAATGACCGTAACCGGCAAGCCTGTTGTGGTATCCCTTGAAGCCACTCATGGGCCCAGAGAACTGCCAAACAAACTTCCTGAAGTCGTCCGCGCTGCGCAGCAGGTCTATCTCGTTGTCGAACTCGGACCTGGACTGCACCGAGGACAAGGACTTCTCAAGGACCTCGACAGCTTTTGGGGGTGCGCTGCCGGAGGTGGCGACGATGTAGCCTGTCTGATGGTAGTAAGGGCCAAACAGGGGTGTCTTCCATCCTTCAAACGCTTCCTACAGTGCTGTGAGCTTACTTGGCGGTCTTGGAATGGGAAAGGGGTGCCTCACGAGAGCCAGTTTGGTGTAGAAGACGTCTTCGTAGTCTGCGCGAACGATTTTGTTGATGTCGGACGCAGCGGAGAATCGCGACGGGACGTCCTCGGCCCTGTCGACGACCAGGATGTTGGAATAGTGGGCATTGAGGAGGTGCAACGCCGTCGAAAGCCCGAACGCGCCGGCGCCGACGATGACGATGGGCATCGACTTGTCCATGGTATCTGTATGTGATGGAGAGAAACTTTCAGTATACTCAGGAAGACCCTCCGAGATTTGCCTCAACTTAACGATCTATCTATATTACACTGCAATGGATCTGCTCCCCGCCGTCGCCCCTTAGTGTTGTTGGCACACCGGTCAAGTCTGTCAAATCGAACAAACTTCAACCGGGCAAGAAAGCTCCGGTTTCCCATTTATCCAATCATATCTGCAGGGACTTTGCATCGCCCGGTTACATCTGCGGCCAACGATCTCCGGGACGCACGATACCAAGCCGGCATGATCTGTCGTGACATCGTCCTCGTGCGGGCTAGCGTAGGCGACTCCCATCCTTCTTCGATGCCGGGCACATTGGATGAAATGTCTTGACCCACGCGTGGGAAAATGCCCCGAAAACTTGTTTTCGGACTCTGTGCAGCGCAAATCCGCTGCCACGGTGGGGTTGGTGACACCAAAAAGGCGTCTTTGGGGTCCCTGATCAGCGCCGGTGGATCACAGGCAATGGGGAAGGAGTGGGGTGTGCTATGTTTGGTGTTATCCCACTGGCTAGGAGAGACCGGATACTCAAGGGTTTAAATGCTCTTGGGTCAAATCTTTAGGGGTGGTGACTGGGCTAATGAAGGTATTCCCGGGCGTCCAACCGGTGATCTCGGCGAATTCGCCGAACTGGCCTGACGGGGTTGATTGCTGACAAGGGCGTACTATGTACGAAGGAGATGCTGAGAAAGATACTCCGGCAAGGTTTCGCAAACGTACGCATCATCGTTCTGTCAGACACGAGCAAGACACCGGAAGATTTTGCCTGCTTGAGTAAGATCCCGGCTCTTTTTTCGGGATGGGGGTCTCGGCCCCGTGGTGGATCCCGGTCGACACCCGGCGCAGGGCGGCGCTTAAGCTAACCCGGTCTTGTGTCTCCCCCCGCATCGTGGTGGATCTCTGACCCATGGCATCGGTAACACAGCTTCCTCGGGATACTTGTTACGTGAGTGACCCCGTTTACGCTGGTTTCCTATTTAGGACGGCTCTGTACCAATGCGCGTGAGATTGATGCCGGATATGCAACGGGTCACAGCGGTGACACGGAGTAGCTGTTTGTGGGACGACATTGATCATGAGTTGGCCGGGTGAGAAGTTTATCTTGCAGCCCTTGGATGTTTTTATCCGTGGCTTCGGTCCTAAGCGTTTAAAGAGTCTGTGGCTTAGTGACGACTTGGTCATTCCACCCTGCTTGGTTTTGCGGGCTCGCATCTGGTTGGGCTGCTATGCAGGGCAATAAGCTATTCAAGCTTCTATTGTATTTGTTTCCTTGGTTGTCAAATGTGAATGAAATGCATCTAACTAATCAAAAACTTGGGTATTGTATATGTTTCACACACTCGGCCGTCAAAAATCGTCATCAACCACCCCCCCTCCTCACGAGTACTTCTCCCCCTTCTGCGGCGGCAGCAAGCCTTCGTGGTCATGCAACACCAGCTGCAGCGCGCTCTCCTCGACCCTGACCTTGACCACCTTCTTCCACACACTATTCGACCCGACACCAGCCCCGACGTGCGTCAAATCCCCGTCCGGCGGCGGCGCCGACCGCAGCGCCAGCAGCACCAGGTCCTGCAGGTCCGACCACGCCGTCACGCCGCGCAGATCAAGCCGCCTGTTGCCGACCGCACACCCAACCCAGTCAAGCGCCTGCGAGACGAGCACCACCCCGCCGTAGACGCCCACGACGCCGAGGTAGATGTACATCATCACGAGCGCGAACTCGAGCGTCTTGGAGAACTGGCCCGACCCGTAGCCGTGCCGCTCGGCGTCCAGGTCGATCTGCACCCAGTCGTCGCGGAAGCGCTGGATGTACTGCTCCACCGTCATCTCGAGCTCCGACTCGGCGAAGTTGCCGTTGTAGATCTCGCGCGTCGGGTACGTCGCGTTGTCGGCCACGCTGACGTAGCTGTGCGCGCCGGACCACAGGCCGTTCTGGACCGCGAGGTTGACCCACGTGAGGTTGTCGGGCTCCTCCTTGAAGACGAGGCGGGTCTCCTTGTTGGCGGCGATGCGCGCGATGGCGTCCGTGAGGAAGACGCCGTACAGCTTGGCGAGGAAGGACTCGGTGTCGGACCGGCCGACCTGCGGGTTCTTGCTGTCGTCGATGGTGTCGAAGTAGCGCACGTAGGTGCCGTCTGCGCGCTCGTGGCGGAGGAGGAAGCGGCTCATCATCATGCGCAAGGGCGACGTCTCGAAGAGGGTGTTTTGTTGCTCGTTCGTGTCCGTCATGAAGACGCTCGTCGTCATGTTGAACAGGGGGCTCGTGCCCGCCAGCCAGGACTTGTCGATCTGCATGACGCTCGCGCGGTTGGATTCGTCGTCGTGGAACAGCTTGTTCATGACGTCGGGGGAGCTGACGTTGGAGTCCATGATGTTGTTCGACTCGGGGTCGACGCTGAATTCCGAGGGCACCCATCGCCCGAGGAACGCGCAGGCGTACACCCACGTCTTTTGCTCCATGTCCTTTGAGGCGTACGGCATGGTCCCCGCCACGGTGACGACGGACTTGACGCTCGGCGCAGCAGGGTATAGCAGGTTGAACGTCTCAGACGTCGAGTGTCCCGAGACGTTCCAGTAATCGCGCTGCACAATGGGTGGATTCCGCTTCAGGGAGAGGCAGTCTGCGTCTCCGTAGCAGTTGATGGAGCTCATGGGGAATATGGCCTCCGTGCCATTCTTCAACAGCTCGTCCTTGTCGTAAGCCGCGCACCGGCCCTGCATGAATGGCTGCTTCACCGGTGTCTTGGTCGTGAGCTTGTAGCGTTGCGTGTCGTGAAGAATCCCTATGCTATCTGACTTGTGGATATAGGTGGTGAGCAGCCCCAGGGAGTTCATGACGAACGCTGGCGGCGTGGTAAACAGAGCCACGGAGCTGTTCTCGTGAAGCTCAAGCCGTCGACCGAGCTCAGACGAGAACGTGAGGTTGTTGTCCAGATCGGTGTAACGGAAGCTTCCCAGCCAGTTCCAGATATCCGAGAAGCCGCCAGCGTAGCAGTACGGTTGAAAGATGCTCTCGGTCGTGAGGCAATCCTGCTTCTCGTCAAAGTGGTGAAGACTGCTGTCCAGAATCTGGGGCCATGCTTTGTTGGCCTCGAGCGTGTATATCAGAGGCATCTTGACATTGTCAAAAGCCGCGGGGACGTTGTACCACCCGAGGTTCGGCACGAACAGAATGGCGGACGCAGGACCGATAATCGTCGACATGATTGTGCCAAACACGACAAAGGCAACGAGTATCACCTCCACCGTTCCAACACGCCCGAGGCCCCAGAACGCACCGCTCGTCAGGTACGCCACATCGCCAAGACGGTACCCGCCGGTTAGGAACCCGAGACGGACGCCGTCACCGACGAGCCTGCGGCGGAACATCGACAGAGCGATAGCGGCGAGCGAAGCCACGACCATCAACTCGTGCAGCTTCGACGCGAACTGAAGGACGTTGGAGATGACCGTGTGCTTGTTCCCGAACCGGCCGATGATGGGCAGGTCGGGGCCGGTCTCGGGATACCAGAAGATTTGCGAGTGGCTCATCCATATGAGCACGCAAGTGACGGCAATCGCGGGGGCGTGGGGGAGCCACGCAGTCAAGAGCCGAGGCGTGGTTCTCTGGATGACTCGTTTCGGCGCATCGTTGCCTGGGTCTCCGACTGGGACGTGCCACGGCCTTCGAGACTTGCGGTCAAAGTATTTGTCGTCTGAGGCTTCGTAGAACGAGTCTTCGGACAGGAGGGGTCTGTTGGTGGTGCTGACGGATACCGCGTCCGGCGACATCAACGACGGTGTCGTTGGCGAACGGTAGCTCAGCTCGTAGATGTGGTCCGATTTGTTGTCCATGTTGGATATCTGTCACACAGAACTGAGATCTCACGTTATTCTCCCGAAAGACCGGACGAACAAGCGCAGATAAATCCTCTCGACGGATTGCTCCTTGGCGTTCCCCGGGGCGGGTACCCGGTCGAAAATCGGCTGATCCATGTAGCCTCCTTCATCGTCGCCGGCATCGTGAGGAGAGGGATGCCAGGCAGACACCAAAAACCCAGACTGCATATATTGAGCAGGGGTTCCGTGGCCAGGCTGCTCTTTTGCATCCGCAAGAAAGTGAGCTTTCATCGCGGTGTCAGCAATGCCCCGGCCTAGAGCTGATAAAAAAGAAAGAAGGCTGAGGGAACTTCAGTTAGGGCAGGCCACATGGGGGCGGAAACTAATGCACCTCAGCACCAATGATCGTGCCGCACGGAAATCACCTTCCTGTTTCTCTTTTACGAGGCTCCGTTCGTAGACCTCGAAGGAATCAAACCCTGCCAAGCTAGCGCGGGTGCCAAACTTTAGTGCAACGTTTGTCTTGTGTTCATGTTCTTGGTGTTGGGCTGGACGACACAGACACAGCCTTGGGATATTTGCAGCAGCGACCAAAATTAACTTCGCATGTTCGCTATTAGAGAGTGAGTGGTCGATCTTCGAAGCGAAGTGATGACGTCGACTTGCTGTGCTTCGCCCGCTCAGCCCTTCGCCTTTTGTTCGGCGGATGCGACGACGAATGTGCAATCATCTGAGTTGCGAAGGATGTATATGGCTGCCTGTTGGTCATGTAAGCTCGGGTGTGAAGACCCACTGCGTCGGAAGAAACCCCGCCACCAGAAATAGTCGCGTAGAGCGGACCACGCAGAAACTAGGAAGATGGCGCAAAACATAAGAAAGCTGGCCAAGACATTGATAAGAAAACTTGAATTGGGCTGAACGGTCGTCCGAACACCTCGCGGGCCGGAGCAGCAAATTTCGGGGGGCGGGAGCACTCTGGGAGCATCGAGCCCCATTCGGACCGAACTCCGATATGTGCCCCATTAAATACCGAAAGCCGGAGTCGGCCCTTGTCTGGGCCGCTCCGGAAACAAAACAATTCACCGGAACCAATTTTCATTGTGATTGATCGTCCTCTCATTGAGTTTAAACATCATTATACGACAATTGAAAGTCATGAAAAAACAAAAACACCAAAGATGCCAGGCGCCGCATGAGGGTATACCAAAAGCCCCCTACTCCGATGAGCCCAGCCTACCAGTCCATCCCGGCCGCCAACGCCAAATATTTCGTGACATGAACCTTCCCGGAAAATCGAGCCTCCTTTTTTTCTTGCTCTATCCCGACTCCGTGTGTCGCAAATGCATCCAACCGTTGAATCATCGTGAATAACTCGAAATATGCTCCCAAAGGAGTCTATATGCGAAATGTGTTGAACCGAGAATGCAAATCAGAATATCAACTTAGGCGAGGGTGGCAATTTCAGCAGCACCATCGCCTTCTTTCGTCGTTGTGTCGACGCCAGTCGCGGCCCAGTTCATAGCATCGTTCATGCTGTCCTCGCCAAAGACGTTGGCCATGAAGCCTTCGTCAGAGTTGTTCACGCCCTCGGGCGGGAACTGAAGCCACTGATCGACATCAAACTCAGTGCCGGTGACGGCGTTCCAGTCAATTTCCTCCTGATTTTGGAGGAATTCCAGGTCAAGTGGGCCAGGCTCCTCGGAGCTTCCACTGGCGCTTGGGGTCAAGCCGCCCATGGCAGATTCATTCTCGGTATGCGGCGGGCTAGTGGCCGACAAGTCCAGGGCGGCCGCATTGATGGTCTGGGGGAGGAAGTCACGCTGCGGGTTAGGCTTCGCAGCGAACATGGTCTCGCCAGAAGTCATGTAGGGCAGGTTGTCAGGCGGGGGAGTCTGCGCTCCGAAGGTGGGATCGGCAAGCTTGAGGTTCTGCGCCGTCATGGCTGCGGTTGGCTGCTGAAGGTTTATGTCAATAGCAGCCTTGCGCAGGGCAGCATCGAGAAAGCCCGTGGCGTAGTCGGCGGCGGCGTAGATCTCGCGCAACTTCTCCATTACACGCATGCACTGACGGAAGCCACGAGTGGCGCGATCCCTGGATTGGGACACAGGGTTCTTCATTTCCAGAAGATGGATAATCATGGCTGGCAAAATGACCGTCACACCGGTGGTGGGCAGATACTTCTCGAGGCGCAACTGGTGAAGCTCAGCCGCCATGCGCGTGACATGCATCGCTGCATCTCGGACACGCAACCGAGACATTTCTTGCACTTGACGAGAAGTCGTCGGGGCGTGAACCGGAGAAGAGGGCAAGAACTGCGGACGGTGCAGAGCTGAGATGGTGGTGAAGTAGACCATGTGAAGAAGTGTGCGCTGAACGGCAACGGTCGAGCGGCCGTTCTTGACGTCCAACGGAGTCAGGGGCCTGTACTGGCAGATAGGGGGGAGAGTTTCCGCCCAGGCCATGAGCTCCAAGTCGACCGATGTCACACTCTCCACATTGTCCAACTTCTTGTTGGGGAACAGCATCATGGTGCTGTTGACAGTGTTCTCTGGGCGCATCTTGTCCCTGATCAGAACAGAGTACTGAGCCTTGAGCATGTGGCTTATGCAGATGCAAAGCTGGGCCTTGGAAATGCAGAGAGCGGCAAGCTCCTTCTGCATGGCTACATCGCGAAGCAGGGTGCACTCGGTGGGAATGACCGTGTTGTCCTCAGGCAGAACCTCGAGCTCGAAGTCAGCCTCCTGAAGCATCGGCACGTCGAAGTCTTCGTCCTTGATGCGAGTGGGTCGGCGCATGCCCAGAGCAATGAGGCGGTCCCGCATGAAACAAGACCACCAGATGCGCTTCCACAGTTTCTGCTTGCGAGGCGGCATGCTGGTAGCAGCCGGATCGCGGTGGAGGCCAATGGTGTGGGCCAGCGAAATTGCAACACCCATCCAGTGCCATGTGTCCTTTTGGTCGTCAGGAGTCTCGTACCAGTACGTCATCAAGAGAAGAGCCTGGACGAGGACGAGGCGATCCGACTCGTAGTCGAAGTCGTAGAGGAGCTGCAACAAGACAACGTTTAGCATGTGAAGATTGTGAAAGCGTGGGACCCCTGTCCCGCTAGCGCGGTGTCAAAGGAACGGAGGTTCAGAGAAGGGGTCCACTCACCCTCGTCTTTTGAAAGAAGGCCTTCCTTGCGGCCTTCCTGGTTGGGTAGCCAGCTTCACGGAGAACCTTCATGTCGACAAAGGCAGTGGCGGCAAACATGACAGCTTGGTACAAGAACAGACTGATCTGACCATTCAGGCCATCGTGAGCGTTGATGGTGGCGAGGAAATCGTACAGCTCCAGCAGAGGCATGTACGGATGAACGTATTCGACATAGGCCTGCAGCAGGGCGTTCTGCAACGGAAGGGCAGGCAGAGTCAAGGCCCCCTTGGCGTGGAGGTAGGTGACATCCTCTTGGGCGATCTTGGCGGGAAGTGGTTTCACGAAGGCCGGAAGCTGAGCGTGGAGGTCAGGCTCCTCGAGAGATGCGAGGAATTGACTCGTCCTGCCATCGCCACCAGCAACAGCGGCACCACCACCACTGCTGATGCCTCCAAAGAGAGAGGCCTGGGCAAGCAGGTTGGACAGCAAACGGCGAGAGTTGGAGTCTGCTGACGCCACGGCGGCAGCGGACTGCAGCTTGGTGAGCAAAGCTGCGCTGTCATTACGGTAGCCCGATCGTTGATCTAGATTTCACACAAGGTCCCGTGGTCAGCTTTGGTCTTGACCGCATTGGTAAGATTTGATATGATGATGATGATGATTGCCAGGATTGAGGTGGGATGGAAAAGTGCGACTGGCATGTGAATGTGGATTACATGTAAGAGGCTAAAGCGTGGAGGGACGGAGCCGGAGACGGCGGCGGGTGACGCTGGGGGAGGGGGGTGTAGATGGAACGAAACAAGACATGACTGGAGGAGGGTGGGAGAAGAGACGGGGGAGACGAGACGGGGGGAAAGGCGGAGAAAGTCCTGACGTGGAGGCCCAGGTCACGGGGTAAAAAAAGTCCAAGGCCGCCCCTCCACACTGGACTGGCCCCCCATTCCGTCGTCCCCTCCCCCAGTCCGAGCCCCGGATCTGGGAGCGATGGGCAAAACCAGGAACCGCACGAGGCACAGAGAAAAAAAATTGGTAAAGGTCTGAGCGACCAAAAAAAGCACAAACACGAACATGGAAGACGGAAATTGACAGGGGTTGGGGGTCATGCGGCGGCGGTGCAAAGCATAGCAGCTAGGAGGGAATAGCACGCTAAGAATGTTCCAGGACGGAAAAGAACAAAGTGACAGGAGGCAGAAACAGACAAGGCGCAAAAGAGTCGACTTACAGATCATGTGAGGAACATGGCCCTCGAGTCCGTCAGAAGAGCCGCCGGTTACCGACAGACCCCCAAGCACGCCTGGTCCTATGCCAGCTCCTCCAAGTCCAGCTCCAGCTCCAACTCCAACTCCAACTCCAGCCCCGGCGCCAATGCCGGGTGTCGCACCCATGCTCACACCGGCGGCGGCAGCAGCAACGGGATTCGCTGCAATTGATCCGTTGACCGAAACCACCGAGGCATTGCTGGGTCGGCGCAATTCCGCGCTGCTGTGGATGTTGATTGGGTTCGCGCCCTTGGAGCGCAATTGAGCCTCGGCTCCCACAACATGGTGCCCCGCCGTGCTGGCAGTCAAGAGATTCTTCCTACAACACGCCATCAGTTAGCAGGGGTCCTTCGAATTTGCCTCGCTGTGCTTCCCGTCCGTCTCCTTTCTCCAGAGTCCAGTGCCAGCTTCCCCAGGGGGAAATAACGTCCCGCATCTTCCCGCCCAACCCGCTTACAAGCGCCAAGCACCCCCAGATGAGGTCGTCGCCCCGTAGAGGCCCGACATGCGAATGCGCCTTCATGCGAAGCTGGCGGGGTGCCCCTGACCGGACTCGTCGGATGCCATGACAGAATGGAAATTGGTGATGCAGGAAGCAGACTGAAGGTCGGGGAAAGGCTGTAACTCACTTTCGTCGACGGCTCTCCTGGACAACGCACTCGACGTTGTCCCATCTGCAGTTGCCACAAGGCGCGCCCTCGACAACGTCGCAGCGCACCTTGCGCGCTCTGCAGCTCACGCAGGCGCGGGCAGCCCTGCGCTTCGTGATCTTGGCCGGCGGCGCTCCATCCTTGAGGTCCGCGGTGGACGAGGAGCGCTTCTTGCCCTGCTCGTGCTCTGACGACGTTTCGGCGCTGGACTCGTCGTTCTTCGCGTCAGTCGGGGGCGCCGGCTCATCGTCGACGGCCGCGGTCAAGGCCGACAGATCGGGAACTGGTTCGGTGGTGGGCGTCGCCTCGGGAGCGGCCGTGGGGGCGGTGATTGTCGTCGTTTCGATCGCCATCGTGTCGAGATAATCGGGCAGCCTCCCCTGTTAGAGACTGCTCACAATTTCAATGCCAATTGGCTCTGTAGTTAGAGTGTGGAAGCCGTCAAAACTGTGCGGCTGTGATCGCGACGGATGGTGGTTTCCTGAAGAAGTTCAATTCCAGGCGGTTCGGGTCGACGGAGGTCAAAAATGGGGCCCTGGATGGTTGTTTAGGTCGCGTGGTCCGGCTGGGCCGAGTCGTTTAATAGGATTGGAGGTGACTCGAAGACGTCAGAGCTTCGTCGTGTATGCGGAATCCAGGCGTCAAAGGCGAGGTTTGCGTCTGCAGCGGTCTGGATGATGGGGCGGCAGAAGCTCTTCTGGAAGAACAATAACGCAAACGGCAAAGTAACGAGGTGGAACGTTGGCGCGTTAGGATGAGCATTGAATGTTTCCAAGGTTGGTACTAGAGATTGGCAGGTGCAGTGCTAATGAAGCCGCGGGGAATGCTGAGGCGGATGAGTGGCCCTGGGTGTGCCTCTGGCGTTTAAGTTGTCTCGTGATGTTCTTGATCTTGTCTTGCAAGTGGCGGAGCAGTGCAGTGCAGTGTTGTGTTGTGTTGGTGCAATGTAGTGTAGTGTAGATTGCAGGTATGGGGGAGACTAATGTTGCCTCAACCTCGAATTGTTAAGGAGAGCCGGAGCTACGGTCAAGTGGAAGGGGAGAAGCGGGAATGTGGGGTTATAGGGTGCGAGGAGGGAAGGAGGAGGTATTATATGAATCAGATAGGATCAATCTTTTTGCAACAAAAAACAGAACCAGGCGCAGATGGACGGGACTTGGGGACTTGGTACAGATGCTGGGCCAGGACCCAGGACTCAGGACTCAGGCGCAGACGACGGAGCTTGACACTAGGAACGGACTCTCTTTCTTTCGTCTGGAATTCCCACGAGGCACGCCCCCCCGGCCCCGGCCCCTCCCCCCTCCTCCTCTTTTTTGGCCCTTTCACACTCCGATCCATTGACAAGACTGGGCCCACGACACGGCGAAGTGAACGCTAGGCCGAGCGGGCGCGGGACGGGAAACGAAGGCGAGGCCAGGGAAGAAGGAGAGGCAGCAAACTCCCTGTCGCCTGTCGCAGTGAGTATGGGCTGCTGCACCTTGCTACACCCGGAAAGGCCAGGGAAACAGGTGAAGAATCTGTCCCGTCACCACCACTACCCAGTATACATAAGGTAAGGTAAGGAAGGTAAGGTACCTTTCCGCAGTACTGAGGTAAGGGTAGGGTAATAATTAAAGCAGACCCAGGACTGGCACTCGACTGCGGAACCAGGAGCAAAGAAAAGAACCACACACGGCACACCTCACACTTCCTGGAAAGCACACACACATAACACACACACACACACACACACACACACATAATGCAGAATGGAAAGTCACACTCAGTGCCTTTTCATTGGCAGTGCAGGGGGGCCCAGAATCGATACGTATCCGAATTATGGGGAAACGAAGCTAACGTAAATGAGGTGCAAGAATGGAGAAAATGTGGATGGGTTAGTCAGGTAAAGTATGGGACTGGACACGACGTGGGCGCCGGCAGGGATCCTGGATGAGACGGACAGCAGCACACAGCACCCAGCACCCAGAAGTCAGAACCCAGACAGTCAAGACCAAGACAGTCACAGGTGTCTGACTACGCCGAGTGGGACCCTATGCCGCCTTGAAGGAAGGTCACTGACGACGTGGAGTGGTCACCTTAGGTATCGTTTACCTCAGCAGAGGTACTATGTCTCAATGTACTGCCGACCGCGACTTGTAGGGCGGCAACGTGGTACTCATGCTCAAAGGTACCTTGATAAGTGCTAGAGGCGCCGCATACTTGGAGGCCGTGTATGTTGGATATGGTCACGATGTGCAATGAGTGATTGAATGCGGACAAGGCATGCCGCAAAGCAAATTACAGATTTCTCAGACGCCGCCGCCGCAGCTCGACTGTTGTTTATTTTGCCCTTCCCGCCCTCACGGTTTGTTTCCTAATTACCATGCAGTACTGCGTACTGTCGACCTGACTGTGTCCTAGCGGCCGTTTACGATGCCGCCGCAGCTACCTCGACTACTTCGATTCGCCGCTGCACGCCCTGACCCTTCGAAGCTGTCAAAGTTGTCGTTGTCATCCAAACGGACATTAACTCATGTGCCCGTCTGCTGACCCTCGCACTGCTCCGAAGCGAGCACAGAGACCACGAGACGCAGGCTGCATCTTGCTGTTGTTGGACTTGGGCCGTCCGCGGATTGGCCAAGAAGCGTCGCCTCGAGATAAGGTACCTTGTCTGTCAATATCTGTACATCAGTTACACACTCACATTCACCTTCGTCTTGGCCGCAGGATTCCAGGCTTTGCTGGATGATGCGCATTCTTCAAGGTCAGCTCATGGGCGCCAGCTTTTGCTTTTCCTTAGGCCTTGGCCCTGGTGTTTGCGCCTCTTCCTCCGCCACCCAACTGTATCTGTATCCGTATCTTGTGTGTTCCATCCCATATGTCCAGAGGCCATCCCGTCCACCCATCCACACTTCCATCCATCCGGGCGGTCGGGCCAATCCGCGGCTTCCGTTTTATAAACCACGCACTCACAGAACTCTCCCAAGTTTCTGTCATTTTAAGGACGCAGTCTGACCTCATCTGGTTCCGCGACGTGCACATCACCAGACATCGTGACGGCAGCAGCGGTCGCGTCGTCGCATGTGAAGCCCATGCCGAGTACGGATATCCTGTGTGAAGTGAACATGTCGTAATGCAACTGCCACCATCCCTGCCCCCTTCAGCCAGCCAAGCTTGGATCATTGGGTTGGGGTCTCGATGACTGATGGAAGGGTGAGGGGTTGAACATGAGGGGCGCCCGCGTCTGCATCGTCCAATGTGGAGATGCCTGCTTCTTTGGTTCATTGCATCAGGGCATCATGGGTGCCGGTGTTGGAGCTGGAGCTGAGGCTGGAGGGGCTCTTCGTACATGGGAGGCAAGACATCCGCCATTTACGCCAGTTGTGCTCTGTAATGGGCTGTCACTCAACCTAGGAAGGAAGCCACACCGTGACTGCCGGCCGCCGAATCTCATCACCGTCATGGAAGGCAGACATCTCTCCCCGCCTTCCTGGAAAAGGAGGAGTCGACAGTCAATGAAGTTTCATCATGACAATCGGCAGGCCCCTTGCCAAGTTGCACTTAACACTTGCCGTTGCCCCTCCTCGGCCTCCCACGCCGCAATAAAGACTCCAGAGTCCCAGGACCGACACCTCAGCGGGCTTGCGGTTTGTGGCCTGGCACATGAGGCATTCCCTGATTTTCCCAGCCAGCCCGTCTGCACCGCACCTGCACGCGTGCACCCCGGCCGATCCTGCCCCCCTCGATCATCCCGGCCCCTCTTCCTCTTTGACGGGGAGCCCACCGCACTTGTTTCTCTATCTGATCAAGTTGACAACCAATGGTGCCTCCCGTCTGGAACAACAGACGCCGGACCACCAGCCTAGAGGGCGGCCTCTTTGTTGCTTGTCGTCTTCGTCTCTCCATGATACCATCATTTCAACCACGTCTGATGCGGCCCAAGACCGCTTTGCCGCATCGACGCTAGCGCCCTGCCCATGCCGCCAACAACCCAGCCTAGAATTTCTCCAGACCGGCGGCAAGTCGCAATACATCTGTTCCACGGACTGGACTGGCGGCTAGGCCACCAGCAGAACACCAGACCAATCTAATTCTTCACCGCAAACCTCGAATCCCTTCACCGTACCTTTGACCTGGAGGCTGGCCCCCGGCTACTGCCCCTCCGCGCGTACCGTGGTCCGTATCCGCGTCTGTCTCCTACCCACGACGGGACTCGATGGATGCTGCGATATTGTATCCATCGTCGCCATGTGTCAAGCGAGGTACCTTGCGCCCGGAAAAGAAAAGACACACAAGACTTGGCTTTTTGGAAACGAACCAGCAGGTTCAACAACCATCCATTCATCGGGCTCGTCCAGTCACGAATCTCTCCTCCGCAGCCTCCACTTGAACCCAAACCCAAGGCCCTTGCCCCCCATCCTCTCGCATCACGTTGCGGAGACGTCCAATGACACCTTGCAGCGAACTCGTTGGCTGACACCCCCAGAGGCTGGGCTAGGCTGGGCCACCTCACCACTCACCACTCGCCAGGGCACAGTCTTCACACCTTCAGTCCGATCCACCACTAACGAGTTATTATCACACGATGTGCTAAAGAATTTACTGCTCACCAGCCCAGCGCAGTCAGTCCCGCGCAGGCTCCAGGCTTCACCATGACTTGCATCAGCAACAGAAGAGCGGCAGAACCTTTAGTTACCTACCCAAGACGGGTCCAGTGCGTGCCAGCCTCGCGAGTCAGGGGCTCTCGAGTCAAGCCAGCCCCGGGGGCCGGTGTGGGCGTCGCCGTCCGGGTCTCAAGGCGCGGGCGGGCATCCAACCACAACTGGCTACATAATCCTTAGCCTATCGTAACCCTCATTTTCCACCCCCAGTGGCCCCCCAACTTTAAAGCATCACGAGCCTCTCTGCAATTTTCACACCTCATCTCAAACTGCACCCGTGCTATTGGGTCAATTGCGACTGCACTTAGTCACCCGCTACTTTGCACGTCGCGACCATCCCGGACCGTGTCCGCCGTGCATCCACGGACCGTGTCCGAAGGCGGTTTAAGGTCTTTTGTTTTTCCACCTTGACTCCTTTGAGCCTGCAATTCAGGGTCAGGTCGGGGACATGGGATTATCATTCAGTCGGTCAGTCATGTCAGCCAGGGCTGGTGTCTCATGGTTGTGGGAATCCACAATGAGAGGAATCACTCATCCATGATCCGTCACATAATACTTGGTGAAGTAAAATTGTCACCACCACTTCAATGCGACCACACGTTAAAGCCGATCGCAGCAGTGGGCTCGCGGTCTTGAATCGGCTTCTTACCTCCTGCACTTCAACGTACAACGCGCAACGCAGAACTGCACAGCACAGCACAGCACAGCACAGCACAGAACGGCGACATAGATGCACGCCCGTGTCGCTGTCGCCGTCGCTTTCGCTTGCTCAGGCGCCCATAATCCATCCATCAGGGTTTCGTCTCGTCGTCGTCTCGCCCGGCCGGTGACGAATCGACGAGCCCGCCACTCGTGGCCTTTAGTCCGAAGGACAACATGCACAATTCCCGATTCAATCGCTCCCGCAATCAAATCGAAGCCCCTGCACCTGCCAACAGCCAATCAAGCCGCGTTCCACACCTTGAGATATCTCCATTCGCCCAGCTGGATTCGGCAATAGTCGGGACTAGGCAGAGGATCACCCCTGCTCCTTTCTCACCTTGCTTCCTTCAGCCCTTGACACCACACATCCACACGGGACACGATCACGATCCTGTTTTCAGGTCCCAAGGGCAATGCGACAAGACGAGGCGGCCCATCAATACGCACACTTTGGCCTTTGGCACACCGCACACCGCACACAACGAGAGCGAGCGCAGTTTGGATGAAAGGGAAACACTGGTCGAATATCAAACCCAAAGCAGCCCAGACCGTCGGAGGGCGCAGAGTCTTGTTTGGTCAGCGGCTGACCCCTGCGTACAGTCGAAACCTTCTCCCGGCCGAAGAGTACCCTGGCGCCGACTCAACGGCACCTGCAGGTGTGCCTGCGGACGGAAATGTCAATCGATGGGTCAACAGCAGCCACAACAGACGGGCGGAAGAAGTACTTAGTACGTACAACCGTGCAATTCCCGTCCCTCCATCCCGGCCCACCCATCTCAATAAGCCATATCCTGACTTCGTCCAAACCTTGAGGGCAAAAAAGGGACCAACAGATGTAACGCATCAACATCAAACCCAAAAAGAAGAGGCCCAAACCACCCGTCACAATCAGAACAAGATCGGCATCGTGTTGCACCCTTGACGACTCAAGACTTCAACGGAGTCTAACTTCCAAGGACTTGGTGACCAGGCGGCCTTGTGCGTTGTCGTGTCCCTGCCGGGCCCTATTAATCACTTTGTCGCAGGTCCCAATATACGCATGTTCAGCTGGGAAGTCTGGGACCCAGAAGCCGAGCCCCGGCCAACCCACACCCAACGAAACGCACTCCCTTTGCTCCGATACAACATGCCGTGCCTGCGCCTGTCCTTGGTATGACGAATGCCGCTCTCCCATCCCATAGAGTTCCAGACAGCGCCTCCGTCCCAGCCGGGCAGTCCATCCCGACCGGTCGCCCGCCCACGGCGCACCGCCTGAAGTTACGGCCCTGCTTTTAAGCCTCACTCACCGCTCTTAAAATAGGTAATATTGCCGGTCAGTCTCGAATCCATGACTTCACAGCCCTTGCGACGACACAAACTCCAAGACTCGGCATCGTGAAGAATTGGAACGGCACTTGCCCTGATCATCGTCTGTAAAGTTCCGTGTGCCTCCAGCGGTCATCATGGCGAACGAGACCAACCGGGCCTAAGATCTGGGCTCCGCAGGCTTCCTCACCATTGCTCGCTAAAGAAAACCTGCGCCCGTAGAAGCTTGCCCTGGCGCGCAGGCACACGCACACGCACACGAAGACGTTGGGTTGTAAATAAAACGAGGGCAAACCAGGGGTCTCCGCTTTCCATCGCTTTCCCGTGGGACCGACCACCCCCCACACAAGTGGAGGACGCCATTGGGAAACGAAGCAGCCTTCCGTCCAATGGCGACGACGCCAGCCGATGTGGAGTCGGCTCCGAAAAGAGAAGGCGAGGGAACCCCACACGCTGCGCCGTCCGCCGCGTGGTGGGGTCGCCGACCTTCTCCGATTCTCCTGTCCGAATTCGCCCTTGCTTGCAGCTCCTTCAGCCCGCAGAGTCGAGTTCAGCGGCAGCAGTACAAAGTACACACGAGTTTTATCCGTGTCTAGCACGCCGACGCTGTCCCTTTCAGACCAAACGAAACTGCTATGGAGTAGATTAGACCAGAACGAAAAAGAACCCACCTCCCTCTTTTGTTACCTAACCAAAGCTGTGCAGCTCGACTCCACCAACAAACCGGTGCGACGACATGCTGCAATCCACCCCGGCACGAACTCCACGGGGCTCCTTTTCCATTGCCAAACCAAGGCAAATCGTTGTGCCAGTCAGGGGGAGGGGGAGAGCGAGCGAGAGCGGGGGTGGAGGGGGGGGCGGGCTACCTTAGCTAGCAGCAGCTATTGTTTGACAAGTCAAAAAACAGCAACATCCAGATAACGGGACTTTCCCGCTCGCTGCTTGATGCCGGACTGTCTCCGCCCGCTGCTTACAATCAACAAAATGCCTGCATTTCCAGTGGCTCCCCTCGTTCTGTTCTGCAAGGGGGGGCGTGTGAACCTTTAGACGGGCGGACCAAGACTGTAGCGGACGCGAACACATCCTCTCGCACACACATATATCCACACACACACATACATACCACAAACGCGCGCCAAATGGACGGGGAGCAGGAGGAGGGGTTTTTTTCTGTGGGTGGCCTCTTTTTTATTATTCCCCCCCGCCGTCAGTGATTGCTGCCCGCCCGCTTTGCCACTGCCTAACCCTTTTCTCCATGGGGATTTCTCCACGATCGTCTTTGCTTGGCTCCCGATGACACACTAGCTCGACCGTTGTACGGTCGCCAGTTTTTTTTTGTTGCCTGTCTTCCGTGTACTGCGTAGTGTAGTAGTAGTAGTAGTGTACAACTTCGCATGAAACCCGCCCGCATAGCCCATGACAGCCAGCCAGCCAATCAACGCTCAACAACTTTTGTATTGACACTATCGTGATATCTCTCCATTCCGTTCATGCCATATCAACCAAGACAGGTAGGTAACTTTACGGGGCCTCCTCGCATTTGAGTAAACACACACCCCCTTCTGAATCATCTCACTTGCCGTCCTCCTTCCCCGTGTCTGCCGCGGGAGTCGCGTCGTTGGCCTTGTCCAACTTGGCCAACGCCTTCGCATCCAACCCGCTGTACCATTGCTTGAGCAGAGCCGCATGCGACGTCTCCTGCTTCGAGAGCTCCACCGGCGGCCCGCGGATCTGCGGTAGGTCATCCTGACTGTCGCGCTCAAACACCGCCCAGCTCGAGCCGTCGTTGGCCCGGAGCCCAAACCCCCGGCCCGTCATCGACGTGATGCTAAAGTGCCGGAGGAGGACCGCGTCGCCCGGGTGTACGACGGGCAGCGCCGCCCTGTGCGGGCGGAAGATGTGCACAGGCACCGTCTGCGTGGGCGCGACGGAGTGATCCGTGATGTTGAACGCCAGCATGATGCCTCGCGGTCCACCCTTGGCCCGCTTAGCCTCGGGAGGCTCTGTCGTCGCAATCGCCAGCACGTCCACCGCCCTACCCGGGTGGTTGCGGAGCACCTTTAGTGATATGCAGTCGGGCACGTCTTGTAGCGACTTTGTAAGCTGCGACTTCAACGAGGCGGTGGTGGTGGTGGAGGCGTCACCTGCCGGGGTTGCGGGTGCCTCTTTCTCTTTCGCTGCTGCTCGCGATGGTGACTTGATCGCGGCCCTGGCGAGCTGCACGCCTTCGTCGTCTTCATCGTCTGGCGAGTCACTTCTGAGAGCGAGACTATGCGACCTGGCTCGGGAGGTAACACGAGTGCTGTCAGGGGTCGTGCGATCTGATAGGCGCGTCGAACGTCGCGATGCGATTGATGCACGGGCCAGCTTGACGCTAGGATCAAGATCCTTGTTATCTGACTTGTTTCTTCGGTGTCCGCGCCCTCGCCTCGGATTTGGCTGGGCGGTGTTGCTCTCCTCCGCGAGATCCTCGGCGATAAGAGATGAATGCGCTTCCGACGGTTGCGCCGAGGAGTCTCGGATTTGAGATGCGTCTTCGTTGATAGGTGAAGCTGCGTCGCCAGGGTTCTCCGGATTTTCCACAGTCGCCGTTAGAGTCTCCTCTTCTACCCGCCTCTTGCTGGTGGAATCTGGGGAAGGTCTGTCGGCGACAAGTTCTTCCGTGTCCTGAGTATCGACCACTGATTGGGAGACAAATGACTCCGTCACCTGCGTTTCTCTGGGTGTTGGCAGTTGAACCAGCGAGACATCATTATCCTCATCGTGATCTTCACTTGCTCGAGGATCTTGCGTCTCGGCCGATACAACCTCCTCAGGTTGCGATTGAGCCTGAGTTGGAGGCGGAGAGGCCATCTCAGCTTGTCCGGTTTGGGCCTCGTCTACGTCCATTGCATCTTCGGACTGATGCTGGCGTGATTCTTGATCTTTTGGCGACGCAGAGACAAGAATCTCGGTGGAGACCTCGACCTGCAGTTTCTCCTTCACCTGCAGCTCTGGCGAGCCTCTGGGTGAAGCGTCTTCGTCCATCTCATCGTCAATTCGCGAGGTCTCGTCGAGCTCAGTTGCTTCGGCTTCTAGTGTGATGATCGTCTGCGAGTGGATTTCTGCCATGGTCTCGTCCTCGAGCTGACTTTGGATGAGCTGCTCTTGGTCCATCTCCTCGTCTAGCAGAGACTCATCGGCCTCTGCGACGTCCATCTCGGACTCTTCAGGTCCTCCTCTAGCGACCTCGTCGACAGGCTTTTCGTCTGCGTCCGCCATGTTAATGTCCATCGCTTCAGCAGCACCCCTGTCGGCAGGTTCCAGATCTACCTCAGCAGCACCCGTTTCTTCGGGTGCATCTCTGACCTCTTCCGTCTGAACAGTGGTTTCCACCTGGACTTTAGTAACTTCGATGTTCGTAGGTTCGCTCACGGCTGCGGGATCCGATGTTTCTTCGCTTCGGGTCTCGTCGGCTGCAACTGTCTTGACCGCTGGCTCATCCGTTGTCTCTTGATCGTGGCGCGCTTCTTCGGCCGCAATTTCCTCCTCTAACTCGTGCTCGAGCTCCGCCTCCAGCATCTCGGAATCGTCTCGGGAGACCGGTCGAGGGCTACTATGCTTAGCATGTTCTGCTATATGCGGTATTTTAATAGGGCTCATTGTCTCGAAGTCGTCGCCGACGGTGGCCGTCGTTATGTCTGCAGAGTCGCTAACGGCAGCTTGAGGTGAAGACGTATTGACTTCTGACGAAGTTTCAGGTGCGCCTCTGGATTCGCGAGGTCTGGGTGTTGGAGTACCGACATTCGGCTCTTGGTCTGATTCGTCCTCCCCTTCACTCTCTTCGTCGGATATCACGGGTGATGAAATTTGGTGATTCTGACGAAGATTTTCCTTGTCGCTCTCCTCTTCGTCCTCCGGCGCGTCCTCGTCGTCGGATGATCCATCATATTGTGGTACTTGTTGTGGTTGTGCTGCTGGAGCCGCAGGTGGAGGCTCATCGTCATCATCTTCTGAGTCTGACAACAAGCTGATCACTTGGGGGGCGGCCCTTGAGGCAGGAGGAGGTTGATTCTCCTCATCCTCCTCTTCCTCATAATCTTCCTCCTCTTCGTACTCGTCGTACTCTCCGAGGTTTTCAGCGTCTTCGGCGTCTTCATCCACCTCATCGTCTTCGTTGGCCTGAACATCGCTGTCGTAAATCTCTTCCTCTTCTTCTCGGCCATAATCAGACTCAAGATCTGACCCATCGTCATCGTCTTGATTGTTGCTGAGATTGCGGTAGTTGGTAATGTCGTAGTCCCCGCCGGCGTCGTCCTCTTCGTTTTCAGCTTCGGCATCGCTGTCACCACTGCCACTGTCGCTGCCCTCACTGCTTTCTTGAGGGTCCTCCAATGCAGTGGCTGCTTTTTCCTCTGCCTTCTGTTCGATCGTCTCCCAGTGCCTCTCAGCATACGTCTTGGAGCCCACCTCTTCCTCAGGTCCGTCGTGGTTCTCCGACACCTGATCTTCTTCGACTCTAAGGGCGACCTGCTTGCCTTCCGGATCTTCGTGATGCTCGGCGGTCTGGCGCTCGTGGTCCTCACGCCAGCTATCGCTGGGGATGGCTTGTGTTCCAGCTTGGCCTTCTGTAGAAATTTCGGCCTTCGCCTCGGCATTGACCGATCTGAAGCCTGCTGTGGGTCCGTCCACTGGCCTCGTCGGCGATCTGGAGCGCTGCATCGACGTCATACCCCAAGGCACCTGTTGCGGTTCGGTAATCCCATCGATAAACTCGGTGTGATGCTCAGGCTCAGCCGGATGTCCCTGTGGCGTATGATGCTCCTCATAAGCTGGCATCGTCTCTGAAGCAGGCTGAGTAGTGGCAGCGAGGTGTGGATCGAAATGGTGCGGCTCGAGGAACGACGTGGGATATTGGCCATGAGTTTCAACGCCGTGCTCAAGTCCTGCTTCCGGATAGGAGTCCGAGTGCTCGTGAAATGGTTCATCGGCATGGTACTGCGGCTCCATGCCTGACGGATGGATCTCGTGGCTAAACACTGGACCGAGAGGTGGCTGATCAAAAGCCTGCGGGTAGTGCTCGTGGGCCGAAGTAAACATCGGTATCGGTGCAGTCTGCACAAAGCTGTCATGCAAATCCGATGGCATACCCAGATTCAGATCTGACTGTACGCCTGAATCAATCATAGTTGACTTTGAAGGTGTCTGCCAAAACTGTGAAGGGTCATGCCGAGCCTCTGCGGCGACTTGGACGTCTCTTGGAGGACTTGCGTCCAGCTCCATGGTTTGACAAGCTCCATCAACCATCTTCGGTCGGGAGGGCGTGGCTGTTGGCGTGGCTGTTGGCGTGGCTGCTGCTGGTTGTTCGTCCGCCATTGGTATGTCATCGTCATCCTCCTCGTCCCTGTCGTTTTCGCGGGCTTCCGGCTCAGGGCTGGGAGACTGACTTGCATATCTCCAGACTCCGCTGTATCTACCCGTCTTGGTCCGTTTCTTTGCCCGAGCCTTCGCTGAGATATCTTCTTCGAATATGTCCTGGCTGTCTGCAAACAGGGATCCGTACGACATCCTCGCGCGCTTCAGGAATGCGGGCGAAGCATACTCGTCCAAGCCTAGGCTCTGGTCGGCCGATCGCTTCGCAGAAACACTCCGCACGGGCGTTGCAATAAGAGGTTCTGGGCTCTTGGCGGGCTCTTTGAACGAATCGAGGACCGACGCGGGCAACTGTTCAGAATCAGGTTCGGGTTCGGGCTCGGCGGCTGGCTCGGGGGCGACAGGATGATCGATGTCGATGAGCTTGACTTCTTCCGAGTCGCTGATTTTCGCCTGGTAATTGTTAGATTAATGCAAAAACCTGTGCGATATCGTCGCTGTGTACCTGGAGCAGAAGCCGCTCTTTGAATTTCAACTGCCATCCTAGGCTTGTACCGGGTACGCGCGTTTTGGAATCATCCACAACCAACTCAACACCGTCCAAGCTGAGCGTCACCTCATCGCCGCTACCCAATCCAGCATCCTGTACGGACTTTGCGCTTGATCCACTGAATTCGACGCGCACCTGTCCCTTGGCGCGGCGCAATCGGAAGTCGGGTTCGGCGAGGAGGAAAGCGACTGTTTTGTTGATAATGCTGTACGGCCAGGTGATTGTCACAACGCCACGGACGACGCGCGATTTGGTATCCTGAATTTCGGGGCTCAATTGCGCGATGGGAGTGCCCTCGGCAGCTTGGAGCTGCGAGGGTAGCTGATCCTCAGACATCGCGTCATGAGGCTCGTCAAACCGAGATATGCGACGCGGGGTGACGCGCGGGTCAAAACAAGACAAGAAGTAATGAAGACGAATTCATCAACAAGAAATGATTGCGAAAAGAATCTGTAATTTATCGAGGCCAGAAAGAAGGTGGGTGAAGTTGGTTACTGAGGTCGACCTCGTGGTGCAGCATCACTTCGTGAGCATCTGTAGAAGAAAGCAACAAGGGAAGCTCCCGGCTGGAGGAGCTGCACCTGCACCAACGCTGCGTCAGGATCCACCAGGGGGCACGTGGCGGAAGGGGAAGGCGGTGTCGCGAACTTGCCGGGCAAAACAGGGAGTTTCTTATCGATAACAGGAGCGCAAGCGGCGGCGCCGGGCTGGCTTCCGAGCCCCCTGCAAGTCATGTGACTCTCTTGGATAGACCTTGTCAATGGCTGACATCCGACTTCTGAAGCGTTCTTCCGGGCCAGAATAGGCATGTTTTGCAAGAACGAATACATGCAATGTGTCTACACGTCAAAGCATCCAATTGCAACAAGCAGAGGCGTATTTCGCGAACCCGGATGCGATATCAAGCGAGGGGCATCTCCGTATCCGCCGGGGTCCACCACTCTGTCCGATTCCAGCCGATTGTGTGATTCTCCGCCGATATAACGCACTCCGACCTCGTGGGGCATGACATGTTGTCGCGTTGCTTTTAAACACGCCGCTGGCCATTATCCGTGCTTTATTCTAAGACAGGCAAGGTCTGCGCCCCCTTGCAAACCCGTCAAATATGGGCGCCGTTCCGTTCGACGTCAAGAAGATCGCCATCATCGGCGCCGGGCCCACCGGCCTGGCTGCCGCCCGGTACCTCGAGGCGCAAGGAAGCTTTGAGTCTATTGTCGTCTTTGAGCAGCAGGCCGAGGTCGGCGGCGTCTGGAACTACAGCGAGCATCCGACGACGTCTCTCCACGTCCCCCAGACGGATCCGTTTTGCCCCCAGGACCCTCCGATCCGGCCCAATCCCGATGAGCCGCCCGTGTTCCCCACGCCCATGTACGGGACGCTCCATGCCAACACCGTCAAGACGACGATGCTGTACAAGGACACGCCGTTCCCGGACGATGCATGGATCTTCCCTTCCAGGCAGGCCATCTACCAGTACCTTGTAAAGTACGCCGAGGACGTCCGCCATCTCATCAGGTTCTCTCACCAGGTCAAGGCACTCGACCTCCGGCAGGAGAACGGCCGGGATAAGTGGGACCTGGAAGCAGCATGCACCGTCACCGGCCGGACTTTCAGCAACACGTACGACGCCGTGGTCATAGCCAACGGACACTACGATGTACCCTACATCCCGGACGTGAAGGGCATTAAGGCCTATCATGAGGCTCACCCCCGAGCCATCCTGCACTCCAAGAATTACCGCGTGCCGGAGCAGTTTGCGGGCCAGCGGGTCATCGTAGTCGGCAACGGACCCTCGGGTCTCGACATCGCCCGCCAAATCAGCCCGCTCGCCGACAAGGTCTTTTTGTCAGTACACCATTCCACCCCACCAGACAAGGTGGACCATATCGGTGTGGTCGAAGTGCCCGCGATAGCAGAATATCTACCGGAGAAGAAGGCGGTCCGTTTCGAAGACGGGACAGTAGAGGAAGACATTTCCACGGTCATCTACTGCACTGGGTTTTTCTTCAGCTTTCCTTTCCTACCTGAGATCCTGAAGCCGCATCTTTTGTCAACCGGCAAGGGTGTCAGAGGTCTCTACCAACACCTCTTCCTCATCGACCATCCGACCCTGGCATTTGCGGGCCTGCTGGTCAAGACGGTTCCGTGGCCACTGACAGAAACACAAGCCGCTGTGCTGGGGGCGGTCTGGTCAAATAACCTGAGCATGCCGGCGGTCGAAGATCAGGTGGCCTGGGAACTTGCGCTGTTTGAGAAACGTGGGGACAAGAACCTCCACGTCCTCGTTGACGATGGCGACGACGGTCGTTTTCTGAACTCGCTGCACGACTGGGCGATAGAGTCGATAAACCTGGGCAAAGAGCCGCCGCATTGGGAAGACGAACAATTCTGGGAGCGCAGCATCTACTACTATGCAAAGCAAGAGTTTGAAAAGCGAGGAGGAACAGCAACCACCCTGGGAGAGCTTGGGTTCGTGTACCCGGGCAAGGGAAAGTGGAGGTTCCTGCCGTCTAAGCTGTAGATCTGTTTGTGTAGGTTGCATATCGTGCATAAGCATCGTGGATAGATCTAGATTCAGCACGCGATATCCAACATAAGTTAAACAACTCCATAATTCATTCTCACAAAAATGAGATATTTCGAGATTCCCCCCACGAGGCGAGTGGCGCAAGAGGAGCTTTCGGATCTTGATGGTGAGACGGTGGCACCTCCGGGACATGGCCTGTAACTGTAGTGACGATACGCAGTGAGAAAGGAAGAGACAAGCTCTCGTCCCCACGATGGATGATGGGATGGGTGTCAAACCCATGACAAGACAGCAGTCGTTTTTAGAAGCCGAGACTGGAGCTTGCCGAGAG
The DNA here is from genome assembly GCF_013390195.1 of Colletotrichum siamense. Taxonomy (NCBI): domain Eukaryota; kingdom Fungi; phylum Ascomycota; class Sordariomycetes; order Glomerellales; family Glomerellaceae; genus Colletotrichum; species Colletotrichum siamense. Next base: position 5,101,191 of record NW_023501016.1, on the reverse strand, counting down.
GGCCCTGGGCGGCCCCTCGTGTTCCAATCTAAAAAGCAGCAGGGTTGAGGTAACCGAATCTGTGGTAGTGGGACAAGGGAGCTCTCAGGCGAGATGGTCCCGAGCGCGTTTCCGGGCCAGCCAACGGCAGGCGACGAGGAATGTTTAATAACAGCGGGGGGACATATTTCATAGGGAAATGAGTAGAACCGACGAACGAGACGGAGAGCCAAACGCGGACGCCGTTCTTTGTCCGATGGTGTGTGATTGTCCGACTCAGCAGCAGGTCAAGCACGCGGCGATGCGTTCGTCGTCGGTCGTCCGTCACACAGAGCTCAGACAGGACGGGACGGGCAGGGCAAGCTCCAAGGCTGCTGGGATGGGCTGCAAATGTTTTGAAGGGCTTCCGGGTTGAGCTGCACGGCACGGCCAATGACATGGGAGCTCTGAGCTCTTTTGCTGGGCGAGCAATAGCAGGGCAGCTAAGGTCGCCGCAGTGGGGGGATGAGGATCGCCGGAAGCGATGGAAGCGGGCGAGGATTGGCTGGTGCTGGCGCGCGTTGGGCTAGGTTTGTTCGCAGTGGCTGATCGTTTATTTTTTCTTTTCTGTCTGGTCTCTGGTTGGCGTCACACTCTGACTCTGAGTCTCTGACTGCCCTGACCTTTGGCGTTGTCGTCTCTCTGCGCCAGCTCATGCAGCCACGAGCTGAGCTACCGGCCTTAGCTGCAAAGCTACCTGACAGCTATCAGAGCTCCATGTTTGGTTTGACGTCTTATTTGCCTGTGAAGGTCGCCGGTAGCGTTGGCCCATGTCACGGTGCCAAACACGCATGTCTGGCAGGTCAAAAGACCACCCGACAGCATCAGTGTCAACATCCGAGCGTCGAATGTCGTGCATGCCATCTCATCTCTTCTTCCTGGTGCAGTGGAGAGAACGCGGTCAGGGGAAGCGCGTCAAGAAAGAGGGCGACGGAGGATGAGCATCGACCGCAATGCGTCGACCTCAGTGTGCGCGCGGGATTGACTGAATTAAGAAGACCGGAATCCCAAGACAGCTGTCTAGGGATCCCAGACATTGGCCTCTTGTTGGTCTAGGCTGTGGGAGGAGGCTGGCAGACGGACTGCATCAAGCTTAGACAGGGACAACCCATCACATAATCACATTCCCAGCGGGCGGGCGGGCGATGAGGACGGAAAGGACGTCGAAATGCGGTCACCGTCTGCATTAACCAAGTAATAAGTGGCCATGCAGAATGCAGAATGCGCTGCAGCCGGCATCAGGGCATCAGGGCACTGAGGGCAGACCGACTCTTTTGCTGCTGCAGAATTGCCTTGCGCTGCACCTCGCCTCGCCTCGCCTCGCCTCTTTTCTCGCCTCACGTAATTGCCTTGGCCCGGATTCGATAGTCGCCGTCGCGGTGGTATTCTTAGCCTTCCATTGTTGGTTTCGCTGGCAAGTGAGGATCACTGCAGAACAGCTGCGGCCAGTGGCCTTCTTCCACGCCTGCAAAACGGGGACGGACTGGCGCAAGCGCTTGCATGACGGGGGCTGGGAGGCCTGTCAATTCAGAGGGCATCTCCACACGAACCGATCAAATCCAGGCGTCGCCCACACCACATCACACACTGATCTGGGACACTTGCTAGGTGCGTTCTGCTGGGTAAGGCCATTCCCTGCCTCGGGTACCTGACTTGCACTCTCGCAGCCCATTCCAACCCCCGTCCACCACGTCCCCATCCATCCTCCTTCTTGGACCGGGCATCCACCCATCCACCCATCCACCCATCCATCTTCTTGGATGCAGCGTCCGTCCACGTCCCTGGTCCCCATCCAGCTAACGCACCTTACATGCGCCAGCACCCAATATTCCATTTCCATTAATCCATACCAATTAATAAATCTCCTCTTTCTGTCTGGAACACGAAACCCTCTTTCTGGTCCCCTTTCACCTGCTTCACATCTCCCTCTTCCCTTTAACCCCCCATCCCAGGCCGTGTCGCGGGTGCATTAGCTTGCTCTCCTTCACCCGCCCAGGCGCGAAACATCCGTCTTGCCCGACTTCATTCACTCCTTCTTTCATAACCTACCGACCCTATCCTACCTACCCATCCCATCCCATCTACATACGAATCTCACCTCACCAGTCCCTCATTCTTTCTTTACCTCACCAATCCGACGTTGCCTGCCTCTCTTGTCCGTCCCTACTGCAATACCCTTATCCATCCCACCATTTCTTATTCTTCAGCAGCAACAACCAACCCTACTTAACCTTGCGCGCCCTTGCATCCCCCGGACACCGCGCCGCGACCCCGTTCCTTTTTCCATCGAAGCCACACCAGCAACACGGCTGCCAGTCGGAAACACCCTGCGACTACCCGAACGAACGACAGCTACTCCCGAAGGAACCAGATCCCACCTTGTGTGTGCGACAACCTGCCTCCTACGCAGCCGCGGATCGTCTCAGACCAAGTGCGCCGGACAACAGAGCTCGAAAGCAAGGGAAAGAAAGGCCTGGTCATTTCGGCTTCCTCGATTATGAGAACCGTCTACAAACACCGCCCATGATCCGCGATATGGCCATATTCACCGACGCACTCTTCGTCCCAGGCTCATAGAAGCGAGCCATGCCCGCTCCCCTCGACCTCGCAATCGCACGTTCGACAACAAATTCATACTAACAAACACACAATGACCGACCATCCCCAGCCCGTCACGCCTAGCCATGGCCACCAGCTGCGCCCCCCGAGGCGCCAGTACCGCCTGTCCGACGAGCAATCGCCCACACGAAACCGACCCAACGACGAATTGTTGAACCGCCTAACCCCCATGACCGCCGTCGAGATGCTTCAATCACCAAGCACCGAATTGAAACAGTGCCTTGACAACTGCACCGTTAGCGAGCAGGAATTCGCTATGCGCGCTGCCGTTGCGAGCCGCAAGATATACGAATGGCTCGAGGAGCTGTCCGACTGGCCCTGGCCCGAAGCCTCCGGCTCCGCAGGCTTCGAGATGCCAGACCCTCAGAGGCGGCAATCTTCAGACCAAGGAGACGACACGACCTCCCGAGATGATGCCGAATATATGGGGAGCTTACCTGCCGACGACGTCCTCCGGTACGAGGACAGGGTGGATGGCATTTCTCACGACATGGACGAGTTGCGTATCGAAGATATCAAAAGTCACGTCATGCACAGCCACATCATTCCCTTATCGAGACCCGGAACGCCAGTTTCAACAGATTCCCGATCTGTTTCTTCTCTGCTCGCGTACAACCGCATGGATGACTTGACGGCTCTTCTCACAGCAATAATCATTCAATCACTGCCGAATCTTTCCAAACTCTGTCGCCTGCTGAAGGTTTGGCACATCAGACTGTCCGTCCTTCGTCGCATACCTGCTTTGCTAGCTGGCATTGCAGAGGCAGAGTTCGCCCTCGAATCCGCGTGGGATGTGCTATCATCGCCAGCAAACACGCCGCCGGTGGAAGACGCGGCTGAAAATGACGAGTTGTCTCAGCTCAAGCAAGCTTACACCGTTGTGAAAGCAGTGCTGGAGAAGCAAATCACAAAGTCAGGGCGCAGCCTTGATTACATGCTCGACAGCTTGGAAGGGTTGCAAGATACCCTGCCAGATGACTGGCTTGATCGGATGGAGAAGATTGAGCGGAACTACGCGGAATGGGTTGCCGTCGGCGAACAAAAGATTCGGGAAGGAGAATGGGCCAAGCTCATGCGCCAGAAGGATTCTATCTCAACCACGCCAACTGAGCCGGCGAGTGTCTCAATCAAACAGCCGCCGGAGGTAACTACGAATGGGTCTGAACAGCAAGCTCAGAAAACATCCACCAAAGACACTGTTGAGAAGACCGCAAGCAACCCCCAAGTCAATGCTAGCTCTCTGCCAGTTGTTGCGGACGACCCGAGGACGGTCACTCTGCCTGTCGCCGTCAAGAGTGAGCCTTCAAAGACAGAACCAGTCACCGACAAGAGCGAGAGCAATTCCATCATTTTCCACGCCGACGCCACCCCTGAACAATCAGAGGGCTCCGACGAAGAAGCCCCTGAGGTGTCTCCTTCCCAGCTACAAGCACACAAGAAGGCGCACTCAACGACAACGGCAATTGGTCTTGATGGCTCCGCTGAGGCTTCCAAAGCCAAGCGAATGCCTCTGACCGAGATGCGCAATGAAGAGCACACCAAGAAGAGTGACACATCCAGCTCTCGGGAAGGCAAGGCGAAGGAGGAAATAGTCGTGCCAATCATCAGAGCTAGCCATGAGGACAACACTGGCGCGCCCTCGACTTCGGTCGACGACGAGGGTGTCGAGATTCTGTCGGACACACCCGAGAGCGAAGATGAGCTGGAGCTGCCGCCACTGATCCGTCCTGGTCGGCGCGGCAGCAACGCATCGCAATCATCCACCGTCCTTCATGGTCACACCAGTCTGCTGGCAGATGCCACGAGTGACGCCCCTGAAGTCTCAGCTTCGCCGCCTCTGCCGCGTCAGAAGGCTGTAGAGACCGCCCGTCAACAAGCTGCCACCACACGTTTCATGAGCATCAGTCCGCCCAGCTCACCCCCGTTCCGGCCCAGCTTCAGAGAGGATAGCGCCAGTCCAATGGTTGGTCCACATGGAGACGGCCTGCTGCCGGCGCTCCCTCTCGAGTCTTCCTTCTTGGATGACGAGTTCGACACGTCTTTCACAACCGTCCCTCCGCCTAGAGCACCCTCAGATATCAGGTCAGACGATTATCTTCGGCAGCAAATCAGTGACATTCTTGACTCGATTCCGGCCAACATCAAGCTGGCCTCGGGTCCTCCGAAAGTGAACCTGAACCCTCCGCCACCGGATCTGCCTGCGAGACGGCTTAAGAAGCCATCCAGAGAAACGATGAGAAGATCCGCTTCCGCCATGTCCGTGACATCACGGACCTCTTCGCGAGCCCCTACACCGTACTTGACACTTGCACCTGCCTACGCCAAGAACCCCAGACCGAGGCGCCCTCAGGGCCAGCAGGACATCAAGGTTTACCACCTTTCCCGATCTACCGGAGAGGCTCCTATCAAGTTGTTCATTCGCTGTGTCGGTGAGAACGGAGAGCGTGTCATGGTCCGTGTTGGTGGTGGATGGGCTGACCTTGGAGAGTATCTGAAGGAGTATGCTGCACACCATGGGCGCCGCTCTACAGGTGCGGACAAGGCCAAGGTCGAGGTTCGAGATATTCCCCGTCCGACAACGAGCCACAGCCGGGGGCCGACATCAAGTCCTCCGAGCCGGCCGGCTTCCGCTTTGGACATGTCTCCGATGACTCCGCTGCATGTGCGAAAGGCTAGGAAATCTTTTGGTGCGGCGGATCTCCCATCAAGTACATCTGTCCCAATGTACCTCCCCCAGACTCCAGCGGTGCCACCCATTCCAGACAAGTACACGCCGTCTTCAGAAGATTCCAACAGGTCACGGGCTAGCTCGCACGCCTGGGCCGAAGAGGACAGCTCCTTCCTGGGCCTTGCTGGTCCGACTGGTCGGAGAGTCGAGATGAGTGAGGAAAATCGCGCCTGGGTTGAGAGCGTCAAGGAGAAGGTTCGCCTCGCTAGCGGCGAGATGCGCAAGACCTCTGAGTTTGGCGACATGGGCAAAGTTGGGGGAACGAAACGGCTTTTCCGTAAAGGCTGAGTTCAGTCTTTGCAACCGGTGCAAACAATCAAACACGAACAGGCGTATGGGCATAGGCGACACTACCGCTGGAGCGAGACCGTCGACAGGATCATTTCTTTACAGGATGGAACAGGAGAGAGACTTGGGGTTAAGATGCTTTATGCATGAGCAAAGGGAGTTCTGGGAGCGTGTTGTTCATCCTCACGAGGCAAATCGTACCATGAAGGAACATTTCATTACATCATATCGAAGTTGGAACCTCACTGCAACGGCATAGCCTGGCTTTTTTCTTTTTCTTTCCCTCGCTCATCACCTACCTGCTCTCAAAGCACGCTGTTTTCTTGCTTTGTCATTCATACAAAATACCCCCTCGCATTCTCGGTGCATATTGCCAAACCGAGCGAGCCAGACAGTTCAAAAACAAATCATACCAAGTCCTACATTGAAATCGATGGTGACCCATGGTGATGAAGACCGGGAAGTGACATTTATAGCTGTTTCTATTAAAAGCTGCAGGCATGGGTGCCGCGGTCTTTCGATGTTCCGGTGAGAATGACGGGTTCGGACGTGGCAGAGATTGAAGACCACGAGGCCCTATAGATCGACAAGGCTTAGATTGGAATATGAGTACATCATTCCCCGGACTGCGGCCTCCGCGTGCCGGCAACCACATCCGTATCCCCCCGATGGCCAACCGGGCGCCGTACCCCGACGGCGCGGGGAGTCAGCCCGGGACCCCTATCTCGAGGAGGTAGAGACACAGGAGGGTGCAGCGGGAGAACGTTGGTCCCCCCCTCCCCTCCCCGTCCTCCCGTCCCTCCCCCCTGGCCTCCAATTTCGCGGTACACACACCCCCTCCCCATCCCACCCCGACCCAGCCCCCAACATGCGGAGGAAAACGGGCATGAGCATCTGCAGCCTTAGGAATCTCATCCCTGTGAGATTTGCATCCTGCGTCTGCGTCTGCTCTTCTCCCGTACCACCCACACAATCCACATCTCGCTTCTGTTTTTGGTGGTTCATTACGGAGACGGAGCTTATCTGGCCCTGTCAATGTACTGCGTACCACTCTTCCCCGCGTTGCGCCGATGGAGATGGTGGGGGGTGCGGTGTGGTGTGGTGTTGAGATGGGACAGGATGGGGTTTGCTTGTGTTTGTGTTGCCTACGGATACCTAACGTCGTGAGCGTGTTGGACGAACCGATGCCGAGGCGCTGGGGACTCGACCTTGCTTGCAGTACAGGGTGTCCGTGGATGAAATCCCGAGCCGGCGCCGACACGGGGGGGGTGGAGGTTGGTTGGTTGGTTTTCCCAGACTTTTCAACATTTCGTCTAGTCAGTCAAGTCACGATAAACTTCTTCTCACTGTTATGTTTTCTTTCATCCGGTGTCTTTTTGACGAACTCTCCCTGCCGGCTTGATTGTAATTGCACACGTTCTACAGTCACAAACAGATGGAGCAGCTGTTGAGCTGGACGAAAGACGAACGTCGCATCCCGGATGGATACCCAAGAAAACGCCGCTGGAGCTCCGTCCGACTTACCGAGGTGCCGAGTGACAACCTTATGGAGCCAAAGTCCGGGGAACCTATGCCGAGGGAACATGCAACCTAGCCCAGCCCACGCCCGCGTTCGTTGGGCGGCGTATGACGTTGATTGGATTGGCAAACATCCCCCCCGAGCTTGTTCGCTCTGCATCACGGTGTATGCATGTTCTGTTCTATCTAGACGTTGCGTCCCTGAGACGCCGCCGGTTCTCTAGCGCATGCCGCCTCTCCCGGGTTTTGCTCGTAAGTTGTCTCGGGGGGTTGTCAGGAGGGCGGGTAAAAGCCAATTATATTCCATTGTTTGGTGATTATGATTAGTTCGGCGTAAGTTTGGGGTCCCGGCCGGCTTGCTAAAAGCAAACAAACGTGGCATGCGCTCTTCTGCCTAGTCCGGTCTAGTCGCTGGGATGGGAGAAGCACGGTTGGTTGGTGGTTTGGTGTTTGTTTCCCTTCCTCCTCAACAGGTTCCGAGCTTCCCCAACACAGTTCAGCTGTCCCCAAGTTGGAGACGGGAGCTTTGGGAATTATTGGGGCGAGCTCATTCGTTTGGGGACGGGGGGGAGACTTTTGGCTCAGGTGGGGTTCCATTGCATGCGGGGAGAGCTCGCTTTTTGGGGATCTGGACGACATCCCGAGGATTTGGGGTCGGGGTTGACGTCGTCTGGGTTTCTTTACGATGAAGCTGTTCAAGCTGGTCGCCTAGGTATTGGCTGTAGCTGTGTTGAAGCTGTCCCCTGTGTTTTCAATCATGTAGCTGAGTGAAGCTGTTGCTGTAGTCACGTAGGGGCACATCGCGGACAAAACATTGACAGAGGTATTGAAATCTATTTTCTATGTCGCGTTTCCATTCAGCCTCGGAGACTCATTAGGAAGTATTAACGCGAGACCTGACCACCTCTCCCCTCTCTACGGGGCAGCTCAACTAAAAATGCCGGGAATCAAAAAGGTCCGAAGCGACCACGCGCTCGGTGTATCTGGTGGCATGCAGGGGGCGTTCTTCTGAAGAAAGCATTGTCGTCCTTTTCGGTGACGACGACGAAAATGGTTGTGTATCCCTTCGCTCAATTTTGGGGGATGGTGAAAACAAGGCCCCAAATGCCTACCCCAACGCCGGAATCAAAAATTCAACTCGCTGAGAAAAGCATCTCAGATATCCTGTCCTAGCCCTCTTTTGCGGTCCGTAAATGCAACTCAAAATGTTTTCCATCATCGTACGCGGTTTCTGCTTGGAAGCAGTGTGTGGGTTTCGGTTTAGATACGGCTCCTCTCGGAGAAGCTGACGGGGTCGTAGACGCGCTCCTTGATCCAGGCGTTGAGGGCGACATCACCCCACTCCTCCCACTCGACCCACTGGGACTCGGGAAGCTGGGAGACACCGGCTCTGCGGGCGGCCTTCATGACCTCGCGGGCGACGACCAAGCTGGCGTCACGCACGCGCTCAATGCGGGGGTAGATGAGACCCTTGTGGATCTCGTCGGCGTTCAGAGAGGCGGCAAGAGAAGCAGCAGAGGTGTAAACCATGTCGTCAGTGACCTTGGTGGCCTTGGCGAGAATGGCACCGAGACCAAGACCGGGGAAGACGTAGACGTTGTTGCCCTGGTTGGGGTGGTAGGTGATGGACTCGCCCTCCTTGGACTTGACGGTGACGGGGTTGAAGGGGGATCCAGAGGCGAAGAGAACGGTGCCGTCGGTCCACTGGATGGCCTGCTCGAAAGTGCACTCGGCCTTGGTGAGAGGGTTGCTGAGGGGGAAGAGGACGGGGCGGCGGCCGAGGCCTCCGGCATCGACGGAAGCCTTGAGGGCGCGGACAACGGACTCGGTGAAAACACCGAAGGTGGCAGTGAGACCGACCAAGGCGCTGGGCTTGACGTAGGCGATGACCTCCTCGAGAGTGCGGAACTGGTGGCCGTTGTTGTCAGTACGGGCAAAGTACTTCTTGTGCTCGGCGAGCTTGTCGCCACGATCCTTGGTGACGAGACCCTTAGTGTCGACCAGCCAGAACTTGTCCTTGGCGGCCTGCTCGCTGAGACCACGCTTGGTGTAGTACTCGACAAGCTGCTTGGCAACACCGACACCGGCAGAGCCAGCTCCCATGAAGACCAGGCGCTGCTCCTCAAGAGGGACACCAGAGAGCTCGACGGCGTTGATGTAACCGGCCAGGACGACGGCACCAGTTCCCTGGATGTCGTCGTTGAAGCAGCGGTACTTGTTGCGGTAGCGGTCAAGGTAGTTGAAGGCCTTCTCGGATTCGAAGTCCTCGAACTGGACGGTCATGTTGGGGTAGACCTCGGCAACAGCCTCCATGAACTCGTCCATGAAGGCCTGCTGCTCGGCAACGGAGACACGCTTAGAGCGGATGCCAAGGTAGAAGGGGTCCTTCAGGTTGTTCTCGTTGTTGGTTCCGGTGTCGAGGACAATGGGGAGAGTGTTCTCGGGGTGGATACCGGCAGCACCGGTGTAGAGGGCGAGCTTTCCGATCTTGAAGGCTGTTAGCTGCTTGTCACTTGGCTCATTGTTTGGCTGTAACTTACAGAAATACCAACACCGTTGACACCCAAGTCACCAAGACCCAGGATACGAGAGCCGTCAGTGACGACGCAAATCTCGGGGTTGGGGTAGGGCCAGTTGCGGAGCATGGTGCGGATGGACTTGCGCTGCTTGATGGAGATGTACAGAGCCTCGGGGCGGGTGTAGAGGGTAGAGTACTGCAGGCAGACGTCGCCAATGGTGGGGGTGTAGACCAAGGGCATGAGGTCGCGGATGTTGTCCATGAGCAGGCGGTAGAAGAGGTCAAAGTTCTGGGCCTTGAGCGATGACAGGTAAAGGTACTTGTCAACGGGCGTGGAGCGAGTGTTGATCATCTTCATCGCACGCGCGCATTGCGTCTGGAGGCTCTCCATGGTGTGGGGGATGAGACCGGTGAGGTTCTTGTTGATGCGCTCCTCGGGAGTGAAAGCGAGTCCTGATTCGACCATGGCGGTTAGCTTGGAGGAGTTGTGGATAGAGGACGAAGATATCCTGGGGTTGAGCAGAGGACGGCGGGGTTTAAGATATTGGAGAGAGGAGATGGGGAGACGACAAGAGCGTCCTGAAAGTGAGGAAGCCATGCGGGGGAGCTATTGCGAGGGTGTGAATGGCAAGAGGAAGAGGGGCAGAAAGTGGGAAGGGTAAATGAAGGGAGCAGCTTTATAGAGCAGCAGTGCAGAGTGAAGGGATACGGCATGTTGGGGAAGCCAGTGCGGTGCAGTGAGGTGCAGGTGCGCGGATGCAGTAGGTTCAGTGCGGGCAGTGAGTGGTATGTTGAAGCTCCCGTGCATGACGGTGTAAGTGGAGGTGTGGTGCGAGGGAAGGAAGTGATTGCCCATTGCCCTAGGGTAGGGTATGGATGAATCGTGTGCTGTTTTTTTCTCTCTTCTTCTCCGAGTCCAACTCACCTTTGTTCCAGAGAGGCTCCTTGAGAACCTGGTAGCCAACAGCCTGAGATCTGGGGAGAGGCTCGTTGTTGCGGTATTGCTGGACTTCGCCAAAGGTGTTCTGGGCGTAACCGCGGTGTTGGTCAAGGGAAGCCATTCTCATCTTCTCCTCGATAGCGTTGATGTCAACAGAAGACATTGGGTTGAAGTCCGTCATCCTGCGACTGGAAATGGACATGCGCTTGTTAGATATAGACGAGCGGGAAGAGCGGGCAGAGGCGACGGACGATGGCGAGGGCGAAGCGGACCGGGGCGTAGAGATGTCTGATGAGCTAGATGAGCTGAAAGGATACGACGCCATTGACATTACCGGCGCATGTGTCGGAGTGAGTGATGCGGAGAAGAAAGAGGAGGCGGAAGTGGGCGACGGGACGAGGCAATTAGTAGTTGTTGGAAGAGTGCGGCGAAGCAGCAGGCGGGAGGGATGAGGAGGAGTATGGATAGTGGTGTAATGGGACCGGCCGGAAGGGGAGGAGGTGGGAGGAATCTGACGAGGCAGACAAATTCTCGGAGAAGAGGTATGGCAACGACGAATCGCAGCAGGTGCAGGTGCAGGCGCAGGCGCGAGAGGAGGAGCAGGCGTTGGAGAGAGGGCGGTTGTTGCTGCTGGCTTCGGGCAAGGCGCAGGAGAGTAATTTAGAGTATGGTGAGAGCGTGGAGAATCGAGAGTCGCATTGGATGGACCAACAGAGGGGGAGGGCGTCGTGTTCCCTGCAACTGGGCCGTCGACGAGGAAAAGTCGGTTTAAAACCTTGTGAACTGGTCGGGTTCTAGATGGAGGCTTGCCCAGCCAGGTACCTCGACTTAGACCCATGTGTATGAAGGATCTGAGAATGAGAGGGAGAAGGGGGTTTCAAGGCAGTTTCAGGGACGAGGGCGGGCAGCGAGGGGCGCCGCCGGCAGAGAGCCACAAGTACCGGGTACTTTTGAGGTTGACCAAGAGGGCCTTAGTACGGGATACCAGGTAATAGACGGGAAACGGGCGGAGGAGGAACGAGAATTGGGAAGTGATGGGATGGACGGGATTGGGATGGGGGAGGGCGCACGTCGCACGCACAAGCGACAGGCGTGTGTTGACGAGATGGGATGGCGGAAGAAGCAGGGAGTGAGAACAGGGGGTGTGTGTCTCTTGGGGATGTCGAATCGAGGAACCTATTGGAGGTACGGAATCCGTCCAGAGGCACTCGGCAGAGTATGATGTGCTTCCAAGGTTTCTTGTTCCAGCAGGAAAAGATACCCAAGCCCCGAGAGACAAGACAGACAGCCCGCTGCTCAGTGCAAACGAACGAAGACTAACAGTGAAGTGAGTGAGCTTCGGGAACACAGAGGCAGGCCCAGGGTCTCGAAAGCTAAGGTAAGCGCAAAGAGAGTGTGGGTGGTGTGCGACGGACGTCGGATTGTGCAGCGCGGGAGAGCAATGCAGCCTGGGACGTGGGTGTGTGGGCGTGGGGCCGGGAGACCAGGGGTGTGGAAGAACGGGGGATGTGACGAGGGTCCTGGCCGGACCGGGGTCCAGTCCTTTAGAGTGGGTGGTCTTGAACGGGGGGTGTTGGAGCCCTGGAGAGGATGGGTGTGGAGGAGGGTGGGAGAAGACGGAAGCCAGACCCGATTCCAGGAATTGGCAATTTCTTTTTTCTCGCTGGTTAATGGCTGGTCGTGTTTTTTTCCCTATTCTTTGGTGCCCAATTCTGGCTGAATTTGGAGAAGGAGAATTTTGCGAAAAGTTTTTGGGGTAAGGTAACTTCAACACGGAGGTACTTTGGAGCTTGTACTTCGTTTGTGTACTTCCAGTCCAATACGTACTGCGTATTGTTGATGCCCGGGCGTGGATCAGGGGTGATGTGATGCTGAGGGGCGTCGGTGAGGTGACGGGATACGGTCGATGTGAGAATGTGGTGACGCCGGGACGGTGTTCCCGGTGCCGACGTTTAGTCCAGAAACTACGGATAGTATCCGTGGACGGCAAGGAGGCGATTCCAACACACTAGTCAACGGGCCATTAGTTTCGTTTAGTCCCAGAGAGTTTGCATTGATGGTCAGGCAGGTAAGGTAGCAGAGCACAGGTGATGATGATGTTAGTAGGTGCCCGTAGCTCGAAGCTTGCTTGCTTGCTAGCTTGCTTGCTTGCTTGCGTGTTGAGAAAGATGGGCGGCCCGTTTCCTCAGCTCACAATGGCGTAGATGATGCGTTGTCCATCGACGAACATCATTAGCGAAGCAACGGGGACCGACAGGAAAGCCAGAATAGAAACCAGTGGAGGCCAATTACTATCCAGTAGGCTGATTCACCCGGCCGGAGGCTGGACAGAAGACCGAAATGCAACGTGGCGGTCGGCAGACAACGGGCAGCCCGCGGTGCGCTAAGCTGAGTGCAACTTGTTGCAAGCAATAACACAGGGCAGGTTGGGGTTGTTGGGGGTCACGCCGTCACGGTGACCAAGGTGAGATTGGAGGCGAAAAAGTGAAAAGGGGGACTGCCTACCTGGGAAAGGGGAAGGGATCGGATTCGCAGACTGGCCGCCGGCCGGTGGAGCTGGAATCAGGCCGTGGAATGGAGATGGAAGTCCGTAAGACGCGGCGGGTACGGATGATGGGCTAGGGGAGGCGAGGCAATGCGATTCGATACGATGCGGCGTGCGTGAGCAGATGCCAGATGCAGATGATGCAGACCAGACCAGACCGGACCAGACCAGTGAGGTATTCGTTCGTATACTTGTTTCGGTGGAGCAGTGACTCCTGATGGGGTTTTGCTTGTTTCCGTATTTGATCAAAAGTTGATTCAATTGATTCGGGGTTTGTGATTGATGATATCCCGTCAGGTAAACGATGGCAGCGAAAAAACAAACCAAAAACCAAGACCATGCCTTGTACCATCACCACCACCACTGCTAGAAGACGAGGCCTTGCTATTTCTAGAGAGTCACCAGCGAGAAAAAAGACTCAAGAGTCATAATCGTCGGGACTCAGCTCCGGCCATCGGATCGGCGCCGCTGGTGGCCGCCGCCGTATATGTAAATTGCGCGGGTTGTCTGCGAATCAAAAGAAAGAAGCAGCACGAAAAAAGGAGGCATCGTGGCTGCTAATCGGCCCTTGGCCCCGTCAATTGTTTGCTTGCTGCTTGACTCACTCCACATTCTTTCCACTCGTCGCTCAGAATCCGTGGAGTACGTATCTTTTTTTTCTCTTTTTGTCCCCTTCTCGCTTTTATTCGACCCCTGCAGATCCCCTGCTGTCCCACCGATTTCTCCTGCCACGGTGAGATCCCGTGCAGCAAGTTCGCAAAAAAAAAAAAAAAGTTGCAAGAGTTGCAAAAGTCGGAACGGCCTCGGACGCTGTACGGATAGCTCCAGTCCTGCCTCCTGAGCTCCTCCAGCTGTCTCCATTACGTATTTGCGGCAATGGCAGCTGCATCCAAGCTTCATTCGTTCTCTGCCTTGGAAACACAGATGCAGGTGGTCATAACTGACATAAGGCAGTTGGTTGACTAGTAGTCACTGTTTGTTTACTTACGATGCAATGTGTAAGTACGAAGTAGCAAGTCCCCGTGCTGGAGGTAGGTCCGCGTTTTGTTGGGACGTCCGATCCCTCACCTTCTCCAACCGGTGAGAAGTGCGCGATGTCGGCCCAAACCTTGGGCAGTGACTGGAGGCAACATCCAAATGTGTCAACTGTCGGCACTTTCCCTTCCCAAAGTCGTCAGCCATGCAGCTCGCAGGCGCATCTCCTGTCCTGTCCCTCCAGCCCTGGACACCCTCGACCCTGTCTCGACCTGCATCTGCATCCGCATCCGCCCCCCGTAAAAAAAAAAAAAAAAAAAAAAAAAGGTACTTTGCACTTCACACCTTCACCCTTCACTCTCTCTCCACCACAAACGACATGCTCCAAATCCACTCTTTTCTTCCTCGTGAGGCGTTCCACAGTCCACCCACTCGTGACTCCGTCAACCACGAATATTCGCACATTCTCCATCGCCGGCCGGACAACTCGCCGACGCTAGCTGTTCCTGGCGCAGCCCCGTCCGGAACTCCTTCAACCTCGATTCTTGAATCCGCCGTCCGACGGTCCCCGGGTCGGAGCCCAACTTGGCTGAACCACTCTCGCACTCACCCACCTCACCTCCGTGCGCACACGACACTCGCAGCTGCCTTGCCTGACCAATGCCTTGCACGTCGCATTCCCCATCTGGCAATATGCCACTCTCGGCACGAAACACCAGATGAACGAAGCCTCGTCCGTGGCTGACACACCCGAACAGCGCATATCTGTGTGTCGCCGGTCATTTCATCTTGTGTGTCGCACTATTGCAAGGGAAAAAGCAACACGTCCGAGCCCAGCAGAGACAGCGGCAACAAGAGTTTAACAATCCCCAAAGGCTGCTATTGAAACGGCAATACCGCGCAGACAGGGCAAACCTTCAAGTCCCAGCCAATGACGGCCTTGGGATTTGTTGGCTGCTGCCCTCTTCAGGCTAGTTTCTGTCACAGCGTCCCGAACCGTTGTCCTCCAAAGGCCAGCCGTCGTCCGTGAGCAAATGTTGGAGACTCAGGACTGGGCTGCACACCGTCCACGTCCACGTCCACGTCCACGTCCACGTCCACGTCCACGGCGGCCTGTTGGGCCCGGGTCGGCCGTCGGAATCGTGATCCCTGTTTGCTTGGGGCATGGCGTATCACTCACTAATGCGACGGTGTGTGGTGCCTGCAGATACTTTCCCCCCCTTGGCATGTTCTTGGACGTCTTCTGGAATTTTTGACTGAACAATTTGGAGAAGCCCAGCCAGAATATAGACGACGCTCGCGAAATCCAAACCCTCGCGGCGGATACCCAAAGCATCCACCGACAAAAACGACTGCGACTGCGACCCCCATCGTTGCCTGCGGGATAGCGGGATAACGGCTCGTCAGACGATTTCCCAGCCCTGCTGGAAGCACAGGATACGTCACGGTGAAGATGGGATATCGATATCTCTCGGGCTTATTCCTCGGGGAACTCGTGTTGAGCACCCGATTTGGCGGCGTTTGCTGCCCACCATCTTGCCACCATCCCGTGAGCAAGGTGGACCGTAACCCCCAAATCTCGAGCTCCCCGTCTCTTCATCAAGATAAGGAAAAGAAAGGGACAGAAACCGCAAACAACGGCAGGTACTGCAAAGTACGAAGGACACACTGAGAAAGACACACGAGACATTTGCATGGGCAGCATGACTGCAACATGACTCTCCCTACAAGCCTCAAACTTGAGGCCCTCCCGACTTTGCCCGATGCCTCCACAGGGATTCCCGCTTAGCGGCAAGCCACAGCGATTCGGGTCCACAACGCACGCGCGCTGACGGCGGACCCCACCGGTACCGACTGCCAGGCCTGGCTCCAAAATTTTCAGCCCCCTGTCGCCCCCGACCCCCTGGTCCCGACCCCTGCCCGCCCGCCTGGCTCTCTGCCTTGCTCCGACCGGGCTCCCTCCTTGCCTCCCGACTTCACCTCCATCTGCCACCCCGTTTTCCAGCCCGTCCATCGCAGTCCGGATGAGGATCCTCTGCCAATTGAAACATGGACTTCCACGCGTCCAATGCTCATCACTCACTAGCATCCTCACCCTCACACACAACGCCCGCCCGCTCTCCACCCGTCTCAAACACGAACCCGCTGGGAAAATCACAGTTTCGAAAGGTTTGAAGCACCCAGAAGACGTTATGCTCACTTGTCGCTCTGGATCTCACTGGACGATACGGGTGCTCACCGTTGACGGGTCTTGAGATCGAAATTTCAGACGAAACCACGTTAAATGAACGTCCTTGTTGCACGCGCCTGCCGCCAACGTTCAAATGTCCACGGTACTTTTCGCACTTCATGGCGTTCGAGTGCCCGCCCTGGTCGCCCTCCAGTCCTTGCGCTTCCATCTCGAACCTATCTGAAGCTCTCTCCCTGCTGCCGACGGTCCATACCGACTTCCCAACGCCTCTTATCTCCATGTCTCTGATCGGTGCTGCATCGCCGATGGCGTAACTTGAAATACGCAATCAGGCAGATCCCTTCCCCCAGAAAAGGCAATTTACGGATAAATGTTGCGCAATTCTGCCATCGAATGTACAGACAGCTTCGACTCCTCATGAAAGCTTCTGGCCCTCACTTCGCCGCGCACGTTAAAAAACAGCCCGAGTTTGGCCCGCAAGAAGTCAGAAAAATCAGTTCAACTACTACCAAGCAGCAATTGCGAGGTTCAGACGATTCCGAGACACTGCGGTCGCAATCGCCTGGGCTTATCTTGATTCACCCCAGACTATCGCACGTGCTGAGACAACCTTCTTCACGTCCGCGATCCTGCCCTCGCCTTGGCAAACTTGGCGTCTGGATACCACCGCCAAGCTTCTTGTCAGCAACGATCAGACGCGTCAACCTTAACCCCTCCCACCAGGGACTCAACACTTTGTGTCGACTACCGCGCTCTCACTCACCGCTCTGGCCATGCCTGTGAGGTTTGTCTGTCCAGCTCAGCTCAGCTCAGCTGGTCGAGCACATGAGTCTTGCACTCAATATATATTACCTAACATTACATAATAGCTCTCAGCCTCTGCACATTCCGGTGCTTGCAAACACACTGCTTACAAAATCCGAGTGTTTCACCTCTTCTCTTGCAGGAGAAACACAGCCAGCATGTCTCGCCGTCGTGAGGTGAGAGTCCTAGCGGAGGAGCGGTTAAACGCCGGGATGCACATCGTGTTGCCAAATGGTCAGCCATCCCGCACCTTCTCCTCCAGCTCCTCCGCCTCCTCACCCTCCTCATCAAGTGCGTGGGAACGCGACCCAGACCGGTATCGCTAGCTCGCTCCACCAGCGGCTCTTTGGTGCTTGGAGCTAGAGCGTCAAACCGCCCCTCCCCGGCCCCGCATGGAGCTAACGACGGGGGCGTCGCTCCCCGCACGATGCAACCCTGGAGCTGTCACGTCTTCCGTATACCTCCGTTGGTCTCCGTAACTCGGAACCGGTCCCCCCCTCTGGCGCGCGCCAACCATTTTTTCACCACCACTCTCCGCGTGTCCTCCCTACGCCTACCCCAGTTTCGATTCTCGGGCACCAACGAGAGACTGCCAGATGCAAGATCAAGTCCAGATTGCTGCTCCTGATTGGGCCGCGCCTCTGACAAGCTCTTTCTCTGGGGAAGAACTTCGGACATTGCCCGAGTCCGCACCTCCATTGAAAATTGTCGATTTCTATGCTAGGTTGTCCGCCATCGTGACGGTTAGAGTTTTGTGCGTCCACAGCCTCGTCCAAGACTCCAGTTCCCCCACACCGCACCCTGACCACCACGACGATGTGCCCCACGAACTGTAGGGTAGACCCGGAGCCCCCTCCTCGGTCTCCCCGACTCTTCCCGGGTTCGCAAGAGGAGCTCCTCACGAGAGTTTTTGTCTTGACGGAGAGCATCGAGGTTGACAGATGCCCGCGTGTCGAGGGCCTCGACCCCTCAGTTGCGAGCCGTTTTACCCTGAGGGCAAGTAATTCGCAAACCCTGCAGATACCTCACAGAATCTGCAATTCTAAAATTGGCAGTCAGGCCCGTGAATTACAGATTTGGGATCCCATTCAGCTTGTTTCTCTATCGAGAAGGATTTGATATCACGGCAGCTGGTGTCAAAACTCTTCGGAAGCTGCAGCGATATCGGCCCTGCTGACAAGAAGACGCAAGAGAGAGCAAAAAGACAGCCTTTGCTGCAACTGCCTCGCTTTGCAGCTAAGCTCTTTGCTTACCCCAAAAGTGACTTACATGTGCTGCTCGTAAAGTGGCGTTCTTTGCACAACCGAGGCGTACACGCCGTTGGAGATTGAGGTGCCATCCCGAGGTGAAGAATTCACCATCTTTCTGATGAACAGCTCATCCGTTTGTGTTCGAAGCGCTCGTCATCACAAAAGAACTTGTGATATCAGCCCATCTCGAGATGAGCCAATGCTCCCTCGTGTTTTGCTTTACGTTCCGGCAGATTCCTCTATTGGTCAGCTCGTCTGCAGCTTCCGTTTCTGCAGACAGGCCGGAGAGCTTCTTCTTCTTTTTCAGGTTCTCTCATCACATGCTATGTTCAATTATGCAAGTAGCATGGTTGGGACGGCATGGTGAGTGTTGCGGAACAACACCACCACCCTTCTGGGGGAGATATCTCCAACAAGCTTTCGCCGGGGAGAGGTTGGACTTGTCGATGCAGCTACGCCCCCTCCCTCAGAGCCAGAAGAAACATCTGGGGTGCGAACATCAAGTTCGGCGTACCAATATCAAAGTATTGGCATCACCGTCTACAACCGAACTTCCCCCCATCTCACATGTTTGAAGTCAAATAAATGCTGGAGAAGGAGAGAGGTTCAGCTAAACACCATCTCAGCTGCAAGGACAGGGATCAGGTTTGCGGTTGGAGAAGGTTGGGGGGGATATCAACATCGAAACTTGCCGAGGGTCTCCCGACCGACGAGATGAGGGGTTCGGAAGGGAGCTGCCTCGGGATGTCTTTCGTCGACTTTCGCTGTTGTCGGTCGTCTTCGGTGAATCATGCCTCCTTTGACTTTCAGGCTTCATGTGAAGAAGCTTGAGCTGACGACGCTCGACGCGGGCTGGATACTTGGTTCTGAACTCACGTTGATTCTCGCGGCGACCACGCGTTCTAGTCCGTGAGACCCCGGATGCCGCCGGTGTGAATCGGTGCTCGGCGCCGGGTGGAACCCGTACCGGTTGAGGTTGCACTGCAGATTGGGGCCGGACTCGTCCTCCGATGACCCGATTTCCACTCGGCTTGCCTCCGTGACCAGTCCGGAAATCAGGTGTGTCCTGGGGATCGGTAGAGACCACAATGGTATCTTTTGACTAAAACGGATTTGCACCTATGAATCTCAAAACCTACGTGGCAACATAATGGGTGTCGTCAAGTCATCCGTCTTGTCCTGAACGCGCGGGGACCGTAGTGGCCATTTGAACCGTGGATTATTGCCTCCTCTGAGTGTTATCTTGTCTGCTAACATTGACTGGCCTTCATATCTGTGTTCGTCGAGATATCTGACACGAATGAGCCAGGACCTAGGAAAACTTGCTGCAGTTTAGAGAGATCACCAAGTTGGTCTGCTTCGTTCCTGGTAGCAAGCTAGGTGACGTGCTTCCATACATGTACGAGTCCCTCAATGTTGGATGGGCCGGTCATGTCGTTTCTCATATGTGACGTTCCACTTTACACGTGGACATCTTGGGGCTGCTTCTCAAAACCACGCCCTGTCCACGCAGCAAGACAAAGTCCACCAACGCCTCCATCACCTACTTGATGCTGTTAGGTTCCCAGGGCGACCGCAGGGATCTACCAAGGGTAGATCTTGAAGACAACAGTAATCCGCCATGGGTCCATTTCATCAAAAGCCTGGTGCCTTGAGTTCATGTGTGGTCTGATCCAGCTCGATGCTCGCCATATCGTCGTTTATTCAGAGAACCACAACCACAACCATGACGACTCCATCTCAAATTTCTTGAATGTGGATAAGGTGGCTCGCCATCGTTGTTGCAGCTCTCCGGGGACGTGGAAATGTTGGCACGTCCTATCGTCGTCTCGCTATCATTCAATATGCCAATTCACTATTCCCAGGCATTTTGCAGTGCCCCAGTTGCGAACCCATGAACCGACGTTCTGGTTGTCGTCATGGCTATCATGCCAGGACTCCACAGGTCTTCCTTGGCTGTGTTGGTTTCCCATGAGCCAGGTACGAGCGACGACCGTTGTTCGTGTCCTTCTTCCAAAAGTCGTTGGAAGAAACCCCTTGCCCATGCCTCGACTCTCGAGAAGCAATCACGAAATATCTACAAGCACAAATAGCCAGCTCCATAAATCGTTCTCCGTAGAGGACTATTCTCTCGAGGATAGACGAGACCAGTGATATATATCCTGAAAAGGGACTTCCATACACCGGCATGCTTTGGTCGCATTCTCCTCGTCATGTTCCTTCCTTCCGGAAGCTTCGTGTATTCGAGGGAGAATAAGTCCTCTCCCTGGAAGTTTGAATGTTTCGGCGTAGGCCTCTTCAGCAGCAAGAAGCGTCATGTATCCGAGATGGTCTTGAGTCCTGTCAGTCTTGGCCATCACATAGCCCGTCGTTAAGAGCAAACTATCAATCCATTTACGCTAGGTTCGAAGTAGATGCTCACATTGTGTGTGCTCAGCATCCGCGGCTCATCCGGCTGACGAGATGGTTTGCGTGGTACGTCATCGCGACGGCGCGTGACTTTAGACTAGGACACTGCCGCGTAGGAGGGAACAGCAGGACTGCTTTTTCATTGAATCTTTGAGGCGCCTTCGCTCGCAAATTCAATTTCGACTGAGGGGTGTCTCAGGCTCCGAGGAGAACAGCCAGATCTGATGCGCAGCCAGCCTTGTGAGAGCACCTTGACAGACAACCAGCACACGTTCTTTCTCGAGCGTGATGTTGGGCGGCATGATTCATCGTGGGTTTCCTTCTAACGACTTCGAGAGCACACCTGCCCACGAGCAGCATCGGTCAATGCATACAGGACACTAAAACTCAACAAGGCACCATCGTCTCCAGTCCCTATATTGGGTGGCCCCTCAGTAAACATCACCTGAGCTCAAACAGGTATCCAGAACGTCGGCTTGTGGACGGATGAGTTGAAGTGACGTTTGGTATGAATACCGGCAGAACTGAATGAGATGCGCCTGATGGAGGTTGAACTCGTCTGAAGAAGCTCATAAGCCTAACGGAATGCCATGGTTTGGCACAGAACGGTGACGTATGCGACCTGCACGAGTAGAAGGCTATGTTCACATGTTCCCAAAGCTGAGAGACGAAAAGGCACACGCCACACAGAATCATATGACCAGGCCCGAGTTTGTGAGCGGCGGTAGCCTTAGGACCTAAGAACTGGATTGGGAATGTCTTGATTCTCATGAATTATTATTAGATTTCATTTATATCTATGTTTTTGACATTTTGAAGTCGTGATGACGACCTGCTGTGTCTTCTCTTAGATGCTTTCAAGCAAATCTGCAAGAAGTGGCACTGTGTGAGGATATATATTTGCCTCTGTAGTCTGCCCTGTATAGGGACTTGATGTGCGCTTGGTCGGTTGAAAACCGTCCCTCACTCGAGCTCTGTGTCGGCGGGTGATGGTTTGAGGCCGGTTGCGTGACACCGACGATGTGTCGGATGCGTCGAGCAGAAGGCGCCGCTGAGTCTGGTTCAATGACTCGTTCCATTACTGCGACCTCGAGCGTTCAGACATCGCAGCTGGCGGCTGTGATAAAGTTCTGTCGGCGTCTGCCAAAGCCTTGCAGCTAATGGTTGACCATGTGACGCATCTGTATTCCTGCGCATGGGATTCAAGTGTCCCCCGAGGCAGTGTAAGCAGTCAAGCCACATGGCTGACTGAGTGGCTCATGCGGCTGAATGGCCGCAGTGGTTGAGACAAGACAGTGCGGGTCTTTGTCTGGGTATCATGGGTGTTGCTCAGCTGAGCCCCTCCGCCTAGAGGCCACATTTCGTACTCGGTGATAAAGATTCTCGCTTTTGCGATGTGTAAGGTTGTTCCCACACCTCATCTGTTTGTGTCGCCATGTGCTCCCCTCGTAGGCCGTATGGGATTCATCTCATACGACTGCGGCTCTGCACTCCGCCCTGTGGGTTTTGCCAATTTCATCATGTCGTGAAAGCTGCCAAGCACCTTATCCTCGCGCTCCCGCGTAAATGCATCTTGCCCGGGATGGTATGCTCCCAGGACCTTGGCTTCGTGTTCGTTCTCAAATGTGTCAGGGCCGTGCTGGTATGCTCCCAGCTCGGCCGTCGGCGCTCCCAACATCTTGGCCTCGTTCCGTGAGAAAGTGTCGGGCCCATGCTGATAAGCACTCAGCTCAACCTTTGGGGCTTCCGGGGCCTTTGCTGGCTGTTCATTCAGAGAAAGATCCGGGCCGTGGTGGAAGGTACCCAGCTCGTGTTGTCGCCGCACGATCTCTCGCTCCGCAGCCTCTAGTTCGTGTGGCTGAGGCATCGGCTCAAAATCCGCTAGATTAACTGTGGAACTGGTTTGGTTTTGGCTGGCGCCATAAACGTTTCGCTGTGCCGATGTGTTGGCTGCTCCAGGGGCGAATTCGGCAGCGGCCGTCGGATGGTCGAACTGATGACGGGGAACCGCAGGAGCGGTTGTGGTTGTTGGCCCTATTGATTGTCCGTAGAGCGAGGCGGATCCGCCCGTCGGAGCATTTCGCTGTCCATAGATCGAAGCGCCTGGTGTCTGACTGGTCGTCGGCGGAAGTCGTTGCCCATAAAGTGATGCGATCGGCCCGTCTCCGCCAGCAAAGTCTGATTGCTGCCCGCCATATGATCCCCCCGTGACTGGCGACGGCCCGCTCACATACGTTATATTCTGCTGTTCGGTGATAGTCATCGGCTGCCCGCCGGCGTAGACGGCAGCTTGCTGTCCCCCGATGGCCTGTTGTTGGTGATCCATATAATATCCACCCTGTTGACCGCCGGTCGCTTGCTGTCCCGGGGCGTAGTATCCGGATTGCTGCGGTTGCCCGTTGACGAAGGATGATGCTGGCGGCACGGAGACGGATGATGCTGGCTGCCATGCATTCAAGCTCGATACTCCTACGGTCGGGGAAACGCCATGTAATGAAGAAGGCGCGCTCTCGCCAGATTGTGAAATGCCTATTGAAGAACCTCGGTCGGGGTGCTCGCCGTTTTTCGCTTCGACTTCGCTGTATTTCGTTTTCGGTCGCTGGGATCGTCGCCACCAGAAGAATGCCACCGCCCCTATCAATCCCACGACGCTGAGCGCAACAGCGACGCCGATGCCCGCTCCGGCAGCGGTTGAAATCCCCTTGGACGGCGTACTGGTCGCGGTGGGCGTGCTCATCGCGTCGGCAGGGGACGCAGTCCCTGTTGTCGAAGATGTTTGTGTCGATCCTGTGGAGGTGGAAGTTGTGGTTGTTCGGGTGGTGGTAGTTGCAGAGGATGAAAGCGCAGCTGAGTTAGTGCTGACAGCAACGTTCTGCACCACCTGGTTAGCGGCTCCCGTTTCGATTGGTGCTCGGTTCCCGAGTCAAACTCACGCCAGAATAAATGGTAGAGTAGGCGCCGTCATTGACGGCGCTAACGCTTGACAAAACCCAATGTTGAGCAAGTTGATTTTCTGCGACACCCTCAGACCCGTCGATCTCGTTGGACATGAACAGGTTGTCTTTCGGGTGCACGTCCAGCACGTAGCTGGTCCCGTTCTTCACGTTGACAAACTTGAAGGTTCCCGACCCAAAGTCAGACACATCCCACAACTGAGCTTCGTCCGTCGAAGACTCCTTCATACAAGCAATGGTGTTCCCCGTGGCTGGTTCGCCCGAGTCGTAGCATGCGCTCAGCTGCGCCTTCACACCGGTCTGGTCGAGGCGCATGAGGTAGCGGCCTTTGACATCGCCATAGGGCTGGAACTGCCAGGCCGCTGTTCCACCTGTTATCGGATGGACTCTGAGACCATTGACCTCGGTGCGCAGCTGCAGGTTGAGGGCGAAGGGGCCGGTGCTGTTGTCGACGCGTGTTTCGGAGATGCGATACCACGCATTCGGGTCCAATGTCGCCATTTTCACCGTGCTCGGGCGCACGACTCACTCCTGTGTGGTGTGTTTGGGAATGAAGCTGTCGCAAGCAGCATGCCGCAAGCCGAGCCAGAGAGGAGGAAAGGAGCACGAGCAAGCACTCAAGGCGAGGAGACGACAGCCGGGTACCGTTGCAAGGTGGATGGGGAATGTTTTTGTCCGATCGACGGCCCACGAGTCCACGACGCATTGTTGCCCAGGGCCCGAGAAATGACATTTCCAGGATGCAGACAATGGCGGGCTGGCTGCAGCGGGCGAGCGGGCTGAGGTGCGGCGTGCCAACTTGCTGGCTGGCTGGGCTGCAGCAGCACCTCACCTCCTCCTCAGCCAGCTCACAGTTCCCGCACGCTGCCCACCTTCAGTGACCAGTGACCACCAGCTTCAGTCTTCAGTCACCACTTACCAAGGCGCCCTCGCTGCGTGGATAAGGACGAATTTGCCTGAAAGGATCGCCAAGACCAATCTAGGTACGGGGCGATGCAACCCTGGGGCCGTCATACAGCGCGTCTTCAGGGGCTAAGCTGAATGCAAATATCCAAAAAAGCGACAAACCTGCCGGGATCAGTGCCCCAACCCAGGGGCTTGGGGTCCGCAGTCTGCTGCTCTTTCGTGCCTTTCTCGACGCCCATTCGACAGATGCTGGGCCTCACTTTCACCAGCCCCCATCACGGCTCTCTGTCTCCCGCTCGACCCCAGACACCTTTGCGATTCCAGAGCGCCCGTAGCCTCGATCAGAGGACGCAGTGGTCGTCTATTGGTCCATTCGCCTTTTCGTGGCCCTATCGATTTAATCGCAGCGGCCGCTGAATTTTATGTCCGCATTACTTGGAAGCTGCATACGATGCAGCGCTTCGCTCGGCCAATGATGATGTCGTCTGCATATCGTTATTTCCGTGGATGAGCGCGAGACGATATGCTCAGGCAAGCGCTAGACTGCGCTGTGCATGTCTATATTTTCGTCTTGCTGCTTCTTTCTGAGTCTGCTCAGCCTGCGGGCGGGTGATATGCAGACGCAGACGCGGGGCTGATATCCTAAGCTTCAGAGGAAGCTCCAGCTGAGGGGCCGGCGAAAAAGGTGGAGAGTGGCGAGAAACAGAAAGAGGCGAAAAGGATCGACGGAATCCTTCTTTGCGTGATCGTGACCCAACAGTCCGGTCGCGAGTCCCGGAGGCGAGGTTGAAAGGAGACAGCCAAGGCGGACTGCGTGGGTTTTGTTCTCAACCCAGGCACTGGAAAAGGACTTTGGTTTCCGTCCCGTACTTAGCCGCCGTTAAATCTCCTAAACGGCTGCCTAGTCGAGAACCCCACGAAAATGTTCTGCATGCAAAGGCAGTGCTACCCAGCATCTTGTTGGGAGTGGCCCGCGTCCCTGGCGGTTTCCAAGGGCACTGTCATGTCACTTGCTGATCAGTCGCTCTTGTTGGTTCCTGCTTCGGCTCGCAACTGACTCTGAATCGTCATTTTTCGAGATTAGCTTTCCTTCGGACCAGGGGTATGGAGGGGTTGCATTCAGAATGCCGGACTTGCGTATGATGCGTATGATGTGATCGTTCCAGGAACAACAGTACGTTGCCGGCGGCACGATTTCTTCCTCATAAGTCGAGGAGTCCATCCTCCCTAGGCAATCAGGCGCTCTGGATGTCAACATAGCTATCACTGGTATTTGAGGTGATCGCAACTGTACCCATTTTCTGATGGAGTCGACAAAACGGTCAAGCTGCCATTATGGTTAGCCTCATATGCCAATGTAAGCTTCAGGAAAGGCCCAGGGCTCGATATCCCTGAACCCCTGTGCATCGCGATCCTACGAACCGTCCATCTGGTAAGCTGTGCCGCGAAAGTAGCGCATCATTAATCGACGAGTCGCGGAATGGAATGACAGTTTGAAGTCGTGATGCAGGTTGGACTGCGCGTCGTGAGAATAAGAAGTCGTCGATGCTTCTTTGCCTGGCAGGGCAGGCCTGGTGGAAGACACCGTGCACCAAAGCGTCTTTGGGCAAGAAAGCAGTGAGTTCGCACTGTGCCCCGGTCACCATTCCACTTTCCGTATCTGGAAGCAGGCACGGCCCGGACCCGGGGCTGCCCCGGGAGACTTCCAAGGGTCAGCAGCGTTTGTAAGTGTGCCTCGAATCAACATATTTATTTCCAAATTCATCACCTTGTTATTTTCTATGCTATGGTAATTCTAATTCTAATGTGGATGGCGCTGAAGGTCTACAGACTAGCGATACATGCTCAGCGAAAGGTTGCTCCCGGGTTTCACTTTCGAACGAAAGGCTCGTTTTCCCACTCCGTAGTCGGAGGGGTCTGAGAGAGCCTCCAAGAGCCACACTTGCCATTGCTGGCAACGAAAGCGCCATCAAAGTTGGCCCTGCGGCCGTAGCGAAGATCGCCAGGGTTGCCGCGGGTGTCGGTGGAAGGCCTGAAGGTAAAGCATGCGCCGCGGTAGTACAAGCTACCCGTGCAGCCGTTCTCCAGCTGGCACGAGACGCAGCAGGCGTAGGCCGAGTCGGCGTGGCGTCTCTCACGGGTGATGCTGTAATCGTTGGCCGCTTGAACGATGGGGCGTCTGCCAGGAACGTGCGAGACCAGGTTATCGGACTGGCAAGCTGCGTAAAGCGTCGCAGTCGGCATCGATGCAACAGTGACGGTCGACGTAGCGTACGTGGTGGTGGTTGTGGTGACCTGCGCAGGGACGGATGGGACACTCTGGCTAGGCGTCGGTGCGGTGACGAACGTCGTGAAGACGCCAGTGATGGTGTTGTCCACCGTGGTAGTGGTGTAGATGCGAATGACGCGCTCGCAGTGGACAACCTGAGGGAATAGGGGAGGGTCGGCGACAAGGGCAGCATTGTTGGCGTTAAGGCCAAGCACCAGAGGCTGCCTTACAGAACGCTCTTCGACGTGAGAAGAATCACCGCCAACATTCTGGGCACTGTCACGGACGAGGGCAGATGCGAGAGGTGTGAATCCTGCTGGTGCTGGCACAGTGGCGAAGGTGCCTGCAGTGATGCTGGTGATAGTTGTGAGAGTCAGGGTGCTCGTGATGGTAGCGGGACCTGTCTGGCCGGTAGGGGACACCCCGGTAGGAGTGATAGTTACTGTCACCTTGGATGGGGTGACGTAGTTGTAGTAGGTGACGGGCGTGGTGATGGAATAGATTCTGGAGAATGTCTCTACATTGGCGACTGACCTCGGGCCGAAGTCGGTGTAGCATCCATATTCGCCCTGGACAGTTGAAACGGAGCCAGCCGGGGTTGTGGTTGTGATGCTAGACGAAGTAGTGAGAGTAGATGAAGAAGTAGGACCAGAAGAGGTCGTGAGACCGGAAGTCGTAGGACCAGAGGAGGTCGTAGGAATAGAAGATGTAAGGACAGACGATGTTGTGAGAACAGATGATGTTGTGGGACCGGAAGAGGTCGTAGGAATAGAAGATGTAAGGACGGATGATGTCGTAGAGGTACTTGTCGTAAGAACAGATGAAGTCGTAGGGACTGATGAAGTCGTAGGGACTGATGAAGTCGTGGGAACAGATGAAGTTGTGGGGATAGATAATGTTGTGGGATTAGATGAGGTTGTAGGAACAGATGAAGAAGTAGGATCACTTGAAGTAGTAGGAACAGATGATGTCGTGGGGACTGGCGAGGTCGTAGGGACTGATGATGTTGAAAGAGCAGATGATGTCGTAGCAGCAGATGATGTCGTAGCAGTAGACGAAGTCGTAGGGGCAGCAGACGAAGTCGTAGGGGCAGCAGACGACGTGGGAGCAGACGACGTAGGAGCAGGCGATGTTGTAGCCGCGGACGACGTCGTGGCGGGATCAGACGAGGTGGTCAGAACCGAGGACGTCGTCGGAGCAGACGATGTTGTGATACCAACGGTTGTCGTAGAAATTACAGAAGAGGTTGTGAGGGCAGAAGAACTGGTAGGAACAGAGGAGGTCGTAGGAGCGGAAGAAGTCGTGGGGACAGAGGAAGAGGTTGTGGGTACAGAGGGATCCGTAGAGCTAGAGGAGCTCGTCAGAAGAGACGAAGAAGACGTGAGGCTAGAAGTGGTTGCTGGGCTGGAGGAAGTAGTGAGGACAGAGGAAGAAGTCGTAAGGCTCGACGAGGTTGTGGGGTTAGACGAGCTCGTCAGAACAGATGAAGAAGTCGTGGGGCTGGAAGAGGTTACGGGGTCAGAAGAAGTCGTCGAGCTAGACGGAGTAGTAGGGACAGGGGAGGATGTTGCGAGGCTCGACGAGGTTGTAGGGTTTGAGGACGTCGTAGGGACAGAAGAAGAAGTCGTGAGGCTCGACGAGGTTACGGGGTCGGAGGAGGTTGTCGAGCCGGAGGGGGTCGTGAGGATAGTGGAGGTTGTGAGGCTTAACGAGGTCACGGGGTCGGAGGAGGTTGATGAGCTAGAAAGAATTGTAAGGATAGAGGAAGATGTCTCGACGCTCGTCGATGAGGTTGCGGAATCGGAGGAAGTCGTTGAGCCAGATGGGGTCGTAAGGACAGAAGAAGAAGTCGTGAGGCTCTCCGACGAGGTCACGGGGTCGGAGGAAGTCGTGGAGCCAGAGGGAGTCGAAAGAATAGAGGACGAAGTCGTGAGATCAGAAGAGGTGGAGCTGACGGAAGAGCTCGTGAAAGTCGAAGAGCTCGAGGAGCTTGTGGAGATACCAGTGGTCTCTGTCACGGTGACGATAGTTTGTGTTGAAACAAAACTTCCTTGGACGAGCAGGATGGCAACCGCCAGTCCCGACCTCTTGCTGAAACCCATTTGGACTACGTGGATGAGAGATAAAACGAGTGCAGAGATGAGTCGAGCGTGCTCCAAAAAGTCACCCGGCATCTGGAAAGAATGAGATCAATCCTTATAAGACATTGGTGATGCCTCGGAAGAACCTTGATGACAGGGAAAAAGGTTCAGGTGGCTCGTCTAGAGTGCATGATTGTTGAGGCGCCAAACACGGCATGCAGATCCAGGAACATGAAATCAGTTGTTTGCAGCCGCCTTCGGTAGTTGAGATCAGTAATTGAGTTTGCAGAGACAGCAGCCATGTTCTTCCGTGGACGGCGCCAGGACAGATGAAGGATCTAGAGCGTCCAACAACTTCGCGTGCGTCGAAATTACCAACAGATCCAAAGCCTGTGATGGCCTGAAAGTCTTGTACCATAGGTAGGGCAAGCACATGTCTGATCTACAATGGCTGAGGTCGATGGCGAAGGTTTCAGGAGCCATGACGTTTGGATGGGAATATCTTTCGATGCCATAGATTTCCATGATCCGAAAATGTGGTCTTCACACGGCATTCTAGCCATCGCACCACCACCTTCGTCACTCATTTTGAGTCGCATTCTCGCGCTTTTTCATGTGACTGTCAGCTCAGATTGACTTTCCATGGTGGTTAGCTAGCAATCTGATCTCGGTTTTATAGCTTCAAAACCCCAGCTCAAGCCAGTTCAGTCTCTGTACATTCGTTTCGTGCAGCGCGTGGGCCAGTTGAGTAACAGAGCGGGAGGACAAATAGAGCGCATATTTCATATATGTCCAGAACTCCGCAAAATCAATTTATACTGATGGAGTGGTGTAACACAGCAGGACTTGGGAACATACTCAGATTGCGTATCTCGGGAGCGCTTGCTTCTGAGTGAAGTCTTCGCAAAGGAATTGCTAATGTATCTGACAACTGCAATGATCAGAACTGGACATTCACGTTTTCGGAATAAAAGAAACTGAAGTTGCCCTGCTATCTGGGCCTCTCTCGAATGATTGATCACAAGATTACATCACGACTAGTTCACACGCTTTGAAAGAATTCAAAGTGAAATGGAAACGATTTAGGAAAGCCTCATATTGGTCCGTCAATGAGTACACCGCCATCTACAGCAGTGGAACGTGAACAGAACAACCCGCTTCTTGGCTCCAAGGCAGTAGGTGTGTTGAGATTCAACTGGCACAAAATCAGCAATCTACTGAGGCCGGCCTCCAGCACGTATGCTGTGGTGACAAACTAGAACTGGGTCTGAGAAATCTCACAGTAGCTGTCATATTAGATAGCTACCCCGCATTCGTATGCACTGTCAAACGTCACAAAGGTCTTCCAGCAACACTATTCAAGCTTGGTCAAGCAGGATTCACGGCAAATGACAAAAATGGAAAAAAAGTTGAAGACAAATGCAAAAACAATGGACACTGTGGGAATTGAACCCACGACCTTTCACAATTGGCAGCGCGCAGAAGCGACGATGCGAAGCGAAAATCATACCCCTAGACCAAGCGCCCGTTGTTATTTAATCACAGCTGTTTTGGGTAATATGTAGCCTCACTACAGAGGGCCCCGCTCGGTTTCCGTCGCAGCCGTTGAGCTCCGCGCTTGTGGACCGATAGGGCGCGACGGGCCCGCAAGAACAGGGACACGAAGCTCCGCGCGGGTCCTTGTGCTGTTGGAATGACGGAAGCATGAAGAGGCACGGCAAGTTTGGGCCGTATGATGCCGTCTTCGATGGGCCCCGATTCCATTGCCTTCTGAAGGCCGACCCATCGATGGAATCATGATAACCTCAAGATGACGAAACTCCGAGCTGGAAGCCAGCGCCTGGCCGTAATCCGCACCAGGTCCGCAAGCTGCATCATCTGGCCGCGCAGAATGCCGACGGTCGCTAGACGGATGTGCCTCCGAGGACACAAAGGTGTGGTGCCGGCGCGAGCAGCCAGCACGCGCCAACAATCGCCGAAGCTCTACCCCTCATTGTACAACCCGACAGATCGCCGAGCCATCACCGTGGAGACAAGACACCTCTCGGGCTCGAAGCTTGACGACAAATCTCCGTACTAGCCACCCGAGGACGCATGAGTGCTGATTTGTGCATGGCCTGAGGGAGCTAGGACGCAGCTAGAAACGACCAGGCCCCTGGAAACCGACAGCCGGCCTCTCTTTTGCGCAGACACGCGGCGGATTGGGAGGACAGCGGCGTGCTCTTGATGCAGGAAGCTGGTGGTGTGTGTGATGGTAACAGACGATCAATTGGTAGCGGCGGATAACGATTGGATTGCATTTCTTGTATTAGGTGATGGGATCTGGCCGCGTTGGATGGAACAGCGGACGTATGATGCCAGGTTGGAAGGTCCATTTACCCCTCACTCTGACCTGCATCTGCCTCTGCTTAGCCACGATGGATGGACGGACGACATCTGCTGTTGATTGTCGATGGTCTTTCCTCGGGCGTGTCGTGTAGCCTTGTCGTGCGTTGCAAGGGTACGCGCCAGACGCCAATTGGGTGTTGCTTGGTATCTGGGTCGAGCGAGGTGGATGGCGGCCCTGGTCGCAGGGCAGACCAATGTTCCATGGCTGCAGACAACGTTGAAGTTGAAGATTTGCCGGGGACTGCGGCGTTTCATCGCCATGGGAGGTGCTGCCAACTGAAGCGGGCAGCTTGTTGCTCGGGTGGAGGGGACGAACCATGGCGGCTGGGCGAGCGACCAATGGGGGGAGCCGAGCAGATTACCCCACGCATCCTAGCCAGAGGGTGATTTGGAGATCCCGAATCGATAGTAATTAGTAGTGAGTGTGCATTGCAGTGAAGAAACCTGAGGTGCAGATGGACAGAAGCCGTTGCCGCACTTGGATACTTCACTCACTTCCTCGCAGAGTGAGTGTGGCTAATTAGGTAGAGACGAGACTAGCCAGCCAGAGATCACCGTTTCTCGCTGGGTAGTCGGTATCTTCGTTTCCTGTCGGACGAGATGCCGTGCTTGCGTGCCTCCTCACTCCTCGTCAGTTGCCGCACTTACATGCCATGTTCCTCCCATTAGCTGGGTCTTAGCAAGCAGTACCTTCCCGGTTATGCTCCAGCCTCGCTGCCTTCCCGAACCTTCATGTTTCCGTCCGAGTGTGAGTGGCTGACTATTCAAGGAGATACTCTGGGAAGGAGGGGCAATGGGAATCTGGCATCTCGGAGAGGTGGAGGACGGCCGACATTGGACAACGGGCGGGAGGCAGACACGCAGCTCGGAGAGGAGAAGCTGGCACATCGAACCAGCCCAGACCACGCAGACGAGCGCTCGTCGGATTGTATTGCCTCTTTCTGAACGTTCAGCCATGTACACCATGTACCACACTTGCTCCTGTCGGTCATGTTCCCCGCCCTCTTCATCCCGGCCTCTCGGTGATGCCTGCAAGCATAAATAAACCTGTACCAGCCGCTTTTCCGTGTCCTATTTTCATCCTCATCTCATACAAACACATCTCATCAGCCTAGTCTGCAAGATCCCGAGTCTACGGATCTGTTACATCGCTCTCATCTCTTCTTCTATATAACGACCACCTCCCACCTCACTCAACACCACATCTCTTGTCTCGACAAGCTCATCCTCTACACACATCTTCAAAATGGTATTGTTCTCTCGCAACCTTCGCACTCTTGCCCCTTCTGTCTCTCGGGGACTTCACTCGTCCTCCAAGGCATCTTTCCTGGCTCGGCCTGCCATCAGCAGAGCCGTTGCTCCCTCCACGGCTCTTCCTCGCAAACTGCCTGGCCAGCTTTCTTCGGTCCGCACACTAACAACTACTCCCCACAACCAGGTCAAGGTTCTCGCAGTACTCTACGACGGCGGCCAGCACGCCAAGGACGTAAGTGCCATCTCACTTCCTGTTCTCCCAGATTCCCACAATGGCATCCGACACACCCGCGCCTTCACCACCAAGAAACGTCACTATGATAGCTCGCGCGGAGCTGTGCCCCGCCGTGATCTCAAGCAGGATGTCTCGCCTGCAGAGAGCTAGTGCGGGGATGACGGGAGGTGCGGGGCTCGGAGGTCGATCGCTGATACATCGGCATTCTGCCCCAACTCTTGGCAATGACCCTCCGAAACTACCAAATGCGGGGTGCATCGCATCCATCCCTGGAGCTTCTGGGCTGACTTCGAAACCACACAGGTCCCCGGCCTTCTGGGCACCACCGAGAACGAGCTCGGCATCCGCAAGTGGCTCGAGGACCAGGGCCACACCCTCGTCACCACCTCCGACAAGGAGGGCGAGAACTCCAAGTTCGACCAGGAGCTCGTCGACGCTGAGATCATCATCACCACCCCGTGAGTACAGACCGACATCAGCTGCATCACCATGTTCCACCACGACTGACACGCTTTTCTCCCCCAGCTTCCACCCTGGCTACCTGACCGCTGAGCGTCTCGCCAAGGCCAAGAACCTGAAGCTCGCTGTCACTGCTGGTATCGGCTCTGACCATGTTGACCTGAACGCTGCCAACAAGACCAACGGCGGTATCACCGTCGCCGAGGTCACCGGCTCCAACGTCGTCTCCGTCGCTGAGCACGTCGTCATGACCATCCTCGTCCTCGTCCGCAACTTCGTTCCCGCCCACGAGCAGATCGAGCGCGGCGACTGGAACGTCGCTGCTGTTGCCAAGCAGGAGTACGACCTCGAGAACAAGGTCGTCGGTACCGTCGCCATCGGCCGCATCGGTGAGCGTGTCCTGCGCCGTCTCAAGGCCTTCGACTGCAAGGAGCTCCTCTACTACGACTACCAGCCCCTGTCTGCCGAGAAGGAGAAGGAGATTGGCTGCCGCCGCGTCGAGAACCTCGAGGAGATGCTCGCCCAGTGCGACGTTGTCACCATCAACGCTCCTCTGCACGAGAAGACCCGCGGCATGTTCAACAAGGAGCTCATCTCCAAGATGAAGAAGGGCTCTTACCTCATCAACACCGCCCGTGGCGCCATCGTCGTCAAGGAGGACGTCGCCGACGCCCTCAAGTCTGGCCACCTCGCCGGCTACGGAGGTGACGTCTGGTTCCCCCAGCCCGCCCCCGCAGACCACCCTCTGCGCACCGCCAAGAACCCCTTCGGCGGCGGCAACGCCATGGTTCCCCACATGTCCGGTACCTCCCTGGATGCCCAGAAGCGCTACGCCGACGGCACCAAGGCCATTATTGAGAGCTACCTGAGCGGCAAGGAGGACTACAAGCCCGAGGACCTCATCGTCCACAAGGGCGACTACGCCACCAAGGCCTACGGCCAGCGTGAGAAGAAGTAGACGTGGAGGATGATGGCATCATACCCAGTGAGGGATATTTAAGTGTTATATATAAGCGTTGAATTTCGAGTTATGCATCGGCATTGCATAGTGCTTCCACAAAAGGAGGACTAGGTTGTAGTATATAGGATGCAATCTAATGCGATGTTCAAAAAACTTTTTCTGAAAATGCGTGGTGGTTCTGTGACTGGTTTGAGGATATCCTCATGATAACTGACTAATTCTGTCGTTGATGACAGTGGCTGCTTTCGCTGGTTCATTTGTTCCCTCCCAACTTCGTCCGCAGAACTCCTCCATACCCAATAACGTCTTATTAGCTGCCCGCTTCCGTCGCACACACCTTGGCTGTCAAACAGTGGTTAATAGTGTCACTCATCATGGAACTTCACCCATTTGACTGGAAATCGCGACGCTGATTGATTGCATGGGATTTAAAAAGATGAGGCCGGTCCCGTAGCCCCCATGTATATGCATTGCTTTCAATTACAAGACAAGTAAGTAGTACAGGTGCGTCTGTGTTTTCTGTTCCCTTCCTGGGGGTCCAGACGACGCGGTGTCGTCGAACAGAATTCCGTGTGCCGCGCGACCTCTCGGGTCCGTCTTCTACCACACTCAACGGCTATGTTTTCATAAACAGCTCTTCCCACCACCCATGATGCTCCAGCCGCCTAAGCAACAAGAAAAACACAGCGCGCGCGCGCTTCCAAGTTGCCTGGTTATTTTTGTTTTCCAAAAGAGAAGTATAACTCCATTTTTTTCGAGAAACACAACCGCCCATAGATATATATATACTCCCCTCTCCAATGCTCCAGACGGAAACGTCTTGTTCCCATTGTGCAAAACGAAAGGTCTAATCAAACAACCGCACCCGCGAACGGCCTAAGAGATGCTTTCAATCTGGTGGGAGAGAAAAAGGCTTTACGACCGTTTCCAAAACTGCCACCAGGGCCGCTCCTCATGTCCCGCATGTCTCGTCTCGCGCTTGATCACCTGCTGATCGCGGCCGCGGATGCGCCAAAAGTACACTGGCACGCCAGCGACAACGAACAGCACGACGGTGACGGTCTGTAGCGGCTGCGCGAAGACGGCGCGGCTGAGGAGGAAGAGCGACACGCAGCAGAAGATGATGGGCGTCGTGATCCACGTGCGGTATGGCCTGTCGAGCTGCGGTTCGCGGACGCGGAGGATGATGAGACCCAGGACCGTGATGAAGTAGAATGTGTACCCGGCCACGCCGTAGAACGTCAGGAGGGTGCCGAACTCGCCGACGACAATGTACGCCGCCGTGAGCACGCCGTTGAGCACGAGCGCCCACACGGGCGTGAAGAACAGGCCCATATCATCATCGCCGAGGGCACGGATCAGCATGTTGGCCACGCGCCCGCGCGAAGTGCGCGAGGTTTGGACGGAGTGGGAGTCGGATGGGGAGAGGCCAATGCGGCCGAACATGGAGGGGATGTACCCCTCCTTTCCGGCCACGTAGACGAGGCGCGAGGAGGTGAAGGTGGAGGAGTTGAGGGCGCCGAAGCAGGATGCCGAGACGATGAGGGCGAGGACGAGGGAGCCTACGGGGCCGAAGACCTTGGCGCCGAACTGGACGGCAATCGTGTTGGAGGCGTTGACCGTCGCCAGAGGGAGGACGAGGAAGTACGAGATGTTGGCGAGAACGTATGAGAGGATCACAAGAGGCATCGCCGTGTGGATGACGCGGGGAAGATCGCGGCTCGGGTTGCGGAACTCGCCGACGACGTAGTTTGTCTGCGCATGTTAGTAAAGGTGTGCCACCTCGGTGCAGGGAGAGAATCTTACGTTGTCCCAGCCGTCGTATGCCCAGAGACCGGCATACAGAGCCACGGCCCAGTTGGAGAGATCTGTCGAAGTGCCGGAGAACCACTCGTGCGTCTTCCACTCCATGTTGGCCTTGCCCGTCAAGGTGGTCCCCGTGATCGCGACTACAATGCCGGTGACGGTGACGCCCAGCAGGGCGACAAACTTCAAAAACATGAGCCAGTCGTTCACCTTCGTGCCCAGCTTCGTCGACACGCAGTTCATGAGCGTGACCAGAATCAACCCCACCATGGCGACCGCCTTGTTG
The DNA here is from genome assembly GCF_013390195.1 of Colletotrichum siamense. Classification (NCBI taxonomy): domain Eukaryota; kingdom Fungi; phylum Ascomycota; class Sordariomycetes; order Glomerellales; family Glomerellaceae; genus Colletotrichum; species Colletotrichum siamense. The sequence goes on along the minus strand of NW_023501016.1, from coordinate 5,064,789 downwards.
ATCCACGGGCTCAGGCTCTCCGCCTCTGCGCCTATCGCCGCCCTGACCAGATACTCTCCCATGATGATGGCGATAATGGCCGCACTACCGGGCTTCAGAACCAACACGGCGACCCACGTGAACAAGAACCCGGCCATCTCGCCCAAGATTTTCGCAAGGTAGACCTGCGCGCCGCCGTTCAGGGGTATCGCGCCGCCCAGCTCGGCATAACTCGCAGCACCTGTCCAAGCAAGCACGCCGGCGATAACCCAGACCACGAGGGCGGCGCCGGGCGACCCAACCTTAGAGCTGACCTGGCTGGGACTGGAGAAGATGCCGCTGCCGATTATGAGACCGACAATCAGACTCAAGCCGTTCATGTAGGTGAGGATCTTGTGCTTCTCCAAGCTGCCGCCGCCGAGGCCACTGTTCTGTATCGCTGTCGAGGTCGGGGCGCCGATGGGGGCGTACCCGCCTGCCCCCGCGCCGGCGGTGGAGCTCAGGGGGAAGAGGTTGGCGGCGAAGTCGAAGCCGGAGGAGACTGAGTAGGAGCGGTCATGGCGATTGGGGCGGTTCGAGCTGGCGGCAGGGTTCGCTGCATCGAGGGGGTCTTCGGCCTCGAAGGAGAGCTTGCGCGAGGAGGAGATGGAGGGCCTCGAGGAGGGAAGGTCTGAGACGACGGATTCGGCGCGAGATGAGGAGGCAAGGGAGGCGAGCTCGAGGGAGTCGCGATGCGACTGGATGTTCGTGTAGGGCGGCATGGCTGCGTCTGCGAAGGGAGGGCGTGGATTTCGAGCGAAGGGGGAGAGGAGGAGGAGGATCGCGAGCAGCGATGCTCGACCTGTCGGTTCGTTCAAGCGTTCAAGAAGTTGCAGCGAGGGCTATTGCATGTTGCAGCGCCGACTGGTTCAGGGCCGGTGGAGACGGATCGCACGCAGTAGTCGCCTGCGCACGCAGTGGTGTTTCGAATATTAAGTAGCGGTGGCTGGAGGAATTCGTCGTGACGTCGTTCGCATATACGTTTCGTTTAAAGGAGTCGTGACAAAGTTGCGCCGTGCCCCGTTCTCTCTCTCTCTAATGCCCACTTTCCGAGTCCCCCAGAAGAAAAACAAGAGTCGGAAAAATCCAAGTTATCCAAGGCAAGCAAGCGTGTAGTGCTGTGCAATTAAAGAGACATGTATCGCTTTGGTGTCCAAATAAGATTGCCTCGGGCGCCGGGGGGGTTTAACAGAGAGGAGGAGGTGTACTGATGTAGTAGTGTTTCCGTCCGGGTGTCGTCGGTGGTGGTGGTGGTGTTGAGGTACAGGTACGTATTGGGAGGAAAGGAGGTTAAAGAAAAATTGAGTTTGGCGCAAACAAAGGCGGTTCGGAGAATTGCGACAAGCGGCCAAGAATACTGGATTACGTTTCTTCTTTCAGCAATCCAGGATGTGCCGCCCTCTCAGAGCCTCAGATTCAGAAGACTGACTGGTCGGTTGCAGCAGTGGTTTGGTTGTCAGCCAGTTCAGTCAATCAGTGTCTGAAAGGGACGAACGGGGCCGAGTCAAGCATTTGCACCCAGGCCAGAACCGCCTCTTGGCTGTGAGGTGGGCTCTGGGCAATCTCAATCTGCGACTGGGACTGCGCTGGCTCCAGGAACATCACTGAAGCCCCCATGTTTCGTGCCCGCTCAGACCCTCAGTGCCCTGGAGCAATGACCCGGAACAAACCATGATTGGCCGCTGGTGGTTTGCACGGCAGAATCATCTTGGCGCCTGCCACCAGGATAAAGGTGTGGGGCGCAATGCCTCCTCCCGGTGCACTTCCGCTAGAGACAGGGGGGGAAGGGGGCCAAATCAAGCCACCGAAGCCACTGAAGCGGCAGACCGAGGCGCGCCAGGGGTCTGCCTGCCAACACTAAAGAGCACCTAACGAAACCAAAGACAACTGAAAAGCAACCACACCTACGGAGCACCGCCGCCGGCCTGCAAACAAAACGAGCAACTCCCCGCTCAAGCCGCGGATCGGACAGAGCCAGCTCGGATCCGTTCCCCTCCCATCCCTTCCGACTTCGAATACGCGCATCAGTCGTTCCTGCGGATACCTGAACCTGGGCGCCAACTGACCGACCAACGCCCGGTCTCCGCGCGTACGATGCCGATCGACGAGTACGCTTCCGTCGGCGGCGGCCTCAAGCTCAAGGGCGCCAAGGTCGGCAAGCCCAAGAAGAAGAAGAGCAGGAAGGACAAGACCGACCTGGAGAAGAATCTCGACGATGGCACTGACGGCGGCATGGCGCTGGTGAAGCGCCGCTCCGACCAAGACGACGACAACAACGAGGAGGACAAGAAGGTCAAGAGGACGAAGCGCAGGAGTGAAGACCCTGAGGCAGAGGATGGTGATCACGATGAGGATGGCGGCAGTGGTGGTGGCAGACACAAGACGGAAGCCGAGCGGCGATATGAGGAGAGGAAGCGCAAGAGAGTACGTTTTCCCACCATAACCATTGATTCGCTGTTGCTGGACAAAAAAACGCTGACGATGATGCCCCCACAGCTCCTCGAACTTGCCGAGTCGTCCAGCTCGAGACCCGAACTACTCAAGACACACAAAGAGCGCGTGGAAGAGCTCAACACCTATCTGTCCAAGCTGAGCGAACACCACGACATGCCCAAGATTGGCCCTGGCTAAGGCCGCAGGCCATATCGCAAGAGGACGAAATCGGACAGCATTCGTGTGTGGATGGATCATTTAGGAGTTTTCTTGGTTTTGGCGTTATGAATACCCGCAAAGTCATGAAGAGGAAGATAGAAATGAAGAGAAGCAAAATGCAGCGCCCACGTGTTGTTTTGACTGCCCCCTAACTGACGTTTCGCAAACCACAGTTGCTATTCTAACCGCCTCGAATGGTTAGGTGATGCCGTTCAAGGGCAATTGACACTCATCTCCAAAGGGCATGCGCCCACATACCAATGCCTCCAAAACAGTAGCGCAGTCTCATAAGTTTACCAGCTTCACGCTGGAATGCGGGAACGCCCACAATCAAACACGCATGTTCCAAGCCATCATCAAATCATCGGCACGGCACTGTCTCAAAACTTTGAAATGTCAATTTTGATTTCATTCTTTTCTCCTCCCATGTCTGTTGTTGCATGGGTCTGGTCTGCTAAGGACTGCCTTCAGGTGGAGTTGCTTTTCTTGTCAACACCTGTTTTCTTCCGCCGTACCGAGGCCCTGTCCCATTTTCATTTTCTCTCTCTCCCCAGCCTCCGTCTATTATTCTGCCTCCTCCCTCTCTGCGGGAAAGCGCATTGCCGCGCGAATTCTATGTTGTTGTGTGTGTGTGTTGTGTTGTTCTGCCCACCAGTTTGATGCAAGGAGTGAATAAGACCGTTGAATGTCGTGAGTAAGTAATGCTGATGATGCTGTGTGTGCCGCCCGCTCCGTTTGTACCGAAAACACCGTGATAAAGGAATGATTAACTATGTAAACAGAATAATCGTCTCAACGTGACGATGGTAATGTCGCTGCTTCTGTGTTTAAAGCAGGAGCATAGCGCCGGCGACGAATCCGGCGAGGGCGACGGGCACGCCGAACGAGACGCTGCCGATGGGGGCGGCACCGTTCTGAAGGCCGCCGCTGCCGCCGCTTCCGGAGGTGGAAGTCGGCTCGGCGTCGGGGGCCACGGCGACGACGGAGGTCGCCGTCACGAGCACGACGTCGCCGTTGGAGGCGGTGGAAGTGAAGGTGGAGAGGACGTTGCTGAACGAAGTGGTGGTTCTGCGCGAGGTGGTCGCGGTGGTGGTCTCCCGAGTGTTTTGCTCTGTTATGAAAGTTAGCGTACTGCTCTTTTTCTCACTGATGAAACGGCCATGACTAGAGAAAGGTCGAAGGGGAAAAAATGCCAAATAAGTCTCCAAAACGGCCTCCGCCTTCGCTCGAAAACATGACTGTGCTACAAAACCACAACGCAACATACCAGATTCGGACACAGAGGATGATGAAGAAGGCGCACTCGAGGTTATGGGGGACGAGGATGTCACGGCCGTAGTAGTCTCGGGAGGAGAGGAGGTAGACGTACCCGACGCGGACGCACTCGTAGACCCTGGGGAGGCCGTAGTAGGTTCAGAAGAGGGGGCAGCAGAAGGGGAAGGGGGAGAAGAAGAAGAAGGGGACCCACGAGTCGTCGTCTGAATCTCAGAAGAGGCGGACGGCGGCCCGGCAGTGGTAGTAGTAGTATCAGGAGCAGCAGAAGTAGCCTGCTCCGTTTGTGACGTACCAGTAGTAGGGGCTGCTGCTGAAGTTGCCGGTGTCGTAGTAGTCGTCTCCTGAGCCGGAGTGGTGGTGGTTTGAGGGGTAGTGGTCTCCTGCGGCTGCTGGGTCGTGGTCGTGGTCGTCTGGACGGCCGGCGCCTGAGATGTAGTCGTCTCTGCGGGAGCAGCAGATGTGGTAGGCTCAGCGGCAGACGTAGCCGGGGCTGAGGTCGGCGTGTTGGCCACAGACTCAGAAGTTGTGGCGGCTACGCTGGCGGAAGGCGTCTGGGAAGCCTCGGTAGCAGCAGAGGTCGTGGTGTTGTCCTGACGCTTGGCCAGCTGGAGCAAGGCAGAGGCCAGGTCGGCATCATCAGCCTGGACAGCCTCTAAAGCTTCCTTATCAGAGGCGTATACGCCATCCTGATATCTGTCTGGGAAGTAGGCATGGAGCAGTTTGTGGAGGAGATCGGCCTTGGCAGGGTTGTTGAGGTCTTCCTCACTGATCACAACCTGGGCTTTGGTGTGATGATCCCTTGCACAAGGCATGCCCCGGTGACCGATGACTGAAGCAAGACTGAGTGTCATCAAGCCGCACACAACAACGCCGAGCAGGACACGGCGTGGGCCAGCCATCTTCTTGGTTGGTTCCTTGGACGGTCTGGAAATGGTGGAATCCCTCTTCTCGTCGATAGGCAGCAGTCCCTCTTCCAGGCGGGAGTCGTACTTGGTGTCGGAGGCCATGGTAGCGAAAGAGACCGGTGGCCGAGACGTGAGGCGATATGGGTTGTTATAAGAGGGGACGAAGAGGTTCAGAAGGTTCTGCCCAAGACGGCAGGACGGAAACGACAGGGAAGATAACGTCCAATAACTGGACTCGGACGTATGCAGGGTAGAGTCGGTGACAAGATGCGGGCCTTCTTTTAGCGTCCTCACTGCTGCATGGCGGCGAAACGCAAAAAGATGTAAGAGAGGAGGAGGGGAATCAGACCCGAATGGTGGACTCGAGCCAGGAGGCTTGGGAGCTTTGTATATCCGTAGGTCACAAGCGGCCTCCGTTTGATGTGTGAGGGAGGGGCAAAAGACGATCTAAAAAGAATGATATGCGGTGGTACCTGGCTGGCCGAACCCTTTATCGGTGGCTGGTGTTGAGAGTAGGGCCAAGGCTTGTTCAAGACCCGGCACGCTAGCTGAGGTCTGCGAGGTGGATTAGGCACGCTCTTAGCTCACTTTTGAGGATGAGACTCTGCCGTCGGTTGTTTATTCGTTTTAGAGTGGACGAATGCAAGCCTCGATTGAAATTTGAACTCAGAAACCCCAGTGTCTGACAAGGCGTTGAGTCTTCTGGAAGGTATGTACGCAGATTAGCGTGCTGGTCCGGCAATCTCACGAGGCTCGGACTGAGGAATGAGTCGAGATGAGCAGGCTGTTGATACGGCTTGATAGGCGGCACGATCGGGTGGCGATGTGTTGTGAATAGTACAGACGTGTCGTGTCGGCAGTGATGTATACGAGCGAGCGTGGTAAACAAATCAACAACAATCGCAGTTGCCGGCAGACGGGAGCAATCGAGCGAGAGGATGGATGGCGAGAGACAAGATTGGGGGATCAGATGGAAAAGCGCGAGAGGCGAGAGTGAGCGAGGGGATTGGCGTTTAAACCTGTTGAAGATCGTCCCAGGCAGCCTGCACACCTGCTGCGCGCTGCCGTCTATCCAGACGGCTGGGGGAAGAATCTTTGTGCTATGCATATCAAGATTCCCTGTTTCGCCGCGCCGGCGACGTACCCCTGTCTTGTCGGCCCAACTCAGGTCGAGCTATCCGTCCCATCAGCTGCGCACCCATGCTCAATGGCCCACGGATAGCTCTTTTCTCGCAGACGGAGCCACGGAGCCACCGTTTGCACCCCTGTTCTCTCGACAAGGGAGCTTCTGGAGGATGAGAATCGGCCAACAGTCTTGCAGATTTCTCGCGGCAGAAGCCCCAATTGCCCCAGTGCAACCCCCCCTTCACCGTGGCCCAAATATTGAGCTTCCCATTTCATCACTTCATCCACATCTTCCATCACTCATCAACTCCCGTCCTGTGCACAGCGTCCGTTTTGCCAGGGAAGGCCGGTATGCGCCCCAGCGATCGACTGGCACGCTGGAACGGGTTTCCACCGAGCAACCGTCACCGCCGTCAGTCCTCGGTTCCAGTTTGATATCGACTTGTTCTTCTTCTTCTCAGGAATGATGTATTAGTGCAATCTGTGGACGAGGCCTTGTGTGGTTTTTCCTCGATTCCTTCGGGCGTGCTCTCTGCGCTAGGCATGTCTTTCCGCCCCTACCACGACGGTATGGCGGCGGCGGCTGCTGATGTCCACTGTCTAAGTCCACTGGCTCACGCCCGGCGCTCCCGTCAAGTGGGTTGTGACATCACTACAGCGAGCCTTCAAACACACCAGACACAAGAATCTCGTATCTGCTCTGAGGCATCGTCAGTCTGATCCAAACGTCCCACACATTCGCTCGCTGGACGAGCGCGGGTGAGTGACGCCGTGCTTGCAATACGAGTCGTCTGGTGTGCTGGTGTGCCATGTTCAGATGGACGGGCTTGTAGCATTCTGCGCCGCCGCAGAGTGAACACGTCTCCTCCACACACTGCCACATGCAGACTTGATGTTTCGTTGATCAGTCAGACCATGGGGTTTTGCTGGCCAATTGGTTCCCAGCCTGCATTGTGCTCCCTGGAGAGCTGACTCTCGGGGCCTGCACCCAGCCGCCTAGCGAACGCCCGGGGTTGGGCTTGTGGGCTTCAAGTCTTGGTCTGTCTGCAGCTTTTCGCGACATCGTCCACGTTGTCACTGCATGCAGGCTGACTATTAACACTCGGTCGTCAGCTTCGCGGGGCGGGCGTTGAGTCTCATGATCTGAGGGAGAGTGAGAGGGGACATAAGCCGCTCAGCCTTTCCTCTAGTCTCTCATCTCAGCCCATTGTAAGATGGAGCCTCATCTTTCAAGCCCTCTTCAGCCCAGTTCCGGCTCGTAGGGAGAAAAGAGTGTTCCGATAATGTGACTCTGTTCTCCCCCTGAACAGCCATCTTGTACCTGAATCCGGCGTGGAACACGTCAAACGGCGAGGTGCAACTATCCAGAGCCCAGATGGCGGCAACAAGCATCCATCTGATCTGGGTAGCACAGCACTGTCTTTGTCCTCCGTGGAGGTGGCTGTGATGGTTGGCCGTTTGAAGCGTTGTGCACCTGAAGCCGCCCGTACTGCGTAGGGTCAAGCAGCCCGTCAGACCCGTTTGACGTTCTGTTTGCGTGCTTGTGAAACAGCGAGCCGGCCGTCAGAGGGTGTACTGTCACCCTATCAAACCGAGAAACGGGTACAGACTGAATGCACCGGAGCTGTCACGATGGGGCCTTTGGGGGTCTTTGACAGAGCCTCTCGTATTTTTTTGACTTTTTTTATCTTTTGCCCATGCTCTGTTTGGAGCAGTGGCCCTGTGCTGCGGTTTCTCCAGCGTAACCCCCAGTCTCTGGCAGCCAATCCCCAAGAAGCTGCAGGGACCAGGCGATACGAGATTTGGCCTCTCACGAAAACGGATGAGGACCCCTCCTCTTGGGATGGGGCATTCGCAGTCGAGCAGCCGAATGCCGGACGACGACCCTATTCGCCTTCATTCGTGGTGATTCGTGGGTGTCGACGCACGCTTCGTGGCCCGCTAAGGCATCCCGGAGCTACCTTAGCGGGAGGCGAGATGTTGAGGCAGTGAAGGCAGCTCCCGACCGGTAACTGGCCGGGCCACGGAGAGAATTGAAGATGGTGGGCTCCGGATTGGGAAACGCTCTGCGACCGACCAGGCCCGGCCCCACGATCTGGTGTTGTGGCTTGCAGCTCCGATGGACAGTTATTTTTGGCAGGCCTGCCGTGCTTGCGACGACTCTCGGCGGATTCTGCAAGCCAACAAGAAGATGCGATGGCGACGATCGCGGTGAGGTTTTCGACCGCCCGACGGAGAATTGAATTGAATTCATGAACCGACATGTACTCCGTGGTGTACCTTGTCTGTTATGGGTCACATGGCGGGCTCCGCGGTGTCCAGCGGGATGCGAACTGCTGCCCAGCTCCAGTTTTCGAAGCATTGGAAGAAGCACTGGGAAGCTTCGGAAAATCAACAGGAACTCCCCACGATATCCAGTATTCCAATTGCTATTTCGTCAGCAGTCCACCGCGTTCCAACTCTGATGACTGGGCTCGGTCGAGGCTGGACTCTGGAGCCAGGCCTCGACTCTATTCTGCCATGGAAAGGCATGGTTGAAAAGGTTTGACAGATGCGACTCCCAGCCAGATGAATCGGTGCCAAGACCGGGCGGATGCCGAGATGGCCATGGCTGCTGGGCTGACGTGGTCAATTGAGTTTTTCTTCCGTCTCTTGGAGGGCTGAATGATGCTTTCTGGCCCTTGGCCTGTGCTCGTTGTTTTCGTGGTGCGATTACTTGAAAATGACATGGTGATGGCGACTGTGTTGTGTGCCGTTGACTAAAAGGCCGGGCAATGCCTGCTGGAATTCGCAATATCCGGCGCATTGCGGTCGCAAATTGGGTGTGCGCCGGCCTGGACACTGTAGATGAGGTCACCAGCGTCTGGGATGGTGTCGCATGAGTATCTTCATCTGGCGAGAGGGAGACGGCTGTTGACTCTCGACTCTCGACTCTCGACAACAGCCACAGGTACCTATCGTCAGCACCGCACCCTGATGAGTTACCATGTTGCCCGGTAATCATAAAGCGGCCTTCTTGATTGCTGTTCGGTCCCGTGTCGGAGCGTTAGGTAAGCTGTGCGGCTTCCACTTGGGGCGAAAGGAGGCTGCGCCAAGAGAATGAAGTCGCTGAGCCACCGCGGTGATGTTTGTCTGGTGTGGCTCGCCCGCCCGTGCACCGTGCCCCCTCCCAGTGCGTGGTCCACTGGGTTCCGGTGGGGATTTCTCGCGGCGGTAGCCTGTCTTCCCGCGCCCGGCTGCCCGCTGTCACCCTCTTCCACAGGCTGTCATTGGCGTGCACAGCGCTGTCGCTGTCCCGCCCAGCCAGTCGCGTCGGCGCATCTCTCCCTGGCCGCGCGGCTGATGGCTTCCCAACACTGGTCTGGTGGTGGCAGACGGGAGAATGACAACACGCCTGTCTAAGGTAATCCATAGGGAGTGTCGCTGAAAGTGGTTCTCACCTCACCAATTTGGCACTTTCATGTGATGGAGCTCTCTCCCCACAACCGCCTCGTCGCCGCCAACTTATCCCCTCCACGCCTCCATTTCCAATCCGCTGTGGTCTGACGTGTGAAAAAAACATCCACGACAACATCAACAGCCTACCAAAATACTCTCGGCCCCTGATTGACGCCCGGATTCCGCTTTGCGACCTGCGAGCCGCACCTTCCCCCTTAGCGCCATCCTCGTCTCAACCACGCTCCCTTCCGTCTTTCCATGTTGCCTACCTAGCACCACCACGGCTACCGTCAATCAACTCCACCACGCCCACGCCTAGGTCGGCCTCGTCTTTCTCGAATTGATGCTGCCCCCGCGGCACTCTCCGATGCGATAGCTTCGCCATGCCCGAGCATCTCGCACCAAACGCTCTCTTCGGCCACGATACAGAAGACAAGGATGAACTCCGAACCCTTAGCCGCTCTCCCCACCCCTACCATCACCTCAACACCGAGCTTCCTCATCCTGCCCATCGCATAGTATACCGACCTTCCAACCCGACCTCCACACCGCCCAAGGATTCCTCCGCAGAGTCGAGTCGAACCCCTTCTCCCTTCCCTTCCTTCACCAAGGACTCGTCCCAGGGAAGCGACAGCGGCACAGAAGCCGACGATGAGCACTTCCTCAAGGGTCTCCCCGCCCCCAAGGTCCGTCTACACAAGGGGCTGAGGGGTCGCAACGAGATCATATCTGGCGCATCAACACCGCTGTTTTCCCCAGAGAACCAGGAGGACGACGATGCAGCAAAGCGACAGGCACAAAGGGCAGAGAAGCTTAGATTCTGGGAGGATCGCAACTACCGCCGAACCAAGGAGCTTATCCGACGAGTATCCGAGTTCATCATTGTGGGCTCACTCTTCGCCGTTGTTCGCGCCAACCCCAAGGTCAAACCTATCCTCTCCGCCTGGAGCCAAGGTATGCGATGTGTTCCCCTGCGCTGGCGGACGTTAAACTGACCCTGTATAGATCTGCGCTTCCTTGCAACGTTAGTCACATCGCTCATGCTTCTCTACCCTATTCGACTTGTCGCATGGTCGATCCGACACAAGACCTCATCCAGCAAGTCACCAATCGCAGTTCCGACAATCTTCGACCCTGCGCCTATCCTCTACCCGCCTTCGATCACACTCCTAGTGTCCCTTTTAATTTCCCCTGATAACGAAGCAGTGATTCTTCCAAACATCATTCTCGGCATCTCTTCGATACCCAAGTATTTAATTCCTACGGCACGAGCTCACGAAGCGATCAACCCACTTCAATGGGTTCTGTCATGCGTGCCATTATGGCTGGCGCGACATTCCATAGTCTCTGCGGAAGCAGCGAGACCAAGCGTCCCCCTCGAGACCGCTCTTCTTCTTTACCCCTTGCACCAGACCTTGCTCACTGTGTTACACTATCTCACGACGACCAGTTTGCTCACAGCTGAACTACAGCTGCTTTCGATTGCCTTGATCAATGTTCTCCTGCTTGCTCACTCGCCTCAAGCCACGATTCTTCAAGCGCTGCTCTGGGGCGGTGGTGTCGGCGTACTCGTCGTTTGCGGACCTGTGGTTCGATGGGGAATCGCCTTGGCTAGGGTTCCAAGGTTGCGCTTCAGGCGCGTGATTTCTCCGTCGAAGAAACAGTCCTTCTTTGGATTTCTCTCTGAGGGGCTCTCGATGAGGCGTTTCAAGCATGAGCTGCTGGGCTCCTCGTTGGAAGAGACGGCGTCAGAAGCCGGAGACTCCGAAGACGAAATCGACGGGCCTTTCTCGAAACCACTCAGGGTCAGAACCTTCGGTGTGGCCGACATGCCATCGCAGACGGACCGGAAAGTCGATGGCTTGCATTCCGACAACTCCCCGGACTCGCCTGACGGCTCCGCGATTAGCCGCAGGAATACATTCCCTCACGTGTTGCAGCGACCACGTCCACGGAGGTCCCTGACGCACACGTCTGCTGGTCGCAGAAAGCGTACCGCCTCGACCACAGTCCGCCAGTTCTTCAAGCTCACGGAGGCTCAGGCGACCATGAGAAAGTGGACATACGCTGCCTACGTCTATGCCAGCATTGTCTCCATCATTCTGGTACCTGTGCGAGAATATATCGGCAGGTTTGCCCTTCAAGGCAATGAGCCTGTGGGTTGGGCCTTGGGATACCTGCTTGGCGAGCTTCCGTGGTTCAGGTTCCAGGTGGTGAGCGCAAACCTGGAAAGATGGATTTGTTTGCCTACGCGACTGGATGAGGAAGAAAAGGCAGCTTGTCACGAGGGCTGGGTTCAGCACGTTCGATTCTCTGACTTTGGAGAAGCCAACACTCGACTTCTCATGAGCGCTTACTGGTTGATGATCGTAATCATCGGCTTGACGATTGTCATACGCCTGGATCCCAAGTACGAGGTCGACACGCGGCGCAAAGTCTTCCATTTCATGATGGTGGGGATGTTTCTCCCGGCCACCTTCGTCGACCCTGTCTACGCTGCCCTTGCGTTGATCTTGGTTCTGGCCATCTTCCTCATTCTCGATTTGCTCCGGGCAAGCCAGCTTCCGCCCCTGTCGAGGCCAATCGCATCTTTCCTGACTCCCTACGTCGACGGCAGGGACCACAAGGGTCCCGTTGTCATCTCCCACATCTTTCTCCTCATCGGCTGTGCCATCCCCCTCTGGCTGTCTTTAGCTACCCTTCCCCGTAGCGGCAGCGGCTACTTGGCTGGCTGGGAAGTACCGACGCGCGAGGTGAGCATGGTGGCAGGAGTCATCTGCGTCGGCCTGGGCGATGCAGCAGCATCCCTCATCGGTCGCCGGTTTGGCCATAGAAAGTGGGTTTGGGGTGGTGGAAAGAGTCTAGAGGGCAGTGTCGCCTTTGCGGTGGCAGTTTTCCTTGGTCTCATGGCCGCTACTACGTGGCTGAGAATCGGAGGCTGGCCTGTTGCTCCTGAGCAGCAAGTTGCCTGGCCATCCTCAGTGCGCAACGCGGGCTTCTGTGCAAGCATGGCGAGCTTGACTGAGGCAGTCCTCACGGGAGGAAACGATAATGTCATCGTGCCGGTGGTCCTCTGGACATGTGTCAAAAGCATTGGAGTGTAAAGAACATAGGATGGCGTTTCGGGGGACAGGGTGGGGGGAACAGGTTTACAAAAGACGTTTAGAGCATCCCAAAAGGGGATAATGATTTCACGAATGCAATGCCTCGATTCTGACGCACATTACTGATGTGAATGCGTTGCTTTGCTTTTGACAACCTCCATATGCGATGCGCCCTAGTAGAGTTGCCATCTTCCTTGAACTCCATGTATAATCCTGTGCCATGCGCTCTCATGTTCTATCAATGCTTTAGATCACCCGAATACTTGATTTATACAACCATCTCCTCAAGAATAGCCTCAAGCTCATCCCTCTTGAATGGCAAGCTCAACAACTCCGTGCCGAAGGCGTCCTTCTTGCTGATAATCATCTGATGGTCATGGAATCTGAATCATGTTAGCATACGCTTCTCAAGTATGTGTCATGGGAAAGAGGTTGGCTCACTCTTTCAGCAACGTTCGGAAAGCCACCTCCGAAGTGCTGATGAAATTCTCCTCGGCCTTCCTGTAGACCGTGTTGTACTCCAACCCGGGGTTCTCCGCCCCGAGCTGGTGCGCAGCGTTGCCGTCGTCATCGTCGAGCGCGAGCAGGACCTCGGTGACGATGAGCTGGAAGAGCTCCCTCGCCCTGGTTGAGAGCGAGCGCAGGACGAACATGGCGCCCTCCTTGCCGTTGACGCGGCGCGCCTTGCGGCCGAGGAGCTCGTGGACGTCGTCGACGGTGTCGAGCTCCACGTCGAGGGGCTTCAGGGTGGTGCAGTCGTGGAAGAGGAAGTTGAACGAGGTGCGCTGCGCGGCGTCCCACAGGAGCGGGAAGGACGGCGTGTCGGCGGTCGCGACGAAGCGGACGCGCGGGTGTGCGGCCAGCTGCGAGAGGAGCTGCTGCGTCGCGGGCTTGCGGAGCGGGGCGGCGTCGATGCAGTTGATGATCAGGGTCACCGGCTTCGGGTGGGACGTCAGGGCCGAGGAGAGGGTCTGGAGCATGCCTGCCGGCTGGGCGGGGAGCTTCAGGCTCGGGCTTATGGCGGCGGCGACGGTGGTGAAGACGTCGCGCGGGGTGATTGTGCGGACGTATCCGTTGACCACGACGATTGGGGCCTTGGGGTCTGCCTCGTACAGATGCGATGCCAGCTTGGCTGTCAGATCGCGCTTGGAACCCTGGCCGAAGAGGCACAGGCCGAAGCCCTGTGCCAACTCGAAGCACCACTGCTCAAAGGAGGCTTCGTGCAAGGATTGCAAGAATGCAAGGTCCTCCGCGTGCGGCTCTTCCCGGGCGCGGAGGAGCTCAAAGTACTCGTCATGCGATAGGAGATCGAGAGAGGAGAAGGTGTTGTGGGATGTCTTTGCGCGGCCGGGCTTGTTGTGCTCAAAGTACAGCTCGTGTGGTGCCAGCTCCCGGGGAGGAGTCGGCGACTTGGGGGGCGGTGGTTGCTTGCGCGGACGGCCTCTTTTCCTGGGCGTCGCTGACGGGGTGTCGGGCTCTGTGGGCGGTGCCTCAACCGGCGGTGGTGGTGCCTCTGGTTGCTTCTGCTTCTGCTTCTTTTCTACCGGCTCATCTTCCGCCTCCTCCTCTTCGCTAGATTCGTAGATTTCGCGTGCCAGACCCTCTTCGTCCTCCTCGCTGTCCTCGTCTGCGACGACACGCTCGATCAGGGCCCTGGCGCTCTTCCGCCGCGCAGAGCGATCCGCCGCCTGCCTCCTCCTCGGCGTGAAGCCATTCGCGCCCGTGGCCTTGACTGGCGTCACCAGAGTGTTCACCTGGCGCAGTTTTGACGGGGTGACGGCGCCGTTGGCCGGCGTTGCGGATTTCGGCTGTTGGCCTTTGCGCTTCGTGGGGGTGTGTGTTTCGGGTTCCGATTCGGCGGCGTCTTCGACGTCGTCGTCATCGGAGGGAACCTCATACGGATCGCGGTCGGCGTCGCCTGCTTCTTCTTGTGTCGTCTTTGATCTCCTCCGCTTAGAGGGCGTGCCGTTCACAGGCTCCTCGTCTGCTTCGTCGCGGCGTGCACGTTTTCGGGCGGGGGATTCGGCGGGTTCGGGGTCTTGTTTGCGTGTCCTGGCCATCTTTTCAAGATCTGTCCTCGGTTGATTTGGTACAGATGTTTCGGTTTCCAGAGTAGTGGTTCTAGGTCGAAGATTGTCGAATCTTGAAGTCCAGCAATCTGAGACGCGCTGACGCGAAAACGTGAAGTCCAACAGGGAGAATTAAAGTGGGGTCAGATTCCCCAATTGAGTTCCATCGTTGAAGTTCCCCTAGCCCAGCTTTCACCACCACTGGAGAGACGTCACAACTCATTCGGTGTTGCATTTGAACAATATGGTTTCTAGTTTCTACTTAAGTGTACAATCTTGTTGCGTTAAATGTTCAGCTTGTTGTCCAACTTGAATGGACAATCTAAACTGCTCATTGATATCTGGAGGCAGGCAAAATGACGGCATCTCAGCAGCTTAAGACTCTCAGGAGAACCGAAATACCTCTCTTACTTGCAGCCATGCAAAACCTCCCATGTTACCTGTGTTACCCGCCGATATTCCAGCCTTCGAAAGATGACCTCTGACAGATGCCTCATCACAGGCTGGTCCATCGAACAGGGATCCCCTGCAACATCCCCAGGGGTTCTACTATGCAGTATCTTATCGTCTGACAGGGGTAGCTGCAACCAGATGGCCCAAGCTTCCGCATGCCAAATTTCGTCCCTCTCTACCACTCCAGCCCCGACGTCACTCCTCCAACACATCCAGCCAGTCCGCCCCGGCACTCAGTTCACCATGAATCTCAATCTCTCGGGAACCGTCAACGTGTTCAAATTGCTATTCAAACCATCACTATGTCTTCCGCATCACACCGTAGCAACCTTCAATGACCTTCCTGTTCCTTTCGAGAAAGCCTTTGAGGGACAAAATCGGAAGTGCGATATTAGAGCAGTCGTTCTCGACAAAGACGACTGCTTTGCTGTTCCCCACACAAATGAAGTTCATAAACCGTACAAAGTAAACAAAACTGCAGCTGGGTTTCACGAAATTCTTACTGACTAAATAAAGGAGCGCTTCGAGCAGTTAAAGGCCGCATACCCCGGCCGTCGCCTCGTCATCGTGTCCAACACCGCCGGAGCAACTTCATATGACACTTCGCTCAAGCTGGCCAAGGAGCTTGAGGAGGCTACCGGCATCACCGTTCTTCCACACAAGACGAAGAAGCCCGGCTGCGGCTCCGAGATCATGGACTACTTCCAAAGTCATCCGGAGACAGGAGTCTCGCACCCATCCCAGGTTGCGGTCGTCGGTGATCGCTTGACAACGGACATGATGCTGGCCAACTTGATGGGCGGCTGGGGCTTCTGGATCAGAGAGGGCGTCGTGGCTCCAGAGAATAAAAGCATTGTACGTCACCCTCTGCGCATGCTTGAAAGTCGCGCTAATCGACGAATGAAGTTCTCGAGGCTGGAGTGGCGTCTCGCCGCAGCACTTACATCCAGAGGCTATCAACCAGCCGAGCCGCAGAGTCCATTTGAATAGATCTCCATCTGAAATGTATTGATCGCACCCCGGAAGAGGCAGGTGGCAGATCAGGTTGCACTCTCTCCTCGTTGTATACCACGGTCCATCGCGTATTCGGCTCAGCTCTGTTTCGTCGTCCTGTTCATTTTGACCAAATGCCTTTTCTTGATCTCGGCGAAATATACCGTGGACTTTTGCTATTCGAAATGAATATACGCCCACTCTGATTCACCCTCAGAAAACAAGGCCCAAAGCTTTTCGAGTCACGAGATCCGTCTCCTTCATCCGTTCTTCTCGCTTCGGCCACGAGATTTTCGCGCTAAACCTCACATTCACCATCACCACCCACCCCCTCCCTCTTCTCGCTGACTGCGTCCTCACGTTACGATTTTCTTTGCTAAATCACCGCCTTTTTTAAACAAAAAGTTGGTTCGTCAGTTCACTTGCATCGGGCAACCAATTCACTGGCCAAGTCGCTCTCGCGCCTAAAGTCTTCATTTACTCACCTGGTCCTTCTTTCCGTTCACGTATAAAATTTCGACCTCGAATTTTATCCGTCTGCTCCTTCCGACAAACAACCAACTTCCACCTCGACAAGCACATTTTTAATCTCTCCCACCACCCAACCTTTTGGAACCAGGCTCTTTCCATCACTTCAACAGGTACCCTTCGCTTCTTCAAGGGACTGGTCTTCCTTCCGTTCACCGTACAACTTTCAACTCCTCCTTGTCAACAGCAGCCTTCAAGCGACAGCAGCTGTGCTGCGTGTGCTTAGGAATCGTCCGACAAGACCGTGATTCAGCGATCCGTGGTATTGTCACCGGCTCAGCCTTCGAACTATAAAAAGCCACACAGTATCCTGCGATCTCGCGAGCATCAACCTTATCAACATACATTTTCCACCAACATAACCACCTTTCACCCGTTCACAAAGACATTCGCATCAAAGAAATGGGCGGCAAAGTGTGGTCTCCGGCGGAGGAGCGCGTCTACTGGCGTACCATCGTCCCTCAATCTCAGAAGCGCGCTGGTCGCGGCCCTTTGCCTCCAAAGAGCTGGGAGGATTTGGCGGTGGTGATGCAATCAACAATGCGCAATGATGCTAAGCGCAACTACACCGCCCTTGGACTCTGTCGGTCACATCCCTCTTTCGATTACGCACAGAACGCTGACAGACCTACAGTTGAACACTACTTCCAGAACATCGAGAAGGGCCGCGTCTCGCCCAATGCCACCAAGTATGTGCGTGAGCACAAAGAGACCCTCGCCCGAGTAAATCAAGAGGAAGAGGAGACTGAGATCGAGGGTGATATCACCGATAAGGACGCGACCATCTCTGATCACAGCCAAACATTGCCTAGCTCTCGTACGGGTGAAACTACTGAAGAGGAAGAGATGTCTGATGCCATCGACATATATGAAGATAAGGAAAACCGACCTGCTTCCTGCACCCGCAAGCCTCTCAGATCCATATCCTTTTCCAATACCAACCAAGCCGAGGAGGCTGACATGGGTATCGACCCCAGAGCCTACCTCTCAATCTCCTACAACTTCCCTCGCCCTGGGTTCAATTACCAACATCCAACTTCGGCTGAACGCTCAACCATAGACAGCTTGGGGGTGAGAGGTCCTACACCTGGATTCGAACACCCTTACCAGGACTATCACGATCACTTCCAAAACAATCTGGCTCATCGACGCAATCAGAGCATGTTCCTGCCGCATGACCAGGTTCCTGCCCATTTCCGCGGCAACCCAGCGGACTATGAGCCCGGCGGCCGCTACTTCTCGCTGCCGGCTCCGGACTACCGCTTCGCTCAACCAACCCAGGACTTTTACGGTCTTAACCCCATTCAAACTCAGGCCGCACCTAGCCACAGCCTGGGCTTCAGTGTCTCGAGGCAGCAATACAGCCCGTCGACTGCCGACTTTTCACCTGGAATGTCGTTTGATGTCTCCAATCACAGGAGAACTCGGTTCACTTCCGAAACAAGCAGTTCCGGCTCTCAGTATCACAGCTCACGATCTTCCTCGTCCATGCTTCGGTCGGCTACCAACGGAAGCTCCGTAGATTACGGCCATGCACGCGCCCCGTCATCAACTACGACCCAGAACGACTACTATGGACGCCAACCCAGTACAGCATCGAACTCGGGTATGCCCAAGTCAAGCTATTCTCCCAGCAGCGCAAGGCCCGAGCAGACCCTCAAGAGGAAGTGGACGGGGGAAGAGAACAGCGAACGCCAGTCACGCCAGCAGGTAATGAGAGACAGACATGATCACCGTGGAGAACCCGAGGGAGCCAGCTTCCAGCACAACTACGAGGATTGGCGCAACGAAGACAACCATTTGAGAAGCCAATACAGCACTGCGCATGGCTCGCTTCACCCAAGCCAACTCCCTTCCTCCGCTGCTGTCAACGCCACTTCCTACTACACCTCGACGGGCCCTCACGTCTCTCAGCCTTTTGGCACCGATGGAAGAGGCACTGCCCCAGAGAATTCTCCGCCGACCTACTTCAGCGACGGCGAGGAGTTGTGGTATAGTCAAGACATCCCCGGAGCCATCACAGACCCCGATCCAGCGTATCATTACGGCAAGTCGGCAGGTGAACATCGCCGGTTCGCGGCCTCGATGGCTGTGGCCGAAGAGACTGGAGACCCGAGCGCTATCAAATCAGAAGATGGATTCATGGCCTTTGAAGTCCCTCCCCCTGCCGAACGCGGCTTCACTGGGGCAAACTCTGCATCTCATGATCGCGTGCAGTAGTCAGTCTATCATCGTCTCTCCCCACAGTTAGCATCACTGTACAAACATTCGTTTTCGCAACATCATTTCCAGCAATGATACCCGATACGCATACCTTTCCCAAGACGACAATGCCAGCCTAATACATTATTACTACCTGAAGCGGCACAGGTTTTCAAGTTTGGGGGTGGTCGTACATGATTTGGGCCAGCACTATTTGAGGTCAAAGCAGGATGGAATTTCTTTTGGGTTCGGTATCATGATAATGCTGTCAAGTGACAGTATAAGAAGGACACAAGGATACCCCACATTGATATGCGGTGGCGGAGTGCACTCCGTAATGATAACCCCCAGTCATGAACAAGTTTAGCTAGTTTTTGCCTTCACTCATAGCCTTTTGATACAGAATTTGAACGACAGTCACAAAACCTCTGGCGGCAGGCGGAGTTATCCCTCCCCGAAAATGATGAAAAGACAACGCGCATCTAAATCATAGCTCATCCTGCTCGTCCAACCCCTTATCCCATGCATGATGACTAAGGTAAGCTTGCCGAGGAAACTCGGACGACTTTGAGATCTCCATAGTGGGTACGGGGCGCGTAACAAGGGAACGGATGGCATGATCTGATATTAAGAATTGCTGTCCGAGCGGGAAGGCCATGAAAGCAAGGAAATCGGAGTTTACGGGGGAGTCTGGGACACGAGAACTGGTTTTCCGTCGTTTTCCAATTGTTTTTCGTTTGCTTTATAAGTCGTGGTTGCTCCCCTTCGGGAGAGATGAGATATTGCAGAGGAAACCTTACCAACTTACACAGGAACGTTACATACAGGGTCACACTTGCTTTTTTTGCCCCGTTATCTATTTTACCCCTCATCCCAACCAACCAGAACACTCTTTTATATACTTTCACCCAGCGTCTCATTCGACAAACATACCAAATGGGGGCCGCTCAGATTCTCAAACCAACAACCATGCCAATCAATCTCGAGATACCAGTCTTCTCGCCCTCGTCCGCGCTGCACGCCCAGGCCATCGGCGCGCAGCGCATCGAGCTCAACGCCAAGGGCAGCTACCCCGTAGGCGGCACGACGCCCTCGCTCGCGGACCTGGAGGGCATCACCAAGTGGCTCATGGTCCCCGTGCGCGTCATGATCCGCCCGCGCGGCAAGCCGACCGACGGCCCGGACTTCATCTACACGGAGGACGAGCTCGCGGAGATGGTCAGGGATATCGAGGCCTTTCGCGGGGTGCTGCGCAAAGACCGCGGCGACGGGTTCGTCTTTGGCGTTCTGAAGGCGTCTGCGGATGGTGAAGCAGTGGCGGTTGACGTGGAGAGGAATCGGAGACTTGTGGAGGCGGCCGGGGGGCTGCCGTCTTCTTTCCATCGTGCCTTTGACGAAATTATCCGGGACGGGAGCGCGCAGACGGTCGGGCGGGGCGTGAGGGAGCTTGTGGAGTGCGGGTTTGCCGGGGTGCTCACCTCGGGCGGACCCGGGAATGCCGCCAGCAACAAGGCCGTTTTGGAGGAGGTCGTGCGGGCCGCGAAGCCGTTCGGTTTTGAAGTCATTGTCGGCGGGGGCGTGAGGGCTGCCAATGTCGCGGACGTCACAGACGGGTTGGCGGGTGTTTGGGCGCATTCGAGCTGCTTCAATGGGAGGTGTGAGGAGGGGGAGGTCGATGACGAGGAGGCGATGGGCATCTTGGAGGTTCTTGGTGAGAGGTGACCCTTTTTTCTTGGGTAGTGGAACGGGAGCTTGGAGAGGCATGGGGCAAGTCGTGATAGATTGGAGTCGGGACACGGCTGGCTAGACTGTACATAGGAGGGACATGGATCAGAGCCGAAGCAGGGAATTCTTCGGTCGATTGTAGATAGCATTCGAACTTGCCAAGTATTACATGATTTAAGCCATCGTCTTTCTCCCTGTGCGTGATTATAGAGGCCTTCTAAAGTCCCTTCTCAAGGTGATGTTCACCACCCAGAGTTCCAATGAAGTCAAAAGACGGCCGCCGAGACGGGATGCGGGAGATCGGCCACAGGCGCGTTTACCATTGCGGGGATGGTTCGCGCCATTTAGACGAGATCCGTGGCCAGGCCCTTCAATAAATCAAGGAGGGGGCAAATAACAAGGAAGAAACAGAAGACCATGAAGCGAACAATGCACGACATACTTACATCGTTTGACAGCTGCAGCGTACGATGTTCTGGCCGGGATGCAACCTTGCAATGTTAGTCTCGTCAGTCGACTTTCCCGGAACGGCTTGGAAGGCGAGTTTCCTTCCCGTGTCTCCCCTTGCGCGCATCCATCTATCCCCGGCAGGATCTCGGTGCAATATCAATGGGAAACTCAATTCACGAATGGGGGAAAAAAAGACCGAGTTTGACGGATTTGTAAGTCGTTGATTTCCCTGGGAGAGAAGCAGAGTGGCATTGTGGGCGAACTGACGATTTTGGTGGGACATGACATGTTGATCAGTCCATTTACGAATGGTGCGGTGGACGTGCGCCATGATAGCCGACTTTCGGTATCCCAACTTGGCCGTCGTATCTTTGGTGTTAGTAGTAATGTTGCGGACTCGTGTAGTTGATTTCATCATGGAAATTGTTGGTGTTATGCTGACATGCAGATTGATGCATCCGAAGATGCATTCATGGATATTGTAGCATGCATAGCACAACGTCATTATGAACACTACAACTGACTCAAAGATTGCAATGCTTGAAGATTCAATACATATCTTACTCTCGAACCTCCTGAGGCTTCCTTGACGGAGAGCGTCTCTGCTTCGATGCAAACCGTCCAAAGTAATACCACCAACTTAGTCCAGCCCCGCCGCCCCTTTGCCGCTAACGGCGTCTGATATTTAATAAAGATCTGTCAGTTGACAGCAACGATCAATCTATCGGACAGATTGTTGATACTTTATAAGATGCTGGGACCCCTAAACCAGGATAATGCCCGGATGAAGGGACTCAACGACTGCCAGGGACGAACTCCCCTTACCCTGGCTTGAATGTGTCCCCTCCACTGCCCCTCCCAGGGGACTAAGACGCGGTTCCCAGCGGAGCTATATTCTCAAGTGAAGACGTTTCAAACACAATCAAATATATTGGTTCCCCTGATTCTACGCATCTGCCCCCCAAGAAAGGGGTTTGCGTGGGGTTCGGGAATTGAGGTAAAGAGCTGGGTCTGAACCTAGACTTCCAAAACAAACACACTCTCATCAGTCATATTTTGACGTATGAAAGTGTCACTAATGGGGCAAAAACGGGAATGAAGCCCACTGTCTCTTTTCGGCATCCACAGAACTGAGCATCTGTTCATCCCATCTCATATCCGCTCGTTATCTGTCAAAGTGACACCGGTGGGCCCTCAAAGAACATGAAGATACCCAGAGCTTGTTTAGATGACGACAGTCTCACACCACGATGGAGACGTCGTCAAATTCACTTGCAATAGGCTGTAACGTCTTTGATATTAAGTGTATTCATTATATTCAAGAATTTGTACTTCGTAAATAGTCTACTACTTTTCGCTCCAAACACGACCTCTCAACGCCACCCATGCTTTTACATCTCGCTACATCTACAAACAGGTATGAGAACCTACAGCAGACCCCACTCAGGCGTGGAGGTTGACCGCTCTCCTGCGACGAACACCGCCGCAGCCAGTAGCGTTGCGCGGCTGAGCCAGACCCAGGCAGTTGGCCATCTTGTAGAAGATGTCGATGTTGTTGTAGGTACCGCCAAAGGTCTCCTGGCAGGGGCCGCGGGCCCAGACGGCGACGTCGGTGAGCGAATGGACGCCCTGGGCCTCGTTGGTGGGGATGGTGCCGTTGACGACGAAGCCGTCGGCGGCGTCCTTGGGGTTGACGTAATAGTCGGAGGTGTTGGTGGCGGCGACGGCAGGGGTGCGGGCGGACTCGTGCAGGGCGAAGTCCTCGCGGCGGTCGGGGCTGGCGCCGACGCCGGCGGCGATGGCGTAGCGGGGGTTCCAGTTGAGGGGGAAGTTGGGGCCGGTGTTGTAGCTGATGCCGGGCTGCTCGACGGTGTACTGCGAGAGACCGGACTGGGCGTAGGTGCCGACGGCCTTGCGCTTGGTGCGGTCGTCCTGCTGCTCGGCGAGATACTTGGTGTCGGCGCTTCCGAAAACGCTGTCTTCTGTTAGTGTTGGTTTTTCCAGAGTGGCAGAGTTTAACTTACTCAAAGCCGTGGCCGTGGTCGGAAGACACAACGACCAGGGTCTCCTCGAGGATGCCGAGCTCCTCGAGCTTCTCGATGGTGGCCTTGACAGTGTCGTCAAGCTCAAGAAGGTCACCGAGGGCACGGTCGTAGTCAAGAGAGTGCATCTGCTTATCGATGGAAGCGGCCTCAGACATGAGGAAGAAACCATCCTCTCCACCGCGGTTGTGGAGGATATCAACGGCCTTGAGGGTCATCTCCTTCAGGCCAGGAATATCGAGAGCAGCACTCTTGTTACCGGTAGGGTCGTTCGTAAGCTTGGCCAGGTTCTCGGTGAGAACGTTGCGGTCGAGCCAGACGGGAAGGTTGGACTGGGTGAAGATACCGAGAGTCTTCTGCTTGGAGTCGGCGGCCTCGAGGGAAGTCTTGTTGAGAGCGACAGTGTAGCCCTTCTTGGCGAACTCCTCGTAGTAATCCTTGCCCTCGTAGGAGCCCTTGCCGGCGTAGAACTGCTCAGCACCGCCTCCAAAGTAGACGTCGGGACCCTCCATCTTGGTCCAGGTGTAGTTCGTGATGCCGTTGAGCGCCTGGTCGATAAGAGGACCGTACAAGCTGCGGGACCGAGTGTGGGCAGTCAAGGCAATCGGGGTGGCGTCGGCGATGAAGGCGGTGGAAACAGCACCCCATGCAGACCCCCAGATTCGGTGGATGAGCTCGACAATGGTCTCAACCTTGGGGTCGTCGAAAGCGTCCGGGGAAGAGTCAGCGTAAACGCCCATGGCGTTGACAGTGCTCTTGTGGCCAGAGTACAGAGCAGACGCGGAGTTGGCAGAGTCGGTGATGTAGCTGTCGATGGAGTGCGTCATCTGGTGACCGATGACGGGAAACTTGTCGAGAGCCAGGCTGGACTGGTACTTTCCGTTGATGCTCTTGTGGCCGAGAAGACGGGCGGCAGTGACCATGTTGGTAGTCATACCATCACCTATTAAGCTATTGTTAGTTTGAGACGAAGCCATTTGCAATCAATCTACTTACCGATGAAGAAAATGACGTTCTTGGCCTTCTTCTCAGTCGCCAGAGGTCGCACAACCCAGTTGGCGGTGGTCGTCTTGCCATCGTAGTACTTGAGGGTAACCACATAATTGCCGGGCTCGTACAAGGCGATGTGGCGCCAGATCTTGGACGCCACGTTGACCACGCTCTTCTGCTTCGCGTCCTCGGCGAAGAGGTCCTCGTACCAACCGAAAGACCACTTCTCGAGCTCAGGCTCGTCGAGGCCGAAGAACTCGGTCAGGCCCTTGGCCGCGCCGCCCTCCTTGGCGATGCTGACGGAGAAGGCCTCGTCGGGGACACCGTTGTTGAAGGCCTCGGAGCCGTTGACGGGCGCATGGACCTCGACACGGAGGTCAAAGAGCTGGCCGGGCAGGAAATCGGACTGGTCGGGCGGGAGGACGCAGCCGAGATCAGGGCAGGTGCCGAGTCGCTGGTAGGTCTGCGCCGACACGAGGGACAGCGAGGCAGCCAGGACTGCGAGGGGGCTGAGCTTTGCCATCATGTTGATCCGACGAAGAGTTGTCTGTCAATGGGAGTCGGGACAGAGACGGGAAGCGTGAACAGAAGATCCAAGCTCGGGGAAAGCTTGCTGCAGCTCGAGAGCTTATATACCCTCCTGCAGCCATCGCAAAAGAAAAAAGTCATCCCATGTCAATTGATTTCTGGGAGGGATCACCCCCGCCGAAGCTGTTGTCCGTCCAGTCCCAGAGCCATGTTCCCAATGCATGACAGCATACTTCTGTTGGTTCGCGGATCCTCGCATTCGCGGGCCAAGCACCGTGAGAGCCGGGATGAGAAGCTGCAGATTGCGCCGCGTTGCAATCCTAGCTGAGGAACTTTCGACCAACGCGTTAGGTAGGATTCCGTCACCCGGGCCACAACATCACCACGCGATTGGCCGTCAGGCAGGCGGATGGGCCGATATCATGACGGCGTACGGTGACGGTGTCTTGGGTCGAACGAAGCAGGATGCAACTTCACGGCTCATCTTGGGCAGAAGAGGCACGTGTTGCGCCGAGCTGAGCGGTCGGCATCTCGGTTTGTTATTGCCAAGCCTCTTGTCAAGCGTAGCGGGCGGAGATGATGCCAGGGACAGCAAGAGGAAGCTGTGTCGTCGGTCTTCGAATTGGGGGATGAAGCCTGGACGCCTGGGGTTGCAGAGGAAGAAGAGATGAACGGCGTCATGTGGCGTAGGCTTGGCACTGCAGGTCAAGGACGGGCATTGTGCCTTTAAAGCTTCTGGTGTGCCCGGTGTATGTCGTGATTCGCCGATACGGTTGCTTTTCATCGGTTCGTGGGGAATCGATAAAGTGATCCAAGATGGCACAGCGTGGGAGTCGTGAGCGGTTGCTCCGGGAGGGTCTAACCATGGCCGTTGAGCTTGACCTCGTGGGCGAATTGACGCTTCTGATTGGCTGATCACCGTGTAAGTCGAGGACCAGGGTCCGTTGCGGGGGTCACTCACCACCATATAAGAGACTTTTGGACGGAAATCGTAATCTTGAAAGACCATTTGAAGGATTCAAGGTGATCCATGACGAAGATTCTAACTGTACGTACCTGGATTATTCCGGGCTCAAGCCAGTGACTTGGGAACTGCACGGACGTGCGCGTTCTTCAGTGCCAAGACTGGACTGGATGAGCTCCGATATGGTCAGCAAACATTAACTGCCAAGCAATAGAGAAGCTTTGCTTGGCGTTTAAGCGTTGTGGCCGGTTGAAGACCACCGATTTTTTATTCGCCCGAGAGTTTCTTGAGGAATTTCCAAGTCACATATTTGCAAAAATTGCATGGTTTTGATCATTACTGTTCTTTAAGCCAGACCAGGATGAGGGCGTCAAGTAGAAAAAAGTTTCAGGCCCAGGGCAATGGCGATTGCGACGATGTATGTCGAGCGCCCCAATGAACAATTGTTGAAAGGTAGACTGACAAAGATCATTTGGTGTTGACAAATCAAGGAAACATACAGCAAGTCGAACGACACTGGGTCCGTTATGGGGAAATGCAGACCTGCGGACGACCTCTTACCTGACTAGGCATACCAAGCACGGACTTGGATGCAGCTTAATCTGGTCGGCCCGAGGCCATCGCTACCAATGAAATGGACATAAACATTCACGGGATGTGCCTCACTTCTGCTACTGCAGGGACAGAGATCCTGGCTTGGCTTTTGTTCGAAAAGTATCGAAGCCGGGGACCAAGGTAAACAGCAAGCCGGCTGGCTGCATTTTGCTTCGTCACCAAAAAGGAATATACTGCATAGATTTCAACACTGCCGTCCCTCGTCGGTATGTACAGCAAATCAACTAGATCAAACACACAAAGAAAAACATGAGAGAGCTCCTTGTAGATGCAATGCCTCTAAGAAAGATGCTCCCCAAACTCAGGTATACCACCGAGGATCGACGTGCGCAAAGGAGATCTCTCTAAGATTCTATGCTCGGGCCTCGACAGCTGCTTTGATTGCTGTGAAAATAACGGTCAGTATTGATGCTCCGAAGCGAACGGAATGACATACCGTCGCAAGTAACTTTAGCATCTCCAAACAACATGCGTGTTCCAGGCATGTAGAACATTGGATTGGGTACATCGGCTATATCATGTCAGAATTTGCTTCTTCAAGGGCAGGGCTTCACATCAATGAGCTTACCGTATCCGCTAGCCATGCCTCGTTTCATTACGATGACTTGCTTGCTCTTCCACGCTTGCAGCACGGGCATACCGGCAATGGGGCTACCAGGCTCCAAGGCGATGGGGTTGACGGTATCGTTGGCACCAATAACCAGCGTTACGTCAGTGTCGTTGAAGTCATCATTGATCTCGTCCATCTCCAAGACGATGTCGTAGGGCACGCTCGCCTCTGCGAGCAGGACGTTGCACTGACCGGGCATGCGACCAGCCACCGGGTGAATGGCGAAGCGGACGTTGATGTTCTTTGCTCGCAGCATGCTCGTGATTTCGCTGATGGCGTACTGCGCCTTGGCCACAGCCATACCGTAGCCCACTACTATGATCACATTTTCGGCGTTGACGAGAGCTTCAGCCGTGTCTTCCACGTTTGTTTGCGTTATCGCCCCCTCTATCTTGTAGTCCGATTGCTGCGGTGCCGATATACCACCAAATAAGACGTTTGTCAGCGATCGATTCATCGCCACGCACATAATGTACGATAGAATGGAACCAGATACGCCGATGAGGGCTCCTACTGTAGTTAGAAGCGGGTTATCTAGCATGAATCCTTCTGCCACAAGAGCGAAGCCAGAGTACGCGTTCAGCACTGTGATGACGACAGGCATATCTGCTCCTCCAATCGCAGCTGTTGTGGTATAGCCCTTGATGAAAGACAGGATGGTGTTTGCTGACAGAGCTGCGGCAGCAATCATGGGTGAGCCGGGCGCCATCGTCACAAAGGCACCCATGGTAGCAATGTTAGCTGTGAGCATGCCAGAGTTTAAGACATGTCTTCCGGGTAGCATGAGCGGCTTTGAAGACATCCTGCCGGCTAGCTTGAGGAATGCGACAATGGATCCAGTGAAGGTAATACCACCTATGAGGACTCCCAAGTAGCCAGTAACCATATGGAGCGTTGAAATGTCGTCAATATGCGCCATAACACTTCCGATAGAAGTCAATACAGCTGCCAGACCAACCACGGAGTGGAGGGCGGCAACGGTCTGAGGAAGGTCCGTAGGAGTGATCCGCTTGCCGATAAGAAGACCGACAATACCTCCAAGAGCCGCCAGAGCACCAAACTGAGTTAGAACCTCAGGAGAGAAGCCAACAGCCAGAAGAGAGGCCAGCACACCGGAGCCAACTCCGAGCATGCCCAGCATGTTACCCATGCGAGCTGTGGACTGAGATGCCAAGCTGGAGAGGGAACTAATACAGAGGACAGAGCTGACAGCATACCCAGCCTGAACTAAAAAACTAGCCCCAGTGGCCGCTGCAGCAATATATCCTCCGCCGCACAAGGCCGCGGGGATGGCATAAAGCCATGGGTATTCCGGTGGGTCAGTCGGTCGCTTGAACATGTCCAACATTCGCTTCGTGATGACGAAACCGCCAGATACATTTACGAAGGCGAGGAGAACAGAGAGGGCGCCGAGAACTTGAGGGATCGTCTGAGGAACATAGCCACCACCTAGAATGAATAGGCCGCCAATTCCAACCATTCCTGGCAATTGTTAGTTCTGTCCATTGATTCTTGCGATTTGAGGGAAGCTGGGCGGCACCTGCGGGCAGGTGCCGTGCGAAGGGGTCTGTGCGCCCCGGGCCGGGGCGCACAGACCATTCTCCACCTTCTCGGCCCGCAAAGCATTCCAGATCTGCTATCATCATCACACTGATCGCCGTCTTCGCGCCCATTGCTGTGATAGAAACACTTACCAGAAATCGCATTCGTCACGGACATTAATGGCGAGTGTAACGAGGGCGAAACGTTCCACACGACTCTGTATCCGATGAGGGAAGCGAGAGAGAATGTCATGAAGAGAGGTCCGGTCACCGTTCCCACTGCAAGCGCAGTTCCCATACCAGCGGTGACGGTCGCAACTTCGCGGGAAGTCTTCTGAAATGGTGTCAAAGCGACGACTTCAGCTTCGGCGGCAGCGGTAGGAGTCGGAGGCGGAGCTGGAGCTGGAGGAGGAGCCTTGCGAGGAGCTGGTGGGATGATGTCTCCATTTTGAGTGACGATCGCTCCTCGGACAACCTCATCAGACAGGTCGATTCCGAACTGCTTCTCCTTTGGAGCTATGGACAGTAGAAACTTGGTTATGTTATTGGAGTACAGGGTTGATGATTGCGTGGGCAGTCGCGAAGGCAAGTCTGTGTAACCTGGAAGAGTGTCAGTCAACCATTGTTAGACCAAGGGGCTTCGTAGAACTTACCAATGATCTTGACGTCCTTGTAAACATAGAGCTCTCCAGGCTTGGTCTTCTCGCAGTTTCCGCCTGCCTCAGCTGCCAAGTCGACGACGACCGAGCCGGGCTTCATGATCTCGAGCATTGACTTCGTAATGAGCTTAGGCGCCGGCTTTCCAGGGATCAGGGCAGTGGTAATGATGATGTCGACCTCGCGGGCTTGTTCAGTGAACAGCTTCATCTCGGCTTCGATGAACTCCTTGGACATCTCCTTGGCGTATCCGCCAGCTCCGGAGCCGTCCTCCTTGATGTCGACCTCGATGAACTCGGCGCCTAGCGACTGAACCTGCTCTCGAGCCGCGGGACGTGTATCGAAGCCTCGCACGATCGCGCCGAGTCTCCTAGCGGTTGCGATTGCGCTCAGTCCAGCAACACCAGCGCCAATGACAAGTACTTTGCAAGGAGGAACCTTGCCGGCGGCGGTAACCTGGCCGGTCAAGAAGCGACCAAAATTGTTGGAAGCCTCAAGAACAGCCTTGTATCCAGCAATGTTGGCCATGGAGCTAAGAGCGTCAAAGACCTGGGCACGTGAAATCCGGGGAATTTGGTCCATGGCAAAAGAGGTGGCCTTCTGCGCCGCGAGCTTCTCTACGAGTGGCTTGTTTTGCGCAGGCTGCAGAAAGGAGATGACGGTCTGCTTCTCTTTCATGAGCTCGATCTCGGCGGGAATTGGCCCGCGGACCTTGAGAACAATATCGGAGCCGGACCAGACTTTCTCGGCGCTGTCAACAAGCGTTGCGCCGGCGGTTTCGTAGGCGGCGTCAGGGAAGTCGGCCGCGGCTCCGGCGCCTTGCTCTACAAGGACTTTGGAGAAGCCCTTTTTGAGCAGCAAAGCTACATTCTGGGGTGTTAACGCGACGCGACGCTCATTGAGATAGATCTCCTTGGGGACGCCAACAGCAAGGTTGGCGTACGGGACAGACGGGGGCTCCACAACCGTGGAGTAGGGCGCGGTGGTGACAGGTCCGGAGACTACGGAAGCATGGCGAACGAGCTGAAGAGGCCTCGAGACGGCCGGAACAAGGGCCGTCGTCTGGCGAGCTCGCGCATGTGTGCAATTCCACTTGCGCTGGCCTTCAAAAGCCAGAGTAGCCGGTGCGACTTCTGATGCGGGGTAATCAGCATCGAGCAGGAAGCAATTGAGTTCGCTCGTTGTCTAGTGCCGGGGGAAGCTGGCTTACCTAGACCGACCGGCCACGAGCGAGGGACGAGCCGCCCGGAAGCGCGGGATGAGCAGAGGTTGGTGGCCAGAACTGGCCGCAAGACGGATAGGTTCACCATCGTTGCGAGTAGGCTTCGAGCATCCAGGCTAGCGAGGCCGGGGCGACGAGGCGATCAGGCAGCGCGGCTTCTCATCTGTCGTCGTCACTGCCGATTGAACGACAGACTGGACAGACGGCGCAGGGCACGTATTGGTGTCTATACGAATGCGGAGCTGCTAGAGTGTTGTAGAAAGGGAAAAGAGAAGACACGAAGAACAGGAAGAGAAAGAAAAGTTTAGGGTTGGGATTGACTTTGCGCCCGAGGAAGAAACAGACAACGGGCTCGTACCGTGTCACGTTATTCACCCGCGTCTCGTCCATGCCCCTCCTCCGCCCTCATCGCCTCTTTGGCCTCCCGAGTCCTCCTCCTGGCTTCTCTGCGCATCCGGATCCTTGTTCACTCCCGTTCCCGCTTCCATTTTGCCCCCCCAGGCCCCAGGCGGGAGCGCAGAATCGGCCAAGTGTGTCGCAGATGTCGCAGGACGAGCTCCAAGCTCCTCCAATCACTGTTTGAGTCTGATGCTTGGGGTAGCCGCCAAGGTGGCCACCCCGCTCAAAGCTCTGCTCGCTCTGATTCACAGCCACATGGGTAAAATAACCGGATTCAAGAAGACGCGGGTGCGGATCTTCCGCGAGGGTAACCGTAGACGAACAGTTGGAGGTAGAGAGGGAGATGGTGTGCGCGTGCGACTGTTCGCGTGTGGTACGTATGAGCTTCAGGGGGTGATGGTGTGAGCTGCTGGAGGAAGTGGCCTGCTGCATGCCTCCGTGCAGGGAAGAAGTTACCTCGATTGCGCCCTGGACCCGGTCACCCGCTTCTCCAGTGCGGGGGTGGGGCCGTGGATACCAAATATGGCGCTAAAACATGGCAGCACGGCTCTTTTCCCCGCTATCCAAGCATCTGATAAGCCGTCGATAAGCCCGATAAAGCTCCCCTCGAGCACCGCCATCAGCCAGTATACACTGTACGCATACCAGAGTATTCGTCTCAAGCCAATGCGACGGGAGACGGAGTCATGGGTCATTATGCCGCACGGGCTGCGACATAGAATCCCTGGCCTCATCTTGACCCGTGTTTGCTGCCGTGATGCGGAGAAGCTGCAGCAGTCTGTCCCCTGTATTCGTGGGTATCCGCATCTTCCGTGCTCCCTCCCCGTGATCCAAATTCAGTTGTCCCAAATCTCTTCATATTTCTGGAACACACCTAGCGTAGGGTTGATAAATGGACTCAGATCTCAAAAGCAAACTTTACAGGTTGACTTCAGCAGAGCGCCTGGACAGTAGCTCGTGCTTGTCAAGGTGTCGTCTCGACTCCAATTTAGCCAGCCTGATGACGACCTCCGTTACATGTGTAATGCATGCAGCTGCGCACAGAAAAGGAAAACTTGCGTCGGCTAGCTCGGGCTTTTCCTCGTTGAAGACGGGCGGTAGCAAGATGCGGCAGGAGGACAGCCAATGGGACTGCGACATCTGAGTTGGAGAAGCAGAGATACGTTCTTCAGCTGGGTTGTTGCAGATTTAGTGTCAACCTTCTCAGTCTCGCACAGCAGTGGTCGGATGATGTCTTCCAGCGGCCGTCTTAGTCATGGTGAGAGGCGATGCTTTCTTCGTATTGAAAGCTCTCGAGCTCCATCATCTACCCTTCTACTTCCCTGATCTAATACATGATATTTTGCCTTCCCCGCCTTTGGGCGTTAGCATCCCTGATGCTTTTTTTTCTTCTCGCACACCGCGATACACCATGACCCTTCAGCAAATTTTCACTGCAAAAACGACGTGTCGTCTTCCACAAGACCCATCATCTGCTGGTTACTGTAAAACCAATCCTCCAGCTGTGACGCGTTGCCCATCCACATCATCTGGTTGAGCGGGCCCGGCCCGGCGGGGTTCATACCGTCCTCCAGCGACCCCATCTGCTCCGGGTTTCCAACTTCGCCCGTCTGCTGCCGATCGGCGCCACCGCCAGTCAGCCCCGCCGGCGGGAACCCGAGCGCCGTGAGATACTTGTCCATCTCCTGGCTAGCCTGCACCTGCTCCGACTGCTGCGAGTCCTTCCGCATCTCGACGTACCGGAACGCCACGTTGTACAGTACGTGGAACAGCCGGTAGAGCCTGGCTGACGCTTCGGTGAACTCCTTGGCGGCCTGTATCGATGTGACGAACGCTTGCAGGTGGGCGAGGTCCGCCGCGTCGTTGGTCTCCATGACTTGGCAGAAAATCACAATGAACGGAACAAACGGAGCGAAGAGAATTGTCCTGCGTGAGTTGTTAGCAACCGTATTGTTTGCGTCGTCATAAGCATGCAACCAATGACACTCACCAATTCATGTACATGGGAAAAAGATAATAGCCGTCTTTTGCCATGATCTTCATACAGTCCTGGTGTCTTTGCAACGTCGCCCTCGCTGCATCGATGCACTCGGTGCTGAACGTCGTCGGAGAACCGGGAGGCGACGGCACGGCTCGGTAGATGATGGTCAACAACGACAACCTCAGAACCTCATCAGAGACATTGAAAAAGTCCATGGTGTTTTCACCGACGGCCTCAATCGCTGCTTGAAGATATTGCGCCTGGTCAAACTGGTCAGTACTGAGACATGCAGACCCGTGTTGTGCACTTACGTGAGTCTCTTGCGTGCGCTCCGTCACGCGCTGCAACTCCGCAGCCAAACCCCGAGCGCGACCTTCACGGACGGAAGCTGGTTGTGAGAGTGCCTCAGGACTGTATAGCTGCTCGTACGTCTTCCCCTGGATGCTCGAGACGATTACCCACAAGCAGAAGTAGCTCATGAGCGCCCCGTGGATCTTGCTTGAACTCGACGGGTATGGGACGGTGACGTCGTAGTCCTGGATGCTCGACGGCCTGCCAAGACGGAGTGACAGACTCTTGTCTACAAAGTACACGGACCAGAACAGAAAGATCTTGTAGTCTTCGTCGTCCTTGTTGCTGCTCCTTACAGAAGCTATTCTGTGGTATCCGAGACTTTGACACAGCTGAGCCGCTGCACAGTTGAGCGTCCATGCAAGGGACGGTTTTGCTACCTCGACGGCGTGGTACGCCTGTAAATTGTAAGCCATCAAACAATGCAGCAGAGTTCGTTTAACTCACCCCGAAGAGCAAAGCCACGATCATGTCCATGGTTGCTGGTAGGTGTAGGGGGAGATTGGCGAGGGCGGTCTCCAGGTTATCACGGCAGATGCCGCTCATCTTGGTGTACTCTTCCTTTTGTTGTTCCGTGATCTTCCCCGTCATGATCATATCCAGGTAGAGACTCTCCAGTCCGGCATTGACGATGATGAACTCGGCTTCATTAAATTCAGTTGGGGCAAAGAAGACTTTGAGTGTAAGATCTACAAAGTGATCCGGATGCAAAAAGTTGTTGACCCATTGAACGCCAAGCACTCGTTGCGCTGTTGTACAAGGCGGAAAGTTAGCGGTGCAGTAGAAAACGGCCGGGTAATAAAGTCGTACCTTTTGCATCGCGGATGACGCTGACTGCAGATTGTACCGGAGGCATTTCCCATTCACTCAAGGCCGGCCGTGGAACAGGTCTGGCATGGGCATACGTCAGTTCGTGAGAGGCAGACTGCTGCTTCAGCCCCTCGACGAGCGAGTGGAGGGCGTCGAGGGTTTCCCGCATCTCGAGAACTGATGCGCTGTCACCGACAGTCTTGCGAAGGAACTCGTGAGCAAATATGGACTGGGCCGTCATTGATGATTCGCCCTCGAGCATGGGCCCGGTCGGCTGCACGGTGTTGACATGGCTGGCAGGGGTCGATGTCGAGGTGGTAGCGGGTTGCGAGGGCAGCGCGCCAGACTTGGCAGCTGCGGCGGGAGCGGACGAAGCCGAGGCCGCAGCTGTCGCGACTGTGGGGAGTTGCAACTTGAGGTCTTCGAGAAGACGTACGACGCCGTCCAGGCGGCGGTCAATAAGATCAATCTTCTTTTCGCTTGAAGGTGGGGTGAGTTTGTTAGAAACAAGTTTTTTTTTTTCACGATGCGATGAGATGGGACACATACTATTGAGGGGTGATGAGAATGCGAGTTCTCTTCTCCTTTGGCTTCAGGCCCGAGGTGTTCTTACACTCGATGCCGGCGTGTTGGCAGTGGGCGCAGGGGGTCTCTCTATCGCAACGAATCTGGGGATTCACAAAGTCAGCTCACAGCGTCCAATGAATGGCTGCGAGTGACATGACACATATCATGGCTACACTAGTGTAAAGGGAACAAGGGTTGAGGTTGCTAGGGGGCCATCTGCGTACCTTACGAGCACGGCAAGCGTCACACTACATATTGGATTAGTTGGATGAACTCAAATCAAGGGACCATGATTTTTCAAAAACTTGCCGCTCGTTTGATCGGGAGAGAAGAAGGGTTTGAACCGGGGCCAGTTGCTCCAGCGCCTGCACCAGACGATTCGGCCTCCATGATGGCCGGCGGGATGTGGGTGTGGTTCTGTCAGGTGTGGAAAAGGCTAAGATGCAAGGGGTCACAGTCTTCTAGAAGCCGGCGGGGCGGATGACAGATGGGCAGAGGATCCGAGCCCGGAATAGTGACTCGACGACCGAAATGTGGGGACCCAGACTGGTTCGGGGGCGGGTGACGTCGGGCTCCGAGCAGGTTGAAAGAGCGGGCGTTGGGGGTCGGAACTCAGGGAGTAGGTTCGGGAGGAACGATGCCGTCCGGAGGCGTTCTTTGAGCTCTTCTTAGAAACGAATGCGGAGCGCGCGGGACCCGCAACCGAAGCACTATGGGTCGAGGCCGCCGGGTGCTCGGCGGGATACCGGTGGCTGTATCTCTTGGAGCTAAGGTAGCTAGGCTCTGGCAAAGAGGCTGTGGCTGAGGCTTAGGCTTAGGGCAAGCACATGGAGATTCGTATCTGCAGTTATAAAAGGATGAGCAGCTGTTGCACAAGAAAGGGACCCGGGACATGGCTCATATGAATGGTTCGTGTGCGAGCAATACAAGGCGGACATGGATTTTTCCTAGAGATTAAGCTTCAATGCCCCCTGGGGACTGGCAGCATTCAGGGGACACGCACAGCCAACCGTCCAGGGCAGACCCAAGCCGCCAGCCCCGGACTGGCCGCTGTAGAAGCCATCCTGAAGAGGAATACTTAGCCAGGGCACGGGCCTGTTCAGTTCTAGTAGCGACTTTACAGAGACTTGATTCGTCGGCATAGGGGCAGTACAGCTGTAGATCCCGCTTTTGCAGTGGTTCTAGCGCATCTTCGGGCTTATCCCACCGGTTGCTCCCAGGGTCCCCCCACCGGTACTGACAAATGGCGGGCTATGTTTCTCTGAATAGCGACCAGTTCATCGAGATATCCCGCGGGCATTATGGCTAAACTTAGCTCGTCTAAGCTTGAGACTTTGTCCAAAACCCCAGGACTCCCGCCGCTGTTGAAGCCGTCTGATTGACCGTTGCATCAATTCCTCTTCATGTCTTCTTTCGCTGATGGGTGAGTGTGTTGACAAGAGTCACCACTTTCAAGACGAGATGTCATATCATACCCTCATGTGTGAGTTGTGTCACAATGTCTTCAGCCATGCTTCGTTTGCCCGGGCTGAGTATGGATACGGACGGCTTCGAGGCAGCTTGGCTGCATGCCTGCAACCTGTCGAGTAGTTGAGAGGTCGTGGTGGGTTGGGAGCGACACAAACGGAGCCGGCGGCAGCATTGACCCGTTTGGCTCACCTTGGCTCACCTTGGGAGGAGGGTTAGACGACGAATCTTTTGCGAGTGCGGCGTCTCACACGTGTCGTTTGAGCGACAGTGTCGTCGCGTCTCAGAAAACGCACCAGCTGGCATGCTGCCGCACGATGGAAGAGTCATCGGCGTGACCACGCATTCGGCCGTTTGGATGGACGAATGCTGACAAAATCCGGGGACGCGACGAACCCTTTAAGCTGGCCGAGCCTCCTGAAAGTCCGTAGAATCGGAACCCGCGAACACCGTCGTCCGACGCTGTGGGATGCCGGAGTTGGCCCCTTCGGCCCCCGCTGTCAACCCGCCAAGCGCTTCCGGGCCAATCAGATAACCTTATCTTTTCCGGCTCTTGGCGGGTCCCACTCTTCCTGGTCCGCGGAACGCCGTCCACGAGTGTAATGGGGGTTTCAATGATGAAGCTGGCGACATTGACTCCTGTAATTCGGACAAACGCAGCGCAAATTCTTTGGAATCCCGACAAGGAAGGCGCACGGCGAAAGGTGGCCGCGTCTTTTCGTGAAAGCCTCCGAAATTTCGTCAACCAAGTCATGACGTGCTGCAAGATATAAGCTCTTCGTCCGTTGTTTTCCATCCAAAAGCGCATCATCATCACCAACCCAAACACTGTGAAGCTCGTCCCTTGCCTCCCACTTCCCAAAAGGCGCCAGAGCTTCATCACCCAACCACAATTTCACCACGAAAAACGAAAAAGAAACCCGATTACGAGAATACGAAAATCCTCAACTACAGTTTGCGACCACGGATCGAAACCCCGAAATAATGGGGGCCGAAGCCGAGAAAAGGGAAACCGTCCCGGCGGAGGACTTCGCTGCGGAGAGCTCCCCGGCCGACGCTGTCAAAGAGGAGGGTGGCGCCTTCAAGGCCTATTTGGTAAGAGCTCATCAAGCGCCTTCCATCTGCTCAATTTGCCTGCCGTATCTTGCGCTGACTCTCCAAAGAGGATCTTTTCATACGGAGGAACGTTTGAGAGGATTCTTCAAGCCATTGCTTTGATATGTGCAGTGGGATCTGGTGCGGGAATCGCCCTCCAGAACTTGATTTTTGGCAGCTTCGTCACGACCATCCAGGACTTCACCACTGGAAAGTCCACTCCGGACCACTTCCGCGGCGAGGTCTCCAAGCTCGCGTACGTACATCACTCGGGTTTTTTTTTTTTTTTTTTTGAATTCGGAGCTAACTCCGCCAGTCTCTACTTCGTCTACCTGGGAATCGCCAGATTCGCTCTTGCGTATGGCTACATTTCGCTGACGACATTCTCCGCCTACCGCATCACGAGGAATCTCCGACACAAGTACCTCCACGCCGCCCTCCGACAAGAGGTAGCATTCTATGACTTTGGCACCGGCGGCTCCATCGCGACCCAGGCCATCTCCAACGGACGACTGATCCAGGCTGGAATCGCCGAGAAGCTCGCCCTGACCTTCCAGGGACTTGCCGTCTTTGTTACCGCCTTCATCATCTCCTTCATCACGCAATGGAAGCTCACGCTCATCGTTGTCGGCATTGCGCCCCTCATTCTCGTCGTTATGGGTGTTGCCTCAACCTTCGAGGCTGCTCTTGAGACCAAGATCCTCGATACCTACGCCCAGGCAGGTTCCTTCTCCGAAGGTATCCTCGCGAGTGCCCGAACCGTTCACGCATTTGAAATCAGGTCAAGACTGGTTCAGAAATTTGACAAGTTTCTGCAAGACGCCCATAACCTCGGAAATAAGAAGTCGCCCCTTTTCGGTATTCTGTTTTCATTCGAGTACTTCGTCATTTATGCCGGCTTCGCCCTCGCCTTCTGGCAGGGCATCCACATGATGAACCGTGGTGAGATTACCGAGTCTGGAGATATCTTCACGTAAGTGTAATCCCTGTTCCATCGATTCAGTGCCGAGGAACTGACGTCTATCAGCGTTCTGCTTTCCGTTGTCATTGGTACTACTGCTCTGACCATGTTGACCCCGTACATCATCGAGTTCACCCGTGCCGCTTCCGCCGCAGCTCAGTTGTTCAAGCTCATCGACCGGCCTTCGGAAATCGATCCGTTTGACAAGTCGGGTGAGCAGCCAACTGACACTGTTGGAGTCGTCGACCTGGAGAACATCACCTTTTCGTACCCGACCAGACCTGGCGTTACTGTGCTGGACAACTTCTCTCTGCATATCCCCGCGGGCAAGGTCACCGCTCTTGTGGGCTCCAGCGGTTCCGGAAAGAGTACCATCATTGGCTTGATTGAGCGCTGGTACAACCCTAAATCTGGAACCATCAAGCTTGACGGCAAACCCATCGATCGTCTCAACCTCAACTGGCTCCGTAAGAATGTCCGTCTTGTCCAACAGGAGCCCATTCTGTTCCAGGGCACAGTCTTCGACAACATCGCCAATGGATTGGTCGGAACCCAATGGGAGAACGCCCCGCGGGAGGAGCAAATGCAGCGGGTGCAAGAGGCCGCCAAGATTGCCTTTGCGCACGACTTCGTCTCACAGCTTCCAGAGGGTTATGACACCATGATTGGTGAGCGCGGTGGCCTCCTTTCCGGTGGACAAAAGCAGCGTGTGGCCATCGCTCGCAGCATCATCTCGCAGCCCAAGGTTCTTCTGCTGGACGAGGCTACCAGCGCTCTCGACCCTCACGCGGAGGGCGTCGTCCAACAGGCTCTCGATAAGGCCTCCGAAGGTCGCACCACAATCACCATCGCGCACAAGCTGGCAACCATCCGCAAGGCAGACAACATCGTCGTCATGAACAAGGGCAAGATTGTTGAGCAGGGAACCCACGAGGGACTTCTCAAGCAGGATGGCGCTTACACTCGCCTCGTCAGAGCCCAGAACTTGTCTGTTTCGGAAGAAGGATCTATCACCGAAACTGAGGGCGATGACGACGATTCCACCCCGAAGGAGAACATCGAGATGACAAAGACTATGAGTCGGTACCGGACTGCAGACCAGACCCGCATGGAGCTCCAAAAGGAGCGTGACAACTACGACCATCACAAGCAGAAGGGCCTCATCAGTGTGGTTATCAGAATGGTTCGCGAGACCCCGGAGTTGAACTGGGCTTACTTTGGCACCTTGGTTGCCGTTGTTGTAGCTGGTAAGTGCCCTGAAGATGTATAATCCGTGACAATCGCTGACAGTAAACAGCTGGTGCATTCCCTGGTCAATCTTTGATCATCGCCAACCTCGTCGACGTCTTCACCCTGACAGGCTCAGAGATGATCTCCAAAG
This sequence comes from Colletotrichum siamense, assembly GCF_013390195.1. Lineage (NCBI taxonomy): Eukaryota > Fungi > Ascomycota > Sordariomycetes > Glomerellales > Glomerellaceae > Colletotrichum > Colletotrichum siamense. The sequence goes on along the minus strand of NW_023501016.1, from coordinate 5,025,671 downwards.
GCAACTTCTATTCTCTGATGTTCTTCGTTCTCGCTCTCGGTGTCTTTGTCTGCTACTTTGCTATGGGCTGGACGACCAACACAATTGCACAGGTAAGTTCGGCCCCTAATTTGATACTCCAAGTGCCTGATCTAACGCCTGATAGGGCCTCAATCACAAGCTCCGTAAGCAGGCTCTCAACGATTTCCTCCGACAAGACCTCCAATTCTTCGACCGTAGAGAGAACAACACTGGAGCTCTGGCCAGCAAGCTTGAGTCCAACCCGCAGTCCATCTTAGAGCTTATGGGTTTCAACATTGGCCTCATCTTGATCTCAACCCTCAACGTTGTGGCTTGCAGTATCCTGGCCATTGCCACCACCTGGAAGCTTGGTCTGGTTGTCGTGCTCGCCGGTCTCCCGCCCTTGGTGAGCTCGGGATATATCAAGGTCCGCCTGGACTCCAAGCTCGACAACAGCACGTCGAAGCGCTACTCTGCCAGCGCTGCCATCGCCTCGGAGTCGGTGACCGCTATCAGGACTGTCTCGTCTTTGGCCATCGAGGAGTCTGTTCTTAAAAGATACACAGACGAGCTCGACCACGCAGTCAGGGCTTCAACGGCACCGCTCTTCACCATGACCGTTGCCTTTGGTCTTACCCAATGCATCGAGTACTTTTTCATGGCTCTCGGCTTCTGGTACGTCCCTAGCCCCTTCTCATTGTAGTGCACACTAACACACCGCAGGTACGGCTGCCGACTGTTGTCTTTCAATGAGATTAGCATGTACCAGTTCTTCGTCGCCTTCATGGGCACGTTCTTCTCCGGTCAGGCCGCCGCCCAACTCTTCCAGTACTCCAGCAGCATGACCAAGGGTATCAACGCCGCAAACTACCTCTTCTGGCTCCACGATCTCCAGCCCACCATCCAGGAGACGCCCGACAACCATGACAAGGCCCCCAAGTCAGGCACCTCTCTCGACTTTGATCACCTGAAGTTTTCCTACCCCCTGCGTCCCGAAGCCCACGTCCTGCGCGGCGTCGATCTGGAGGTAAGCCGTCCCAGTCCTCTACAAACTGACGAGCATCGAGACTGACACATCGCAGATCAAGAAGGGCCAATTCGTCGCCCTGGTAGGCGCCTCCGGCTGCGGAAAGAGCACCATGATCGCCATGCTCGAGCGCTTCTACGACCCGACAACCGGCACGATCCGCATCGACGGCGACGCCGCCCTCTCCGAGCTCAACCCGCGCCTCTACCGCCAGTTCGTCGCCCTAGTCCAGCAGGAGCCGACCCTCTTCCAGGGCAGCATCCGCGAGAACATCGCCCTGGGCATCGACTCCGACTCTCTCACCGACGTGCCCGACGCGCAGATCGAGCAGGCCTGCCGCGCGGCCAACGCCTGGGACTTTGTCTCGTCCCTCCCCGAAGGCCTCGGCACCCCCTGCGGAAGCAGCGGCATGCAGCTGTCCGGCGGCCAGAGGCAGCGTATCGCCATCGCGCGAGCTCTGATCCGCAACCCGAGGATCCTGCTGCTCGACGAGGCGACGAGCGCGCTGGACACGGAGTCGGAGAAGATTGTGCAGCGGGCGCTCAATGAGGCGGCGCGCGACGGCGAGAGGATCACGATCGCTGTCGCCCATCGTCTATCCACAGTCAAGGACGCGGACATCATCTGCGTGTTTTACGGGGGCAGGATCGTGGAGAAGGGGACGCACGCGCAGTTGGTAGCCAAGGGTGGCATGTACAAGCAAATGTGCGAGGCGCAGAATCTCGAGTAGAGGGACACTGAGGATTCTTTTGTCATCAGGAGTTGAGCAAATGGCTCCTCCTTGGGTTTTTCGGCATGGCGTTGGGAGACATTACCCTGTACAACGTACGCATCAACTGCACACAACTCGGCCACCATAGAACTGTAGAGTAGATCTTAATGTTTATCCACTTCAAGATAACAACGAATTGTTGATGGTCCTGTCCATGCTGATTTTCATGTGTCTGCGTGGCTACATTTCCTGTGTTCTTAAGTACCCCTACCATTTCGAAGACGATAGTAGCGACGACGGCTATAGTAGCGAAGACGAAGATGACGACAACGGTGAGGTAGATTGTAGCCACAGGTAAAGTAGTCGCTCTACCACAAGGAAAATAGGCAGCCTCTTGTTGTGGCCATACATACACAGAAGCCACCTCCAGGTCCCTCAGCAACCAAGAGAAGGAAAACAATACACAAGACAATACAACACAGTACAATACAATACAGTACAATACAATACAGTACAATACAATACAGTACAATACAATACAGTACAATACAATACAGTACAATACAATACAGTACAATACAATACAGTACAATACAATACAATACATTACATGACAGCAAAATAGTACATTACATCACAGCAATACAAGACAATCCAGTAAAATACAACGCATGTGTTGTATTTGACATGTTGTGTTGTCTTTCTCTGCCTAATGGCCAGAATATTCCATAAACTGGCTTTCGATGAAATTTACATACATCCTACGGCGGTTCATGGTCGGCCGGGCGCAATCTCAGAATATTACAAACTCCTCCACCAAACGCTCTTCATCCTGAAACAACGCATACGGTTCCAGTCCATATAAGTAACAATCATTCGCCATCACCCATCCCTCGCCCTCCTCCCGCCGACGCAGCACAAACGGCTCATCTGCCCCGGGAAAGAACACGACATGATCACCGACCCGTGCCCGAGGACCAGCGAGCCCCATGGACTCGTCTTCCGTGATGAAAAACCGCCGGCCGTAGCAGGAAAGCTCCATCTGCTTAGCAAACTCGCGGAGCTCATACTCAACTTCCGTGGCAGTCGTATCTTCTCCGTCATCCTGTTTCCCGACGCCCAGCCACCACAGGTAGAACTCGCGGTCCCGCAACATCATGGCCGGGTCCGCCTGCTCGAGTATCCCCGTGCCGCAATGGCGGTACCACTCGGCGTACCCAAAGTCGATGCTGTGCAGCTCATCGCCATGACTGGCTGCCAGAGTGGCCGCAAACGCCCGCGTCACTGACGGGGCATTCATCGTCTTCGTCCACCCGGGAATCAGCGTCGCTGCGAGGGCTTCCCATTCTCGCATGACGCGGGCAAAGGCGTCTGTTCCGGGCATATAGGCTATGTCTGCGGGCAGTTCGGGCCCCAGGGAGCGGATCGTGTCGACACGCTTTCCTTTAAGCAAGAGCGCACCGTCATCTCGGAAGGACATCCCGGGAAGAACCTTTTGCGTCAGCTCGCTTGCGGGAACACTGGAGGAAGTCCCGTCCGCCAGTCGATAGTCCAAGTCTTGCGGGGTGCCGTACGGAGGGTGCCACGAGTGCAGGGGAAGCGTGCCCGCCGTCGCCGTATCTGTAAAGTCGGGCACCCAGGACGGCAGGGACTTCGTCCGCGCTCCAACGCCGAAACACCTCAACACGCGTAGATCGCCCGTCAGCCGGATCACGGCTTCCGTAAACTGGCGGAATATCTGCTCCACCGGCATATCATAGTCCACCGTGACGAAGCCCGGCTCAAACAAGCCCAAAATCCCGTATACCCTGTCCTCGACCTCGCTCGTCTGACACACGCGGCTGTACCGCATGATGCTCACGGGGTCACTGCCGTACTTCAACAAGCGCAGTCTCCAGATGTGACTGTCCGCGTCGAACCCTGAAATGGGATGGTCCGGGGGATTGCCTGGAAAACTCAGCCTGCTCGACAGCCCGTTGGCGCCGCCCGAGATGTCGGAGCGGCCGGAGCCCAGGTCCATCCACGGCGCCGCGTCCTCCCCGCACATGACGATGGCCCTGCGGCTCAGCGCGACCTCCTGTATGACCCAGGTGCGGAAGAACCACGGGCGCGTGATGAGGGCGAGCCACGCGCGGCGCAGACGGGGCGTCGGTTTTGCAACGTTGGGCCAGGACTTCTTCGCCGACTTGTCATTGAGGTGCTCGAACACGAGGCGGGAGTCGTCGGCGGCTTCGCCCAGCCAGACCACGACCTGGCGCGCGGACTTGTAGATGTCTCCCATGATCATGACCTGCTGGTTGCGCTCACCGTGAGTCGACTGGTCGATGCAGAGGGCGTCGACCCAGAGAGTTCGGGCTTCGCTGCTGTGACGGAGGTGTACCAGCGCCAAGTGGAGATTTGAAGTGATTGGCACGGTATGTTCTTCGATGAGGATATGTTCGCTAGACCTGGCGTCTCCCCAGACGTACGACAGAGCTTCGTATTCTGGCTGGTAGGTGATGTCGCTCTGTATTAGACGACCACTCAAGGGTGCTGCGCGGCTGCTTGAGGGGAGCAACTCTAGGAGGCGGAACGAGCTTTTGCTAGGTAAAGGGGTATACTCAAGTATACTGTTGGCGGCGTTGAAATGCGCAGTTGCTGTTGGCGGTCCACGCTTCAACTGCGACATAACATCGGGTGACTCTTGTCGAGTTTCGACGAGTTGTTGTAGCCGCAAGTCCCACGCCCGTCTTTGTTTGATTATGGCGTCTTTTTGACGAGTTATGAGCTCCCCATAAGAAGGCAGTGACCAGTCGTCATCGCCATGAAGCTTGCGTTCCAGCATCTTGACCACATGCAGCCGCTCACCGATGTTCTTCAGGGAATGATATTGACCTTGCCGCATCGCCGTTGACGCATCCAACTCCAGGCCAGGACACCCAGGATCAGCGCCAGCTTCAAGAAGCATCCGCATAGCCCTGATATTATCCCTGACAATCGCAAGATGCAGCCAGCTCGTCGGCGTCGGCTGGTCCTTCCCGTCGCGCCGCAGCCTGGCGCTGAAAACCCAGTCAACGTGCGGACCGGGATACTCGGAGACCAGATACCGAATAGTGTCCAGGTATGCATGCCCGCTGCTGATCAACCGAACGGCCGTCTTGCCCCAGCTCTCCGGATCCGAGGCGAGCTGCGGCCCGTACTCGCCGACACACCAGCGCAACAGCTCCAGCTGCTGCCTCGACAGCGCATTCTTCTGCATCGCGGCGGGATCCAGGACGGCGCCGTGGGATATGAGGAGCCGCGCCATCTCGAGGCTGCCGACGTCAGCGGGGACCGTTTGCGGGTGGATGCCGCGCCGGAGGAGACGTTTCGCGAAGTCGAGCTGGTTTCTGCGGGCGCAGTAGGCGATCATCTCCTGGTAGTCGGACTCTTCAAGGCTTTCCGCGCATGCTAGGAGGCCTTCCATAAATGTCAGAAGTCTTTCTGCGTCGCCGTAGCGCCCTGATGCGATGGCTACCTCTAAAGGGGTTTTGTCTTCATCCGTCGCCCGGTTGCCAAAGACGCAACGCCGGCGGGTTCGTGGGCTTTCACCGTGTTCCATGAGAAGCTTCGCGACTGGAAGCTGGCTTGTAGCTGCGGCGGCATGTAGGGCAGAACCGAAGGAGTCTCCGTCTCCCTGGCCTCCGTCCACCATCCTGGGGCCGGCCACATTGGTAGCGACACCAAAGCTAAGTAGCTTGTCAACGAATTCGAATGCGCCCTGGTAGCAGGCAATGTGCAGCAACATAACAAGCCCTGGGTCGTCCTTGGTGTACGAGAGTCCTGCCTGCAAGAGGTGAAGTATGATGCCGCCCCAGGTGCCTTTGAGATACAGCGCCCACATCGGTCTGTCGTAGTTCACCCCAGGCGGCCAGCCAACCCAAGTCATGTCGACGATGCGTTGCGGCGATATCAAGGCGTCAAGCGTGACCTGAAGAAGATTGACTTTGGTCTCCGGCTTGACCTGCTGAGGCCCCTCAAACCCGTCTTCGGTTTTGCCCAGTTGTACAGGGGGTGACCGATGATGCTCAGTCGAAAGTTCCGCTCCAGCGGCCACCAGAAAACGGAAGAGTTCCCCATACCCCAGGACGCAAGCATAGAACAAAGCCGTATTTCCATCCTCATCCAGACAGGTGACCGAAGCCCCGTGTTCGATCAAGAGCTCTACTATGGCCATGAGCTCAGGACTGGACTCTCTGGGCGACTGGCCAAGCAACCCAGGCTCGACCTTGACCGCTTTGATCGCGACCTGCAGGACATCATTCTCCTGTGCAAACAGAACATTCGTGTCGTCCTGCTCTACCAGTATGCGTGCAAGGCGATAGTCCGGTTTCAACCCCTTTGAGAGACACTTCCGTACGGCCTCGACGTGGTACCGTTTGAATACCGGTGACTGCCGATACAGCACAAAGAACTCGTCGAATTTCAGCTGTTCAAGAGGAGTGAATCCTTGCGGATCGTCATGTGTGTTTTTCTTGCTGCACAGGCTCACGAGCCAATCTCCTGCCGCTGCAATGACTTCTTCCGTCGCGATGGCATCGTCCTGGCCGGGTTGCGGGTATTCCATCAGCGCCGTGATCAACGTCGCTGGGCTGAAATAGAGTGAAGAAACGTTGAATTATGTTGTCTCCTAGGGCTCTCGCAAGATCAAGAACTATGAAAAGGAAAAGTCATTATCTGGGTTGCAGAGTGTGTGGCGTCAGATCCTCAGTCTGCTGCCTAGCAGATTGCCGTGGCGAGGTAAGCACGCTACGCAATGGCGAAACTGGACAAATCCTACGGCTGAAGCTTGAAGATGCTAAAATAGTCCCGCGCCTCCGGAGGATGCAAGAAGCAGAAAAGAACAGCTTATCGTTAGTGTAGATCGCTGACAGTGTGCTTGTCGGTTCGGCTCCGTGACGGAGGCCGGATGTGGCTGATGGGGGTGCCGTGATTGCCGATCGGTGTGGGCACACCGCGATCGCGCCCCCGGGCATCTTGCCGGCTTGACTTTCGGATTCCCAATCCGGCGCCCAGGTCGACGCCGACAAGAGTCGCGAACTATGCGAAAGCTAGTCAAATGAGTGGCCGATTTCAGGAATGAAAATACGCAACGCCAAACCACGTCCCGGTAAGTTGAGCGTCAGGGGACACAGTGCAAGGCTCCTTGGGACACATGAAAACGAGGTTGCCCTAGTCATATGCCCACTGACAGTCAAAGGAAGACGCGTTGTCGATGGCGAGGCAGAGCTGAAGGTAGTTACTCCCTTCTTCCAATCTCGCACACGCCCGTCAAACTCATCCGCGTTTCCTCCACCCCGACCGACGCCAATTCCGAGAATCTCGTTCGATGCACGTCATTTGGGCAATGGGCAAATGAGCATTGACATGGACAACCCGGCACTCACCAAATAACACCCTCAACTAACTCCTGTCGGTTAGCAGGCACATCTCAGGGAAATTGGCACCAACGAGAAGCCATTCTCTCTCTCAACGGCATGTGGATTGTCCGATCTCAGCCTGCGTCGTCTACTTTGACGGCAGGCTTTACAAAAAATATTACACGGTCGCCCCCTACGGACCAAGGTTCCAAAGCCGTCTACTCCTTCAGCCTCTGCAAAGTCAGAGACATGTTTTTTTCAGAGAGGAAAAGAAAAAAAGTGGGCGAAGTAAAAAACACGCAAGGTGAATTACTTGTTACATGGTGATCTCTTCTTTCCTGCTTGTATCGTCTTCTCCATCATCTTCAGGGAGACCCCGGAAAAACAACAACTGGGTTGGCCATATCAGGTTGATGGTGATCTGAGTCCAAAAAAGCGACAGAAAAAGGAAAATGTGTCAAAAGCAAGTTTTACTGCACCACTTCTTCTCTGGTGCAGTGTGCAACGGCCGTTACGCCCAAGAACAAGACGGGCACTCCCTTCCAGCCTCATTTCCCTCTTCGTCCCCTCGTGCTGAGAAGAGTTCGAAAAGAATTAACTGAGTGGAGGGAGCCCCGCCAGACCATGATCCTAAAATGCATCTTATCCCGCCTTCAACCAGGCCCGCCGTTCCCTACCAATCTTTGAGAAGAAGAGTTGAACAGATGTGTGCAACGCCAATTGCGATCAGGAGGGGAATGTGTAATGTGTGGTGTGAGTGTGATGGTGTGCGCGTTGATCAAACTGGTGACACTGAAAACGCTGCGATGAGGCCTTTACGGCGAGTTTTGTTACAAATGAAAAAAGTGAGTGATTCGGGTCGATAGTCGAATTATGCCCGGAAAAATGAGCTCGTGGCGCTCTATGCAATCTGAAAGTCTCAAAGTCGGGGCTGCGCGGTCGCCAGGTTCTTGACGGCCCGCCTTATGCCTAACGAGGAGGCTCCAGTAGTTCAGCCGATGAAGATCAGCACGTTTTTGAAGGTCGTAAAGTACGTAATGGGTCATGATCCATTATAAGTATGCGACAGTCGAGTTGAACAGAGGTACGTGATCGAACGTAGTCGAGGGCATCGCACCAGAGCCAGGACAACTGGCTGGCGCGGTCGGCTGAAATCAGCAGGACTGATACAGGAGCAACGGCTCTCCTACGTTCTCGATTTCGGGGATGGTGCACTTGAGGTCGAAGGCCTTGGAAAGGACAATCTTGAAGATCTGCGACGAGTCAGCTTTTGGTTGTCTGGCGGGTTGTTCGGTGGTGTCACCTTCTGCACGTTGATACTATGGCTCGTGCTGGAGAAGATCAACGCCGCGCGCATCGCCTTCGCGAACCGACGAGCCTATGGTGTGTCAGTTACATGAAGAGCCCAAGAAGGCGAATGTGACATACCTGGTTGGAGATCTCTTCTTGGTCTTCCCTCGGGAAGTTCACAAAATGGTCGTACTTGGTGCCCACTAGGATTGGGATGGCCGTCTTGTTGAAGCCTCGGCCTTGGCGATACCACTCCTTGATGCTGTTGAGGGTGCTCTTCCGTGTGAGGTCGAACATGAAGAGGATGGCGACCGCGTCATTGCAGACGAGGGGCAGCATGTTGACAAACTCGCGCTGACCGCCCAAATCCCAAATGGAGAAGGTGATTTCGGTATTCCGAATGGAGATTGTCTTCTCCATAAAGTTGACGCCCAGTGTTTGGATATAGTCCTCGTCCCAGCTTCCCTCCACGTACTTGACCATCAAACTCGTCTTGCCGATTTGCGCATCTCCCACCATGCCGACCTTGATAACGACGTGATTGCGACCGTTGCTCGCCGCAGCCTCGGCGCCGGCGCTGCTTCGTGACGCATGGTCGGCGTAGCCCTGTTGTGCGCCATTGCCCGAGAGGCCAGATGCCGGTCTTGAGATGGGAGGAGCGTTCATGGGCAGCGGCGGGGTGTTGTACCGGTCGGCGTGCTCATCGGCCCGTGGTGATTGTGGTGGGAGGCCCTGGTCGATGGATTGGGCTGATTGATGGCGCTGCTTCTCTGCGTACTCGTATCCGTTGGACTGGACGACCTGAGGAGAGCCGTCAAGACCGCCGAGGGTATCGTCGGGATGAGGCGGGGCGGGGGTGTATTCGTGCTCCATGTTGTCGACGGCGTCGTGGAACTGGGCCGGTGACCCCGCGGACAGTGTTGAGGAATCCAGGGTGGAGGATCGCGGGGGAGGCGGGGACAGAGAGGCTCCGTCTCGGGCGAAGGGTGAAGAGAGGTGAGGTGTTTCGTCGCGGTTGGCCGTCTAGCGTGTCGAGGACAGCTGGTCGTCGGCACGAGGCTCTGTCGGGGAGCGAAGGAGAGACCGGGGTGGTAGGCGGCAGGTTTCAGTTTAGGCCCGACGATGGCTTCATGGGCACAGCCAAGTGCAGTGAGGCAGCGACAGATCGTCTCTGAGCGCCTGACTCGAATTTCAGGTCTGCAAAGCGGTAGCCGTCAGTGATTAAAGTTGGCGACGAAAAGACACGCAAGTCTTGGAAGTGAATGGCGGCGTGAGAGGAAAGGGAACGAGAGAGTGTCAGGCGAAGATGTCTCACCTAACCTCTCCACACAGAACAGAGGCAGAGGAGGAGGAGTCGAGGAGGGACAGGAGAGTGAGGTAGGTAGTGTGTGGTGCAGTGGACGGTACGGAGCGGTACGGTACCTATGGAGTCGAGACGGTGCAGTGGCAGACAGAAACAAGAGACGGGATTGGGCGAGGGAGGTGAACCAGGGGTTGCCCACCACAAGCTGGAGTCGAGTCGAGTCGAGCCGAGCAATAGGAAGACGGGCTTGTATTGGACCAAGCAACGTACCGGCGTGAGAAAGGGTGTGGTGGCAGTTGGCGAGCGGGAAGCCGGGCTGGACCAGGTTTGCTGGACTTCAGAACCCTCGTTTGGATCCAATAGTCGGGTCAGGCCCGAGAGATGAGGACAAGCCAAAGCAGGGCAGGGCACAAGGCGAAAGACCAAGGAAGGAAGATGAGCAGCAATGTGCAAGCCTGGTGAGGTTAGGTTAGTTGTGTAGGCAGGGCGGCGAGAACAAGGTAGTGACGGACGGGACGGGATGCTGATGAGATGCGGCGGTGCAAGGCGGTGCGGTGCGGTGCGGTGCGGTGCGTGGGTGGATGGAAACAGACCTCTGAAGGCTGAAGGAACCAGCAGTCACGGTCCAAGGAATGTACCGAGACGGACGGGTCAGGGCAATGGAAACGGGGGGAAAGGATGGAGATGGCGATGGAGACGGATGGGATTAGCGGAGCCCAGCAGCAGCACGACGCATTTGTGTTGTGCGCGATGCAATGTGGATGAGCATTGAGATGGGGGACGGGGACGGGGATGCGATGCGATGTTCGTGTTATTCCGTCTCGACACCTGGGTGCTGACCGGCTGTTTGTGCTACGGTGCCTTGTGCTTACCGGCCAGCGTGCTGTGACCACTAATGGATCTGGATTTTTAGCGGGTGGCCTGGCGGGATTTTAGCAGACACGCCAACGCAACGCAGGAAACGCGGGCAGCAGCGAGGAAACAGCCAGTCAGAGCCCAAGGATGCGCGCTGGGGAGGGGGACCGGCCAGAGGAGGGGGGCGGCACTGGCGAGTGATGCACCGGTGATGACGCCAAAACCTCACAGTCCGGCCCAGTTTGTGTGGGGAAAACGCGCAGGACGCGTTCACAATGTTTTATGTCTTCTTTTTTCAGCAGCCCCACGCACATAAACCACAACCACCTGCTTATGCCATGGAATTAGCACCCAGGCACTACTGTGTATTCCATGCTTTAAGTTGTTAACGTCAAGGTCCAGAGGTATCCGTAGGTTGTGGACAGTGGACGATGGACCATGGTCCAGGCGGCATTTATGACGGGCGGATTCACACTAGCCGCTTGTGCTCTATTTTCCACCACGGCCATGGTTCATCGGGCTTCATCAGCCAGGCCACGCCTGTTTCTGGTCTCCTGACTCCTGAGTGAGCCTCCCTGTCTCTGAGGTTCTGGCAGCAATTCAGGCAAAAAGCTGAACGAGGCCCGGCCCAGAGTCCACCCTTCGCTGTGGGACTCGACAAGGACGCTGGCGAGCCAAAAGACCCGACGGCGACGGGTACGGGCAGAGACGGTACAGACGGTGTAACTCATCGTAGGGCACTGAGACAAAACGTTCGACGGACCAACCGAGACTTGCGGACCAAAACGAAACAGCCTCCGGGGCGGTGAGTCGCTGGCCGCTACCAAGCGATTAGCTAGCTTACCCCCTCCAAAACTGCCAATGCAGGAACGGAAGAGACAATCGATCGATCTTGGGTTTCTCTACTCCAACCAAACACCAATGAGCACAGAACAAGTCGATTGTTGTTATTGTTGATGTTGATGTTGCCGTCGCCATTGGCAGTCGTGCGTTTGAAATGCGTGATATTGGACCTTACCTCCCGCTTGCAGCTGGTTGTCCGGTAAAAACTGCAACCCCAATGTCAACAGCCAAAGTCAACAAAGGGGAACGCCAACTGAGCCCAGAGCACGCGACATGGGACGATGCACGGGGTCAAGGGTAGTCAGTAGTCAGCCAGCCAAGCAGGGACTCTGACGCCAGACCGCATTTCTAGAAGCTGTCTCTCGTATCAATCAATCAGGCAAAGAACCAGAACAGCACCGATTCCGATCGCAAACCTTAGGGTTGAGCTAAGAATGAAGAGGTGACCAAAAGAAATAAAAATATTTGCCGTGCAATCTCCTGGATTGCAAAATGGGCAATTCATGCAAACGGCATGACGCCGTCAAATAGCACCCGCTGTGTCCTGCAGAGAAGGCCCCCGTAGACGGTGGGTTTGTTTGCGACGTGTTCCTGGCCCGCTCCGTCCAAGCCATTGGGTTGTGCCCGGCTCGACCGCGGGGTCCCTCTTACTAAGCAAAGCCGTTACCTACCTTACATAAGACGGTGGTCACTGGTTTGAGTATTTCTGCAATGACCGTTGAAATGTGCCAGCGTGCGTAGACGCAATGACAATTGCAACAATCGCATCGTTGGCTTGACAATGATCATTGATACGAATGGTGGCAATCGAGTTTAGGCTCTACAGCAACAATAGCGTAGAACGATGGAGCACTTTCAATGATGCCGAGCATGAGAAGAACAATAGCAGGAACCGGGAAAAAAACGATGCAAAATGACACAGAGAGTACGCAAGTAAGGAAGACGGAGAGAATGAGGAACATTCAATCGCGACGAACCATGGAACGGAACAGAGATATTTATGGCGTGTCCTTGTTAACGGAGACATTCAAAGGGCAAAAGAGGTTACCAACCTCAGTCGAACAATTGACTTCCTCACGCCCATTGCCCGATAATGACTAAAGGCAGCGCGCTTCTTTGTCTGATTGGCCGAACAAATGCTTCAGACATGGCGCGGCTGCTGCTGCCATGAGGCGACGGATCAAGACCCGAGCGCTCGGTGGGCAGCTCCGAATACTCGTCGAGAGTGGATTAAATAATCACCCGTGATTGGCTGGAGGCCCATCCAGAGCGGATACACACCGATAAGCAACCCCCCCGAACCGGCTCTCTTCCCAAAGCTCTAATTATCTACTGCCGGTCCTGCTGGTCACCCTTCTGACCTCATTATCTCAGTCCCTCGCGAAGACCAATTTCCTCACTCAACCCACGGATTTCCTCCTCGACAAACCACACCACCCTTCACGAACAGCAACAATGGCCTCAATTGCTCGCAGCATGAGGGCAATCCGCCCCTCCGCCCTCTCCCAGATCACCAAGGCCGCTGCTCCCCGCGCCGCCTTCGCTCGCCCAGCCGTCCGCTCCTTCTCCACAACCCCCATTAGTGAGTGTCCCGCAGCGCGCATTGCTCTTCCACGGCCGGATATCTCTTCGCGAAGCATTCCGCACTACACAAGCACACCATACTGACCTCCGGATCCTCTTCCGCCAGGCTTAATACGCAAGTACACCAAGGACCACGAGTGGGTCGACCTCAACGCCGACAAGAAGACGGGCGTCGTCGGCATTTCCGAGTACGCCGCCGAGCAGCTGGGCGACGTCGTCTACGTCGAGCTCCCCGAGGAGGGCGCCACCGTCGCCCAGGGCGATGCCATCGGCGCCGTCGAGTCCGTCAAGAGCGCCGCCGACATCAACGCCCCCATCACCTGCAAGGTCACCCAGGTCAACACCGGCCTCGAGGAGAAGCCCAGCACCATCAACAAGGTCCCCGAGGACGACTCCCACGGCGGTGGCTGGATCGCAAAGATCGAGGTCGACGAGGCGGGCGTCAAGGAGATCGAGGCCCTCATGGACCCTGAGCAGTACAAGGCTTTCACCGCCGACCACTAGAGAGAGCTCAGGATTTGCGATAACGAAAGAAATAAAGACGAAAAGGGCAAAAAGAGCAAACGGGTGCGGGAACGTAACCGGTAGTGTGGCCGGCAGCAGTTCAACCTGACATATGGTCTGCAAAGGGTGAGGGAAGGGGTCGTCGGGTTGTATCATACACCGATACCGGGCGCGGATATTATTTTTATTATCATCATAGGGGTTACGATTTCAACGAGATAACCGCACACATAGAGGAGATGAACAAGACAGCAGACAAGATTAAAAAGTCATCGTCAATGCTCCCATGCGTCAGGGAATCAGTCTATTTTGTTGTCATGACATGGTCGTTAAAAAACCGTTAAAACAAAAGTTAAGTAGCGGGGGCGGCAGTTGTCGTCGTCGTCGGCTGCGCATCCGGCTTCATCGCGTTGATCTCGTCAAGGATCTTTTGTGCGCCTCTGTCCACCAGGTCCTGTGCCACAAGCTTGCCAAAGTCATCCGCCTCCTCGGCCGTCTCGATCGTCTCGGTCCGCTCCGCGTCCACCCCCTGCTGGCCGTCGACGTGCACCACCGTCGCCTTCACCCGCAGCTTCTTGGCCCCTCCCTCGGCCTCCACCCAGCTCGTCTCCACGCCAATCGGCACACTGCACCCTCCCTCGAGCGTGCGCATGACGCTGCGCTCTGCCACGCACGCCAGCATGGTCGTCCGGTCCTCATACTCCTTCAGCAGCTTCAGCACCCGCTCGTCGTCCGACCGCGCCTCGACGCCGATGGCGCCCTGTCCGACGGCGTGCAGGATGCCGCCGCTCTCCGACTCGAGGTACTGCGAGATGCGCGCGCCGTAGTCCATGCGCAGCAGGCCCGCGGCCGCGAGGATGATGGCGGAGAAGGGGCCCTCGGGGTCGTCGCACTTGCGCAGGCGGGTCTCGATGTTGCCGCGCACGTCGGCGAACTTGAGGCCCGGGTAGCGGCGCTTCAGCTGGGCGATGCGGCGGATGCTGCTGGTGCCGACGACGCTGCCGTCGGGGAGGTCGGCGATGGACTTCCAGCCGTGCTTCTCGGCGAGGCCGGCCTTGAAGACGACGACGTCGCGCGGGTCCTCGCGCTTGGTGACGCAGCCGAGGACGCAGCCGTCGGGGAGGGTGGTGGGCATGTCCTTGAGCGAGTGGACGATGATGTCGATCTCCTTCGCCATGAGCTTGGCCTCGAGCTCGTTGGTCCACAGGCCCTTGCCGCCAAAGTTGTACAGCGCCGTGATCTGGTCCTTGTCGCCGAGCGTCTGCATGCCGTGGACCTCGAACTTCTGCTCGGGGCGCAGCGCGGAGAGGCCGTCGACAACGATGTGCGTTTGCTTCATGGCCAGCGCCGACTTGCGCGTGCCGATGTGGATGGGGGCGCCGTTGTCGGCCATGGTTGCTGGTAAGACGGGGAGGGGAGGGAAGGAAGGGGGGCGTGAGAGTTGCAAATTCGTCCTCAGCGCATCAGTCGACGGCTTCCGTGTGTCCTTGGAAGGTGAACGAGGTCAATTGGACTCGGTGTACGTGGTGGTTTGCGGTGTGTTGCTGGGGATCGTACGAAGTTCGGGATCAGATTTTGGAGCTCAGATAATACGCCTGGCGCGGGAGCACAAAGATGGCGGGGTTTGGAGGGGTAAGGACAAGGTGGTGCAGGCGCAGACAGTGCTGATTTATGTATTTACTGGGTGGCCTACGGTGCATATGCAGGGTCTAGTTCGGCTTCGGCTTCAGGGGTCCCGTCTCATCAAACATCAACGCCGCAGCTCCGAGCCGACCGCACCTCAGCCACCCAGTATTGTTCATCCGACCTGCCCTTGGCAGCCGTCAGCTTCCAGGTTGCCGTGGAGGTGTTCGGGTTGCGTGCCTGGAATGTACGTCGGAGCATCCGAAGCCGAGAATGGCAAACCTCTTCTGACGTGTCGAGGCACGAAACATGACACGGCACGCTTCGATGGCCGGGAATTCCTCCTATTTTCCTAATCTCCTTAAGACAGGATCACAATGCGCGACAATGCCCAACTCTGGAGGGACACCATTCTCAGGAGAACGTCTCACCGATGCCTCGAGTGCGAGCACCTTCTAGTGAAGGGTGGTGCGCAGAAAGATATTTGATCGTATCATGAACTACCATCCCTCCCAAAGAGAGTCCATTTTCCTGGGTCGTGACGTGGTCAACATGTTGTCGAGTCCTGTTGCACCCGTCTAGTGATCGGTTACCTCATGACCTATGTGACCGGAGGGCGGCAAGTGTGAATTCTGATGGCGCGATGAAGTTATCTTGATTCAAGCCCAGCCAAATGAGATATCGCGGGCTAGTTAGGCGCCGGTATCGAAGCACGATGCTGAGGAAGTGTCCCGGCGTCTCTTAAGACTTGAAGGCAGATTTGAAAGTCTCCAACTTGGATTGGCTCATCTAGTTCAGACTCGAATACGCCGGAAACAAGCCGTCCCTCAACGTTTCACTCCTCTCTCATCGACGGCGTGCCGGTGCGACTCTATTCACGGGTGGAACGGACAACGTGTTTGCAACCCCAGACCGAGTCCTCGACAGCAGCGATGACTTGGAGTTCCCAAAGGCGTCCCTAGACTATCAGACTGTTTGGTGATCGTGAGAAATGTATATAAAAGCTGTCAACATTGTCTAGACAAGCAATCACGCCATCCTCGTCCGCATCAGAATCATCAGCAACTTCTCATCACTTCTCTTCCCTGCAAAACAAACGGACATCACTTGAAAGATGAAGGCAGCTCTCCTCACTCTGACCTCCCTCCTAACCTGGGCCTCGGCAATGCCCCAGGCCGAGGGAGGACAGCCAGAACAACCTCAACCTCAGCCACAAGTCCCCACGACCAACGTCGTAGTCGTGACCGTCACCGGCCAACAGCCACCGCCCGCTGAGACGCAACCCATCCCCAACGTCCCAGTTCCCGTTGATCCTGCGCCGCTGCCCAGCACACCGGTCAACCCGACCGCACCCGTCCCCACGCCTCCCAATCCCGCGGTGCCTCCGTCCGGCGGCAAGAACTGCGTTTGCGGCGCCACCTACTGCGGCAAGGTCCTCGTCGGCTTCCAAGGTACGTTTGCACTCACGATACAATACCAGAAGAAACCCAGGCACTAACGCAGGGAATCCCCCCAGGCTACAAGACTGAGGAACTCGGCCAGAGCTACTGCGCTACGCCCAACACCAACTGCGCCTCCTCCGCCCCGTCCCCGGAGTCCCTCGAAGACACCCTCTTCGTCTGCATCTGCGACCCGGGCCAGGAGAAGGGCAGCGTCATCGAGCTCCTCTGCCCCTGCCAGGGCCGCTGCAAGAACGACAAGCCCGACTTCATCGGCCGTTGCGAGACGCCTTGCAACCTGGGCTGTGCCGCGCCTGCTCCGGGCACCACCGGTGTTCCCGTGCCCGAGCCCGTCCCGATGCCCGTCCCGGTCTCGCAGGGGGTACCGGCTGACGCCGCTCCTCCGGCGAACAAGAAGGCTAGGCGGCTCTAAGCGGTGTTTTGCTTGAGTCGCGGAAGTCGAAGGGGAGAGTAATTCTATGATGTTTATGTCTTCTCTTTTGTTCCTCCGTTTCTGGTGGGTTCTCTAGGAATGTGAATGGTAGTATTAGTCGGCACCCCACGAAGGGTGCTGATGTCGACACTCTTTTTGATCATGTATGGGGCGCAAACGAAGGGCTCGAGTTTTGCTGGTACAGCACACCACGTTCGTTAGGTTAAGATACCAACATTCCCTCAATCTACTTATGTGATATTGATGTACTTATGTACAGTGCGTTTGTGCTGGCTAGAGAATCCTGCGTGACCCTCTCGTTTTCGAGCTGCAGTTTTACTTCTTCGGAATTATCCTGCAGTCTCCAAGCGGGAAATATGCTCACATTTTTCTTTGAAAACGAGTGACCGGTATGTGTGTGTCCGTCTCCAGTCGTCGAGAGGCTTCTGATCCAGCAATGAGATGTGGCATGGAGCATCAACTACGCCGAAGCCATCTCCTGATTCTGCATTGTGATAAGAAAACCTCGCATACAGCACCATGCATGAAATACCTGCATTACATCGAGGCGCAAAGGTGATGCCAGGCCCCTGTTGTCTGGAACAATCGGCTTGAAAAAACTTGTCAAGTCTACCAGCGTGAAACCTGTTCCTCTGCGCATTATTACATCTCGTTTTTGACAGAAACTGTGGGAACTTTCAACACGTCGCAGGCTTGGTCAGACAAATCCAGCGCGAATCGGATACCATAATCACTACTGAACAGCGTTATGACACGCTTGCTTTTTGCCCACGCAATCCTACCTACATACATACATGCATACAACAAAAACGGAGCGGTGAGCCCATGCAGAACCCGGGGAACCAAGCAAGCCCGCGTCTTTCCACCACGCAACCACTCCTTTCGCCACGCTGAGCCCATCTTCGACAATGATAGGTGAGAAATGAACGCTTCCAAAAAGGTCCGGGAAAGTTATCCGTCTCGATCCGACACGCCGGAACCAACTGAGACAACCAATCTGAGAGCCATTTCCTTAGAGGATGGCGTTGAGCGGCAGAGTACAGAAGGGGACAGGGAGGTGGACAAAAGAAAACACACAGGAGAAAAAAAAGAGGATCTCTCTCTCCCTCCCGCTGCTGTCGTGCCGTCGCGGGAGCGGCTTCCGGCATGGTGGCAGACAGGGTCAGAGTCGGTCAGACAATGTTATTCAATGAGAGCCAAACCCCCGGCCATCTCACCATTTAAAGGTGGAAAAAGGAAAGAAGAGGCAGACAGTGGCGGTCTGGGACGGGAGGGCGCAGCGGCGACGGGAGGGAGGTCGAAGAGGGCCGATTTTTCATGGCCGCAGGGGAGGCTCGAGATGATTCATCGGTGCGGCTTCGTATATTTAGAGATGAAAAGGGAGTTCTTGTGAATGTTGAGCTTTTGACGAGGAGCTCATCGACGAAGCAACACCAATTACACAGTCATACAGCCATCAAGAAGCATTGTGAAGTGAGTATCACACTGACTCTGTCTAGTTGCTTTGGCTGAAGAATTTCAAGGTCTTCGGCGACTAAAAGACCGTTGTAGTCTGCTACAGAGAGCAGCGTATACGAAGAGGAGCCGCGAGCATGTCCAGGAAAGATCCGCCCTCTCCTCGGCCGCCTCCAAACCCCCCGCCAAGTCCTAGCTAGCATCGAGTGTGGTGATGCTTGAAAGAGTGAGCGAAGATGTTACTCAGCCGTTCGTTGAAGAAATGGCGTGCTGATCCATTCTGTCTAGACTGAAAAGACGATACTGGGTCAGGATTGAGGGCAAATGAATAGATATCAGATTTGAAGCTCTAAATAAGTAGTCTTCATGAAAACCTCCAAGAAATAATACAACGGCAATTATCTATACACACCTCAAAGCTTTGACTTTGCTTTGAGTATCAGCCCTCCATTTTGCACATCAAAATCTCTCCCCTTCTTCCACCCAAACCAATCCGAGAGCACCCTCTCCGCACCATCGCCAGGGGCTAGGGTGAAGCCTTCGTATCCTCTTCCTAGCACCCCCGGACCTTGGCCTCTTCTCGGATCCCCCGTCTTGGCTTCGTCGACGGCCAGACACGGCGTCTCCACCAGCGTCACCACCGGCCTCTGATCACCTTCCCTCTCCGGTTCCGTCTCGAGCTCTGAGTACTCCAACACAGGTGTGGTACACGCATCTGTCCCATCAAACACCTTCTCCCACTCCGGCCTCGTCCTACTCTTGAATGTTCTCGTCAGAAGCTCCCTCAACTCCGGCCACTTATCACGGTCGAACCTCCTCTCCTCCCACGTCCTGTCCAGCTCCAATCCCTTTACCAGCGCCCTGAAGAACTGCGGCTCCAGCGCCCCGACAGCCATATACCTGCCGTCCTTGGTCTCGTAGGTATCATAATAAGGACACCCGCCGTCCAAGATGTTCTTCCCCCTCCCCGCATCCCCAAGCGGCCCCTTGAGCGCGAACCGCGGGAACGTGGCCAGGTAGGCCGACCCATCCACCATGTTCGCCTCCACAACCTGCCCCTTGCCGCCGTTCCTCTCCCTCGCCAGCAACGCCATCAACACGCCCTGGAACAGCACCGCCCCGCCGCCCGCGAAATCAGCCAAAATGTTCCACGGCGGCTGGATCTTCTCCCCCTCGCGGCCCAGCAGACCCAGCAGCCCCGACACGGCGAGGTAGTTGATGTCGTGGCCCGCCATGTCCTTGTACCGCCCGTCGCGGCGAAACCCCGTCATGCGCCCGTACACGAGCCTGCCGTTGAGACCGCACAGCACCTCCGGGCCCAGGCCCAGCTTCTCGAGAACGCCCGGGCGGAACGGGTCGATGATGACGTCCGCTTTTGACGCGAGGCTCTTGACGAAGTCCACGCCGTCCTTGGACTTGAGGTCGACGGCGACGGAGGCCTTGTGGCGCGCCAGCATGTCCTCGGTCGGCAGCGGGGTCCCGCTGCCGCCGACGGTGCGGTCGATGCGGAGGACGGAGGCGCCGGCGTCGGCGAGGAGCATTCCTGCAAAGGGGCCCGGGGCGAGGCCGGCGAATTCGAGGACTTTGATCCCCGTGAGAGGCGGAGGGCCGACCATGTTGGGCGGATTTCACTCTGCGATGGCACTGGATGGTGGTGGTTAAGAATTGAAGAAGAGGTTTACACTATCAAGCTTGAGTAAAGTGATCTCACAGGAAAGGAGAGCACTTCATGTAAGAATGAAACGAGTGAGCGTCTGAAGACATCTAATATTAATGAAAAAGGCACGGAATAGAATAACCGGCAGAGATAGAGTTGGAGAAGCTCCAAAAAGCCGAGGCAGATTGCGCCTGTGGAAGGGACCGCATCCCCGGTCAATCCGCTGGGGGGCACTAAAAACAGCCGAATCGCGGGGGAGGAGAGCCGCCGTGGGGGCCCTTTCAGTGCATGAGAATGTGGGGTCACCGACGGTGAACTGGTTGCTCGATTCGGATTGCTGCTGATGCCGTGACTTTGTGAGCACCTCATCACATCACTTCTTGTTGAAGATGTTTCTCGGATTTCCAAAGTTTTAAGGGCTCCTCAAAAAGAAAGACGGGCCTATTAAGAAAACAAGTACTAACTTGATGGTTTTGCTCAGTAATATTGCGACAAACTTCAATGCCCGACTTACACGGCACAGTTCCAGGTTGATACACATGTCACTTGCAAGCCACATCACAGCAACGCAGCAACATAATACATACCTATCCGAGACAAAATCATACAGCCCGAGGTATCTTACAATTTCCCAATCCATCCCCAAGACAAACGAAAACCCTCAACGTCAAGTTACAAGTTCTTCGAGAGCCCAGGATCAACCCCGTCCAGCAACTCCACCGTCTGCTCCCAGAGCCGGGTCTGCATGGCCTCACCCTCCTCCCCTTGCATCAGCTTCGGGAACTTGACAACGATACAGTCGCTCATGTACCTCCCGTGAGCCTCCTCCCCGGCGAATGCGCCCGCCATGATCGTTCGCGACCCAACCTCCGCCGACCGCGCAAACAGCTTCAGCCCGACCTTGACCACCACCGTCAGCGGGAACGGCACGTTGCGGAACAGCGCCGTCGCGCAGAGGCCCGGGTTCAGCGTCGTCACCTGCACCTTGCCCTTGCCCGACGCGTCCGCCGCGATGGCCATCTGCCGCGCGATGATGATCTGCATCAGCTTCGTCGTGTTGTACCGGTCCGTGAGGCTCTTGTTGACGTTGAGCGCCTTATAAATGTCCTCGTCGTTGCGCTCGTGGAACTTGGCCTGTCCCCGCCCAAAGATCAGGATCCAGCTCGACGCCAGGACCGACAAGCCCGAGATGTACGAGGATGAGGGACTCACCATCTGGCTCGCGTCCGAAGCCGTAATCACAATCTTGGGCGTCACGTTGAACGTCGTGCCCGTCCGCCGCAGCACCGGCAGCAGCTTCAGCCCCAGCAGGAACGTGCTCAGCACGTTCACCGTCACCTGCGACTCCCACCCCTCCGCCTCCGTCCGTTTGGAGGTTGCGATGCTGGCGTTGAGCACCACGTAGTCGAGCCGTGGCAGCTTGTCCGCCCGCGCCGCGAACTCCTTGACGCTGTCGAACGACGCCTGGTCGAGCGGCCACACCTCGAGCACGTCCCGCCGGCCCGTCGTCAGCTCAATGTCCGTCTTGGCCGCCTCGCCTTTGTCGGTGCTGCGGACCGCCAGGATGACTTTGCCCGCGTTGAGCCGCACGAAGTGGCGCGCCGCTTCGAGGCCGAGGCCGACGTTGGAGCCCGTCACGATGATGGTGCGGCCTCCGCAGTCCTCAGACGGGTAGGGCAGCTTCTTGAACTGCGAGCGCACAAAGTCGACTGCCTTCATCTTGGGTGTCGGGACTTGTGTGTTCTGTTCCCTACAAATATTTAATGTCTGTTGTTAAAGAGGTCTACAGCGCAGGCTGCAGAGCTAAAATCGACTCGTTGCCTTTGCGTTGGTGAGCTTTCTGTTACTAGGTAAGTAGCTATATAAGTGAAGATGAAACAGGAATGGCGGGGATGAGGAGATGCAAAGAAAAGGGAGAGAACGACGTGAGTTTTGTTCTACAGAATTCGCGTGCGCCTCCTCCCTTCTTCCAACCGAGCAGGCCGCCTGTCCTCCCCTCCTCGCCTCATCTTGAGCGGAAGCTTCGACCACTTCCAGAAGCGGGGAGGGCTAGACGCAAGGGAGCTACCCTGATGCTTCCTGGTTTCACCCGACACAGTTGCACTAGCGCACGCAACGTAGAGGTACCGGAGTTTCAATACCCAGATGCTTCATGTGGATGGCGTATGGCCGTATTCGTACTTACTCTTGCTTGGGAGATGTATATCGCTTTGACTCGCTCTTTCAACGGTAATCTGGGCCTAGACCAGACCATGTCCGAATGGCTGCCCTGGAAAGTATACAAGAGCACGCGCCATGCTGGCACCTCATCGAGTACACCGACAGCTTGGTTCTTAACATAATCCATCGAAGCGACCGACAGTCGTAGGATATTTTAGCCGTTGAACGTCATACATGTGTTGGCGGATATGAGCATGCGCTTTAGGGACCGTCTGAATGTTGAATCAATTCCAGGGGCATCTCACGAAACGAGAGCTCGAGCGCAAACGTTGGCGAAGGGACATGAATAACGAAAGCGAGAGACGATCCGAAGTCACGTTCCTTCAAAAGTTTGCGCATAATTTTTCATTGCTGCCTTCTCCACGCTAGAATGTCTTGACGTCTTGATCCAGTCTTGTCTTTCCCTGAAGGAACAATTGTATGCCGTCTCATTAAAGGACTATCACCGGAACTGCCGCCACCCAGCCGTCTACTGTCGTCCACGCCTCCAGGGGCCCCGCTGACGATTTATGGGAATATTCCACTGCCTTAACGCCGCGCTCCTTCTTTTTGTGTGCCCCCGGAAGCGTGGGCCTGCCAGCACTTCAGCAGGCAAAGCTCTCATGTTCTCAGGAGCTATCATGTGCGTCGTATCGTGTCGTTTACTGGACCTGGCTGACGATCTCGCTGGCCTTGCCGAGGGACTCGACCATTTGCTGGCACTCCTTTCTTCTGCGGATGGTGAAGTCACTCTCTTTGAGGAGGTCATCCAGGGTGTCGCTGCGGTACATGTTCTCCAAAAGCTCCTTCTGCATCTCGTCCTTGGTAAATCTATCGCGTGTCAGCCATTTATCCATCGTGTCAGAAGGCGTCTTACTCACTGAACGAGGGTCAGCATGATAGCCTTGGGAACCATGTCAATCATCGTTCTCTTAACAATGTTGTAGTAAGAAGAGATGAGCAGCTCTGCAAGATTTGTTAGGCGCTTGTAACATAATACGACCCAGAATACTTACTGATAACCTCAACCTCGATGTTCTCCCGCTCAGAGAGCGTTCCAGAGGCCTTGAGTGTTGGCGGCGGCGCGTCCATCGCCGCAGCCTTCTTCTTGTTCTTGGCAGCGAAGAAGCTACCAAAGAAACCAGAGTTTGAGGTATCCTCGGGAACGACAGGGCTGGATGCTCTAGGTGTGCCACCCGGGAGGGGCTTGCCCGTCTTGGGATCGACCTGGACAGGCTTGGCGGGGTTGTAACGCTCGTTAACGATGGCCATGGCGCGATGGCCGTTCAAAAAGTCAGGGTGGCCAGTGTTGATGTAGCATGCCTCCATCGCCACCAGATCCTTGACCAGCTTGTTGGTAGGCTCCATAGCCTTCTTAAAGAAGTTGATGACAACCGCGTGGACCTTCTCCTTCAGCTGAGGATATCTGCGGTAGAGCGTCTTACCAAGAAGCTGCGACAGGATGCGCACCAGCTCGTCGTAGACAAGGGATACACACTTCAAGCTGGGGTCTTCCAAGCGCTTAATCTGCTGCTTCACAATGAGCTCGAAAGCAGTGGTGCCGACGAACAGCGCTGGGGAGGAACCAGAGGAGTTGTAGAGGATAGTGCGGATATCCACATCCTTGACCACGTCAAAGGGATCCACCGCCTTAACACCGTTGGAGTACAGCTCGTGGAAAACGAAGCTGATTCTTGCACCACCTGACAGTTCCGTGCTCGAGAGCTCCGTGTTGTTTCCGTCCAGCACTGTCCGCCACTCGTTGGTGAATTCGGTGATGATGTTGAGCACAATGTTTCCGCTGTTGCCGAGCATGCTTGGTCCCAAGCTCTCCAATTCTGCCGCGTACTTGGACAGGGAGCTGGAGATGCGGGCCTTGATGTCGGGCAATGTCTGCTTGATGTGCATCATGAGAATAAGGTTGAGCTTCCTAGCCAGGTAAGGGGTACCGCAGTATGAGCTCTTGTTTCGGTACGCCTTGTGGTTCTCAAAGAAATTCTTCTCGTTCTCCAAGGCAGCGGTAATAGGCTTCTTGTTGTCAATGTCACGCTGACCACGGTTGACAACGGGGACGTAACCAAGTCGCAGAGGAATAATACGGCCAGCCAGGATATCCACAACGTCGGTTCCCTCGTCCATGAGATCGACCTTGGTGAGGACACCAATCGTCCTTTGACCCTCGGGGTCAACCTCGCGGGCAAGCTTGAGTCCGTCAGAGTTGGCCAAGTCGATGTTGGCAGCGGTGACAGCGAGGATAATGGCGTTGGACTTGGAAATGAACTTGAGAATCATGTCGCGGATCTGGCGCTCGATGTCTCGGGGCTGGTCGCCGACAGGCACGCGCGTCAGACCGGGCAAATCGACGAGGGTCAGGGTGAGGACGTTCGGGGAGTAGATTCGGAGGTTGATGGGAGCGGGGGAGATGCCGGCGTTGCGGCCGACCTTGGCCTCGGTTTCTCTGCTGATCTCATCACGGATCTTGTTGAAGTCGTAGAACTTCTGGCCGGGGATGTGGAGGAATTCGCCCCATTCGTCGGCGTTTGCTGCCTTGTCGTTGGTGTCGGCAAGCTCCTCGACGCCGTTGGATTGGGAAGTCGCGGGACGGTTGATGAGCTGGAGAACGAGGGGTCGACGGGTGACGATGCCAGAGCCTCGAGGCAAGCTGGGAAGACAGGGTTGTTAGTTGTGGTCCATAACCGGGCAGCATGTGACGATGGCGGGTCACGCAGTGGTTGGGCAGACTCACAAGTCTCTTCCGACGATGTTCTCCAAGACGGAACTCTTTCCGCTAGACTGACTGCCGACGACGACTATTTGAGGCAGATCGATGGGGTTGGTGACACCGACTGTTGTGAAGACATCTTGAAGCTTGTTCACGAGCCTGAGGCGCAGGGTTACAGTTAGCTCGAGGATTGCGTCGAGGACGGTTGGGCATCACGAACGTGATCAAGGCGGGATCAGAAATGCCACCTTGCGTGGAGAGGGACTGAGGGCCGCTCATGGTTGCGTTGCGACCGGCGCTCTTTGGAGGTGGTTGTTGGCGGTGAGAAGTGTTCGAGGCAAAAGGGTCGGAGGGACGTCTTTGTGGTCAAGTGTCCTGTCGCAGGTCGGTCGCTCCTGAATCGCAGTGTGTGGAGGGACGACCGGGTAAAGGGGGGGTCGGATTCGGTGAGCAGGACGACTGTGCACTGGTCGGGGTCAGCCAAGATCGGTCGTGGTAGCCTGTTTGTCGGCGAGGACGGGGTATTTGTACGGGTTGAGGGTCGAACGCAGGAGATCGCTTGCGAGAGAAAAGCGTGGTGTTCTCTCTTTTTTGTTCGGTTGGGGGTGATGGTGGTGGTGGTGGGATGGCGGGAGAGACGTCGCAAGCACCCAGGCCATACATACCAGGTGCTTAGGTGCTGCTCTCGAAACCTAAGGTACGGTCTGCGGTGCCACTCGCACTCTGGACCCATCCGTACCTAACCTGACGGGACCCAGGCCACGTCCCCTACCTTACGCAGTGGCAGTCCACACGTTGCTGCCCTGAGAGATCCCTGACGCACCAGCCACATGCGACTTGTCTCCGTAGGCCCCTGTCACTCTGCCGACACGACGACGTTTGGCGGGGCTTTGGGACGGTGAGGGACCTCACGTGATCGATCTGGGGACTTGACAGCTGGAAACGATAGGCGGACATTTGAGTGGTCAGCCACGATCTCTAGTGCAGCTCTCGGGTTACTCGAGATGTGCTCTTTGCATGCGACAGGCAGGGTAGGTAGGCGGCGATGAAGGAAATACAGTTGCCTGTTCCGCGTACGTCATTCAAGCCGCGTCAGTTGTTGACAAGGTAAGGTAGGGTAGGGTATGTTGACGATGCCAGGTCCCGAAAAGACGACAAGTGAGTTATCGCTTATGCCTCTCCAGAGTCAAGTCAAGTTGCGCGTGAATTCATCACCCTGAGGGACTTTCAGATCCAGGCAGCGGTGGTGCCTCTTGATGCACGTCCGAGTCCTCCGTGACTGATACAGCCAACTGACCGAATTATCTCATTTGTTTCTCTCTTCAGCTGAAATGGTACCAAGGGGTTTATGTTGTTTCCTCTCGTTCCTGTAGTGCATCTGATGCTGCATGAAGACGAAAGAAACGTCGGTGTGGACCAGGATCCGCTGCTCTGTCGCCCGGACCGAAACGGCGAATGACGGCAAGGGACCGGAAGACAGGCGCAACTTGCAAGACTTGGCTCTGTGTTGCATCAAGAGACCTGTCCAGACTGCTCGGTCCAGAAAACTATCATCAGCAACCATACAGCAGTGGTTACGACAGATAAACTGCATGTTCATCCACACTCTGACGGGGACGATTGCCGATATACTTCGGGAAGTGAGTGACAGCATCGTAGCTTGCCGGCTGGCTTGATGATGTACACAGGCACCTGACTGATAATGAGCATCCCGGCCTCCGTTGTCGCTGCTACCTTACACTGCCGTTACCTTAGTTAGGCAAGGCAACGTTGGGGTACCCGCCAGTAAGACCGATAAGAGAAAGCTCAGCCCAAGCATCCATCTGTCTTGGGTATCTGTAGGTACCTTGTCCAAATGCCACTTCGACCTCCCATCTTCCACGCCTCTGTCTCGTGAGCAAGGTATCCCAACGCACTTTATTCCCGGCTTTTATTCGGACCTTGGTTGTGCACTGAGAAAGGCAAACGTGCCTTGGCCATTCAAGCGCGCGCCCTCCTCAACGTATCACCAGCAGGAATCCTCCTTTTCAAATCGTATCTAGGGTAGACACTTGTTGTATTTGGCGTGGTGCTGCTCGGACAAACAAACCACTTAGTCGGCCTCGACTATGCACTTGTATGTGCTAAGCAGCTAAGGTAGGGAATGGTTGTCTCGGGTTCTTGGGAGATGGACTGCACTGAATCGTCCCTCCAACCCCCCGGTAAGCGGTGCAGGTCATTCGTCCCCACTCCATCGCGCAGGGTGGCTGCCATAGGCCCAATCAGCCGGCATCCCGTCATCTGCTCGTCCGCTGGCTCCAGTGGCACTCCCTGCAGCCCAGTCAGTGTGCTGCAGCGGTGCGCGGCTGCCGTCCACGGGTCCCTACCTACCTACCTTCTTGCCTAGGTAGGTAGGTAGGTACCTTCAAGACAGCCCAGGCAAGTATTCGGCCAACCTACAGTGGAAGGTACGGTAGAGACTACGTAGATGACCTGCTGGGTAGGTATGACCGATGCCATCCTTCACTGCCCCGAAACCTGCACCAACGAACTCCAAACCTCAAAGCTTCCCCTTCCCGTCCATTTCACGCTCCCTCCACCACCCTCGTCTACCTACCGTACCTCACATACCTTACCTCACCAGAGACTACCGGCCTCAACGCCCAGGCCCGACTCCCAGACCTCGTCCCTCGTGCATACCATCTGCCTCGTCTGCTCTCCCACCAGCGATTCGTACAGACGCAGCTCTACTGACCCTCGCCTTGCCGTCCCTACCTACCTACGTTACCTTACCTAACCTGACCCGACTACCTGACGCCCACAAACACATGTCCGTCCGTTCGCACCCATCTCTCAGGCCTAGTAATTAAACTGCCTAGCAACAGAGCGACTCGTCACCGCCGACCTTGCATTCCTCCGATGCTGGGCGACCCTACCTGCTTTTCCAACAGATACCGACCGACGAGAGCATCCGCGGGTTCTCCCCGCGGCAACAGAGCCCGACCTGGACCCCAACTTCGATCCAGATCCCAACTCCCACTACATTCTCGCCGCCAACGATCACCCCACCCCGCCGAACGTTCAGATACCCTCTAATCCAGATCTATTGCCCTCTGTCGCCGCGTCTCGCCCCTCCTCGGCCTCCCCTGACGAACTCCATCCTTCGTCCCTGCACTCCCCCGCCGTTGCCCAGCATTCCTCGACTGCCACCGAAACGATAGCATCTAATACGGCGCCTCGTCAGGTCTTGGGCCGTAGACAACGAGCCACTTCCGACTCGGATCGGGGAAGCCCTCCTACTACGTCTGCCGGCGCCAGTCGATCCGCCTCCCACCGCGTCAAACGCAGAAGAGGCGACGCCAACATGATCTCAGACGGAGATGGACTGGCTTCCAACGGCGCTCCGAGGGCTTACTCCAACGGCGCATCCTCTGATGCCCAGCTGTCTGCCTCTGCTACAAATGGAACTCGCAAGGCCGCTGCCATGAACGGCTCCTCCCGCTCCGACAAGGAAACACCGTCACGACCGCCGACGACATATTACGGGCATGATCGCGAGGAGGTGACGCGCATTCTGATCCAGGCCCTTTCCGACATGGGTTATCATGGTGCTGCGGAGAGCGTCAGCAAGGACAGCGGCTACGAGCTCGAGAGTCCAACGGTCGCCGCCTTCCGGAATGCGGTCGTCAACGGCGAGTGGGGTCAAGCCGAGGAGCTTCTCTTCGGAGCCGTCATGTCCGATGACCGAGGCCAACAAGGGAACGGCTTAGTCCTGGCCCCCGGGTCAGACAGGAACGTCATGCGATTCTGGTTGCGCCAGCAGAAATTTTTAGAGCTCCTGGAACAGCGTGATACGAGTAAAGCTCTCATGGTACTACGAACAGAGCTCACGCCGCTTTATCAAGACACCCAGAAGCTCCATTTCCTGTCTAGTCTACTCATGTGCCAGTCCACGGAGGATTTGAAGGCCAAGGCAGAATGGGACGGTGCTCACGGTCAGTCCAGAAAGGTGCTCCTGTCGGAGTTGTCGAGTATGTGATATTCCCCCGAGCGTCATGTGTCGCAAATGTTGACCTATCGTAGAATGTATATCGCCGTCTGTCATGTTGCCTGAAAATAGGCTGGCGGTTCTCCTGCAACAGGTAAAGCAGAGCCAAATAGACAGCTGTCTGTGGCACACCACTGCATCTTCACCATCATTATATTCCGACCACTACTGCGAGCGGAGTCACTTTCCCACCGAGGTAGCCCTGGAGTTGACAGATCTGAATGGGGAGGTATGGCAAGTACAATTCTCACACGACGGCAAACGTCTGGCAGCCTGTGGTAGCGGCGAGGCAGTTGTCATTTGGGATCTCCCTTCATTCTCAGTTTCACAAGTTCTTCGCCCACACGCTCATGGTGTTGGCAACTTCTCATGGAGCCCCGACGACTCGATGCTCGTAACGTGCTCACAGGACAAGTATGCACGGCTGTGGGACACATCGGTATGTTTTGTGCGCCTGCTTTGAGGCCCCTAGCTGACAACTCATGATACAGACTGGGGAATTGAGGCTTAAACTGGAGCGCTTCGAGGAGCCAGCCAGCGGTTGTGTATGGGCCGCTGACAGCAAGAGTTTCGTGACCGGAGCTCTGGATAAGCAACACGGCCTGCGCACTTGGAGCACCTCAGGGGAAATGCTGTACGAATGGGGCAAGAAGCACCGGGTTCAGGACTTGTGCGGCTCGCCCGATGGTCACTGGCTGGTCGCGGTGGACGACGTGCAGAAGATACACGTCTACAATCCCACCACACGCGAATTGGAGTATGAAATGGAGCTGAAGGCTCGGCCAACTTGCGTCAGCATCAGCGAAGACTCCCGTCATCTTCTCGTCAACAAAAAAGACGGCGAGGTGCAACTGATAGACTTGGCAACTCGAACCTCTGTACAAAAGTTTCTCGGACATACGGGAGGCGACTTCCTCATCAGGAGTGCTTTTGGTGGCGCCAACGAAAGTTTTGTTGCTAGCGGCAGCGAGGGTAAGTCGGAGTCGCACAAAACTGCATCGTTACAAGCTAATCTAGAAGCAGATGGGAACATCCTCATCTGGCACAAGAATAGCGGCGCTGCCGTTGAAAGGCTTGAAGGCCATCAGCCCCGGACTAATGCCGTCAGCTGGAATCCAGCAGACCCTTGTATGCTGGCGTCGTGCGGCGACGACGGAAAAGTCAAAGTGTACGTTGGCAACACCACGACGAGTCGTGCATCTCTGCTGACAACCAACAGGTGGTCGAATAAGAACCAAAGTACAACTCTCAGATCATTACATAGTGCAGCCTCGAGAGGCTCGAATGGATGGAGAGAAGACGATCGAGCTGAGGAGTAGATGTACGTGATCAGATGATTGGAATCATAGACCAGAACAGGAATAAATCTCCTTCATGCAATGTGTATTATGGGGTATTGGCGCTCGGAGAATGGGCATGGCGGTAGGGCGGCCACTGAGTTGACGATGGACTCGTTCGTCAATGCTTACAAATATTTCATAAAGGCATAAATCAATTACATTACCGCCCTACGTTGACCACGCGGGATCTTGCGACTCACTTGCGGCTTCCCCCCACCAACATCTATGGGTCTTGCCGTTTTGCAAGTCAAGTCCGCAGTCGCCGCCTTCTCATGACAGCTCCTTCTGCAGTTGGTCGATGTATGCCAAGACGAAGGCGTAGAGACTTCGATGCCCATGGAAGAAGACGCGGGTTACCTCTTGCCGAAGTGATGCCAAGTTAATCGAGCTTGGGCACCTGCCACCCGTGGGACTGCTCATACCGTCATTACGCCTAATCATAACTGATGTCTCTCCTCCATCTAGATCTCTGCGAGAATCATCCAACGTCACGTCCATTTTCGACCAGCTCAATTTCCAGCCATCAGTATCTTCAGCTACACTTTTGATATCCATCGCTCGTCATCCTTTACCGGACACAACAAGTCCCATTCATTCACTTGCCATTCTTCCTTCTCGCTGGAAGAATGAGCTTCCCCATCGGGTCGCCAATTCCCAGCGTGGACCATGGCTACAATAACCTGGATCCCGCCCCCCGAGGCAGTTCTCGTCCTGCTTCTCGGGCTGTTTCTCGCACCGCTTCTCGAGTTGGTTCTTCGGAACACACTGTGGTCCACGAAAAGCTTGCAGGAGACCACAGCGAGGACAAGCCCAAAATGGCCGGGGCTCAAAGACAAAGCGAAACGGTTGAGACGATGAGAGCTGTTGTCTTTCGTCACAGAAATGATCCCTTACTGCAGACCAGAGAGGGTCGAACTCTACAGCTTGTTTTGTCCGATACCTGGCTAGCCGAATCCACCGACGTGAACAAGTGGTATCCATCATTGGAATACTACTGGTGCTGTGCTGGCATGGCGTACGCGAAGACGGAAGAAATGTTGGACCGGATTGCCTACTCGGAAGACCCTTTTGCTCCGTCAGATGTAGGCTTTTGCCATTCCGTATGTCTAGACTACACGTGCAGCCGCGGTAAGTCCATCTCCCGAAGAAGTCACCTTTCACGAAGCTAATCAATGCAGGATCCGGTGCTGCAGCCATGGCTCAGGCTCAACGCCTCGCGATTCGAGAACACTATGTCATCAAAGGCAGCGAAAAACTAGACCGTCATGCCGCAGGTTCCGAAAGAACGAGGACCATCAATATAAATCACCAGGAAGTTACTATGCGAGAGAAGCTCTGCAGAGAGCTCGACAAGCATCCTTTCCCGAAACCGCCCATGGGGTCACCCCGCCGGTTCAAGCCTGTGATGACCCCCTACATACCACCGCCTCAAATGGAGATGCCCGGGATGAGGAGCCTGCCTGTCATCTCTGAGTCGCCGGAAACGTCGATACCTCGTGTAATTCGGCGGAATCCGCTCAACAGCCCACCTGTACGACACCGGACTCCTTCCGTGATCAGCATTGTCGAAGAACTTCTCGAGGACCCCAAAGAAAACAACTGCCTACGCGAGAATCGCCAAGATACTCCTGCAAGATCGCCGGATGTTCTGAGAAGCCCTGTGTTGGGATCACAAGATCCTAATGTTGTGGTTGACAAGCCATCTGCATCTCACCGACTCGCCCGTGATCCAATAGCTCCGGCTGGACTTAACCCCCTGTTCCACAGCGTCCACGACGATCCCGTCCTTGGCACGGCCCAGGAAGTGCGCCTGCACACTATTCACGAAGACCCTGTTACCCAGGTGGCTCGCCAGCCAGAAGCTCACAGGATCAATCAAGATCCAAAGGCCAAGGTCGCAGCCGCTGCTTCACCTCACAGCGTGCATGAAGATCCTGCTGTCAAAGTCGCAGCCGCCGCTCCACCTCACAGCGTCCATGAAGATCCTGCTGTCAAAGTAGCTGATTACGGCTACGACCATCGGCTCAGTCATGATCCAGTGGTCGCTTCCGAACCCCCAACGAAGCCTCACACCGTTCACGATGATGAGACTGTGGCGATGCCTAGAGCGTATCAGCCGGCACCGCACCGCCTGAGCAGCGACCTTCAGGTCATCGGAAGGGGGCCAACAGTGCCTCACAGTGTCCATGATGATCCAACCGTGAAGGTGTCCCAGGGCGACCCGAGGAACCATACCATGCCAAATGACTCTGATGTCAGGAAAGGCAACGAGAACTCGCCCATGCCTTAATTGGCGTCATCGAATCCTCTTTGGGCGACGAAGTCTATCGAGGGACTCGCATGAGGGATAATGAGGCATTCCTGCTGCCAAAGTAGCAGATGATGCAGGGGAAAACGGAGATAGGAGGACGTTCCAGTATTCTTTGTAATTATGGTATCCACCGCTAGCCTTAGGATTCCTCGACTGGTAGTATTGAATACCACATCCTACTCGTCCAGGCAGTTCGCTCCATCTCCTCCTTGAGAGGCTTAGGAGCTTTCCATGCAACCTTCTTCAGTCGTAAGGCAGACATGTCCTTTAAGGGGAGTGATCCATGTTACGGTCTCTAACCATCAGCTTGGGTCTGCCGGGTGAAGCCCAGGGTCCTTCGTCCTCAGCTCGTCGATTATGCAGTTGTGTCATTCGGCTGCTGCACATGCTTTACTGGGGCCATTCAGCAGCCCCAGAACCCATGTTTTCATACGTTGTCTCCTTGAATATAACCCAACTCTTGCAAACCTGTTGGCGATGATGGTGGGGAAACACATGAACTTGCACAATCGCTGTCTAATTCGCTGTGCATGTTGAGCGTAGACACATTCCGTCCTGAGCGTTTCCGTTGACAAGTATGCTGCAGTCTACCAACCACTCTTCAGACACTCGGCGAAGAACTTCATCAGAGGAAACATCTCCTCGCGGTCCCGGGGCATCGCCACGTCTTTTCGCTTCCACCTTACCACCCTGACGTCAAGAAACTCTTCCTTCACTTCATCAAAAGCGTCATCGTCAAGCTGGACCAGGCAGGCTTTCGTCTTCGACTTGCCGCGCGTACTAACCGTCGGGATCATGGAATGGGGCAGGGGCCCGCCGATGGAGAGCACGCCCTTGAGGGTGCCCTCGTCCACACCCTTCCCTGCCTTCTGGCCGCCGTCCGTCACGTCGACGACCTTGGGGCCCAGTCGAAGCTGCGAAGCAAGGCCCAGCGCGAGAGATCCACCCTGCCCGAAGCCAAAGAGTATTATGTCGCTCAGCTCCCAGCCACAGCGGCCGATGAGCGTCTCGCGGATAAGCTTCTCTGTGACTAGGTTTGCGGCTTTGGTGAATCCCGGATCCGGGGAGATGTCGTCCGTGGCGGGGTCGAAGGTCAGGTCGTCGCCCCAGTGGAAGTGGCCTGTCGGGGAGGAGGAGGAGGACTGCTGGGGCAAGTCGGGCAGCATGGATGGAGGCAGCGGGGAGGGCCCGCGGACGGAGATTGCGAGAACGCCGGGGAGGGACATTGCGCGGGCGAAGGAGGCGAAGGGGGCTTCGGAATCTCCCAGGCCGTGGAAGAGGATAAGGATGGCTGTTGTGGACTCTGGCGGGTTTGGGAAGGCTAGGGTCAGGGGTAGGACTTGCTGGATTGGAGCGAAGTCCTCCGGGGTCGGGATCCGTGGGGGCATGATGGTGGTGTTCGGCGTCTTCTTTCCTGATGGGGGGTTTTGTGAGAGACGGCTGAGTCGTTGACGTCTCCTATTTTTGAAAAGTCTCGAGTCGTAGGGATTTTGTGAAAAGTGTGGATGAGTGAGTTACTCGGGAGATGTTCACTTGACTGAATGCCAAGCCGAGTAAGATGAAGTTATCTCCAAGTGGAGAGGTTTGACGTATGAACGAAAGCGAGAGAACTGACTTTTGACCCCACTTTTCTCCAACGCAAAGTCGAGCTTCAAACACCACCATGTGCGATAAATTGCTTTCCTCAATCACCGCAGGGCTGATCTTAGCCCACTGAACGTTTTGGGCCCACGAGCATGTAATATGGGTATCGTAAGCTTACAATCTATCGCCGGTCGATCTGCGGGGGGTTAGGCTTGACAGCTCTCGGCGGCTTCACTCCTACCTCCCTCTGTCTGTCTCTCACTCATCGCACACTCTCACATGGCTTTCATGGTTAAAGGATCCGGCATCATCGACCGAGACCGAGGCTTTGACAGTCCGGATCAGTGAGAGAAAGCCTACGCGTCCCTCTCAACACTGACTCTGCCCAACGGTCCCATCATTCCTCAAGGTTCAGGCTGTCAAAAACATCAGTAAAACTCGTCTCAAATTTGAGTTTTTCTGCCTTTCATAACCTGCTCTCCTTCCACCAGTTTCCCTCTGCAGACTCTGCAAAGACCGGTTCGCCGCTGACTCGAGCCAACACCCAACTTCGTCGTCGCATCATGAGACGGCGCAGCCAAGACCTACCTGCTCAATGGGGAGGGGGACAGCATGAGGCTCAGCCCCGGCCGCGCCAGGGTAGGCCCTTGAAGTCGACCGGCATCTTTACCGTCTAGCTGGACCCACGACCACGAGGCGGCTCTACGGTTCTCGTACGCCTTTCTCTAATGCTACCCTTTATTTTTCTGAGTGTTGCTATGTTTGTACACACGCGCGTAGAGAATAAGTAATCACCTCACTCTGAAACCAACCCGCGCGCCTTAATCTGCCCGTATGGCCCCTCACCATCCCCATCGTATCGTCGAAAGCCTAATCACCGACCAACACGGAGGCAGACGGCTCCGGTACGGCGGCGCCGAAGGTTCGTCCTGTCAGTGCTTTCCCATGGATCTGTCGAGTTGGAATGTGTAAAGACGCTGGTCCGAGATGCTCGGAAAGATCTATAAGATCGGCCAAGACTCCCGCGTCTGTACCACGTTTTGTTCCTCTCTCCATCTCATCTTCAATCTTTAGTCTTCGAGTCTTATTCTCTACTTCCCACAGCTGTGCTGTCGTTTCAATTCCTTCTCACCAAACCATCGTCTCTCGCTCAACAATCGTTTTTAATTAAAACCTACTTTTATAACCACCTTCTTTTACAAACAAACTCAAGATGAAGTTCTCCATCGTCCTCGCCGCCCTCGCTGCCGTTGCCTCTGCTGCCCCCACCAAGGACAGCAGCAGCGCCGGCAAGATCCAGAAGCGCGCCCCAGTCTTCACGGCCAAGACTTTTGACGAGCTCTCCATCAGCGGAGGCACCGCCGGCACTGCCAAGGAGGATGCCCTCAAGAAGTTGAGCGGCCTGCCCACGGACCTTACCCAGGTTGACAAGGCGGACATCACCTTCCTCAACAACGTCAACAAGATTGCCAACCAGGCCGAGCGCGGCGCTTACAACACCAAGATCGCCGAGACCACCCCTGGTGAAGATGCTCTTGCTCTTCAGGTTTGTTTCCCACCCGGCTTACTTTGTTATGAGAGTCTCAGAATATGCGACTAACACGACAACAAACAGCGCGCCAAGATCCAGAACAAGGTCCTCAAGCTCACCGCCACCGTCATGCAGCTGCAAGCCCAGCAGGCGCAGGGCCAGAACGTGACGGCCAAGCTGGAGGAGGAGACCAAGAAGCTGAACAAGAACATCGCCGACGACCAGGCCAACAAGGGCAAGACGGCGACCTCGCTCAAGTTCAACGCCTCCACCGACAACCCGACCGCCTCCGACGTCCCCAAGGACGACGCCGTCGCGAAGAAGGCCGGTGATGTCGTCGACGCCTCCGTCAAGGCTGCTGGTGGTGGCACTGCCGGCGCTGCCAAGACCGCTCCCAAGCCCAAGAAGACTGCGAACAAGGTTGTCGAGGCCGCGCCGGCTGACGCGGTTGAGGATGAGGAGTAGATTTGATGATTGATGATCAGAAAGTTGGCCGAGGGGTGTTTAAGAGAGCTTGGTTTCTCGACGCCCTGGAGTGTCTACTCTTATTCTCTTTCTTTTAGATACTGGAAGATTTTAATTAATACATTCCCGTTTCTATGGAAAATATTTGATACGTCTCTGTGATGACCTTCACTGAGGTGAAATAGAATATCACCGAGCTTCAGAAACTCATGCCATTAACTCCACTGTCACCCAGTAGTTTTGCACGTCTCTCACGAATACACTCCGTGTTAGTCGGGGATTGAAGATTGTGATTAAGTATCTCAGCAATTCAAGATCCAATTCAACACCACATTCACTTCCAAGTCCATGTTCATCTTCAAATATGACCGGCAATGAAATCCTACTTAGCATTATGACTGAGCTCATCTAGGTGCCAAGATCAGGCAGCTCCGCACTTCTTGAATTGACAACAACAGAAATGACCATAGAAACAACGACGACGACGGCAGAGCTCCCCGAGAAAACGTTCAGCTTCCATAGCAAGATCAGACGGAGATCATCTCAGCCGTGATCGTCACCGAGCCGTGGTGATCCCCACAACCGAAGCCGTCTCCCGGGCACGTCGTATGCTGACAGCAGAAACCCTCGGCAGATCTTTCCGGGGGGATGGTCCAGAATATTCCAAAGGTTTTGGGAAACAAGTGCCTCTTTGATTCAAATTGCTTGAGCCATGCTAAGAAAAGATCCGCCCGCTCCCAAGCTGTCACTGTTGCGGGATGCCGACTCTGCCGAGACCTCGAGCTTACCATCCTTCGGACACCGTACCCTCCTCTCCCCTCAAGAGCAAAGCCCACCAACCACG
Source organism: Colletotrichum siamense (assembly GCF_013390195.1). NCBI lineage: Eukaryota > Fungi > Ascomycota > Sordariomycetes > Glomerellales > Glomerellaceae > Colletotrichum > Colletotrichum siamense. The sequence goes on along the minus strand of NW_023501016.1, from coordinate 4,988,524 downwards.
TCCGAGAACCGATCGCATGAGCTCTTTTCAGAGTACCTTACCCCATGTTTTCCTCGAATTCGTCGCTGAAATACAAAAGAAGCCTAGCCCAACTCACACAGCCTTCGGTTCCGCTCCGAAAATGTGAGGGTCGTGAGGAAGCGATACCCCTGTCCGCGGTTTCACCTCTCCAGACGAATTCCCCACCAACATCGTCGCATCACGACTCCTGGAAGCACCAATCTAAACCCAAAAGGCCCTCTTGCATGTCCCAGGACAGAGCCTCCCCTTACCCATGTTCGTCTCATCCACGTCCCCTTTTGGCTTTCGCTCTTGGATAATGACAGGGCTTAGACTTTTTTTGCTGGTGACGAGGTGAACCTCAGACGGCCGTGATTCAGGTCGTCGACGGCCGTCCCATGTCACCGCCTCCTCCTTTACCTCAGCTCTTCTTTCAGCTGGGGGAGTGCAGCAAGTCTGCCCTCCCGAAACTCCCTCATCCCTCCGGTTGATCATGGGGATCGTGTAGTATTGGGGTCCGATGGGTTCGGTCACTTCGCCTCTGATTGCACCAAGCCAATTGACGCATCGTGAAAGCCGGGGTTCGAGCTCAGATGGAGAGGACTACTCCGGACGCTTATATATAACCTTACCGTTCCCGCCCCTCTGGATGACTTGTCTCGTTAGGCCTCTCATCTCAACTGTTCAGTCTCTTCTGCTTCTCTGCCGCCGGTCGGACATTCTTTACTTACACACATCCTTCTTTTGCTCTCGCGCTCGACAAACCCGGCCACAGTCTTTCCGACACCCACCAACACGCATATACCCAAATTCTCCATACCTTGAGTCAAGATGAAGTTCTCCCTCCAGACCATCGTGATGGCCTTCGCCGCCGCCCACGGCGTTGCTGCCGCCGCTGTCGAGGACCCCGCCATGGCCGCCGTCCGCCGCGATACCCTCCTCATGGAGCGCCAGGGCGCCAACGACAACCGCCCCGTCCCGAATGGCGCCTGCTGCGTCGCCAACACGAGCTTGAAGCAGGACGTCTGCAACGTCAACGGCCAGACCGGCCGCTGCGTGCCTGACAGCATCAACAACTGTGAGTTTGCACTTTCTAGGAAGCCAAATAGAGAGGGAACTCGGGACATGCTGACACTTACGAAACCAGGCGGCGCACAATTGACCTGCATTGAGGACAGCCGCTTGACGTGTGACCCCAACACCCTCGAGCGTGGCCGACCCCTGTGCCGCCGCACCCCTGGCGCCTAGATTCCGCGAGATGTGAAACCGCGTTGATCTCCTTGCTATTCAAAGATACCATAGTAATTCCAACGAAATTCTCGCTCATGTTTGCCGAGGACATATGATGCTTCAGTATCGGCTCCGTAGGCCGGTTTCATGATCCAATCAAATGATCTTGTTGACTATACATCTAGTATAAGTGTGCTTCTCACGTTATATAATTACCACCGCGGTATCCTCTCTTCCTCTTCTACTAAGCTTCGACTCCGCACCATGGAAGGACCCTCCTTCATGTCTATCCATTTGCCCTCGGCGTTCCAGATGCCGGCTTTAGTAAAATCATAACTCTCGCTGCCTTCCATGTATCCAAAGCGGAAGTATTCGTTCATTCCAAGGTTGCTGTCGCGTGTCCATTGGAAGCTATTCTGAACGGGCGTGTCGTCAAAGTACGTGCGGAAGCGCTCAACATCGTTGACAAGAACACTGATTCCATCATAAAGAGCGCCTGAGGGGACGGTCCACGTGAAATTGATGCTCCACGTGCTTCGAGCAAGATCGATAACGGGCGGGAGAATGTTGGGAAGTGCTGATCCATGCTGCGCGTCTCCTTGCAGCGCGGCGGGTGTTTGGAGGACGGCGTCGAATCCCCAGCGAGCGATACCGTTGATAAAAAGACCCACCAAAAGGCCCTGATAAAGTAGCGAAGGGCGAGTCTGCATGCTTGTGCCGGGCAGTAAAAGCAAGGCGAGAATGTAATGATGGATGCGCAGACTCAAGTCCGGAAGGACGAGACATACGATGATTCCACCAAGGAAGAGCAAGTATAGCTTTAGGTACTTGATGAGCCGGCCTTCTTGTCTAAAATACCACACCTGTTTGACGATGATAACGACAAGGACAATGATGATGATGGCCAATGCGGCTTTGGCGCCAGGTTGCTGTTGCAAGTCGTGGGCGTTCAGTCTTTGGATTGGAATCCATGTGAACGTGTAGTTGGTGAGAGCACCGACCCAGCATCCGCCGAGCCAAAGAATGGTTTTCTCAATCTGAGCCGTCAGGCCGAAAAGAGTGCGCCTAATACCCATCTTGTCGTACATGACCCAGGCGCAGAACATTGCCGGAAGGAACTTTCCGATAATGTTGGAGACCAGGTCAGCCACGGAGTAGTGATTCGGCGGGTCTGAGGCCAGTCCAACGTGCCAGAAGATGCCGGTGAAGACCGAAAAGAAGAACAGCGCTGGTGAAGCCGTAAAGATGGAAAGGATGGCAGTGAAAACGACCGAAACAGCTAAGAGGTTCCACCGCAGATCGCGGGCCTTGCATTGCACATTCGGCTCGAAAGTGAATGACAGCGGGAAGTACGAGTCGAAACTGATGCTCTCAATGTCGTTTCGTTCGGTGCTGATGTAGTCTTGTTGCTTTCCAACGAGACGAACCACTCCACAGCCTCCATTCTCGTTGCTGACCACGCCAGCATGGATAGCAGCACCGCATAGGAAGGAATCGCCGCGGTAGACGGGCTGGCTAGTATCGTTGGCCGGTCCGCCGATGACGAACGACTGGTACACGATTTCCTGGTCACCGACCGCTCTCGGGTTTAGAACCATGTAGCCTTTGCAGTTGGCCGAACACCTGAAGGGAAATCCGCTGCCGTTGAAGGGACGGCAATCGGCGCCATTGAGGCCGCACTTGTTCCCTCGCCCCCAGTAAGTCGCGCCGCATCCAATCTGCTGGGGTGCTCCCCAGCCCTCAATCTCGGTCGCAAACGTCTCACTCCTCTTGACCAGAGCGAATGTGATTATCCAGATGGCAACATAAAGAAACACAATGCCGACACGATGCTTGAACGTCTTCAAGTACTTCTCAACCAGAACGAGAGGAAACTCTTGAACCTGGGGGAGAATGGGCTTGATCTTGTAGTCCCTGGGATTCTGTGGGCCCTTGGACCACTTCGCGGTGGCCTTCAGGATTCGGCGGACCGGGTATGGCACCCACTTCCAGCGCTTCCATTCTCCCTCATCCTGCATGAATCTAGGAGTCGATGGTCCAGAGTCCTCGTCGACTTCAAGCTCGCGGCGTGGATTGTCTTCGAGGGGCGCATCGGGATGGTCGGTCGGGTTCGTCCGGTTCGCAGGCTCGTCGGCCTGTTGTCGCTCCATGTTACTCAAGAGCGGCTCGTTCTCTGAATGGTTTCCATCGACCATTGTGTTCGCGGGTCGGGAGCGTGGGGGTAGTGAGATGATATGTAGTCGTAACAGGTCCGGACCGGACGGGGGGGCGAAGGGCTAGGAGCGTGGAAATCCGAGGACGGCTGCGCCATGACGATCAGTCAGCGAGGGAAAAGGCTCGGCATTTACACCCATTGCGGTCAGATCGGAGCGGGGGGAAGGCATACCAGCGTGCCAAGTGGTGAGAGTGCGGTAGTATCAATGCGATGCAAAGCGATGCAGAAAAATGACGAGTTCTCTCGGGCGTGAAACGATTGTTTCGCTGGCCTCCATCGAGCGAACGACGTCGAACGCTTTGGCTTCAGAAAAACATCAGACGAAAGGACGGTTGAACGACGGATGGCACAGCTGTGGCTAAGGTGAGGAAACGCAGCAGCACACAGCACCCGGCCAGGTGATCCAGGTCCTGGTCCTGAAGCAGTCGATCCCGCGCTGCCGAAGCACTTCTCCCCAGCTGTTCCCTGTCTCACTTGGCAGGTGGGCCATCGACTGGTCCATGCGTCTCGCGTGGCGATAGAGTGGTTCCGGCGATAACGCGCCCAGTACGTATCTTTTTCCCAGTGCTGCTTTAGGGGTGGGTGGCGCTGCTTCGGTACCTTACGTTTCCTTTCCAGGTTCCTCAATTTACCGACAGCCGATGGTCGGATCTCGGAGCCCCCTACAGCCACATCAATCACAAGCCACACCCTGACAGGATTATGTCATCTTACAGCCACTCACCGGACCGAGACTCGCCCGCAACAAAGCCACAGAGGTAGCACGCAACCGGGGCTCCTCAACAACCAGCGAGTCATTTCGCATGAAAGGTCGATTTCGTGCTTGACTCTGTCTTTAATTTGACAATTGCAACTCAGCTTAAATTACCCATGCTCAAGAGACAACAATGGACCCCACGCGAGTTAACTTTTTTCGTCACCGACATCGTCTGCAACTTTTTTGCATGTGTTAAAGCCTCGCCCGCCTTTCATCCCAAGTGCCCCCCTTACGCCCTTTTACCGCATAACCAGGCCTGGACCGGCCAATTGAGGCATCCTACGTCGCCTAGTTGCTTAGGGTAAGGTTCGGAGTAGTCCAGATGCCTGCTCAGCCCGTCTGGCGGCCCTAGGGTACCGAACAACTGCGACAACCGCCTTCCCGCGCTGCTCTCTGCGTTGGAGTCGGCCGGGACACGGTAACGACGCCGACACCCCGGGTTTCTTTCGCCTTCCATCCAGCTTGACCCAGTTAACCCAGCCGGTCAACTCTGTCACTTAGCTTCTGATTGGCCGCTCCCCCACTGGAGGTGGGTGTTATGGGCCGCTCTCGCCTCCCCATACTGATGAATGAACGCTTCGTGACAACTATCGCATTTGCATGTGCTTCGCTGGTTGGTCCCTGACTTGTTGAGGGACTTCTTAGCGGGTAGGGGACTTGCGAAAGCCAAGCAACCCAGGCAGTTAGGTACCTTCCACCATGTCCTTCCTTTTTGTTGACTTGCTTTTTGCCCGGGATCTTCCTCTGTATTCAGGTATTCTCGCCTTCCCTCAAGGTAACTAAAGTTGGAAAAAAGCTCTGGCAACCTGGTCTCGTGACCAATTTCCTTCCCAGCCTTTGAACGCTGCAGCTTTCCGGCACTTCATAAAAGTCCTAGAGCTTAATCTAAATCTTTGCCTCTACACTACTTGCAACCTTGCTACACCATTCCTGGGCACACTGTCTGTTGATTTACCTCCTTATTTCTCTTATCGTGTATCCCGGGAGTGACCACCGTTTCCTCATACTTACCTTATCTTCTTGCATTTGGCCTACCTTATACCCTACATATCCTGCCAACAGTAATAATGCCTATTCTCGACGTCAACAAGGACCTCGCTGCCCTCTTTGAGCAGCAGGCCAAAGCCACCCCAGATGCTGTGGCTCTCGAGGATGAGACTCGCACCCTCACCTACGCTGAGTTGGACCAAGAAACGCAGACTCTCGCTGATCGTTTGCGCCGGCAATATGGAGTCGGCCGGGACCACCTCGTCGGCATTCTCATGAACCGGAGTGCCGACTACGTTGTGGCTTCTCTGGCTGCTCTCCGTGCAGGCGGGGCCTTTTTGGTGCTCGAGCTGGCATACCCTTCCGGGTTGCTGCGCGATGTGATTGAAGATGCGAAGCCGACAGTAGTCATCACTCAAAAACAGCATGTCGACCACATCAAGGCTGATGTGCCCATCATCGCCTATGACGAGCCTAGCCAGCCAGCCGTCAACGGACACAAGGAGTCAGAACTCTCTCCGTTGCCCGCCAGCGATGATCTCGAGCGTTTGGCATTTGTGTCCTACTCGAGCGGTACAACTGGCCAGCCTAAGGGCATCGCCAACCCTCACAGAGCTGCTGTGCGCTCATACGACCTCAGATTTGGCCTCAGCGACCTTCAACCTGGCGACAGGGTGGCCTGCAATGTTTTCTTTGTCTGGGAAATGCTTCGGCCCCTTCTGCGTGGCGCGACGGTCTTTGCCATTCCAGACTGTGCTAGCTATGACCCGACAGCTCTTGTGAGCCTGCTTGAGTCCCGGCGCATTACAGACACTCTTATGACACCTACTCTATTGGCTACTGTTCTGTCTCGTCACCCGCACTTGGGCAGCCGCCTGACAGAGTTGCGATCTCTCTGGCTCAACGGTGAAGTTGTCACCACCGACTTGTGCCGTCGAGCAATGAAGGCTCTGCCCAACACCAAACTGCTCAATGTTTACAGCGCCAGCGAGACCCACGAGGTTGCGGCCGGAGACATTAGCACGTTCATTGACTTTGAGGCCCGTGTCTGCCCCGTGGGGCCGCCTATGGATCCGGAGCACATCTACATCATGGATGAGGATGGTAACCGCGTTGGCAACAACATCAGCGGCGAGCTTTACGTTGGTGGAGACCTCCTTGCACGTGGGTACCTGAACCTGCCCGAGACGACAGCCAAGGCATTCCACACAGATCCCTTCGACAAGAAGGAGGGTGCCCGCATGTACCGGACGGGGGATCTCGCCCGCATTCTTCCTAATGGGTTGTTGGAGATCACTGGCAGAGCCGGTGGCATGATCAAGACGCGTGGCTATACCGTTCAGCCCGGTGCCGTTGAAAATGCCGTCGTGAAGCACCTGGCTGTGCGCGATTGCGCTGTCTCCTCTCACGGTGACGGCCTCGAGAGGCAGTTGGTAGCTTATGTGGTGCGGGATAATGAAGACAAGAGAGGCCGCGCAGATGTCGTTATTGACGAGTCTGGATACAGCCCAGGCGCGAGGCGCATCCTCTCAGAGCACTTGGCTCTGTACATGATCCCCACTTTCTGGGTTGAGTTGGAGCAGCTTCCCACCCACGGAGTCTCTGGCAAGGTCGACCTCAAGGCTTTGCCTCCACCCCCAACCCCCAAGGTTGCCGTCAACGGAGACAAGGAGCAAAATACCAAGGTCAAGATGGAGACCGTCAAGAAGCTTTGGGCTGCTTCCCTCAACATGCCCGCAACCGCCATCACGGAAGAGCACAACTTCTTCGATATCGGCGGTCACTCTCTTGTGCTGGCGGACCTCGCAAATCGATTCACCAAGGAGTTCGGATTCCCCGTTCCATTGGCTCCTCTTGCGGGCAACCCGACTCTGGAGGGTCACCTGAAGGCAATTCGTGATGCCCGCGATGGTCACACTGCCGCAGTTCAGTCTGATCTTCCCGCCGTTCTCCGGGCTGACTGTGAGCTTCCCAAGGACATCAAGTCCAACGGCACTCCTATGCGCAAACTGAATGATGCCGATACGGTGCTCCTTACCGGCGCTACCGGCTACCTGGGAGCCTTCCTTCTCAAGCAACTCATCGAGACTACCGCCGCGCACATCATCTGCCTAGTCCGTTTCACGGATCCGACAGAGGAGTCTGCGCCTGCAGGTATGGCTAGAGTCCGCAAGAACCTCATCGATCTGGGTATCTGGGACGACTCCATGCTTGACAGAATGGAAATTCTGCCCGGCAATCTGTCTCGAGAGCATCTCGGTCTGGCACCCGACGTCTACGACGAGCTCGTCTCCCGAATTGAGGTCATCATTCACGCTGCTGCAACTGTCAACTTGGTTTACCCCTACGCTGCTTTGAGAAGCCCCAACGTTGGAGGCACCAGAGAAATCTTGCGTATCGCATCCAAGAGCGGTGCCACCCTGCACCATATCTCCACAAATGGTGTCTTGACACCGTCTGTGGCCGGATGGTCCGAAGACGCCATGGTCGACATTGACGATGTCCCCGAGAAGCTCATCGATGGTTATGGACAGACGAAGTGGGTAGCCGAAAAGCTGGTCTACGAGGCTGCTCGCCGCGGCATGCCTTGTAAAGTCTACCGCCCAGGTACAATCAGTGGCCATAGCAAGACAGGCTCTACCAACGCCTGGGACTTGCTCAATGCCTTGATTGTCGAGTCTCTGCAGCTCAAGACCGCACCAGGCATCGACAACTGGTTCGCAGAGATGACCCCTGTTGACTATGTGAGCGCTGCTATTACAACACTCGCTAACCATACCGACCCCAACCAATTGGTCTATCACCTTGGCGATCCCGCCCCAATTTCGGCCAGCTACATCTTTGACAGCCTACGGGAGCTTGGATACACAACGACCAAGATTCCATGGGACGACTGGGTCGAGCTCTGGACCAAGAAGAGAGGATTCGGCACCAAAGCTGCTGGTGACGTGCCTTTCACCGTTGACATTCTTCGCGGTGGTATGCCCACTGCCGAGACTCTGCAGGCCGTCACTGTCCTCAAGGACGATGCCACTGCGCCTGTCCTGGCAAAGTACAAGCTGGATCGTCCCAAGATCGATAGCCATCTGCTTGAGACTTACACTCGTCACTTCTACGCTAGAGGATGGCTTTCAAGACCGCCGCGTCGGGCCAACGTCAACGGCGCGGCATCCAGAGTTAACGTGGGCCGCCTTGCTGGCAAGGTTGCCGTAGTCACTGGTGCTTCATCTGGCATCGGAGCAGCCGTCGCAGCTGGTCTCGCCAAGGAGGGCGCCCACGTCGCTCTCGCGGCAAGGCGCACCGAGGCCTTGGAAGGTGTCAAGGCCAAGCTTGCCGGCACTGGAGGCAAGGTTCTCATTCACAAGACAGACGTCACGAAGAGGGAAGACGTCGAGTCGCTTATGCAGACCGCGACCGAGAAGCTTGGACCGGTTGACATTCTCGTCAGCTGCGCCGGTGTCATGTACTTCACCATGATGGCCAACAACCACACCGAAGAGTGGGAGCGTACGGTCGACGTCAACTGCAAGGGTCTCTTGCACTGCCTGTCATCTACTGTGCCCGGCATGCTCGGTCGCGGAAAGGGCCATATTGTCGCCATTTCGTCAGACGCTGGCCGCAAGGTGTTCCCGGGTCTCGGTGTCTACTCTGCTAGCAAGTTCTTTGTCGAAGCCACCCTGCAGAGTCTGCGTCTGGAGACCGCAGGCACAGGTCTGCGGGTGACTTCGATCCAGCCCGGAAATGTGGCTACGGATCTGCTCAGCATGTCTACGGACGCCGAGGCCCTTAAGAAGTTCGGCGAGCCTTCGGGCGCCAAGGTCTTGAATGCCGAGGATGTTGCGTCGTCAATTGTCTATGCGGTCTGCCAACCGGAGCATGTTGCTGTCAACGAGGTACTCATTGAGCCTAGGGATGAGCCCATTTGAGCTGTTGCCCAGGAAGAGGTATATGTATGGACATTTACAACGAAGTTTTTGGGGTTGAGATTAAACTCCAATTGCCTTTAGTTTGATTCATTTTGAAGATATAGTAATCAAGACGATTATAGCTGGAAAGTGAAATAAGGCATCTAAATCTCCGGGCTTTGCCAAGAATTGCGTTCAGATGCACTGTTCTCCTAGGATCGTCTTATTTGTCAAGGCGTTCATAAAGCACCGGATTATGCAAGCCGGCCGAGCCGTTAATCTGAGCACCTCTTATGACATCAAAGATGGATAAAGCAGCAGGGGAACTAGACCCAGTTCAAAATCCCCGGAAAGTCTAAGAAACCCCCTGCCGTGAGTGAATCGAAGTAACAAGAGTCAAGTGTCATGATTGGTTGAGTCTGCCATGGCCCGAGTTGCTTTGCCCCTGCAGCAGCTCCTCACTCGGATCCGCCCGAGCTTTTCCCCCAAACCCCGGCTGCCATCTCTTGCCCACTTGCCCCACCTGGCCAGGGAAGCTCCAGCCACATCGACCAAGCCTCGTCCCTGATAGCTCGTGTGGCTTGAACTCCATGTGTGGCTGCCATGTCTGTTTTCTCTCACTCATTGCGCTAGAAACACCACAACTGACGATTTACCGAAACGACGAATATTGGCAAGTAGTCCACAAAATCTGGGCGCGGAGAAGCGAAATACTTCAAAAATTCATTGGTTACGATAAAAACGCTCCGAGAGGTCTCAGCAAAGACTTTAAAGACCTAGTGCCATTGAGCTTCTGAGGTTGACTCATTGGCAAATCGGAGTTGGTGATGTGCCAAAATGTCTGATGCTACAACCTGCAACGGGGCGAGAAAACAGGACGACATGATTTTCGATATCTTAAAGAAGTCCGCCGACGGTGCGGCGGCAGCTCGTCTGGGAAGGCTAGTGCTCCCCAATCGAAGGCCCATCGAGACGCCCAACTACATTGCGACGGGCTCACGAGGTGTTGTCCCTCACATCACCCCCGACAACCTCGCAAAGCACACATCCTTTGGAGCAACCTACATGGCACTCGAAGACTGCAAGTCTATCGCCGATATCCTGCATGTACCGCGAAGCTAACTGAACACAGTCATCGAGAAGAAGAAACCTTCCGCACTGTCAATACCTTCAGGGGACCAGAGACCGCTGCATGCCTTCACCTGCTTGCCAGATAGTATCGCAACTGTCCTAGCTCCAAGGCGAAACCCGGCCATCAAAACACCAGTAGGGAACAGGAACAAGACCATCTCCATCTTCACCTCGACCGGCTTCCGGAACCTCACTACTGATGATTATTCCGCCGCCGTCGAGACACTCAGGCCCGATATCGTCATTGGGCCCGCTGATCTATTCCACACGAGCAGCATGCCACCGTCTAAGAAGCTTGTGCGCATGGCCGAACGGACTGAGGAGTGGACCGACGTCTTTCTGAGTCCCAAGAGGCAGGAGAGGCTCAAGGAGCGTGGTGTTTCGGTCTTTGCGCCGGTTCTTGCCGTCCCGTACCAAATCCAATGGGAGCACCTTAGCCATCTGGCAGACGACATTGTCGACTCGCTCTCAGGACTGGCCATCTATGACATTGACCTGTTGCCTGATATCGAGGAGAACTACAAGCCTTTGGTCCACCTGCCTCGGTTGTCCTTGCACATTCCCGAGACACCGCAGGCTATCCTCCGCCAGGTCTCTCTTGGAGTAGACATTCTGACGGTCCCATTCCTCAACACCATCTCCGACGCCGGTGTGGCGCTCACCTTCACTTTCCCCCCGACAGACGGTGGCATCCAACCTCTCGGTATCGACATGTGGCAACCAGACCACGAGACCGCGCTCGAACCCCTGATGGAGGGCTGCCAATGCTACGCCTGCACGACGCATCACAGAGCTTTCGTCCACCACCTCTTGAACGCAAAGGAAATGCTTGGATGGACTCTTTTGCAGATACACAACCACCAGGTACTGACAAACTTCTTCGCCGGCATCCGGGCGGCGCTGCAGGCGGGCTCCGATAAATTTGAGGAGGTATCGGAAAAGTTCGTGGCCACTTACGAGGCGGAGCTGCCGCAAGGAACCGGCACCAGGCCGAGAGCGAGGGGGTACCATTTCAAGGGCGAGGCGAATCCTAGCAAGATCAACCCGTCCACGTGGCAGAACTTCAGCGACGGTAGCTCCGATGCTGGGGCGGAGGTGGGGGTGATCGCTGGTGAGGCCAAGGTCGCGGCACAAGAAGGAGCAGAGACACCACTTGTTCCTGATATCAGCTCATTGGAACTCCAGGAAAAGGGTTTCGCTGAGTTGGCTGAGGAGAAACCAAAGTCCACATGATGGCACGATCACGCTGAAAGCAGAAAATAAGACTCTTCACGACGGCAAATATGCCATCACGCTATCAGATTCTCGGGATAATACTTGATTGACTAGACTGCGATCCCCTCACTAGACGAAGCACTGGATGAAGTGCTGTTGCTGTGTTTATCCTACTGTGTACCCTCTTGATAGATGGGCCGTAAAACTTTCTTAACACAAAGCTTGACTGAGAAGTTTTTAGTTGTGTTGTACATAAACGCCTCGGCTCACTCGTTCAACCCGATACACAGGAGCAGTAAATGATCTCTGATCCCGCTTCTTGCGATTTGTGTAAGCATCGTCGCATGTGTTCCACATCCTATATAAAAGTTCCTTCGCCGCGATATTCTCAAAGGACCTCTTGGAATACCTCTGTGCCCACAAGGTCTTCAGGACCTGCGCTTTTGGCTTGCTTGAGACTTGTGCGTCTAGAACCGTGCGCGCGTGCTCATAGACGCCCCGGAGGAACATCTGCTCCTGGCTGGGCTCGGGAACGTTGTTTCTTAGCACCTCGTGCTGCCACTCCCTGTCAAACATGCTGATATTATCACCCAAGCGATGAAGGTGGTTCAACATGGTCCGCCACTTCGAGGGAGACAGCAGGATGTAGACGGCTCGAGAGATGACGGTTGCCCAGCTGGGTGCTGTCGGGTGGTAGTTTGGGGTCGCCCATCGGGTGCCGTGGTCGAGTGATGACCATGGGTTGTGGGCGAGGGTCTTGGTGGCATCGATGGTCTCATCGCCATCGCTGTCGTTGTCACTGTCTTCGGTGGCCTTCTTCTGCTGGTCGTCTTCCTCATCTTCATGGATGGAGGGGCTTGAAGTCTTGGTGGATGAAGTGTGGTTGTCGAAAAAATCACCAATCATGACAAACTCTTCTTCGGTCTTGGGAGCGTCCGCCGTCTTGCCTGCACCCTCTGGGATCTCACTTAGATCGACGACTCGACCGTCGTGGGAGATATAGATGGTTTTGGGAGAAACAATTCGAGCCATGACTTTGAAGCGTGTGGACTGAGGAGCTTCTTTCGAGTTGAAGAGGATGTATCAAGCTGACAGGCAGTATTGGTTCTGTCAAGCTGGATGGTGAGGAGGAAAACTTTCAGACCGTAAAGCGAAAGAAGAAAAGTCTTTTTAGTAAGGTAAAATACTGCGTCAGAGAGGTATAATCTTCGTTTTCACACCTTTTCTATGCTTGCAACTTAGTGTAAGTTGTGGAATTTGGAACCCTACTGAGCTCTTGTGCAGACAAGGTGCTTACGCCTCACACAACCAGCAAAGTGTGTGTGCGTCGGAGAACCAAGTAAACTTTCACAAGGTAGGCCATCGTGGCTCTGCTCTCAACATTTCGGCCTTGACCGGATATCCCTAAACCGGCACCCGGCCCCGTTCGTCCGCCGGACCCATAGCGGCTCTTTTGGCCCGGAAGGACTCAATTCGGACTCAGTGTTCTCTGACCTGACAAGACTGGCTGGTCAATGGTGGCAACGAGATTTGCATATGCAGCAGAGCGCGTTGCCAGTCTCGGTTACGCAGACCCATGGTGTTTCTAGCCAATGGCGCCCGGCAACAATCTGCAACAGGTGACCTTCCTCGGATCATGGCCCGATTCAGTCCACACATCGCCGGACCTTCGCTTTCTTCAGGAAGTTGGGGTCCAAGAACGCGACGTCTTCCACACTCGCCGCCAGCCTGCATACACAGACGGGTGTCTTTTCGGCCAAGGAGAGGGGTATAGACTGCGCCGCGTTCGTAGATTAAATAGACAGCATTCGCTCGCTCGCATGATTCTGTACTCCGCCTTCTTGATAGAACATTGGGAAAGCCTGTATGTTTGAAGCAACATTGATTCGTCCGTAATGTCTGCAGCCACCGAAACATCGGCTCCTGCGCCGAATGTGCAGTCTGACAACCGAGCTGCTGACGATACTCCCCTTGTTGCTGATGAGGTATGGATTCACCATGCAAATCACGATCAAGACGATCGACCTGACAAACCTATCTCTAGGCCACCGACGACGCAGCTTCGGATCTCGGTGCAGTATGTTATGCGAGGATAGTTCAAGTTTCGCATTCAGACTTACAGTGTATCACAGAGCATCGCTTCTTCGACTACAAGTGTTACTGAGTCCATCTTTAATTACAGATTGGAGAATGGGCGAACATACCACAAATACAAGGACGGAAGTGAGTCCCCCGCCCCAAAGACCGGATTTGGTGTGAGGTTCTGACAACAATAAGAATACAACTATCCCAATGATGATAGGGAAACGGAACGACTCGGTACTGTCGCCCTGGTTTCTCGCTTTCCTCCTTTCTAGCTTGTAACCATATTCCAGATGGACCTCGTTATATTTACTCACAGCTTTTATAGACCTGCAGCATGAGCTGTTCTTCCTGTCTCTGAACGACAGGCTGGGACTGGCACCGCCCAACGACGAGGGTTCGAAGGTCAAACGCGTCCTCGATGTTGGAACTGGGACTGGACTTTGGGCTATTGACTTTGGTGACTTGCATCCTGAAGCTGAGGTATGTTAAGCTTGCCGCTCTCCCACGGTGAATAAGAACTTGCTGATCGATACGTCATTATTCAGGTCATTGGCGTGGACCTCTCCCCTCCTCAGGCTGAGTATGTTGCAACCCTTCATTGGAATGTCTTTGATGGCATGTCGTTAACAACTTCAGCGCGCCTCCTAACGTTTCTTTCGAGATCGACGACATCGATGAGCCTTGGACATACAGTCGGCCGTTTGACTACATTCATAGCCGGATGATGACGTCGAGTGTCGCCAACTGGAAGACCTACATCCAGAACTGCTTCGAGTACGTCGTTGGGTGTGACCTGCATGAAAGTATCTGCTTACGAAGCTACGCAGCAACCTCGAGCCCGGCGGATATCTTGAGCTTCAGGAGACTGACCTCTTCCCCGGATGTGACGACGGAAGCCTCAAGCCAGATGCGGCAATGATCAAGAGCGTAACGTACATGGAAGAGGCTTGCAAGATCCTCGGGCGACCTTTCCAAGATATACCGGCACTCGTCGACGTAATGCGTGAAGTCGGCTTTGTCGACGTCTCCATCATGAAGGAGAAGTGGCCGTCAAACACCTGGCCTAAAGACCCGCACTACAAGACGCTGGGAATGTGGGCACATCAGAACAGTATAGATGGGATTGAAGGCTGGACCATAGCGCCCTTCACTAGGGCTCTTGGGTGGAAGAAAGAGGAAGTACAGGTGTTCCTCGTGGACGTGCGAAGGGAGCTGAAGGATACGACCATCCATGCATGGTGGCCTATGTGAGTATTTTCCCCTGTCTTCTGCAATGCCCCTGCTTCAGCCGAGTTGCTTACTGACATTTCAAAGTTATGTCATTCATGGAAGAAAGCCGTAGTGAAGAAGGACATCTCATGCAGTACACAAGATAACGGCGGAAACTTCGATGGAAACGGGTTCTGAAGGAAGGGTATGAATATCGGCATGAGCTCTTAACATCGCGGATGCGCTATGATTACCACCAGGTGAGGGCTAGGCCAATTCCGCATTGATATGTAAATGAATTTGTTTTGAGATATGCCATACAAGTCTCTTTGTTGTGTAACAAGTGGAGATGGCAAGTACTGCAATAGGTGGGCAGGTTTCGAAAGAGGAAAGGCTGGAAAGATGACTTGTACTCACCTGTGTGAGAAAGGCAGCTGCGGTAACATACAACCCCTATTACCTTATTCGCCCTATTACCTTATTCGCCCTATCTCCCGATCTCTCCGTTTGATCTTCAACGCACGCCATTGTGCCATCAAGTATAGCAAACTGACATGGGAACCGTTGCTCATGCGTATCTTTGCGTCTCTTTACTTTCGGCACAGGCGACGTCAGCTTGCTACGGCAAAGCGGGTTACTATCGTATGATCGAGATTCCTCTGTTGGTCCCCGGACAATCTCAATACGGATGTAGATCCAACAGCATTTCTCGAACCCACGCAACAGATCGTTTCCCCGAGCTTGGCTAAGCGCGCCTCGTTCAATGAGCCAATGAAATTAAATCTGAGCTTGTCATAAAAGAATTTCGTCGGGTAAGGGTCCAATTCTGTCCGGATACACGTCGGACTTGGTGTTCTGCTTGGGAAGCTGCAATAAATCGTTGCATTTTGCGGCAAAGTGCATTGTTGCCTCTGGCGTGCATGAAAGTCATCTTAGAAGAGGGGTAGATGAGTCCGCATCAGCTAGATCGATAAAAAGAGCAAATTGATCGCATGTTTTATCCGACTTCGCTATCCTCGATTGAACGCCAAGCTCATAGAAAGCAAGCAGCATCTCGCTACGTCAAAATGTCCACGCCCAACATTGTAACTCCTGCAGGACGTGAACACACCGATATTCGTCATGTTGACGAGACTCAACTTATAGTCGATGATGCTGAGGTAAATATTATCTGCAGGCAACGAATAGCTACCGCATTCCATCAGCAGCGCTTAACTTCCACAGGTCGCCGAAGACGACTCATCAGAGCTTGGTGGTGTAAGTCGACCCCACTGCATTTGACGATCATTCAAGCTGTTGAATGACACTTCACGTAGAGTATTGCTTCTTCCCAGCAGACTGCTAGTAGTATTGCTAGCTCCATTTGGAACTTCCAACTTGAGAATGGGCGAACGTACCATCGGTACAAGGAAGGAAGTAGGTCAACCAAGCTTGTGATTGATGTGGTGTTTTGAAGCTCACAGATGACAGAATATCAATATCCGAATGACGAGAAGGAGACCGAGAGACTAGGTGGGATTCTAACGCGCCCCTATGCGATGACGATGTTGTGTATTTCGTCATTTGGCTGACATTAAATTGAGATAGACCTCCAACATGAGCTTTGTCTCCTCACTCTGGACCGGAAGCTTGGTCTGGCACCGCCAAACGACGAGAACTCCAAGGTTAACCGTGTGCTTGAAATAGGCACTGGGACTGGGCTGTGGGCCATCGACTTCGGAGATGCCCACCCCAATGCAGAGGTAAATTGAGGATCGGCTTGATCTTAGATCAATGGAGTTTGTTACTCTAACGCATCTTTACACAGGTTCTTGGCGTTGACCTTTCTCCCCCAGCAGCGGAGTAAGTTTGTCTCGCAGGAAATCCTCATGAACATGACCTGAAACTTTCGCAGGATTCCACCGAACGTAGTATTTGAGGTCGATGATGTTGAAGAACCATGGGCGTACACCCAGCCCTTCGACTACATCCATAGTCGATTCATGACATCGAGCATTTCGAATTGGGAGAAATACATCCAGAACTCCTTCAAGTAAGTTACTCAGATTCCGCACCATATCATGATTACAAGATGTTTACAGGATCTTTCAGTAATCTTACCCCCGGAGGCTACTTCGAGCTTTTGGAGGTCGGTGGCCAGCTTCAGTCAGACGACAACACGCTGAGACCTGACTCCGCCGTTGTAACAAGCGGTAAGCTTTTGAGAGAGGCATGTGCAATTCTGGGCCGGCCGTTTCAGAGCATTCCGTCTTTAGTCGACGTCATGAAGGAAGTTGGCTTTGTCGATATCGTTATGACCAAGTACAAGTGGCCTATGAATTCGTGGCCCAAAGACCCGAAGCATAAACTCATCGGCACTTGGTCACTCCACAACAATCTTGAAGAAATTGAAGGTTGGACCATGGCTGCCTATACCAGAGCGCTGAACTGGAAGAAAGAGGAAGTGCAGGCCTTCCTGGTCGATGTCCGGAACGGACTGAAAGACAAGAGCATGCATGCATACATGCCGATGTAAGCTACCCTCGATCCCTGGAGTACTTTTCTGCCCTCATGATTCCACTGACTAACACTCCTAAGTTACGCTATCTACGGGAGGAAGCCAGAGTGAGAGGTGCTTTTCGTAGCGTGTGGGATACATGAGGGCGGCGACTTTGATCGGAGTAGGTTTTGATGAATGGTAGTTGACGAGTGTCACCGCAGCCTCCTGCTGCCTGCAATGAATAATTCAACCCTGACTATTTGCGTTATGATGGCCCTCTTTGAAAAGACCAAGCAGAATTAGCAGACCCAGTAGCAAGTAGGTCTTGAAGCGTTCTGTAGGTGTCGTCAGAGTCGCAACAAATCGAGACTCCAAGTAATGGATGAATTCTACCAGACGACCCAGCCAATATAAACACAATTACCCAGTATAGTCATCTCACTTAAGGGAGTTCTGTTGATGGAACCGAGGGTTCTGATAGGATTTCAAACCTCGCGACGGAAGATTCGTCAAGCAGCAGCTGAACTGTCCTTGAAACTTGATTCTTGTAGGATCCTTGAGCAGCATCGACGATGCAGGTAGTAATACCAGTCATCAACAGTATGTGTCAACAGTACCGAGCGCCCCGGTTGGAGGCGAAGCTAATCTCGAGACACTCATCATCAGAACGATGCGTTCCCAATAACACCAATCCCGTTGCTATCATCACTCATTTGGTGCTTGAACAGCCACTGAGGGTACCCGACCAAGCCGCCGAACGGCGGACGCCAAGCAACACTACAAGCAAGTGCTGTGATCACAAAGCGAAAAAACTCTGAAATTGCGTCGAGCGATGTTGGCATATGTACATTCATCCCTCACTTTCAGCGCTCATTGCCTCTCAACAGCCTTGGGCTCCCAGCTCGCAATCTTTGGCTTCGTTCTGCGGAGACAGTATCAGCAACCCGCCACATCAAGACCCGAAGAAAATGAAACAAACTCACGTGTTAAACGTCTTGAATGCTCCTCTAGTGGCAGTCAGGTTGGGAATCGGCTCCGGGCGCTCCCACTTGCGGGTCTTGGTCTGGAGGAGGGGGTCCTCCGTGGGGGGCTTGTCGACCATGAAGCCTTGCCACGCGTGCCAGCCGGGCTCAACCTGCGCCGAGTCGTAATCGTGCTTCTTAAAGTCCACCCATCGTGTACGCACTACCCAGTTCCTTCGTCAGCCTTCATCCTACCCATTGCGCAATATCGGAGGGGTCTCGTACGGGGGAGTTCGTCGTTGTTCTCGTAGAACTTGTTACCGGCCTTGTCCTCGCCGACAAAGCGTCCGTGCTTGGTGTCACCAATGTACTAATTTCTCGAGCGTTAGAGGGGTCAACTGGCGATCGGGGTTCGGAGGCGGATGTACCAGAAGCTGGCGGAAGTATTCCTGCAAAAGAAAGTCAGTGGCGGCTTCGTGATCGGGGCGGGAGGTTGTTGCATGCCTTGATTCCAACCTTGCGCAGGTTGCTAATCGTTCTCGGGAGGGTCGACATGGCGGCGGCTGGTCAATTGACCTCGAGAAGCTGTGCTGTCGTCGGCGATGATTGAAGGCTCGACGTTCGGGAAGGTTGAACGACGCAGGTACCGCTGTGGAGCTGGGATTACATAACCTGAATGGCGATTGGACAGAGGCTCCCTCGCTGGAGCCGGTGAATCCCGCCGCCAATGACGGAGCTTCATGCACTAATCCTGGTCTTTGGGGTCTCGAAGTTCGCATTCTTTAGATGAACTCTTTCTTGAATGCGCAACCTCATGGCGAGGGAAAAATAAGTGTTTTTCGGTCCATCAAAGCGCCATGATTGTCCGCGGGGTCTCGCGGTGCTCCACGAAGCTCAAGATCCCTTTCGCCCAAACGAACGTCACCCGGTCCCGACCGCAATGCCGACGATTTGCGATGCCCGCCGCCGGTGCTCCAGCGGCCTCGAGCTCCGGTAGTGCAGCAGGCATGCTTGCGCCCTTTGCGAATGAGCTTGACAAGATCGCGCCGTCTTTCAGTATAAATGGCTCCCAAATCCGAATCATCAAGACACCGACCGATTTCTACGAAACTCTGAAGGTGTGCGGCGCAGAGAACTATTTCAAGCTCGGAGCGGAAGACTGATTCGGCGATAGGAGCGGATACGCAGCGCCAAGAGCAGGATCTTCTTGTCAACCCTGTACATCGGAAAGACGGAGAAGGAGCTGGTGAGATACACTGAGAGCCCATTTCGGCCTGGAATGACAGCTGATGGAGCTTGAGATCGCGACTTTGCATGAAGCTCTGCGGAACAATCCTGAGCTTAAGGTGAGCATCCTTACGGATGCGCTTCGAGGCACTCGAGAGGAGCCGAATCCATCATGTGCCTCACTACTTGCGCCTTTGGTCACCGAGTTCGGTCCAGACAGAGTAGAGATTCGAATGTACCACACGCCTAACTTGACAGGAGTGAGAAAGAAGTACATCCCAAAACGCATCAACGAAGGATGGGGCCTGCAGCATATGAAGCTGTATGGCATCGACGATGAAATCATTCTTTCTGGGTATTAATGTCCCTTCCCAGTTCCAGATGATAGCTAACAGAGTTAAGGGCGAATCTTTCTAACGACTACTTCACTAACCGTCAAGATCGCTACCATCTATTTTCCTCAAAAGAGGTGACCGAATACTTCTGGAATATTTACCAAGGAGTAGCTGGTTTCAGCTTCCTCGTCGAGCCCTCAAAGGAGCCCGCTGGGTTTGTCTTGACTTGGCCAAAGTCCAACCCGGCGCCCTCCCCTCTGGAAGAGCCGAAGCAGTTCATCAGCACAACCACTCCCGCTCTCCATGCCCTTATTTCTCCCAGGCAGACCGCCGCGCAGGATGCGAGCAAAGACACTAAAGTGTATATGCTCGCTCAACTGTCGCAGTTGATGAAACCCGACACATCTACCGAGCTTCCCGCTGTCACGCACGTCCTGTCCACACTTGCCCTGCCTGAATACGCAGGTTCATCTTGGACTTTTACTGCAGGCTACTTCAACCCTGCACCGTCATTAACCAAACTGCTGCTTTCCACAGCGTCTCAAAATAACGTCGTCATTACAGCCTCCCAGCAGGCTAATGGCTTTTACGGCTCCTCGGGCGTCTCTGGGCTTCTGCCTGGCGCATATACCCTTCTTGCTCGCCGCTTCGTACGCGCCGTCCACGAGCGCAAGCTGGACGACTCCATTGTTCTCAAGGAATGGCGCAAAGGTACCGTTGGTGAGCCTGAAGGCTGGACCTATCACGCCAAGGGCCTCTGGATTACGTTGCCAGGGGAGAAAGACCCGTCCATCAGCGTCGTGGGAAGCTCCAATTACACAAAACGCAGCTATTCTCATGACTTGGAAGCGGGCGCCATGATTCTCACCAAGGACGAGGACCTCAAGAAGCGCCTGGGCGAAGAGCAAACATGGCTTCAAGAATACGCTGAGCGCGTTACTCGCGAGGACTTCTCTAAGCCTGAACGCCGCGTCGGTCTCAACGTCAGGATAGCAATGTGGATCGCACAGGCTGTTGGCGGCGCATTGTAGAAGTGTATGTATAGACGTTTACGTATTATGTGAGCAATCTGCTCAGGGGGTTGGAAAAAAACAGTGATACCCGTCGTTTAATTTACCCACGTTGCCAGCGTGCTAAAAATCCATCTGATTGTTGCAAAGAGAAAAAGCTACCAGGTAGCGGAGGCTCTGTGAGAAAAAACGACGTGGGAGATACAAACAAAACGATTTAGGAGGATAGGTGGAAAAAGCAAAAGAAAAATTCCGAAACCGAGAATCGAACTCGGGGCTATGCCTAACCTCTCAAGTTTATGAGAGGGCATCATGTTGGCCACTACACCATATCGGACGCTGACAATTAGATCTGAATTCATTGACTAAGAAGCTTTACCGCATGTGTTCAGGTCGTGAGGCGTGCTGTCAAGCGTAGGGAGAAGACCTTTTGGGCTATAGACATATCTGAAAATACCATATCAAAATCAGACGAATAATTTGTCATAAAAGTTTCCTGTGAGATAGTTTCTCTTTCCTGTCCTTAGGTCGGGAGGTACGAAAGAAAGTCTTGACATCCAGGGGAGTTGAACCGCCGAAACCCCCATACTTTCAGGGGTCTACAGCGCTGGAAGCACCCCCGTCCAGCGTTCACCCAGCGATCGAATCGGAAAAACTCGATTTGCAATTATTCCGCCGACCCCAGCGGGCAGCCCGCCCGGCCGGGGACGCGGACCACAGACCACTCATCCAAGCTGCCATCACCACCTCAGTCAATTGAATCGAACCCGACGCTCCACCAAACCCGAGATACCAGCTATCTAACGATCGGCGGAACCGGCCCTTCCGTCAATTGACCACCTCTCGAACCCTTCCCGGACCCCTTCACAACTCAAACGACAATGGTCGGCAGGATCGCCTTCTGGAGCGGCTTCGGTGCGTGATGCCCTTTCCCTGCGTTCCGTCACACCCCGATCGGCTTCCGAGAGCCATTGAGGACGGCGAAGTTGCTATCGGCCTTTTCAAGAGAACAGAAAATAGGTATTGAGGACAGCATTGCTGACGGAAGAACCACAGGCTTCGCCGTCCGCTTCTGGCAAATGGGCATCGAGATGCGCCCCTTCTTCAACAAGGAGTCCCTCTGGGTCTACCCTATCTACATGGTCGGCGGTGGCAGCTTCGGCTACTGGCTCCAGGGCGTCGACGACAGGCAGACGGCCTTCCTCAACGAGCGCAAGTCGATTCTGCTCGAGAAGCGCGCGAGGGCAGCGGCGCGCAAGGAGGCTGATCAATAGACGACGAAATTTACCGACAATGGAAAAAAAGAAAGAAAAAGATAGAGCGGAAGGAGTTGTCTATCTCGAGGATCGGGTAGAGCGACGAAACGATACTCGAGAAGCTTAAGCATGACGACGGCTCAGGATTCGCCAGAACCTGTATCAAGCTGGAAAGGCTGGGAACTGTGCCACGGGGCGTCCTTGAAAGTTTTTAGGACGATGCCGTATGGGATATTCTCTTAAAGAGAGCGGATTCCCTGTGTAGATATTGCGCTGAGAGAGGCTTAATTGACGCCGTAAAAGTCACCAACGTCTCACTGCCAGACATGAACTCTTCAAATCGCGATGAGCATTTGCTAAGCTAATGTCTATGATGCGTCTCTTTCTGAGTCCGCATGGATTGGTATCTATTTACGGGAGAAACCAAGGACTAGAAGCGCCCAAAACCCGGTGTGTCCCTTCGGGAACACACGTCGCTGCCTCACACAATCTACCACCTTTTTCTTTCTTACAACTCCTCCAACTTCCTCAGAATCGCCGGCACAGACACAGGCGAGGTAATGCCCAACTCCGTAATAACAACAGAAATGTGACGATCCCGAGTGGTGTCGAAGAGCAGACGGAAGCTGTCCGCAGTCATCTGCTCAGGGTCGATCTCGTTGAACGTCAGGGAGTCCATTGCGACTCTCTCAGTGAAATTGATGGTCTCCGACAGCGCAACCACGCGGATACCCTGGTCTGCAGCCGCAATAGCGATGTCGCTCGTTCCCGCGCGAGCGTACATGGCACCGTTGCTGAACATGGCCTCCGCGCCGACCAACACGCGCGATGTCTCGTGCAGGTGGGCTCGCATGGCGCTCAGGTCCGGGCAGTATGAGACCTCGACACCGCCTCCGGGAAGGGCGCGCAGGCTCTTGGCGAGCTCGCGGCCGGTGCTCTCAAATGGGTCGTCGACGACAGTGACGGAGAACTTCTTGCCGTCGGCGTGAGCTTGACGGAGGGCGCGCTCGACGAGCGGGTGGTGCGCGTAGGTCAGGACGACCTCGCCGTTCTCGATGCTGTCGGCAGCCGTCTTGACGATGACAAAGTCGGCCAGCTCGATACGCTCGCGAATGAAGTTGTCGACGGATTCGCAAAGGAGCTTCTTGGCCTCGAAGTCGGGGAGGTCAATATCGATCTTGCTGACTTGAAGCTTCAGCCAGCGCACGGCGTTACCCATGGAGAAGCACATGGGTCTGCATGCCGAGAGATACTCGATCTGGGGGTTCAAAATGTGTGATGTGAAGTGGCGGGAGAATGTGTTGCCCGGAGGTGTTGTGTATGAGTCGATGACCTGCCACACGTGAGAAAGAGAGTCTTGACCTTCTCGGAGCAAACAAAACCAACCTTCTTGAACGCCAGCAAAGTCGCCTCCAATCTCGTGGTGCTATCACTGATCGCGAAAGCGCTCATCTGCTGGCCCAGCGCCAGAACGGAGGGGTGCACGTCCTTGTCAACTTCCGTCATGTGTATCCTCTTAGCCATAGACAGATGACTGAAGCACTCAGGGACTTTGGGTTTGTTCTCCTTGGGAGGGGCGATGACAGCCTTTCCCGCTGGACCGCCCTTTCCACCAGGACCACCGACGCCTTGTGGTCCGTCTTGTCTCTGTTTCGATTTCCCTCCCTTCGCATCGCCGCCCTGCTGAGCTCCTTGGCCGGCTGGTGGTGCGGGTTGCGACTCCTTCGCCTTTGCTCTTCTCGCCGCCTTCTCCGCCTTCGCCTTGGCCTTCAATTCGGCGCCGGAAAGCTTCTTCTCTCCTCCCTCGGCAGGAGCATCTTTCTTGGCGTCGCCCTTTTTGGCATCGCCCTTCTTTTGGGGTTGTTGACTCTTCTTCTCCTCGGCGGCCGGCGGCGGCGCGGGGGTGTTTGGTGTCTCCGTCGCCATTGTCTGGTCTCAGGGTCGATTGAAAACGTCTGCTCCGTCCTCGGTTGTGGATTTTTTCGGTTTCTATTTGATTAGGAGGTGAGTTCCGACTTTCTGCAGGTAGTTTTGATCGCGTTCGAGGTGGGACAAGTCACCAGAAGTTATCTGATCGGAGAGGCTGAGAAGTTTTGGAGGGTTGAGTCACAGGGGTTTGCGCGGCGGGATGCGACTCCTTAGGTGCCCCGCGCTAAAAGCTCGCTAAAGCTTAACTGCATCGTGCGGGGAATGACGTCCAAGCTGTGGCGCCAATCACTATCCAACAGCACGCCTGCGGCCCAAGGCTTCTGCAGCCATTTGGTCGTCCTGACTGATTGAATCAGATCTGGTTATCAGACGATTCCATCTGATAATGATGAGAGCTTTTAGGCCATCAGGTATCCGTACTCAGTCACCCATCTGCCCCAGGCAAACTCCCACCACACAATCACTGCAGTCGGGTTAAATGGAACGCAGAGTCTCTATAATTTTTAGTGGTGGTCTATAGATCAACATCATCCATCTTACAGTTTCTGTCCGCCTTTTGTATTTCCTGTACAAGTCTGTTGACTCCGCCTGTTGTTACATGCATGTGGTAGAGACATCAAACGCTCAAGAGGCAGGGGCTGCTTGCTTCTCGTCGGGTGAGGCCTCAGGCGAAGTCTCTGATGAAGCTTCTGCCGAAATCTCGGACTGGTCCTCTGCAGATGTCTCGGACTGCCCCTCGGCAGACGCCTCGGAGCCATCCTCAGCCTGAGCCTGGCCAGCCTTGCCACTCAAGTAAAGTCTCATCACCTTAAGTGGCTGGCCCTCCGAGGCCTTCCATTCCTTGGCGCCGCGGGTCTCTTCCACAACGTCTCTGACTGCTTGAACAAGAGCTTGCGCTTCATCTGCTGTAGCAATCCTGCTTCCCTTCTTTTTGGCCATCAAGATCTCAACCTTGTAACCCTTGGTTAGGAACGTCCTCAACTGCCTCATCTTGTGGTTGAGGTCATTCGACGCAATCGCCCAGTTGAGTTCCAGCTCTTTGGTCTTGTTTGTCTTTGCCTGAAGTTTCTTCGCCTGCTCCAATTTGCGCACCCTGGCTCTCTCCTCCTGAATGTTTATGATCTTGCAAACGGCGTAGGCTGGTTGGTCTGGGCCCGGGTCCGAGGGGGCCGGGGAAACCAGTCGCAACGTTTCCTTCTCGAGGTCCAGGGATAGCAGGACTTTTGAAGTGGCGTACGGACCAGCCAGCTTGTTGTCCTCGTCTACAACCATGATATTCCTGTCGCGGATCCTGTCGTTTTCTATCAGGCGCTTCTTGTTTTCGTCTGGGCGGCCCGTTCCGCGCTTCTTATATCGATGGATCATGGATGCGTGGCGTGAAAGGTTCGGTATCGACGCGGCGACGGGTGGAAGGACTCTGGTTGCGGGAGCAGAGAGAGCGCTGCATCGTGATAGCACCTCAACTTTTTCGTAGGGCGAGATGAACACCCTATATAGGGCTGTCCTGCTGTTGAACAAGCATCGTGCGACCCTCATGCTGGCAACCCGTCTCCTGAAAACGTTTTGGAGCTTTGGATCGTCGATTGACTCACAAGGCGGGTTGTTGCTTGTTGATTTCAGCACGTTTGGTAGGTGGGAGCTGGCGCAGATGATGGGAGGCGAAGAGATGAAATTGTAGAAGACACATGGGGTAGGTAGCTTCCCCGCCAATCAAGTCCCGGTTCTGAGCTTTCAGTGGGGTCCGAGCTCCGACTTCTCGCGCCGGCGGGTTCGCCGTGGTCTCCTCATCACCGTAGGGTGTGACACTCAACTCCTCAGCTGTTCTCAGGCCTGAGACGAGCATCAACAAACACACGGCTTCCCCGTTCGGACGCGATGCTGCCTCCATGGGCGAGAGCCATAATTGGCCATCCGATTCGCCTGGTTCTCGCTGCCGGAAAGACCATGGCCGCTGCCCATGTCTTCACAAGTTACTGCTTCGAATGGGGACCGGCGGCCGGCCCGTCAATGCTGCCGACTTTCGACATCGCCGGTGATCACATCATTGTTGACAAACGCTACCGCTACGGCCGCAATATTGTTGTAGGAGACTTGGTGCATTATCGAATTCCCATATTCCAACGTGCGGAAGGCATCAAACGCGTAATCGGCATGCCAGGTGACTACGTCCTCGTGGGAAGCCCCGATGCCTATCCCCAGAAAATGATGCAGGTATGGCAGCTTGTGTTATGAAGTTGGCGAAAGTCTCACACTGACGATCTGTCAGGTACCCCAAGGTCACTGTTGGATTGTGGGCGACAACTTGGAGCTCTCGAGAGACTCACGGATGTTTGGACCAGTACCACTGGCTTTGATAAAGGGCAAAGTTATTGCCAGACATTTGCCCTGGAGTACCCGTCAGGTATTCCGCAATGGCCTTGTGGATCCAGAAGACGAACATGATGATAAGGAATGAACCCGATAATCCAACCAGATCATCCTCACGAGGGGCACAACGAGGGCTTGCTCGACTAATGGATGAGAATTAATCACGAATAGTGAGTTGTTTTTTGGTCTTCTAAGGTCTGATCCTAATTACAACGAGGTAGGAAGGCCAGTGGCGTTAAGGAAAAGTTCATCAAGCCCGGCGACAGGCCGAGTAACGTGGGAAATTGGATAACCCGACTGACGGGCCATAATGCTTAATACAAAGTAAAAGGGTTAGGTCGTCCTTCTTCAAGAGACATGCCGTACCTTGAAACTAAGGACGGCGGAAAGGGTCGTCCGTCAGGAATAGGCTCGCCAAAATAAACGCTCCTTCAAAATGCTTCCACGCCAAAACAAATACACGCAAGGTACCGACCGGAACTCATTCTGCATAGTCATCAACGCCATAACACCTACAACCCAAGCCCCCGAGCCATTTGATCCTGTAGTAGTACCCCAGAAGGGAAGCGGAGGAACGAAACAGTGAAAGCGAGACCCGTCATACTGAAGAGAAAAAGGGCTTTAGCCCTCGATATGAGACTTTGAGCCACTCTGGCCAAGCAGCTCCAGGCAACGCTGTGCCAGGTTCACGACCTCGCCCTCGTCGTCATCTTCGAACTCGTTGTCAGGCTCAATTTGGCGGTTGGCGATCTCCTTGATTTGGTCGACAATGTCCTGGGCCTGGCCGATCAGCTGGATGAGGTTCTTGTCCTCCGACTCGAGCAGTTGGAGCAGAGTCCAGATTGCTATGTGCTGAAACGTCGCGTCGCCGCTCTGGAGGAATCTCGTCAAGTATCCGTGGATACCGCCGTTAGGCTCTTTCCAGTCTTGAACGAACACGGCATAATCGCCAACTGCGGATGAATTAGCACTCAAACCTTGATTGAGGTGGTAGGAACCATACCTTTTGAAGAGAGGTTGCCGAGGGCTGCAGCGCTGTTGCCCTGCACCTCAATGCTGGGAGAATGGGTGAGGGGAATAAGGACCTCAAAGACACCCAAGTTCAAGAGGTGCGACTTCAGCTCATCACTAAGAGCCAAAACAGCAATCGCAGCCGTCATCTCGGATTGGACCGTAACCGGGACGTCCAGCACCAACTGCTTGCACTTCTGAACCGCACCAGCATCGAGGACCAGTGCCTTGTTGCGATCAGAGCTGGCCGCCAGGTTCCTCAGCGTCGATATGGCGTGGCACTGAATCTCCTCATTCTCGGTCGATCCCAGCAGGTCCACCAACGGTTTCAAGAAGCCAGCTTCGATAATGGGCGACTCGTTTAATGGGTGAATGGAGATGTTGCGTATGCAGGCGACGGCGGAAAGGATCAAGGGCAGATAAGACGACGACAAGAGCCGCAACAACGGAGCCAGACCATTTGACCGCACAATATCCAGCTGGTACTTTTCGTCCGAAGCCAGGTTACGAAGTGCGAGCGCTGCCTGGCATTGAACTTTGGGTGACGAGGAGTCCATGAGAGTGACGAGCGAAGAGACAAGCTTCGATTCGGTTTGTGCAAGTTTTCGTCGGTTGTTAGCATCGACTGCAATGTTGCTGAGAGCGGTTGTGCAATAGTACTGCACATCAACGTCTGACGAGGACAGGAGTTGAACCAGGACGGGGATGGCTCCGGCGTTAACGAGCTGCTGGCGGTTCTCATCTTTCTGAAGTTAGCGAGAATGACATGTCGATAGTATTGGCGATAACGTACCCGAATGTGTCATGTTCAACAAAGCTCCAGTTGCGTTCCTCTGAACCCGCATGTCCCTGGATTTTGCCAGCCTCGTCAGAGGACCCAACGCGCCGGACCGCGCAATCTTGGCTTTGTTCTCCTCATGTGTGGCCAAGTTGGTAATGCAGCCGACGGCATTGCATTGCACCTCGACATTTGGCGACAACATCTGCCTGATGAGAGGCGTAAGTCCACCGAGCTGGACAATCAAAACCTTATTCTCGGCTGGCGATTCAGATCAGTAGTGCTCATCCTACCAGGCGCGCGAAGCTAGACTCACTGTTGACGGCCAGATTTCCCAGGGCTGCGCTGGCGGCGCGCTGAACTTCGATATCAGGACTCTGCAACAGGAAGAGGATGGGCTCGAGGGTATCGCGGTCGACTTCGCGAACATCTACGGAACGGGCACTGGCATTAGCAGGTGACGTAGACGAAGACGCCCGCAGGTGCTACATCGCACGGTTCGTTGGACCAGCTTGAAGCTCTTCTCGGGCGGTTAAAATGTTCGACATACCTCGCTCTGTGATTTCGGCAAAAGTAAGACTAGCACTGCGTTGAAGATCGATGTTTTCAGAGAAGACGAGAGTGCTTAGAGCTCGAAGAGGTTCGCCCGAGAAGAAGTCGGTTTCACCGCGCTGAAACACAGTCAGTATGAAGGTTCAGCTGTGTGGTGGGTAAAGAAAAACGCGTACGTTCTCCAGGTACTGGAGGAGGTCGGCGACAGCCTCCCGTTCGCTGTCGGCGAGGACTGGCTCGTAGAGTCCATCGCGGGATCTCCCTGTGCAGTCATCATCAGCTTGGCTGGTCAGCAGCATGTGGCAGTGAACCGCATCATACCTCCGCAACACGATTGACACACTCCCATGGCCGACGTGGGCAACAAAGGCCGATGTCGATGATATGAAGACTCGACTTCGAAGTAGCGGTCTCGGGGGGCGGCTGGGGCTGTTTTGTTTGGATGGATCCTCTTTCGCAAACACGAATGTTTTAGCAGCCCAACCAGAGGGATGCGGAGCCTGCGATGTTTCCGACGGGTCGATGATAGAAGCGTATTGTCGATTAAACGTGACGAACGGATTAAATTCGATAGTGAGCGATAGCCGGCGAATTAGAGGTACGTTGCTGCCCAGCGGAAGAGGCCCGACAGTCGGTCGGTTGATGGACGATGTGATCGGTCAAGTGAGGTTCTGGGAAGAAAGTGCCGTCGGGAGGCTGCTCCAGTTGTCTCTCGGAGCACAGGCCCAAGCCGCAGCAACAGCAGCAGCAGCAGAGAGGTAGCAACAGCAGTAGCGCAGGACCTTGGTGAGGCTAACGTGGTGGGGCTAGTAGTGACAAGGTACAAGCACCTAACTTGGGTAGCTTCCCGAGTCACCAAGCAACGAGCAAGAGCAGGCACAGGCACAACACCACAGGATGAAAAAAAACGAGCACCACCAGGTCCAGCACCAGCAACGGGACTGGCACTCTGGAAAAGCAGCAGCCGCCTCCAGGTTGTGATAGGACCGTGACACTGTGGAACTCTCTGTGGAGCTGCCGACTTTCCACAGTTGGTCGTGCTAACCCCGTCGGGATTAGGGGGTCTAGGTGACCCAGTGCAGCAGGTACGTACTGAGCGTACCTGCAGCGTTGCCGACTTTTACTCGTGATGTGACTGGCGGGCGGCTTCCTCTCCCCGGTTAGAAGAGGATGCTGGAGAGGCGCATCCGCCTCACTCTGCCCAGATTCCAGGACCGCAAGTTGCAACCACTCCGCGCCGCCTGTTCCTCCTCTCTCCATGTCGGGTCTCCTCCTGCCTCGGGCGGCACTGCCGCAGCTTCCTCACCGTTCCTCACCGTCCTCCACATCTCGAGCTCGAGACACACGGACCACCCACCTTCTTTATTCACATGCGGAAACAAGCTGTGTTTGTGAAGCTCATCCTCCGCGGAGTCGACTTATGTCATCCAGCAAGACATCATATCGCAAGCAATGCAAACTCGTTCTGGAGAATGTGGGAGAGCCTACCTTCTGGCTTCTACTGTGTCCTCGAGAGCTGCCATCAATTTCTAGAAACCTATCAACAAGCGACGTCTGCTTTCCTTCCCCTTTGCGACAGCCGGAATGTACATCGGCACATGATAGCGAAGACCTTATCTTGCGTACGTGCTTCATGAGAAGCTTTGGTACGCCGATTCCTCCATGGCGCCTGCACGATTGCCAGGCAAGAGAAGCTTCAGACGAACATTACAACAGGAGCACACCCTCTTCTACCCGCGATGTTGCCCCTCAAATGACCCGATGACTTGCCCGTGTGCTGCTACCCTGAATGCACAGGAGCCTCCAGGGTCCAATATCACGCGAGCCTACCCGCGGAGACGCTGGCTGAATGAGGCATGGATGGGTTTCCATAACAGACAGCATAGAGTCTATTTGGGCAATGAGAAATCGCAATGTGATGCCTTTCCACAACAATCTAGTGTCGCATGGCACTCATGAGGGGAATTTTTTGTCGGCATGTCTCGCATTGCAGCTATCCCTGGCAAGATATCAATCCGGGAGAGACAATCTTGCTCGGGGTAAGAAAAAGAAAGACTGTCGGATGGCAACGGCGCGGAATCTGGCCACCGCACGGCAAGATGCAGCAGTGATCTCGTCCCAGTGAGATTGTGCTCCAGCCGCTACTCGTCGGGCGCTGCACAGTTGATTCAATGACCTACCTAGGAAAGAGATGCCGGAAGGAGCAGCTACTACCGCTGGAGTGTCGATGGCCGATGTCTGTCTGCATGTGGCTCAAGTCGTGTGTGTGCTTCATTCGCGCGTGTAATCTTCTCCGCCCATAGCAGCCGGCGGATCATTGAAGCCATCTCCAATGGCGACGGCTCCCGTTACAACCGTCATCATCCTCTCTTGTCATTCGGAACTGAAGCCGCTGCACCCGTCAAGCTGCAGTGCCAAGCGCTAATTATAAGCATCACTTCGTTGACTTCCACTGGACTGGTCATCGTCGCCGGAGCGGCAGCGCCAGCGCCAACCTGCGTCAGAAGCCAAAAACCCCAGAATCAGACGGTCGACGCCACCCTTGTCTTAGGCATCGGTGCTCGTCCGGGCTGTTCTCCAGGTAGGCTCTCCAGGTATTCGTAGATCCAGTCCTTGCTCTTATCCTTATCCTTATCTATGGCTGCCACAGGCGAGGTGAGACAGGAGGGATGCAGTCGTCAGTTCGTCTGCCGCCAGGGCTGTGGAAAGGTACTTGCTGCTGCTGTCACTGAGTGTCCATTGCTGCCACCTGCCACAGCCGCCGCCGCTGTCACTGCTAGTCACCTCTACTATCTGCCACCGCTGGAGGGGAACAGAGAAGGAACCTGGAAGAAAAAAAGAACGACAAGGGAACAAAAATCACCAATGCGTCAGTTCCAGTTCCAGCCCAACCCGTCCGATTCTTCGACCGCAAAATTCCGTCCTTGTCTCTGAACTCCCGCCTCTGCCGTCCGTCTCCCGTTTCCTGTCTCCCGCTCTCTCCTCCCACACCAGTTCCCCCGTACCCCGTCCCGTCCACGTCCAGAGGGGCCACGCGCGCCATTAGCCAGCCCTCCTCGTACGGCACGACGACACAATGGACGACCCCTCCTCCGCGTCCTCGGCGTCGAAGGACAATGCCGGTCCTGGCTCCATGTCCATGTCGCATCAGCAACAGCCTAGCGGTACTGGTCCACTACAACCGCCCGTAGTCGCTACTGCTGCGTCCATCGCGAGACCACAAGGTCACGAGCTTCCCTTCGTCACGCCCTCATCCTACCTACGCCCAAGACCGCCCTCTGTGCTTCGCAAAATGCCTGAAAAGCCCCCGAGCCCTCTCGATAAGGACCAAATGCAGGGTCTGGTAAGCTGCTTACACCCTTCCACCGCCCGTTTTCCCCTCGAGCGTCATGCCGAATTTGCCCTGACCTGCTGCCTCTGCGCATGCGGGGTTGCGCTTTACCATCTGCCCGCCGCCATCGCGAGGGGCGCGTTTAGACCGCAAAGACCCGTGGCTAATTATGCTTGTCTGCCCAGAAAGCGATCCGCGAGTTCCTCAAAGTTCGGACCAGCTACGATGTCCTGCCGCTATCCTTCCGTCTCATCGTCCTCGACAATGATCTCTTGATCAAGAAGAGTCTCAACATACTCATTCAAAATGGTACGAGTCATGCCGCCTGAATGCGCCGAGCTGTCCATTCTGACTTTCGCCGTAGCAATCGTTTCCGCGCCGTTATGGGATTCGCACAACTCGACCTTCGCTGGTCTTCTGACAGCTACCGACTACATCAACGTCATTCAGTACTACTGTCAATTTCCTGATGAGATGAGCAAGCTGGAACAGTTTCGCCTGAGTAGCCTGCGAGGTTCGTGATAAGGGCAGGCTCGTTTGCTGGGGACCACTAACCAACGGCTTTTTGTAGATATCGAGAAGGCTATAGGCGTATCTCCGCTCGAAACAGTCTCTGTCAACCCCATGAGACCACTCTACGAGGCCTGCCGCCGGATGCTCAAGACCCGCGCACGACGAATTCCTCTCGTGGACGTCGACGACGAAACCGGCCGTGAGATGGTTGTCAGCGTCATTACGCAGTATAGAATCCTCAAGTTTATCGCCGTCAACAACGAGCATAACACGGTGCTGCTGAAGAAGTCGCTGAGGGAGATCGGTCTGGGCACATACAAGAAGCTGGCAACGGCCAAGATGGGCGATTCCGTCCTGGACGTTGTAGACTCGATGGTCAAGTATAACATCTCATGTGTCCCTATAGTCGACAAGCACAACCGGCTGCTCAATGTTTTCGAGGCTGTCGACATCATTCCATGCATCAAGGGTGGCGCGTATGAGGAGCTGTCCTCCAGTGTTGGCGAGGCCTTGTGCAGGAGACCCGATGACTCCCCGGGAATCTACACATGCAGCCCTGACGACAGGCTAGACTCCATCTTCGACACTGTCCGCAAGTCACGAGTGCATCGTCTGATCGTAGTGGATGATGAAAACCGGCTCGTGGGCGTGATTTCCCTGTCCGACATCCTCAAGTACGTTCTTCTGTACGGAGAGGAGGACGACACCAAATGAACATGAAGTTGGAAAAGAAAAATGGAATTTACATAGAACCAAAGAGCGACGGATCCTCGCTGGAATGACATGGGACACGGTAGACATGGTAATGAGCATGTGCCAGGCGTATGGGGGCGTAACTGGGAGGAATACCAGATGGTGCGCATATTTAACATTTTCTTTCACTTCATTATAGAGGGTTGGAAGGTCTATATGGAGCAGTCGGCTACCTGGATGCATCACGAAATGAGAACATGTCGATATCAACTCCTCAGCGTACTTGTCTGTTTCTGGCATCATGCCACCCGGGCTCCAACTTGCACCCTACGTTAAGGTTTGTCATTTGCGCGGGAAGGCGCATCTTGTGGCCAACGGCGCAGGCAATGTCACCAGTGGCTGGCTCGCAATATCATCTTGCTATCCAGGTAGGCTGGGCCAGGAAGGTGCGATCCAGTTGAGGCTGTCGCGTCTCTCGGGATACGAGGCAAGAGCAGACTGATGACAACTTTCTTTCAGCCATTTTATTGTTTTGGACAGCCTGAATCCAGGCACAAACGCCTCCCCATCAAACTTGATCAGCCACTCCGACCTCACTCGCAAGCTTGCAGCGGTTTGGCATAACATAACTTGTATCCCGAGCAGAGCTGGCTGCGTCCAATTCACCTACTCAGTCTCCATCTCATTTGCGCAACTCCTTTGCGATGCAGCATTATCGCCCCGACCCATCGATATCCTCGGCCGCGTCTCGCGATGCAGAGACTGTGACCCATGCGAGCCAGAAGCCTAGCACAGCACCTACGAGCACATTACCTCCTCAACTGCCAGTGATGTCTTTCTCAACACATGATGGCCCCGATCGACAGCGCGTACCCAACTCGACCACACTTCCCGCACTTGCCAGCAGGGACAACCGTCGCAACCGGGCTCTGCCAAGCAGCGCAACATGGACTTCCTCTGCCGCGGACCTAGCCTTGTACCCAGACACCGATGTGGTCGAGAGCCGCGAGTTTTTTGTTCAAGAGTACAATCGTCTGGCCAAAAAGGTAACAAAAATCCTGTCTGCTTTAGCGCAGTGCCTTCCGATGGTCGATTATCGCTAATGCGATATGACAGCATGGAATCCGAGCTCTTGTTGTCGGGGATTTTGAAGGAGTAAGTGAATATTCCAAAGTGTGACAACAAGAGGCTAATTGCTCCAGCGACCAACGACACCTGCGGCCATGTCAGAAAAGCGGAGGTGGTGGTCGCGAATGTTTCGTTCACCTTCATCTGGACAGCCGTCCATTTCTCGACGACCATCCAGGTCGATCAAGCACAGGCGAAGTATCAGCGATCTTGCTCTAAATATGGTTGCGCATAGGAGACCGGAACGCAGAATCGTTGATCTTCAGACGATGGTCAGGCTCAGCGGCAAGAACTTCCTCTACTTGCCAGAGCCGTATGCCCCGAGCTCTCTCATGTTGCCGACTTGCTTCAGAGCAACGGCTCAATATCTGGTCCAGTATGGTATGCTCTTCCTCCTGCTCCCTGCACATGATCATAACCTTACAGTGAACAGGACCGGAAACCCGCGGAATCTTTCGTATTCCAGGGTCAATCCGTGGAGTCAATACAATCTTCGACTACTACTGCGACGAGAAGGCTGGTGAAGAAGTTACCAATACGATTCGCTGCGCGTCTCTCCCGACCCATATCAACGTCGGAATACACGACATAGCGTCAGCCTTCAAGAAGTTCCTCTCCGTTCTCCCTGGCGGTATCCTGGGTACACTTTCGCTTTTCGATGCACTGGTGGCCATACAATGCCAGCTTCGGGGTGAGCCCGAGCTAAGCAGAACGAAAGAGACGAAGCTTCGAGCCCGCCTCATCGCGCTAGCAATCGGTACTGTCAAATCACAATTCCAGCGAGAACTGATATGCGCCGTATTTGGTCTGCTCTCTGTCATCGGCCGTGCTGGGGAGACGGCAGCCCGCGAAGACGAGCGGGGTCATCCTCTTCCCACGTCTGATCTCATGGGATATACCGCATTAGGCATCGTCTTTGGACCCCTGCTTGTTGGTGATCTTCTAGATTCTTATACCATGAAACTGGCAACCCCGTCTGCTGGTCTTCTACTTTTCCCCCTCACGCCGCCGCAGTTAAAAAGAGAACGACAGCGCACAGCGAAAGCACAAGACGAACCACCACTTCCAGCGATAAACAAGGTCCATGTCGCGAACGAAATCGCGGAGATGCTCATCACCAACTGGAGGGAGGTCGTCAAGAACATGAGGGATCTAAGAATACTTATTAGGACTGATCAAGGAGTGGACAAAAAGGCCCGTCACAAATCACATTGGTCTTCCAGCTCCGACCCGTTTACAATTGGACTGCCCAGAGGATGGAAAAGCAAGTCGGCCACGCCGGGAGCCACGATTGATCGGGATGGATCTCCGACTCTAGACTCTCCCACACCAACTTGCAGTAGGCCAGCCTTCTCTCTGGGTCAAATTTGGACTAACGAGATAACACGAATAGGGACATTGGCACGTTCGGCGATACCCGACGGTCCGACGCACAAACTTGACGTACAAAAGGTCCGACCCCAAGTGTCTCTTTCTCCATCCTCGAACCGACTTCCGCCTCAACAATCACTTCACTCGTTGTCGCCCACTGCAGAAGAATCCACGGCGAATAATCATGGTGTCAAGAGAATTGGGAGCAAGCAAAGCAATGTCAAGATAAAATCTTCCAAGACCAGTTCCACGAGGACCAGAGGTACAAAGGCGGAGCGAGCCTCAGAGGAAGCAAGTCAGGCAGCGGTCTCTACATCGTCGATCACGGGCGGCTCTCCAGAGGGGAATCGCTGCGAAATTTCTCATCCTACATCTGGCAGTACTCCCGATTTACAAACACCGACGAGAGTTGGACGCCACGACAAGCACACGAACAACAATGCTCGGATACATGACGTGCTCATTCCGGAGAGAACTTCATCTAGATCGACAGTCCACCGGTCAAGCGAGCCGTTAAATACCATGAACATCAAGGAAGCCAGCGAAACTGGCCATGGGCAAAATACCCGTCTGTCTGAGAGATCTTTGGAGCAAGTCTCGGAGGAAAACGGAGGAAAAGACGCTGGATTTGTCTCTACAGCTTTACGTCGACTTGTTGGAACTGATCGAAGCGGTGGTTCGTCCGGCAGCTCAACACCAAGAACGCCCAAGAGAGAACACATCGTACCTGATGACATGAGTCCTCGAACCATCATCAGATTGAGTGGGAGTGATTCTTCAACTCCAACAGCAAGGAGCTTGTGTGGATCCGACGTGGCTCAGGAAAATTCAAAGCCCAATGTCCCAGTGCAGAAGGCTGTGGTTGCGAACGCAGGGACCCAAACGCGTGGTTTCCAGAAAGTGGCAGGGTGGAAGTGGTTATCAGACAGCGACGTCCGTCTGCCTAGAACGTCGGATCTCGAACGCGAGCGACCTAACCCTCGAACCCCGCGGCATAGCGACGAGACTGACATGAAGTTCGATGACAACAGCTCCATTCAAATCACTCCGAAGGAATACTGCGCTGAAATGACAGTCCCTCAAAGGTCTCGAAATAACGGCGCAAACTCGGCCAAGGCGTTATAGGACAAGCTGCCAGCAGACGATTCTTGCCCGAAAGAGGGTTTGCAGACGATTTTGCAAAGAGATAAGGACATCAACACTCACCACCGGAATGGCTTCGTCGAGATACCTTCGGAGAGAGATGAATCGCATGCTGGCTTACCATATGTAAATGAATCATATACGAGAAAGTCGTCACCGAAAAGCTTGGCGTCCAAAGCGGAGGAGGTTGCGCAGCGGTCGCGAGCCTCTTCTTTGCGGCCGGTGGTGACGCCAGCGCGGACATCCGGAGGAACATCTAGAGTGTCCACACCTGCGCGTAAGTCAACCTCCAAGCCTAACAGCGTCAAGGCCATCGCCGCGATGTTTGAAGTGGCTTCTATGAATTCGTCATATGCACCTTCGCCGATGACGGCGTCTCGAGCGAGCGAGACTGCGCCAAATCTCGTTCATTCTAGACTTGAGACACCGTCTCCTAAGTCTTTGGCATCCATGGGATCATCTTGGAGCCTTGGAAAGACAAAAGAGGAGCAAAACCGTCAGAGCTTCAACTTGAGCAGTCGACCCAAAAGTGTCCGCCAAGTTGGCCGCCGGCCTGAACACGCGCCTGCTCACCCAGAAACCCCCGTTTTCTGCCAGCTTCGACAAACCCCCGACCTCCAAAATCACCACAAGTCTGCCGCGAAAGGCCCGCATCTGAATGATGACAGAGGCCTACGAAGTTTGGGTACAATGACCCGACACCTTGAACAGCCACCTGTTGCCCAGCATGTTAACTTTCCTCGGCCTCCATCTACGCCATCACTGCGCCAACTTGGGGAATACACAATGGCTCCACGCCCGGAAAGCCCCGCAGGAAACTCGATGCTGTACGCGCAAATTCGCAGCTTGCAAAGGCAAGTAGACGCCAAGACGGAGGAGACTGCCTCGCTTCGTCGTCAGTTGGAGACGAGAGACGAAATGGATGTTGGCCTGCTCAGCGAACAGTTACGCTCGGCAAAACGCGAGTGTGCCATGTGGAAGGGGCGAGCAGAAGCTGCCGAGAAACGGGTCGCGGTGCTCGAACGCTTCACACGCAAAATTCGGTGCCTCAAAGGGGGAGATGGGCAATATGATTCGGTTGATGTGTCTTCCAGGGAGCGAGAGAGCACCGACACGACCGGAACCGAGGATGGGGAGTTGGTAACATCGAGAATAAAAATGGCATTCAGGAATTTGGATGGCACCAGAAGCAGCGATGGCGGAGCCGCTGCGTGGTGGAATACAAGGAACGGTGTTGATGAAGGGATCAAAGTTGGTTTGACTGACACAGCCCTCCTCGGGGTTGTGGAAGCAGTCCACGAATTGATGGCGGACGAGGAAGGCTATTAGGTAAACATAGCCGGCAGTGTCAGGATATCGGTCACCTGGTGTATAGGAGTTTCTTGTAGTAGTCAGTTAGGCATGAACGCGGGCTTGAATAGGATTTCAGCCCCCAAATATGAGATTAGAAAGTTGTTCATTATCATCAAGACGTTTTGTGTTCGTGATCTAGACACAGCCAAGAGCAGATGCTAAGTACTATCATCCCCCGAGTCCCGACGGATCCTCCACCTTCCAGCATCGTCCATACGCATGGCGACAGTGCCGACGGTCATTCGGCCGATACCGTCCAGGATGGCCCCCAAAAGCTCCGAGTCGTCGACAACCTCATTAACACCGACTTCGGATTCCTTTGGGCGTGATTTATGCCTGCGGTGCCTGCGTTCCCTTCCGTCCCTGTGGCTACGTCCCGAAGTCGTGTCCTTCGACCTGGTGGTAGATTTAGACGGTTCAGGGGATGGTGGAGTTGGGAGTAAATCTGATGGGCGGGACGGTGGTCGAGTGGTTGATGTTCCCGCATCACTGCTTTCTTGCTGGTGATGTTGACGTTGACGCTGGGATGATCTTGGAGGCGTTTCGGGATAGCGTCTCTGTGCTTGTGAGTAGGGCGTTTGCGGGGTGGAATGCTGGTGATGCTTTTGTGTGAAATCAGACGAAGGGGTTTCGGGGATGGGTGGCGGTTCATGATATCGTAACTCTCTCTGTGGTAGCTTCTGCTGCTGCTGCTGCTGCTGCGTGGCGGATGCCGTCGCCGTCGCCGGCCGGGTCACGGGTGCGGGTGCGGGTGCGTATTTACGGGGCGTCGCGGGGATAGTGACCTGTTTGCTCCCGTACACGCGTCCGGGCGGCTGGGGCGGTCAATTGTCGAAAACGAAGAGGGGCTTGTGTTGGTGAGTTGCCTCTACGACGGCGGAGGCAAGTGAGTAGTCTGCAGATGATGTTAGCGTTGAGTGAATGGGGGCTGGGCGGCATAAAGCAAAAAGCTTCTCGGATGAGCAGAAGCTCAACGAGAATGCTTGCGTACTGCTGCCCGAGACTACGAGACATGGAGCCAAAGGTCAGGAAGCGAGGCCGACTTACCCACGCCAGGTCCTAGGTCTCTGGAGGAGAGAACTTTGATGGACAGGTCGGGGTTGACCTTGCCGACGATCTGAGCACCATTGCCATTGGTGAGGTGGACGTCCTGAGAAAAGCGCGTTAATGTCTCGATGCTTCAAGTTACAAGAGACGGCATAGACAAACGCGGTTCAGAATGGCGGTGACGTTGCCGTCGGCGTCAAGGACCGCCGAGTCGCCGCGCAGCTGGACGACCTTGCCGACGAGCATTACGTTCTTGCCGACGTAGTTGTCAAGGTACTGCGCGGTGATACGCGGGGTAGAGGTAGTTTCGGCCATCTTGAGAGGATTGGCTTTGTTGGCGGATGCTACGTTCTTGTTGGTGCGCTGCGGTATGAGAAAGCAAGGGTTTGATCGACCCCAAGGTAGAGAAATAATTGGCCCACAGCTTGTTTGTGCTGACAGCGGGATCGTGCAGGACAGGGACGCAGTAGAGTCGTGTCAAGATGGCGGGGAAGGGGTGATTCGCCGTCGCGTTTCTGGCCCCTCGCGCCAACACTTATCGCGCTGTCAGGTGAAAAGCGGGGTCGAATTACCTGAATTAGATAAGCAGGAGGACCCTTCAGGGTTCCATCGACGAATGGTCCGTTCCAAGTGATCGACAAAACGTTATGTTAACGGTGGTTTGGATCGCGTATCCCGTCCTCGTCTGCCAGGCCCTTTTCGATGCTCCCACCGAGGGGGAATCGGTGCAGATGGTTCAAGAATTATGTGGCCCCAGTCGAAAGTCAATTGACCGCTTTATCAGGCTTGGTCCGCATTCAATTGGTCAGTCAGCTACTGGTAGGAAGACTTATTCCGGATGGTTCATCTTGATGGCTTCCCCTTCCGAACGACTCGCCAAAGTGGTATCTGGTGGGCCTTGGCTGCCACATCAGACGCTGCCTTTTTCGAAAACTTTTCAGTTAACCGGGATGACGTCACTCAAAGCCCTATAGCCTGTTTTTATGGACGAGCGTGCAGGTCCCGGTCGATCATTAGGATCCAGCACTGGAGCAGTGCTCCTCAATGATGGTGATGGCTCACTAACAACAGAGCCCGATCTGAGACGCGTAGATAGCAAACAGAGACATCGAGCCTGGATTCCTGGACATAGGAAGTGTGGTTCAATGCCAATGAGCCAAGAGTGCGAAGGATGAAGCTCAAATATCAGTGGTCTCTGAACTTCGGAGGTTGCGCCGTGCGGATCTCTTGGGGTCCAACCGGTTTCATTGCGGGCTTCTGACGCCATGCTTCGTCGATGCTGAGGTCAAGAATGCATGAAGGGTCCTCAGTTACTGCAAGAAAAAACTTGGGTGGTTCGTTATTAGCAGAACATTTCTAAGCGCATACACGTGTCGAGGGCGGTCGAAGCAGGGGACGTAAATCTCTTTCCCGATCAGGGACCACACGGTCTCGGCGGTGCAAGGCGGGCTGGTAAGAAACCTGGAATGTTGGACACGGCAGGCAATGGAATTGCGACGGTTGGCCCGGGGCCGATTCAGGGCCGGACATGAGTCGGAGATGGGTGCCGCAATCACCCCACCATTGATACTGGCTGAGTGACCACTCCCACTCCATCACGTTTACCAAATCCGTCCTTGCGACCCAAAGTTAGTTACGCGACGCAACCATCTGAACAAACGGCAGCCGATTGAGTTGCATCTCTCATCTGTCGTTCGTCGATGTGTTCGGCACTTGGCAGTCTAAGCTGATGAAAGACTGAGGCGAGCGTGTGACAATCTCAGGGTCCATATTAGTATCACATCTTGCAGGGACTGGGTGGTACAGACCCGGTGCCTGGCTGGGGCTGGGTAAGGAGATCATGGTACAGAAACAGGGGATTTCTGGAAACTTCGACAGCCACGAACTTGTTGTGTGACGCCGACGGTTGATCTGTTTGTTTGTTTGCGTCTGGCCCAGTCGGGCCACCGTTTTGCGAGGCTGTCTGGTGGGGAAAGGTACGGATTCTGCCTCAATGTTGACGGGGCGGCATCTTGCTGCTCGAGGCGGCTGAGAAGGCATTCAACTAACACAGTACAGCAGGATATGCTCCCATATCGGGTAAACTGAGGTTGGAATTGCTTCGTTCTCGGGCCGCGATATGGGTCGAAGCAGGCGGACGGGGCTTGATGCTAGTCATGGCCCCGGTTTGCGATGATTCGGAGCTTCTCATCGGCGATCTGGCATCGTATTCCCATCTTGACGATCCAGAACATCGGTCGATGTCGATTTGAGAGTGATGGCGATCCCGTAGTCTCTCAGTAAGTCAAGCCGGGCATACCGGGTAGACAGACGTGAGAAGTTGTGCTTGAAACGGGGCCTGGCCAAAAGGCTCACGTACTTAGTAAGTGCGTAGGCAGGTAGCAGGAATAGGCAAACAGGGGATTGCAGGGAAGAACACTAACAGAAGACGTGCTGTTTCCGTGGGTTGAGGCAGGTCGCAGTTATCGTAGCAGCGGGGTTAAGAAGGTTTGGCAGAATGTGGTGCGCCAATGGCGAAGGCAGGCTCAAGCGCACCTCAGCTGGCTAGGTAGGACGCGGAGGGGCATGTTTTCGGTGGTGGTGAGCTGCCCTGGGCTTTGTGGTGTGGTGTCCAGTGTGTGTGTGTGTGTGTGAGGTGTGAGGTGCCCCTCACTTCCCCACCTAGCGCTCCCGAGCTCCCCCTGTTTCCCACCCCTGCGCCAAAGAGCCATGGATGCCAGCCAAGCTAGGCATGCCACGCAGGCCCTCAGCCAAAGGGAACAAGACCCGGGCCATCCAGCTCCATATGCGTTGGTTCCCGGGCAATGTCAGTGTCACCTCCCGGACCTGCCCTCTTGCCAGTCACTGTCCTGCTACTGGCCTGTGCTCACCGAGCCAGTCATCAGCGCTAGGGATCTGTCGTGTGGGAGGGAAGGGCTTCGAGCCTTCCAGGGAGAGTTGATGAGGGACTCCCTGGCCTCAAAAACCGTCTCATGCCTCTCTCTCTCTGGCTGTGGCTGCGGCTGCTTGGTGCTGGACAGAGAGCACGGAAGGTCGAGCGGGAGGGGGTATCTGGTGTCCGGCATCCGGCTGGTTCTAGCGTCAGAAAGCTCAGCGGCCCACGTTGCAGCAGATAGGCACTGCGCAGCGCACTGAGCTTTTGAGACTGATCTGGGCCGTGGCGCGCTATGTTTGGTGGTAACCTTTTTTACACCATGGAATTGTTACCAAACATGATCAACCGAACCTTGGCACATGTCCTAATGCCGAAAACGCCGCAGAGAAGCAAAGCAAGGCCCAGATACCCAGTAGCAGTGGCAGCTAGCCAGCCAAGGTAAGGTAGTGTAGCTTTCCAGCTCGCATCCCACACATGCATCTGGTATCGTGTACCGTACTGCGCGGGCTGAGTTGCTGCAGGGAAGGCAATCAGCAGAAAACAAGAGCAGACTCAGCAGAGCACCTCAGCAAACGATAGGAGCGGCGACCAGAGCGTCAAGCCAGGTCTTGTACAGTTTCGGAGACTTTCATCCGAAGGAACAGGGGCCCAGCGGTAGCGTTTCCTGTCGAGAGCACTGGGCCCCTCTCCCTTCACCCTTTGCGCAGCAAGGCGAGCCTGCAAGAGGAAATTCGGGCAGGGTAGCTTCCTGTAGGTATCCTGGCAGAGCAGCTTCCGAGGCAGGCTCTGACAGCCCAACACACACAGAAAAGGTGAAGGCGAAGCTTGGGTGCAGCCATACAAACAGCTCTGCCCTTGCGAAGCAGCATCCGCAAACTCTGCGCGATGTTGAGAAGGTAGGAAGGCGGGATGGAAATAGCCATCCCGTGTCTGGCAACGCTTGCACCTGCACCCGCACTAATATCCTTAGCAGCACTCACCGCTGGCAGTCGTGTTGTTGCCATGTGTGCAGAGAATGGAAGGTGACGGGAGGTACAGCTAATTGCCTTAGCTGCCTCCCACCTGCCTTCCAGTCTGAGGTAGGTATGTGCTTGCTTGCAAGTGCACTCCCGCCAGCACCTGCACCTGCACCTGCACTTGCACTTGCAGAAAGGCAGAAACGTAGAAACCGGGTGCTTCAAGTAATGCAATTGTGGAAGCAGCTCCTCCTCGGCTTCCCACAACGACCTGCCCTGATCTTACCTTACCCCGTCGTGTCTGAACCTCACCTCACCTCATCGCACCTCACACTCACGCATCCGTCCCTCCCACGTTCATCGCCTGCCGGCTGCGTGCCTTACCCCAACGACATCCGCTCGTCACCCTCCCTTGCAGGCCTCCTCCCACCTGCTGCTCAT
This sequence comes from Colletotrichum siamense, assembly GCF_013390195.1. Lineage (NCBI taxonomy): Eukaryota > Fungi > Ascomycota > Sordariomycetes > Glomerellales > Glomerellaceae > Colletotrichum > Colletotrichum siamense. The sequence continues at coordinate 4,945,033 of NW_023501016.1, read as the reverse complement.
TGATCGGTGCTTCGACTGTCCAAGAGCTCCATCTAACCGACCGACTCCTCTCGCCACAGCTTGCTCCCTTCCTGAGTCAACCCCATTCTTCCAGGTCATTGAAGACCGGAGTACACTCCGTCTCCCGCAGCTGTCTCTTCCATCCTCGTCGTCCTTCTTCGTAGCACCTGCCGATTGAGAACGATCTTGACCTCGCCGCCGTCGTCGTCCTTCATCTTCAACACATACAACCAACCGGTCTTGCGTCGCTTTCCGCTTATCCCTGCCCAGCCGGCGACGTCTGCTTGTGCGACTTGGACTGCTCCATCGCACTGCAAGCACTAGCAGTGTCCACCCACACCACTACCTGAACATCCTTGCTGGCCTGGTGGAAGATTGCCGCATCTTCATCATTTTGGTACCGCGTCCGGCAACACCGTGACAGCGTGCCATGATACTGGCCACTGTCGAGGATTACGGCCAGATTCTACAAAGGCATCCAAGTCGCATCGTCGATTGACTTGCTCTCCTTACCGCTCGCCTGGCCGTATCAAAGCTTCGTCAACCAACAGGGGCTACCTTACCCTAGACGACCACATCGCCATCTCGAAACGGAGCCTTCTTCCGTTTCGCTACCGTTGCCAGAGCTCTGGCTTCTCAATTTGTGTCGCAACCCATTTCGCACGACTCTCATTGGAACCGGCGGCAATATCAAACCCGCGCTGAGGAAACTGGTCCTGGATTCAGGTAAGCCGATTAGACACTTTTCTCAGGTCGTCACATCCCTTCGCGAGATATTCCAAGTTCCAACATCGCCCCCAAACTCTGCCGTTTCCGTGTAGTGGGCGGCGTCTTCACCGGCGAGTGTTGCAGCGGCCTGATCGCTCCGGCTCACCCCTTGAGCTTTCTCTTGGCCCTGCGGGCAGCACCCACGTCGCCCCATCCACAATGACAGCGGGCCCTCCGTTTCCGAGCATTTGATAGTCAAGGTACTCTCAGATGCTCTCTCTACCATCCTTGCTGCCGTTCTTACTGTCGTCCTGCCGTTCCGCTCTTCGTCCTTTACTTGTACTCTTGTTCTTGCCGTCGTACTCCCGGAGTGCCCATGCATATCGACATGGCATTGCCTGTTGCACCGCCTCCTGTTCATCGATAATTCCTAGCTTGCCCCATCAGCCCGTTGCACATCAACCTGATCTGCCCAGACGTCATACTTTGTGGTAAAGACTGACCAATTGGTGCTTGTAGCTCCATCTTTTTCGAAATCATCGAAGCGCACCTACGCTTTGGTCACTGAAAACCGGCGACTGTCGCTTTTAGAAAACGTCGCTCCTTACACATACCCGACTTGAAGCAGCGCAACGGCTTGTGCACTTTCAATCATCGCCAAGTACACGGAGGCTTTGAGATTGTGACAGGACCACACCGTTTCCCGCGCATTCCGCGCTCATCGCACTTCCGATATCCGCTTCGAACTTCCACCATCGTCCTCACTATCGTCCCGGTCAGCGTTCTCGTCCTTTTGTCCTGTCGGCCATTGTCGTTACTTGGAGCGTATCGTATCGGGTAGGTGTGGGAACGACCACAATTTCATCAACTCAGTAATCTTCGACCTTTCCCACGACCAGACCATCTAGACGGAACCGATTGTCGTCGCCACGATGAACACCCCTCCCAGTTTCTTCAATGACGCGGTTGATCTTGCGACACCGACTAACGAATCTTTCGACAGCGACCAGCCCCGGAGTCTACTGCCTCCGGAATCGCTTCCAATACAGCCCCCAGAAGCCCACACGTCTTCACCAACAATGTCACAGAATCCTTCAATCTATATGCCCATGCCGAGTGCATGGGACCCAATGATGTCTAGCATGCCCGCGATATATGGCAATCACCAGGCGCACTACACCACCAAGCAAGAACCTGTGGACGACGGACCGACGCTGATGCATGTGCCATCTACCTCCAAGTCAAGCTCGAGGACAGACTCCACCAGCTCGATGCTCACCCAGACATCGTCCAAGTCGAGCAGAACGACGATGCCATCGGATGTCAGCCCTCCAAGAAAGAGGGGAAGGAAGGGAAAGGCGCCCATGCAAGACAATAACAACATTCATGACGACGGCGACGGCGATGGTGAAAAGCGTAATAAGTTTCTGGAACGAAACCGAATAGCAGCAAGCAAGTGTCGACAAAAGAAGAAGGAGTGGGTAACTGACTTGCAGGAGACCAAGCAAGGCCTGGAGAGCCAGCACGCTCAGCTGCAAATGGAATATAACGGTTTGGTGGACCAAGTCACACGAATGAAAAATGAGCTCATGTCCCACGCCAATTGCAACGACCCGAACATCAACTTATGGCTTGAAAATGAGGCCCGACGATTTGTTCAGAGTAGCGCAGAACGTGTTAAGAAGCAAAGCATCGACGCTAGTCGAGGGGTTGGTGATAGACCACTCGATATGGGACCAGGATACAGGCCCTCAATCGACAGTGAGTTTATCGATTTGTGATCTTTGTTGCGGGAAATTGACCAACGACGTAGGTCAAATGTCTCTGATCTCCCCTACCAGATCTGAGCGGGCTATGACGAGCATGTCCTCTAGGTCTGCGAGCAGCATGGACTTCAACTATGACCACATGCCAGATAGTGTTTTCGAACAAGCTTGATGTACTGGCGTTTTAAAGATTTTGGGCTTAGGACTTGACCATGAGAAATGAGTTGGACGGGTATAATGATAACCAAAAGGGTATTGGTCGGAAGCAGATAACAGAAGGCAAAGCTGGAATTGCAATCGGATACCCTGGTGGATCGTCGGGCGCAATGCAAATGCCACGGAATGGAGCCTCGGGACAGGGTTCTCCAAGAAACGAGTTATAGATATGGCCACTAGCCGGGCTTCAAGACCATTTATCAAGGGCCAAATGCCGGAGCGGAGCCATTCGCTTCCGGGTGAAATTCTTCCCGGTACACAGATCAATATTCAAAAAAAGAGATTCGATGAGACAGCGGTGTAGATTGAATGAGAAGAAATGGGTGGGCAACTGACCTGGCCGTGCATGCTTGACTACTTATGTCGTCGCTGTGACCGGCGGCTGCTCTCTTCACCGTCGTTCCTCTCGACGAAGTTGCCCTCATGGTATTTATGGGTCTCTTCCAATGCGATAACTGCCGTTGACGATGTTGTCCTTAACAAGAACTCGGTCGTTCTTTTGTGTTGGAAAAACGTGTTTCGTGCTTGAGTTTGAGACGATGGCGAGCGGGCTCAGTTCGCAAGGGTAGGACTCAGGGCGAAGCTCACACCAGAAGAGTCTTGGATCCAGAGATTCGTTGCAGACGGGATGAAAGTCATATCATGAGACGGAAGCGAGTTGTCGTGTAGGAGTAGGAAGAAATGAAATCAAATAGGAGAGTAGGAGAAGTGACGGGTTCTTAGCTACCCTTTCCTTCGTAGGCCAGCTGGGAGCTGGGAGCTAGGAGCTTGGGCTGTACTACTACGTCAGAACAGCTCCTCCCTGGGCCCAGTTGCAACATCGTTGGGTGGGCTTTGCTCGCTTCGGGGCGTCTTTCCCGCTTCCGCGTCGGGGTGAGTATGCATTGCATTGCATCTTGAGCAGTTCATACAGGGAGAAAATTACCATTGACAGGAGAGCACGGGGGTCATCGTATTTGGCGAAGCTATAAGCTGTGCGAATGAGCTTACCTACCTCATGTTGCCCTTTTGTCTAACTCATCTCTACGTCACCAGTCCTCCTTCCGGCAGGCGACAGCGAAAACACCCCCCTTGAACGGGTCGCGTATCCGTGACTCGAAAAAGGTAAAACGCGCTTAACGGTGCCGCATGGGAGTTGGAAAAGGGAGGGGAGGGGTGTGTAAACTGCATCCTTGAACCCGCACCCTGGGTTAGGTGTTTCCTTCCCGTCGTGCCATTCATGTCGTCTTTCACTACTGCATGTATCTGGGCGGGAAACAAGGATGTGGTGAGCCCTATACAGGGTACTAGAGGACATCTGACGTCCTGTTTCCTCTGATTGCCCAGCTACAAAGGTCTTGTATGATTCTAAAGGCCATTGAAAGGTTGCTGATGTTTACGCTTGCAAGCTTACTCCATGCCCATTATTTTCCCTCCTCTTTCAACACGAAGCTTCATCGATACCCAGGACCCAAAGGCACTTGCTTCAGTGGAGAACTTGGGTATAAGTGAACATCCTGCATGGGAGTTGTCCTTGATCGGGAAACTCTAAGTGCCCTGACGATGGATGTCGAAGGGGGGGAATGACGAGCCAAGCTGTTGTGCCGCCCGCAATGACGTAGGGTGCGTGCGCGCACGCCGCCGGGGCCGGGCTCGCATGCCGGGCCGCCGCTCCACAAGCCGACGGGAAATATGGGGCCGGAGCAGGGGCTTAAATCGCCGGCGAGAACAGGGAGCGGCGAGCCCTGCAAAACCCCCCAACGATGGGGTTCAAACTGAATGAAACTGCCAGACATTCTGAGCAGTATTCAGTTATTGTGTGCTTTTGCAGCTTTTTCTTCGACATCACAGTAGAAAGAAAAACATGGGGTGTTGCTTTACGAGTCGTTCGGTACATGGTTGGCTGGGTGTGGGTGGGTTGGTACCCGGGCAAAGTACCCGTTTCTGCCAGGGAATTTGACGCGGTATGGCGTAGGAGGTTTCCGAATGGAGGCAAGTTGAACGTGTTGGCGCCCCATTTTGCGACACAGGATCCCATGAGTTTTCTGCATTACCCCTCAGGGGAATTATGCACATTGTCATGATGTTCTCAATTTATACAGTGAGTTGAAGCAAGACTTGTACACTTCGTTTCATTCAGTTATGTGGCTCGTTTTTTTCTCGATCCTAACCGCACACCATCCATGAAATCATCTAACAAACGTTAGCAATGCAAATTTGGCCTACTCAAATATGGCCTTACACTTTAGACCGACGTAATCACACATTCAAGCGCACATTTACAGAGTGAATGGCAGGATATGCCTTCTATTGCTACACGCTGAAGAGGCGCCTTTTGATCAGACAATCTCTGCTGCTTGGGTGATTGGTGTTACACGATATCGATTTCTTCCTCTCACCTTCCTCGTCGCCCTCTTTAGTACTGGATAATTTCCGGGCCTGACCTTGTGATACCGTTAATGAAGATCTTGCTGACCAAGTCGCTCTGGTGCGCCTCGATGATCTCCTTCAGCGCCTCCCTCTCAATCACCACACGTCCCTCCTCCAACAGGTCCTTCACATCCACGTCCTTGACATCAAGACACCTTCCATGGTCACCCGCCGCCAACATGGTCCTGGAGAGCCACGGCTTCTCTCCAGAGGTGACAAACAACGTCCGGCCGTGCTCCTTGCCCCACTGCTTGGCCTCCAGGAGCTGCAAGATCCATTTGCGGCTGTACTCCTCGTCCAGCTTGGGCGGCATGCACCGGGCCTCGACCAACGAGGTGAAGTCCCACGGCATCTTCAGGTCCATGCCGTTCTCGCAGACGATGAGCTCTCCGCGGCGGTAGCGGTAGCTCAGGGCGGTGCGCCACGCGACGTCGTAGACCTTGCGGTTGAGGCGGGTGCTGAAGTCGCGCGGCTTCGGGCCGTGGGCGACACCTCCGCCGACGCGGATGGGAGACTGCCTGGTGCCGACACGGGCCTTGCCGGAGCCCTTCTGGGGGCGCACCTTGCGATGCGAACCGCGGACCTCCCATCGCGTCTTGGTGCTGGCCGTACCCTGACGGGTCTTGTCGCCCTCGTAGACGACGGCGAGATGGAGGAGATCGCGGCGGAGGGGGAGGAAGAGGTGCTTCGGCGAGTAGACGTCGAGGGTTAGGGGCTCGAGGTCCGGGAAGGCGTGGATCGTGACCGGGACGGAGGTGGCTGCAGAGGGCCTTGTTAGCAATTGCTTCCGTGGTGTATGAGCGAGGGGTGAGCGGGCAATGCGTACTTGGTGCCCAAGTATCGCTGGGCCTTGAGATCGCCGACGTCGTGATGTTGGGCAATGGCGCCTCGCTGGCCATTGATCTCGTAAAGTTCGATGAGCCGAGGAAAGATGTTGGCCTCGTCGCTCTGCAAGCCTGCGATGAGACCGCCAGACCTCTCATGGCCTCGGTGAGGCTCCTGACTCCCCTGCCGGCCATTGTGCGAACGGGCGACGGCTTCGCAATGGAAAGGAGACTCGGGGTTTTGGTTGATCAAAGATCCGTTTCCGCGGGGTGGTCGTCCGTCGTCGTCAATTTGGAGATTCGACCGGATGGCCCTTTGGAGGAGCACGAAAATTTGGCCCGTCTGTCGGCGCCTCACCAATCAGACAGCGCTAAAAGCCGGTACGTGCAGCCGTTAGAGGTGGGAGCTCTGCCCGCTGGGCTGTCTCCCCCCGGGGCGGGATATTCCGTGCATTCAATTGGAAAAATAATTATGGAGACCCGCAAAGTGCGTGCCATCCCGCCGAAGCTGGGTGAAAAACCTCCTTCGCCGTGAGAGCGCCTTGTCGTCGAGACAAATCACCACCCACATCCACGCTCCACCGCCCACACAGCCCGCACAATGTCATCGTCGTGTAGGCAGGCCGTCCGGCCGCTGCGGCGATGCCTGAACAGCGCCACAACGACGACTTTGCCGATACGGAGGGGCATCTCCACGACACCGGCACCGGCCGCCCAAGTATACAAGGTGGTCCGCGAAAGACCCGAGACGGCCGACCCCCTCGAGCTGGATCCCAACACGGCGGTGGCCCCCTGGGCCGAGAAGGACCTTTGGAAGGCCGGCACACCACCCGTCGGTTCGCGACGTCGCCGTTACGCCATCCGCACGAGCCAGAACCTCCCCTTCGAGCAATTGCCCTACCAGGCTTTCCAGGAGGCGCGCAAGATTCTCGCGGCGGACCGTGAAGAGAAGTTGGCTGCTATTGTTACCGAGTCGGCCAAGATCAAGAGGCTGGAGGCCATGGACCCGAAGGATGTCAGGGGTGGGGAGCGGATGCGCCAGATGAAGCTGAGCAGTCTGCGCAAGCACGTTGAGAAGCTCAAGATTCTGGCGGATATAAACGACCCGGCAGTCAAGAGGCGGTTCGAAGATGGTCTTGGTACGGCTCAGAGACTCAAACCGGACCTCTATGTGTTGCATTGGGTGCTAACATGGCATTGAACAGGCGACATGAGCAAGCCCATCTACCGCCACCTTGCCGAGCGCAAGTGGCGCGGCTACGAGTCCAAACTGACTGAGCAGCGTATCGAGCAGTTCAACATCGTCCCCGACATTCTCCCCAAGCTCACACCCTCCTACGACGTCCAGCTCTGGTTCCGCCGCTCAAAGGTGCCCCCGGGCAAGATCCTCCCCAGCAACGTCACCGAGGTGGCCCCCAAGCTGCGGGTGACCCCCTTCACCGCCGGCGAGCGCCTCGTGTCCATCGTCATCATGGACTCCGACGTCCCCAATGTCGAGACGGACGGCTTCAGCAAGCGCGTTCACTACATCGCCGCCAACGTCCCCGTCTCCCCCACCAACACCTCCATCCCGCTCTCCAAGCTGCGCGACCCCTCCCAGCTCGCCGTCCCCTACCTGCCCGCCTTCGCGCAGAAGGGCAGCCCGTACCACCGCCTCTCCATCTTCATCCTCGAGCAGGGCGACAAGCGTCTCGACACGGCCGAGCTGGCGAAGCTCTACTCCGGCCGCGACGGCTTCTCCCTCAAGTCCTTCCGCGACAAGTTCCGTCTGAACCCCGTGGGTTTCAACATCTTCCGCACAATCTGGGACGAGAACACGGCCGGCGTCATGGAGCGCGCGGGCGTCCCGGGAGCGGACATCGAGTTCCGCCCCACGCGTGTCTACTCGCTCAAGGAGCCCAAGAAGGCCCGCGGTTGGGAAGCCAAGCGCCAGGGTCCCAAGTACAAGCACCTGTGGAAGTACACCAAGCGTATCAAGGGATACTCCAACGCCAAGGGTCTCATCAGGAAGAAATGAGGGGCGCGGATGTTCCGGGGAGAGTGAGGAGGCGGGAAGTGCATCTGGCGAGGGCAAGCCAGGAAGATATGACGCAGCGGATGCTGAAACCATTGTGGACGTTATTAAAAAGTGTAGAATATATGTACTCTATGTGTCATCATCTGGCTGTAGATGGAAGCGGTCCACGACTGCGGTTGGTATAAATCACCTACTATTAACTCCACATTGTGCTTCATGGTTCGCTGCGGAGTAGGTCACAGGATGAAGATGTGAAGCAAATCATTCGGCTGTGCGCATTAAAGCTGTTTTATTGATCTGGTAGAGGCCACCTCTTTCTGATAGGAAGGGACCAGAATGAATGACAACTCATGTAAGATGATTCGGATCACTGGCCACATTTTGTGTACAGTTGTCGCCGGGACCTTGAAAATGAGTTCCTTACGATTAATGCCACAAACATATCTTCAGCAACCGAAGCTCCTTTAGAGCCGATACTTTTACGGTCACATGTCGCTGATTGAGCACTGTATTTGAGAATAGCAAAGTAATACTGTGGCATTAACTGTTGTGTTGCTGATACGCGATGCTTCATAACGGTAAAATGTGAAAGCAAAAGAGTTCTGAGCCCATTGATGGAACGTCAACTCATCATAATACTACTGGAGTCGTAAACCCAATGCAGTAATCATAACACCCAAAACATCATCATCGTGATGCGTTGCAACGCCTTCCCATAGAGTATCACATGCTTGTGCTCTTGTATGCAGTCCCAAAAAAACAAACAAATCACGCGAGTCCTCGCGATGCTGTTGCGTGATCGAATCTCCCATCCCTCTAGGTCGATGCACAAAACAATATTCCATTAAATCGGGGGTATCATTGCCGTCTGGCATCTTCTGCGGCCTGACGAGCGCGCATATTGGTTTCCCACGTGTTCCAGTCGTCGTAATCCGTTTGCTGCCGAGCCCTTGGAGAAGGTCGAGAGGGCGTGCCCAACAGGTCGCCAAACTCAAGCTCCATGTTGGTGATGTCGAAGTTGCCAGAAGCATTCATGGTCTCTGCCAGCGCTCGGTTCATAGCCTCGAGCATGTCAGAGTCGTACTGGTGATCCATTGGCTGCGTTTGGAGGTACTCTTCAAGCGCCATCTCCATCTGAGAGAAGTCTTCTTGATGCAGGCGAGGACTTCTTCGAATTGGGCCCTTAGCCGATCGAGGTGTCCGCGTAGGAGTGCGCCGAACGGCCGCAGGAGACCGAAGCAGATCCAAAGAACGAGAAACGCTTCGAGTGACGCTCCTGGTGATCGGCCGGTGACTGGGGGTTGGCCGTGTGGGCGTTTTGAAGGGGCCATTATTAGGGGCCGTGTCGCGAGGAGGGGGCGTAGATGGACGAGGAATCATGGGGCTTCGGAAAAGATCTTCGAGATCATCGTCAGGAATTGTGAGATTTTCCTTGTTAGCACCAGTGGCTTCAGGCATGTTGTCCTTGCCAGGACCCTTCTCAGAGGCCTTATTCTGTGCTGTGTTGGCAGGGGCCGTAGACTCCGGTGCGGTTTGCACAATGTTAATGGCCAGCTCACCCAAAATCTTCGGAGCGCCTTCCTTTCGTGGAGAGGGGAACAGCAGTCGTCGAGTTGAGCCCATATTGCTGTGGCCTTCGTTGTTATCAAGCGTGATTGGGCTCTTAGCCGTGCCACTGCCTCTGGAATGAGTAGAGCCAGCGTTGGAGGCATTCCCAGGCGACGCAGGGCGGGAGTCTTGTTGGTCTGGTTGCTGAAAGAACAGATCACAAGACTCGTTGGCATTGCTGACTTGAGAGGCGCCTCGAGATCTGCTCTCATCATCCATCGGTGAGATTTCCTGGTCGTCAGGCCCAAGAGGATCAGTCGGGAAGTACGCCTCAGATGTCGGGTTCATTTGATTTGGTCCGGATTTCTTTGTTCTGGGCGGTCGTGGGGCTCGTCCAGTTCCACGAGGTCGCCTTTGCTGATTGAGGCGACCCCTGTCCTTCTCCCACTTCTCTTGCGGCCGATGCGCCTTCCACTTGGACAACCAGATGCCGCAAGGGTTGCAAAGCATGTGTCCTTTCCACTCAATTTTGTTGTCGTCACGGCCCAGCGCCTTCTTGATGACCTGGTATTTCGTGGGCTTTTCCTCGGCATCACGGTCGAGCACCAAGATAGCCGTGACTCTTCCAGGTTTGTCGGAGAACTCGGTAAACTCCGGCACTCCTTCATGTTCTTGAGTCCATATCTTCCGCCAAGTCGGAGTTTCAATGGCACCGCAGTTTGTGCAGTACATCGGAGTCTGTCCATTCTCAATCGCCTGCAATAACTTCTCTCTAATAGCCTGCTTCTTGACGTAGTTCTTGTTCGTCCTCGAAGATTGCTGAGGGGACTTCGGAGCCTGTAGCGCATCACTAGGCGGGCAAGGTGCCTCCGAAAAGGATGTAATATCCGGTTGAGAAAGGGCAGGCAGAGCCAGTGGACCGATCGGATCACTGGCAGGGACTGTGGGTAGAGCCAGGGAAAAGCCCGAGGATTCGGAGCGCTGCAGTGAAGGGGGCGCAGAAGGCCGGGCGAATAAATCAGCCTCATCCGCGGCCTTTTGTGGCTCTGGAAGAGCCGGTTCAGGCAAGCCATGTAATGCCTGGGCCAGTTGTTCCAACGCAATGTCGACGGTGTCGATCGGCTGCGAGTTCTCTGGCTTAGGAGCAGCTTGGACGTCCTTCTCGGCGTCTGCTTCAAACGCCACAACCGGCTCCTCTTGTTGTGGCGAAGGCTCTTTTTCCGCCAACTGAGCAGGCGGAGGAGCCATAGATGCTCTTGGATCACTAGTGCTCCGCGACGGCGGAGGTAATGGGGGCTCCTGCGAAGGTGTTGAAGTTGGTGGGCGGGATGGCATAGGCTGCATATTTCTGGAAAAGTCTGCTTCGCTAGATGGCTGAGTTGATAACTGGAAGACTTGGACTGGGATACCAGAGCGAGACCGTTTCTCCTTTGTGACATTGGCCTTGAATACTGGTGCGACGGCGACTGGATGGGGGAGCTGCTTGATAGCTTCATCCTCGAACAGGTCATCGACGCTACCGCTCATGAATCCAGAATCAGCGGGTTGGCCCATGGGCATAGGCATTGGGGGGAGAATGGGGCTGGAAGCTGGCGGGCTCGAACGCACGAAGCTCACTGTGCGAGGGACAGGCGGTGACGACCCAATAGCGGCAGGACTGTCTTCAGAGTACATCGGAGATGCAGCTTCAGAATCCACAGGCGAACGGCCATCCTGCTGACTGGGAGACAGGGCGAAGGGAGGCTCAGAAAAAACAGGCTGGCTTGGGGGTGTCGCAGCTTGGCTCAGAGTCGACTGCCGACGGAGCTTGCTACCATTAGCAGCTTTGCCAGCCGGCTTCGACGGCCCCCTGTCAGGGACTGGTGTAGGGGCTCTGGGGACCTCCAGCATATGGGAACCCATGGGAGCGTCAGCAGGGCTGCCCGCTGGCCTCAGGCTCCGCAAGGAGCCAGATGTGCTAGCTGCCACTCGCAATAGCTCTGGACCGCCTCCAAATGGGGTGTTGATGTTGTTGTTGACCTGAGTGGTGGTAGCCCTCTTCTTCTTTGCTGGACCCTCATCGCCATCGGTTCCATCTTCGTATCCTGAGGTGTTGCCTTGGTTCTCAGCTCGTGGTTGCTTGCGAGGTCGGCCACGAGGGCGTCCGGTAGGCTTTGACTTCCTGGATCGGTTGGATGCCCTGGATGAGGGTCTCGAAGGTGGATTGGCCTGGGGTTCGGTTGCTGTGTCAACAGGCGTCGGGGCAACGCGATTGGGTCCTTCAGAGTTTTGGACCTGTTGTTGAGGTGGCTGAGGCAGTTGAGGCAGCATTTGCGGCGGCATCTGTTGCTGTTGCTGCTGCTGCTGTTGCGGTGGCGGCGGTTGTTGTGGTGGTGGTGTGTTGTAGTTGAATGAGTCGTTGCGCTGCATCGGCGGCTGGTACTCGTGTTGGTTTGGGGGTGGGTGAGGCGAAGCAACTCTGGCAGGGTGTTGCTGGCTGGCCATTTGAGGATTTGATTGCATGAATGCGTTCCACTCGGCATGGCTCGATGGCGTGACGACGCCCTCAGCCGGTCTGGCAGGCTGCATCTCAACGCTCATGTGGCTCTCGGAGCGCTGAAGGGTGTGTCGAAAGTCTGGCTTCATTTCGGGCTCGTACTGCGGTCGTGCCATGGCGGCCACGGGTTTCAACTTGAACTTGATCTCCAAGATATCCTTCACGCCTCCGCTAAAGACTGAAAGGGGATTCCTGGTGGCACGTCCAATGATTCTCTTGTCGTCGGCGTGATTAACGATCCAGCCAAGCAGGCCTTGGCCAACAAGGGGTTCGTCCGGTTCCGAGTAGTCGTATGCGTAGACGGCAAAGTCGCGGGTGCTGTCGCTGAGAAGCTCGGGGCTGCACCTAGCAACCGCCTGAGCACATATGCTGAGGTCGACCATACCAATAGTACGCTTCTCGTCAATTGGGACCGTTTGGATAGGCAGTAGCTGGGGATGCCGCGCCAGAAAACTCTCGCCATTGTCGGCGAATGTGTATGTGACCTTGACTATAGAATCGCGTCAGTAACACTCCCAAAGCACCAGGACAGAAAGTCCTTACGGCCCATAGTCTTGATCTGAACCCCCATCTCCTCGGCCTCCTGCGTTGGAGGCGGTGTTGGTCTGGCCTGGCCGTTTCCTCCCCAATTGCCCATGGGGGCTACGGGCATTGGCGACGCCATGGTAGGCGAGGCTCTCAGTGCCGGATCGTGTGTTGGTCCAGTTTGGTGGGTGTCGACGTGTATAGAGGAGAGGAAGGTTGAATTGGGAAGGTCGACGATATCGAAGGGCGGTGACCAAGGGTGGAAAAAGGAAAAAGGGAAAGTTTAAAGTGGAGGAGAGATTTGGGTGGAAGGTGGGTTGGCAATTGGTGTTTGTAGAGTGGTGTAAAGTGGTAAAGTGGTAAAGTGCAGGCGTCACGTAAGAAACCGCGGGGCGGGTATCATGGCCGTGGTCGTGAAGTAGTCGCGTCCTGCGTCCAGCTTTGGTGTAAGTCGCGTTTTTGAGAAAGTGGATCAACCACTTAGACCCCCTGCGCGACTACCTTTTAGGACAGAAACTCGTCCGAGACAACCTGCAGCAGCTTGTTTGCAGGCCTCAAACGAACGAAGAAAACGAAGATCGAGGAATTGGCAAACCAAACTTCAAGTTGAAGTACAAAAGACTGGGTTAAGATGTTGAGGCAGAGGTATTCGTACGCAGAGGAAGCAATAATACGACGAAAAGACTGCAGTTGTGTCGCGTGTATTGGAGATACAGCGAGTCGCAGGTCACGGCACAAACTGGGTTAGGCGGGTCCGCTCTGTGACGTTGGACCAGGGGGTTGCTCTCGCCTGGCTTCCTAGCGCGGACAGCCGAATCCAGAACGCGCCCAAACACGTGCAGGCACGCTTTCTCGTTTGTCCCGCGACTGAGACTTCGAAGTCTCCGGATGGTCCGTGCGCGAGTTGGGTTACCTTACGTAAGAAAGCTGGGATCAAGACCTCTCTGCTGGAGCCTTGATGGGAACGGCGGGCGGTTGCTGAGTGAATGCCGGAAGTGGGTCCCTCTTTCGCTTCTCGGGAGTGGGTGGGGGCCCTGGTCAGCCGATTCCTCACCTCTCTTTTGGTCGGACTTTGTGCTTGCAACCGGGGCCTTCTCCGGAGACAGGTCCAGGCGCCCGAACTTGCAACTGGAGATTGAAGAAAACAGGAGGGAAATTCTGTATGAGATTCCTTCTTTTCCCCTGACCGAAGACGGCGGGGCCCCGTCCCTCTTTATACTTGTCCCCCCTGAAGCCTGAGGTCTCTCCTGGTCCCCATCTTCTCTCGCCTGCGTTGTCTGTACAATCCCACGGGCCAGCTGGGTAGGTTGGTTTGCTCTTTTCCCATTCATCATTCATCACTCCCATTCCATCCGTTTCAATGCTTTTTTTCGTCGCTAGCGTTCTACCCATGACTCATCTCCACCTACCTTTGCTATCCGCAACAGAGTTTGGCCAGCCTAGTGTCACCGGCCCAATGAAAGTGAAGCCATTCTGCGCCAATCTCTTCACCCATCTTGCCACTTTTCCGAGGTTTAAGTGATGACTGTGATGGCGACATCCGAACCGTCAAATGGTTCGCGCGTTAACTCCGACGTCTCATGAGGCTGCCGACCGCAGGCAACACTACCGCAACCAACACCCGGACCTATTAGAATGAAGTCATTCTTACCCCAACTTTCCTCTCAATCTCGTCCACGATGAAGTTTAGTTATCGAAACATCTCAAAACCCAGTTGGCCAATCAGCTACGATTAGCTTGTTATCGCTCAAAACCAAGCCCCCAATGAGATGAAGCTATTTTGGCAATCAGTGCACGTCCATTGCAGCACTTGAACGCAAAGGTGACTTCTTTTTTGTTTATTCAGACACGTAATGAAGCATCTACAGTATTATACACACCTACGCTCCAGAGAGACATCGGCGAACTTTCATTCGCTCCGCACGCCTACCAGATACCACTTTCTTCCCAAACCGCACGGCCTTTGTCGTTCACAGACGTTCTCCTGGCCAAGATGTCCTCGACAACCTGCTTGACACCCTGGCGGCCATTGCTGTCCTTCACCATCTTATTCAACACCTGCTTAGGCGAGTACTGGCCCTCGATGACGACCTCCTTGACGTCCTTCTCGGTTGGCAATCCGAAGTAGAAGGGGTATTCAGAGTAGTTGCGGTTGTTCAGCAATTCTAGCTCATCGCCTTCCTTCTGGAAGAACGCGTCGACATCCTGGGTCTTGACGGCGTCCAAAGTGGCTGGTTGCCACTTGGGGGTCTCCTTGCGCACTAACAGCGCAGTCACGCCCTCGGAGAAGTCGGGGTGCTTCATGAACTTGGTCGCAATCTGGTGCTCGTGTTGGAATGTCTTCCCAATACCCCACTCGCGACCAACGCGCATTTGCTTCAAAGCGACATTGACGGCCGTAGGCGAGCGCTGGTGCAGCGTATCCAGCGTCTTCTCGGCCCACTCCTTGGTCTCACCCTCCTCAGCCTTAAGCGACTCAATGATCCCTTGGAGGCTGCTCCTTGAGAAACAGCGATCAATAGCCTCGCGAAGCTCACCGGCGATAAGCATGGGCTCGTCGAACGGCAGACCGGTGGCGTACTCCTCGAGCGTCGCTGCAATGATCTTCAGGCGCTTGTCCATACTATCCTGGTCCTCGAAGTGGATTTCAGCCAGACGAGATTCGAGCTGAGGCAGTGAAGTCGAGTGCAGGTAATGCGTAGCAAGACCCGAGTAGAACACATTCACGCCCTTGAGTCGCTCGCTTGTGAGGGCGAGGTAGGTGCCGACGTAGCCCTGCAGTCTAGGCAGGAAGAAAGAGGCACCGACGTCGGGGAAGAAACCAATCGTCGTCTCGGGCATGGCGAAGACGGTGCGCTCGGTAGCAATACGGAAGGGCGCGTGGACGCTGAGGCCGACGCCGCCACCCATCGTGATGCCGTCCATGAAAGCGACGTATGGCTTCTTGTATGTGGCGATGTAGTGGTCCAGCATGTACTCGAGCGCAAAGTAGTCCGAGCTCTTCTTCCACCCGTCCTTGCTTTCCAGATTGTACTTGGCCAGCTCGGCGACATCTCCGCCGGCGCAGAAAGCCTTTTCACCGGCTCCCTTCATAACCACCACGTTCGCCATGTCGGACTTCGACCACTCCACCAACCTCGGCAAAATCTTGCGGATCATGCTGGCGTTCAACGAGTTGAGCTTCTTCGGGCGATTCAGCTGGATGGTCCGCAGACCGTAGAGACTGTTGAAGAGGACATCATCGGGATCGTCATTGCGGCGCTCCTGGAATTCGGCTGGGACTTTTGTAGACATCTATGCGGGCATGCAGTTAGCGCCTCACTTTCTGGCAGGTTTCTCAATTGAGTAAAACAACTGACCTGTGCGCTTGACGAAGCTTGCGCACCAAGAATCTTTGCTCTGAGAGGCATGCCGAAGCTTCTGCTGCAGCTCCTGCAAGGAGCAGCTAGTGCTGCCGACCCGGCTCGTACTGAAATCGTCCTGGAGAACATTTATTTGTGTGCCAGCTGCCTATGCGCTCGTCTAGGACAAGCGGCGCATCGACTGGGGGTTGGCGGGCTCGTGGAACGGAGGGGTGGAGGGATGGTGTTGGTCGAAGAGTCCAGGATTGATTTAGACGACGCCGCGGGAATGATTTTCCATGCTCCTCACCACCAAAAATTGAGGCCGAGGATACCCACGGGCATCATAAGGCAATTGGATGGTTCCAGCGGTCGGGATGGTGCACTGGCCATGCGTGCGGGTGCCATTCTGCTCCACTAAAGCTGGCGCACCTTGAGCTTTGCCTGGGTGCCCGCGCTGTAGATGGACGGGAGCACTTTTTTGCCAGCGCCGACTTCACTGGACAGGTGCAGCCAATCAGCGCACCATCCGCTGAGCAGCAAGCACCGCCAAACTCTTTCAGCCTTGCTGTGGCCTACATCAAAAGTATCACTCGCGACGTTACTTATCCACTTCCACATACCACCACCATCTCCCCGCCATAACCGCCCATCATGTCGACCGACCCCAAGATCCAGTTCGTCCCCTGTTCCCCAGCTGAAAGAAAAGATTGTGACGCTGACATGCGCAACGCAGGGAGCTTCTCACCAAGCCTCGTAACGAGCTCACCGAGTACGAGATCGCCCAGCTCGAGGAGCACGAGTTCAGCGCCGGACCCCTCTCCATCCTCCAGACCGCCGTGCGCAGCCACACCCAGGTTCTCATCTCCATCAGAAACAACCGCAAGCTCCTGGCGCGCGTCAAGGCTTTCGACAGACACTGCAATATGGTTCTCGAGAACGTGAAGGTGCGACCATCTAAACCCGCTGTGGATCATCAGACGGAAGAGCATCAAGGAACACAGGCGCTGACTTTGGATCGCAGGAAATGTGGACAGAGACCCCGCGTCTGGCCAACGGCAAGAAGGGCCGTCCCGTCAACAAGGACCGTTTCATCAGCAAAATGTCAGTACACACTTGCTGGCAACACGACGCGCCGGCCCCCGTTCCCGACATGACAACATCGCAAGCTAACATACGATGCAGGTTCCTCCGCGGTGATAGTGTCATCCTGGTTCTCCTGAGCTGAAGGAGCTGTACATCTACGAACGAGTTCAGAATCTTAGTCTTTTTACGACCGTCCACGAACCCTGCATCATCCGCGACGCGTCGCCGGGAAGAGAGCGATAGGGCCACGATGCCCTACGCCCGCATCAAAATCAAGCGATACGGAAATGTAAGCTGCTGGAAAGGAGCTGTTCAATTGAGATATAGTCGCCACGTGAGAAAAGAGCGACGGGCGAGTCAATGAGGGCGGAGACATTGCGTCAAAATACCCACGGTAGAGTGGCTTTCTTTAAAAACGGGACAAATTTGGCGTTGAAGAGACAAATAGGATCATTGGTGTTTTTTTCTCTGTGCTACCATGGCCGTCAATTTCCCGACATTGCTGCATTTTGCCGCTTTCCAAACACATGTGCAACCGCCCCTTCCAGCCCCTGAATCGCTTTTCCCTCCCAATCAAGAAAATTATAACAAGATGCGTCTAAACGCAGGATATCAAAAAATAGCTCCCTCTTTTTACAACTTCTCCCACCCGTCCTCCTCGCCAGCAAGACCGGAGAAGAAGCAGCTCAGGCCCCACGCACCAGGGTCGGGGACCTGCTCGAAGCCGGAACCGCCAATGTACACCGTCCGGCCGAGACTGGCCTTCATGCCCTTGGTCTTCTCGGCGCCGGCGCGCGCCGCCTCGGCAGCCTTCTTGACGTCGCCCGTCTCACCGAGGGTCTCGACGAAGGGGTACAGCGCATCGACGAGCGTGCGGTCGCCGGGGCGCGCGGGGGTGTAGCGCGACATGGCGTCGCTGCTCTGCTTGAGGGCGGCGGCCCAGACCTTGGGGTCGGCAGTGCCAGGGGCGAGGCTGCGGAGGGCGCCGACGAGGGCGTTGAGGAAGATGGCGTAGAGGGCGCCCGAGGTGCCGTCCATTGTGTTCTCGACAACGGGGACCGCGGAGGCCAGGTCGACGACGGCGTCGCCCGTCAGGGGCTTTTCGGAGATGTGCTTGAGAATGGCTGGGTTTTGAATGTTAGCTTGCCGTGCGATGTCTCAATCTGGTTTTTGAACTTACCCTCAGCTCCTCTCTTCAGGCCGATGCCGCAGTCGCCGTCGCCGACAATTGTGTCGTACTTGGTGACCTCGGGCTCGGCAGCAATAATGCGGTTCAAAGCATTGGTGATGGTCTTGGTAGCGGACGCAGCGTCGTACTTGAGATCGCTGGGCTTAGTGGCCTGCTCCGCGCCGCTTCCATCCTCCCTCGTGGCAGTGTTCTTAGCTTCCCAGGTCTCCTTGAGGATGGGAGACGACCAGCCGGTAGCCTCGCAAGGGGCATCCAGAAGCTGAATCATGCTGGGTCCACCGATATCCGTGTTGACAACGTTGAGCAGCGTGATGCTGAAGCCCAAACCGTTGAGAGAGGTCATGTAAGTGCCGCTCAGGATGCGGACGGGACGGATGCCGTAGCTGCCCTCAAGCTGCGAAGCAACCTCGGCTGTGATGCCGCCCAGCTCCAGGGCGCTCACACCACCGAGGTTGTTGATCAGCAGAACGACCTCGTTCGAGTTGACGTTGAGGAACGCCCGGTCCTTGTCGTTCTGGTCCAGCAGCTGCGTGAGCATCTTGGCCACCAGCTCCGGCAGATCCGCCTTCACCCTGCCGGAGCCGGGCTCGTTGTGAATGCCCATGCCCAGCTCCGCCTCGCCGAGCTGCAGCGCACCCTCGTCCTTCTCGCTGGGGATCGTGCGACCCGGAACGTGGACGTGCTCCAGACTGGCTCCGACACTGACGAGGTTGTCCGCGGTGAGGCGCGCGACCTTGGCGACCTCGCTGAGGGGCCGTCCCTGGGCCGCCAGCGCGCCGGCGATCTTGTGCACGAGCACGGTGCCGGCAATACCTCTGCGACCGACCTTGCCGGCCTTGGCGCGTCCGACGCCGACGTCGTCGCCAACGACCACCATCTCGACCTCAAGCCCCTGGGCGCGGGCCTTCTCGACGGCCATGCCAAAGTTCAGGACGTCGCCGGTGTAGTTCATGACGGTGACCAGGACTCCCTTTGACGTGTCGACGCGCGAGGCGATGGCGGTGCGGACCTGCTCGGCGCTGGGGCTGGCGAAGATGGTTCCCGCGACGGCGGCGGAGAGAAGTCCCTTGCCGACCATGGCGGAGAACGAGGGCTCGTGGCCGGAGCCGCCGCCGCTGATCACGGAGGTCTGGGGCGCGGCATTGGCGGTCGGTCTGAGGTAGATGATCTTGTTCGTCTTGTCGAGGGCGAGGCTCGGGTTCGTCAGCGTGAGGCTGTGAAGGGCCGTGTTCACCAGCTTGGTGGGATCATTGATGAAATGCTTGGCTGACATCTTGACGGGAGGTTTCGATCTTGTTCCCTTTCAGGGCCGGTCTGTCGAGTTGAGATGAGTGAGGCGAGATTAGACGAGTCTGAAGCTCTAAGGAGAAAAGATCACGCAACAGAAGAACGGACGACGATCTAGATGGCCTCGGGATACACGAGGGCTACCGAAGCAAATGAGGGGAGATGAGAACAGAACCCCGCGAAAAGGATTCTGGATGGCACCGGGAAGAACCCGACTCTATGTAAGTCGGGTGTTGGCCCCCGAGGGAACTGGACGACCATGACGTCCCACCAGCGCCCATCCTCCTGTACAGGTGCCGCGGGGTGAAGCGGGGCCGCGGGGGGAGGTTGCACCCACTTCGGGAAAGTGTAAGCGCTCGGGTTTACGCCGATGGTCAAAATTGGGAGATTTTAAGCTCTCCGCGCTAGAGAAATGAAGAGACATTTCCCAACCTTCACGACAGCAACTGTTGCCGTGTCGGAGCTAGCCATGAATCAAAAATTGAGGCATACTAAGCGCACGTCGCTTGCAAAGACCTCCGAAAAACAGTCATTCAAATTCACTCGACAAGTTCACACGAGGTGCAAAGACTCGAAGCAGATAGGGAAGTCTAGGCGAAGACTTGGCTGGCGGACAGATTTCAAAATAAGAATAAAATATGTATGTATATGTATGTATGTAGGGTATATCATCAACCCAAACCCTCTCTGGAGGGATATTTTCAGCAATTGCTGCCGCCCCGGCCATACCATGCGAAAACCGCTCTCAAAGCTGGTTTGTTCCTCAACGCCGTGTCCAATGCCAAGTCCGAATTAGATGCCAGCGAAACCCAAAGACAGTTACTGATGATGCACACTCATCATTTCATGATGAAGAAGCATCCGCCAACGACGCTGAGAACCATGGCTGTCGTGGCGAAGCCGGCGGCTACCCTGTCCTTGGTCTCGATTGGCGGTAATGTGGGAATCTTAGGCTGCAAGCTCATGCCGGCATTGGGGTTGCCGACTGAAGTTCCTCCAGTATCGGCCGTCACCGGTGCGGTCTTGACATCGGACTTCTTCACCAGCATATACATGGCCGCATCGAGAGCGCTCATCTGAGGACCCACGCCGACCAGACCGTCGAATTGGCCTTTGGGGTTCCACTTGAAGCCGCAGGCCGTTCCGGGTTTGCCTTTGAATCCAGTAGCCGGCGATCCGTTGCAGACCGACATGGCTAGCTCGGCGTTGGGCCTCAAGAGACCCATGATCTTGTCGAACAAGTCCGGTACGACCTGCGCGGTCCCAGCCATCCAACGAACCAAATAGCCCTTGAAAGTCTGCTGGTCAATGTCGCATAGGGTAAAAGGCTCGCAAGCCTGCTCGCTGATGGCGCTCTGGTTGAAAAAAAGCGTGGTCGCTTCGGTGAGGACGCCCTCGGTGCGGGTAAACCACTTCTTGTCTTGGGTATGGTTGTACATGACGGCAGCGCCGTGCATGAAAATACCCGCGTTGTAAGACCATTGGATCGTATCCTTGTCCTGGCAGTTCTTGCCGTTGTCGACTCCTGCACCGTCGTAGATCTTGAAGTCAGGCGTGATCAACCCAATGCTCGTCTCCCAATCCCAAATCTTTTCCGCCCAGTCGGCATATGTCTGGTTACCCGTAAACCTTGCTAGTCGAGCAGCAATATTGAAAAAACAGCCGTTGGAGATGGAGTTCTTGTAGTTGAAGCCGTTGTTGAAAGTGAAGATCTGCCACCGCAATCCGCCGCCGCACGTTTCGGTATCCCAACGGGTGACATATTGATTGAAAACGGCCTGGGCGAGCGCTAGCCATTGGGGCTGGTCTTTCGGTGGGTCCGGGAATTTGTTCTCTGCTGCACTCATCGCCGCCATCGCCCAAAATCCCTGGTCGTCGTTTCCTTCGCTCTTAGTCTGGTTTCGTGGCATGAAGTCGGCGTCCTCTCCAGCCTGGTGAAGCATGGCCTGCGTTGTCACGTCGTTGTAGGTTGAGTCTCCAGTCAACAGCCAGTAGTCGATCATCGTTCCAAACATCGCTCCTGCCTCCCACCCTGTGAGTTGTTAGTGAGGATCCTAGCTGATGGTTGAGTGTGCTCCTACAGAAATAAGGGTCTGGCAGGTTTCCTGGCACGTCACCAGTGTTGTTTCCTGTGTAGAACTTCAACAGACCAAAAGCAATCGTGCTCGCTCCATCCTTGATCGATTGATCACTGTTGAAATTGACTGTAACTGCAGCGTCTGCCAGCTGGCCCAGCACGCATGCCGCACTAGCGAACTTGAGAAGCCCCCTCATGGTTGGATGTGATTTGATGTGTGCGATGACCGAGTTGAAGGTCGGGGTCGGCGACCAGAGGAAACAGACTCGTCGAAGGCTCTGTCGTTGATATCGTCGTTCTTCCTTATTCCTTTGGTAATCCTAAGTGTAGTTGTTCATCGACGTCTTCCTCCCGAGGCGACTATATCGAATGTACCGTTGGACCCAGCTAAGAAAAGAAAGTAATAATAAAGAGATACTCGTGACAAACTCAAAATTCGAAATAGGGTCGCCTGGACTGTAGGAGGAAGAAGAGAAACAATGAAACAAGAATATGAATAGCGAGACTCGACCAGGAGTGAGTAAAGAATGGAATAGAGAAGTCGTAAACGATTTCTCGTTCAACGAAAAGAAAGGAACACTCCAGAGGGAAACAGAACCAATGAAGCCCAGATGAGAGTGCACCAAAGGTGGTAAAAGGAAGGAAAGATGGAATGACGTGGGGAACCAGAAGGGAAGAGAGACATGCAGACCTGCAGGACTGACTGGCTGTCTTGCAGCGGGAAGGGGAACGAGCGCCATAGCCGAGTTTGGACGACTTTTTTCTTCCAGTCTCGAGACGCCTCTTGCACCGCGGACCCCGTATTTTCCTCGAGGTTTCCAGACCTGGTAGCCCTTGCATCGTGTTGCATCGCCATGAACCGCACCTCCTTTTCCTTCGAGTTTGCGTGCCTGATAGCCGTGCAAGTCACCGGGGCCCCTAGCCCCACGAGTCCACGACAGTCAGCGAGACTCCTCGACGACTGCGAAAAACAAGTGAGAAAAAAACCGGGATCTCGTGGGCATGCGTGGGCGAGGCGAGCGAGGCGGTGCGGTCGGGTTTGGGAGAGGTGAAACGGTTGCGGTTCGAACTTGGCAGCCTCTCCGTCTCAAGATGGGCCGCAGGCCCCCTGTTACTCCAAGACGTGTAACCGGAAAGACCAAGGGACGTGTAAACAACTTAAGCTCGTATGCCAAGCCTTTAGAAGATCTGGATCTTTCCTGGCGGGAGAGGACTCAAAAGAGGCTCTTTGCGTTCCTCGCCTGTCTCTCTCTCTCCAATTAGCTTTTGCGTTGTGTTTCCCTCACGAACCGCCCGGGCAACAGTAGCCGACACAACTCTCGTGTTGCAAGTATGGGGAACGAACATCTCTCTAAACTTGGAAATTTTCAGTGGGCAATGACACGACCACGAACGCCGTGGAGTCGCTTGCCACATTTCTCGTCCGGAGAGCGCAAACAATGGACGATGCATCTCTGCGTCAGCATGAACTCGCAGCGCCTTGCAGCGAAAGCGAGGTCCATATCCGATGTTGCTTGTTGTTGCCAAATTGATGTTCGGCAGAGTTGCTGTCACGCTGCACGCCCAGCGTCGAAACCCCTGGAGGCTCTTGGTCCGTGCCCCACACTCCCGCCCAGTTCCATGCCCAGGGCCCTCGTCCATGTCTCCCCTCCTTTCCCTCAATCCATCGATTGGCTTCTCACGAGAACTGCTGCATGACTATTTTCGTCTAGGTAGCCCCTGGGTTGGGATGGTCGCAGCGGGTGTTCCTCAGCCCGAACACCCATACACGCAGCTACCCACACACACACATCACCAACTCAATCATGTCAAGATTGAGGGTGACGTCTGCGCCTCACAGGCCAACGCTCACAGGCCTTGGTGCGTTTAAGGTTGCGAGGGCCTGAAAATATCAAATATCCCGCCCCCTCCGCGCTAAAAGATTCTCTGAACTTCAATCGATCGACCGAGGCGAAGCCAAACCTCTCCCAAGCACATGAGTGCCGCGGACCCGGTGTCGTGCGAGATCTGCTTGTGGACGACTTATTTGCACGTGGAGAGGAGACAGATCATCTTGGCCCCAAGGCCGATCCCCGGGTACCCATTACTAACTTCTTGTATCAAGCTTTCGTGAAAGAGAGGTCTGTTGTTCCACCAAGTCCTTGGCTTAGTGGACTACTGGTTTCGATGACAAGTCAGTCAGTCGTGTTTGGCGGCAAAAGAAAACACGACCAGTACATCATCCACCAGAACCTTTTCCACAAACAACTACGCAGCAGCGTCGCAAAGATCGGCCAAAATTCAGTTCCACGGGACGTATTTTTTATCCCGTTCTGGTACCTCCGGATACGACTATGCCATAATAGAGGGAAACCATGCGAGCCCCCGAAGTGTTATTAAATACCAATAGCATCTTTGGCGGAAGCATTATGGATACACCACAGCACCACAGGAGCGACCACATTGACGTCCCTTACAACGGCTCACCCAACAGGAGGGGCTTCCACGTATCTTCAACACTAAATAAAACTATGTGCTCATCCGCTGCAGCCGTTTTCGACGTAAATTCTCGCTGATGTTTAATGTTGGTAGCTCCGTGAAAGCATCCTGCTCTGCACTTTCCGCACCCTAAACTCCTCGAAAAGGGTTGGACGAACCAGCCGTTTTATTAATTGGGCACCTGAAACGGAACAAATGGTTGAACCGCTATGTCTAATAACCTCTTCTTATGCTTTAAAGGTATACTTGCTTGGCTGCCTGGGTGTTGCAGGAATTTGATCTCCCTATGTCGATGAGTTGACCGAAATAGGTGCGACACTGGCTCACTAAATAAACCACAGGTTGAATCGGCACTCTTGTGTCGCTGAAGAAGACACTTGATCAGATTGTTCCAATTTACTCCATTTCGTACAGACAATTAGTCTCTAAGTATCTCATAGCATCTATCGGCTTCTAAGCCGTGGTGTATAAGCTCATCATAATACTCGTCCGTTTCTCATTTCATTCATTCGTGCATGTTATCATTCCCATTTTTCCCATTCCTGTAGCAGCTTCTTGCTTTCTTCCCTTGCCCAGAGGGACCTCTCCTGCTCCAGCTTGGACAATCGTTTGTATGTCTCGACGAACATCTTCTGCCGCTCGAGTACCTTGACCTCAAGGTACTTTGGATCGTTACGGCGGCAAGCCTTGTCAAATACGGCTCTCATTCGAGCCGAGTACAGCTGGCACGTTGCATCCTCGAGGCGTTGGGGCTTCACGTAGAAGTTCCGCGCAATGACGTTGCCTTCTTTCAATTGAGGTGCCACCACCTCGTCAAAGCAGTCACCGCATACGGTGAACTGCGGGAGGTACTGCATGATGTGCCAATTTTGGTCAAAAACTGGGTTGTCCTTGCAGCACTCAGTGAAAACCGATAGACTCTCGATATCGCTCACAAGCTTGGCAATGTTTGGCGGCTGTGCTGTAGCGAGAGCCACATCTGACGTGGTCTCCAATGCGTCAAAGTACATCACGAAACGCTTCCGATCAGGATTGTAGTGCATTGCACAAGTGCTCCGGGTCGGCTGCGCTGAAGGGTGCAAAGTGACAAACACGCCTAGCAGATTGGGTAACAGTCCCTCGACTGTTTTGGCACACTCGTGACAGACGGTGAAATCCGGCATGGTCGTCTGCGTATATGGGTTCTTGAGGGAATACCAGACGCGCGTGACGCGACGATCTCCGGGACAGGGACTGCTGCTAGTCACCTTGCTGGCGACATTGGCGACCTGGTAGAAAAGGCGCAAGTCTGTATGTCGGTTTTTCAATGTAAGGAGCCACGCAATGTGGTACCACCCAATCGAGCCAAAATCACAAGCAATTGGCTTGTCCATTGGCCGAAACAGCATGGGCATGAAGTCATTGCGGAATTCCGTGTTCAGAAAAACTCCGTTGTAGCAGTCAGGGCAGATGTTGAAGTTGTCGCAACGTGGCAGACTAAGCCAGTCGGCGCAACCAACAACGCCGTTTTTTCGAGGGCACTCAGGAAAGTCAGGCACGCCCCCTCTGTCGGCGTCATGCGAGTACCGCCGATAGCTGCCTCTTGGTCCATCAAGGGCAAGCGCGCTCTTTGTAGGATCGAACCTGGCCGGTGGCCATGCATCTGCTTGTGAGACTATCGCAGCAGGTTGCGTGATAGGTCTTCTTTCGGGCGATCTCCTCTTCTCATTTGGGCTTCGTGGTCCAGCAGGAACAGGCATGGGCGGCATGACTGCTGGCATCACTACGGTGTTGTTGAAAGTAGATGCACGAGAGCGCGAGCGAGCTCTAGATACACGTTCAGGCTCGCGAGCGCTGAGACGGCTCGTGCTAGGCAGGATATCATCCTCAGGATACGGTGTAGTGGGCTTCTCCCGCACATCACCACTCTCCCTCGGGTCTTTGATGATAGGAAAAGTTGCCGAGACGCGAGGTGGAGGAGGGAGATCCTCGCCGAAAGACTTGGTTGATACCCGCGGGGATGGGTTGACAATTTCAGCTGGCGCACGAGACCTAGATCTGCCGGATTGAGACGGCCGGGTCTGCTCGGGGCTCAATAGAACATCTCTGCTCTCTCTGCCCTCCTGGTTCACAATTGACCTTCTCCTTCGGGCATTGGCCGTCCGGGGGGTGTGCGAATAATCGCTGCTGCTGGAGCCGCTGTCATCCCGTCGACGTGGCGAGTCGCGCTTGTAGGTTGGAGTCCGTTTCGTCTCACGCTCACGGTCACGATCCCGTTCTCGCTCACGGTCCCGTTCGCGATCTCGGTCGCGCTCTCTGTCCTGCTCCGATCGATCGTACGGCGTGGTGGGATCTTTCTTCTCTGGTCGCTCACCACGGGGTACGATGCGTTCACGCTGGTGACGAGGAGTCTCAGGGACTCTGTCCCCGGAAGACTGCCTGGGCTCCTTGGGAGAATCAAAGTTCGTGTTCGAGCGCCTAGCTGGTGGGGGATTCGACGACGATTGCCTTCCATAATTATCGTCGAACCGCCTTTGGTCTGCGAGGTTCGAATAACTTCGTTGGGGCCGCGGTACACCGTTTCGACCGGCCTGGGAGTAATCGTAGTAGACCTTTTCTCGACCGCCTGTTGCGTGCTTGATGACCTTGGGGGATAGCAATGTCTCGTTCGGTTGCCGCTTGTCGTACTGGGCAGAGAAGTAGTCGGCTTTCTGTTCTGCACGAGTGCCTGACTTCGTTCGCTCGTGTCTCCGAACACGCGGCTCCTCTTCTTTGATGTCGGTCTCGATCTTGGGCAAGTCCTGTCTGCTCTTTCTCTTCTCAATGCCTGGCCGTTTGGCGGTGTCTGGGTCATCAACTCGCGGCGCATAATATTTCCTTGATGTGTTCGCGCCATAATCTTCGTTGAGTCTTGTCTTGGCAGAACGCGAGCCGCCGGAGGAACGCGATTTTGCGTCGTCTGACGAGGAGTCTCCGTCTCCTCCCTCACTGTCGGATTTCGGGATGATCACGAAACGGCGTTCAGGGTTGTACTCATGTACCTCCATAATGATGGGGTGTTGTTCGGCGTCTCCTCGTGAAGGAGGCTCATCGTCTGACGCCGACACGACGCTGCCGTGTTCTTTGAGAAGTGATTCTGTCTCATCTTCACAGGTTGGGGGAGGCGGGTAATTCCTGCGGCGGGAAGTTCTTATCGGCGCATCGAATGTGCGGGGGACATAGGCATCGGCGTAGTAGCTTGAGCGGGTTATAGTAGATGTATGAGGCGGCGGTACGACGGCATCGGCGTAGTAGCTCGAGCGGGTTATGGTAGATGTATGAGGCGGTACGGCCGGGGGCTCCGGTGTGGATCTGTAGTTTGGGTCAGAACTTTGGTTGCGCATTGGAGAGGAGATGTGTGGTCTTGGCTCGGCTTACGGCTTGGGAGTCTTGGCCCTAGTAGTGGTGAAATAGCCCGTCTGTAGAAGATCTTCAATATTGCGTGAATCGTTCATGTTTGGTTATCTGTATGACCAAGGTAAAAGGGTACAGAATCTCAGGAAGATGTCGGGGTCTTTGAAGGCATTGTGTGTCTCTCGGCTCGGCGAGAGCGGGAGCGTCGTAATGCGGTCTCTTGTGTGGCCGCCTCAGCCTTGCGCAACGTTTCGGTCCCTCAGCTTGGGTCGGGACGTTGGCTTGGGTCGCACTGGCGGTAATCGTCACAGCCAACAGAGCTGATTTACCAGTAGATCGAATCCCGAGTTGCGATGCTGACTTGATACGTTGAGATCAGATTTTCGGCAGAGGGTGAGAGCGAGAGTCGAGGTGAGTTCCAAGTGGTCGTGGCGGGTGGAGGATGGGGGGGAGCAGGCGTTGATGTTAATTAAGGTGAGATGCCTGCGGGTGGAGGTGGAAGGCACGGGAATCTGGGCGGACGGGTTTGGACACGGAAGCGGTTGGCAAGGTAGGACCGACTAGATCGAGTGAATGCGCGAGCGAGGTGAGATCGCTTAAGACAGACAGCGTAGGCAGGTAAGGTATCTGGTGGTGTCAGGCGGAGAGGGGGAAGGTGGGATTTTGGGGAGCGGCGTTGAAGATGCGGCGTAGGTGCAAGAAGTCCTTATTTGAACATGGAAGGCCATGGTCATGGTCATGGGCGAGCAGGGGTGCATGGCATTGGCATTGGGTGGGAGGGGGTGCCCCTCCATGATGACGGCTGGGCTGCTGGGCTGCTGTAGGGCGGTACCTTGTACCGCACGTCTCCACCGCCTTCTGTTTTTTATTTTCCTTCCACCTCCAGCCCGGGTCCAGGGCCACCACCGCCCGCCCACCACCACCACCAATGGCACCAAATGCCCCGGGCGTTCGTTCACCTCCGACGACAGCAGAGTCCAGCCCGTGTTGTGTGCCACGGTGCTTCCCGTTGCCGTTAAAGACCAGCCGCCAACACACACCGTCGGTGCTCTGTGGTCACCGAGGTGACACCGTTCCTAACGCGACTCTTGGATGTTGTTGGATGCAAAGTTTAAGGCAGGGTCCCTCTGCTTATCGCGACACACGTCCTGCCGAAACGGCCTTGATGGCATGGCTATAGTCGCCAATCTCACGTTTATTATTGTTGTCGATGTCGCCGTCGTTCTCCGGCCGACCGTCAGCATTGATGGTTGATGAACCTGATCTTGGTCGGCGGCACATGTCTTGAACCAGGAAAACGGCCCGGCAGCGGTAACATCATCATAATCTCCACAGTCGGCGACGTCGAATACGGACACATGTCAATTGGCAATACGTAAGGCCTGTCACTGAACCATTCCAGTAGGGCATCCAGTTCAGTTCTCGGGTTGAGAGTGGCGACCGTCTCGACACGAACAAGAGCCCCTTCACCACTCACTCTCGATGTGCCAATCAATACTGCGCCATCATTAGTCGCTTTCCCCGACCTGCAGCAGTAGAAGCAGCAGCAGCATGAGCATGATGGCCATGCCCACGCACTACGACGCAGTCTGCTGCGTCCTGCAGATGGGATGTGGGATGGGCTGGATGGGACCCGTCCCAGACACCACCAAGAGTCCAAGCCTGACGTTCAAGCGTGACTTGTGAGTGCGGTCGGCCCAAGTCCAAAGCCTAGGTCTTGGTGCAATTGCATCGAGCCATCTCCACTTTCACAGCCGGTTCTCACGTCCGGCCTGCACACTGCATATGCTGGGAACCTGTTTAGGGCAACCGGCACCGTCGATTAGGTCTTCCACCTCGATGAGTCTTGAGCCTGGCACTTAGCCGACTGGTCTCTCCCACGCCTGCACCTGGCACGGTACCACGGCAGCCAGCCTGCCCATTTCCAATTATTCACGTTGCACGGATTGCCTTGACGCGGCCTGATCTTTGCCATCCTTTCCCAACGACCGTCGTCCGGTGGACAATCGCGATGGCTTCTGATATCCTGCTCCTGGTGAACCACAAGACTTACCGAGCCAGACGTGCGGAGTTGTTGGGTACGAAGGCTTGTTTGACATGTCAAGACAAAATGATACGCACAGTTACAGTGGGCTGGAGTCTGCAAGAGCGTGCGCCACGCGGAGTGCCCGTCTGCCCTTGGTCAACGTCCAACTAGTCGTGGCGATGGGGAGGCTTAGTCGGCGTTGGATGCAGAACGGCACCGCGGCAAGCACCCAACACAATGCCGGCTCCCATTCGGAGGCCGATGTCTCCAGTTTCACGAGGCGGCGTCGGTCGGGAAACATTTTGATCAACGGCGTTGGCTGCGCAAAGTGGACTCAACTGTGCCATGAAACCGACTTCACCACATCTGCACCTATCTGTCGACCTCGCCATCAAAGTCGTCGGGCCGTGAGGCTTGCACAACCCTACCCACGCAGCAGGCGAAACATACCATTTCTTATCAGGGGAGTCTAAGACCCGATCAATGACTGAAAATATGCAGCATCCCAGGCCATCTTACGTATCCCGATCGAGCCAGGCAAAGATGCTGCGACCGTGTCAGACGCCGGCAATTTTACTCCCCACCACCATGTACATTCACCCGCCCTCTATCCGCCGTCCGCCATCTGCAGTCGGGTCATGCACACGCTCCGTCAACGGTGCACTACTAAGTATGAATTTTCTAGAACATTCAAAGTCTCCGACTTCTTAGAGCTGCAACTATGTACGCCAGCTCGTCATGCGAAGATCCGTCAACCCTACCTTATTCCGATGATCTGCGCGGGAAGAAAGAGCGGTGGGAACTTGATTGCAACATATCTCACGCCACAACTGTACATGTCAACTGTGACAAGAACATCAACTTACAATCACGTCGCCGCGGTAGCATAAACTTCGTTCTAGTCAGTTCTTCTGAAGCCAATCATGGGGGCCCGTGAGTGAGGTCATCCAAGCTCATCAAGCACCGTGCATCAGCTAGCATTTAGTCACACAGAGCAGCAGTCTCTTTTCTGGTTCCTCAACAGTGTCTCAATATTTTGTATTGGTATCACAATGTGATTCCGCCCGCCTGGAAACGATCAAGCACTCGAGCCTAACACGGACTCTGCCGTCGCCCAAAGTTTCACAGGCCTCATCCGGCTCTTTGCTTTCTCTGTGCTCGCCGAGCTGCTGATGACATCGGCTGCGTACTGGCTCAAACGTGGGGAGGCAGGTAAACCTCGGCCTGTGCAACGCTCTTCGAAAGGGGACGTCGAGTTCCATCCTCGTAAGAATTCTGAATATCCTGCGCCGCCTTTCTGGCGTGTCGAGAACTGTCCGAGCACAGTACGATGCTCCGGCTCAGCCGCCCGCCGTCGATGAGATTTTTGACGAAGAAAGCATGTAGCATATGCTGCAATACCCTAATGACACGCGTCGCCGGGCACAACTTCATCCTGCCTCTTGCCTGTTGGTGAAGCCACGCAACCCGAATCTAAGTGAAAAGAAGGCCAAGCCGAAGAGGGCGACCAAGAGGATGGCCGCGCCCTGCAAAGGATCCGTGATGACACCTCTGACCACCAACAGACCACTAATGGCACTGAAAATGATGGGGTTGATGAGCCAAGTTCTGTACTCGGCCGCTTTCGCTACTGATGCACGACGGTCTCTCCGTCGAAGCAGAATGAGTCCAACAGCGGACGAGAAGAAGATCATGTACGCCGCCAGGCCTGCATTCTGTCAGTCCACGACCTGGGAGCTTGAGTGGTTGTACATACCAATGAATGTTACAAGGCCGTTGAAGCTACCCACGACAACGTAGACAACTGATAAGCCGCAGTTCAGCAGCAGTGGGAAACTGTTCCGTTCGTCAGCTAAAAACTCGGCTGGGTGGTGTCACTCTCACATGGGCACGTTTCTGCGCCAACGTCGGTTTTGCGTCCACGAAACGAAGCCTTTGATAGGCCCTCCGAGCAGCCTCGGCAAAGCAGAGAGTTGTTCATCGACATAGCCGGCTTCGTCCTTCTCATTGCTGCAATGCAGGTTCGCCAAGACAGCGGGAAAATAACCTCGCTGACTTGCAACAACTACTAGCTTGGCGGTAGCAAAGACATTCGAGTTCAGAGCGCCCATCGCCGAGATGGAGACGATTACGGAGAAGAGGACACCGGCCCAGCTGCCGAGAACCCGGTTTGCGAACTCCTATTCTGATGTCAACACGAGCATTTGCTGGCTGACAAGAGTTGCAAACTTACCACTGCCACTGTACTACTGTTCTGCATGACAGTCATTGGCAGGCAGACATACAAGGCAGCATTCATCAGCATGAAGCCAGTGATCACTAGCGTCATCGAGCCATTAATCACGATGGGCAGATCCCTACGAGGATTCTTCATGTCTCCCGCGACAAATCCTACCTACGGAACATTCAGCAGGTTGCCTGGCATAGTTAGAAGGGTTCACTCTCACCATTTCCCAGCCCGCATAACACCACAGAGCCCCAAAGGTTGCCGTCCCGAAGTTTC
The DNA here is from genome assembly GCF_013390195.1 of Colletotrichum siamense. Taxonomy (NCBI): domain Eukaryota; kingdom Fungi; phylum Ascomycota; class Sordariomycetes; order Glomerellales; family Glomerellaceae; genus Colletotrichum; species Colletotrichum siamense. The sequence goes on along the minus strand of NW_023501016.1, from coordinate 4,913,125 downwards.
CTAGCCACTCCCACAGACCAACCTCACGTTGGTCGGGCCGCTGGCCGAACCACCCGTATTCAGACGAAGGGACCCCTTCCCCATGACCGAACGCCCAGACGCCGCACCCCAGAATAATGATGGTTGCAAGGGCAGCCATTTTCAGGAACAGGAACAGATTAGCCGCTTTCGCGCCCGCCGTTGCGCCCAGACAGTTGACGAGCGTCATTGTGACAATGCACCCGGCCGCTACCATCTTTGATAACCAGGGCTCCGGTGGCTGGTTGTCCGGGACGAACGCCTCGGTGAGGTAGTCGGCGAAAATGGTAGCAATCATTGAGTTCGCCGCCGGCTTGATGATGGTGCACCAGACCCATGTAAACAGAAACCCGGCAAACTCGCCGTAGCACGCCCGGAGGTACTCTTGGATCCCTCCGTTGTTGGGTATCCTCAACCCCAGCTCGATGAAGGACGCCGCGCCTGTCCATACGAGCAGCCCGCCAAACAGCCATGCTAACAGACCGTAGCCCGGGGCCGAGACGAACTGGCTGATCTGCGAGGGCACGCTGAAGATTCCCGAGCCGATCTGCAGGCTAATGACAATGGCCAGGCCGTTGACCAGGGTAAGCTTTCGTGCGGCCGCGGGGTGCTGCTCCTGACGTTGGTCCTCCTCTCGGGACAACGCTGGACTACCAGGCCGTTGGAGGAACGGCGAGGTTTCGTCGGTGCGGAGGTCCGCCATCGGAGCTAAGCTGCCCGAGCTGAAGGCGCAGGTGTTGTTGACGGGCTCTGTGTTGTGAACCATGTGACTGACAACCCGCCCCCGTGACAAGCTTGAAAATGTTGAATTTCTTGGGGGTGTTATCGCAAGCCACTGTCAGTCAACGTGCGCACTGCGAAGGGTCCTTGAAAAACATTTATATAGTCTCGGGAATAAGGAGGCTCGGATGCCGACTTTGAGAAGGTCGATTGCGACACTGGACGCGTAGCTTATCTCTGGCCCATCTGGGGCCATTTTTAGGTGTTGACAGGGGTCTTGGGCCCCCTGATAGCGACGATAGCTTAGTTGATTCGCCAGATGTTGGTAGACCTCGGTGATGCGCATGAGTGTGGGCTAAGCGGGAGAGATACGAGTTCAGTTGAGGTTGCTGTTGGCTGGGTCAACGGAGGCAAGTTGCTCAGTTTCGAGGTTGCGAACCGAAGACTGCAGTCGAGGAGAAGCTGCGGGGTATTAATGAGAGGTTCATATTCTGGTTTCCGGCCATGCATCGCATCGATCAAAGATCGTATAATCTGCCCTGATGGTCTAGCGGTATGATTCTCCCTTAGGGTTGTCTTCGACATCCCAGTCTGGGAGAGGTCCCAGGTTCGATCCCTGGTCAGGGCCCATTTCTTTTGCATTTCTTGCGCACGATTCAATGATCGCCTTCATCTTTTTGGCTCATCGATCCATCCCATCCCTTTCGAGTTCCTAGCACAAGTAGCGTCGTAGTCGCCCGCTCAAAAGATGCGTCGCCCACTACACATTGCTGTGTGATTGTACTTCTGTACTTGAGCCGCGTGACACTCTGAGAAGTGACGAGACCTTGCACTGAGCTTTGGTGTAAGTGGTACAGCCAACCAAGTGGCACCGTCCACCCAGCTTGAAGTCGTCCATACCTGGAGTTCCGATGAGTTGAGATGCTGACCGAATCACTTCTGCCGTCCCATCGAAATACGACAAAACATTCGACAATTGACGTTGCGCGCAAACTCTCACTGGCGTGCCTGTCCCTGCACCCCGCGTTTTCATTGACGAACTTCAGAACCTTGCCCACCTCCATGCTTCTTCAGGATTGAGGGGTAACGGCATATCGAGATTCCAGTCCTTATAAGTCACATGGTCTCTCATTCGAGTAATCGGTTATAAAGCCAGCGTGCCCCCCTTCCCGGCCACTTCCTCCATGATGATCAGGCAAGCAGTCAATTCCATTCTTATGGGTCCGCCCAGCTAGGCCATGCGCCGCCTAAGTCTTCTTCCCATCATGGCTACACTTTCTCTCGTGCGAGCAGACGACTCATAAGAATCCTTGCCCTCAACTGGCAGCACCTCTCCGCGAAGGCAATGAGCCAATTCGCCAAACGCCCGCCCTGGACCCTCTCGTCATCTCCTCTCTTGGGTCGAGCCAGCGGAACAGAGTCAGGCCACGAACGCGGTACGCGATGTCACCTCACAGACACGCCGTGATCGTGGTCCACGGCATAAAAGCGATCGCCCTATTGTACAGCGCCGGCATCGTAAACGTCGGCAACGCCATTCATTTCGCAACGCTTGTTGGCGGATCTGGAGCGTCTTGGAGTCGGGTTTGTGGATGTGGAGGTAGTTGTTGAATGAGGCATGGTGGTAGTGATTGTGGTTGCAGGCTTGGGGAGTGGGTAAACGGCAATGATCGTTGTGTTTTGTCCGATTCGTTATGTATACTACACCGATATTAAAAACATATGCATTTACTTTATGCACATGGTCCTGGTTTTTTTGCTTTTGTGTTCATTCCTATGTACTCTATAGCAATGTATCAACCGTATGCAGTGTACGCATACACCTCTGTATGGACAACCAGTGCAGTGACCTCTCTCTCAACTTCCTAAAAAGCCCCTGGGTTTGAGAATATGATCGGTACTCTGATTGAGTGAAACTTGAGAACGCGGATAAGCGCCCTTGAAAGTAAGTCGTTTGTTTCTATGCAGGCCGTGTGCTGTCAGTCAAGAGGTGTATTGTTGACTCCGGCAAGATGGGCTCATGGCCTTTTGAAGATCGGATCGTGGGACAAATCCGACGGGAGCGTCAACTTCCAAGTCAGTCCTCCAGCAATCACTCTCACCTCGCCGCTCGAGGTCCCCGTGAGGTTCCCGGACTGGTTTGTCTAAGAAGCCTATGCACCTCAATTCAATGATGAGTGGGCATCATCAGCCATTTTTGACAAAGGGGCTCCAGGAAGGCGTATTGGAATCTGCCCCCGCAAAGAACGGACAGGCTCTGTAATTGACACTGCGACAATACAATTGGCAGACATCAGTCCCTAGGGGCCGATGTGGAGCAGTCCGTCCCGGCGAGCGACTTCCAACACTGTGACCCGCCCGCCACACGTGACCCTAATTCCCAGCCCGGGCTCAATTCGCTAACAGCGGTACGTACCTTAGGGTCTCCGCCCACCAAACGCAGCCAGAGGGAAAAAAAAAATCATTCAATTTTATCGCGAACGCAGAAAGTGCCAAACTTCAACCCCGTCACTAACCCAGCAGCACTGAAGCCCACCGTTGACCCAGGTACGTGCGAATTTTTCTCGGTCCCCCTCTCGTCTCGAAAAGTTCACCCTACCAGCAAGGCGTCCCGGCAATTGGAATTTTCTTCTCCTCTTTCTCTTTCTCTTTTTCCCACTTCGCAGACAACTAATCCGTCCTTCCGTCGACAGGGTCAATCAACGATCAAAAATGGCTTCGAGACCTACCGTCACCATCATCGGCAAGGATGGCAAGTCCTCCGGCAACACCCACACTCTGCCGGCCGTCTTCCTGAGCCCTATCCGTCCCGATATCGTCCAGGAGGTTCACAAGGGCATGGCCAAGAACAAGCGCCAGCCCTACTCCGTCTCCGAGAAGGCCGGTCACCAGACCTCTGCTGAGTCTTGGGGAACTGGTTAGTGCTTCCCGACAATCCGAACGCGCGCGAGAAGAATCTGCTTGGAAGGGAGGGCGAGAGGGTCGCATTGGTGAACGACGGCGAGGGACCTCGGGCAGGAAAGATCGTGAAGGAGCTGGAACTGCTGCTGCTGGATCAACCACCCGAGGGCTCCAGCCGAAGTTTTTTCCTTCCACACCCGAGTCCCGCGACAAGAGATTGAGAGGCGCTGCTGAGATGATGGGAGAGGAACACCCAAGCTGACGGAAACATCAAACAGGTCGTGCTGTTGCCCGTATCCCCCGTGTCTCCGGTGGTGGTACTCACCGTGCCGGTCAGGCCGCCTTCGGTAACATGTGCCGTTCCGGTCGCATGTTCGCCCCTACCAAGACCTGGCGCAAGTGGCACGTCAAGGTCAACCAGGGCCAGAGGTAAGATTTTCTTCAGGCCCCACCGCGGGGAAAGACCTGGAAATATACGAGAACGACGATTCTAACAAGTCTCCCAGACGCTACGCTACCGTCTCCGCCATCGCCGCCTCCGGCGTTGCCCCTCTCCTCCAGGCCCGCGGTCACCAGATCTCCTCCGTCCCCGAGGTTCCCCTGGTCGTCGACTCCGCTCTCTTCGAGAACGCCGCTGTCGCCCGCACCTCCGCTGCCGTCGCTCTCCTGAAGACCGTCGGTGCCGGCGAGGACGTCGAGAAGGTCAAGGGCTCCAAGAAGCTCCGCGCCGGTAAGGGCAAGCTCCGTGGCCGCCGCTTCCGCCAGCGCCGCGGTCCCCTTGTCATCTACGACCCCGAGGTCGACGGCAAGGAGCTCGTCACCGCTTTCCGCAACATCCCCGGTGTCGAGTCCTCCCCCGTCACCGCCCTCAACCTCCTCCAGCTCGCCCCCGGTGGTCACCTCGGTCGCTTCGTCGTCTGGACCTCCGCCGCCTTCAAGGCCCTGGACACCATCTACGGCTCCACCACCACCCCCAGCGCCCTCAAGAAGGACTTCCTGCTGCCGTCCAACATCGTCAGCCAGGCCGACCTTGCCCGTATCATCAACAGCTCCGAGACCCAGTCTGCGCTCAACGAGCCCAAGGGCTACGCTCTGACCCGCCGCTCCGCGGTCCAGAAGAAGAACCCCCTGAAGAACAAGCAGGTCATGCTCCGCCTGAACCCCTACGCCTCGGTATTCGCCAAGAAGGCTGCCGAGAAGAAGTAAATTACTTCCTCGGTAGGGTGTTTTTGACAACGGTGGTGGAACGGAGGTTTCTGAAACGGACGGGGCTACATTTTAGCATGGTTTGTGCTTGAGGCGTAATGGCAACTAGGAAATGTTGACCTCAATTCATCAATGGACAAATGATTCCCTTGAAAGCAACAAAAGTTTGGTCTGGCCCTGGACCGTGACGACTCAATTCCAACACGTGATTATGACTTTTTCTTGCTTTTGTACATCTCAGGGTTTTGGGAAAACGTAGTTACTGTCAGGTAGCTACAAAAAAGTTCTCTATACATTCTACCCTGTCTTTCAAGTGTGTGACATGCCTGCCATCTAGCTATGTGTTTCGGAAGCATCAATAATGAGATCATCACGTTCGTTATCGCTTCAACATCCACTTAACATCCCATCCAAGTGCCCAAATTGCCCAGCCCCTCCTCCATCGCGTCCTCGTGGGCCGTCACCAGGTCCCCAATTAACTCCTCAATATCCTCCACCTTCTTAAGCCTCCAGAACCTCTGAATGGCCTCGGCAAGCCTCTCCGAGCAGCGGTCCACATTCTCCTCCGTCTCCGCCGCAAAGCACAGCCGGAAGTACGCCCATCCCCTCTCCGCGCGGATCGCAGGTGTAGCACTGAACATCATGCCAGGGCTCACCAGCACGCGGAACGGCTTCTGCGTCGCGTAGATCATGAGCGCGGTCGACAGCTTCTCGCCGTCGATCAGCGGCAGGATCTTGCCGCCCGTGGCCATCCACAGCGGGTGCGTCTCGAAGCGCATGCGCAGCCAGATGAACATGCCGCCGCGCGGCCAGTCGAAGTCGTACAGCCGCGTCTTGCTGACGACGCCCCAGTCCGCGTCCTCGACGCTGCGCGGCGTCGACTGCTTAAGCTGGACGGCGCCGTCGTCGAGGATGGAGGACATGCGGTTCATGCGGCGCTCGTAGACGCCGCGGAGGCCCTCGAGCCAGCGGACCCAGCCGTCCATCTTCCAGCCCTCGAACGTCTGCTTCTGGCGCGACGTCAGGGCTGCGAAGGCAGATCGCACGGCCGGGGGTTGCTCGCCCATGACCAGCTCTGCGACGGTGGACTGCACGAAACCGGAGGGCTGTTGCGTCGTGACCTCGGTAATCCTATGACTTGGTTAGCGTTTTGGGTCGTGTGTATGTGAGACAGCGGACCGGCTTACCTCAGAAGACGTTCGATGATGGCCGGCTGGGCCGTGATCCAGCCCAACCGGCATCCGGGAGCAATGGTCTTGGAGAAGGTATCAAGACGAATGACTCTGCCGTCAACGTCGATGCTCAAGAACGATGGTGTTAACGAGTCCAGGAACCGGTATCCCGACGATTTGACGGGCTTGTAAGTCGACGATGCAGTGGCGGGGACGGGTAGGCCTCTGTGCCTAGCCTCATCCTCAGCAGCGGATGGGTACTGCAGGTACCAGTACGGGTCATCTTCGACGATGATCACATCGTACTTGCTGGCAATGTCGTAAATCTCCTTGCGACGCTCAACAGGGAGCACGCCGCTAGTTGGGTTGTGGCCCATGCTGAGATCGAATGTTAGCAAACACTGATCCGCAATGTCGCATGCAAGGGAGAACTCACGTCACAGTGTACATGAAATGCGGCCTCCGGCCATTGGCCTCATCCCAGCCAGACAACAACTCATCCAAACCGCCAGGACCATAGGCGATCATGCCCACATTGTCCATCTCGACAGGCGCAACCTGCACGCCGCGAGGGAGCGCCTGCGTCAGAACCTGACTGTACACAAAGACTTCGCACAGCATGCCCTGTCTATCCCTAATGTCATTCTTCGCAGGGTTCCAGGGGTTCGTCAGAAGCTCCAAGGTCTTGGAAAAGCCATCCGTGGAACCGCAGCTGAGAATGACCTCGGGACCGCCGAGGTAAGGCACATTGGGATGCAGGTGCTCCCGGGTGAACTGCCTCACGAAAGACCGCAGGGGAGGATAGCCCTCGGCGGTGCCGTACTGCAGCGCTGTGGCGACGTCAATGCGCCGGAGCGGATCGAGCTCGGCATCGCTACCGGGGACGGTGACGTGCCGCGCCGCCTTGACGTCCTCTTTCGTATCCCGGCCGGATGTCTTGCCCCGGATCGGCAGTGTTGCTGCTGCGGCGCCGTTGGGTGCGCTATAAGTGGCGTCGGGGATCGGGGATGGCTCCCATCTTTCGGGCTTCGCGGCCTGCGCCTCGAGGGTGTCGAACGGGAACAAGCTCGAATGAGGTAGACCTGGGGCGCCCGATTGGTTAGTGACTCAGGTGCCTGGGGCGTTGTGCCGGGATCGGTTGGTGAATGGGGGTTGGGAATTGGTGTTGCGCAACATGGTGGTGGAAGCACGCCACGGAAGGTGTATATTGCGGCATGTATTGCGGCATCCTTCCCGCACGACGCGCACGCGACATAGCTCTGATTGACGCCATGCAACCACCAGCAGTGCCGTATCAAGATCCGACATGTGCCTTGCAATGAAAAAAAGTGAAGGCATGTAGACTCAGAAACTCACCTCCAGCTAGTTGACCAATGCCCGGAATCTGAAAGTACTTGTAGTACTCCTTCATCTTGCTCGGCTCTCTCGCCTTGGTCACATCGGAGAAATGGTGCTCCAGGTTCAGAGGCGGCCTCTTGTCCATTGCGGCGGCAGACATCTTTGACGACGGTGGGCGATAAGGCTTGAACGGCAGATCTGTCGTCGGTTGCATCGGCGGCATGGGAACGAAAGTGACCGTGTGTGCCGTCGTAGTGGTTGGGCGTTTGTCGTGTAACGGGTTGGCCAAGAGTCTTTAGACCAAAACGACGTCCGACTCGAGATCCCAACGATATGAGAGAAGGGATCGATCTGAAGATAAGAGTGAGAGTAGGGAAAGAGGAAAAGATACCAAGTACGAAAGAATCGAGGGGCCCCAGTTGAACCCCGGGATTACAAATCGTCATCCATCTCGAGGAAGGGTGCCCCGATAAGGAAGCTCAAGCTTGGCTCCGCCGGTGGCCGTTGATAAGGGCGTTCAAAGGCGTTTGACCGGGGTGTTTTCGAGGTGACAGGGATATCGGCTGTGGTTGACCGACCTCTGACTAGCGAGTTCGGACTGTCACCGACTTCCCGGCGTGTTGGACCTGCAATCGGACCCCAGGTCGACCCCAGTTCCCCGGTTTCCGCCTCCCTAAGGCTGCGCGTGAAGGTTCAGTTCGTCCAAAACTCAAAGCACATCAACTCATCAATTCAAAGGCAAATTCAACTTCAGTTCTTCTTGAACAAATAAACAGTCTGATTAGCGGAGCAAACTTGCTCCAGTAGAGGTCTGATGATGGGCCTAACTTTTAGGCCGTACAAGTACAACAGGGAATCGTCATCTAAGCTTCATTTTCCCGAGTCCTCCCAACGCAGAATCGGATGCCTTTTCCTCCGTCCCCATCGCATCCCAGAACGCCTTGCTCAAATAATACAGAAAACAAGATCAATCAACAGTATAATCATCTTCTCCTCTCCTCTCTATTCCTCCCCGCCAGCTTTTCCACAAGCTGGTCTCTTATAAGTACGGCATCCAGAGCGCATCGCACTGGGCCAAGTTCATGGGATTGACGGCCTTAGCTACTAGATCAATCACCGTTTGGTTGGCTGGTAGGTTGCCAACCGGGCTCTGCGCCAGGCTAACGGCACGCTTCACCACTGAGTCGCTGTTGACCTGAACAGACTCGCGGAGCTGGTTCTCCGTCATCTGGACAGTTCGGTGGGAGCTCGTGAACCAGAAAATCATCTCATCGCGCACAAACAACGTGAGGGCGTGCTCCAACTCGTACTCGGGCTCCGTGAGGCAGCGCGCGATAGCCATCAGAGCGCAGCTGAAGATGCCCTCTGTCGCCAAAGGTCCCATGAGCGTCTGGAGGTTGGGCGTCAGACGGAATGGCACTGGCTCCGGGTTGTGGAAGAAAGGCTTGGCGGCGCTCATGTAGGCCATCAGCTCTGAGCCCCAGATATTACCGGATCCACGGGCGATGTTGATCTTTTGCGGGTATCGGTTATGCATGTAGAGGATGTATGTCATAAAGGTGAGGGCGGCAAGCTGGTATGAGAATTGTCTCCTGAACAGCCAGAATTCGGTGAAATCGGGGAAGGCTCTCTGGAAGTATTCCAGGGCTAGGTTGTGAGGAACCCACTTCTCCTGGATGGCGTGGAACACTTCAAGACGTGCAGTCGCGCTTTGCTCAGCATGCTTCGAGTTCTTCGTGTCAAGAACGCCGCGAAGCTTCTCCATGGTGAAGAGCACGGGGTCGTCCTTGGACATGCCGTGACGCCGGCAGTGATCTTCGTAGACGCTCTGAAGAGTGATGTATGAAGTGTCCTCCTGGACGATGCGGATATGAGGCGCCAGAGGCACCATCAAGGGAAGAGTGAACTGGAGATCGCGGCGACGGGACTCCTTTCTCCTGCCTAGGGTCTGGTTCAATTGTCGGAACAGCTGCAAGATGCGCTCCTCGCGGCGGCAATGCCTTGCGGCGGGATGCTGGACAGCCCAAGAGTGGACACTTCCATCGTGTCCGCGCATCTGGATGCGGCGGTACGATGCGCTGATTGATCTCACCAATTCAACATTGGGCAAGAAGCGCTCGATGCGAATGAAGTCCTGGTTCTTGTCCTTGTGTTGCAAGTACTGTCCAGGTATCTCAACATCGTCAAACCTCTGGTAACGGAACTCTGACAGATGTGGCGAAAATTGCTCCAAGGAGACGCGGGTAGTTCTGCGGTCGAGCTTCTCTTCAAACTTGTTACGCCACCGGCGAAGTTTGTGAATATACTCGTACATTGTCGGCTTGAAATCCACAAAATCTGCTTCAAATGATTTCTTGATGTGAGCAGGCAGAATCGTTTCAGCGAAGCGGGTGATGTTGGTCTCGGTCGCGGAAGGAAGCTTGACGTCCTTGGCAAAGGAAGAAGGCATGCGACTGACGTATGCCAGAGCATCGTTGAGAAGGGCGACGATGAGTCGGTAGGCGTCTTCGTCGGGAGGGCACTTGAAGTGCTTCTGAATCTGATCGACCATCGTCTCCATTGACAGTGCAAGGAGGGGGAAGGCTGTCTTCAAAGCACTCATGATCTCCTCCGTAAGTTCCCAAGGTGGCTTCTTCTGACCAGCCGCCGATGCCTGGTCGCCTGTGGCCGCAGTGCCGTTGGCGTCATTGCCCTCAGTCTTGACGGCGGCATTCGCATCACCACCGCTGGCAGTGCCAGGTCTTGAGCCGGAGGCGTCAGGCTTGGCAACACCGTCTTGTTTGAGTTGTTGTGGTGATGCGCTGGGTTTGCCGTTGGTTTGTGCTGACTGAGCGCGCTGGCGGGCCTTCTCCTTAGCCTCTTGGTTCTTCTTGATAACCAGCATGTCTTCCCTGTTGGTGCGAAGCTGGAAGTAAAGCGCCTGGGGATAGGACCTGGCAATCTTGACGAGGATCTGGTGCACCCTTGGAGCTTCCTTGTGGCCGAGACCGGTAAGGAGCTGAGGAATGAAGGTGATCCAATACCAGACAGGGGTTTCGCCCTTGAAGTCGTCAAAGCCGGCGGCGATCGATCCATTGGCGTCGTCAAGACTGAGAAGCCACAGGATGCGGGCAATGAGCTTCCGCGACTTTGCGTTCTTGTAGCTTCCGGCAGCTTGCAGGTACGACGTGAGAGCTTGTCGTGCAGAATTGATGTCTGATGGATCCTCCTTGTACTTGCGTTCGTTGAAGTAACCCCATTCGGCCCAAGCCTTGGCAGCGGTAATGTCGAAGTACAACGCCGTCCCATAGGCGGAATCAGCTTCCTCCTTTTGCTTGAGCTTCTCCAGGAACATGCCCTTCAGCGTATAAAACTCGGCCTTTTGCGGCGGGTTGAAGTAGTTGAGGTTTGTGTTGTTGATCACATCCAACCCGCTCGTGAGTTCTTCAGGGTTCTCGTAGTGACACTTGGCTTGCTCTCTCAGCTTTAGGAAAGCTTCCTGGATCTCGATGTTAGGCAGAGTGTAGATCCTGCTCAACTGCGTGATGCAAACTTCAGGCAGACTATGCTTGCGAGCAACATGCGCGAACCGATTGATGATCCAAGCCGTCTCATGGTAACCACGGTACGCGAAAGACGCACCACTAGCATTCTGACCACCCCCTTGAGGCAGCAACTGCAGATAGGTCTGGTTGATGAGGCCAAATATGTGTTGACGCCAGGTGACGAGATCTTGCCAAGCAGTAATGTCGTCCCAAACGTTAGGCAAACGATCACGCCAAGCACCGAGCAGGAGCTTGAGTTCTCCTGATTTGACGTCGAGATTGGACTGGTTGGTGCTAGCAAGGCTGTTACAGATAACGCTGGCATCGTGCAACTCGACCAGCTGCTGGAAGTTCTGGAGAAGCGGGATGTGAGCCTTCGTGAGTTGCTTCGGAAGCTGGTGCCACTTCCGAATAGAGAGCTGAATGGCCTCATCGCAAGACTTGGCAAATTCCTGGGGTGTCTCCTGCTTGTTGTAGTACTTCAAAAGCGACATGAAGGCCTGGAAGAAAGCCCGACGAGGAGTAGGTGCGTCCATGACACCCTTGATCAGGTTGTCCAAGGCCTCTCTATGTTCTTGGGTCTGCCACATCTCCGTGTTGTTCCTCCAGGCGCATTCCAAAAGCAAGTCCTGGAAGTTTTCGTGCTTGGCAAAGTCCTGGAGGATCTCCCATTGTTGCAGCTTCTGAGCACACAGCACCCAGTGGTCTTCCCAGAGAACGTACTCTCCCTGGGAAAATGGGATAACACCGGTGCGCGCCTTGATTTGAGCGGCTTCATACATCTTCTGAGCCTTATCCCACATTCCATTTTGTTCATAAGACAAGGCCGCATTTGTCTCGACGAACTGGCAACGTCTGCGCCACGTGCCATAGAACAGATCGTCTTCCTGCAATGAAGCATACAACTCCACGAGGGCATCCAGGTTACTTTCTCTGACAACCGCCGACTCAACTTCTGGCTTGATCGCAGCGTTCTCGAGTTGAACAAGGGCAGTGTACCAGGCATCATACGTCTTCGCCTCATACTTCAGAACGTGCGGTGGGATCTTGCAGTCGGGCCATGCCTTCGCAGCACCTTCAAGGAGAGACTGAACGACATTGGGTCGCTTGTCGATCTGGCGGCTGTGGTAGTCTTTGGTGAGGAGGGCAACCATGCCACGCTCGAGATCTGTGCGCTCTTCCTTCATCGTCGCAGACCAGTAGATAGGGAACAGAGAAATCCACAGCTGATGGGCCAGCGTGTTGTCGACGTGTTGGAGCTGGGTCAAGGGCTCAATGAGATCGCGAACCTTGACATCCCCAAGCTCGATCATAAAGCGTCGGTGGGAGGCCATCAGTGCGTCAAACTTGTCATCCGACATATTGGCAGGCTCTCTAGTGTCCTTGGCATGAATCGAGAAGAGCTGGGTGATGGAAAGCGTCTTGAAGTCTTCGTGATGAAGCTGGATGCTGTTGTTCAATTCCACTGCACCGAGGAGAAGATGCGATGCTTGAGCCAACCAGTAGCTTTCGCCCAAAGTGTCCCAATTTTGAGATGTGAGCACATAGGCGAGTCGGGCACTGGCCGTTTTGGAGAGACTCTTGTCGAAGATCGTCATGAACCGGTTCCGCATCTCAACGTCTTGAGCACGGGTGCCGATAAGGAAGGCATGTTCCATGCGCACCGTCAACTCTGTCCTCGTAATCTTCGGGTCCTCGTAAATGCGAATGACCAGCTCTAAGAATTTCGTGAGCATTGTAGGGTCTTGTCGATGTTCGAAAGAGAGCATTTTATGCAGCACCGCAGTCTTTTCCTTGAGAGTAGGCCAAGTGCCTTCAGAGCGGAAAACCCAGCCTTCTACCATGTTAAGAATTTCTTCGCAAAGGGGAATGTGCATAGACTTCTCGACAAGTGTGGCCAAAACACTTAGGAAGGGGCGTCTGTTGTCACCCAGGACTTCCATCCGCAGAGCAACGACTTGAATAGCCTTGAGCATGAGGCTTGTGGAAACTTCAAGGTCGTAGCTTGACATCTCTCCAGTGGGCGCGTTGGGATCTTGCGCTCGAGGGGGCTGGCCAGGCTGGTGATTGGCAACGGCAGTGTAGTGCTGAACATGCTCACGCGCAAGCTTGCTCTGCAGAGCCTTCATTAGAACAGGGATGTGTTGGTCGATGACTGTAGGCTTTCGGTTGCCCAGAGACCACAGAATATTGACTCCGGATCCATAGTGGCCAGCAGCCATTGCCTCGCCGGCGATGGTCGAAAGAGACTGTATAATCTCAGAATTCTGAGATTCGGATTCGCCCTCGGCATCAGCGTCTTCCATTGGAACATCCTCTGGTACCGCATCGAGGACTCGCTTGATCGTCGACTTGATATCGCGGTCGTCGTCGTATTTCTTGTCTGCGAGATGCAAGCAATCCTGAAGCTCAGGATTTTCGCTCTTGAGAGCCTTGTCCAAAACCTTCTGAACGTGGGTCATGTTTCGCGCGATCCAGTCGTCCGACTTGAAGTTGAGAATGATGCGAACAACTTGGAGAGTGTTAATGATATTCGTGATAAACTTCTCGTCAAACTTCTCCTTGTCGGCAGGGTCTGCTGAAAGAATGTTCTGCGTCTTCTCGCTGGCCAAAACGACATCGGTGACATTAGGGAAGAGATCAACATCCAAATCTCCCCAGTACTGAGGTTGAAGGAGGTTGTAGAATAGAGACATGGCCTTCTTGCACAGTTCGGTGGAAGCAGGCGGCATAGCCGGGCCGTTCGTGGCAACGGAGTCTCGCGTCCGCGTGGAGGGAAGCTGGTAACGCTCATTGAGTTGGGCGATGAACTCAACGAGGTACTTGACCATTCTCTGCCGACCAATCACTGGAATGACGTATTCCGCCCTCTCAGGAGCCTGCCTAGCGGCTGGAGGCGAGGACATGGGCTGGTCGCTGTCCAGCTTCCGCTTCTTGGACTGTGGTGATTCGGAAATTGAGCGTGTCACGGCGTCGCCTTTGCCCTCAACGCGTCTTTGTTCCCAGAGCCAGATCAACCACATCATGTTGAGAGCGAGCTTCTTCGACTCGTTGGATGGGTTGGGAGGGGCAGCAACCTTTCTCAGAGACTGGATGATGAGCATAGCGTACTTATCCCTAGACTCGTAAAAAAGGTCGGGGTGCTTGACAAGGAAGTGGAAGATGCTCGTCATTTGCTGTACGTTCTGGCCTTCGTCCGCGAGAATCTTTCGTGGCGCCAACGCCCAGCCGGCGTTGCGGTCATTGGGCTGAGTTCCAAGGCGTTTCGGTAAGACCGGTGCAATCAACTCGAGAGCTTGCGTGACAAGGGCTCTACCCTCGTTTTGGTTGGTTCGCAACAGGGATAGGTACACCTGAGTGACGATCTTGACTGGTGTCTCATACAAGGCAATGAAGTACCCTATGACGACATAAGCAGCATGTTTGTTGATAACATCGTCAAGGCGGATGAAAGTCCAGCAACTCTTAATAATATCCTTTCTCGCCTCCTGGAAGATGTGGGAGTGGTACTTCACCAGCATAGCCGACAGCTGGAGAACCTCAAACTTGGTGTGGTCGATGCCAGGCTGTGCGACATCGTCGTAGTCATGCTGGCTTGTGTCCTGATGCGTTTTCCAGATCTTAGCGGTGATCGCATCGATGATGGCCTTGTCCATGAACCGGCCCTTGGTTTGGGGAGGTTGATTCCAGTGTCGCTGGACATCCATGGCAACGATTGGATTCACAATGTTGTGCAGGAGGAAGCATTTCATCTTCTGGGAAACATTCTTGGCGGGATAGGATTCCAGACACTTGAGCACCGTGGCCTTCCAGAACTCCACCGAGTCGCTGCTGATGATGTTTTTGTAAATGTAGGTTATCAGAGGCTGCGAGGTGCGGAAGTCGTCTGTGGTCACAGAGTCCACCAGGCTGAAGAGAGGCTCGAGATCTCGCGGGTTGCGCTCCAGCGACTTGATGAAGATGGACATCAATTGCTCTGATGCTTGGCATGCAGGAAGTCTGAGGTTGGGCGACAGAGTGTGTGCTCGCATTTGCTTCTCTAGTTCCTTGCCAACACCCTTCAGCCAGTTGAGGTGCTCCTTCTTCTCCAACCAAGCGTCTGACCCAGTTGACAGAGTCAATGAGTAGAGGACTTGGATGGCGTTTACAACGGCAACAAACTTTGTGTCCTTGTTCTGTTGGATGGTGCTGTTGCAGAAGTCGATCAGGGCCTGTACGTTGCCAGCCACTGTCTCTCGCAGAGGAGCACTCTCTGGATGTCGGATGACCTGAGAGAGGAATCGTCCATACTTAAGATCCTCAAGTTTGGGTAGAAGATAAGTCCAGACCTCATTAGGATAGCGGTTGATGAACTTGTAAAGAGGCGCGCGGAATGGGCTCTCGTGGGTGCGACGAAGCTTCTCCTCAAGCTCTAGAGACAGATCGATCAGTCTCTGCTTGAACCCTTCTGCTTGTGGGGGCAGGAGGTGGAAGATATTGAAGACTGCTGCGACGATCTTCATCTGCTGGTTCTGCTCAAAGAACGTGAAAGCGAGTGGTTGAAGCACCTCTGGGGCGGCGAGGACCTTAACGTGGTCGAGTAGACGGGCGCCAATCTCCACCTTGAAGTACGTAGTAAGGAGCTTCAAGAGACGACCGAGGTTGTCGAGCCCGTGTGTAGTCAGCTTCTTGGCATCTTGCAGACTGGCCAGCACCGGTCGAAGACCTCCCTGAAGCAGGTCCTTGGGCAACTTTTGATGCGCTTCCAGTGTGTTCTTGAGGGCGCTGTTTGCTGCATCGATCGTAGCCTTGGAGTCCGAATAGAGACACTTGAAAAAGACCGACACAACCTTTGAACGAGTCGGGTGGCTGCCTTGTTTAAGCGGAGCAAATTCCTCGAAACTGGTCGCCGTGCTGAGAATATTGATGCAAGCGACCCGAAGGTTCACAATGTACTCATGTGTTCTGAACTCCCCAGGCTTGTTGGCCAAAGACTCGTCGCTGGCGTCAGCCAGAGCCAGTGACTCCATGAGTAGTCTGTTCAAGTTGTCGTCAAACGTTACCCATTCCTTTCTCAAGGTCATGTGGTATGTCATGGCGTCGATGTAGCCGATCTGGATGGGGAACGGCAAGGCGCGGAGAGGCTTGGAGTAGATGGGTTGGAGGAAACGCTCCTTGTAAGGCTCAATCACCTCCCATACGGCACAGCCGGCTGCCTTGGCGATCAGCTCCAGGGATCGCTTGGCGGTCTCACGAACGTGGCGATTCATGTGCGACAACTCGGTATTGAATTGCATGCAGATCTGGGCGAGACGAGATCTTTGGGGCGCTTGACCTTGAGCCGAGGGTTGCGGGGGCAGGGCATCTTCCTTCTTGATGTTCTTCGTGATCCTGTGAAGCAGCGTCTCCAATGTGGCTTGCGCAGATCTCCTCGTCTTCTCCGGAAGATCCTGGGGCATATCCTTGATGACGTACATGAGCGCTCTGATGAACTCAGTTTGTTTGCTCAAGATCCATTGGTCGCCAAGGTCCAGCTCAGTCAAAAGGAAGTTGATGCCGAGAGAACCGCCCGTCTTGGTGAACCACTCCTCTTCGTAGCAGCCATGGCAGAAGGTAGAACTCAGGTGGCTGAAGAATGCTAGCCGTGCCACGTTTTGATCGGATCCGAAGATTGTGGCGGCGGAGTCGTAAACCTCACGAATCGCGCGCTGCGCAGCCTCCCGCACATCGGGATGGTCTGAAGCCAAAGATTCCACAATGGCGTCAGAGAACACCCGAGTGTCAATGAAGAGCGGGCCCTCTCCGGCCTTCGGATTGAATGGACTCAGGATTCGCTTCATCTCAATAAGAGTGCGTCCAACCTCAATGATGGTGAAGTGTCTGCAGATGTTC
This sequence comes from Colletotrichum siamense, assembly GCF_013390195.1. Taxonomy (NCBI): domain Eukaryota; kingdom Fungi; phylum Ascomycota; class Sordariomycetes; order Glomerellales; family Glomerellaceae; genus Colletotrichum; species Colletotrichum siamense. Next base: position 4,896,375 of record NW_023501016.1, on the reverse strand, counting down.
ATGAGGAAAGCGTTGGCCTCTTCCTTGAACTCTGGCAAGGACTCGGCAAACATGATGGCCTTGAGCAAACGCCGGAGCAAATCATCCTGCTCGTCCTTCTTGGGGATCGATCTGTCCCGGTCAGATGTCTCGAAGGCGGCGAAGTCGAAGTCAATCTTCTTGTGAAGCAAGTCCTGTGCCTGGAGACGCACCAGTCTTGGCAGATCGTCGGGCAGATTCTCGAAGCCGATTCGCATCTTGAGCTGGGACTTGATGAAATGAAATGACTGCTTCTTGTAGTAGGCGTCATATTGGCGAGACTGGCTGCCCTTGCCTTTTGGCTGTTCCATCAACTTCCTAATCGCAAAATCCACACCAGTTTCAGCAGGGAACGCTCTGTCCTTCTTGGAACCAACGAGGCGGATGTCAAAGCTGGTAGGGTCGTCGGCGAAATTCTTGTACGAGAGGGGTTGTGCATCGGTCATGAACTTGCGATTGCGGCCTCCTAGTTTGCCCAAGATGCGCATAGTCGTGTGAGCGTGGAAATGGCTGTAGGGATGCGGCTTAAGATGGTCAAACAGGGCTGTCATCAATTCATCAATGACTGGCGCCATGATCGGGTCGAGATAGTCTGCAGTGAGGTTATCGACACAGAGCTCTAGTGTCCGCAGCCCTTGACCAACGAGATCGGTTCCAGCTCGCAGCGCAACGACAAGTGGTCGCATCAAGAAGCTGAGATGTGGCAACAGGTTACTCAGCCTCGCAGGCACGGTCAAACACAGTTCAACGTAGAGATCCCGTTCGGCAGGCTTTCTTGCTGCCATGAGCAGATTGTTGAGGACGTCCAGGAGCATCTCGAGAAGCGGCAGGATCTGCTTGTAGAGGTGCTCGAACTTCCCACCACCTATGCTTCTGAACAGTGACCTCAACAGGAGGAAGTAGTTCATTGGCTCCTCCGCTTTGGTCGAAAGCTCGATGGACTTGGTGACAATATCCACAACGTGAGGAAGAAGGACTTGCTCGTTCTGGTTGGCAAACAACGTGACGGCCATGAAAGCCAGCTTGAACAGCCTCAAAAGAATCGACGACTTCTTCACGTCCGCTGAACCGACTTGGTCGATCCGTTCCATCAGGAAGCGCAGCAGCATACCGCAAAAGCTAGGTGAAGTAGCTTCGCTGGCGAGGAAGAACTGGGGGATGTGGAGCAGACCGGTGTGTTCAAAGATCATGTCGTACAGATGAGGAATCTCTTGCTGGAAGACCTCGTGGAACGTGGCGGGGTCTATGCAGTGGAAGACGGTTGCAAAGGTCTCAAGAAGTTCCTTTTCTTCCTTGCTACTAGAAACCATGTAAAAGTTGGCCATGTACTCGACCGGTGACATGTACTGAGACTCGGTGGCAGGCTTCTCAATTTCGTAGTAGCGGAAGACATATGCTCCCTCCCTGAACAGCTTCACAATGACATTGACTTCTTCGGCAGTGAAACCGTAGGCGACGTCTTGCCAGTGTGCTGGAGCGTTTGTCAGGTCAACGTTGGTGTTGACGTTGCAGGTCCTCAACTGGTAGAAGGTGTTCTTCAAACCATTCATCAGGTTCTTGAAGAGGAACTTGTTGTCAACAACAGGATCTGCCCCTCGATCCCTGGGGTTTGAAGTCTTGATAGGCATGGCAGTGAAGATATCTGTCTCATCCCAATCCGGAGGGTGGTCCTTTTCTGCAAGGTAGCTGTCCTGGGTTCCGTCGGCGGCTTGCTGGGCGTAGAGTTTCGAGAGCTTCACTGCATTGGGGTATTGTCGATTCATAGCCACGAACTTATCACCGATGGCGTTCAGGATCATGATGAGGTAATGCCGTGCGTCGACCTTGTTGGGCATCTTAGCGATGCACTCCGCCATGTTGAGTAGAAGCTTAGCGCTCATAGTCTGAAAGCTTGTTCCCGGGAAGTTGTCTTGCAGGTTTTTGGTGTATACCTCGACCGTTTTACGAATTTGTTCCGGTGTGAGGCTGTCGCGGACATGATGGATCAGGTCCGCAAGCATGCTGTAGGCCAGTGGCCGCATCGTCTCGTACACTGTCAGGCCATCGCCAATGAGAGTCTTCTCGTCGAGGAGTTCATCAATCTTAGGGAGGAAGATTTTCCTAAAGTTGAAGTTGATGATATGCCTGATAGCAACAAGCAACTCCTTGCGCGCACCTGATTTCTCACGAGGGCAATCCTGGAGAAGCCGTACCACAATCTCGGGGAGGGTCGGGAGGAAGTCGGTAAGCTGCTGCGAGTACTGGCGCAAGAGGTAGGCCAAAAAACTCATAGTCTTAACTTGGGCGGTGATGAACTCTCCAAAGGCGGCTCTGTTCTTAATGAGAGGACTGACTCCTGTGAAGATCTGACCCCTGGCCTTGGCGTCGGCATGAGCCTGCTTCTGAGCGCTTGCCTGAAGGCACAAGAACCCCTTGATGAGCGGAACGAAGGCCTTGACGTTCGTAGCGACGGTCGTGCGATATACTTGGAAGACAGAAACCACTATGATTGGGCATTCTGACAGGACCTTGAAAGATTGCATGCCCTTCAGCAGCATCCGGTTCTGTTGTTGGGGATCCGGACCAAGATCTGTGACAGACGCTACGGGCGAGCCCGGTCGAGGAGATTGGAAATTCGTTTGAGAGCTTCCTGGAGTTGACGGGGCTCCAGAGCTTGATGCCGTGGCGAGAGAGGTGTTGTCCAACTGCTCGCGGACGACCTTCTCCATCTGCTCAAAGAGCTCCTGGATCAGGTTGAGGAACGCCTGGACCTTGCCCTGCAAGACCTTGTGCTGATGGCGCATGACATCAGATATGATCTTAACACACAATGTCGCATTTTCCTCATTGTCCGTCCGGACCAATTGCATCAACAGGTCAACGACTTCTTCGGCGTAAGGTTCGAAGGCCTCGGGGGGTGTCGGCGTCGTCGGCAGTCGGTGGAGGATCTCGAGGATGCAGTTCCGGAGTTTCTTCCATCAAGGTCAGCAGGGTACGTACCACCTTGTGCAACACAGCAGCTTACCTGCTCCGGGGAGCTGCTCTGGAAGATGCATGGTCCTCTGAGGGTATTGATGAAGATAGGGACGAGCTTCTTCAGGAATGGTGCGTAGATGGGACCGTTAATGTAGTGGTCGATACTGTCGCGTAAGGTAGTCGCCGCTTCTACCTTGACTCTTGCATCTATCGACGTCACATGTCAGACATTTCACCATCAGAAGCGATGCGCCTTGCAGCGGGGTCGTGCATCGTGAGATCGCATTGTGGGGGAGAGGGAGGGTGCAAAGGTCGCGGCGGAGCGTACCTGTCTCGGGAGTGCTGAGTCGCTTGACAATATCATCAATGGTGGTGCCAGACATGGCGGCGTCAATGGCCCCTTCGGGACGCGTGATTCGTTCCCATGCGTGGGAAAAAAAGATGTCGTGGATCAGTCGTGTCGCGGCGAGGCTGAGGTAGATGAAGATGCGCGCGCCGGGGCTGGAGGGGTATCTAGTTGGGTTTGTAGATGAAGGAGGAAGAAAAAATCAAAAGTCGCTGTGGAAGAAGAAGACAGTGAATTACTCAGAGTTCGACGTTGCCTGCAGCTGCCTTTTGGGTGCGCCTTGTGGTTGGGAGGCGGACAAAATGGTTCCCAGTCACCAACAGGTCGCGCGGCTTGTCTAATTGGATTTTACGCTCCAGGCTCGACCGAACTTCGAAATTTCCCAAAGCCGTCGCGAAGCTGGGGGCAGCAGCCGCCAAATCATTTGGCGCTAGGCGCTGTAAGAATATTGATCCGGCAGGAGGTATCCACCCGGAGTGCAGCCGGCCCGCGATTGTAGCAGGGGCAAGCTGGGGACGCTCTTATCGCGGCCATCAAGCTCTTATCGCGTCTGCCCGGCGGCTTCTCCAGGTGGAGGCCGGAAATCCGGAGGTGGGCCGGGATCGCACTTCACTCTCCGGCCACCTTCCTTCGGTTCCGGGGTCTTTGACGTTTGTTCGATTGCAAAGCTTGCTGTATGTATGCTATCTTTTCTCATTTCACTGGCGGCTTCTTGTGAGATAGACAAAGGTAAATGCTTGCGTAACTTTCTGCCATCTGCTTGGCTTATTTGTCTCTTGTATCGCTTCAACAAATATCGCGATAAACATTAAAAGACGCTTAAGGCAAGCGCAATCCGTTCCAGAAGCATCTCTGTGGACTTACAATAACACTGGATCTCACAAGTCACATATATATACCTTCTCACAGCGCACCTTCTTCGGAAACATCTCTTGCTCACCACAACGACTCCAACCCAGGATCATCAACCAACCTACCCACATCAACTTCACTTGAGTCACCAACTTGAAATCGAACGTCACAATGAGTGGAGAGCACACTGCATTCTTCTACGGTAAGTCTGGCCCATCTACCTGCTGGTTTATATCCTAACGCTTCTCAACAGGCACCCTGGTCAGTATCGATGACTGAGTCACTCCGAACATCACCGTTGGACTTCACTAACCCTCAAGCAGATGGAGCCCAAGGTCTTCTTCACCGTGACCCAGGGCGACGGCAAGCCTGCCCAAGCCATCAAGGACCTGTACACCTTCACCCCCGCCGTCCTGCACGACTACACCCGCCACCGTGTCAACAAGGCCGACTACCCGGGCATGATCCCCGAGAAGGGCGGCTCCGTCCTGGGCATCTACGCGACTGGCCTCACCGACGTCAACGTCATGAAGCTCGACTTCTTCGAGGGCGGCGAGTACGAGAAGAAGGTCGTCACCGTCAAGGTCCGCGGTGCGGACGGCAAGGAGGAGGACAAGCAGACCACGGCCTACATCTACAAGCGCCCGGAGAACCTCGACCGGCGCGAGTGGTCTTTTGAGGAGTTCCGCAAGGACAAGATGCACGTCTGGACCCGCGAGAGCTACGTCTTTGAAGGTAACGACTAACCTGAGCCCACTTTCTTTTGCCGTTGGCATTGCTTCTTCTTGATGAAACCCTGGAGGCTGGAGAGGAGAAAACGGACTGGCCAATCTTACGCATCTTGGAGACGCCGTCACTAACGCTTTTGACAAAACGAACAGGCTGCGACGACTACGCCGAGTTCGAGAAGGTTTAGGCAGAGAATGTCAAAAGCTATGATGAGAAGGAGAATGTGGTCAAGCAGAGTGCAGCTTCGACATGCTGATTAGACAAGATGAGACTTTTGCTGCACGACCGCTTTTCGTGTCTGGCGGCAAATGGGATTTTCTGATGGGCTCCCCTGGGAATTGGGCGTCAGCTGCAGGTCCGCGACTGGGCCATAGGGCGGTGTGAGGCGAACGACAAGTCAGCACCTCCCTCACCCCATTCATTGGAGAATGGCTGCCGCCGGCTCACCCCACGAAGGATGGGTAATCATGACGCTACAGATAGATGAAACATGAGACGCGAAGTTCAGCGCAAATAGACGACGATGTTTACACTTCATGCCCGATGACTACCGCCAGCCTTGTCGGGCGGGGTCCCGACTTGCGTAGCCCCTGTGATGTGATGCGATGCAAAGTCGTCGTCCCTGCGATTGGAGTCGTCGTCTCCTGACCGAATGCGGGCGGCAATGCGACCGTGGGGAGGGGAATGAGAATCGCGGATTCGTGGGGGGGAATCCATGGCAACGGCAGTGAGTAAGACGTCAAGAGAACCTACCGCGGGCTAACACCCGCTAGCCAAGGCAGACTGCTGCGTGTAAGTGGTTCAAGCTTATGCAAGTTTGTTGGGCGGTCATCCCAAGTGTGAGTCTCGTTGAGGTGAGCGGCTGAAAATCATGCTATGGCGAAGGAGCGAACCACGAGCAACGCCAGGAGTCGCTAGCATCACAGCAAACGCCGGCGCGTCGAGAGGGCGGGCGTGTAAAGTGCCCCTTCGTGAACAATGCCGGCCCACATTCTAGCCACTTGTACCCAAGGAATGCCGGCTGCGTCAGGCTCTTCAACGGGATTCCAGCTCGGCAGGGATGCCAGCCCAGAGGCATCCGATGTGGTCTATCGGTGTTTCTGTAAAACAGAGGAGGGGAAAACCGCGGTACAACCGCGGAAGGCGCCCATCTCGGGGAGCACGAGGTGCGACTCACGAGCCACTGGGTCTCCCGTATTCATACGAGCTTCTGTGGCTCCGGCAGGCAAAAAAAGCGACAACTAGCCACAGGCAGTGTTCAAGAAGTGGCACCTGACAGGGGCAAATGCGGTGGCGTAAGCTGGGAATAATCGGACGTCCTTGTGGCTCAGAGGCGATCTTTCATGCTGTGCCGCTGAAGAAGGTTGTCGCCAGGACCCCCCCGAGATCATAGGTGTGGCTTCCATGACTTTAGAAGAGCGGCTGGACTGCCTCAAGGAGGGAAGCTGGAAATCAGCCAGGGGCGCGGGCCAAGGGTAGAAGCTCATGTCGGGGAATTCATGCGGGCGGGACGGCGCCGTTTCGTAGCTGGTACGGCGTCGGGCTGTGTTCTCTGGCGGTCGATCAGTGTCGCGGGTACGAGACTCGGTTCTACCAGATCGTCTGAAGGTGAAGGAAATGTCTCTCTGCGCCCCCTCGGATCGTCTACCAAAACCGCGCTTGTCGAGCTGGGCTCAAAATGCTCAATGCTCCAAACAGCTGCGTCGTTTGCGTCTGCGTCCTTCAGGGGAGGCAGCAACACGGACCCGGACGGGCCAGAGCAAGCTGCAGAAGAGGGATTTCTTGATCATCTTCGGACGATTAACCCGGACTGGGGCTAGGAGCAGATGAAGATGGGCAGGGAGTACGTAGGACGCCGCGCTGCAGCTGCCCGTGGCCTATGGGCATTAAGGGTGTGATCTTCTCCCTAGTACTAGCATGCGTACTGGCGTTTGCTAGTACAGATGGATCCTCTGATATAAATAGAGGGCTGGAAAAACCCTAATTTTATACGCTTAACTATTCTGGGTATTAGTTTATTACTACTAGTAAGGGGACCCTATTATAAAGCCTTAGTAGTAGAGTTATATAAAAGATAGTAATATACCTCCTCCCTCTAGTATATATACTAGAGTTTTCTGCTATTTAACCCCTTCTTACTATATAAAAACGCTAATACGTAGAGAGGGTTATTTTTAACTTTCTCTATATACTAGAGGCTAATATTAAGAGCAGTTAGACCCCTTAGATAGCAAAATTAACCCCTCTACTATACTTTTTAATAATAATAAAGCTATTAATAAAGCTATTAAAATAGCTATATAAAGTACTTATATTACTTTAACCTAATAAAAGTAATTATTAACTAATTATTAAAGAGTAATTAATAAAAATAACCTTATAGTAGTATATAAGTATACTAGAAGATTACTAGTAAAGTTATCTTACTACTTCTTTAAAATATTCTAAATAAATAAACAGTAGTTTAATATACTTATTTAATAGCTAAGTAAATATACTAGCTTATAAGATTCTTAATATATAAACATAAAGTAAAAATTATTAATTTTCTTATATATTATAAGCTAAAGCTACTCTTAGCATACTACTACCTACATATTTAAAGTTAGCTAAAATATAATATTATAATATATTAACTTCCTACTTACTACCTATATTAAGCTGCATATAATATATATTTAACCTATAATAAAAAGAGAGATCTTATTAGAGATTAAAGGTAACCCTAAAAGAGAGGCTTTTTTAAGCTATATAGGCGCTATTAATAATACTCTAATCCATACTTTTATATTAAAAAAAAAATAGAAGACTTAGCGTTATTAGAAGGGCTATATCAACTAGAATATCTTTATAGTAGTAAGGTTTAATAGCAGCTTCTTATATATACTCACTAGTATTAAGAGGTTAATCTATAACTTAAAGCTAATAATATTTATATATAATTAAAGGTTTACTATACTAAAAAAGAGATATTTCCTTACTAATATTAGATTTAGAAGTAGAAATAGCCTTAATATTCTATACTATAAAACTTATTACTATCTATAAGATTAAAAGGATATAAACTTACTACTAATTACTACTTAAAAGCTATATAATCTAAAGTATAGCTAACTTTAAGTAATTATAAAGTAAACTTTTAGTTACCTTAAGAAGAAGTTCTATATTATTTAAAATTTAGCACTAAAATACAGCTTAAAGTAATAAATAGCTATAATATATATAATAATAGCACTCTATAACTTTCTAATAATCTACCTATTAGAGAAGTTAAAACTAATAGAAAGAGAAAGTTAAAATAATATTAATATTAATATATTATAATAATAAGTAAATAATCACTATATAAGTAAGTTAATAGTAGAAATTTATAATTTTATAGCAGTAGAGATATAATTAAAATAGCTATAGCAAAAAAAGAAGTAGTAAGCAAAATAGCAGGTTAGGTAATAAGTAAGTTAATATTAATATTAAAAATAGGTTAATATAATTATATATAATAAAAACACTCTTTTTTTTAATACTAATACTATATAATATATATATAAAAATAATATTAAAAAAAACACCTCTTTCTACTTCTCTAATATCTAATTAATATATAATCTTTTAAGCTTATTATTACTTTCTATTTTATTCTATAATATTATTAGTAATATTATAAAGTTTTATAGCTTTAATAATAGCTCCCTTATAACTACTATATATTATACTACTATTAACTTACTATAAAAATTTACTTTAAAGTTAGCAAAAGCTATATTAATTACTAGCTTACCCTCTACTATCTCCTCTAACTTTATCTACTTTCTCTCTCTTATTAATTAAATACTTTAACCTATATAAACCTAGCTCTTAGTATTTATAATAATCTTACTATATTTTTATAATCTTAATATATTAAATAAATATAGTAGTATTTAAGATATTAAATATTAAAATAAAAGTATATAAAATAGCATACTTAATATAAAGTAGTTACTTTATAGTATTAATAAGGTAAATAGGCTAAATATATTATTAATAATATTATACTCCTCCTCACCTAAGTTATTAACTTCCTCCTTATAACTACTCTCACTACTCTTAATAATATTATCCTCTATATTAAAATCCCTTACTTATATAATCTCTATTATAGTATATATATTATTATTAGTTCCTAAGCCTCTATTCTATATCTCTAAGTATAGCTAAAGCTAACCTAACCTAATATTCTAAATCTATACTAACTTAGAGTTATTAGCTAAAAAAAACCTCTTTTTATTATTATTATAATATACTACACTAATAGCCTTATTAAAAGTATTACCTAACCTTAATACTACTTACGCCTATAAAGAGAACCTCTTTTTTTTAGTATAAAACTTATTATATACTTAATCTAATATTATAATATAGTTAAAGATATTATTATTAATAAGGTTCCTTATAATCTCTATCTATACTAGTTTTAAGGCTTAAAGTTTATTAATATTTAGCTTCTTATCTTAATATATATATAAAAGTTCCTATATAAATACTACTATTTAATAAATTAACTAGTATATCTATAAGCTTTTACTTTTTAATCTCTTAAACTTAGTTATAAGCAGAAAGTTATTATTATTAGCAATAGATATTCTCTTCCTCTTCCTTAATTTTAGTTTAAGTAGCTTAATAAATACTAGCTTAATCTCTTAGATTTCTTCTTTATTAAATTTAGAACTCTTATTAATAATAAGTATTATAACTATAATATTATCTTAAACTTTTAAACCCTTATTAACCTACTAGTTATTAATAGAAATACTTAAGGTTATTATAAGAGGGTTTAACTTAAGGCTTTTTTATTATATAGAGAAAGCTATAATATAGGTAAAGTTTATAGTAATTTAGTAAAGTATAATAGTAGCCCTATTTAAGGACCCTAGCTATAAAAGTAGTAAGTATATCCCTCGCTAGATTAGGTTAAGATACTAACTTAGTAGTAAAAAGGGTACTTCTATTATTAATCCAAAATTGTATAAGGCTGTTAGTTATCATCAGAGGTCACTTTTGCCCTGAAATCTCTAGTATGCGTGCTGGTACTGGGGAGAAGATCACACCCCAAGTCCTTCTCGTCTCTTTTTCCTCCCTGGGCGGCTCTCGTGAAGCCCTGCGAATCCACTCGGCCGTGGAGTCCGGGCCACCTCCATCCGGGCATTGGACAGTGGGAACGGGGTGGCGATCAGCAACGTGACAGTGGACAACAGCCGGCAGTGGCCTCCCATTGCGGTCGGGCAAAGGCCGGGAGAAGGGCCGCCGGACCAGGGGTTATCGTGACATTTGCTGCGCTCTGGGCTCCCGGGGGTGAGTGATGAACGTGCCAGAGTGACAGCCGGATGACCAGGCTGCGTCGCTGGTCGCAGAAGTAGAAGCAGAAGCAGAAGCAGGCAGCTGAGAACCTAAGGCGATTTGAATTCACCTTAGTCAAGCGGAAGCCTAAGCTTTTCGAGAGCTTTGGCGCATTTGTCGTCGTCCCGTCGCTGTCATTCGACTGACTGATGACTGGCCAACGACAAGGTAACCCGGGAGAAATAGCGTTGACATCTGTGACAGCTGGATGTCCTCAGCTGGACGACGGACACGTTTCCAGCGCTTACCCCAAACGCTTTGGCAGATGAGGGGTGCCGTTGTGACGAGTGCGCGGTGGACAAAGGACAATGACTGGTCCCAGCGGGTTAGGACTGAGTCGCCATGGCCGCGGAATGCAGTGGCATGCCTCAACTTCCCGCGTTCCCGCGATGTGATGTGGTGACTGATGGATGGTATTAGGTAGGGAGTTGTGGCCTGAAGAAACAACAAACGGGAGGAAAAGCTTAGCCTCTTGGAGCAGGAACGACATGATCCTGTCATGTTCACATTAACAGTTGACGACTAATAGTGAGTTGATTCGCTGTCAGTGGTTCGCAGACAGAGAGCTCAATGTCCGAAAGGGGAAGAGGCGAACTTGGGGGGCGTGAAACTGCCTCTGTTTCAGATTCCTCGCTTCTAGGCAGGGGGGTCTCTTCCAGCTCCTCCAGCAGTTCCATATCCCCCCTCGACGAGACCCTTGATGCGCTACAACGTAGCATGAGCACCAGTCATTGTAGGGCTTCGACGACGATTGACGACAGCACAAAATCCGCTCGTTGTGGGCAGCCGGGGATGGAATCAGGGCAGGCAGCCAGCGAGAGGGCTCCCAGTCCCAAAAGTGTGCGCTGGGGGCCAGGCAAGGCCCTGGCAAGCGAAGAGAAAATCCCCGTCGTTAGTACCCCCTGCGCATGCAGCTGAACATCTGGTCTGCTCAACCGAATTCCCCGCTTAAAGGGTGGCCCCTTCGATTCAGCGGGGAACCAGATGGCCCAGGCAGGGGGAGTCAGGTTGCAGTGTCAGGGGACGCTGGCCCCGGTGCCTGTCTATCAGCATGTGAGGGTCTCGGCACTGGGAGAGAAGCAAAGAGTGATAGGCAAACATTGCTTTCGCACCTGCAAACGAGTGGCTGTCGCAATCCGCACGCCGTTGCTTTTCTTCATGTCGTCGGTGGAGGGACCGTTGATCGTTTGAAATCAACCGTCCACCGGTCACCGTGCCGCACAAGTACCGATGCTGGACCGAACTCCGGGATGCACGACTGAGCGGATCCACTATCAGCCCGGTAGTGGACAGGCAAGTACACTGCCACCACGGTTCCCCCGGCAAGTGACTTATGACGTGTTAAGGTGTTTTTTTTGGGCGGTACCTGGGCAGAAGCCACGAGGCACTGCAAGGGCAGCATCAAGAACAGCCGCAATAAACGGCGGGCTGGCTGGCCGCAGCGATGCTCCCTCCCACTTTCCATCTACTCTGTATGCCGCACATACAAACGACAACCCACAAGCTTGATGGCATACTGGACCAGGGCGGGTATACCGAGGTCGATAGTGAGTAGAGTTGGCTATCCGATGGGCACTGACTGAGGATCCTGTAAATTGAGTGCCCGTACGGATACCACTTAATTCTCTACTTCTATTTTCAACGGGGATCACCCATCACTGACTCGGGGGAATCTTGTCGATCAACGTGTCTTTGCATTTTTGATTTGGCTTGGCTTGGCCTTGTCAAGTGACAGCAGACAATGCGCACAATGGAGAAAGAGGGGTTGGTTCTTAGTGATACACTGCGTTCTTGTTGTTGTTCTGGCATGTCTCTGATGTCTCTCGTACCTAATGCCGTCCTTCGCTCGGTGTACGTCGGTGAGCTGAGTTGGCAAGGTGGGTGCCCGTGCCAGCGTTTACCGATCCAGTCTCACCGGCTCGACATGCCCGTTGCATGTCTCGCTTTCGGCTGCATTGTCTGCCTTTCCGCCCATTTTTTGTTTCTTATTCGCCCTTCTTAGTCAAGACATCACAATGGATCAAACGGTGGACTGATGTGATGGCCCAGAAAAAAAATTGTCTTGGACCACCTGGTAGTCGCAAGTGCCGCCCGGCCTGTGGGAAAAGGAATTCCAAGGAGCCTGGAAGCCCGATCAAATGGACGAACCACGCATCGCGAACTGACTGCCCCTTTCTTACGCTCTCTCCGACCCCTGCTCTCAGGATGCTGGCCTTGCCGAAAGCCGTGGGACTTTGGGACTGTCGAAAAAAATACCCCTGCACATCATCGACCCTCTTTCCACCCACCAGTCCGATCCCTGACCATTTTCTTCTCTCTTCAACTCATCCCCCCATGCTCATTGGGCTGGGTGGACGGGAGAGGCTCACAGCGCGACAGCGGCGGCGACACCATCACAGTCCAGTGCCCCAGTTGTTCCCGGTCTTATTCCGCCCCCTTGCCCCCTTTGCATGTTAGTCTACGTAAGGAATGACTACGACTAGCCCCTGCCTTCAGCGGTCGGCCGGGGGTCTCGCGGAGGATGAGAGCCAGAGACAGCAGGACTCACGAGGAGCGTCGTCCGAAAAGACATTTTTGGGCCAATGTGGTGAGGCGATGTTGCGCCGCAGCGTGACGTATCTTTTTGCGAGGGTATGAGAGGGATCTGAGTGGCCGCCACCGCGGCCTTGGGCGAGGGCCGCGATAACTGGCCACCTCCAGTCTCCAAATCCAAGGTTCGATCTGCCCTGATTGGAGGCCGCCTGTGCCAAAATAGGACTTGGTCTGGAATGGGCTGGGCCGCAAATACCGATGAGGCTTTCGCCTTTCGCGCTCTACTGACCTCGCATGGCGTGTTCTGACTTTGGATCCAGTCAGTGCATACGTACGGGTGATCTTGATCTGTCAGTCAGCATCGCATCTGTCTTCTGTCTGCCAGAAAAAAAAGTAAGTCTCCATTCAGCTAGGCGAGGCAAATTCGCGTAATATCCGTGGGTGCCGGTGCGCTTGTATATCGCCTATTCTATTCTATACTCGGACGGTCAGATAGGGTGGTATGCGTATTGCGCACACCAACATGGGGAAATTCTATGCAGTACTTTGTGGTAGGTAGGTAAAAGTAAGGATGAAATGACTGAGCCTTGTCTGGATTTAGCAGGCAACCAGAACGATTCGGGGGGCATCGCTGTCGCTGCTGATCTCACTCTTGGCGGCTATTTGGACGTATGAACTGGTGCATGGTAGATGGATGGTAGATGGATGGATGCAATGGCTGACCGTTTGTTTCTATCTCAGGTGTTGCGACTCACTGCTGCATGCTGTGCTCACTTCGCAGATGGTGCCTTGCAGTAGCCTCCGCCCTTTTGGTGCTTCTCCTGTCTTGAAAGCTGCAGCTCACGCGCTTCCTGCCGCCATTCCCTCTAGTCAGGGCCAAAGGCAGAGTGTAGCAGTGCTCTGGAAGGAAACACATGGTTGCACACATCCTCCATCTTCCCGTGCCCCTTTCCTGATCTGACGCTGCACGATGAGGTACGTACCGGCTGCAAGTGCGTGGCTAGTGTTCCCTACGGATACAGCTTCGAGGTACGTACTGTGTGTAGCGTTAGCGGGGCAAGGAACGTGCTTTTTTGGTGCCTCCGTTAGCGTGGCCCGAGCAGCGAATGGCAGCCAGTCCTCGAGCGGGAGTGGTAGGAGTACGTCCCTTTCCTCGCACCCAGGCTCCCACACCGCACCCTTGGTGGCTGCTTCCTCCTCCCTGGTTCCCTGCCCCCCTGTCGTCTTGTCCCGGACCTCGTCTCCTCCCTGGTAGCGACTAGTCCTTAGTGCTTCTTCTCGGTGTCACTTGTCTCTCTTCCCACATCCTCCCAGCCATTCATCCGCCCCGTCAACGACAGCTCGAAAAACTCCTCTCCAATCCCTCCCTATACCATCAAAACCACTTCATCGTCGGTCCACAGATGCTCCCTCCCTCTCCCCCGCCTTTGGCTGTCCTTGGCTCCTCCTTAAACGAGCCTAACATGCCTAGTCAGGGGCATCCACCGCGAGAAAAACACGCACGATGCGCCTTGCTGCAAGGTCCCCGTCCCTCCAAAGTCCCATCCAGGAACATGGCATGGTCCTAGCAGCCTTTACCTTACACCTTAAGCCGTACCTTACGCAGTACGTGCCGTGGAGCCTGTTCTTACTACGCAGTGTACTGCCTGCCGTATGTACCTCATCCTCGAACACCCACAACCACACACGCACACAACTGCCAGATGCCCCGATCATCCTTACCCACCCCTGCCTGCTCACAAGAATGTTTAGTCCGGTCTTTCGTGCCATGTCGAAACAGGCCGAGGGGCTCCTCTCCCGCCTATCACAGCCTCAAGCCCATGCCTCTCCTTCTTCAACGCCTGGCCCCTGTCCCCCTCGGGCGATCCACCATGCCTCGAATCCCCTTGGACTGCGCTCCACGACTGGGCTTGACTGGTCGACCTGCTCAACGCCTGTCTAAAAGAACGCCATGTCTCTCCCGTCCCAAGTGGACCGATCTAGTCCAGCTCTCCATCCTCCGGTCCGACCTTCAGTCTATCCTTCTCCAATCGTTCTGGGATAACCGCCGTTCTTTGCAGCCGTGCTAAGTTGCTTTTTGCCTCTCGTTTCCACTTTCATCTCTAGTCCTTCTCTAAGCTCGGCATACTCTGCCCGTGGGCCTGCTCACTCACTACTTTCTACATCCCCATCGTATCTTTTCAGCTCGCCCTTCTTGTATTATAAGACCCGGACCTCGTCCTACCTCGAAACACCCTTTTTTTGTTCCCCATCCTCTTGGACAAACACATCTTCTCGCATTCCTTCTGTGGGCTTTGGAAAGGCTTGTCGTTTCGACATCTTACCTTCTCTCTTCTATCATTCAACAAGGCTAGTCCTTAGTACTTTTCAACTTTCTATCAGCCAACCCAACTCGCCTGGTGCATTACCATCCTTCACGGAACCCAAAGACAACGATACGAAACTTCGAGACCCATCGACCTTTCCGATTCTCAACTTTCACTCCAAACTTTTCAAACAATCCGCAACGTCCAAGCTTCCAGCAGACAAAGCGAGAAGATACTGTAAGTATACGGAATTCTGCAGCATCACAGCATCAAAGGGACGGCACGGGACCTGGGCCACTTGGCTTGCTTCTCTGCCTTTGTTAGACAAAGCGGCCCGTCACTGTGCGACTCACAATGTCATTGTTCGGGAGCATCGTCACACTGAGCTTGTTGCGGTTGTGACCAGTCACTTCGAGTCGGGCCTGCTGAGGAACAAATGCGCTGTCATCGAGAACATGCTGGATCGATGAGACGAGTTCGAGTCTAAGCTAACTTGTCTTATAAAGTGTCAAGAGAACCAACGACTTTGATCGACCACCAAACAACTTACAGTCACAACGACAACCCACACTGAGACCCTACCGTCTGGAACGTTTAGATTCTCATCACTTAACAACAACACTCACCATGTACGCTCAAGCTATCGTCGCTTTCGGCCTGGCCACCCTTGCCAGCGCCCACATGAAGATGAGCTCCCCTGCGCCCTACGGAGCTTCCAGCCTCAACAACAGCCCTCTCGATGCCAGCGGTTCCGACTTCCCCTGCAAGCAGCGTACCGGTGTCTATGATGCTGAGGGTGCTTCCAACGTCTACGCCCAGGGTGCCGGTGGTCAGCTCGCTTTCATCGGCTCTGCCGTCCACGGCGGTGGCTCTTGCCAGGTCTCCATCACCTACGACGCTAAGCCCGACAAGAACTCCGTCTGGAAGGTTATCAAGTCCATTGAGGGAGGCTGCCCTGCCAAGAACGCCGATGGCAACCTTGGTGACAACGCCAACCAGGAGAACCAGGACAAGTACGACTTTACGATCCCCGAGGACATGCCTGCCGGCAACGGTACCATTGCGTGGACTTGGTTCAACAAGATTGGCAACCGTGAGATGTACATGAACTGCGGCCCTGTCACCATCACTGGTTCTGCTGGCTCTCAGAGCGCCTACGAGGCTCTGCCTGACATGTTCGTCGCCAACATCAACGAATGCAAGATTCAGGACAGCACCAACGTCGCCTTCCCCAACCCCGGAAAGGCCGTTGACACCTTCGCCAGCGCCTTGGTCACTGCTACCTGCGGCGGCGCTGCTGGTACTGGTGGCAGCGGTGGCTCCCAACCCACCAGCACTGCTGGAGCCGGCAACGGAGGTGGTGCTCAGCCCACTACTGCTCCCACCTCTGCTCCCGCTGTTTCCCAGCCCGCCGCTTCTTCCAAGCCCGCTGCTTCCTCCAAGCCTTCCGCCTCCATTCCCGGCGGCGTCTTCATCACCGTTCCCAACGGCTCCGGCTCTACCCCCACTGCCTCTGCCACTGCCTCCGTTTCCAAGGCTCCCGCTGCCACCGCTGCGCCCAGCGCCGCTCCTTCTTCTGGCACCGGCTCCGGCTCTGGCTCTGGCAACGGTACTGAGACCGGTGCTGGCGCGCAGACTGTCGGTGCCGCTTGCACTGACGAGGGAGCCTGGAACTGCATTGGCGGCACTTCTTACCAGCGCTGCGCCAGCGGTGCCTGGTCTGCCGTTCAGCAGTTGGCTTCGGGCACCTCTTGCACTGCTGGTATGGGCTCTTCTATCAACATGGTTGTGACCCGAAACGGTCGCAAGCGTGCCCTCCGCTTCCGTTCTCACGCCTAAGCTGGTCGATGGCGAACACTCCTTTTTATGAACGGTTTAGCATTTACGGGATATGATACCTCGGGGCACATTGGATACCTATCTTCATGATCATACATACAGGTTACGGCACAAAGATTCGCGGCGTTTGATTTCTTCTGAACATTTACAATTTCTGTATATACCTTGTACAATTTCCTTTTTCTTTCATTGGCATGGTCACAAAAGGCTAGATGTCTGCATTAGCTATCATGGAAAAGTAGCATGAGATCATTCGTAGCAAATACACTTACTACATCAACTTCATCGTTCCACTTGTATCTAACACATGTGACCTCAAACAGAGCCGTCGCAAGACTTCAAACGGTCGAGAAAGGCGTGCAAAGCTCACTCATCCTGCACACCAAGTTCAAAGCTCCTTGAAGTCAAAGCGTTTCGTTCTGGCCATTAACAGCTCAGAGTCCGATAAACTGATGTGGCCACTCCGACAAACCTCAGTTCAGGCAGACAGGGCCGACCTTGAAGCTAACGGGGGACCTCGTGGGGTTTGGAATATTGCAAGGAGCTTGACATAACTTAAACCTTGTGGGCACAACAAGCAGCGGACCGACGTTGAGAGGGTGTGAAATGAATTGTGAGCCGCTCCTTGTCGAGCTGAAAGGCTGACACATGGAACTTCAGACGAATCGATGCGCATGGACAAGATCGACGCGACAGCGGAAACATGTACAAGTAGAAATGCACTAGACAAAGTGTATTCATGTTTTGTTCTGTGTTTCTATCGAGTCCAATGACTCGGGCGAACAGCACGTTGCATGCTATATGCCGGTGACAGTTCGAACCGAGACGCTCCCAATATCATCCACCATCTGCGGCTGAATCCCATACAGTAGCCAAACCTCCAAAATTCGTCTCCAATATCCCAAAGCTCAAAAGGTTGAATTATCGTGATTTCGTAAATTCATCAATCATCGTTGCACTCGTCGGGTTTTCGTCGGTGTCGGTGTCGCGGTCGCGGTCGCTGTCGGTCTCGTTCGTCTCGCCCACTCCTTCACAACCAAGTGTCACCCCGTTTTCCTTTCCTACGCCCCAGCACCCGTCTCATCAATCCCGTCCTCGGTTCCGTGTCGCCTTTCCTCAGCGCAGATAGTTTCACCGGCACAACGTACGGATCCATCTCTATGCCCACATGAGCTCGGCCGTCGTCGCCGACATATCGTCCGAAGCTGAAAGTCGCGTCGCTTAGACTGGCCGGGCCTTCATACTCGCGCACCACGCGGCTCGGAGCCACGTAAGCGAGGGTTGATCCGATGGTCGTGGGCACTCGCGGTAAGAAGTGCTTGATGTTGCATCCGTACAGGGCGATCGCAACGATGATGTTGAGGCCCAGGACGAAGAGGCTGATGGCGAAGGCGGTCCTGTCCATGAAGATTCTAACTTCTGTCCTGCGACATTTGCCGGGCATCGTTACGGGCTCGGTATAGTTGTTGAACCACTGAGTGTTGAGACCAAGCATCAAGGCGTAGAGCTGGCGGTAAATCCGTTCGATCGGGGGAATCAGGGCCGTCGTGTTCGGGGTCGAAAGCGGGTCGAGGACGTCGGGACCGTCGGGTTGGATTTTGATAAGATAGTTCATCCAATCATACGTGAAGCTGTCGTTGTGCCAATCGGTGCTTGAATAATTAATGATTCTGTTCAGATACGTCGATATGGTGTCGGTGTTATTCGTCGTCAACGGATCGTCAAGAGTAGACGACGACTCGGATATTTGGACAGCTTTCAGAATATATCCTTCGGTATCGACCGTGACGTTGAACATGCTGGTGGTGAAGATTGGCTCACAGATGACGGACCATGTTTCCATTTCCGTCCTGTTCGACAACTTAATGTTCGGGCTTCGTGACCAGCCAAGGATGAGTGGCACATCACAAGGTGCGTTTCCAAACTCACCCGAGAACTTGGCGATTACTTCGGCAGTAGAAGGCCCCAATGGATCAGTGGGATGTCCTTTTCCGGTACGATTCAGGTCCCGGAATTCGAAAGATGTAGGGCAACCAGAAACGGGCTGACCGTTGCGCATGTAAGTGTGATTCACAACAGGGCCCGAACCTGTGCTCTTTAACGTGTCGAGCTTAGAGCAAGAAGGCCGAACTCCAAACCCCCTCGTTTGAGCTGTGAACTCTTTGCTTCCGCCTTGTTCTTTTGAAGCCATCGAGAAAGGCTGGAAATAGTAGTCGTTGCCAATCCAAGGCGGCAGTGGTGTTCCCTGGGAAACATTGTTCATGGTTACATACATCGGCGTTTCGTACCGAATCGGGCCTCCGGAGAAAGTGAACTGGGCGTCGTATCCCCAGACAGTGTCATTGTTGAACGTCGGCTTCAACGTTTGCTGGAACTCGCAGGCATTGTCGACGACGATGGATCGCTCATTGAAGAGACCACCGAGGCCAACGGCCAGTAGATTCGACAGAAGGGCCAGCATGCAGATCGCCACCAGAACGAGGTGGCCAGATCTTGCAGCGCGCCAAAGTACGAATTGAGGCGGAACAGACGTATACCTGGCGTTTATTGACCCCTTCGCGGGCCGTTGACCAGACCACAGATCCTTGAACGGTTGTAGGATGCAGAGCAATCGGTTGACCAGCACCCAGAAAGGCTCCAGCAAGGTCGCGAACACGGTCGGGATATAGTTCTCGAGGATCTGGAGAACTTCGAAGTTCGTTGTCGGCCGGATGAGACCTGCGCGCTTATCAGCAACATTCGAAGACGATATCTCCTGCAACCATTACCTCCAATGCGCTGCTCCTCCATTTTGAGGTACACAATTGCAACGACTGCTCCGACCATGGCCAAAGTCACAACCGATCCAATCTCTCTCCGCAGTGCTAAAGGTTTGAATGGCGAGTAATGTCCCATAGAGAACGCGGGATCGGGGGGCGGTAGGCTGATGCGCTGGCTTTCCACGAAGTCGGTCCGGGCATCGACGACTTTGATGACGGTTTGTCTGGACGGGGTCTGGCACCCGCATAGCAAGTAAAATCTCATATCCTCGAACGATTCTTGAAGCTTTTCGTCTGGGAAACACCCCTTGCCGGTGAACTTATCCAACATGACAGAGCTGTTCTGACAAATGCTGATCAATGACCCCATCGACGCCGGATCAATCGCCAACTGACTAGGCGCTCTTTTGCCGTGCCACCACAAGAGCATCGAGAAAGTTCCCACCAAGAACAAGAACCCTTCCACAATGGCTGAATAGAGTCGACTGACGATGATTCCTTGTTGCTCATACTCAACTGTTCCGATAGTGGTTGTCTCGCCTGAGGCGTTTAGCATTCGGCGGAACGCAAGTGAGAAAAGCAGCTTATGCGTTGTGTTGAAAGCGTGGCCCAGGAAAGTCTCGTTCTTGAAATCATGAAGTGTCGTGAGGTTTTGCGAGTTGACCGCCGAGCCTACGGCGAATCCCGTCATAGGGTTAGAGGGGCCCCATAGACCATATTGTTTGGTCTGATCGTCCTGCTCAAGCAAGTGATTGAATGCATAGTCTCGCGTGACCGTCATCTCAACCGGCGAGACACCGGCGCCGAGAAGATATTCGAACGCAGAAGAGTTGAACTCAGCTGGCTTGAGCTCTTCTCTGGGGCCTGTCGGTACGATGCTGCCCTCGATGGGCTCGTTGGTTGCAGCGGAAACAGTGGCGTTAACTTCCTGTTTGAAATAACTCGCCTCGCAAAAAGATCCCCTGATATCCTGCGATGAAACTGGTCCTTCTTCGTAGTAAGCCCAGGTAGCCAAGAATTTGTGAACTGCGATCTTATAGCAAGGTATCGACAGCCAATAGTCAGCATAATCACTGGCATGGTAGCCATAGTATTGAATCTTGTATGGCTTGTCGGCGACAGGGGTGGCACCATACGGAAGCACCTCGGTGGCATTGCAGCCGCGACCATCCACGAAAGACCAGTACGGCACCCCAGGGAACATCTCTGCCGGCCAACATTCGATCTCCGTCCAGTACTTAACTGTAGATCCCGTCCAATTTGTTGAAGCAGCTCGGGTAGTGTCGCTGTCCACATGAAATGGCAGGAGTGTGTAGTCGGCAGTTGTGAAGGCCGGAAGTGGCTGTCTCAACCAAGTAATGGCGTACCCTTCGTTGAGTATAGATTGGTCCATGGAATAAATCTGGTCGGAGCTTGGTACAAGTGCTTGTGAGCTGGAGACAGCAACCTCCTCTCGGACATTGATGGTCCCAGTTCCCAGGATGGCACTCTGAAGCGGAGTGATCAGCCAGAAAATCAGAATCATCACGGTACCGCTGTAGAATGTGGCCCAGTGGCTTTATGCTGTTAGAGACGCCCAGTGAAGCTTCGAGTGTGGTACTCACCGTCTTCTGAATGCTCTCAAGGGAGCGAACGCGACAAATTCGTACGGATAATCAAGGAAAATCGAATGCGTTGCCTTGGCACCCTCGGGTCGTGACATTTCCAGCCACGGTTGTATTCTCTTCACATCAAGGTCGATCCAACTCCATAACAAACTGTATATGACGGCAACTATCGTGGGCAGGAAGAGATAGCTGAACTTGACGTAGTAAGGCATGGCATCGATTGAGGGAGACAACGCAAGACCTCCATAACGCTTGCTCTGTTGCGCGTACACTTCGATAATGACGGCCAAGATGAATGATACGAAAGCAAAGGAGAAAAGTACCGCAGCACTGACGGTCAATGGTTTCCATCCGTGCTTATGTCCTGTGGGAAGCATTCGTGTTAGCCAGCGTTGGAACATGTTCCCTGTTGCCGTAGGTGCCAGACCTTTGTCAAGGCTACATTGCTTATCTTTCGACCTGAGCCAAGGAATCGAGTCTCTTAAACTCTTCTTCTCTTCGTGAGACCCATCTTGACTCCCGAAGAATTGAGTCTCACGGACTTCGGGAGACTTGACGCCCATTGGCTCGAAGCAGACAAACGCTGGGTATCGAAATTCAAACGCTCCGAAGAGAGAATGAGAACCAAGGGCTCGATAGTGGCTGAAAGTCCTATGAAACTTCTCACTTGTGTAGAGAACCGTGGGAGCCAGCCACGACTGACATAGGAAAAGAGACAAAAGGAGACGAGAGGGGATGAATGGACCAAAGTGAGGGAGAGCCTGGACTTGGGAGATTGGCCTCCTTAAGGAGGGCGTAGGCGAACCCGGATACTTGGGACGTCGAAACGAACCAGGAGGTTGAACCTGGTTCCAACAGCATATTTCAGAGGTCCAACAACGACCTTCAGCGCGGCTACCTGTGAGTTCGCATGATTTCTCCTCTCGACTAAGCCATTTCCGTAGCCGAATAGCACCTCGCGCCAACATAAGGTTACTTGATCTAGGGTTCCTGCATTGGTCCAGCATTGACGTGGGGCCGCTGGTAGGGGCGTCGAGGAATGAGAGGTGTTGGCTAAGCGCCCGCAGACGATGATCGAGGGGGCGGCCCGGGTGGGGACCGGACCAACAACAACTGCGCCGTCTGCAGAATGCATCGCCACGATCTTCTTCAGCAATTCAGTTGTCAATCTCAGACACGAACATGCGATCTTCAATTCAGCTTCCTGGCTTGGCTCATTGGACGTCGCATTGCATTGTGACAATTTGGGGGCAGATGTGAGTGAGAAGAAGTTGATTCAATGGGAGAGCTTCGTCAACAGAAGATGCTGGGGCCGTTAGGATTAGCCGCCGGGAGCAGAGCCCTCATTGGATCATTCTCTAAGATGTGGATAATCGGCGGGTCTTCTCGAGGCTCCACTACACCTTAATTTAGACTCAGAACCACTTCACAATTCTCGATCTTCCTTTCAATATTCATTCATAATTCATTGTCTTCAGCAGTCGTATGGGAGACATCTCGACACTCATTCATTGCATAACTCATCGGACGGAATGTTGCAAGCTCCACGAAGAATTATGAATCAAGGCAGAGCCTGCTGCGCCAGAACGATACTACGCATGCGCCGCAGGAGTGCAGAAGAGCGTATCAAACCAGTGGCGGTCCCAGGCCAACACCATGGGTGGTTCTGTCGAATCATGAGGTAGAGCATGAGTCTGGAAACCCCGGGTTCTCTGTTCCCATGCCAGGATAAAGAAATGCAAGTTTCGACAACCGCGGCATGGCCGTTGACAGAAAAGCCGCGGGTACAATACGGTTTTGTCGCCACACAATTATACAACTTTCTCGTCAATTCTGTGAAGTGTATGAGAAATGTCGTTCGAGGGCCGCCGAGCCCAAGTGCACTTACGTCTCTCATTCAACTCACTTCAGATTCATTTGTCATACCATTTTCCCCTGTACTGAAGAGCAGTTGCTCAAACACTCGAATGTAAGGACCCAGCGCTTTGCTGGATTTCTGGTCTCTCATATTCGTAGATCTCTGGGTCAAGCTGTCCTAAGCCAAGGCTTTGGACTGATTTTCACCCAGCCTATACTCCAAATATCCTTTTTCATGACCATCTCCAGTGAGCAAGTCGCTACATACTTTCGATTCTCAGGTCTGGGTAAGCCTTTCTTCCCACAAACGGCACTGAGCGGAATGTTTACCTCCTGCTCTTTCATTCAAGCTCTTCCGCATGCTTCTTACATGGAAACCATGCAAAGGTCTGGCAGACACTCATCCGGCGATGTGGATAACCAAGGATTCCTTGTAAGGGGATCTTGTTGGTGATCTCATGGCTCAAAATCAATACGATGTCATGGGTGAATTGAATTGGCCCTCACCGGTCCAGGCGCTGCTCTACACCGAATTCAGCTCGATCAAGCACGATTCGCCCCTTAGCCGTCTACCTTCTTGTAATGCTGCGTGAAATCATATCTCACAGCCAAGCTCCCCAGCATCAACTCCCGCATGTGGTTCTCATCTTTCGCAGCTCGCTGACACATTTGCATGAACCCATCTCTCTCTACCCTAGTACCGGGGTCCTTATCGGACACCCTTCTGAAGTTCTCCTGCGAAATCGGATCAATGATCGTCTTCCACTTCTCAATCCTCTTCTCGCTGTATAAATCCAGAATGCTTTCATCCGCTACCCCATCCCAGATGCCCGCAAGACAGTCGTACAACCCGCCAACATCCACAAATCCGCCGGTGATTCCGAGCCCGCCCCAGGGGTTGCACAGATGCGCGGCGTCGGCAGCCAGCATGAATCTGCCCACCCGGAACTTCGGCGCGCACCGCTGGTGCATGCGGTAAGGGGCGAAGTTGACGACCTTGTACTCTCCCGGGTCAGGGCGTCCAGGCAGCATGACCTTGAACTTCTTCTCCTGGCGTGCTCTGAGCTCTTCGTGCGAGAGGTTGGACTCCTCGCCGTACGTCACGCGGTACATCCCGTCATTCGTGATCTTCGCCGCCATGAAGAAGTGTTCCGGGTGGATGATGAAGTTGGCATCGTCCCAGCCGAACTTCTTCTCGAAGGGGTAGTACGTGTTCGTCGCTACGATCTGAGCATCCCACGTCCAGCCGGGGTACTCCTCCCCAAAAAGCCCCTTTCGAACTGCGCTATTGGCTCCGTCGCACCCGACGATGTAGTCTGCTTCGATTTTCTTCTTCCCCTGTGGTGTTTCAACATCCACCCAGGCTCGTTCGTCATCTTGGCCCAAGCCGACCACACGATGCTCCCAGCTGATGGTTCCGTTGTGTTTCCCCAAGAACTCGTCCAGCATCAACTGGTCCAGATCCTGAAGAACAAGACACGCTGTGCGGAGGTCGTCGCCGTTTATGTCGGAAAGAACGCCCGCATCGAAGCCGGCGATGACACTGTGGTCCTCGAGACGCCGCCAGACGAACGTGCTCACCGTCGGCCCCCGACGTCGGACCTCGTCCAAGATGCCCGCGCGCTTTAAGTCCGGGATGGCGGCTGGGCCGTAGTGGGCGGCTCGTGGTTGCTGGTCGAGATGATCATGAGCTTCGAGGATCTGAACGGGGATTCCCTTCTTTGAAAGTAGCAGCGCCAGGAGCAAGCCCGAAGGCCCGGCCCCCACGATCACGACCTGAATAGCTTTAGAGAATTACTGGAGCAGAAGCTAACGGGGGCATACCTTTTGAAATGGACGACTCATCTCAACTAGCGGAAGGCGTCTCGTTGAGGATCTAGTTGATGTAGGTTTAAACTAACACGCATGATGGGGCGAACCTGTCAGAAAGATAAGTCTTCAAAGAGAAGACAACATGAGGAACAGCAACTCGACCCCGCAATGGAGGGCGAATTGCCGGGGAGAGCATGCCGGCCATGATCCGTTGATGCAACGGTACTTGTTTGCTCCCACGACAAGCCGGGGGACTGTTCCGTCCCAAGTGTTGTCTCCATTTTACTCCAGCCCTCTCCGGCAAACCTCGACCCCGCAGACGTCACCACACGACCGGCCGAACCGCCAACACACATCCCCGCGCTAGCCCCTCACCAGTCGCGGGGTTCGGGGTCACGGCAGATGCAATTAGATTGAGCGAAAGATCGGATGGCTGCCGGCGCCCGTTAGACTTCTTCTCTCCCGTTATGTCGCACATCACAAGCGGGAGATTCGAAAGAGTCCGGAATCTGTCGCGAGACGCCGAGATACACTTGCATGAAATGCATGTCGTCATGTATCACACGCTTCCGCCCGCAAAGCTATACACCTCAGAGCAGATTGCCGTCTTAATAATTGATGACAGTGGTCGGACATTGGACCTCGGTTTGGAAGGTAGGTTGGTTTACATGCAGTTGGTGCGACCCATGTCGATGAAGTGGACGGAGATATTGTTGGTTCGAATCACGGCCGATGTGTGACGAGGTAATTCATGTGCGGAGAACTGATCCGTTGAGGTAGGTCGCACTCCTGCTGCAGTGCCGCGGCCGGCGAGAAGGCCGGGTGCCCGCATTATCTGTCAACCACGGGATTTAGTGGACTGACAAACGTGGTGGCACTCCACGAATTGAATGCCAAAAACGCAGCATTCGGAAGGGTCGCTGCAGGAAACCAGGCATATTTCCCCGAAGCTACCCCGGGCAGCGACCACCGGACGGCCTTCCGGCCCCGAATGGCCCCACTCCGGCACTTTGGCGCTAACAAATTGGAAGAGAAGAATACATGATATTCTCAACTTTGACAACGCCACGACGGCGTTGATCGGATTCTTGGAAGACAACCGCCGACACAGACTTCCGCGTTTCACGAAATTACGCCAGCCTGATTTCTCTCGTGAGCGGGAGGGTCGAGGGAATGACCGCCTTGGACCAAAGTAAACGCCATGCAGCTTTCACTCCACGTCTCCACTCCGACCCCACAACCGGCGCTCTCGCTTCACGATGCCCTCACCCGTCACCCCACACACACACACCAGACGTTCACATATCCCTTCCGCTCGAGATGAGTCATCAAATAACATGGTTTCGTGGTGTAGTTGGTTATCACG
This sequence comes from Colletotrichum siamense, assembly GCF_013390195.1. Classification (NCBI taxonomy): domain Eukaryota; kingdom Fungi; phylum Ascomycota; class Sordariomycetes; order Glomerellales; family Glomerellaceae; genus Colletotrichum; species Colletotrichum siamense. The sequence continues at coordinate 4,870,021 of NW_023501016.1, read as the reverse complement.
TCAGTCTAACAGTTCGAGGTTCGAATCTCGCCTGGTTCACTGAAGGTCTCCGGTTCAAGTCCGGGCGAAATCATCCCACTGGGCGAATGGTTTAGTGGTATAATACTCGCTTAGCATGTGAGTGGTCCAGGGTTCGATTCCCTGTTCGTCCAGCTTTTTGCCCTTTGTGATCTTTTTTGTGGTGTTTTAATTGAGGGGACTGGCGGGATAGCTCTAAACCCGCGGAATAGTCCTCGAGCAGTAGGTTGGGGTGTTACAAGATGTTAGAAGCGTCTTAGACGATAGGTATCACTAACATAAGCACATAGGATAACGAGATAGTGATATGATATAGTGCCAGCGCCACGAGACCTGTAGCGGCCTAGAGCCGCGGACGACTGACTGATTGTATTGACAGTGAATATTTATAGTTGATCGCTGCAGATAACAGATTGTGCCACGAATGGCCAAACGTTCAAACGGCAGAAGGAAGTGATTAAATTGCCCCCCTGTGGATGGCGCTGGCGTCCATAGTCCACGCTCAGTGTGATATTTTGTATTTGTGTGCGCCTGGGTGTTGAGGGATGAGTGGTACTGGGATATATTCTAAAGAAAAGCCGGAAAGCTTCGCAAAGTCTTGAACGATCATGGCTCGTGTTGTACGGAGGAAGATGCAATTTATCATGCCATTGAAACTGCGGATACGACCGTAAAGGGATGCAATGCGATCAGCTTAGACCGGACTTTTGATCTCTGACACTGAATTTACCAAGCCTTCAACTGACATGCGTGTCAGCGTATCCGTATCTCGGATCGATAACCTCTCTACATCCGGCTTCATGCCAAGGCGTCGAGCCTCCGACTGATCGATCTATCGGCGTCCTGTCCCGACAGATGTCTCCGAGGCATCGCACACCAAGCCGTCGCTTACATGCCGCCCCTAACCACCAGCATCTCCGGGACCAGAATAAAGCCGGCCGTCAAAGAATGACGAACCATGGATTGGGGCGTCGGCTGCGTCCTCAAAACCCGCCCATATCCCCTGGCCCGGAACATTCACTACCCAGCCGACCCGAGCCCCACGACAGATGACGGGACACGTTCTGACAAAAGACTTCGGGCACGCCAAGTCAGCATTAATCACCCGGCCAAAGAGCCTCCCGAAACCACAACGCCCCAGAAGCATGGACCCAGCAAAGGCACCCCCCGACCTGCTCGACCACCGAATTTGCACCGAGCTCAGAACTCGGAGAGCCGCGCTGCTGCTACCCTCCCATCCCTTTCACCCCAGACCCAGAACCCCCACGTTCTCTATCTTTACTTCTCGACTCTATCTTTACGTCGTGTTTGATCGCCATGGACGCCAAGTCGTCACAGCTGTCAAGGAACTTACAATCTCACCGCACCAAAATAACATCGCACCAGCTTGCTAGAAGAAGATTTTCGTGTGCAACAGTAAAGATAGCTATTTTTTTTTCCAATTTGAGCAGGCTTCTCAAGTCGTGTTTTGCTCCCCCGGTACTCAAACTCTTCCTCCCTTCTCTCAATTGCTTGTCAGGGTGAGGATAGTAGCTATATGTGAGGAACATGGTGACTTTTCAAAATCGTGCTTTATTTCAGCGGGTCAAGAGAAGCAAGAAGAAATGGTTGTGTTTCTCTGTCTTTGGTGGTATCATACTCCTCGCTTTCCAGCACGATTTTTCAGGCCCCAACCCACTCATTTCCTCCCCATCGATTCGCATGCTCTCAGGCATGATGCAGACTAAGAAAAGGTGACAAGAAACGTTTGATGAGAGAAGAGAAGTAAGAAAATGGGTTACCAGTTAAACAATACATAAAAAAGTCTTCGACTCGACTCCTGAAACCCCGTCGGGAATATATATAATATGACATCATATATACAGGCTATCTATCTAGCCAGAGAAGTGAAAAAAATGTTTTTGTCGGTCGGATAGGGGAGGAGTTTGAGAGAGTGAAGAGTCAGAAAGAAAAAGAAATGGAGGTCGACATTGATCGAAAACTGGCTGCTTCTGCTTGACTAACCCCAAATTTCGTGTCGTAAAGCGAACGTATCATGCGCTCTTTCCTCCCCTTTCTTTGCTTTTTTCTTCGTGACCTTCGGGATTAATCAACACGCACCCGTCACGTCCTTTTCGAGCCCACCTACTGGGCCACAAGACCAGACCCCAACTTACGGAACGCGCTTACGAGATGGTAAGCACCATAGGACCAGCCACGGTGATGTCATCGCTGAGCACGCCGCTCATCGGGGACTGGTTCGTGAGGGAGACGTAGGTGATGCCGCTGAGACCCTGAGGAACGACGCAACCTTGCTGAGGAGTGAAGGGGCTGAAGGTGGTGCCACCGGGCTGAAGGCCACCAGTGGTGAAGGCGCAAGCCTTGGCCTGGGTGGCGCTGTCGGCCTGGAGCATGATGGGGGCGCCGATGGCAACCGCGCTGGGCTGAGCAGGGGCGGTCATCGTCAACTTGGGGAAGGGCTGGAGAGCCAAGTTGGAACCCTGAGGGCAGGAGGTGATGAAGGGCGCGGCCAGGGAGAAGACAGCACGAACGCCAAGGGGAGCATCGAAGGCCTGGGGGATGGCGATCTGCTTGGAGGCGGCGCGGATGAAGGTCTGGTGGCGAGCCTCGATGGTGAGGATAGAGCCGGCGGTACCGAGGATAGCCTTGTCCTTGACGAGGGGAGCGGCTCCCAGGTAGGCAGAGACACCGACGTTCTCGAGGACGGCGGCGGTCTTGACCATGCCGGCGGCATCGGTGAAGCCAAAGTTGTACTGGCAGGGCTGGACGGGCTGAGTGCCGGCCTGGGCAATCGCAGACTGCAGGAGAGAGACGTGCGACAGTTCGGTAGCGCCGACTTGTTGAAGGTCGTTAACCTGCTCCATCGAGAGACCCAGAGCCATGAAGTCCTGTGCGGGGAACTTCTGGAAGCCTTGCTGGTAGAAAGTGCCCTCGAGCCATTCCAAGGTAAGAGCGCTGTGAAACCAGTGTTAGTTGTCATGTCCCATTGTTCCGCGCTTGCATGTCCCGGCATCCACCAAATCTCTACTCACAATTGCAGAATGTCGATATCCGTCAATCCAGCAGCGCCGGCACCGGCCTGTTGTCTCTTGGCCAAGTCGTAGATCTTCATCTGGTCCTTGTTCAACTTGGGGCCGAGGGGCACGGCGGTGGCCACGGCGGCCAGGGCGGCGACGAGGGCGGTCTTCATTGAAGGCATGTTGATTATGTGTGGTGTGGTTCTTGCAGCTTTACTTTTCCTTCCTAAGTTTCCTTTCGGTCGGCCTGTTCTCCGGGGACAGTGATATCGAGCGGTAGTAAAAGTATGTCGATCGGTGCCACCTGGGACGGTCGATTGTTGTTGATGTCAGAGAAGAGAAAGATTACAAGAATAATTAAATGTCGTCCGAGGGAGTGACAGTTCGTAGTAAGAGGTCTCGAAGGGAAAGGAGGGTGTAAGCAAAACCGGTGGACCCAGGAAAGCAGACCAGCGCTTTTGGAGATTGGAAGAAGACACACAGTGAACGGGATGAGGAGGAAAAGAAGAGAGGGGTAGGAGAAGCAAACGAGGGAAACAAAGTAGTTAAAGAAAGTTCACGAGCTCATCGATGGATGGCCACCCCCATCACCCATGGCGTATCTCGCAGGCGGCGCATGGCCCATTCTCGCCATCAGGCACTCGGGAGGGGGTCGGATCGACTTGGGTCCTTGCTGGGGACTGTCTGCGGCTAGCTTTCTTTCCGTCGTCGGTTCACACGGGAGCCCACTATGCGGGTAGCAAGATACGCTCGACCGCGAAGCTTCAGACGTGGGACTGGACAGGGGTACGGTTGACGGGGTACATGGTACCTTGCAGGAAGCAGGAGGCTGCTCCTGGGTGGTGATGAGTTGCCGCTGGGCAACTGAGGCGGGCTTTGGTCTTGGTATCCGTACTGGGCAAGCGTGTAGTGTAGTGTTTGCCTGGGGTATGGGAGTATGTGCGCGTGTAGGGGAAGGGGGGATCTAGCGGACGAGACAGTGAAGCACTGAAGAGGAGAGGCGTGGGAGTGGGAGTGGGAGTGGGAGTGAGAGTAGGAGTGAGAGTGGAAGTGGGAGGCAGACTAGGCCCCTGGCCAATGTCGTCAAGGGGGGTGCATGGTGAGAGATTCAAGGTTGAAAGTTCAGATGGCAGCAAGCCTCTTACTGCCTCCTCCCCCTTCCCTTCCTTCTTCCGAGAGCCAGGCGGGCGACGCCAAGCACGGAATTCGCAGTGAATCCGGACAGTGGGAGGCAGGAGGGGAGGGTCGTAGGTGCGATGGAGTAAGTAAGCAGGCCTTTTGGCTGTGTGTGCCTGTTTCGTTTCCGCTGCGGTTCAAACAAGCTCGACGAATCAGCAGAAGGTCGCTCGGACAAGGCACCAATCAGAAGCACGAAATAGGTGGAAAAGAGAGGGGCAAAGCGAGCAAGATGGAATCAGGGGTGGAAAAAGATGGGATAGCGACAGGGGAGGGCGGTCGCTGAGGACGTTGTTGTGTGAGAAAATGAGAGGCCTCTATTGGGATGAAGCCCGTTTCTACACCTGTCCAAGCATCTGAAAGGTTAGCGCGGGTACAAAGTAAGGGGGGGGGTAGGAGTAAAGTAGGGTTTATTCCAAGGTTAGTTTTACTATTTAATCTATTTAACTTTAAGGTTACTTTTCCTATTTTTATTATAAAATCTAGTAGTAAGTACCTCTATCTTTAATAACCCTAATATACCCTTATTAACTAACACTTTAATAGATCCCCTTAAACCTTTCTTAGTAAAGCTACTTTATTCTCTTAATAGATATTAATAACTTTATTAATAATATACTACCTATTCTTAAAAGTATTACTACTATATATAGTAGTAATAGCCCTCTTTATAGTATATATAATATATTAATTTATACCTTACTATTAGTAGAGCGCTTTTTTTACCTCTAAGTATATTACTAAAGTATATATACTATATTAAGTTTTTATTATTATAATAAACTATTATATAGTAAAAAGCTTTCTTATAATAACTACCTATATATATATATATATTATAAATTAATATAAGCTATAACTATATTATAATTACTAAAAAGATTAGTTTTACTATATATTAAATATAAAAAGCATACTTTCTTAACTTTATACTTTACTACTATATTAGTATAACTTAGTAATATATACTTAATACTTTCTATAATAAGATCTACTACTACCTTAAAGATAAATATTACTAATTAATACTTTAAACTAACCTATAATAGCTAATCCTTAGCTTTAAACTTTATAATAATTATATTATTAATACTATATTAAAAAAAATAAGCTATAGAAAGTTAAAATAGATTTAGAAGATTAAATATATTATTACTAATAAGTATTAATAAGTTCTCTTTAGTTAAAAATACCTTAACTATTAGCTTAACCCTAAAAACTAAAAAGTAGGTCTTATTACTTTTACTAATAAGATATAAGCTATTAATAGCTTTATATAGAAGTAATAAATTATAATCTATAATACTAAAGATCTAAAAACTTAAGTTCTTATTTATTAGAAACTTTATAATTAGATATTCTAAAGATTAATCTATAATATTAAAAAAAACTTAAGTTATTTCTAAGAGAAAAAGTATAATAATATTAACACTAAGAAATATTAATACTATATTTTACTACTAATAAAAGACTTTATATATACTTATTTAAGTATAATTTTTTAATAAGATAATACTCCTATTTATACTATAAAAACTATAAAAGCTTAGCTACTTTAGAATAATATTAAATTCTTAAAATAGCTACTTAGATTACTTAATTTTTTATTTAGTAAGAATATATAAGCTTAAATAAAATATTAAGTTAAGCTTAACTATAATATTAAAAGCTTTAAACTCTTAGAACTATATACTACCCTCTAAGTAATATAAAATATTATTCCTTATAACTTCCTTATTACTTTAGTTTACTTAATAGTTTAAAAGCTTTAAAAATATATTAAAAGAGGTAATAAGATAGTCCCTTACTAAAAAATTAAGATATTAAAAGATTACTTAGTAGAAGTATTAGAAATAAGTAACTTATATAGATATATTCATTTTATAGTAAATATAGCTATTTTAGAAATACTTATTATATCAAGTTAACCCCCTAGTAATCCCATTTATTCTAACCCACAAAGTACTACACTAACCTTTCAGATGCTTGGACAGGTGTACTCGTAGATACGACCCCTGCCGAGCTTGTTTTTGCGCTTCTTTTTTCCCGACGACCTTTATTTTGCAGGCAAGGGTCCATCGTCGCCTGCAGGCTTGCATGCCCCAGAAGTGTCCAGGAGGGACCAGGCCGGGGGAACTTGCAGGAAGGACACCTGGAGAGAGAGGCCTTGGGGGAGTGCTCGCCACTGTTTGGCAATGTAGCCGAACCAACTTTGTTGCATCGTGACCCCCAGCCAAGAGCAAGAGACCAACCCGGGTCACGAACGGGCCGTTGACCGAAACCATTGTGATACGTCTCCCACGTCAGAAACCCCGGTCCGCCCTCGCCCAGGCCCCTCCTGTCATTGGCATCTCTCGACCCGTCTGATTGGCCGATGCTGCTTTAAGAACCCCTGCTTAGGTAGATATGCCCCGTTCTTTCTGAGACCCGCAAAGGTACGTTCCCTCACGCATCTCATCTGCAGGAACGTTCTCTCGGTAACGTCTCTTTCCAGTCCTCAACCGCGCTTCATGGGCAACCTTTCCTCCACCGCGTCCTCTACCGGCCTCTTGTTCCCGTCCATCCCAGACCACCTAGACCAGACAATCACTCACACAACATGTATGTACTCACGGCCTCCGGCTGCCGTTGATGGGCTTAGCGCTGGCGTCCAACCAAACCCCCGGCGCAGGGCGACGCCAAAGTGCCTCCTACCTGGCTGTCTGCGACACGGAAGAGCAGATCTCATTTCCACTGGCGTCGACTATCTTCTGACGTTGCCGAATGCACCAGCTGCAAATTCCGGTTGAGAGCAACGCATCGTGCCCTTCAACTGTCGCCCAGGGTGTCACGTTCCGCCTGTCTAGGGCCCATGATCTGCAGAGCCGGCCGTGGTGAGGCAGCCATCTTGAACATGCTAATCGACCTAATCGACGCCTCGCGATCTTGACAGAAGATGCGATGCACTGGCCCACGACCGCATGGCCATCCAAAGCATGCCATGGGTGGGAGACGCAGGAAACAATCCAGCCTGACTCAAAGGGTCGAATCTTGTCAAAGACGATGTCTGACTCAACGAGATGAGCAGGAAACAATCTGCTCTTTCATTCAAAAAGTGTCACGATTCCAACCCTCGCGCAACAAGACCCCGGAATTAGCCATGTGCAGGCGCCAACGCCCAATGCCAATATCGAAAACTCTTCGCGCGTTTCCCTTGGTTTCGCCGTCCCAATCCCAAGGCCCGCAACACGAAGGGAACGCTTCTGCAACCAAGAACCAAAAGCACTGACCCCGTCGCCACACTTCCCCTGCCCCTTCCCAGGCTTCCCAAGAGGCGGCCCTCAACTTCCTGCTCATTTTACCACCAAAACGACGGCCTGCTAATACACTAGCCACTTAAGCTTATCCAAGCCATGGAACACGTCCAGCCGCACACGAGGGCAGGCCTCGGCGGTCACACCAAGAGAAGGCTTATTGTCCCTCGCATGTGTGTGCGACATCAGGCTGCAAGTTATCGTCGCTGTGGGTGATCACCAAGCATCCAATAGCTTGGCCAAAACTTGCCGTTCTCCTCTCATCTCGTCAACAAACACACTAAATCACGGGAACGAACGCAAAAGGCTTGCCTGCTTCCCCCCTCCACCTTCGGCCCATTTCCAATGACACCGGATGGACACACTAGACCAGTCCAAACCATTCAAACACTCTCTCCCATTTCGGCAATTCAAGGCCTCACAGGGCTTGCACCACCGTTTCAAACCCACCATCGAGGCTTTAAACCATCCCATCGCCCACTGCAAGCCACACACACAAAGCGAGCGATCCGGCTGACTCTTGGAATGGAACAGTGGCCATGATCAACTTAAAGCACGCCTCCATTCCGTCTACCCGTGACCCGAGTCGTGTTGGAAAGGTGCCACGCTTGCCACGCCCGTCAAACCGCCTGCCCCATACCCATCCCGCAGGCCCGCCAAACAAAAAACTTCCGAAAGCCTCTCCTCCTCGCATGCCAACCCCTGCTTCTCGAACGTGTCCCGTGTCTCACAAGGGATGACCCCCGCTTCTTTCAGTCTCGTCACCCCAGCTGCGATGGACGACATCATGACTCCGGAGCCTTTCCTTCACACTAGTTCCACAATCTATGCGCGCGCCTGACACAAACGCAACGGGCATTCCTTTTTCTCTCTTTTCTTCTCAACCTGCCTGTCTTCTCAACGGCTGTCGCTGTCTGCGGCCTGCGGCCGACGGCAGCTTCCACTAGCCTGGGCTATGTCTTCGGGCACTTCAACCGTCCCGTTCGGGCCACTGGAAACAAGTGCCCCCGCAAGACAACTCAAACAAGGCCCTCCCGACCGGTTCGGAAAGAAACGACGAGCCTCAATGTTTTCCGACGCCCCAGGTATCGCAACCGCGTGGTCATCTTCATGCCGTTCCTCACCCGGATAAATGGGATAGAAAGAAAATGGGTGAGCACATTTCGTTTGAACTGTACCAGGACAAGATTCTGCCAGGGAAAGCCATCAGGAAGAAAAAGAACCACCATAGAAAGAGCGCAGAATGTGAGGGTGACGTGCTCCAAACCCACGTAAGATACACTTTCCCTTTTAATGGTGTAAGGGCAAGGTGTGCGATCTCCCGCGCAGCCAATTTACACGCAACGGTGCAAGAGCGAAAAAGAGACGACGATCACACCGGAGCTTACTTGGCACGCTTCTCCTCAAGGGACGACAAGAACTCGTAAAAGAAGACGGTGCATGCAGAGAATAAGTCTAATACGCTACCACCCACGTACCTGGTGATCGCCGCGCAGATCTCACAGAACATCAGGTAATCTGAACTTTGGACTTGTTGCAGATCCTCCTCGCCGTTGCTACCTTACCCTTCACTGCGATTAGGGAGGGACACAGAACAAGGAGCCCCGGGGGGAAAGGTTTATCAGTCTCGTCTAGTATTCGTAGTCCACACGCGCGTCCTGGTATCTTAGATCCCAGGGCTGTCGGGAAGTTCAAGTGGCCATCGTCATCGGCCTGTTAGACGGAGATTTCCCCTTCAATACCGATAGATAGACGGAAGTTCCCCCTTCATAGGAAAGGCCTCCCCTAGTTTCCTTTTCCTCCATCTCCACAATCTTGCTTGCTCCGCAGCCCGGAGCTTGTTCTGTGTTGAATTGGACCTGCCCTTGCCTGCCCCCCGGCCCCCGTCTCTCCGATCCAAAACCCCCCTCCCTGGTCCTCCCTCCTCCATCCCCTTCAGACCGAACCTCGTCCCCCAGTCCGTCTTCCGGCATTATCCATAACGTCAAATTTCTAAACCGGCTTTCTTGTCAACCATCACAACTGAAACTCTGCCGGCCCCCCTTGGCCCACGAGCAACAGTCCAACCCGAGGCCTCTGCGACCCTCTGCAAGGGATGCCTTGTAATCATCCAAAATATGTAAAATCCAGCGTGTGGCTCTCCCGCTTGCCGTGAATCGCTCCATCGTCATCTATCACTGCGTGCCTGATTCTGTCTAGGCGGTCCCTTCCCGCTAGGCACATCATGCTGCGCGTCGTGTACGTGTAATTGGATGTTCCATTTTGCTAACTGATGAGCGCTAATCTCTACTATTTCATCCACCGCCTTTCTCCCTTTCGATTTCTGCTGTTGTGCTAAATGACTCATCCAGGGACGAAGATATACTTCAATTACTCCAGTCCTTAGTGTATCGTCCCATCTCTCACCCAAACTTTTCTACTCCCTTCGCAATGCCTTCGGCATGCCTTTCGCCTCACAGGGTGCACGAACGCCTCTTTGCCCTCTGGGCCATGACCAATTTTGGGTGTCATGTCATGAACACCGTACCTCGAAACGCCATTCTACAGAGCATAGGGGTTCAGGGACCGAATAGTCAAGCAACTGCAACGTGTTAGCACAAATTCCATTTTCAAGAACGTAATAGTCAACTTACGGTGGGCTCTTGGAGAGATCAGTCTTGAGAATGACCGGAACTCTGGTCATCTCCGTAACATCCTGGATGTATTCGCCACCCTCTTCACGCAGCTTGTAAAGCTTGAGGTACTTCTCCTTGTTGGACAAGCGGGTCTCGGGAGCCTCCGGTGCGGGGACCTTGGAGTCGGACCTAGTGCGCTGCAGAGGCTTAGCGTCCGATCGGGTCGGGGAGCCGGGAACGCTCTGCGTCGGCCTCTCGGCCAACGAAGCACCGGCCATCGCCTCGGTGACATCCGAGGCATTGTCATCGTCATCATCGAAGAGGGCGTCGACATCGTCGGTGGAAATCGTGCCGGTCTCAGTCTGCTTGCGAGCAGCCTCTTCCCTCTCCTTCTTGACACGCTCAGCTTCCTGCGCTTGACGGGCAGCAGCCATGGCATTCGCGTTCCTAACAGACGCGGCAGCCTTGGGGCGCTCATCCTCAGGTACGTATGCAGAGCTCGGCACACCCTTCTCCCAGTAGAGCTCGAGCACTCTCTTCTCCTTCCTGAACTCGGCCTTCTTAAGCGGCAACTGGTCGCAGTGGACACGCTTCTCAAAGCCCCATTCGGGAATGAGAACATCAAATGCAGACTCGTACACGCAGATAACAATACCTTCCGTGATGAGATCGCCGTTGACCTCCTGTCTCTTCTTGTCCATCTTGCGGCAGGACTCAATATGAATGCTCTGTTCCTGAGCGTTTTGGGCAGAATCCTTCTTGGTGTTACAGGATTCAATGGTCTTGACAAGGGCCTCGAGATCCTCAGTGTACTCAATCTTGCCCTCGGAAAGAGCAGCCTCGAGCTGTCGGTGAACGATGATATCGGCGTAGCGCCGAGTGGGGCTTGTGAAGTGAGTGTAGAGCGGCAAGTTGAGAGCGAAGTGAGGCCACAGCTGCTTGGCCGTCTTGCCAGCGATGAAGTACTTGGCGCGCTGCATCGACTTGAGGACAAGAGTCTCCATTCCCTTGCGGACATCGGCGTCGTCAACCTTGAAGAGGCTGTTGTGCAGGCTACCGCTGCCAGAAGTCTCAACCTCATAGCCGATCGCATTCATGCGATCAGCAAAGGTCTGCAGACGACGGGCATTGGGCGGGCCTTGACGGCGGAGCAATGCCTTCTCCGGAAGAGCCTCAGCCAAGCGCTGAGCAACGAAGGTGTTGGCCTTGTGCATAAGCTCCTCAACAAGCTCGGTGCCAGGGGTCGAGTCAAAGATGTTGTGCTTGATGGGGATGTTCTCATCATCAAGCTGTTGCATGAGGCGGAGAGGGGCAATAGGCTCGCCACCCGCACCAAGACGGGCCTCAGTGAACTTTTGAGCAACAGCCTATGAAATATTAGCATCTAGGCCAGTAAATGAGATTCGAGTGTACTTACGTTGAGAATCTGAATATCCTTAAGCTGAATAGACTCATGCTTCCAGTCGGCCTGGCCGTTCAAGGCGGCATCGATCTCGTCTACAGTAATCTTGGCGGTGCTCTTGATGATACTCTTGCCAACCCAGGCGTCACCCTCGGCAACGGCGCCGGTGTGGGGATTGACACGGAAGAGCACACTGACAGCGAGGCGCTCCTCACCGGGGGTCAATGAGCAAACCTCACCAAAGATCTTAGGGGGCAGCAGAGCGCAGGTGCGGTTCACGAGGTGAACAGCCGTGCCACGCTTCTTGGCCTCGCGATCGACCAGGGAGTTGGGCTTGACAAAGTGAGTGACATCAGGAATGTGAATGCCAATGTCGATCTTGCCGTCAGGCTGGGTCTTGATGTGGATGGCGTTGGCAAGCTCAGGAGATCCGTCGAGGTCGAGAGTAACGGCCTTCTCATCACGGAAGTCACGGCGAGTTGCCAGGGCTGTCTCATCCTCCTTGGCGAGAGACCAATCTTGCAAGCCAACGCTACGCAGAACGGCCTCAGAGAACTCATCAGAGGAAAAGTTGTTATCGCGCAGCAGGGCGTCGGTCTCCACCTTAAGGTCGCCCATGCGGCCAAGCTGCTCGACGAGGGTACCGAAAGGATGCAGCGAAGTAATCGGCCAGCGCTTTATGCAAGCCACAAAGATTCGATCCGCGTAATCCTGGTGCTTCTCCACGAAGTCGCGAGGGGCCTGCTCGGTGGGAATGGCAATGAGCGGCACGCGCTTGTCGGTAGGCTTGAACCAAACAATCTTGGGCTTCTCCTGGGAGCGGTTGTCTTGATGACGGTTGTTGCCACCATCTCTGGCGGCTCTCTCGGCCTCCTGCTTCTCCTTGGTAGCCTGGCTGCTGGGACGGAGCAGACCAAGTGTACCCGAGAACATCTGGCCAGCAACACGCTCAATAACAGCGACGATGTGTCCAGCATACAGGGGCTTCGCCTCATCGTTGATTTCCTCCTCCTCGACGAGAAGCAGGCTCTGGCCTTCGACCTCGACATCGTCGTTCTTCTTCTGGGTGGGGCGCTGGCGTAGACTGCCGCGACGGCGAATGCCGCCCTCCTGCTGGGTGTTGTCGTCATTGTTGTTGGACGACTGGTTCTGTCCATTGGTCGATCCAGACCGGGTATCAGTGATGTCCTTGCGCTTCTTCTTCTCTTCCTTCTCGCGCTTCTGAGACCATACTTCGTCAACGTCGAGCAGCTCGACGGCGACCAGGTCACCCTCAAGAGCACGGTTGCGATCCTTGCTACCGCAAATGAAGATATCGGCATCGAGCAAACCGTCCTGGGTGGAGACATAGGCGTCACTGCGGTTCTTCTTGTTCACGCGGAGGATACCAGACACAAGCTGGCCATCGCCGAGAAGAGCCGGGAGAGTGGCTTGGGGGAGGTAAGGAGTGAAGAGGGTCTTTCTCTGCTGCTGTTGCTGCTGGTTGCCGCCGAGCTGACCGCCGTGCTGGCCACCCTGAAGACCGACGAATTGCTGGCCGTTCATTTGGGCCTGCAGAGCTTGGAGCTGCTGGATCTGCATGGGGTTCAGCTGCTGACCGGGGTACATCTGCATGGGAAGCATCTGGCCGGGCATCTGCATAAGCTGAGGCTGACCGGGGTACTGGAACGCGCCGATGCTAGAGATGGACTGGTTAATGGAACCGCGAGAGCGGTGTCCAGGCTGGAAGCCACCCTGCTCCTGGCCTTGGTTTCCGCCCTGGTTGCGCCAGTTGCCGTCAAAGTTGCGAGAGCCGGTTCTGGCGTGACCGGAGCTGCCGCGGCGTCCGAAGTCGTTTTGGTTATCACCAGAGAAGCCGCCACGACCACCAGAAGCGCCGCCTCCACGGCCGTTGACAGCCATGCTCTGGCTGCGGCCATGTCCTCCGCGTCCACGACCGGCACTGGTGCCCTGAGCAATCGGGGCTTCGGGCTGGGTCGGAGCGGGGGCGGGGGCGCCACCCTCGGCAGCGTCGCCAGAGGCGCCGGGGCCGGGGAATTGGAAACCCGACGTTGTGCGCTTCTGCTGGGCAATTTCAGCCGCCTTCTTCGCATCGGCGAGCGCAAGAGAGTGACGTCTTTGATGGCCACCTCCGGCGCCGCCACCTCGGCCTCCGCGACCACCGGCGTTTTCTCTGCCGCTGGGAGCACCGGCGGCGGCATCGTTGTTAAAGGCCGAGCCGGAAGCACCTGAGGAGGGGGCGGGAGGGGGACCCATTCCCATGTTGGGAAGTGCCGACTGATTACGGCGATGTGACATGGGCTGCGTGGGAGGACCGCCCATAGATACATTCTGCTGTGGGAGCTGTTGAGGGAACTGGAAGCCGCCCTGCGGCGCCATCCCCGGCTGCAGGTTGAAAGCACCACCTGGGCCGAGCTGCTGCGCGGGGGGCATCATTCCCATGTTCATGTATTGCTGAGTAGCTTGGATCTGTTGCTGCTGTTGCTGCAACAGCTCAATTTGCTGCTGGATAGCTAGCTGTTCCACTGCGGAGAAGACACATTGTCAGCACGGTGATGATGATGGTGACAATGACGACGGGGTGACCAGGAGCACGGTGGGGTGGCGAGAAGCTCGACGAGAGGTGGAATTGAAGGCTGGGAGATGATTCAGGATTGAACTTACTGCCCGGGTTGGCAAACATGCTCATCAACGGAGTCAGCTCGGAGGGGCTTCTCCTGTGCGCAATGTGAAGCCGGCGGCCGGTAGGGCCTGGGACGCCGCCCGCAGGCGGCTGCTGCTGGGGCTGTTGTTGCTGCTGCTGCTCCATGGTGAGCAGTCAGGCAGATGAAGGATTGATGATGGTATTGTATTGCACGTCGAGTGCGTCGGATAGGTATGGACGGGGCGACGGGCAGGAAGGCCGGGTGGGTGGGATAAAGGTCGTTTGGTCGTTGGCGTCGATGCTCGGAGAGCTGTGTGGGATGATGTGGCACGTATTGACGTATGTATTTGCGGACTAAAGACAGTGGAGAACTGGGATGGATGTGGTTTTGGTTTTTTGGTCTTGGATTGTCCTGCGGTGGACGGTATCCGTAATGCGTTGCGTTGCGTAGTGTGGCGTTGCGTAGCGATTCAATGAGGGTAGGTTGTTTGTCTGATGATCAGAGAGGGATTGGATTGGATTGTGATGGGATGGATTGGGAGAGGAGGGAGACGATTGTCGGCTCGACGATCGAGGTTGAAAGGGAAAGGAGCTCGCAAGGAGTGTGCGATGTGATGGTTGAGGTGGGAAAAACGGGTGAGGCAGACGGACGTGAAGAGAAGACGAGGCAGGATGGGAATGTCCTCTCTGGGCGAGCGAGACTGACGGGGGGTTTGTTGCGAAAGGCGAGTCGGGTCGGGGGTGTGGAGTAGAGACGAGGAGGAGCAGGGACACTAGGTACGGCGACGGTGGAGGGGGACAAGCAGGAGCAGGAGCAGCAGCAGTAGCAGCGACCCCAGGCGAGTGGGCGGCGGGCAGGCGAGGTGAGGTAAGTTGATGGAAAGGTACCTTAACTCCTGCTCCAGAGAGCTGCAGTTGTGCAGTGCAGGCAGTCTTGCGTCAGGTACCTCCTCACCTTCTGGCAGGCATCTTACCTAGGTAGGTACCTCAGCTACAAGTGTTGAAGTCAGAGAGAGGGGCACAGCACAAGCTAAAGAAAGTGGTGAGGTAAGCTCTCTGGCATTGGATTGTCTGTCTACCTGTCTGCCTTTGCCTAGGTAGGTAGGTTACCTAGGGACACAAGGTATTCTCCGTTCTCCGTCTATCTGTCATGAAGCAAGCGGCCCTACAGAGTGCGGTGCATACCTCAGCACCTCACATCAGGTACCTTAGAGACCTACGTATGCAACGAGGCATGGGATGGTTTGAAGCGTTCGGTACCTTACTCCTCTGTCAGGTATGTACCTTCTTTCTGTCCACAGTGGCACCTTGTTGTGCATTTGCGTCTAACGTAGCCCGGAGCCACAGCGCTGGTTCTGGCAGCCGTGAAGTTGCCGCATGCCGACACGACCACCTACGTACAACGACGGGGAGAGAAGTGCAGTCAGCAGCCGTCACAACGAATACAACCAACCCCAAGCTACCTCCTGCGCTACCAACAACACATGTACCTTGCCTGACTTGGGGTTGAGTTCAGGACTCAAGTCAGGTCTCCAGGTCTCCAGTCAAGTTCGACGGAAGTGGGGAGAGTCCACGCCGCGCGCCGCACGCCAGAGCAAGAAAGACCAGGTCAGGGCCCCCGGGTTCGAGGGAGGTACTTTGGGTACTTTGCTGATCAGTCCCTTGCCGTAGCGTGTCGCCCTAACGTCTTGCTACAGCACCAAGAGCACCTCCTAAGGCAGAAGCCGAGGGCCTAGCGGCACGCTTCCCCAAGTCCCGTCATGTACCGCAGCTAAGGGTATTGAAACAGTCAGCGCCGCCGGCGGCTGCGACCTGCTACGTACCTTGGCGTCCCGTCTTCTTTGGACACCTGCTGCAGACAGATACGGGGGGCCATCTCTGGGTCCAGAATCAGATGCAGGGCACACGACGAAGACGGGGAGACGAGTCGACCACAGAGACATGTAGCGTGTTTCTGAGAGATGGATACTTGCGCAGCGACATGACAGGCCGGTCGCAGTCCGCTGCGACGAAATGGCTGCTCTCCTTTTGTTGTTCGTTCCCGTGGATATCAAAAGCATGGAACTGGTAGAGAGAATCGGTAGACCAGGCAAGCCTGGCAAAGCCAGTCTGGGGTGCCAAGGAGCTCCGTCAGGACTCAAGACTCGGAACACCGCGTGACTCTTGGACAGGCCGCTGGACAAGAATACGATACCGCAGTACAAGAACGATTGAGTCCCCCGAGTCCCCCAGCACCGTTGTGGAGTCCACCTACGTACCTCCCGGACAGCATCGCTCCTCAATGGCATCACCCCAACCCAGAGTTGGAGATCCTCCCGTCTCCCTCTCAGACGATCTGTCCAGTCTCAGTCTGCTTGGGCGCTGGACTATTCTGTCATTGCCAGGGCCACAAGCAGGGCAAGCCAAAGCGAGACAGGCCACAATCAAACTTCAGTCCGCACCAGACTGGGAAACTTGGAACGGCCCGCGAGTCCTTCACCGCCCGGCAATACCGTCAACCTGAGTCCTCAGACACTGCATCACATCATGGTCTCAAGGAGAGTCTGGCAGCCAAACCTTCAGGCTTCAAGCTTCAGGCTCCAGGCCCTTCCTTGTGAAGTATGTACCTGTTTTCACTGCACTCAAAGCTACCTACCATGACGGGACTATTTAGGTGCCCGACCTCACCTTAGGCGGACGGAGAGACCCACGCGCGGTCCGACCAACCAGCGGGGACGCTATACTGAAAACTGCTCGAGCCTAGAGCCGCTATAGGCTCAACAAGCCGCAATAGCCCCACCAATACTGCAACCATGGCGACGTCTCTGGTTTTCTGGTCTTCTGTTTGACTCTGTGTCCAGACTGCCAGCGGCTCTTTTTCTCTTAATTTTTTTTTTTTTCTCCTGTGCCCCCCTTCCCCTTCCTCCCCACGGGAACAGCTGCGAGCAGAAACGCTGCATCGCGGGTACAGGGTAGCAGTGCAGCAGGGGTCGTCGCTTCCAGCGCCCCCCCGAAAGAGCCCCAAGTCGCCGCGAACGGTAACATCTTCCCACCTGCGGACACCATCAAAGCGCGCCTGATACATCGTATTATTTTTCCCTGCTCCACACCCGCGCAGCGCACCCAACCTGAACTCGACGGTCTCAGTCTCGACCTTGCCCAGTTGACGACACACCACCACCGGACGTAGCCAACCCCAAACCGACAAGCCCCTTCCAAAGGACCCCGAGGCCGCAAAGGAGCACAGCCTCGTCTGGACTCCCAAAGATCGCCCGAGAGCCTTGTCTCCCCCGACCGAACGGCTACGGCGGACGTCACTCGTTTCGACCGAATTGTTGGGGGTTCTTATCGTTTATTTATTTTTTTCACTCGTTTCCCCGTCGCCGGTGTCATCGTGGTTCCCACGCGTTCCGACCCCACCGCCCGATGCCGTAGGCCCGGCCACATCCAGCAACGTCTGGCACCCGCGTGCAACCAACCATGGCGCACTCCTCGCCTTCACGGAGGAGCCACAGCAAGGACTGCGTCAAGCAGAGTCCTGAGCGTGGGTTTGTCGCCGACTTTCTGTCGGAGAACCGCAATTCAGAGCTGAGCCATCGCGATGCCCTCGCCGCTGCCCAGCTCGAACACGAGCGCGTTCGCCTCGCTGCCCTCAGGGTGTACGAGGTCCACCAATTGCAGGAGGAGAAGCAGCGACTGGAGGCCGAGCAGCGCAGGATAGCACAACTTCAGAAGGAGGAGGAGGAGCGATTGAAGGCCGAGGCTGCTGTCCGCGCCGAACAGGAGAGGCTTAGAGAGCTCAAGGCAAAGCAGATACCTCAGCTTCCTCCCGAGCCCGAACCCGAACCTCCCAAACCTGAAGCCGTACCGCCGAAGAAGCAAGAGCCCCAGGTCAATGGCACCACCAGCCAAGCAGTCAAGGTCGAGACTGCTGCTCCAGCACCGCAAAGGTTACAGCCGACACCCGTGGCAAACGCTTCGGCGCCAGCTCTTCAGACGGCAAAGACTACTCTGGCAGCTCCTTTACCAACACTTGCGAAGGAACCTGCCGCAGCGCCAGCCCAAGCCAATGGGTTCCTGACGAAGCCCGTCGAGCCTCCGAAGCCCGCCGCGCAGCCCGCCGCTGCCGCGATACCCGCGAAATCGGCAGACGCCGATAGGTACGCCGAAATACACCAAGCTCTGAAAAAGCTGAGAAAGGACGTCGAGGCTCTATCGAAGCAACCTGGATCGCCGCTCAAAGGCAAGCTCGGCGACATGCGCCGACAAATCAGGAAATCCATTGGGCAATTGACCGCTGGCAAGGGAGCAAACGCCGTACCTGTAAGGATGCCGCTGCCTTTATCCCTGCCAAGAAGCTGACATCATCTCAGATGAACACAATCAACGTCACTCTACGTGAATCACTGGCAAGTGTACAGTCGCCGCCGATAGACGTCAGTCTGTATGTTCTACGAAATCGAGAACCTGTCGAAGGAGCTGTCCACAATGGCGAACAGCTCCCGGCGCTGTTTATCTATCTTCTCAACATCCTCTCAAAGGCAATTATAGGACAGTTCGCCAACGAGGGTGGCGCGAATACCAAGTCCGCCGAGCCAGTCGGTATCGTCACGGCTCAAATCTTCTCCAACAAGGATTACCACTGGCGGGGCGTCTCCCTGATTGACATTCTGATCGCCAAGTTCCGTGTGGCTTGCCCAGTCTTGTTCGGTTCTAGGGGGAACGACAAGACGCAAGCAGGCCGCCAGGCTATCGGTTGGAAGAAAGAGGACGGCAATTGGATTCCTGAGCAGGCGCACAATGACAGGATGACGGGTCTCGGCGCCGGTTTCGCGGCTATTGCCCTGCGAGACTTCAGCAAGGCGTCCAAGACAAACCCGTACCCGCCGACGAACTACTGGAAGGCTATGGCGCAGATAGTCAACTCACCGCCGCAGCTCATCTCGAACACGCAGTACATCGTGCTCAAGTCCATGATCGACGGCCACCAGCAACGGTTTATCAACTTCTATGGAAACGCCGCCCTCGCTGCCCTGCGCTTGGCGCTCGTGGAGTTTCCTGGAAAGGCTCCCGCTGGAGCTACGGCAGCCCAGGCTCTGCAGGTGCTCGCAGACGTCATGAGGAGAGATTCCGGCTTGGACTTGTCGTAGTACGACTAAGGGGAACAGAAAACATAATCTTATACATAACCAATTCAAGGATGGCCGGTTTCTGATACCAGGAAAAGGGGCACATATTCATTTAGGCGTTCTGGACAAAACACTCATACAGTTGAAATACGGCAAAGCGTTGACTCTCGACGGCAAGTCGTTTGTCCATCATTAACGGGCTCAGCGACAACGCCTCTGTGCGAGGAGACAAGCAGTTTGGTATTGCGTATCGTTCGTTGGATGCAACGATATACCATATCCTATTTGAGGACCTCTCTAGCAATAGACACTATTAGAACAAAAAAAGAAAGACAATGACAAGCGCTCCGTATGAACTCCCTATCCCTTCCTGTAAATGTATGTGGTGATTGCCCCCTCCTTTTCGTCATTTCGACACAAACCTCATGAACGACCATTTCGAGATCGCTATAGTATCAGCAACAAAACGAGCAGCAGAATGAGCACGAAGATGAGCACCGCAATGCAGCAGCTGCTCAACCGATCCTCGTTCCGGCGCATGACGTAGTTCAGCTTCTGCACGCCCGTCTGCAACCTGCCCCCGACGCGGTCCGCGACGCTGTCCACGACCTCGAGCATCTCGCGCTGCTCCTCGAGCTCGCGGCCCATATCGTCAGCCTGCCGCCTCAGGTTCCCCACCGTCTGGAACACGCCGTCGAGGTGCGTGTCCTGCTGGCGCATCATCTCGAGCTGCTGCTGCTGCTCGAACTCGGCGTACCCGTCGCCGCCGTCGCCGTCGGGTATCGCGAAGGAGCTCGGGTCCGGCAGGTCCGACGAGGCTCCCTTGCCCTTTGCGGCTGACGATGCGGCGGCGTCGCCGAGCTTCTTGGCCAGCTCGTCGCGCATGTCCTCCACCTCGCCGCCGACCTCCTGGACCAGCCTCTTGCGGCGGGTGACCTCGGACGCGGAGAGGCCGAAGGAGGCCGGGTCCGACTCGACGGCCTTGACGGACTCGACCAGGTCGGCGAGGTCTTCGGCGAGGGACTCGAGGGCGGATTCGAGGTCGGAGCGGGCGGAGGCCAGTTCGGGGGACGTCGGGGACGTGGAGAGGGAGCGGATGCGGAGGTAGGAGGTGAATAGGGGCCGGGTGGAATCCAGCTGGGCGAGGACATCTCTGCGAGTTTATTGTTAGTTAGAGACCATCTCCTTTACTGGTTTCGATAGCTGGAAGGGGGGGATGCGCATACTGCTGGACTTGGAGGAAGGGATCCTCCTCGTTGGCGGAGGACATCATCCTGGCGACGAGGGTGTGGAAAGGCGCATCCGTGGACGCATTGGTTTGCGGGTGCAGTTGTGGTTGGAACAATCGATGCGCCGGTCAAGATTTGCGTCTATTTCGGGTGCCCAATCGATGGTGGCCGAATACTAGGTGCACCGGATATGCGTTATGGGTGATCTGTAGTCAAATTACCTTTTAGGTAAACGCGGCTGGGATGACGTTTGCGCGTCTGTCTTGCGCTGCTGCTTGCTGCGGACGGTGGTGGTAGTAAGCTTCCGGCTGGCCCCCCTTAGGTGTCCACTCGGTGTCGGGTACTTGGAGGTACTTCGCTGCAGTGACAAGCTGCTGCATCCGGGGATTCTTCGGCTGAAGGAGCTCAGATGTGGAGCAGACTCACCGAGAATAACCACCAAAGCGACCCCTCCTTCACCGAGAAAAATTTCCCCATAGAGGGGTCCCTTTTCTTTTTATGTAAGTGGGATGTATTTTCAGACGGATTCCCACAGTCACTCACTTCACGCACTCACTCACAACTCGGTCGCTCACTTGGGCAGCGTCTCATAATTCGAGACATTCTACAGGCCGCAACAGTACCGCAACTCAGGAAAGGCATCGAGGGAGTCACAGCCATCCAAAAATGATCCCAGAAAAGCCCCTCCCGTGCTCAGATGAGTTCCCCTCGCCAGAGGCCTACGTCTCCGCCCTCCTCAAGTTCGTCACGGAGACGGACCTCTTCCAGATCCTCTGCGGCGGCGTCCACGTCCTCGACTTCTTCACAAACACGCCGGGCCTCTTCCACCAGGTCCTGCCCCAGGAATGGCAGCCCTTCCTGCTTGCCTACGACACCATGCGCCTGCTCGACCTGCTCATGAGGGACGACCTGGACAACCTCCCCGCGATGGACCCGCCCCCGCCGGAGAGCTTCCTCGCCTACGTCCGCGACATCCGCCGCTTCTCCCTCGCGCGCGAGTTCAAGCCCTCGCAGTCCGAGACGAAGCCGCCGCCGAAGCTGTCCCGCTCCGTCGCCGTCGGCATGAAGCCCAAGAAGGTGCACGAGGTCGCCCACTTCGCGCGGTACGTGGACTCCCTCGCCGGCGCCATCGCGGAGCGCTGGGACAAGGAGACGACGCACTTTGTCGACTTTGGCAGCGGGCAGAACTACCTCGGCCGCACCCTGGCCCTGCCCCCTTACAACAGGCACGTCGTGGCCGTGGAGGGTCGCGAGCACAACATTGACGGCGCAAAGGGGCTGGACGTGCTGTCCGGGCTGGCGGGCAAGGAAGTCGTCATGCGAAACAAGAAGCTCTGGGCTCAGATGCAGGCCGACAAGTTCGGCACCGACAATGTTAGGAAGATCACGAAGCCGTCTACGGATGCGGTTGAGGACTTTGACTTTAGGCCCATCAAGGAGCTCGAACCGCAGTACAACCGCGCCATCGGAAAGGGCTCAGTGTCGTACGTGGTCGGCAGGCTGGAGAGCGGCGACCTCACAGAAGTCATTGGGCGCATTGAGAAGGAGGTCCTCCCGGAGGAGGAGGACAAGGAACTCAAGATGATGGCCGTCTCGATCCACTCGTGCGGCAACCTCTCGCACTATGGCATCCGCTCGCTCATCATGAACCCGGCGATCCACTCCGTCGCCATCGTCGGCTGCTGCTACAACCTCCTCACCGAGAAACTCGGCCCGCCGACGTTCAAGTACACATACGCCCGCCCGTCGCTGCAGGCCCTCAACGGTCGCGTCGTCAGGGAGTCCTCGCGCTTCGACCCCGAGGGCTTTCCCCTGAGCGAGAAGCTCTCGACGTACGACGGCGGCGTCCGCATGAACATCACCGCACGGATGATGGCGTGCCAAGCACCCCAGAACTGGACGCGAGAGGAGAGCGACGACTTCTTCACCCGCCATCTCTTCCGCGCAATCCTCCAAAAGATCTTCCTCGACAAGGGCGTCATATCCAAAGTCTACCACCGCGATCCGGACGCCGACTCGGACGAGACCCCTGAGACGCCCTTCAACATGAGCACCAACCCCGTCATCATCGGCTCCCTGCGCAAGGCCTGCTACCGCTCGCTGGGCGACTACATCCGCGGGGCCGTCACCAAGCTCACCACAAACCGGGAGTACGGGCAGTACAGCGCCATCATCAAGGAGAAGATGTCCGACATGTCTGACGAGGAGATCAAGCGCTACGAGGACGAATACCTTTCCCGCAAGAAGGAGGTCGCCGCGGTGTGGAGTCTGATGGCATTCAGCGCGTGCGTGGTTGAGTCGCTCATTGTCACAGACCGCTGGCTGTTCCTCAAGGAGCACGCGGACGTTGTCCGGGACGCCTGGGTTGAGACGGTGTTCGATTATGGGTTGAGCCCGCGAAATATGGTTGTCGTCGGTATCAAGAAATAAAGAGCGGGGAACTCTTGGTCTTCACTGACTTGGCGTACGTTCTTCATATCGGCTGCAAGGTTCCCGTCATGGCTCCGCTTGGGCTTTGAGGTCTTACCCTGGATCGGCAAATGGGCACGCGACAAGCGCGGTGCAAATTTGCACGACGGCGGCAACCATACCGACGGCGCCCGAACAGCTGGGTCCCGTGTATGCATTGTCATGAGTAGTCATCGGGACGGACTGCCTGTGCCGAGACGAACGGCATGTCCGTAAAGTCTCGGGTTGGTTGAGCTTGCATGCGCGGCGACGTCGTCCTCGCCCTCGTCGCCGTCTCGTGGCCTTGATCTGAACAGGACAAGGGTTGAACTTGCGCGTCGGTTACTGCGGTAAACGGACAAACCGTAGGGTTTGTTCTCCCTCGTCGTTGATGTCATGCATGAACCAGCATCGGTTGAGAAGGAGGGCTGCGATAGGTTGAAGATGCTTCCTCTCGATTACTGAGGATTACCTCGCCATAGAGTTGCACAGGGACGAGCAACAGAACCCCTCATTCCCTCCGCTTCGTCTTACCATCTGCAGGGAACGGCCGATTGGCGGGGTACAGGCCAAAAAGGCCAGCCTGGAAAAGGCATGTTGGCCGGTTAGACTAGTGGGCTAGAAGCGCAAATTCGTCAATTAGCTCTTGAGGCTAACAAAGTAGAGCTTGAGACGGCGACAGTCATAGCTTGAGATAACGCCCAACCGTCCGATTCCCTATCAGTGGATCTACGATCTGATCCGCAAAGATAACGTATGGGAGCACAGACGGGCGAATGGGACCCCATCGGAGATTTGAGGAAGCATGATGAAGAGAAGCAAAACTGTAATAGAAAGGTAGCCAGTCGCCGAAGGAACGTTTCAAGACCGAAAAAAAGCTCATGGTCAGGGCCGAGACCTCGGCGATGCTCCGGCCTCATGATGGATCACGGCACGCGGTGAGGGTGGCCCGTCTCCAGTCAAGTGGAGGTTCTCTCGTCTTCCTGTCAGCAGTGTCCGCAGCATCCCACGCCTGCGATGCAGACGAAGCCCAACTCGGCAATCAAACAGCAAACAATGAGGAGCTGAAAGCTTCATATGGCACCAGAGCTGTTGTCTTGGCCACCACCAGCCATGTTGAAGCGACGACCAATGCGTACGTGATGTTTACCCTAAACGTGCGCGATGCTGTCATAAGGGCGCGTGGTGACGATGTGTGCCTGCCAATCCCTTCTCCTGCAGGTGAGACGACCGAGTATTTGGCTCGGCCTAGTCAAGTCTGTGAACTCCCGTTGGACGTCGGGGTGTCACAAGGCAAATCTCGGGTTCGTGGGTTGGCGTCGTCAACCCACGCTCGTTTGCGAGTCAGGTTCCCGAACCCCAGAGAGTGTTTGACCACGCCGCACGAATTCATCAAAAGGTTGCCAACGAGTGGACGGCTAGGTCAAGAAATGGGGGTTAAGGCGCGTCGACGAACCGCTTAGAAGCGGCCGTTGGAGGCAGCTGCGGACGATGCGAATGTGTGTAGGGTCGCAGTGGAGGTGGTTGCTGAAGGGATCGGATCCCAGGATCCAATTCTTGATGGGGGTCCAGATGGAGGCCGGGTTGCGGGAGGAGAGTTGTCACTGACAGAGTGGGAAAGATGAGGGCCGAGAGGGGTGGGATCCCCTGTCCTGAGCGAGGGTTGCACCCTCTCTGAGAGTTATGGCGCCAACAACCTGACCAGAGGTGGCATTTTGCATCTCAAGCAGTCGTCCGGGAGTCGATATTAGGAAACCCGGACGACGCAGGTTGGCCACGACACCTTGCTGCTACGTCAAGAGTAGCGTTAGGTGAAGCAGGGGCAGAGTTGAGTCCACTGGAGAATCCATGCTCAACTCGACAGTTGTCGCATGGCGCCGATTTGGCGAGAAGCATTGCTGTGAGCCAGCAGGACGGGGAGCGATGGGAAAGGGTTGGTTCAGACAAGGTTCAGGAACCGTTGCGATCGGCGGGGCCGGCTCTTTGGTGAAAAGACGGCTTGGTTGGTACTCGGTGAATTGGAGAAGCGAAATTTTTCTTTTTCGTCGTGAACCACTGCAGACCCGACATGGCTGAACCTCTGGTCTGACGCAATGGCGTTGGAGACGGGGAGCTGAGATGGCAGGTGAGTTTGGGGACGACGCCGGCAACTCAAAGCGAGTGAGGTGAGGTGAGGTGCACCTGGAAGCTCAGCGTTGGGGACCGGCTCCAGGCCGCCGAAGAGGGGTCCAAGTGCGGGGGTAAGCTCTCTCGGGGGCTGGGATACGTATCGGTGTCTGGGCGATGTCATCGCCAAACACCGTGCCGCAGGTCCTTCGATAGCTATTGTAATGAATAACCTGCTTGGAAATCCGACCGATCCAGCTTAGGACCCGAGAAAGGCGGGCATTCGCTGGAGCTGGCGGTTGTCGTTATCCCACGTCGTTCATCGAGGTAGGTGGATGCGAGGCCGAAGCCAGCCGCATCCAGGATCAGGCAATGAATGACGGCGGCGCCCGCGAGCACTGAGCAGTGTTGTTCCCGTGGTGGTGATGCCCAGTTGAGAGGTGAGAAGTGAGAGATGACAAGTGCGTAGCAATGCTGAGGTGAGGCACGTACATAGTAGAGGCAGGTGAGGTGAGGTAAGGTAAGGTGAAGGGGGTGAGGGTACTCCTGCCGGCGGCAGCTTCTGTCAGGTACGTTGCCTGGCTTACATCATGGTTCATGAGATGTCCAATCTGGAGGCCAGACTGGAAGGGGTTTTCTCCAGACAGTTGCTTCACTGATGCAGGCGCTCCCGTCATCACCTTACCGGACCTACATGCCTAGCTAGCCAGCGACCCATTGTCTCGGTGGCGTCGGTGATTCAGACCAGGTCTGGAGATGATGCTACAGCGCGCTCTCTCTGTGTCTCTCTCTGTGCGAATAAGCTGAAAAGAGACTGACCACTGCGAAGCTCGTAAAGCAGGCCGCACAGCCAAAGAAACCCCCACGTTCCCGTCTCACTAGTCTGCTGCAAGCCGCCCGAAACGGCCTTCGACTGAACCCTTTCTTGCGTCTGGCCTTTCCGTCCTCTGCTTTCCAGGTTTCCGATCATTCACTTTAGCTCTGAGGTGAGCTTGTTGATGCCTTCCTTCCCTTGGCTGGACGGAGAGGTCAGTCGGCCACGGTCAAGGCGTCAGGATGACGGGATTCAACTAGCACGCGCCTCCGTCTCATCATCATCTTCGTGGGGAATCACGCCTTTCTACTTTTGGTCTGCAGATTAGATGCCCAGGCTATGGCACCAGAACGCAACGCAATACTACGCACTCCACGTACACGTGTATTCAACTCGGCATCACGTTCACCTCTACGGGGGATCGGACGGTGGAGAAAAGAGAGAGCGGCTCAACTTCAATTGCCCTCGCCCACTTACACGAAGCCGGGCATTGGTGCGTGCCTGACTCAAGCGCCCGCTGGAGTTGCCGTCTCTTACATCCTCACGACCGAGGACAGACACTGATTCGGATATCTCCAGCGCGGCCGAGGAGCCTTCTTGGATCCAGAACACACTTGCCGCAACCAGATAACGTCGTGAAACCACCAAAGGGGATCCCTTCCCCCTCCCATCGTGGTGCTCCAGGCATCGCTCTCGCTTCCCCCTTGGTGCGTGGGATAGGTGCGTGTGCGTGTGTGCGCGCTGACGAGACACACACCATCAAAGATGCAATCATGGGCTGGATCCCTCCCATCCCCAATGCTTTTTGCCCTTTGCCTTCTCTCCTCGATCCCCTGCTTGACCCCGCCATGCCATGCTGCCCACCTTCATGCAGCCGGAGGAACCAGTCTGCCCGGGTTCAGCATTGGCAGAGTGAACAATAATTGCGGGTGCACATAGCACGCATATACATCAATGATCAACGACGAGGTAAGCTTTTGTGACGAGCTCCGTCATGGAAAATGATAGTCCAATGCGGCTTCGCGCAAATACAGTATGACAGCCATGGCCATCCTGAGTTTGGTACGGACTCGGCCAACCGCGTCTTGACCGAGGTGGTCCTGCGTGATGCATTCGGACAGAAAAAGCAAGCATCCCACATCGCTGAGTCTTTGGGAAGGAAAGGAAAAAAAAAAAAAAAAAAAAAAAAAGAGGAAAAATCTCCATCTCGGCGCAAACCACTCAAGCGGAGTCGAGGGTCCTTAGAGGGGCCTGCGCTGTTACCCGCTCTTGCTGCTGTACGTGTAAGGGCCCCGGCCAACACAACTACCGCGTAGATACCTGATGCTTGTTCAACTCCTTCACGTTATCTGCAACCCAAGCAAAGTCCCAAGGCAAGCAAGCAAGCCCACGTTTTTTCTCCGTCACCAGCTGTTTTTCCCTGGCCCTCTCGCGCTTTTTCTATTTTCTCCTTGGGGTGGGCTTTTGCTTGGCCGGCCCCGGTAAGTGAGATGTGCCCGTGCTTTAGCGTCCCATTATCGACGGCCGCCGCACGCCGCACGCCGCAGCGCCCTCCTCTCCGCACCATTACCTTTGAAGCTGCCTCGCCTTGCCTTACCTGGAGGTGCCTTGCCTACCTTACCTACCTCACATAGTAGGTACCTCACCTAGGACCTCTTAGCTTGCAACTCCGGGGTCCTTATGAACCTAATTCCTCTTTCCCCCTTCCCTCCTTCATAACCTTTCCCGTCCCTTCCTCTTGTTCCTCTTTCCTGGCTCTTTTACTTGATATTCTCCTCCCGATTCCACGACGTCTTCCGTTCATACCTTGGGTTCCACGTCGGACATACAGAACTTGTATACAACCAGAGATAACACAAGATACGACGGTTTCCCTGTCAGCAACGGCTACCCAAATCCTCACTCGCTGAGACTTTTGAGTCTCACCAAGAGCACCGGCCAGCCTTATGAGAGCCTGATCCGAACCCGGCAGAGAGGCCCCTCCGATATCCTCCCGCACGCGCAACTGCCAACGTCTGTGCCCTACTGCGCATCGACATCGGATTTTTTTTTTTTTTATTCTTGGACCACCACCCACAGATTCATAGATAAAGGGTTTCGAAAGTCAGCGAGGAGGAAGTAAGAAGGTTTTCTTCTTGGCTTCAAGAGCCAGAAGTTTGCGCGCCAGGGACATCATGAACGCCCAGGTCTCGTTTCTCGTAAGTAGACACACTCACACCAGCCCATGCTGCGCTCTGGATAGAGTCACCAAAAAGGCGGGGCTGGCTCTTGCACTTTCATGTCCACCCCACCACAGCGACGCTACCTACGAGCTGCATCCGTACCCTTTCCGGACCAAGAAGAATACATGACATAACGTCTCGCTGGGCCCATTGTTGAGGTCTTTGGACTAACACCGATTACGATCTAGGACGGCACCTACACTCTGATCCACATTCCTCTCGATCTGTACTCAACCTTGCTGCAGCCCATTCTCCGCGTCCTCCTGCCACAGACCCAGACCCTTAAGGCGTCAAAAGGAGAGCCTGAACATGAATTAGAAGGCCTCAATGCCGAAAGCCAGCATGGCTTCCTCAACATCAGCGTCACTCCCATGGAGTGCTCCATCGTCTGCCACAGCTCTTGGGCCAAGAATGTCTTTGAGCCTGCCATCAAGGACCTGCCCAAGGACCTCGCCAAGTCCGTCTCAATATCCAAAGACACCTACCTCGTCCTTTCCGTCATCAGCGCAGGCATGGACGCTGCCGGGCGCGTCATGGAGCTGACTTCGCCTCTGGCCCTCGCCGGAATCCCGATTTTCTTCATTACCACCTACTACTCCGACTTCATCCTGGTGCCGACCAAGGACAAGAAGACTGTCATTCAGGCCCTCCTGGCGCGCGGTTTCGAGCTGGCCGAGAACGAGTCCAACTTCGTCAGCCCTGCAGCATCTGTTCACTCCCGCGGCGGTAGCCAGAACGGCCCTCCGCTGACCCCACCGCCCTCGACCATCGCCGAGCTCCAGGTGCGCACCTTCGATTTGCTCAAGAAGCGTAGCGTCGCCCCTTACGTCGAAGACGACCTGCTCCTGGTCCAGTGCTCTGGCCGAGAGACATCGCAACTTGGAGGCGAGTTCTCGCATACCCAGCGTCCGCCCCTGAGTAGGCAGGTGACGGGCAACGGCCATCGCCAGACATGGCTAGACAACATCGACACGAAGCTGTACACCGCCATGATCTCGGCGCTGGCGGCGCGGCCGCGCTTCATATCCATCACCCTCGCACAGGAGGATCCGCCCTCACTGCTGCTGGACAGGTCTCTCCTCGGTCTTTTTGGTGATTCACTCGTAGGAGACACCAAGTCGAACCTCACTCCCATCTTCCTGGATCTCGAGAGCCTTCCGTTGGAAGCCACCGGCATCGTTTGCGGAGTTGCCGGTACACTTGTGCAGGACATGCGCACCGGAGACAGCGCAGGACTGTCATATCTATCTACCGCTCGAGCCGGTGCCGTCATTCTTTCGTGTGAACAGTCGATTCACGCTCTTGAGATTCTTGAACCGAAACTGTTCAAGGCCTGATTTGGTTGAGCATATGAACACAGCCCGGGGAACAGCCTGCATTGGTAAGGTTTTGCCAAAACATTGTTGGGCGGATCGTAAGAAAACAAAAGATAGGGGGAACCAAAAAATGTTACGACACTTTCGGAGTGGGATTTACGATGTTGAATGACTGTACTAGCATGGACTGGCGGCGGTTGGCAATCTGATTTTGAAAATTTCCTTCGACATGTTGGCGTTCGCGGAGGACGGCGGCTCTCTGATGTTAGATACCAACTCTTTGTATGTCTTGCGAGAATAGCTGGTGTCGGTCCGGATTCAATTTGAGATGCTTCGATCTCGTTTGTCTTTGATCCCATTTCGGGCCTCGGTGTGGTTTGTTCATGATCTAAATGCAGTTGTTGCGAGAGTATAACTCGCTGATGTCTATCCAATATCCGT